>NC_140593.1:681474334-686274334 GCF_964204655.1 Triturus cristatus
GACTCTCCCCGGCCTGGCTAGGGTTCGGAAGCTGGGCCCGTTGCCGGGGGGCTTGTGCTCCGTCCCAGCGTCCCAGGGTGCGGGAGCCCCCCGTCCTGCAAGCCAGCCGAGGGTCCGGGCGCTGGGAAAGGGTGTCCACCGGGGCCCAGGGAGGCTCTCCCCGGCCTGGCTAGGGATCAGAAGCTGGGACTGGGCCCGGGGCTTGTGCTCTGTCCGGCGGGACCTGGGGTGCGTGAGCCCCCCGTCCTGCAAGCCAGCCGAGGGTCCGGGCGCTGGGGAAGGGTGTCCACCGGGGCCCGGGGAAGCTCTCCCCGGTCTGGCTGCTTTCAGAAGCAGGGACCGGGCCGGTGAGCAGGGGTGGCTGGCTTTATCTGCTATGCTGGCGGAGTGTAATTTCCTGCCCACCCCTAGTGCAGCTATCATCTTTTAAGTGCCAAAACTAAAAATATCTGCATAAAGAACTCATTTGAAACTTTCTGATGCCTCCCAAGTTATCAACTGAAATATCCCTTTAAACATGTGTAAGTATGTTTTAATTAAAGTAGAATAATGCTTCATTTGATGTGTTTTAGTTAGTATAATAAGGCTTCAGTTGACATGACTAAGCCCAATCAGCATACATTGACATTCATTTTAGAGTGAGCAAATATGGTTAAATTACATGTACAAGTTTCCTACATGCATGTTTCTCTACTGTGTCTTTCCATTTCAGAAAATAAGCAAAATATGATTCACTTCATAATGCAGTTTACATCTCAAACTGAAATGTATTAGTATGTTCTCCTTGAGATGGAAGTTATGTGCAGAATGTTTCGGCATTTGCAACAAATTCAAGGTTCTATATTCTAGTTTCCTCTAAGGATCCTTCAGTATTTGTGTTGTCTAATATTTTTATTTGTTGCACAAATGTCATGTTATTTCCCTCCTTTCTTATATATGCCTTATTAAAAATGCATGATTCTTATTTGATGTACCATGATTACTTGTGATACGTTTGGTTTATCGCTATGCACCTTAATTAGTGCAGTCCCATTATTTCAGGTCTCACTATGTCAAGTGGTTTTCACTGGTTGAAATCTATAAAATGTACCCTCTTGAGGATGTGTGGCAGACTTTTCTCACCTTTCAAACTGAGCTTTCTATATGACATTCTGTTTGTTGATTTACACTTAGAATTTGTACTTACTTTCTTGAAGGCATACTGCACGTCAGTTTGTTTATACTTAGACCTTTCTTGACTTTGAACTGAGCAGATTCTATGTTAGTCCTCTTGCCGAACTATACTTTGGTTCTGGCTTTTTACCTGCTTTGGAGATAGCCTTTATGTTGATCCTCTCACATTTTCATTATTTGATGCATTTTTGATGTTCATTTGAATTTGACAAACTATCTTTTATGTTGATCCTCTCCCATTTGCATTATTTGAAGCAATATTGATGCAAATTTGAATTTGACTGACTACCTTTCACCAAGACAACTCATTTCCATTTTGTAGCAAAATTATAAACCCATCATCATGGCCATCTTCTGAATTGAAAGGTTTGGTAGTTTTGTTGGATGTCTGGCTGCAGTAACACCATGGGGGGTGTTGCTACATTACAGATCATTGGAGGATCGCTGTGTGTATTTTCATTTGTTGTTGACGGAGCGTCCTGGACCAGTGAATAAAATATAAATCTAATGACTTTCTCATCATAAATGTTATAGACACCTATCTTCATCCCACCTGTTCTGGTCTCAGCGCAAGGCTTGTTTAAGAGAAACTGATGGATTAATCATATTCATTATACAAACACCACATGTGCTGTTTATTTCAACTAAAGTGAACAAACATCTGTGCATTACAACTCACCTAGGCATAACGTGCAATAATCAAGAAGTGATTCACATGAGAACGTTTGACTTCATAACCCTTTAGATGCCTTTAGAATTCATATCAAAAGTGATTCTTTTTTTCAGTGGATGCCTCCAGCTCATCTCGTAATCTCTACAGCAGCTTCCAATTGAGACGCATAAATGAGACCCATTGTGCGTGGGCAGGGAAATCATTCTGAAAAAGCTGCTTTGCCCCCCTAAGAAAACTAATGTCATAATAAACCAAATCATTGCATAAAGAATGATTTAAATATGTATGCCAGTATACTATGATACGTGCTAGACCGCATATTTTTAAACTTGATTTATATTTCAATGTAAATTTCCTTGCCCATTAAGCAGTTTTCTGGAAAAAAGGACCTCATAAATACATTAGCTCATTTACTTACCGAGTTGGATTAAACTACAAGTAATCATTTGTCTATCATTTGAATTAGCTGCTTTTAGTGGGGTAAGCTTTCTTTCTAAGAGGGCTGCTGCCTTCACCAAATTGTACTTGCCTGCTGCTATCAATTCTGAAGAAAAAATAGATTATGCATTGCAATGAAGCCAACTTGTGAGGTGGAATAAAAACCTACAGCCAACAGCATGATGGTGAGAGAGGAATACCTCTTTGAGTTGATCAAAGATGCAAATTATACTGTCTCAAACCAAAGGCTGAAGAGCATTGGCCCAATTTAGTGAGTGGTGAAAAAGCGCTAACCTCAAACCCAGTGTCTACGGATTGTTTTCATGGTGTCTAGCAGACAGCTAAAGCTCCTCCTAATCTAGACATCAAAATATATGCTTTTAACTTAATTCAAGTACAGTGCAGGTCTAAGCATTATTTTGGAAGCACCTATTGTAAGCGGTCACTTCATTGGATAGGCTTAGCTCAGGCCTCTTTTATAAAATATTCATATGCTTTAGTCACTCATTCATGACATCCAACAGAGATCTGCAGGAGGGAAGATACTTCGACTGTACAAAATCTGACAGTGGTGTCAACTCCACAAAAAGGAGCTAATGGATTCCTGCCAGTGGCGTAACGATAATTTAGGGGGCCCCCCTGCAAGGTACATGGAGGGGCCCCCTCCGGACTCTATCAGCCAAAGTACAGTGCTGAGGGGGCCCCCTAGAGCTTGGGGCCACCCCCTCACTGCGGGGGATGCGGGGGCCTGTGTTATGCCCCTGATTCCTGCCATCTAATGCTAAGTATTAGACGGCATGATAGACGTATTAAACTAGCGCTGTTGCGATTCCATTGGCTCCTAGTGGAATCAAGACATACGTTTAAGGCAATATACAAAACACAGAGCCTTACTGAATTCCAAAAGCATATCTTACGACACTGAAAGTGGGGCGGTGTTGTTGCAACAGGTCACTTTGACAGGGTGGCTTGCGCCTCATAGTGTACTGAAGTCCCCAGAAAGCCGGATCCTTTGTTTCATATCAGACAGTGAAAGTAGAACCTGTGACAACTCACTCTTTGAGCAAATGAGAATCAGTTGAAATCCAGCTATTGAAGACCTGACTGATTGCTCTGTGATGAGACAAAGCCTAAATGCTCCCCTGAATCCTTTCAGTCATTCCAAAGCATGATACCCTTTGGATGCCCTTTGTAGGAACCTCACACAGGATAGTTGTTCATTTTTTTTGTGCACAACAGTGAGTACGCTAAGAGAGACAATGGTGATGGTATATAAAGAAATCTAGCAGTTATTGGCCTGATCGAAATGTAAGAAATATTTAAAACATGAGGAAGAAGATTGGGGCTTCATTTAAAGGTGGTGAATGTGAAGCGCCTGCCCCTCAAAGTGACCCCTGTGCCTGCTTAGCTAGGCTTCTGGAGAGGCATCCATCCGAGTCCACGCTTCCTGAGAAAGTAGAACATGGGGGTTATTGTGACCCACCTCCACGCTTCACAGGACACAGCGAATGTCTAGGCATTCTATGGAATTATATCTGAGGAAAGGAAGAGCCTAAGGGCCACTGGGGTGCAGCAGGCCCACCTTTGCTTCTCGGTGTCGCTCTCTTAGTGACTCTGGGTTTGACAGGCGTTCATTATGCCTTGAAGAGAAGCAGGTCAGAGTCTCCTCTGTGGACAGCTTCTCCTGAATGTACTATCAATATCCTCATTGGCAGATTCCCTACTGGCTACACATGAGCCTAATAGTGTTACAAGTGTTTGTCCTTTTTTTTCAATTATATCCTTATTTTCAGCTTTTTTTATACATACTAACATCATCATCATAAGTCTTTATTCGAATTAAAAGAATAATTCATACAAGACACAACAATATCACTATTATAAAAAATCACAATCACTAAATTTCATAAAAACTTTCCAATAAATAGATACAAAATTTTGGATAAGAAAGCATTAAACATTGAAACAGACAAATGATGTACCATACACATGAGTTATAAAAACAATAGTTATAGCAGAGATGACAGCAGTTAATGAGGGAATTTTTAAAACCTACCTAGATAAATTCTCTATACAACGGAGAGCTTTTAATCTGAGTGACCATGCCCACCCCAAGTATTTAGCTAAGCCTATTGAGTAAACTGGTAAGGTGCTCGTGTGTAGAATTCTAATAGCTACAACAGAACTCCTTGTGCCCAGCAATTTACATAGAGGAGAGAGCCAGTAACGTCTGGGAGCGGCGTAAACAGGGCAAACGAACGAGAAATGGCCAGTGGTTTCTTTTTTGGCTCCACAAGCAGGGCAGGTACATGTGCTTCCACCGAACCACCCACAAGTTAAGGCCCTAAGTGGGAGGGAACCTACTCTAAGTTGGAAATAGAGTTTCCTGTCCTTTGGTGATGTTATCAAGTCCCAGAAAGGTTCTAAAAGAGGTATAACCTTTGCCTCTAGAAAACGGCTAGTCATCGTGGAGGAAGTGGAAGCTGCCCACACCCTGTGATATACCATGTCCCAATAAAGTTTTTTCAATAGCTTTTTTACAGGAAATTCAGCAGCAACTGGGTCGTTCCATAAATTTTCCAATCCCAAAGCTTTTAAGGATTCTCGAAGGTTCCTTAACCACTTAATTTTGTGAAACTTATCAGCCTGGATTACGTCCATGATACCCACTGCGTAAGATCGAAGCTCCAGTGTGGTCCATAGTCTCCTCCAGTATAAAACTGGACGGAGATTGGCCAAGTCTTTAATGGCCTTTCTGCCTAGATCATAACGCAGTGGGACCATTGGCGTGCTTTGTGGCAAGCCTATAATAGAACGAAAAAATGTATTTTCAACTGCAGTGAGGGATGTTAATGTATCAAAGCCCCAGAGCTCTGCTCCATACAGGACTGAGTTTAGGGCCTTTGCCTCATAGACTTGTAACACTGGTTTAACAGGCTTGGTAATAGATTTTTTAAACTCTTTAACCAGCGTTCCCGTGATCTGGGTAAGTTTCAATGTTGACATTTCTAAATGCCTATTCCACCGATTGTTATGAGACATTTGAATGCCCAAATATGTAAAGTTAGTTACCTCCTCAAGAATTTGACCGTTCATTATAAGCTTACCGGCTCTATAGCTTGTGTGTGGGTTAAAGGTCATAAGCTTTGTCTTTGCCACATTGACCTCCAATCCATAATCTTTACAAAAATTTTCGAAAATTGACAGGGCCCTTTGCACGCCGCTCGGGGTTTTAGACACTATGAGAGTGTCGTCGGCAAACATTAATATTGGTATGGGTGCACCTGCCAATTTTGGAGCATCAGTGTTGGCCTGGAGCATATAATCCACTATTCCATTAATGTACAAGGAAAAAAGTGTTGGGGCCATAGCACATCCTTGGCGCACACCCCGCTCAACGGGAAACTCGGTGGTTGATTCCCCCAGACCACCCCATTGTATTTTTGCAAAATTAGACTCATGCAATCTTCTAATTAGAGTCAGGAGTTCCAGGGATAGACCAAGCTTTTCTAGAACCCTCCAAAGCTGTTCACGGGGAACAAGGTCAAAGGCAGCTCTTAAGTCCACAAAAGTGACATAGAGACTACCTTTGCCCAGTTCAACAACCTTCCATAGCAATTGCTTAAAGCGGAACACCTGGTCAATGGTGCTGATGGATTTGCGGAAGCCCGCCTGGAGGCTAGAAAGGATTCCATTTGCTTCAATCCAAATAAGTACCTCATTCAGTACCATCCTCCCAATTACTTTTTGAATTGTGTCAATTAGGCTGATGGGCCTGTAGTTCCCAGGAAGGCTTTTATCGCCCTTTTTGTTAATTGGAATTATAACAGCACCCCCCCAGGATTTGGGTACTGGGGCGCCTTCAGCCACGGCATTCGCTATAAGGGTGATATACTTACTCCATGGGGCTTTATTCTCAAGGAAGAGATGGAAGGAACGCCGTCCAAACCAGGGGCCCGTCCTGCAGCTACGCAGGACAGTGCAGCTAGAACATCTTTGGGGCTAAAAGGCCCGGGCGAATAGAAAACATATGGCATTGTGCCCGGAATTGTGTAGTGGGGGTCTCGCGCATATTGGGGTTTAAAATAGCCCAACCAATCTTCTTGTGTGACATAATTTGAGGGGTTTTCAGATAAGCCTCCTCTTCCCCACTTCAGCATGTTCCAAAACAATCTAGTGTCCCGGGCATGGCTGGCCTCCTTCAGGTCCTGCCAAAACAATTCGTCCCATTTTATTTTAGCTTTGGCGATGCTTTTCCTATAAGCGGATCTTGCTGATTGAATGAGTGATATACACCCACTGGAGAGGGCTTTAGCCAAGGTGCGTCTTGCACTTTTGCATTGTTTATCATACCACCTTGGTTGCTTGAGCGGTGGCTTGATACCCTGTCTTATTTGCTTGAAAAAGAAGGGACGTAAACCCTCAAAAAAAGACTCATGTAGTCTGGTTGCTTGCACATTTTGATCACGATTTTTCAAAATGTCCTCAAGGTTTGCATTAATTACAGAGAGATTAGTATTAATGCTAGCTATTGCTGAGTCATTAGACTTTACTGATGTCCATTTTAACCTCCGCATGTCATTAGTTGGCACACATACTGGGGGGGCCAGAATTGGTTCCTTAATCAATGAACAGGATTTGCCCCACCAACTGTGAGAAACGCAGATGGGGTTGTGATCACTCTCTAATCTTGGCACCACCTCCATGTCAATGAGAAGACACCACAACCTCAGACAACATAGGACATAATCAATCCTACTAGCTGAACGGCCGTTGTCAAAGGTGGATGCTCCCAACTTATCCCCTTTAGCTCTTCCATTCAATGCCCGAAGGCCGCTTTCTAGGCAAAGTGCATTAACCTGTATTGCTACCGTAGACCACCTTTTGATGGGAGGTAGCGAAAGCACTGGGATACCACAGCGTAGGTCCTCGTCGGGGTCAAGGCCCCATTCAGAGTCGCAATCTAGGAGGGGTTCGAAAGTAACATTGAAGTCCCCAGCTACAATCAGGTCCCTACTACACGATTTGGATTCTATAAGTGTAGTTAGGATGTCCAACTCGCTTGACTTTTTCCCCTTCGTTCCCCGAAGATAGATGTTATATATATCCAAAGTACTCTTGGGACCGAAAGTGAGCCTCACCAGTTGGATATCCCGGGACCCAGTGTCAATTACAACAGCGCGTGAGAACAAATCCTGGCAGGCCCATATAATTAGTCCGCCAGAAGGGCGGCCTTTTGGGCCTTTGGTTGCTGGAACATAAATTTCAGATAACCCGGCATAAACCGAGCCTCGGAGGACCATGTTTCCTGAAATAGGCAGACATCATAGTCGTTAATGAATCTGACCCAGTCAGGTGTGTCAATTTTAGTCATGATACCAGCCAAGTTCCAAGACAAAAGGGTGCCGAAGTTTTTACTAGGACTAACATACAAAGCTACATTTAGAACTAATAAAGTGTGATTGGTGTTTTCATGAGACATGCTGAATGAGAGCAGAAAGAAGAGTAATTGTTCTTCCACAATAACACCCCCTACTGTTCTGCTTTGCCTTCCGTGCTTCTCCTAAGCACACACGTTTCTAATGATCACATAAATACATTTGCTGCTGTGTGCTGTGGAAGAATGGTGCTCCTGGATAACCGAGGCAGACAGGTGTGGGAACTGGTTCTTCCTTGAGCTTTGCCAGCGAACTGGTTCTAAAACTAACTGCTTTGTAAATGGTGTATTTAGAAAAACGTGTTTCACATTCATTAGTTCAAATTATGTTTTTTTTAAAACGTTCAGATGTTATACCTCCCCTCTCAACCTCTGGAAAGGGAGTTTGCCAGCTGTCAGTGTAAGCTCACTAAAGAGTGAATGGCCGTTTCAAATATGAAGTATAGTGACATTTCTAGCACTAATTAAAGAAAATTTTTGTAGAGTTATTATTACAATTAGTAATATCTTGGAAACAGTTGATCAACTAAGTTGTTCAACTAAGGGCCACATGTATCAAAAGTTCATTTTGCATCCCTTAAATAGCAAATTTTAGATAACCGCTATTTAAGGAATGCAAAATGGTATGTAAGAAAATAACGATGACCTAATAGCAATCCCTACAGAGTCGCAATTTGCAATTAGGTAATCACTATTAGGTAATGTCACTTACCACTCCATTCGTTCCTATGGGGCCCAAAAGGTCCATAGGTGCAATTAGTTTTGCATTACCTAATTTGCAATTACCGAATTGGTGATTGCAAATTAGGTAATGCAAAAGCAAGGCTGCCCAGCACCCTAAGGCTCCTCTGAAGCACCCCCCCCCCCCAAAAAGTGTGCATGTAAAGTGGGGGCATGTGTGCGCTACATGGCACTTTAAAACATGCATTTTTGTGCATTTTCAAAGATTGCGCAATGTTACCATCGACTTGCGGGTGATAATAGCCTTTCCTAAATGCACAGTTTGCATTTAGACAATGCTTGGTACATGTGCTTGGAGAATCGCAAATTGCCATTCTCTATTTGTAGTCATAATTTTAGGTAATCACAAAAAATCACCAATACCTAAAATGCACTGCCAAATCCTTTCATACATCTTGAAAGGCTATTTGCATTCGTAAATGGCCGCTTTTAGTGATTCACCCCATTTGCGAATGCAAAATGGTTTCACATGTGTGGCCCTAAATCTGCGTGTAGCTGAGAACTAACCAAACAAAAAGTCCCACATGTAGTTATCATCAATGTTTTTGTGAGGCAGATAAAAGATGGTGCTGATTTTTGGGACTCAGCATTCTGTGCCAGTTTCAGCACTCTTCATTAATCTTGAAATGAGAGATGCCATCAAAGACCTTTAGACTGCTGTTGAAAAGATTCCATTGGCTGAGCCAAGGATCGCTATTCACATTAAACAGGGGCCAGAATGGGAGGTTTATGATAGTACATTTAGACATGAGATTGCATAGCTTCTTCTCACATGCTTCCTTGACATGGCTAGTCCCAGTGAGACTGTGCTAAACCTTTTTCTGCCCTTGACCTGCAGATGTCAACTGCATATGACAGCCTGTGAGCAAGCCTCTAAGAAGAACAAGACATGGAAAAAACACAGAAGCCAGCAAAATGTTTAACGAGATAATTGCCACAATTTTCATTGGAGTTTTCTTGTTAAGTGATTTCTCGGAAAGTACTCTAAATCAATCCACTCCAGCTTCACTGTAGTGCGAAAAGGGTAAAGTGTATTTTTAAGGGTTTGTGCAGTGTTCCTGAGGCAGCAGGCTGGCGGCTTTAAAGTGGTGATTTCAGGAAAAATATGAGGCTACAAGTGTGATAGGTAAACTTTAAGTATGTAAATTTGAGAAGTGTATACATACGATATGTGGCAGCATTTGACTCAAAAATACATCTTATCTTCCGTGAAAATTGAGAATAAAGGGATCCGAGAAGCTAGTTTTTGTTTAAGCAGCAGTTGGTATTTTAACCGGATGCTGTTTTTCTCGATGTCAGACATGGTGCAGTGGCGTGGCAATGGCCCCCGTGGTGCGGGGACGAGCTCCAGGGTCCCCCCTTGGGCACTGTGCACGGGTGGTGGACCCCTGGCCCGAGAACTCCTGACTGCCTAGGGGTCCACCGGAGTCCGGAGCATGGGGGGGGGCCTCCATGTACTTTGCATGGGGGGGGCCTCAAGGTTCGTTGCCCCACTGACTTGGTGTACAAGTCATATGCAATAATTTATTACAATAAAGTAGCCAGTGTTTCATTTGAGCCGGTGATTTCCGGTGCTCAGCACCTGCACTTCTTTTTACAGGGCCGGGGCTACAGGTGTTTTTCTCCAGTTGATAGTGGTCCTGAACGGAAAATAAAATGAAAGACTCACTGAATGAATCACTTAGTATATTTGGCGCTACCTTACTACCTCAAAAGGATGGGGAGGACCATTTCCCATGATTGTATTAGGCTCCTGTAACCCTTACTAGCCACGAGAATGACTAAAATAGAGCATTTCATCTAAAGTGTGGGATATCTCAGAGTTAAGGTTTCGCTGCTTCAGTTTGTATGTAGTCTGCATGTCAAAGGCTCGAGTTGAAGCACGTCTGAATCGCGTTTCATCTTTCCGAAAAATCTGGGGGCATATTATCAAGGACGGCGGTAAAAATTATTGCCGGTTTAGCGGCAGAAAACTACCGCTAAAGCGGTGATAATGGGCTTGATAATATGCCCTTGAGAATTCCAATAGAAGTCCATGTTCTTATGCGAACATGGGCTTCTTTTGGAATTCTCGAGGGCAAATTATCAAGCCCATTATCGCCGCTTTCTGCCGCTAAACCGGCGATAATTTTAACGCTGTCCAGAATACATGGGTTATTGCAAATTAAAAATATACTTAAGAACATATAACAATCGTGGCAGGCTTAGGAGCAGAAATTAGGCTGCAGAAAAAAACAGGAAACAAGCTCCTAAGCGACTAAATACGAGTATTATAGATTAAAGATAAGTGTGCAGTCAGCTGTACGATCCCATTCTTTGTTCTGTGATTCTTGATCATTCCTTGGTTGTGCTTTGCTGGGGCCTTGCTGGGGCTTGCATACTGGAGAAAACTGGAGACCCCGCAATATGCTTTTAACGATTGATGGCGCAAACAAAGGGTACACCCATCCTTAGCTGTACGATCCCATTCTTTGTTCTGTGATTCTTGATCATTCCTTGGTTGTGCTTTGCTGGGGCCTTGCTGGGGCTTGCATACTGGAGAAAACTGGAGACCCCGCTATATGCTTTTAACGATTGATGGCGCAAACAAAGGGTACACCCATCCTTAATTGAGAGGGATACACTCTTGAACATCAGTTAATGGGACACGGGTGGTTGGTGCAGTAGATTACATAGGGAGGGGCACAGGCTATTTAACCTGTAACCATAGGAGAAAACCCTCTGTGATAAAATCTGTTCAGTCCACAATGAACAGCAACACCACCGTCTCAACCACAGCCCACCCACAAAGTTGGCTTCCAGGTCAGCAGCTTTTATCCACAAAAACAGATTTTTCTCAAATGAGAGGAGCGGTTTCGGTGAAAAAAATAGCAGCATGTGAACTGTTTTGTTTTCCAACCTGAAGGTTTATTCTGGGAAGCAAAAGAGCTATGTCCCTGTGGGTGGAAGATGTTGTTTGGTTACTTTTCCTGCTTGATGCCATCTTGTGGAGGGGTGAGGTGTCGGCTGTAAGACTTGACAGTAGCAGTAGTTCCAGGGCTTACTGGGGCACGTTGCGCTTAAGTGCCAGTAGATAGAGGCATTGAGGAGATGAGTTAGTGGGAAAAAACCAAAGCAAACACCTAGAAGCTTGAAGAAGTTAGGAACAAATTACAGGTTAGTGGTTTTGAGTATGAAAATGTGCTTTTTAAGAAATGCGTCGAACACGAAGGTATGTAAAATTTAGCGTAGTTTGGGGTAAAAGTAATATTAAAAGCAACTGGACTTGTATGTAATCGAGTAAACACTCCAGCTTAATAGCAATGGGTTTGTTGAGTTCAAGAGCTGCTGTCTCCAGCAAAAATGGCGATCTACAGAAAGCAGTGTTGCCTTTAGTAGGTGACGGGAGAATGTTACATGGAAAGATCCAAAGATGACTTTGAGACTGAACTGTGGTATCAAATTATAATGGAGAAGAATATATTTGTCTACAGTAAACTTTCAACATGCAAGACTTGACTAATTAATATTGTTACAGATTTAAGGTTAAGTGAAGAACGCATTAAATCATTTTTGCCAGAGAGGCGAGTGAAGAAATGGCATTCAGTGCGAACATAGGAAAATCAACTTCTAAAGATAAGGGGGGGTGGGAGGCAGGGGTGCATCAAGGAAGGGAAAGATGGAAATTTTGCTCAAGAAACATGTAAAACGTGAAGGACGTTCATGGCCACAAGCATACTCTTTAAAAAGTGCTATACTACAACTTTTGTGCCATTAAATTTGTTGAAGGAGTTCTGGAACATTAAACAAATAAATCATCAAACAAACTATGACCTGTTTTATGAATTACACTCTGAAAGGCATAACTAGTAGGGAGGCAAGGTCATCCATCAAAGGAGTTACTTTAATAGAAGCAACAGCAAATGAAAATATAGAGTGAGGTGTCGTAGGGCGTTTACCAAAGTGCGGTAAATCTGTACAATGCAGTAGAATCAAAACAATGGGATGGTGCGAGCCTGATCCCACACACCCCCCACACCCTCTCAGGAGATGTTGGCCTATAGGCCTGCTAGCTCACAGTGCACCATCAGAACCCCTAACCGTACAGGGTAACATGACATCCCTGATCCCCAAGGAAGTCATGGTAATAGATCTAGAACTTTTTTGTTTCGACTATTGTGCATACCCAAAGAAGTACACAAAAAATACTCAACAAGGCTTTGCAATACTTATTATAGCATTGTGGTTCATGCATAAAATACCTGTGCTGCGATTATGAGTAGAATGAAACAGATAAGCATAATTAGGGTTAAAAGAACAGTGAAGAGAATAAACATTTCTGCAATTGTGCTGAAACAGCATATACATGCAGCCAAATAAGTACTGTGTATATGTGTACTCCTAACAAGCGCTCCCTAATCTAGTCTTGTTTAGGGTGGGTCATCTGCCAAATCCTGGCCGGAGGGACTAACTTCCCGTTACCTGTGGGTAAGTTCCATAAGGTTGTACATCTTGGTGTAGAGCTGGACATCCCTCATGTTGGTACTCAGGAATCAGCTGAGCTGAAATTCCAACATGTGGAAACCCCACAGTGTCAGCTGAGGGCTCCTCTGCCTAAACAAGGAAGTGGCTGTGTATTTATAACAATTGAACCCATCTCGCAACCCCTGTTTAGGCTGCAGTTCATTCTACTTGGATAGAGGTGTCGCCAACCGGACAAGTAACAAATATGACATTTGCGCAGTGAACTTTATCCTTTGCACTGAATGTTCAAAGTATTTTGATAGACAGCTTATGAAGTTGAAATGTAAGCAATGCAGATTCAGAAAATGTTATCCTGCATTGCTACGCATACAAATGTATGTCAAAAGTCATCATGTGTAAAAGAGAAGGCAGCTAAAGAAATATGAGCATGTAAATGGCGCTGTTTCTGCTAAGCTTATCCTGACAAGATGACAGAGGTAAAAGCAAAAACACGTTCCATCAAAGAGGTTCTGTAGAGGAGAGAACTTTTCATTTGTAATACGTCAGTGTTTGAGTAAAACTGTTACTTGGGCATGAGGCAGAGCAAAACAGATGAATATGGGTAACATGCACTGGAGAACGGGGAGATGTGGGGGAGTCATGGAAAATAAACCATTTAAATACTGAAATTGTGTTCCTCGTCTATTTAAAACCAAGAAATCTAACTTCAAAAGTGGGACGAGCCCCCATAGCTTCTCCCTTCTTCTGGGAAACCCAAACAAATCAGTCTTGGCAAAGCCAATAGGTCGGCATACAATGCCAGCCTTTTGACTTTGTCAATGTCTGTTTTGCGTTGTTATGTTTTTTGATAAAACTTTATTGTCTGGGAATTTGCCAGACATTTGTCAATCTAAAACAAAAATGGTTAAAGAAAGATAAAAATGATCTAAGAACAGAGCATTGTCAATGTCATTCCAGGCACTGGCGGGCACTATTTTTTGTGTGTGGATTTGCTTCATGTGAAGGTTAGAATGCCCTCACCCACATTGAAATAAGCCAGTGGCTGAAGTGGGCTGAAGAAAAGTGTGACTGGCACAACAGTAAACCAATTCATGAAGATGGTTGACTGGAAGCCCCTCCAAGAAAGTATATTATAGATAAAATCTTAGAAAATTAAATTAAAAGATATTAACTAATGTCAGGCCTAATAATGAATGAGTCAGAAGCTTGGCAATGTCATCATCACTCACATTGGCATCCCTAAAAAAGAACAACAATTATTGTTTCAGCTGGAAAACTATCCACACAAGTAACACAGACTATCTCGTACTACAGTTCGAAGTAAGTTGCCTGCTCGTTTGCTTGATCTGACCTATCCTTCACTGGCAGTAAGACAAACCAGAATCACCCTCCGCCAATAATACACTTTCCGTGGATCTCAAAAAAGAAAAAAGTACCCAGGCACATTGGAGGCCACACCCTTAACCTAATTATTTATGGAACCAATATAATAGGCATTGATTTGTTAGTCACAGTTCAGCGGAAAAACAGCACTTGCTAACTACCACTGAATCCACCTATTACAAAACCTATACCCCAATAAGATGATGACATGCAAACCAGGTATAAATGAATCATATTTTACCTCTGTCAACACTATTAGATTCAAATAAATCAATGGTAGATTCCAGGCAATTAAATAAAAAACATCCATCATTCTCTACAAACACAGCTTTTTCACAAGGATGCTTGAAACTGAAACCTCAGTGACCACAACCGGGCTGAAAACTAGTTCAACACTATTTCTATCACAAAACAGATGCACAAAATGTAAAGCACACTTGCACGTTACCAAAATCACGTACCTTAGAAACCTCCGCGTCTGTGTTCCATGATACAATTTCCTCTACTAAACAAATAATTGGGAACTGGTTTTCAATTCCGAGAATTGTTATGAATCAATTTCTCAGACCAGTAACTCAGACTGCCACGCACGCACTCCAGCTTAACAGAACGATCTTTAAGCTTCGCTGTAAAATTAAAAATAGTTGGTCCATGTCAATTGAACATCCCCTCTCATAGCCAAGAATTAATCAAACCTCATCAACACTAATACACCCCAAAAAATCATCAACCTGCAGAATGAGCCACCAAAACACACATCCTCACACTCATCCCCAGAACACCGACATCATGAGCAGGTCGTAGCGACAGGGCCAATAACGGTCAGAACTATAACAATGATTTCTCCCTTTTCAACAACACGGTCATTGCCTTACAAGTCCACATGAACTAGCCTACCACGCAAAAACAACTTGTTAACTGTTGCCAAAATCCTGGCTAAAGCACTAGTTTCCCAAATATAAACACAACTAAGCATCCTTCAGTTTTGTTGTCGCCCAGTTCATTTGGCCGAAATGACCCCTTTCAGGAATCAAGAGGGTGAAATGGCGATGAGGGGGTAGCTTCCCTGCTAATTCTTCTTGAACCCCTGTGTTACATTCAATACCTTAGACCATGTCATTCTCATTGAAAGACGAAGAGCAAACTTGCCCACTATACCCCTGCAGTGGTTTAGCCTCCCATAATTCAAAGCACGCGAAACTTAAAAATGACCAGTTCTTCTTAGATATCACACAGGTAATATTAACCTATGAAGTCTGTCAGGAATGGCCCTTGCCTCCAGTTTTTGTTTTTTTCCTCATACGCCATTAAATGTGTCCAGAATCTACTTTTGCTCTTTCTGCGGCCCCATTCGATTGATTAGCGCCAGCAGTATGTAGATTCTGATCTGGTCTTAATGGAAGCACTTTACACAGAACCCCTTCTGAATAGTCAGTTCAGTTTTTCTAACTGGATGGCCCTTGAAACTGATCCGAGAGATACATACATCTGTGCAAAGGCATAATCATCGGACAAATAGGTCTCTGGTGTCACAACTTGTCAAGCCACCCCTTGCCTCCAGTTTTGTTCAATGGATTCTTAACAACTGCTGATGTAAGTGATCAAAAGACACGACCAGGTCCAATGCCTCTGCCAGTGGTATATACAGGATCGATATTTGCCTGCAGGTCCCCAGCATTGATGCCCAGCACAAGGATATAAAACACTACATTGACCTTTTGGGATCCCGGATCTTATTAAGCTTTTTGAAAATTAATGACTAGAGCTCTCCAAATGTGTCTCTTATCACTGTCTCATTTTCAAACAGGTAATCACAAAAGCTCTAAGCATGAGCCTATTGGTAACCTAAAGAACATAACACAAGTGTACAATCAAACACCATTATTATTAATAAATGAATCAAATGTAAATAATCTACAAAACTAGAGGAGTCACAGTGAATTCCTAATATTCTACCATTAAAACCATCATTATGTAAACCTGTTTAGGAAAAAGTAAGGGTAAATGCTTACTGGACACTTAGGAATTATTTTGCCCCCTCACAGTCACCAAAGGGACTCTAATCTCTTGTCTCATGTCTGATAAAAAAAAGTCTATGCCTTCTTTGAATATGTAAGAACTTTAACTGGCACAAGGGAAGCCGTGAAATGATAGCATGGTGCAAGTGAATGCAAGAAAGCAGTACTAGTGGAAAAATTTTAATACATTTAATAGGAAGGCCAAGAGGACAGTTACTTGCCAATAGTGATGTTTACTCCACCACATTCCAAAGGTACATATGATGAAACAATAATAGTATAGACAAAACATCACTAAATAAACCCAATACATACTTTCCCTTATGATAGTTGGAACAAGAACACTTTAAAACACAAACACTCATCCACACCATAAAACATATAATTGAAGGTAGGAATAACATTGTGTTTGCCCCAAACATGTTTACCCTATACATGAATGAGCTTATAAAAGAGTTGCATGATTGTGGAGATGACCCACCGAAACTGGAAGGCAAGCTAATACCGACCCTCTTATTCGCAGACGATACGTTACTTATATCAAAAATTCCAATGGGCATTTAGAATGTGTTAACCAAATTTTCGAAAGCGTGCAAAGTACGGGGCCTGAAAATCAATTGCACGAAAACTAAGTACATGGTTTTTAATCCCTATAAATCGACTAAGGGGAAAGTGATGCTTGAACCTCAACTATTAGAACAGGTCAAGGTGTTTGACTATTTCAGCGTCAGAATTAGTGACAACCTGGCATGGACTCCCCAAATTCAGAAAAGTGTCCTGACACTTCAGCATGTGGATTGTGCAATTGTTAAAAGAGTCAAACCCTCAGCTTTTCGCCCAATCTCTCCTACACTATAAATACACAGGGACAAAGGCTTGGGCGCAGTCCTTTATGGGGCAGAACTGCGGGGGTTTGGAGCATATTAATCAACTAGAAGTCACTGAAAATACATTTTTAAGAGCTAAAATCCATTTCCCAATGTGCTGTCCTGAAGGTGCTTATGTTATGGATAAAACTCTGGACTAGTAACACCCAAGTACCTGTGAAAGATGCTGTGGAGGAATATTTAATACTTCAAAGGAAATCAGGTATCTTGCCATGGTTTGAAAAAGGTAAAGGGTGTGTTTTTTAAAATAGGGCTGGGGGATATGTGGGAGGACCCTCATTCCATTTTTTAAAAAAATGATACCTTACTTAAAAATAACGTATTGGCATTTTATTAATACTGTTTGCATTGAGTCTAGGTCACTTGGCACTTTAACTACAAGTTTTTTCAATGTCAAAAGCTGTCTGTATTTTGAAATTTATATGGACGATGTTGAACCACCCCAAGCACTAGCACTTTATATACAATTTATATTTGGCACTTTACCTCTGAATGCTGTGAGAAGCGGGTGGCAAATCTCTACTACTACTCCTATGTGTCCGTCCTGCAAATCTACTACTGAAACAATTGAACATTATGTTTTTTTCTGTCCTGCATATGCTAGTTTGAGGAAAAAATGGATCATTCCTGCATGCCGGGTGTTGTCATTCTCTCGCCCTTCAGATTCTCTGCGTGTATTTAGCTCTGATACGACTAAATGGCTTGTTTTTACCTTATCTAGATATCTTCTCCACGCCTGGTGGCAGAGGTCTAAAGCGGCTATACAAACCCCCACTACAGAAGCAGGGGGATAACTATAGTGAGGGCTTAGACTGCGAGCCTAGCAAAAAAATGATGTAGGATAAATTCTACAGCTCCCTACATTATAAAATTGATTTTATCTTCTCCTTTATAATGCTTTTAAACCTTGATCTAGTGTCATAACTTGTAATTTTATCTTTTGATATTGCACCTGATGTTTTGCTGTTCGAATTTTTAAAACATTTTATATGTATTTTCATTGATGAAATTATGTATTGAGACTTACTAATATGTGTATGTGTTTGTATGTCTTGTGCATGATCGTGCTATTGATCGCATAAATGATAATAACATTAAGAAAACTATTTACATACTGCAGTCTATAATTAGCCAAATACATTGGTATGAGTGTTGCATTTTCCAGTTTGACAATGTAATTTTCCTTCACTTTTTGCCTTTATGATCTCCTTGGGTAACAGCACAAACATTCTCACTTCTATCAAGATCACTCTCCACGCGACAATGTGATATCCCTAGTTGTATTGAATGTCCCATTGTGTTCCAATTCGCCAGTAGGTGAATCAGAACTAGTCAGAGGGCCACTGGGCAAGCAGGGCTTACTGGGCCTCAACAATTGTAGTTGCGGCCATTTACTTCTTGTGACCCAGCGTCCCTCCTACTGTGATGCTACAAACTGGGCGAAATACACCCTACTGCACTTTACTTTCCGGGTCCCAAGTGGAGCTGCCCAATGTGGCTCAAGGAGGTGTTGTAGGGGTAGACACTCAGAGTACAAGCAATAAAAAAAATGCGCAATAAGCAAATGTCCAGTCCAGTGCTTTTGTTGCAAGAAAAGAGAAGTGTTTTAATCATGCAAAAATGTGATATGGCATATAAGGAAGACTGGGATGCATGCTACAGAGTCTACTGGGTTCACTATGCAGTGACTTATGCACAGGTGCAGGCTCACCATGGCAGAGTGCAGCAACTTTCCTGTAATCTGTGAGCTCCAGGTCAGTTCACAATCCTTAAGTAAGCAGTTCTTGCATACCATGGTTCAAATCTATTTGGAGGGTGGAAGACGCAGAGGTTCATTCAGCTTTCAACTGCCAATAGTCATTAATCAAAAGTGGAGGAAACGAACCACAACAGTCAGTATACCAGAGTCTCAGGAAAAATTCGTTTTGGAGACCCTCAACCACACATTCAAAGTTGGCGGCATATATTATCCCTGCTAGTGTGATTTAGTGGATGGTATCATCAATGGGCCTTTCACTTGAGTGTCCTGTTGTCCAAGTGATTAAACATCTTCCAAGAGGAGGGAGACAGTCTGGATGCTGACAGTGGTGTGTCATTTAAATTATCTCCTATATTGTAAGCAAGTTATATTATGAAAAAGGAAATCAGGCAAGGGATAAGGCTAAAAACAGGTCGATGTTTGGTGGCACTCCACTAACAATGCTGGTATGTATATTAACTTATAGACCTTTGTCAATGAGCACACTCTGCTCTAGACAGATCGTTGTTATAGGAGCAGTCTTTGGCTCATAACTAGAAGTAAAGCAGGAAGATTGAAATAATAATAATCTGGTCAGTGTTTTGTCATTTACAGCTGTTTTTCTTCACACCCAGTGAGACACTCAGGGCTTGATTATGATGTTGGTCAGAGTTGCCTCCGACCAACATCACTGCGGTCCGAATCCGCAATTACAATGCAATGGCACATGGTGCGGTCGCAAACTCCCATTTCTCTATCGGAGCGTGAACGCTAGTCGGAAACCGGCCGCAGCACAAGCTCTCATAGAGAAATGGGAGTTACTGTAAATCCTTGCACCATGTGGCAGGCACCTCAGGGTGCCTGCCACGCAGTGCAGGCATGAACAAGGGGTCACCATAGGGCCCCCCCGGCCCACAACCACAGGTCACAGAGAGAATGGGGCCCTGCTAGGGGCCTCCAAAGTTGCTTTCTGACAGGCTTTCTATGTCAGATAGCCCAACATGTAAAGTATGTTCGAAACCAACATCATAATCCCAACGGCGGAAACACAGTCCATAAAAGATTATGATTGGTTTCCGACAGGCTTCTTGAGCCCATCAGAAGCGAGTCGGATTGACCGGCTGTTTTAAACTCTGACCGCCTTCTTTGTAATAAGGTGATCGGAGATTAAACCCTTTCCGACCGACATCCAAATGAGGCCCTTAATGGGAATTTAGCTAATAGTATAGCAAATAAGATGTTGTGTGACATGCGTTTTGGATATTAGTAGTGAACATCAAGAAGGGGAAAATATGTTGTGTGCCCATGGCAGTAAAACGCTGAAGTAAGACCTCTCTAAAATATACTAGTTTAAGGTATCTATATTAATGTGTTAATCATAGACCATCTTATGTGCACTATGTATTTATTAATAATCACACCATAATATAAATACCCTGAACTAGTATATTTTAGAGAGGGCTTACTTCTGCGTTTTACTGCCATGGGCACATGGCATACTTTCCCCTTTTTGCTGTTCACTACTGAAATCCAAAACACATCACACAGCATTTTATATGCTATACTATTAGCTAGAGCCCCATCAAGTGTCTCACTGGGTGCAAAGGAAAACAGCTGGAAACAACAAAACACTGATAGGGTTGCTATTATTAATTTTCCTGCTTTGCTTCTAGTAATTGGCCAAAGACTGTGACCTCTAACAATGATCAGTCAAAAACAGAGTGTTTTCATTGACAAAGATCGGTAAGTTAATACACTTACCCACATTGTTTGTGGAGTGCCCTTAACTTTAGTTCTGCCATGCACACAGTCCTGATGAAGGCCATTGATCCCAGCTAAAACATGTTGACCTGACCACTAGGTGTTGTCGACCAGTAGCTTTTCCATAAAACACCGACCTGTTTTTAGCCTTATCCCTATCCTGATTTCCTTTTCATAATAACAGTTGCTCACAGAATAGGAGATCATTTTAATGACACATCCTCACAGTCTTCCTCCTGGTGGAGAATGTTAAATCACTTGGAGAACAGGACACTCAAGTGAAAGACCCAATGATGATACTGTCCACCACACCACACTAGGGGAGATAATATATGCCGCCAATTGTGAATGTGCAGTTGAGGGTCTCCAAAACAATTTTTCTTGAGACTCTGGTATATAGACTGTTGTGGTTCATTTACCCCTCTTTTAATTAATGAGTTTTTGCATACCCGTCTTGCATGTGGGTTGCATTTCTCTTTTGAAACCCTATTAAAGTTTATTTTGCCAATTCTAAGCCAAACTCTCCCAGGTGTTGCGATTTTACCTGACTGTGGTGTGCACTTGGAACTTCCAATTCAAGAGTGCAACTGGTGTCTGCACTGGCAAGAAGTCATGCCTTGGGTAACCAGAGATCATTCTTCCCACCATCTTCTTTCTGCTTTGAACACTAAAAACTGCTGTGGCTTGGTGAAGCACTTCAGAGAGTGAATCTAATGGTCATGGTGGGGAATCATTTCCCTCCTGCGATGATGCTGGAGCGATGTCCTTGGATACGGCGATGGCCAAGCCAGCACTTGCCAACCGACTTCATCTGTTGTGGTGGACTTCATTGTTGTGGTGGCTAGAGTATGCTCTGATGGATCTTCACATATGAACTTGGTTTTGTGGTCACCAGAGAGGTCTGGAAATGGTCAGATTCACATAGGTCAGCTTGGACGCACTCCACTGGAAATCTGCCTCTTCAGGGCCGCTCTTACCCCTGGACTTGGTGGTGGGACTTCTGCTCTGGAAGACAGCTCCTGCAGGAGAAGGCTCACAGGTCTTTGAAAGACCCACAGCTTCTCCAGCAAGATGTGCAGGTTTCTGGTGATGTTTCCTTACCTCTGGGAGACTGACCATCAGTGATACCAGTCCTTGATCCCAGCAGCTCTTCGAGTGCTCTGCGGAGGACCCAATCCATGGTCACTGAAGTAGATCAGAATTAAATCAAAGTGGGAAGGCTTGGGCTCTACTCTTATACATAGCTTTCAAGCAGGTGATGTGGATCCCCTGTCCGGATATATGTCGTTACAACGCACACTTTTACAACGCATGCACTTACAACACATTTTTTACAACGCAACATCCACTACAACGCATTCCATTACATAGCATGACACTACAACGCATTTTAAAAAACTACCTTTACAACGCATTCCATTACATCGCAAACTACCTTTACAACGCATACCATTACAACGCATAATTTTAAATTGCATTTAAGGTAAGTATTGGATAGTATAGGGGTAAAAATTACTATTGTAACTCCAGGGGGTGCAACAGTAGGGTAAGTGTTGGATAGTATAGGGGTAAAAATTACTATTCTAACTCCAGGGGGTGCAACAGTAGGGTAAGTGTTGGATAGTATAGGGGTAAAAATTGCTATTCTAACTCCAGGGGGTGCAACAGTAGGGTAAGTGTTGGATAGTATAGGGGTAAAAATTACTATTCTAACTCCAGGGGGTGCAACAGTAGGGTAAGTGTTGGATAGTGTAGTGTAATATTATGCGTTGTAATGGTATGCGTTGTAAAGGTAGTATGCGATGTAATGGAATGCGTTGTAAAGGTAGTTTTTAAAAATGCGTTGTAGTGTCATGCTATGTAATGGAATGCGTTGTAGTGGATGTTGCGTTGTAAAAAATGCGTTGTAAGTGTAGTGTGTTGTAAAAGTTGCGTTGTAAAGGTTGTTCCCCCCCGTCCACACTTCAGATATAGGGTGGTTCTTTTTCATAACTAAATCTTCTTCCGGCAATGCAGAAAAATCTTGGTGTATTGGGGTGATGGGTCTTACAATAGGTAGTGTTGATGCCGGCTCCACGCAGAAGTACCTGTAACACGAGCAAAATAATTGTAACGTCCTGCACCTGGCTTTCCTCCACCTTTCTGCATAGGCCATACATGCAGGCATTGCATAAAAACGTCCCTTCCGCTAACAACTGAATCTATTGTTTTACCCCCATTTCCCTTTCATCACCCAAATGGTAGAGCACTGGAAGGATGGAAACATTGGATTTCTAACGAAGGTCCTGTCTCCTTTCCTCCCACACTTCAGTATTTGAAGCTACACCCTCCAGCTCAGGATCACAGGCAATACCCTTTCACTGGAGGGCTGTATCAACTGTATCGAGACCCCCACCTTGTAACATACCAAACCAGGAACAATTCAAAATGGATCCCATTGGCCACAGCAAATACACGCTAATAAACAACATAGAGTCCTGTAAGCAGGCAATGTAGACTTAACACACACTTGACATATACTTTAGGATGTCTGAGCAGGCTCTGGGTGATATTTTACATTACCAGGCCAGTAGGCACCATGCTCTTTCTTGGTACAGGGAAAAGGCCTATCCAACCATTATGGATTAAAAAATAGTAGGATGTCACCATTGCTCTCTCTCTCTTTAAATGTCACAGGTGCATGAATTCATAGCCAATCTCTAAATCTTCTGATCAATTTTGTGCCTAGGCATCAGCATGTACACGGGATGTCATGGGTTCTGGGTGTAAAGAAAGGATACCAGATGTACTCATTATTGGGTAACCCATGGCAGGTGAACAAATCTATCTACCCATTTATGGATCATTCCCATCCCAACAAACAGCATACATCACATTGAGATTGTTTGACACATTCTCCGGATTTTTTTTTACTGACATCTCCTTCTGCTTTAATGACATGCATGGATTCTGAAAGCATCAACATTCCCTTCTTCACATGCTTTTACACCCTCACTTGAACCCGCTGTCATTACTCATAAACGACAGCATTCTCCTAAAAGAATGATAGTCAATCAGGGCCAAAACAATCTTCAGAACTGAACCTAATATATCATATTGCAATTAAATTTTAGAGAACAACATTTGCCTAAGTTCCCCTTCTGTTCTAGGAGTCCCATTGAATACGTCAGTGTTTTCTGTGATTTATCATTAATGGTACACACCATGCAATTGTGAAGCAGGTGTTCATCTGACCTATCAATAGAGAGCCACCAATAATATACCCACATTCATATCTTTATGGAATTTACTCCAATATGTTATTTGTGTGCCAGATTAAAAATATTTTCTCTCAACTCTTTGCTGCAACCGAGAATCCAGTACGCTGCCAATCCTCTGCAAAACTCTGCTGTCTAAGTAAGTATTTCTCCATTTACAAATGGCAAAATTACTTACTCAACATTTGATTCTATCAATTCTTTGCAAAGTCTCTTAACTCCCAGTAACAGAACAAAATCCTATTTATTGGTTACTCTCACTATACTCCAGAACTGAATCATTGATCACATGTAACACATTACCTCCTGCACATTTCTCCTCATTATCTCAGACCTCTCCTGATAGAAGAATCTTGGACACATTCAATTCTGATATTCTTAGAACATGACACATGCTCCTATCTGTAGGAAGTCTCCTACAACCTATAGTGCTATTTAGTGATTTTCTAGGTTGCTGTGCTAGTCTGTGTGGATGAGGAAGTACATTCCCTAAATGTCCTGCCCAAAGGCAATGGTTCCCTTACAGCATGTTAAGCCTTCCTTTTCGATAATCCATTTCTAATGCTGTGGGTCAGCTCCCCTACAACCCATTGCTGGGAATGTTAATATGTTTTAATGACTACCAAACTCTAGGCATACACAACTGCAAAATATGTATCACATGCATCATTTAACTTTAAAACTGGTGTATTGGAGCCTCTAGCTTCACACACAAATAGGCCTCTACCTTGTTCACAACCCATTCATATATGTATCATTTTGTCATCAAATATTTCTTTAACGCTTTTTGCTAAATTCTCGTTAGCTGTCACTTCGCTCTTGTCTATGTGCTGCCCAGGGTAGTCTATATGTTTGGTTTGAACTTTATTCCTTTTTAATTTTCTTTTCTAATCCACTGTTCTGTGAACTACTTAATAAAGTCTGCAGGTCTTTGTCAAGGTCCTTGACGCTTGGCCCTTATGCAAAAAAACTGTGCTACATTCTTGTAACCACTGGATAAATGGGCGGAGGCTGTTAAAAACAGCAGTTACAAGTCAAAACAGCAGTCATTACACTTCATGTGGTGTAATGTGGGATGTTAATGAATACCTCATAGAAAGCGAAATGATTATGAACACAGAATAAATGTAGATTTTGTCTATGGTAATAATACAAAATTACTGAGAGTACCAAATCAAGTGGCCAACTCAGCCTCAATTTGTACAAACAAGGCCCTATATCTCTGGCTCACAAATCCTTATTTGGCTTCCACTGGCAGAGTGACTGCAATTCAAACTTCTTTGTACTTCCGTTGTAGCACAGTGGGGATCTTGGTAACAATATATATACAGCCTTAATATCCATTCTGCTTGCCCAAGTTCAACCCGAGATCACACAAGCAATCAAAATTGCACTAGCCAATTTGAAGTGAACTGCATGAATCATGGCAGAAGGTTGGTTCGGTTGCTGGGTGCTCAACTCTGGAACTTGAGGCACCCAGACCACCATGAATCATCCTAATGTATCTACATTCAATTAAAACCTCAATTAAAGGTTGTATGTGAGGGGTTGTGTGGGAGTGTGTGTATGAAAGGTTCTATGGGGTGTGAGTGGGTGTGTTAGAGGTTCTGTGGATGATGTAATCAGTGATGTCATTTGAGATGTCATGAGTGATGTCACTGACCATGTCATCAGTGTAATATATAGGTCATAAGCAGGGCATTGAGGGGGTGTAGGTTATAGTTAGCTCAGGTAACTACAACTGCTGAACTTTACTGGGTTTGTACGAGTGAGATCAGAGCCTAACTATAACCTTCCTGAAACCTTTGAATTTTTAAGTGAATTTCTAAGAGTTTCCTCTTATTCAATTTCCTAACTATAAATTCCCTGTAACCTTTGGTTGTTTCAAGGAATTTCTATGTTTTAAAAAAATTCTATTTATTAACTATAATATCCCTGTAACATTTTATTTTTTATGTGATTTTCTAAGGTTGTTTTATTTCATTTCCTAGCTGTAACGTGTAACTTTTGAAAATGAGTGTGTGAGTGACTTCATGAGTGTCTGACTGAGTGTGTGAGTGAGTGCATGAGTTTCTAAATCAGTGTGTGAGTAGGTATATGAATATCTGAGTGGGCTGGGACTAGTTGCGTAAGTGTCTACCGGTGTGTGTGTGAGAGTGTTTATGAGTAGCTGAGTAAGCTGGGACTGGCTGCATAAGTGTCTTAGTGGGTGTGTGAATGGGTGTGTGAGTGTCAGAGTGGGTTTGTTAGTGGGTGCATGAGTGTCTGAGGGGGTGTATGAGTGGTTTCATGAATATCTGAGGGGATGTCTGAGAAGGTTTGTTAGTGAGTGTGAGAGTGTGTGAGTGGGTCTGTGAGTTCCTCCATGTGTGTGTGAGTCAGTCTGTGAGTGTATGAGTGTCAGAGTGGGTCCGTGAGTGGGTGCATGAGTCTCTGAGTGGGTCTGTGAGTGGGTGTGTGAGACACTGAGAGTGTGTCTGAGCCGGTACGTGAATCTCCAAATTGGTTTGTGGGTACCCCATGTGAGTAACCCTTCCCCTTTACAGCACATTGTTAGTGCCTGTGAATAGTGTAATACAAGGGAGATGTAATAGTGTGCAGTGTGTGTGTGTGTGTTACATGATGTGCTAGATGTACTTTTCCCTGTGAATGGTATAGTAAATGAAAGATCTTCACATATATTGCAGGATTAAAGTCTGCATTGTCAAGTATACATGCGGGTCAACCCTTGTTTGCCCCAAACTCACTATTTGTATATTCATAAAGCACATCTTCTCTCAGGCACCACCATTGCTCTGCAACTAGGAAGATGCATACCTTACGCTCTCCAGTTTATAACCTGGGTGTCCCAACGCAACTAGTGCGCCAATCATGATCAACCAAATTAGTGATATGTTCCATCATTTGGACGTATGTACAGTATTTGACTCAAATCTTCTTAGTTCAACTTCAACAATAGTTTCAAATACATGTCACTGCAAGTAAAAATTTAAATTACCTTTCAACATGAGGGTCTCTTCACGGAAAAATTGTTCTGCAAATGTGATTAGTAATGAGTATATCATGTACCCTTTCTTACTAAATCTGATGCGTATCCATTGACCAATGGTCATGCAGACTACTCAGTGCACAACCATATAAAAGAACAACCTCCAGTTTGAGTTTGTTGTATCACAAGGCCTAGGATTATCATATTGTTTCATGGATTCAATTTAGAACAGATCAGCTATGGCAAAAAACTTTGCTAGATAATCACTAGGGGATGTTTTGGTATGCTGTCCATCATCTTTGCAAAACACAAATGATTTTAAGCTGTATATAGTGATATGGTAGTTAAATGTATGGTTTTCAAAACAAAATATAAGTCGTGCACCTGCCGCGACCCGCTGTGCAGGATACGCGTCTCCGGCGTATTTCAGTAGTAGTAAAACACATATATAGACACTTCAAAGGATTATTTTTTGGTAACAGGTTTAGTAATACAATAAGGAAAGTAGTATATTAACAAACTAAAAATGTTTTCTTAGCCATTTTAATAGGTTTTGGAGAGTTGCGATGCCGTCACGCACCGTGGCTACTTGTATTCCTAGAGTCGCGCTGGGGACGCGACTCCGGCATTTTTTTGACAACAGTAAAATACATATAGAGACACATTTAAAGTTTGTTTTAAGAAAAGCGGTTACTAATAGTATAAGGAAAATAGTATAATTAGAGAGACACTTTATTATAAATGTCATTTTAATACATTTTACGGAGTCGCGACCCAGGGGTGACGGAGCTGGCTGGGGTTGAGCATTGCATATGGCACAGAAACAAATGGATTTGATAGGTGAAACACATTTCTATCATGAATACAAGAATGCCCCACCCCTTTCCTCCATGTTTTGGGTGTGGCTGTGAATTTTCACAGTTTCCTTTAGGCACTCACCATCTTGAATTTGGACTGGAGTTTTTTTGTGGATTATTTGGATTGCATAATGGCATCTGCATCACAGCATGTGGAGGAGGAGGAACATATTGTTCTGGAGTAGGAGCCCCCGAAGAAGAAAAAGAACACTATTGTGTGGGAGTTTTTTTATGATACATGAAGGACAGAAAAAATTTAATGTACAGAAGCTTATGCCTAAATTCCTTTCATGTGGCAGTGAGAGGGAGAATTTGTGTAGTACATCTAGCATGTACAAACATCTTAGGACCATCCACAGCTCATTTTTGGTACAAGTAGAAATGCAGAGACTTAAAAACTAGCAAGAAACTTCTGCTGCTGTAAAAAATGGAGCTGGAACATTTTTTGCTGGTGCCCGACTTTCTGATGTTACAACCACCATTCTGGAGTTTGAAAGAGTCAGCATTTTCTGTCCGAATGTAGCACTATTCTCAGTGTAGGCGAGCAAGCTGTCTCTACACTTCTGCAAATTATTAATGCACACAGTTGCAATTTTTTTTGAGTTGAAGCACAGTTTCTGTTTTTTGGTTCTTTGTCCAAAAGGAGTTCTGTTTTTTTGGAAGAAACAAAAAAACACCAAATAATTCAAATTGTTAGCCCCCCCCCCTCCCCCCCCCAAAATCATAAAATATAAAAACGAAAACCCCCAAAATTGGTCCATGTTAGAACCACCTACTCCAGTTTAAGAAGGAAAATTGTATGTTAAATTTACATTTGTAAGATTGTGAATCTATGTCGCAATGTCTATTAGTATGTTATTGAGTGTTTAAATGAGTGCATGGTTGTGTAACTGATTAAATATGTAAATGAGTGCATATACAAAAGACTGTTTGATTGAGTAACTACAATGGTAATGATTGTAAAGATGACTGACTGGATGTGTGAACAACTATATGGGTGAGTGAGTGGGTGTGAGTAACTGTATCAGTAAGTAAATGAGATTGTGAATACCTGTATGGATGAATGAAAGGGTTGGTATTTTTTTGTATGGGTGGCTGAGTGGGTATGCTGATACTTGTATGGGTAGCTTAGTGTGTATATGAATGACTGTATGGGTGAGCGACTGCATTTGTTAGTGACTATATGAGTGGGTGAAAGGCTGAGTGAATGACTATGAATTAGTGAGGTGGATAAGTGGCAGCATGGGTGAGTGATTAGGTGTGTGAGTGGCTTTGTAGGTGAGTGAGAAGTTGCATTGGTGGCTGTATGGGTGAATGACAGGGTGCATGAGAAGCTCTATAGGTAAGTGGCTGTATGGGTGGATAAGTGGGTGTCTGAGTGGGTGGGTGTGATAGGGACTGCATGAGTGTGTGAGTGAGTATGCCAGTTCTTGTATGAGTGAGTGGAAAGGTATGTGAGTGACTCTATGGGTGAGTGAGTAGATGCATGAGTGGGTGTATAGCTGAGTGAGTGGGTGTCTGTGTGAATAGCTATATGAGTGACTGTATGAGTGAGTGAGTAGATGCATGAGTGACTGTACAGGGGAGTGAGAGGTTGCATTAATGGCTGTGTGGGTAAATGAGTGGGCATGTAGGTAACTCAATGGGTGAGTACGTGGCTGTGTAAGTGACTGTATGGGTAGTGAGTGTCATGATAGTAACTGTATGAGTATGTGAGTGAGTATGTTAGTTTTATACAAGTGAGTGAAAGGGTATGTGAGTGACTGTAAGAGTGAGTGAGTGGATGCAGGAGTGGTTGTATAGCTGAGTAAGTGGGTGTTTGGTTGCCTGTATGTCTGAGTGAGTAGGTGTGTGAGTAGCTGCATGAGTGAGTAAAGGGGTGCATGAGTGACTGTGTGGGTGAGTGAGAGATAGCATTAGTAGCTGTATGGGTTAATAACTGGGTGTGTGAGTAGCTCCAAGGGCGAGTGAGCGGATGCATGAGGGGTTATATAGCTGAGTGAGTAGTTGTCTGCGTGAGTGGGCATGTGAGTGACAGTATGCGCAAGTGAGTGGGTACATTAGTGACATTGTGGGTGAGTGAGTGGGTGTTAGTGCAGGTATGTCTGAGTGAGTGGGTGTGTGAGTGGCTGTATCAGTAACTGAGCTAATATATGAGTTCTTGTATGAGTGAGTGAGAGGGTGTGTGGTAAATAAAATAAATATTACCGGACTGAATTTCATGCGGAATCTTAAAATAAAGTAAAATAGCTCAAAATAACAAGAGGCAGAATCCGTGGTATAAGAGGTTTTCTAATGGGCTTTATTCCATTCAAAATGGCCGACTCGAGTGGCGGCCTTCAGGTTCCGTCACCACGAGGGTTCAGGAAGTGAAGTACAATAAATTGTTGATAGACATACATTTTTATAATAAGTGCATTACAATGAAACGAATGTAGAAGGCGTAACATTTGATAAGAAAAATGACGTGACAGTGACATAATCGAAACTAGGCGTAATAAGGAATAAAAGAAACATAATTGGTTAGGATTATCAGACATAGGTGGATCTATAAGATAATACTTGGCATAGATGCGCGCGCGGCAGCATGACGTGTAATTGACGTGCAACTAGGGGGTGAAGGGGACTTGACATTTAGCTCTACATGTGGAGACGAGAAGTCTGGGGTTATGTCAACCTAATCCCAAATCATATCTAATATCCTATGTTTAGAGAACTATGTTATCCACAAGGAAGGACTCTCGGACAGAATCTATTCTATACTGACTGTGTGCGTGTACAAGCGTCTAAGTGTCTACATGAGATGCGAGGGATAGAAAACTTTCCATGGCAGCAGGGCTATGAATCACTTGCATGAAGACAGAGAAGCCTGGCCTTGTGCTTGGTAACTGGAAGAATGTTTACTTAAACTACTAGGCAGGAATGCATCGGCTGAAGAGCAAAATAGATAATTCGAAGGTGAAATACAGCTTCTTGGCAGGCATGCGAAAACTGGCCGAGGCAGGCACCGTTAGCTGCACAGGGAGTAGGACAAAGTTCATGGATACAGATGCGAGCTCAAGCTGAAGCTGTCAGAGACAGAGAGCAGGGAAAGGCTTTGAGGACAGAATCGGGCCTACTCGCCTGAACTGTAAAAATGGAGTAACTTAGCCATATAAAGTCGGTGGCCTTTCATACTTAGGAATCGAATATCCAGCCCATTGATGGCGGATCTGACAGAGAACATGTCGACGGTAGACACACATATGTTTGCGTCTTAGAAACTGGAACTGGAGGGAACATACATGTACTTGTAACATGTATATAGAACCGTTGGGGTCCAAGATAGGGGACATAACTGATCAGGAAAATCCACATTTCCACATTCCCTCCTTGTCCCCTTCTTGCCCTTCACGAGACATCAATCTTCATCATTCCATCGATTTGCTCATGGAGCATCATTTCTTCTTCTTTCTTCTTCCGGGATTTTGAACGAGACCTGTGATATGGAATGCATGATGTGGCACACAGACCACAAATCGCTGGTCCACATTGTAGGCATAAACAACAACTGAAGAGCATAAGAAGGCCAATACCTAGGAAGGATAGAACTCTCCATCCCCAGGCTGATATCACATTCCAAAACCACCCGGACCACGTCCAAGTGCCTGGATTCTCGTGTATCTGGCTTACAATCTTATGAAGGCGTGTTATAGCTTTATATACGGATGGCGAATTTTCTGGTATGAATATGCAGCAGCTGGATCCGATGACCCTGCAAGCTCCGCCCCTATCGGCCAGGATGACGTCAAGGACAAGACGATTCTGGAGAACAACAATTCTCATCACTGATTGTTCCTCTGTCAGATTGCCTAGGGCGGCTATAGTCTCGTTTACTACAGCTTCAAGAGTCTTGGTGAGTCTGCGTATCAGCTTACTATTTGATATTGTACCTATATAGGGAAAGATACCTTTATTGAAATCTACATACTTGTCCCATGCCGTCTCAGTATAATCGACAACTGGGAGATCTCTCCGCTCTCTTTTGTGTACTAAATGAACATGTCGATAATAATCAGGAGGAGCTAGAAATACAGGTGGCAAAAGGAATGCGATGTAACAGGTACCATCCCAATCTAGAGGCAGAAGCATATATGCCGTCTGACCACATATGAAGTAAGAATGGCGAGAAGCTTTAAATGAAGATTTGCCTTGATCACTATATTCTACTGTAGTAACGCATTGGCTATGGCCCATGTGTATGGAACCAACTTTTCTTACACATAATTCACCCTTAACTGGAAATACTGACATAGTGGGCAGAATTAGTTCAACTTCGGATTTGACATTCAAAATCATAAGATTAGGCGTAAAATTACCTAATTTATACACTTCATTTTCTAAATCAGTTCCTGTTCTACTGAGGTGACCCTCCTTATTAGGGTGACAGACTTTGAATAAAACTAGATTCAGATTTCCCCATATCCAATGTTGTTGATAAACTGCTGTGTCTGGGTCTATGGAATTTAATAAACTAAACCATGCTCCACAGGAGCCATTGTGTGTGAACGGATGTGGAAAGAATGGCAGAACTCCTTTGTTATTCTGATAGGGAGGAAGTCTGCCACACACCCAACAATTAGTGGCATTACTAGTCTGATGGGAATGATGTAACATACTAATGAATGTGTTATTACGCAGCGCAAGTCTATAGGACAACTCATGTGGCGGTAGGTCACTAAAAGAATGTTCATCAGTTATATTGAAAGTACGTTTAGAAACAGGATAATACATATGCAACAATATACTTGCAGTAACTATTAAAAGACTCAAGGAAAACAAAATTAATAAAGTCACAATACAGTGGTTACGCAGTAATTTACAATAAGCATGTCGTTTCATTATGATTCTGGACTCTACGTGATTCAGACCTAAGGGGTACATGTCGGGACAGATTCAACCGCTTCACCTTGGAGAGGACTTAAACAATCAAATCGTCCGACAGTTTAGATCTGGACCTGAGTTTCTGTTTATAGCACTGAGAGTCATTCTGTTCAACAAAAGGAAGTTTTGAATCAGTCTGTGAGGGAGTGCAGGGCACAGTGTCTATATCTGAAGGTAGTCCATGAAATTTTTTGACGTGACTTGAATGAATCCACCCTTTGCGTCCCTCGATCTTCACGGCTGTTCTTGTGGTCAACAGGACCAACTTGGGTGCTTTCCACCTGGGCTCCAATTGACTTTTCCTGTCGAAATTTCTCACAAAGACAAGATTACCCGGAACAACGTCATGGGGTTTCGCCTCAGTGTTGTCGGGAAAGGCTGCAGCTACCTGTGAACGAGAAGATTGTAGTGCAGACATCAAGGAAGCCAGGTAATCTGTCAGCATATTACAGTCAACATCAGTTATTTTACGGGGTATAGGCGTCCCCCACATATTCGGTGGTCTACCAAAGATCACCTCATACGGGGATAGCCCTGTTCTAGAGTGTGCTACCATTCTCATGTAAAAGAGTGCAACTGGTAATGCTACTATCCAGTCGACACCTTTCTCTCTACATATTTTGGACAGTCTGATTTTCAGTGTCTGGTTATGTCTTTCTACGAGACCTGCTGCCTCGGGGTGTCGGACACAGTGGAATTTCCACTGGTATCCCAACAAGAGTGAGACATGTTTCATTAATTCGGATGAGAAAGGCTGACCGTTATCTGAATATACAACACGTGGTAAACCGTACCGTGGGAAGAATTCTCGAACTAGCTGCTTGGCAGTAGTCGGGGCAGTGTAATCTGATACGGGATACGCCTCTGTCCAACGGGAGAGAGCGCAGACAACTACGAGGACATATTTGAATCCTCGACAACGTTCCATCTGAATATAATCCATCTGGAGGACTTCAAAAGGATGGTCAGGAGGCTGAAATCCACCCTGCTCTACGGGAACACTCTTTCCTGGATTAAACTGACAACATATCATACAGGTACGAACTTTTTGTTTAGCTGCTGCTCGTAAATGTTTGTTGAACCAAATGTGCTGAATGCTGTCTAGCATAGCCTTCTCTCCTAAATGTGCTGGACTGTGAACTGTAGCTATAATGGCTTGAACCATGGAATCAGGGAGAAACCATACAGATTTCTCCTTCGTCATCCATCCTTGATCTGTCTGGATCCCTCCTAGTTCAGTCCACTTCTTTATTTCTTCTGCTGTGGCATGTGTCTGTATGTCAATTACGTCAAGTGCGGGATCCTTAATTGTCATACACTGTGTTGGTGTCTGAACTATTGGCTTTGTCATGTCTAATGTGCGATTCTGAGCAGTCTGTTTAGCTGTTCTGTCAGCTAAATCATTGCCTTGAGAAATGGTATCAGTAACCTTCGTATGTGCTTTACATTTCATAATCGATATAGCAGTGGGTAGATGTATTGCGTCTAACAAGGCATGAATGAGGGGTCCGTGCTGAATGTGGGCACCATGGGACGTTAAATAACCTCTCTCTCGCCACAGCACGCCGAAGTCGTGTACAACTCCGAATGCATAACGTGAGTCAGTGTATACATTAACTTTCTTATTTGTGGCTTGAATACAGGCTTTTGTTAGAGCAATAAGTTCTGCTGCTTGGGCTGACAGAGTATCTATACAATTTGTCTCAATAACTTCAGTGTCTGTTGTGACTGCATACGCGGCCACTAAATCTCCTGTACTTGTTCTCATGCATGATCCGTCTACATACAACGTCAGGTCTGGATCTAACAATGGAACGTCTGTCAAGTCTTGTCTAGGTTTCGTCTTTATTTCAATGAATTCAACACAATCATGAGCTAGTGGGTCTGTTCCAATTACAGGTAATAGTGTAGCAGGATTCAATGTATTACACCGTCGGATCTCTATGTGTGGTTGAAACAATGTCAGTTCATAACCGGTAAGTCTTGCTATGGTCAAGTGTTGCGTTTGTGTTCGGTTCACAAGAACCTCTACTGCATGTGGTACTTGTACTGTCAATGGGTGTCCTAATACTATGGCATCGCTTTGTCTGATTGCTAAAGCTGTCGCTGCCACTGATTTCAGGCATGCAGGCAAAGCCTGAGCTACGGGATCTAATGTACTGGAAAAATAAGCACATGGCTTGCGTGATCCTGCTTGATCCTGAGTGAGTACTGACAAGGCAGTACCTTCGCGTTCTGTAACAAAGAGTGTAAAAGGTTTGCTATAACATGGTGTTGCTAAAACAGGTGCTTGACATAAAGCTTCCTTTAGGCTTTCAAAAGCTTGTGTATGTTCCTGAGTCCAAGGGAGAACAGCCGATGTGGCTGCCTCCTGTGTGGTTAACTGAATGAGTGGTTTTGCTAGAAATGCGTACTGAGGGATCCACTGCCTACAATATGAAGTGAGGCCTATGAAAGCTCGCACCTCCTTCTGTGTCTGGGGTATTGACATATTAGCAATTAACTGGATGCGATCTGGTGTAAGCTGCCTTCCCTCCTTGGACAGCGAGTGACCAAGATAAATAACTCGCTGAACACAGAATTGCAGCTTAGAAGGGGACACCTTGTGCCCCTTGTCGGCTAGGAAATGTAAAACTGTCAGAGAAGCTTTTTCACATTCTGGCTCGCTTCTCGCGGTGACCAGCAGATCATCGACATATTGAAGAAGTGCTGTATTGACTGGCATGTGGATACTGTCAAGTTCTCGTTTCAGTGCTTGGCTGTAGATGCTGGGGCTTTCTGTGAATCCTTGGGGAGCGCGTGAGAATTTAAAGCTGCGCCCATTTAAACTGAATCCGAACAAGTATTGGCTTTCCGGATCTATTGGGACGCTGAAAAAAGCATTCTTGAGATCAATTACAGTAAAAAATGTTGCTTCGGAATCAATTGCTGTCAACAATGATGATATATCAGGGACCACAGGGAATTGTGGTACAATACACTTGTTTAGTTCACGCAAATCAATAACCAATCGGTACACTGGTGGAGCAGTAGGATCAGTTCGTTTAAGAATCGGAATTATCGGTGAATTACATACATTGGAGTCTGTTTCTACAACTACTCCCTGGGCAATTAGCTCATCAATGATTTTCAGCAAAGCCACTACAGCATCATGCGGTAACTTGTATTGTCGCATTCGTGGTAGTACCACTCCTGCTTTCAATGTAACTCGATAGGGTGTAATGTTCATGCAGCCAACATCCGTAGGGCCTTGTGCCCATAGATGTACTGGTAAAGTCTGTAGTCGGGGATCCATGTCTCTAGACACATAGTGACCTTTAAAATCACGCAAAAACAACCTTACTCCTTCCGGAGAACAACATATTATGGCTCCTAGTGCTTTCAGAGTTTTAATTCCTAACAGATTTTCTGGGCATGATTTAGTAAGCAATAAATCTGTAGTTCGTGTCAAAGGTCCTATCGTAAGTGGTAGGGGCTGTGATACTTCATTAACAATAGGTTTTCCCGAAAAACCAAGGGAAACATTTTGAGAGCCTGAGAGGGGTGCCCCTGGAACCTCACTTCGTTTTATAGTTGTTCGACTTGCCCCTGTATCGAGTAAGAATTTTCTATCTTGACCTAATAATTCACTATGTACATAAGGTCCTTCTTGATCTACCGGAATCTCGATAAGCGGTAAGTCAACTTCCCTCTCTAGGCTGGTTCATGCGTAACGCTGATACTCTGGGTATTCATACTGTGCAGTCTGATACATTTGTTGTGTTGTAGTTTGTGTGGCAGTAGCGGGCAACGGTGGTGCAGCTGGCACAAACTGTATGGGTTGCTGTGAGGCTGGCATGGACTGTTGCTGAACTGGCATGGACTGTCCATGCTGCATAGCTCCTTGTTCATTCTGATCTTGTCTAACTAATCGTGGTCTCTCTTTTGCAATACCTGTAGCTATATTACGTTTCAGGACTGGACAATCATGTACATAATGGCCTAGTTGTTTACAGTAATTGCAGGTTCCTTTTACAGGAACTGCAGAATCACCAGAATGTGTCACACCCTTTTTGTGACCATCTGCTGGTACTGTCTGAGAAACTAGCATTTTCATTTTTGTATCCTTCATGCGTCTATGCTCGTGTTCTTGTTCATCCCTAATTCTATTGTGATGATACTGTAACATTTGTAGCATTTGCGACGGAGTGTTACTTTGCCAGGTACTCTCGAATTTCAATATTCTATTCTTCACTGGGGGCAATGCATTTTCCACTAATTTTGTCACAAATAGATGTGGATATGAGTCACTACTTGCTTTTATACCACTATTTATACCAAAACATTTTTCAAATCGAGCATAATAATCGCTTGTGTCTTCATCTTGCTTTTGTTTACAGGCTGTGATTGCACCCCAATCTTCCTTTTTTGTAGTTAATAAACGTGGCAGTACCTGTACTAGTAAACCTGGTAACAGTTTAACTTTATCCCCGAGCCCTGAACCTGCAGTTCGGGTCCTTTCTTCCTCTGCTAATGCTGTCCAGTCTATCTTTTGGTCTCCCACTTCCCACTCTTTTTCTTTCAGTTTTTCATAAATGCCAGCAGGCAAAAGCACCTTTAATATCGTCATAATATCAGGAAAGGTGTACTCTCCCATCAGTAACATGTCTTTAATTTCTCGGTGGAAACCCGCTGGGTCTTTATCATGGCTAGGTACTACTTTTTTCATTTCTAATAATTCCATTTTTGATATGGGTGTGTAAACAAATACACGGTGAAACTCATTGTCTTCGCCTTTTATTGGGTGCACTTCTCGTAAAGGATTTTGTCTATCCATGTAGTACGGTGCTCTTTCTCTGGGGGGCAGGGAGAGAGAATCTGGATTTACAAAAAGGACGTACTGCTTACGTGACACTAATATCTCTTTAATTAGCTTGTTACTAGAACCTCTCCATCTGTACGTGATTAGTTCCGTTAATATATCAGGTAAAGGACCAGGGTCAGCATGTTGGCTCTTATAAAATATAAGGAGTTGCTGAATCATATAGATTCCAGCTAAACGTTGTTCATCTGTACTGAGGTTGAGAAACGTGTGTGCTACGGTCTCATCACCGTATTTTTCAGGACTAACAATCCAGTGCACGGCTGATCTGGCTAATTCTTGCTCATCCATGGAATCGAGGAGGTGATAACCCCTTCGTTCTCGTAGTATTTTATCTGCGGCTTGAAACGAATGTTCAGGAGACTTCAGATTTATTACAGGCGTCGGATACGTTCTGCTATTATTTGGACATACAGAGTGTATGGGATCAGAAAAACATCTAGTATTTTCACAGGATCTTCCTCTGCCTACATAGGCTATGGTCTCTGACTGTCTTGCAGAGTTCCCTGATTCGGACACTTCATCTTGCTCAAACTCGTCTGTTCCCAATCTTTCTTCATGAATACGCTCTATTTCTTTACGGATTTTTCGGCACATGGCTATTATACAATTTTGTTTATCGTGTCTCCCTTCTGATATATTCTGACTCCATCTTGTCAGAGTAAGCATTGCATTCGGGTCTACCCCCGGACGGTCTTGATTTCTGATCACACAGTTTATGAGGAAACGTAACAGTTCCCCCTGTATTTCTACTTTCTGGAATTCCATAGCTCTGTTAATACATCCTGGATCTCGTCCTGTTTGAACGAAATGATATATGTTATCCAGATGCGTAGTCATCCCTGGTAACCTCGCTAAATACTCTGCGGCTCGCCTAATACGTAATGATGCCAGGACCATTTCATCCTCTTTACCAACCACCGGGTCATATCTACAATTTACAAGGAGTTCCTTAAGCGTACGTTCATTTACGAATTTTGGTGTACGTGAATGTGTTGACTCTTGAAAAACAAGTTTATTTATTCTAGGTGGTGTAAAAGTACTGCTAGCACCTCCCGTGGCCCCATCTGGGGCGTCGGGTGTGAATGGGTTCGTTGAACGTGACACCGCAACTATGGGTGTTGATACCCCTGTAGAGTCGACTGCGGAGACAGATGCGGAAACAGATGTGCTTGCCGAAGCTTGTGTCGGGACTTGCTGTTGCACGGGAACAGATACCTGATCCTGACGTTGAACCCCTCCGCCAGACGGTCTATGTGGTGTGGCGTTAGCATACTCGGGAACTGCGTCATCTAGATATGAGGAAAGAAAAACATCTTCTGCGGTTCTGGGATGTCCTTTTGGATGTACCTTAATTGGAAATAATGGGGGTGGCAAGTCTTTTGGCATCTCTGGAGCAGCCTTAGGTAGTCCTTCGGCTAGAAGGGGATACATACCATTCATAAGAGCATTTCTTTGCCTATTTACTTGTTCGGATTTCACTCGGATACCTTCCTCAATTAATAGATTTTCTTGAACTTTATTTGAACTTTCTTTACTCCTCTCTTCTTGTCTACGTGCTTTTTCTGTTCGTCTATGAGATTCTTTACGCCATAACTCAACAGCGTCTTTCTGTGACTGTCTGACCTTTCTTTTCCATAACTCTTCCTCCACTTTCATGATGCACTCTGCATCCCAGGTTCCCGCTGCGGGCCACCTTTGACTTTCTGGTAATCCCTTGGTATAATCTACCCATAGATCAAGAAACAATATGGCATCTAAGCCATGTTTATGGTACATGAAATGTCCTGGAGTGTCTCTAGGAGGAATAGGAACTGCTTCTTCAAGCACCCCTTTTCTGGTAGTAATCTGTCTTAACTTCGAGAAGAGCGGCATATTGACAACTGACCTGATACTTACTCTTGAACTTACTTAATACGAGAAACACAATAATGAACAGTGAACAATGAACAGTCATTCATACCACAATATGCAAGACATTTTCTGAATACTTTAAACATTAAACATTAAACATTTAATAATGGTCGACAATGATGATAGTCTGCCTAACTAATCACCATGCTGAATTCTTGACAATAACTGAATACTTCGGAATACTTGATATACTGCTAAACAGTACATATACACTGCTAAACAGTGCAGACCGGATTTGTGTACCCAAATCCGTCTTGACCGGCACAACCTATGTGCGCGTCAACACGCCTCCCCGGCGATGGTACTCACCGAGTAGCTCCTTGAAACGGAAGGCCTCAGAGAATGGACAGGACTCGATAACTGCGGACATCGGACCCTCTGGACGTCGGGATTTCGGAAAACCTGGTGGGCCTCTGTATACCTCGGATCTTGCTCTCTCAGCTAGGCTCTGGTCGGGATACTTCGCACTTCTCACCGCCTCGTCTGGGTTGATCGCAGCCTCAGTCGCCCCCGCTTGACCGGAGGGAGCTTACAGGAAATCCTGCTGGTACGCGTTTATGGTCCGTCCAGCTGTGGCAGGAGACCGGGCCTGCAACGCACCGCCGGCGCGTGAGATGAGAAAGTGTCCCTGTTCGGGCGCCATTATGTGGTAAATAAAATAAATATTACCGGACTGAATTTCATGCGGAATCTTAAAATAAAGTAAAATAGCTCAAAATAACAAGAGGCAGAATCCGTGGTATAAGAGGTTTTCTAATGGGCTTTATTCCATTCAAAATGGCCGACTCGAGTGGCGGCCTTCAGGTTCCGTCACCACGAGGGTTCAGGAAGTGAAGTACAATAAATTGTTGATAGACATACATTTTTATAATAAGTGCATTACAATGAAACGAATGTAGAAGGCGTAACATTTGATAAGAAAAATGACGTGACAGTGACATAATCGAAACTAGGCGTAATAAGGAATAAAAGAAACATAATTGGTTAGGATTATCAGACATAGGTGGATCTATAAGATAATACTTGGCATAGATGCGCGCGCGGCAGCATGACGTGTAATTGACGTGCAACTAGGGGGTGAAGGGGACTTGACATTTAGCTCTACATGTGGAGACGAGAAGTCTGGGGTTATGTCAACCTAATCCCAAATCATATCTAATATCCTATGTTTAGAGAACTATGTTATCCACAAGGAAGGACTCTCGGACAGAATCTATTCTATACTGACTGTGTGCGTGTACAAGCGTCTAAGTGTCTACATGAGATGCGAGGGATAGAAAACTTTCCATGGCAGCAGGGCTATGAATCACTTGCATGAAGACAGAGAAGCCTGGCCTTGTGCTTGGTAACTGGAAGAATGTTTACTTAAACTACTAGGCAGGAATGCATCGGCTGAAGAGCAAAATAGATAATTCGAAGGTGAAATACAGCTTCTTGGCAGGCATGCGAAAACTGGCCGAGGCAGGCACCGTTAGCTGCACAGGGAGTAGGACAAAGTTCATGGATACAGATGCGAGCTCAAGCTGAAGCTGTCAGAGACAGAGAGCAGGGAAAGGCTTTGAGGACAGAATCGGGCCTACTCGCCTGAACTGTAAAAATGGAGTAACTTAGCCATATAAAGTCGGTGGCCTTTCATACTTAGGAATCGAATATCCAGCCCATTGATGGCGGATCTGACAGAGAACATGTCGACGGTAGACACACATATGTTTGCGTCTTAGAAACTGGAACTGGAGGGAACATACATGTACTTGTAACATGTATATAGAACCGTTGGGGTCCAAGATAGGGGACATAACTGATCAGGAAAATCCACATTTCCACAGTGGCTATATGAGTGAGTGCATGAGTGGTTGAGTGGTAGTATGGGTGAATGAGTGGTTATGTCGGTGAGTGTATTGGTGAGTGAGTGCATATCTTAGTATTTGTATAAGTAAGTGAGTGAGCATTTACTATGTGCATGGGTGAGTGACAGGTTATGTCAGTGACTACATGAGTGAGTGAGATGGTGCATGACTGGATCTTTGGGGGAGTGGCTGTATGGGTGAATAAATGGATGGTGAGTATGTGTATGGGTGTGTGAAAGGGTGTAGGAAAAACTATATGGGTGAGTGTGTGAGTACGTATCTGGCTATATGTGTGAGTGAGACTGTGTATGAGTGTCTGTATGGGTGAGTGAATAGCTGTATATCATCTCTGTGGGTAAGTGAGAGGGTGTACAAGTGCCCGAATGGTTTAGTGAGTGGGTTTTGAGTAGCTGTGTGGGGTGAGTGAGTGGGTATGTCAGTGAGTATATATGTGAAAAATTGGGTGTGTTAGCGGCCATCCAAGAGAGTAAATGATTGAGTGAGTGGCTGTATGGGTGAGTGAAGGGTTGTAGAAGTGTTTTTATGGGTGCAGGAGTGGGTGTGTTAGTGGCTGTATGGGTGACTGCCTGCATGTGCGATTGGTTCTATGGGTGAGTGACTACCTCTGTGAGTGACTGTATGGGAGAATGAGTGCTACTGTGAGTAGCTGTATGGGTGATATAGTGGCTGCATAAGTGTGCATATGGGTTCTATTAGTGGATATATGAGCGAGTGAATCAGTCCGTGCGGAACTGTGTGACTGGTTGCTTTGGTGAGTGAGTGGGTGTGTCAGTGGGTGTATGGATGATTCAGTGGATGTGAGACTGACTGTATATTGAGGTTATTGGGTACAAAATGTGCTGTATCAGTGACTGAGAGAGTATGTGAGTGAAGTATGAGTGATTGAATGGGGTTGTCAGTGACTGTTTGAGTGAACGGTTGGGGGTATAATCTATCCTATGAATGAAATAGTGGTTATGTGAGTGACTGTATGAATAAGTATTTCAATGATTGAGTGAGTTTTTGTGTGAATGACTGTAAATCTGCTGTATTACACTGAACGTTTTAATGACAAACTAGGCAAAAGAAACTAATGGGAAGGTATGGCAAGACGATTTTATGTTTAAAAACAGTCTCCATGGATATCTCTAACCAATATGTTTTTGGTAGAAAAAGAGTTTTGAGACATTTAATGATGCTTAACTGCAGATGGTACTGAAAAAGAAAAACAACATAAAGATATGTTAGAATTTTCCCTTTTTTATTCTTCTCAGTTTTCATACTTCTTCACCAAAAATGGAAGTCTGTATGAAGCATCATTCTCGAGCATTGGGGAAAAACAATCAATGGATTGTAAAAACAACCCAAAGCTGCACAGTAGATCACTACAATTAACTGACATTATGCATTGCACTCACTACAATCCATTAACCAGTTGCTTTTCTGGAATTACTACACTATTGTAAACAAACCTATGTTTACAATTTTTCTTACATTGTTATATCTGGTACAATATTGCAAATAAATATAAAGCACTCTTCAATTTTGAAGAACTTTTTAAAAACATCACCCCAGGTAAGCCAAATGATGTTTAAAATGCTGATGATCCATATAGATAAAATCGCATACTGTAGTTTTTTTACACAAATAGTACATAGAGGTTTGGTTGCTAAAGCAAAAAGAGTCTTTTTTAATTTGAAAGTAGTTTTGCTTTCAACTTAAGGGTGCTATAATTGGATTATGCTCGTTCAGTTTCAGATTTTAATTAGACAGTGTAGTATTTAGAAGTGATATTAACTCCTTTGTGGAAGATAAAAGGACTGTTGAATTTTGAAAACATTTTTAAATACAGTACCCACAATAGGTTGAATAATGTTTAAAAGACTGATGAACCATGTAAAAGAAACACTATGTACCAATTTGTTATCCAGAATTCCTACTTAGAACTTTGGTTGAAGAAACAAAAGATAGGAGTTTGGTAGTTTGAAAGGAAGTTTTTGGATTGAATTTTAGGTTGATGTCTTTACATTCCCTCCATCCAGTTTCACTCTTTAAATACACAGTGAGTGTTCAGAGGTTGTATTAATTCCTTTGTAAAAGATGATAAGTGAAGGAGTAAATGTTCTTCCCGAAATAGATATTTGTCTAGCTTTGAAGTTTGTAATTTGAGTTTTCAATTTGGAGCCATCTGCTCTGCATCATTGCAACATTACTATGATGTATTTTCCAGTTGTTGTTAGGGTCAACATAGTCATAACATCTGATCTTCAGTTTGGTTAGCCTTCTTCAACAATTTCTCAAAAGGCACAGTTTTGGAATCTGGTAATGTTAACTAGGGAAACACTCAGAATTTATTTGAGTGGTAGATGAATAACCACAATCTTCACTGTCATGGTCCCAAGTATAACTTAGTCTAAATAAATCATCAATATTTACATCTTCTTCTTCTAAAACTCCAAACATAACCATAATAAATTCGTGTGTATTGTTGACTGTTTAGAGTAAACACTACTGATCCGCTACATATATCTGAAAGATCTTGATTACCAGATTGATTATATCAGAGTTTTGTCAGTGAGTAAATGTTACAGCAATTGACACAGTGCAGAACACAATCTCTTATCTGATTTTTGTTGAATTTGGTTCACTAGATGTGGTAAATAAAACAGTACATTGAGAAGAACATTTGCATAGCAGTTGACACCTGAACTGTTTTCCAACTGGTAACTTCCAATATCTGTGTTGTTTTCCAATTTTCTGTTCTTAGCAGATTCTACTTTGTCTTTGTGTCCTTTCTTTTCTTCAGCATCTGTACACTCTTTTGTAAGCTTTCACTTTAGACAGATTATCCCTTTTTCATAACAAGGGTATTGGCCTAAATGAGGGGTGTATACCCTTCTTAACCAGTTGTACTCTCTCACACAGCTTACTTCAGCACTAACTTTCTTCTAAATCACTCAAAAACAAACTGGATAATGTTCTAACTCACACCAATGCTACATATGACATTCCTTCTTTAAATACAGTACTTACAATATTAACAAAAGCTCTATCTACACTTAAACCTTGTGTTTTATGGACAGTTACAGCATATGCTAAAGTGAGTGGGGACTGTTGGTGCCACACATATAAGTCTTTCACCAGGACAAAACGCACAACACAATTGCCAATCTGTTTCAGGCCATCAATTTGATCAAAATGTATGGCCAAGTATTCAACCTCTTCTTTATCTGGGAAATTAATAAAATCAATTACTTTACCCATCGAACCATTTACTAACCCTTCTTCAATATTTAAAATATGGTATAAAATTACTCTACAGTTTTTGCTCACTCATACACACTTTTCTAATCCTGTAGTTTTGGATACAGATATCTTCAAAACATCCAATTTTGCTTGTAGTTTATCTGTGAGTAGTATTGTGACTCACTGATGTTTGATTTTATCAATAGCTGTAATTTCCCAAATATCTTCTTTCTCCGGTTATAGTAATTGTTCATTAAAGTTCGAGTACTCTTGAAGTGTTGGCATTAAACAAACTATAGTCTTCTGTTCTTCAATGAAATGATACATCAGTTCAGCTGTTATAATATTAGATGGAAATTGTTTCTTGATAAGATGACTTCCAAAAGCACGTTTCACCTCTTTTCTAAGAACTCCTATTCTACTATCCTTAAGTATATCAGCATTATCCACATAAGATGCTTGAGGTATATTTTTCACTAGTTCCTTGTATTCAAAGTGTAACCAAATATTTATATTGCCAATACTTCCCACAGCCTTTCTTGTTTCATTATGCACAAGTGTTTTGAAAACAGGTTGTCCTTTTATGGGGTTGAGTTGCAGTAGGTCACCAAATACATTTATATTCTTTCCTCCAAAGAGCACATCGTAGTTTGTTTTTAAAATATGATGCATTCTTTAGTGTATGAAAGTAAGCATTATTTTGGATACAATGCTGACCTCATACATGATGAAAAGCTTTAGTTTCTTCAATACTCTTAATACCTCATGGCAAGCTTCACCAGATAATTTCTTGTATTGTAGTTTATTGGCATATTCAACAGGTAGCATTAGCAGGTGATGTAAAGTAATACCTTTAAAGGTATGTGCAGCTAATCCTGTTGGTGCTGTTACTAGACATGACACATTCAACTCTGTAGTCTTCCATAGATAACCAGTTAGAACTTTAATTCGGAAGCTTTTTCCAGGGCCAGCTTGACCACTGATGTATAGTAATATTGGTTTGTATGAAGAACAGTCACATTATATCCTCTTGTGCAGAAATCCATGCTCTATTTTATCATTAACTTTGTTGTAATTTTCTTTTTATTCATTGTTAAGTTTTTCTACTAAGTATTCAAAATCCCTGTTTCCTCTTTTGCTTACTGCATAGCAGTCTCCACCTCATTCATAGGTATAGCTGCTTCATTTTGAATAATTGGTTCTCCAGGGCGATCTTGACTCGCTTTTGCAGAACTTTGGCTGCTTTGTTAGCGCTCCTTGGCTATCTCAGCAGAGATGGTGTCTTCTCTTCAATCTCATCTTTCAAGCTTTTCAAGTAGGTTGGAAAGACTGAACACTCAATGCTGTCTTTCACAGCATTGAACGATTCTTCTTAACAGTCATACCGTCTATCTAAATCTGATTCAGCACGCCATGGCTTGAACAACTGCAAAAAGTGCCAAGTAGAAAAACTGTCTTTTCTCTGGGGTTTGGCAACTAAACTTTCAGTGGGTAATTATATTCCCTTAGTTGTGTTTCACAAAACAACTGTCACATACAGGTACTACATATCTTCCTCCTTCTTTGATTTAATTTATATTACTTATATATATATAGTGCTGAAGTACTTCATAGATTTCTGAAATGACAAGAGCGACCTATATGTCCTTGTAAACTGGATAATACTAATTGCTTAGAAGTACTTCATAGAGATACATGTTTTGAAGATCAGAACTCCATCTTGGGTAGTATTTATCCAGCACATTAATTTCTTGAATGTCTCTACTTTCAGGATCAAATTCTGCACAGTATTGACTTTAGTACTCTATTTCGAGTGCTTGTAAGGCCTATGCTTACCTAAACAATTGCTCTTGACTTGGAGTACAAACTAGCCAAGCTCAACCTGTCGGAGAATTCATAGGATCCTATTTCTCCATGGAAAAGCATTTGTAAACTGAAACTGTAAAATTTCTTGATAAGACTCTTTTCTTCTGAAATCTCCTCCCACATCTCTTTCATCTCTGTCTTTTCTGATTTTGTAATATATGAAATCACGTAGCGAGCAACAAAGATGGAGTTGTCTGCAACAAATTGTAGATCCATATTTGCATTCCACATCTTCAGAATCACAGGGTTGCAGTCATTGATATACTTGAAAGTGTCTGTTATTCTCAGGTTGTATGTATCTTTTGGTGATTTCAGTGTCATGGTATGTCTCACTATAAGCAAAAAGCTGTTGATTCTTCCTACTGAGATAACAAGTCATGGGAAACCGAAACAACATCTTTTGTAACACTTTCCTTTGCATCTGTATATTTGGAGAAAGTACTTCCCACATCTATGAGTTTGAAATCGTGGAACTTGTTGTCTCAAGCCCTTATCAGCACTGTCTTTTGGGATGGTTCATGTCACATACTGTGGCATTAAAGACAAGACAGACTCATCAGGGTCTGTTCCAAATTTTGGGGCATCTTTTACCCATAACAGCATGCGAATATGTGGAGCACCTCTTCCTTGGTACTCTTTGCCCCAAAAGAAATCAATTACTTCACCAAGTGGGGGATTTGTTTTGTTAAAGATGAAAGACATCATGCCTTGAAATCTGTGAATGAAATATCTGCAACATGTGCAGTGTCCAATGAGAAAAGTTCTCTTGCTGTCTTCAGATTGATATCTTTTATGTTTGAGTTTGCTTCTCATGAGAATGCAATCAGGTCATGCTATGCATACTCAGCACAACTGAGTTTTAGAAACCAAGCAGGCACTCCTAGGTTTCTCAACATGCATTTCAGCTCACCATGAGATCAATACCAATACTCATTGATACCACGTTGACACGCCAATAGATTATTTAAGTTGTATTCCAGACTTTCATCTTTTCCTTGAACTTTCTCAACAAATTCTCTTGCTGAAAGACTTAGCAAATGTAGTCCTGTTTTGAGAATGTGCTTTACTGCATAAGAGAGCCCTGACAAGTCACTTTCAAATACTAGATGAAATATATAGGGAATACACTGGTGAATTCTAAGATCTTCTGGATATAGTCTAGTAGATCTGTACTCGGCTGCTGATATTTGTACAGGTCAGTCATCACTTTTACCACCTACTCCAGTAGTAAACAGATGTGGAAAACAGTGAGCTTCTAAACATTTCTTCCACACACTTAAGAGAGCTCCTTCTGCTCTTATCAATAATGTCTTTATAGTGCAGAGGATGAATACTGTAGTGCTCAGAAATTTCTTCTGATCTGGTTCCATCCACCTTTTCAATCTGATCTCTTGATGATGATGTGTCATCCTCCATATGTGTTATATCTTGAAGAAGATCTATATTTCTGTATTAAATATTATTTTGTATCAGAGACAACTGTGCTTTTTTAAACTTTACTAACATTCAATAACTCTTGCCATATTATTTTAACTCTTCGTAGGGACATCATTGACTAGAATAATAAGTGCTTCTTCCGAATCTCTCTGCACTACTCCTACAGTATCAATGTTCTGCTTGAATTCTAATGGCAAGTACACAACTCTACCTTTAAGACCTTTCTGGAGCTCATTTGGAGCTAATTGTCCTGGCTTTGGCTCCATACGAGATATAGCTTAGAATGGTTCTATACACTGTATTAGAATTGATTCATAAACATTTAAATTTTGAAGTTCTAATGGCATTGGAACTAATTCTAACTTGTTGTGGACTGCTCTAGCTGGCATTTTATTATCCTCCAACTTATTGTAACTGTACTTACATAGAATTTGTTGTGTGGAACAATCAAGCATTCCTTTAGAAATAAATGAGCTACAGATTCTTGCCACTTGTCTTTGTTCTTTTCTTCTGTTTTTATAGACACAGTAACATAACGAGTTTGACTTTTGTAGTGAATGCATTGACAACATACACAAAAACTGTTAGGTTTCTCTGAATAGACTGTATTAAACATCCTAATCTTTTCTTGAAAGCTATCATGAGTAATACCTGTCTCCCGTTCTGCTACACCTTCAGATACCAAGTCATAATTTCCCCTACACTCCCCTTCAGGAACAAAGAAAACAAACTGGACATCATCACAAAACTTTTCTACCTCTGCCACTGTACCAGGCAGAAGAACTGTATTCATTTCTCCTAAACATATGGTAGGAGTTTTGACATAGTCAAGTCTCCTAACTAATGTTCACATTTGTGTATGGTGAACACCTAACATTGTGAAATGATGAAAGGTGATTTTCCACACTTTTTTTGATAGACATGCTAGTGAATGTCCTCGTAAATGTGCATATTTTCTTACCTTGCATGGATCTAATCACAATTTTCTGTTTCATACTTCTGCATAGAAACCTCACAAGGGAAAGTTCTCAATACGCCAATTGATTCCCGCCGAACACTGCAAATACTACTACATTTCCATTTGTATACAGGGACCTATCTATGCCTTCCCTGTACCTTTTCAGTTATCACTTCCTCAACATTTCTAGGAATCAAAGCCTCTTTTTCAATGGGAGTAGCATGATTTACCTCATAACATCGTACAGTAGTTTCAACTGCATGCACTAATGTACTCTCTTGAAAGTAGTTTTCTTCATTAAAGAAAGGCTCAGCACTGGAAGTATGCTTCCATTCACCACTTAATATTTTACAAAAGTTTATTCTAGTGACAATTATTTTTTTCTGGCTTTTCCTCCTTATTGGCAACACTTTTTTATCTAGTGTTCTCATTCTACTCAAAATCAAAAGGAATAGCTTCTTTTGAAGGCAAATGCCTTATCAACTACTGCCTCAACATGCTCTTTATTGTTTGAATGCCTCTCTTCTTCTTTTACACTGTTTCATAGATAGTAGAAGATTCTGAATTTATCTACTGTGAAACATCTTACTCGTATTTCTTTAAACTGCCTCTGTCTTCCTGTTAAAGTATTTACTTTCTTAGATAATCTTTTTCTGTTAATGTCACTTCCGTTTTGTCCATTTTTATATAAATTCACCATTTGCATCTTATTTACTTGGTGTTGCTCAATTTTCAGCCTTCCACAAACTATTTTATTAAATGTATTAGTTTTCTTACCAGTAGCTTTTTTCTCTTTTACTCTGTTCTCAATATTTTGCTTCTTTTCTTTGTGTGTTGTAAGAGCACAGTATGCTTTAATTTTAAGTAGAAGTAGATGTCTGGAAAGAAAAGGAAATAAAGCCATTAGGTTTTCCTACTATACTAATAAGTGGTAATTTCTTTACATTTAACAGTGCATGCAGAACGGTCTCCAGTAGGCCTAGATACATACCATATATCTCTATATCTGAGTGAACGTTTAGGTGTTATCAGGAGTGTGTGACTAGGTGTATTAGTGGCTCTAGCCTTTTGGAGATAGGTATCTGAGTTCCAGTGGGAATGTCAGAATGGATGTATAACTGGGCATAGGGGTCTTTAAGTGCATATTTCATTCACTGAAACTTTTAAAGTATATATCTTAGACTTAAAGCACATGGCTCACTGCCTACCTTAGTGGTGAGTTTTATGCAGTAGAAGATGAGTTTCAAGCTTCGCAAGCACTCTTAAATGTCAATTTGGCCTACTGGTAAAGCAGCACAAGCAGATTCCATAAAAGTAGACCTGAGTGATGTTTGAAGGGGCAGTTGTCTATATGGGTGACTTGCTACTGAAAGTGCATCAGTAGATACCCAAATGGGCGTCTGAGTTCCTATTTGGGTGTGTCTTTGCATATTTATGGAAGTATGCTTCTATATGACTACCTCTTTTAGTGATGCAATGGCTCGCTAAATGTGTATCTAGGGGGCTGCATGGATTGCTTGCCGGCTGTGTTAGTGACTATTGGGGTATGCAACTCTGTGTGCAGAACTGTCTCCACTTGGCCTAGATACATACAATGTATATCTATATCTGAGTGAATAGTTAGGCGCTAATATGAATATGTGACTGGATGTATTAGTGGCTCTATCCTTTTGGAGATAGGTATGGTAGTTCTAGTGTGATTGCGAGATTGGATGTGTAACTGGGCATGGACGCCCGTACATGCAGTTGTAATTCACTTAAAGTTTGAAAGTATATGTCTTGAATTTTAAGCACATAGCTCACTGCCTATGGCCTACCAACTGCCTACCTTAGGGGTGAGTTATATGTAGTAGAAGAGAAGTTTTAAGCTTGTTAAACACTCTTAAATGTCGATTTGGCCTACGGATAAAGTAGCACCAACAGGTTCTGCAGAAGCACTACTGAGATGTTTGAAGAGACAGTTTTCTATATGAGTGACCTGTTACTGTTAGTGCCTCAGTAGATATCTGAATGAATGTCTGAGTCCCTTTTTGGTTTTGTCTTTGGATATTTAAGGAAGTATGTTGCTAAATGACTATCTCTCTTAGGGGCTGATTACGATATAGTGCAGAAGTGCTTCAGCGGTCTTGTCGTTGTCGGTCTCTTCCTCCAATGTAGCATAAGAAGTGGTCACTACGACCGCAGGATTATGATGCATTGGAATACATGACTTACCATCCGATGTAGTCCTTCCAACTCTGACAGGAAATTCTGACCACGCGACTCTCAGAAACAACCAATCAAGCCGATCAGAGCATAGTCCAACCCTGGAACCGCCCGCTCCCTTATGATGCCTATTTCCGACGTGCTGTCTATTTTGGTCGAACCATCTTATCAGAGCTGTCAGAAGAGGGGAGGCTTACATCAATCAATCATTACATTTGTAAAGCGCGCTACACACCCAAGAGGGTCTCAAGGTGCTGGGGAGGGGGGGGTGCTACTGGTCGAAGAGCCAGGTCTTGGGGAGTCTTCTGAAGGCCAGAAGGTCCTGGGTCTGCCGTAGGATGGTGGGGAGAGTGATCCAGGTCCTAGCGGCGAGGTAGGAGAAGGATCTGCCGGCGGCGGTGGCATTCCGGATGCGGGGGACTGTGGCGAGGGCGAGGTTGGCTGATCGGAGGCTTCGGGTGGGGTCGTGGAAACCGAGTCGGTCGTTGAGGTAGGTGGGTCCGGTGTTGTGCAGTGCTTTGTGTGCGTGGATGAGGAGCTTGAAGGTGATCCTTTTGTTGACGGGGAGCCAGTTCAGGCCTCTCAGGTGGGGTGTGATGTGGCTGCGGCGGGGGACGTCGAGGATGAGTCGGGCCGAGGCGTTCTGGATGCGTTGGTGTCGTCTCAGGAGCTTGTTTGTAGTTCCTGAGTAGAGGGCGTTCCCGTAGTCGAGTCTGTTGGTGATGAGGGCCTGGGTGACGGTTTTCCTCGTGTCGACGGGGATCCATTTGAAGATCCTGTGGAGCATCCGGAGGGTGTTGAAGCAGGACGCGGAGATGGCGTTGACTTGCCTGGTCATGGAGAGAGTGGAGTCGAGGATGACACCCAGGTTGCGTGCGTGGTCCTTGGGTTCCGAGGATGTGCCTAGCGATGTGGGCCACCAAGAGTCGTCCCAGGCTGATGGGGTGGGTCCGAGAATGAGGACCTCGGTTTTGTCTGAGTTCAGCTTCAGTCTGCTGTCCTTCATCCAGTCGGCTACGGCCTTCATTCCTCTGTGGAGGTTAGCTTTGGCGGAGTGGGGGTCTTTGGTGAGGGATATGATCAGCTGGGTGTCGTCGGCGTAGGCGATGATGTTGAGGTTGTGTTGCCGTGCGGCTTGGGCGAGAGGAGCCATGTAGATATTGAACAGCGTCGGGCCGAGGGAGGATCCCTGTGGGACGCCACAGATGATCTTGGTGGTCTTGGAGCGGAAAGGTGGGAGGCGGATGCTCTGGGTTCTGCCGGAGAGGAAGGATGTGGTCCAGGCCAGGGCCTTCTCTTGGATTCTGGTGTCATGGAGGCGTGCTGATAGGGTGCGGTGGCAGACCGTGTCAAAGGCTGCTGATAGGTCCAGGAGGATGAGGGCGGCTGTTTCTCCTTTGTCCATCTGGGTCCGGATGTCGTCAGTGGCGGCGATGAGGGTGGTCTCGGTGCTGTGGTTGCTGCAAAACCCGGATTGGGTAGGGTCCAGGATGTTGTTATAAGGCAGAAACTCACCAGTACACAGTTTCACACTTCCTGTGCAGCTTTGCAGCCATCGTACACCTCATACCTCTGTTCTAGCTACTTGATGACCAGCAAAATCAGCACCTTCGCAGATGCCACCGCCAGTAAGTGACACCCCTACCCATACATGTTAAAGTGACTACAAAGCCAAGGTGCACCAATGTGAAACTGCTCTGTAGCATGGTGAGAATGATGAAGGAGGGAATCTCAGTTTCGGGGGACCAGAGTCCGATCAGAAAATACAGTGACAGGCCTAACATAAAGGTAGGACTACAAATACGCATAGACACACATATGTGTATGTATGTATATATATATATATATATATATATATATATATATATATATACATATATATATATATATATATATTATCTACTGGCGGTCGCCAGTAGATAGTTATAGTTAGGACCGTGTTTCCATAGGAAATCTCAAAATTCTATTTTGAATAACTTTGGCGGCGGTTGACGAATCTTCGCAAAATTTTCAAAACTAATTGGGCGCTCCGCTCAGCTCTTACCCTGAAAGTCTCAGGGTGATTCGTCAAGCAGGGGCCGAGAAAAAAGGGGGTCCCAAAACACGTTTTTCCCATGCATTTTCCCATAGGACCTTTAGTCGAAGGTACAGCCCGAACGGCTGAACAGAATTACTTGAAATTTGGCAGAGAGGTAGTCCTCAGGTCAGGGATGTGCCTTTTGCATATATGGAGTCAATCTGTTCAGTAGTTCCTGAGAAAATTGCAGTTAAAAGCACATACATATCTATAGCCGCGCAGGGTGCGCGCACCCTAACGTGCGCGAGCGTAATTCTGATTGGTTGTTACATGTCAGTCAACGTTCGAACCGGTCGAAATCAGGAAGTGTCGGCCGCCATTTTGTTTGTTTTCAGTGCGAGAGTGGAAAAGGAAGGTGGCGAACGTGAAAGGGGGGCAGGGTAGAGAGTTCCTGACCCCCTAGCCTTGGTCAGGGGGTCCCTGAAGGACCCCGAAGGCAGAAAAAAACATTTTCATTTTTTTTTAAATCGCGGAGGTGCGCGCACGGTGCGCGCACCGTGAAAAACAATAAAAAAAAAATGTAATACGTAGTTTATTGAAAAAAATATATTTAAAAAAAATTATAATACATACTTAACTTAGCATTTAAAAAAACTTACAAATTCACTGAAAAAAACATAGGTTTCACACACGTTATAGTTAGGAATTAGCATTTAAAAAAGCTTGCAAATTCACTTAAAAAACAATAGGTTTCACACATGTTATAGTTAGGTGGATATTTCACTCGTAAAAAACCAATGAAATTCCCCCGTTATAGTTAGTTGAGATAACTATAACTCGCGCGACCGCCACTCTATCACAAGGAGGATGTCATCAGTGATGTCATGAGTGATGCCACTGACCATATCATGAGTGATGTAATATGTGACGTCATGAGCAGAGGATTGCGGGCGCGCGAGTTATAGTTATCTCAACTAACTATAACGGGGGAATTTCATTGTTTTTTTACGAGTGAAATATCCACCTAACTATAACATGTGTGAAACCTATGGTTTTTTAAGTGAATTTGTATATATATATATATATATATATATATATACCACAGCAGTCGCGGTCTCTTTGCCTCTTTTTGGCAGCGGGCTCGAGATGAGGTCACGACCCTCATAAGACACACGTCGTGATTCTTACTCCTTTCCGCAAAGAATACACTCGAGCCCAATTCCTTGAAGCATGCAAATGTATTCAAACATGCAGCAAGTAAAACGCCTGACGCGTTTCGGTGCAACCGCACCTTGGTCACGGGTCGAGGAATCGTTTGTAAGTTTACAATACATATAGTGCAGAATTCATGAATATAGAAGTAGGACTACTCGTCTCTACACCCAGTTTTTGGCAGACATTTTGTAATGGTGTTTGTTACATTGTTATCAGCAGCATTGCGATGTCAATAAAGTTTTCAAAAAATAAAAGTTTTTTGCATTTATGCGCATACATATTTGTATAATGGTGTACTGATATAAATACACCCTATTTTAATAATGGTATAAATTTACACGCTTCAAGGAATTGGGCTCGAGTGGATTCTTTGCGGAAAGAGTAAGAATCACGACGTGTGATATTTATATATATATATATATATCAAGAAACTGTTCCAGCCCCGCCGCATACGATCTCAAGCGGGGTTAATCTGGCGAGGACCTCTTAGGGGCAGAATCCGCTCAATAAATCAGGAACAAAAGGTAGTCCAATGCAGGTGCAGGTTTATTCAGCATTGTAGTATCCAAAGAAATCATCGGACATAGTGTCCGCCATTGACGTGTTTCGCTCGCGTCCGCAGGCTTGATCACATGACGTGCTTAGGGACAACAAGAGCTAAATTACAACACATGCACTAATTCTTCGTGCATAGATATAGAAAATAGACTTAATATGTGGTAAAATTGCTGAGAAACTACCAACAGTTCGTACATTCAGTGAAAGATTAAAATATAGATGTAATATCTTCTCTAAAAACATATAATATCAATTGATTAATACAACAAGCACAAAAACGTTTTATAGTGACATAATGCATATTCTCCAACACATTGTATGTTTGTGATGTTAATACTCGATATATGTCCCTGGTTATGTATAAAGACCAAACATTGTTTAGTGCGTCAGAAAGAGCAATGAAAATAAACCTCACCCATACAGATGTGCATGGGTCTTATGACAATACACATAATTGTAATAGTTATGATGCAAATATGCCAGTGAACATGACGATGGCTAAAAATGTAAATGAAACAACAGCTATTGAGATTCTCAGTATCTAATAGAAACCAATGGGGAAGAGTGCAAGTGCCATTAGTAATATTCAACAGTAGACTGGCAACTGTCATAGAATGAAATGCCAGTGCAAATAAAATCGTAACTTGTCCACTACAGAGTAATTAAAATATTTGAATATTCCTCCTAACATTGGTCTTATCTCAATAGGCAATGAGAGTTAGCTACTCTGTCGAAATGTGCAACATGACACAAATAGAGTTAATAATAGCAACAAAAAGGGTTCCTATCATAATAACAAAATCTATAACAATGTGCAAATTGGCAATGAGAGTTGGCTGCTCTGTCGTAATGTGCAAAATGACGCAAATAGGGTAGATAATAGCAACAAAAGGGTTCCTTATCATAATAACACTATCTATAACAATGTGCAAATTGGCTTATTGTATAAAATTGTGCAAAATGTCGCAAAAGTTATATGGTAATAATGAGCTCCGATCTTAAACTCGTGCGCAAAATGGCCATTTGATAATATATAGCAGCAAGAGAAAAAGATCTACAAGAGAACTGTCAGGTCTATCATTGCGCATAAAATACCAGAAAAGTCTGAAAAGTGATCTAGTGCTAGTGATTATATAAAATTGTGCAAAAAACTTAAAAAACATAATGTATTACTTAAGGGAAGCGGCTGGCAGTGTCTGTTCAAGCCTGAACAGACATACCTAGAAGTACACTCATTGGACAAGTTCATAATTAAATAGAAAATTTGTTGCGTAAACCTTATTGACATAAGTTCTGAGTCAATAGTCAAAAGGACAGTGATCTAGTAGTGAGGCACATAGGGCATGTTTAAAGAAAATTGTACAAGTGCTCGCTGTTATTGAAGCCATTAGGCATCTTGGTGTCTAGGGACAAAATGAAATGGGTCTCCAATTGGCGGAGAGTTTTTTCACGATTACCACCTCTCCCAGAAATGGCCCTCACGTGCTGTAAAATGCGCTTATGTACAGGGAGTTTTGTACTCCCAATATAATCAAGACCACAAGTGCAGCGTAGTTTATAGATCGCAAATTCAGTACGGCATGTTAAGTAATCCCTTATAGAGACTCTTTTACTGTCAAATGCCGTATTATAGTCAGTGCTATTGGTGGTGAAAGTACACGCACAACAAGAGTTACACTTAAAGAAGCCCTTTTTGGTCAACCAAGTAGTTTTCGGGATGTTTTCTGGGCTTGATTTGACAAGGGCATCCCTCATCGAGGGTGCCCGTCTAAACTTGATTGCCGGTAATTCTGGCAAAATAGCTTTAAGTGTAATGTCGGTTAACACAATAGGCCACTGTGAATATATCATATTGCGTATCTTTTTCTCTTGCTGACTAAAGGTGGTGATGAATCTCACGTTTGTTATATCTGTCTCGGAGTTGTATTGAGCAAGTGGTGTCAGTTGAACTTTTTTGACAATCAAAAGGTCTTCCCTAGGCAACAAATTGTCTTTAGTTAGTGCTGAATTCAAGATTTCTCTAGAATAGCCTCGTTCAAGGAAACGGACAAAGGCTTCTAGTTGACATGTCTTACATTCTAGTTCCTCACTACACATACGGCGAATTCGAAGGAATTCGCCGTATGGAATTCTATGAATTGTGTGGTGGGAATGGGCACTGTCCGCATGTAGAATGGAATTCCCTGCGGTAACCTTCCGATGCAATTTGGTATGTAACTTGCCCCCACTAACATACAAAGACATATCAAGAAATTCGACTTTCGCATCATCAATATTTGCAGTACATTTCAAATTTAGGTCCTTAATATTGATAGAATCAACAAACTCATTGGCCATCTGTCTACTGCCCTTCCAAATCTTACAGATGTCATCTATATAGCACCAGAAATACATCACATTGTTAGCCCATTCAGTTTGGTATTTGGCCCTGAGGACATGCTACTCCCACCAGCCCACATGTAAACATGAATAGCTGGGGGAGAAGCATGCCCCCATAGCCACGCCTCTCAACTGCTGATATACCTCAGTGCCAAAAAGAAAAAAGTTGTTATGAAGACAGAGTTCAATCATCATTAGCAGCATTGTGTTATTGTCTCGCATGCCAATATCCCTTTCTGATAGAAAGTGTTTCGCTGCTGCTAAGCCATCTGAGTGATTAATACTAGTGTATAACGATTCTATGTCCATAACAACTAGTAAATAGTCAGGCTGCCACATTATATTCTTGATTTTGTTTAAAAAGTCAGGAGTGTCTTTGACAAAAGATGGTAGAGCTCGAACAAAAGGTTGAAGGAAATAATCCACGTATTTGGAAACTTTTTCCAATAAGCTTTTTTGTGCGGATGTTATTGGCCTACCAGGAATAGGGTCTGTTTTTTTATGCACCTTAGGCAAAAAATATAGAATAGGTGTCACTGGGAAATCCACTTTTAAACAGTTCAGTTCATCTTTAGTTAATAGGCCTTGTCTTTTCCACTGCATTTCTTGAACCAAACGCATCTCTTGTCGCAAAGATTTTTTGTAGCACGATGTATCGCCCAGATGTCTATTGGCTTCTGCAAGGTATTGATCTTTATGCCAAAGCACAACGTTGCCGCCTTTATCAGACTTGTTAATTATGATGTCATGTTTTTTCTTTAGTTTGTTCATTAGAGTATGGTATTGAACATTTTTTAAATTGTTAGTTTTTATTTTGGAATTGACGTGACGATTCAGTTGTTTTAACTCTTCAGTTACTCTCTCACTAAAAATGTTAACAGCATCTCTTTGCATAAAAGGTTGAAGAGTGGATGAAGGTCGAAAAGGGCTAGGACATGGTTGATTAGTATTGATGCCCATATCTAGTAATTCTACTTGGGTGGACACACTTTGATCAGTTTCTGATTCATTATCAGAGAGATGAAGAAACTTTTGTAGCAACGGAATATGCGTATATAGTGAGCTCACCACTGCTGTATGTGCCATGTCTCATGGCAACATGACATCAATACACACATAAAAGTATGTGCCAATGATACTAATACGCTGGCACGCAACATCCTCTCTGAGCCCTATACCCTTATCACCACTGCTGGGAGCAAAGACTGAGGGTCCAGCTGAGCTTCCAAACACCGTGAAGGAGGTTGTCACAGTTTAGTGTAAGGGTGAAAAGGTATACCTTCAGAAGTACCACATGAGGGGCTAGAAGGTGCATTGGAGGCGCGAGCACTGACAAATGTAAATCGTTATATGAAGTGGTTTTGTGAATGATAGTGCATTGCATTGGCAGTAGGAACATTTATCCCACAGAAAGCTAACACCTAAACTCCATTGACTGCACTAACTTCTTGAAAAGACAGCAAGCAGATTTTGCAGCTGCATCACCTGCAATTGCCCCTGAACTGATAGCTGAGATATCTGTAACACTACAAGCACAATCTCCTACGGTTAGCATTAAGCCTACCACAAAGCCCGATTTTTTTGTTTGTTTAAATTTGTTTATTGGTTTTTAACATCATATATAGCAGATTGGCTTAGTACAGTCATAACAGAGCGATACATGTTTGTAATACGGACAAAGAAGGAAACCTCTATTGATGATCAAGTTTGCAATAACTGTTCATACAGTGTACAAGTGATATTCCTCAGTAGTATAGGCTGGGTGCTACCTATTTAGTAGGTCAGAATATTTTAACAGACATGTGCAATAGTCTGGTTGGGCACGGTTCCCGGGAGTCCGGAGGTATGCCTATTCCCATACTGATGCATGGGCGCTATGTAGTGTGATAGGTAAGGGATACATTACCCTGTTGATGATAACCGGCTATGGAACTGCCAATGGATAGTATTAACATCAAACTTGGGGGGGTGAACTGGGGAAGCTGTAAGAGGGGGACGGCGGGGATATGTATTGCTGAAATCCGATATGTGGCTGGTCATAGTGTGACATCACCGTGTGATCTTGCATACATCGGGAGGACCATCTCGGGTAGTTACGGGCAGTCTTGGTAAAGCCCTATGCATTGATGTTAGATTTGTGTCACCAAAGTGAATTCATAATAACAGCCTTTGCCAATAACAAACACTCTGGTATGATCTTATCACATGCCAGTACTATCAACATACCATAGGTGTACCACTAAGTGAATAGCACAGTCATGTGGCTCGCCTGGTTGTAAAAGGTGGCCATATAAACATGAAACACATTCCTGTGAGTCCCCACTATAATTCCCTGTTCGATGAAACCACTCAAAATCATGCTGAGATGAACAAGATAATGTAGTCACAATGTAAACATCACTAGACTGATTCACTCTACTACAACCCAGAAGTAATAAAGCTTGTGTAACTGCAACTGTTTACAGGTGACACATCCTACCTGGACATAGACACACACTCCACATCATTTGACACACAAACACTCCTTGACAACCGTGACCCACACCTTACAACAAACATGACCCTCTGATAGCACATATAACCACTTGGAGGCTAGAAACCATGGTAAAGTATAGTGAATTTCATGTCTGGGTGGAAGATAAATTGTAGGGCCATGTGTCCAAGACAGAATATAAACCCACATCACATCAGCATGATGTGCCCTATGTCTAGTTTACTGACAATGTCCATGCACAGACTGGCATACTCTAACTGTGATTTGAGCCCAGAAGATGATGTACATTTGTGTGCACTGAAGTGTAAATCCAGAAAATTACACCATATTTTAACTAGCTATCAACTCCTGTGATACCCATTCCTGTACCATAAGCTAGGTCCTCATGCAACTAACTCATACATCTGAAGGGCATTTCAAAGTAGACACAGACAGTTTAACTTACTAAGTACTGTCATGGACTCACTCAAATCACCCACATGAAATAGGCAAGTAAAGTAATTAGCATTACAACCATCCAAGTTTCACAACACCAGAAGGCCACAGTGCATAGACACCTTCCACAAAATGGGTCTCAAAATTTAGGGAAGTACTGGAAGCCAAAAGGACCAGGACACAGTCTACTTTGGAGCTACCTTACATTCTCCATGTGGACAGAACAGTGAGAATTAGTCTCAACTGGGACTAATGGGTATTGGCACAAAGTGGCATCCACATGTGGCAAATGTGTAGTTGGAAGTTCATTACAAGATCCACAGAAGAAACAGCAATTGGCCCATAAGACATAATTTGCAATTGACACATTGTTTTGTGTTCATGTTTGTCTAAAGTGCCTATCATGTATAAAGAGACAAAACGCCTCCAAGTGTGTTGGCAAGGATATTCACTTTGTACACATCGAATACATATGTAGAAAACATCTCATTGTGTTCTGTCCGTTGATACACTTGCACACTGGACAAAGCTGCAAAAACTATGAATGCATAGAATGTCTAATGCAAGGTTTGTCCATTTACCCCACACCCCTACAGATACATCATGCAGGCACTGACACCCAGCCACTCTAGGTACATAATTCCACACAAGATCACAATAGATTTACCTACTCTATGAACCATATACTATCATGGTTAAACAAACACAACTGTAGTCACACATGCCACAAGAATAAGAGTTAGTATCAGTAACAATTGTTGGAGACTGGAATACCAAAAAACGCAAGTGCTTTATTCAGCAATACGTTTTTCTTTTTTACTGTAAACAACAAAGGCTAATGGCCAGTCCAAAAGTAAATGTAGTGGGCCAGCAGACTGTTGCCCATACAAACTTGCCTTCAGAAATATTGCAAAGGGATACCTGCCCCAAGGGGGCATCAGGGGGGCAGACCATGCACCAAAAGGAAAAAACTAAGGTGGGGTGAGTTGGTCCTTGAAGGGCTGGCCTCAGGATTGGGAGGGTCGGCTGAGTCAGTGGGAGGGCAGGATTCAGTTATGGGGGTGCTGGGGTTCAATATTTCTGGTATCTTATATCCCTGAAGAGTGGTGAAGGGAATATGGAGATGATGGGGGGGGGGGAGGCTTTTCCCTTAGTTTTCTTCCCGGTGGAAGTACTGGGGTAGGATGGGGAAGATGATCTTCTGGGTTTGGAGGAGAGTGGGGCGGTGGCAGGATGGGGAGATTTTCTCTTTCTGGTTCCTTGTGGTTTAGGTTGGGTCTGTGTAGGGGGCTGGGTAGGATTTTTAGGGGTTGAAATGGAAGGGTATGGCAGGGGTGGCAGGGTCTTCTGATTAGGTTTGGGTGGGGGTTGGTCAGTTTGGGTAGGGAAGAGGTCAAGGGCAATGAGGCAGAATTTCTAGGCTGAATGGGTATGAGGAGAGGCAAGGGTAGTAGTTGTGGAGGAAGAGGGTTGTGAAGTATGTGCTAAGTCTGTGTCTGCTAGTGTGGTGTCTGTTGTGGCTGTGTTTGAGGCTGCCTATTTGTCTGTATGTGAGCCATGTGGTGCAGTGGGTGTTGTGTCTGCCAGCATGTCAGTGGATGTACAAGTGAGGGTGCCATGCATCTGCTGAGTGCGTGTGTCTGTCTTTGGCCTTATGTCTGTATGTTTGTGTGCTGGGTGTTGATGCTGAGGTGGATGCATGTTCAGGTTTGCATGTGTTTTGGGCAGGTATGGGGATAGGGACTGTGGATGGGGAAGAGGCAGAAGGGGGTGTTAAAAGTTGGATTTGGGTTAAGGCTGAAGTGAGTGTGGAGGCAAGAGCCTGAATGGATCTCTGTAGGGAAGGCATGTAAGAGTGAATGCCCTCCAGGGAAGTTACCTTCTGTGTCTCCTGATTGGTATGCACCTGGAGGACATTCGGCACTGCTGTCTGACCCACAGAGATCTGCCTCAGGAGGTCAATGGCCACCACACTCATGGCAGCAGGGGAGACAGAGGCAGAGGGTGAGGTGCAGGGCGCAAAGAAGATTCCTCCCCTTTTAGTGGAACAGCCGCGGACAGTGGGCTGGGAAACAGCTGTGAGGGTGGAGAAGGTAGGGGTGGTGGTAGTTTAAGATGGAGTGGACATGCGTCCAGGGGGTTCCACCACCACCTGGGAGGGCTCACTGGAGCTGTAGTCATATGATGACAACATTGGTATTACGTCCGTCAGCTCCTCAGTTGCGCTCCCATATCCCTCTGTGCCACTGGGTCTCTCTTGGTCACTGCCAGTATGTGAACCACTGTGGCTAGCTGTTTCCCCAACGTTCGCGGCACTGTCTCCTTCACTGCCCTTGCGTGATGCTGAAAAACAGGTTTAAATACAAAATATTTGAAATGTTGATATATACTGGAAACATAGGTGAAATAAAAATTCTAACCAGATTTGCGTATATTACCATTTGTACCTGGATGACAAAATGAGTTCATATATAGCCATTAGCACATGACTGTAAGCGACAAGACCTGTGCACACTTCCACATAATGGTGTCAGAATCATAGTCTGATACAACTTCATGTTTCTCCTTCTTAATATTTTAACCGCAGGTATGTACCAAATTATGTTTTGTCTCTTACTTCTTATTCTTTTGTAGTATACCATACTTACCTCCTATGATCCAAGGGAGAATATACATTATTTTAAGAAATTGACTAACACTGCAAAGCTTGACAATCAGCATATAGTGAGCCATCCCTAATTCAGGTCTGGTTGAACAGCAGGTCCCCCGCTTCAATAAACCTATTTTGATATGTCACTATCATGATGTAGGGGGCAAGGAATAGGCCATTTCACGTTGTTCACATGACACTTGCATATCTGTCCACTGACAGATGAAGCAGTTGTAAGTGTCAGATGTGTAACTCATATAGACGTCACACATAGAATATAGGCTTTAAAAGTCAAGATTTATGTGTACAAGTATTGTGTCATGTCAGCACAGTGCAACTATGAAAAAGTTTGTCTAAAGGTTTCAATACTTTAAACATAGGTGCATGTAAATACAGCTTATCACACTGCCAATGTCAATGATTGTAGATTACTTAAAGGACATGTGGTTTACAATACCACCAGGCCATGTAGAATCCTTAAGTATGCCCATAATTGTGATCCAAATCATGTAACTTGATACCTATTGACAACACAATTTATAAGCCTGTGAATCCTGATGATGTCCACATCTCAATCTCACAACGACAAGTCAGCCTATCCCTCCTTGATAAAAATCATCATACACATATTGTACAGCATAGATGCAGTTGTGTTCTTCACCTGAATGAATCTGCCCTTCTCAGAGTTATGTTAAGGCACAATTCCGTACATCCCATTTATTATGCAAAAAAATGCATATTTGGGCGTCAACATAGTTATGCCCCTTGTAACACCCATCAATGCCTTTGGGAATGTGTCCTTCTCACATCCTTGTAGTTACACCCCTATAGACATATGTTGTCACATATGCTTAGGTTTAAACATGCAATCAGCTTGAAATCAGAGAGGACTCCATTCAGTACCTCACTTAAGGTAAGGGCCAGTCTGACATGTGACATCAGTATACATAAGTCTACACATGCCAGCTGCTCCATTGGACAACAGATAGCAACAGTGCTGTTTGCATTTTTTTGCACACAGTTCATTCACCACTTACCAATGCCTGAAATAACACATTGCCTACCACCTGAATGTATTGATTGGCATGTCACAGTCAAGTGTTCAAGCATCATTTAACACAGAAGTGTTCTTGTCTCAATACAGAGAACAGGGAAAACATGTTATTTTGATGAATTATGTTGTGCATGACCAAAACACATAAAGTGTCTGTTCCTAAACATTGTGTAGTCATGTTCCCATTATACAATGGAATAGCACTACAGATAATACCCTGCCTATTCTAGCCTTACATGTCCCATAATCTAGGGACATCAACATGCACCTACTACCATTGTAGAATATGCTGCATTTTACAGATTACATGGGTCTGGAGTCTCTCAAAACCTAAAAGTGTGAAAAACTTGCCGAAATACATGAACATGCATGGTATTGTATGAAGTTCATCAAGGCCCATACTTACTCCCGCCTTGCTGCTGTCTGCCCTTTAACTGCCCATCGAGGTTGGCATAGGCTACCACCAGTATGCGGCGCATTAGTGGGGTCAGGGAGCAGAGCACGCCCCTTCTGTTTAGAGGTGACAGGCCCAGTTGGACTTCTCCAATCTACTTGCTCAAGCCTTGCTAGTCTTGCCACTGTTTCCGGGATTGGCCACTTCGCTAACGTGTGACACCCAGAGACCACACCTTCGGCCGATGGTCCTCTACAGGAAAACATTCTGATGGGTGTTGACCTGTAAGGATGACATGGTGGCACACAGTTAGTATACATGCAAGATGTACATCTAGAGCTACTTTGTCACATATGCCATATACAGCTATCTTAAGCATAATACAAGTTAGCAGACTAAATTGTTCAACACTGCACCTGTTGTCAAACATGCAACATCTAAAGATTTAAAAACACATGTCCAGTTCCTGTTGGCACTACACTCCAACCTGACCTTGCCCTAAGTGAGTATGCAACACTACTTACTACACTGTGGATGGGACAGCACCACAGGTGGTATGAAATCTGATAACAGCTAACCTCAGCACATCATTCGGCCCTCCGGATGAGAACAGTAACAGTTTGGCCCTGGACATACACCTAACTAGTATGGATAATTTCCATGAATCACACAGTCTAAATTAACAATGAAATCTGGTCATATTGTTCAGTAAACATATCTAATGTAAGGTAGTATGAGTGTGTAACTTGTTGATCACACTCTGTGAAGTAATGGACATGTGTCTGAAACAATAGGACAAACAATTATGTTTGTCTGTGTTAGCCTATGACAGTTCAGGTGTTACAAAAATTAATTGTATGCCATATGTGCCAGAGTGAAGGGAACAACATCAACATACCATTGTACAAAAATTATTGCCACAGTACAAAAGTGCATGTGATGCACTTATGCTCTGCACTGCAGTTGTTCAAACATATCGGCAGGTGATTTTTTGTGAACACAAATGTGCAGATTTATCTTGACATCACTCATGACAGTCTGACTGCCAACGGGTATGGCAAAGGGTTTCAGTTTCAAACAAACATACTGAGTACAATTTGCCTATATGTACTGGAGAACCTGGTCGGTGCCTCACAGCACGTACTTGAACATATTTTGCTTCACTAAGAGCACTTTTTGCAAAAACAAAGTCCAATGAGAGGTGATGATGAAAAAACTGAGGCTATGCACCTAAACAGATGGTACACTCTGCACAACAGAAACATTTGCCACATAACTGTGCCCCAGCTTGGGTAATGGTCCATACAGTGCTTACAACCTTGCTGTGTGTCAGCTCAGCATTATTGCACTGTTGTTGAACATGATCAACATATGGCCTGAGTGAACATTCTAACCTTTACACCTGGTGGCCTTCCTGCATCTGACATGACCATAGTTGAGCACTGTAAGTTGCTATGTGAGGTGTTGTGACATGGCCGACGTAACAATAATATAGCCTTGTGTGTTGAGTTGTTATTGTGACTGTACACATCAACTGTTTTGCCACATATGCAACTGACATTTTTACAATCACCATTAGAGTCTGATTAGCTATGACTTCACAAGCAATTGTTTGGTAAAATATAACAGAAAACAAGTTTACATTATGTTGAAGTGATGTGTACATGCATAGTAAGTTATGCAAAAAAAAAATTTGAGGTACGTTACAGGTGACTGTTTTTGTGAGCTTGAGTTAGAAGGCCTGATGGTAGTTCAGGTCATTTGAAACACCCCTCCAGTGAGTGAAGGTAGAGAAGAGAGATGACTGACACATGAGACTGTGGTTAGGTCTACAAGGCCTGATTGCAATTGTGGTCAGTCCTCCAAGCCCACCTGTGCCTATTGGTCCCTGCCAGTGAGTGGAAGTGGAGTAGAGAGATGGCTGACACAGGTGACTGTGGTGAGGAGTACAAGTCCTGATGGTAGTTGTGGTCAGTGCAAAGAGTTCTCGTCCCACCCAGCCGACCTGGTCGTATTGGTCCCTGCCAGTGAATGGAAGTTGAGTAGAAACATGGCAGACACAGGTGACTGTGGTTAGGAGTACAATGCCTGATGGTAGTTGTGGCCAGTTCAAAGAGTCCTCCTCCCACCCAGCCCACCTGGGCCTATTGCTCCCTGCCAATGAGTGGAAGTTGAGTAGAGAGATGGCTTACGCAGGTGCCTGCGGCTAGAAGTATAAGGCTTGATGGTAGCTGTGGTAATTTCAAACACTCCTCCCCCACTTGACCGATGGCTCCCTGCCAGTGAGGGTACATTGAGTTGAAAGATGGCTGCCGTGCTTAGGTGGAGTGCGAATGGCTGATGGTAGGTGAAGTCATTTTGAGAGATCTGAATACTTGATGAAGTGGCTACTATTACATTCCTCGTAACTACTTGCTCTAGTTTATGGGCCATATTTTGGGATGTTGTTAGATTTTTTTTGGCTGCCATGATGAATTAATGGGTATAAACTTACAGCCCACATGTAGACATTTGTATACGTCATTGTTTTGGTAATTTTTAATCTTAATGTAGATATGCAGGTTGTCAGCATTAATTACACATCTCCAATACTTTGGCTACTGGTTTATCTTAATAAATCATATTTACAAACCTTGACCATTACAGTGATGTGTGCTGAGGTGCAATATATAACTTGAGGCAAATGCTTCATTGTTACTTGCCAGACTCCATTCCTTCCTGTATTCCAAACAAGCTCTCAGGTGGTAGGATGGCATGCACCTTCTCCTCCCAGGCAGTAAGGTGTACTGGTGGCACAGGAGGTCCACCGCCAGTCTGTTGTGCGGCCAGGTGGTTTCTGTTGGCCAAGGCTTGACCCTCCTCTTGACATCGTACCACCTCTTTCTAATATCCTCCATTGTGCGCAGGGTGCTGGCTACTGCATTCATCTTGTTGACGTTTTGTCCCACATCAGGTTTTTCTGGTTGATTGATGTTTGTTGGGCCTGGGTCCCAAATAATTGTGGCTCAACTCTGAGGACTTCATCCACAAGCACTGTCAACTCCTCATCTGAAACTGGTGACCGCTTCTTTTTGGCCATTGTGTGTGAGTGAATTAGTGAGCGTGAGTTTGAAAGGGGTGTACAAGAAATGAAAACAAATTGAGAAATATGCAGTCAATGGTGCTATTACAGTGGAAGGGTGTGTGAAGGGCTGGCTGGAGTGTGACAGGAGAAAGTAATGATCTCAGTCTGATTCTGCAGGATTGGTATAGCAAAGAATCATGGTCTGGTAAGGTTATGTTTTATTGGTGGATTCGTAGGTGTGTCTACCCTTTCAATTGACATCAGTTGTGTATTTTTGTGAACGCATACTGTGGTTGGTGTTGTGATAGTTAGCATGAGTTTCTCACATTCACACTTTCCATGTGGCCTACAAGCCGCCATGGATCTGCCAAAACATTGGGTGCATCATATTTGGCTCACCGGCACAACCGATGCATGTGTGGAATCGGAATCCCTATAGAACAGCCTTTCCAGTCATGTCAGAGTCATTTCTGACCAACGTGGCCATGTGGTAGTCATCTCTGAAGGACACGGTCGGAGAATTTACTAGTATACATCATAATACCGTGGTCGGAGACATCGCGTATTAGTCAGTCGGAATCTCACCACTGCCATGACGGTCGGACGTTCATTCCGACAGACATGGTAATCAGGCCCCAAGTGTCTCTACCGCTTTTAAAATGTGTATTTAAAATATGTTGCCTTTGTGTTTATTGTATTTTGTTTGACTTGTTTTTTCCCCGCTGTGTTTGCTGGTCACTCGTCCCTGCCGCTGCTGCCCCTGCGGCCCCGCCCCCAACACAGCCCCGCTCCTGCCTCCCTACCCCTGCTCCCGCCCCCTCCCCTACTTAACGGAGACCGCTGCGTGGTCGAGCCACTGGCAGTCCATCTGCGCTCGTACGCGTCCCTACCGCGGCCAGCGCCAGGAACCCTGGTTCTCCTGGGCCCCACCGCTTCGATTCCGTCACCCTCCACGCACTCAATCCTGGAAGACACACTGCCTGCGGAAGATCCTCGCCGAACACCCATGGACAGTTCTCATGCAGACCCTGCCGCAGAGCCTTCACCATCGACAAAACCCCCACAACTGCCGAAGGCCCGCCTGAGGCACGCACCGCCGTAACACTGACATGCATCCTCCTCAACGTGCGCTCCCTGCACCGACATGCCATAGAGATCTGGGACCTGATCGACACCCTCTCGCCCGATGCCGCCTTCTTCATGGAAACCTGGACCAACGCCGCCTCCGGCCCCGACATTGCCACTGCCATCCCAACGGCTACAAGATCCAGAGAAAGGACCGTCTCCACTGCCCAGGAGGAGGACTCGCCATCTCACACAAGACCCCCCTCCGACTCTCCACATCCAGCACGAGTAACCCCCACTCCAACACAGAACACCTCCACTTCCAGATCCAGACCAGTCACGGGCCACGCTATGTGGCACCCTCATCTACAGACCGCCGGGACCTCGTACCCAGTCCGCATCTACCATTACCGAGCTCGCCGACCCCCCCTCCATCACCTCCACAGACTACATTCTACTTCGGGACCTGAACTTCCACCTCGACTGCGGCAGCGACCCCGATTCCACCACTCCACTCGACAACCTAGCTAACCTCGCACTGAAGCAGCTTGTCAACACACCCACTCACAGAGCAGTACACACCCTCAACCCTATCTTTGTGGGAGGAACAAACGTCCACTTCAGCCACACCACCCAGCCCCACTGGACGGACCACCACTACGTCCATTTCACCTTCAACACCACCCCCGCACCCAAGCCCGCCCGCACCCCCCACAAAGGAACTGGAGCAAGGTCACAGAGGACCACCTCAACACCATCCTCCTCCAAGAGCGCCCCAACACCACTACCGACACCAACACCACAGCCATGGAATTTCACCGCTGGGTATCCTGCTGCGCCAACAAGCTCACACCCCTCCACCACCCTGCTAAACAACGCCCTCTGAAGGCCACCTGATTCACCATGGAACTGCAGGAGGCCAGATGCTTCTGCAGACGACTAGAGAAAACCTGGCAAAACCAGAAAACCTCGGAAGCACAGAACAAACACAAGAACGCCCCGAAGGAATACCACCAGTGCAGAGACAAAGTCCAGACAAACGCGACCAACGCCAAGCAACTGTTCAACGTCATACAGCAGTTCGCAAAAACCCCCAGCGAAGCCACGGACATCACACCTTCCCAGGAACTCTGCAACAAGCTCAGCGCATACTTCCATTGGAAGATCAAGGTCCTCTACGACAACTTCAGTGAACAAACGCCAGGCACCCCACCCAACACCGTCGATAAGCCAACCATCATGACCTGGAACCCTGCCGCCGTCTAACACATCATCGCGACCATGAAGAAAACCCAGGAGCCCAAACGGACCCGTGCCCACCACACATATTCCACAGGGCTGCTGCCGCCATCGCACCTGAACTAGGACGGACCATCAACTCCTCGTTCATATCCGGCATCTTCTCAGATGACTGGAAACGGGCGGAGGTGAAACCCCTCCTCAAGAAACCAACAGCTGACCCAAGTGACCTGAAAAACTATCGGCCCATCTCTCTCCTCGCCTTCACGGCCAAAGTCACAGAGAGACTCGTAAACGCCCAGGTGACCACCTTCATCGAAGAGAACTCCATCTCAGACAACTCCCAGTCCGGATTCCGCCAGGACCACAGCACCGAGACCGCCCTCCTCGCCGCCACCGACGACATCCGCATGCTACTTGACCAGGGACACACTGTGGCCCTCATCCTTCTGGACCTCTCCGCAGCCTTCGACACCGTTTCACATCGCAGTCTCGCAACCAGACTTCATGACGCAGGGATACAAGGAGCCGCCCTTGACTGGATCCAATCCTTTCTCTCCGGCAGAACCCAGAGGATCAGACTACCTCCCTTCCTCTCCGAACCCTACCGATATCTACTGCAGAGTACCCCAAGGATCATCGCTCAGCCCCACGCTCTTCAACATCTATATGGACCCCCTTGCCGCCATCGTCAGACAGCATGGGCTCAGCATTGTGTCCTATGCCAACGACACCCAGCTTATCCTCTTCCTCACGAAAAATCCCGGAGACACCAGACTCTTCTTCCAGGAAGGAATGAAGAACGTGGCAGCATGGATGAATGACAGCTGTTTGAAGCCCAACTCAGAGAAAACTGAGGTCCTCATCTTCGGACCCTGCACCTCTGCCTGGGACAACACCTCATGGCCCTCTGCCCTCGGGAACCCACCCACTCCTACAGACCACGCGCGATACCTCGGCATCATCCTCAACTCCTCTCTCTCCATGAACCGCCAGATCAACGGCGTCACTTCCACTAGCTTCAACTGCCTGCGCATTCTCCGCAAGACCTTCAAATGGATCCCCCCGACTGCAGAAGGACCATCACCCACACGCTCATAACCAGAAGACTGGACTATGGAAATGCTCTATACGCGGGAATCAACAGGACTCTCCTACACAGGCTCCAGACCATCCAGAACGCCACAGCCAGACTCGTCCTCAGGACATCCGTCACAAACACATGACCCAACACCTACGAGATGTTCATTGGCTCCCCGTCGAGAAAAGGGTCACCTTCAAACACCTCACCCACGCCTACAAATCACTCAACAACATCGGACCCAAAAACCTCAACGAGAGAGTATCCGTCCACGTACCCAAGAGGAACCTCTGTTCCTCCCACCTCGCCCTGGCAGAGGTCCCCCGCATCCGCAGGAACAGAACAGGCGGGAGAGCCTTCTCCTACATCATGGCCAAGACCTGGGACAAGCTCCCAGTGAACATCAGACGCTCCCTGACCCTGCACACGTTCAGGAAGGACCTCAAGACCTGGCTCTTCGACTGATCCGGAGCTGCCCCCCCCCCAGCACCTTGAAACCCTTCCGGGTGAGTAGCGCGCTTTATAAACCCCTGGTTGATTGATTGATTGATTGATTGATTGTATCCAATCAATCTATCAATCCATTTGTAAAGCGCGCTACTCACCCGTGAGGGTCTCAAGGCGCTGGGGGGGGGGTGCTGCTACTGCTCAAACAGCCAGGCCTTGAGTACCCTGCTGAAGGTTAGTAGTTCTTTAGTCTGCCGTAGGAGGATGGGGAGGGTGTTCCAGGACTTGGCGGCGAGGTAGGAGAATGATCTGTCGCCGGTGGTCGTTCTCCTGATGCAGGGGACAGTGGCGAGGTCGAGGTCGGCGGAACGGAGCTGGTGGTTCGGGGTGTAGAAGGTGAGACGTTTGTTGAGGTATGCTGGACCGGTGTTGTTAAGGGCTTTGTGTGTGTGGGTGAGGAGCTTGAAGGTGATCCTCTTGTTGACGGGAAGCCAGTGCAGGTCTCTCAGGTGGGGTGTGATGTGGCTGTGGCGAGGGATGTCGAGGATTAGGTGGGCAGAGGCGTTCTGTATCCGTTGCAGTCGTTTCAGCAGTTTGGCCGGGGCTACCGCGCAGAGGGCGTTTCCGTAGTCCAGTCTGCTGCTGACGAGGGCCTGGGTGACTGTTCTTCTAGTGTCGGTGGGGATCCACTTGTAGATCTTTCGGAGCATGCGGAGGGTGTTGAAACAGGAGGATGAGATGGCGTTGACTTGCTTGGGCATGGAGAGTGTAGAGTCGAAGATGAATCCCAGGTTGCGTGCGTGGTCGGTGGGTGTTGGAGCTGCTACCAGGGCGGTCGGCCACCAGGAGTCGTCCCAGGCCACAGGCGTGGGGCCGAGGATGAGGACCTCCGTCTTGTCCAAGTTCAGCTTCAGACGGCTGTTCTTCATGCATTCGGCGACGGCTTTCATACCTTCGTGGAGGTTGGTTTTGGCGGTGGTAGGGTCCTTGGTGAGTGAGAGGATCAGTTGTGTATCCAAGTAGCTGCATGGATTGCTTATTGGCTGTGTCAGTGAGTATTGGAGTATGCACCTTGTGTGTGCAGAAGTGACTACATTTTGGATGTTTTACTCATGTTTGCTTGATTTAAGGTTAAAGGTATTTGCTTGAACCATCACTTTACAATTTTTGTATGTTTATTGCTGTCTTTGGTCTGTTTCCATTCTCTTCAACTTTGAGAACATTTTGGCATCTGGGCATCCCTACTGCTAGGAGAAAACAGGCCTCATTTAGAGCTTGGTGCACAGGGTATCCTGTCCACTAAACTAATGGTGCACCCACCTTACTTGGAGATGACTCTGTCAAAAGAATACTTCCTCTGATCACCCAATGGGGTGGGGGTCATCAGAGAAAGGACTTTACAATGCCCACCCTATTTCGGGTCAATGGTGTATCAGCTCCAGGAAACATGACGTGGTAAAGGACAGGAAAAAACAATAATGACCCCCCACATATTGGGAGAAAACTCCAGGGTGTGGGTGGGGGCTTTAGTTTTTTGTTTTTCAAAAATAAACTCCCAATTTAGGAGTATGTTTTTGGAATACAGAATACTTTGAAAAAATTTGACAGCTCACCGTCATGGCTTAAGGTAGGGTAGGTCAAACATTTCAAGCACTAGCGTACCGCCCTAGATGACGGATGGGACTTTTATAATTTTTAGTTGGTTGTCCTGCAACCGCCCTCTTGTAACTAAAACCTCTTGTTTCTTCTTTGTTTAGGATTATGTAAGGGGAAGTTTGTGGTCACTGGCCAATACTGATTGTGCAAGTTTGTAACATCAGAGATAATGTCAACTTTTATTTTCTTAGTTTGTGTGGTCAAAATACCAGTGGCAGTGGGCACAATGTTTAGTTAGAAATGTTTTATCACAGTTAGGGCGGTGTGTGGTTTGTGTATGATGCTGATGCAAATGGTTGTAACTAGGACATATTGCAAATTGTTATAGGTTATGTTGTGTTGAGCAGATGCTACACACAAAGTTAAATATTAGGTGATTTGGGTACATCATTTTCACCATAACCCAAGTTGTATGCAATTTGTCTGCATAGGTCTCTCAGATCCAGTATGACATTGTACAGTGTTTATAGAGCACACACACCCTAAATTATTCCAAGTGTTGCTGTAGAACAAATTGAGTAGCAAGACTACCCTAAGCTTGGCAGAGAGAGAGCCCCAAAGCTTTTATGAAGGGAAGAAGAGAAGGGGAGGAGATGGCTTCCATGGGATAGGAGCTCTCTTTGAAGGATTGAACCTTGAGGTACTTGCTGCCACAACAGTCTCTTTTTGGAATTAGATGTAGCAAGAAGCAGGAGGTGAGTAGGCCTGCTGGCATGTGCAGTTTGCTGGGATATTTTACTGCAGTCGTTTTTTAGAGGTCATGTGGTCTATGTTATTGAGAGGTGCTTAGGTTTTGTGAGGCAGAGATGATGGGCTAGCAGAGTCTTTTTGTATTCAGAGAATCATCCAGATGAAAGAATAGCAAAGAGATGCGAAATCGGTCCTGATTACGTGGCGACTATACAAATGCATTTTCAAAACATGATTGAGAGTTTCTATACTATATTATTTTTTTACCTGATCTTTTTCTCCCACAGGCATGCATGGAACAGTCGTGATACTCCTGCCACTCAGTCTGATCCTCATGATCTTCGGAGGAATGATGGGATTTGTCAGTATCCTTGCACGTGCCTATCTTCTGCTTTTGCTCACAGGAATACTTTTCCTCTTTGGAGGTAGAGTATGAACTTAAAACTTTATTTCAAGGAAACTATGGTTTTGTGGAAACAGTGCCCTGCAGTTCTAAAATGTGGCTACAAAATTTCAAACTGGCACCTGATAAAATTCAGTCCATTTAAGTATTATAAAAGTTGTAACATGTTTTTTTAGCATCTGGGTACAGTCAGCATTATCTGGCTTTTTGGGAGTGCACCTGATCAGTACTGGGCAATAACATTTCAGAGATGCTTTAACTATGACATTGGTTCTACAGGGCTTTGGTGATGTGGGGAAGCGGCAAAGTAATTTCATAGTGTAGACACGGATCTGTCAGCATCAAAAGCAACTTCTTCAATCCTGGTAGGATCTTCCCCTCCACAGCATGCAAAACCGCTGGTTTAACTTCTCAGTTCCCTGCCCCTTTCCGCTGAGCACTGTCCGCAGTGCAAATTAAAAGATGGTCTATGCCAATGCTTGTTTAAAATAAAACCTGTGTTATGATTTTAAACAATAAAATAAAGGCAGCAAACATGCTTCAATAATAGAAACTGCTCACTGCATTTCTGTATTAAAGATTGTGAAGAATAAACAGGTGGGGAATAACAAGAGGGAGTGAACACCGCATCGGAAATAATAGGTTGAAATCAAAACAAAAGCAGTAGCCGTGCAGGAAGCGAGGCTAGCAAGCAAGTCTGTCAATTAAAAGTAGTCCGCTCGAAGCAACATTAATTGTTTTGGATTCGTTTCCTTAATTGAATGAATCAGAGCACGCTAATCAGAATCTTGACATGTATCAAGACCAGAATAATTAAATAATTATGTTGAAATTATTATCTGCATAGCTTTTGACAAGCTTTTAAAAATGCGGAGACTCTGTTGCTCCACTCTAAAGGTTACACATAAGCCTCGAGAATGAATGACACTTTTCTTTTTCATAAGTGGTGTAGAAGCTGTTAATGGTCTTGCGTAGATGCCCTGGCAGAGATCTAGAAGCCCGTAGATGTGGGACTGCATAGAAGTCACTTGCCTATTTTTTTAACACATTTTCAAGGGCTTTTAGACCTGTGAGTGAGTGATGTGATGCTGTAAACAGCTTTGGTGAATATTTAGCACTTGCCCAATCTTCCTATTGACTGCAGTTTGCACTTGTGCCATCTTTTTGTGCAAGCAGCAACTTCCAGTATATAGCTAGTTGTAATTAACCATGTAGAACAATGTGTAAAAAGTATTAAAACGAGCAAATTAGGTACAAAAACTGCTTGCTTTCACTAGGCGCAATCATATATCATAGAGTTCACAGACAGGAAAACAACATCATACCTGATACCAGGTGTAATAGTGTTTGCAATTTTTGACTGGTACTATTCCACATTTTTGGTAGCTGGTTGGGCAGTACTTGGTGCAAACAATTTTTACCGCAGTATCTTGGAAACGGATTTGTGGAGGTGGTAATTTGTGCACAAATATTTGTTAATATTTGTCATGTTGCATTTAGATGTGGTAACGATGTGTTGTGCTGACTTTTGTACTGCTGTGTTTTGTGCTACATTATTGCATTTTGTTATGGTTGTTCTGTACTATGGTTATTGTATTGTCTTTTATTTTCAAACTGTTTTGTTGTGTTTTACCCTGTTATTTTACTGTGTAGTGCTGTTTTGCTTTTATGTTGTGCTCTGTAAATTCTTTAAAAATGTCCACAAAGGCTGCTACATCTCAGGTCAAAAGCTACAATTGAAACAGAACGGGGTGCAGCACAATTGTCGCAAACACTGTGACAGTGTATATATATATAAAACATATTTAAACTTTACAGAAACACACAGTCACTGGATGATGTCATCAGTAATGTCATTTGAGATGTCATCAGTGATGTCACTGACCATGTCATGAATGATGTAATATGTGACATCATCAGCAGTGCCTTGCGGGGGCGCGAGTTATAGTTAGCTCAACTAAGTATTACGGCCAAATTTCTCTGGTTTTGTACGAGTCAAATGTCCAACTAACTATAACGTCCCCGAAACCTGTGGCTTTTTTCAGGAAATATATAGATAGATAGATATATATGTATATATACAGTTACAAAAAAAATCATTCATGTTTATTTTAAAATTAACAATCTTTAAATTCAAAAAGAATTACGTGCAATGCCTTAAACAAATGTGACAATACAAAAATATATCTGTATGTGATATGAAAACTTCCATAAAAACGGGCCATGGCCTGACTATCTACCCCAAACCAGTTATTGTGCTGAGCCTGACCAGTCAGACCCCTGGATGTGGTAGCGAAAGCTCTCGGAGAGGGTGGAGGAGTGTCTGGAGTCCCGCTGGACTGTCTGAGAGAGATGATTACCCTTCAAAACAGCCTGAAGGTGAGGGCCTTGAACACAAGATGGTGGATGGTGCATGTGGAAGTGGCCGCAACACATCCAAAACGGAAAGCAGGCTGAGGGCAGAGAGGTGATTGGTGACGGAGCAGCGAAGGATCAAGCAGCGGTGGGAACATGAATGGATGACTCTGGGCTCTGGGAGTGAGCTAGCCCCACTGCATCCACCCGATGGTGGCAGGCTCTGGGTGCGGCATGGAGTTTGCAGGGAGGTGGCCCCTGAGACAGTGAAGGAACGCTGAGTAGGGACTAGGGAGGATTGAGTAAGGTGGTGCCGGGGGTTGCATTCTCAGTCGCTGACCCCTCCATCATGATTTGAGCAGTAGTGCCCCCCAACCAGTGAATGGAGCAGAGGAATGCGACAGACTGAAGAGGGAGACACAGAAAGACCTATATGAGGATGGGTGGTTTTGACAACCCACAGGAAGCAACAACAATAAAGAGTGGTGGCAGTGGTGAGTTGTGCCTTGAAGCGAGGCAGGCATCTTTCCTCCCTTTCCCTGGTTGCCCGCATCAGTGCCTGACAATTAAGGTAGGGTGAGGACACAGAACTGCCAACTTCGCCAGACATCCTTGGTGAACCCAAAAGCCTAGATGCTCTTGTAGAAGGTGCCTGGAGATGTGACCTGGTGGTCAATTCAGAATCTGAGCCGGGTGTGCCGTGAGGCTGACTGGAGGACTTAGTTCAGAGCCAGCCCGTCATGCTTTGGTACCCGCCCAGAGTGCAGAGAAGCAGCCAAGTGCCCAACAGGGCGAGGAGGCCTGGTGCAGGAGACATGGTGGAGCTGGTGGCTGGGGGAAATGGGGAAACCTAGGGTTGCCAAGGAGAAATCAGAAACAGTGGTGGTTGCTGAAGTCCCGGGAAACACAATAGCGTCTACCGAAGAGGGGACATTTCTAGCGGCGGAGACAGTATTCATTTTAGCATCCATTAAGGATACTAAAGTAACACTGGAAGCACAAATAGCTGTGGTGGTTAATGAGGTGGAAGTTCTCAGTGAAGATCACAACTCCACACTGTCCACCTGACAGTGAAAGACCGGACACTGAAATGCTCCACTATGGCCAAGCAGTTGAAGGTCTTGATGGACTGATTGGAAGATGCAGATCGGCGGTCGAGGCAGCACAATGTGAGCCTGGTAGGGGCTTCAGAGAGAGCCTAGGGGCCCAATGTTAAGCTGTTCATGGAGGAATGGCTGGCTGATACAGTGGTACAGGGGCTCCCATCATGTTTTTTTTCTGTGGAAAGGACCCACAGGATCTTGGACGGACCCATGCACCAGGGATGTCACCAAAGCCATGTATTGTGTGACTAAGGAACTTCAGAAACTGATGCAATATCCTGTGACTGTCCTGTAAACATGGCCCTTGGTGTATAGGTTGGAATGAGGTAAACATATAGCCGGACTGCACTAACCTGGTACAGAAGCAACAGGAATCATTTGTGCCATTTATAAGAGTGCTGTGTCAATTGGAACTGAAATATGGCTCATCTTCCCTGCTAAATTAAGGATCATCTTTAAAGAGAAGGTCTATTTCTTTCTGTTAGTGCAGGAGGCGTGAAACTGGCTCGAACAACAAGAGCTCTGGCCGGATCCCAATGCCCACTCACAAGATCTATCTATCTATCTATCTATCTATCTATCTATCTATCTATCTATCTATCTATCTATCTATCTATCTATCTATCTATCTATCATCTATCTATCTATCTATCTATCTATCTATCTATCTATCTATCTATCTATCTATCTATCTATCTATCTATCTATCTATCTATCTATCTATCTATCTATCCATTTATCTATCTATCTATCTATCCATTTATCTATCTAGGGGTTCCACAGAGAATAAGTGGGCCAATAGATCATCACCAACCAAGACGCAAATGCATGAAGAACAGGCAAAAACAATGCTGGAGGTCAAACAGTGCAACAATGTCCTCAACAACAACAAATGGCGGTCATTGACATCAGACAATGAAAGCAGTGGCTCGGAGGGTACAGAAATGGGGCTGGATGGTGAGGAGAAGCATCTACCAGTGGATAACCGATGACAGCACTTTGTTTGAGTTATAGTACATCGAACATGTGGTACAGTCGAGCTGCCTTCTGTAAGGTAGTAACATGTGCTGCCCATCTGGGGATCGTGGTCAATGGAACCATGTTTTGGTGCTCTGCGCAGAATGCACGGTATTGGGGAACTGTGTCAAGAGGGTCACAGAGATATACTATACAGTTGGTAATAGTGCCGGGTAGCTGCACTCCTCTGCACAAGGCACACAAAAGTTAGATGTTATATTTGTTCTTGGAAAGTACATATTGTGAATTGGGGGGGTGTAAGTTCAAGGATCAGAGCACTGTAAGGTAGGGTGGGGATAGTTGCAGGGGAACTTATTGACACACAGAGACATCAGGCCTATTACATATGAGCAGACAGGTGCACACCCCATCGGGGTTGGGGCCGGAAGGCTGCTTTAGTCTACAGAAACAATGGTACAGCGGCAAGATTTGACACTGTTGACATGGAGCGGTAATGGCCCGGGAAACAGGTTTCAGAGGGGTTTGGTTTTCAAGGCACTCACTAGGTAATCAGAAATAATCTTTCTCCAGGAAATGCATGTGATAGACCCCCAAAACTGCAGTCTGGGGAGGGGCAAATATAAAGTGGCCATAATCTATGTTTACACAATACACATCAGGCTTCAGTGGTATGGTGATCCTGCTATGGAAAGTCAGCACGCTCCTGGATAGCAAGGTGTCACTCGTATTGCACTCCATGTGAGAAACAAGTTCTCTTAGTTGGTAGAACAAATTGGACAGAAACTTGTTCCAAGGTCAATTTAATTTATTGAACCCTTTCCTCAAATAATGCTGTAGAATTATATTCATTCTTGTTCACTCAACCATTTATCCAAGTGCCCAATGCATTTCAGGCTATCTTAGCCCTTCTTCAGGGGGTAAAAACTATAAAAGGATAAGACCAGAAGTCAGTTTTAGTATTCGATGATAAGCTTGAGAATAAACAGGTAGAGAAAGGTGCTCGAAAGTTTCCCAAGTGAAAAAACTAGTGAAATGAGCTGTTGCGGAAAGGTACCTGACGGAAACGTGGACAATACGCTCGCGGTGAATAATAGTGAATCGAGAGCAGGTTAGTAAGTTACCCGGGTGTTCGCGAAAAAATAACACGATGGTAAGTGACTGAGAGCATTGAGTTATTAATAATGATAATCGATTCAACACACAGTAAATTCGTGTGAAAACGGGAAACTTAACGTGTGTTAAAATCTAACAATGGTGTCAGTTTATTTTTTACAAACACGTGCAGAAACAGGTGGGGTGAAGAAAGTAAATATGGCTGTGAAAATCAAAGAGACAAAGGAAACTGCAGTGGTTCATAAAGTTACCGATGGTAAAAATAAACTTACGGTTGGTAGTGGCAGTTACAAGATCTCCATGTAGCGAGAAAAACGCTTCTGTACGTTCCGGTGAGTGTAAAGTTCAGCGGGTAGCGATCATGTGATAGTGCAACACGTGGGTCTATAAAAGCGTGGATAGTCAAGAACTACGTGAAAAAAAGACTCGTAGTTCCGATACCAAACGTAGTGTCAAACGGAAAAAAGACTCATGTGTGTTCACGAAATATGGTAGAAGTGTTCTGATGAAAGGGTGAATAATGCGAGGTAAAAGTGAAGAAATACGTGGATGTGCATTGAAGGCATGTAAAGACATGAAAAGACTTTCGAGAGTCAAACAGAACAGTCAATATAATAAACAATGTGTCGTGGTACATATCATGGAAAGTGAGTAAAACGAAAATAAAACCTAGAATGATGCATGACGAATCAAGAGTCAAAATGTAAATAACACTCGGTGAAATACAAAAGTAAAAATCACGTTCAATGGGAAAGAATCAAACAATGTTATTCGCAGTAGCACAAGGTCATACGGTGTCCAAAAGTGGACAATTAGCAATTCATAGAAACCATTCATGAAAGGAGACATTAATTACAAAAAGCAGCCCAGGTCGTAACGTTCATTCAGACCTCTTGGAGGCGAGGAATTTCGTTTATGTATCCAAAAGATTTCTCTTTGCAACAAATATTTGTTGTTGTCTCGTCCCCTTAAATGTGGGATCTGTTCAAGGATGAGAAATCGCAGTTGGCAAATGTTATGTTGATGGTGATGAAAGTGAGTGGCAATTGGAGATTTAGCCTGTGGAGTTCGTATGTTGCTTTTGTGTTCGTTGATTCTTATACGAATCTTTCTCTCTGTCTTACCCACATAGACAAGGCCACATGGGCATTTCAACATGTAAATGACATTCTGACTGTTACATGTGGCTGTAACCTTGAGTTTGATCGGGTAACCATGTAGTGGATGTTGTATCATGGTACCCTTGATAATAGAGTTACAATTGCCGCAGTTAAGGCAAGGTAAGGTCCCTTTAAAGGTACTTGTGCTGGAATCTTTAGGTTTAGATAGAAGTTGTGTGAAATTGCGTGATCATTGATTCGCGATTCTTGGAGGTATTTCAAAGATGTTGTTAAAATCCACTTCGGTGCTTAGCATTGGCCAGTATCTAATAATGGTTTTCTTGATGTTAAAGCTTTGAGTAGAAAATTTGGACACAAATGTCATTCTCTGGTCTGATGCTTTTGGCGGTCTAGGTCGAAGTAACATCTGTCGAGTGGATTTTTCTGTCTTGAGGATAGCGTTGTCGAGAACATCAGTGGGATACTTCCGTTGTTTGAACTTTGAGATGCAGGTTGACTTGCTGGATTCGTATAAGTCGTTGGTGTTTGAAATCCTTTTTAGTCTCAAGAGTTGGGAGTAAGGCAGATGATTCTTAAGTGATGGTTGATGGAAACTGTGAAAATGGAGTAGATTGTTACGATCAGTAGGTTTGGTGTATACTTGTGTGGTGAGGTTTCCTTGGTTGATTATGATGCGAGTATCCAGAAATATTATTGACTCCTTGTTTATGGAATGGGTAAATTGAATGCATTGATCGACTGTATTGAGAGATTCAATTAATGATACGAGATGTTTAATTGAGCCATTCCATAAAATGAAAATGTCATCAATGTACCTTTTGTAAAGGATAAGGTGTTCGATCCACTCCTGTTTAGATAGAATGTTCTCCAGTTCAAATCGATGCATGTAGAGGTTCGCATATGTTGGAGCAGCACAATTGCCCATGGAAGTGCCAGAGCATTGGATGTAAAAAGTTCCTGACCATTCGAAATAACTGTGGTAGAGGGTAAAGTGGATGAGTTCCATGAGGAACACTTTAAGGTTATCTGGTTTGTCTGTGTTAGTTAGGAATGATTCAATGGCTTTAATGCCTTTGTCATGCGGTATTGAGGTGTAGAGTGATTTCACATCAATGGTACATAGGATGGTATCAGCTGTTATCAAGTCACGAATAGATTCTAGAATGTTGAGAAAATCGGTAGTGTCCTTTATGTATGTTGTCATAGACTGAACTGACGCCTGTAGATGCTTGTCCAAATATTTCCCAACGGGTTCATGTAACGAGTTGACGGTGGAAACAATGGGTCTGAATGGTGGTTTTATGGCATTTTTGTGAATTTTGGGAAGCATGTAGATATAGGGTATTGATGGATTGTCTATAACCAAGTATTTTTTGTCCTCATCACTGATAGTTCCTTGTTCTAAATCAGTGTTGAAAATGACCTTAAGCACATCAAGGAATTCGTTGGTAGGATCGAGAGGTATTGGCATATATGTCTGTGAATCTTTAACGTGTTCATTCACATTTTCAACATAAAAGGTCGAATCCATAATCACCAATGCTCCTCCTTTGTCAGCTTGACGTATGGTAATTTCTTGTTTGTTGGCTAGTTCTTTCAAAGTGTGTTGTTCTTTTTGAGTTATGTTATTGAGCTTATTTTTATTATGGTAACCAATTTTTTTGAGATCTTTATTGACAATGGTCTCGAAGGCGTCTAGTACTTTGTGACTTAAAGGTGCTGTATAGGTGCTCTTGTTGCGGAGCCCCAGTAAGGTATTATTTCGTGGCACATCTGGAGTGTAAAGGATGTTACGAAAGTAATGTTTTAGTCTCAGTAGGCGCATCAATTTAAAGAAACTGATTTCAGTCTCAAGTTGGTTAGAGTGATAGGTGGGAACAAAGGAAGTTCCTTTCTGAAGTGTCAAAGTTTCAAACTTTGTAAGGTGGTAAGATGAAATGTTAATCACGAGATTTTCTGGCTGCGTGTGCTCTTCGCCACTGATTTTGTTGGTATTTTTCCTCCTGGATCTCCGGGTGGCCTTGTGCTTGCCCCTAAAAAATGTGGTTGTCTCAATTCGCTAGTTGTTGGAGCTTCACTGGCTGCTTGTTGCAAGTCTCCTGTTTCTGCTGATCTTGAATTTGACTCTGAAGTTTGGGGGATTCTAGGTGTCTTATCCCTGATGGAAGAGTCATCGGAAGATGTGGCATCCATGTCTGATCTTTGTCCTGTTTGTTTACGTTGTTGTCTTTTGTAAGCATATCAGTTAACCCGTTCGACGCGCATGACGGAACGGTTTCGTCATGCACGTCGGTTGCGCTGTGCGCATGACGGAACCGTTCCGTCATGGCCCCGCCCGCGCACGGAACCTTCAGCGTGGCGCGGAAATCCGTGCCGCGCTGAAGGGGTTAAAGAACCAAAAGTAGACAAAATATCAAATATGATTTTTTTATTTCCTGGTTCTCTACAGTTTATAAAATAATTAAACAAGACCTAAAACATGTGTCTAACCCTGCATCTTTAGACCAGAAATCACAAAACTGAAAAAAGCAAAAAGAAGAAGAAACAATATTTTAGTGACATCCCTAACAACAAAATTCAAGCAAAATAATGTTAGCCCAGTCTTTCTTGCTGCTACCTTGTATAATCAAGTTACATTGTATTGGCCTCTTTGGGAACACATGAAAATGACTATTTCACTCTACTTTTACTTTCTTTTAATGGCTGTTAGTTTGTCGTTGTGCAGGTATGTTTTCAGTGTTTATACTCGTGAGGGCTATTTCCCTTTCAGTGGGGTTTTATCAGTTATTATAGTTTTAAACCTAAACAGGAAAGCCTATTACCTACTGGCGGTTGCCAGTAGGTAGTTATAGTTAGAGCCTAGTTTCCATAGGGAAAGCATTTTTTGACTTGGCTATCACTATGGCATTGTTTAACCAATCTCTATCAAACTTTCCCAAGATAGTGCCAAGGTAGGTTCTGTGTGTCATGGAAAGTTTGGGAGTGATCCATGCAGTGGGGACATAGAAATTGGGGCATGAAGTTAGGGTGCATTTGTAATGTTAATTCCCATAGGAACCTTTGGCTGCAGCTACAGCCCGAACCACTGAACGGACTTACACCAAATTTGACAGAGAAGTAGAGGTTGGTTCAAGGAAGTGTCTTATGATTATTTGGTGTAAATCCATTCAGTAGTTGTTGAGAAATTTAAAAAGAAAAAGATAAATATATCTTTGGTCGTGAAGCCTTTGCGAAAAAAGACGAGCTCATGCAGGGAAATGCACTGCTCTGATTGGCTGCCAACACTTCAACCAGAAATTGTTGGCAGCCATCTTAGGACTCGGCTTCAATGAGTCCCAAAAGAAAAAGTTAAAATATAGAAAAGGGGCAGGGCAGGAATACCCTGACACCCAAACCATGGTCCCTGCCATGGCATAAGAGCCTGTTTATTTTAAATGCTGTGAAATCGCAATATTTTTTAATTCACTGTAATTTTTGGGGAGAAAAGCGAGTGTGGACTTCCGCACTTGCTTTTGAATTACCCCCAAGTGGGCCAGGTCCCACAGCCATATAATAAATATAGGAGGGAGGTGTACTGGCCCCCCTCCTAGGGCTTATTAAAGCCCCCAGGGACCGCCACCTCCCTGGAGCAGTAACATTAATATATGCGGGAAACCTAATGGCTGCCCCACTGCCCCTGGGACTGCCACCTTCCCAGGCCTCGTCCATTGAATAATTGAAAAACAAACATGCAGGGGAGGCCCTATGCGCCCCATGTAGCCCCAGTGACATTCAACTCCCTGGGGCACATCCATTGAATATTTGTTTTGAAACAATGTGGGGTTGGCTCTATGCCTCCCCTGTAGCCCATGGAACCACCACCTCCCTGGGGATAACATAAGTAAGAATGCTTGGAGGGTAGGCCCACACAGTCCTGGCGACCGCCACCTCCCTGGGGCACACATACAACAATTAAGGGGGTCCGTTGTGGACCACCAGGGACCACAACCTTTCCAGGGCTTGCTTCACAAAGGAGTGGGCGCACAGCTCCCCTCATGGGGCCCTAGATGGCCCTGAGGATGATGACCCCCTGGGCCGGCTCCAGTAATGTCCAGGGGTGCCCACCCCCAGAACATTGCTATGGCTTGGCAGGAGCACCGCTCTCGCCATAGCAAACCAGCTCTGCTTTCAGCAAGCGAGAGCAAAAATGCTCTTGCTTCCTGAAAGAAGAGGTAAGTCTGTAGCGAGCAGGGAAACAGATACTTTGCATTGGGATCCAGGGAGCTGCGTTAGCAGCTTCCTAGGTCTCAAAGCAATGCCAGGTCTCATAGGAGGGGGGTATCCGGCAGGGACAGCATGGGCCTTGAGACTCCCCCAGTGGTCCCAAACAAAGTGGTCTGGCACCAGCAGGTGCGGCTCGTTTGAAATTTGCCCAGCGAAGGAGCCACATGGGCCCCCGTCCCTGTTAAAAAAATATATTATGGTCCGGCCCTGGGGTATGGAGTCACAGGGGACAAATTCTGCCTGAGAGGGGGGCCAAGCAGAGTAGGTCCTACTGGAGGTAACAGGAGGACTAGTTGGACCCCAAAGACCCTCAAGAGCCAGGGGGACTTCATGCCCCAACTAGTAGTGCACCAGGAGGTGTGTTTGCAGAGTGGCAGTGATAGGAGGCGTGGCCACCAAAAGCCTCTCAGCAATCCTGTGTGGGACTGGCTGGAGGTAACAGGAAGGGTAGTTGGCCCCCAAGGAACCTCAATAGCCAAGGAAACGCTCTCCCCCTACTAGTGGCCTCTTACCATGTCTTGGAAATCCTGCTGTGTGGGACTTACTGGAGGTAACAGGAGGAGTGGTTGGCCCCCAAGGACATCCTTGGGGGCCAACTATCCTGCCTGTTACCTCCAGCAAGTCCCACACAGCTGGATTCCTAAGAAGTCTTGAGAGGCCATATCCCCTGTCTTCACGACACTGCAAACGCTGCTCCTGGTGCACTACAGGTTGGGGGATGATGTCCACTTTACTCCTGAGGGACCTTGGGAGCCAAGAAGCCCTCCTGGTACCTCCTATAAGTCCTACACAGCTGAATTCCTGAATGCTTGTCAGAGCCCCTGCCCCCTTTCTCCACCGCTCTGCAAATACAACTACTAGATTAAAAACCTTAGAAATTCACTGAGAAAAACAAAGGTTACAAGGATGTTATAGTTAGGAATAAGTATTTGAAAAACCTTTGAAATTCACTCAAAACAACCAAAGGTTACAAGGACATTATAGTTAGGAAATAGAATTTAAAAAAACCTTAGTAATTTACTGGAAAACCAAAGGTTACAGGGACGTTATTGTTAGGCTGACATTTCATTTGTAAAAAAACAGTGAAATTCAGCAGTTATAGTTAGCTGAGCTTATTATAACTCGCACCCCCGCAATACACTGCTTAAGACCTCACATATTACATCACACATGACATGTTCAGTGACACCACTAATGACATCACTGATTACATCATCCACAGAATCTCTGATGCACCCACTCACACCCCCATTTAAACTTGCATATATCCACTCCAACTTCCACACTACAATTCTTAAAACCACACCCATATCCAGTACTTACACACCCATTCACTGATTCATAGGTCTACACAGACATCCACTTGGTCACCCATACAGCCACTCATAAACCAACTCACAGACTAATGCAGCCACTGATATATCCACTAATACACCCATACAGCCACTCATACACTGTCAGTCACTCATAGAGCTACTCATACACCTACCCACACACACCTATAAAGTCAATCACACAGCCATTTACTCACCTTTACAGTTATACACACACCCACTCACTTATTCATACAGATACTAACACATACTCATTCACCTATACAGTCACTGACATGAGCACACACTCAAACATACAGTCACTATCATTTTCACAATCAGTCACTCACACATAGAGTCACTCATAAACTCCAACACTCACCTATACTGCCTTTCACATATCTAGTTACTCACCGGTATACCACTGATAGACCGCTTCACTTGCTGTCACAGTCATATACACACTCAGTCACCTATAGAGGCCCTCACTTACACACTCACTAACCCATACAGCTACTGACTCCCCCACTCAGTCATCCATGCAGGCAGTCACATACCCTGTAACCCACCCACACAGACATCATGCATCCATACAGGTACTCAGACAACCAATCAATCACCCATACAGCCACTCACGTACCCACTCACCAACCCATACAGCCACTTACACACCAACTGACAGGCTCATACAGACATTCTCAAAACCTAGTTACTCACCCATACATTCAGTCAGACACCTAATCACTCACTTTTACAGTCAGTCACACACCCACTGAATCATCCATACAGGCACTAATACATCCCCTGATTCCACAATACACCTTGGTATAACATTCATAAACATTTTAAAAACACTCCCAGTCACTGGATGATATCATCAGTGGTGGCATTTTAGATGTCATCAGTGATGCCAATGGCCATGTAATGAGTGATATAATATGTGAGGTCATAAGCAGTGCATTATAGGAGTGCGAGTTATAGTTAGCTTGAATTTCACTGGTTTTGTAAAAGGGAAATGTCAGACTAACTATAACGTCCCTGTAACCTTTGCTTTTTCCAGTGAATATATATATATATATATATATATATATATATATATATATATATATTTATATATATATATATTAAAAACCTACTGACGGTCACCAGTGGGTAGTTATAGTTAGGACCTCGTATCTACTCAAAAAACGTTTTTTCTTTTGCCAATAACTTTCGCGCCGGTTGTCGAATCTTCACAAAATGTTCAAAACTAGTGGGGCACTCCAGTCAGCTCCTGTCTTAAAAGCTTCGGGGTGATTCGTCAAGCGGGGCCGAGAGAAAAGGAGGGTCCCAAAACGCATTTTCCCCATGTTAATTTCCATAGGAAACTCTAGACAAAGCTACACCTCGAACTGCTGAACGGAATTACACCAAATTTGACAAAAAGGTAGCCCTTGGTTCAGAAAGAGACCTTTTTTTAAATGGTGTAAATCTGTTCAGTAGTTCCTGAGAAATTAGAAAAAGAAAACGTTTCAATATCTGTGGCCATGGTGGGTTTGCGAACCCTCCCGGGCACGAGCTTCACTCTGATTGGCTGCCAACACTCCAAATCAGGAACTGTTGGCAACCATCTTGTGACTTGGTTATACAGTAAAACAAAGATAAAAAACAAGAAAAGGGGCAGGGTAGAATCACCCTGACCCCTAGGCCTACACAGGGGTCCCACAAGGACCCCCAGGGCCCAAAAAAGCATTTTTTATATATAATTTCAGCGGAATTAGCATTGTGGTCACGAATCCTACTGAACATTTAATTTCATGAGGTCCCCGGGTGAGCCAGGTCCCGGGGGCAATGTGGTTTTAATTGCAGCGGCCCGCAGGGGCCACCGCAGCCCCGGGGACTGCCACCTCCCCGGGGCTATAGTAATTAAATGCAGGTGCACGTGGCCCCCCCACAGCCCAGGGGCTTTGAAAACAAAGATGTGGGGGTCCCAACCCCCCAAACTGCCCCAGGGACTGCCACCTCCATGGGGCTAAATTAAATAAGGGCAGAGGGCCTTGAGGGCCCCCAAGCCCTGGGGACTGCCACCTCCCTGGGGCTGATATCAATAATTAGTATGTGGGACTTCAGCCCCCCCACACTCCCCCGCTGACCACCAACTCCCTGGGGCACTTTGTAATGAAATGCGGGTGTCCCTGGGGCCTAAAACATTGGGAGGGGGGCACAAGGCCTCCCTCCAGGAGCCCTCGATGGCCCTGGGGACCGCCACCCCCCAAGGCCAGCTCCTGCAGTGTCCCAGGGTGCCCACCCCGGGACACTGCTGTTTGCTTCCTTAAAGCAAGAGCGTGGAAACCTGCTTTCGCTTCACTGAAGCAAAGCACAATTGCTTTTGAGCAAGTGGAGCTGCATGTCAGCACCTCCCCTTGCTCAAAAGCAATGCTGGCTCCCGCAGGAGGCAGGAAGCCGGCGGGACCATGGGGGCATTAGGGCTCCCACACGGTCCTCAATGTAGTGGCCAGGCCCCAGGGGATGGGGACCCCGGGGCCAGAAGAAGCCTGGGAGGGGGCCACGCGGCCCCCCTCCCCTGTGATTTTTTTTAAAAAAAACAATTAAAAAGTAAAGGCCGTACCCGGGGGATGGGGTTCCCGGGGCAATAATTGGCCTGAGGAGGGAGGCCGCAAATAAATAAAGATAAAAAAAACAAAAAATGACTGGTCATGCCAGGGGGGTTGGGATCCCCCTCATGATTTAAAAAAATAAAGGGTCAGACCCTGGGGGATCGGGTCCCCAGGGCCCAAGTCATACAAAAGAAGGGGGGCCACCCAGCCCCCCTTGTAAAAAATAATATTTTTAAAGAAGCCAGCATCTCGCCGGAGGCCATGCCCTCTTTTCCCACCACACTGCAAACACGCCGCCTGGCATGTTGTTGGTTGGGGAATTAATGAAGCTGCGTTTGCAGAGTGGTGTAAAAAGGGGCGTGGCCTTGGACCACCTCTCTGCAACACAGCTCTGTGGGGCATACTGGAGGTACCTGGTGGTCTAGTTAGCCCCTAGGGACCCTCAGGATTCATGGGGACTTAATCTCCAACTTAGAACGTGCCAGGGGGTGTGTTTGCAGAGTGGTGGAGAAGGGGGCGTGGCTTTTGTCCTCCTCTCAGCAATCCAGCTCTGTGGCACTTACTGGAGGTACCTGGAGGGCAAGTTGGCCCCCAGGGACCCTCAGTATTCAAGGGGAATTAATCCCCCAACTTAGAACGTGCCAGGGGGTGCATTTGCTGAGTGGTGGAGAAAGGGGTCATGGCCTAGTATGAGAAGTTAGCAATCCTTCTGTGTGGGAATTAGTGGAGGTAATGGGAGGGGTAGTTGGCCCCCAAGGTTGACGTTTGGGGGCTAACTACCCCTCCTGTTGCCTCCAGGAAATCTCACACAGTGGGATTGCTAAAAGGTGTTCGGAGGCCACGCTCACCTTTCTCCACCACTCTGCAAACGTGACTTCTATGTTAACCTCCCCATCAGAAATTGTATTTTATCTTCGCTTCGTTTGCTACACTGGCTCCCTGTCAGAAAACACGTTGAATTCAAGGCCTTGGTCCTTGCTCATCACGCCCTCCATGATAGAGGCCCTTCCTATCTCAAAAAGCGCTTTTCTTTCTACCAACCGACCAGGCTTCTGAGATCTTCTTCACAACTGCTTGCCTCCACCCCCGGTTTCCATCTTCAACGCATGGGAGGTCGATCTCTGGCTTTTAAAGCCTCTAGGTTGTGGAATGCACTGCCGTTATCTTTGCGTGCAATTCAGGACGATCATGTGTTTAGGAAACACCTCAAAACTCATCTGTTCTAATCTGTGTATTGTTTGCTGTACTCTTAGCCTGCGCCGGGACACTCCTTGGAGTAGCTGTGTGCACTATAAAACACAGTAACATAACATAACATAACATTAAGAAATTAGCATTTAAAAAACCTTTGAAACTCACTGAAAAAAACCATAGGTTTCAGGGACGTTATAGTTAGAAATTATCATTTGAAAAACCTTTGAAATTCACTGAAAAAAACATAGGTTTCAGGGACGTTATAGTTAGAAATTAACATTTAAAAAACCTTAAAAATTCACTGGAAAAAACACAGGTTTCAAGGACATTATAGTTAGTTGGACACTTCACTCGTACAAAACCAGAGAAATTAGACTGTTATAGTTAGCAGCGATAACTATAACTCGCGCCCCCGCAATGCACTGCTGATGACGTCACATATTACATCATTCATGACAAGGTCAGTGACATCACTGATGACATCATTCATGACATCTCAAATGACATCTCTGATGACATCATCCAAGTGATAATCTGATGCACCTCCTCACACCCTAATATAACCTTTTATACACCCACTCTAAAATACAGACTACCAATATCGAAACCCTAGACACACCAATAGCAGTTAGCACATACCCGCTCAGTGATTCCTAGGTCTACACACTCACATCCACTCATTCACTCATACATGCAGTCACTCATCAATATAGCACTATCATATGCACTCATACACAATCTCACACACCGCCACTCATCCATAGACTTACTCACACACCTACTCAGTCATGCAAAGAATCAATCACACCCATTGACTCACCTATACAGTTATACACAGACCACCTCACCTATTTATACAAATACTAACACATACTTACTATCTTATACAGTCACTGATACAAGCACACACTCATCCAAATAGCCACTCTCACAATCACTCACGCTCACGTATAGTCATTTATATACTTCAACACTCACATATACTGCCTTTCACATATGTAGTTACTCACACATATACCGCTGAGACATCCATTCACTCACCAACACACCCATATGCATCCTCACCCACACATACAGCTCTTCACAGATGCACTCTTCAACCCATACACCCAGTGAATCACCCACTCACACATCTATGCACAGTCACCCACCCCCCACCTACTCACACAGACACTGAGGCACCAATACAGATACTCAGACAACCAATCAATAACCCATATAGACAGTTATGTAGCTACTCACCAACCCATGCAGCCACTAATACACCAACTGACAGACTGATACAGACATTTACACAGTTTACTCACTAACCCATGCATTCAGTAAGATATGCTTAATCAGTCACTTATACAATCAGTCACACACCTACTAAATCATCCATTCAGATAGTTATACACCCACTCATTCTTCAGTACACCATGGCATATATATATATATATATATATATATATATATATATATATATATATAAAACATATTTCAACTTTACAGAAACACACAGTCACTGGATGATGTCATGAGTGATGTCATTTGAGATGTCATCAGTGATGTCATCAGTGATGTCACTGACCATGTCGTGAATGATGTAATATGTGACGTCATCAGCAGTGCATTGGTGAGTGAATGGATATGTATGTTAGTGGTATATGTGTAAGTAACTACATATGTGAAAGGCAGTATTTGTGAGAGTTGGAGTATGTAAGTGAGTATATATGACAGTGAGTGATTGTGATAGTGTTTGCATGGATAAGTGTGTGCTTATGTCAGTAATTGTTGAAGACAGTACGTATCTGTATGAATAAGTGACGTGGTGTGTGTATAACTGTATAGGTGAGTAAATGGCAGTGTAATTAATTCTTTGGGTGACTGACTAGGTTTTTGAGTAACTCTTTGACTGAGTGGCAGTGTGTGAGTGTTTATATGGGTGTATGAGTGGATATATCAGTGGCTGTATTGATGAATAAACTGCGTGTATGAGTGACTGTATGGGTTAGTGGGTGGATGTGTGTGTAGATGTACGAATCACTGAGCAGGTATGTACTAACTGCTATTGGTGTGTTTATGGTTTCGATATAGGTAGTCCGTATTTTAGAGTGGGTGTATGAAAGGTTTTATTAGTGTGTGAGGAGGTGCATCAGATGATCATGTGGATGATGTCATCAGTGATGGCACCAATGATGTCATTTGAGATGTCATCAGTGATGTCACTTAGCATGTCATGAGTGATGTAATATGTGACGTCAAAAGCAGTGCATTACAGGGGCTCGAGTTATAGTTAGCTCTACTAACTATAACAGCCGAATTTCTCTGGTTTTGTACAAGTGAAATGTCCAACTAACTATATCGTTCCTGGTATTCTTTCAGTGAATTTCTAAGGCTTTTTAAATGCTAATTTCTAACTATAACGTCCCTGAAACCTATGTTTTTTTCAGTGAATTTCTAAGGTTTTTTAAATGCTATGCTGCTCGGAGGATGAAGTCCACTTGTGTCCTGAGGTCCTCAGGACACAAGAGGACCTCATTGCCCCACCAGCAGTGCGTCACGAGGTGCATTTGCAGAGTGGTGTAAAAAAGGGCGTGGCCTCAGGCCACCTCTCTGCATTCCAGCTCTGTGGTGCTTACTGGAGGTACATGGTGGTCTAGTTGTCCCCCAGGGACCCTCAGTATTTAAGGGGAATTAATTCTCCAGCTTACAGTGCGCCAGGGGGCTGTGTGGCCCCCTTCTTTTACATTTTTAGGGTCCTTCCCCAGGGCCTGACCCTTTTAATAATTAATTTTTTTTAACGCGAAGGGGGCCGCTTGGTCCCACTCCCAAGGCCAATTTCGGCCACAGGGACCCCATCCCCCGGGGCCGGCCTTTCCGTTTAAAAAATAAATACATTATTTTTATTGTAGGGGATGGGGGCCACATAGCCCCCCAACCAGGCCACTTCTGGCTCCAAGGACCCCATCTCCCGGGGCCTGGCCTTACCGTTGGGGACAGTGGGGGGAGCCCCAATGGCCCCACCTGGCCCACCCAGGGGTTTTAAAAAATGAAGCGCGGAAGTCCGCGCTTCGTTTTTTAAAAATTTTCAACAGGGTCAAAAATGTTATTTAAAAACATGCTTTTTTTAGGCCTAGGTCGGAAATGTTTTTTTTTTATTCATTTTTGTAGTCCTGGGGTGCCTGTGGGACCCCCTGAGCAGGCCTGGGGGTCAGGGTGTTTCTACCCTGTCCCCTTTTTAAGTTTTTAAATGTTTCTCTTACCATTTTCCCTCTCCCTTGGTCCGAGGCACAAGATGGCTGCCAATACTTCCTGATTTGAAGTGTTGGCAGGCAATTAGAGGCAAGCTCATGCTCGGGGGGTACAGCCAATCAGATCTCACAATGCTCAAATATCGATATCTGTAAATCTTTAAATAGCTCAAACACAACTGAACGGAATTACACAATTTTAAAAAAGCGTTCTTTCTGGACCAAGAGCTATCTCTCTGCCAAATTTGGTGTAATTCGGCTCAGCAGTTCAGGTTGTAGCCGTGTTAAAAGTTTCCTATGGAAAGTAACATGGAGAAAACACGTTTTGGGACCCCCCCTTTTTTCTCGGCCCCCCCTTAACAAATCACCCTGAAACTTTCAAGACAGGAGTTGACCTGAGTAAACGATTCATTTTGATCATTTCGTAAAGATTTGTCAAACGGCACCAAAGTTATTGGCAAATCAAAAAAACACTTTTTCTATGGAATCTAGGTTCCAACTATAACTACCTACTGGCGACCGCCAGTAGGTAATATATATATATATATATATGAAACGCGTTGGTTGAGCTATGTTGTGAATAAACACATTTTGAAATATCTCCTTTCCGAGTGCCGCATCTTTGGAATGATAATATATATATGGCGATTAGCTGCTGAAGGAAAAGTAAAAGAAATTCTTGCACTCACTTGGTGTCCGTGCTCCAGTCTTTGGTAACAAGTTGCAGAAGTGAGTGGAGAAACGCAGAATATATATATATATATATATATAGTCAGGTTGCCTTGGTTGGTATTTTACCAATTCAAAGCTGTAATACTGTGCCTGGAGTGGTAAATGGATTTTGTCATTTTACAGCTCGGCAAGGACAGTACTGTACTAGTCCTATGCTTAAAGACTTTGCTGTAGAAATGGCAAAAGACTTTGTCTATTTTTATCTCGGCGTGGATAGCGCTGTGCTAATCCTATGCTTAAAGACTTTGACAAAAAAGCAGACATTTGAGGTGAGCAGATCTAGAGTGTCGCTGGTGTTGAGAGTGCTCGATACAGGAACTGCTTTCCCCCTAAACTTGAGAACTACCCAGAGTTCTCTGCTTCTTTTTTGCATCATATATATATATATATATATATATATATATATATATATATATATATATATATATATATATTATCTATTGGCGGTCGCTAGTAGATAGTTATAGTTAGGACCGAGTTTCCATAGGAAATCTGAAAATTCTATTTTGAATAACTTTGGCGCCGGTTGACGAATCCTCGCGAAATTTTCAAAACTAATGGGGCGCTCCGTTCACCTCCTACCCTGAAAGTCTCGGGGTGATTCGTCAAGCGGGGGCCGAGAAAAAAGGGGGGTCCCAAAACGCGTTTTCCCCATGCATTTTTCCATAGGACCTTTAGTCGAAGGTACAGCCCGAACGGCTGAACAGAATTACTTGAAATTTGCAGAGAGGTAGTCCTCAGGTCAGGGAAGTGCCTTTTGCAGGTCTGGTGTCAATCTGTTCAGTAGATCCTGAGAAAATAGCATTTAAATGCATATAAATATCTATAAGCGCGCACCGTGCGCGCACCGTGCGAACACCCTAACGTGCGCGAGCGTAATTCTGATTGGTGGTTACATGTTAGTTAATGTTCGAATCGGTCGAAATCAGGAAGTGTCGGCCGCCATTTTGTTTGTTTTCAGTGCGAGAAAGGTGGCGAACGTGAAAAGGGGGCAGGGTAGAGAGTTCCTGACCCCCTAGCCTTTGTCAGGGGGTCCCTGAAGGAACCCGAAGGCAGAAAAAAAATGTTTAATTTTTTTTAAAAAAAATTGCGGGGGTGCGCGTCCCGTGCGCGCACGGTGAAAAACCCAAAAAAACGTACAAATTCACAGAAAAAAACATAGGTTACACACACGTTATAGTTAGGAATTAGCATTTAAAAAACCTTGCAAATTCACTTAAAAAACCATAGGTTTCACACATGTTATAGTTAGGTGGATATTTCACTCGTAAAAAAACAATGAAATTCCCCCGTTATAGTTAGTTCAGATAACTATAACTCGCGCGACCGCCACTCTATCACAAGGATGATGTCATCAGTGATGTCATGAGTGATGCCACTGACCATGTCATGAGTGATGTAATATGTGACGTCATGAGCAGTGGATTGCGGGCGCGCGAGTTATAGTTATCTGAACTAACTATAACGGGGGAATTTCATTGTTTTTTTACGAGTGAAATATCCACCTAACTTTAACATGTGTGAAACCTATGTTTTTTTAAGTGAATTTGCAAGGTTTTTTAAATACTAATTCCTAACTATAACGTGTGTGTAACCTATGTTTTTTTCAGTGATATATATATGTATATATATATATATATAATTATACACAAGAAAATACGTGTTTTATTGTTTTCAAAACTACATTGGGCTTGGATTCAGCCCTACGCTTGCACCCGCTGTTGTGTGTGACGCAATTAGAATCACATAGTTTGGAAATATATAAATATATATGTCCCAAAGCATCCCCACAAAGTCCTCCTCAGGGGAGAATAACTAGAGCAGACCCAAAACTTTGTGCTGGTGATTTATTCCTCACACCATTCCGCCATTACGCGTTTTGGCCGATCCCGGCCTTGATCACATGACAACGCTAGTACATACAATCGCCATTTTAAAGTGACAGTGCTTGTGCTCCAAGTAAAAGAAATGGAAGATATACTACATATAAATATGCTTGCACATCTGAATAAAAGTATAAATACCATTATATAAACAACCATATTGAATTAAAAAACACAATTATTGATATTTACAAGTGCAAATTAAGCAATTTACGCAGGCTTCCTAATTAATGTTTTGGCATTAATGCATTTACATCTCTCATTTGTCTATGTTTGTCATATTAGCACATCAAAATAAAAGTATGAATACCATTATAAAAACAACCATATTGAATTCAAAAAACAATTATGGAAATTTACATGTGCAAATTTGACTTTTTACGCAGCCGCCGTAATTGATGTTTTAGCATACATGCATTATCATTTTGTATTCATTTGATGTCCCATTCTTTCACTTGGCTAACTATAAATAATGTAATATCACACCTACAGACTATTTGTCTGACTCCCAGTCCACACTGATGTGCATTTGCTATTATCTATTTATCGTTTATAAGGAGCTTTCCCAAACAATGCTACATTTATTGTGACCAATGCACATAACATATTACCTCCTCGCTATGGAAAGATATCTACAGAGTTCCTCACTCTAATTGAGACCACCTGGATACTTGGTGTCAAGCTCCAGTATGTAGCGAGTCTCTAGGCGTCTTAGCTGGGCTTCCTGACTACCCCCTCTTTTCTGGGCTGGCACTGCATCAATAACATAATATTTCAGATGTTTAAGATTGCTATTGTGGTGCTCTCTAAAATGCCTAGCTACTGGATAGCTTACATCATTGTTAATTATAGCCCTTGTGTGCTGTAGGATCCTCTTATGGGCCGCTAACTTTGTACTACCTATATATTTAAGGTTGCAGCTGCATTCCAGAAGGTAGACTGCATATTTGGTTTTACAGGTTAAAGGTTTGTCTATTACCTGTATCTTATGTTCAAATGCTGTTTTGAAAGAAGTTTTGTTAATGCCATATTGGCAGGCTTTACAGTTTGAACATTTGAAAAATCCTTTTCTTGCTGATAGCCACCTACCTGACCCCTGGTTTTCTGGGCTGCTCTGTACCAGTGCATCACCCATTGACCAAGTCTTTCTATATGTGATTGCTGGCTGTGCTGGTATAAGTCACCTATAACAGGATCATCCTTTACTTTGGGCCAATTACGCCTGATGATGGACCTGATTTGCTTCTTCTCCTATTTTGAGTAGGTCAGTATCAGTCTAGTAGGTCCATCCACCAGCTTTAACTCCCCACTATGCTTGGGCTTGTATTGAAGCAAATCTTCCCTGGCTTTCTGTCTAGACTTAGTGATTGCAGCATCTATGACCCTCTTGATAGAAAGCGTTCTTTGCATTCTGATTGCTTGTCAAATAAATCCGTTTCATTACTGCAAATGCGCCGTATCCGGAGCATTTCATCATGGGGGATGCTTTGTATAAGGTGGGGAGGATGTGAACTAGACACATGCAGCAGCGAATTAACAGCTGTTTGCTTGCGGTCTAATGAGGTTGTAAGCTTGTCTTTCACTATCTGGACCTGCACATCCAAGAATGTTATCCTTTCACTGCTTATAGATGAAGTAAATTTTAGATTCACATAATTAACGTTGATCTGTGTGATGAAGTCCCTTGCCCCCTGTTCAGTGCCCTGCCATACGATGAACAAGTCATCTATAAACCTAAACAAGGTAAAAATACTATCATTATAGACCTGCTCAAATTGTAAATATATATTTCAAAACAATGTGATTCTAATTGCGGCACACAGAACAGCAGGTGCAAGCGTAGGGCTGAATCCAAATCTAATGTAATTTTGTAAAACAAGAAAACACGTGTTTTCTTGTGTATATATACATAACAGGTCGAAAAAGGCAGAGAGACTGCCAAAACGCGCCCCTGTGTTCGTGTGTGGAATATAACCATGCAATAAACAGGAGGATACCCATGATTACGAGAGCCGGCTCTTCAATCACATGAAGATTGGGGAATTGTTTCTTCTACATTTCTAGCGCTAGTTGTGGCGCTATCTTTTGTGCACCACCAGCATTCAGGCAGCACGCCAGTTTACCGCACTTTGGATTTTGGATATATATATATTTATATATATAGTCACTGAAAAAAGCAAAGGTTAAAGTAACTTTATAGTTAGATGAATTTGTCAGTGACAACATTAACGTTAATGTTTTGAACTAATAAAGCCACAGAAATTAACCAGTTATAATTAGCAGCCATGACCATAACTTGTGCCACCACCAACTTCTGCAACCACCATGCACTGCTTGTGACCTCACGTATGACATCACACATGACATGTTCTTAGACATCATTTTAACATCACTGGGGAAGCAGGAGGTGGAAGGGGGTGATTGCAGGGAAGGCAAGGGGAGGCTCCTTGAAAAATAAGCAAAAGATACATTCACAACAGGTGGGAAAAATAAAAAAATAAACCACTTTTAAACATTTTCACAAGAAAGATATACACTAGGTTGGATCCGTCAAACATGTAAGTCTTTCATGGTGAAACAATCATGAAAACCGTTCTAAGTAAATAGTTCATCAGAACCTGTTTCAGACAGATTATTTTGTCTGAGCAATAACACCTTCAGCTAAAAACTGGGAGAAAATGATTACCAGGTGTACCGATTAAAAAGAAAGACTACAGCAAAAAATAGATATACCAGTGGGCGTGTAGCCGGCTATACAACCAGAGAAGCAGGGTTCAAATCCCAGCTTTTCCTGTTGTCCACAATGTGTATTTATGGTGTGGGCCAATTCCTCAAAAGCTGTGAGGGTTAAAGAATTGCTTATTCCTAGCAATAAAACATATTTTGCAGATTAGCCTGCCTTCTACAATACCCAGGCTAATGTACTCACACTTGCTCCCATGAAACCATACCTCTTATTTGTACTTCTAACCTGCACATGCCCTGTCTTTTTTCTTGTGAGGAACACTTTGCTTGTACTTTTTGTTACTCCATCAATTTGATGGAATCTGTAGTTATTACAGCCCTTTCTGAATGCGTTAATTGTGCTCCCCTCATAATAATTGCAGGATTCAACCACCAAAGAAGGATCTACTTGATCTGATTGCACAGTTATTTTCTCTTTGCATTTCCTTTTGTTCAGGAATCCAACCATTGAGAGCACGATTGGCAAATATGTTTAGACTAAATCTCACTCAAAGAACCAGAAAAATGGATAATGCTATTTGTACCTCAATCCTCAACCACTGGGTGCTTTCTTTTTCAGAAAATCTTCCAGATCTATCTTCATGTTCTGCTATCTCTTTTGTAGAAGGGACACAACTCCATTGTCTGTTTGAAATTCCTTTTCCTTTTAGAAGTATTCAACTGTGATTTTTCCTAGTTTATCATAAAATCCATGATTTGGAAGAATCTTTAACACCTCATACCGCTCTCTGTTGAGCTGTTCTCCTGTTTTTGAATGTATTAATCAATTTTCCAAATATGAATGATGAAGCACCTATTTTCTGCGAATGGTTCCTAGCAAAGTCACCATCACCTTTGTATAAGCCTTGGTGCTGATTCTAGATTGTAGTATTGAAAACTGAAAGTGATGATCTGGAACAGCAATTCTTAAATATTTCTGATGTGAAGTTAAGTGTCTTAATAACATATTGCTATCATAAAGTTCTTTGTGCTGGCCAGTAGAATTATCTTTTTAAGGCTGTCCCTTTTGCAAATAATACATTTTTCCCATTGGTTTACTGATTTGAAATCCAAACCTGGTCTGTAATCTTCTGACTGCTTTTCCACAAGAAAGAGAATTGTGTAGAATCCCTTTCCTCTTTCTTCATGTGGTACTAGCATAACAGTTTTTTTCCAGCAATTCACAAATTCCTTGCATCAGGACATCTGCATTTATTATGTTCCTTGGGATGGGAGAAAGGATGTTTTCCAGTTTTGGAGGTAAACTTTTGACCTATACTCTCTGAATTATATTCAGCGCCCATTGATCCTTCTAATTTGTTAATCATTCATCCTGAAAATGCTGAAAATGGCCTCCAACCGGCACAGGTGCCTTTCCCATTTGAGGATAGTCAGAAGCTTTGATTTCTTTGAACAGGATTGAATGAGAAGGATAGGATATCATTTATGAAAGCTCGCTAAAACCAAAGGGTGTCAAGGCGCTATAGCAGACCAAAGTGAAGACAAGATACTGTGCCCTTTTACTTATTTTTTGTCTGGAATATCCTACCAAAAAGATCTGTTGTTGGAATTGTTATGAGAGTATTTTTTCTTGACCCCATAACAATGAGAGTGCGATTTTCTATTCTGTGGCCTGGCATGTTCCGAACTCCTTGAATGCCTTTGTCACCACCTAGTCAAGTTGCTCCCCAAACAACTTTTAACCTTCAAATCAAATTTATAACAGGGATGTTTTGTCTGGAGATTTTGCTTCTTAGTCTCGCCATGATATCTGTATTTGCAAAAATTGCAGGTCTATTGGACACGGCAGTTGCTTTAATAGGCACCTCATATATTGGACAGGAATCTGACCTGCTGTTCCATGTAAACCAGTAAAGCTGGGAAGTCATCTCCTTCCTGCATAGCTGCTCTCAAGTTTTCAAAATCTTTAATCAATGACTGGGCTGTATGGGCTGCATATGTGCCTGCTTGCAATGCCATTTCCTACCTTCATAGGCTTTTTTCCCAACTTTCTCCATTCTTTGGTCAACAGCATCTTTGGACTTGCAATCTTGGGGATTCACCGATGCATCACAAACGTAGCAAACATAGCATCAATCCTTGTGTTAATGTGGCATGATATCATCTGCATTCTCCTACACACACTCTTTGAAGAAAATGTGGAATATGTAAACTTTCCAAATTCCTCCACTATTGCATGATCAAATCGTTCATCTTATGATTAGGGCCCCCAATAAATTTGAAGGTCTGTCATATTCGAGAGAATTACCCTACGCTCTATTTCAGGAGGTAGTCACTGGAAAGGGCTATTTCGCTCTGTTTTGCTACAGACCCTGACAGACATCCTCTCTTAATATATTTGACTGAGGATGAAGAACTTGGCCCCAGTTCTGAGGAGGATGATGAATCATCATGCCTAGAAAGACTTATGCATACCCTTTTCTCTTGCTCCTCTCCTCTCTCATGGCCCTGGAAACTGCTTCTGAATTAATGCTCCAATCTGCTTAGAAGTTAACACTTTAGGATCATTTTGACTCTGCTGATCATCTGAATGCCTGGAAAAGCTTCAGGAATCTCTTCTGCTGTCTAAAGAAGAATCAGGACACAAATTAGACAATCTCTTTCCTTCCATCATGAAACATAAATAATAATTAATAGGGTTAAACTTCAAGTTAAAAATAAGCTAGCATAGGCTAGCAGTTGTCCGATAGCAAGAGACTCTGGCAAGAGAACAACCCCATTCTTTTTCTTGTTTTTTTTTTTTTTTTTTTTTAGAAAACATAGCAAATAATTCTCATCCATTAAAATTTTTGAAAAACATAAACAAGGGACTATAAAACTACTTCATTCCACACCTTTTTCTAGTACTATACCTATATAGCATGAAAAAGAGTTTCTTAAGAATCATTTGCTGTCGCTGAACAGACAAATTTAGTAGAATACGCATTGCAGCCTATATGCATTCCTTTTGCAATAGTAGGGTAGGCGCAGGGACCTAAAAAATTGTGCATTCCAAAATACTACCTCACCACCACGTCCATGGGTTAATGAATTGGAGATATTATATACCTCAATTTCATGAGTCAATGTGTCCCCAAGTTAAGGCATCTCACAACATATCAAAATACGGTTAGTGAAGTAAGGACAGGCTCAATAATTGAGTTCTAGAGCAGGAATACAATCTATAGGTCTAACATACAGGATCATGCATTTTGTCTAATGATTAATACACATGTTGTGCTACGTAATATACAGCATTGGTAGTATTAATGGCAGTCTGACTGATATGTCCCTGGTATGTTGAACATTATCTCTGAGAGGCAGTTGCAATGAGGGAACATGCTGTGATATGGGTTGTATCTCATGAATATCATTTTTATGACACTGTTATTGACACCAACCAAATGGCATCTACACTGCCCTTCACCCAAATCCACAGTAAGTTTGGAAAGTGTGGAACACCACTCCACACCAACCATGTGGCATGTACACTGCTCTTCACTCAAACCGGTAGAAAGGGTGGAAACTGCAAACACAAGTTAAAAAAACCACTCACACTTCAAAAATATGGCTTGCTCTCTGCCCTTCATTTGTGCCCGTAGTAAGGGTGGAATAAACTTCTAAAAACACAGCACCTTCAACCCAAATCATCACCAACATGACATAAAAAAGTGGGTGATATTACTGCATCATCCCACGAACACCACAGTGGGTGGTATTACTGCACCATCACAAAAACCAAAGGAAAATGGTAGACAACAAAACAACCATAACAGTGGGGGGTGTTACTGCACCATCCCATGAGTACAACTCATCACACAACACAAAATGAAACACCCCGGGATACAACAGACAACACACTGCACAGCAGCATAAAAAACCTAAAAAACGCATAGTCAAACTTCTCAAAAACATCAAATATCCATTTACGTTGCAACCACAAAGGCGAACGTTTTGGCTCTCACAGCCTCTGATTCAGAATGGACACACAGACTAGGCCTACCGCTGCATAGAAGCGGTTATGTCTACAATGGAGAGAAGAAAAACACAGCATGTTCCAACAGCGAAGATGTTACACTGCCCACAAACCCCCAAGCAGGTGAAAAATTATTCTGCTCAAAGAACTAAAATTCAATGGAGCCTCTTGGAGAAAAAAAAATCACCAACTTTCCCCATGTCAGCATAGGCAGAATTCCAAGGAAAGATACTTCCAAAAACAAGGATGATGATCCGCTCATACTCCACCAAATCCAGATGATGCTTGTCAGTTTCTAGTAAATTTAATAAACTCCCTGCGATGTCAGTCAGTGTCTGAAGATGACTTTTCCTCTTTCCCAACTTGTGGCTCTTCACTGAAATCGACTTGTCTTTACCTATAAGCACTGCCTCAGAGGTAAACAGGATACACATCCTCACAGAAAACAACGTTGGCGCAGGATAATTCCTTTGGAAGTATCTTTGTAGCCATTACTCAGATGTGCACAGAGGTAAAGATCAGTAGATAGATTTTCTTCACTTGTTCAGTACTGGGTCCACTGAATTACCTATTATACGCTGAAACCATGTTGTTGTTCCGTAACATAAACATTGTGTCACCATCTTTCCAAATAATGATAAGAGACACTCACTGGCAACAGGGAACACAGACAAAAAACTTCCTCGGCATAGAGTGCCAGATAGAAAATGGCAGCACACAGTCTTACGGCACGCTGGGTGGCTCTAAGCACGCACTTGCTGTAGAGCATGAAAGCTCCTCACCACTCCGCTGGATATATTGCTCGAGAAAAGACAGTTGAAGACAGGTGGACACATCTCTTTGAGAAAAAAGAGAGTTGAAGACAGGTGAGCAAACAAATTTCAAAATGACTTTAAACATGTACAGCAGTTGATCTTTTCCTTAGGAGGAGAGAACGATTTTCTCAATAGCACCACCCACCGCATCACTTTCATCTCGCAGCCGGTTCAGGAAACACATGGGTGGGTGTAACACCCCTCTTCATTGTTGCTCTTCCCAACAGGGTCTCTGGGAAAGTTACAAACAGCTGTGAATAGTTGAAACAACTCCCCAGGGACGTAGGTCAGTTTCAGGAGCACTCACAAAGCTGGAAACGTCACAGCCAGTTGTCCCACAGAAAAGAAAATCAAAGGTGGGACAGTTTAATTCAGCACTCGTCTATTCCAACAAATCCAGGGAGACACAGCAGGATCTGGCACATCCTGGTTGGGGCCGACTGCTCTTAAGGTTACTGGTGGGGCTCAGGGCTGACAGATAGCTGTTACACACATTGCACTTAGTTTCATAGGGGGTTCTTCATGAAAAAGTAGCTTCAGACTTTAACTTCCAGTAGGTTATGTTTCAATTAGGCTTAGCTTCCACCCTCCAGTTCTCACACGCAGGTTCTTTTCAAAATCGTCGCCAAAATGTTGTGAATAAAAGACGCCTGGTCCCTGCAGATTTTAGGTTGGTTTAATTAAGATAGATGTTAAGATGAAGAGGCCCACCAGGAGCAGCCTTCCTGCTGCTCAGCCCATCCTCCAACTGACTCTCACGCACCAACATTCTAGAGCAACCTCACACACCAACATTCCACCACCACAGTCACACTGGCTGAGCAGCAGTGGTTGTAGGTGTATGTTTATTACACTTCTTTTCACTAAATCATCCAGAGGTACATTACGTAGCCTGTGGTGGTCCTGGAAATACTCATATAAAACAAGATACCTTGATATGGTTGAAGCTTTTCCACATGCGTCTGAAAAATTGTGTAGACACATTAGTTTGCCTACTCCTACATTCCTCTCCATGCTCTGTGTGAAGAATGATCCAGCAGCAAACCTTCAAAATATAATTTGCCACCTTGTCCTAGGTAGAGCATTCTCATAATTGTATTAGACATCATGATCCAAATATTCTGTGGAACTCAGATGTGCTTGGAAAGTGGAGTCTGTGTGGCTGTCATTGATTTATTTTGCTTGCCCTTTCAGACCTGTATTGAATTTGTTACCCATAATTCAAAGGGTGTGTCTACTTCACCACATTAGCACACTTGAACTTTCACATGTTGCTCTTAACATAGACTTATGCTGTACATAGCTACACCTGTCTGACTGTGATGGACTTACAGTAGAGTGTCTTCGAATAAAGCAGTTGTCATTGCAGCAACAGTCAATGCGGTAGCCATACCCACAATAAACTCTGTTTTATAGCCAATGTGGTGGCTGTACTGGTAGTGGAAATGAGATGTGTGCACGTGGTTACTTGCTACGCATCCTGATGCACAATTCCGGCATCTTCACAGTATGCAGTGGGAACTGTATCCAAAACTAGTTTGCCACCAGCCTCATGATTTCCTCCGTCCCTGAAACAAATGCCCCAAGAGGGCATGCTACTTCTATCTGGATGCTCAAAATATGTTGCCTTTCTTAAAAAAAACCTGACCTATCTGGAGGAGTGTTTGGGGTTTCAGAAATTATGTTGTTAGTTTGCACTCTTAATGTATCTCTCTCACGTTAGTTTCTCTCTCACACAGCCTGGGCCCACCAATCTGGCAAATATCTTTCTTCCAGGCAGTGGTACATTTTTCTTCGGAACCCTTATCCCTATTACACCTCAGCTCGCCCCCGAGGAATATATCTCTTTTCCAGCAAGTACACCTCATTAGGTAGTTATACTGAGGCGTCTCTTTTGAGACCTACCACTTCACTCTACATTTGCCCGCTCTTAGCCAGTTGTGTTGAGAGGGACGGGCTGAGGCATGGGAGGGGCGGGGAGGAGTGCTTCGAGCACTCCACTCCCTAAGTGTGCATATGTATTTTGTCCAGCCGTCTCAGGCTGACCAAAAAAAACACACATGTGCACTTAAGTTTTCTCCAACCCAGCTGCATTGAGCAGCCAGGCTTGATAAACTCCACAGACTCCCTGGTCTGAGCAGGGCATCTTTCCTGCCTGCTCAGACCAATCTGGGTCCCAGGGGCTGCTGGGACCCAGGAAGAGAAGAGGCGCAAACGCAATGCGGTCTGCTGCAAAAGGTATGCTTTTAAAAATGTAATACCGTATCCCTCCCACGTGACACTTCCCAAGTGACCCCACCCGCCTCACCACTCTTTGTTTGTGGTGGCCGCCGCTGATATTTTTAAGCCTTGCTTTTTATAGATCTGAATGCACTCTGGATCCATGTAGGTGCTAACAGCACTCGAACTAGTTGCTACTTGACTCTAACTTGGCGTTTGTGCTCGATATGACTCTATTCATTAAATGTTATTTTCCAGCACTCCTCACTTTATCCTCTTTCCCTAACACTCCTGAATGCTCTAGTCATTTCCTGCAGGTGACAATTCTAAGCGAACTAGATTTTACCTGGTTTTTAATTTGGCTTTCAATGTGCGACATTGATCGTATTTGTGAAATGCCATTGTTTTCATCCAGCCGTGGCCTGTGCAGGATAGAGCGGTGGGGTAGTGGGGCTGGGTGGGGGGCTTGGCAATTCGACGGACAATGATGAGGGAAAATTAAATAAATAAATCATTTTCCCTCTTCACCATCTGTCGAAATCCCCCCACCCGTCCCACCACTCCTACCTACAAGGGCCACGGTTGTTTGCATCCTTCTTTAACCCCTTCGCTGTGGTGCGAATTCCGCCGCAGCGCTGGGGGGGGTTTGGGGGGTTTTGCGGCGCCGCTATGCTCATGACGGAACCACGCCATCATGAGTCACGGACGCGCTGTGCTCATGAAGGAGTGATTCCGTCATGACTCCACCCACTTGCGCTAATCGCACCCACAGGAGGGGAATTAGCGCCGCGTGGGTGGAGCGGCCGCCAACGGCCGCAGCATGACGGAACCACTCCGTCATGAGCCCACGGCGCCCGTGGCTCATGACGGAGTGGTTCCGTCATGAGCGGGGAACGGGTTAAGTTCCCATTCTGTTTGAAAGTGCTAACTCTATGCAAACTAAATCTTATCTAGTTTTAATCTGTTAGTGAGATATCTAATTTAAGAAATATTATTGCCAGTGCTTTTTTATATGCTCTTACTGTCTAAGCGATAGCGGTATGAAATGTCGCTTTGCTTGTTATGTCTAACTGCAACAGACATTTGTTTCCTTTTATGTTTTTCGACATGTAACGACTTTTATTAATCAAACATGAATAAACTTAATCAATAGTTATTTGGCAAATGTTTCTTGCTGTTTTGCAAATAATATTCAAGAGGCATTCCAATACTAAATCGCCTCTTTCACAAGCCATTTTACATCTTTCCCAGATGAGGGCATCCTGACTCATAAATATATTTTTTACGTTGACTCATCCTTCACCTAGGGCCTCTGTCGACGTATATTTTTGAAAGCACAGATATTTTAGCGCTTGGCAATTTAAAGGACCCTCTTCCTAGGTCAGATAAAATGTGCTTTTCCAACATCCTTCTGCAACTTTTCAAGTTCAGTAACCCTTTCTTTTAACTGTTCTGCTGCAGCACAAGATTGTCAGCTTATGCTTGAATCTTTTTTAACAGCTGTACTATTTCAGTTTGCTAGGCTGCCAGCAAATGTAATAAGGCTCTATCAGTGGTTTTCCTTGGACCATGGACATTCTATTGTTCTTTTTACAGGTCGATTATTCATCATCGTCAAGCTTTATTCTGCACAAATTCACTGAGTCATAAAAGCACAACATATTACAATAAATGGTTACAATATGATTAATGCAAAAAGAACAATTGATGGACAGAATGCTGAACAATGTCATACATTCACCCCAGTACAGAGATCTGTGCCTAAATCCATCGTTTTTTGCTCCCTGTCCCATTCCAGTTTAGACCCAGACATATGCAAATCAGTCTTGTTCCTGTTCCCCTTCGGGAACATTCCAGCCTGAACTGCCCAGCCAGGTCCTCCCTGGACTGGAAAACAAGCATTCTAGAACCGGCTTTGAGATTTCACCCCTCATCAGCCAGTCTAGCTTGACTCCAGTGGCATGGAGAGCACGAGACCCACGTCTGGGCACAACCGTCCCACTCAGAGTGACAAATGCAAAAAGAACAATTGATGGACAGAATGCTGAACAATGCCATACATTCACCCCAGTACTGAGATCTGGGCCTAAATCCACCTTTTTTTGCTCCCCATGACATTCCAGTTTAGACCCAGCCATATGCAAATCAGTCTTGACCAATATTCCCTCTGTTTTTTTCCTCTGTGTGCGGCAGTGTCAGTTCTATGTGCGCTGCAATCAAGGCAATGCGCCAGTAACCAGACCGCGTGTGTGGGTGCAGCGCGAAATATCACTCAAAAAGTTTTATTCAAAAAGTGAAAAGATGGTGCATTTCCTCACATACAGATCCACGTGAACGGTGTTCAGGCAGGTTTGAAACCTTCTCACATAGCAATTTGAAACCTTGGCAGCTATATTGCTGCATTTCTTTTCTTGATCGAGCTGGGCTGCGGGGTGATTGTGTACATTTATTAAAGTTTTAATGGTAATTTCAGCTCATGACGGGTGCTGCGATTAACATGAAAACTTTCAAAATGATCTCTTTGAGCAGGAAAAATAAAATTATAATAACTTAATTATAATTTTATTTTTCGCAGTTACAGGGCTGGGTGAGGGTAGGGCCACATTAGACATTAGACTAACTCATTTTAATGCTAGTTTCCACATCACAGTATTAAAATGAATTAGTCACGCATTCTAGCGCCCGTATGACAATACTGCAATTGAGGCACACTGCCAATGAGGCAGCACCAGCACACTAAAATTGTCTAACATATATGAGCATGCAACTGTGCTTTCAATTTTAAAATGCTATGCTTCAGAGACAGAATGTTCATGAACAGCGCTGAGCAGGCAGCCCAGAGTTCAACAGATCAATTAGCCGTGGCCCAACCAGCCTTCATGTGAGTCTACTCTGGGGCACCAGCCATCACATGGATGATCCATGGGGCGGGTCTTGACTGCTGTTTTCCCACAATCACACCACCCTTTTGGTGACCAGAAGCACACACATGCTTCGAAGATTGGACACACTCGCGGGTGGTAGCTTTGTTTTTCCTTCCCGCACCCGCCAGCAGAGAAGTCACACTACCTGAGCCTCTAACGCAGGATGTTATAGTTTTACAACCTGCTGGGCCCATTCCCTCCTAAGCCCCCTCAGCAGCCTGGACAGAGATTGTTGACAAAACAGTCAACTTCTCAGTCCCTGCCGGCTGGACATGTGTACTTTCGTGAACCGGAGGCACAGTATTGGTCTAGTCACTTGATCCCTGGACTTGATTGTCATCAGAGCGGCACACAAGTATTTAAGTGCGACCGGCAGAGATAGGAGGATTTTTAAAAACAAGCTTATAATCCATATTTTCAAACATTCTGTTTGTATGATCTGGATTTAAAGCAATAATCATTTATATACTTCAAAACATTTTGTTTTGGAAATAATCTGCGTTGCCATTTTTTTCACCGTCAATTAACCTTCCTTTACCTCCCAAAAATATTTTTTTTTTTCTCGGAAAATGGACTTCGTGAGATTCAGGCCGTTACCCAACCCTTACCTCAGCTACCACCTTCTCCCCAAAGATGGGGCGCCGCAGCCTTATTGCCTTGTCACACGGTAGCTGCTGCAGAGGGCACATCATTTCAGGCATCAATAATTAGGTTTTCAGGGAAAGGGAATAGGAGTGGTTTTCCAAGTGTACGTGATTCAGGACCCCAAGAGTAAAACGTAGAGTTTTTATTAGAATTATCTGCATGCTGCACATAAAAAAGGAAATTAAACATCTTTTAACTATAGAATGAAAATGCAGCTCTGCCGGGGTTTTCTCCCCTCACTGCCAAACAAACTGTGTCCATCGGATTCACTTTCTTTTCCGACTCCAAGCACAAACATTTTTTTGTAGTGACTCTGTCCAATCAAGTTGATTCACCTCATGCACTCTAGCTCAGCCATTCTAGTAGCAAGATAATCATTAACCCTCAAAGTAGTTTACTTCCCTCCTAAAAACACCACACATGCAGTGGTTAAAGTGGGAGGGATCGGCAGGGCACGGCGTGCCCCTACTTCTTTAATTTAATAGATTCCTTTCCCCTGCTTTTTTGTTTTAAATATGCGGCCCAGGATGGAAGAATAGCCAAGGCCCACAGATAAGGCTCGGCGTTCGTGGCAGTTCAGGGCGGGCAGGTAGAGAAGGAAAAGGACTCTGTCTCTTCCTTCTTGACCAGTGAAGACAAGGACAGTGTCCACTTCTGCCCTGCCGCTGGCAAAAGCTCTCACTGATTTCTGAATAATGAGTTTAAAAGTGTTAAGGTAACCATGTTGTTCCTGCTTACATTTCACATGCTTTACTTAAACTTACATTCCCTGTAAGTGTTTGCTTTTTCCAGAATGTTGTTACTTTTTTTTTTTAGGGCAGCATAATACACTTGTCTAATGCGTAATTTGAATTGTGTCGCATCCAGGTGTTTTATAGCGGGGCACAAATGGGTTGCAGCTGAAGGCAGTGCAAGTTTCTCTCAGTGGGGCAGTATGGTGTTCAGTGGAGGAGAGGATGTGGCACTATGTTCAGAGCTGCCATATTTGGAACTGGGGAACCAGGTCAGACTTCATGACCAGTCCACCAGACCACTACTGAGGGAGCACATTCCTTGCTTGACGTTAGAAGACTGCCTACACCTTAGAAGCCCTGATGTCTTAGCATGAGCATGTGGACCCAAGCGGTGGTAATTGTGGGTTAACCTTAAAGGCCTGTTGTGAGAAGTTGGCCTGGCATATGCTGGTCACTAGTTAAAGTGGCAACCTTGCACCAGTACAATTCGACTCTTATGGTAGATAGGTTTAAGACAACCTTTTAAAGAAAGCTATCCTAGTGGTAGCTGTGGAGAGCAGCCTTCAGGCTAAGTCTCAGGGGAATGTAAAGCAGCTTGTTTTACCTTATAATCTCTTGAATCACTAAATGAAAGGACAACACACAGGTATATATATAAAATATATATGTATTTATTACTAGACACACTCTACTAATCTCTTTATGAGATTAGAAGTCAAGGACATATGCACAAATCAACATTTCACAACAAATTAAGCACTTATATGACTGGGGCCCTAGGGGCATACCAGACCATATACTAAAAAAGATGTATAAGAAGAATGACTTGAGAAGGGGGAAGACCTAAGGTCTTCAGAAGCTCTGGGGCCTCACTAATCCACCCAAGGCAGGTAAGTAAAGGACCCACGGGAGACGCATGCAGTATGAGAACACAGCCGCGGATCCCAACAGACTTCAATGGAGCAATTCGCAGTTGGAATTTTAAAGTTTTAGGATACTTCGGGAGAGTCTACAAGCAAGTCACTTACAGGGTAAGTAGTTCTAGAGCCAACACACACAGGAGCACCGGAGTACTCAAGTTACCTCACCCAGGGAAGCCGGGTGCATAGGTGTCTTTTGGTGTCGGGTCGCGGCGTCGTTTTCAATTGGAGCCAAAGAAGACTTGCTGCTATTGAAGACAGGAGAAGTGTCCGGTGGAATCCAAGGCTGGATTCTGAAGAAAGAAGACCTGAAAGCAGAGGAGACGGTGTTCAAAGTCACTTGCCAGTGACCCGGGGCCAGGAAGCTGGATGCCCACAGTAGTCGGGTGATTTCAGGTGATCACGGGTGTCTTGACTCTTCAGCCACGAGGTCCAGGAGGTGTCGACGATGACAAAGAGCTGGATTTGGAGTTTCCCACAAAGTCTGCAGCTTACTGAGGTGTCGGCAACCGGATTGAAGCCAACAAGCCTTGGCAACAGCAAGTCTTGTGGAAAGTGAAGAAAGTCAGCGGTGCAGACCAGCAAGGTCTGAGGGACTCACCCATCAAGGGTAAGTCAGGGCAAGCCTGGAGCAACCAGGAGAGCCCTTTGGTTCTGTAGAAAAGTCTTCAGGGGACCCACAAGCCAACCGGCAAGGGATTGCAAAGATGCCTTGGGAGGATTCACTCACCAGTAGGCCACGGTCACTCGGGATGAGGTAGGCCTCTGATTTTCAGAGGAAATCTTGCTAGAGGATTGGGTCACACGTGGTCCAAAGCACAAGTTCATAGAATGACGTAAAAGGGTTGCACTTGACAATAGTGCACTGTACCCAGGTATTGCTGTTCCTCGTCACTCGTGGGGTCCACTCACCTCAGCTTCACTGGGGACTCATAATGGCTGCCGAGAAGTCAGGAAATCCAATTCCAATTCCAATTCCAAAAATTCTTTATTTCGGTCATATAGACCATAAAAGATGCAATAAAAGCATTACAGACATAAAAACATTATAAAAATACATTTAAGTAAAAAACGGCTCTCCCAGCGAGGAATGGGTTAAAATCGCATTTGGAAAGTTCTTTAAAAAGTTCAAGGAGCTTCAGACGATTTTTTTCCTTCTAATCAGCCATATGGCCATAAGAAATTTGGAAACAGCAAACACAATGTGGCCCAGGGTACTAGTTTTCAAAATCCTGTATGCTTGTGCATACTCTCTGAACCCCAGGTTCTTACAGAGTGGCGCTATCCAATATTTTCTTGGCCTTTGGTATGCAGGGCACACAAACAAGATATGGGGGTCGTCTTCCACATGGTTGTTGCAACAGGGACATATTTTGTCGCCCCCATTTGTCCACTTCGAGGTGTATGAATTGATAGGTAGTGTGCTATACCTCCATTGAACATACAGTTTCCTTGCCAGGATAGGAAAGATAAAATCCATAAAAGGTTCAAAAACATAAGAATTTTTGGATTCTAAAAATTGCAAGGTTAAGGTGCCACTATTTTGAGCAGCCGACAAATGTGCAAGGGACCTGGCTTTATAGATTTGAGCCAGAGCCTTGCGCGAGATTGCACGGCAGCCTCGTGCAGGGTCCTCCCACAGGAGACGGAGATTAATGGCAGACAGTTCGTTTTCCACAAAGGTGAGCCAGGGGATTTTGCCGCTAGAGTTTAAGCTCATGACATGGATGAGATCCTCCCTATAATGATGGAGTTCGTCCGTAGACCAGAGCCTGTGCCAGAACTTCACTGGCTTTGACACAAGCTCCTCTGCAATAGGGGGGAGACCCATGTCCATTCTCAGAGGCTGGAGTGGCGTGGCACTTGGAAGGGCTAGAAGGCGCCTTAGAAAGCTATTTTCCACTATTGATAGGCCCTTCACCGTTTTATGTCCCCATAGCTCACTGCCATACATGGCCGCAGCCTTGGCCTGGGTCTTGTAGGTTTCAAGGGCCGGGCTTATGGGCTTGAAGGAAGAAGTGTTGGCCACCTTCAGGATTGCACCCGAGAGTTGGGATAGTTTGGCCTTGGATCGTACTATCTGTCGATCCCATGCCAAGTTTTCCTGCAGTGTAACCCCCAGATATATGAAGGTGGACACCCTCTCAAGGCTCGCGGTCCCCAGAGTAGGATTAGGCCTAGTTTTAGTTGGTGGGTTGAAGATCATGAACTTGGTCTTTTCTGTATTCACCTCCAATCCATGCTGACTGCAGAAAAGACCAAAACCATCCAGGATCCTCTGGATCCCCATTGGGGATTTTGAAAGGAGGAGGGTATCATCGGCAAACATAATTGCCGGTACCCTTCTACCTGCCAAACAGGGGGCGTCGTTATCCTTGACGTTTTCCAGGTGTGAGATGACATTATTGATGAATAAACAAAACAGGGTCGGTGCCAAGACACAACCCTGCCTCACACCTCGGCGCACAGGAAACCTGGATGAAAGTCTACCGTCCTTCCCACACCTAACTTGCGCATAGTTGTTCTCATGCAGCCGGGCCAGGATGTTAAGTAGCTGGGGGGGAATTCCTAACTTTTCCAATACCTCCCAGAGCTTCCTGCGCGGGACTAGGTCAAAGGCTGACCTCAGATCCACGAAGACCATGTACAATCTCCCGCCCTCAATCCTCACCGTCTTCCAGTAGAGGAGAACTAGGCGGAAGATCTGGTCCATGGTCGATGTGTTTCTCCTGAAGCCAGCCTGAAGGGGACTCAAGATGTCATTTTCCTCCACCCAGTCTAATAGATGGTTCAGAATAAGGCGCGCAAAAAGCTTTTGGGGAACATCTATCAGGCTGATAGGCCTATAATTTGCAGGACTCAAAGGGGACCCTTTCTTATAGATCGGAACTATTTCAGCCCCTAACCAAGAGGAAGGGATCACCATACCTCCCAAAATGGCATTGAAAAGGACAAGAAAGTACGGGGCCCAAATGTCAGGATGATATCTAAACAAATCACCGGGTAGCTTGTCCAGCCCCGGTGCCTTCCCCAGCGCTAAGCCCTCCAGTGCCAGCTTCACCTCCCCCAAAGAAAATTCCAAGGCCCCCTCTGGCAGGCAGGGGGACTCTACCACCATCCCTTCCGGCCAGAGAGTGGATTCTTGATATAGTGACCCAAAGTGAGCCTCCCAAACAGAGGGGGCAATATTGGGTTCTACTGCAGACAACAGATCCCCTGTACCATTGTTTACCAGAGCCCAAAATTTTCTAAAGTCTTTAGATTTAAGGGCTCCAGACAAGTCATGCCAGTGGTTCCAATCCCACTCTGCCCTTGCATTGGCCAGCACTACCTTATACCCCCTCCTAAGGGCAGCGATATTCACCTTATCACTACCCTCTTTAATTGCAGAGAGAAGCTCAGACTTAGTTTTCCTACAAGTGGAGGTGTACCAAGTCGGAGCACGAATCTTTTTCCTTCTAATAGGCAGGGCCGGATTGAAGACATCTGCAAGGTCCCTTACTAGGGCCTGATGAATACCAGATAGTCTCTCATTGTAGTCTGCGGGTCTAGATTGGTTGATGAGGGCATCCACCTCCTGGAACCTAGGGAGTGCTATGCCATAGAGGTTTTTTAAAGCTTCTTCTTTCTCAACTAGCTTCCCCCATTTCACTCGGCGCCTGCTTGTGGTGAGTAGTATGTCTCCCTGGTCAGTTACAAAATCGGTAGTTGGCGTCCCTAAGGCAGGGGCTGGGTGCTGGATCACCAAGGAAAGGGCATTGTGGTCACTGTCTATCCTCGGGATCACTCTAAAATCTAGAACTTTGGGCCACAGGGAGATATCTATAAAAATGTAGTCCAGCCTTGACTCCTGGTCCTTTTTGTTGAAGGTGCACACCGAAGGAGTGTCAGAAGGGGTGCGCCCATTGCACGCCCTCAGAGCAAAATTCAGGGTGAGAGAAGTAAGTTGTACTGCCAACGGGGACCAGACTTTGGGGTGAGGTGATGAAGAAGGAGGGACTCCCCAATGGTCATCCTCGGCAGTAAAAGCACCCTCCGTTAGGCCCTCCAGGGGTTCAAAGTGGCAGTTAAAATCTCCTCCCACCACTATTTTCAGATTACCTGTCAATTGCCCTAGAAAAGATGAGAGATCAGCTAGGGTGGGAGATTCTTTACCCCCAGCGACTGGTCGAGAGTAGACATTAACAATAGCCCACGTACTTTTATCAGGCCATCTGAGGAGCACACACTGAATGTCCGGTGAAAGTGTATCCATACCAATCGCCTGACACCCAATATGGCTTGCCACCCAGATTGCCAAGCCTCCCGAAGGTCTCCCTCTCCCATTCGACTTTGCCGAGATTTCAAAAATGTCATATCCCCTCCTGGCCAGTGGTACCCTAGCCCATGTCTCTTGAAAGAGGAGTATGTCACTTTTGCTAACCAAAGTTTCCCACTCTGGGGTATCCACCTTGCTTGAGATGCCAGCTACATTCCAGGACAGGATGGTCATACCTAGACCTTGGAATTGGGGACCAGCTTCACTTAGTGCAGACGGGATGTCATATGCAGAATTACCCAAGTCACCCAAGCCAGTGGTGATGGGCGACCGAGTGGGTAATTCAGCAAGCTCCACCAATTGCGTTGCAGCAACAGTTAATGTATTTGGTGGATCCTCGTCTAACACTTGGGTGCTTCCCATTGTAGACCCTCCGTCTTTTGCAGGGGCCAGGGACCTTTTTTTGTTTACGGGAGCGAATGTACCTTCCCCCCTAAATGTAGACCCATAGGCAGAATTTATCGGGTGTTGCGGAATGACCCCCCTTATTGGTCAATCTACTAGGTCCAGACAGGAAAATCTATTCTGAAGGACAAAATCACCATGGACCGGCAATGAATTATACTTGGGTCTGTACCGTGAACCGTCTACAGCAAAGCCCACTCTAGTCCAACTCTGTTCCCTCCCCAGTCCTAAATTGGAAACATTTGGATAGAAATGCGAGAGAGACACTACGTCTATGTTGGATTTATCCGGCCTTACCAGCCAGTTACAAATGTAAGGGGCAACTAGTGGGCTTTTAAAACTGATTATGATACAGTCCCCTGCCCTATTTTTGGGGGTAGTTCCAATCCATGGGATCCTTCTGACCATCAGCACATCACCTTTGATGTTAGAAGGGAGGAGCCTATTAATATTAAGCCAACTAATTACTTTATTACGAAGTGAGTCCTGTGGCTCTCTGATGTCACTAATGAGCTCAGGGACTCCCACCATAATCGCTGTGTAAGGCACAGCCTCAGGGGGCAAATTTACCACCCTACGCCTACTGTTAGGACTCATAGGGCGATCAGTATATTCATTGTTGGCTCGCCCCCCACTCATTGGGAGGGGTGGTGTTGGTTGTTTAGATCTTCTGGGTGCCGGGACAGGGGGCCTAAGCATTTGTAAAGGGGGCAATGGGGGAGCATGGCTACCTGTAACACTATCTTGTGCCCCAACCGGGACCTGTGTACTTGTTCCAGCAGTAGACGGTCTAAACCCTGCGGAATCCCGGGGAGCCGTCTGTGCACCTGGACCCAACCCCCTACTAGGACTATTCCTATTCTGTGCATCTTCTATAGCCTTAAGTCTAGCAGCTATGGAATCCAATTTTGCAGACAGTGGCTCCAACAGGCTCCTAAGGATGTCCCTAAAAGAGCCAATCAGAGCCTCGGTTGCATTTAGAGGATTTCCACCGAATACAAACGGGCCAGAACACCCAGGTACCACTTTTGCTAATGGCGAGTCTGAGTGGTCAGAGCCCATTCCCGGGGAGCTAACCACGGGAGAAGCCGGAATGCCAGAGCTAGCAACTGATGTTGGGTTGATTTTATCCACTTTGGCCCTTTTTGCCCCTCTTAGTTTCCTTAACCTTTTCCTTTTCGAAGGGTGGTAGACTCTCCTGCCTACGGGATCTGTTGGCACTACAACCTGCCCTTCATCCTGCACTTTAGACATTTCCGCAGAGTTAATATACGGAGTGCTCTCCACCACCCCCGAGGGGCACAGAGACTCACTATCCCTCAATAAATTTGACGGGGTCCTAAGTTGTTGGAGGACTGTCTCGATTGTCTGATCGATACTATCCATGAGAGATAGATGAGTGGCGTCAAATGGTGTTGGGGTACTGATATCAATAGCTGAAGAGTCCGAGGGGACCATTGAGACTGACACATTTTCAACATTTACCTCACGGAGAGTGTCTGATACTGTGCGACCTTTATTAGGCACGGCACTAGACTTGAGAAAGAATTTGTCCAGTGTGCTGGAGCACTGTTGGGCAGCCTTACTCCTGGATACTCTAGTGGCCATGGCGGGCGGGACAGTCAAAGCCACAGGCTGTTGGAGTAGAAAAAGAGCCTTGGGACAAAGACAACGTTGGAGAGGGGGCCCGGTCCGGTCTCTGCCGGCCTCTAACGGCCTAAAACGGCCCGCTCTTTGCCCGGTCTTCGCCCCGGGCTATGTCCCGCGCGCGTCCCGCTTGCGCGTTGAACAGGTTCACAGCTTTATGGGCGGAGAGCGTTGAGGGGGAGGGGCCGGGAAGAGGAGACAGCTGGTGCGGCCGCCGAGCAGCCTGGTCCTCGCAGTCCCGGAGTAGAAGTTCAAATGGTTAAAAGCACCCCCACTCAGCACAGCGTCTTAAGTGTCCGTGAAATCCTTGTACTTCAGAGCCCAGGTAACGTGAAGTTGATTGCCAGCCTCCGAGCGGCACCCGCGAAGCGGGGGCCGCGAGGCGTTATGTACCTGCAGGGGGAGGGGCCGGGAAGAGGAGACAGCTGGTGCGGCCGCCGAGCAGCCTGGTCCTCGCAGTCCCGGAGTAGAAGTTCAAATGGTTAAAAGCACCCCCACTCAGCACAGCGTCTTAAGTGTCCGTGAAATCCTTGTACTTCAGAGCCCAGGTAACGTGAAGTTGATTGCCAGCCTCCGAGCGGCGCCCGCGAAGCGGGGGCCGCGAGGCGTTATGTACCTGCAGGGGGAGGGGCCGGGAAGAGGAGACAGCTGGTGCGGCCGCCGAGCAGCCTGGTCCTCGCAGTCCCGGAGTAGAAGTTCAAATGGTTAAAAGCACCCCCACTCAGCACAGCGTCTTAAGTGTCCGTGAAATCCTTGTACTTCAGAGCCCAGGTAACGTGAAGTTGATTGCCAGCCTCCGAGCGGCTGCAGGGACTTCGGACTCTGGCGGGAGTGGGAAAGTTTGCGACCATCGATGCAAAGTTTTGGTGCCTGCCAAGCAGGGGAGTCACTCCTTGACTCCAAGGGAGATTCTTCAGTCTTCCAAAGGTAGTGGAACATCAAAGGTCCAGGATTCTTCTTCAGAGCGTCGTCCAGGGATATCTAGTTTGCGATGGCAAGGGTTCCCTAACTTATACTACAAGGAAGGGAGGGACTAGCTCTATGGCCACTCCAATGGGAGGGTCAGGGGAGTGGGTGGCTACACCCACTTCCTTTTGTACAGTTTCGTGCCAGAGCAGGGGATGGTAGCCCGTGAACCGGTTTGAGCTGGCAAATGCACAGAGGAGCCTACTGCTCCCTCAGTGCAGGACTTCAAAGCACTCCAGGAGTGCACCCACCCAGCCCCAATACACTAAATCCTGTCTGGAAGGTGGTTACATCTCCCTGTGACAGGATGCCTATTATTGGGCCTCCTCCACTGCGAGTTTCAGTCAGCAACAGGAGGGCAGCCCAGTGTCTGTGCTGGTGGTATCCATTTTGTGATGCCAGGGCTCTTCATGATTCGACCGTGTTTCCACAGTGGGTACATGTCTATCCCTCTAGAAGGGTGGGATCATACTCCAACACCAGTTACTGGTGTGGTGGTATGATTCCAAAGTGTTTGACACCAAACATGACATGTTTTGATGCAGCCATCCCAAAGTTAGCATTTACCGCTAGGTTATAATGCACTTAAGAGTATATGGTTTAACCGCATCCACAAACAGCTACAGAGAATAGACTCTGAGAGCTGCAGAGTGGCCCTGCTCAGGCAGAGGCACCCCCTCACATGGAAACCAAGCACCCTGCCCTCAGGATTGATAGGGCCTGCCTTAGGGGTGACTGATAGGTTTATATGTATGTGTAAGGTGAGATATAGGGAACCTATACCTCAGTGAGGAGTGCTAACACTACCTCACCCAGGCTGCAGTAGCAGGCCTGTGGTGTCAGATTTAGTCTGCTTCCCAGGGGTGGCATAATATATGCTTCAGCCCCTGGTAGGCCTGTGAAGTACCTATGCCCTTGGTACCTAAGGTACCATACACTAGGGGCTCATAAGGTACCACGGTATCCAATCACTAGTGCATCTAATATGCACTCCAAGTTGTTTAGAGAGAACAGAGAGGCTGGGGCCCTGATTAGCAGGGACCCAGCCAGATTATAGCCAGAAACCAGTGTAAACATCAGAAAAAAAGTGGGGGCAACATAAGTGCAGATCCTACTCTCCTACACAACCCCCACCAAACGCAGGGACACTAAACTAACCTTGACCAGTCGAGTCTTCGTGTTCTAAGTGGAAATACCTCGAGAGTCCATCTGCATTGGCATGTTGGGTCCCAGGTCTATGTTCAACTGTATATTCCATCCCCTGTAGGGAAATTGACCACCTTAAAAGTTTTGGGTTTTCACCTTTCATCTGTTTAAGCCATAGGAGGGGCTTGTGGTCAGTCTGAACTATGAAGTGAGTGCCAAACAAGTATGGCCTCAGCTTCTTCAGGGCCCACACCACAGCAAAGGCCTCCCTCTCTATAGTTGACCAACGTTTCTCTCTAGGGGTCAGCCTTCTGCTTATAAAAGCTACTGGCTGGTCTTGACCTTCATCAGTCAGTTGAGACAGCACAGCTCCCACATCCAGCTCAGAAGCATCTGTTTGGACAATGAACTTTTTGGTGTAGTCTGGACTCTGTAAGATGGGGGCAGTGCACATGCCCTGCTTTAGGTCTTCAAATGCCTTCTGACAGCTAGCTGTCCACTGAACCTTTTTTGGCATTTTCTTTGAGGTAAGATCATTTAAGGGGGTCACTATAGATCCATATACCTTAACAAACCTCCTATAGTACCCAGTCTGGCCTAAAAGGGCTCTCACCTGTGTCTGGGTGGTTGGAGCAACCCATTCCATGATGGTTTGGATTTTACTCTGTAAAGGCTGAACCTGGCCTCTACCTACAAGGTGGCCCAGGTACACACCCTGACTCTGCCCTATTTGGCACTTAGTGGCCTTGATAGTGAGGCCTGCTTTTTGCAGAGCCTCCAAAACATTTCTGAGGTGGACCAGGTGATCCTGCCAGGAGGAACTAAAGACAGCAATATCATCAAGATAAGCTGTGCAATAAGTTTCCATCCCTGTCAGAACTTTGTTCACCAACCTCTGAAAGTGGCAGGTGCATTCTTCAAACCAAAGGGCATCACCACAAAGTGGTAGTGCCCACCAGGGGTTGAAAATGCTGTTTTGGCTTTGGCATCCTCAGCTAACCTGATCTGCCAGTAGCCAGCTGTTAGGTCAAATGTACTCAGATACTTGGCTGAGGCCAAAGTATCAATCAGTTCATCTGCCCTGGGAATTGGATAGGCATCAGTCCTGGTGCCTGCATTGAGGCCGCTGTAGTCTACACAAAACCTCATTTCTTTCTTACCACCCTGGGTATGAGGTTTGGATACTAGGACTACTGGACTAGCCCAAGGGCTATCTGAAGGCTCAATCACACCTAGTTCCAACATTTTCTGGACTTCAGTCCTGATACAGTCCCTGACATGGTCAGGTTGACTGTAGATTTTACTCTTGACAGCCAGACTGTCTCCAGTGTCCACCTCATGGGTGCACCAGGAAGTCTGACTAGGGGTCAGGCTAAACATATGTCTTAACTGTTGCAAAACCTGTCTGCATTCAGTTTGCTGATGATCAGTGAGGCTGCTTGTCAGAGCAACACCATCTACTGACCCATCATCAGGGTTCTGTGAGAGCAGGTCAGGGAGAGGGTCACTCTCCTCCTCCTGTTCCTCATCAGTTGCCATGAGCAAGCCCATGTCAGCCCTGTCAACATATGGTTTCAATCTGTTGACATGGAGCACCCTAAGGGGGCTCCTGGGAGTTCCAAGATTCACCAGATAAGAGACCTCTCCCTTTTGCTCAACAATTGTATGGGGCCACTCCACTTGCCTTGGAGAGCTGCTGGGGCCACAGGCTCCAACACCCACACTTTCTGTCCTGGCTGGTACACAGTCAGCACAGCCTTTTGGTCATACCAAGTTTTTTGTAGTTCTTGGCTGGCCTCCAGGTTTTTAGTTGCCTTCTTCATGTATTCGGCCATCCTGGAGCGGAGACTAAGTACATAGTCCATCACACCCTGTTTAGGGGGGTTGAGAGGTAACTCCCAGCCTTCTTTCACCAAACATAATGGACCTCTTACAGGATGCCCAAAAAGAAGTTCAAATGGGCTGTAACCAACCCCCTTCTGTGGAACCTCTCTGTATGCAAACAGAAGGCAGGGAAGTAAAGGTCCCATTTTCGCCTAAGCTTTTCTGGGAGGCCTTTCATCATTCCCTTTAGGGTTTTGTTGAAACGTTCAACCAACCCATTGCATTGTGGGTGATAGGGAGTAGTGAATTTATAAGTCACACCACACTCTTTCCACATTGCTTTAAGATATCCTGACATGAAGTTGGTACCTCTGTCAGATATGACCTCCTTTGGGAAACCCACTCTGGAGAAAACTCCAATGAGGGCTCTTGCCACCACAGGGGCTGTGGTGGTCCTCAGGGGAATTGCTCTGGATACCTGGTGGCATGATCCATTACCACCAGGATAAACCTGTGCCCAGATGCTGTTGGAGGGTCAAGGGGACCAACAATGTCAATCCCTACCCTTTCAAAGGGTACCCCCACCACAGGTAGTTGTATCAGGGGGGCCTTTGTTGTGCCACCTGACTTGCCACCAGCTTGGCAAGTGACACAGGAGCGACAAAGCTCCTTGGTGTCCTCTGACATATGTGGCCAATGAAAATGTGGAACAAGACTATCCCAGGTCTTGTTTTGGCCCAAGTGTCCTGCTAAAGGGATGTCATGTGCTAGGGTCAAGAGGAACCCCCTAGACTTCTGAGGTATTATCAACCTCCTGGTGGCTCCAGGGGTTGGATCTCTAGCCTCAGAATATAGGAGCCCCTCATCCCAATAAACTTTAAGGGACCCACTAGCACTCCCAGAAGCCTCAGCAGCAGCCTGCTGGCTGAGGGGTTCAAGAGAGGGGCATCACTGTTGCTCCTTGCTCAGATCTTCCCTAGAATGTCCCCCTGCCCCCAAGAACTCAACCTGAGCAGGCTCAAGTCCCTCTGGGGCAGTTCCTTCTTCAGGATCTGCTTCTCCTCCCTCAGGAGGTGAATCTGTGATCTGAGACAGAGGGGAAGGTACTGCCTTAACCCTACTGCTCATTCTCTTGGGAAACACCTGATGAATTTAACCCAAATCTGGAACTTGGGCTGAATGTTTGATTTGTTCAGCATTCCAATAGTCATCTGTCCTTTTTGAAGAAGCTGAATATTGACACCAGATGGACGGCCTGGATTGCAAAATTTAATGATTTAATCGACACGCTAGAAGAAACAAATGACAAAATAGCATTGAATACTAAAAAAACTTTGCGGGTGATGATCTGAAAGTAGTAAAAAAGAAAATACCACCAGCTGATGAAATATCTTACTGCATTTTAAGGTGGCATTAGGAATCAAGTTCAATCCAGTGCTGAATGTCAACTATGAAAGGTACATTTTCAACCAAGCCAGACATCAAGCAGGAGAACCAATGGATGAGTTTCCTGAAAGACTTTAGGCCCTCATCAAGCATTGCAAGTTCAATGAATCCAACGATTAAGAAGCCATCAATCTGAGAGTCATCGATGGTTGCCTGTCCGACACGTTAAGACTAAGTATGCTGCACGAGACACTCAGTCTGTAGAGAGTGCTCATGGCTACGAGAGCAGAAGAATGTGCAGATCAACAAGCTTATGATATGGAAGCTAGAGTAGCCCAGAGTGAATCAGTATTGAAAACGAAAAATAAGAAGAGACACAAGGCTGAGGGCCATAGAGAGATGTCTCTGAGGAAAAACATTTTTTTTCTGATGTGGATTCTCCTTCCACAAAAAGGTAAATGTCCTGCCATTGAACAAACATGCAAGGATTGCGGGAAAGAATACCATTTTGTAACGGTTTGCAAAGTTAATGAGAAAATGACTGCGTCACATTGAGAAGAGAAATGGGATGCCTTAAAGTTCCATAAGTACTCTAGCCACACCCACAAGACCAAGAGGCTGCACTAATTGAGGCAATTGGAAACTAAATTAAGTCGATCTTCATCAAATTCATCTTCCAATATTTTTCTACATTATTGTCGAGAGACAGTGAAGTGGCTGTGCAATGATGTAACGTAAGCACCTGGGTTTTGCTTCATGCAGAGAAGAGTCAAAGCGAGAATGCCACGCAAAACAACCATGGTCCTTTGGACATTGTCTCAAGAGCACAATAAAGGTGAATGGTTGTTCCATACCTTTTATAATCGATAGTGGTGCATCATACTTGCTGAGAAGTACAATGAACTGTCACCAGTGCCCCCCTCACACCTTCAAATACCAAAGTGTACACATGAGCTGCCTCCACACCATTGCAAAATCAAGGATCATTTGTAGCAACCATGTGACACAAGAAGACGGAGGTAAAAGCACTGATTCATGTTCCTAAAAGTACTTCATCGAGTGCATGTTTAGTCAGTTTCAGTACTGCTGCAGACATGGGTCTGATTTCCATCAACTAAAACATAAATGCACATTCAGACATAGTAAGTCAGTTCCTGTCACTGTTTTCTGGACTAGGAAAGCTTTAGACCTTGAAAGTGCAACTTCACATCAATGAGGACGTTTGACCTGTTGCTCAACAACTTATTTGAATTGTTTTTCAATTGCATAAAGCTGTTGAGAAAGAACCGGAAACACTATTAAAACATGATATCTTTGAACACTTTACTGGTTCGACACCATGGGCTTCATCCTTATTGGTAGTGCCCAAAAAGGACAATGGAGGTTCTGTGCATTTGACATGTGCCAAGCTAACCCGACAATTGGGAGAGAATGACATCCTGGTCCGCACATTGTAGATCTGATTACACAGCTACATGTGCCAAAGTCTTTTCTCGTCTCAATCTGAAGAAGGGGCATCATCTTCCTGAACAAGAGGAAAACTGCATGTACATTACCACCTTTTAAACCCATATTGGCATGTTCAGATATAAAAGAGCAAGTTGTCGGGTGTCGTCAGCTGGAGAACATTTTCAGGATGTCTTTTGCCACATAATACAGCCTGTCACAATTATTATGATGATATCCTGGTATTTAGGGCAACTCAAAAAGAACACAACAAAGCCCTTATACAAATACGCCACTTGCTAGCTGATGAAAGTCTCATTTTGAATGCAGAAAAGTATGGGCATATTTTCTCTGAAAAGAGGGTGACATCAGATGTGGCTAAAGTACAAGTCATATCATCCACTGTTCCACCACAAGATGTGACCATGCTGAAATCCTTCCTTGGCATGGCCAGCTACTGGTAGAGGTATTTTTGGGATTTCGCCACAGTCAGTGCCCCGTTGAGAGATTTGACAAAAAAGAATGCTGTATTCAAATGGTCACCTGAATGCAATCAAAGCTTTAGGAAAATCAAACATGCAATGAGAACGCTACTGAAATGGCCATTTTGATCCAAACCTTCATACTGAGATTGCAGTAGATGCCAGCCTAGTGGGGGTTTGGTGCGATCCTTGCCCAGAACAGTGCAGACGACAACGCTGAAAGGCACATTGTGGCTTATGTGAGCCAGAGGATGTCGCTGACCTAACATGCTTATTCCCAACCAGAGAACGAAAGTCTAGATGTGGTATGGGTTTGTGAACACTTCCATAAGTTTCTATACAGAAAATGCTTCATTCTTTTCATTGACCACCAAGATGCCCCATCACATCGAGAGGTGGGGGTTGTGATTGCAAGAGTATAATTAAACTATTGTGCATAGGGCAGGGAAAGATAAAAAGGCCTATGTTAGCTCCATCGTCAAGTCAAGCATACCTGCAGCTCTTTCAGTGGAGAAAATTCTTTCTGTTACAAGTACAGATCAAGATTTGTGCGTTCTCAAAAACATTATTGCCCAGCAATCCTGGAAAAAACATACTTGACCTCTTACAGATGACTTTGAATACTAAAAATTAAAAAATGTGAGCGAGTAACTCTCTGCGAAACAAGAAGGCATTACATTACAAGGTTCTAGAATTGTCATTCCAGAGAGCCGGCGACAAAAAGTAGTTGAGCTTGCCCATAAGGGTCATCATAGTATTGTTGCCACCAAGAGAGCGCTTCGTGACTGTGTGTAGTACCCTCACCTTGACAAAAGATTTGAAAAAAAATTAAAGGTCTGTCATTTGTGAAACTGCTTGTCTCCCAAAACAATGCAGCATCCATTAGTTATATCTGAGCTCCTGAAGAAGGTGTGGAAGAGGATTGCAGTTGATTTCTGAAGACCCTTTAACAATGGACTTGATCTAATGGTGGTTGTTGACAAATACTCATTGATGGAAGACGTGTCGTCAACCACACATGACAAAGTACTTGATACATTTTTGCAACCTAGGGTGTTCCCTACATTCGTACGTCCAACAATGGCCCACCGTTCAACAGCTGAGAGTTTAAAGAGTTTCTAACTAACATGAATGTCAAGCATCAGAAAGGTAATCCTCTCTGGACCCAGGCCAACAGTATTGTTGAATGCCGCATGGGAACCCTACAGAGAGTAGTTCAGCACACTGCGCTAGAAGGAAGGGATCTCAAATCAGCCCTATATTCAGTCCTTCGTGCCCACCGATCAACTCCCAATTCCCCTACAGGTAATGTCCCTGCCACCTTGATGCTTGGGAGAGAAATGGGAACCAAATTGCCGCAATGGACCACTCATAGATCGAAAGATGTGGCCGAGATCCATACGGCAGATTCTTTGCATTAGTCCAGAATGAAGACCTATGCTGCAGATAAATGCTGATGTGCTCGGGACATGGTTTTCAAGGAAGGCGACTGGTCAATTAAAAATGGAAACGCAAGTCTGATGCTCCATTTGATGCTGAACCATGGAGGGTTGTGACAAGCTAAGGACATATGGTGAATGCTGAATGTCCTGGAAAGCCCATCACAAGAGATTCATCGCACTTCAAGCACCTGCCTCAATGTTCGCAGGCTACAGATGTCAGAAGTGAGAGCTGCCCACCTGAAATTCCAGAGTCCAACTCAGACACATATTTCTGGGTCCCCGGTGCCGGGGGCATGCCCTGCTCCTCTGCTTCGTCAACCTCACACGATAAGGTCTGGAAGAATGGTTCAAGCACCTTGATGACTCATTGAGGAACTATGGCATATATATGGTGATATTATTACTTTTTATTTAACAGGGGGGGATGTAGTGTCTTGTAAATATGTATAGTGGTCCCTGATGGACTCTGTTGAACAATGACATAATCATTTGGGTGTGATTAATAAAGTTCATGATGCAATGCGTACAATCAGTTAACGTTTGCACTATGAAGAATAAAGACGTGCACTACGGACTTCTGTGTGTGGCATGGTCATTTGCATGCTATCAGGCGAGGGCAGTTGATGCACTGGGAAGATGCCTTAATCTGGATATTCTAGGTGAGGGGAGAGTAGGAGAAGGCACTCAGGATATCAGGTGTTGAGGACGCCAGCAGCTGAAAGATGCTAACTCATGTTACTCACCAGGGCCTTGAGTGAGAGTGGCAAATGAATGTTGCCAACGCGGATTTCGCTGAATAATTTGCCAGGTGGGGTTGTTATAAAGAAGGCTCCATAGTGGAGCAGAGTATTATGTTGATTATGGTCTGCACGGAATCACTTGTTGCTAGTTGCGGCAATGCATTACAGATAACTACAAGATGCACCAAGGTTTAAGGATGGAAGGTAGCCCACCTAGAGCCCACCACAAATCTTATCTGCAAGTGACAAAAATGAGATACTTTTTTTTGTTAAAATGTTATCCTTCGCCAGTTCCGCCTATTACCAACAAAGGTCAGTAAGACATTTCTTAACACCATATGCAACAGTTTTTTTAATAGACACCAAGATCATTGTGCAGCACAAATGAAAAAGTTTAGCATACACAAGAGCTGTAATGAGAAATGTTATATCCTGTTATTTCCACACTATGTTCCATGAACAGAATCCAGTTCAGGTTTTTTACAATGCATCTATGTGCCACAGACTCAAATCATCCAAGACATTTAAACGCTGGATGTCAGATCTCATACTGAAGAAGGAGTGAACCCATTAGTTTCACTTCAGTTCTGCGTACTTCACTGAAACGCCGTGAAGCGAGAACACATTTGGAAGTAGTCATAATCACAGACGACTGAGAGAAACACATTGCAATATTGGATCACTGTATATATAAGTAAAAAAACGCTTCATACACAGTACATTTTCAAAATAGGTTACAGACCATGACTATGGAAATAAATGAGTGTAATTCAGTTGGAGAAAAAGTGAAAAAATGTTGTTGGAAATAGGAGGTATGATCCGCAGCATAACATGCCTTGATGTAAAATATAAAGTCCCTTTATTAAGAATTTTTCTGCACCGAAGGTCATGAGGTAGCTTGTTCAGTGGTCGGTGACAATATTCGAATTTCTACCAATGATATGGTTCATTTCAAAGATATTCATGCGCCAGTCCATAGTGGCGAGCTAGAGGTAAATATCTAGAGATGTATATTTTTTGAAAATATATAAATGTATTTAATGTTAAAATATATAAAAATAAATATAATATAATTAGATTAATTTAGATTAATTATATACTTACTTTTTGTAATTTTTAATACATAATAAATACTAACATTTTACTTAGGTGGGATTTTTTAATAAATCTGAATATTTAATTCAAAATTAAGTTATGAGTGTAAAGTTACTACTCCTAACTTTTTATATGGAGCCAGATATCTTCATCGCTGGGGTGGAGATCTCCCTATATTAAATTAAATGGAACATTACATTTTTTTATTAAACTTAAAAAAATAGGTAGTGAAAATATGTTTATTTTAATAATTAATGTCAATTTCATTTAAATGTATGACATTATTTGAAATGTAGAACTATATTTTAAAAATGCAACAGCACTTCTAACATAATTTTAAATTCAGTATTTAATTAAATAAATTGTATTGCAATAAATAACATTATTTTTTAGGATTTATTTAAAAAGTCCCACCTAAAGTAAAATGTATATATTTTCTTATTAAGTAATAAAATTACAAAACGTCATGTATAGAATTAACAAAACTAATGTAATTACTTAAAAAAAATTACATTACATTTATATGTTATGATTGAAAAAGTTGTGCAAAATATTTTATCAGTAAAAGAAATCTTTTTATTTCTTTTTTTTTTATTGTTTAAAAGAAAAAGACAGTGCAGTTGTAGCATTGATTACCTGTACAAACATTCCAAACATAAACTATAAATTTTCATTTTATCAACAGAAGGCAATTGAGTAATACATTATGCACAATAGCCAAAACAATCATAAATTAGAGAGCAGCCTAATATGACACATACTTTTTTAGGCTTGACTTAAGGAGGAAATTTCAGTTTGTAAAAAGGATGCGATCCAGGCGGAGAATGGGCCCCAGATCCTTTTCCCTTTGATTCTGCCTTTTCTGCCTCTCCTTTCATAAAGTGCCTTTTCTTTTTATTTCAATATATTTTTCAACTTAAAACTAAATTTATATGTATTTTTAAAACGTTGAATAAAAATAATGTATTTTATCATTATTTATTATTGGGTACTATTTTAAGACTCTGCCGCCATTATTTTCCGTGGGAGGGTCGGTGTTGCAGGGCTAGTGGTTAAAAATGTGTTGAGCTGGTCTTACCTCACATTTGAGCTGGAGTGCATTTACTACTCTTTTGGGTCCATTTTGCTTGCACTAACTTTAGAAGTGTTGTTTTTGTATAGCAATTAGCTTATTCTTTTGTGGGTGGATGTCTGCCTCTGCCTAAAGCCCTCCTCAGTACTCCTTAAACCCCTCCTTACTCCTCTGTAAACCTCTCCCATTTAGGGAGCGATTACGATGCCGTAGAAAACGGCTCCAACCCTCTGTCTGAGCCGTTCCTACGGCATCGTAATAGTCTGTTTGGATTCGTTTCCGCCCGACCCATTTGGATGGAGTCGGTCGGAAAGCAATCCGAACTGAATTTCCAGATTGCTTTCGACGGTTTCGGAGAGTCTGTCTGCCATTCGGAAAGCCTCCAGTAATCCCTCAGGCGGCGATTTCCGCCCGAGGGATTACAATGCCGGATTCCGACAGCCTTTCTGTGCCGGGTCTTCTGGCACAGAATGGTGTCAGAAGTCAACTTTGGGGGCTCCCAGAAGGGACCCCATGGGTGTACGGCCTACGGATGGTGGCCTTTGTTGATTTCTGCATCCCGCGGCAGGGACCTTGAGGTGCCTGCCACGGACTGCGGGGATGAACTGCACCCTGTCACTTTACAATGAGAGCATGCATTACGGTCGGAATGCATGCTCCCATTGTACAGAAAAGGAGTGCGATCAAACAGTGTTTGGTCGCATCCTCATTGTGGGGTTTGGACAGCCGACAGGAGGTCGGTCAGTCTCAGAACTAAATCGATGTCGGATGGACTCAGGTTCGTCCAACATCGTAATCGGCCCCTTTGTAGTAAGTATTCCCTTTTTTCAGTCACTCCCCTAGCACCTTCCTTATTTATTCTTAATTAGTAAACTTATGTGTGTGAAGCTCTTCCCATAGAAAAGACACTAGAGATTTTTTTATTGCATTGTGTAGTAAGTGAGTAGTGCTACTGTAGTGCTGCATTGTGTACCACAAAATGCAGTTTGTGAATCTGACCCCTATTCTCCTGGCTGTCTTAATAGCCCATAGGTAAACAGTCTTAAGAGCAATACATTTGAAAGTAGCCTCCTGTGAACTTCATAATAAGATCTTTTAAAGACTTCTAAAACCATAGGAGAATCCCAACTAGGAATTAGAGACAGACAGGATGAATCTGAAAGGCAAATGACTCACAATCCTGAACACCATCCAATAATTCTCTTATTAGCAGCCATGTGGACCGTAAGGAAAGGCACCTTTGGACCTAAATGGAACAATTCCTATAGAGGAGAAATGACAATATATGAACACCTTACTTTTTCAAATTATCTATGCCCATGGACGAACACCAAGATTTAAAGGAATCCCAGTTATGAGAGTATTCCTTCATAATAGATTGCCTTTCCAAAGCTTGGACAGCTAATGGTAACTCTTTGGATAAACCCCTTTTCTGCAAACCGATATGCTCAATCTCCAGTCTTCAGTCTCAGTGAAATCTATGCAGGAGATTCTTAGGCAACTCCAGAAATTTCATAGAAGGAATAGTTTGCAATAATAACTTTTCAACTGAATCAGATGAGGATAATAAGAGGAGTAGGTCCAAGCTGGAGATATCAGAACAAAATAAACTTTCTTTCCTCATCCTCAAGAAAACCTTCAAGATCAAAGGGAATGATGTAAAAATGCTAAAAGAAGAACCTGAGGCCATAGTCAAGACAGACTATTTATCTCCCAAGACCTTTCCTCCTGAACCATCAAGCCAAAATTCTGAAAAATGAATTCTCTTCCCCTGCAAAAAATTGTATAATACAGCCGATACCCATTTTGGACAGAAGTCTACAGCAATCTGAAAATTTAAGCAACATTTCTGGGAGGAAGGACGATTTCTCCTGAGCCTGTCTGTAAACAGATTCTGCACACCTTGAATGTGAATTGCAGAAAGAGGTGCAAAAATGTACCTGTCCACAGAAAAACAGCTGTTGCAATCTTGCACAGGCATGCAGAATGAGTTCCCCTCGCCTCTTTATTTAGGACTTGGCGGTATACTGGGCATCATGATCAGAAATACCTTGCTTTCTACAAATTGAGCAACTCCAGAAGAGCCCGGCAAATTGACTCCAGTTCCCTCAAATTAGAGAAATACTTAATCTCTAGGAAAGACCATCTTCTCTGAAGAGATTGAGCCCTCATCCTTGCTCCCCAGCCATGACCTTTTGTCAACTGTGGTCACCAAGGCAAGGCTGGAGGGGAAAGATCAACACTTTTCTTCAGGTGAGACAACTCCAGCCATCAATTCAGCTCTTCCTTTACAGCTGGCTGCCTTATTACCTCTGGGTGAAGTTCTGAGATATTGGGTTCTAAACGTTCATATTATGCATTAGTAACCCTTGATGAAATCTTGACCATGTAACTATCATCATAGTGGTTGCCATGTCCCCTTAAATCTGCATTCAGGATCTCATGCGTTTTCTGATCTTTTGAATCCTTTTTTCTGCAAGCACTACAATCCCTATCTGTATATAATTTCTGCCCCCTAGAAATTCTACACCATGCTTAGGCTCTACATGAAACTTCTCTCAATTTTTCAGGAGCCCATGATTTTGACGAGATTATAGCACCAACACCCTTTTTCAATGGGACTAGACTCTTGAAGTAGAGTGAATTAATGGGTCTTTCAAACATAGATGTACCAGAATGCCTTTTTTGTGCAACAGTCCCATCAAGGAAGACATTACCTTGGTGAACACTCTGGGAGTTGACTTGATACCCTAAAGGTAGGCATGCAAACTAGAAAATATGTTTTCCACAATGAATATGAGATATTTCTTATAATTGAGGAAATAGGAATGTGCAGCTCAGCAGCCTGGATATCCAGCATGGCCATGAAATCTCCTGGAAGTACCAATGGACTAACTTTCTGCAAGCAATCCATCTTGTAATAGATTGCTATGAATCAAGAGTTAAACTTATTTAAATCCAACACTTGAAATCTGCCTGAAGCCACCTCAAACAGAAAAATAACTGATACCCCTTCTCCTCATTCTATCTTAAGCACTGTAAGAATTCACTTTTTTCTTTTCAATCCAAAGACACCTTCTCAAGAATGCTTTGTCTTGGTCGTTTTCTTGGAATTGGATGTGAAAAGGCAAAGTTTATTGCGCAACCTTCTGTGCAATATTCAGCTCCCATTGGTCGTAAACAACTTCTTCTCAGACTACTTGAAATTCTTTGGTATGACCTCCTACAAGTGCACAAACCTTTCCTTTCCTGATGATAGTTAGGATCTATGTTTTTGGCCTGATAACTGAGATGTTATTTCTGACTTCTTAGTAGCCATCTTGAGCTGGAAACACCTTTCATGCTATTGATACATGAGACACACATTTGCCAAAGTCCCAAAATAAATGACCTATCAAGGAGGAACCCTTGCCTTTACAGGGTATGACATGTTTTCTATCTTTAAATGCCTTGGTAATCCCTCGTCCTTCAAATCCCTCATCCACACATGGTGTCTGCCAAACTCTGAAACACCAAGGGACAATGCCTATGCTCTTACTGTATCACATGATAGAAGAGAAAAAAAGCTTGCTGCTCCCTTTGTACTAACAGTTTGGAACAATCCTCTTCCTCCTACTTCGCACTAACCAAGAACTCAAAATCCTTCACCAGGGACTGGGTGGAAGAGGCTGCAAAGGTGCCTGCACTCAATGACGTATTAGTGTCTGCATTTTTTCTTCAAAACATTGTCTACTCTGTTATCAACTGGATCTGAAAGAAAGCAGTCACAAGAATTAACCAAAGTGGGGCCAACCAGAATAATCTGAAGAAAATCAATGCTAATGGAATACAGCAAACTGTCCTTTGCATCGTTAAACACATACATTCTCTGAAAAATAAGTAGGACATTCAAATCATTCAGGGCTCGCCACTCTCTTCCATTTAAGACTTTAACTTTCTCATGTAGAGATGAAGCCAAATTTGATTTATCACACTGAGGAAACAGATCATGAGAGCCTTTTTCCACATACAGCTCTGGAAAAAACATGTTTTCCCATAGAGGGACAATACCTGAACAACCTCCTCCCTCCTGAGTTATTTTCCAGAGAATGAGGTACCAGGATCGGTATGAGTGGAAAAGGGGAAAATACTCACTCAAATCCTGCTCTTTGTGAGAACTGAATGATCGTATCTCATCTTTGACTTCTCTGAGACTTTATCTACTGCCTCCTCAATCATACTCTGGACATCATTGACATCACTGTATGTACGTCAAGATCAACATCAGATGAAGAATGATGTGAAGCACCTCTGTGACATCTGTGTTCTCCCTTCTCTGGGAAGAGTCTCCAAAGTGTAAGACAACTCCTGGAAGATGAGTCTGCACGTTGCACAGCAGTCAAGCACTAAGGTTTCAATCTAAATTAAATACATGAACATAGCTGTCTGTTTTTATGCTTCTGCTAAGTGCTGTGTGGCTAACATGCACATTTCCAGGTTATCATGTGGATAGGAATGTCTCAGGCTTTCTCCTTCTGATATCAATAGAACAAGTATGGTTGAGCTAAATACTAAAAAAAGCTAGTATTAAATGTGCCAAGATGCAACTCTGTTTAGAATATAATATATTAATGTATACATACCCGATAATACTGAGTAGTGAATCATCAATTGTATATTAAAAGTTTACATGGTAAAAGTAATTAATCACAGCTGTAATATGCAAAATACTTTATGCAGTATATTAAGTGTGGTAAGGAGACAACTAAATCAGTAGGCTGCAGAGCTTGTGAGTTGAGTGTTGTGAGGTGTGGTAATCTGTGATATGTGTGTGAATGAGTAGTGTTGAAAAGTAAGTATTGTCGTTTAATGTACATGGTTGTGGGGATTAATGATGTGTGCAATCTTTTGCGATGGTGAAGAGTATTGGAAAGGGTGTACAGACATTTGTGAGATATTTCATTACCCTTTAAAGGTGTGTTGACTGGGATTGATTTGAACCTTTTTGGTCATACCCGAAATCAAAAGTCAGGGTTATGGTTAGGTGCAAACAGTCAAAACAGTGAATTCTAAATAGACACCAATTTGCATAGCTTGTGATAACTGGGGATTCTGCAAGGTGTGTTTTTATGGCAGTGTACATAGAGGTCAGTATGACAAGGAGCATCGTTTAAAATGTGAGAAATTCAAATAATGAAAGAGACTTTTATGAATTAAAAATATTGGAGTATTCAAGCTGAGCCTGGTTAGCTGTAGAGAACCACCGTACCCGTAGCTATCTACCCTTCCTCAATACCACTCCTGTGACTGGGCAGTGCTGTCTAAGATTCTCCATAAATAGCAGAGTCCATCAGCACTGAAATGTACTGATTACACTCACGTCTTTCAGGTTGTGGCTTCTCTGTAGTTATGGTTAAAATGCTGTGTCCTAGGAATGCTATTTTGATTTGTGTTAGTATTTTATAAATCTGTATTGTGGGCCTCATTACGATGGCGGTGGGACCGACAATGCAAGGCCATCGGCGGTAGCCCCACCACCATCGGACCTTGCGAGACTGCCCGCCACAATATGATGGCGGGCGGATGAAGGGTGGGAGGAGAGACCGACCGACACGCCTCCAAGAAGCTCAAGGAGTCCGTCGATGCGTCAGAGGGACTGCAATCCCTACAATGGTGGCGGTGCCTTCTCAGGCACTGCTGTAGGGATTACAATGTTTCTTTACACCAGCCGTTTCATGGCAGTTAACCCAGCATGAAAAGTCAGGCGGAAAGTGACTTGGGGGCCCATAGCAGGCCCACTTCACCCCTGGCCATCCGATATGGGTCTTATAGGTGCCCCCTACATAACCCTGCACCATGTGGCAGGCATCATGGTGCAGGGATGTGCCATATGTGTATGTTTTGTACTGTGACGGGTGCTTCAGCCCGCAGCACTCGGCGCAATACAAAGTATACAGATTGTGACCGCCTTGAAGGCGGTTGCATTGTAATGCGGATAGCGGTACCACCGACTAGTTGTCGGGCGGTCCTGCTTCCGCCATGGTGCCGGTTGGACATAAATCAGACCGACATCGTAATGAGAGCCTGTGTTTACAGGAAACTTGGTTCTGTTACTTTTGGCTGTCCATTTCAAATTTGGCCTGGATTTGTCCAGGTGTCCAAAGTCATTAAAGAGGGAATCCCTATGAAATTCCCACATTAATCTTCTTTCAGTGATAGCAACATCTACAGATTTATATCAAATGTGGCATTTAGATAGCTTGCTCCTGATTTTTGTGGTTTAGTGTATATTTGTTCAATACATTTTCAGATATTTTAAATCAAAACTCCAGGTATAAAAGTGTCAGTCTTTTGTAACGGCATACTGCTAGGCTTGAGAAGCATTTTAAAAGCTTTGATTCTTGAAAAAAAAATGTAAATTGATTGGCTGAGAAATAAAATTTCTGTTTTGCAAACTGTAGGAAAGTAGGATCTGCTTCTTATGGTTACCCCCACTTTTGCTTCATATGACACTGTTTTTGACTAGTCTGACTGGGATCCTGCTAATCAGACCCCAGTCTATCTGCTTTCTCCCTAAACTGTTATGTTATGTACTTAAGTAAACTCCAGATTGGATACTGGGGTATCCTTGTCAGTCCCTAGCATATGGTACCCATGTACCCAGGGCATAGGTACCCCAGAGGCCCCTCATGGTTGAAGCATGTATTATGCCACCTGTGAGAGGCCATGCAAAATGGAACTACAGGCCTGCCATTGCAGCCTGTGTAAGTTGGTGCATTCACCACTTACTTAAGATATAGGTTTACTATATCTAAGGGTCACTAGACTTAAAACCTATAAGTCACCCCTATAGAAGGCCTTAACAATCCTGAAGGCAAGGTGCTTAGTGAGAGGGTGCCACTGCATGAGCAGGACACCCATGCAGCCTACGGAGTCCATTCTCCCGGGTTGTTAGTCCTGCAGCCATTTATGACATATAGGGTGTTATATTATGTTATGTTATACAGATTTGTAAAGCGCATGGCTGCCCCTGCAACAAGGCATCCCACCGCTATATCTAGCAGAGCAGAAAAACGAGGATGCTAGTGACTGGAGAATAGCCATGTTTTGATCATTTTCCTAGAGATCCAGTGGTCTTGTGTGCTGCAGGCAGCAAGAGGGATGGAGTTCCAGAAGGATGGTGCCAGTGCCCTGAACAAGTGCCCCCCTGCTCCTTTCCTGCATACCCATGGTACACGAGCCAAATGCAGATCCGCAGAGCGCAAGGCTCGAGCAGGGGCATACAAAGAGCACAGCTAGCTCAAGATTTGAGGACCCAGGCCATAGTCAGTCGTACATACATAGGGCTTTAAAGTAGACTCTCTGCTCTATAGGTAGCCAGTGGAGCCGGTGAAGAATGTCTGAGACATGGCAGTACTTAGGTAGTGCAAAGAGCGCGCAGGCAGCCGCGTTTTATGCCCGTTAAAGTCTTTTAATCACAGATCTATTGAGGCCCAGTAACAACCCATTACAGTAGTCTAGCCTTGACAGCACAGTGGATTGGACAATCATCTGTCGAGTCGGTGCGTCAAAAAGTCCCAAGAAGGGCTTCAGGCCACGTAGAAGACCAAAGCAAGTACCAGCCACTGTCTTAGCATGCCCCTCAAATGAGAGGGCACCGTCCAGCAGTACTCCCAGGTTATTGACCACAGATTTGGGTTGAGGGGAGGTTCCAAGGGCCATGGGCCACCATTGACTGCCCCAAAGATGGGTATCTCGGCCCACGAGAAGTACCTCTGACTTGGAGGAAATCAGTTGTAAATAATTATTCATATTCCATTCAGAGATGGCTGTGAGGTCATCTTGGAATTTCACCTGATCCTGGTTGGGATTGCTGGAGAAGGTGAACACCAGTTGAGTATCATCAGCGTATGATACCAGGGTGATGTTCCGGGCTTTGGCCATGAGGGCCAGAGGGCGGATATAAATATTAAATAGAGTGGAACTCAGGGCAGATTCCTGAGGCACACCACAGCGGAGAGGGTGTGCATAGGAGGTAAAAGGGGGAGACCGATCTGCCAAAAAGAACTAGAACCAGGCTAAGGCCTTGGCATTGACACCGATCTTCTCTAGCCAGTGTAGCAGGATCTCAGGGTGAATGTGTCGAAGGCTGCGCTCAGATCCATCAGGATCAGTGCCGAGGTTCTGCCCTCATCCAAGGTGGACCGTAACTGCTCTGTGACCACAAGTAATGCAAATTCCGTGCTATGTCTGGAATGGAAACCGTTTTGTGACATATCTAGGATCAAATTTACTTCTAGATATTGAGTCAGATGGTGTTGACATAGGACTCCATGATTTTAGAAAGATACGGGAGCAGAGATATTGGCCAAAAGTTTACCATGTTTCCAGGACTTGGGGATCACCGACAATAATAGTGACCTATTAAACAGCTCCCAGCCCTCCGGAAGGAGGCAGTTATGGAATTTTCGAAAGAGGTCCGATTTCAAAGGTTCGTCAGGGGATCCTGACTTTACCTTGGCTGACAGGGACTCCATGTCTTTAGAGGACATGGGCATGTGGAAGTGGAGGGAGTGAGTCACAGCGTCCAGGAGTGGACTCTCCCGAATGCCGGAGGCAGCCTTTCCCGGTCAGAATGTGCTATACATTTTTTCTACCTTGCTGATAAAGAATTTTGCCAATGTCTCGCATTGTGAGTTGGAGGATATGGTGCTATTGGCAGCAGACAGGGGTTTTAGCATTTCTTTCATGAGTGTCAAGATGGTTTTGGTTGGGTTGCTGCTAGTAGTGGTGATCATGTTGGCAAGAAACGTCGCCTTGGTCTTCTGGATCAATTTATGATATGCTTTGACTGCATTCCTATAGATTATCTTTGCTGTGGGATCGTAAGATGGTCTCCAGGCCCGTTTGAGGATCTTACATTTTGTCTTTTTCGCAATCAGAGATTCGTCTTACCATGCATTGGTTTGTATATGCTTGGCATGGGTCACTTTTACTGGAATACAGCTATCTAGAGCTTTGTTGACCATTCCCCGAAAGGCCGCATCAGCTGCCTCATGGCAGTTGGCCATTCTGGGCAGTGAGAGTTTAGAGTGGCATTATGCTACCGCGTGATGAGATGCCCAACTTTAAAACGGCTGAAAGTAACCCTATCGTGTTTGGTGTCAAACATTGTGGAATCATACCCCCACACTGGTAACCGGTGTGGGAGGTCTGAGTCCACCCCTCAGAAACGAGCTTTGTCAGGACCCTGGTGTTCCCGGGACCAGCCTTCTAGTCAGGGGCAGCCCAAAATGGTTGCTTCCGACCAGAGACACATTTCTGGCCACCTACTGCTGAGCCATGATCGAGCAGAGAAAGGCAGAACAATAGGCATCCTGTCACAGGGTGGTGTGACTACCTCCCAGACAGGATTTAGTGTATTAGGCCTGGGTGGGTGCGCTTGCCAGCGACCGAAAGTCTGCATGAGGGCACATTTGGTGTCCCTGTGCATAGTCCAGTTCAAACCAGTTCTGGGAGCCGTTGGCTCCTGCTCTGGCGTGAAACTGGACAAATGACATGGGAGTAACCTCCCCACTGTCCAGACCCTCCCCTGGGAGGGTCCCCTGAATCTGTCCAACCCTTTCCCGCGGGTACAAAAGGGCTTGCCTGGCTGTAGGACCCTAGATTCGATGTGGACAAGATTCTGAACCAGAAACCACTGAACTTCGACCATCTGGACACTGGACTTCACTGGAATTTGTTTGGGCGTGACTTCATCTCCCCTTCAGTCTGAAGCATCGTCTGTGCCCGTGCACCATACAGGCTCCGTGCAGGACCTGTGGAGCATCATGGTCGACTGAAGATATCTCCCTTGGAGAGAAGGAGTCACACCCCTGCAACCGCAGGCACCACATCACGACTGACCAGTCTGCTGCTCCTGAGCTCCTCTGGACTCCAAAGCCTTCAGCAACACAGGAGGTAGATTTCTACATTCCTCAAGGTCCGAGCTGCCCTCTCACCATCTTTGAGGCCAGAGTCTCTGGTGGGGGCTGCAACACCTGGACCCCTGGGCACCATGTTAATTTGCAAGTGCATATGCTTGTTGGAGTTTCCAGAACAAGTGCACTGGGCTCTGAGTATCCCCAACCTCTGGCACCATTTCTGACAAAGAACTCCGTCCGCTTTGCACCGAGTGCTCTGTTGGCTGTTGCTTTGTGAAACTGCTTGAGGTCCCCTCACAACTCCTGTGCCTCCGACCTGTGGGTCCCTTTGAGGGTCAACACTGCTTTTCTTGGGCTCCCCTGGTTTCAACAGACTTGCCCTGGCTCCCCTGTATTTGGTGAGTCTCCTGGACCTTGCTGGTCCGAATCGTTACCTTCCTTGACCTTCTGCATGGGTTGCCACTGCCAAGGCTTGTTGGTGTTCCCGCTGGACACCGACCCCTCAGCACTCGACATCCATTATGGGACAGCTTGTACCCAGCTCCTGGCTGTCCTCAATATCTCCTGGTTACTGTGGCTGCAGAGTCAAGAACCCCCTCAATGCACCTAACATCGGTGGCCATTCGTCCACTGAGCCCCTGGTCACTCCTGAGTGACCCAGACTCTATCCCGTCTGCTTTCATGGGTTCTTCATCAAGAATCCACTTTTGGATTCCAATGGTCACTTTTCTTCCATCCAGCAGTAGCTCTTCTTCGAAGTCCACCATTGAGTTTGACGGCGGTTTCCGACGCCATTTCAGCCCAATGCACCCGGCTTCCCTGGGATAGGTAACTCTGGTACTATGGTATCCACAGGGGGGGTGGCTCTCCAACCTCCTAAGTTCCACAGGGTTTCTTTGAAGTCCACTTGGAAGGTCCCTTAAACTTTAAAACTTCAACCGCGACTCTCCCATAGAATTGTACAGCGCACGCTGTTGTGTTCCCACACTGCACCCGTTCTCCGTGGGGTCCCTACTTACTCACCTTGGGTGGTTCCTTGGGGTCCCAGCAAATCTACATCCTCTATACACTGTTTTGACTCAAGGCGTGGTTCTTATACCAGTCTCTCCCTGAAGCCCACTGTGTATTAGTGCTATTAACTATTTTTTCAGTGCTACAGTATTGTGTGCTTTGTGAGTATCTTCGTGTAGAAGATTCTGTGTCGTACTTAGAGTGTGTTATATCAATAAATACATATTTTTATAACTACTGTGTGGTTCTCCTTTCATTTAACCAATACTATAAGGTTGCATTCTGGTAAAAACAAGCTGCTTAACATTCCTTCAAGACTAAGCGTGAAGGCTGCTCTCCACAGCTACCACTTGGAGAGCTTTCTAAGGTTATCTTTGACCTCTTAAATCACCATAAGGATTGTTTGGACTGGTACAAGGTTCCCACTTTAATTAGTGAACAGCATATACCAGGCCCACTTCTCACACAAACTGACACTGACAGTTTGGAAACCAAACCTCATCTGAGTATATGACGTTTTGTTCGCTATTAAACAATACAAGGTCTAAACCCAGGGTTCACAAGCCACATAGTATGAAATATTTTTAAATAACCCACAAAGGTAGCAGCGGAGTTCAGTGTGAGCCTGGTTAAGGCTTGAGGGACACCCCAATGGGGTGCAAAAATGCCTTACATGGCCAAGAAAAACATTGCAAATTGGAGTGAGCTTCTTGGACCCCAGTCTTGGTTCATGAGTCTGTGATGGTGTTTTATGGAGTTAAAAACATTTCACAAATCATGGCCTTAACCAAATATAGTTCACAAATCATAAGTAAATGATTTACAAAGCCAAAATTTCTTTAATACAATCATAAAAGATTTAAACCTGTTTCAGCTGCTTGAGCTAGAGGTTTTGTTGTTTTTCTGATCCCTTAACTTGTGCTGCTCATGCCATGTACCACAGGAACCACAGGGAATAAAGAAAGGCATGTTGTATAAAGACATTGCTCGAGCTGTATGTGCAACTTTAGGCCGGGTCTTTCTTACATTGTCATGTTAAAATCAGAACAATTTACTTTTCCAATGATTGTTAGGTCTGTCTAAAGACAGCTTTAGCTATCTAGGGGACCACATGACATCCCCTCTTTAGAAAGAACAATAACAAGAGGTACAGAGAGAGAGTAAACTTTGGGTCGGGCGCCAAAGATGGCCACAAGAAGGCCACCGTTTAGATGTGCTCTGATGGCTGGAGTGTCTTATCCAACATGAATCCTGCCAAAATGGCATAATCGGAGCTTGCCTGGGGGTGCCTACATATCTGTTTCTCTGCTGCACCGCAAGAGTCTGAAATTGTGGATGAGGAGTGAGATGGGGGCCACCCCGTGGAGCTAGACTGATTGCGGCCTGCATTGGTCCTGAATTGTTGGTAGTGGTGGACTGCACATCTCCCTCTGCTGACAGAACAAGGTGTTGCTGCGAGCTGAGGGTCCTCAGTGTGGGCGGTGAGCTGGCCCAATTGAGCAGAAGTGTGATGGGGTGCCCGGGGCTTGGCCGATTGTTTGACTGCATACAGGTGGGCTGCCTTGCTCCAGGCAGCCCAAGCGAGGCAGAAGACATTTGCCTGGCTTGCCACAGGCCGATTGAGATGCGGTCTGGGCCTGCAGCAGTGGGCAGCATCTGGGCCTGGCAGACTGCGGTGGACAACCTTGGACCCCTAGACCCATAACAAGCTGTATATGATGCCATAAACTGACCCGGTTGTATTGGCCACATAAAAATTGCACCCGCAGACTTAGGCCAGTTATCTGATTCCCTGAGCTAGTGGCAGAGGAGTGCTTAGTGTGAGAGATTGATAGTAGCCGTACTGGGCTCTGTCTGTATCTTTGCTTGAATGTCTACCAGGTGTGGGGAAGGAGTCTCCCTTGTCTTTGAAGCTTGATGAGTGTTGGGATACTGCATGACTTGGGCCTCTGGTGTTGGATCATGCAGGTCACTGGTGAGCATTGGACCTGCTAGTGCCCCCCTGGTTTGATCCCCTGGGATGAGGTGAGGCCCTTGAGAGGTGAAATGTGCTGCTCTGTGACTCGGAACCTCTGCTGTGGTAAGCAGATTTCTTTGTTGAGAGTGCCGACTTTTGCGACGCGGATGCATCTGTGTTCGGTGCCTCGACCATTATGTCTGGTGGGGTCTGCTCGTGGCAGGACTCTAGTAGTGATGATGAGCAGCTGAAGACACCACAGTTGGGCACGCTCATCCCCTGATCTTGAGGCCTGCTGGCCCATGCTTGGTGCAAGATGGGAAAACTGATGCGAGGCAATCCAAGCTGTCTTTCGAGCACTGCAGGCAGATGCGCTTGACCAATCTGCCCTTGATGATCAACAATTGAGCAAGGGAGATGGTGAGGGCATGCCCCTGGAGCCAGACATTAGCACTGTGTTCCTGAACTTAACACAGAGTCTAACTGTTATTGAAACTAAAATTCACCTGCTGACAGATAGATTTGACCACCTTAAAGAGAGAGTAGACAAGCACAACGAGCGAATTGATCACTTTTAGTGTCACACTTCTGATGTGGAAAATGCAAAATTCTCTGCAGGCGAGAAGCTACTCCAGATGGAAAAGGTCTTAGAGGCCATCCAAAACAAAAATGAATACCTAGAAGGCAGCTCTCAGATGAATAATTTGCACAAACTGGGAGTGCCGGAATCAACCGCTATGAGCTGCAAGGAAGACTACGTCGAGACAATGCTTTGAACTCTATTTCGAAGAGAGTGCCTCTTCCATGCTCATTGTTGAAAGAGCCCATAGTTCGCTTGGCAGGCACTCTCCCCCTGGCACACCGGCCCATCTGATAATAGCACAACATTTGAAATATAGAGCTAGAGACTTAGCCTTGCAACTTGTGAGCGAACAGCAACGTTTCCAGAATAAGACAAGAGATTTCCATCTTCCGGGATTTTACAGTAGCTGTACAGGCAGCCTGGAGGGATTTCCTCCCAATCAAATGCTCATTACAAACAATGGATGGCAAATATTACCTAATCTTCCCAGCTGAGCTTTGCATACACCTTTGTGGAAAGACCCATGATTTCACTGCTCTAAAGGCAGCTGCAAAATGTTTCAAAACCATACCGGTGTCTGAGGCGGGGTCTCAGTCCATGGCCCAGGGTGTGGCACTGGGACATCTTAGTGATAATGACTGTGGCGACGTGCCTCCCCACCATTTTTGCCCATTGGCACTCCACCCAACAGTTAAGACAATTCCCTTCTACAGACTCTTGTTTACACTATGCGATGTAGAACTATCTTTGTTTACCGAACATGTTGCAGAGACTGGAATGGCAGCTGTGATGAGATGACAGTCCGGGAGGCCACCCAGCTAGGACCTGTCTGAGAGAGTGCTGGTCCTCTGGTTTGCTCCTTCGGGTATGATTTCCTTGTTCATTTCAATTGCATTCAGGGTGCAACATAATGGGTGGGGTGGGGCTATTTGGCCCAGTTCGGGGGCCCAAAGCGGGTGGTGGGAGAGCTGTTGTGGTAATGTTGATGCAGGAAGCATCTTGTTTGTGTTATGTTTGGTTGTTTTGGTGCTTTCTCCACTTTTTGCCATCAACATAACGTTGTACATGAATGACGAACATTATCCCTTCCTGGCTCTGAATGCCGCTGATTGACTTAGAACATTAGAGGGCTCAGTGATAGGTGCAAGGCGTGACATGTTATGGCATACTTGCTGACACACAACCTAGACATGTGTTTACTGCAGGAGTTGCACTTCACGGAGGGTACTCAGGCATGCTTGCGAGTGGGCTGGATAGGTGATGGACATGTCACGTACTACTCTAATTCTGCACGGGGTGGCCGTGCTGATCCATAAAGGGTTGCCATGGTGCATGTGTTGTGTTCTCTGTGACCAACAGGGTTAATATGTTATGCTGTCTCGCGCACTGCAGGCCCACCCATTCAGGTTTATATCCATACATGGGCCAAATTAAGATGATACCTGCTTCTTTGCTGAGATTTGGAGGCTAGCGGGAATTCTTGGGCCTGGGGCACTTCTGTTGGGATAGGATCTCAACGTGGTCCTAGAAGCTCACACTCACAGGTTTAGCAACACTCTGTGGCCAGATCTAAATGCAGCTGTGCAATTGCGACTTATAATGACTGACAATGGCCCCACCAATATCTGGCACTATCAGCACCTGAGCAGCGTGGATGGAGCATGCATAGCTACTGCTCTCACCTCACAGTAGTGGATTGATTTTTGTTTGGAGACATGGGACACAGATGCATGGACTACCAACGTCAAACACCTCCCACAGACATTATCGGATCATGTCCCTATCCTGCTGGAGTTGCTGCCCCCCCTGGCTTACTGTACGCACATACCTTAATGTGGTGCCTTCTGGCTGGAGTGCTTTGTGACCAGGTGTTTCACACTGAGGTCCGATCGGAAATCTTAGAATCCTTTCAACTTAATGAGCATACTTTGTCATCTCAGTCACCCTGTCGGAGGCCTTCAAAGCTGTGATCCAGATGGTATGCATCGTGAACATTGCATGGAGAACTTGTGCTTCTAGAAGATGAGATCCGTATTCTGGAGCTCAATATTGTGAGACATGTAGTGAATCCATGCTGGCAGCCAACTGTGGCACACTCACAGAGCACGACGAGGTGGGGCATTGAGAAACCTACTATTTGGGGAGAGAGGCCTGTGCTAGGAATTATAGTGAAGGGACTCGGTCAGGTAAAACATTGACTAATCTGCTGCGCAAGCCTTGCGCGAGTGAATATATAGTTGAGCTGACAGATGATAAAAGTCGCACTCATGTCGGAGTAGCAGCAATGCAAAGGTAGATGATGACGTTCATCTGTAACCTATACACGTCCACTCACTCAGTATAGGCTGCCCGGATCTTACCTCCTACCTATAGTCGGTACAACTGCTCTGGCTTGAGGAGGGACACCGGTGAATCCTCAACAAGCCTTTCACAGTAGAGGAGGGGGTTCAGGTACTCAATTCAATGCCAATGCCTGGTAACAAGGCCCCTGGACTGTATGGCCTGACTGAAGCCTTGTATAATGAGTATGTCCAGACTCTGTCCCTATATCGCCTCACCATGTGCAAAGAATACTTGGCTGTAGGTCTCCTCCCCCATCTTTGCAAAATGCATTGACTGTGACTATAGTGCAACCTGACAAGAATCCCCAGTGCTGAGATTCATACAGATCATTATCCATGATTAACATGGATAATAAAATTCTAGCAAAATCGATAGCCTCATAACTACTCCTGATTCTACCACTTTTTGCAGGACCAGACCGATTGGGATTCGTTCTTGACTGTCTATGACTCGCAACCTCTGCACCTTTTTTGTCCTGGTGCATACAATTGATCCTGAAGTAGAGGCAGTTGCATGTTCTCTTGGATGCCACCAAAGCATTTGATTTACTCGAATGTTGTTACCTCTTTGCACTTTTATGCCTTGGGATTAGGACCAAGTTCATCTGATTAGTTGGAATCATATATGCTCAGTCAGTTGCCAGATTATGTATCAATGGGAAGATCACTTCCACTCTTCAAATATCTAGAAACACCCGACAGGGATGCCCCTTATCGCCCATACATTTTGCCATAGCCATGGAGCCCATGGTAGCTCGGTTGAGGCAACATCACTCCCATCTTGGCCTGGCATTCACCCCTTGCAGAGATGTAGTCTCCATGTAGGTGAATGATGCTATTCTATATGTGAGGGTCCCACAGGAAAACCTGTACCCGTTTATAAGAGAATTCACCAGATTTGGTGGCATAATGGGTATCACTATCAACTAGACCAAATTTATAATATTCCCTTTAACGGCAGCTAGTCTGGAATTTTCATCGGGATTCCCACTGAAATGGACAAATAAACCAGTGAGATAGTTTGGGATCTGGCGAAGCCATGAGCTAGATGAACAGTGGAAGGTTATGTATGGACGCTTGACGTCCTAACTTGGGAAGCGAGTGGCGAGCTGGCTAAAGCTTCTGCTTTCAGTGACTGGGAGGTTGGCCATCACTGAGATGGTGATTCTTCCTAAATTCCTGTATCTTTTTATCAACCTGCCACTCCCACTGCTGGTGTACGTTCGTAGACAACTCCGGTCACACCTAGGGACTTTGCACATGGGCAGGCAGAAAGCCTCAGGTCACCTAGGAGATGCTGACCATCCCCTTTGAACAGGGAGTGCTAGGGGGCACCCGATATGGACTTGTATTTTTGCAGTACCCAGGCATGATTTATACATTATTGGCTCTATCCCACATAGTTTCAGGCACACACTGAACCTGAACATGCCCACGTGGCACCCTGTCCCTCCAGATGCACCGTACTTGGCCCCTAGGCGGCTCAGAGCAAGGATCGACACTGTTGCATACACGGTATGGGCATGGAATGAACTGTTGTGATGGGCGTGGATGAGCTGTCTTTTCACCTCTTCCGTACAGATCATTGGCCAGCCCTCCCTTCCCATCACTCTTGATGCGAGTACCTGCAACTAGCTGCATCAGCTACAACTGGCGTCCTTGGTGGCAGTGTACCCGAATGGCACCTTGTCGCCCCGCAGCATGCTCCACAGGATCATCCAGTTATGCTATGGGGCACGCTTACTTACTATCAGCTCTGAGCCGCCATTCGGATGACCCATGACTCTTTTCATGCACCCCCCCCCAAGTTTCGGGTGCTTGAGGAGGCCCGTGCATGCTCCTACTCATGTAAATTGTACAAGGCTTTATAGTGGAATGCCGGAAACTGCGCCATTGTGGGTTCCTGACTCTAGGCAGGCGTGGATGGCAGATCTTGCTCTCCCCTCACTGAAAAACAGTGGAAGTTTTGTTGTACTCAATCTAGAGCCCTATCCCCCACTTACAGGCTGCGTTTGGTGCCTTTCAAATACCTGCATGAGCTCTACTGCACTCCAAGGCAGATGCACAGGGTGGGCCTAGTTTGAGAACGCAGGATGCGTGCACTGCACAATGCCTGGTGCTGACTTTTTAAGTACAGTGCTTCTGGCCAAATGTGTTTTATGCTATTGATGAAATCACTGGGCACAGCCTTGAGCACTCACGAGGGTTGCGCTCTTAGTATATGATCAGCAGGGGCAAACCTCATCTCTCAAAGAGCCTTCAAATAGAAAGAAAATAGAGAGATCGCAGGGATTCCAAGGACCCAGACTGCAACTGATTGAACCCAGGCCTCAGTGGAGCCAAATTACAACGTTTTGTGAAAAGGCTTGGAAGCCAAACTGTTTCAGCAGAATTTTTTTTTAACTAAACCCACCTAACCTGGGAGTAAGTAATACTGAAGAATATAACACAGAGAGCCTCCTCTCACCAAATGGATCTTAACCCACACACTCTGTATGTGAACTGGGGCTCTAAGTACCTGAAAAGTTAAATACCAGTGACAACTATCATAATCTCAAAAATAGGGTGACACTGGCTGACAACAAGGGCAGGGGCTGACGTGTGTTTCTGCCCAGATCAATATGGCGTGCAGGGTAGGGTGGGTGGAGCGGGAACACATATATCTTTCTTGTGACTGTATAATGAACAATTTTAGTAATTACTGGACCTCGGGCAGAATTGTTGCCTCTTTTGATTGCAAGGAACATTCAACTGTGAGCATCGTGGTGCGGACATTTTGTTTTTTTTACACGAATATACATAATTCGTATCCAGGTGTTCCAAAGCATCATCCACCTTTGCTGACTCCTGGGCAGTATAGGCCCAATGGCAGCTGCCACTCCCTTCCTCTTTTAAATAGGTTTAATGCCTTTAACACACTTGGGCGGGTCGATTGACTACCTCCCATTAGATGTGATGTTGTAAATGTTTCGCTGGGGAATTACCTGATTCCCCTCTTGTAGGAATTTGTTGCTTTCTGTGCCCTTTGTGAAACTGTGAAGGATGCCCTCACTGTTCCCAGTACAGGTCACACTGCTTCTAGGTGGAGAACACTGGTTTGATCAGGCTTGTTCCAAGGCCCACCGTGATCTAATGAAAGCCCACAAACATTGACCCAGAGACAAAGAGAAGGTGAGACTCTTACGCTGCCTTAATAAAAAGGTAACAAAGAAAAGAAAAGAACGCATCAGGGCTGATGCTTTGGAACAGTTAGCGAATGCATGTGTTATTTGAGATAGGACCACTTTCTGGAGGGTTCTTGACAGCCCCCTCTTAAAGGCAGATGCTGCATCTACATTGAATTTAGTGATGGAGGAAGATAGATGGTTTGACCATTTCTCATCTATATATTCCTTTAACTTAGGGTGGGATTCTCAATCCCATTCTTCAATGATGGGCCGGGCGGGAATTGCTAGCCTGTCTTTCTCTATCTCAGAGACTGCAGGTGCCATATCAAGCTAGCAGGAAATAAGGCACCAGGGTCTGAAGGGCAATCCCCTCATTTGGGCCCCCCTTGTTATCAAGGGTAATTAATGCAGCTGTGTGTTCTGGTCCCCCGAGTTCCTGGGCACAATCTCTTATCATACCCATTTTTAAAAAAGGTGCTCAAGTAGAGCCAAGATGCTACAGGCCCATCTCCTTTGTTGAATCAACTGTCAAGGTTTTGAGCCAGGTGATCTTTGACAGGCTATCTCTTTCAGGCCAGAGAGAATAACATCCAAATTGACCTGCAGTTTGGGTTTAGGCCCGGGTTAAGCACTACTAACTAGTGTCTGAACCTATACTTCGTCATTCAGAAGTATACCATGGCAAAAAGAGGCTCCTTTTTTCACAGTTTTAAGGACTTGACCTCAGGGTTTGACCAGGTAAATCTCACCAAGCTTTGGTCCACGCTGTTGTTATTGGGGGAAAACTGGTGTCCTTCTTGGGGGACTCACACAGGAACATGTCCGCAAGATTCGGGCAGGATGCCTGCTGTACAAGGCCAATCTCAATTACGTTAGACGTGGTTGTATTTTTGCCCCTTTTTTGTTTACTGTTATAGTAATGACCTAGAGGCAGTACTAATAGATGAGAAATCTGATGCTCTCCATGTGGGCTCTCGCCCATTACCAGTTCTGCTTTGCGCAGATGATGTCGTCCTTGTGTCAAGGGCGGCAGTGTGGATGCAATCATTACATAACACTTTTGTAGATTTCATGGACCCGCTAGATCTTTCTATAAATCACCTGAAATCATAAATAATGATTGTTGGTGCCAAGCACACTAAACCTAAAGCTCTTTTTTGTCAAAAAGTAAATAGTGCCAAAGTAAACACTTTCATCTATTTGGGTTTTCTGTTTGATAACAGAGATACCTGGGCCCATTGTTCACCTCCAAACTATTAATGCTTGCCCGCTCATGGGAGGGGGGGCGGTTATAGACTTTTGTGGAAAACTGGGTAGGAAACCACTCAAGCCCCTTCTCCAGGTCTATAATCTAAAATGTATGCTTGTTACAGTTTATGATAGTGATATCTGGGGGTTCAAGAATTGCAGTATTATTCAGGTCGAGAAAAATAGATTCACCGGACGCTTACTGGCTGTCCTGCAAAGTATGTCAAATTTTGTAGTCCATGAGGAGTTGGGCTTCAAATACATTTCGGACACTATTGCCTTAAGACCACTGCTATGGTGGGTAATGGTGTGGTATAATAGTGAGCCTGCCTTAAACTGATTATCAGGAATTGCCTCACCTTGCACAATGTAAGAGCGATCTCCTTGTTCGGCTATTTTAAATATGAATTTACCACCTTGGGTTGCCAGCACTTGTATTTGTGTCCTGACAAGATCATCAAAGCTGATTACGAGTGGGTGAAGCACAATTTTAATAAGTGCGATACTGCCCTTAGAGAAAGTCTAGAATTACAGAAACCTGCTGCCCACGTCTGTTGTTTATTAAAAACTGTTCCTTCATTTCAATTACACTTGACATGGGTGACCAATGTTTACCATCGTCACATATTGACAAGTTTTAGGCTTAATCTTTTTTTACCCTTGATTAGCTTCCCTAAAGGGTGGTATGCTAAGGTATCTCTGGGACCCTGTAGGTGTGATAATTATTTGACTGTTTTTTTCTGGCCCAGGAAAAGATTCCTACTACCTTTTTTAAAAGAACTAAAATGAAGTCAAGTAAGGCCAGCCATGTTATATCTCCAGATGCTTAAGAATATTTATACTTGTGTGTGCTTAGGTAACTTCTTGAGCAGTGTAATCAAGCTCCGGGAGGTCTGGATTTAATTGTCAATGTACTGAAAGTTACTATATACATATATATATATGCACCAAAGCTGGTATCTTTCCAAAATACGAAAAAAACAGCAGCCACGGACTCTTCAGGCTTTTAAATGCAGTAATTTATTGTGCAGAAACAGCCCACTCTATGCGTCTTGGGACTGACTCCCTTGTTCACGAGTGCCATAGTAACATTTGGTGTTCATTTAAATAAACATGTGATCGTGTCTCAATCGGTAACATAGAAAACAGACTTCCGGGACCGGAGTTGCTTCACTTCGTCTTACAATACAAAAAAATCGGCGTGTCCCGCCACATTTGAGTTGCTGTCAACATATTAATAATTGTACCTTTGAAAGTAACAGTCCACAATGAAAGCAAATCAACTCAAAATAAGGAACATGTTATCGCGAGTTCACCATTACAAAATTTATAATACAGTGATTAGCTACGAAGACCATGATTTGATCGTCTTGGTTTCAAAAAATGTAGTTATTCCGCTTCACCTTGTGATCTATTTACATCGGAAATTTCATTGCTGTATTTTCTATATTGCAAAGTCCATATTGCCCAAGTGGGCAGATTACACATTACAAAGCATTGTTCCTTCATTGGTATAAAATTCCTACCAGTAGACCTTACTACTGTCCTGATTCATTCCCTTGTGGGTAAATCAACAGATACTTTAGCTCTTTCACATTCTTCCATATTTAATCTTACCGAGTCTAACACACAAAAATTCAAAAGGGCGTTGTTCTGCCCATGATGACTTTGAAAGTGTCGCGCAACAGGATATTGATTGTCACCATTTTTTATTGCGCGTAAATGCTCTAACACCCTTTTCTTTGCCTTATGTATTGTACTGCCGATGTATGCTTTTTGACATGGGCAGAACAAGGCATACACTGCATACTCGGTATTGCACGATGTGTGCTTCGTAATTTGAAAAGGTTTGCAGTCAGGCGATAGTTTGCATTCTTTTTTGTGTATGCTATTTTTGCATGCTTTACAGTTACGACACGGGTAAAACCCCTATATTCCCAGACTCCTTACTTCAATTGGTTCCACTGCTCTGCAGAGCGTATCTTTGAGGGATTTGGCCTTTCTAAACGTAATCTGGGGCAGGGTCCCTACACTTCTAACAAGATCTTTGTCAGTATGTAGCACTGGCCGGAATTTAGTTAGACTTTTTCTTACATCATGAGCCTGTCTACTTAAGGTTGTAATAAATCTGATTTTAGACTCTTCCTCAGGATCAATTGTCTCTACTAATAGTGAGGCTCTAGTTCTTTCACTGACTTCCCTTTTAGCCTTATTTATTACTGATCTCGAATATTCTCTCTCGAGGAATCTTTTCGTCATAATCATTTCCTCTTTAGCATAACCTTCAGACGTGCTACAATTACGTTTGGCACGTAAAAGTTCTCCAAGTGGTATGCTGTCAATGAGAAAATGAGGGTGACAGCTCCGTGCGTGGAGCAGGCTATTCCCTGCTGTGGTCTTCCTAAACAGTGAACTTTCCAACCCATTCTTCTGTACTGTAAGTTTCAGATCAAGGAATTCAGTGTATCACAGGACCACTGACTAGTGAATTGCAGATTAAAATCATTCTTGTTGAGCACATTGACAAATTCATTGGCTTCTTCTTCGTTCCCCTTCCATACACAGAAAATATCATCAATATAACGCACCCATAGTGCAACTCTGTCTTTGAAAAAGTCCAATTTGCTTACTATCAGTTCCTCCCAGTACCCCAGATAGAGACCCGCAAAGCAAGGAGCAACGCAGGTCCCCATCGAAGTACCGAGGGTCTGTTTGTAAATGTTATTGTCGAACATAAAAAAATTCTGTTTTAGGCAGATGGACATCATTTCAATGATCATTTCAGTGTGAAATAGGTACGAAATTGATCTTTCCTTCATAAAATGTCTACATGCCTGTAGCCCCAAATCATGAGGGATACATGTGTAAAGGATCATTACATCCAAAGACAGCAATGAGTACTCTTCTTTCCATTCAAATCTCTCCAAACGCCTCAAAAAATCACCCGTATCTTTCACATATGAGGGGAGCATCTTGACGAATGACTTCAGAAAAAAGTCAACATATATTGAAGTATTTTCCATACAGCTTTCTCTGGAAGAGACAATCGGTCTCCCAGGAGGATTCTGTATGTTTTTGTGAATTTTTTTTTTTTTTTTTTTTTTTGAAACAGTTTATTGCAATCTCAAGAATATACAGGTATGGGCCTACAACCTTCCGGCCGGCCGCTAGAATGACAGGAGCATATGACATACATACAAAAACACTTGGCGTTGCAGAGGAGCAAAATCAGGAGGTATCAGCGTCGTGGGCCACATCACTCTGACCCCACAATACGGTTTCATTTTACACAAACAACACAAAAACCACACCCACAAGGCAACCTGCAATCGACAGTAACAGCACGTGCTCCCCGAATGGGGGACCCCAGCCATCCACAGGAGTCTAAAGAGGGGAAGGGGAACAGATCGAGGACTGGGGGAATTCCGTGCTCGGGGCTAGGAAAGGAGTCAACTAAGGGGACGGGGCTGGTGAGGCCGCAGGCAGCAATGGTGGCGCGCAGATACCCCTGCGGTAGGCGTTCCAGGGGCCCCATACCTTCACCCCTGCCCCAGGCTTACCCCTCGCCACATACACCACCTTTTCTCGGAACATGCACCAGTCCATGTGTTCTTTCCAGGCCGACACCGCCGGGGGCCTCTGGGATCCCCACAGTTGAGCAATGTCACGCTTAGCTATCATATATCCCAGAGTCACCCATCGCGTCTGCGGAACCGAGTAGTCAGTTGGTTCCCACACATTCAGCAGGCATCTCCTCGCTTCAGGCAGCAGCGCGACATGCGTAACCACTCGCAGGACCTCATGCACACCACGCCAGAATCGCTCCACCTTCGGGCATTCCCACAAAATATGCAAAAAAGTCGCCAAAGCACCACACCCACGCTTACACAACCCATCCTCAGCATAGCCCATACGCAGAAGCCTTGGCCCCGTCATGTAAACCCGGTGGAGTATCTTAAGCTGGACGAAGCGAAGGCGAGCCGGTATGGCCACCTCCTTCGGAGAGGCCACCGCGGAAATCCAGTCTTCGTCGTCCAACTCCAGCCCGTCGGCAACCCAAGCCTCGCGGAGGCCAGTCAGCAGGCCCGAGCGGTCATTAATCAATTTTTTGTAAATAAGGGAGATCGTGCTGTCCGGAACGTGGCCATCCAGCACTCTATCCTCCAGGGGGGAAGACTCCGGGATGGAGGCGACGTCTGGGAAGACTGAGCCCAGCGCGTGACGGACCTGCAAGTACCGAAAGTATTCACTGCCCTGCAGCTGAAACTCCGTCTGCAGCGTCTCGAATGTTTTAAATCCCCCTCTCGTCCAGAGGTCCCCCACTTTACTGATGCCGATCGTGTCCCACTTCTCAAAGCCCTTCGAGGTCCACAGGGAGCCCAATCTCTCAGACGCGTACAACGGTGAAGCCCGGGTCAAACGGTCCTTCCACCCCATAGCTGCGTTAGCCGCGTGCCATACTCGTACCATGACACGCGTAGGTCCCGTCAGGCGGGGGCCGGGCGCGCCAGAGTAGAGCGCTCGATTATAATCGCCACCAGGCAGGAGCATCTTGTCCATTTCAAATGCCGGGTTTAAGGCGGGCCCGTAAAGGCCATGATTAATTGCAGCCAGCTGGGAGGCCCAGTAATACCGTTTAATATCCGGGAGGGCAATCCCCCCGTCGTACCATGGGAGCGTCAACTTCGCCAGGGCAATACGCGGCCTCCCGTCCCAGAACAGGCGGCGCTGTAGACTCTCCACCTCACGGAAGTAGCGCGCCGGGACTAAATCCATAGTATTCTGGAGAGCGTACAGGAAGCGTGGCAACGACATCATCTTAAACAATGCCGCCCGGCCGAGCGGCGAAAGCGGCAGGCGCCGCCAGTGCGCGACGTCCTCCTTCAAGCGCTGGAGGGGGGGAAGCAAATTCCGCTCGTAGCGGGCCTCCGGGTCCAGAGTAATGTAAACCCCTAGGTACCGAAACCCCTGTGAGGCAATCTGGATCGGACAGCCCCGCGGGAGGAAGGGAGCCTCCCCGGAAAGCACATACACACATGATTTAGCCCAGTTGATGACAAGGCCTGAATTGCGGCCGAATGAGCGCAAAACATCAACCAGGACAATCAATGATTTACGCGGGGAGGCTAGGTACAAAAGGATATCGTCAGCGTATAGGGACACGCGGTCCTCATATTCGGGGGTCCAACGGAGACCACGGATGGAAGGGTGCCACCGCAGCCACTCCGCCAGGGGTTCCAAGGCCAGCGCGAACAGGAGCGGCGACAAGGGACAGCCCTGTCGTGTGCCCCGTCCCAGCTCGAATGGGACCGATACTCTTCCATTCACCACCACCTGCGCCAATGGGCCCGAGTACAACAATTTGACCCAGCTGATGAACCCCGGGCCAAATCCAAACTTCGCCAGCATGGCCCAGATGTATGGCCACTCGAGCGTGTCAAACGCCATGGTGGCGTCTAAGGACGCCAATATGGCCGGCTCCCGCACAAACGGGACACGCGCGAGCACCCCGTGCAAGCGCCTCAGATTAAGGGCCGTGTTGCGATGGGGAATAAAGCCGGACTGGTCTTGGTGGACCAGGTCGCCCACCACGCCGACCAGCCGGTTGGCTAGCACCTTGGCGAGGATTTTGGGCTCCGCATTCAAGAGCGAGATAGGCCGGTAGGATGTAACCCGGTCTCGAGGTCTCCCCTCCTTGTGGATCACCACGATTGTAGCCAGACGTTGGTCCGGCGGGAGGGAGCCCAGCGAGTGGGCCGCCAGGAACATCGCACGGAGGTGGGGTGCCAGTACATCCGGTCGCAGCTTATACAACTCGATAGGGATGCCGTTCGGGCCCATGGCCTTGCCGGATGCGACCGAGCGTATGGCGAGGGCAATTTCGTCGGCGGTAGGAGCGGCATCTAACGACACCCTGTCCTCCACCGAAAGGGAAGGCAGCGCGATATCCCTAAGCAGGGCATGGGAATCATCCTCCGAGCAGGGAGAAACCGGGGAATACACCTCGCGAAAATAATCCGCGAAACAAGAGACGATGTCTTCTGGCTCGGTGACACGCACACCATCCATCCTCTCAATCAGCGGGACCACACGACTCGCTCTCTCCTTTTTATCCAACCATGCAAGCAGTTTACCAGCCTTATCACCCACATCATACAGTCGCCCCTGTTGCTCTCTATAGAGGCCCCTGGCCGCCTCCGTGACGAGGGCCCTGTAGGCCGCCTGCTTAAGTTGTAGGACATGTAGTGCAGCATCCGTCACCCCACCCTCTAGATCACCCTCCAATTCAGCGATTTCGGCCTCCACCCGGGTCACCTCCTCCTGCTCGCGCCTCCGGGCATGGGAAATAAAGGAGAGGGCCTCCCCTCTAAGAACTGTTTTGAAAGCTTCCCACAGGGAGATAGCCGAAGGGACGGACCCCACATTCTCATCGAAATACCGCTGCAAGGATTTAATCAAATCAGCGCGAATGGTGGGGTCGCGCAGGTACCAGGCATTGATTGGAGCTACTCTGCCCTCCCCCCTCGGGAAGACGTCAAAGTGCAACAGGAGCGGGGAGTGATCTGAAATACCCCGCGCCAAATGGCGTACCTCTCCTACCCTCCCAACATAGGCCGCAGGGACAAGGACATAATCAAGCCGTGAGAGGCTACCATGGGCACCCGAGTGGAAAGTGTACTGCAGCTGCGTGGGATGTTTTAAGCGCCAGCAGTCCACCAATCCCAGTGTATCTAAGAAGCCGGACAGCCACGCCTGCGCCCGGGGGAGGTCCCTAGGGGGGTGACGATCCACGGTCCCAGAAACCACCGCATTGAAGTCCCCCCCAACCACCAGAAGCCCCCCCGGAAGGTCAAGGAGGAGGCGTCCTAGGTCTGCAAAAGTCGTGGACTGTAACCCCGGTGGGACGTACACTGATACAAAGACAACTACTTTACCCTCCATTCTCCCCACTAAGACAGTGTAGCGTCCCCTCTCATCATGGCGCACCTCGTCTATTTCCAACGGGAGCGAGTTCTTCACCATGATGCCCACCCCCCGTGAGCCCGACGTGAAGCCCGAGTGGGCCACCAAACGATAGCCACGCCGATTCATGGCACAAAAGGAATTACCAATAAGGTGTGTCTCCTGCAGAAAGACCACATCTGGCGAAAGTCGTTTCAAATACTGCAGGACCACACCTCGCTTAATCCTATCCCCCAGTCCGTTAACGTTCCAGGACAATAAAGCCAGGTCCCTACCCCCCATCACATACAGAAGCCATCATTCGTCCCCCGGAGAGCACCTTAAAAACACAAATACAATAAAGGGTTTGCCTTGCGGTAAAAACAAACAACACCCCACCCCAACCCACCCATCCCAACAGAACTCCCCCCTCCCTGCACCCCTGCATGAGCCCAAATAGCCCCCCCAAAGTGCTGTGTGCCTGTCGCCCCATGAATGATTAAACTAACTAGTCCCCCAGAGGAGGAGGGAGAGCCCCCAAGAGACCCCGTACCACCTCCACAGGAGGGAGACTTAACGAACAGTCAAAAATGATGACAATGTTGTCCAGAGCAAGGCCTACTATCAGTCCTGATCCGGCGAGCCCTCCCCTCCAACCGCGCCCCCCCCACCCCCCCGGCCCCGATCCCCGGGCAAGGAGTCCAACCAGTCCCCGGCTGCCTCGGGACGATCAAAAAAGTGCGTGCGGCCATCCACCTCCACCCGCAACTTAGCTGGAAAAAGCATCGCATACTTGAGGTTCAGGTCCCGTAGACGACGTTTGACTCCGAGAAAGCTCAGTCTCTGCTTCTGGACCGCTGGGGTGAAATCAGGATAGAAGTTCACATCCATATTGTCAAGTCTGACCGGTCCTTGTTGCCTAGAAGTCTGAAGGATAGCGTCTCTGTCCCGAAAGTTGAAAATCCGGGCAATGAGAGGCCGCGGAGGGGCTCCGGCCTTAGGTCTTCCTCCGGGAACCCTGTGGGCACGTTCCACCGCAAAGAATTTACTCAGCCCCCGGGGCTGGAGATGGGTGAGAATCAGATCCTCCACAAACAGGTCCGCCGCCGCCTCCTCACGTCCCTCCGGTACCCCGACAATGCGGACATTGTTCCTCCGGGCCCGACCCTCGGAATCCTCCAGTCGACGATCCATCAGGGCGCTCGCCTGGCCGAGCCGGCGCACCTCCTTTTGGAGGGCCGCCACGTCCGCCGTAAGGCCCGAAGTGGTGTGGGCCAAAGAATCGACCCGGTCATTGGTCTTGGATAAATCGGCCCTCACCAGGCCAACATCCACGTGGACCGAGTCAATCTTTTGCGCCAGTGTGTCAAAGCGCTGGTCCACCGAGGCCTTCATCTCGGCGATAGCGCCCATAACATCTCGCAGGGTCAGATCCGCGGGCAGCGTAGGAGCATCAGTCGGGCCCTCAGGGGGCCGATGCGGCACCTCGGGAGATCCCTTCTGGAGGGTGTAGCGGTCCATGCTGTTGGACTGATGGGCCGCACCACGGCGGGTCGATTTCACCTTTGCCCGGTCGCCATCTTGCTTTGTGGACATGGTTTCAGTCCCCAAATCGTGCCAATCACCTCGGAAAAAGCCGACAAACCAGTTCACGGGCTCTGGGGGGGGGCCACCACAGGTCCGCAGGACGGATCACAGCCGGCGGGCCAGCAGGGCACCCCAACGAGGCCACACCACCGCACACCGCCCCGCAACCCAACCTCGCCCGAGCAGCAAGGAGGGTGCAAAAGCGAAAGTGAAAGTGCGGGGTACGCGAGTCGCCCAGCCCTGCCCGCCGCTGTTGATCACTTTGTCTCCGGATCGCCCCGCAACTCCAATCCGGGGGGCCGGCGTGGAGAAGGCCGCAAACCTCAATCGGTGCTCCCGCCGGTGTCCGAGGTCCAATTTGGAAATGGAAAACGGGTGACACCTCAGCTCGGGCTCACCAACACAGTCCCCTCATCTAGGACAGGATATTTTCAGGATTTATGTAGGAGGTCACGGAGGTCCTCGGGAGCCTCGCACCTACGCGGCCATCTTGGTTGCGCGCTAGGCTCCTCCCAGCGTTTTTGTGAATTTTGGGGAGTAAGTACAAAGCAGGGAGTTTGGGAAACTTACAAAGAAGAAAACAGTACTCCCCGTGATCTAATAGCTTTTTGTCTCTCCATTCAGTGGGAAAAGTTTTTGAAATGCTTTAACGGAATTCTCATATTCCATTCTGTTACCTCATATGTGAAAGATACGGGTGATTTTTGTAGGCGTTTGGAGAGATTTGAATGGAAAGAAGAGTACTCATTGCTGTCTCTGGATGTAATGAGCCTTTACACATGTATCCCTCATGATTTGGGGCAACAGGCATGTAGACATTTTATGAAGGAAAGATCAATTTCGTACCTATTTCACACTGAAATGATCATTGAAATTATGTCCATCTGCCTAAAACTGAATTTCTTTATGTTCGACAATAAAATTTACAAACAGACCCTCGGTACTTCGATGGGGACCTGCTTTGCTCCTTGCTTTGCGGGTCTCTATCTGGGGTACTGGGAGGAACTGATAGTGAGCAAATTGGACTTTTTCAAAGAGAGAGTAGCACTATGGGTGCGTTATATTGAGGATATTTTCTGTGTATGGAAGGGGAACGAAGAAGAAGCCAATGAATTTGTCAATGTGCTCAACAATAATGATTTTAATCTGCAATTCACTAGTCAGTGGTCCTGTGATACACTTGAATTCCTTAATCTGAAACTTACATGTAGCGATCACCCATCACATACCAGACAAACAGGCTACATACCGCCGCGTCTATCCCCCTGCTTCCGGGCTCCGGTTGAGAAAATGTCCAGTGAACTACATTACCCAGCAGGTAGTGGGGCGCAACAACAGGAAGGGAACAAACAGTTCCGTATGTAAGCACCTCCTCCTGAGGAGGAAGGTGCTTGACAATCTTCTAGGCTCGAGAATCAGGATGGCGGATGGTGCTCCCCGCCGGATTACCAGCTAGAAGAATTTGCAGCGTCGTTCCAGTCGCCTTTCAGGACTCTCGCAACTCGGAGGAAGATTCGTTGGAGGTTCAGGTATTTCGAAGGAACGCCGGTGCACGTCCTTCAACTCTGCCCTCTTTTCCGTTTTCAGCGTGTGCGAGCTGTGGTTAGACTCGAAGGAAACATCAGTGCGTAATCCTTCATTTGCCACGACTTGGGTTACGCCTTAGTACCCCTACATGAGCAAAAGAAGCGCAGGAGCGTTTTCCTTTTGCTCAAGACTTTTGGCCACGAGTATTGTGTGTCGAGACATTTGGGGCTACGAACTACTTTATCCTGCATGTGCTGACATAACATGCTAGTGAAGTAGTTCGTGTACACTTTCCCGCCTGGATATAATTACATGCCACTACCTGGAAGAGTAAGCAGAAGCGCCAGGGAATAACGTTGTGTCTGACTTGTACATATTTTGGATTCCTCCTCCAGCGCTGAGTATACATTGTAGAGGTGCATTGCAGGTGCTAGCATTGTATGGTGAAACAGACTTCAATCTGGGCATTGTGTGCTAGGGAACTAATTCCATATTACTGTGGAGCAACAGTGTCATATAGAATTCTAGTAGTATAAGTTGATGCAGATTCTCTGTCCCTGGATGCATTTTGGTAGTGGGCATTGTAAGCCTAATTGAAGTATTTCTGGTGAGTGGGTTCCGATGACAGCATTGGGGGGTGTCGGAATACCATAGGGCAATTCTCATATGTGTTGTGTTTTCTCCTGTCCTCCAGAGTTCTATTCCTGAAGAACATCTTACAGTCCCCTAGACCAGACCAAGAAGGGACAAGAGAGTCGCAGTTTATTATTTTATCCCCTTCCCTTTTTCCCCCGGGCACAACCTCACGCAGAAGGGTTCTCTTTCCTCTGTTGGGGGTTGCGTTCTAGGGAATTACAGAGCTAATCGTCTTCCATCGTCTCTGCTGGACATCAGGGAAGGTTAGTGGCGTGGTTTCTTACTTGTGCTACTGACGGTCTGACAGATTGTCAAGCCCAGGTTTGACGCCAGCCCGGACGATGGATACCAACGCGGTGTTGGCGTCGCTGTTGGAGAGTTTAACTGCTCTTCAACAGGAGGTTCAGACCTCTCGATTGGAAAACCAGAACCTACAAAGGGAGATGGGTACCTTGCCTAGAGAGGTTGCGGGCCTCTCCCACAGGGGTCCTGGGGAGGGTTCCTACATTAGAGCAGCAACACTACAACCTCCTATACACACTATACAGTCTCCCTCCCCAGCAGCTCAAGGGGGTGGGTTTTTTACAGCCTCCTCGGTTCATCCACCCTCAACTGACGCTGTACCCATCGTCCATGTGATACAGAACACAGGCATAGCCCTGGCCCCCCCGGAACAATTCTATGGGGACCCAAAGAAGTTTGAGACTTTCCTGAATCAATGCCGGCTTCATTTTTTATGCAAACCAGCTGTGTTTCATGATGAGACGGCCAAGACGGCATTTATTATGTCAAACATGGGGGGTCATGCAGCCAGCTGGACCATCCCTCTGATGGAAAGAAACGATCCTGTTTTGCACCGATTCACTGATTTTTGTCTGGAAATGAGGAAGCTGTTCGACAGGAAGTCACACATGATGACTTAAGACCGAGAACTGCTCACCCTACGGCAAGGGTCCCAGGAACTGCTGACTTACATCACCACGTTTAATCGTTTAGTGGTAGAAACCGATTGGCCCTCTGAAAAACGAATTACTCTGTTTTATCAAGGATTACGAGGAGAACTCAAAGATGTCCTTGCCCAGGTAGTCCAGTTACTGCAAACCTGTGAGGAATTGATTGACTTAACTGTCCAACTAGATCACAGACTGCAGGAAAAAAAAGGGGATAAAAACAGGAGGAGACACTCGCTACTCGTATACCAGAACCAAAGGCTCCGTGGAGGAACACCTCAAATCCCCAGAAGGACCCGAACCTATGCAGCTAGGAGGGATTCGGGGTCCCCTTACCTCAGAGGAGAAGAAAAAACGATGAAAGTTGAAACTGTGTCTCTATTGTGGGAAAGGGGGCCATTTTATTAGAGAATGCTGTGCTCGGACATCGATCCCTGAAAGAACTTCCGTTCCCCGGATACAAGCAACGATAAGGCAAGGAGAACCAGCGGAAAACTGAGGAGCCCAAATCAGGTGGAGATCTCTGACTTGGGTACAAGAGGTACAACGATCTCATCAGTGCTTGTTAATATCCAACATCCCGCGGTAGCACACATGAACGTCTGTGTCTCCCTGTGGACCACAGCACAGAAGGCATTAGAGGTGGACGCCCTGTTGGATTCCGGAGCCACCGGGAATTACATCGACCGGGAATTCGCTCTGAAATGTGGAATCCTGTGTGAAAAGAAAGAAACCCCAGAACATGTGAAAGCGGTAGATGGGACGGCTCTGACTTCAGGTCCTGTGACGTACCACACTCTTTCCCTATTGATGGAGTTTGGCCCTGATCACCAGGAATACATCCAGTTCGACCTCATAGACGCTCCCCAGTTTCGTCTTATCCTTGGAATGCCTTGGCTGACGTTGCATGATCCAGTGGTCAGTTGGGCGGCCCGCACAGTTACCATGGCCTCTGAATACTGCAGAAAACATTGCAATAAAGGGGAAAACCACCATAGGAATAGCGAAGCTACGCCCTCGACGTACCTGGCGACGGCATGTGTACAAGAACCATATTGCTGTTCTACGGTTCTGCCTGACATCTACAGCACATATCAACCCCTTTTTGACAAACAGATAGCGACTCAGTTACCACCACATCGAGTGTATGACTGTCGTATCGAGCTGATACCAGGAGCCGACATACCCTGGAGCAGGGTGTATGCTCTAACAGAACCGGAGACACAATACCTGAAGACGTACCTCAAAGAAATCCTTGCTTCCGGGTTTATCAGACGCTCCTCTTCACCGGCATCCTCCCCTCTTTTCTTCATTCCGAATAAAGACTGTGATGAATTACAGACATGTATTGATTACCAAGCTATCAACCGGGTGACAATAAAAAATCGATACCCACTTCCTCTGATACCGGTACTCCTGGATCAGCTGAAGGGAGCTCGGTATTTCACCAAGCTCGACCTTAGAGGAGCCTATCATTTAGTGCGAGTAAAGAAGGGGGACAAATGGAAGACCGCATTCAGAAAGAAATTTGGTCTCTTTGAGTATCAGGTGATGCCCTTTGGGCTTTGCAACGCTCCCGCGGCCTTCCGGTTTTTTATGGACGAGATGTTACGAGGCTACTTGGAGACGTTTTGTGTAGTCTATATTGATGACATTTTAATTTACTCAACTTCACTCCCGGAACACATTACCCACGTGAAAGCAGTTTTAGATCGACTTCAACAACATTCCCTATATGCCAAGCTAGAGAAATGTCTTTTCCATGTCCAGGAAGTCGCCTTTTTAGGTTATGTCATCAATGCCCAGGGTTTCCAAATGGATAACAGTAAGGCCGATGCTATTACGAAATGGAGAACACCACAGAACATCAAATCAGTACAAAGCTTCCTCGGTTTTGCCAATTACTATAGATGTTTTATCAAAGACTTCTCGAAGATAATACATCCCATTTCCAGTCTCCTGCGAAAGAATGCCCCTTTCATATGGGGAGAGGAGGCCACCCGGTCTTTTCAACAGTTAAAGGGCAAGTTCATTCAGGCTCCCATCCTGCGCCATCCTGATCCGCACCTCCCTTTTGTCTTAGAAACGGATGCCTCACAGTATGCAGTGGGAGGAGTGCTGTCTCAACGTGATCCTGAAACAGGCCAGCTGCACCCCGTGGCATATTACTCACGGAAACTAACCCCCAGTGAAGGTAATTACACCATTTCTGACAAGGAGTTGCTGGCGATAAAAAGAGCCTGCGAAGAATGGCGACATTATCTTTTAGGAGCATTGCATACGATAGAGATCTACACCGATCATAGGAACCTGTTGTTTCTGAAAACCGCAAAGGCCCTGACCCCTCGCCAACTACGCTGGACTCTGTTCTTCTCAGATTTTGACTTCATAATCAGGTATCAGCCAGGACCACAAAACAGGAAAGCAGATGCCCTTTCCCGTATGGAAGAACCAGAAGACGAGAACGTCATGGACAAACCCGATCCACCTTTTATCCTAACCGAAGCAGCCAGTCCTACGCAATCCATTGCACTTTTCACCTCCCAAGATTTCCTGGAGGACATTCGAGTATCTTTAGCAGAACTAGACATACAGGCCTGGATCCATGAAGACCCAGAACATCGAGCGGAAAAGGAGAATCTCGCATACCATTATCATGCATTATACATACCAAACGAAACACTACAGAAACAAGTACTGACATGGGCCCACGATTCTGTACTGGGAGGACACATGGGTGTATACAAAACTATTGCATGTGTGGAACGTTCCTTTTGGTGGCCAGGTTTACGAAAAAACGTCCAAGAATACATTGGGAACTGCGCAATATGCGCACAGGGAAAGGCCTGTCACGCCAAACCCACGGGTCTGCTTCGGTCCCTACCCACTCCCCCACGACCATGGCACACATTATCAATGGACTTTATTGTGGAAATGCCCCCCTGTGATGGGAACACCACAGTATTAGTGATAGTTGATCATCTCACAAAGATGGGACATTTCATTCCATTAGTAGGCGTACCCACATCATCAGAACTGGCTTTGGTATTCCTTCACCATGTAGTCAGAGCCCACAGAATCCCGTGTGTTTTGATTACAGACAGGGGGACGCAGTTCACTTCGCGTTTTTGGAGGGCCCTTTGTAAGACAATGAACATTCAAGCCCGGCTCTCCTCCAGCTACCATCCGCAGACAGATGGCAAAACGGAACGTCTAAATCAGACTCTAGAACAGTAACTTCGCTGCTTTACCTTACAAAACACGCAGAACTGGTCCACATTGTTATGGTTGGCAGAGTTCGCCTATAACAATGCTACACACTCCACCTTGGGCTGCTCTCCTTTTTTTTGTCTTTATGGTCACCATCCAAACATGCTCCCATTTGAATGGGCCATCCAATCCCCATTACCCAGTATACAGGAACATCATGCTCATCTCAGGGCTGTGTTGATTGATGCCAAACAAAACCTTGCCACGGCTCAATCCGCACAGAAACACTTTGCAGATAAGAAGAGAAAAAAAGAACCCAACTACCAGGTGGGAGATAAGGTATGGTTATCCACAAAGAATCTACACCTAAAGGGCATCAACAAGCTAAAACCAAAATACGTAGGCCCCTATAGCATAGAGGAGGCGATTAACCCTGTAGCAATGAGATTGTCACTACCTCAGTCATGGCAGATCCATCCTGTCTTTCATGTATCGCTCCTCAAACCTTGTCCTGCCAGCATGAGACTACCTGAGAAACCTCTCCCTCTAGATATAGATGGTCAAGAAGAGTACGAGGTACAAGAGATCCTAGATTCCCAGCAGGTACGGGGGAGAATTCAATACCTAGTGGATTGGAAGGGGTTTGGGGTGGAGGATCGGACTTGGGAGCCTAAAGACAATCTCCATTGCCCTGAGTTGGTAGAAAGGTTCCATACCCTACACCCTGGTAAACTCGGGCGACCGCCGAGTTGGCGGTCCTTGAGAGGGGGTACTGTAGCGATCACCCATCACATACCAGACAAACAGGCTACGTACCGCCGCGTCTATCCCCCTGCTCCCGGGCTCCGGTTGAGAAAATGCCCAGTGAACTACATTACCCAGCAGGTAGTGGGGCGCAACAACAGGAAGGGAACAGTTCCGTATGTAAGCACCTCCGCCTGAGGAGGAAGGTGCTTGACAATCTTCTAGGCCCGAGAATCAGGATGGCGGATGGTGCTCCCCGCCGGATTACCAGCTAAAAGAATTTGCAGCGTCGTTCCAGTTGCCTTTCAGGACTCCCGCAACTCGGAGGAAGATTCGTTGGAGGTTCAGGTATTTCGAAGGAACGCCAGTACGCGTCCTTCAACTCTGCCCTCATTTACGTTTTCAGCGTGTGTGAGCTAGAAGGAAACGTCAGTGCGTAATCCTTCATTTGCCGCGACTTGGGTTACGCCTTAGTACCCCTACATGAGCAAAAGAAGCGCAGGAGCGTTTTCCTTTTGCTCGAGACTTTTGGCCACGAGTATTGTGTGTCGAGACATTTGGGGCTACAAACTACTTTATCCTGCATGTGCTGACATAACATGCTAGTGAAGTAGTTTGTGTACACTTTCCCGCCTGGATATTATTACATGCCACTACCTGGAAGAGTAAGCAGAAGCTCTAGGGAATAACGTTGTGTCTGACTTGTACACATTTCGGATTCCTCTTCCAGCGCTGAGTATACAATGTAGAGGTGCACTGCAGGTGCTAGCATTGTATGGTGAAACAGACTTCAATCTGGGCATTGTGTGCTAGGGAACTAATTCCATATTACTGTGGAGCAACAGTGTCATATAGAATTCTAGTAGTATAAGTTGATGCCGATTCTCTGTCCCTGGATGCATTTTGGTAGTGGGCATTGTAAGCCTAATTGAAGTATTTCTGGTGAGTGGGTTCCGATGACAGCATTGGGGGGTGTCGGAATACCATAGGGCAATTCTCATATGTGTTGTGTTTTCTCCTGTCCTGCAGAGTTCTATTCCTGAAGAGCATCTTCCAATCCCCTAGACCAGACCAAGAAGGGACAAGAAAGTCGCAGACAGTTTATTATTTTGTCCCCTTCCCGTTTTCCCCCGGGCACGACCTCACGCAGAAGGGTTCTCTTTCCTCTGTTGGGGGTTGCGTTCTAGGGAATTATGGAGCTAATCGCCTTCCATCGTCTCTGCTGGACATCGGGGAAGTTTAGTGGCGTGGTTTCTTACTTGTGCTACTGACGGTCTGACATTACAGTACAGAAGAATGGGTTGGAAAGTTCACTGTTTAGGAAGACCACAGCAGGGAATAGCCTGCTCCACGCACGGAGCTGTCACCCTCATTTTCTCATTGACAGCATACCACTTGGAGAACTTTTCCGTGCCAAACGTAATTGTAGCACGTCTGAAGGTTATGCTAAAGAAGAAATGATTATGACGAAAAGATTCCTCGAGAGAGGATATTCCAGATCAGCAATCAATACGGCTAAAAGGGAAGTCAGTTAAAGAACTAGAGCCTCACTATTAGTAGAGAAAATTGATCCTGAGGAAGAGTCTAAAATCAGATTTATTACAACCTTTAGTAGACAGGCTCATGATGTAAGAAAAAGTCTAACTAAATTCTGGCCAGTGCTACATACTGACAAAGATCTTGTTAGAAGTGTAGGGACCCTGCCCCAGATTACGTTTAGAAAGGCCAAGTCCCTCAAAGATACGCTCTGCAGAGCAGTGGAACCAATTGAAGTAAGGAGTCTGGGAATACAGGGGTTTTACCCGTGTTGTAACTGTAAAGCATGAAAAAATAGCATACACAAAAAAGAATGCAAACTATCGCCTGACTGCAAACCTTTTCAAATTCCGAAACACACATCGTGCAATACCGAGTATGCAGTGTATGCCTTGTTCTGCCCATGTCAAAAAGCATACATCGGCAGTACAATACACAAGGCAAAGAAAAGGGTGTTAGAGCATTTACGCGCAATAAAAAAAAGGTGACAAGCAATATCCTGTTGCGCGACACTTTCAAAGTCATCATGGGCAGAACAACGCCCTTTTGAATTTTTGTGTGTTAGACTCGGTAAGATTAAATGAGAGAGATGGGAACAGAGTACAAGATCTTAGACGCCTCGAGTCAAAACTGATTATTCAATACAGGACTTTAGTTCCCATAGGACATAATTGTGATGAAGAAATGGCAGCGCATTTAGGTTAGGAGATCATAACTGATTTGGACATTGGTTGCGAAACACTGCTTCTAGGCTAATGTTATTCTAAAATGGAATATTTTGGAAATTTGAATACGTAATTTGATTGTAATAAAGAAAAAAGTTTTATCCTGTCTTAGTTAAAGAATGAGCTTAGGTTTTTCTAAATTATACGCACTGTGGTATGGTGTAAGAATGTATTTTCACATGTAAGATTAATTTGTTTTTATTTGGGTTTCAGAGAACAGATTGGTTGCCATATGGAATAATGTGAAAGAGCTAAAGTATCTGTTGATTTACCCACAAGGGAATGAATCAGGACAGTAGTAAGGTCTACTGGTAGGAATTTTATACCAATGAAGGAACAATGCTATGTGATGTGTAATCTGCCCACTTGGGCAATACGGACTTTGCAATATAGAAAATACAGCAATAAAATTTCCGCTGTAAATAGATCACAAGGTGAAGCGGAATAACTACATTTTTTTAAACCAAGACGATCAAATTATGGTCTTAGTAGCTAATCACTGTATTATAAATTTTGTAATGGTGAACTCGCGATAACATGTTCCTTATTTTGAGTTGATTTGCTTTCATTGTGGACTGTTACTTTCAAAGGTACAATTATTAATATCTTGACAGCAACTCAAATATGGCGGGACACGCCGATTTGTTTGTATTGTAAGACGGAGTGAAGCAACTCCTGTCCCGGAAGTCTGTTTTCTATGTTACCTATTGAGACACGATCACATGTTTATTTAAATGAGCACCAAATGTTACTACGGCACTGGTGAACAAGGGAGTTACTCCCGAAACACGTAGAGTGGGCCGTTTCTGCACAATAAATTACTGCATTTAAAAGCCTGAAGAGTCCGTGGCTGCTGTTTTTTCATATTTTGGAAAGATGCCAGCTTTGGTGCATAGTTAGAGGTTCGCTTCCTCGCCACGGACTGCCATCGACAGAGGCGGGGGAAAGGCGGTTTCGGTGCCTCTGCACCGACGTGTGAGTGTTGTGATATATATATATATATATATATCTTCACTAAAAATAGTACCACATTCTTACGCTCTTATACAATCATTGATACAAGCACACACTCATCCATACAGCCACTCTCACAATCACACACTCTCCCAAATACCAACTTATATACTCTTACACGTATATATACTGCCTTTCACATATGTAGTTACTGACACATGTACAACTGAGATATACATTCAATCCCTAACACACCCATACATACACTCACTCAACCATACAGTTCATCACAGATGTACTCTTAAAACCATGCACCCATAGAATCACCCAGTCACTCATCTATGCACAGAGTCACACACACCCTACCCACACAAACACTCAGGCACCCATACAGATACTCAGACAACCAATCAATAACCCATATAGACACTCATATAGCTATTCACAAAACCATGCAGCCACTTATACACCAACAGACAGACACATACAGACTTTCACACAGTTTAGTCTGCAGTAAGATACATTTAATGACTCACTTATAGAATCAGTTACGCACCTAGAAAATCATCCATTCACGCACTTGTACACCCACTCATTCTTCCACAGGCCTTTCACTATAAATATATAAACATATTTAAACTTTTCAGAAAAACACACAGTCACTGGATGACGTCATCAGTGATGTCATCAGTGATGTCATTTGAGATGTCATCAGTGATGTCATCAGTGATGTCACTGACCATGTCATGAGTGATGTAATATGTGACGTCATCAGCAGTGCATTGCGGGGGCGCGAGTTATAGTTAGCTGCACTAACTAGAACAGGGGAATTTCTAGGGTTTTGTACGAGGGAAATGTCCAGCTAACTATACCACCCCTGAAACCTATGGTTTTTTCAGTGAATTTCAAGGGTTTTTTAAATGCCAATTCCTAACTATAATGTGCATGAAACCTATGGTTTTTTCAGTGAATTTCTAAGGTTTTTTAAATGCCAATTACTAACTATAACGCCCCTGAAACCTTTGGTTTTTTCAGTGAATTTCAAGGGTTTTTTAAATGCCAATTCCTAACTATAACGTGCATGAAACCTATGGTTTTTTCAGTGAATTTCAAAGGTGTTTTAAATGCTAATTCCTATCTATAACGTATCTCTGAAGATATCATGTTTAATGATTTTGATTGGATTTGTATATTTTTCAAATTCAGTGTGTCAATTTCATTAATTACATTTTTTTTAAATACATTTTTATCACCATTTTTTAAACTTATTTTTTCAATTAGTTCATGTAAAAATTAAAAAATATTATTTGAACTTAATGGGTTTTTCAAACATATTTTTTTAACTATATGTTCAAAACTTTATTTTCTTTTTTTTTTCACTGTTCTTGGATCCGCGCACCCTATGCGCACTGTTCTCGTTCCCTACGCGATAACATCTGCGCATGGTATGCGTCGGGTACGTGTTTAGTGCGCGTTTGCAATGTGACCGGTACGCGACTCCCACCCTATACGCGACACGTTCGCTGTATGTAACGCAACGTTTACGCGCTTCCACGATACGTCATCTGCGTCTATGACGCGGTAGGTGCGCGGATCCTGCAAAATATTTAACATTTAAAAAAACATATATATATGTATTTCATGTGAATATTAATTGAAGACAAACTCTAAACTGGTCTTAAAACTAATATATTTTTACATCTAATCCTATAATTTTTTTTAATTCAATTTCGCGGATGCGCGCTGGGTGTGTGCTGCGTAAGCGCAGGGTGCGAGGATCCCATGTGACCTGCAAAAAAAGAGATTTGATTGGTTCATTACACTTCCTCTTCTAACTATTGAAAGACCCCACCCATTTCAATCATTCTTCTTTGACCTTCTTTAGTGCACCATCTCTTTGGAGAGAAGAAGATTTTTTAGACTAAGTTTATACTTAGCTCTAACACTTTTCAACCAAAAATGGCTTCAGGGCAGCAGGCATCACCTGCATCTCCTCATAGTTCTGAGGATGTATTTTTGGAGGAGGCACCACCCAAAGAACGTTTTTCTTCAGTGGTGTGGACATTTTTTACTTTTCCCTAGGGGCAGAATAAGACCAATGCCACCTTGGTCACGTGCAAGATTTGCAAAAGAGTGTTGTCACGAGGGGATCCTAACAAGAAATACTCATGCGGCACGGCAAGTATGATGAAGCACCTGAGGAGCCTCCAGCCAAACAATCTTGCACGACAAGAGTGCAAACGGATGGGAAACACTCCTGCTCCTGCGCCATCCACCTCATCGCAGCCGAGCACATCAAGAGTGCATCCATCAGCCCAAACCTTGGACATCCGTCCTCAATTTCAATATTTAAAAGTGCTCTGCACAAAGTGCATTAAGACTTTGTGCTATGGTGAGCAGTCGATCGATCTGATCTGCCACCAGCAAGAAAGTCACATTTGCTAGTTTTTTTTTTGTGTTTTTTTTTTGGTTCCCTGAAGTTCATTGTTTGGTTTCTCCTGTTTTGTTTTTTGTTTTTTTTTGCAGAAAACCCCCAAAAATGTAAAAATTGTTCAGAAAACCCCCCAAAAATATAAAAGAAGAAAGAAGAAAAAAAAAGTTCTTGTAAGAACTAACTTTCCTGGTTTCAAAAAAGAGCTAAATTTCTTTGTCAGTGTTAGTTTCGATGAATGTATGTGTAGTACGTAATTAACTGAATGAATGCATTAGTAGTGTATGGTGAATGTATAAGTGCAAAACTATGAGGAAGTGCTGCAGCATCACACAGTAACCTCTTTAACTGCAGTGTGCTGTAGTACTTCCGAAGTACAGGGATGCAACATATGTACATAAATATGTTGCAAATCTATGCTTCTGTCTGCACGGCTACTTAAACTGCAGCCATGTGATGACAAAGGCACACTTGCACCATAGTGCAAAGATATCTGTGTCATCTGCTGTTTGTTTTTCTACAGGAAGACACACCTTCAATGTGTGCTGAACATTTCAGCATGCATTGAAGATATAAAAATGTGGAGAAATTAAAACAATTCTCCTTGTTGTGCTTTCCTACACCAATTTTAGAATGGTGCACCATTCACACACATATTGAGATTTATGATTTCTGATAAATCTAGACATGTGTCTTGTTCTATGAGTATTAAGTGCAATCATGCACAACGACACTTATAGAACACCCTTTCAACACAAAGTGGTGTGCATGATGAGGTTGTATTTACATGGAGTATAAAAAGTGCACAGAGTGCCTTTTCCTCTCTTTGTAAGTATGAAAGAGTATCTTACACAATAACTATGTTACAAAAAGTGACATATTTCTAGTTTTAAAATTCCTTGCGAATGATAAAAGGTAAGCACAGAGATTTGTCTGCAAAGATGTTCAAAGAAGAATGATTGAAATGATTGCGGTCCTTCAATAGCTAAAAGGGGAAATATTATGAACCCCTCAAATCTCTTTTTTAGCAGGTCACATGATATCTGATTATGGTCAGATTTCAAAACTACAATGGTATAAACAGAGTGTTTTTAGAAACATGTTTCAACTTTGTAGCTTCTTGCAGACCTCCTCATTCTGCATATTGAGACTTAGTTAAACTTACCTTCACAGTAATAGGAATAAAAAATGGTACACATTTTTTTCACATTTTCATTCCAATCTAAATTCATAAAAATTGCTTATTTTAAAATTTGGATCTGTGAAAGAAAAGGAAAAAAAAATTATAACATGTAATAATACATTTTTTACAACACAGCATAATTTCCACAAAGTAATTTTTTTGCCTTTTTTGCTGTTCTCAGACTATATTAAATTTCACTAAAAATAGTGATTTCAATCGTACTCATCACTGAACAGCGGGCAAAAAAAAAACAATCTCAAAGATTGTTAAAAAAAACCAACATGCTATTCTCCAAAAAAAAAACAAGATACAAATCACAGATATATAAAATGCATACAGCTAACAATATTTTATAAGTTTAGCTTACAAAAACTGTAAATGTTGTCACTTTAAAATATTCACCGAATCTAAAGATGAATTTTTGGAGGATGCACCACGCCCACAACGTTTTCCTTCAGTGATGTGGAAATGTTCTACTTTTCTCGAGGGGCAAACAAAGACCAATGCCACCTTCGTCACGCGCAAGATTTGCAAAAGAGTTCTGTTACGAGGGGATCTTAACAAAAAATACTCGTGCGGCACAGCAAGTATGATGAAACACCTAGGACCCTTCATCCAAACAATCTTGCACGAGAACAGTGCAAACAGATGAGAAACACTCCTGTTCTGTATCTGTAAAAAAGAATCGTAAATAAATGTATATTAATAACTTTCAAATTTATACTATTCCATTACTGTACAAACACATTTTATATAAAAACTGACTAAGAAACTATAGCCCTGAACCACAAGTGTGACGATGGTTAAAACATGGTTACTACTTTGAAGCAGTTCATGCCCTAAAGCCTACCTCACTAAAAGACTACATGCTAACTGACTAAATGATTACAGTACTATAAGGAGACACACTGGGTGAGTGACAGGGTGTTTGCTAGAAGTGTATGAATACTAACTAGGGAATTGAAGGCGTGAAAGACAACTGTGTCGGTGATTAGAGGACTGCATCCATACTGCATAGGCATTTAAAGCAGTCCATGTGCTAAGGCCTGGCTCACTGCATGACTACTTTGGTACTGACTGAATGATTAGAGTACAGCAAGGAGAGTGCCTAGGTGAATTTAAAAGTGGTAGGCTTTTGGCACAGGGAATGGATTAGTACTTGGTACTGAATAGGTCACTAGAGGAGTGCAAAGGGAGTGACAGGATGTTTGCTGGACTGCATGGATACTGAATAGGGAATTGAAAGTGTGAAAGACAAGTGTCTAGGTGGTTAGAAGACTGCATACATAGTGGATAGGGGTTTGAGGCAGTCCATATGCTAAGGCCTGGCTCAGTGCATGAATACTTAGGCACTGACTGAATGATTAGAGTACTCCAAAGATAGTATCTTGGTGAATTTATAAGTGTTTGGGTTTTGGCACAGTGAATGGATTAGTATATGATGCTGAATGGGTCACTAGAGGTCTGCAAAGGGAGTTACAGGGTGTTTCCTGCAAGTGTATGGACACTGACTAGCTAATTGACAATGTGAAAGACAAGTGTATAGTATGTTAGAAGACTGCATGCATACAACATAGACATTTGAAACAATCTATGTGGTAATGTATGGTTCACAACATGAGTACTTGGAAACTGACTAAATCATCAGACTACTGCTAGCTTAGTGCCTGGGTAAAACTTTTAAATTTTCAGTTCTGGCACAGTGAAGAGAATAGTACACGGTACTGCATTTTAGTGTCAAACCCTGACTCATTTTATCAACGCATAAGCAAAGAATACCTTCTAAAGCTACTAAAACTTGACAACATGACCGATTTTAAAACAGTTATCTGTCATCAAATACACTATATTACCAAATGCTTCTCTCACAATCCTTACCCAAATGTACACAGACTCACAGTGTGATTTTAGACAAGCAACACTATCCCTAGCAGTTTACCAAAACTAATTCACTAGTCTAGAAGAGGTAATGGTACTGCACACAATCTACATATTTAAGTACAGCACATTAGTGTCAAAGCATGACTCATTTAATCAACGCATAAGCAAAGACTGGCTTCTAATGCTACTAAAACTTGACAACATGACAGGTTTTAAAAGAGTTATCTGCTAAAACAATACACGATGTTACCAAATGCTTCTCTCACAGTGGTTCCCAAATGCACACAGACTCACAGTGTGATTCTAGACAACAACCACTATACCTAGGACTTTACCAAAAATTATTCACTACTGTGGAACTGATAAGGGAACTGCACACAATCTACATTTTTCAGGACTGCACCTTTCTGTCAAAGCCTGACTCATTTAATAAAAGCATAATCAAAAACTGGCTTCTAATTCTACTAAAACTTGACAACATGACAGGTTTTTAAAAAGTTATCTGTCAGAAAATACACAATGTTACCAAATGCTTCTCCCACAGTGGTTCCCAAATACACACTAACTCACAGTGTGATTCTAGACAAGCACCACTATCCCTAGTAGTTTACCAAAACTCATTCACTACAGTCCAAGCAAGTGGTAAGGGAACGGCACACAATCTACATATTTCAGGACTGCACTATTGTGTCAAAGCCTGACTCATTTAATCAAAGCATAAGCAAAAACTGCCATCTAATGCTACTAAAACTTGACAACAAGACAGGTTTTAAAACAGTTATCTGTCAGCAAATACACGATATTACCACATACTTCTCTCACAGTGGTTCCCAAATGCACACAGACTCACAGTGTGATTCTAGACAAGCAACACTATCCCTAGCAGCTTACCAAAACTCATTCACTACTGTGCAAGGGGTAAGGAGACTACACACAATCTGCATATTAAAGTACAGCACATTAGTCTCAAAGCATGACTTATTTTATCAATGCATAAGCAAACACTGGCTTCTAATGCTACTAAAACTTGACAACATGACATGTTTCAAAACAGTTATCTGTCAGCAAATACACAATGTTACCAAATGCTTCTCTCACAGTGGTTCCCAAATGCACACATACTCACTGTGTGATTCTAGACAAACAACACTATACCTTGCACTATACCAAAACACATTTCTTCATCTAGAAGAAGTACTACATTTTAGTATAGATACATAACATAACTCATTTCACAAATTCATAAACAATGACTGGTTTCTAATTCTACCAAAATATAAAAACAGCACAGTTATCTGTCTGCAAACACATGAAAAACACAAATGATTATCACAGAATGGTTTCTACATGCACACACACTGTCAATAAGATTGTAGAGAAAAAAGTACTCCCTACACTTTAGCAGGAGAAATACATTTGTCTGATTAAAATGAAAATAGTCTACATACATCCCCTTACAATTAAATAACTCACCTTTCAAGTTGTTTTGTAGATTAAAAAGTATATCAGTCACTCACCATATTTTCTTTTACAGAATATCTACACTGTGCACCTCTCAGCAAAAACAAAGAATGGAAACGTTTCCCTTTCATTTTCCACACATATACATGTAAATATCAAATCACAATCCTTCACACATAAACTCAAAAGCAAACACACATTTCTGTTGGTTAACATTTCAACCCTTTCCAACTGAAATACATTTCAACCCTTCCCCCAATCTGCCTTCTACCTGTTACCATAGAAACAGCTCATGGAACACTGCACTGAGCACACAGGTCACAAGTTCAGCACACAATGTTGCTAAACAAGACAGGAAGTGTGCTTGACTTTTCAACATATCAGCTTATCATATATAATGTTCCTTACAATCTGTTTTTGTCAACCAATAAGATTCATACCTTTAAAAAACAGAAATATACACCCTACCTTTCAGTGTAGAAAGTAGTCATACAACCAATGATTTGTCTTTTTTAAAAAAAAACTTTCTGTGGATCCGCGCACCCAACGCGAGAGAATCCGTGCACCCAACGCGGTAGGATGCGCGCACCGTGCGCGCATTTCGCCGTTTAAAAAAAAAAAAAATGGGGGCCCCAGGGGGTCCTTCTGGGACCCCCTAAGCACCTCTAGAGGGTCAGAGTATTTCCACTCTGCCCCCTTTATATGTTTTACACACTTATTCCCCTTGCTTTTTTCAGCCTCGCTTCTACCGAGGCAGAAAATGGCCACCGACAGTTCCTGGTTTCGAATGTAGACAGACACTCGATAGCCAATTAGCATTCAGCGCGCGATCGGGAGGGTGCGCGCTCGGTTCGGGGATCCAGCGCGCATCCTCCCGTTTTTTACATTTTTATTTTTTATTTTTGGGGGCCTTGGGGGTCCTTGTGGGACCCCCTGAGCAGGCCTAGGTGGTCAGGGTGTTTCTACCCTGCCCCCTTTTCACGTTTTGCAACATTTTTTGGGGGGTTTCTTGTTCCTTGGTTCTGCTGAGGCACAAGATGGCTGCCAACACTTCCTGATTCAGAGTGTTGGCAGCCAATTAAAATTCAACTTGTGATCGGGAGGGTGCGCGGATCCTCTGAGGCCACAGAAATATATGTACTTTTAAGTGTAATTTTCTCAGGAACTACTGAACGGATTTACATCATTTAAGCAAAAGGCACGAGCCTGAACTGAGGACTACCTCTTTGCCAAATTTGGTATAATTCCGTTCAGCAGTTCGGGCTGTAGCTGCGGCTAAAGGTCCTATGAGAAAATGCATAGGGAAAATGCGTTTTGGGACCCCCCTTTTTTCTCGGCTCCCGCTTGACGAATCACTATGAAACTTTCAGGATAGGAGCGGACCGGAGCTGGCCAAAAGTTTAGAAAACTTCGAGAAGATTTGTCAATCGGCGCCAAAGTTATTCCAAATAGAATGTTGCGGATTTCCTATGGAAAATAGGTCCTAACTATATCTACCTACTGGCGACCGCCAGTAGGTAATGTATGTGTATATATATGTATATATAATGTATATATATTTAAAAACACACACACATATATATATATATATTCACTTAAAAAACCATAGGTTTCACACATGTTATAGTTAGCTGGACATTTCACTCGTAAAAAACCAATGAAATTCCCCCTTTATAGTTAGTGCAGGCAACTATAACACACGCGACCGCAATCCTCTGCTGATGATGTCAGATATTACATCAATGTATTTAGACACTTATTTACCCATGTCTTCTTCCATTAATCTTTAGCTATACATATATTACAAATATTTATTTTTCATAAAGACACATATGTCATCAGTGATGTAATATCTGACGTCATCAGCAGAGGATTGCGGTCGCGTGAGTTATAGTTGCCTGCACTAACTATAACGGGGGAATTTCATTGGTTTTTTACGAGTGAAATGTCCAGCTAACTATAACATGTGTGAAACCTATGGTTTTTTAAGTGAATTTGCAAGGTTTTTTAAATGCTAATTCGTAACTATAACGTGTGTGAAACCTATGGTTTTTTCAGTGAATTTGTACGGTTTTTTAAATGCTAAGTTATGTATTTATTAAATGTTTTTTTTTTCAGGCATTTCACCGTGCGCGCACCGAGCACCCACGGTTCGCCGTGCGCGCACCGTGCGCGCACCTCGCAATTTAAAATAAAAAAAAAAATTTTTTTTTTCGCCCTTGGGGGTCCTTCTGTGACCCCCTGACCAAGGCTAGGGGGTCAGGAACTGTCCACTCTGCCCCCTTTTCACGTTTTCCACCTTTTTTTTCACCCCCTCAGAATGCGAGAGACAAAATGGCGGCCGACACTTCCTGGTTTCGACCGATTCGAATGTTTACCGACATCTAACAACCAATCAGAATTGCGCTTGCCCATGGCAGGGTGCGTGCACAGTGCGCGCACGGTGCGCGCGTATAGATATTGATATGCTTTTAAATGCTATTTTCTCAGGAAATAATGAACAGATTTACACCAGACCTGCAAAAGGCACTTCCTTGACCTTATGGCTACCTCTCTGCCAAATTTCACATAATTCTGTTCAGCCGTTCGGGCTGTAGCTGCGACTAAAGGCCCTATGGAAAAATGCATGGGGAAAACGCGTTTTGGGACCCCCCCTTTTTCTCGGCCCCCGCTTCACGAATCACCCCGAGACTTTCAGGGTAGGAGCTGAACGGAGCGCCCCATTAGTTTTGAAAATTTCGCGAGGATTCGTCAACCGGCGCCAAAGTTATTCAAAATAGAATTTTGAGATTTCCTATGGAAACTAGGTTGTAACTATAACTATCTACTGGCGACCGCCAGTAGATAATATATATATATATATATATATATATATATATATATATATATATATATATATATATATATATATATATATATATCTTTGTTCACGTTTGTTATATTCTTCTTTTATGTGCTTTTACTGTGATATGTTATTGTATTTGCTGTGCCTTTTAAGGCCAATTGCGAGCCAAATAAAGTATTTTAAACTAAACTCAAGAAATATAGTACTGCTTGTGGGTCTCGTGCAGGAGCAAAGTACTTATATCTGCAGGAAGATTTCCGTTTCCTGGGGACAACTTTCATGTCTAATGGGACTGGGGATTATTCACTATTTCCAGCACGAAAAGCAGCCCCTGTCCTTCTGCACAGTAGGGGTTGCCCTGTAGTTGCAGGGCTTAATTTGAGCCAGTGGTTTCCAGTGCTCAGCACCGGCACTTGTGACAGCCTGCCACAAGGTGGCGCTGTCTGGCTATTTTAGAGATGACCACAACAAAAGCAAATTACGAATGCAATATATATTAAAAATTACTATTACCTGCCGCCCAAGCTATTTCTGTAGCTTACGGGGCCTGAAACAGTCTGATTTGTCACACTTGTATTAGTGTGATGATTATTAGTTGTGTTGTTACTATCATTGGCAGCTTAGCAGGGGCAATGGGTGGTGCAGGCTGCAGTGGCCTCCTGATAAGAGTCCTGGGCCTTAGGTTTTTACAAATTAAGCACTGACAAGAGTTTTCAGACCTTTGACAACATGGTACTCTCCCTCTCACATCCTGGTTGTGGTATTCTGCCCTCAACTGCTGATCAGATTATTCCTCTTAAAGAAATCAAAGTGCAGAATGGTTTCACAGGAAAGAGAGGCGATCCAAATTATTAATGCTGATTTTTGTATGAAAAATATGTTATTGTGATTCAAGAGAATAATAAAATTGCCATATGATCTATAACAAACGACATGTAATAGAAATTAATACAGTTGACCATAGACTGCTGTCTCGATGGGGAAATAGATTGAAGAGTGTTTCTGCAGATTAACCTCGTGATGAAGAGACCAGGAGTAATTACTGCGAAAAAACGTTTGGCAAAATGTAAATGGAATTTCCGAAAATTGATGCAGCAGAGGTCCTGTGCTCCATTAATGAATTATACTGGAAGAAAAAGATAAAGGCGCGATCCGGCGATTACAAGTTGTCAAGAGGGCGTTTGGAGGTGAACTAATGGCTTTAGGAATAGCTAAACCTTGACAAATGATAAATATTAATTTCAGAAAAGTGCTGCAATATAATTTATCAGAGCTGCTGCACCAAATGTAAAATATGAGAAGAGAACTATTGAATTCTTAAGATAATACTTTTTATTTATGAATGTATTATACATTTTAGTCACCCCAGGTTGTCTGCAGCCCTGGAAAATGTGCTCATACCGCTCCACCGAGCACTACCCAGTCAGTGTAAAGAGTCGACCTTCTCCAGGACGATTTAAAGGGCAAATTAAATATGTGTCTGCATGAAATTGTGTGAGTTACTCAAAATGCGTTTGCCAGGCTGGATGGCTGATCATCCTTCCGCTCCCATCCCTCCCCAGAGCAGACCGCTGTCCGCAGCCTACGGAGGGAGAATTTGGGGGAGGGCTGGGTGGGATTCCTTGTCGCCTATATGACCAGTCCAGTACGAATATATGTCGTTACTACGCATTCCGTTGCAACGCATGCCTTTACCACGCATGCGTTACAACGGAATGTGTTTTCCACGCTTTCCCCTTACCCCGATTTTACCTTTACTCCGCTTTTTCTTTTTTGGGGGGGAGACCCCCCCAAGCCCCCTTTCTTCTTTTTTTTTCCTTTTTCCGCAGGTCTCCGCCGACACTGAAAACGGACTGATGCTTTTTTTCGGATTAGGATGACGTTGTTCCGTGATGACGTTGCTTGCGTGGTGAAGATGGTCGTTGAAGCATTACGCGTTGTGAAGACTTTTACGAGGTAAGTGTATCGTTGTAAACGTATTGCGTAGAAAATGCTTCGTGGGAAAGGCTGTTTCCCGTCCAGTACTGACCATTAGTTTAAGATATTTGGAAGAGAGCTTGGAAGGTGAAGGCCATATTACCATTTTGTACAGACTGGGGGAACCTGATACAGCAAAAGCACATTGCTAGGCCGACACAAGGTTGCAACTTTTAGGTGCAGAGCAATTGAAATGAGTAATATTATGCAAATGAGGTCATGTTGTTAGGCTCTGACTGAGCAGAATTAAGTGGATTCCTGTTTGTTTAAATAACAACTTTTGATTTGCCCTTGCTCAACCTCTAGCAAGGAAAAAGCTGTTCTCTTTTAAATATATCATCCACAATTATAGAGCTTTTCAAAGCACGAAGGGGCTCCAGAACACATTGGCAAGTGAAGCTCAATATTATTGAAATCCTGAAAGTAGAGGTAGTGGTGACATGTTTTTCTGCTCTGCTATCCATGAGGGAGTTCCCTAGAAGTGTTTAGTCAATCATTTGTATGCAATAAAAACAGTCTTGGTCGACATATGTAAAATCCATCGGACTTGCACTCTTTTATAGGAAATGCAAAAGTTTTTAAATGACAAGAAAATGGCTCTTATAAACCGACTCAGACTAGCAAGGACACGTCCTTAATGAGGTCCGGCCTCGTCAGGCCTGCATGATTGCAGATAGGACATCAGATGGATGCCGGACTTAAGACTTATGTAAGTAGCATGGTCTTTCTGAGCATTGAGTCAGGCTGAAGGCGGACAGCGGTTAATTGTAGGATTAAAGGGGAAACAGCCTTTACAACAGGGGCTGAGTCATGCATGCCGTTTCCCTGCAAGCTGAACCATGCTTGCCTTAACCACGTATATGCCTTAACCAAGCATTTGCGTGGTTAATGCAGTGCGCGGTCTAGATGCGCGGATGGGCAGGCACAGGAAGAGGAAGGATCGAGAGACGTGGTCTGGTAACTGGGGCTGGGGACGGGTTTTGGGGGGGTTGGGGGTAGATTTTAGGGTTTAGGGGTGGTTGGGGTTGTTTACAGGTCTGGGGGGGTTCCGGGTTGTTTTTAGGGCTCAGAAGAGGCCGGGTTGTTTTAGGGCTTGGAGGGGTCAGGGTTGTTTTTAGGGCTCGGGCGTGGGGTTGTTTATAGGGCGCAGGGTTGTTTTTTGGGTTCAGGGGGCTTTGGTTGTTTTTAGGGCTGGGAGAGCCAGGGTGTTTTTAGGGCTTGAGGGGAACAGGGTAGTTTTTAGGGTTTGGGAAAGGGGTTGTTTTAGGGCTCTGGAGGGTTGGAATTGTTTATTGGAATCAGGGGGCATCTGAGTTCTTTTTAGGACTTATGGAGGAGGGGACTGGAGTGTGATTTTTACCACACATATCCGTTTACCCGTCATGCCTTTGCCACAAAAGTGAGTGGTTAAGGCATGCATGGTAAAGAAATGTGTTGTTAAGACGCATTCATTATTCGGGCAGCATTATAGAGGCAGGCATGGTTTAGCCATGCGTACCTCTGTCATACATCCGGATTAAAGTCCTAAACTCACTAGGAGCGTAGCTGGGCAGAGTGCAGGTAGCAGGACATGAATCATTGAGTAATTAGTCATAGTTAAGTAGGGACTTGAGGGGATCAGAGTGCGGCAGATTGCTGAGAGCAGGTAGTGGTTTAAGTGCAAGATTTTAACTCACTATTAACCTGGCAAGGTTTACCACTAACTTTAGAAGAACTGTCATTTGCATCCTTAATGTAGCATCAGCACTTATGCATAGGCCATCCAGTGTGCAGAATTACGTGGATTACAAGTGAAACCCTGAGGTTCCACTGAGGAATGAGGATTTACAAATGGAATCAGTCATTCTGAGTCTTATCCTTTCAGTTATTCGCCATTCTCAACCATAGTTTCCCCTGGGTCTTAAAATCCCCATGGGACAGTAGCTTTTGTTACTGGCCCCATGAGATTTTTTGAGAACCTCATAATAAGTGGAGGTACTACTGTGAAAACGTGGACTAAACTTGGTGCAGCTGCATGGTTCTAGTGTGTATCTTGGTGTTAGCATTGGTTTCATGCCACAGCTGAAATGTTTGTCAGCTCTAAGCAAGTGTCTTAACGCCGACATATGCATTTCACTCTTGGTTTGCAACTGTGTGCTGGGGTCTATGGGAGCAGTTGTCCAATGATCTTCATTTGGACATACCTTGCCACTCCTCCCTATCTATCACTCTCCAGCACAGATTACGACCCCAACAAATATATGAATATCTGTGTAAGATATCTGTTCCCAGTTCCTCTGTATTTCATAGAGTGAACTGTACATATGTTACTTACTTTAGTAGATTAGCTTGCAGTAAAAACAAGAGTTTTCTCTGATGTACATTTTTGCTCATGTTAAGTCACCTGATGTCTGATCAAATTAGGAAATATTAATTTAGAGTTCGTCATGCCATAATTCTAGGCAGGGGTGGTTGAAGTGTTTCATTCGCCTATGGAACAAGTGGAATTTGGTGACTCGCCGCATGGTGCAATTATTTTCTCGTGATGTTCCAGAAATGTGAACTGAGGAGAGCAAGTAATTTTTGACATCTCCAAGCACGATTTTGAAATGCGGGTGGTCGCTGACAGAGGGCTGCTTCTCAAGTAGATTTGCTGCCTCTCAAGTAGATTTTCTACTTGAGCAGCTATAAAATCAACTCGAATGGTCGCGTTCTCTTAGGCATTGCATTGTGTTGTTTGCACTGATTTTTCATGCTGCTCGTGCCGCTGGAACTAAATTGCAGAGCGAGCAGCGGGACATGCATCTTTTCCGCCTGTTGGCAGAATCTCAAGGAGTTTTAACGTAACTCTGCGGAATTCCGTGTAGTGAAACTCCTTGAGTTCCACCCACCCATAATCCTATGGTGGGTTCCATCCACAACCCAGATCGGAAATCAGTTTTCAGCTCTGGCTAAGGTACAGAAATGAAAATACTGACCTCAAGAAAAGTCACACAATCCCTGATAAAGTTTTCAGCTGCATAAAGCAGAAAGCCATCCAGACGTTGCTGACAAGATTCAAACAATCTTTTTGTGCTCCTATAAGTTGCCTTTAGTGGGTATTGTTTGCCCAGACGTGGGTCCCGTGCTCGCTATGCCACTGGATTTAAGCTAGCCTGGCTCTAGAGGGCTGACACCTTGAAACCTGTCCCAGGGAGGATCTGGCCTGGCAGTTCGGACTAGACTGTTCTAATGGGGAGCAGGGGCAAGACTGATTTGCAAATGGCTGGGTTAAAACTGGGGTGACATGATGAGCAAAGAAAACAATGGGTTTTACCCAGATCTGTAACTGGGAGTGAATGTTTGACAATGTTTAGCATTCAGTTTATCATCTTTTTATGTTGCTATAAGTCACCCTTAATGGAAGGTTATGCTCAGACATGGGCTCCGTGCTAGCTATGCCACTGGATTCAAACTAGCCTGGCTGATGAACTGGATTCAAGCTAGCCTGGCTGATGAGGGGTGATACACTGAATCCAGTCCCAGAATGCTTGTTTTCTGGTCCAGGGAAGACCTTGCCTTGCAGTTCGGGCTGGACTGTTCCTATGGGGAGCAGGGCCAAGACTGAATTGCATATGTCTGGGTCCAAACTGGGGAGGCATGTTTTGAGATCACAAGACACACTTCTAGGATTTAGTGGATTTATTGTAGATTGGTACAACGACCCCCAGCGGCCTGCCTCTCAGCTCCTCAGGCAAGCTTCACTGCTGGGCTGGACAATCCAGATTCCAACAGTAGAACCTTTTTGCTAAGAGATGAAAGAGAAGCACTGAGACCACAGATTAAATGGAAACATAACACATCTCCTCTTCTTAATTGAAAATAAATGAACATTGACAAAATAAAATAAATAAAAAATATTAACAGAATGCAACTGTACTGCAATACATGAATGCATAAAAATTAGCAGTTAATTGAAACTCCCCAGTTTCTTTGGTCTAAATTTCAAACGTTCACTGGGAACTCTTCTACAATCTTCACCTGAATTATTGATGATTTCAGAATTTTTATTCATCCAAAATTTCACTTCAGTGTCATTACATTTGACAGCTCAACGTACATTCCACCACTTACCATCAGACAATTTAAGCAAATTACCTTCAACCTTTACCACTTTCTTCGACTCAGATAATTTGGAAGCACCCTTCTTTACAATATTACCAGAACACAATCTTACAAAATCACCTTCTTCATAAACCCTGCAACACTTTCCTGTCTTATCATTATGCCTTTTTTGGTAGGTATCTTGGTATTTTACCACCTTGGTGCGTAGATCTTCATCATTGATATTTCTCTTACCACTCCTGGCCATCCATGCCGGTACAGCCACAGTGCAAGGAACTCTGCCCTTAAGCAAACAAAAGGGAGTTTCTCCTGTTACTCAATGAGGATTGGTCCGGTAATTCCACATTTTCTTAACTTGTGTTCTCCAACACCCATTCATAGATACAGTCAATTGAATGTTTTCACCCAAAACTCAGTTAGAGCGTTCCACTAAACCATTTCACCTAGGATGAGAAACAGAAGTTCTCAAATGTTTGATGCCCCACTTCTTGAGAAAATCACTGAATTCTTCTGAAACAAATTGAGGACCATTATCTGTGAGAATTTTGGCAGGGCAACCCTCCCTCCGAAAAATCTCCTCACAAAATGCAATGACACTGCTGGATTTGACTCCACTGACAAATGCCACCCCAGGCCACTTTGAATAATAATCCATCATTACTATTGCATAATTCTCAGACACTCCCAAGCTATCAAATGGACCACATATATCAATGGCAAGCCTTTCCCACACTTTTTCTGGTAGCTTTGTAGAAGTTATGAGTGATTTTCTCAATATATGAGATTTATCACTACACGTGCAGGATACACATTCCCACACAAATCTTTCTATGTCTCTAGCCATGCCTGGCCACTAAAAATCCATTCTTGCTTTACTTTTGACAGCAGACATCCCACAAAGGCCCTCGTAATAAATCCATCAACCTAATCCTCAAAGATTCAGGCACAACCAACTTGTCACACCTTCTTACAACATCATCCACAACAGATAACTCCTCCCACACATCTTTATACATGAAGACATCATTGTCCATCCAAATGCCGTGGGCAAAGTTTTGATCACCTTCACTAAAACGGCATCAGCAGAAATAGCTTCCTTCCACTCATTCTCACTGATGGCCTGACATACATCTACAATGTTTGCCACCATCCATTCATCTTCATCTTTATAATCCTTTCCATCGCCCTCTACAGGTAAGTGAGACAAGCAGTCTGCATTCATGTTCTTCACCCCAGGGACATATTTCAAGTCAAACAAAAATTCTTGTAAACGAAAGCAATGCGTGGAGTAGCCCTACTAGCTCCTGCTGTGGTAAATATATCTAACAAACGTCTGTGATCTGTGTAAAGTTCCAACCTTGTGCCCCAAACATAAACACAAAAATGTTGTACGAACCACCAACAAGCTAGAGCTTCTTTTTCTATGGTGGAATTTGGCATCTCAGCACCCTTAAGGGTACGTGATGCAAAAGCCACCACCCTCTCCTTGCCTTCACTCCTTTGCATGAGTACAGCTCCCAGGCCTTTTAGCCGCCATTCATCACAGCGCTCTATCCATGTATTCCGGCACAAGGTCTTGCGCTGCCTATACTAGCTTAAAACTCTACCGAATGCAACCCATGTTTGTAGTATTTTGTGGATTAGCAGCTCCTCCGCTGGATCCATACCGCTCTTTATGAGCTTGTTTTTAAAAGGATTAACCATTGAAAAAGATTTTATACTTTCATCGCTGTAAGCATCTTACCTATAAGCGCTAGATAACATATTGCATAGAGAAGCATTCGGAACTCTTCTGTGGGTTGACCAACTCCTTTAAATATCTAGCACCAACTGTAAGATTGGTCCTAGATTTATTCTAAACCCATCAATTGGATCCCATGCTGTGATTTACATCTATTATTACCTGGACCTTATCAGCCTTTCAGAAACACTTACCTATTGAACATACTATTTGGAGGTGGAACTCCTGAGGAAGGCAGTAGTCTGCCGAAACGCGCGTTGAGTGACTACTTGGAAACCACCCGAAAATTGTGTTCAAATTAATAATTTGTGTATATTCTATATGGCTCATCAATGAAATGTATCTCTATCATAAAGAAATGAATTTTGAAAATTAACCTAAGAGTATGAATGCATGAAGGATGATTGTAGTTAGTATGTTGCACATATTATATGTTTTCATAGATCTATAATATATTCCATCCATAATCTTTTTTAAGTATATTATCATGTATAATAAATAAATTATTTTGTATTTTTCTAAATATTAGTGTCACTATTTTTATTTGACATGTTCTGATATTTTCATTAAGTTGAAGTTGCCCTAGATTATTTACAATATACATCTCCTAGGCCTTAACCACTGGCATTCTAGTGAGGATATGGACAAACCTGCGGACATTGCTAAGTTAGCATAAGTTAGTATATGTTTGGCTGGCATTTTGCCGCTTTTGCTCACGTTACTACATGCCACATTTCTCATAAACACTTTGCTTGCTCGCTGTCACATGAGAACTGTCTGCATTTCACATATTTAGTTGAACACTCTGCTCCTCATCTGTACAGCGTGTTCAAGGTCGAAAAACAATGAGCTCTGTTGATTTGCTTTGGTCAGTCTCACGTCCCTAGCCATAACAAAGTACACAGCTGCAAACCTGGAAATCTGGTGCTTTTAAGATTGCCTTACATGCATGTTAAGACACTTGGCGAAACGCTTTCCAGGATAGAAGAGGTGTGCTCATCCGGTGATGTAAATTCCTGCATCTGAACTCGGAGGTATGGGGTCCCCCTGACAAAGCCTGGAAGTCTTCTATAATTATAATAAACTAGCCTCTAGCATGGGGAGGGTGACAAGGTGCTATAGTCCTGTTTCCACCATCATTATAATGTGATTTCCCCTTTTGTTCTATAAGGAATTGTAACAATGCTGATATATTTGATCTTATGCATATTGCTGCTAGTATTGGCAAGTGTACTGCATTATAGAGCACGTTAGTTAAAATAAACATTTTAAACTATTCTTTGGCTCTATTTACTCATGTTGTGGACAAGTACGAGAGTTTGAACGAAAGATTGTTCTTGTTCCCACGTATCTTGAGAGGGATGGAGTAGCTTGTTCTAGAATGTCTAATCATTGGTAGCACGAAGAACGAATGAGACACTATAGCTAGTCGGATTGGGGTTCTGGGCACCGAGGTGGGTATTTTGGTGTACCACTACACACTGAGGTCCTGGTTTCCTGCGCATAGTTCTGTGTATGTGCAGAATCCCTGCAACAGCATCAGTTACAGTTATGGTTCTGTCTCGGGGGTTATATGGCCTTAAAGCAGTTGCGCTAGCCACAGCTTTCTTCACCGCCTCGAATGCTGACTGGCACTCATCTGTCCATTGAAATACCACCCCCTTTTTCATGAGTTCACACAAAGGATGTACCAATTCAGAAAAATGATATACAAATTTGTCATACTACTCGGCTACACCGAGAAATGATCTTAATTGATCCTTGTCATGTGGAGAAGGAGCTTTTTCTAAATCTTCCACTAGATTCAACTTAGGTTTGGTTCCATTGAATGACAATGTGTGTCCCAAATAATCTACTTCATGTTCACAGAATTTACATTTCTATAGGCTAATGGTGAGTCCAGAATATTCCAGCCTTGTAAGCACTTCCAACAAAATCTCATCATGGTGCTTTTCATCCTTTCCCCATATCAAGACATCGTCTTGGAACACCAACACAATTTTTACATCCTTCAAAATGCTTTTCATCACCCTTTTGAAACACGGCTGATGCTGAAGTAAGGCCAAAAGGCATTCGGATAAACTGAAATGCCCCTTCCGGTGTTATGAAGGACGTTAAATGCTTCGATTCAGGTTGCAAACGCACCTGGTGGTACGCACTGGATAAATCTAGTGTAGTAAAGTACCAACCACTAGCAACACTGGACAGCATTTCATTTATGCGTGGCAAAGGATATCTGTCCACCCATATACACTCATTTAAGTCTCTCAAGTCCACACACATGTGGATATTTCCATTAGGTTTGTGTGCGATTACAATCAGACTTAACCATTCAGATGCTTCCATTGGTTCTATGATCCCTTCCTTGCACAGCCTTTGTAGTTCATCCTTCAATTTTTCCTCTCAACGCCATTGGGACATTACAAACTTTGTGCACTTTAGGTATGGCATACTTCTATAACATAATCTGATGTTCAGACGTTTTGAAACATCCTAACCCTTCCTTAAACAAATTAGGACACTTCTCAACCCATTTGTTATCGTTAGAATTCGTTAATAAAACTTGTAAAGGGTGATTTGGATCTAAATGAAGTTTTTCTGGTCCTTCAACCCAATAAACATTTTCCTGCTTCTACCACATGAATGTTTGCTTCAGTCTTTCTCCCTTTAAACTGCACCTTAGCATTAACATATCCCAACACAGGTAATTTCATTCCACAATAGCCCTGAGGCTCAACGTCAGTTGAGGTTAATTCTGTGGCTCCCAACTCTCCCCACTTCTGCTTGTTCCCCTTTCAAAGTGAAAGGGGAACAAGAGTCTGCCCACATATGTACATCAACATTATTTATATAAACAATACACTTAGGAGGCACATATACATCCGTTGTTTTTTTTTGTCTGAACTGTTAACATTTCCCACCACCATCACTTCTAAATCTGTATCTCTCTCGCCTTGTGCATCGCTTGTGGAATGAGATATAGTGGTGTTGTTAATCACGTTTACAGATTTCTTTTGTTTGTGGAAATCTTTTGCCTTACAAACTCTCGAAAAATGTCCTATTCTTTTGCATTTGTAGCAACGGCTCTTAGAAGCAGGACAAAGACTGGCTTCAGCAGTGTGTCTATTACTACCGCACCTATAGCATAATCTTTTATAACTCCCTTCTTGCTTTATAATAGGGTTTTTGTTATCTTCACTGTCTGCCTATGCAGTTTTCTTGGTAGGATTCAACATGCATACTTTGCTTTGATCTACATCACTTTTTGGTTTAGTATCAGCTAATTCTTTAACATATTGAGAGGTATTTTCAATACGGCTGGCAATCTCTAACATGGGATCTTTCAAATCCAACAATTTTTCTTGGACCTTCATATTGTTGGTTCTATTTATTAGTTGATCCCTGATGATCTCATCCCTTAGCTCCTTAAACCTACAGGTTACAGCTAACGTTCTCAAAGCAGCTACATATTGCTCCATTTTTTCACCTTGTTTTTGAGAACGTGAGAAGAATTTATGCCTCTCAACTACTATGCTCAACTTCTTTCCAAAATTGTCAGCTAATGCCGACATGGCATTCTCATACACACCATCCTCATCATCATCTGATTCGGCATCAACATTACTTACACTTGGCTGGAAATTTGGTAAAGTGTTTAAAACCTTTCTACCCTCCACTCCAAGACTGAGTTTTAGTATAGCTAATTTTCTTTTTGCTATAAACACTTCTCCTCCAATGGCTTCTAAGTATGTAGTAAAGGATTCCTTCCAATCCTCCAACTCCATGCAAGTGGGACCAGGTTCTTGCAAGAACGGAGGAGGAATAGATTGTGTTGCCATAACTTAATCAAAACAATGTGAGTTTGTTGCAGTGTAAGTGTAAAATGTGTTCAAATGCACCCAAAATTGATAAAGGAAATAAATTCAGAGGCAAACCTGCAATAACCAAAGAAATATGCACAAATCAGATAAACAAGTAGTAACCATTCAAATTGGTGACAGGATAATAAATGGTGAGATTTTCACAGTAAGTAACTGTCACTTGAACAAAACAAAAAATCCGTAAAACACGAGCCCTAATGCGCTGCGTGTGGTGTCTTAGACTTGCTGCTGAATAGAAATAATCCAATTTGAAATAATCCAACTAACGAACTGCGAAGTTCCAACTCACTGTTCCAGTTCACGTCGCGTTGATCTGTTAAGTCCCAATCTCACCACTCCAAATGTGTGACAGATGGCCGAAATATACAAAATAAATTAGAAATGACGGCACGCACGTTATGTGTGTCACAACGCTGCCTGCGATAGCCAAAGAGTCACCGTAACTAGGTAACGAGGATGACAACACACACTATGGGAAATTCAAAATGGCGGCACGCACATCATGTGCGTCACCAGGCCGTCACCAGGCCGCCTCCAATTGCCAAAGAGTCACCATAACTAGGTAACCAGGATGACGACATCACACCTAATAAATGTGAATGTCAAGTACGTAGAAGACAAACAAAAAGGATACTCGCGTGATGATTTACCAGGACGTCATTGCACGTTGTTGCCTGGCAAGCGGTCACGCGATGTTCCCACGCTCCAAGAAGCAGTTGCCAGGTAACAGGATCTCCACACTTTGTTGCCAGGGATGCAGTCACGCGATTCTCCCTCACTCCAGGAATCAGTTGCTAGGTCACGAGCAGCGCAGTTGCCAGGTCTCGAGCAACACAACATGCGGTGAGTGTTTACCTTTAAACTCCAACTGCCTTTCCTTGTCTTGCTCAACAGAATTCACAGAAATAGTCAAAAAGCACCTTTTGGGACACATATCTCACAGCAGGCGAAATGCAGGTTTAACAGCACGATGGTCACAACTGGGGGTCGACAGATACCAAAAGGTATCAAAAGAAATCCAATTGTGTCGCAGTCTTTATCAAAGATAAATCCTACCTAGGATCTGATGTTTGTCCTCTATAAAGGTGGATCCTTTATACATCACAAGACAGACTCCTAGGATTTAGTGGATTTATTGTAGATTGGTACAACAACCCCCAGCGGCCAGCCGCTCAGCTCCTCAGCCAAGACTCTACAATCCAGATTCCACAGTAGAACATTGTTGCTAAGAGATGAAAGAGAAGCACTGAGACCACAGATTAAATGTAAACATAACAGCATGTTGAGCAAAAAACTGATGGATTCATCTCAAATCTATGGGGGTGAATGTTTGACAATGTTCAGCATTCCGTCCATCATCTTTTTGTGTTGCTATAAGATTCAAAGAGTAAACAGGAACCGAGAGATACCCCAAAAGTGTTTTTCATACTTTTTATCCAGCAGTTATAGTAAAGTCACCACAGGCAAAGTTCAATACCCTAACATAGATGACTCCATTAGCAATGTTGGCGATACCCAGGTTCTCTACGACTTAGATAGACTTCTGTTTCTCTTCACCTCTCTTTCTCCCTGCACTCATGTAACTTACTTTATGATTTCTCTTACAGTCTATTAAGATCACAATACATTTGGTGCTGTTTAAATGGTGAATTTGAATTATTTTGCTGTTGCACTGTCTTGTGCTATATGCAAATCACAGTATTGTTGCACAGAATTTTTCTCTTTCCATTACATGTTATTAGATTCATGTATTTATACATCGAAAGACATATGTTTTTGGTTTTGTTTCTTACTTTATCTATACAGGTGAAAACATGTACTGTCTCTATGAAAAAGGATCCAGTTATGGTGTAGATTCCGATCCTGGAAAAACCGGGTACGAATCGTCGGACGGAGCGTTTTCTCCGTCCGACTCGTACCCGGTAAAAATACCTTACAAACATGCAAGTACGATTCGTACGGAAACACCATTTCCGTACGAATCGTAAAAAACACCGACCGACGAAAATATACATACCAATGTGATCTGGGAATGCTCCGATGTGACGTCGGGACGCATGCTGGCTGCGGTTCACGAACCAGGAAGTACGATCCGCACCGACGTCACCCCGCACGGGCGACGCGCCCAAGGAGCACCTGTACGCGATGGACAGCCATGGACCCGAACCTACGTGTCATCCCAGCCCTCATAGCAGTCCACCAGCTCTACAGGCACCGACGCAGACGCCGCAGAAGGTCAGAATAACACCCAGGGGCAAAGGGGGGGGGGGCAGGGGCAGGACACATAACCCCCACACAAGTCACAAATCGCACATGCCCTGGACATACCTGACCTGCAGGACCTGGTCACCTCGAGGGGGTGGGGGCGTGTCCAGCAACGCAAGCATCCGCCACAACGGAAGTGGATGTTGACGCGAACCGGCAACACAACAATACCGGTACGTACCGTCCCCAGGCCTTAAGAGCGTGGGTACGGGCTGTACCCAGGCCTGCAAACCGTGGGTACAGGAATGTACGGAGCGTACCCCCACCCGTGTATGAATGGAGCGTACCCCCACCCCACCAGTGTATGTACGGACCGTAACCCCACCCCACCAGTGTATGTACGGAGCGTACCCACACCCGTGTATGAATGGTGCGTAACCCCACCCGTTTATGAATGGAGCATACCCCCACCCCACCAGTGTATGTATGGACCGTACCCCCACCCCACCAGTGTATGTACGGAGCGTACCCACACCTGTGTATGAATGGACCGTACCCCCACCCCACCAGTGTATGTACGGACCGTACCCCCACCCCACCAGTGTATGTACGGAGCGTACCCCCACCCGTGTATGAATGGAGTGTACCCCCACCCCACCAGTGTATGTACGGACCGTACCCCCACCCCACCAGTGTATGTACGGAGCGTACAAAAACAAAAGAATGGGTGTCAAGGGAAAGAACGCGCAACCTGCAAAATTTCACACAATTAGTAATTTTGATCCACAATTATCCAGTACGGTGCTTCCAACTTGAGGATAGGCACCCTAATCCTCAAAACAACAATCAAAGATTGATTCACGTATTTTCTCTTGTTGAAGCACTCGCAAATTAACCATCCACGTCTCCTGTTACAGTCACAAAACTAGAAACACATTAATGTGGGCTTCTCTTCTTCTTTTATTTTCATTAGAATCTCCAAACTTCTTTATTCATACCATTCTTCCACTCCCAACGCGTTTCGTCGATAGGGATTAACCCATGCGTCCTCAATCCTTCATTTTTTGGTTGATGTGTTACTCTTATAGCTTCTATTACCGTATTTCCTTTGCATAAGTTATCAAACAGTTCTGCAGCCAGTCTGTCTCTGTCCAGATTATCGCTCATCATAACAGTTTAAAGTGTTTGCGGTGCAGCTACCCTTAATTGGTACAAAAACAAAAGAATGGGTGTCAAGGGAAAGAACGCGCAACCTGCAAAATTTCACACAATTAGTAATTTTGATCCACAATTATCCAGTACGGTGCTTCCAACTTGAGGATAGGCACCCTAATCCTCAAAACAACAATCAAAGATTGATTCACGTATTTTCTCTTGTTGAAGCACTCGCAAATTAACCATCCACGTCTCCTGTTACAGTCACAAAACTAGAAACACATTAATGTGGGCTTCTCTTCTTCTTTTATTTTCATTAGAATCTCCAAACTTCTTTATTCATAACATTCTTCCACTCCCAACGCGTTTCGTCGATAGGGATTAACCCATGCGACCTCAATCCTTCATTTTTTGGTTGATTTGTTACTCTTATAGCTTCTATTACCGTATTTCCTTTGCATAAGTTATCAAACAGTTCTGCAGCCAGTCTGTCTCTGTCCAGATTATCGCTCATCATAACAGTTTAAAGTGTTTGCGGTGCAGCTACCCTTAATTGGTACAAAAACAAAAGAATGGGTGTCAAGGGAAAGAACGCGCAACCTGCAAAATTTCACACAATTAGTAATTTTGATCCACAATTATCCAGTACGGTGCTTCCAACTTGAGGATAGGCACCCTAATCCTCAAAACAACAATCAAAGATTGATTCACGTATTTTCTCTTGTTGAAGCACTCGCAAATTAACCATCCACGTCTCCTGTTACAGTCACAAAACTAGAAACACATTAATGTGGGCTTCTCTTCTTCTTTTATTTTCATTAGAATCTCCAAACTTCTTTATTCATAACATTCTTCCACTCCCAACGCGTTTCGTCGATAGGGATTAACCCATGCGACCTCAATCCTTCCTTTTTTGGTTGATTTGTTACTCTTATAGCTTCTATTACCGTATTTCCTTTGCATAAGTTATCAAACAGTTCTGCAGCCAGTCTGTCTCTGTCCAGATTATCGCTCATCATAACAGTTTAAAGTGTTTGCGGTGCAGCTACCCTTAATTGGTACAAAAACAAAAGAATGGGTGTCAAGGGAAAGAACACGCAACCTGCAAAATTTCACACAATTAGTAATTTTGATCCACAATTATCCAGTACGGTGCTTCCAACTTGAGGATAGGCACCCTAATCCTCAAAACAACAATCAAAGATTGATTCACGTATTTTCTCTTGTTGAAGCACTCGCAAATTAACCATCCACGTCTCCTGTTACAGTCACAAAACTAGAAACACATTAATGTGGGCTTCTCTTCTTCTTTTATTTTCATTAGAATCTCCAAACTTCTTTATTCATAACATTCTTCCACTCCCAACGCGTTTCGTCGATAGGGATTAACCCATGCGACCTCAATCCTTCATTTTTTGGTTGATTTGTTACTCTTATAGCTTCTATTACCGTATTTCCTTTGCATAAATTATCAAACAGTTCTGCAGCCAGTCTGTGTCTGTCCAGATTATCGCTCATCATAACAGTTTAAAGTGTTTGCGGTGCAGCTACCCTTAATTGGTACAAAAACAAAAGAATGGGTGTCAAGGGAAAGAACGCGCAACCTGCAAAATTTCACACAATTAGTAATTTTGATCCACAATTATCCAGTACGGTGCTTCCAACTTGAGGATAGGCACCCTAATCCTCAAAACAACAATCAAACATTGATTCACGTATTTTCTCTTGTTGAAGCACTCGCAAATTAACCATCCACGTCTCCTGTTACAGTCACAAAACTAGAAACACATTAATGTGGGCTTCTCTTCTTCTTTTATTTTCATTAGAATCTCCAAACTTCTTTATTCATAACATTCTTCCACTCCCAACGCGTTTCGTCGATAGGGATTAACCCATGCGACCTCAATCCTTCATCTTTTGGTTGATTTGTTACTCTTATAGCTTCTATTACCGTATTTCCTTTGCATAAGTTATCAAACAGTTCTGCAGCCAGTCTGTCTCTGTCCAGATTATCGCTCATCATAACAGTTTAAAGTGTTTGCGGTGCAGCTACCCTTAATTGGTACAAAAACAAAAGAATGGGTGTCAAGGGAAAGAACGCGCAACCTGCAAAATTTCACACAATTAGTAATTTTGATCCACAATTATCCAGTACGGTGCTTCCAACTTGAGGATAGGCACCCTAATCCTCAAAACAACAATCAAAGATTGATTCACGTATTTTCTCTTGTTGAAGCACTCGCAAATTAACCATCCACGTCTCCTGTTACAGTCACAAAACTAGAAACACATTAATGTGGGCTTCTCTTCTTCTTTTATTTTCATTAGAATCTCCAAACTTCTTTATTCATAACATTCTTCCACTCCCAATGCGTTTCGTCGATAGGGATTAACCCATGCGACCTCAATCCTTCATTTTTTGGTTGATTTGTTACTCTTATAGCTTCTATTACCGTATTTCCTTTGCATAAGTTATCAAACAGTTCTGCAGCCAGTCTGTCTCTGTCCAGATTATCGCTCATCATAACAGTTTAAAGTGTTTGCGGTGCAGCTACCCTTAATTGGTACAAAAACAAAAGAATGGGTGTCAAGGGAAAGAACGCGCAACCTGCAAAATTTCACACAATTAGTAATTTTGATCCACAATTATCCAGTACGGTGCTTCCAACTTGAGGATAGGCACCCTAATCCTCAAAACAACAATCAAAGATTGATTCACGTATTTTCTCTTGTTGAAGCACTCGCAAATTAACCATCCACGTCTCCTGTTACAGTCACAAAACTAGAAACACATTAATGTGGGCTTCTCTTCTTCTTTTATTTTCATTAGAATCTCCAAACTTCTTTATTCATAACATTCTTCCACTCCCAACGCGTTTCGTCGATAGGGATTAACCCATGCGACCTCAATCCTTCATTTTTTGGTTGATTTGTTACTCTTATAGCTTCTATTACCGTATTTCCTTTGCATAAGTTATCAAATAGTTCTGCAAGTTGGGAGCACCGTACTGGATAATTGTGGATCAAAATTACTAATTGTGTGAAATTTTGCAGGTTGCGCGTTCTTTCCCTTGACACCCATTCTTTTGTTTTTGTACCAATTAAGGGTAGCTGCACCGCAAACACTTTACACTGTTATGATGAGCGATAATCTGGACAGAGACAGACTGGCTGCAGAACTGTTTGATAACTTATGCAAAGGAAATACGGTAATAGAAGCTATAAGAGTAACAAATCAACCAAAAAATGAAGGATTGAGGTCGCATGGGTTAATCCCTATCGACGAAACGCGTTGGGAGTGGAAGAATGTTATGAATAAAGAAGTTTGGAGATTCTAATGAAAATAAAAGAAGAAGAGAAGCCCACATTAATGTGTTTCTAGTTTTGTGACTGTCACAGGAGACGTGGATGGTTAATTTGCGAGTGCTTCAACAAGAGAAAATACGTGAATCAATCTTTGATTGTTGTTTTGAGGATTAGGGTGCCTATCCTCAAGTTGGAAGCACCGTACTGGATAATTGTGGATCAAAATTACTAATTGTGTGAAATTTTGCAGGTTGCGCGTTCTTTCCCTTGACACCCATTCTTTTGTTTTTGTACCAATTAAGGGTAGCTGCACCGCAAACACTTTAAACTGTTATGATGAGCGATAATCTGGACAGAGACAGACTGGCTGCAGAACTGTTTGATAATTTATGCAAAGGAAATACGGTAATAGAAGCTATAAGAGTAACAAATCAACCAAAAAATGAAGGATTGAGGTCGCATGGGTTAATCCCTATCGACGAAACGCGTTGGGAGTGGAAGAATGTTATGAATAAAGAAGTTTGGAGATTCTAATGAAAATAAAAGAAGAAGAGAAGCCCACATTAATGTGTTTCTAGTTTTGTGACTGTAACAGGAGACGTGGATGGTTAATTTGCGAGTGCTTCAACAAGAGAAAATACGTGAATCAATCTTTGATTGTTGTTTTGAGGATTAGGGTGCCTATCCTCAAGTTGGAAGCACCGTACTGGATAATTGTGGATCAAAATTACTAATTGTGTGAAATTTTGCAGGTTGCGCGTTCTTTCCCTTGACACCCATTCTTTTGTTTTTGTACCAATTAAGGGTAGCTGCACCGCAAACACTTTAAACTGTTATGATGAGCGATAATCTGGACAGAGACAGACTGGCTGCAGAACTGTTTGATAACTTATGCAAAGAAAATACGGTAATAGAAGCTATAAGAGTAACAAATCAACCAAAAAATGAAGGATTGGGGTCGCATGGGTTAATCCCTATTGACGAAACGCGTTGGGAGTGGAAGAATGTTATGAATAAAGAAGTTTGGAGATTCTAATGAAAATAAAAGAAGAAGAGAAGCCCACATTAATGTGTTTCTAGTTTTGTGACTGTAACAGGAGACGTGGATGGTTAATTTGCGAGTGCTTCAACAAGAGAAAATACGTGAATCAATCTTTGATTGTTGTTTTGAGGATTAGGGTGCCTATCCTCAAGTTGGAAGCACCGTACTGGATAATTGTGGATCAAAATTACTAATTGTGTGAAATTTTGCAGGTTGCGCGTTCTTTCCCTTGACACCCATTCTTTTGTTTTTGTACCAATTAAGGGTAGCTGCACCGCAAACACTTTAAACTGTTATGATGAGCGATAATCTGGACAGAGACAGACTGGCTGCAGAACTGTTTGATAACTTATGCAAAGGAAATACGGTAATAGAAGCTATAAGAGTAACAAATCAACCAAAAAATGAAGGATTGAGGTCGCATGGGTTAATCCCTATCGACGAAACGCGTTGGGAGTGGAAGAATGTGATGAATAAAGAAGTTTGGAGATTCTAATGAAAATAAAAGAAGAAGAGAAGCCCACATTAATGTGTTTCTAGTTTTGTGACTGTAACAGGAGACGTGGATGGTTAATTTGCGAGTGCTTCAACAAGAGAAAATATATGTACGGAGCGTACCCACACCCGTGTATGCATGCAGCGTACCAACTCCCCACCCGTGTATGTACGGACCGTACCCCCACCCCACCAGTGTATGTACGGAGCGTACCCACACCCATGTATGAATGGAGGGTACCCACACCCGTGTATGTCCCGACCGTACATGCCCAGACATAGGAGGGGTGTGTGCCTATCACTCCCAGCAGTGCCCAGACATAGGAGGGGTGGGTGCAGAGTCCTCCCAGCAGTGCCCAGACACAGGAGGGGTGTGTGCAGAGTCCTCCCAGCAGTGCCCAGACACAGGAGGGGTGTGTGCCTATCACTCCCATCAGTGCCCAGACATAGGAGGGGTGGGTGCAGAGTCCTCCCAGCGGTGCCCAGACACAGGAGGGGTGTGTGCAGAGTCCTCCCAGCAGTGCCCAGACACAGGAGGGGTGTGTGCCTATCATTCCCAGCAGTGCCCAGACATAGGAGGGGTGGGTGCAGAGTCCTCCCAGCAGTGCCCAGACATAGGAGGGGTGTGTGCCTATCACTCCCAGCAGTGCCCAGACACAGGAGGGGTGTGTGCCTATCACTCCCAGCAGTGCCCAGACATAGGAGGGGTGGGTGCAGAGTCCTCCCAGCAGTGCCCAGACACAGGAGGGGTGTGTGCAGAGTCTTCCCAGCAGTGTCCAGACACAGGAGTGGTGTGTGCCTATCACTCCCAGCAGTGCCCAGACATAGGAGGGGTGGGTGCAGAGTCCTCCCAGCAGTGCCCAGACATAGGACGGGTGGGTGCAGAGTCCCCCCAGTTGTGCCCATGGAAAGAAAGGGGTTGAGTACACACAGATACAATGCCCACAATTGTCAGTCAGGTGCTCAAAGACCCAGCAGAACACGAAACACATGTGTGCGAGGCTGGGAGTACACACATGCATACTGCGGAAAAGGGAACATGTACACATGAAGTCCTGTCAATATACTCCAGTCACAAGTACAGTGACCCCCAAGGATGACACAAATGATGCAGGTGGAGACCTTGGCCAGCATGCAGGGCCAAAGTTGAAGGGGTCCGTCTCACACCCAGTAAATGTAGACACAGCACTGCACAAATGTCTTCACATCACCCTGCAGGGAAGATGTCAGGGTCCACAGAGGAAGCTACACACCTTGGGACAATGTCACCATGCAGTAACAGCTAACATGAGCAAAGTTTGATAGCAAATGCCGTGTGATGGCACACAGATAACAGGGTCCACCCCATAAACAGCACACTACAACATATCCCAGACACCTAACACATTATCGCCACCCCAAATCATGGCGCAGCACCACCAACAGCAATGCCAGAAAAGCAGTGGTGTGCCAAGGAAAATAAAATAGCTTTTTTCAGCAATGTTGTAAAATGAATTGTACGAAGAGTTCAAAATGCACAAGGCCAATAGGGCAGTCCATAGTTCCAATCCAGGTGGGGGACACATTGGGATGCGTGTCCCCTAGCTTGCCTGCACAGTTCAGACTACCTTGTCATCCACGGGGGGCATCATGTGGGGGGGAAGGACCAGGCACCGCAGGGATAGGAGGGGCAAGGGTAGGTGTTGTGGGTGCAGGGACGGACGACTCCAGCACAGGGGGTGGGGCAGCGCCAAAGGTGGATTGGAGCACGGCGCAGCACACTACTGCCAGGTCGCCCAGCGTCTCCCCTGCACCCGAAGGAACCACAGGCCCCAAGGAGGGGGGGGGTCGCAGGGATGGGTCGCAGCGCTACCCGGGGAGGGTGTGGACAGGGGGGGGAATCAACCACCCTGACCGGGGACTCCTTTGACCGCTTGCGGGGTGGTGTCACTGTGGGGCTCAGGGACAGAGCGGCCATGAAGGAGTCCTTGGTGGAATCCTGGCCAGGAGAGCTGAGGGGAGTGGATTTGGAGGGTGGTGGTCGTGAGGAATGTGGACTCCCACTCTGGCTGCGTGTCTTCTGTTTCCCCCCCGACCCAGTGGGTGTGCCTACTTCACCCTGTGTGTGCGTGACAGGAGGTGTGCGCTTTGCCTTCCCTGGTGGTGTGGTGCCTGTGTCTGGTGGTGTGCGTGCATGGCTACGTCTGGGTGTGCTGTGGACAGGCATGGGAGTGGGAAGTGTGGATGCTGCAGGGGTAGGGGGGGACATAGCGCTGCAGGAGACCCAATGCTGCAGTCAGTGTCGAGTCTATGGACTTCAGCAAGTAGCGTTGGTCAGACTGCGCAGCTGAAATGCCCTCCATGTATGCCTCCATCTGGTTGATCACTTGGCTGTGGCCGTGGAGGACATTAAGCATCGCAGTCTGACCAACCTGCAACTGCCGCAGGATGTCCACAGACTCTGCATTGGTGGCAGCAGTGGAGACAGGGGCAGGGGGTGCGGTGCCTGGCAAGAAGGAGACACGTGGTGACCTAGCACGGCGGGAAGGGACACGAGCAAGTGGGAGGCCGGTGAGAGGAATGGAGGGGGCGGGTAGCGATGGAGTGCTGGTGTCAGCTGTGGGAGCAGCCTCCGCCCCCTCGGAGTGCTCTGCCTCGGACCCGTCTGCGTCATAGTCGGTGGTGGTTTGACTGGACAGGTCCTCCTCTGCACTCCCGTCGGCCTCCGTGCCACTCGATGTGCCAGACAACTCTGCACTGCTGGCACTGGTGCTCGCTCCCTCCTCACGGTCCGTGCCAGTGTCTCCCTCCTAGTCCCCGACGATGCTGTGGGCAAGGTGAAGAGACAGGAGAAATCAGACACCTGTATACATATGTCACATGAGTCAACTCTACATAGGTCACAGTGCATAGCCTGAAAAGCTACAAGAGTAACATCTACAATACAAGGTACATATGTAGTCCCTGCAACACACAGTTTGTTGGCCCACCATGCCACTGTTAAAATATGGAGAGCATGACACAATAGCAAATAACTTGATATCAAATTGTACAGAGGAGCCAGGCTCTGGGGACAATCTAGCACAGCATCAGCGACACACAGCGTAGCCAAGAAAGGGATGAGCAGGAACCATGTCTAGCAACTCTTGGGACATGCTGCAAAGGTAATACTGAAAACGATGGCCAACATGACTTGGGCACTGCACCTTGAGTGTTTGGCCACACAAACATCACACACTGGCCAGACCGAGCAAGGAGACTTCAGGTTTGGACATGTAGGCCTTGCCCGCACCAACCACCCCCCTACCTGAGACAATGTGATTGAGACAGAGGAAGTACTTACACCTCTTAGTCTGGGATGAAAACACATGGCCTGCAATTAATCCTGATCGCACACAAACTACCCCTGGTGCGCCTGTCCACACATATCACTGACAAACAACCATCATCAGATAGTTGTACCAAGACAAACAGGCACTGGCCCCTGTGAGTATGCACCAGCTAATTTAGGTCACCCTGTACAGTGGACACATGTAGCACAGTATACGTGAATTCTAATGAGGCCATGGTACTATGACACAGGGCCCAAACTATGCTGAAGAAACAGAGAATGTCCACATTGTCTGATGACACACATGATACCTAGGAAAAGGTGCCCCAGGGGACTGTAGTGGCCACACTACTCCATGGCCCTGGATGGATCTGACTGGAACACAAGCCACCATCCCTGCACTATGCACATCTCACACTCAAGCACATCATGTCAGAGGGCACAACATTCGACATGCAGGCAGTAAGGCAGTACACATGAAACACATACTCCCATGTCGGGACTCAGCATCAGTGCCAACTAACATGGACCCCACAATGAGTGAACTGGCCAGGGCACAGGCAACGTGCAAAAACCTGTTACACACCACCCCCACACATGATTCTGCAAGCATTGGGCACTTGGAGTTACTGCCAGCCTAGATGACCTTGTGCAAGAGTGACTACACACTGACCAGGGAACACATGGCAAGGAGGGGAAGGGAGGAAGAACAGCAACGCTTTACTTTGGGGAACAGGATATGCACTGCACATTTAAACCCTGGCAGTGTATCCATGCAACTGCGCACTTCCAAAAGCTGGTGACACACAACAAACACACATGTACCTATCCCCTTCCTGCCGCTGCCCCTCCGCTAGGCGCCTATCCAAGTCAGGGAAGACCACCGCCAGCACACGCTTATGGATGTGGGTCAGACGGCGGCGCCCACGGTTTTTGTGGCTCTCAGGTGAGTCCCCCAGCAGGAGCCGTGCGATCCTCCGCGTCCAGCACCGGATGTCCTGCCAGCGTTTCCTCACCTGGGCTAGGCGCCGCTTCCGACCATCCGTCCTCCTCACGGAACTGACGGCTTGCTTCCAGATCTCCCCCTTGGCACAGACGCCTACCTGTGAGGATGCAAAAGTGACAATACATCAATCCACCTTATCAATGATACAGAGACACACATATTACAAATCATGCATGTTTGAACTGGCCACAGTATGCAGCCAACTCATTGCACCTTTGTCATAGTGACATCATTCTCCTGGGAATGGGCAAATGCAGTAGGTGCCATTGAAAGCACACAGGTGGCATGAGGGGTGCAACACAATCAATGATGCAGGCTCACACTGTGCATCCCAAGCTACAACAGGAATCTGAACAGTACCCCTAAGCAGTCACATGCCCCAGCCCACTTACGCCACCTCAGCAGAGTACACAGACACACACAGGCACTGAACAATCACCTGGCATTGGCAACTGCCGCTACAAACCTCACTCTGCACATGTGCCACTAGACTGGGGGTGTCACAGATGTGGGGCTGTCTCAGCACGGCAGACATCCAGCACAGCTCCCTGCTCACATCAGATGGCCAGGGTGTATCCATCCCACATGCAGCTGGGGTGCAACACTCCACACATGCACACACCCACATGGCAGGGGACTCACACACACACACCAATGTCCAGGGGACGAACACATCATTTGGACACTCTCACCACAGGTACACAGAACAGACACACATCTGTGGGTCCTGGTACCTGTCACCCTGGGGGGAGCACAGACTCACATCAGGACTGTAGGAACAACATTTCCAGGAGGATTAGGCAGTCCGAAAGCGGCATGCACCATGCAGTGATCGTCACAGTAAGCACCATGCTAGTGCGTTGTGCACACAGGAACTACAGCATGCTCTGCATGGAAGACATGAGCCCTTCCATCCCCCTGGGAACCACTATGAAGAACCCTGCATGTCTGTCACACCTGGACACAATGCCAGAAGTCACAGTAAAAATGAGGGGCACAGTTTAAGCTAGTGGGGTCTGCACTCACCTGCTCCCCTGGTCGACCATACAGCATGGTGTACTGTGGGAGGATCACATCCAGCAACGCCATATTCTCCTCCATGGTGAATGGCTGGGCCCTCTCCACAGACCTGGACATGGTGCCAGAGGAATGACAAGCAGCAGCAGTGTTGTGTAACGAAGGGATTTGCAGGCAAGTGCTCTCTCAAGGGACCTGGCTGCCTTATATCTTCCTTGCTGGCCTGTTTCATTTACAGGAGTACAGAGTGATTGGCTCAGTCACATTTGCATCCTACGTGTCCTCCAATCAATTTAAGACTACCCCAGTGACAGGCTATGCATGGTTTTAAAATTGAGCATGATGTAATGTCAACAACCACATTGCAACAAAGTATATTGTCTCCAACCGACTTCTGCTGGCCACATGATGCAAAATTCAAACCTGAAACTCGGTCTCCATGACAACCAGCATGCATTTAGGCCCCTATACTTGTCCCTCATGTGTCCCCTATGGCAATCCTATGTCACAACACAGGTACAGTGCGTCCCACAGCCCTAGGGCACCCCAAATGCATTGCAACGGACCGTACACACGCATGCTGCACAACATGGCAGTGGAGAAAGCTGTGCCACTCATCCTGGATCCAGATGAGCAGGACCATCCACCCGTGGAGGATGAAGGGCTTGGGCACGAGGCAAGTGATGTGGAGGAGGAGGAGGCGGTAGAGGACATGCGGAGTTGGCTCATACGCGACTTCTTTGCTTAGTGGTGAGTTCCAGTGTCTGAGTGTGCACGCATTGGGCTGTGTGTGGCATGTGTTGCAATGTGTGTGTCCATCTGCATGTCTTCCAAGTGAGTCTGAGGTGTGTTTGGATGTGTCACTCGAGTGATGGTGCAATAGAAGAATGTTTTTCCAGAGTCATCATTGTCACCTAGCATGTTGACAACCTAATACGTGTCGAGTACATGCACATGCATGCGGATGTACTTCTTTTGGCTGACTTCTGGTGTGTCTCCCATCCACAGGTACTTGCGCATGCTGTCTGCTGGTGGCATTGTTGTGCTCCTGCTATTCCTCATGAACACAGCAACATGTGCTGAATCAGCGTTACATGCACGGACAAGTTTGAAAATCTCCTTCGGGTAAGGGATGCAGCACGGCTTTTTGGGAGTGGTATTTGTTTTGAATGTGTGTGCACTGCTCCTGTTCATGTTTGGTTACTTTGCAAACATGTAGAATCACCATGGGGCACATGACCTGGAGCAGAATTCACCTGAATTGATGGTCAGACTTGGTGACAGTCATCTGTAATGGGATTGTGATGGAGCCATCAATGTGTGTAACACTGGCCTCGGAAACATGCGGGTTGCACCGGGTTGACATGGTGTGTGAATTCCCCATTAGGGGCTCAATGGTGTATAGCAGGCTCTCCGTGAGCAGCAGGGGGTGTTTAGCTGTAACCCGTCACTTGTGTGCCAGTGCCATGGATTTCCAGCATCTGTGGCGGTAAGGGGGGTGCCAGTGTTGGTCCCACGTTTTCATCCACAAGACCTGTGTATGTGTTGACAGAGTTGCATTAGCATTCCGACACACGAGTAATAAAGGTGTCCCTCTGCCTCCAAGGTGCCTCATCTCTGTCAATGGTGGTCTGTTGCCACTGTGCATGCGGCATGTCTGGCATTGTTCTCAGAGATGGTGCATATGAGTCTATGTGTAGAGTAGCAAGATGCAAGCTGTTTGTCAGGCATTAGATTCTGTATTGTGCTTGATGTCCATGGCTGTGTAGGTATTGTGGCATGTCAGTCTCCACGACGGCCACTGTGCTGCATGTGAATCCATTGTGTGTGTGTGTCATGTTGAACCAGACATTCCTACCTTGACATACACCTTTTACATAGTTCCTTCCTGAGATCCTTGTCTTTGTGTGCTACTTGTGGCATTGTTTCCTTGACATGGCGCATGCTGCTGCAGGCCCTGCAGCAAGGGCACCAAGTGTCCACGCAAACGAGATGGTGTTCATCATGGATTGCTTGCTGACATGTGCTATGCTGATCAGCAGCATCTGTGCCTCATGCGGCAGCACACTCTGCATTATGCACAAGATCCCCAGTTCCATCCACCTCAAGGCAAGAGGGAGACCATCCCCCAGGTCAACTACGATATCCGTGTCTAATCCTACCCTGCACTCTACGGACATGTGCGTTAGAAATCCCATGATACTTGTCAGCATCCAGGGTGCATCTGCACAGCTCTGCTACTACATCAAGCGACCAGGCCACATCAACGTCCAACAGAGATGGGGGGAGTGGATCACTGCCAGCTGCAGGATGACCTTCTCAATCCACGCACACACTCAGGATGCAGCCCACAACCACAACACAACCTTGTGGCACTGTGATCCAACACCCAATTGTGCCATCTCCATGCATCCAACTTTGGCTGGCCCACCATTCTCCACATCCACCTAACTCAAGCATGCAGGACATGGTTCTGCCACGTGTCTACACATACCAGGACACTGCACATGATCCCTGACCGCTGCGCATGACTGTTGCTCTTCTAAATAGGTCTGTAGGCACAGTTGTGCGGGCACCCCCTCAGCTGGTTGGGCCCATCACGGGTTAGTATGGTGCTCCATGTCTGTCTTGGATGGTACGTTGTGACCCATGTGTGTCCTGTGCCAGACTCAGACCCCAGGGTATGGAGGTTTGGAGTTAATTCAGAAATCAGGCATGGTTTGACTTTACAACACACACATGTAGTGGAATAATGCAAAATGACGGCATCATCTTGTGATTGTGATGAATTTTATTAGTGCTGGGGTACGTGTTTGGGGGGGTGACAAGAGGTGCTTGGTGGGAGTGTAGAATCCAAAGTTCACAGGGGGAGTTGGTGTCCTTGCCATTGACAGTCATCAGAGTCTGTGCCACAGTCTTTGTCAACATTGGTCAGACAGTGACCAGCAAGGCCATGTGGCAGAGAATGTCCTTTGCTGCTGTTCTGCTGTTGGACCAGAGGGCCAGGTGCCAGGCCAGGTGACCTGGGAGATGGTGATGTTCCGCTGACTCTCACGGTCTTTTTCGTGGACGACCCATCTTCCTGCGGGGACCCTCAGACGCCTGCCTTGACGATGCAAGGGACGCTCCGTCAGATGAATCTTCCTCCTCCTCCCTCCCTGTGTCTGGTGGTGGTCTACGCCTGGTGGCTCTGCGATGGTTTGCCAGGCTTTGGGCGATCTGACGGAGGGATTGGCTCACGTCCCTGTGCACCGCCAAGAGCTCTGCAAGTCTTGCCTCCATCCTGGCATGATGCTCAACCTGCAGGGCCTTCATCTCATTGAGGGTCCCCACTACCGGGCGATACCTCTGGAGTCACGCCGGTATGCGTCCAGGATGGTTCTGACGTGTGCCATAGCCGGGTCCTGAGCCAACTGGGCAGGTTCGTGCCTCCGCCATCCTCCACTCCCACCACCCCTGCCCACTTGCGCATGGCCTGCCGTTGTGGGCACATCGGGTCTCCGGAACCCCTGAGGGATGGCATTTGCGGTGTCGCCTGCCTCCTCCTGGGTGCCCGGAGAACCTTGTCCCTCGTGGACAGACTGGCTGTGTTGTTGTGTGCGGGTAGGGCTCCTGGGTGTCTCCTGGGATGTGGCAGGAATGGGGGTGGTGGTTGGCACAGTTGTACCTGACGCAGGTGCTGCAGGTGGTTGGACACCAGAGGGGCCAGGTTGGTCTGGGTCATCCACGGAGTGGTGAGAGTCGTCGCTGCCGGTGGTGTCCTCTTCACGCAGAGCCTGGTCCTGTGAGTCTTCCACCCCAGTGTTGGGGGGAGATCGATGACGTTGACCTGTGTGTGAGAGAGACAGTGTTAATTGTGTTACATGCGACATCCATGTTTTATTCTTTTTTGATTTGGCACAGTTCCTCTGGGTGGTTGGATTTGGCTAGCATTCCTCACACAGTGCACTTGTGCATGGGTATGACCCTTGGCCACAGCTTTCGACACTTTACCTATGTGTGACACAATCGTAAGTGATGCATATTTTGGGAACGCAGTCAGCAGTGTAGTGAGCGGGCGTAGCAAGCCATGCAAAGCCGCCTTACGTGTTGCACTGTACGTGGCCAAATGGTGTTTATTCCATGCTATTTGAGAATGCAGGTAGGTAACTTAACAATTTGTGACAGCGTTCTGACGAACACAGTGGGTAGGTATACTGGGTGTAAGGTTCTGTTTGTGCCTGCAGCACGGATGTACTCGTGCACAGATTGACACATGGCCTAGTGTTTATCAAAGGTTGAAGGGGGGGTTAAGGCACTGCCAAACCTTGTCTACATGCACACAGCCCACCTGCTGACGAGCGGACATGGCCACACCACCCAAGGGTGATTTGGTCTCCTTCTGTCAGCCTCCTCCCACTGTCCGTCTCCCTCTATCTCCCTTTCTCCCTCCCTCTGTCAGCCTCCTCCCTCTGTCCGTCTCCCTTTCTCCCTCCCTCTATCAGCCTCCTCCCTCTGTCCGTCTCCCTCTATCTCCCTTTCTCCCTCCCTCTGTCAGCCTCCTCCCTCTGTCCATCTCCCTTTCTCCCTCCCTCTATCAGCCTCCTCCCTCTGTCCGTCTCCCTTTCTCCCTCCCTCTGTCAGCCTCCTCCCACTGTCCGTCTCCCTCTATCTCCCTTTCTCCCTCCCTCTGTCAGCCTCCTCCCTCTGTCCGTCTCCCTTTCTCCCTCCCTCTATCAGCCTCCTCCCTCTGTCCGTCTCCCTTTCTCCCTCCCTCTGTCAGCCTCCTCCCTCTGTCCGTCTCCCTCTGTCTCCCCTTCTCCCTCCCTCTGTCAGCCTCCTCCCTCTGTCCGTCTCCCTTTCTCCCTCCCTCTATCAGCCTCCTCCCTCTGTCCGTCTCCCTCTGTCTCCCTTTCTCCCTCCCTCTGTCAGCCTCCTCCCTCTGTCCGTCTCCCTCTGTCTCCCCTTCTCCCTCCCTCTGTCAGCCTCCTCCCTCCCTCTGTCTGTCTCCCTGTGTCCACCTCTGTCTGTGTTCCTCTCTCTGCCCCTCTCCCTCCCTCTGTGCGTCACCCTCTGTCACCTCAGCCCAGCTTCCTGGGCACACACAGTTTGCAGGTCTTGCAAAGGCCATTGGCTTGTTCATGTGGGTTTGTTTCTTCTCTGCGGGCACCCATTGGGCGGAGTGTCTGAGTCTGCGCTGCTGCTGTGGCGGTGTGTGCTGACACTCTTTCAGTGTGCTGCGTCTTCATTGGCTGCTGTTATGTGCAAATTGTGCCTTCATACCCATGTCGTCCTGCAACGCGGACACCATTAGCAGGCAAAACAGTACTGTGTGGGGACACACTGTTGGTATGGCTGTGCCCTAAGCCATATGGGCTGAGGGCATTGTTGTGTGCTTCAGAGTTGCTCTATGTTAGTTTTGAGGCCCACCCTCCCGGCATCGGGGACATCCTGTCTTGTGTTGGTGTTTTGTGTGGCCTGTGACTTGGCATGGCCTTGCTTGGGGCATGGGGCATGGAGGCGCTAGTGGCATGTGTGTGTTTTTGGAGTGTGGTTGTGTCCGGTGCTGGCTTTGGGGGGGTTGCGTGCATGATTGGTATTTGGGTTGTATATGGCGTTCCCCCATGTGAGGTGAGTTGTTTGTGTACTCACCAGGCTCTCTGACTCCTTCTAGTCCGTCTACTACCAACGGCGGCAGCGTGGCCATCACCTTCTCCTCCCAGGGATGATAGGGTACCGGTCTGCGGGGCGGCCCTCCTCCAGTGATGTTGGCCTGGTTGTGCTCGTCCGTCATTTTGCGGCGGACCGTCCTCCGCAGATCGTACCACCTGGCTTGGCACTCATGCCTGGTCCTTCTGGTGGCCCCAACAGCATTCACGGAATTGACTATCCTCTCCCACATGGCAGTTTTTTCTGATATGCTGGTTTCTGACCAATGTTCCAAAGAGCTGTGGCTCGACTCTGATGATTTCGTCGACAAGGGACTCCAGCTCGACCTTTGTGAACTTTGGATTCTTGTTGGTGGGCATGGTGTGGGGTGTGGGTGTGGATGGTTGTGGGGGTGTGGGTGTGGATGGTCGTGGGTGTGTGGGTGTGTGTGTGAATGTGATGAGGGTGTGTTTGTGATGGTGGTTGTGTGAAGGAGTGCAAGTGTAAGGTGTATTGATGGTTGAAGTATGATGCAGTGCGTTGTCTCTGGGGTCTGGCAGCAGTGGATCTGTTGCAAAGGATCATGGTTTGTGTGTGTTGGGCCTTTTTATTGGTCCATTTGTGGGTGTGGCTGTGTTTGAACTTTGGGTGGGCGTGTTATAAGGAGTGGTAGTGGTTTGGGCCTCTGTTTATCTGTTTGTCAGTTGCAGGTCAGTGTATAGGATGTATTTGGCCTTGTTGGATATGTTTTGTGGTGTTGTGTGCCTCGGATTGACTGTCCTTGTGTTTTTTTGGTTAGTCCTGGTTCAGTAGGAGTGTTTTTAGCCTCTGTACGGCGCGTACATGGGCCATGTTGTTGTACAGTGCTGTCCTTTGCTATGGCTTAGTACGACTCGTACATGGCCAATGTTGGGTGAGGGTGCTGGTGTGTGGGCCTGGGGTAGGGTGCGTACGAACACGGGCAGGGTGTTGGTCCGCACCATCCATCGGTGGTGGTGTTTTGCACCGTACATACAGGGGGGGCTGGGTGTAGGGTCCGTACATACACGGGTGGGGAGTTGGTACGCTCCATGCATACACGGGTGGGGGTACGGTCTGTACATACACTGGTGGGGTTGGGGTACGCTCCGTACATACACTGGTGGGGTGGGGGTACGGTCTGCACATACACTGGTGGGGTGGGGGTACGGTCCGTACATACACGGGTGGGGAGTTGGTACGCTGCATGCATACACGGGTGGGGGTACGGTCCGTACATACACTGGTGGGGTGGGGGTACGGTCCGTACATACACTGGTGGGGTGGGGGTACGGTCTGTACATACACTGGTGGGTTGGGGGTACGGTCCGTACATACACGGGTGGGGAGTTGGTACGCTGCATGCATACACGGGTGGGGGTAGGGTCCGTACATACACTGGTGGGGTGGGGGTACGGTCCGTACATACACTGGTGGGGTGGGGGTACGGTCCGTACATACACGGGTGGGGAGTTGGTACGCTGCATGCATACACGGGTGGGGGTACGGTCCGTATATACACTGGTGGGGTGGGGGTACGGTCCGTACATACACTGGTGGGGTGGGGGTACGGTCCGTACATACACGGCTGGGGTGGGGGTACGGTCCGTACATACACTGGTGGGGTGGGGGTACGGTCCGTACATACACGGTGCGGGTACGGTCCGTACATACACGGCTGGGGTGGGGGTACGGTCCATACATACACTGGTGGGGTGGGGGTACGGTCCGTACATACACTGGTGCGGGTACGGTCCGTACATACACGGCTGGGGTGGGGGTACGGTCCGTACATACACTGGTGGGGTGGGGGTACGGTCCGTACATACACTGGTGGGGTGGGGGTACGGTCCGTACATACACTGGTGGGGTGGGGGTATGGTCCGTACATACACTGGTGGGGTGGGGGTACGGTCCGTACATACACGGGTGGGGAGTTGGTACGCTGCATGCATACACGGGTGGGGGTATGGTCCGTACATACACTGGTGGGGTAGGGGTATGGTCCGTACATACACTGGTGGGGTGGGGGTACGGTCCGTACATACACGGCTGGGGTGGGGGTACGGTCCGTACATACACTGGTGGGGTGGGGGTACGGTCCGTACATACACGGGTGGGGAGTTGGTACGCTGCATGCATACACAGGTGGGGGTACGGTCTGTACATACATTGGTGGGGTGGGGGTAAGGTCCGTACATACACTGGTGGGGTGGGGGTACGGTCCGTACATACACGGCTGGGGTGGGGGTACGGTCCGTACATACACTGGTGGTGTGGGGGTACGGTCCGTACATACACGGGTGGGGGTACGGTCCATACATACACTGGTGGGGTGGGGGTACGGTCCGTACATACACGGGTGGGGTGTGGGTACGGTCCGTACATACACGGGTGGGGAGTTGGTACGCTCCATGCATACATGGGTGGGGGTACGCTCCATGCATGCACTGGTGGGGGTTCGGCACGTACATCCGCGGCCAGGGGGGCATTTTGCGCGTACATGCGGGGTCTGTGGTGGGGTGTTCGGCGCGTATGCGGGCACGTGTCTCCATGGTTGCTATGGGAGATCGGTCCGTACGGTGTTTTTTCCATACAGTTGTGAAATCGAAATGACGGGAGTGATCGTACTTGCGCGGTCGGACTTCATTTTTCCGATTCGTACGGTAAATCGTCCGGGGATGTGTCGGACACAATTTCCGACCCGAGGACGTGTGGGGAACTTTTCCGGATGTGATTCGTATGGAGTTTTTCCCATGCGAATCGTACTTGGCAGTTTGTATGCTACTTGTCTGATTCGGACGGAAAAAAGTCCAGATTCAATTCGGACGGGGGAAATTTTTCCAGGATCCGAATTGGCACCTATGTCTGAGAAATCATAGTGAAATAGGTCATTTGAAGTGTGCCCTCAGTCTGCTTCAAGTATAGTCGTACATCTTTACCTTAAATCATGTGTGATAGCAAATCAGTGCTTTTTTTCCACTTTTAAAGATGGAAATTGCAATTTTTACTCTTCCTGATTTCTTCAGTTCAGCATGGCCAGGGGACTCTATGCTATTTCCTTTGACTTCTCGTGAATGCCATTTTAGGGAGATTAGTCCAGAATTTCAAATCAAAAGAGATAATAGTTCTGATGTTCGATGAGAAGAGAATTATAGTCAGAAAAAGCAAAAGTAAATACGAATAGTGATGGCAGCTGCTACACCACAATATGCAGCTATTTGGTTCTCAGCACTCTCGTCAACTACATGACGTCTGGACAACTTGATAACCACCACAAGATAGGCTTCCATAAATATGCAAGCAAAACTCAACTTTTCCTCACCGTCTTTGGGAATCCAAACACAATCTTTGTCCATCTCTCTATATGAAGAGTGGATGAAGGCAAATTGTGTGATTTCTAATTGTTGAAAAATGTAAACACTTCTGGCAGTCTGACTTATCAAAAGTCTAAGATTTTGGGTGGTACCTCCAAAAGATTGTAAGCTCTAGTTAAAACCTTAATGCAAGGTGAGCATAGAGAAGGTCACCAACCCATAGCAGATGTTTCTACATTAGATTCCCAAAAAACTGCAACAATTCCAAAATCAAAGAGAAAGATCCATGCCAATAAAGACACTCCCAGTGGCATGCGGTCCAGTGATAAATTGCTAATCTTAGAATCCAAACAGCTCTAAAATTTGTCACTTTTCTACAACGTTTCTCTAGGGAAAAAAAGAGGGGGATCTTCCACTTACTGATAAAAGTGGTCATGCCCTTTCTCCCAGAAGGATCACTGACAGAATATCGACCACCACAATATCAACCTACACAAATATCGGGACATAAATATCGTTGTCAAAAATATCGATCTCCTATATTTATAAAGGTAAGTACAAAAGTATAGAAAAAAAATATTGTTGCAAAAAATATCGTTTTTTTATATGTATAAAAAATAATGTAAAATGAATTAAATAATAAATATAACTTTAAAAAAAGTGTAGATTTATTAGTAAATATAAGTAATAAATGTAATTGTAAAAATATTAAACATACATACATAAAATATAATATATATATTTTTACATAAAAACAATTAATAAATAATCATTGTAATTATTTATAAAAAGTTATAAATATATAAACAATTATAAATAAATATATTTATATATACATACAGCTGTAACATAAAAAGTAATAAAAAAAGATTATTTTATAAATTAAAATATAACAATATTTAATATTTTTTAAACCTACATTTTGCACTACATTAAGTGCAACAGTAGAAAAAATGTTGGAGAGCGGAGGGGTAAAAATTATTATTCCCTCTACAGCAAGACAAAAGGAGGGAAAGTTTGGATAGCGGAGAGGTAAAAATGACTATTCCCACTCCAAAAAATGCAACAGTAGTCAAAGTGTTGGATAGCGGAGGGGAATAATTTACTATTCCCACTCCAGTGAGTGCAACAGTAGGGAAAGTGTTGGACAGCGGAGAGGTAAAAATTACTATTCCCACTCCAGAAAATGCAATAGCAGGGAAAGTGTTGAATAGCGATGGGGAATAATTTACCATTCCCACTTCAGTACGTGCAACAGTAGGAAAAGTTTTGGATAGCGGAGGGGTAAAAATTACTATTCCCACTCCAGTGAATTCAATAGTAGGGAAAGTTTTGGATAGCAAAGGGGAATAATTTACTATTTCTACTCCAGTGAGTGCAACAGTAAGGAAAGTGTTGGATAGCGGAGGGAAAAAATTACTATTTCCGCTCCAGCAAGAGCAACAGTAGGGAAAGTGTTGGATAGCGGCGGGGTAAAAATTACTATTCCCACTCCAACAAGTACAACAGTAGGGAATATGTTGGATAGCACAGGAGTAAAAATTACTATTCACACTCCAGCTAGTGCAACAGTAGTGAAAGTGTTGGATAGCGGAGGGGATAAAATTACTATTCCCACTCCAGCAAGTGCAACAGTGGTGAAATTGTTGGATAGCGGAGGGGTATAAATTACCATTCCCACACCAGCAAATGCAACAGTAGGGAAACTGTTAGATAGCGGAGGAATACAAATTACTATTCCCGCTGAAGACAATTCAAACTTAAAAACAAACAAAATATCAACTACTACACAAAAGATAATTAAAAAAAACATATTTAAAAATATTAAAAATTACAATAGGTAGAAACATATCATAATGTTAAAAAATTCTAAATATTACATACAAACATTAATTTAAAAAAATTAAAATAATTTGAAAACAAATAACTTTTTGCTATTAGAAATTATGTATAATCAAAAACATTAATTATTACATAAATGTAATACTTTCTTCCTACCCTATAACACTACACAATTTACACCACACATCTAAATTAAAAAAAAGTGTACCTATATAATTAACACAATTAATTATCAATTAAACAAATATTATTAATTAAAAACACATTAAAGCAGATAATAATTAATGTACTAATCAGACATTACCCCTACAGAACCAAAAACCACAAACAAAATAAAAATAAGCAATTTTCAAAAATCTGTAATAATTAATTAATAAATAAATATCAATGTTCAAGTAATTATTAATCAATGTAAACTAAATTGCTTTCCACCCTCTACCCCAATAAACACCAAAACACACACATAAAAATAATTACACAATTTCCATCACTAGTTTTACATTAATAAATTAATATAAATTAACCACAAATCAATAAATTATTTAATTTCTTTTACTTCCCACCATTTACCACTATAACCTTCACAACTCACACAACAAATCAATTGCACAATTGCCATATTCAAATTTTAATTATTAATTAGCATTAATTGACAAATAATTAGCTAATTATAAATAAATTACCCCCACCCTAGCTCCCTATAAACCCCACCACCAATTTCTTAAAACATGGCACAATTAACATACTTAATTAACAATTAATTAATTAATTGATTAATAACAATCAACACGCAAATTAATAAATATTTAATAATAAATTAATTCCCACAATTAAGAGTATAACATATTAATTACACAAATATTAATTAAGACAAATAATAATAATTTGATTCTAATTCAATTACTTCCCACCCTATTCCCCTATAAACCCACAACCCACTATTAACAACCAATTATTAATTAAATAATAATACATTAATTCCAACAATTAACACTATAAAATCTAAATTAAATAAATACTAATAAATAAAAATCACTATTCTCCTATAAACCCACAAACTGCTATGGAACAAAAATGCAAAATTTAATGAAAATAAAATTAATAACTACTAAAATATATTAAAAAACAAAAGCAATACTTAGAGAAAAAAATAGAGCACATATATTTAAAATACATACTAAAATACGTAACACAAACTAAAACAACAATTTTTTAACAACTATATTTTTGCAAACAATATTAATGACTTCGATATTTTTAAAAACGATATTTCTTACCTTAAACTCGATATTCTTAACTACCATATTCTTGTTGTCGCTATTTCTTTGTCACAATATTTACAACTCGATATTTGTGTACATCGACATTTCCAACTCAATATTCTGTCTGCATACCCTCCCAGAAACAAAAGCACACAGCTGGACTACTGACACCACCCACAGGAGGAACACATTTTGAATTTTTTGAAGAAACAAATCTTTTTGGGAGATTTGTGGTTGATTAAAGCTTAAACTTACCCTCTAGAAAAATCACAGGATGCTGCAGGGAAAGAACCAGGGTTGAGGGAAAATGTGTCATCTTTTTATTGAGCACAGATATCCTCCTTCAAGAACTTTCCATCTCCGCTATTAAAGATGTGCACCACAGAGAGACTCTGAGAAGCACTGAAAACTTCAGAAGAAGAAGAAGGAAATCACTGTCTGGAGAGGTGGGGCACTACATACTATTTTCACATTACTGATGGACTCTTAGCTCCAGGGGCAGTGGCACTGGCCTCCTCATTACCTGTAGGGACAGTAGAAGATGGGGTTGGTGGGGTTCTTGAAGGAGAGGGTTCTGTTGGACTTCTGTGGACTGGTACTTTGGGAGGGTACCCCTGGAGGGGGACCCCCTTACCCCTGCAAAGAGGCTGTGGGGGCAGGGTGAGTTTGGACCATCAGTGTAACCTTTCTGGAGGGGTGCTGCTGCAGAAGGCCATGGTCAAAGAGAGTACCAGGAACAAACAGGAGACGGTTCGAAGCTCTATGCTTTTCCCTTTTGCAAGATCGAGGTAGCTGGGTACTTGAGCTGTCGAAAGAGTCTTGTAACACCAAATTAAATCTACCAGGAGCTACAGAAGGGCAAGCACCTGTGCTCTTCCTAATTGGAGGAAAAGCCTTCTAAACCAGGGAATATTTCCTTCAAGAAATGTGACCAAAGGAGAGTGAAAATCCTGTCTATTTAGGTCAGCCTGGCAAGAGAAATTACCATTTTTGCCTTTTGCTCATATGCAGCAACTTTCATTGTAGCAGTAGAGCCCTGGGGCTTGGGGCACTGCTGTGTGTGGTCTGGCCCATGCAGAACCATTGGGATTACTCCTTGGTGAGTGTCAGAGGCCTGGGGGACTGCGCGGCTGCATTGTGCCCAAGGATTAGTGGTGGGGCTGCCTCGATACGTGCTCCCTGGTTGGTGACCTGCCTGGCTGCCTCAGTGACCCTGTAAGCAGGGAACTTTACCTGACCACTGCATTGCATTTTCCTTTTCCATTCCCCTCTGTGGGACCTAAGCAGCTCAGGGAGAAGGAGAGGTTGTAGAGGGAGAGCAGGGGGCTGACAGAAGCCAGCTTCCCTGCCAGTGTGGAGAGAAGTGTGCTAGGTGAGCTTGGCCTTGCAGGCTTAGTCTCCCATGTGGCACAGAAATAACACCCTTGCGAGCACACATTGGGCAGGCCGCCATAGAGAGAGTAATTTGGTACTAGGAGCCATCCAGGAGCTGCAGTGGGGCCCCAATATGTTGCAGAGGTACCCCATTCAATATGTAAAACATTGGTGTCAAATATTTAGGTGTTAATTGAGAAGAGTGAGTAACAACCACAAGTATAACCTCAACCCTTGTCAGGGTGAACCCTTAAAGTCACTAAATTAACCTGGTTCAACCTCCTGGTATCTACTGCATTGATCAGACAGGCAAAGTGAAAAGTGTTTACACAGTACCAAAACAGTAATAAAGTCAAAATAGAGTAAACAATCTTGATCGAATGTAGAAAACAAAACGTTCATTTTAAAAACTAAAATGACACCAAACCAACAAAAATCCAATAAGGGAAACCAAAGTTATAAATCAAAAATGTTAAGGTTTTAAATAGCATTAAAAAGCATCAAGCACCAACCCCGGCCATTCGGTTGTGCTTGACCAGTATCTAGTTGCAAGTTAGACTGATCACGATGGAACGTGGGTCGGATACAGAAATCAGGTTAAATCCAGTTGGAAATTTTACCTTTGAACTTAGTCATTGAAATGGAACTTAGCTGGCAAGGCTGTGGGTGGTGGCTGAAGAGGGTGCCAAGTAATTTGATTAATTATATAGCCACCGGACAAGGTCCCACTGATGCTGTTGATTTTTGGCAAGGGCAGTTCTGAGCGTGAGACATTTTGCACCCAGAGAAGGCCTCTTGCTGACTGGATGCTTTTCAGACCTTAGCCCTCTGAAGATTTTTACCTTTATACTCAGTAGGTTTTTTGGAACCCCGGAATCTTCCAGTGGGGTAACGCTGCAGGCTGTAGTGGATGAGGCCTATACGAGGTCAGATGCCTTCTCCATGAGGTACCACTGAATCAGATTTGCTGCAGCTGAAAAGCTCTCACTAGGAGAAATATGAATCTTTGGCCCAGTGACAATGCACATTTGTCAGAGTTGTTTGGCAGGCTGCTCCCAGTCCATTGGAGGTGTTTAAAGCCGAAATATTTCTCAGATTACAGAGAACATTCGGAGGAGTACACTACAGTACTTGGGGGTCATGACTCATTCCAGTTGGAACTGGTCAGCTGGGTAGCTTCAGAAAAGGCCACTTGTAGCTTGTTGTGTCCCTGTAACTGAAACCAGAGGTCAGCCTTATGTACCTTTATGTCCAATTCTTTGTCCTGGGTACAAGAGGGAGAGCAGGCCTAGTCTTCAGGGATCTTCTCAGGTCACAGAGAGCAGGTCCAGTCCACTTCTGTTCTTCCACAGGTCAAGTAAGTGTTCTGTGAAGGTTACTCCGAGTGCTGACTTTATGTTTGGCACCAGCCTGTTGGTGAGGGAAACTCTTTGTCACTTTGTAACCAATGGGGTAAAAGTTTCCAAGGGCAACCTAACAACCTTTGCAGCATTTCTTATGTGCGCAGCTGCAAACAATCCCAAAGTGCTCTCTACCTAAAACCACAATGATAGAACATTCCTTCCCCGGTGCGGAGCTTCTGTGCCCACCTAGAGTTGAGAAACCACTCTTCTGTAGTCACTCAAAACCAATTCAGGCCGCAGATCCTCTCCCAAAGGGTTTGGTGCCCAGCTGACTTCAGGGACTAAGGATAGCGCAGGCCAAGGTGTCATACAAATCTGCCTGTGACAGGGTATGCCTCTTTGAAGTCAATAAAGTTCTTGGGCACAGCCTAAATGGTCATCCTGCCAGAGAATAAGAACAACTTACCACACCCAAGACCACTGTTTCATCTCTGGGAGCAAGTTCATACTTCATCAAGGGCTATTCAGCTCCTGGTTGACTGCTGTAATTGATGCAAATGAGAACTTTGTAGACTTTAGGCAAGTAAAACATAACTTTCTATAAGTACCTTTACCTCAATATTTCATCCAAATCCGACTTCGCTAGTGAATCAGGGTTGTAATATATATTTCAAAAAGTCAAAAATTGAACTTTAGCTGCTTCAAAACTGGAGGATATATTACATTTAACATTGCAACCCAATGATTTCCTACAGAGCAGCCAACTCTGCTACAACAAAATTAGCTTTTTAGGGCCTTTTCGCTGTAAGGGCATCTTTAACATTAAACTGTTACATATCCTACTTTTAAATAAAAGGCACCATGCCTTATGGGCAGTACGGCCCACTAAAAGGTGGCTTAATAATATTCAAAAAGGAAGGTTTAGGCTTTTCAAAAGTTATTATTTTGACAGCTTGATTTTGTATTTTAAACCTGCACAGTCAGGTTACACATGGCAGGCCTGTAGTCATGTTTGCACTGTCTCTGCAGTGGGGGGCACAATGGGTGCTGCAGCCCACTGGTGACATTTACTTTACAAGCCCTTGGTACACTTTGTACCACATACCAGGGACTTATAGCTAAAATAAATAGGCCAATAAAGGTAATGCCAATTTCATCATCATGAAAGGGGAGCGCAAGAACTTTACCTCTGGTTCGCTGGGGAAAAGTACACAGGTGCCGATCACGATCCGGTAAAAAATTCCCCCGTGCGACTCGTATCGGGTCTTTTTACCGTACGAATCGTCCAAGTGCCGTACGAACTGGCAATCACGATTCGCATGGTAAAAAGTCCATACGACCCGCACCGGGAATCATTCCCCACACGTCCTCGGGTCGGAAAATGTGTCCGACACGTCCTCGGACGATTTACCTTACAAACGTAAAAATCCAAGTCCGACCGAGGAATCACGATCCATCCCGTGCGTCCGAGCCTACAACCGTATGGAAAAAACACCGTCCGCACCGAACACCAATAGCAACCATGGAGACATGTGCCCGCATACGCGCCCAACACTCCCCCCAGCCCCCGTACGTCCGACACGTACCCCCCGTATATGTATACCCCCACCCGTCTATGTACACCCCAGTACGTTCCAGTCGTACCCCCACCCCAGTACGTGTCGTACCACCGTCTATGTACACCCCCCCACCCCTGTACGTGTCGTACCACCGTCTATGTACACCCCCCCACCCCTGTACGTGTCGTACCACCGTCTATGAACACCCCAGTACGTTCCAGTCGTACCCCCACCCCAGTACGTGTCGTACCACCGTCAATGTACACCCCCCACCCCTGTACGTGTCGTACCACCGTCTATGTACACCCCCCCACCCCTGTACGTGTCGTACCACCGCCCATGTACACCCCAGTACGTTCCAGTCGTACCCCCACCCCAGTACGTGTCGTACCACCGTCTATGAACACCCCAGTACGTTCCAGTCGTACCCCCACCCCAGTACGTGTCGTACCACCATCAATGTACACCCCCCCACCCCTGTACGTGTCGTACCACCGTCTATGTACACCCCCCCACCCCTGTACGTGTCGTACCACCGCCCATGTACACCCCAGTACGTTCCAGTCGTACCCCCACCCCAGTACGTGTCGTACCACCGTCAATGTACACCCCCCACCCCTGTACGTGTCGTACCACCGTCTATGTACACCCCCCCACCCCTGTACGTGTCGTACCACCGCCCATGTACACCCCAGTACGTTCCAGTCGTACCCCCACCCCAGTACGTGTCGTACCACCGTCTATGTACACCCCCCCACCCCTGTACGTGTCGTACCACCGTCTATGAACACCCCAGTACGTTCCAGTCGTACCCCCACCCCAGTACGTGTCGTACCACCGTCAATGTACACCCCCCACCCCTGTACGTGTCGTACCACCGTCAATGTACACCCCCCACCCCTGTACGTGTCGTACCACCGTCTATGTACACCCCCCCACCCCTGTACGTGTCGTACCACCGTCTATGAACACCCCAGTACGTTCCAGTCGTACCCCCACCCCAGTACGTGTCGTACCACCGTCAATGTACACCCCCCACCCCTGTACGTGTCGTACCACCGTCAATGTACACCCCCCACCCCTGTACGTGTCGTACCACCGTCAATGTACACCCCCCACCCCTGTACGTGTCGTACCACCGTCTATGTACACCCCCCCACCCCTGTACGTGTCGTACCACCGTCTATGTACACCCCCCCACCCCTGTACGTGTCGTACCACCGCCCATGTACACCCCAGTACGTTCCAGTCGTACCCCCACCCCAGTACGTGTCGTACCACCGTCAATGTACACCCCCCACCCCAGTACGTGTCGTACCACCGTCTATGTACACCCCCCCACCCCTGTACGTGTCGTACCACCGTCTATGTACACCCCCCCACCCCTGTACGTGTCGTACCACCGTCTATGAACACCCCAGTACGTTCCAGTCGTACCCCCACCCCAGTACGTGTCGTACCACCGTCAATGTACACCCCCCACCCCTGTACGTGTCGTACCACCGTCAATGTACACCCCCCACCCCTGTACGTGTCGTACCACCGTCAATGTACACCCCCCACCCCTGTACGTGTCGTACCACCGTCTATGTACACCCCCCCACCCCTGTACGTGTTGTACCACCGTCTATGTACACCCCCCCACCCCTGTACGTGTCGTACCACCGCCCATGTACACCCCAGTACGTTCCAGTCGTACCCCCACCCCAGTACGTTCCTGGCGCACCCCCAACACAACCTTCTAAGTACGGAGCGCACCCCATGCCCCAACATCACAACCGCATGTACGAGTCGTACAAAGCCACACACAAGGACCAAATCGTACAACCAAATGGCCCATGTACACACCGTACACACGCTCAAAACGCACGTACACAACAAGGACAAAACAAAACAACTCAACAATACACCATTCGCAAGGCACACAGCCACTAAACATGGCCAACAACCACTAAAATAACACAATCACTGACCTGCAACTGTCAAAAACAAACAGAGGCCCAATACACCACCACTCCTTATAACACACCCACCCAAAATTCAAACACTGCCACACCCACCCATGGACCAATAAAAAGGGCCCACACACACAAACCATGAGCCTTTGCAACAGACCCACTGCTGCCAGACACCACAGAACCAGACTACAAGCGACACCACATCTTACACTTGCACACCTTCAAACGACCACCCTCACAAACACCCTCTCATCACATTCACACACACACACAACCATCCACACCCCCCCCCAACATCCACACACCCCCCACACCCACACCATCCCCACCCACACCCCTCACCATGCCCACTACCAAGAATCCAAAGTTCAGTCACCGAGAGTTGGAGGTCCTTGTTGATCAAATCCTCAGAGTCGAGCCACAGATCTTTGGAACATTGGTCAGAAGCACCAGCCAGGCAGCCAAAACAGCCATGTGGCAGACCATCGTCGATGCTGTGAATGCTGTTGCGGACACCAGGAGGACCAAGCAGGATTGCCAGAACAGGTGGTACGATCTGCGGAGGAGGGTCAGAGCCAAGAGACAGGAGGAACACGACCAGGCCAACGCCACCGGAGGAGGGCCCTCCCGCAGACCCGTACAGTACCATCCCTGGGAGGAGAGGGTGATGGCCATACTGCCGGTGGAGGCAGTTGAAGGAGTAGAAGGACTCCGAGACCCGGGTGAGTACACAAACAACGCACCTCACATGGGGGGAACTGCAACCACAACCAAAATTAATAACAGGCACGCAAACACCACAAGCCATCGCATTACTCAACCACACTCCATGAGCAGGCACATGCCACTGCTGCCACCATGCCCCATGCACCCAGCTGGACAATGTCAAGTCACAGGCCACAGAAGACAACAACACATGACACGGTAACCCGGATGGCGGGAGTGTGGGCACCAAGAATCACATAGTGCGACTCCAAAGCAGACAACAATGCCCTCTGCCCATATGGCCTAGGTCACAGCCAGACAAACACTGTGTCCCAACACAGGAATGACTTGCCAGCAAATGGCGGATGCCTTGCATCAACACATGGGGGTGAAGGCACTGTTTTGCACATGCCAGCAGCTAATGAACAGCCAACAGTGTGAAAGAGTGGCAGCACACACCACCACAGCAGCAGCGCACAGACACACAGCAGACAAAATGGGTGCCTGGAGATCAGAAACAAACTCACATCAACAGGCCAAGGGCCACTCAAAGATCTGCTAACAGTGTGTGCCCAGGAAGCTGGGCCAAGGTGACAGAGGGTGACACACGGAGGGAGGGAGAGGGGGACACAGAGGGAGGGAGAGGGGGACTGAGAGGGAGGGAGACACAGGAAGATGGACAGAGGGAGGAGGCTGACACACAGAGGGAGGGAGAGGGGGACAGAGAGGGAGGGAGAGGGGGACAGAGAGGGAGGGAGACACAGGAAGATGGACAGAGGGAGGAGGCTGACACACAGAGGGAGGGAGAGGGGGACACAGAGGGAGGGAGACACAGGAAGATGGACAGAGGGAGGAGGCTGACACACAGAGGGAGGGAGAGGGGGACACAGAGGGAGGGAGAGGGGGACAGAGAGGGAGGGAGACACAGGAAGATGGACAGAGGGAGGAGGCTGACACACAGAGGGAGGGAGAGGGGGACACAGAGGGAGGGAGACACAGGAAGATGGACAGAGGGAGGAGGCTGACACACAGAGGGAGGGAGAGGGGGACACAGAGGGAGGGAGAGGGGGACAGAGAGGGAGGGGGACACAGGGAGATGGACAGAGGGAGGAGGCTGACACACAGAGGGAGGGAGAGGGGGACAGAGAGGGAGGGAGAGGGGGACAGAGAGGGAGGGAGAGGGGGACAGAGAGGGAGGGAGAGGGGGACAGAGAGGGAGGGAGAGGGGGACAGAGAGGGAGGGAGAGGGGGACAGAGAGGGAGGGAGACACAGGAAGATGGACAGAGGGAGGAGGCTGACACACAGAGGGAGGGAGAGGGGGACACAGAGGGAGGGAGAGGGGGACAGAGAGGGAGGGAGAGGGGGACAGAGAGGGAGGGAGAGGGGGACAGAGAGGGAGGGAGACACAGGAAGATGGACAGAGGGAGGAGGCTGACACACAGAGGGAGGGAGAGGGGGACACAGAGGGAGGGAGAGGGGGACACAGAGGGAGGGAGAGGGGGACAGAGAGGGAGGGAGAGGGGGACAGAGAAGGAGGGAGACACAGGGAGAGCAAATCAGTCCTTTGGTGTGTGGGAATGTCTGCTCGTCAGCAGGTGGACTGCGTGCATGTAGACAAGGGTGCCCAGTGCCAGAACCCCCCCTCTTCATCATGGCAAAACGCAGGGCCATGTCACAACCTGTACACGAGCACAAGGACAGCCACCTGCATCATATGAGTGTGTGGATCCACTCCATGTGCACATGTACAGTGCTACAAGGAAGGCGCAAACGCATAGCTCGGCACACATGCACACTCCACTGCTGACTGCAGTCACACTTGACGCAGCAAGTAAGACTGTGCCACACATAGTTAAAGGGGCCAAATTGGTGCCCAAGGGACACACACATGCACAAGTGCACTGTGAGTGGAATGCAAGACAGATCCTAATTCCAAGAGGAAATGTGCCAACTTTGTAACGGATGAAACATGGATGTTGCATGGATCCAAAGTAACATTGTCTCTCTCACACACAGGTCAACGTCGTGCTGCACCCCCCAACACTGGGGGGGAACACTCACAGGACCCGGATCTGCAGGAGACCGATCCCACCGGCAGCGACCACTCTCACCACTCTGCGGACGACCCCGACCGACCTGGCCCCTCTGGTGTCCAACCACCTGCAGCACCTGCGTCAGGTACAACCGTGCCAACCACCACCCCCACTCCTGCCACATCCCAGGAGACACCCAGGATCCCTGCCCCAACACCACAATGCAGCCAGGCTCGCCAGGAGGGACACGGTGTCCCGGGCACCCAGGAGGAGGCAGGCGACAACGCCAATGCCACCCCTCAGGGGTCCCGGAGACCCCATGTGCCCACAAGTGCAGGCCAGACGCAAGTGGGCAGGGGTGGTGGGAGTGGAGAGCGGCGGAGGCACGAGCCTGACCAGTTGGCTGGGGATCCGGTATTTTCACATGTCCGTAACATCCTGGACTCATACCGGCAGGACACCACGGGCATGGCCCAGGTTGTGTCCGTCCTCGAGGGGATCAAGGTCCAGCAGGCCCAGCAACATGCGGAGCTAATAGCCTGTCTACAGCTACACCAACGGAGGATGGAGGACAGACAGGCTGAGCAAGTGACGGCGTCCCAGGGGATTCACGCTGAACTCCGTCGGATGGCCGACACCATGGCCGACCCTCCCTGTGCCAGAAGGCGGAGAACATCACCACCCACAGGGAGGGATCATGAGGAGGAGGAGGAAACATCCGACGGAGCATCCCAGACGTCGTCACGGCCTGCTGCTGAGGTTCCCCGCAGGAAGCCGGGTCGTCCACGGAAAGGACCGTGAGGGTGGCTGCTACATCACCATCTCCCAGGACACCTGGCCTGGCACCTGGCCCACTGGAGCAACAGCATCACAGCATCAAGAGACATTCTCTGCCACATGGCCCTGCTGGTCACTGGCTGACCAATGTTGACAAAGACTGTGGCATGGACTCTGAGGATTTCCAATGGCAAGGACACCAACTCCCCTACTGAACTTTGGATTCCCTAATCCCGGAAAGGCCCTCACTTGGCCCCCCCCCCCCAATAATAAATCACACTATTATGAGTTGATGCCTGCTGGTAGCATTATTACCTAACATGTGTCTTGTACAGTCTAAACATGCCTGAGTCATCTGTTCACTTCAACCATCCACACCCTGGGGCCTGAGTCTGGCACAGGACACATGGGTCACAGTTTACTAGGCAAGACAGACATGGAGCACCATACACACCCGTGATGGTCAGAACCAGCTGAGGGGGTGGCCGAACAACCGTGCTGACAGACACATTGAGTACAGCAACAGTCATGCGCAGAGGTCAGGGATCCTGGCCCGTGTCCTGGGGGGCACCCAGGTACGTGTAGACAGGTGGCAGAACCATGTCCTGCAAGCTTGAGTCCGGTGGATGCAGAGAATGGGGTCATGGACAACGTTGGATGCATGGGGATGGCACATGTCACAATACCCACACAGTCATGGACATCATGCCCATTACACAGTCTCAGCACACACACACAGCTTGCATCTTGCCACTCGACACATTGACACATAGCCACAATCAGGGAATACCATGCCAGACATGCAGGATGCACCGTGCCAACACACCAGCATTGACTGAGAAGAGGCACCTTGGAGGCATAGGGACATCTTTAATAGTCATGTGTTTGGGATTGCAGAGGCAACTTGAAGTACACATGAACACATCATGTGGAGTAACATGTGGCTCCAACACTGGCACCCCACTCTGCAGCACAAATGCGTGATAGCCATGGAACTGGCACACAAGTGTCGGATAATAGCTAAATACCCACAGCTGCTCACGGAGAGCCTGCCATACACCATACATCCGCTGATGTGGAAGTCCCACGCCATGTCAAGACAATGTTAACCGTATGTGTCCGAGGGCAGTGTCACACACATTGATGCCTTCATCACAATCCACCATCCCATCACTGATGACTGACAACCAGGCAGCCCATCTATTCAGGTGTACCCAGCTGCATGTCGTGTCCCATGGGGATGCCACATGTCTGCAGAGGACCCAAACCCCGACCGGGGCAGTGTGCACACATCGTGAACAACTGCCACACCCAATACACCCCAGATGCATCCCTTACCCCATGGAGACTTCCAAACGTGTCCGTGCCTGTAACGCTGAGTCAGCCCACGATGCCATGTCCATGAGGAATAGCAGTGCCACAACAATGCAACCAGCAAACGGCATGCGCAGGTACATGGGGAAGAGAGACACACAAGAAGTCAGCCACAAGAAGCACAGCCACTTGCATGTGCATGTACTCGACACATGTATGTATGACAACATGCTAGGTCACAATTATGTCTGGGGAAATACTACCATCACTGCCACCATCACTCCAGTGACACACCCACACACACCTCTGACCCACGTGCCATACATGCAGGTGGAGACACACATCACAACGCATGCCACACGTGGACCAATGCGTGCACACTCAGACCCTGGTACTCACCACTAAGCAAAGAAGTCGCGTATGAGCCGAGTCCGGATGTCCTCTTGAGGCTCCACATCCTCCACATCACTAGCCCCATTGCCAAGCCCTTCGTCCTCCACGGGTGGATGGTCCTCGTCATCTTGATCCAGGATGAGGGGCACAGCTCTTTCAACTGCCATGTTGTGCAGCATGCAGCAGACCATGAAGATCTTGCAGACCTTCGCCGGGGCATATGGGAGTGCGCCGCCGGTCTTGTGGAGGCACCGGAATCGGCTCTTCAGCATGCCAAACGTCCTCTCTATCACTCGCCTTGTCCGGCCATGGGCGGTGTTGTAGCGGAGCTGGGCCGGCGTGATGGGGTTGCGGAGAGGTGTCAGCAGCCAAGGCATGTTGGGATAGCCAGCGTCCCCTAAATGGAAAGCACATGGACATCGTTAGAACTGGCGAAGCGGTAGTGCTGCTCGGCCAAACAGAATACAGGACAGACAGACTGTACCCACCAACAACACATGCACGTTCGTTGCGCAGCTGCATCATCATATCAGGCATCCCGCTACGCCTCATGATGTAGGCATCGTGTGCTGATCCTGGAAAACGAGCACAGACATGTGAAATCACCATGTTGGACAGACACACCACAAGGGCATTGATGGAGTGGTAGTGCTTCCGATTGCGGTACGCCACCTCCCGTGCGTGTGGTGGTACCAAACCTACATGTGTCCCATCTATGGACCCAATGACATGGGGCATCCCTCCCAGGGCATAGAAACCACGTTTGACCTCAGTCATCTGTTCAGGGGTTGGGAACTTGATGAAGTCATCCAGGTGAATCAACATGGCCTCCAAGAAATCATGCAGCACACCGCTGAACATGCTCTGGGACATGCCACCAACATGGGCTATGGTATATTGGAAGGTACCCGTGGCAAGGAAATGTAGGGCAGCCATTACCTTCAGCTGGGGTGTCAGTGCCGTAGGATACCTGTGCTGCGGTTGCAGGTGTGGTGCCAGTCTCGCCGTCAGCTCCAGAATCAACGGTTGGGTGAAGCGGTAGAGCCGGATCCTGTCATTCTCCTGCATGGTGGCCAAGTCTGGAATTCTTCGGGCAACAGGAGGCGCTCTGCAGTAATTTGGAAGTGACAAGGAAGAGTGAGTGCACTACGAGAACAACTCATGTCTACTGAGCACATGTAAATCTGCCAATACACACATGCCACATAGGGAGTCAGGCATGTGCTACATGCCCAGGACAAGTATGGATGCAAGGTGACACTCCTTCCAAGACCCAGCTACACACGGTGATTGAGAACCTCCCCATGCCACGCCATGGGAATAGCTGTGTCCCAGTGCAAGTGAACAGCCCGACGCAAGACAGAAGTGACATACACACACACATCAGCAGAAGTAGGATGCCGATTGTAGAGACTGGTAGCGGAACACCGGAGCCACAGGTCACATGACATTACACTAGGCCTGCCCACACACCTTGCCATGAAGGTGCACATGTCATGACTCACCACACATTCCTTGTGAGGATGCTGACATGGCCTTGTCACGCTACTCCGTGTCCCATGCATACATGTGCACCTCACATCAGATACCACATGTGGCATGGTGTGCGGAACAGTGTGCAATGACAATCTACACACAGACACATGTTGGTTGCTGCAACGGCTGCAGCTTTTGAGGGTGCTACAACATCAACCTGATGTAAATCCCGGACACATAAATGACATAGTCACATTGTGCACTGTGGGTAGTGACAAGTCAGGTGTCATGACCCCTGTACCGGGCATCATGGGACACTTCCGTGTGTTGGTGTCCGTGCCATGCCAGTGACGCTCACCCCAAGTGCGCAGTACGACATGCACACATGTCAAAGGAGTCAAGGGCATGCCTGGCACACATTGCACCCTCACACAGTACACCTGTACACATCTCATCATACATCTGGTGCCTCCTCCACTCAGGAGGCATGTTCCACATCACAGCCTGTCACACCTGTGCCCCACACATGTAGTAATGCACAGACGATGCCTTGATGTCCATTCCTGGACAAGTATGTCCATCCATGGACAAGTATGTCCGCCCTATTCCTACCTGTGTGTCGACTATCACCACAGTGATGTGTACAAACCGGCGTACTGCTGCTAAGAGGGCCTGTGTATGTTCCCCAATCACTGTGGGAGTGCTGCCGTATGTGTACCCATCGTGATGGCGAGCGTACAGGCATTTGTACGGTCCGTACCACTACGTGTACGCATACGCGTGCAGAACCATAGTGATAGTGAGCGTACAGGCATTTGTACGGTCCGTACCACTACGTGTACGCATACGCGTGCAGACCCATAGTGATAGTGAGCGTACATGCGAGTGTACGGCCCTCTCACTATGGGTCTGCACGCGTATGCGTACTCGTTGTGGTACGGACCGTACACTCGCATCTACGCTCACTATCACTATGGGTCTGCACGCGTATGCGTACACGTAGTGGTACGGACCGTACAAATGCCTGTGCGCTCACTATCACTATGGGTCTGCACGCGTATGCGTACTCGTTGTGGTACGGACCGTACACTCGCATCTACGCTCACTATCACTATGGGTCTGCACGCGTATGCGTACACGTAGTGGTACGGACCGTACAAATGCCTGTGCGCTCACTATCACTATGGGTCTGCACGCGTATGCGTACACGTTGTGGTACGGACCGTACAAATGCCTGTACGCTCACTATCACTATGGTTCTGCACGCGTATGCGTACACGTAGTGGTACGGACCGTACACTCGCATCTACGCTCACTATCACTATGGTTCTGCACGCGTATGCGTACACGTAGTGGTACGGACCGTACACTCGCATGTACGCTCACTATCACTACGGGTACACAGACCCATAGTGATAGTGAGCGTACAGGCATTTGTACGGTCCGTACCACGACGAGTACGCATAGGCGTGCAGAACCATAGTGATAGTGAGCGTACAGGCATTTGTACGGTCCGTACCACTACGTGTACGCATACGCGTGCAGACCCATAGTGATAGTGAGCGTACATGCGAGTGTACGGCCCTCTCACTATGGGTCTGCACGCGTATGCGTACTCGTTGTGGTACGGACCGTACACTCGCATCTACGCTCACTATCACTATGGGTCTGCACGCGTATGCGTACACGTAGTGGTACGGACCGTACAAATGCCTGTGCGCTCACTATCACTATGGGTCTGCACGCGTATGCGTACTCGTTGTGGTACGGACCGTACAAATGCCTGTACGCTCACTATCACTATGGTTCTGCACGCGTATGCGTACACGTAGTGGTACGGACCGTACACTCGCATCTACGCTCACTATCACTATGGTTCTGCACGCGTATGCGTACACGTAGTGGTACGGACCGTACACTCGCATGTACGCTCACTATCACTACGGGTACACAGACCCATAGTGATAGTGAGCGTACAGGCATTTGTACGGTCCGTACCACGACGAGTACGCATACGCGTGCAGAACCATAGTGATAGTGAGCGTAGATGCGAGTGTACGGTCCGTACCACTACGTGTACGCATACGCGTGCAGAACCATAGTGATAGTGAGCGTACAGGCATTTGTACGGTCCGTACCACAACGAGTACGCATACGCGTGCAGACCCATAGTGATAGTGAGCGCACAGGCATTTGTACGGTCCGTACCACTACGTGTACGCATACGCGTGCAGACCCATAGTGATAGTGAGCGTAGATGCGAGTGTACGGTCCGTACCACAACGAGTACGCATACGCGTGCAGACCCATAGTGATAGTGAGCGTACATGCGAGTGTACGGCCCTCTCACTATGGGTCTGCACGCGTATGCGTACTCGTTGTGGTACGGACCGTACACTCGCATCTACGCTCACTATCACTATGGGTCTGCACGCGTATGCGTACACGTAGTGGTACGGACCGTACAAATGCCTGTGCGCTCACTATCACTATGGGTCTGCACGCGTATGCGTACTCGTTGTGGTACGGACCGTACACTCGCATCTACGCTCACTATCACTATGGGTCTGCACGCGTATGCGTACACGTAGTGGTACGGACCGTACAAATGCCTGTGCGCTCACTATCACTATGGGTCTGCACGCGTATGCGTACTTGTTGTGGTACGGACCGTACAAATGCCTGTACGCTCACTATCACTATGGTTCTGCACGCGTATGCGTACACGTAGTGGTACGGACCGTACACTCGCATCTACGCTCACTATCACTATGGTTCTGCACGCGTATGCGTACACGTAGTGGTACGGACCGTACACTCGCATGTACGCTCACTATCACTACGGGTACACAGACCCATAGTGATAGTGAGCGTACAGGCATTTGTACGGTCCGTACCACGACGAGTACGCATACGCGTGCAGAACCATAGTGATAGTGAGCGTACAGGCATTTGTACGGTCCGTACCACTACGTGTACGCATACGCGTGCAGACCCATAGTGATAGTGAGCGTACATGCGTGTGTACGGTCCGTACCACTACGTGTACGCATACGCGTGCAGACCCATAGTGATTTTGAACGTCGGCATGCATGTACGGGCCGTTGCCATGCATTTGGGGTGCCCTAGGGCCCGGAAACGCACCGTACCTGTGTGTGATTCTCCTAATTACATAGGGGACAAGTATTAAGGCCTACATGCATGCTGGTTGTCATGGCGACCAGGTTCAAATTTCGATTTTGTTCTGGAAGGTGCACAGCAGAAGTCAGTTGGAATTCTTCTACTTTGTTGCAATGTGTTTGTGGGGCTGACATCATGCAGGAGAATGAAACCGATAGAGAACCCACAGACTGCTAGGTTTGAAGGGATTGGTGGAAACATAGGATGCAAATGTGAGTGACCAATCACTCTGTACTCCTGTGCATGAGACTGGGCAGAAGGCCACATATAAGGCAGCCAGGTCCCATGAGGGATTACTTGCCTGCACATCTTTGCATTTGTCGACCAAGCTGCTGCTACTGATTCCCTGGAACCATGTCAAGGGCTGTGGAGAGGACACAGCCATTCACCCTGGAGGAGAACATGGCTCTGCTGGATGTGATCCTCCCACAGTACCCCATGCTGTATGGGCGACCAGGGTATCAGGTGAGTGCATAGGCCACTGCCACAGACTGTCCCTATGTTGTGACTGTGTCTTCAGGCATTGTGACCCGGTGTGACACACATGCCATGTACTGTCGGGGGGGTACCAGGGGGGGGTGCCTGATGTCTCCCAGCAGTGCCCTGAGACAGGAGGGGTGTGTGCAGAGTCCTCCCAGCAGTGCCCTGAGACAGGAGGGGTGGGGACCTATCACTAACAGCAGTGCCCTGAGACAGGAGGGGTGGGTGTGGAGTCCTCCCAGCAGTGCCCTGAGACAGGAGGGGTGGGTGTGGAGTCCTCCCAGCAGTGCCCTGAGACAGGAGGGGTGGGGACCTATCACTAACAGCAGTGCCCTGAGACAGGAGGGGTGGGTGTGATGCACAGTGTGAGCCTTGATCATTGATTGTGACATTGCCATCATTCCACCTGAGTACCCACTATGGCACGTACTGCCTTTTCCCTCACCAGAGGATGATGTCCCTATGACAGAGGTGCAATGCGTTGTCTGCATTACATGCCATGTAGTAACCAGCTATTATGTTCACATATGTCTCTCTGTGACATGTGGCTGGTGTATTGATGTGGTGTCACTTGTACTTCCTCACAGGTAGGCGCCTCTGCCAAGGAGCAGATCTGGCTGACCGCCGTCAGTGCCGTGAGGCGTGTGGATGGTCGGAGGCGGAGCCTGTCCCAGGTGAGGAAACGCTGGCAGGATATCCGGTGCTGGACGCGGAGGATTGCACGGCTCCTGCTGGGGGACTCACCTGAGAGCCACAAGAACCGCGGCCGCCGCCGTCTGACCCACCTCCACAGGCGTGTGCTGCCGGTGGTCTTTCCAGACCTGGAGAGGCGCTTACAGGCGATGCAGCAGGCGGAAGGGGGTAGGTACATGTGCGTTTGTTGTGTGTCACCGGCATTTGTAAGGGCACAGTGGCATTAATTCACTGGCAGGGTTTAAAGGTGCTGTGCCCATCCAGTTTGCCCAAGTGTAGCGCTGCGCCCCTGCCACCCTTCCCCTCCTTGCAATGTGTTCCCTGGTCTGTGTGTAGTCACTCCTTCACAAGGTAATGTAGGCTGGCGCTTTGTCCACGAGAACAATGACTGTAGCATCATGGGTGGTGGTGGTGGGTAACAGGTTGTGGGACCTTGCCTGTGAACTGTCAAGTTCACTGCATGTGGGTTCCATGTCAGTTGGCACTGATGCTGGCTCCAGACATGGGAGTTGGTCTCTCATGTGTCATGCCTTACAGCGCGCATGTCCTATGTAGTGGCCTGTGACATGATGTGCATGAGTGTGCGCTACGCATAGTGCAGGGATGGTGACGTGTGTAGCAGTCATTCCCATTCAGCCATTCAGTAGCATGTAGTTGCGTGCCCAATACTGTCCCCTGGGGCACCTTATCCTCAGTGTTGTTTGTGTCATCATCAACGTGGACACTCTCACTGTCTACAGCGTAGGTTGTGCTCTGTGCCATTGTCCCCTGTCACCATGTATATAGACGTGCTATTATGTACAGGTGTCCACTGTGCAGCCTGACCTGATTGTCCCTCTTCATACTCACAGTTGCCAGTGCCTGTGTGTCTTGTTATACTCATCTGAGGATGGGCACTGGTACCTCATTATTTGTACAGGCGCACCTTTGCTGTTTTGCGTCCAATCTAGCCTTTTGCCTGCCACTGTGTTTATCACCCAGACTATGAGATGTTGGTGCCACCTGTGTCTCAGCAATTAGCATCGTGTGGGGGTTGCTTGGGGCGGGCAATGCCTATGTGTCAAATCCTGATTCCTAATTGCTGGGTCTGGACAGTGTGTGATGTTACTGGACACACACGCAAGGTGCAGTGACCGAGTTATGTTGGGCATGTTTGCAGCATTACCTATGCAGCATGTGTCTCAAGTTCATGGATATTGTCCCTGGTCATAGGTATTTTCACAAACGCTGTGTGGTGCAGAGGCAGTGCAGGATTGTCCCCAGGGCCTGGGTGCTATGTCAGACTCCGTTTCCTGTCATCAGCTATTGTCTCATGCTCTCCATGGTATTTCAGTGGCATGGTGGCTCAACCAACTGTGTTTCATGCCCTACATCGGTACCTTGTTTTGCAGATGTTAGGGATCTGCCTCTTCAGGCTATGCAATGTTGACTATGTAGATTGGACTCATGTGACAGATGTGTACAGGTGTCTGATTAATTTCTGTCTCTCCACCCTGCCCACAGCATCGTCGGGGGACACAGAGGGAGACATGGACACGGACCAGGCGGAGGGACCGAGCACCAGTGGCAGCCGTGACATTGGGGCTGGCACATCGAGTGGGACAGAGGCGGAGGATAGTGTGGCCGAGGACCTGTTGACTGGCACATCAGACTACGAAGCTGACAGGTCCGAGGAGGATGTCTCAGGGTTGGCGGAGGCTGCACCAGCAGCTGATAGTGGAACAACACCTGCCACCGCCCCCTCAGTTCCCACCAACCGCCTCCCACTTGCTCGTGTCCCTTCCCAGCGTGCCCGGTCACCGCATGTCTCCTTCCTGCCAGGCACCGCACCCCCTGCCCCTGTCTCCACTGCTGCCGCCAATGCTGAGTCTATGGACATCCAGCGGCAAATGCAGGTTGGTCAGGCTGCGATCCTGAATGTCCTCCATTCCCACGGGAAAACCCTCACCAACATCGAGGCATTCTTGGAGGGCATTCATTCTTTGCAGGCTGACCAACGCAACTTGCTGAGGTCCCTAGACTCCACACTGACTGCAGCAGTGGGTCTCCTGCAGCGCGACCTCCCCCCACCTACCCCTGCCCCATCCACACTTCCCACTTCCATGCCTGTCCCACGTACACCCAGACGTCGGCATGCACCCACCACAACAGACACAGGCACCACACCAGCAGGGAAGGTCCACCGCACTCCTCCTGACACGCACACACAGGGTGAGATAGGCACACCCACTGGGTCGGGGGGCAAACGTGTGACACGCAGCCAGAGTGGGAGTCCGCATTCCACACAATCCACTCCCTCCAAATCCCCTCCCCTCAGCTCTCCTGGCCACATCTCCCCCAAGGACTCCTTCATGGCCGCTCTGTCCCTGAGCCCCACAGTTACGCCACCACGCAAGCGGTCAAGGAAGTCCTCGGTCAGGGTGGTTGAGTCTCCCCCCCTGTCTCCACCCTCCCCCGGTGGCGCTGCAACCCATCCCTCTGAACCCCCCCCCTCCTTGGGGCCTGAGGTCACTTCGGGTGCAGGGGACTCCCTGGAGGACCTTGCTAAGGTGTGTAGTGCCATCCTGGCCTCCGCCTTTGGCCATGACACACCCCCTGTGGTTGAGTCCTCCATCCCTGCACCCACAACGCCGCCCCTTTGCCCTGATGTCCCTGCGGTGCCTGTTGCTTCCCCCCCCCCTGATGCCCTCACCAGTATGGAAGACGATGGCATTTGACTGTGCAGGCAAGGTAGGGGACACACATCCCACTGTGTCCCCCATGCAGCTGGGAATAATTGACTGCCCTATGGCCTTTGTTGACTTTGAACTGCCGTTGATCCACGGACATTGTGCTCATGCTGATTAAAGCTTATTTTTTTTTTCATTATCACACTCCTGCTATGGTGGTATTGGTGTTGGTGGGGCTGCTACATTGTTTTGGGTGGTGTTTAAGGCTTTGGGTGTGTGGGATTTGTAGTAGTGTTCTGCTCTTTGGGGCCACCCTAGGATCTGTGTGCCATCACAAGGTGTTGGCTAACTTCCTTAGGTCATGTCAGCAGTTACTGCATGGTTCAATTGTCCCAGGGTGTATTCCTTCCTCTGTGTACCCAGTTTCTTCCCTGCAGGGTGTTCCCAATGTTTAGCGCAGAGCTGTGTGTACATGAGCTGTGTGTGTGACGGAGCCCTTCTACTTTGGCCATGCATGCATGGCCATGTCTCCACCTGCAACAATCGTGGCATCCTTGGTGATCACTGTACTTGTGTGTGGAGTCAGTTGACATGAGTTCATGGGGACATGTTCCCTTGTAGGCAGTATGGATGTGGGTAATTGTGGCATCACACACATGTGTTACACCCCTCCTGGGTGTGGACACTGCTGGGAGGACTCTGCACCCACCCCTCCTGGGTCTGGACACTGCTGGGAGGACTCTGCACACACCCCTCCTGTCTCAGGGCACTGCTGGGAGGTCTCTGCACCCACCCCTCCTGTCTCTGGGCACTGCTGGGAGGACTCACCACCCACCCCTCCTGGGTCTGGACACTGCTGGGAGGACTCTGCACACACCCCTCCTGTCTCTGGGCACTGCTGGGAGGTGTCTGCACCCACCCCTCCTGGGTCTGGACACTGCTGGGAGGACTCTGCACCCACCCCTCCTGTCTCTGGGCACTGCTGGGAGGACTCACCACCCACCCCTCCTGGGTCTGGACACTGCTGGGAGGACTCTGCACACACCCCTCCTGTCTCAGGGCACTGCTGGGTGGACTCTGCACACACACCTCCGATTTCTGGATATGTGCGCTTGGCACATACACGGTGGGGTTACGCACACTGCATTAGAGGTGAGGGTACGTGTCTACTGACACTGGTGTGGTGGGGGTACGCTCCGTACGTCCGCGGGTGTGGGTACGGGTCGTACTTACACTGTTGGGCAGGGGGGTACGCTCCTTGCATTCGTGGGTGGGGGTTCGAGTCGTACTTACACTGTTGGCATGGGGGGTACGCTCCGTACGTCCGCGGGTGGGGGTACGGGTCGTACTTACACTGTTGGGCTGGGGGTACGCTCCGTGCGTCCGCGGGTGGGGGTACGGGTCGTACTTACACTGTTGGGCAGGGGGGTACGCTCCTTGCATTCGTGGGTGGGGGTTCGAGTCGTACTTACACTGTTGGCATGGGGGGTACGCTCCGTACGTCCGCGGGTGGGGGTACGGGTCGTACTTACACTGTTGGGCTGGGGGTACGCTCCGTGCGTCCGCGGGTGTGGGTACGGGTCGTACTTACACTGTTGGGCTGGGGGTACGCTCCGTACGTCCGCGGGTGTGGGTACGGGTCGTACTTACACTGTTGGGCAGGGGGGTACGCTCCTTGCATTCGTGGGTGGGGGTTTGAGTCGTACTTACACTGTTGGCATGGGGGGTACGCTCCATGCATACGCGGGTGGGGGTACGGGTCGTACTTACACTGTTGGGCAGGGGGGTACGCTCCTTGCATTCGCGGGTGGGGGTACGGGTCGTACTTACACTGTTGGGCTGGGGGTACGCTCCGTACGTCCGCGGGTGGGGGTACGGGTCGTACTTACACTGTTGGGCTGGGGGTACGCTCCGTGCGTCCGCGGGTGGGGGTACGGGTCGTACTTACACTGTTGGGCTGGGGGTACGCTCCGTACGTCCGCGGGTGGGGGTACGGGTCGTACTTACACTGTTGGGCTGGGGGTACGCTCCGTACGTCCGCGGGTGGGGGTACGGGTCGTACTTACACTGTTGGGCTGGGGGTATGCTCCGTACGTCCGCGGGTGGGGGTACGGGTCGTACTTACACTGTTGGGCAGGGGGGTACGCTCCTTGCATTCGCGGGTGGGGGTACGGGTCGTACTTACACTGTTGGGCTGGGGGTACGCTCCGTACGTCCGCGGGTGGGGGTACGGGTCGTACTTCCACTGTTGGGCTGGGGGTACGCTCCGTACGTCCGCGGGTGGGGGTACGGGTCGTACTTACACTGTTGGGCAGGGGGGTACGCTCCTTGCATTCGCGGGTGGGGGTACGGGTCGTACTTACACTGTTGGGCTGGGGGTACGCTCCGTACGTCCGCGGGTGGGGGTACGGGTCATACTTACACTGTTGGGCTGGGGGTACGCTCCGTACGTCCGCGGGTGGGGGTACGGGTCGTACTTGCACTGTTGGGCTGGGGGGTACGCTCCTTGCATACGGGGTGGGGGTAGGGTCCGTACATATCCGTCCCCACGCTATGTGATGTTTGTGCGGCCCGTACCCAGGCCTTTGCCACGTGGGTGCGATCCGTCCCGCCATTGTTGGGGTGACGTGTGTGGGCGTGGTCCGACTCGTACCCACGCTCTTCAGGCGTGGGTACGGGACGTACCTGTCTGGTTGTGTTGCCGGTTCGCGTGGTGACGGACTTCCGTTGTGGCGGTCGCTGGATTATCAGGACACGCCCCCACCCCCTCGTGGTGACCAGGGCATGGGAGTCAGGTATGTCCAGGCCATGTGTAGTGTGTCACTCATGTGGTTGTTTTGTGGCCTGCCCTGGTAGTGCCACCCCCACCCCACCCCACTTTCCCCCCTCCCTTAGTTATTCTGACCTTCTGCGGCGTCTGCGTCGTAACCTGTAGAGGAGGTGTACTGCTATGAGGGCAGGGATGACTCGTAGGTTCGGGTCCATGTCTGTCCGTCGCGTACTGGTACTCCTTGCTCGCGTCGTCCTGTCGCGTACGGGTCCTCCTTGATCGCGTCGTCCTGTCGCGTACGGGTCCTCCTTGGTGGCGTCGTCCTGTGTGTCCGTCACGTACTGGTCCTCCTTGTTCGCGTCGCCGTCTGTCCGTCGCGTACTGGTGGTCCTTGTTCGCGTCGTCCTGATTTTCCGGCAGTTTTTGGGTGCCGCAAAATATTCACCGTGCGGGGTGACGTCGGTGCGAATCGTGATTCCTGGGTCGTGAATGGCTGGCTGCGTGCGTCCCGACGTCAGGTCGGCGCTTTCCCGGATCGCATTGGTAGGTGTTTTTTGTTCGGTCGGTCTTTTTTACGATTCGTACGGTAATGGTGTACCCGTGCGAATCGTAATTCCATGTTTGTATATTTTGACGACCGGGTACGCGTCGGACGGAGAATATGCTCCGTCCGACGGTTCGTACCCGGTTTTTACCGGATTGTGATCGGCACCACAGAGTTCTACAGCCAGCAGAAACAGTCAAGGCAAAAATATGGGGGCACATAACACAAAAACAGGTAATTTCCAACATAAGTCCTCCTCAGCAGAAGACATGGATGATGCCCACCCCCATGGAAATTCTGATTGCTAAGACGGAAAAACCTAGAAAGACTATAGGCATTGCATGGTCAGTCCCAGGGTGATATTCCACTGTAATGTCCATACCCTATAGGGTGATGGACCACCTCAACAGTTTACAACTCTCATTCCACATTTGCATAGTCATCTGAGGGATCTTTGGTCTGCCTAAACCAGGAAATGAGTCCCAAACAGATATGGTCTCAGTATCTTTAGTGCCAAGACCACTTTCAATGTTTCATGGTCAATTACATCCCATTTTTGTACCCTGGGTAGTAGCCGCTTCCTAATAAAAGCTACAGGTTGGTCAATGTCCTCATATAATCAGACTACCTGTAAATGTTGTTCTTGGAAGGCATGCTGACCCCTGTGTTAATATCATGGGTGCAGCAGTCAATGAGCCCAGGGGTAAGGGAGAAAAAAGAGAACTGTTCTAGTAACTGGTGACAGTCCTTCTGCTGCTCTACTGCCAGTGTGGGGGAGAGGACACTGATCACTGACCCATCCTGCTCCTCAGAAGACAATAGGTTAGGGAGGGGTCACTTTCCTCCCCCTCACCACCATCTGTCACCATGATCATTGTTAATTCAGAACTCTCAAAGTGTGGCTTGAGGCAGGTCACATGCAGTACATTCATGGGTTTGAGAGGTAACATGTAGCTTACTGCATCTTGAGTGGGGTTGTTGAGAGCTTTCTTCCACCCCTTTTTGACAATACTGAGAGGTGGCCAAAAAGGAACTCAAAGGGGCTGGAGTCCACTCCCTTATGGGGCACTTCTCTGTAGACAACTAGTAGGCATAGAAATAGCACATTCCACGTACACCTCAGGGACTCTGACATTTCCAAAATCATGCCCTTCAGGGTCTTATTGAACCTCTCATCAAGCCTAATGTTTGAGGGGTGACATAGTGTGGTGAACTTGTTGGTTACCCCGCACTCATTACACATTGCTTTCATGTAAGCAGACATGAAGATGGTACACCTGTCAGACACTCAGGTTGAACCAAGCTCAGGGCCCTTAGGTTCACTATACAGTAGACCATTCCATAAAAAAATGGGGTCACCGGTGATGGTGCCATTAGCCTGGTCCTCAGCCCGTCACAGTAGTTGCTCAGGAGTAGGGCTCTACTTCTTCACCTTGCAGAAATCTGTCTGGGACAGTCCTCCTGAAGTTTGCCACCCGGCTAGCTCAGGCAGGTCTCCTAGGGCAACAATGCGTTCACCAGTGTCTCTCCAACAGGTTCATACACTTCCCAGGCAGTGGGAATGTCCGGGTTGGGTTTCCCATGGGTTTCTTCTCCTCCTGGCAGGCACATGTGCCACTGTTTCAAGCTTCACTTCTTTTTGACTCTCTTGACAGACTGCCATGCACCATGTGGCATGAGCACTCACTCAGGCAATCCCAACATTTCCAGATGAGACCTAAGTTCCTCTTTTTTTCAGAAAGTGTGCTGTAAGTCATCCCCCAACAGACAATTTACAATCATGGCTGGACTTACAGCTACTCTCAGAGACCGAGAAATGCACCCCACTCCAAGGGAACTAAAGCCACAGGGAAGTGCCTTACTTGGCTGTAAGCTGTCTCAACCCGGTCAACTACAGCATGGATTACGTGTTGTGAAGATGGCAGATGACACCTAACAGTAGTCATGCTGGCTCCTGTGTTTCTCAAAGCCTCTAACCTTTCCCCATTAATGATGATTTGTATTGAGTTTTTATCAACTGAAAAAGACAGAAGAAATACAGCGATGGATGGCAGTGCACAGAGTTCAATTGTCTAGGCAGGACATGTATACATTAATGTCACTACGTGATTGCAACATTTCTACCAAGCGTTGGTTCCTCATTTCTCTTAATTCCTCTGCACAAACTCAAAAACACCTACATAAGAGCAACTTGATCAGAATTATTCCCTGCTTCCTCATTCAACAGTCCCACTTGAGTCCTATCTTCTACCCTGGGTCCAATTGTCCCTGTTTCTTTACAATTGTTTTTGCTCTGTGCTTGTAGTACCCCTCAGTGCAATGGCTCTAGTGCATATTACTTACTGCTCAATTATGAGGTGTGGAAACTAGTACTGTATTCAACACAACCAACAAGATAAGTCCTTTTAACCTGAATTAACTCATTTTTTTTTATTTAATAAGAGAAAATCTTTTGACACAAATTACGTTATATCACATTGCAAAGTAGTCATAATGTACAATTTATCACAAATGGTTCAGAAGTTCTCAGACTCCATGTAGTCTTTAAACAGCATGATTATTGTTATTCATAATTCACAAGAAAGCAGCACATGCACAGACAACATTTCTTTCGCGGTAAGAACACAGCTTCTTCAGGGTGGTAAAATAAGTTAATAATTTCAATTACATAGCATAATTGTTCAAACTTTGAAAAGACACTGTTCACAGTCACTTTGAACATCATAATAAATTATGAAATTCAATTTCTTAACCCCTTCGCTGCTGCGGACATTCCGCTGCAGCGCTGGGGGGGGCAGGGGGGCAGCGCGGTGGGCCTGTGCTCATGACGGAGCCGCTCCGTCATGAGCCACAGTTGAGCTGTGCTCATGACGGAACGGTTCCGTCATGACTCCGCCCATTTGCGTTGTCGCCCCGCACAGGCGGGGAAACAGCGCCGCGCAGGCGGAGCGGCCGCCGACAGGATTGTCATGACGGAACCGTTCCGTCATGAGCACACGCCAACCGTGGCTCATGACGGAACGGTTCCGTCATGAGCAGGGAAGGGGTTAAATAAACCATGCACAAAGACTACTATATTGTACAGAAATATTGTATGTCCTCATAAAATAATTAGCACATGTAGGGATTTACTCCTCAAAAGATAGAAAAGAGACTAAGGGGTATTTTAGGATGGCGGGCAGAAGGCCGCCACCAGGCCGGCAGTGGCAACCACCGGACCGGCGGCAGACATCCGCCCGCAATCGCAATCCTGAAAACCGCCGGTCTCACTAGCATGGCGGTGACGACCGCAGCAGTGAGAATCTCCGCCTGCCACTTTTCCGGTGGTACCAGTCCGCACGCATGCCTAGCGGGCAGAACTAGACCGCTACAATGATGCCGGTGCAGGGCCAGACTCTGCCGGCATGATTCTGATGCCAGCGGTAGCCAGCCTTTCTGCGGCGGTGGAAATGCCATGGAAAGGCATGCGGAGAATGTCTTCAGGGGCCCATTGTGGGCCCCCAATGTGTTGGGGGGGGTGTGGGTTCACTGGGGGGGTATGTCCCAGTACCAGGTGGCAGGCACTGTGCAGTGCCTGCCACGCAGTGCAGTGATATGCATGACATGCTCCTTTTCACACCGCGGCGGTGCTGGTGGCAGCAGCAACCGCCGCAATGTTAATCGCCAGAATCCGACCGCCGCGGTTGGATTTCGACTGCGGAGCATCCTAATTGGACTGGCGGTTATGTCGCAGTCCTTGCAGGCGGTCTTTTCCCGCTACCATGGCGGTCAGGAAGAATTTCCGACCGCCATCCTAATAGGCCCCATAGTAACAAGAAAACCTAGAAAAGAGAGGAATATAAAGACACATTGAAATTAACGTTGATTAACCTAACCCAGTAAGCTCTAAAATTGCCTTTGCTAGTACAATTGTTCATCATCATTAGAAGGTCAACTGTGTCATCTCCAGTAAGATTTCTGATGAAATCTGCACATCACTGGCTATAGTTCACCCAACGCAAACATTGTAAAATCAACAGATCAAACAACACAGGAGTTCCATAATCATCATGCTCTCAATTGAGCCCAAAAAAATTCATGTAGCGATTAAAAAAACTTCAAGACCAAAATACAGTCTCCTAATGTGTCTTCCTCCCAAATCATATCCGCATTTATTCATTCAACACCATGTCATTATGCATGTGATGACAGTCACTCCAAATTCAAATGCCCCAGTCAGGATTATAGGCATGACAAATCTTTAAAAAAAAATCATCCCTGGTTTTTAAAACAGTATGGGAGAGACCGTCAAGAATGTATAAAGAAATAAAATATTCTGCCCCATGAATGTAGAACCTGATTAGATCAATCCCTTTACTTGAATTTCCAAAGCACAAGCGTGCCGCAGAACTAAAAATGCAAACCTCAATCAGAAACACAAGCTTATTTAATATAGTAGTGTCCTGCATTAGGCATCTGATGTTGCTTCCTGTCAATTACCTTACCAGTTATTCAACATTCAAAATGGACTAATCTGCATTCACATTGTCAAGTCACTATTCTTGCTGTGGCGTAAGTACCCAACCAATCAAAATCAGGAATTCAACTTTGACACGACTTGTAATTTCAACCAATTACATCCAATTTCCCCATTAAATATGATGCTAATACTGGAAAAAAGTAAGGGACAAATAAAACAATAAAATAAGATAATTACTTGCAAGGAATACTAACAGTATCTAAAATATCCCCGAAATGGACCTCACAAAAGAGAAAACATCCAATATCAAACCGTGGTTCTATCCTTTACTATATGACGTCCTTATCAACAAGCTCCATGTTCACAGATCTATTTCACAATGTCAAAAATAACTTATCAGTTGTTTACAAAGTATTATTGTAACAGGACCCCCAAACAACTAGAATCCAATAACCTTATTGTGTCCAGAAATGAAAATAAAAGGCATCCAAAATATCATTACAAATAAAGGCAAAATTTGAAAACCTCATCTGTGGAAAAGCCAAACCTTGAACTGTGGTCCCATCCCTTACTGTATCATCTTCTCATTGATCCAGTCTATTTTCATAGATTTAGTGCAACGACTTTGTTACAATCTACAATTCCACTATCTGAACTACCACTCAAAAAGGTATATTTCACATGATCTTCAGTTCGGTCATGATAGCGGCAGTGACAGTGAAGTACCTACTGGAGGCAAAAGAGTCCACGTCCCCAAGGACCAAACTGAGAGGCTGTCTTGTTTTCAGGCCAAGTTCTTTCTGGCTTACTTCATGAGCCTGCAGTGCAATTTCCTATTCCAAAGCCAAGGCTAATTTCTTCTCCAGTGTAAGGGTAGACAGTGGTAGGTTTAGGTTTCTCTTTAGTTAACTGCCCTCCATCTCTGATTGAGCCAGACTCTGGGAGGACACACTTTTCCCTAGCCTGAAAATGCAGATGACCTAGGTCTGGACAGCACTTCTTCCTCTGGCACTGGAGCCTCCTTCTATTTCCCTTTCCTTATCATCCTCTTGCTCCTGTGTTCTGGATTGTAGTAGGTGAGCTGTGTCCCATGCCCTGAAGGCTATCTAATACTCCTCCTTCTGGGGCCCCTTTACCAGCTTCATCCCTATCTCTTTGCACAGCTTCCTTAGTTCTGCTATTTTCAGGATGGATCTCATTGTTGCTCAGATCGACTTCCAATCTTGCAAATGTCACAGGCTCAAAAACTTGGAGAATAGGAATGTTATTTAGGAAAATCAAAAAACTCCAGCTAAAAATCTAACGTGCATTTTTTAAAAAAATTGAAGGAAGTTGATTTTGATGTTAGGTCAGATTCCAAAGGGATTGTTGATCCTAACTTAAATTGATTAGTTTTACTGCAAAACAAAAGTCTTGGATTCCACCACTGACAACCAGTGAAAGAAACTGGGGTATTAATTGAGAGCCTGGGGATACCCACCTCAAATATTAACCCCAACCCTTGTCATGGTGAATCCATAAAGTCACTAAATTAACCTAAGCTCAGCCCCCTGCTGGCTATGGCACAGAGCAGAAAAGCTTAACTTAGAGGAAAAGTGTAAACTATTTTTACATCATCAACACAGTAATAAAGTCAAAACACAACATAGGAAAATCCCAAACTAATTTAGAAAACTAGAGTATATTTTAATAAACAAAACATCCTTATATTAACAAAAATACAATAAGGGGAACTGGAGTTATGATTTTCTAAAGAATACGGTTTTAAATCTCAGCAAGAAGAGTTAAATGCCAACCACAGCCATGTGGTTGCACTTGATTGGTACTCAGGTGCAAGATAAGGCTGACTGTAATGCAGCACGGGTTGAATAAAGAAACCAGGTTTGACCTGGTTGCAAGTTTTACCTTCAGACTAAATCCCTGATATAAAAGTCAAAAATCCTCAGCTGAGCAAGGCTACATGCTGTGTCATAAAGGGCTCCATGTCCTCTGAGAGCCACTGAATGAGGTCGTGGTGACGTCATGGACTTTTGGCTGGAAAGCTCCACGTGGGAGAAAGTTGAATTTTGTGCCCAGTAAAGGTCCCTCACCAGTCAGATGCTTTTCCTGCCTTCACTCAGTAAAGATTTCTGCCTTCGAACTTAGAGCCTAATGTATTTCTTAATGGTATGTGTTCTTCATTGCAATGGCAACCGAGTATACATACAGCCAAGATAAAGGTCCGCCTGCCCGAATTTGTTGAGAGGGGACTATATGTTTGGCTATGGTGATGACTGCTTCATCACCATCATAGCCAACCCTCTCTGACTGCCCAATAGAACCATTTTCTTATTCTCCCTGTCCCTACTGCAAACAGTCCTACAGTGCCCCTCTCTGCTGAAACCAAGAAAGTGCAATCTTCCTTCCTGTGTAAAGAGCTCCTGTGCCCAACCTAGATGTGTGGCCAGGAAATTGAGCAACTCCTTCTCCGTGGTCACTCAAAACTGGTTCAGGATTGGTGTCTGTATGATTAGAGGGAACAAAGGATGGGGTAGTACCTGGGTGTTAGTTACATCAGCATGGCAGGCCTCTTTGTTATCTACATTTACAGGATGAGCCTCTTTAAAATTGATCACATTCTAGGGCATAGCCCAGGTAGGATCCCATCAAAGAAACAGAACACCTCCCCACACCCAAGGGATTTGTCCTAGCTCTTGGATCAAGCTCACACCTCTTTAAGGTGTATTCAGCTCCTAGATAACAGTTGTAGCTCATGCTTTAGAAGCTTTAGGCAGGTAAAAGGCACATTTCTAAATATACCTTTTCCAAAATATTTATTACAAATCCTACTTTATCAGTGAAGTGGCCCTGTAATAAATATTTCCAAAATGTCCAAAAGTCAACTTTGTTGCTGATCCTTGCTGGAGATAATATTAAATTTTATATTGTATCCCCATGCTATGGGGAAGACAACCCTGCTGCAAGCACTGTAACAACATGTTTAACATTTAACTTAACAAGTCCTACTTTGGGCAGTAAGAACTACTGACAGGAATGTGCGTAACTTGTGCCATGTAGTGCAAACACCCATAAATACCTAAATATTCTGCAAGATTATGCGGAATTACATGAGAAAATGTATTCTGCATACAGTGCTGTTTCCGAAATGGATGCAAGGATGCATTTTGCACTAAGAAATAGCGCTAAATATAATGAAAATGAATAGTAGTGCGAGCAGCCGCTCAAGCTTGCTCCTGTGCTAGAATTTTCGTCAAACTTATTCCTGGTACTTAGCACTAGTTTCTTAAAACACACAACACCACAATAACAAAAATCCAATAATGTGAATGAGAGATATGAATTTTCAAAGTTTTAAATGAAAAGAATGCACCCATCTGCACATACAGAACATTTTTGCATATACCGGTAATCAGTTGCAGTTGATTATAAAAACATCAAAAACAGATGATGTTCCCCACCCAAATGGCATCCCAATTCTACCGTTCAAATCAGACATATACTACTGGTCCAAAATTCTATCTTCATTATTCAGATATTGGTTGACCAGATGTGAGATCCCGAATTCATGGAGAGATTACACACTTCACTCAAAATATAAAAATGGCCTCTCAGAAGACCCATGTGGAGGCAATATACTTTGAGGGCCTACTGTTAGTAGACTTTGAAGTCTGGGCTCAAGATAAAAACATCACCCAATTAAATCATTCGTGCTTTCACTCCAGAGTCAGCACTTCTACCAGTATCAGTGTCCTGTCAATACTAATAGATGACTCTTGTAATAAGACACTGTTATATCCTGCTAATGTCAATCCAATGTTATTCAATCACAAGTGGAATGTTAAGGTGATGATGCTATCAGAATGTTGGGGAGTCTGTCAGAGAAGGGACAGTTGACTGGGCTGAGCTGCCTGCTGGCTGCATTCAAGCTAGTGATCACACGTGTTTACCTGAGCACAACCTCTCCTCATGTGCTTTTCAAAGGGAAGTTTTTCTCGCGTTTCTCATGTTTCTAGCACTATGTCAAAGACCAAGCTTCGCTGTGTTCTCTTTCATTTAGTTCAATATGCTCAATTTCAAATGCTATATATTTTTTTCTGCTTGGGCATAGTTTGTCCAGTGCAGTTTTTCTTTTAAAAGGGCAGTTTAAGGTTAACCATTACATGACCTTGTCCTCAAACATTTGCTATATGGCATGTTATGTCTTTCTATTCAGTTTAAAGGGGTATATACGACCCTAGTTTCAAGCTTTCAATATTTCAACTATGCTATTATCAATGTACTTGCATGTGTTCAATTACTCAATTATTTCAATGTACATGTATTCCTTAGTAGGAAATGGGTACCTAAGTTCACTTATAGAGTTGCATGCATTCCAGTAGTATTTCCAGTAGTATAACCTCAACATTACAACAGCACCACCTCAACAAGGAAGGTAACTGGTGGTTGCCTGAGTTGTCTCCCGTGCGTAGTAAGGTGTTAAAGTTCTGCGCATATCAACTTCAACCAAGCAAATGTGGTAATTTTTTTATGTGCAGTGCTGGAGTGGTGTGGGCAAGAGTTGTGTTCAACAACGGAGCGGCATTTCTCCAGTGTCTCGACACTACACTAATGGACTTCTGCTCAACCTGCCAGTTCCTGTTTCTTGCCATTTCCTGCCACCCTCCTGCTGCGCTCACAGTACCTCAACTTCTACCTCCACAAGCAAGGTAATAACTCTGGCTCTGTTTGTGATCAATACCTTTTGGACAAGCTTTGTCTGCACACAGTCAAGTTCACTTTTACTACGATGTTAAACTGCTTCAAGAATCAAGGGTTGCCAGTTCCTGCTGCCACGACGTCTAGATGTGGGCGCTACAAAGGGGTGTGTACATGATGTTTTCAAGTGCTCCTTGCATCTACAGTAGGAGCAGAAATCTCTACATAGGGTCCTGCAATAAAACGGACCTGTCAAAATACTGTGAAAATATTCTACGAGGAAAACATTGCATGTAACAGAGCTGTGCACATTTACAACGTTGATACTTCTAATCAAGCAGTTATCCAGTTCTGAACTTATTTTTACTCAATTGTGGCCCCAGTCATCCCCTCAACATTTTGCATGTTCAAACGGTCTGAAGAAATGGCAATATTTTGTTTTTGTAAACACCATATTGGTCGCCCCTAACCTGTACATAACAGATTTTTCAACTCGAGTGTGTTCCCAAAATATTCAACATCAAGGGAATCGTAGACAACTTTTCTACCGCCTTTCAGAGGGTAGCCTGACTCAAAGTGCTTCCCTAGAATCAACAAATCTGTCAGCTTTGCTGTATGTGGTGGGACTGTGTTTTACTATGCATCAAAACAACTGGGGAAGTGTTGCCTAGGATTTTTTTGTTTCACTCAATATTTTCTGGCAATCCACAAACTGTGTTTCCATAAGATGTCAACCGCTTTGTACGGCGTCAAATGTTTGATGGCAACTTTATGGTTCTGAGTGTGACCAATGTCACACTTTGCAACATGTCCTGTTTTGCCTCGAACAAGTGTGGACAGCTGTTCATGTGCAGTGTCGGACCGGCATGCACAACACCGGAGCCGGGTTTTCCAGTGTTTCGGTTTAACATGAAGTGACTTCGCACAACATTACGAATGTCTCAATACGGCTTTCGGGTAAGCCTATTTTTTTTTTTTTGGGGGGCCCGGCCGATCTCTCGACATTTTGGGAGCTCAACTGCCTGTTTGAAAACTCTTCACGAGCCACCTGTTGCGTATTCTCCCTGTGCGTTCCATGTTTCAAAAGATGCATCGTTAAAGCCTCTGCACCTTGAGTCTTACCTGTTTCAGCGAAACCCCGTGCATCCCTTGTGACGTCATTCTTTTGGAGTCTTCTATGTGGTGAAGTCTTCGCGACCGCCGGCTCCTGCTTGATGTTTGGATGTATAAACGTGTCGTGATCCACCCGACACTACCTGCAAAATGTGCCGCCATCTTGTGTTTGGCTGAGGCACATGACTCTTCACCGTGCTCTCCTTTTGTTTCTGCCAACCACACTCCGAAATTGGCAGTTTACCTTGTTGGTTTTCTGCTTTCAGCCCCATTTCATTCCTGTTCTGGCCAGTGGGTGCGTTTTGGGGAAGTCTTTTGTACTTTCTTATATCCTCTAACGTTGTTGTTTTTCTTCGCTGTTGTGTGAGAAGGGAGGATGGTTTCTATGTTTCATTTCTTTTCTGTTTCTTGGTTGCTCTCCTTTCTTTGGTTGTTCTCACATTGCTCTTCTTTTGATCGATGTTCTTTTATTGTTCCTTTTGTTTGTATAATCATTCTGTTTTCACTTTATCAGGGTTTTCTGACATTTCTAGTTTTTTTTGTTTCCCGTATAAGAAAGGGAGATATGTTATATCCTGCTAATGTCAATCCAATGTTATTCAATCACAAGTGGAATGTTAAGGTGATGATGCTATCAGAATGTTGGGGAGTCTGTCAGAGAAGGGACTGTTGACTGGGCTGAGCTGCCGGCTGGCTGCTCCTGGTGGGTCTTTATCTGATCCAGACTTGGTCTTAATTTGATCTACTTATAATCTACCTGTGATCTTTTACCAACTTGAAATAAATCTCTTTAAAACATCTCAACTGAGTGGACTTGATCACTACAGACACCTTCACTTTATGACTGTTTTGTCAATCTAAAAGCAGATTTTGTCAGAGTATCAAGAAACGTTCTATGGTCAAAATGTAATCCATGGGATATTCTACAAAATTTGCTAGGAGCAACACAACTGCTATATTCAAACACATGAGTTCAAAACAAGTTGGGAGAAGGAAACACACAGCTGATTGACTAAAGCAGGTTGTATTTTTGCTACTCCGCTCTTTAACCTATATATTGACGACCTGAAGGATGCAATTTGTAATGAGAATAGTCATCCCCCCATGACTCGCACATCTACTATTCACAGGTCAAGCGTACAATCCGCTAACAATATTATCATGCTTAGAAAAACTCAGATAGATTTACAGAGGCTAATTTCAGCTTTCATGGTATACACCATAAAAAACAAGGTGACAACAATAGTGTTCGCTTTTTGGTCTCAAAGGAGGAAAGGAGAGACCTGGTATAAAATAGAATTATCAGAGACATATACTCACCTCTGGGAGATATTTGATAACAAAGAAAATTATAAGGATCATCTTTCTCCTCTATGAGCAAAGGCCGACTCTGTAACATATATCGTTTAACTTCAAAATAGTAAACTGCAAAGCCTGCCATTTAAACCATTTCTAAAGATTGTAAAAGCTAAATTATTGCCCACAATAGCATATGGGACAGAGATCGAATGGGGAAAGAAGGTAGAACACTTGATGGACTCCAAGACAATGTATATACAAAGTTACTCAAGATTTTCAAAAATACATCATAGGCACTAATCTGTTTACAATTTGCCCTGAATAAAGACCTTTTAGTCCACATTGAATAAACTTGGTAAAAAAAATGAAACATGCCTCAAAGCATAGACTGAGCAATGTAATTTGACAAGAAATAACTAGACAATGACAAACAGAATATGGCACAACCATCTGAAGGCAGCATCAGAAATTCTCTAATTTCATAATTGATGAGCATCTGCAACTACGACATGAGATTTAAAGTGAATAGTGTGCAAAACAGTGAAATGACTATCACACTTATAATACAAAGATATTTCGCTAAACAAACATACACCTGGATGGTGTTGCATACCTATAATAGGAATAGGCAGCAAGCTTACTTGTGTGTTTATTTTTTTTTTGAATATCCGAAATTGAAGTTTTTATCTAACAGAATGGGTGGTGTCCTTACCAAAGACCTAACTCCAGAATGGAAATATATTTGATCAGCCAAAACCTGCATACTACGTGGTTACAAAAGTAAAATAACATTGCATATTCCGTGTACCTGTCTGGAGCTACAAGAAGCATGAAAATTGCTGCTATGACCATACCTAAAACATTGGATGTATGCAGATGCAGACAACCACTGATCCAAAATCTGAATGGAAATACAGCACACCCAGTTTAACTGCAAGCTTGGCTTTCATTACTCTGTGCCTTCCTGATGACTCCGTCTGTCCATTAGAACTGGAAGAGCAAGAGCCCTCTGGAACCTTCATTTTGTGAAACTGTTCACACTCTAATGTCAATGATTTTAAATCTATTTATAAAATGATTTGGTTTTGTGTAAATATGCTTATGTTGAACAAATGAGTATGCTGTGTGAATGAAAGTGTGTATGATTGTGTGTTGTGTGGGACTTACACATATATGTACCATGGAATTCATCATTTTCTCCCTTGTTTGAAAAGACTACTATCCGTAATCTTTATGTTTAAATAAACTGATTTTGAAAATTATTCCTATCACGTCCCTCTGCCTTCTTGTGCCAGTAACGGCCTGTGGTTATTTATCTAATACAGACCCAGCGTTGGGCTCGTGCATATCCCTATGTTGTAGGCAGCTGGTATTCCTCTGTGATATTTTGACTTTATTTCCCCTGTTTCCTCTGCCTACCCATCTGATCTCCAGGGGTCCCCCTTCTATTGGATACAGTGCAACTACCAAGCTTGATTCAATGGGCTAATCATCATCATCAAGGAGCAGATTGATAATTATTTTATTGCAGATTCATTTCTTTTGCAACTGAAAAAGCTAGATTAGCTTGCCTTAGACAAACCTGTACTATGTAAGAAACATTATGTTACTGCTCTAATAACAATTTTTAAAGAATTTATTGTATTGCAAAAATGATGCCCACTTGTAACAATAGTAAATCATTTAAATTAATAGAATAACACCTTTATTACTAATTAAAAATAGCACCAAACAGGTTCAACCTGGTTGAAGGATTTACCTTGGAAGTTAGTCTCAAAAATCGAAGTCTAAAGTCTTCCGTGGGGAAAGGCACCTTGCTGTAGTCGAAGAGGAGTCCTCGAGGCTAAATAGCTTTCGAACAAGGTTCCAGTGAAGCCATTAGGTTTTGGCGAATATATTACATTGTGCACCCAGGAAAGGTTCCTTGTCAGTCGGATACTGTTACCGCCTTGGCCAGCTCAAGATTTCAGTGTTCGCACTTAGTTGGAGCACAGATTCATCCAGCGTGTTAAGGCTGCAGGCTGTATCCAAAGAGGGTCCCCACGATACCAGATACTGTCTCTGCGACGTCCGCAGATGAGGATTTGTGATCACAAAAATCTTTGAGTGGGGAAAACCTGAATCTTCTAGTGACAATGCACATTGGTCAGATGGTTTGTCAGGTCTGTCCTGGTCCTCCAGAGGTCTTTGAAACCAAAACGTTTATTATAAGTGCCAGGTTTTCAGGGGTGGTAGAAGAAGTCCACCCAGATCCAGACAAGAGTTCCAAGACCTCAGAAATAGCACTTGGAGGTGGAGGCTCACTCCAGCAGAGGCCAACAGCAGGGTCCAGTGCAGGGCCATATGGAATTGGTCAGCTGGTAATCTACAGGAAACCTCTCTTGTTGTGTCCCTGTAGTTTTAACAGGAAGTCAGCCTTATGACCCTTGGAGCCTCCTTCGTTATCCTGAGTACAATTGAGAACAGGTCCTGTAATTCAGGGCTCATCTCATGTCTTCATGGTTTACTCCTCTTCTGACCCTCCACAGGACAAGAAGTATTCTGAGAACCATACTGAGGATGCCACATTTATGCCTGTCACAGCTTGGGGTGGGTGGCGACTCCTGGCTTCTCACTACCCAATAAGGTGAAGGTTACTAGCCACGTTTTCAGCATTCCCTATGTACTCTACTGAAAAGAATACCACAGTACCCCTCTCTGGATAAATCCACACGGGTGAAACCCTTCTCCCCTTGTGCAGAGTCTATGTACCCACCCAGGAGTGCGGCCAGGAAAAGGAGAAAACCCTTCTCTGTGGGCACTCCATACCAAGCCTGGGGGATGTTCCTTCCCCAATGGGAGTGGTGACTTCTGGACTGGGAGAACAAAAGAAGGAACCTCTCCAGGTGTCATCTTACATCTGCCTTTGATGGGGATGTCCCTTTGAAGTAATTTAAGCTCCTGGACACTGCCCATGTGACCATCCTAACAGATGAACAGAACACCTCCCTACACCCAGGCCTTTGTTCTCTGGGAGCACTTTTATCACCTCATGCAGGGCTTGAGCCCTCAAAGGGCTATAGCTGGAGGATAATACAAATTAGCCTCCAGAGGCTTTCGTCATGGAAAATATTACTTTCTAACAGTACCCGTTCCTTAATATTTACTAAAGGTCAGACTTCACCACTGAATTGGACTTTCAATAAATATTTCAAAGTGTACTTGAATGGTGTTTGTAGCTGTTTCCTAGCCTATAGATATCATTATTAAATGTAATAGTGCATCCCAGTGTCTGTCTGTGGAACAGCTAGCTTTGCTACAATGAAAACAGCTTTTAGGCAGTAGTCACTGTAAGGGTATTTTTAACATTACTTTTTTTTGATGCCCTACTTTTACTATGCACCCGTATAAGGGTCTATAAGGCCTACTTATGGGTGACTTGTTAATGCTTAAAAGGAAGATTTCGGTCAGCCAAACAGCTTTATTTTGACAGGTCGAGTTGCATTTTTTAGCTGTTTCAGTTAGGCTATAATGGTAGGGCAGAAGCCATATTTGCACTGCCATTACAGTGAATGGCACGTTAAGTGCTGCAGTCCACTTGTGGAATTTAACATATAGTTCCTGGTACATCTGGCACTATATACTTGAAATTTATAAGTAAGTTAAATATGCCAATTATGGTTATGCAATTCAGCCATGTTAAAAGGAGGAGCATGGGCACCTCAGTAGGTGTAAAGTTTACAGAGTTCTACAGCCAGCAAAAACAAATAGAGCAAAAATCTGGGGTTACACCACACAAAAGACTGTCATTCCCTACACAGTTGTTAACATTGGGGCCCAAAATTCCCTGTCTGCCCTGAAACCCTCGAATCTGGTAAGAGTTGGTAATCCTGTGCTACTTACCACATGGTTAGCTTCAGACATTACCCTCTTCGGCAAATTTTCAAATTCATTGTTTTTTGAGCAGTAATGATTAGAATAGCTGGACAGAATAGCCGCTTAAACGAGTACCATCACACCCTAAATCATATACCGAACTAGATTTAGGAACAATCATTTTGGTGAAACGAATACAATTTGAGTTGTGCATTGTTCATATGACCTTCCAGAGGATTGATAATGTATTCTACTTCCAGATTCATCCAGTATCACCCCTGCCATCATTTAAGACCCACTAACTCCAGACTATTCAAAATTCCCATGGTGCACAGGGCATGTAAAGGAGGAGGGGCTTTCTCTTCCAAGCCTCCAAGCTTTGGAAAAGACTCAACTAGAGCAATCCTAAACCAAGTGAGATTGGGGGAAATGCCCAGACCTGATTGTGTGCCCAAACAGCCTTTGCACCTTTCAGCCACCAATTTTTACTACATCTTGGTTCAAGTACTTGAGGGCTTCCACACATAACTACAACTGTTCTCAAAGATGACAAAGCTGGCAGGGTTTATGCATCTGCTCTTCTAGAGTCTTAGATCAATCAGATGTTTATCCATATTAAATTAACCTCAGTGCACAACATAACTGAGAACGCTGCAGAATGAAGTTAGGAGAAGATATGGCGTTGCGGCCAGAGCTGTCAACTTTGGAACAGGCTTAATATACTGTGCTTCTGGACAACTCTCCCAGGACCAGATTTCTCATTGTATTGCGCTGCCCTTGCATTGTGCATTGTGTCACTAGGGCAGCGCAATACTTAAGTAAGATTTTGTTGTATTCAAATAATTATTCCAAGGGCCACACTTACCATTGGCCCGCAATATTAAGTAGAATAAGGAGCAGTTGGCAACGTGGAAGGTTCAAACGTTTATTAGCCACCATAGATCTCTATATAGAGGAGCCTCGTCGATCCTCACCCATCAGGTGCGCCGAGGAAGACTGCTGGCTCCTTGACAGTAACACACTTTTATACATTATCAGTACAGCATACAAAACCTTATATGTGGAAAAGTACCAGTTAGTCCTGGCGCCCCTAATGAGCTCATGCCTATTTCTAGTTTCGGTTACACATACAAAGGGATACTATCTTTACAGAGAAGGTCGAAAGGGTGACTCCCTTCTCGTCCCAGGTCTAGAGGAATTCGCTTGATACTCCCTTTTAGCAGATGTGACCTTGCTTCTCAGCAACTCAGCCTGTCTCCTAATAAATGCATGTAAAAGGGGAAAGCAGATGGTGTGCGAAAGAGGCCACGTGACTCCCAAGCGAAAGGGCCGCAATCCAAGATGGAGGCGGTTCAGTTCTCGGCCCTTTTTATCATGCTAACAAAACGGGGATTTCGATCCTTTGAATACACCATAGCTAATCGTACCTTCATTAGATATGCTGCGCTAATCATACCATAATGACTTGAATACTTCAGAACGGCCCTTTTAGCGCAGCATAGCTAATAACAAAGTCAGTCTTCAAAAATACCCTCATCAATCTGCATTAAGTCATGCATCTCTTTCTGAGCCCGCTGGGTATCTATCCTGGTTTGGTTAAGCTTGGGTCTAGGGATGGATCGGCGAACCTGAGTGGCACAATATGCACAGCAGGCAGGCCCGCACTGTAGACAAAGGCAGCAGGTGAAAATGAATCCTACTACTCCCAAAAGAATCATGAATAACTTCCATCCCCAGGCGGTCACTAAATCCCAAAACCACCCGGACAGAGACCAAGTACCAGTCTCAGTGTGAATTTCACTGGCTAGCCGATGCAGTTTCTGGATGGCTAAATGGACAGAAGGGGCGGAGTCAGGTATATATACACAACAGGAACTGCCGATGACCCTACAAGCTCCTCCACGATCAGCTAGGATAACATCTAAAACAAGACGATTTTGAAGGGTCACAAGCCGGGTCGCCTGGAGCTCCACTGTGATATTAGTTAATATTCCTGCAGTGGTATTAACCACCCCTTACACTACTCTAGATAGCCTCCTAACTTCTTTACTATTGAGGATGGGTCCCCATATGGGTAACACCCCTTTTATGATATCAACGAAGTGTTTGGCTGGAGTGTCAGTCTGGTCAGTGGCATCGTTACTAGCGGCCTCAGCTTTCAGACTCCACCGATTTAAGGAATGAGACTTATGATAATCAGATGGAGCTATGTAAACCGGTGGGTAAAGAAAAGATAAGTAACACCTACCCGCCCATCCTCTAGGTAGCCAAGTGTATGCGTTTTCACCGCACACAAAATATACATTGGGAGGGGTGAGTGTTGGGGGGCTACTGAACGTCTGTAATCTATAAGTGTAATTGCATCTACTGTAACCTACGAATAAATGTCCATTACCCTGCACGCAGAAGGAGGAGGATGTATTCAACACCGGGACCGGAATGATTTTCTCATCTGAGACATTTCGCTCCTGGAAGTATTTAAAATACTCAGTAAAGTTAAAAGTCATGAAATCCAGTACTTCATCCCTCAGCCAGGTATCATTTTCATGATCAGTGTATACATTCATGCAGGCGGTAGGATCAAGGGTACCATCCGTTCCCTCGGCATTAGGAGTAAAACCTTGGTGTGTCTCTATATAGGCTAAAATCAAAGCATAATCCTTCTCTGAGAATCGACGTTCATCTATAGTGTAGTGTTCGTACAGCATGGATAACATTTTAAACCAGGCTTCGCAACTACCTAAATAAGATAAAGGCATTGATATAAACAAATCCTGCTTATGCATCACTGACGGGAGAAGACCACAGACCCAACAATCGGTAACATTTGTGGAGCTATGAGTCTGGTGCAGCATCTCAATGAAGGCATTATGTACATATGTCTGTCGGTGTCTTTCCTTATGAGGGGCAAAGGTCTGGAAATGATGTTCCTTAGGAGCAGGGGTAGACACTATCAAGGTGTGTACAGGATGACGGAACTCTAGATATATAAACAAACCTAAACATAGTACAAATGATATAATCAATATAGAAATGAAAACAATTTTTACACGCAAGCTCCATGAGGAGAACATTGGCAAATGCGGGGGAAGGGTACGGGGTACTATGGGACGCCCTTCTTCAGGGACAAAACGAGCAAAAGGGTACATTTCTCACTAGAAGTCCAATATAATCTCGGGAAAAAGGGGTTCTACAAGCAGTCCGTCCTGCCGGAGGGTGCTTCTTTCCTGTGTCCGTATAGAGCCTCACAGGCAGACTCCTATTGTTCAGAAAAAACAAAGGTAAAAGGGTAAAAACTTCTTGCGTTGGGGTCACACTTGACGCAACCCGTGTTGAAAAGAAACTCCACCTGGACCCCACCAACTGATCAATGTCTCTATCTTCGTTCTGAACAGAGCTCTACTCAAAGTTCCATGCTCTCAACGAGTTCAGTCCAGTGTTCCAACAATCCTCAGGTCTTTGCGGGGGCCTCCAACTTCACTTGTCGAGGCTTGACCTGGGATTTCCGGGGCCGCAGGTGATATCGATCCCGACCAGGGGTTTCAGGATCAACAAACAAGGCACAGTGGGGTCAGATGAGGAGCCGGGCTCCCGACCAGAGGCTTCACTTTGGGCAATTGGGTGGCCACAAAAAGGGGTTTCCACGCTCACAGCACTCTCCCCTCACCCGTCAACCCCTCTGCGGGTGTCCAGGGAAAGTGACTCTTCAGTGCTGGGTTCGCCTTGAGTTAGCAGGCCTTCCTCCTGGTCAAGTTGCTCCCTTGGCAATGGGAGGGGAACTCGCTTAAGATGGGAGATATGGATCCAGTGCTGCTTCCCTTCGACTTTCACCGCCGTTCGCGTAGCCAGGAGCACCTGGTACGGCCGGGACCAGCGCGGATCCAAACTCGACTTCCGTTGGTAGTTTCGGACCAAGACCCACTGTCCCGGTTCTACGCTGTGTCCAGGACCCTCCGGCAGGGGCTGCAGTACGGCAGATATCAGTTGATGAATGGAACGAAGATCTTTAGTCAAGGCGTACAAATAGTCAGTCAACATAGGATGGTCAATGTCCCTGAAGATTTGGGCCGGGGTACTCCCCATACGTTGGCAGGTCTACCAAAAATTACTTCATAAGGGGAGATGCCGCTCCGTGAATGGGGAGTAGTTCTTACAGACAACAGGGCCAGGGGCAGGAGATCGGGCCATTTTAATCCTGTCGTGTCCTGAAGTTTAGCCAATCTTAACTTCAAAATCCCATTATATTTCTCCACCAGACCTGCGGACTGAGGATGTCGGGCTGCGTGAAACTTCTGCCGGATGGACAGACCCTTGCATACGTACTTGACTAGGTTAGCATTAAAATGTGTCCCGTTGTCACTCCAAATCACCCGTGGTAACCCATATCGAGGAAAGAACTCTTTTACCAGAGCTTTCGCAGTTGCCAGAGCAGTATTTTCCTTTGTGGGATACGCCTCCACCCATTAACTAAAAGTACAAATCACCACTAGCACGTATTTCAGATTGTTAACTCGCTCTAGCTGTATGTAATCCATTTGGAGTACTTCAAAAGGCAGAGTGGGTGGCGCAAAACTACCCGCCAGGACGGGAATACTGACCCCAGGATTATGCTGGAGACAAATTATACAATGTTGGACCAAGTTCCTAGCTGTCTTATAGATGTTAACATTGTACCAGACAGGATCCAATATGGCACAGATGCCCTGAACTCCCACATGCGAAGGTCCGTGTGCCATGGTTACTACCGCATTTACAAATGCGTTTGGCAGCAACCATCTACACCTCTCTGACAAGTCAGTCCAACACCCATTCTCATCAAGCCTCCCCACCTGTTCTTGCCAGTATGTCAGCTCTTCTGGGGTCACCTCCTTTTGCAGGTCTTTCACACTATCTATGGTGTTGGTAAAAACACCTGCTTCTATCATCCTTGTTACTACAAACATAGAAGTGGTGTCAGACTGGGCCGTTTCCTTGGCGATTCGATCCGCAAAGAAATTTCCCCTCCCCACATCATCAATTATAACTTTGTGTGCACTGCATTTGACTATAGCCAGGGTCTTGGCTCTTGGGCAATGTTAATGCGGCTAGTAATCGCTCAACTAATGGTCCATTCTTTATTTTCTCACCATGGGATGTCAAGAATCCTCTTTACGCCCATAACCTCCCGAAGCTATGCGCCACACCGAACGCATACTGGCTGTCGGTGTAGACGTTTAGCCTTAGGCCTTTCCCCAACTCGCAGGCCCTGAATAATGCAACCAATTCGCCTGGGCCGACCGGTATGGTATCTTTGCTGCCTCAAATACCGTTTGTAGGGTAGTGATCGCATAAGCCGCAGCTGTCGTACCATCCGGTAATCGGAAGCATGACCCATTAACATACAATTCCCCTTGGGCATCAGATAGTGGGGTGTCAGTTAGATCTATCCGGCCCTTGGTTTCTTCTTCAGTTCGAAAGATACAATCATGTATGTCTTGTCCACTGTCTCCCGAAGGGAGGGGTAACAACGTGGCAGGGTTCAAATTAACACATCTTTTGATCGTTATATGAGGTGCAAACAGGGTCAATTCGTACCCTGTAAGACGCGCACTAGTTAAGTGCTGCGTCTGTGTCCTGTTTAATAATACGTCCACAGCATGAGGCACCATCACTGTCAGATCCGTATTCAGGACTAGCCCTTCCGATTGTCTGATTGCTATGGCCACTGCCGCTGCAGCCCTCAGACAACTGGGAAGTGCTCTGGCGACATTGTCCAAAACCGCCGAAAAATATGCACAAGGCCTTTGCTTACCACCAAAGTCCTGTGTCAACACTGAAAGACCGTCCACCTCATGCACGTAGAGCACAAAAGGTTTCCGGTAGTCAGGGGTGCCAAGCACAGGAGCAGAGCAGAGAGCAGTTTTCAGAGCGGAAAAGGCAGTCTGACATTCATCAGTCCAAGGTAAAGGTTCATGCACATCCTTCGTAGTTAGATACAAGAAAGGTTTAGTCAAGAGAGAATAGTTAGCAATCCATTTGCGACAGTAGGAGGTTATACCAAGCAAAGCGCGGACATCACGTTGCGTGCGAGGAACAGGCATGTTAGTTATGGTTGCGATGCGCTCAGAAGTCAACCGTCTTCCCTCCTTCGACAGGAGATGACCGAGATAGGTCACCTCCGGTCGACAATATTGAAATTTAGAGAGCGACACCTTGTTACCGTGTGTGGCCAAATGTCGTAGCAGGGTAACCGTGGCATCGCGGCAACCATGTTCTGTATCAGAGGCCATAAGGAGGTCGTCGACATATTGCAATAGGACATTACCTGGTGGCAATTGCAAAGAATCCAATACTCTCTTTAGGGCTTGGCTGTAGATACTAGGACTTTCGGTATACCCCTGGGGGGCGCGACAGAATCTAAAGCTGCGGCCCCCCAATGAGAAACCGAACAAATGTCTGCTATCTGGATGTATGGGAATACTAAAGAAAGCATTCTTCAAATCAACCACCGAGAAAAATGTTGCAGTGGGAGGAATCATGGTCAAAATGGAGTTAATGTCTGGTACCACAGGATACTGGGGTACTACAATCTTATTAACCTCTCGCAGGTCAATCACAAATCGATAGGTATCAGCATAATCAGGGGACTGGGAGACAGGGGCTCATTTAAGAATCGGAAGAATGTGGCTGTTACAGATGTTGGAAGTTGTCTCCTCCACCACCCCCGTTTTAATCAGATCAGGAATAATAGCCAGTAAAGCGCGTTCCCCTTCGGGGGCTATTTTGTACTGTGGGATCCTTGGCAATATGGCATTCTGTTTCAAAGTGATGGACACTGGGGGGATTTGTAGGAACCCTACGTCAGTGTCCCCCAGAGCCCAAAGGTCCCTCAGGAGTTTTGCAAGCTCAGGGGGTAAAGAGTCCGTTTTTGAGAAACATTGAAGGGAGGGGATAGAGGTATTCCTAATGGTCAGGTAAACTCCCTCGGGGGAGCAAAAGATATGGGCATGCAATCTTTTTAATATATCCATACCCAGGAGATTCTCCCCACACTGGGAGGTGAGGAGGAAAGGCGATTCAATCGTTACCGGCCCCACAGTAAGGGAAAGTGGCTTAGAAATGGGGCTCACCACCGGAGTTCCAGAGAACCCCACGGACACATTAGTCTGGCCAGACAGAGCGGCCCCCGGGACCAGGGCACGTGAAACAGAACTGTTCATAGCCCCTGTGTCAACCAAAAACTTACCTGATGCATCCAGTAATTGTGCATGGACATAAGGTCCAGCTTGATCTGGATTATGTTGTTGGTCGTCTGTCTAGCGCTTAGAGACCAGTGGTGATAGGCGCTTTATAAGAACCATATAACATAACATAACATAACATGCCCCTTACTCTGCCCTTGGCTATCCTATGCTTGAGTATATCCGGTGTCTTCGTTCGTCACACGTCCGTCATGGTAGTACTGTTTACCTTGGCTTTGGTCGAAATAATTCTGACTGTTCTCACCTCGTGCTGCCTGTTCTTGTCTTGTGTATCCACCTCGGTGCCCACTCATTCTTCCCCGTCCACGACCCCTCGAAGCAGTATTCTGCTCGTACAACAACGGGCACTGCGCTCTCCAATGCCCCTCCTCCTTACAAAAAGCACATTGATTTATGCCTAGATCCGTTCGCCCAGGCGTTTGCGCAGGTCCCGCCCCTCTCGGAACGAAATTCTGCAACCCTCTTCCTTGTCCCCTACCCCTCTCCACTTGCTGCAGTAACACTCGTGTTTTCAATTCTTTCGACTTTCTTTCTGTCTTATCCTTGCTCTCATTTTCCCGATGCTCATAATACTGGGCCATGCTTAACATCGTGGAAGGCGTGGTGGTCGTCCAGGTACTCTCAGCTGCCTGTAACCGGGCCGATACCTCAGGTAGCAAATTGGTCACGAATCTATTAACAAATAAGCGCACACCCCCCTCCGTGGCCAAGTCCTGTCCGCTAAAATCAATGAATACTCCCTCAAACCTTGTGAAAAAATCGGATACACTCTCATCCTTCTTTTGCTTACAAGCCGTCAGCTTATCCCAATCTACTTTCCTGGGTGGGATCAATGAATGCATATAGGTTATTATCCTTTCAGGCAAGGTCAGTATCTCAGGTCGGGGCTTGTTCCCCGGTTTACGATCTCTATCCCAATTTCTCAGTTGGTCCCATGTCCCACCAAATTCCGTAACATGGTCCTGGTCATGTACCTGGTCATGTCCTGGTCATGTACCTGGCGCCAAATGTCCACCGGTACTAATAAGGCAAAGAATAATTCAATATCCGCCAACGTCATTACTGCCGACGAGGCGGCCTCGGTCAGTTCCTTATAATATGCAGTGGGGATTTTTCTAGGATCTGGCAACTGGCTTTTTAGGGACAATACCTCACTCCGCTTCCAGGGGGTATAGACCCATTGTTCCTGGAACCGGGCGGCTATTCCCGGGCGGGTAACAACACCCTGGGCATCCACCACCTCGGTAACTTCCGGATGGAAGATCGGGTGTACTTCCCGCATAGGGAACTGGGAGGATCCGGCGGGAAGGGCGGACTGCAAACGAGTTCTATAAGAAACCAAAGTCTGCACCTTCCCATACACTTCTTCAGGCGTCAACTGGGATTTGTGAATCTGATCAAGGATATCATACAATATGGCCGGAGCTCTCCCTCCCTGGTGTACCTGTTCCCATACAGAAATAAGACGGTTGGCCATATGATCCAGGGCATGCTGTTGCATCACCGGTTCGTAGTTTCTCATGGTATTCCAAATATCAGCAAGAGTATAAATAGGATGTCGCATCCACTGGGACGCTTGTGTGGCAATAGTTTCCCTTTCTTCCGTTCCCAAAGCAGAACGAGTGAACAACCTCCTACCCTCCACTAGACTGGCCGGATGTATTGGAGTAGTCACAGCTGTTACCGGCGTTGTACTAGCGGAGGAGGAGGGCAGAACAGAAGGGGAAGGCACTGACCCCGGCAACAGCTGAGGGGTCCCAGCTGCAGCTGCCGTCAATAAATTTGGCAGCATGGCTATAACTTCAGACACAGATGTCGGCAACCGGGAGAGGTTCGGCAGGGAGGGAGGGGTAGTAGTGGCCGGGGGAGCCGAAGCCGAGGCCCCCAGGGGCATATTCTGGGCCGGGGCCGAGGCCCCTGACACGTCCGGATATATCCTCTGCGGTACATAAGGGGGCGGTGGCCTGGTGTCCAACAAATCCTCTATTTCATCTTCCGCATTCGGACAGGTCACATAGCTCTTATCAACCTTCAATCTAAACTCGCGATTCATGCAATCCAATCCCTTTTCTACCCTTTCTCGGTCATAGGCCATAGCTTTCTGAGTAACGTTCTGTCCTGCCTTAGCTCTAGCTACTTTCTCTTCCCTTATTCCCCGTTGTTTGGCCTCTTTCTGCCATGCAATTAGAGCATCGAACATGGCCTGTCTACTTCGCCTAGAAAATAATTGTTCCTGTAGGAACGCTATTTTCTTCTCATCAAACGAACCCGTCTTGGGCCATCGTAACTCCTCATTTCCCTTGGTATACTTGTGCCACAGAGTGCAGAACAATAAAGGAGAGATCCCATGTTTGACATACATAAAATGGCTCGGGCTACCCTCCGGCGGGGCGGGTTGGCTCTCAGCTAATCTGGAGTCACTTGTGCGGCAGCAGCAGCCAAAACAATTCAGTTTACTGAAACAGGACATTTTGGTTAGTTTTCAAACATGTACACATAGAACAACAATCAGCACAACTCGCTCACAACATACAATCAGTATCGGAGAACCAAGCCCGTCGACTCTGGTTCACAGTCCAGACACCAAACTGCACGCGGGATTCCGGCTACCCTCCTGGCTCACCACTAAGACCAGCCCCCCAACGAGGACTTGCCCCGTCGGGAGTATGCCCTGTGGCTACTCAGTCTAGGTCACAGGTCCTTCCACGTGCAATCCGTCTATATTCCTCCGGCGCGCTATTTCTAATCAAATCAATACAATCTGTACGTACTTTGAGTCAAACCACTGTAATGCGAACCCGATCAAGCAAGACACCACCCTCCGGTGCGTGCCTTCAAATCAATGCACCGCTGTCCAGCGCGAGCTTCAAACAAAAGCAATCAGTGTTCAAATCAAAAATGCATCGTTCTCAACGAATGCTCTTATGTCAATCAAATAGCACACCGTCTCTAACGCGTGCTTCGACAAAAATAATGCACCGTTTACAACGCGTGCGTCAAACCAAATCAATCTATACTCACCGGGTGCACCCAGATACGAATGTTCATTCTCCGCTGCCAACTCCTCCTGTTCAAATCAGCCCGTGTTCCGGGTTAGGCCCGTAGGACCCCGGTGAAGGGTGACTAGCAGCAGGGGACAAACCGAAAAGCCACGCAGGGTGGGAGAAATCTATAACACAACAAGGCACTGGGAAATCCCAATGACTTAAAGGGTAAGAGAGGCAGGATTGTGTAGAGTATATCCTCCCATACAAACTATATGCACAAAAAATACTCTAACGGACCTGAAAAGAGATCCAACAAGATGAGAGGAGAGGGGGAGAAATGAAAACTCCTGAAATAAGGTTGTGCCTAATACAACCGTGGTCGTGGGGAAAATAAGTATTTCTTTAGGTTACCCTCACACACCCTAGTGGTGTCATGCTTCATCATCGGGTCACCCAGACCCCTAGAAGTCCGGGTGGGCTCGACCACAGTGTTGGGAGTGCTTTTAATATGTTTACGGCAGAGGGCGTTAACTAGATAAAATACCGCAGGCAGATCCCCAGTTTCCCTTTATTCTTGGGTCTGTCTGGGTAATTAAAATAGATAAAATGGGTCTTATAGGAGTATTATGGTCCTAGGACCCTAGTGCCGACATGTTTCAGTCCAAAAAAGGGGCCAAAAAATGGTCCATGACTTTCTTCAGGGCAAAAATGTAACTCCCCTATGTGAGTGAAATTACTGATGATGGGGTGTCCCTATCCTGTCAGTATGGTGAGGGCAGAGTAGCTGCTCCACGTGATATAATTAAGAGTGGATGTATGTCAACTGCCAGGCTCCATCTGAAAAGGAAATATAGAGACAAACAACATATAAAAATATCAGTGGTATGATTGCCGCCTTATTCATTTCCCCTTTAGCGGTATAGTGATAACCGCAAGTGGACATGCGTGTATCTATGTGCGCATGCTTTCATTGGGAGGAGTGTCCTCCTATCGTGCCACTCAAGATCACTGTAACATATCGTTGTATATGTGACAGGCATACTGTGCGAGTGGCGATTTGATTCGCATCCTAGCGATAACAGCGTGATGTCTGCATTTGAAAGTAGCGTGCACACAGTGTCTCCGAACTCTAGTGCACACAAGAAACGTAAATGTTCCAGGTGATTTCAAGATCTATGTACGAGTGTGTTTAAAATACTTAGGTGAGATAAAATAATACACAGGCATACAACACACTCATTCGTACTAAATTTACAGATATACATTACCCAATTCGGGGAGGTTGACTGAATCTCACAGGACCAGATTGCCAGAATGGGCGGTCCTGGGGGAACCGTGAAGAAAAAGTGTGTCACCGAGCAGACTAGGTGGATCTGCCAGTATGTGGATCCGAATGGGTAGGGTAGAAATGGCGAGTGCTTGTCACGTCAGAATAGGTGAGACATCGCGCTTATCAAATTACTTACTTATTTAAGATCGGTCGCCCTGCCTGCTACCTGTTTGGTTCTGGTCCTCGGCTTTCGCAAGTAAGTTGAATAAGCGTCGCGCATAAATATCATAGAAAGCGCGCCGGAACATCGGGCTGATTGGGACCACGCCCCTCGGGTACAGGAAGTGACGTAAAAGGTCACGGCGTGTAGCGGGACTAGGGTGAAGGGAATTGTAGTTTTTGTTTAGGTAATGCGAATTTATCGTTGCGGGCTCGTGATGGCTCAACCCGGGGACTTTCAAAGTTCTACGAGTATACTTATAAGTGCTCGTATGTAGGAACAGCGGTAATGTGGATGAGAAAGGAATAATAAACAATAGTTAACGTGCACCGCAGTTTAAATGTAGATAGCCAATCGTGCCAAGGTGTATAGTACATATTTTATATAGTACTGGATAGAGGTCCATTGACACGGAGACAGTCTGCAAATTGCTGTTCATTAATTTGTTCAAAAAGCCGGGGTGGGGAGGCTAGGTAGGGATAGGATTGTATGATGTTAAATGTTAGTTCAATTGTGAACGGCTGTAAATATTACTATGGAAACCGTTTTTCTTGGGTGCAAGGGTACAACTGTAATAATATGTGTTGTCACACTAGTAGTACTCATTATCAATCCGGCGTCTCGGTGATGGGTCGATAGAGCCATAGAATATCAATAGGAGTCATTAGACTTTGTGTCTGCAACTCAGGGTTTTGGTGTTAAGCAATGAAAAAAGGGGGAGATTATTTGTTAAGCTGACTCCACGGTATAGAGTCATTGAGTCCCTTTTCATGTGTTCTCAGACGATACACCCAACGTTGTTCCCTCTCTAGGAGTCTTTTCTGTAGAATTTCTGGTACCATTGATCTTCTCAATGATTGTCCATCGTATGTCTGTGTCTTTATGTTGTTTCTCCACGAAATGTGTTGTTAGTCTGGTAGCTGTGATCATACGTCTGATAGTGCTCCTATGTTCGCTTATCCGAATTTTTATTTTACGGCTGGTCATGCCTATGTAAGTCAAATCACATGGACACTTGATAAGGTAGATAACTGCTTCTGAATTGCAGTTTGTATGTGATCGTTGTTCCCAGGGGGTATTTAGGCCAAGTTCTAGAGTTTTGCTGTGTCTGGTGAATTCACAGGCTACACAGGACCCGCAAGGATAATGTCCGGTTACTGGTGGTGTATTCCATAATGTTGTTTGGACGTCAACCACAGTACCATAAGTGTCTGTATGGATCAGGGTATCCCTCAGACTACGGTTCTTTTTAAAAGAGAACATGGGTTTGTCATACGAGAGTTTGTTGGAGGTGAGAATGGGCCACCTTTTATTTATAATCTTCTAGAACTCTAGAACTTGGCCTAAATACCCCCTGGGAACAACGATCACATACAAACTGCAATTCAGAAGCAGTTATCTACCTTATCTAGTGTCCATGTGATTTGACTTACATAGGCATGACCAGCCGTAAAATAAAAATTCGGATAAGCGAACATAGGAGCACTATCAGACGTATGATCACAGCTACCAGACTAACAACACATTTCGTGGAGAAACAACATAAAGACACAGACATACGATGGACAATCATTGAGAAGATCAATGGTACCAGAAATCTACAGAAAAGACTCCTAGAGAGGGAACAACGTTGGGTGTATCGTCTGAGAACACATGAAAAGGGACTCAATGACTCTATACCGTGGAGTCAGCTTAACAAATAATCTCCCCCTTTTTTCATTGCTTAACACCAAAACCCTGAGTTGCAGACACAAAGTCTAATGACTCCTATTGATATTCTATGGCTCTATCGACCCATCACCGAGACGCCGGATTGATAATGAGTACTACTAGTGTGACAACACATATTATTACAGTTGTACCCTTGCACCCAAGAAAAACGGTTTCCATAGTAATATTTACACCCGTTCACAATTGAACTAACATTTAACATCATACAATCCTATCCCTACCTAGCCTCCCCACCCCGGCTTTTTGAACAAATTAATGAACAGCAATTTGCAGACTGTCTCCGTGTCAATGGACCTCTATCCAGTACTATATAAAATATGTACTATACACCTTGGCACAATTGGCTATCTACATTTAAACTGCGGTGCACGTTAACTATTGTTTATTATTCCTTTCTCATCCACATTACCGCTGTTCCTACATACGAGCACTTATAAGTATACTCGTAGAACTTTGAAAGTCCCCGGGTTGAGCCATCACGAGCCCGCAACGATAAATTCGCATTACCTAAACAAAAACTACAATTCCCTTCACCCTAGTCCCGCTACACGCCGTGACCTTTTACGTCACTTCCTGTACCCGAGGGGCATGGTCCCAATCAGCCCGATGTTCCGGCGCGCTTTCTATGATATTTATGCGCGACGCTTATTCAACTTACTTGCAAAAGCCGAGGACCAGAACCAAACAGGTAGCAGGCAGGGCGACCGATCTTAAATAAGTAAGTAATTTGATAAGCGCGATGTCTCACCTATTCTGACGTGACAAGCACTCGCCATTTCTACCCTACCCATTCGGATCCACATACTGGCAGATCCACCTAGTCTGCTCGGTGACACACTTTTTCTTCACGGTTCCCCCAGGACCGCCCATTCTGGCAATATGGTCCTGTGAGATTCAGTCAACCTCCCCGAATTGGGTAATGTATATCTGTAAATTTAGTACGAATGAGTGTGTTGTATGCCTGTGTATTATTTTATCTCACCTAAGTATTTTAAACACACTCGTAGATAGATCTTGAAATCACCTGGAACATTTACGTTTCTTGTGTGCACTAGAGTTTGGAGACACTGTGTGCACGCTACTTTCAAATGCAGACATCACGCTGTTATCGCTAGGATGCGAATCAAATCGCCACTCGCACAGTATGCCTGTCACATATACAACGATATGTTACAGTGATCTTGAGTGGCACGATAGGAGGACACTCCTCCCAATGAAAGCATGCGCACATAGATACACGCATGTCCACTTGCGGTTATCACTATACCGCTAAAGGGGAAATGAATAAGGCGGCAATCATACCGCTGATATTTTTATATGTTGTTTGTCTCTATATTTCCTTTTCAGATGGAGCCTGGCAGTTGACATACATCCACTCTTAATTATATCACGTGGAGCAGCTACTCTGCCCTCACCATACTGACAGGATAGGGACACCCCATCATCAGTAATTTCACTCACATAGGGGAGTTACATTTTTGCCCTGAAGAAAGTCCTGGACCATTTTTTGGCCCCTTTTTTGGACTGAAACATGTCGGCACTAGGGTCCTAGGACCATAATACTCCTATAAGACCCATTTTATCTATTTTAATTACCCAGACAGACCCAAGAATAAAGGGAAACTGGGGATCTGCCTGCGGTATTTTATCTAGTTAACTCCCTCTGCTGTAAACATATTAAAAGCACTCCCAACACTGTGGTCGAGCCCACCCGGACTTCTAGGGGTCTGGGTGACCCGATGATGAAGCATGACACCACTAGGGTGTGTGAGGGTAACCTAAAGAAATACTTATTTTCCCCACGACCACGGTTGTATTAGGCACAACCTTATTTCAGGAGTTTTCATTTCTCCCCCTCTCCTCTCATCTTGTTGGATCTCTTTTCAGGTCCGTTAGAGTATTTTTTGTGCATATAGGGTGGGAGAAATCCTCAGGCTCCTCTCCCGCCAACCGATCAGGATGCCCCCAATCCCACCACCCGAATACGGGGGGGGAGACCCTGTCACGGGGTCCCTTCGTGGTCGCCAACTGTTGTATTCAAATAATTATTCCAAGGGCCACACTTACCATTGGCCCGCAATATTAATTAGAATAAGGAGCAGTTGGCAACGTGGACGGTTTAAACGTTTATTAGGCACCATAGATCTCTATATAGAGGAGCCTCGTCGATCCTCACCCATCAGGTGCGCCGAGGAAGACTGCTGGCTCCTTGACAGTAACACACTTTTATACATTATCAGTACAGCATACAAAACCTTATATGTGGAAAAGTACCAGTTAGTCCTGGCGCCCCTAATGAGCTCATGCCTATTTCTAGTTTCGGTTACACATACAAAGGGATACTATCTTTACAGAGAAGGTCGAAAGGGTGACTCCCTTCTCGTCCCAGGTCTAGAGGAATTCGCTTGATACTCCCTTTTAGCAGATGTGACCTTGCTTCTCAGCAACTCAGCCTGTCTCCTAATAAATGCATGTAAAAGGGGAAAGCAGATGGTGTGCGAAAGAGGCCACGTGACTCCCAAGCGAAAGGGCCGCAATCCAAGATGGAGGCGGTTCAGTTCTCGGCCCTTTTTATCATGCTAACAAAATGGGGATTTCGATCCTTTGAATACACCATAGCTAATCGTACCTTCATTAGATATGCTGCGCTAATCATACCATAATGACTTGAATACTTCAATTTACTAAGCAACGCAAGGCCTCCTTGCATGACCCTGCGTTGCTTGATAAGTCTGGAGTAAGGCAACACAGTGCAAGTCACTGACTTGTGTTATTCTGCTCTGGGAAGGCGCTCCATGGGTGGAGCATGGATGCTCCCATGCCGTCACCTGTAGATTTTGATGCGCTCCCTGATTTTCCAAGACCGGTAAACCTCGGACTGTGTAAAAATGCTACGCCTTCCCAGGGGAGGTGCAATAAGAAGAAATATCTTTATTTCTACTTGTTTTTTCCTCATTCTGCAGCACACTTAGAAAGAGGAAAAAGCCTCTAGGAATCGTTTTTATGTAGGAAGGTGTCCCTGCTTGCACAAACACATCCAGCCTGCAATGCAGGCATTCATGCACCATGGTGCAAGGGTGTCTGTGTTGGCGCTAGGCAGTACATAGCGCGCCATTGCAAGGAATGAGCATGAATGAGTCATATTATGACAAATATGGCACATTCCTGCCTTCTCCATTTAACCAAGCTGTTGCATTGCACTGTGTCAACCAATGATAAATCTGGTGCTTAATCTCCCTGTACCTTCTAAAAACCCAAAGCAAATTTAATGTGACCTTGTGTAATGTAACTGGTGCTCACATATACAGCTCCAATGTACTTGGACGTAGTTTAAATGGGATGCACTTTTACTTCAGTCACTCATGTTAACCAACTTGTTATTTTCTTTTCTGGGAGGCAGTGGTTAAGAAATCTCTGTCCATATACCTCCACCCATCAGTTTCAGTAGTACCCAGCTGTCCAGTGTGGTGCTCTGCCAGGTCTTATGGATGTAGTTTCTTCTTTAAAAGCATTGGCTGGGCTTTTTTACCTTGTTTACAAACTGCAATTATCTTGAGTGGTTGTTTTGGATCAAGAACAACAAATTATTGGCTGAATCGCAACAGTAGTTTAATATTTCCAGCGACAGACAATTTCCATTCTTCAAATGACAGCGTCAAGTCAAAGAAAGGCTGTAGCTTCAGTAAGCATTAAGTATTCTCGCAGTTTACTGGCTTATTATATTGGAAGAATCGAGTAGTTATTTTGAGTATTCAGCAAGTTCGAAAACTGATAAGGTTTGCATTTTACTTAGACACAGTGATTAAGAAGTGTATTTTTGGGCAATATGAACGTGAAATATCTTATCTTACAATTAGCTTCTTGGCATGAAGCCTCCTGAATATTCAGAGGAAAACATCTGCAGAGTGAGTCTGAGAAATGACAAGTAGCTATTTAAATGGGTATAGTTTCATATTAATAGAGTGGATCTGAAAATAATATCTGTTTAATAAACCGTTTCCCAGCATCAGAAGCCAGACTAAAAACACTGTATTCGAAGATTAAGGGGTTTATTTACAAGCCCCTTGCGCCGCTGGTGCGTCACATTTATTTGTAAATAAGCCCCTAGGTCTCTTCCAGCTCTTTCTCTGCGACAATTCTGATAAAGCCCCCACACCCCCCACCCTCACCACCCTTCACCATCCAGACTGGTCTCCCCTGGAATTTTGAAGTGTCTTCAATGTAATACCAATTTAGAGCAACTTGGGCAGATTCACGACACTTGACAGTCGCGCGAGGACCCGGGCAGCTTTCACAAGTGCCTTGATGTTTATGCAAGTTTCAAGAGGAAATCTCCAGCGAGGCTCTCTGGCCCTGGCAGGATCAGCCTGCACTTACCCGCAGATCATCACTAATTTTCACAGACAGCGGCTTCATCGCTGAATGAAATTTCACACTATACACCTCGTACATCGCCTAATCCTCTTGTTGTTGCTACTGCATCCTTGGTGTAGAGGAGGACAAGTAGTCACAGTTGATTTTCTTTTGAGGAGGGCAGCTGAATGAAAATAACTTTGGCAAACCTGAGGCTTATCATGATGGTCATCTGTCCCTATGAGAGCAATGCTAGTATTGATAAAACTAATTCGAAAAATAAGTCTGTCTCGTCTTCGGTGGCGGCATATCAAAGGTGTATTATAATTTTAGTTTATCACAGCGTTCTACATATGAAGCACCCTTCTCATTTCATGTAATCAAATCAAATCAAATCAAATCAAAATCCAATTAACTTTATTCGGTTTCACGTCGGAGAGCCAAAAAAGTTACAAAAGTTACAAGTACATAAAAACAGTGATACGTTAAAACATGGTTCAAAAAGTTACACCCTATACACAATTTATGGATAAAACCCAATACCCTACCTCTTCAATTGCTCAAAAACCTTAAAGTGCAATGTGCCCGGAAAACATAACTTCCATTTTATTTACTTTATGGTGCATGTTAGGCCTTTTAAACTAATAGACCCTACATAGGTCATCCATTGTTTGAACATCCATACAGGCCCTGGATTTCACAGTAGCTTTTAAAAACCCCACTATAAAAATAATGCAGTCCTCTTTCAACAATTGAAGATACATTAGGGCAGGACGGGCCTGAATAAAATGTATTCTTTTTATAATTGGAACCAAGAAATGCCTTCGAGGGGTTTCATAAAAGTTACATAAAAACATTAAATGCAGCAGATCCTGTGGAGACTGTCCGTCGCAGCCACAGGGAGCTAGCACTTGACTTTACTGTATCCCTTAGGCCTGGCTAGCAAAAGGTGAAAAAGGTTCATCCGAAACCTAGTTAATAAGAACCTCTCGTGTATTGATAGGAACCCCGTTAGATAAGGTTCCATTGTCGGAATTGTTTTGAGCATTAAAAACGTACTAACACTTGGTTTCAACATCTCCTGCGGCTCCCTGTCCAACTTCCTTGAGGTTAAGAAGGCAACCCTAATTAATTCCACGTCCTTCTTAACAATTGATTCAGGGTTACAAAATAGATCAGCGCGCCCTACCCCTTCCAGGCTGCTTTTAATGTAATTAAGCCAGGAAATTCGAGATGCATTATCCAGGGACATTCACTCTCTTAAAATTAAATGGTTAAGAGTTAACTCTTTGTTCAACCAGCACCTCAACCAAAACACCAAAGGGTGCAGCACAAGGGCATCACTTAGGTAAGGGACCCCCAATTCCTCATGGACCGCTAGTTTAGATATTCCGCGCGGAACACACACTATGCGCTTCAGAAAGTCATTCTCAGCCACCTGGAGGGAATCCGCAGCCATGTGTCCCCAGATTTCACTACCATAGCTAGCTATGGCCATGCTTTTCGCTTGATATCCTTTCAGCATAGCTCCAATTGGTTTCTTCCCTATTTTTGCGGCAAAATTAAAAATTGCCACATTCACCTGGGCCAGGTCCCCCTTTTTCCTCAAAATTAGTGGACCCCATTTTAAATGATCGTAAAAAAAAAAAACCCTAAATAAGGAAAAGCATTAGTGTGGGGTATTTTAGCAGAGCCAACACTGAATTGAAAACCTTTTTTGGGTCGTTGCCCCACTTGCATTATGTAAGATTTTGAATTATTTATTGCCAAATCCCAGTACGTCATGAATCTAGATAATGCTGTTAGTAGAGATTGCAAACCTATTGCAGTCCTAGATATAAGGACGGCATCGTCCGTGTAAAGCAGGACGGGGATGCCACGCCACCCTACGCATGGGTAATCAACCCCAGTGGCTCTTAATGCAGTATCCAGATCATTAATGTAAAGATTAAACAAGAATGGAGCCAAAATGCACCCTTGCCGTACTCCCCCCTTTGTCTCAAGGTCCCTGGTAACCCGAAGGTCCTGAGAAAACCTGACGTTAGCCTTGGCTGGCTTATGCAAATCCTCTAAAAAATTAACAATACTGATATCCACCCCCATTGCCCTCATGGACTGCCATAATTTAGTCCTGGACATCCGACAAGATCTTGTGCTCCTCCGCCCATGTGGATAGTCTCTGCAAGAGAATACGTCCTACAACCTTAACCACTGAGTCGAGAAGGGAGATTGGCCTGTAACAGTGGGTACTATTCCTGTCACCCTTCTTAAAAACAGGAACTATGGTGGAAGAGGCCCAAGACTGAGGACAACCGTTCTTTGCAGCTGCGTTAAACTCAGCCTCCAGTACCGGAGCACAGAACGAAGGGTCAGACTTAAATAGGTCCGGAGGAATGCCATCTGGGCCTGGCGCTTTGTTGGTGGATAGCCCTGCAATGCCGGCCGTAACCTCACCCTTTTCAAAAATCATTACAGGGACATTTGCATCCCGACCTTCTTGGCAAGTATGCTCCATAGGGCTGTCAAACATAGATTTAAAATGGAGCACCCATTCCTCCTTAGTGATATGCAAATCTAAAGCCCCCCGCTTCCTGACCAAAAAGGGGGCGATTCACGACACTCCAGAATCTAGAACTGTTCCTGAGAGTGCTTGAGTCAATCAGCTCCCTCCACGCCTCCTCCTTCAGGGCACCCTTCCGACTGACCAAGGCTGACTTATATTCTATACGGCATACACATACCTCAATTTGATTTCTTGGTTTGGCTGACAAGGCTTCCTTCAGCTTTTTTGCCGCCTTAGAGCAGTGGGAGTCAAACCATCTGGGGCCAAGAGTAGCCGTTCTACCAGCCGGGGCACTTAAGATTTCACCAACTTTACGCGCTATGGATTCATACGCGCCAATGACTTCACTGGGAGAGGAACCTGCAGAAGTGCATAGTGTAATCATAATTTTATTCTAGCGAAGTTTCGCCCATAAAAGCAATATGGATACATCTGCTAAGAAGACACATCATAAAACAGTTAAAAAATAGATCATGAAAATTCAAGGGGGGTGACAAAGACAAGGTTTATCAGCACCAGTTATAACAACATAGTACCTCGAGCGCATAAGGCATATCTTAACAAGCATTAGAAATGCAATAGGTCTCGCATTTGTTTGTTAGAGCTATTGGCTTTCTAATTGGCAATGTCTTTTACTTATGTGTTATTGAGTGTATACGAGTATTATGTTTCATGAAGTGTAAATATATGGAGTAGTGTTTTGTGTTGTGGAGTGTTATGTAGTGGGGTTTTATTATGACGAGGAACACGGACAAGACGGAGATCCTCATCCTCGGCGCCAACCGTTCAGGCTGGGACGACTCCTGGTGGCCGGCGGCACTGGGGGCAGCCCCGACACCGACCAACCATGCACGCAACCTGGGAATCATCCTCGACTCAACGCTCTCCATGACCAAGAAAATCAACGCCGTCTCCTCCTCCTGCTTCAACACCCTCTGCATGCTCCGCACGATCTACAGGTGGATCCCGACAGATACAAGAAGAACAGTCACCCAGGCCCTCGTCAGCCACAGACTCGCTGACACGCCCTCTAAGCGTGAGCCCCGACCAAGCTCATCAAACGACTGCAACTCATCCAAAACGCCTCTACACGACTGATCCTCGATGTACCACGCCACAGCCACATCACTCCCCACCTGAGAAACCTGCACTGGCTCCCCGTCAACAAGAGGATATCCTTCAAGCTCCTCATCCACGCACACAAGGCACTCCATAAGACTGGCCCAGCCTACCCCAACAGACGACCTTCCTTCTACATCCCCAACCGCCAGCTCCACTCTGCTGACCTCACACTCGCCACCGTCCCTCGCATCCGGAGAACAACCACCGGCGGAAGATCCTTCTCCCACCTCGCTGCCAAGACCTGGAACACCCTCCCACTGAGCCTACGACAGACCCAAGACCTGCTGACCTTCAGGAGGCTACTCAAGACCTGGCTGTTTGACCAGTAGCGCCCTCCCAGCGCCTTGAGACCCTCGCGGGTATGTAGTGCACTCTACAAATGATTGATTGATTGATTATGTGGTGTGCTGTTGAATGCTGTGGTATGAAGTCCAATTATGTGTTTTGAATTGGATATATGTAACATGCAGTGCAATTGTGTTGTGGAGTGGAATTATGTGGTCTGGTATTGAATTATGTGGTGTGGAATGGATTTGTGTGGAGTTGAATAGTGTAGCTTGGAACAGGGTGGCGTTGAGTGAAATTATGTTGAGTGGAATTATGTGGCATAGTGCGGTGTGTATTTATCTGGACTGTTATGAGGCTTAGAGTGGGTTTATGTGGGGTGGGTGTATTTATGTGGTATTGAGTAGCGTGTAATTAGGTGGAGTTGAATTATGTGGTGCTGAGTAGTATTATGTTGAGTTTAATTTTGTTGAGTGTTGTGGAATTCTGTGGCATTGTGTTGAATTATGTGGAGTTGAATGCTTGTTGCCTATGTACAGCAGTGCTGAGGGAGCAGACTCTATGGGAGGTGAACCAATGTTTTCTCTGTCCTCTTACCACCCTGAACTGTCATGAGTGGCATGGAGTGGAATTATATGGTGTGGTATTGAATTTTGTGGCATGAGGTGGATGTTTGTGGTGTAGATTGGATGCATGTGGTGTGTAGTGGAATTATGTGTTGTGGAATTGTGTTTTGGTGTGGAATTATGTAGTGTGGAATGGAACTGTGTGGCTTTTGAATTGTGTGGCATGAATCTGTGTGATGTTGAGCGAAATTATGTTGAGAGGTATTATTTGGCTTGGTGTGGTGTGTATTCGTGACATGGAGTGGATTTATATGGAGTGTATTTATGTGGTATGGAGTAGAGTGTAATTATGTGGCCAAAAACATTGACAATTGTTCCACCGAAGCACAGAAGCCTAAACTAAATCCAGAGTATGCACTGTAAATAATGCCTTCTTAATACTTTTACTGCATGTTTAAAATGTGCAAATGGCACAATAAAAGCATGTTGTATTTTCATTTCGTCAATAAATGTTTTTCTCCTTTAAGAGGATCTGATTGGAAAACCCCCAAAACTGCAACTTTTCCCACACACTCTGGGGCACTGAAAGTAAATAAATATTAGTTTGCAAAAGTTTAAATGAGAGCACCGAAGCCAAAATGTGCAAACTAAATACAGTACAGAGTAACCCAACACGCTTCGCAATATCATACAGTGTGTTTATGATGTGCCAAAAACATAAGATAAGCTTTTTGTTTTGTACAAAAAAAATATTTAAACCAGAGCTTAAAGAGAATGTGTGAAATATTTAAATGCAACAATGTATTTTTTTTTTTTAAGCTAAAGCCATTGCATCAGCACTGTTTTTACAAGAAACAGAAGTCTTTTCCAACAATTTTGTAAAATAATGCAAATCTATGCTCGGAATTTTGCCTAACGAATGTAAAATGTATGAGCATGTGTTTAAATCTACTTTATGTTTTGTTTCGGGGTGCATAGTTCAGTTTTCTAAAAGAGAAGAACGTAGATAATGAACAAAGAGCTTCCAGCGTGGTAGCTTTTTTTTTTTTGCTTGTGTAAATGATTTCCACAACCCCAACCTGATAGCATCTCTGTAAATGTTGCATGTCAGCCTTCCTGAAGTAGCATCACCAATTAAATGATAGTGTTTCGAATGTTAATGATGATTGGCCCAAAGTTTAAAAGTCAGTATGCATGAAGCAAATAAGGCATACCTAAAATGTAGAAAGATACAACCTTGATGCATAGGGACCTGGAGATATAGGGTTATAGTGAGATAGGGGCATAGCGCGAAGGGCTGAGGGACAGCAGGCATAGAGCAGTATAGTTCAGTTCAGTTCACAAAACTTTATTCAGATAAACATAGTATCCATAAAAGTACAACAATGGTTAAAAATGACAGGGAGAAAAGTAACAATACACAATATCATAAAATTCGGATGACAGAATAAAACAAGAGTCCTCAATGATAAATAAATCACTAATATATAAAACCAATCCAATCGATGGCTAAGAACTGTCCGTACGTGAATAAAACTCAATGATTAGAAATTGGCTTACGCGCCCTGGTGGCAATTCTCAAAAATGTGCTTAGACGAAAAACCAGGTCTTCATCAGCCAAGGCAAGCATACATGAATAAGCAGAAACCAAACTAATAGGCCTGCTCTTATTAAAAAATGGGAAAAGAGGCCACTTGATATATTTCATGTAATATTTGCAGAAAAACAAAAAGTGTTGAATTGATTGGCCACTCACCCAGTCACATGGGCAGGGTAGTGAATCGAGTTTCGGATGATAACCCAATGGGAAACTCAAAGTAAATTGAACTGTCCCAGCCCTCAGGTGGAATAAGAGGCTCCTTTCCCACGACTCATAGGTAAGGTAAGATAATTTGGGAGGGGGTAGCAGTGCCGTTCGTAGGCCATATAACTGGAAACAGTAGGTTTATTTGAATCCGACACAGTTCTTACAGTGCTATATAATGAATAAAGAGCGCTTCTAAGTTCTCTTTTATTTACAGTTTCTGCTTCACTAGGATTTAAGAAAATGCAGCCCTTATTGACGCTGCATAAGCTTTGATACACTCCAGATAGCCAGGGAATATCCATCCCCTTCTCACACTTCAAACAGTCTGTTATGATGTTTATAGTTAAGGTAGCTGCCTGATTCTTCCAGACTGATTGCCAGAAGAGAGCTGGACGAGCGCGTATAAAATCAGATATATAATTCAAATTCAATTCCCTGTGGCAAATGTATTGTGGGGTCGAGATTGGGATACTCAACAGCTTTCTACAAAACCGGTTTTCTTCCTGCTGAATGCAGGAACTATCTGCGGTGCCCCAAATCTCAGCTCCGTACGTGGCCACAGGGACACATTGTAATCTAAAAATGTTTAAAATAGCTAAAATAGCACCTGGGTTCTTTGGGCGGGGAAAGCTAAAAATAGAATTAATAGTTTTTGAGAACTTGCTCCTGGAGTGGGTAAGATGCTCAGTCCAGGAGCCGTTCGCAGCAAAGACTACTCCGAGATAAGGGAATTTACAGGTACTTGTCAATTTTTGATTGCCAGCAACAATAGAACTAAGCTGGCGTTTTCTAGGGCCACAGGACATTAAAAATGATTTTTTAAAATTTACGCAGAAGTCCAAACTATCCATGAATTTAACAAAGGACTGTACTAGGATACGTAGAGAATTAGGAGTGTGGCCTATAAGAACCGCATCATCTGCGTAAAGTAGTACAGGAAGAGGTTTCCCGAGAATCATGGGGACATCTTAGGTCATAGGTACCAAAGACTTATTTAGACCATTAATATAAATAATAAAAAGGAGGGGGGCTAAGACACATCCCTGCCTGACCCCCCTTCCGACCTTAATGACTCCCGAGACCTCTCCCCCACTACCTATCCTCACCTGAGCCTCGAGGTGTTTATGGAGATATGCCAGAAAATGAACCAGTGGCTTATCCAGCCCATAGGCCAGTAGGATAGCCCACAGCCTTGACCTATTCACAAGGTCAAATGCTGAGGACAAATTCATAAAGGCCAAATAGACCGGGGAGTTCCGAGCGATAGTATACTTCCCAATTACTAGGTTGAGATTAAGGCATTGTTCATTAGTACCAACCTTGCTACAGAAACCTAACTGGCAAGGCTCTAGAATGCTACACTCCTCTGACCATTCCGGGATCTTTTTGTGTAAAACTCTGCCCAAAATGTTATGGGTATTATCAATCAATGAGAGCGGCCTATATTTGCTAGGCTGAGACCGATCCCCCTTTTTAAATATTAGGACAATAATGCTCTTTGCCCAGGTGCTAGGTAGCGGGCGTGCATTAAATTGTTAAAAACATAAAAAAAGGAGCGGGGTCCAGAAATCCGGGTTCCATTTGATTAAATCTATTGGTAACCCATCTAGGCCGGGGGCCTTATTCCCAATGCTGTGATGAATTGCTTCCTCTACTTCAGGGAGTGTTATCTGGATGCCGGCGGATGGGCCAAATTCGTACAGGTCCATCTCCGATGAAGAAGTGGCATAAATATTAGAAAAGTGGTTTACCCAAGATTCACTGGATATGGTGCAGCTGATGGGGGTTAATAACTGTTCTGTGGGGGGGAGGAGCCTAGCGCGCATCCAAGATGGTCGCGTGAGCACAGGGCTCCCCGGACCCTTTCTGCTCCTCGGAATAAATCCTGAGACTATCCTGATTTGGTGTATGGAATCTGGGAGATGAAGACCAGCTGATCATATATCTCTTTTCAAAACTCTAATCGGACCTGGGAATCCTGAGTTATCGTCGCCGGAACTTTTGGGACCCACCCGACGGAGGTGGCCGGGGTGAAGGTGACCCGTGGGGCCGGGCTGCAATTGAACAACAGCGGCCCCAGCGCGGTGCCAGTTACCGATTCAGCACTTTCGGTTTCGGTTTTGGCCTTCAGGAGATCAGCTGGCGTGCGTGCTCAAGGTGGCGAGGTGCCTCCTGGGCCTCTGCCCGAGGTTTGCTTTCATCTGCTACTGGCGGGTCTGACGCCTCCGACCCCAACACCGACGGTTTGTGGTCCTTTCGCTGGCACCCGCGCACCCCTTGATCGGAGGTCCCATTGAGTGACTGCGCTCACATGGCGGGCAAAGGGGGTCCGGAGGGGCGCAAGACCAAGGCTTCACTGCGCGGGGGAGCGGTCCAGAGCAACAACATGGACCGCTATACCCAGGGCAGGGGGTCCCCTGGCGCTGCTGGCCTCTCCCCGGATGCTGCAGGGGGAGGCACGACCGTCGCTGCGGAACCTTCCCTGCAGGACATTATGGGCGCCATCGAGGGCATCAGGGAAACTATCGCGACGCAATATGAGGCCCTGGCCCGTAAGATCGACACTGTCGCGATCGACGTCACCCTGATTCGGGCCGACCTCTCTAAAACCAACGAGAAGGTCCAGGCCCTTGATGCACGGACCTCCACCCTGGGTGCGGAGGTGTCGGATCTGCGGGCCGCGCTTGGGGACATTAGAGTGGTCAACGACCATATGGCCCGGCGGCTTGAGGACTTCGAGGGACGGGCCCGACGCAACAATATCCGCATCATTGGGGTACCGGAGTCCTCCGACAGCCGCCCGGTGGACCTCGTGGTCGAGGAACTTATCCTGCAACAGCTGTCCCCGGTTGGCCTAAGCAAATTCTTCGCTGTGGAGCGGGCCCATCGAGTTCCGGGCGGCCGGCCGCGGCCGGGGGCCCCCCCGAGGCCTATCGTGGCTAAACTGTTCCACTACAGGGACCGCGATGCTATTCTGCAGGCTTCACGGACCCGTGGCCCGGTCCGCTACGAGAACTCGACCATCAACTTTTATCCGGACTTCACGCAACTGGTCCAGAAACAGCGGATGGGATTCCAAGGGGTGAAGCGCCGTCTCCGCGAGCTAGGCCTGAAGTACTCGATGATCTACCCGGCGAAACTTCGAGTGGAGCATGGAGAGCGGACAGCCTTTTTTGACTCTCCTGTGGCCGCAAGTGACTGGCTGGACTCGCTGCCGGACGGGGGTGGCCGGCCCGGGCCATCCGGGGGCACCGCAGGTGACGGGTCCCCTTAGACTGACCTTTGGTCCTTACTTTTGCGGCTTTGCACTGTACAGTTGGGTCTTACTTCTTTTGCATACTGTGCTTTACCAGGACCCGTGAGGGGTGCGGGCGGGTACGGGTCCCTTTCCTCCTCCGGGGTCTTTTTGTAGAATGGGGTTAGTGGGGCGACAGGCACACTGCAAGTTGGGGGGGGTCTTTGGCCCGCAGGGGTGCAGGGTGGGGGGCGTTGGACTTGGGGTGGGGTTGGGGGGGAAGAGGGGTTGTTTAGTTGTGTGTTTTTTGTTTACAGGGCGAGGTATTGATTCTTATCCATATTTGGGAGCGGTGCTGCGGGCTGGGGGCCTCTTGAGCTATTGGATGGGATGGGGGGAGACGGGTTGAGGCTTATGTCATGGAACGTCAATGGGTTGGGGGACCGTATTAAGCGGGGTGTTGTACTGCAATATTTGCGTCGTTTGACTCCTGATGTGGTGTTTCTCCAGGAGACGCATTTGGTCGGCAATGTCTGCCATGCGATGAACAGGGGGGGATACCGCCTCGTAGCCCATTCTGGTTTCACAACTGGCTCCAGGGGGGTGGGCATTCTCCTGCGAACCTCCCTTCCGGTGGAGATCACGAGGATAGTCTCGGATGACAGAGGGCGCTATGTGTGTTTGACTGGGAGGTGGGAGGGGCAGCCCCTTACCCTGGTTTCAGTCTACGTCCCCCCGGGCCTCCAGAACTCCACCTTCACTGACTTGGGTCGAATGCTGCTTGACCTTCCGGACGGCCTCCTGCTCATGGGCGGGGACTTTAATTCTGTGGTTTCGGGTGAACTGGATCGTCACCCACCGAGGACCCTCCCCGCTGCCCAGTCATGGCTGGGTGGGATGTTGGAGACCTTCGGCTTGGTGGATAGTTGGAGACTATTGCATCCGACCCAGTGTCAGTTCACCTTTCATTCGGGGGCGCATGGGAGTCTCTCCAGGTTAGACTACTTTCTTATGCCCGCGGCGCAGACTGGTCGGATTCGAGAGGTCAGACACCTGGCGCGTGGTATCTCCGACCATTCTCCGCTGTGGCTTCTCTTTGACACCGGGTCGCGGTCCGCAGGGCGGATAGCTCCCATTAACCCCTGGTACCTGCGGGACCCTGTGACTCGTGACAGCCTGGTTAAGGCCATGGACCAATACTTCAGTGAAAACGAGGGGTCGGTGTCGTCTGCGTTGTCCCTTTGGGAAGCCTTTAAAACTGTGATACGCGGACACGCCCTCGCCCAGATAGTGGTGGCCAAGAAGGTTAGGAGCGAGGCGGTGGTAAAGCTGGAGACTGACATCTCGGGGCTGGAGTCGGCCCTGGAGGCGAATGTTACTCCGGACGGACTACATGCCCTTAGCCTGAAACAGTTCGAATATAGGTCCCTGGTCACTGACGCGGCCAAAACTATGTATAGGGAGCAGCAGGGCCGATTGTATGACTCGGGGGACAAGGCGGGTAAGTTGATTGCGTGGCTGGACAAAAAAGAGAGAGTGAATCGTGTGGTCCCCGAGTTGCGTGCTGCGGATGGTGTGTGTGTGACTGAGCCGGATGAGATTGTGGAATGCTTCGCTGATCACCTCCGGGCGGTGTACTCCCCGGTGACTGACAGGGACGAGGATGACTCTCGCCTCCTACTGAGAGATATTGCTCTGCCCGGCCTGTCCGTTGAGGACCGGGAGCGGTTGGACGCCCCCTTATCGTCGGATGAAATAGCGACCGCGATTCGTTCCCTTCGCTCGGGCAAGGCTATGGGTCCTAACGGTCTGCCCATTGAACTATACAAATTGCGTCCTGATAAGCTTGCGCCCTTCCTCGGCCGCATGTTCCGCGACACTCTTGCGGCGGGTTCCCTTCCTGCCGACCAGCGCTTGGCCACTATAGTCGTTATCCCCAAGGAGGGCAAGCCTCGTGACCGCTGTACCTCTTACCGGCCTATTTCACTGCTCAATGCGGAGCCTAAAATCCTGGCGAAAGTCCTGGCCAATCGATTGTTGAGTGTCGTGTGCGACCTTATTCATCCGGACCAATGCGGCTTTATCCCGCACCGCAACACCGCTCTTAACTTGCGGCGTCTGCACGGGGTCCTCGCCAGGGCGGAGTTCCTCTCCGAACCGGCCGTGTTGGTTTCTTTGGATGCCACGATGGCATTTGACACTATTGAGTGGCCATTCCTCTGGGCCGTCTTGGATAAATTCGGCTTTGGAGAGGGATTTATTGGCTGGGTGAGGCTCCTTTACACGGGACCCATGGCTCAAGTGGTGGTGAATGGGCGGGTCTCTCGGCCCTTTGCCCTCGGCAGGGGCACGAGGCAGGGGTGCCCGTTGTCCCCGTTGCTTTTTGCTCTCGCCCTGGCACCACTCGCTGCCTGGCTCCGTTGGGAGCCCTCGCTTGGAGGGATCCGGTGGGGCCCGGGCTTTGAAGATCGGGTCTCGCTGTATGCGGACGACATTCTCCTGTACCTCACCTCACCGCGGCAGTCACTCAACGTCCTCTTTGACGTTCTGACCTCCTTTGGGAACAATTCGGGTCTCACGATCAATTGGTCTAAATCCTGCGTTTATCCCATCGCTGGTGGTCCTCCTCTCCTGCCGCCTCGGCTCCCGATTCAAATATCTCTGAGCGGCTTTAAGTACCTGGGGATATACGTTTCGCTGGACCCGGTGGCTCGCTACGAGCAGAATCTTCTGCGTCCACTTCGGCGACTGCGGGAGGACACGGCCCGGTGGTGCAGGCTGCCCCTGTCCCCGCTGGGTCGGGCCGCGCTGTTTAAAATGATGTCCCTTCCCAGGTTCCTCTATGCACTCCAGAACTCCTTTGACGTTATCCCAGTGGCCTACTTTCGGGAGGTGGAGAGCCTGCAGAGGAGACTGGTGTGGAACGGCCGGGCGCGCATTGCTCTTGCCAAGCTCACTCTCCCCTGGTATGACGGGGGCATCGCGCTTCCTGACATTCGTAGGTACTATTGGGCCTCGCAGCTATCTGCCATTAACCACGCCACGTATGCGCCCGGCTTGAATCCGGCGTATGAGATGGACAAGTTCCTGCTTCCCGGCGGGAACTACAACAGGGCACTTTATTCCCGCCTGGCTGACCGGACCCTTACGGGTCCTACTAAGATTGCTGTGCGGACCTGGAGGGCTGCCACTGCGGCCACGGGCTGGAGTGAGCGAATGACATGTGCTACTCCCTTGTTTGCCTCCGACCGCCTGGGCAGCTTGTGGACCACCAAGGGGTTTGACCAGTGGGACACGATTGGTATCAGCAAAGTGGGAGACCTGTGGCACAAGGGCGCGGTCAAGACGTTCGCGGTGCTCCAGGCCGAATACGAGCTGACCGATAGGGAGTTCTTCCGCTACGCCCAGGTTCGACACGCCCTGCTCTCGGTCTTCGGGGAGGGGACCAAGATCCCGGTTTCCTCGCCCCTCGAGGACCGCGTACTTGACGGACATGTCCCTGATAGTACTATTTCTTTAATTTATAAAAAATTGATTAATCACCGGGCGGATCTCCTGGTGCGCCTTCGGGAGGCTTGGACTGGGGATGGGGTTGAATTGGACGACGAAGACTGGCAGTCTGCACTGTCGTCCCCCAAGGAGGTTGCCATTCCGGCTCGTCTCCGGTTGGTACAGCTCAAGATTCTCCACCGGGTGTATGTTACGGGTCCGCGCTTGGTCGCGATGGGATTCTCCGACGACGGGCTCTGTAAACGAGGCTGCGGGCTCAGCGCCACCTTTCTTCATATCCTTTGGGAGTGTCGCGAGGTGGCGGACTACTGGCGCCGGGTCCACACGGTCATGGGACAGGTCACCGGGGTTGTGCTGCTGCCGGAGGTGCGTCGCTGTGTCCTGAATGTGTGGGAGCCCAATGACTACAACGCGGCTCAGACTCGGTGGGCGGCCCTAGGGAACATGATGGCCAAGAGGGATATAGCGCAACTTTGGGGCGCTCAACGGCCGCCCACCGTGTCAGTATGGAAGGAGAATATGGACTGGTGTATGTTTCGGGAGAAGACAGTGTATGTGGCCCGTGGCAAGCCGGGGGCATGGGGTAGAATTTGGGGTCAATGGAATGCGTATCGCGGAGGCATCTGTACGCCCCCCCTGGTGGACACTGATATCGCCATGTCCCCCTGACCCTTGACGGCTCCTGGCGCTTTTTGTAACAACTACATATGGACGTTCATCTCCCTTGACCCCCTTCCCCCCCCCCCTCCGTCCCCGGCCTCCCGGTACTCCTCTCTTTTAGCGGATTGCTCAAATGTTCTGACTGGAGTCTCCCGGGGGGAGCCTGAACCGCACTGGTATCCCTCGTAACTCGCCTTTTGTTTTTATTGTTTTTTCTTTTTGTTTCTGTTATTGTTGGACTGACGCTTGCTGTTCTTCGAGAACTATCTTGAGCCACGGCGGGGCAGTGCCCTGGGAACGGATTGCAGCCTTGATATGTGTATATTTCCTTATGTACCTAGCGGCCGGCCCGGGTGGTTGTAGGCCCATACTTGTAACCGAATTATTGTTCAATAAAAACTTTTTCCAAAAAAAAAAAAAAAAAAAAAAAAAAATAACTGTTCTGTGGATCGGCGATCCCTTACAGCAGACCAAAACATTTTGCCCTTTTTATTTATGGCTGCCTGAGATAAGGTTTCCCAACAATCGTTTAAGAGTACTCCCTTCCTGATGCTGACTGCTGCATTATAATTCTGCCTTGCCAATTTCACATCTAGGGCACACCTAGGTTTGGCTGAAAGGGCCCTATGTAGGTTCCTATTCGCCAATAAACATTTGTCATCAAACCATCTAGGGCCCTGCTTCCTCAAAGAAGCGGGCTTCGACAGTAAGGTTTTGATGACCGTACAAAGTTTAGAGAAATCATTCACTATCTCTAGGTGCGGAGTTTTGAATAACAGACATGAGTTAATAAGGGACAGATTATCCTTCACTAGTAACTTAAACAGCTCGTCACTATCGACACCCCTCCATATTAATCTTAAATTACCGGTGGATGGCATTAAATCTTTAGCCCCACATTCAACTGAAAACACGGGTCGAGGTGCCAATTTCAATGCTAATTTAATGGGGTTGTGATCCCCATGAATCGTGGCGATAACCTCGGCGCCCGTTAAGTAATCTACAAACACAGAAGAAATAAAAACAAAATCTATTGTAGAGGAATGACCCCTACCTCTGAATGTCAGGGGTTGATAGTTAATGGCGTGTGCTGGACCCATCTGGTCCATAACATTAACCAAGTCATGTGAACTTAGGAACGCAGCCAACTCTGCGCCCCAACGAGAGGAGGAACCTTGGTTAAGTATCTCTACACCATGATATGTATCTTTAAGTTTTGCATTAAAATCTCCCCCTAGGATGATCCCGATAGTATCGCCCAAGTGTTGCTGACAATCTAATTTAGAGATAAAATCAAAAAGCATAATGAAATTTCTCTTAGGAACGGATTGGATATCATTATTATAAAAATTCACCAAATAAAAAGAAACTCTTCTTTTATAAAATACAACTTGATAATTAGAACTATTAGTTGGTAAGACCTTAAAGCTCCCTCCAGCTGCTACATTAAACCCAATGAAAAGTCCCCCCAAGGGGCGGCCCGGTTTGTGATGGGATGCCGCTACGCTAATGCAATGGAACCCCTCAATATGCAAGTCATGTGTAGCCCAAGTCTCCTGGAACATAACTACATCCTGTTCCTTAACTAGGCACAACCAATCCTGGTCACCAAGCTTAGAATGCAACCCTGCCACATTCCAACTTAGGATATTCAAGTCTGCTCCAATACTGCTTTTAATTAAGGATGGCTTATCATTGGCGTTATAAGTCAATGCCAAAGTAACTGGAGAAACCGTCTTAATTCGGAGTGACTTATCATTATCATTATGGATTGGTACTATGGTAGCAGGAAGATCTGCCAAATAGGGCAGATGGCGCTGTTGGTCAGTCGTTAATGGTGGTTGTCAATCCTGTGCATCTAAGCTGGAAAGTGCATTAAACCTATAGTTTAGCAAAGGGAGGACGTAAGTGTCCCTAACTGGTTTAAAAGGTGGCTTGTAAAAATAGCCCAAGGGTAGCACGCTAATACAGTATAGTTTAAGATAATGGATACCAAAAAAAATGCATAGAGGTCACTGAGAAATAGGCTAAAGTCAAACAGACTAGTGAACAGAAATATAAAGTGAATGGAGGGATGTGTTGTATAGATAGAGGATATATAGAGCGAGATGGGATGAAGAGTGCAAACAAATGTGGATATATAATTGCTATTGGAAAGGTAAAGTGAAGAGGAAGAAACAAAGTACAAAGATAAGGAAAGAGAGAGAGCAGAGTAAGAAAGACAGTTAGAGATATTTGGAGAGAGAACTAAGAAGCATAGAGAATAGAGAGAGAAAAAGGATGAAAACAGTGAGGCTTTGAGAGAAAGAGTGACAATGTGGAAGAAAGAGATAAAGATGAGATAAAAAGATACTTGGAAAGATAAGGGAAAGGCAGAGAGAACTTAGGGGCATATCAGCAACGAGGCGATATAAAATTATCGCCGCTTTTGCGTCCGTTTTCGGGCGAAAAGCGGCGATAATTTTATCGCCTAATTAGCAAGGTCACGCTATCGCGTGAAACCTTGCATTAGCACCCGGATTCTTAACGCCCAGCTTTGCATCTCTAATGAGATGCAAAGTGAGCGTTCCTGACCTGACATGACTGGAGAAATGTCGCTAAGCGACATTTCTCCTATCATCAAGCCCCACGCTATGAAGCATAGCGGCAAGAAAAGTAGCAATAACCCCTGTTATTGCTACTTTCCTTACGCCTGCTCGCCTGCTTCAGGACTGACATAGCCATGATATCCTATGGAAGGTGGATATCATGGCTAAGTATGTGAGGCCCTATCATGAAGCTAACGCCACAAGTGCTGCATCCAATCCTCGTGATAACATTTGCCATAATTTAGGATGGCTGACACTATTGAAGGCCGTGTTTGTCTATAGAATCCAGGTAAAGAGTGGTTGCTTTGCAACAGTATATTTGCCTAGCACGATATTTAAGTTGACATATTGCTCAATTGTACCAATCTTATTTCTAAATCCATATTGTGATGGATGCAATATGGACTCCGCTTGGACCCACTCTTGGATTCTATTATAGATAACATGACTTAAAATTTTAACAGAGTTGTCAATCTGTGAAATGGGCCATTAGCAGCTTTGGTCATCCCTATTACCCTTCTTAAATATAGGGACGATAACTGATGTATGCCAGGAGGTAGGCAGCTCAGAATATGCATGATTATTGAACACGTTGGTCAAGAATTGGACCCAAAAATCAGTATTGTGTGTTAATAAGTCAATTGGGACACAGTCCAGCCCCGGGGCCTTTCCTCTATACTCTGATTATTAGCCTCTTCCACTTCAACCAAAGTTAACTTAACAGTTGTCAGCCTCCCACCGTTAACTTCAAAGTCATCCTCAGAGAGAGGAGTGGCATAACATTTTCTGAAGTGAGCTTTCCATGCCTCACTAGTAATGTGACAGGAAATTGGAGATACTGACTGGTTCCTACATCTCATGTCCGAGACAGTTGCCCAAAAATGCCTACTATTTTTCAGGTGGACTGCCTGCGATAATAAGTCCCATTCTTCAGATATCACATCCTGCCACCTCTTAGATGTTATAGCCTTATATTGTTTCTTGAGGGTGCCAACTAATACTTGATCTCTGGGTTTCTTACCGAGGGCTGTTCTCAGATACCGATTAGCCACAGTGCAGTCAGGGTTGAATCAATGTTGTAATTTATTTGTGCGCCTCACTGGTTCACAAAGAGCTCTCTTAATGCTTAAACATAAGCCGTTAAATACGGCAGGAATCTGATGCTCGGGGTCCTCATCAGTCAGACATACCTCCACCATCCACATATTTTCCTTTATTATTAAATCAAATGTTCGGACAGGGTCATACATTCTCCATATCAACCTAAGGTTGTCTGGGGTAGGTTGGAGATCAATGGCCTGATCTCTATATTATGCTTTGTCTTAGGAACCATTAGAAGAACAACCTCAAGGGGATTGTGATCACTATACGTAGATGGGACAACTCTTCCATATAGGAGTACCTCCTCCAAACTCTTTGTTACAAATTGGTGGTCTACCATTGAGGATGCTTCTCTATCTCTGTATGTAGGGGGAGCGATAGAATCCATACCTACTATCTCCATTACATCTACTAAATCAAATGAGGCTAGTAGGGACCAGTGGCGTAATGAAAATTGAGGGGTTCCCCCTGCAAGGTACGTGGAGGGACACCCTCTCAACTCTATCAAGAGCTCTCCGGCCAAAGTGCTGTGCTGAGGGGGCCCCCTGGAGCTTGGGCCACCCGCACCACGGGGGCTGCTGGGACCTGTGTTACGCCCCTGGTAGGGACACCAACTCCAGAATTCTAGGGTCTAACTCAGCTGCAAAGAGTGTTCTGGTATTTTGACAAGAGGCGAGACAAGCATTAAAATAACATGCTAAACATAAATACATTACTTGACCCTTAGTGACAACTTTGTCAAACAGCTCAGTAAGATACCTCAATAATTCTAAAAACATCTGATTCAGTATGTTAAATATATTGCTATTATAAAAGTTATCCAGATAGAGAATAAAATAATTTGTCCACAATACCACCTGAAAACTAGTGCTGGCCGTCTCCAAAAACTCAACATGTCCTCCAATGGCTCTGTTCAACCACACAGCTAGCCCGCCTGATGCTCGACCACAGCGGGGCTTAGTTGCCAGGGTACTAGAACACTGAAACCCATCAATTATTGAGTGCGCAACATCTCACATCTCCTGGAGCATAACAATGTTGTAACTTTTAATAAATGACTACCAATTGGGCCGACAAAGTTTAGAGCAGAGCCCAGCCACGTTCCAACTCACAATTCGTAATGAGGATACTCACAGTAGGTGATGGAGGAATGGTAGGGTAAACGACCTGTGGGATTGACATATTTAACATCTTCTAGGCCATTTAGGACTTCAAACCGATTTTCAATTAAAAAAAGTGTAGGTGCCTGCCAAAGGAGAGCAGCTGTGCGGAGAGAAGGTACTACTGGCCTATAGACAATATCCAAGAGGGGGTGCCACAATTTGAGAGTTGGTATTGTATAACAGTTCTTTCACTCGCAGGATGTTACGTACCTAAGATGGGTTTTGATAATTAGTCACTATGCTGTACCCTGAAAAGTCCTTACAAGCCTGACCCAACCAGGCCGCCCTTCATTCCATGAAGATTTCTTCAATGTTTCTAACATCAAAGTACTTGTGCCTTTTCAACTAGTGAATGGTTTTACTCTTTAACTGGGCCCAGGATTCGTCTAGGCCTGGCCTTAAGTACTCTCCTCAATGTGTCTGTCAGGTTGATTTAGGAAGTTGGCAAGAAACAATCAGATAATTAACTAGTTCAATCAAGCAACACTCTTTATTCAACCACTTAAAATCAGATCACAAAAGATACAAATACAGAAGTATTAAAACACCATGAAAACATTAAAAGCAATAATTCAGAGTCCACCATAAGAATTATTTAAAATTTTCATAGCAGTAATTCAGACATACAATTGTCCATCAATAAAACAAAGGATAAATTAGAAAATCATTACATTTTGCGATTGTATTGCACACTTTAAAAATTAACCTACAGCTTAACATACTTCAGGACAATCACGTTGCTGCAGGTAGAGCAGTACCACTCTAATCTCACTAAATTTATACTTCCATTGTAGTGGAATTAAAAATCACTTTGCAAAAGGGAACTGTAGTAAAGATTGAGGAGAGACCTTATCATATGGACAGATACATATATTAGGGGTCTTAAATTCGTCTTGAGGAAAACATAGTATCCTTCTGATGGAAACCCAACCTAAACCAGGACACCAGCGTATACTTCCCACATCCCAGAATCAGATCAAAGTAAGGCGCCACAGCCTGCGAAGTTGGAACCAGACAATATTCTCTCACAGAGGCCTCCCTAACTTTTCTGCCCTCCTTCTGGACCCTCCTATCTGATAGAACACGATCCTTCAGCCACCCTTTATACTTCTTACTAAGATCTGAAAGGCTCTGCGAAACAGAACGACAGCCAAGAGCAACAGTTGTATCTAAGATGTATTTGAGCCAAGGGATTCTATTCCCATGGGCACAAGAGAGACAATGTTAGATAATCATTCTGTTTAAAAGTAGCCTACTCATCTCACCAGATTGAGCACCACAAGAGTAGGGGGGCATGTTTGATCAGATTCTCAACATAGTCCAGGCCCAGCCCTTGATAGGTAACAATGTTAGATGTTGTCATGGGAACCCAAAGAATACGTCGGCACACTCTATTTTCTTCAACTTGGATACAGCCCACATCCCTGTAGCCCCATACCCCCACTCCGTAAGTTATAATAGGGATACATTATCTTTTGCAGATCTCAAGTAAGGAGCAAATTAGATTACTCCATATAGAAGTATGGAGAAAAATTGTGCCAACTGACTGCAAAAAACGATGTTTTCTATTAGCAGCATGGGGTGCCTTAGTGCAGGAGATTTCACCAAGATCAGGAAGCTGAGTCACTTTCTTGATATGCCTGTCATTGATACTAATACAGCGGGTTTTCACAGTTTTAGGGACACAGACCATGATTAACAGATTAGAGAGATTTATCTCCAAGGCAAGTTGTTTCATGTAGGAGACAAAAGAGGCAAGCAAAGAGCTAATGTCATTTGCCGTCCTAGCAAGCAACACAGCCTGCTGCATACAGAAGGGCTGGAATGGGTTTTTTGTTTTACATCTGAACATCGGATCCTTATTTCACATGCTCGGGTTCTAATCTGTTTCTGTAAAGAAGAAACAAAATAGGTGCAAGCATGCATCCCTGACCAACTCCCCACTTTATGGGGAAAGTATTGGATCATTCCTCTCCCTTCCCATTTCTCGCAGACGCAACTAAATCCAAGTGCAGCAATCTCAAATATCCTTCTAGCCCAGCTTCAAGATCTATTGCCATTAGAATGTTCCACAGTTTTGACCTGCTAACACAGTCAAAGGCACTGGATAGGTCCATAAATGCTAAGTGGAGAGAGCTACGTTTTGCAAACTTGTATTTGTTCACTAAAATATAGAGATTTAAACACTGTTCAATTGTTCCCAGTCCTTTCCTAAACCCATGTTGAACCTGGGATAGAATGTTGTTCTCCGAGGTCCAAAGCAGCAGCCTGTCCAAAACAATCTGCCAATAATCTTTACAGTAAAATCAAGTCGGGAAATTCGACGGTTGCATTTTGGCTCCTGCATGTTCCTCTTTTTGAATACAGGTACAATTATAGATGAATGCCAGGAATTTAGTGTACCAACCCTGCTCACTGAGTTTAGAATATTAGCAAATAGAAAGGCGCAAAACCCAGGGTTTTCCTTCTATAGCCCATAGGGATCCCGCCTGGCCCTGGAGCTTTTTGGAGGGACTGTTAAGTAAGCCTCAAATACTTCCTCTGTAGAGAATTAAATGTCTAGAGGAAAAATACTAAAAGAGGGGGATCACCAATCTCAATGGCCTGAGCGCAATCCTTGGAACAATAAATTATACTGAAGTGATGCGTCCAATCCTTTATATAGTGAGGCTCTAGTTTTGTAAATCAAAGGCCTAGGTTGTTTGTTATGTGCACCTGTTCCAATAAAGCAGCCTTTTTCACACAAACCTGTTGTCAATGGTCTGTGCTGCTACCCCTCTTCCCAAGTATTACCCCCGTGGTAAAATGTGCAAGCAACTTAGACAACTCCTAATTTGGATTAATTGAACTGTGCAAATTAGCAGGTGTGGACTTTCATCTATTTCTAGTTTTACACCTCAGAATATAGCATAACACGCCAGTGTTGTATGCTATTCCCCATTTTGAGAAGCACCAACACTGCATGTGCTTTGTTTGCTCCTGTGATGTGCCCACATTGTAATCCATTTTGAGTGCTGAGATAATTGGAGAGAAGATCTCCACGGCAATCAGGGATATCAACAGAGTTTTCTCTTTGCATTTAAAAATAAACTATGTAATAATTTTCTGGGAAATACAGAACTAGGGAGCTAGTCGTTTTTACCTCTAGACTGCTCCCAGTCTATCAGTGAGAAATACTCTTTACTGCTGTCTTTAAATAAAATAATAACTTGTCCGTATGGTTTAATGGACTTAATGGTGCTTTAACTAGGGTGATCACCTTACTCCATGGCATCACAGGCACTGTTTCCATTCCTGAACCTTTCTCTTCCACATCAATAATCGTATGTGCATCAGTCTAACTAGTTCCATGGATGCAAACAAGACTAAAACAACCATAATACATTAAGCTGACACAACAATAGTCCAGGACTGGAAACTGTGACTTAATGAGTTTTTTTTAGGTGGGCAACTAATCTTTAATCAATGCCTATTTTAACCAACATGTACTAACTTCCCAAAGGCCTAGGAATCTTTACAGGCATACTTCAGTTTTCGTGTTCAGTCTTCAGTCGACCCTTCTCTGTTTATGCTTTATATTCCCGCCCACAGGTTCTTATTGCCTCTGTGTTTCTGTGTGTATGCTTTAATTCACTTCTACCATTGGCTGCTCTACATGCCTTGTCGAACCATGATTTATTATGGTCAGATCTGTTACTGACAGGCATAGAAAACAGGACTCTAATAAAACAGTGGCAGGATCACTGTCAGTAAAAAGACAAGAGCTAATCACGTCCCTCCTACCAGCCATACCTTGGCACAGAATTAAGGACATGTTTTCTGACTGTGAGACTAACCTGCGCCCAGAATCTTTTGTTGGCTTGGGCCAAAAGAGGCATCAACCCTATCTTGGGCATACTTATTGTAAGGGTTACAGGATTGTGGTCACTGTAAACACTGAGCAAGACTTCCCCATTAGAAATGTGGTTGTGTATAGATCTAGAAATGAGACTGTAATCTATTATGGAGCAAGAAACTCTCCCTGTGTAAGTTGGCACATTCTGCTGCTGGTTCGTCGTAGCGCAATCTAGATCGTAGGAGGCTAAATAGGTGGATAGAAGATGACCCGTGGGGTCCAGAATTGAATCAGAATGATGGTCACGTGGTAACTAGCGGAAGATAAGGGATGACATTAAGAATAAGTCCCCCCTATTGATCATTAAAGTCACCAACCAGTAAAAAGTTCAATACTAAATCCAAAGACGTATGTCTGTTGCCCACTTTATCAGTGAAATCGAATTAATTAACCACTAAATTTCCGATTTCCTTAATAGAAAATGGATTGTTAAAGAATGAAAAAAAATGCTTTTGGCGAAGCTGTTTTTTTTTTCTTATTTATTTACCGATGTGAGTTAGATCTGTAACTAAAAAGACAAAAATGCACAATGGTGTTTGTTTCCTTTTTTTTAAGCGGGTGAGGGGAGTAACACGGGGGTGGAAGCAACCATGGGGGGTTGATATGTATTTATATGTATTTAATGGTTTTATGGGCTTGTTTCCAAAATAATCTATTTTGACAGTGAAAACCCCCCAAAAGGGGTGCCGGTGGAGTGCGGAAGCAACACAGGAGCACCAGCGGGATCTGGTTTTGAAAGCAGATGGTGGGAGCAGCACAGGGTGGAGTGGAAACAACAGGAGGGGACACAGGTGGGGGCAGAAACAACATGGGGACACCAGTGGGGGTGGGTTTTAAAACAAGTGGGGGAAGCAACACAGAGAGCGGAAGCAACAAAAGTGGTGGGGGGCAGAAGCAAAACAGGAACACAGGTGAGGGGATCTAATGGCTAAAAGACAGCAATGTGGAACAATGTGGATCAATGTGGAGCTGGCGGAGAGAAAGCACATGGGTGAGAAGGCAATGCAGGGGTAGTGGAGGGGCGTAGAGTGGAGTAGCATAAAGTGGTGCGGTATAGAGTATAGTGGAGTGCTGTAGAGTAGAGTGGTGCAGAGTAGAGTGGTGCAGAGTGGAGTAGAGTAGATTGGTATAGAGTGGAGTGGCATAGGATAGAGTAGCATAGAGTAGGATGGCATAGAGTGGGGTGGTGTGCTACGTTCCCTTTAAGGCACGCGCGCGCGCACCTTCGCCGACGTCACCGCGCACTCCCGGATGTGGAGCGCGCACAAATGATTTCAGGACGTTCGGCGGAGAGGAGCCGGCCGCGCCGCCTCTTTAAGAAGCGAGCGGCGCGAAAACCAGGCACTTGTTCCAGTGCTGCCGGCGAGGTGAGGTGTCATAGGAGAGTGCAGGTAAGGGGGCTTGGGGGCTTGTGGGGGCTTGTGGGGGCTTGTGGCGGCTTGGGGGGGTGCTCGGGGGTATGTGGCGGCAGAGCGCAGGGCTCGTTGTCGAATCTCCATTGTTGCAAGGATAGGCTCAACAGGAGACATGGAAACGAAGTTTTGGTCTCAGATGGTTTCGGAACAAGATGCTCCGACAATGTACCTTAACGCTGACCTTTAGTGCCCAGTTATTCTGGCACATAGGACCACACTCGCCCTTACCAAGGTGCCCTCATCCTTACCGGCATCAGACCCTACCAGTCACTGCCGTAACTAGCACTCAGCTCTCCCAACACACCCCATCCTCTGCAACAGCACATTCGACCACTCCAGCGGTGACCCTACCACACGGCTCTACCTTACCTGACATCATCTCTGCTAAGTAAAGTCCAGCGCCTCCATCACACAGCTTTGAAACTGTCCCCCAATCCGGTCCTGCCTCGTCATTTGCTGTCCAAAGCCTGGCATCCATAACCGGCTCTTTCAAGTCACCTTAGTAGTTACCTCTTTATGAATGGGCTGGAAGTGCGGGTGCAGGTCAGTTCAAGTTTTAGGAATACGGCAGGAGAAAGTTCGACTCGGATCTGGTTCTGCGAGTGTTTTAATGCATATGCATATGCAGTGGGTGTGCGCAGGTTTTATAATGAGTATTTACGCAGTGAGAATTAGCTATTGGTACAGTTTGCCCTTTATTGATTCTCCAACTATCTTCTGGACTATCAATCCGATACTCAGAAGTCACACAGGGGAAAACACATACAACCATATTCACCGAGTGTATATTGGCACAGAACTAAGCAGCTGCTGCTAGTGCTTGTAAGAAATAGCTGAAGTGGACTGGAAGAATCGTGTTATCAGTATAAAATGAAACATACCAAAAAAAAGAATCTGATATTAGAAAATGGAATTTCTGCTATAAATGTTAGCATGTGCCAGGACCGGGAAATGTTATCCAAAAACAATAGAATGGTGTTTCTAGTCATACTATGAATTATGGATCATGTAGATTTGTTACCTGAGGCCCTCACTAATAGTTTGTTGGAATAGATTGGGGCATTTGCCACACATCATAAATATCATTACCCCAGGCTAAGGTATTTACCACTTATGGTAAATAGTACCTCCTATTCTTAGTTTTCAACTGGAAAATGAGGCATAACATGGGCAATCGTTTTTTAACAGGCTGTATTCCATGTTTGGCCTTTTTTCTTGCCCTTTTACCCCAAAAAATCTTGGTAGGTTTGGAATGTTTAGAGATTTTGGTTTCAGGCGGTTTCGGCACAGAGTGTTTCGAAGCTATACTCTTGGTAAGAATGGGTTTTAAGCCCAGTTCTTAGGCTCGTGTTTTTTTTAGGTCAGACAGTTTAGTAACTAATTCCGACTAGTGTGTTAAACTGAAATTTCAATAAACTCTTTATGAATGGGCTGGAAGTGCATGAATTCAGTCTGAATAAATGGCTGGTGTTTTTTTTTTTCTTTGAATATAATTGTAATCTGAATGACATGCTTCCTTAAGTTGCAGGATGTTGAGCTTGTGCAGACAGGCAGCAATTGGCAAAGCAAATACGAGCATGCTGTGCATTTACATTTCATAGACCTTTTCATTTGGGGAGAAATGTAGACCTTTATATTGGAAGCAAGACTGCTATTTTTTTTCTTATGGAGTATATGCCTTGGATAATGTTTGAATAGATTATAGGAACTGTTAGCTAAAATAAAATATTTACCTTTGTTTGCCTGTGTGAATGCCAATGTGGGTCCAATAACACAATTCGATGCTCAGTGTTAAATGGTGCGCACTGAAGTTTTTGAATCCTTTTTTGTTGGTACGCTCGTCTCGTTCACTCACACTGTAGGGTACATCCAGTCAGCTTGCAATTCGATGTGATGCTTCCCCAGGTTCCAAACGTAACTGTTCTAGTACTGGGAAACAGGAAATGCTTCAATTATGCTACAAAATGATTTAATTTGCGGTGTGTGTGTGCGTGTGTGTGTGTGTGTGTGTATCTGTGTGTGTATGTGTGTATATATATATATATGGGCTCCAAAGATTCCTCCGTTTTCTGGAAGGAAAAAACGGCACTCACGGGGCTTCGTTTCAGCAGAATTTAATGGTTTAAACCGTTTGCATTCAGTTTAAACCATTAAATTCTGCTGAAACGAAGCCCCGTGAGTGCCGTTTTTTCCTTCCAGAAAACGGAGGAATCTTTGGAGCCCATATTGTGTGCGGTACACCACCGCACTCGGCACCCGCCCGCAACGAGTGACTCGTATTTTGGTGTACTTGGAGCGACATATATATATATATATATATATATATATATATATATATATATATTTTTTTTTTTTTTTTTTTTAAGGTGTGCTCTAATGCACAGTATTTGTAAATGAGAAAGTTCCTCGTCATTATTTACTTAGGAGCTTATTTATATAGTCTCACAAATTGTCTTAGAGCTCCTTCAAGGCACAGAGTTCGATGGCACTGTGACTCAAGGTGGATGTACATTGCTGGATCTGGTACACTAACAGAGATCTAGCAGGGGTATTGCTGGTCCTGGAATATATCTGGCCATTTAAAGCATTTAGTGGGGTGTATAATGAATGCATTTACTCTGTCTTTGCGGTAAGGCGGTGGCGGTGCCTTCACATGACATGATCAGCTTACTCAATTTCTGCAATAGTGAAGGACTCATTACAATTCAGGGCACAGATTGTTTCCCATCACTTTCAAAGATCATGTCAGGTCCATAATATATGTGGTATCTAAAATAGACATTTGTCTTGTGGCGGCTTTGGGGGGGGGTGCTCGGGGGTGTGTGGCTGCAGAGCGCGGGACTGATTGTGGCCAAACGGCTGACCACACATTTCCGACCTTTGCCAACGCTTGTGTTATTTTTTGTCCCAAAAATCATATTTCAACTGGTTACACTGATTTTCCATTAGGAATATTTTTGGGAGATACAAGCGTACATCAACATTTTACTAAATGATGCTGCAAAGATATGGCACCTAATGTCTTTTTTCCTACTAGCATTTTTTGTAAACATTTTTTTTTTAAAGCAAAGAACCATCACTCTTGGTTTCAAGCTTCTGCAAATATTTGCATATAAACAGAGAGCGTTCTGGGAGCATTATACATAGCCTCATATTACTAAACTTTGAAATCGTGTGTACACATTTATACTGGAGCCGCCTTCAGTAGTGAAGGCCGAGCTTACGGCATTTACTTTTAATGCTCACCCTAATAATGGATGCTTTTCATTAATGAACCATAAATACAAGTTTGATCAGCATTAACACATGGACCCACATATTACCTTAACTGTAGACAATGGCCTTTCCTAATCCATAATGTGGTACTGTAAACTGGCAGCCAACGGGTTTGTGCTGTAGGGGGTTGCTGACTATCTTGTCTTCAGTTGCAGGTTTCCAGTCTGTAAGGTATTTGGATAGGAGTGGTCAGGTGCGAGTACCCACAAAGACAAGGTAATTCTGTGTACGTTCCTCGTTGGGTTGGGGGTTGCTGGGTAAATAGAATCACAATCTGCACCCCTTTTCTTTTGCAGGTTTGGGAGACCGAACTACGAATACAATTGCACAGGCAGACGGGAGTACAGGCAGAACAAAGAGGTAATTGTTTGCTAGAGTTAAAGGAGTGCATTTTCTGTTGCAGGTTTTGCTGCCAGACTGTGGTGCATCTTGATCATTGTAGTATAATATACTTACCCATGTTTTCTTCTGTTGCAGGCTTCGCAGGCAGACCCCCATACTTTGACACAGGCATACGTGAGTTCAAGCAGGAGAGGTAATTGTTTGGTAGAGTTAAACTGTGGTGCATCTTGATCATTGTAGTATAATATACTTACCCATGTTTTCTTCTGTTGCAGGCTTCGCAGGCAGACCCCCATACATTGACACAGGCGTACGTGAGTTCAGCAGGAGAGGTAATTGTTTGGTAGAGTTAAACTGTGGTGCATCTTGATCGTTGTAGTATAATATACTTACCCATGTTTTCTTCTGTTGCAGGCTTCGCAGGCAGACCCCCATACATTGACACAGGCGTACGTGAGTTCAAGCAGGAGAGGTAATTGTTTGGTAGAGTTAAACTGTGGTGCATCTTGATCATTGTAGTATAAAGGATTGCATGCATGAGCTAGGCGTCAACGTAAGCCATGTTCCCTTATCTTGCAGGCTTTGTGGCACAGCAGGTTAAAACCGGCGGGCACGGAAATGTTCAAGCGCAAAGCTGTCACTTTGGGAGAGTGCAGTGCGTCACCACAAAGGAAGAAATGTTGCCTTGTATTCAAGGAAGAGTGGATGAAGGAAATTGTGGAGGCTGAGACGCAGAAATCGCGAAGCAAGGTCCGCGTGCAACTCGGGGAACTTTTCCAATACAGTCCAGACGTGGGCTTGATTTGCAAAGCATGTGCCGAAGCCAAGATTGTTGGGGACTTTTCCACAGGGAAGAAATGGAGTGATGGCTGGAAACTGGATTACATGAAACGCCATCTACTTAGCAAAGTACACGAGTCTGCCATGGTGATCTTGAGAAACAGAAGTGCTGCTGCCAGGTTTGGTTTTGGAGTGCGGGCAATGCTGACAGAAACTGCCACTGACAAAGCAAATAGAATGGAAGTAGGTGAACGCCAAAGATCTGTGCCTGAAGAGATAAAGATTCTCATCAACAACGTGCTGCTGGCAGTCAAAATGAATACTTCAATGTTATCTGTACAAGACATCCATGACCACCTAGCTTTGTATGTCAAGATACCAGACAGCTGGAGGAGCAAGAACTATGCCTTTGAGTTCCTTGAGGCCATCAATAGCGTGATACACTGTGAAGCTATGGCAGAACTTCGTAACGCTTTGTATCACACATTGATAATTGATGAGAGCACTGATATTTCTGTTTCAAAAATGCTCATCCTGTACTTCAAGTTCCGACCAGTAACATCAACAGAGCACAAAACACAGTTTGGGGGCATAGTGAAGCTGACTAGTTGCAATGCTGAGGCTATCACTAGTGCTGTGAAAGATTTCTACACTGCCAATGAACTGGACCTTATGAAAATGGTCATGTTCACATCTGATGGTGCGCCTGTGATGTTGGGTAAGAATAATGGTGTTGCTACTCGCCTTAAACAATCCATACCTCATCTAGTTGAGCAGCATTGTGTCGCCCATCGAGAAGATTTGGGAGTTGATGATGCCTGGAAAAGGGTTCCAATGGTTAAAGAGATGGAGACATTATTGAGGACTGTCTACACTGTGTTCTCCAGATCTCCAGCAAGGAAGTCCAAGCTGGATGAAATTGCATCGGTCACTGAATGTGAAGTGGTCTCTTTTCGACCACTGAATGAAGTCCGGTGGCTTTCAAGGCATTTTGCTGTTGGGGCACTAATTCGTAATTACGAGGCTGTTCTTAAGTACTTTGAGCATGAGAAAGTTGAGGAGAATGATCCAGTTGCTAAGTATTGTTATAAAAAGCTATCAAACTCCAACTACCATATTTCACTTGCAGTACTTAATGACATTCTGGGTGAACTTGCATCTTTGTGCAAACTGTTCCAAAAAAGTTCTCTGACTACTGTTGAAGCTGTACAGTATGCAAGAGCAAAGATTGGCCAAGTTAAGCAACAGTATTTGGGGGACACTGTCTTTTGGAGCAGTAATGTAAGAGATCTGATGGTGTTGTACAAGGAAAGGCAAGAGTTTGACAGTGGGCCTATTTTGTCTTTTGTTTCCCTTCTTTGTGAGCACATGCAAAAAAGGTTCCCTGAAGATGAGCTAAAAGAATGGGCAAGTTTTGAAATCCAGGCTATGGCCGCACAATCACATTTTGATTTTGGGACTGAGAATATACAAAGACTTGTAGAAAAGTATAAAAATGTCTTGGTCCTGGGTGATTGCGAAACACCAGAAGATGTTGTTCGACAGTACAGAGACTATAAATATGTGGTGGCAGAACATGTAAAGGGTGGGTTATTTACCACCTTTCAAGACATGGTGAATTTCACTGTACGCAATGCTGCTCAGTATAGTGTGGTCTCTCAGCTTGTAGATGTCTGCGCAACGTTTCAAGCATCTAGTGCAGATTGTGAACGAGGATTCAGCCTCATGAATACTATAAAGAGTAAATTGAGGAATAGACTAGAGCAGAAGCATTTGGATATGCTGATGAGGACAAAGGACTACCTCCTGAACGGGAAAGTTGACCTAGATCGAGTTTATCACCACTGGAAAAATGCCAAAGATCGCCGTGAGAAGCAACCCTGTCACCCCTCTAGTGATGCCACTTGACATGTCTCCCTTATTGTTTATATGTGATATTGACAATTAACAGTGCTCATGTTAAGAATATTTATTAAAATCTTATGATGGTACCACCGTTTAAGTCTTGTGCTTTTCTAAACTTGAAGTGTACTTGCCTGTGTAACCAATTCATGTCATGGCGTGTTTATCCAATTTGGAAACTGCCCTTAAGACACTTATTGTGGCACTGTATGTGTGAAAATGCACCATCTTTTCACTTATTGAAGTAAACGTTCTGAGTGACATTTGGCGCCGCGCACACGCGCGGTCTGGTTCCTGGCGCACATAGCCATGGTTGCAGCGCACAGAGACCCTCCACTACCGCACACAGAGCAAAGAAATTAGAGGGAACATTGGTGGTGTGGAATGGCATAGAGTGCCGTAGAGTGTCATTGTGTGGAGTGGAATGTCATTGAGTGCTATGTTATGTTATGTGCATTTGTAAAAGATATTCTGGTGCTGGAGTGGTGTAGAGTAGAGTGGCACAGGGTGAAGTGTACTGGCATAGAGGGGCAAAGAGTAGAGTGGCACAGAGTAAAGTGGCACAGACCTTTGTGGCATAGAGTGACATAGAGTAGATTGATATAGTGGGGTGAAGTGGAGTAGAGTGGCATAGAGTGGTGTGGGGTAGAGTAGGGTGGCATAGACTAGAGTGGCATAAAATGGAGTGACATGGAGAAGAATGGCATAGAGTAGAGTGGCACAGAGTAGAGTGGATTGGTGTGGAGTGGAGTGGCATAGAGTGGCATAGAGTAGATTAATATAGTGGGGTGAAGCGGAGTGGAGTGGCATAGAGTGGTGTGGGGTAGAGTAGGGTGGCATAGAGTAGAGTGACATAAAATTAAGTGACATAGAGAAGAATGGCATAGAGTAGAGTGGCACAGAGTAGAGTGGATTGGTGTGGAGTGCAGTGGCATAGAGTGGCATATAGTAGCATAAAGTGGAATTGAGAGGCATGGAGTGGAGTGGCAAAAAGTGCCACAGAGTGCATTGTGGGGTGTGGAGTGACATGGAGTGGCATGGAGTAGCATAGAGTAGAATGGAGTAGCCAATAATACAGTGGCATTGAATAGAGTGGCATGACATAGAATAAAATGGCATGGATTGGATCAGCATAGAGTCGAGTGGCATAGAGTAGTGTAAAGTGGCATAGAGTGGAGTGGTGTAGAGTAGCATAGAGTAGAGTGGATTGGTGTAGAGTGGCGTAGACTAGTGGTATAGAATGGCACAGAGTGGAATGACATGAAGTCGAGCTGCATGAAGTAGAGTGGTGTGTAGTGGAGTAGCATAGAGTAGTGTAAAGTGGCATAGAGTGGAGTGGTGTAGAGTAGAGTAGAGTGGATTGGTGTAGAGTGGCATACACTAGTGACTCAGAATGGCATAAAGTGGAATGACATTAAGGAAAGCTGCATGAAGTAGAGAGGTGTGTAGTAGAGTAGAGTGGTGTAGAGTGATGTGGAGTGGCATATAGGGAAGTGGTGTATAGTAGGGTTGATTGGCGGTGAAGAGGGTAGTGTGAAGTCAAGTGGCATATAGTAGATTAGAGTGGTTAGTCTGGCATTCGATTGCCATAGAGTAGAGTGGCGCCCAGTGGACAAGAGTAGAGTGGTGCATAGTAGAGTGGTGCTGAATAGAGTGTCACAGAGTAGATTGGCATAGAATGGAGCTGCATAGAGTGACGTAGAGTGAAGTGGGGTGGCGTAGAGCAGAGTGGTGTAGAGTAGAGCAGAAGGTCACAAGGTGGAGTGGGAAGATGTAGAGTGCCATGGAGTGCCATAGAGTGGAATGGATTGGTATAGAGTGGCTCAGAGTGGAGTGCCATAGAGCAGAGTGGCATGGCATAGAGTACAGTGGCATAAAAAGGAGTAGAGTGCCGTAGAGAAGAGTGTAGTAGAGTAGAGTGCCAAAGAGTAGAGTTGCACAGAGGGGAGTGGCATAGAATAGAGTGGCATAGAGTAGAGCAGCCTAGAGTAGAGGGGCATGGAGTGGAGTGGGGTAGAGTGGTGTGATGTACAGTGGCACAGAGTAGAGTGGAGTGACATAGAGTGGTGTAGAGTAGAGTGGAGTGATGTAGAGTGGTGTAGAATAGAGTAGAGTGGCATAGGGTGGAGTAGAGTAGAATGGCATAGTGTAGAGTTGAATGGCATAGAGTAGAGTGGCTTTGAGTAGAGTGGCATAGAATAGAGTGGAGTGGCATAGAGTAGAGTGGAGTGGAGTGTCATAGAGTACAGTGATGTAGAGTAGAGTGGGATGGTGTAGAGTGGAGTAGCTTAGAGAGGAGTAGCACAGAGTTGAGTGGTATAGAGTAGTACAGCTGTGGGTGTAAGTAACTAAAGATTCAAAAATAATGGTGGCAGATGGGGTGAAAGCAGCATAAATAAGAAACAGTATGCCGGTATAAAAAGTAGTAAAGAACAGTGCACATCCAGGAATAATACCAAAACTCATCAATAAAAGTGCTTTCCAAAAACACAAAGAAGAACAAAGACGAGGAAAAACACATGTATTTTGTACATGCTCATCCACAGAGGAGCTAACACAAGAAAGTAAGGGAAGGAGGAGGGTATGTGGCCTTACGGCTAGAGTGGTCGACCTGGAACCTGGGAAACCGGGTTTGAGTCTCAGCAGGGACGCTCAACATCCTGTGATTCTGGGCAAATCACTTAATCTCCCCGTGCCCAACAAAAATGAATGTGTCCGTCTGTAACTTAACTGGTGCTCATGTAAAGCGCTTTGATACCTTCAGGTCAAGTTCGCGCTATATAAAACTCAATAAAAAAAAAAAGGTAAGCCTACAGAGCTAAGCAATCCAAAGAATGAAAATGAGAGTGACAGCAAAAACAACAGATGGTATGCTGTGTGCGGGTTGTATGCTCAGTGACAACAAGTCACGCAGCACAGCACATGCGCTGTGTGGAGGCGAGATCTAAAAACCTGTATTTAGCTGATGGCAGGATCTGGATGCAGTGCCATTGGTATGGGTCAAGTTTAAAGCTGATGGCTATGAATGGTAGTGCTTCCAATTTCTAGACACTAGGGCCGCTAACACTTAAAATAGGCATTGATTAAAGATTAGTTGCCCACCTAAAAAAAACTCATTAAGTCACAGTTTCCAGTCCTGGACTATTGTTGTGTCAGCTTAATGTATTATGGGTGTTTTAGTCTTGTTTGCGTCCATGGAACTAGTTAGACCGATGCACATACGATTATTGATGTGGAAGAGAAAGGTTCAGGAATGGAAACAGTGCCTGTGATGCCATGGAGTAATGTGATCACCCTAGTTAAAGCAGCATTATGTCCATTAAACCATCCAGACAAGTTATTTTATTTAAAGACAGCAGTAAAGAATATTTCTCACTGAGAGACTGGGAGCAGTCTAGAGGTAAAAACGGCTAGCTCCCTAGTTCTGTATTTCCCAGAAAATTATTACATAGTTTATTTTTAAATGCAAAGAGAAAACTCTGTTGATATACCTGATTGCCGTGGAGATCTTCTCTCCAATTATCTCAGCACTCAAAATGGATTACAATGTGGGCACATCACAGGAGCAAACAAAGCACATGCAATGTTGGTGCTTCTCCAAATGGGGAATAGCATACTGACGTGTTATGCCATATTCTGAGGTGTAAAACTAGAAATAGATGAAAGTCCACACCTGCTAATTTGCACAGCTCGATTAATCCAAATTAGGAGTTGTCTAATCTGCATGCACATTTTACCACGGGGTAATATTTGGGAAGAGGGGTAGAAGCACAGACCACTGACAACAGATTTGTGTGAAAAAGGCTGCTTTATTGGAACAGGTGCACATAACAAACAACCTAGGCCTTTGATTTACAAAACTAGAGCCTCACTATATAAATGTGCTCACCTATGTGAGCTACCCCCTGCTCTAAAATTTCCCTTGCCCCAAACAACTTAATACAGTAATAGTATACCCGCTCCAGAGCTGCTCATCTGACCTTTAAACTCCCCAACCCCTTTACTGCAACTATTACCCACTAATCAACAAAACTTCCCACAGAATCTTTAACTTTCTGGCTCATCCAGGCCTGAACTTATCTACCCATTCCCTTTCAGCCTGAATTGCCACAGTAAACAACATGCTTTGGTAAACTATGGCAACTTCTCTGCCAAACGCCCATGCACCTGCTTCAAAGCAACAACACTAAATAACATAATGAATCCACTGTGCATCTGTTTGAATGAAGCCAGTCCTACATTCAGAGATGCCCAGAGCCAACCCTTCCCCCTGGAACCCTGACTCAAGTGACGGGTGGGTGGGCAAAAACACTAACTAACGAGGTACTGTGTCACCAAGACAAAATGGTGGCTGGCACCTCAAAATGCCCACTTATAAACCCCATGGGCTACAAAATTAAACCAAAAGCTGCACAAACCCCAGAGCAGTCGGCTGCCCCCAAAGCCCCATTAGGGAAGAGTGGGAGCAACACAGGCCACTGACACCAGGTTTGTGTGAAAAAGGCCACTTTATTGAAACAGGTGCACATAGCAAAACAACCTAGGCCTTTGCCTTTCAAAGCTAGAGCCTCACTATACAAATTTGCTCACCTATGTTAAGCTACTGCTCCCCTAAGATCTCCCCCCACAACATCTTAATACAGTTATAGTACACCAGCTTCAGCTAGGGCAAGTACAGCTCCATGCTCATGAAGGACAAATGTACACCGCCCCCCCCCCCGAACAATGGATGTGCTCATAACACAAATCTGTGTGTTCCATCCTATCTACCTACAAAAGAAACACACCTTTGTATTGAGCTTCATCCTGTCTTTGTCTATTGCTGCCAGATGATGTGCCCCTCACCAAACTCTTCTAGGTATGAACTCTGTCCAAAGAACATGACAACCAACCCAACGTCTGCTGATCTCCTTCAGGTCCTCTTTCACGTCTTTCAACAAGGCTAAACCTTTCTGTACCACTAAGTTGCTCTCACCTAAATGTAGTAATATATCTCAGTTTCTACCCCATACCAACAGTCCATTCAAACATGATATTAACTCTCTCCATCTCATGCCCCCTTTCCCGTGCCAAGATATAGTGTACATGCCAACATGAAAACCCCAATTCAACCTGTGTGTACTGGACTTGACCAGCCACTCAGCCCACTTTATGAAGGGGTGTCCCACAATCCAGATATTCAAACCATTCACCAAGAGACCGGGAACGGAACCTGAAAACAGAAACAAAAATTGACAACCGGAACATGTCTTACAACTCCCTTTCCCCCTCTTACAGAAGGCTGAAAATAGTTAGATGACCATCTTCCCAATTCCATTATCATTTCCTGACTCCACTCCTGCCTTCCGGCTTCTGTAGCCTTCCCAATCCAAAATATATGTGCACCGAAACCCCAGGCATCTAGACCAATGTGTGCCAGAGCCTTGTGCAGTATTGCCAATAGCTGAAATGTGGATACTGGCTTCCCATCAACGTGTTGGAAAACCTTCCCCCCTGAACAAACCGAGGTTTGAAAGCCAATCCCCATTGTACTGGGCAGCACTTGGCCCCATGGTATGCAGGTAGCAGAACACTTTTGCCCTGACCCCCTTGATCAGTTTTGGACTTGTTATATTTCGTAGGGTACCCAAATATAGGCTTGAGTAGTCACCTGACCCTTCACCTACATTTACCGTACCATTGTACTACACAACAGGTTTTGGTATTGACCTTTTACCTATTTAAGCGCTGTATAAATGTCATGTGGTTTTCCCCGAAAACTAGCCTAATTAATTATGCATACGGATTCTCAGAATCACAGCAGGATTACCATCTTCCGCATAATAACTATGTATAAGGGTCACCCCTTCCGTCATCCCCAGCCGACATGACACAGCATGGTAGAACCCCTGAGGGTGCCTTTTTGGGTATACACACACCACAACTTTGCTGGGGCAAGCAGAGGAGAAAAGACTACCATGCTGACACACTAACGTGAGACGCTAAGGTGCCTGCATGCAGACACTCCAGCTCGCAGTGGTCTAACATCCCTCGTGGGGTGTCCACCTCAAGACCAAGATGGGGTTCCACAGTCTCTCACTTCAGGTAATGGGGTTAGCTTCAGCCTAGAAGGATTCTTGGTTCAACACCTACATACATGCTAGGTACACTAAGATACATCTAGTTAGGGTTGCATTGTAGGACTACATATTATTACTGTCATGTATTTATATTCTTGCACATATTCATTGTTTTTAGCACTATGATAGAAATCTACCATCCATTTACTCTGTTGGTACTTATAATCATTTATATGTGTTTCTGTCTATTGGTTTTTTCAGCACACCTATTTTACACTAGAAATACGCTGGTTCAATAAATGCTTATTGAAAAATGTCTCCACCGTTTATTCTGTGTATCTCTCTGAGAGCAAGTGAGCATGATTGTCTGAGCAAAAAGTACTGTACTGTTTCCATGATCCCTGATGGGACAGGGATGTCATGTTCGATAGTTGCCAAGAACTATTCTCTCCTTTGTAAGAGGAGTTTGCAGTGGCACTGTGAGCAAGCTGGTATACAGGCAAACATACCCGGTGGGGGTGTCTGGACTCAGTCTGGACACCAGTTCCACAGTCTATGTTGTCTAAATACGCAGATCCTATATAGGTTCATAGGAACTACACAACAGACTTGTAAAGCCAAATCCTTATCCCTTCCTCGCACCCATGAACCTCCCCCCAGAGTATCCCCAGCTCCCTTTACCACCCAAAAGCTCAGACACCCGAAAAGTGCCCAAAAACAACCACGTCATAAACGTGATAAAAATCACCATCTCTGTGTCTGGCAACTTGGTAAGAGCACATCACACAAGATGCTCAAAGTCAAAGGCCTCCCCTTAGGACCCAAAGGACCCTTTCTCCTGGACCACCCTTTAAGAATCCTCATGCCAAGCTCGCATGTGGAAGGGGTATTGCCCGACCACAGCTTACCCATAAATGTGATACCAACTAACTTCCCAGAAATTGTCCCCTGAAGTGCCCTTTTTCAATCAATTTCATTTTTAATTGGACTACGTCCTCCACCCTAGCCCATTCATCTGTCCTCCATTGCACTGAGCATTGCACTCAGCCAAAGCCTGGGGATTTGCCATTCTCGTGGATATTGCTTGCGAATCCTATACCAATTGAAGCATTCTTTTTCTCCTACTGTCCATAGGTCTTGAGGCATTCTGGTTCTGACTCTGCCCGCCTCCGTGGCTAGTCCATCCAATCTCTCCCACTGTGAGTGAGACAAGGCATCCGCAATGTAATTGTCCACCCCAAGTACATGTCTGGCTCTGAATACAATGTAAAGTTGTAAGCATTTACACACAAAGACCTTCAACAACTTCAGTAGTTGCGCATCCCTTGCAGACTGTCTGTTGACTACCTGTACCCCTGACATATTTTATATCTGAAACAGAACCTTCTTGTGCGCTAACTGCTCTCCCCATGATGCAAGTGAAAAAATTACAAAAATGCAATGCTGCGACTGCTTAGTTCCCACGATTGTGGCCATTCTTCAGCAAACAAGTGACCCTCCCAGTACAAGCCAAATCTGAAACCTCCGGAAGCATCTGAAAAAATATGTGAGTCCCAGTCCACTTCTGCCAAGAATGCTAAGAGAATCCCGTTAAAACAATGGAGAAAAACTTGCCACATCCTCAAGTCCTCCGTAACTCCAGCTGACAAACGCACGTGATGGTGTAGCAATGGTAGCCCCAAAAGAGCAAACCCCAACCTCCTATAGGAAGTCCTACCCGCTCTCACCACCCTGCATGAAAAATTCAAATGTCCCAACAGGACTTGTGCTACTTCCACTGTGACTTTAGCTTTTCACAACATTGCATCCAGCAGCCACTGCATGGTTCTTTTCTTATCCTCAGGTAATCTGGCTTCCATTACTCTTGAGAAATTAGATCACTGTAGTGGGATCTATTCTCTCTTCTGGTGTTAAGGGCACCCAGAGGTCCCCCATGAACTGGCAGCAAACACTGACAGTCTGTGGAACCAGAATTCCCACCAAAAAGTAAGTCATCTAAGTAATGTGTCATATGCTCATGGCCTGTGCAGCTGAAAAGAAACCATTGCTAGAAGGTGCTGAAGCACTCAAACAAGGCACATGATATGGAGCAGCCCATAGGTAGCGCTTTGTTTGAATATCATTTGCCCTCAAACTGGGTCCCCAGTAGCTGAAAGTCGGCAGAGTGTACCGACGACAAACAGAAAGTGGACAGTGACCGAAACCTGGTCCTCCAGTATAAAGTCAGACTGGCCCTCGTTCCATAAGAGGTGTTGAATCAGTCTAAACTGGCCTGGTTCCTTCTTGGGTACCACCCCACCACAATTAAGTCATCCATTGGCCATTCCTCAAAAGGCCTAAAATCAAGCCCTCTTGAATTTCTTTGAGCATCTTATCCCTCACTTGTGCTAGCTCGGTAATTTCAAATTATCTGCCCAGCTTCTCACCTGGGGCCCCCTATCCCATTCTAAAACCGCAAATAAACCCTTGCAACAAATTTTTAGCGTCATCCTAGCTGTCACACTGTGAAAGCCAAAATCTCAGTCTGTCCAATTTAATGGGTGTAAGAGCCCTTCCCTGCAGGTCCGTCTCCACTCTCCACACTTCTCTGTCTAGTAACCCCCTGCCGGTCCCTGCAGTGCCTCGGGGGACCCCTACTGTTGTCCCTGCTTGTTGGGGCTTGACCCTCTGCCCCGAAGGAGTTAACCAAAGCATGCCTACCTGCCCACTTGGAGCATTCATGCTGGAATTTACAATATTCCCTCAAGCAGCTCCCGTTATTGTAATTCTAGCAAGCTCCCCAGCTTGGCCTCTGCCTGCTCCCTCAACCCCTCCCCGGCAGGGATGCCACTGAAAGGGCTGATACACAATCGGTAACCCTCTAGCCATAAAAATTGTCTTAGCAAACTTGGCAGGCCAGATTATTTGCTGATAAATTCCATATACATTTCTCCCCATTGTGCCTATTGGTCAAATGCTATACGTGCCCTGAGTTCCGCATCATACTGGACCCATGCATAGCCACCATAGTTTATTTCTGCCTTTCCAAGGACAGCCATGTATTTGAAAAGTGTGACTGACCCCTCCCGGTACTTTTCGCAGTATATGCTAGCATATATAAGGGATGCTGCTGCCCAGCTCTCAATATTGACAGGCACCTTCGGTCGCTTGGACAGCTCACATTCTTCTTCCTTGGAACCATCCATCCTTTGAGCTTAGTTCCCTATGTAGTAGCTTCATCATTTCTACATATCCTCCCTTCCATATCCTTTCTTAGTGGCTGCCATGAGGTGAGCTTCCTCGGGCTTTGACTTCTCCATATAGGCAGTTTCTTAATGTGTAACTCTTTTCTCTCTGACTTATCTGATTACCCCCTTTCCTCTACCTTGCTATCATGGTTTGTGTCCTTATCTACTCCCATAGATTTGTCAGTCCCTTTCCTAAATGACCCCTGCTGTTCCTTACCTGGCTCCGTCAACCATGCGCTGTTTTGAACTCCCTGTTTCTTGTCCCCCCATTAAATCACATGCACCCACAGTGTGTTCGTCTCTACCCACGCCTTTATCCGGGACATAGCGCTCTTTGCTGAAGTGGCCTCCCCGCCTACTGGAGGCTCCTTTGCCTCTATACTCACAGATACCATTAAAGTGGTGTTCGCCCTGCTCGGCGTTGCCTTACCTGGTGCTAAAGTTGGTGCCCGGTCATGGGCCGCTGTCTCGCTTTGTGTCTCTCTGCATGACCCACCCCTTCTGCCATGAGTGTGCCGGGAACCTGCACCCTGCAAACTACTATGGCCAGATTGATTAGTTGATCCCCCCACACCTTGTACTGCTGCCTTCCCTCCCACTCTACCAGCTGCACCTCATCCTCCCCATGCACTTCACCGTCTTTCAAGCTCTCTTCCCCATAATCAAGGGCTCTTACATCGTGGAGCACCGACACATTTTGAACCCACTTATGCAGGGGGCAGTACCCTGCAATCCCAGCCTGTCCGCTGATGCTGAATGGCTTCTTCCATGAACATGACAATCGGGGGTTTCACTCCTCCTTCCTGCTCATTGGACTGCCAAGGCCACACCAGACCTCTTTGGGGCGATGATCCTGTCATCAGTCGCGTCAGTCCAGGTAGCAGTACGGGTCTGCTTCTTTCTTTTCCTCAGGGCAATGAGCCATACTGAGCTTTCCTGAGTCTGCTACCCCTACTGCCACGACAATCTGTAAGAGATAAGGCTGGCCCGGTGTGGTGGTATGACCCCAAGACTGCAAACCTCCTACTTAACCTGAGCCCCTCACACTACTGGAAACCCAGTCCTGAACACTAACACCTGTGCCTAACTGCACCCCATAGCTCATGCCCTCTGACTCGCCTCTGCTCACCCCCTGCCAAGTACCCCCATGGCTTACTCTACTGTACACCCTCATGGGGTCTTGGCTTTTTCACACACTACATGGCAACGTGCCCGGGAACCAAATATGTCCCCTGCATTGTCGTCCTGATCCTCCTCTTCATCCTCACCCCAAATCAATTGTGCGGCTGCTACTGCAGATGGGACCCCCCAGCGAGGGTCCGCTCCCCCACCCCTGAGTCCACTATCCCACCGTGTAAAGAAGCATGTGGGACTCTGGCTCATGCATGCTCCCCTGTTGCTGCCCCCTAAGGGCCACAGCACTCTAATCCCTGAAGGTGCCCTGCCGAGACAACTGTCTCTGTCCCAATCTATTGGGTTCCATCTACCCTGTAGTACTCAACTTGCGCCTGCTCTATCATCCAAAGCTGTGCTCTGTTCCTGAATGTTTCCACCCTTATGCATTAATTGAAAGCAAACCTGCCGAAAATCAACTAGCTGTGCCCCCTGTTCTCCTGACTCCTCAGAATTGTTATTGTGGGCTCCTTTTACATCTCCCCCAGCTTACCTAGATGGCACCACGCCCGGGGGTCTGGCGTGGTGGGGAACCCTTCTGCCGCCTTTCTCATTGGGCGACCGCTACTCTGCAAAGCCCCATCTGCAATAAGGTCCTGGCGCCCTGTGGCCTCCACAAGCTGCATGGCCTGGGCCACCATATCCTCCCTGGACATCAATGACAACATGGCAGTAAGAGCTCAACTCGTGCTGTAACAATGGAAAGAATTACAATCCTTGACTGGCTCTACCCCAGCCCAACTGGCTTTTCAGAGCCACGCAGTACACCATAGTATGGCGAGGCCTCAAGGCTTGGAACAGAACTTCCTGCCTACATACAAAAAGCTGGTTGGGGCCATGATGGCACAAAACGAACCACTTTTTTGTGCACATTCTCGTTGGCAGACTATCTATTTGCATTGGAAATGGTTGAGAACTAAACAATTTCTAATTAAACCCAGGCTGCCATGCCACGTCAGCACTCCGCAGATATATTTTCCCACTGATGAAAAGGCCATTTCAAGGAACATTCTGGAGATAAATTCCATAATAGAAGGCAAGGCACCCACATACAGTTGTTTATTGCACCCAAATTGTAGGAAATTTACACCCACCTTGCCTACACTTATTTTGTTGTTTATATTTCAGGTTCAATGCTCAGCACAAAACACCAAGAAAAATAAAATTAAAGAAAATTATGAACAGCGGGAGAGGGTGGTAAACAAACAGAAGTAGTGTGGGTGAAGGAGGGCGACAAGAGGGCAATGTAGGTAGGGGGGTGCATGTCTCAAAGTACAAACACAGCCAAGTGTGGGAGGAGGTTGGGAGTGCAGCTGGCTTGCTCGTTCAGTAATTTCAAAAAAAGTACCTGCAGAGCAAAATAGCCAGTGGAAGAGCATTGGCCAGTAGCCAGTGGCCAGTCACTGGAAGGTGTAATTGGTCCAAGTTCCATTGACGGCATGGATGGCAAAAGCAGAGTAGGAAGTGAAAGCAGATGACGTGCTGGTCAATTAGAAGGAAGTAAATTAGAGCGTCGTTGGAATCAACAAATGGTAAGTTTTTCACGGGCTGCCAAATAGTACTTGCACTGGAGCTGCTGGTGCTTAGTGTGTACGTTGCATAAACTATAGCCAACATGATAAGTGACATAGTTCAAAGCATGGATATTACAATGGATAAGGACATAAAAACCTGAAATGGTTTGTGGCGTGGTACTAATGAGATTGTCGAAGTTGCGGTGGTAGTTGGACTTACCCTGTAGGCATCAGAATGTACCACAATTAGTAGAAGATGATACAAAACATTAATATAAAGGTATTTTCCATAGAATTTGTACCAAACAAACAAGCCACCCATCGCCATGGTCAGTCTCATCTATTATAAAAACTGTTTAGAAGGTAAACTGATCATTTAATACTTCCAATTAAAACGTATCAATTAATTACCAATTATGTAGTGGGTGTCACGCATGTCTCTCCGCTACTCTGACTCCAGAAGGCTGCAAGTAGGATCCTGTCCAGTTCTTCATGGTGAGACCAAGTGTCCTCAGTGTGGATGCCTAGCCACAGAAAGGATGGCATTGTGTGCAGGGTATTGTGTACATGGAGGGGGCAGCATTATGGGCAGTCCATTGCCTGCTGTATGAGGAAAATACCCAGTGACCTACCAGTGTAGGTCTGTGAGGGGAGGGTGTCTGAAGTTATCATTCTCTTCCGGGGCATGGGCGATCACTATCAATTTTGGGAGAGGATCAGGGCTGATTTCATACCGTAAACCTAATCTGCAAACATACTAGGGGGTGTAGCTCTCCCTACAACCATTTCGACTGCACTACACACACTATCAATCTCTGAAGCTAGCATTCTTAATAAACCATGTCTGAAAATATATCAGAATATAGTTGGCTCTATTCTTGGAATTAAATCAGATCCATTTTCTTTTTTCAATTCAATTCAATTCAATCAATCATCATTTGGTAACAAATATATCCATAAAAGCACAGATCAGATACCAGCATTAGAGTATGTGAGACTGTAAAAATACACAAATATAAAAACAGCAACATCATAAAAACAATGTCCAGTTAGTGAACTATGAACACAAATCAATAGCAGCATGGTCGTAAAATTAACTATAAAGTGCAATCGAATAAATAACAATACATCAGTTTAACATAATGCCAAAGGAGAAAACATATAAAATATGCATAAAAACTACCAAAGTAAGTACGGAGGTGGATGAATAAATAAACATGAGCATCCAAATGTATTACTACTTATCAGGATAGTAAATTAAAGGACTGTAAAAATCAAACATCAATGAATGCTCATTGAGGCACGTGAGCGAACTGCCGCTTTCAAAAAAGATTCCACTCGGAAGACCAAATCATCCTCCTCTAACTTAAGAATTTCTGTGAAGGCTACTTTATGATCAATAATGGCAGTTTTCTTGAAAAATGGAATCAAAAACCATTTGAAATGTATTTGATAGAAATTACAAAAGAATAAAAAATGTAACATCGATTGATTACTGCGATTGTCACAAGGGCATGGCATTTGGTCAAGGTTAACATTAAACCCTAAGGGAAAACAGAGCAGAAGTTTCAAGGTGCCCGCCCGTAGACGAAAAAGCAAACCTCTTTCCCCTTTACCAATATTCTTTAAGAGATAACTAGATGGCAAGTATGATAACGAACAGCGTGCATCTTCTAAAGACATATACCTTGCGACTGAGGATTTCAAGAGCTTTTTTACATATCTTGCACTACTATACTTATTGTATGGGGCCGCCTGAAGGAATCTTTTGTTTAATCCACCCATGTCACTTGGATTTAAAAAATATTCTCAAGATTCACGCTGTTTAAGCTCTCCCTTACAGCAGCAAGCCTAGGTATATCCCTGCCCTTTTCACATTTAAGGCAGTCAGTTATTATATCTCTGGTGAGGGTCGCCACCTGGTTTTGCCAAATTTTAAGCCAAAATATGGCTGGGCAAGCCCTAATGTAATCTTCGCTATATGGCAATTTCAATTCTTTATGACAGATATACTGTGAGGAAGAAATCGGGGCCCCAGAAGTTTCCTGCAAAATCTATTTTCCTCACCCTGAATACCGCTACACTTTATAAAACCCCAAACTTCTGCGCCATATGTTGCGGTGGGAATACATTGTAGTTTGAAAATTTTGATAATAGATAATACCACCTCAGCCTTTTTCGGTTGGGGAAGGGACAGGATAGAGTTACTTACTCTTAAGAACTTGCTCCTACTGTGTGCCACACGGTCAACCCAAGAACCGTTGGCTGCAAATACCAGCCCCAAGTAGGGGAAAGTGCAAGTGCGATGTAAATATTCACTGCCTATAGAAATTCTGTTACTGGGATGCATTTTTGGCCTACAGGCCATTAAAAAGGATTTTTTTAAATTAGTACAAAGATCTAAACCGCCCATAAAATCAACAAAGCCCCGGACTAAAGTGCGCAGTGCGTTTGGTGTGCGGCCCATTAGGACAGCATCATCCACGTATAGTCAGGCGGGGAGTGTATTACCATTAATACTAGGAACATCATTAGTGAGTTTGGTCAAGGAGTCATGTAAATCATTAATATATAAAATAAATAGGAGAGGAGATAGTACACACCCCTGCCCGACCCCTCTACCAATATTGATGTCCTGTGACACCTCACCGCCTTTACTCATCCGCACCCGGGCTTTCAGGTCCCTATGTAGATACGTCAAAAAATGAACTAAGACCTCGTCCAACCCATATTTTAAAAGAATCAACCATAAACGTGACCTGCTAACAAAATCAAAAGCTGAAGTAAGATCCATAAAAACCAAATAAATAGGAGATTTCCGTGCTACAGTATATTTGCCAATAATCAAGTTAAGGTTTAGGCACTGTTCTACTGTGCCTATTTTACTTCTAAAACCTGACACAAATTTAAAATATGTTCTTCCTTGGCCCAGGACCTGATCTTGTTAAACAGGACCCTTCCAAGAATTTTCAATGTATTGTCAATCAAGAAGATCGGTCTATAGCAGCTAGGGTTGGAGCGATCATCTATTTTTAAAATAGGAACAATAATGCTGGTAGACCATGTGCTAGGAATTGAAGCAACGGTCAAGTTATTAAAAACATTAAGTAAAAGGGGCGCCCAAAATTCTGGTTTGTATTTAATAAGATCAATGGGTAGCCCATCAGAACAAGGAGCTTTATTGCCCAGACTTTGATGAATAGCATCCTCAACTTCTTGACACGGATATCTCGATCCTTGAGGCTATTTGGTAATGATATAAATCCTCGTTTTGTGATGTAGCTAGATAGATCTTAGAAAAGTGGGCTTCCCATGCTTCACTAGTAATATTACAGCTTATGGGAGTTAGGGTAAGACCCTCAGATCTCATATCCTTGACTGCTTCCCAGAAACTGTTCCCGTTATTGAGTCTGGCGGCGCAAGCAAGATTATCCAATTGCTCTTTTAAAACCTTGTCTTTCCGCTGCTTCATAATATATTTATATTGGTGCCTTAAAGACTTAACGAGAGCTGGATCCCTCGGATTCATTACAAGTACCTTATGAAGCTCTCTGCTTGCTCGAGAACAGGCACTGTTAAACCAACATGGTCCATGATTAGATTCCACTATAAGCCTAGATATCATTTGTTTGATGTCCCCACAGAGTTGGTTAAAAGCATTAATTACCTCAGGGTTATAATCGGTTAATGACAAACAGGTGTCAATAAGTGTCAGATGTGATTTTATCATTCTAAAAAATAAGTCATTATTGTCAACCCCTGCCCAAATCAATCTTATATTGTCGGTAGAGGGTGCTAAGTTACTAGCCCCACACTCTTTAACGAATTCCGGCCTAGGGGCGAATCTTATTGTTGTTGTAATGGGATTATGGTCACCCTGGAGAGTTGGTATAACCTCAGCCTTTAACAGACAATCTTCTAGTGGGGCAGATATAAAAACATAATCAATAATGGAAGCACAACCTTGCCCTCTATATGTTTGCACAAAATGATTATCTTTATAAGGCACAGCCGCAATTTCCATTACATTTATTAAATTGTAGTTGGACAGATGGTTCAGCAATTCTACCCCCCTATTACATGGGCCACGTTGGCGAGGGGTCCATAATTAGTTCATTATTCCTAGAGAGCCTAACATTGAAATCGCCACCTAAACAAATACTAACTAGTTTGTCGAACACCTTTTGGCTTTGTAAACTTTAGATAAAATTAAACAGATTAATGAAATTTTTGTTTGGGGCAGTGCAGAAATCATTATTATAAAAGTTAGTAAAACAGATAGAAGCCCCCTTGTATAAATCAGAGCCGGAAAATTATCATTAACTGTGGCAAGAGCCTTAGCACTTCCGCCTGCAGAAATGTTGACCCAAATTTAGAGTCCGCCAGATGGGCAGCCGACCTTGGGAGCAGGGACAATAGCATAAAAGCATTCAAACCCTTCTAGATGTCATTTTTGTGTTGCCCAAGTTTCTTGTTTGTCCCTCTTGGTTCAGTTGGATGCAGGCTTGTGTCCCACTTACAAATTTTCTTGTCTGTATTGTTCCTATTCGAATTTTTAAATATTAAATATCTGACCTCTGTCCGGCTGGACAAGTTATACAAATATAGTACTGACTGGATCGATATTCATTTCCCCCCCTTTTTACTGTTGTTTCTCTAGGGACCACTGTTCTTAAAAATAGCTTAATTTCCAAGGTCCCTGGCAGACCTTACTAGGGTTCCCTTGTTTCTTTATAACAAGTTTCTTGCAGCATAAGTATATCATATTTTCGACTGTTTTTATCCAATCCTCAGAATTGATTTTAGATGCCAAGCCAGCGATGTTCCAACTCAATATATTTAGATTTGAATCAGTTTCAGAGGTAAAATGTCGATGCCAAGCGGCATCGGCATGACTGGTATAGAAGTAGTCTCGTCTGGTGTTAAAGAAGGGGCCAGTCAATCCTGGCTATCTAAGCCAGACAGAGTGGAAAACCTATTATGCATAATCAAAGAAAAAGCATCATGGGTTTTCAGCCCCAGGGCTGGCTTATAAAAATAGCCCAGGGGCAGTGACCAGACAAGGGTAGAGTACGCAGTGTTGGGCTCCTGTGACATCAATAATAATTTTACCAATCGTGGTTATTGGAAATTGATAACTATACAATCACCCTCAATATTCTCCGGGGAAGTGCCAACCCACCCTACCCTGCGTACCATATTGATATTGCTTATGTTTGCCACCCGAAACCCTTTATGTTGTACAAGCCAATCAGCGCTTTTGTTTCGCAGCTGGTCCTAAGTCTCTACCTGGTCTTTTCTGAGAGGAGGTACCCCTGCTAGAACCAATACATAGGGACATGCTGCAGGCGGAAGGCTAAGGACTTCCCTACTACCCCCAGTTGTTACCATACTCGTGGGATTTGAGCTGCCCTCACATTGTACACTACCCCCTGAATTTGCTCTATCTAAGGTGATCATGGGGAACACTATGTGGAGCTGATGACATATGTAAAGATGTAGTAGGTAGACTGCTCACAAGCCCAACATTAGATGGCTTATCCTGGGTAGCAATGGGTTTAGATGAAAAACAATCCTTAACGTTATTGCAGGTATCCCAAGCACCTTAAGAAGAAATAAATGTTGGTGCCAGTGCCTGCTGACCAGGGTTAGATGCACTAATAAGATTAATATTTGCCCCGTGTTGTGTAGCGGGCCTAGGGGTATTAATTTGTGAGCTTAGTCTATTTGACAATAACAGGTCAAGGTGCCTACAAGGGATTTTGTTAAAAAATTCTTCTCCAATTATTGATCAAAGAGTTTCTTTACGGGTGAGTCTACTTAAAACAGACACCCCAATGTCAATCGATTAGACCAAAGAATGAATGAGTATATAAAGCACAAACACAGGAATATCTTTTATGAAGTATACAAAAATATTTATATGTATACATCAAATTAAGAAGGAGTACAGATGAACAGTGAATTAAGCAATAAATCATGAATGAGGGAAACCTAAATTTATCCTACACTTCATGAAAAAACATCTATTCCAATGGAAACAACAATGACATATCTCCTGATGAGAATAATGCTCAATTGAATATACTGAAAATTGTGGAAATAGATGATGGAGTCGACGTTTCGGTCTTGGATGGCGTCAGTCCGTCAGACCATCTTCAGGACAGTAGATATTGCATATAAAAAATGACCCTTTACTGGTTGGACTCAACACGAATAATCACTTTCATGGAGATGTGGTTCTCACCGCTTATATAAATAGCAGAGCTGTCACGGATCAACAGATCAGGATCAATCCGAATTTTTGCTAGCACTTTCAAAAAGAGGATCGTGACCTCTCGACTCACGGTTTCTTTACTGTGTCTCAGAAATCAGTTACAAAGCGAGTGGGGGAGCCAGTGTCAGTCCACAGAAACAAGATACGGTCTATTTGACAGCATCTCCAGATGATCTAGGTGCTTACAAAGGGCGGTAAAGTTTTTGTCCACAAGTTCTTTAATACGCTCACATACAGTGTCCACAATAAAATTGATTGAGGTATCGCCAAGTCTGCAACAAATAGAAGAAGTTTAAGCGGCATCAGTTTGTGTACAAATAGAACAATTTTTTGCCTTAGTTGATGTAGACTTAGCTGTGGGATCAACAGTCACAACATTCGGGGAGGGTGCGGAATCCCGTATCCATGAGCTCAGGGCGGTACGAGGATGATTAACACAGGGGGTTGTTTTCTCTTGGAGCTAGTAGGTTTAACCAATTTTCTTTTCCGTTTGGCCCCTGTTGATATTGTGATCGAGGGTGTGTCTCTATCCAATGAGCTTTCACCATTGCAGGGTGCCACGGGTAGACCCTCGTTATCCTCAATATTGTTGTTGCTGGGTCTTAAGGGTGACTGAATACTTGAGGCGCTACTCTGCGTACTGGGCACCACGGAAGGACCAGCGTGATCATCTAGGTCACCCCTGCCATGATGCCAGACTGTGGTGCCACCATTTCCAAAGACAGATGCCTCTCCACTAACTTAATTTCATTAGCGACAATATTAATTGCTCTTTCCAGCATGCTGTCTATGCTTGTGGGGGTTCGGGAGCTTGATACTCCTATACGTTTCCCCCTATTTTATATATCTCAGCGCTTAAAATTATTGATTAGATGTGGCTCACCTCAGCAAACTTAGTGGATAACACTTGAACGAGGGGTGGCCCAGCCCAGCCTCTTCTGGACTCTGACAGGTGCAGACGGGCCCGCCCTTGGGCCGGGCTTCGCCCGTGCACGGCCTGGGCTCGCCCGCGCATGTCTCGCGCTGCAGGGCCCTGGCCGCAATATAAGTGCCTCCTGGTGGGTGTGAGTGGCATTTGCAGCGGCTACGCTGCTGGGAATGCTGGTAACTGTGGTTCAAACTGCCCCTGTTGACTTCACCCTCCTCACAAGACCGGGAGGGGCACTGGAGGCAAAACAGTGGCTGCAACAGATGAGATTGACCTCCCGCGCTGTGGGATCCCTGGCCGCAGTATAAGCGCCTCCTGTCGCGTGTGAGTGACGTTTGCGGTGGCCGTGCCGCTGGGATTGCTGGGAACTGTGGTCCAAAATGCCCCTGTAGACTTCACCCTCCTCGCAAGACCGGGAGGGGCACTGGTGGCAAAATGGTAGCAACAACAGGTGAGATTGAGCTTCCGCTCTGCGGGAGCCCTGGCCGCAATATAAGCTCCTCATGGTGCGTGTGAGTGGTGTTTGCGGTGGCCGTGCCGCTGGGAATGCTGGGAACTGTGGTCCAAACTGCCCCTGTAGACTTCACCCTCCTTGCAAGACGGGGAGGGGCACTGGCGGCAAAACGATGGCAGCAACAGATGAGATTGAGCTCCATTTTCTTTTTGTAGGGAAAGATTTAGGAAAGACAGAGAGTTTGACAGTGGCGGCTCGCCGAGGGAGTGCTGCGGGGTGGTGCGGTGGGGGAGGGGCAGGGTGGGGGTAGTAGAGTCCAACATACGACAGACAGGAGTAAGGTAAGTAATTAAATAAATAAAACAATTTACCTTGCGCGCGCTGCATCGCTGAGTTGGCTCCGCAGCACTCCGTCGGCGAGCCGCCACTGGAGTTTGACACCCTACATTATAGAGTCTATGTTAGTGCAAATTATGCTTTTGCTGCTTCTATTTTGGCACTGAAACTTTAATAGCGGAACAGTAAGTCTTATACTGATTTCCTATAGGGCTGTACGTGGAATAATTACAGAAGAACAATTTATTTTATTCGCCTTTGGTAGCAATTTCTTCAGCTCCAAATTAAAGATCAAGAGGGAAATGATTGTGTAATAAAGAGCAATTTAACATAAATGTGTGCAAAATAATTCCTAAGAATTTAATTTCCCTATACATCCAAATGTCTTCACCGTACAATGGCCTCTCAACCAGTCATGGCAGATGATCAGTGTCACAGGAATTCTCTATTTTCAATTGCATCAAAGCCTCATTTGTTAATCCAAGGTCAAGTTAGTCAAAACTAGCGCCCGTTTACAGCTTTGTGCCACCAACTACAAACAACAGCAGAGCTCTCTTTTGCCATAGGACCTTTTTAGGTCGAGGACCGTCGAAGGCAGAACCGGAAGTCAGAGATTTAATGTTTCTGAGAGTGGCTCCTTAGCCCGCCTCTCTTTTTGCCTCTCCTCCATTGGCTGGCTTCCTAAACGGAGGCCAGCCATTGGAGGAGAGAGCCGTCCCTCCAAATAGGCTCCGTCTTTTTCAGATTCGGGGGCGTGCTCCGTGCTGTTCTTTCCACTTTTTAGCCACGCCCCCGAATCTGAAACCGCCGCTGCGTTTCTCCGAGGCATTTCTGCTTCGCCTCGGAGAAAGGCGGTGGTGTTCAGGGCGATTCCCTCAAGCACGTAAGACTTGTTAGTTTCTCCCGACCGCTGTGGCCTCCCAGCTCTCTCTCTCCCTGCCTCCTCTTCGACCCCCGCTTGTCTTCCTCCCTGCACTTTGAGTCCCCTTTCTCCCCTCTTTGACTACCTTGTGTCTTCCTCTCTCTCTTATTTCACTTCCTCCCTCGCTCCACCTCTCCCTTCCTGACTTTTCTTGCCCACCATCTCCCTCTCCTGTTGGAGGTCCTGGCCGGCTCGTTACGCCTTCCCCATTTCTCCCTCCCCCTTCTTTAACTGGCTGCCTCTTCCCCGCATAGCCGCGCACTCCTCGGTGATCCTCGGCAGAGAGCAGCCGTTGCACGGCCACGATGATGGAGAACAGGGTGTTCTGCTGCTTCGCTTTCTACGCGGCTGCCGTGGTGCTCAAGATGTTCCTGCTGGCGATCCTTACCGGCCAGCTGCGGCTGCGCAGGAAGGTGGGTGCCCCCGGCCTGATCCCCTCCCACCCCTGCTGGCATGTGCGCGTGATGGGCCTGACACCCCCGTGCTGGCATGTGTGCGAGAGTGTGACGGACCCCGCGTCCGGCTTACGCCCATATCAAACCCTCTCCTTTGACTGATCCTTACCAAACTCCAGAGGGAACATTAAGAAGAGACAGTTCTAGCCGGCCAGATTGCGCGTGAGGGCTTGGGGTGTCGGGTGTGTGGTTGTATGAGGGCGACTGTGGCCAGATTGCGCGAGAGGTCTTGGGGTGTCGGGTGTGTAGTTGTCTGAGGGTGACTGTGGCCAGATTGCACGTGAGGTCTTGGGGTGTCGGGTGTGTGGTTGCCTGAGGGTGACTGTGGCCAGAGTGTGTGTGAGGTCCTGCTGCTGTCGGGTGTGTGGTTGTTAAGTGTGTGACTGTGGCCAGACTGCGTGTGAGGTGTTGCGGGTGTCGGGTGTTTGGTTGTCTGTGTGTGACTGTACGTGTTCTTGTGTATGCTTTTCTGTATGCCTCATTTTGTACCTGTGTGCCACCAGTATTCGAACTGTCCGTGTGGCCCTGTTGTTTGTGTGTGTACGTTTGTGTATATTCACCACCGAGGATGTTATCCAGACTCTTTCCTCTCAGCCTGGAGCCGACTCTTTCCTTCTCCTATTTGTCGAGCCCGTCTCCACAGTACTCTCTCTGGTTGGTCTAGCCCTTTAATTTATAGCGCTTTGGAGCCCTATGAGGCGATGCACAAAGACCGGTAAAGATAGTGTCCAGAAGCGCCGAGTTTTCCTGCTTTCCTTGTTTGCTGCGCTGCTTTGTGCAAGCGCCGCGAAGCATCTGACTACCGCTATATGTCACGCCGTAAACCTAGCGACCTTAATAGGATGTAGGACCTTACCTCCTCGTTACCCTACCCCCCCAAGTAATTACTTAATGAGGCCGCCGCGCCTCACAGACACACCCACTTCCCTCCACCCCCATCACACCTCCTGTTTTAGTTTACACAAGCCCCACCTCCCCACCTAGTACAGTTGGCCTGGTCCCAACAGGCTGGAGGGAGGGGTTAATTAATTAGGTTGAAAACCTTACTTGGAGTAATGCAATTACGTAATTAAAGCAGTAACTATAGGGAAACAGAAGGTTTAGCAAGAGCTGAAACAATGTAGGCTCCCAGGAGCACAACCTTACACCCCACAACCCACACCACCGAGTAAGTAAACCCCTGGCATCGTGTTATCAAGTACGTCACAAGGTACGTGGAAGTATTCATTCCTTTCTTTTCTCCAGCCGGGGTCTCTGCACCCACAACCCTGCACTCACCGCAACTCCCCATCTGCACTTCATCAGGTTAGAAAACGTTGCTCAACAAATCATAACTTATTCTAGTGTTTCGCGTTGGCTCCGCCTCCTGCCTGACACTTGTAGTAATTACACCGGTGGCTCTCAGCAGCCGATGCCCGCCTCTGACTTCCAGAAGTGCCAGTGTCGAGGGGTCCGTGCCAGCCTTCCCGTTGAAGTGCAGTGCCCGTGTCTGCCAAGGGAACCAAAACAAACAAGTCTTTATCGAGACAATGTTTAGTTTTACTGTCCGGCACATCCATGCTTTCACCCTGATGCTGTGACGCGCAACCAATAAAACACGAGGCCAGCACAGTCATTACCAAAAGAAAAGACTGTTTCGCTCCTAAGCCTGAGGGGTGCAGCAGACGACCTTGGTGTGGGGGCGGGGGTCCCCTCTAGCGGTGGCCGGGCCAACAGAGTAACAGGGAGAGCCGAGCCAAGGGTCTGGCTCGGATCGTAGAGCCCGTGCCCGAGCCGAGCTCTGAAAATGCGTTATGCGAACCATGCAGAAAGCATCACATAAAATATGAGTGGCTAAAGTTCAAGAAGTGCATTTCTACAGCACGTGGGGTCTTTGACATTAAAAGGGCACATCATACCACTGTACTGAGGAGTACTCACTAAAGGGATACTTTCGTACACTTTGTACTCGTACTTGAAAGTACTTTCGTACACGATAATGAAGCAGAGACCTTTGCTGGAATAAAGGTGCAAAGTAGTCTGTTGTGAAGTGATCTTAAACCCTTGGGCACGTGCTCTGTGAAACTGACAACATATATCGTGGATTCTGCCTATGACCCATACTGTAGTATCGTCCACACAGAAGCAGAACAACGCACCAATCCTTGATGTCAAGAGCTACCCATCCAGGGACTGGATTGCACAGTGTGGATTGGGAAATCTACGATCAGTTCCGGCTTCTGTGCATCACTGAACTGTGTGATCTTAGGCTAATTCTTTATTTTACCCAACCTCCTTTTTGTCGTTATCACACATGTAGGCTGTCCTGTTTTCAGTGTGTCCTGTCTGTGGATTTCAAAGGTGAAATCATTGCTGATCGGTGTTTATTTGGTATTCTGAACCTGCAAAATAGAAACAAGCATTGGCATAGCCAATAGGTCTCGCTTTTAGGACCTTATAAGTATTTAGTTATGCAACTGTTGCATAGTTAAACACTATTGCATTCTGGGAGTTGTAGTGGTAGCTGACAACCTTTGAAACGCATCGGTCGGGGGAAGAGGGGGGGCTATTACCTTGGTTTTGAAGGCAATGCCTGGGAGTGGACATTGTGTCATCTGGTGTAACCCGCTGCCACCCTTGTGTGTTCTTGTTTTTTTTTTCTGCCTCCTTTATGTTTGTTCTTGTGGGTGGTTTTTAGGTCGAGGACCGTCCGGTCTGCCGAAGGCAGAACCGGAAGTCGGAGATTTAATGTTTCTGAGAGTGGCTCCTTAGCCCGCCTCTCTTTTTGCCTCTCCTCCATTGGCTGGCTTCCTAAACGGAGGCCAGCCATTGGAGGAGAGAGCCGTCCCTCCAAATAGGCTCCGTCTTTTTCAGATTCGGGGGCGTGTTTCGTGCTGTTCTTTCCACTTTTTAGCAACGCCCTTTTTTAGGCGTGTTTTTCTCTCCTCCTGCCAATGGCAAGAGGAGAGAAAAAGAAACACGCCCCCGAATCTGAAACCACCGCTGCGTTTCTCCGAGGCATGTTCATGGCGTCCTCTCCCCCTAGCTAGGACAGTAGCACCTGCGTTTTAACGGTTGATTAAGTCCTCTCATGTTGAGCGTACAAAACTTTAAGTAGCTTGACCTGCTTTAGGAGTAACCAGGTAGGTGTTTGTTATGGGATGCAGCCTCATGTCGAGCCTGAAGTTATTGCTAAAATGCACATAGAGCCCTGCAGCTGACACTCAGGGGAGCTCTGGTACAGACACACTACTCATGGGCGCGTCGGCAGTACAGTCAGGGAGGTACTCAATACACACGGGGTCTAGAGAGACCCTCAGCTCGCTCACACGGGAGCGTTGATATACAAAGAGGCGTAGGAAGCCCTGATCGGCGCGCACGTACTACACATTGGAGACTCGGAGCTCAGAGAGTACACAACCGGGGCGAGGGTAAAGCTGTGGTACTCGCAGAGCCAGGACAGACTTCGAGTGCGCAAACAGGGTACAGATACGGGGAGCCACAGAGCACTACGCAAGGGAGCCAAGGAACACACCAACAGTACAGAGCGAGGGATGGTAGAGAGCTCAGGTGCTAACAGTGACCCGGGGAGACCAACAGAGCGCGCACACAGTACAGAGCCAGGGCCGCGCGGAGAGATGTGGTGAACACAGAGCCCCGTGAGCCCTGCGCACACACACACAGGAGCTCTGGAGCACACACCGCCCTGAGAAACCGTGTGTCTTCGCAGTCCCCAGACGCGCGCTAATGCGCACAGAGGCCCGGGAAGACTGGTTCTGTGGCGCACAAATCCCTGGGGTACCTCGGAGCACGCTTGTAATAAAGAGCCCCAGAGGGACGTGACGCGCACAGGGTAGAGAGGTGTGTGTGTGTGTGTGTGTGTAAGAGCACACCGATACATACACGGGGAGGGACTCTTGTGCGCACACAGTACAAAGCCGATGATCGCGCTCGTGCACTGACCACAGGGGAGCCCTGATATACGCATCGACTGGTGAACGCATGTGGTACAAAGACCACGGTGGCTGCGCAGCACCGAAAACTCAGCAGGGAAATGAGTGCGTAGTCTATCGTGGTGGAGAGTACGGGGAACCCCTGGTGCGCACAGATAGCGCAGACCCCGAATCTCCGCAGCGCAGTTAGAATAGAAGACATCAGGTGACTAATGGGCTCTTTGTCTACTGTTGAACGGGGTTGCCTGTTACCTTGCTTTTGTTTTTCTTCTGCTCTGAAATATTGAACTAAGAGGATCGGGTGTAACAAGTTACTAATTTGTAGCAATTTCACATCACTGTTTCACTACCTCACTCTCTCTCACTACATAACTCTCCCTACCTCACTACTCCACTCTATCTCACTACCTCACTATCTCACAACTTCTCTCTCTCAAAACATCACTACCTCACTCTTTAGCTCACAACCTCACAACTTCACTCTCTCTCTCACTCTCAATCACTCTCTATCTCACTACCTCACTCTTTCTATCTCACTAACTCACTTTCACTCTCTCTTTCACTACCTCTCTCTCTATCTCACTACATCACAACATCACTCTATGCTTATATATCACTACCTCACAACATCCTTCTCCCTCACTACCTCACTCTTTCACTACCTCACTCTCTCTATCTCACTACCTCACTCTCTATCTACCTCACTCTCTATCTCACTACCTCACTCTCTATCTACCTCACTCTCTCTCACTACCTCACTCTCTATTTCAATACCTCACTCTCTCTCTCTCTATCTCACTACCTCACTACCTCACTCTCTCTCTGCTAATGCAATAGGCATCACATATGCAAAAAAAAGCTAATGCCAATAGAAATGATAATGCCATTTATTTAGGGATACAAAAATGATAAAAAATAATGAACAATACCAATAGCTCTACCTATAATATTGCCGAGACCATTGCATTGTAAATGCTTGTTAAAAGATGGTATTAAGGGGCAACCTTACATGGAAGTCTTCAAAGCCCGGAAGGAGTTTCCGTATGCCCACAGCCAGCACAAGATAATCAGCGCATCATCAGCTGATAATAATAATTTTGCCACTGTCTTTCGCCTAAAACTTTAAGCATCACCCTTACCGGAAAGAAGTTCCTAAATAAATATATTTGGATTGATATGTTGCTGTATGATGAACACAGAATGCATTATTTTTTCTAGAAAAAATGCTTTATCTGCTTACTGGCTTGGAATGTTGCAATGCTGCGTACAGCTAGCATGGGAGAATATGTTGTTCGTTGGTTTGATGATTGTGGCTTGTGGTGTAACATATTCACGCAAAAGAGCAAATGGCGCTCTTGCAATCTACAGTAAAACAGGTTTAAGTGTGGGGTCGTAAAGACAAAGTGGAGTGCGTCTGAACGGTCTGTCGATCATGTCACTGCTGTCGAGTGTGATGATTTGTGATGCAGTAAATTATTTTTAATAAAATCTAAGGCTGGGCGGAGCTAGTGGAGTTGCAGTATGTGGAATTCCGCGTAGTTGCCCCCCCCCCCCGGGAATTCCGCGAAGCTCTGCTCTGCCCTCCCCTACATTTAATTATGTACCATTAGAGGCGGGGACAGCCAACTCCCTCACCCTCCTGTCACTCACAACACCCTCCAGCCTTTAGGCTGCACACAGGATTGGGAGATGCGGGATGGGGGGTCTCCACCTCTACTATATGCACAGCAGCTTGTGCTGAGGATGTACCTGCTACAAGACACATCACACATGTTGGCTAGTCTGGAGCTACGTCACTGCTATATCAAAACCCTACATTTAAACATCTTGTCTAAACAATGTGGTCCCTCTGTCTTTTTTCCTAGATCTGTCTAGCTTCATCCTCTCCTTCTGTTCCTGCACTGGGCACCTGCCTATTTGAAACTACCCCAATACCCCCCCCACACACACACGCTTTTCAATGTTTGAACTGCTCTCTTCCTGGAGCAGGACCCCCCTCCCCTCTCTAACCCCACACACATCTGATTGTGCATTGATAATTAAATATGCCACCTACTCAGTGAATTTTCGAAGCTTTTTGCTGCCACTAGCTTCAAGATGTGGCTGGAATTATCCCTTGAACTTTCGCTTTCTTGGCCCAGTCCCTCTATGATACATTTTATTTAAGAAATCATTTCTCTGCTTATTGTTTCTGTCACGGAGGCAGGTTAGAAAGAACTTAAATACTTACATTCACCTTCTTGCCTTGCCAGTGCCCATGCTGCGTGCAGTGTATGCAGAGACTGCTGTAATTGGCTCAGGAGGACTGGAACAGGAAGTGGTCATTACCCCCAGGTCCCTCCTGTCCTCATCCCATTCCTTAACTAACTGGAGATGAACATCTCCGCGACAGAAAAAAAAGAACAGGAGCATGCTGGGATACCCACCCACTCCCTCCCACTGGGAGTACATAAGCGGTACCAGCCCAGCATGCAGCCTGTTCTTTTTTTCTGTCTTCCGACAGAATGGGACGTGTTTGGACTTACCTGCTGGATTCTTCGTTGGACGTCTCGTCAGGGTTGCTGGGCTGTCCTCGCTGTCCTCTTTACGCGTTCTCATGGCCTGCCGGACTTGCCAGGAGCCGCGTTTCTTGCCGCCCAGGCCCTTTGCGGCTGGGGCACCATTCCTCCCGGTCTCTTACGGGTTGCAGTGCGCATCTCCCTGTGGCTTGACCGGTCTGGGGGACGCGCTACTGCGGCTGTTTGGCGGGTCCTGGGGCTCTGCTGGCCGATGCTCCTGGGCCCCCTGCCTGTCGTTTTGCTGCCTTCATGATGGCTCAGCGTGTTGAGTGCTCGCCCCGGTCGGCTGCTGTGTTATGGAGGTCGCAGAATCGGATCAAGACAAGCCGGGTGCAGCTCCTCCACCTTTCTCCTGACGGCCTCCTCCAATCTTCCTGGCGCCCCTGATGCAAGGTTGGGTTGGTCCGGGGGCTGGCCTTGCTGTGGCCTCGGAGGCCGTTTTTGGCAGGCTGCTCCACCCGGTGCTGGTTTCCTGGTGCGCGCCTGCGATGGCTGATGTGGGGGGCAGTGAGCTTGTGGTGCGCTCTTCATGCCCCCTTGGTGAGTACCGCATAGCGTTTTTTCATTTTTCTACAGTATCACACGGACTGTTGAGGTTATGTCTGCATCCCCTTCTCTCGTGTGTGCTCTTTTCGTTTGTGTATTGTGTTGTGTGGTGCTCCGGATGTGCTGGGTGTTCCATCAACTGTGGTTTACTGGATCTTGGGGGCTGCCTGGATCTGCACAGCCCCCTGCCCCCACACATGCGCGCACATACATTTTGGTGAGACCTGATGGTTGATGTTTCTGCCTCTTCCTCTGCAGGTTTCTTGTTTGGCCTGCAGCCTTCCTGGCCTGCAAGCACATGGTCTCGTCTGGTCTCTGGCATTCTGGTGCTTCGGACCTGGGTAGTGCCTGGCTGGGGGTCCGCATTGCGATGCCTGGTGCTGTGGGCGTCCGGGTGTGTCCATGGTTGTCGGGCTGTCTTGGCTTCCGGCTGTGCCTCCCTGATCTTGTCTACTTTCTGGCTGGGAGTTCGCCTGGGTATTCCTGGTTCGTTGGGCTGTTGGGCTTTCCGTGGGGTTCGCTTGTTGCCCTGGCTGGTGTGTCTTCCCACTTGCTTCTGGTTGCTGCCACCCTGTGCGCCTGGCCCTCTGGGGGTGCTCGGGGTTTGTTTCCGGGGCCTCCTGCTTGCGCTGCTTGCACTCTGCTATTGGGCTGAGTTCGGCTGGTCTCCCTGGTCCCTTGCCTTTTGGGTTCCTTGTTTTCTTCCGGTGCTGTTGGTTCCCGTCGTCCTCAGGTCTCTCCAGGTGCTGGTGGATTCCTGCTGGGGCTTCTCTCTGCTGGCTCCTGTTCCTGCGTGCAGGCCATCTGTGCTTTGCTGGTTGCGTGAGGTGTCGGTCCGTTTGCTGTCTCGGTCCGGGGCCCTTGGTGTCTTCGGCCTGGTTCTCTGCCTCCGCTGCCTGCTGCTCCTGGGATCCTGGCGGTCCTTCGGCATCTTCGGCTGCCTGCTACTTTGGCTCCCCTGCCTTCGCTGTCCTGTCTTGGGCCGTGGTTTCCCCTGGGTAGCTGCCCTTTTTTGGGGGGTTCTGCCGGGGGGGGGGGGGGGGGGCGGAGGTCCTTCGGGGCTTCCTCCGTAGGTTCTGTGTCCCTGGCCTACTGGCTTTTCGCTTGTTTGGCGCTGTTTGCTGCTTGGCATCTGGGCTGGGGTCGGTCCCTGTGGGTCTGCTGTTGGCCTGTCCCCTTGGTGCATGCCACCTGGTGGTTTCTTGCTTGCGTGTGCTGGCCTGCGGCCTTGGCTTCAGTTGCGCCTGCTGTCCGCCCTGTGGGTTGGCCGGGTCGGTCCTGGTTCCTCCCTGGGATGGTGTCTGCTTGCTGCGTCGTGGCTCGTTTTGGGCGGTCTCTCCCAGGGTTTGTTGGCTTCTTCTTGTGTCCTCTTTGCTCTGTCCTCTGGGCCTCTGGCAATCCTGCCCTGCGGGCTTCTGTTGTCCCTGGTCGGCCCTGGTTGGTGCCTGGTTTGGAGTGCGCCTGGGTTTGCCTGTTGCTGTAGCCTTTTCTGGTTGCCCCAGGCTGCTTGTCGGGCGTTTTGCCCTTTTTCAGGTCTTATTGCCTTGCTATTCTTGGGCTTCCTTTAGCTGCCTGCGGCCCTTCTGCCCGTTGGTTCCTGCCCTTCTGTGGGTTTGGGCCTGGTGCGTGCCTGTTTGGGTGCCTACCTGCCTGCGGTTTTCACTGTTGGGCGCTTCTTGCATCCTTACGGGTGCTTTTGCTTGCCTCGTGCTTGGGGTGTCTGCCTTCTGTGGGTTCGCTGGGTCCTCCACCTTGTTTTCGGGGGGGGGATGTTGTGTCCTTCCTCTGTTCTGGTGGTCCCTTGGTCTTGTTGGGCTGTTGGCTCCGGGGCAGTGCTCGTTGGGGCCCTGGTGGGTTCTGGCTAGTGTTGGGTGTTGGCTTGTTGGGCTTGCCTTCTAGCCTGCCGCTCCTTTTGCCTCCTGTGGTGACTGGATGTGGTTGGTCTTCCTTGGCCTCTGCCTTGGTTGGCCCCCTTTTTAGGTCTCGCCTAGGCAGCACGCATGCGCTGTCTCTCCGAGACATGCAGAATACACTTCAGTGGGGAAGCTTTGTTTAAGCTCCGCCCACTCTCCGCCCATCATTTTTATTGGCTTAGGTCAGTAAATACAGCCTTGCAATTGGTTTACGGCTTGTTATTTCCGCCTCATGACGATTATGTCGTCATTGGTAGCCTTCCAAGGCTACTGGCCCCTTTACCGGCGCACTTTTTTCTGGTGTGCAGTTTTATCACAACATCGCGCACGCTATGACGTGCCTGGTTTCCAGTTAAGTAGGACGTGCTTTGCTTACATTTGCCGGGCCGTGCTGCGCCCGCTTCCACTTTCGAAGCAGGAAGCAGCCCGGACAATGGCGATTGTGGCGGGAGGCAGGGCTGCTGGGAACTGCCCACTTGCTGCGTTATCACTCCAGAAGCAGTATAAAAGCGGCGATCCCCCGAGCAGCAGCCCTGGGCAATGCTGGCTGAGGAGATAAGAGACGGCTCCTCAGCTGCCGCATGCACTGCCAGCTCCGCGGGTCATTGTGTCTCAGCCTCCTCCCCCCGTGGAAGTGCCCACTGCAGGTACTTCCACTGTGCAAAATGTAAAATAAAAAACTTTGACAACGCCCCTATTGGCTTTGCCAGTGCTTGTTCCCCCCCAAGGTGCTGAGTCTCACCACGAGCCTAATTGGAACACAATCCCAGCTAGCACTAGTTACTTGACCACTTTGTTACTGTCTTTGTCATGCCCGTGGGGTGTTTCCTAATGGTGAACGGAGAATCACGTGACTATGTTTAAATCTCACCCTGGTTCGCTATTTCGTTGTGGGGACTGGTGACTGCGAATGGCGGACGCTACTCGTGGCCCCAAAAATGGCCTCAGGGGCAGTGGGAAACACATGGCGAAGAGGTATAGGTGCGTGTTTGTCACGCCGGCTACAGGCGAGTAAGGTTCCTCCCAGAGGCACGTCTGCCACTCAACACACGGAGCCATCGGAGAAGTTTAGCCAGGCGCCTGAGCTCAGAGGTAAATACATCCAAGTTTACTCCTTTTTTATTTACAGGGCTGTACTTGTCGGTGTATAACGTCATGTGTGCTATAATAACGTGAATGTATGTGTTCATGTGTACTTTTGCAGTCCTTCCAATGCTAAGTTTCCACAGGTGGGGTAGGAGTAGGGCTTTTCAACGGAACCGTTCTTGCCAGGTTACATGCCCGGCAGTAATTAAAACTGACTTTAAAACGCGGCCGGTAATTCTGTGCTCTCTCCCCTGGCCAGTCTTTAACTAATACTCATGTCTGTCTGTAGTTTCGTCGTACACATGATACAGCTCGTCTGTTTGCCTGGTGGAAGCGATGCACTGTGCTGACTGAATGCATTCACTGGGAGGGAGTGGGTTGCCATCCACGCGCTTCCTTCACAGCAGATTTAACATTATCGAATGGCATGGCATCTATGAGCAGATGTGTGCGTGTGATCGCCAAGAAGGTAACTTCGCCAAGAAGTTATTGCAGTGCCAGTATCTGAATCGTTTTTTTCTGGTTGTCTGTAAATACCGCAATCAGTTTGTCTATACTATCTTTTCAAAACAGTTGTGTGGGGGAAACTCATTTCAGCGGCAGAGTTTTAAAAAAGCATTCTTCTGGAATGTTGGTAAATGTTACCGGTTTCAGTGATTAGTCACTTCGGGTCCAGATGCGAGCCCTCCATGGCGTGCCAAGAGGGTCTTGAGCCTGACAGTCAATTTGTATGATGTAGTCCGCGGGATTCCGACTTGTGTCCACTCTTTGGGTGCAGCTATTTGCCAGTGCAGTTTTAGTTGATGCCCCAGAGAGTTAACAGGAGGCCGAGGAAGGAAACCTTTTTTAAATGCAGAAGGTGTTATTATTGTAGGATGCAGAGACTAGAAGATTCCTTCGTGTGTGGGTCAGCTCAAAGCAGTGGCATTTAACGTCCCGGCAGTGATTCAAAGAACAGTGTATGTACACTGCACCATTGGCCTTTTAAGGGCGCCGAGTCTGCGAGTGGTCTGCGACATTTGGTTTTAAGGTACGGCTTGAAATCACAGCTGTCACCATACCTATGACCAACTCAAAAATAGTTTTCGGATAACTACAGAGAGGTGCTTTGGCTTTGCCCACTTTTCATTGAGTGGACAAAAGTTTTCTTCTTCCGTTGACAGTCTTTATATTGTTCTCCTGGATGACAACGGGTTTTCTTTCTCCTAAAAAGGCCACCACTTGCAAAAGTAATAACGTGTTGGCTGCTCCTGCAGTCCCATTGGTGCAACAGACTTTTGCCTCACCCAATGCATTAAATGGGCAGGCACTGTCCTGTACAGAGTACCTGCACTTCTGAGAACTGCTGTAATCCATCTAATGGGAGAGTCCCGCCACTTCTCAGAAGTAACAGCTACTCTAGTCTAAATGGAAAATTAGTAGTGCAGGTATTCTGGGCCATATTATCAAGGAACGGCGATAATGGGCTTGATAATAAGCCCTTCTGAATTCCCATAGAAGCCCAGGTTCTGGTGTGAACCTGGGCTTCTATGGGAATTCACAAGGGCTTATTATCAAGCCCATTATTGCCGCTTTAGCGAAAGTTTCCTGCTGCTAAAGCGGCGATAATGTTATCGCCGTTCCTTGATAATATGGCCCTCTGTTATTTAAAGCACTGACCTCACCTATAATGCCGCCTTGTTAAAACACGATGGAGCTATGTTACAGTTGTTCACCACAAGGTGCAACAGATTTCTATTGCGCGAACACTACCTGAAGGTATTGGAGTGCTTTACATAAGCTCCGGTTACGTTGCACAAGGGCACATTCAGGCACGGGATGCATATAAGATCCTAATGGCGAGACCGATTGGCATTGCCAATGCTTGTTTCTTAGGGTGCCCAGCTCCTGTGCCCTGCCCTGACTACTGTGCCCTTTTTCTACTTGTGGGTGTTGGGTGTCGGCCTCCCTTGGTGTTTGGACCACTTTATTGCTTTCCACTCCTCTCATTCCGCTTTCGGGTTGCAGTTGGCTTTGCCTCGGGTCTGGGGCTCTGGCTTTTTCCCTTTGGGGGGCCTGTCGTTGGGCCTTTGCTCCTGCGAGGGCTGGTTTCGGCCTGTGGTGTCTGTGACCCTTGCTCTCTTGTTGGTTCTGGGTGTGTTCCTTCTCCCCTTGTTTGAGTCTGTTCCCGCTCCCCTGTGGCTTCTCCGACTCCTCTCCTTTGCTTTCTGGTGCCTGGGTTGTTCCGGTATGCTCTTGGCGCCTGGGCTCTGCCTCTGTTGGGTTTGCCCTTGCGGTCCCTGTGTTTGGCCTCCCAGTCGCTTGTGCGTTTGGGTCGCTGGTGCGCCTCTTGGCTTGGTTGTGTCGGGCTGCGCTTTCTCTTCGCTCTCTGGGTGGCCTGGCTGTGATTGGCTGTTGTGTCTTTCCCTGTGCTCCTTCTTGGTTGGGGGTTCTTTTTGCCTCCCTTCAGGGTCCTGGTGGCGCTGTGTTGTGTGCCTCCTGGCTGACTGGATGGCTGGCCTGCTGGTTCTTCGGCTGGCTTCTTGGGCATTTGTGGGTCTCCTGCGGGGTTGGGCTGTTGGTCTCCTTGTTGGTCTTTCCTGTTTTGCCCTTCTACCTCTTGGGGTTCGCCTTCGGTGGTTCCTTGGTGTCCTCCTTTCTCCTCCTGGCGATTGGTTGGCTCTTGGTTGGTGTTGTTTCCTCCATTCCGGTTCTGGGGTTTTGGTTTCCCCGGTTCCGTGTTGGGCCTCTGTTGTTATCTTTCTTGGTTGTGTCCTGGTTTTTGCCGGGTTTTCTTGGGGTTGAGCTTCTTTGCTCTCCCTAGTCCCCGTTGGGCGGGTTGCTGGGCTTCTTGTCCCGGTGTCTCCTGCTTTGGGGGTGTGCCTCGGGCCTGGCCGTTTTTTGTGCCCTGGGTTCTTCATCCGGTGGGGTGGCCTTTTGGTTCCTGTGGCTTTTTGGTGTCTCTGCCTGGGTTGGCCGTTGCTCGGTCCTGCCCTGTGGCCTGGTCCTTCTGTGGGTTTCAGGCCTCTGGGTTCCCTGTTGCTGCTGTTGTCGGCTGGGGGGGGGGCTGCTTGGGTTTCCTGCCCCCTTTTCTTTCTGGCTGTTCCTCTGGGTGGGTGCCTGTTTGCTTGTCCGGTTCTGCCCTCTTTTGTCATTGCAACTCTGCTTGGGGCTTCCCCTGATGTGTTGGGGTGTCCTGTGGATGGTCGAGTCTTGCCTCTGATTTGTTCCTTCCTGGGCCTTCGGCCCTGCCGCCCTGTGCGGTCTGTTCTCCTCTGCTCTTGGCCGTTGGACTGGATTGGCCTGTTTGGTTCCGGGTTGGGTGGTTGCCTGGTGGTGCCTAGGTCCGTGGGCTTCGCCCTTGGGGGTTTCTCCCTGGTCGGTTGCCCTTTCTGGCTCCGTTTCTCCGTTGGGGCACGCCCAATTCTCCTGGACTTCCTTTAGTCGTTCGTGGGGGAGGGGGGCTTGGTTTTGGACCCTCTGGTGGCTCCTTTGGGGCTTGACTCTACGTGTGGGGCCCCCTTCTGGCTTGCCTGGGGGGGGTTCTTTGGTTTTTCTCTGGTTGTCCCCTGATGGTTTTGGGGGTCTCGGCTCTGTCTGCTTGGTTGAGGGCATGCTTGGTTGTGTGCTCCTGCCTGCGTTTTACTCCTTCCTGTGGGCTCCTTTTTGCTTCTGTGGGGTGCCGTTTTTTGATCTGGTGCCCTTGGCGGTGGTGGGGTTCCGGAAGGCCGGGTCCTCTGCTTTGGTATTCTCCACTTAGTTAAGGAATGGGACGAGAACAGGAGCGACCTGGGGGTAATGTCCTATTACTTACCGGTAATCTTCATTACTCCTGGTCCCGTTGTCCTCGTCCCATTCCTTACACCCCTCCCTCCCTCCCTGGCAGCCGGCCTTCCGGTTGTTGGCTTGGTCTTTTCAGGCTGCATGCTGGGCTGGTACCGCTTATGTACTCTGTTGGACTTGGCCCTTCTGGCAGGTTCACCCCTGAACTTTTTGCTTTTACTGGTGACTTGGTGTCAAGAATTCCTGTCATACAAGGGAAACACGCCCTTATGTAAACAGGAGAGCTGTTACATAACTCAAGGAAAACACGCCCTTATGTAAACAGGAGAGCTGTTACATAACTCAAGGGAAACACGCCCTTATGTAAACAGGAGAGCTGTTACATAACTCAAGGGAAACACGCCCTTATGTAAACAGGAGAGCTGTTGCATAACTCAAGGAAACACGCCCTTATGTAAACAGGAGAGCTGTTACATAACTCAAGGAAAACACGCCCTATAAAGGGAGGAACCGGGAGGTACAACGCGGTCGGATATTGTGTTCACACCGACGTACCTGCTTCGTGAAGAGCAGTGTTCCGGAGTGGTGCTCCAGTAAGGCAAGAACGGAGGTAGGTCGAGTCGTTACTCCCTGGGCCGTGTCTTGCCCCATCGTCACCTGTGAAGGACCCGGAAGCTCTACCGGTCAACCATTGAGCTTCGCTTTTTGACTCGGCTGAGTCCAAGCGCAGTGGCGCTTTTGCTGGTTGGAGTCGTAACTCCCAGCCCGACCAGAGACACAGGGACTGCCAGCTGTAACGCACACCAGGAGGTGTTTGCCGCGTTACAGACTCGGAAGTCCACAGGATCGATCGAGCGGCTGCTCTCGGTTCAGTCTTCTTGCTTGTGATTGGGGTATCAGTGACGCATCACCAGGAGGTGACTCCGCGTCCCGGTGCAGTCTGAGGAAGAGGTTGAGCGGCTGCTCCCTTCAGGTAGAGACCCCGGCTGGGTGTTTCCCTGACTCCTCGATTCTCCCCAACACTCTTCGTGCCCCTCACAGCCTACCGATTGGCATTGTCGGCCATTTCATTTCTGCCCTCTGTTGGCATACGCCGGGACCGGCGTATATGCAGAGGACGGTTAGGACCATCCGTGCTGTGGGCTGGTAACGTACTTAGCCTGGAGGATTCCAGTGACTATAACTTGTTTATTCTTTGTATTATATTTGCCTTCATTAAAACAACTAACCCTTCACTAGTGGTTGCGTCCTCATTGTCGTGTCTGTTAAACGATCCTGAGACGTTCAGGGCGTTACACTTGGTGATAGTGGTTTTTGGTTTCTGTGCACTTTTCCTGTGTCCCAGGGTAAAGTGCGTGCGCCCTCTGAGTGCATGTGGTGAGATAGACCTGCCCTCCCATAGGAATGCATGGGGAATGTATGTGTCCCTGGTAGTTCCTGATGCGTGGGGTGTGCATAGTCGAGTTTGGTATGTGCGGACTCGTGTGATTGAATGCTGCGCGATGATGCGTGCGGCGTGCGTGTAGCTAGTATGGAAGTGCCACTTCTAGAAGTGGGCACTTCGGTGTGCAGTGTAAAATGTGTGCCTTGTCTGGCGATTGGCTGGTTGAGGTCATGTGACGGGCTAGGGATTCCCCAGTGTCAGGAGGAGTCACCCGGTGGTGAATAGGGAGATCAGCAGCTAGATGGGTGGGAGGAGTACACCTGGGTCCTGAATAGGGCAGGGCTTTCCCCACACAATGCTGGCTCCGCCCCCTGTGGTGCGACTGACGACCCTAGCCCTGCCAGTGAATAGTGAGGGGCTGAGCACATCAAGGGTGCTCCCCAACCAGCTGCGACTGGTTTTCCCCCTCACCCTGACCCAAGAACAAAGGGTTTTACTGTATAAAAATGGGGCTGTGTCCCCACAGAAACTGTTCTGCTTTGGATCCTGACAGGAGGGGGCTTTCTGCTGGTGGGGCCCAGGAGGGACCGCCATGGGGGCTGCCTCCCTGCTGGAGGGCCCTGTGTGCTGGCCCCTGGGCCATGCATTGCCCCCTTGATGCCTCAAGGACTCTTCTTTGGGACCCTTGGTGCTTTAGCCTGCTAGCGCCCTGGGAGCGCTTTATCGCTATTTTTGCCAGGAAGGAGAGCGTGCATGCTCTGCAGCGCTCAGCTGCCGTCCTTGCCCCCAGAGGGAACCCCCAGCATAGGGATTCCCCCGTAATAGCTGTTCCTTGTGGGAGCCTACCCCGCCGCCTGTCGGCTTATGGTAATTGGGCGCGGGTGCCCACCCCGCATTGCGGCCTTAATTTGTGTCTTTGCGGGTGCCCACCCCGCTAAATATGCCGCCATCTGCTTTTATTTAAAAGCGGGTGCTCACCCCGCTTATTTCCGCTTATGACTCGCCTTTTGGTGCATGGGTGCCCACCCCGCGACTTGACTGCCTCCGAGATCGCCGCTCTGGGTCCCGCCGCGACCGCCCCGGAAGTCAGGCAAGTCCGCCTGTGACGGGGGCGGGGCCGCAGCAGGACAGGAAGCTGTGCGCCAGAGCCCCGAAGCTGGTTACTCAACGAGGGAGGACGGGAGCCCACCCCGCCTCCCAGAGCGGGAGAGAGGAGCCAGGAAGGCTGCAAAGGCCGCCGATGCAGCGCGGGGCTCCCAAGAGTGAAAGGGATGCCCCGCGCCGCGAGAGAACTGCCGCCGGTCCCGCAGCACGGGAAATAAAAGACCGGAGCTTTGCGGGCCCCGGGGACTGCAGCAGAACACCGGACGGAGTCTCCTCAATGGGAAAGAGTCCCGTCGCAGAGAGGAGATCTCCAGAGAGAAGTGCCCAGGTGAGTGGGGCGAGTGTTCAATGTGGCCTGGCAGAGGTACCTGGTCAGAGCGGTCCCGTTTGTGCAGCGGGCCGCTCCAACATGGGCATGCCCCTTTTCCGAGCCTAGGTGGCTCCAACGATGGCCATATTTGTTTCAAGGGCCCCGTGGGGGTCCTGAGGTCCCGTGGCCCCATACTGCCCCAGTGGCCAGTATTCTCCAGCTGCCCCACTTTGCAGGGGTCAGCTGCAACGAGGGGGCATCATTATTTACTTTCTGAGCCTGCGTGGCTCCAACGATGTGGGAAGAATTGGTTTTAGAGCCTATGAGGCTCCAACGTGGGCATGTTGCATTCAGGCGCGCCCTGCCCCCATGTGGGCACGATTGTTCCTCGAGCCTGCGTGGCTCCCACGGGCATTATTGTTTCAGAGCCAGGAAAGGCTCCAACTCGGGGACATGGTGTGTGTCGAGCCTAGAGGGCTCCAACGTTGGATATTGTCTCAGGGGCTAGTGCCTACTATGTGCCTTCCCCAGCTGCGCAGCACTTAGTGCCAGCTGCAGCGTTTAGGCCCTGTGCTTGTCCCCAGCTGCCCAGCAAGTAGTGGGCAGCTGCTACGTTTAGGTTCTGGCGCAACCTGGACTCTGATGTGATTTTGGTGCTAGGAAATGTACGGTGTAGTATGTTTTGCGCACCCTGTGTTCATGCTTATGGTGCTAGGAAATGTACTTTGTATAGTATGTTTGGCGCACCCTGTGTCTGATACCTCTAAATGTGGTTATTTCTGCCTAGAAGGTCGTTTTACCTGCTTAGGTTGATGGTAGGGAGAATGTACTTCCCTGTGCGATGTGCGCCCCTAGTATAGTTATACTTAGGTGGTTAGGTCTAATGCGTTAGACCAATGAGAATTGCATAATGTGATTTATGCCCCTGTGATAGATGCAGGATAGGTTTTATACCTGATGCTAGTGTGATGACGCTGAGGTCATTATTGCGCCAGTAGTTACTGGTTGTGCTCTACAGTTACTTTGTGTTATGTTCTACATTTACTATTGGTGATTTGTGCTAATTTCCAAAAGTGCTAATTCCTGACAGTGGTCCATGTGGCCCTGTCCCCTGTACATATAATCCCTTGTAAATTCTGCCCGTGCCTGTTGGCACATTGTAGAGTGTGTGTTTTTATCTAATGTGTTGTGGTATAATACAAAGGTTATTTTTATACAATACCTTGTGTGGAGTTTCTTTTGTGGTGGGCCTTGGGTGATGTTGCTGGGTGCGCGCGCAAACGCTTTACACATTGCCTCAGAGATAAGCCTGACTGCTCGTGCCAAGCTACCAAGGGGGTGAGCAGGGGTTATCTTTGGCGTGTAACTCCCCAGCCCTGACTAGAGTGATGGTTTCTGCCTGGCTTTGGCGCAAGCCCTAGCCAACCAGAAATCGCCATTTCTAACATACTCCCAGTGGGAGGGAGTGGGTTGGGTATCCCAATATGCTCCTGTTCTTTTTTTCTGTCGCGAAGATGGTGATCTCCACTTAGTTAAGGAATGGGACGAGGACAACGGGACTAGGAGTAATGAAGATTACCGGTAAGTAACAGGACATTCACAGCTGTGTTGTTGCAAGGGGTGGTGCACTCAGGGAGGTTCTTGATGTGCAGCCGTTGGGCAAAGGCAAACATATCACACATTCCCTCAGCGCTCATGGCTTCAGTGCCCGTGTTTTCATTTCCCCTTTTGGAGGGGGGTGGCCAGTCACACTGGAGAAGATTCTGTTTCAGCTCTAGTCTGCAGAGAAGGAAGCGGAGAGTGGAGATTGAGTGCAACTGGCCATTTGCCAAGTTAGTGGGAGCTTGTAAAAATAGGGCAGAATCTGAACTCTTTTGAGCTCTGACACTGTTTGCTAATACCTACAATGATAGGGGTTAACCTGTGCCATCAAACTCCACTAGGCTTCACGGAGGATGGAGTTTTTTTGCCGAACTTCGCGTTCCAAGCAGAGCACAGAGTTTACAAAACATCCCAAACTACGCCAGTGGATCGAAGTTCACATCCCACTCTTAATTATTACATAAGAGATAGTGGCCCAGGCACTCTCGCAATACATTTTTTATCTCACAAGTCTTTAAGGCCTCATTAATGAGAAGTGTTGCATCTCTGCGGTAAAACAGCGATATCACTGCGCCCTCCTTGCGACACCATGGATGCACTATATTTACTGTACGCACTACATGTCGCACGGATTGACAGATACACCAGGAATCCCGATGTATCAGTCTGCGCAAAAATAGCGCATTGCTGGAGTGTTTCTGGAAACAGACGCAACTCCAGCAATGTTTCATTTCACATGGGGCAAGCCCCATGTGAAAAGCCCTGCATCACTCCTTATGCCTGCTTCAAGCAGGCATATGGATTTGACGCAGTGAGGTGGTATAAGTGTCGTAGTGAAATTTCATAGATTTCACTACAACACTTCTACAAGCCTTTTCTGCGCTGGAACGCCCACCGTGAATACATTATACCCGTTGCAGGTATAATGTAGCGCAGGGGTTAACACTTTGCATCACTTTGTAAACATGGCGCAGTCAGCAGATTAGACCCACTGAAAACGTACTTTCTCAGTCCAGCATCAAGCATCCTGTTTGCATCGGAGGGGGCGCTAGAAATAGGAAAGCATCACTGATGGTTAGTGATGCAGCGTGAAGAGCAGACTGAGCGTCGTGGGCTGTCATCACTTTTGCACAAAGATCTTGTTGGCATCGCAGACGGTCAGGCCAGTGCTTCATGGTGGTGCTTCATGGGAGTGGTCGATGCTGTAGTGTGAAGAGTCAAGCTGATGGAACTTCGTATTGCCGGACTGTGTGAGTGACAACAATTTAGCACCACAAGGCCCGTTTGAAGTCATGAAGAACTCATAAACTTCAATTCAGCCTCTTGAGGCCACACCAAGATCCAGGACCTGAGAGGCATCACGTGTGGATCAGGGGCTTGCTCCAGCTGGATATGGGGGCTGGTGCAGGTGGTTGGGAGCCTGTTATGTCCCTGTGGCTCAGTGCAGGAGGCTAGCAGACTAGCCCCTAGTGTCATTCTGGGAGTCCTGGGTTCAAGATCTGCACGTCCAGTTCTTCTAACCCAGACAGAGTGCATCAGGTAACAGGACAGCACAGCAGGGCAGTGGTTCCTTCAGGACAGCAGTCAAGCAGAGTGGCAGTCCTTTCAGCGGCACAGCAGTCCTCCTTCCTGGCAGAGTATCCACAGGTCCAGAAGTGTACTGAAGAGTTGGTGTCTGAGGTCTAGTATTAATACCCAGTTGTGCCTTTGAAGAGGGAGAGATGCTTCTAGAGGTTTCCCTTAGATGTCCCCAGGTAGCCTGCCTTCCCCTGTCCTAGCACCAGACTAACTACAGGGCGTATGCTGCCTTTTGTGTGGAGGCTGGACACAGCCTATTCAATCCTAAGTACGGCTGTGCTTAGTTTCACCCTCCCATCCTGCCAGTGATGGCCCATACAGAAACACCTAAACTCTCTATTGTCTGTGACTGTCTCAGAGGAATACACAAAGCGCAACTGTCAGCTACACCCAGTCATGTGACTCTGGCACTTAAATTGAAAAGACCTGCACTTATGACAGTCTGCCACATGGTGGCTCTGTTTAATTCAGAGATGAACATAACAGTTATTTATGAGTTCAATAATACTTGCCACCCAAACCTTTCTCATTGCTTTGGGCTCCTGGAATAGTCATAGCTGTCACATTTGCAGGAGCGTGATAGTTGGTAATTGCGTAGGTACTGTCATCGGAAGCGCTGGTGTGACAAATTTGTGGTGTAAGTTCTCTTCACAATTCTTTTCTTGATTCAAGCACTGATCCCAACAATATCGGTTTTATGTAGCTTATTGCACATGAGGGTGCCACGAGGTCTGTCTAATGTGTTCTGTTGGGGTAGAGGGATAATAAAATGTATCTGGTAAAAACTGAATAAAATGCATTGTTATAAGGAAAGGGTTTTTGGGAATCCTTTAATAGCCAACAACCTCCCTCATTCTGAATTTGCCAGTAATGGTACAGAAGGGAAACTTTGTTTGGTAATCCAGTTACTGGACATTGTTTCCCCTATCACCATTTCAAACATTCCTGGAAATCAGCGAGAGATATGCCAGTAATACTGGATGCTTTCCCTTAGTTTCCAGCGGGAAATCCGGCAGACTTCTTTTGTTGGTTCACAAGGTGCCTGATGTCATCTTGGGATGTGACACTGTAACAGGCATTACATATGTCTTTTGATCATGAGTTATAAACTCACTACAACCCTACATAATAGTAAAAAGTCAGATGTGATTGATACTGGGCTAAAAATAAAGTTTCCCCCGCAGTATTTGTAAGATCAGCCAATATATGATTCACAGTAAGTTAGAAAGGCAATCACTTCCCAGTTGCAGTTTAAGAGGTCAGTCTAAAAATGGTTTGAAGGAACATAGGGCTAGATGTACAACCATTTGCTTTTGCGACTCGCAAATTGCAAAAAATTCCGAGTCGCAAAAGCACAACAGTGTCAGAAACACTGTTAGCGATTCCCAATGGGGTTGCAAAATGCGAGGCTCATGAATATTAATGAGCCACCCGCAATTTGCGACCCCATTGGGAATGGTTGGCCCTCCCAGGGATGGTGGGCTGCTGGGCTCAGCAGACCTCCATGTCTGGGCCTGTTTTTTAATGAAGCAGGTTTTTTTCTCCACTGCAGCCCGTTTTCCTTAAGGGAAAATGGGATGCATTATAAAAAAAAAAGAATTAAACGTTTTCATTTCATTTTTTAAGGGCCGGTAGTGGTCCCTGGGAACACCTGCCTGCCCTTAAAAAATATTTCTGAGCCAGTCACAAAGGAGAAGGGGACTCCTTCCCATTTGCAACTGCATTACCACCCTCTTGATTTGTGGTGGTAATTTGCGAGTGGGTTGCGAATGCAATTGCGGTCGCAAAACACTGGTACATGGCTTAGCGGTCGCTATTAGGAAGGGAAGGCCCCTTCCTAATAGTGAGTCGCTAAACATTATTTTGCGAGTCGCAATTTCTTTGCGACTTGCAAAATAGTGTTTGTACATTGGCCACAGGTTTTTAGCATGCAAAAACAGGTCGCAAACCCATTTGCACAAGCTAAATCCCGTCGTACATCTGGCCCATAGTTAAATGCTCAGTTCTCAACAAATATTTAGTAGTTTCACTCAGAGTCCAGTTACAAGGAAGATGGAGAATTACTCTGGTCTCAAAAACAGTGCAATCAGCCCATATATGACTTAAAGACATTTTATAGAGCTAATCAGTCCTTGAAAAGTGTTTATGATGCCCACCCACATGCGATCTTCAGAAAAAAAAGCCTTAAAGCCTTATTTATAGTTTGGCACTGTTGGACCTAGCGTCCTTTGGTAGCTTGGCTCAGGCTCACAGGCTTTCCTCCCAACACAGCGTCATGTGCTTGCATCACACCCAGCTCGCAATCTCAACGTTACTTCACTCAAAAAGGACACTACACCGATTAAATTTATGGAATACTCCAAGTCTTTATCTTTTCCTAACAAACTTAGTTTTCTGGTTTCTCACTTTGGAGTGTAGCGGATAATTACATTACAGGTTGAACAGCTCCCTTCATTTAGGAATAAAACATGGCATAACAACTCAGAATACTTTTTCACCACAGTTCAAAGCTTAACATTTCGTATGTTTCAGGTAGAGCATTTCGCAACATTTCGAGTTAAACCATTTCAGTACATTTCCCCAGGACATTCCCTTCGAGATAATTCTAACACAGTAGGTCTTTCCACCCACTAAGTGGTCCCACCCGGCCGTTTACGCTCTGAGAAACCCCCTCCGGTTCCACCATGCAGGGTCACCCCTCAATCTCTAGATCCATAAGCATTAGTGGGTCTCCAGAGGTACAGTTGACAGACACTGGCTACCTTCAGTTAGGTTACTGGTAGTATTCCATAACCCTGGCTCTACTCTGTCCCCGTTACGCCATCCATCTAGGCGCTTCCTGAGGCTGGGGTTCAACCTATTACTTCCCTCACCAGTCGTGAGCCTGCCAGTAACCAATCCTGGATACGTGCCTGATTCCGCTAGGCTGCCGGTAACTACCACGACCTTACTTGGCCTTCCCCCTCGCTTCCTGATAAACGAACAAACCGGCCCCAGTTCTCTCCCTGGCCCCGCGCTGTTCCCAGCTTACTGTCTGATAGCGAAGTCCTCATCCAGGACAGTTCTCGGTCTCTCACCTCTGGCGCGGAGCTCGGGGGGGCGGGGCAACCAGCAAGGGAGTCCTGCCGTAAAGAGGGGAACGAAACAGCAGGCTCTTTCAGGCCACCTCCCCCAAGGGATTCCCCCGGGTGTACATTCTCCAGGGATGACGGACGCCTCTCCGCTTCCCTGCAGCAGAATCTCACCACACGGGGCACAACCAGGAGACTTCGTTGTCAGCAGACGCTCCTTCTGCGGCCGATATCCGGGATCGGGCGTCCTGGGTGGGCGCGGCCTCCGCCTCCTTTCCACAACAAGGGGGCGGCGCTCAGGCCCCTCTCATGTGACCAGGGCCGCAGCTTCACTGCCTCACTTCCTTACTGAGGAGAATCTCCGACGGGCGGTCGCGCTGCTCCCTCACAGCTGACACACACCCGGAGCCAATTCCCCGCCTTCGGCCTCACAATGGCAGCGTCTCCTGCCAAGGGACCCTAGGTAACCTCTCAACTTCAGGTGGGGGGGAAGAAGTAGAAACGGCCAGGGCTCCGACAATGGGTCTCGTGGAGGGGCAGGGGGAATCACAAGGTGCCGGCTTCCACACAGGAACTGAGGCAACCAGACTCCTGGGGCTGGGGCACAACCACCTCTCTTCTTCGTCAGAGAGAGTGACACGCTGGATCAGTCCAGAAATTCCCAGATGACACGGATTTGGGGAGAAGATGGCCCAGGCGCTGGACCACTCCAAAGTCCAGGGGGTCAGGGGGTCAATCTACCTGGAGCCTTCCTCAGGTACACGGACCTCAAAAGTCACGGGCTGCACTCAGGGACCGGTCACAGGGTGAGGGGTGATGTTACTAGGATTAGGACTCTGCGCAGACCCTGGGACCTGTCTGTTCCCCTCTAAGTACAACCACCTCCTCACACAGGCGCCTTACTCCTGACTACTCCACAGCCCAGCTTGATTCTAAAATGGCCGCCCTCCTGCCACCTCTGTTTATCACCTTGGGCTGGACTTGCCAGAGGGGTCCAGAAGGTTCTGGAAGCTCCCATGGCAGTCATGGCCCGGGTGCTGAGGTGACAGTTGGAGCCACCATTTTGTGAATCCTACCTTCCGCCTCTATCTACCTCAGTGGAGCACCTTGCGCCTTTTCCTCATGTGAGGAGGAAAAGGCGCCCAGAACCTCTACATCAGCACCCCAAAAAGTTTAGTAGACAGAAAAAATGAGAAGGGGACAAGGGACAAAAATAAAAAATGAGGAGGGAACTGCCAAAGGGCTGACAGGTCTAACACGCGTCCCCCCCAGCTGAAAGTGGGGAGAGCTACCCAACCCCTTGGGAGTCCTCTTCACTAAGGCGGAAATACCTGGAGAGACCGTCAGCATTGGCGTGGTCCACTCCTGGGCGATGTTCCACCCTAAAGTCCATCCCCTGTAGGGAAATGGACCACCTCAACAGCTTGGGATTCTCGCCCCTCATTTGCATCAGCCACCTGAGGGGCCGGTGGTCGGTCTGAACCAGGAAGTGCGAGCCAAACAGGTATGGCCGCAGCTTCTTCAGAGCCCACACCACCGCAAAAGCTTCCCGCTCAATTGCACTCCACCTCTGTTCCCGGGGGAGTAGTCTCCTAGATAGGAAAACCACCGGTTGGTCTAGACCCTCATCATTAAGTTGCGACAGCACTGCTCCAATACCGTGCTCCGACGCGTCCGTCTGGACAATGAACTCCTTGGCAAAGTCAGGGGCCCTGAGAACAGGTGCCGCACACATGGCCTTTTTCAAGGTGTCAAAAGCTTGTTGACATCCCTCGGTCCAGATCACCCGTCGAGGGTGCTTTTTGGAAGTGAGCTCAGTCAAGGGGGCCACAATGGTTCCGTATCCCTTGACAAAGCGTCGGTAGTAACCAGTGAGGCCCAAGAAGGCCCGGACCTCCGTCTGTGTCTTGGGGGCTCCCAGGCCATGATGGTTTCGATCTTGGCCTGGAGGGGTTGCACCTTACCCCGACCCACCAAGTGACCGAGGTACACTACCGACCCCTGCCCGATCTGGCACTTACTGGCTTTGATCGTCAGACCTGCCTGCTGCAAAGCCTGAAGTACAGCCTGAAGGTGACACAAATGGTCCTCCCAGCTGCGGCTGAAGACAGCGATGTCATCCAGGTACGCAACTGAAAAGGCTTCCATTCCAGAGAGGACCTGGTTCACCAATCGCTGGAACGTAGCAGGGGCGTTCTTGAGCCCAAAGGGCATCACACAGAACTGGTAGTGACCCTCGGGTGTGGAGAAGGCTGACCTTTCCTTCGCTCCATCCGTCAAGGAGATCTGCCAGTACCCGGATGTAAGGTCAAAGGTACTGAGATATTGGGCAGCTCCCAACCGGTCAATGAGCTCATCCGCTCTCGGGATAGGATGAGCATCTGTCTTTGTCACTGAATTCAGTCCCCTGTAATCCACACAGAACCGGAGTTCTGGGGTAGTGCCCGGTGGGGCAGCTTTGGGTACCAGTACCACCGGACTGGACCAGGGACTTCCTGAAGGCTCAATTACTCCTAGCTGTAGCATCTTGGTAACTTCCTCATGGATGCTAGCCTTCACCTTATCCGACAGTCGGTAGGACTTGGACTTCACAGGTGGGCTGTCCCCTGTGTCCACATCATGGGTACACAGATGAGTCCTTCCCGGAATAAGGGAGAACAAGGAAGCAAACTGCTCCAGTACCTGGCGACAGTCCTTCCGTTGTTCAGGAGTTAGTGACGGTGAAAGGATCACTCCCTCCACCGATCCATCCTTCTCTTGGGACGCAAACAGATCGGGAAGAGGTTCACTTTCCTCTTCCTCTGACCCATCAGTCACCATCATTAACGTGACCTCGGGTCTCTCTTGGTGAGGCTTGAGGCGGTTGACATGGAGCACCCGATGAGGCTGCCTGGGGGTCTTAAGATCTACCACGTAGGTAACCTTGCCCTTTTTCTCAACCACCTCAAAGGGACCTGACCAGCGATCCTGGAGGGCGCTAAGCTCTCCAGGTTCCATCACCCACACCTTCTGGCCAGGCTCCAGCTCCACCGGGTGAGCGTTTCGGTCATACCATTCCTTCATGACCGTTTGGCTGGCTTCGAGGTTTTCAGAAGCTTGCTTCCACAACCTAGCCATTTGGCTACGAAAGGCCAGCATGTAGCTCACCACATCCGGGGGAAGTTTTCTGGGAGTCTTTTCCCATCCATCCTTCACCAGGCTGAGGGGTCCACGCACAGGGTGCCCGTACAACAATTCGAAGGGGCTGAAGCCCACTCCCTTCTGTGGTACCTCCCTGTATGAAAACAGCAAACAAGGTAGGAGGACGTCCCATTTCCTCCGCAGGCTCTCGGGCAGACTCCGGATCATGCCCTTTAAGGTTTTGTTAAACCTTTCCACCAGACCATTAGTCTGGGGGTGATAAGGAGTGGAGAACCGGTAGGTAACTCCACACTCTTTCCACATGGCCCGCATGTAGGCCGACATGAAGTTGGTACCTCTGTCCGACACCACTTCCTTGGGGAATCCCATCCGGGTAAAAATTCCCATAAGGGCCCGTGCCACCGCAGGTGCAGTAATGGTCCTCAGAGGGATAGCCTCTGGGTACCGTGTGGCATGATCCACCAGAACCAGGATAAACCTGTGACCGGCCGACGTTGGTGGATCCAATGGCCCGACAATGTCGATGCCCACCCTTTCAAAGGGGGTACCAACGACAGGCAGTGGTTCCAGGGGAGCCTTCAGCTTCACCCCTGTTTTCCCACTAGCTTGGCAGGTTACACACGTCCTACAGAAAGTATCGGACGTAATCCTCATTTGAGGCCAGTAAAAATGAGGGACAAGTCGAGCAAAGGTCTTGTCTTGTCCCAAGTGTCCTGCCAAGGGTATTTCATGAGCCAGTCCTAATAGGAAGGCTCGGTAACGCTGGGGAACTACCAAGGCCCGGGATGAACCATGCACCGGAGCCTTGGGTTCGCTATACAGGAGTCCATCTTCCCAGTATATGTGGAAGTTCCCCGAATCGTTACCCGCTGCCTGGGCTTCGGCCTGCCGCCGTAAACCCTCAAGGGTAGGGCACTCCTTCTGAGCCCGACAAAACTCTTCCCTAGTAGGTCCTCCCTCCACCTGCCAGTCTGCAGGGGTAGGCAAGCCCTCCAGGGACGTTACATCCCCCTCCGTAGACTCCGGGACCACCTTAGTTGCCCCATCCACCTTTGGAGGGTTAGATGCCGGGGCAGGCTTTCCCCGTCCCCGTCTACCCTTTCCGGCAGCTGGTTGGGCCTTTGTCCCAGGCTCCAACCTCTGTGAATCCCCTCTTCGGGTGGTCACAGACCGAGTGTGGGCACACGTCCACTCAGGGGTCCCCAACATCTCCATGTGGGCCCTGAACTCAACCTCCTTCCACGCCGAGTGTTCAAGGTCGTTTCCCAACAGGCAGTCGACCGGCATGGCAGGGCTGATCGCAACTCGTAGAGGACCCGCAACCCCTCCCCACTCAAAGGGAACCTGGGCCACCGGATAGTGACCCTCTCGGTTGTCAGCCATCACAACCGGGTGGACTACATTGGGAACCACCTGCTCTGGGGACACCAGCTGACTCCTTACCATAGTCATGCTGGCTCCTGTGTCCCTCAGAGCCTCCACCCTCTGGGCATTGATGGTGACCCATTGCCTGTACTTAGTAGTATTCGAGGGCATCTGGGTCTTAGGAACCATCTCACAATCCCCTAAGGACACTAGGGTTAGCCCTGCCCACTCACCTCCCTTATCTAGGGGCAACTCCTCCCCGAGCACTACACTCGCCACCCCAGGGGCCTTTCCTCCAATGGGAGGGTGTGGTCTCTTGGGACACTTCGCATCCCCCTTATAGTGCCCAACCTCACCACACTCGTAACATCGGACAACCTTAGGCTGCTGACCACGGTCAGGATAAGGGGGTTTGTGGGGACCAACCTTAGGAGGGAATCCTACTCCCTTCCCTGGTGAACTCTTTTGGGGACCTTTAGAGAACTCCCTCTTTTTGTCTCCCCCCTCTGTCTTCTGGGGGGCACCCTGTCCAGCCCTTTGGAAATTCCCTCCAGTCCCTTTTGAGGATACCTGGGTACTCGCCCAGATATCCGCCTCCTCCGCAAGCTTCCTGGGATTAGTGAGCTTGCTGTCTACTAGGTGCTGACGCAGCTCTGGAAAACTTTTCTCGAGGAGATGCTCCTTTAAGATTAAATTGTATAGTCCCTCATAGTCCTTGACATCACTGCCCTGCACCCAGCCCTCTAAGGCCTTCCTGGCATAGTCCAAGACGTCCACCCAATTCTGAGTGGACAACTTCTGACTGCCCCGAAACCTCTGCCTAAATTTTTCAGGGGTCAGTCCAAATTTCCTTACTAGGGCTACCTTCATGACGGGGTACCTGGTCTGGTCTGGCTGTTCTAGCGCCAACAAGGCATCCCTCCCCACCGGAGGCATGTACCTATACAGGCCACCCCCCCACTGGGCTTCGGGGACCCCATGGGCTCTTAGAGAAACCTCATAGGCAGCCAGCCATTTTACAATGTCATCCCCTATACCATAGCTAGCAACCACATCTTTGGGCAGGTAGGGCCTGGACTCTCTCGGGACTTCTCTCGGTATGCTGCCACCATTAGGACTACTGGGAGTTCCAAGTTGAAGGGCTTTGAGCTCTAACTCTTTTAAGTGAAGCTCATGGAGGAACCTCCTCTCCTCCCTCTCCTTTTCCAACCGGGCCAGATCCATTCTAAGCTGTCTCTCTTCCCTCCGATCAACTAGGTCAGCAGAGGACAGGCTCCCCCCTGAGGCGCTACTTCCCACTCTTGATGGGGCCCTGGACCCAACGTCCACATTACCGCTCCCAGGGGGAAGAAGGACTTCCGGTTCTTCTAGGAGATCTAGTCCTGGTTCTTCTTCCCGTTTCCCGCTAGGGTGGGCCATAACCCAGGCTCTTAAGCTTGCCTGGAGCTCTGTCTTCTTCGCCCCCTGCTTAAAGAATACCCCCCGTTCCTGGCAGAACTCCCTCAATTGGGCCACTGTATACTCCTCCAGCCTACCCAATTCGAATTCCATCCTGCCAGACGGGACCCCAACACAGTTAACAAGAACTTTACTCAAGAAAGGGAATATACACAGGACAATTTCAAAAATCCTCCAATTAGAAAACAATCTGGAGAAAACTCCAGTCAAAACAATCCAGTGTAGGTGGTGATGCACGCTAAATTGCCGCTAAGCGGATGCAAGCACTGAATAAGTAATCCCACCGCTGAGCACCAACTTGTTGGACCTAGCGTCCTTTGGTAGCTTGACTCAGGCTCACAGGCTTTCCTCCCAACACAGCGTCATGTGCTTGCATCACACCCAGCTCGCAATCTCAACGTTACTTCACTCAAAAAGGACACTACACCGATTAAATTTATGGAATACTCCAAGTCTTTATCTTTTCCTAACAAACTTAGTTTTCTGGTTTCTCACTTTGGAGTGTAGCGGATAATTACATTACAGGTTGAACAGCTCCCTTCATTTAGGAATAAAACATGGCATAACAACTCAGAATACTTTTTCACCACAGTTCAAAGCTTAACATTTCGTATGTTTCAGGGAGAGCATTTCGCAACATTTCGAGTTAAACCATTTCAGTACATTTCCCCAGGACATTCCCTTCGAGATAATTCTAACACAGTAGGTCTTTCCACCCACTAAGTGGCTAAGTGGTCCCACCCGGCCGTTTACGCTCTGAGAAACCCCCTCCGGTTCCACCATGCAGGGTCACCCCTCAATCTCTAGATCCATAAGCATTAGTGGGTCTCCAGAGGTACAGTTGACAGACACTGGCTACCTTCAGTTAGGTTACTGGTAGTATTCCATAACCCTGGCTCTACTCTGTCCCCGTTACGCCATCCATCTAGGCGCTTCCTGAGGCTGGGGTTCAACCTATTGCTTCCCTCACCAGTCGTGAGCCTGCCAGTAACCAATCCTGGATACGTGCCTGATTCCGCTAGGCTGCCGGTAACTACCACGACCTTACTTGGCCTTCCCCCTCGCTTCCTGATAAACGAACAAACCGGCCCCAGTTCTCTCCCCGGCCCCGCGCTGTTCCCAGCTTACTGTCTGATAGCGAAGTCCTCATCCAGGACAGTTCTCGGTCTCTCACCTCTGGCGCGGAGCTCGGGGGGGCGGGGCAACCAGCAAGGGAGTCCTGCCGTAAAGAGGGGAACGAAACAGCAGGCTCTTTCAGGCCACCTCCCCCAAGGGATTCCCCCGGGTGTACATTCTCCAGGGATGACGGACGCCTCTCCGCTTCCCTGCAGCAGAATCTCACCACACGGGGCACAACCAGGAGACTTCGTTGTCAGCAGACGCTCCTTCTGCGGCCGATATCCAGGATCGGGCGTCCTGGGTGGGCGCGGCCTCCGCCTCCTTTCCACAACAAGGGGGCGGCGCTCAGGCCCCTCTCATGTGACCAGGGCCGCAGCTTCACTGCCTCACTTCCTTACTGAGGAGAATCTCCGACGGGCGGTCGCGCTGCTCCCTCACAGCTGACACACACCCGGAGCCAATTCCCCGCCTTCGGCCTCACAATGGCAGCGTCTCCTGCCAAGGGACCCTAGGTAACCTCTCAACTTCAGGTGGGGGGGAAGAAGTAGAAACGGCCAGGGCTCCGACAATGGGTCTCGTGGAGGGGCAGGGGGAATCACAAGGTGCCGGCTTCCACACAGGAACTGAGGCAACCAGACTCCTGGGGCTGGGGCACAACCACCTCTCTTCTTCGTCAGAGAGAGTGACACGCTGGATCAGTCCAGAAATTCCCAGATGACACGGATTTGGGGAGAAGATGGCCCAGGCGCTGGACCACTCCAAAGTCCAGGGGGTCAGGGGGTCAATCTACCTGGAGCCTTCCTCAGGTACACGGACCTCAAAAGTCACGGGCTGCACTCAGGGACCGGTCACAGGGTGAGGGGTGATGTTACTAGGATTAGGACTCTGCGCAGACCCTGGGACCTGTCTGTTCCCCTCTAAGTACAACCACCTCCTCACACAGGCGCCTTACTCCTGACTACTCCACAGCCCAGCTTGATTCTAAAATGGCCGCCCTCCTGCCACCTCTATTTATCACCTTGGGCTGGACTTGCCAGAGGGGTCCAGAAGGTTCTGGAAGCTCCCATGGCAGTCATGGCCCGGGTGCTGAGGTGACAGTTGGAGCCACCATTTTGTGAATCCTACCTTCCGCCTCTATCTACCTCAGTGGAGCACCTTGCGCCTTTTCCTCATGTGAGGAGGAAAAGGCGCCCAGAACCTCTACATCAGCACCCCAAAAAGTTTAGTAGACAGAAAAAATGAGAAGGGGACAAGGGACAAAAATAAAAAATGAGGAGGGAACTGCCAAAGGGCTGACAAGTCTAACAGGCACCATGATAAGGCAGCTCGAAAGGGACTTCGGGGGCCCCTAGCAGAGCCCCTGTGGGCGTCTGCAATGGGGCTAGGGGGTACATGGTGCCTGGCACACGGTGTATGGATGTTTACAAACATCCTTTTCCATTGTGGCTTGTGCTGCGTCCCTTTTCCGGGCCAGAGCACAAGCTGCAATAGAAAAGGGCATGTTTCTAACTGCCTCATGGGCGGTTGCATTGTAATCTGCCAGGTGGAACCACCAACTACTAGTCGGGTGGTTACCATCCCACAGTGAAGTCGGTCAGAGGCTTGCCCATCCCCCATTGTAAAAAGGCCCTTAGTTTCCCCAAAATGTATTGTTATGTGCTCACATCTGAAGAAAAGCAAAGAATATATCAAAACTATTCATCTCTCAGATTACTTTTGTTTTTGAGGATTGTCCGGAGGCAGGATATATAGAGAATAGAGATTTACTCAACTGCCAGAAAACATTTCTGATGTCCATTCAGGTGAGTCTTACAATGAAAATGCAGTTTAATTTAGAAGTAGAAAATTATTTCGTTTCTCTGACTGTATTTGTATTAGTTGGCACTACCCATATCTGATTTATAAGTAAGAGAGAACATTTTGTATTTAGTTTGCTGTGTTTGTGTGGTCAAACGGCATGCAAACAATCAGGCACAGATACAAATAAATAAATGGCCAGGAATTAATAGGTATAAACAGGCTGGTTGTGTTTGTGGTTGTCAATTTAACAATATCTTGAAGAAATAGATTTTGACGAAGGAAATGGTGTAGAGTTTGTTTAGCTGTTTCAATTTTCGTGTTTCTGGAATAATGCAATGTGAGATTTAGAAGGCACACATAGGTTTTTTGATGGTGCTAAATAACTATACCCCGAGGTAATTTACCCTCAGAGATTTATTCTGTACAGAATAGTGGAAGGGTTCAGAGGGATTTGTCGGTGAACTTTGCATGTCATTTCTGCCCCAAAGGTACAGGAAATTATTAAAATATTCCAGCAACGTGAAAAGAGAGAAGCAGAGCTTAAGGTGACCTTCTCAAGCTTGCATCAACAGTGGTTGGAATAATTCCCCAAAGTTTGTGTCCTGACCCAAGGCTCTTTCATGTATGAACCGGCCCAAACAGGAAAGGCCCCAAAAGAAGCCCAACTTTACCTTTGCATCCTTCACTAAAGGATCTTTAAGCAATGGGGTGCCTTGAGGGGCAGGCTTTAGTAGGATTAAGTTTCCGCACTCAGCTTACTCCTTTCTTATTACTACTCTGGTCAAAGAACCTGAATGTCTTATGGTTTCTTAATTTGTGTGTGTATATGTAACTTATCAATTTTGCTATGTATAAATACTAAGACATTTTACTGGTTAAGTGTTGTACGACAATTGTTGTATGCACATTCTCTCACTTTTGTTTAATTATTTATTTATTCCAAATTGAAAGTAGATGAGCATGTTAAAACTTTCATTTTTTTTTAAACAAAGTTTATTCATTTTCCACATATAAACAAATAATAAAGGTTTTCAGCATTTTCAGGCAAAGTGTCATTTAGGTGAAACAATATGGCAATATTAATGAGAGTTTTAAAGCAAGTACTTCTATAGCCCAACCGATCCAGTAAGTACTTTTGTTTGTGTTTTTGCTGAAACCTTTGTTGTTGTCCCCGCTTAAATAGCAGCAAGAGTACCTTGTGGGAAATTCATTTTCTTTATAACTAAAACAAAAACTTAAAACCTATCCCCCCATCCCTTCACTGACGTGACCTACCACAGTGAAACAAAATACAAAATTGATTTAAGGGTGGTAAGATAGCTGTGCCATAAAGTGGAATATGTCTTACAACCTCATCACAGTTTTGAAATTTACCTTGATAAGTACCTCCTAAACAGACCTTATAGGCAGTACTTTTATGTGCCTATCTTTTATATACTTAGATGTTTATAGGATTCGTATTATGCATTTCCGGAGATAGGGACATCGGCCACCCTGAAAGACTCCATTATGGGATCCCAGCTCATGGCTATGGGATTTTTACATAGACCCCTTTTTTCCTCTGCATGGAGGGCTACGCTTTCCACCAGTCCCCATTTAATTGTCTCTTCCCTCCAAGTCAGTAGGTGCTGTTGGTGATTTCCACCTCCTAGTTATACATCGTTTAGCCATCAGCAATACTAGATCCAGAAATTTAGCTTGAACTTCGCTGCCCTTCCGCCTCTTGCACAACCCTAAAATATACCCTTCAATCGTTTGAGGTCCCATGTCCCCTAGTGTATCTTTTAGTGTTCGTGCTATCTCCTCCCAGTACCCTCGTACTTTGTTACAGGTCCACAGCATGTGTTCCAGGTCTGCATCTTGGTCAGAGCACCTAGGACATAGGGCATTTGCACCCGTGTATATAGTGTTAATAACATATGGTGATAAGTACACCCGTTGGGTAACCATGTATTGAATGAATTTGAATCTGGTGTTACGAGACACACGTTTCGGGTATTCTAAAATGGTCCTCCATTCCCTATCCATCTAAGGTCGGGCAAGGTCTCGCTCCCATTTATCACGCACAGCAGCCAGAGGGCATGGTTGGTACGTACGTATTCCACGATAGAACCAGCATATCAAATGACAGCCTGTTCCCATATGATACATCAAGTGAACAAATTATTTTTAATAGGCTCTATTCCCTGGGAGGACCATTTTTTCTTTACATAAGCTGCTAGACTAGCATGCAACAGAAACAACGTTTCTGGTACTCCCCGTTCATTGACAAAATCAGTATGTGGGAGTAACGTCTTACCCCCGAACAGGTCGCCTATTGTGTCCACTCCAGATTGTACCAAAGGAGCCAACTGATGATTTGTTAACATTCCAATATTCTTGGGTATACCCAATAATGCGATATTGGGTGCATATGTAGAGGCAGCTGCAGTATATCGGAACACTCTTCTCCAGTAATCAGCCAAGCAGTAGGCATATAAATCAGGCGCACCTGATGCCCCCGCATTCGACGGGAGTTGCAGTTTTTTTAAACTCAGCCGGCGCCTGCCCGCTCCCCAAATTAAACTAGTCAACAATGTGTTAAGAGTTTGAAAAATAGTGGCCAGAAATCTCACCGGTAGGTTAGTAAAGAGATATAACAGTCACAGCAGCACCACCATCTTGGAGATCGCGAGCCTACCTGCAACCGACATTGGCAGGGACGTCCAGAATGTTACCTGTGATCTCAAAGATGTGATTGCCTTCTGGAGATTGCCGTCAATAAAATCCTGTGGTCCGATATACTGGAATCCCCAAACATCAAAACATGGATTGTACTATTGGTATCTGTTGGGTGCCAAAAAGGAACTCTAATACATCTGTCACATCATTAAAAAAGAATGCACAGGATTTATCATAATTTATTGCCAGACCCGCAACAGTTTTAAACTGTCTGAATGCCCGCACAGCAGTTTGAACATTCTCCTGCGGGTTGCGGACGTACAATATGATATCGTCGGCGTATAGCGAAATGGCATGAAGTGTAGTAGACATTGAGATACCCCAATCGATTGCATCTGACCAAATCATACAGGCTAAAGATTCCATTGCTAACGCAAACAGCAGGGGTGAAAGGGGACATCCCTGCCTTGTGCTTCTCTGCGTATCTAAAGGTCTAGATATATGTCGTCCTGTACGCACTCTGGCAGTTGAGAGATGATATAGTGCTTGTACCCATTAATTGTATTCCTGGGGAATCTGAATTTCTGCAGTGTAGCTAACATATATTCTCAGCTCAGCGTATCAAACGCTTGAGTGATGTCCAATGACATACACCCGGCGTTCACTAGTTTGCCAAAGCAGTAGAATAATATAGAGCAGAGCCTTCAACTATTGAGAGAAGTATTGTGCGCAGGTATAAATTCACATTGATCAATATGTAGTAAGTCCTTCAGAAGAGGCTTCAGCTGGGTTGCCAGAATTTGACTAAGAATTTTATATTCAGTAATCAATAGTGATAATGGGCGCTATGCGTTCAGTGTTGAACGATCACGACCTTGTTTCAGAAAGGATGTAATCAATACTTGTGATGTTGATGGTGGTAACATGCCTGTAGTATAAATTGTCTCGTATAATTTTTTTAAGGTGTGGGGACAGCTGCTGTGCATAGGTGGCATAGAATTCTACAGGGAGTCTGTCTAACCCAGGGGTTTTATTGTTGGGAAGATTCTTTATTGCTGCATGTATTTCATGCCTTGATATGGGGCTAGCTAACACTTCTCTGGCTGCATCAGTAATTCGTGGTAACTGTACTTTACTTAAGAAGGAGTGCAATTCAAAAGGGTCTGCCCAGTGCAAGACTCTGTACAAAGCTTGGTAATGGTGATAAAAGTATCATTTATTTCAGACCTGAGAATTAACACGTATATTATGTGGCGTGAATATTTCTGTTATTGGTGTAGGTGGGGGATCGTCTCTAATGATTTGTGCTAACAGCGCACCTGGACGATTGGCTCTCTGTATATATGAGCGGTAGTCAAGGGTTCTCAAGTCTTCTAATAATTCTGCATATTTAATACGGGCTTCTTGTAATGCCGGCATTTCTGCTGGATCCAATGCCACCCGCGCCTCTAGTGCCCCCAACCGGTCCTCTACTTGGCATAGTTCCGTGTTGGTCTGATGTCGGGCTCCAGTAACCGCATTTATAGCTGCCCCTCTAAACACCACTTTAAATGCTTCCCACTATGTTGCAGTACTCATTGCTGTGCACGTGTTTTCTATAAAGTAATGTGTTATTGTGCTAGATAATGTATCTTTAAATACTGCGTCCTCTAAATGCAGTGTATTCAAGCGCCATGTGGGCACTGGGGTGGGAACCCGGCCCTATTCAAATGTCATTTCCAGCGCACTGTGGTCAGATAGTGTTTTGCTCACATAGGTGGAACGTGTAGTTTTGCCATACCTCCATAAGAGACCACCCGTGAGACCAATTATTCAGAGAGGCTGCCAGACGCTTAGTATGAGCCCCATCAATAGGGGGACGTGAACGTTCCAGTACTACGTCTAGGACTGCATTGTAATCTCCACCTAGTATCCATGATTAGTCGGACCAGTTCGCCAATACTGCATTCACCCAATTATAAAAGTGGTCCTGATCAGTTCATTAAGTCTTTATTTCGATTATAAAACCATAAAAGACATTGCAATCAGTTAAAAATTAAACAAGTTAAAATGGTAGAGTCAAGACAGAAATAACATTATTATGAAGCAATCGCGATAAGATGTTTGAAATAAAATAATAATCCAACAGATCAACAGAGTCTTATATACTTTAAAGACAATTATTTAAGAGAATGTGAATTAAAATATGTCTGCACAGCTTTAGTCGGTTGGGAAAAAGAAAGCGGTAAAACCAGACAGGTATAGCAGTCTGAAAGATAAAAGGCTACCCCGGTCATTCATAAGAGCAATAGCCCTACCTCAAGACTCAACTGGGTAGCAAATTCAAAACTGCCACGCATCCCACAAAATTAGGGCCTAACTCAGGAATTTTGTCATTGCCATAACAATGGATTCCTGAGTACATGTCTGTAAGATCCACAGGGCCTCTTTAGCAGCTCTCGTGCCAAGGGTGATACAGATGGGTTTATGCCATTTCAACCTTGGTAACCTGTAGGCCGGGCAAACAAATAGGATATGGGCGATTGAATCAGACTGTGCTAAACACATCGGGCACAATTCTGTTGTTCGCTTTAGCCATCTGCTGGAAAAAGCTCTAGTCGGAAGGGAACCTACCCTAAACTGGTGGTAGAGCTTCCTGTCCATCGGTTTTAGAATAAAATCCCAATATGGTTCAAACCCGAGCTCATGTCTAATCGACAGAAAATCCCTAGTCAGAGTTGGCCTTGTGATGGAAGAAAAACGCTTCGTTTTCACCATGTCCATGTAAACTGCTTTAAGCTCTTTTTTTGTCGTCAACGGAATCTTTTCTGGGTTCTCCCACAGTGTACTCATCCCCATTTCTTTCAGGGTTTTTTTTTTATGTACTGAAGCCACTTGATCTTACTTAGGCACCCTACCCCCTGAAGTCCAAAAGAGCTTTGGCATACAAAGAGAGCTCAGGGGTAGCCCAAAGCCTTCTCCAAAAGGCTATAGGCCTGAATCGAGCCAGATCCTCGATGCAGAAACATCCCAGGTCCAATAATAAGGGCACCAATGGAGTTGATTGCTACAGACCAGTTAATGCCCTCATAAATTTATTTTGAGTAATAACCAGGGGAATAATATCATCATGGCCCCATAATTCAGCGCCATATAGAATTGCACTAGCAACTTTGGAGTTGTATATTTTAAGGGCGGGAGCTATGGGTTTGGTGAAGGAAAGCCTCTGCTCTTTTAAAAGAGCCCCAGCCAGCTGCGCATGCTTCAGAGCAAGCATGTCGATCTGAGGATTCCAGTGTAGCTTCTTATTTAAAGTTATCCCCAGGTAGGCAAAGACTTCAGTCTGCTCTAAAAGAACATTATTCATGTAGACTTTGCCCTTAATAGCTTTGTGCATGTGGAGAACCATGAACTTTGTCTTATCCACATTGACCACCAGCTCATGGTCGCGGCAGAACTCTTCAAAATGGGACAGGGCCACCTGTAGCCCAGTTTGAGTCTTGGATAAAATCAAGGAGTCATCCGCGAACATGAGTAGGGGGATTTTCAAGCCCCCCAGGGTTGGCGCATCAGTGGGGCATGTGGAATAGTACTGTACCACCCTGTCAATAAATAGGGAAAACAGGGTAAGAGCGAGGACACATCCTTGGCGCACACCCTTTAACACCGGAAATCTATCTGTGACTTCTCCGTGTGTGCCCCATCTGACATGTGCGTGGTTGGAGTCGTGCAGTTTAACCATCATTGCTAACAGCTCCAACGGCATCCCCACATCCATAAAAGCTCTCCACATTTTGTTACAGGGGACCAAGTCAAAGGCAGACTTCAGGTCAATGAAGGCCGCATATAGCGCACCCCCTCCTAGGATAACAACCCGCCAGTAAATCATCACATACCTAAGCACCTGATCGATTGTGCTGGTGTGGGGGCGGAAGCCTGCCTGTATAATGTAAATGTAGTTGAGCTTATATAGCACACAGCTACCCGCTGTGGGTTTCCCGGCGCTTGCTTAGGGAACCCGTCCTGGTATTCCCCTGTGAGATAGCAGGGTATCCACAAGGTGAAAGTCAGGCATCCCGCCGCGAGGGGCCGTTGTGGAGATTAAGCAAGCTATTGCCCAGAGTCGCAGAGTGTGAACCCGTGAGTCGAGGAGGCACCGGGGCGAGAATTATCGAGTCCGTGGAATTTTTAGCCCAAGACCCGCCGAGGCGGGGAATTGAACCCTGGTCCAGGACCGATCTCAGCTTCCGGGTCTGCCGCCTCTAACCCCTGAGCCACACTTCTGGTGTGGGGGCGGAAGCCTGCCTGTATAGGAGATAATATCTTGGATTCCTCGAACCACAGCTGGATTCGACACAGTACCAACCTGGCAACTATTTTCTGAATGGAATCTATACGGCTAATGGGCCTATAGTTGCCAGGTAATGCACGGTCCCCCTTTTTATATACCGGTATAATAACTGCACCGGACCAGGTATCAGGAGTGCACGCACCACTAGCAATGGCATTAGCAAGATAGGTGATATAAACCACCCAGTTGTCCTTATCATGGAAAAAAAGATCTGCGGGTACGCAATCAATGCCCAGGGCCCTTCCTCTCGGAATTATGGAGAGGACTGTCTCAACCTTAGAATTGGTAAATAAAAGGGTGGGTATCGAGGAAGGGATTTTAAAATCTTCCAAGTTATTGGCGGGGGTAGAGAACTGGGCAATATAATAAGAGGCCCACTGTTCCGGCGGAACATAATTAATAGGTGTAAAAGGTGTCCCTCCACTCCCCCACTTCACTAGCTGCCAGAATTTTATCATGCTTTTCTCATTACTGGCTAGAAGCAAGTCGTGCCAGCGATTATCGTCCCTCTCCTTTTTAGCTTTTGATTGGGTTGCTTTGTAATTTGCCCTGGCATATTTAACTTCTCCCATATCTTTGGATCTAATAACCCTTGTCAATAAACGATAAGCCTCTCTGCAGGTTTTATTGTACCATGTGGCCATTGGTACCCCTGCCTTTGCCTTCTTTTTACTGGTCTTGATAAAATATGATTTTAATTTTGAAAACAGGTCTCTGTGAACCTGGGGGACGATTTGGTTAATATCCTCCTGTGAGACACAGCTTTGAAGGCAGGTTATTGAATGAGCAACCAGGGCCTGCATCGCGTCCAGATCCCCTTCCTTCTCAATAAGCCAAGAACATCTTACTCTCCTCGTGTCATTTGAGAGCAATGCTTCTGATGGTATTTCCTCTACGACCTTTTTAGGGATGTTTAAAAAGCCCGGGGCCTTGATTGTCAAAATTAGCAGGTCATGGTCACTTTCTGTGTGTTCCTGGACCCACATGTCAAGAAGGGAGTGCCATGATTCAATATTAAGGAGAATAAAATCGATACGGCTACTCCTTATGCCATTGTTAAATGTGTGGGCGCCCTTCCTGTCCGAGCGGGACCTCCCGTTCAGTGCTCGCACACCCCTTTCCAGGCATAGCCCCTTAAGTTGCAAGGCGGCTTCTGTCCATTTTTTAATTGGGCACAAATCTAGGGACGGGCGATTCCACTGCGAATCTTCATCGGGACTTAAATTGCCATCCTCTAGATCAAGCGGTTCGAAGGTGCAATCAAAGTCTCCCATAATTAGCAGGTTGCACCCACCACTCTGGCTTTCCAGAAAACTATCAAGGAGGGCGACAGTTTCAGAGCGCCTCCCACCTGTTTGCCCTCTAGCGTAGATGTTAATTATCAATGTATCTTGAACTTGGTCCATCCAAAGCCGTAATGCCATGATATCTGGACTATCAATAGGGACCACCTCGACCCTGCAACCCATTTGCTGTCTCACCCAACAAGTGAGACCGCCAATGGGTCTACCTTTCCGTCCCCCTTGAGCAGGTTTGAAAAAATTTAAGAACCTGGGATGATGTACCTGATCAATGGACCAAGTCTCCTGGAATGCCAGGAGGTCAAACTGTTCGATAAAAGCTGCCCAATCGCAGGATGCGGTTTTGGGCAGAAGACCTGCAATATTCCAGGAGCCCACTGTCATAACAGAATTAAGGTTTGATTGCGGTGGACTGTCTGGTAAAGGAAAGGAAGGAGGTACGATCTCAGCCACCTGCGTGTCCGAACCATAGGGACAATCGAATGAGATGAAACCTACTAGGTGAGCATCGACCATGCCTCCCAACCCCTCCATTCTCTGTTCCACTTGGATAGGGTGGACCCCCTCGAGTTAGCCAGGATTTTTACCTAGTGCATCCCGCTCTGTTGTAATATCCCGAGTTCTTTGAAGGAAATCTGGTGGAATGCAAGTAGGGGGACAATTACCATAGGCCTCTGGGTCCCTAAATACACCAGTCCCAGATAAGTCAGTGCAGTCAGGTGCTACAAGTCAGTCGATATCCTCTAATGAGGAGAAGACATCGAAACGATTGTTAAGAGGGACAGAATAATTAAATTGACCATGTGCTTGAGAAGACCCTCTCCCTCCAACAAATCTAGTAATATCAGAGGGTCGGTAGAAGTACCCCAGGGGGAGAACAGAGATATCATCCCTGACATCAAGGTCTCCTGCCCTCTCCAGAATTTGCTGAACCAGACCAGGGGACCTGAAGCTTAGAACCACGCAGTCACCCCTGAGGGACTTTTGGGACTTCCCTACCCATGGTACTCTGCGGACCATTTTGAATTCGTTAAACAAACGGTTTTTGATCCCCGTCCTTGAGCTCAGTAAGTGTAAGGCCTTGTTTCTCAGGGTTGACCAATCCTCAGATGCCTGCGGTGCTAACCCAGGGACATTACCTAAAACTACAGTGTAGGAAGTGGCTTCTGGGGGAAGATGTAAAAAATTAAAATCATTCTGGGCACCTGCAGGGCATAATCGGTTGGGAGAGCATGTGTGGATTTCTCTCAAAACATGCTGCGTACCTTGTAAACTAGGGCATCCCCGTGGCAAGGAGATATGATGGCTATCAGCAGGGGCTAATTTGATGGAGTTCAGTGCCCTAGTAGCAACCCCTCTTTTGTCCTGAACCCTCCCTCCCCCCTGAGAAGAGCTGCCCTCTCCAACTATCTGTACTCTAGAAGTACTCGAGATAGTATGAGACAGGTCCTGCTCCATTTTGTCCAGTCTATCCTCTATCAAACACAGTTTTTGAATCAAGGGGTCAAGAAGGTTTGAAATTCCCTGCACTATCCGTGTGTAGAGGGATTCCTCAATAGATAAAGGTGAACTAACAACAGCGATGGTAGCCAAAGTAGTTTGACTACATCCACCATGCCCCCTTGAGGCTGCCTTCCATTTGACTCCGCCTGATGATTGGGGGATGGCCTTCATTGGACCCCGGCCTTTTCTTTTCTTCGATGGTGGCTCCCCTTTCTCACCCTCCGTTGCTTTCTTGCCCCTGGTTGTAACCATTGTTATGCCTGAGTTGGTATCTCAGCCGGATGGAATATCTGGTAGTGGGGTATTGGAACCCAAAGTATGCTGGCTTAGGGACAAGGGAGGTGTAGCAGAGGGGATATCTGTGTGTGTTAGAGCAGGGGGGGACCAGACTACCAATAGTTAGGAGCAATAAAGGTTCTAAAGAAAGCCTGCCCTCTGTTAATTGAATCTCATGGATCAGCGCAGATTCTGCCCATGACAAAAAAGCATCAAGCGTTCCCACCACCCCACTCCCACACCTGCCTTGCGCTTGCAAGATGCACCAGTCCCCACAGGAGGCATAGCCGCGGGTCGGATAGAGCTAAACAGTACCTTGCTAATGTAAGAAGCAAATGTACATAAGGTATGAATGTGGAGCACTCCATTGAATACAATGGAGTGCTCCTTGCTTTTACGGGTCGGTAAAAGCCAGCAAAGCAACATTCCACTGTTTCTTTTGTTCACAGCTGTTGTCGTGACCAAAGGGCTCATCAAGCCCGAGCGGATTTAAACTCCCTCGGGCTCCGAGAGGCCTTTGTTTTATTTGTTAGAACATTCTGCCCTCTAGTGGCAGAATGTTCTAATAACCTTATAGCCCTTCGCAGCTGGGCAATACCGGCCATTAAAGTCCTGCTACCTTGTTAAAGCGCTCGAGCAGGACTTTAATGGTCGGTATAGCCCGACACAGCGGGCTATAAGGCTATTTTGATCGAGGAACTATTTTCACAAAATAGGCACACACAAGATTTAGTTTATAGACAAATCCTTGTATTCAATTTATATAATTCAGGGGCACAAATCACATAATTCCATACAAACATTAACCTTGTAAATCAGATCAAATTGTATGTCTAAATGGTAAGATCAAAGATTAATGTACGTGAAGTCTACTCTGATATATATCAAAGTCTATCCCCTACATTAATCAATCGCAAAGTTGATGAACCACTGTAAAATAATTAGGCACAACATGCCTAAAAAGGCAATACCTTTGTCTATATCCGTGCATTGCTGGGGATACCCAGGTGATGGGATGCCTTGAAGGATTGACTAAAGTATGGAGAAGGTAGGATGTGATGTCACTTCCTGTGTTCATAAATGATACAAAATTAAGTCCTCTTGCTTGACTTCTTCTTATAAATCAGAAAATAGTAAATCTGACTCCGCCAAAGTCCAATACTTTCCATACTGTTGTTCAGGTGGGAGTGGGAATAGGGAATTCTTGCCTTCCAAACTTCAACACTTTATCTATTGTTGGTTAGTTTGTAGTGGGGATAGTAAATTTGAGGCCCCCCCAAAGCCTAATAATTATTTTTTATTTTCATTTTTTTATTTAATTTTTTTAACATAGATTTTTGTGATTTAACGTCAACTGTTTTAGTTTTGTTTATTTTTATTGTATATATTTTTGAGTAATACTAGCTTTATTAAATTATGTTTTTATTAATATTGTTATATGTGTTTATTTTTCCTATAACTTCTAATATATAGGGCCTGATTAGCATGTCAGATGCTCATCCGACCGACACCGTAGCGGAATGAAACCATCAACTATTAGTCAATGGTTCCACCTGCAGCATTAGGATGAGACCACCCTATGGATGGTCGGAAACATCCATTTTCTTATTGCAGCTTGTGCAGCAGCTGGAAAAGGGCCGCAGCACAAGCTTCAATCGAAAATGTTATGTTTTCAAACATCCCTGCACCATGTGGCAGGCACCATGCAGTGCCTGCCACTCGGTGGGAATTATGTTTTGCGGGGCTCCATAGATGCCCCCCAAGCCCCATGGCAGAGTGCCAGAGGGGAATGGGGCTCTGCTGGGACCTCCAAAGTCACTTTTGGCCTGTCTTTTCAAGGACTGGTGGACCGCCATGAAAGGGCAGGCAGAAAGCAACATCATAATTCTGACAGCAGAGCTAAGGCTTGCTCCACTATCATTTTGGGATTACTATTCCACCTGCAGCCAGGACGAGCTGTGTGAGCCCATCTGAAGCAGAGCAAACTTTCCCCACGGGTTTCACCCCGACTGCCAGTATTGTTATACGGGGGTCGGATGGAAACCCATGATGTCGGGTCGAAAGCCTCCGACGAGCTGTCGGATGGCTTTCCACCGGACATCAGAATTAGGGCCATAGTGTATTTAAATATTTATTATTATTATTTGTATTTTTGTTTTTCATATTTATTTAATAATTTGATTTATTTCCATGTTATGTTTATTTTTTTACAATTAAAACAATATATATTTTAATTCTATCTTTTAAAGTTTTAAGACCTCTCATTTTATTAATAAATGCTGGACACTCTGTTTGAGATGAAGAATGTATTGCTTGAGACAGCACAAGTTGATTCTTTGGAGTCAAAATTGGTCAAGATTCTGTCTAGTCCACTAAGGTGGGAGCCATTAATGACCCTGCAGCCTCAGTGCTTAATAGCAACATTTATGAGGCACACAGCGCAATCCCTCTTAGCTGATTTTAAGGCTTTGTAATTTGTAATTACCAGTAACTGAGGTTAACTCAAGCATTCTACCAAACACTTTTGTTTTCTTCAGTTGATTCCAATAGAAACACAACTTTGAGATAATGTGTAGTGGGGACTCCTCCATTCAGTCTCTACCAGAGGACATTAGGCCCCCTACCATATCCTAACCTGGTAATTGGCCAGATCTCTTAATATCCTAATTTGGCAATTGGATTTAGTGGTTGCAAAACATCTTAGGAATCTTGCAGTGGCTCAGAGGAGACGTTCAAGAAATATAGAGTTAGACAGATCCAATTAAGTCCTCCCTTCTTCAAATGATCAATCATTATGTCTCAGCACCAATATTGAGGATTTTCAAGCCCTCTATACTCTACAAATTGGTCATTGGCATGATCACACTCCAATGGTAATGTAGATATTGGCCCAGATGTTGAGAAGATGGATTTGCAATAAAAAAGGTGGTTAGGTGGTTACTGAGAATTAACTAATGACGTACCGAAATTCAGTAAATGCTCTACCCTAATCACCTATGGAAAATATTGAAGAATGTTTCGTTCCTGGGGTAGGAGTAAGGAGTTCTTTCCTTGTCATGCAGTTCAGTTTAGCCCTGAAGATTTTCCTGGATGGCTTCTCTCATTACACTTGTGGCCTTTAGTAGGCTATAAGTAAGTCTTTTAGGGCCCCATGGTGAAGTTTGAAAGGTGTGTAGGTGTTAATTGCCATCTTCTTTTCAGGCTTCTCTGATCTGGCCCACAATAAAGCCCATGTTGAGTTTATGGATCTACTCTCTGGTTCTAAGGATGCTCTATGCACATTTCTTTGGCTCCATTTAAACTATTGAACTGATGTTTCCAACACTGTACACAGAAAAGCATACTGGGGAATTTGTAGGAAATCCTTTCTGTCTGTTCTTACAGACATTCTCACTAGTCTCCTAAACCCTCGGTTTATCAGGAGGTCATTTTCCCTATCAATAGTGATCAGCAATTCATTATTGCATCTTTTTCCTGGTCCTAACTCAATAGAGGAACAGGGATATAATTGCTCAGATATCGAAATGATAGCGCCATGTTACATGGGCTGCTGATTTAGGAGGTTGCATTTCTGACATTTATTTTAATATCTTGGGGAATCAGGGCATGCCAGGAAAGCTGCTCTCTTTCTCTTAATTATGAATCATGCCCAATTTTCCATTGTCACATTCGTTGGTTTGTTTTGCCCAGTTATATTCATGGTGCTTCATCAGTGATATAGTCCATCATGGACAGAGGTACACGGTGTCCCTCTCATATTTGCAATGCAGCTTTGCAAGCGTCAGTAAAAGATTTAGCTCAATGTGTCATCCGTGTGTGGATGACTGATGCTCTTCTTATGTAGAGGGTGCATTGAAATCTGTCCGCATGTGAATCATGTTTAGTAATATTTAGAGGGTGTATCAGTACAAGTGTCTCTGTGGCGACTTGCACTTGCAGCTCAAAATCATGCCTGCGTTGTCATAACTCATTAGAAAGGCTCGGGTGAGGAATGTGTTGGTAATCCCTTATTAACATACTGTAATCATAATTACTTATAGTCATTCTCCTTCATGTCTTTATGCACCCTCCTGACCACTGAATCCAATGCTAGGTTAGTGCTGGATAATGCTTGGATATTGGTCTGAGTTCCAGCCTACATCTTGGTCACCTTTGTTGGTTGGGAAAAGCAAGAATCAGAAAAGAAGATAGAAGCAAGCTCCAGCCTCAGTGGTACAGTGTCACTGAATTGGGAAGGGAGAGGAATGAGAGATAATATGACTGAGAGTAATGAAAATTACGAGTACGTGATATAGTCGTTTGACAATAATAAATGAGGGTGGAAATAAGAGGTCTCCAGAAGCCATGGTATTATATGCTTCCTTGTATCGATTAAATTAGATGTGTATAGAGTACACATTGAGCACTTTTTTAGCTCTTGAAAGCGCCTCCTTGGCTAGCCAGTGGATGCAGGGGTCTATAAAATATTAAAGGGCTGCAATTACCCTCCAGAACACTTAAATCTTTGATTTTAGTTCTTTGCAAGGCATTCCCATGTAATGAATTTGAACTTCCTATGCTCTAATAGTAGATCAACATACATGTATTTTCGATATTTTATTTGTAGATATTGTGTATTTTCCAAGAGGTATTGTTATGGCTTTATTACCATTCTTTAGTGTAGACGGAGACGATGACTCATGAGAGACAAGGCCTCGAGTGTCTCGTGATGCCTCCTCTCCTTCCTCAACATGGCAATGAAGATCACATTACTCTCAGCACAGCTGCATATATGGTTTATGAACTTAGGGTTCATTGTGATCAACTGGCATAAATAAAATTATTGAACTAGAACCATGACACAAGGGGTTAAATATGTGCAGTGAGATAAAATTACATTGAATAGGCCAATTGGGTATTATCATTTTTCTCTGTAATCTGTGAGATGTTAAGCAGTATTTTCTCACAGTAATAGTGCTGAACTATGGTAAAAACATGGAGTTTGATCTTTGCACTGTAGTATTATAGTGGATGAAAACAGATTTATAGGGACAATTGTTTCCAGTTACTGGTTTATTGGAGACATGTATTCGGGCTTGTAAGGCTGAATGTTTATATGCTTCAACTATGACATTTTGTTTAGTGACGCTTCTCCTATTTGTCCTTAGCTCTGGTGACTGTTACTGGAATAAGTGTCTACATCGCCTATTCTGCAGCTGTGTTCCGGGAGGTCGTCTGCATCTCGGGGAAGCAGATTCTTGAAGGCATCGACATACGCTTTGGGTGGTCACTAGCCCTAGCCTGGGTCTCCTTCATCGCTGAAGTCCTCACCGGAACAGCATTCCTAATGGCTGCCAGGGTGGTCGGCCTGAAACGAAGGCGGGAGCAGACATTTTGAGCCGAAGGAACCAATGAGATAATAGTTTTCTCAAAGGAATAAAGGAACACTCGATAATTCGGAGGAAGACTCTGTGTGACTCATTCTCATCACTTCCTATGAGGAAGTAGGAAGTTGCCATAATATCTAAGAATCTCTTTCCAGAAATATTATGCCCAGAATTGTAAAATAATGATTTGCTACTGTGTTTTTTTCCTTTCTTCAATAGGTAACCTGGAGGCCTTTGTGACCGCGTCTATTTGCAAAATGTAACTACCGTCTGAGTCTTTCTACTGGACAGTTTCCCCCTGATCAATGGACTAGGCTGAAAGGACCTGCGATTATTAAAATTCGAGCAGAGATTTTTCAAGCTGCCTCGGCCTGCGACACCGAGGAGTTGCACGAAGAAGGACCCCAATTAGGGAGCCAATCTCCTCGGATGGGCACTGAGGGCAGGATGTGAGATTTCAGTTGGAAATGTACGCTTAGGACAACAAACGAGAGCTCGGTTACATTAGAGAGGTACCGACCAATTATTCGCGCCATAGAGATTGCTAACCGACTGCAAGAAGGAAGCCTCTGGAATGTTCTCAGAGCTGCTGGTTTGCAAATGACAGCAGCTGTGTGGCAGCTTGAAGAGTGCCCCTTATTATGTTACTTGTTCTAATCTCAGTATTGATTTGCTGCTACCTCTGCATTATTGTGTGCTCATTAATTCTAAGTGGAATCATGGCAAACCGTTCATATTATTTTTAACTGCTTCGCCAATGCTTGTTATCAACGGCAGTGTGTGCATGAACAAAACGATGGCTAAACATGTACTAGAAGGAACCTTGAGTTCATTTAACTTTTTGGGAGGGGGAGTCAGAAATTGTCAAGACAAAAAAGTTTACGTCATTTTTTAAAGTGTGAAGGCTCTCATTTGTAGTACCTTTTTAGAGTGTGTTCTCCTGCGTTCCGCTTTCAGGTCTGAGAAGAAAACGGAGGACATGGCAGCCAATCGCATTGCTAACACTCCCAATCTGGAGGGAGTGAAGGTGTAGACAAAGAAGGCTTTCAAGGGAACAACCTTCTAAAGCAGGATATGGAACGTCCACTGGTTCTACATACAAGTGCTTAAACACAGCGGTGGCAATGAAAGTCTTTCACTCTGTAGTTCCTATATTTGGAAATAGGTTGGCTTGTTCTGTCCTTCAAAATGGGTTTAACTGAAGCACTGTATGAAGTGAAATGACTGCTCACACACGCTTTCAGCAGGCACATTTTTAGGGATCTCTTCGCTGAACCAACCAATAAGAATGAGAACTTTCAGCTGAGCAGTGAGCACATTTCAGATTCCCTGATTCCAAGGCAATGTTATGGTAGGTCGAAGAAAGCAGACAATGTGCATTGGTGTACAGAAAAAAACATTTATCAACTTATGGGTAACTTTCTTTACGCTATATTTAATTTATCCTTTGAAAATCTTTGTTTACAGGTTACAGACATATATTTTTTCACTGCTTACTATTTGCAGGATTCACAAAGATGGGGCTCAATTAACTCTTTTGATGAAGTCTAGGAAAAATACACAAAAAGTGTCAATGGAATTACTCAACAGATGTTTGTATCACACCAAATGTTTGTAAGCAAAATTATCCTGGGATTCTTTTTAACACATCATTTTAATCGTATTTCTGTCTGACTGATTTAGCATGCCTAGAAAGATGTATAAGAGTAATCTTCACTGAAATCTTTCAGATGTTAAGGTGGCTGCTTACGTCATCTAACCAACGAATTGTTAGAAGTAAAGTTCACTTAGAAGTTTACAAACTCTCTGTTGCTCCTAGGGTCTGGAACTTCATCCCTAGTCAGAACTGGCACTCGCCCTGCTCTTCATCAGGAAACTGAAGACCATTGTCAGATCCCATTCAGGAGATCAAGGTGCCGATAGAGAGTACTGGGCCAAAACCGTTGTGGTGGAGGCCTGTTGCGCTTCTGCCCTGGGGCCTGCCTTACTATGGCTCTGTAAACTGGGCCAAGTACAACATTCCTCATTTGACTCTCAGTGGTAGCGAGACATGTAGTCACAAGATTCTCAAGGAGGTTTGTTGGAGGGTTACTCATTTTCAAGAATCAATACCACTCCTCCGTCCCCCCTGCAATGCAGTAAGATCAATGACCAACACAGCGCTTCTCTTTGAAGAAAAGACAAGCACTTTATCACACAGAAAACCTAGACTTCCACTACACACTCAATAATGCACAAGTACCTCGTTCACAGATGTGAGTTTGTGTGCTCTAGAGTCCACGGCAGTTTAGGCCTCCACTGTCTCTCATAGGTCCTTCATTTTATTGGGTCCACCCTTCCAGGTTCAGAGTTTGAGGCAGGTCTCCAATTGCAGCTTGTCCCTTCCCTTCCAGGTTTATATTTGCACTCAAATTGCATATTGCTTGATAGGTCCTGGCAGGAGTGAAGGGTTCTATCAAGACCCTCTTCCAGGCAGCGGGCCCGGGATCACAGCTCACTCTTGCAGTAAGGGGGAAACATCCATTACCACACGGGCATTGCATCGCAATGACTTTACATCACGGGTAATACAACGCAAGTTGTTACGACGACTTGCGCTGGATGGCGATCTAACCTTAGGAATAGTATGATTTACTATTCCAACACCTTCCCCACTGTACGTAGACTGGAGTTGTAATAGTAAATCATACTATTACTAAGTCGTTGTAACGACTTGCGTTGTAAAAACTGTGATGTAACGTTCCGCGATCATTTTGATCGCGTTGTAACGTCACAAATTCGCAATAAGGTGGGTATTTAAACCACGGCATAGCTCACTGTGATAGTGGGTTCTTGGTGCTTCTTTTTGAAAGCAGCAGCCACTCACAGATGGCGATTCTTCAGCACAGCGAAAGCCAGGCGATATCTTCAGCACACAGTGGCTCGAGTCGACAACTTCGATTCTTCATGGGGGGCCCACTGGGCACCTCTCAGCTCACCTAGCCTTCAGTAGTGGCTCCGGCCCAAGAACACAGTAGGCAGTGTTGTGGTCACACTGCCCAATTAAGACACATGGGCTAGCAGCTGCCAGTAATCCCGGCTTTAGCTGGATCTACTACAGGGGCAGACTGCTCCAGGGATGGCAGTACCTTGAATCTTTCGGCACACTTGCTCATTTATTCTCTGTTGGGTGGACCCTACTCCATGGTTAATTACAACAGTTTCTTCCACGATCCTCTCCTCCTTTAGGGTTGGTGCTTCCTTCCTTCGCTCCGAGGATAAATATCTTGGCACCCAGGAAAGTCCAGTTATTCCTCCTTCAGATCAGACTCCAGGCGATGTTCCTTCGTCTCTGGGGAGTTGACTGTCAGTGTGATACCAACCCTTGGCTGCATAATAGCTGCTGAGGACTTTGCTGAGACACAACAACAATTAATGAAAATAGCTCTCGAGGTCCCATCTTGGAACTCATTTTGCAGAGGAAGGATGGGTATTTCAGGCCTGCTTCCTTGGAAATAGATTGTGTTGGATCCCCTTTCATGCGTGTTGGCCAGATCACCATCCAGACTTGGCCTCTCTCTGAAAGGATGCTCTGCCCAGCATGACAGTCTCCAAGTGGATTGCCCAACTCAGAAATACAAAGAAGTAAGAGCAGGCTGCACCCAGCATTTACAATTTCTCCTCACAGAGTTCAGGAAAAGAGCCAAGAATGTGTGCCTCTTTAAAAGAGTTCTTTCCTTAACAACAGATACTGCAGGGCTCATCCTTCGCCCCCACCCCTGCCTAATAGCAACAGCAGTTAAAATTATTTAGAGCCCAATGTATCAGGAAGAGGCCTGGCATGTGTATTAAAAGCTTATCTTCTCTTTCTTCTCCATGACATTTGGTGCTCCTCTAGGAGATGCCAGCAATACACACATGCTGTCTGGAGAAAGCAACCTCTTCTCTATCTTGTACTCTGGTCCAGGCAGCGGTCTTCCAAATGATCCCACAGGCCTGTATCACTTGTAGTGGTGCTCGAACAATTTTCTGACTGGGGGTTCCACCATCAATGTTCATTTGTGCTTTCCTGTTTATTTATTTTGAAATATTTGTATAGTTCATTTATAGGTATTTAATTTATGTGTGTTAGAAGAACATGCCATCCTCCAGCCTTTCCTTTGATACCAGCAAGACTTTCACCTAGTTCCCTCTGCAAAATCCTCACACTTTGCAGAAAGAGAAATAAAAGTAAACACCAGTCTCCATGTTAAAAGAATAATCAGCAATTTGTCAGAAGACTAGAACGACATTTGCCCTCTGTCTTTGAATGCACAGCAAATGTGACAAGATAAAAACTAAATTTAAAAGTCATATTTAATGCTCTTTCACCTTCGGAACTCCAGCATGGTTGTTTGGAGGTGCTGTAGCACCCCCCCCCCGGATACCTACTTCCAGTGCCTATTATAAATTGTTCTCCGCACCCTCTCATGATTGGCACTCATGCAAAATGTCCAACACAAAGGATGTTGAGTTCAGGAATCTGGTTTGATCATGAGCAGCAGATCTTTAGATGAATGGGCCTGTAATGTTTGCATCCATGTCTCATAGGTAGCCTGTCATTAGAATTTGCTACCAGGGTGTTCTGCCACCACCGCAGTCCATAAATGAAACCTGTGCCAGGGACAGAAGTCCCCTCTCTGTGTGAGAGTGCACTAGGAGATCCCCTCCTGGTTCAGTAGTAGGCCCAGAACCTATCCATACAATGCAAGCACAATGGATTAGTGTGTGGCATGAGCAGATATATGAAAATCAGCATCAGAGGCATGCAGTTTTGGCACACAGAGCAGTGGACACAACTGTACATCATATAGGGAATATTCCTGTCCCAACAACCATCCTCTTCCAGTAACACATCATCTATGTGCAACCCTCTGGATGATGAACTTCAGCTGGTCATTCTGGTTATCCTACCTGCATGCAACCTTTATTCCTCTCCTTTGTACTCGTCCCTTGTGCACCACCTTTGTAAAGTGTTCCTTTGATTTCCACCCAAATTTGCTCTATATAAATCTCTATGTATACAATTATTTAATGCTTTTACCCTCTTTTTCAGTAACCACTTCATTAAAACAAGCATTTGCAATTTAACTGGGCTTGCTTTTAGGAAAGTTTGAGCTATTGGCATTGAAATGGCAATGCATTTTATTTATATTTTGGTTTTTAAAACATATACAAAAAAAATTGTCATTTACAATGCTAATGGCTTAAACTCTCGCAAATGTGAGACCTATTTCATTGCAGGTGCTTGTATTTGCAATGTAATGGGTCTCGCATTTGCGAGAGTTTAAGCTAATGTCATTGTAAACGACAACGCCATTTATTTATCTGTTTTGAAAACCAACTCATGAATAGAAAGCATCATCATTTGCAATGCCAATAGCTCACTCTTTCACAAATGTGAGACCTATTGCATTGGAAATGCTTGGTATATGAAGGGGGCAGACAGAGTGACGGAAATGTACGCAAGGATCAGTAAATCATAATACAGTGCACAGCAGGGAGGAGGACGAAGAGGAGAGCCTCCCAGGGAGTTTTTTTAATGTACTTGTATATGTGCAAACTTTACCCGAAGGTGTCAGAGTACTTTACCATAGAATCAGTTACATTACATATGGACTTTAGAGTACATAAATAATGTTTGTGGTAATTTGATGGAAATAAACGTTAAAAACCAGCCCACCACACCATAACCAGGCCACAAACAGCGAAAAAAACAGCCCACACACTAACCTGTATTGCCAGGCCTCGTTGCCCTTCCAAATTCCCCGATAGGCCAGTCCTACCCTGCCAACACACCACAGCAGAGAACGCTTACATCACAATGATTTCCTATCTATTAAAATGCAGGCCATAAACTCTATCGGTGTCATTTGTTGTCTTTGAAAGGGCTTATTTTCCAAAAAGGAGTACATGATCACATATTTGATCCATTTGACAAATCCTCAGCTCTTTATCTGGAACCCTTGTTGGAATAAAATAATTGAAAGGCTAGACTGCTGTAGCCTTAAGACACAGCGAACACGTTGACCAGGGCACCTGCTGGCAATGCACCTCCATTAGGTGGCACGTCTTCAATAAACAGGTACAGTATAGGTTTAATTTCCCCTATATTTCTGTATTTGAGATTGGTTGCTTAGAATGGATGCCTCACCTGACCACCTTGAATGTGGGGGTGGCCAGCAGCAGTATTTCCTTGCGGCAGAGGAGTCATTGTTGTTCCCTAAAGACAGCATGGGAGGAGGCGTACCACATGCTGTGACTGCTCGGGGTTGCCAATGGTCATTCTTTACAGAATGGGAAGGGGTGGGATCACACTGCTTCACCTCCCAGCACAGTTCACCCCTTAGCATTATGGTAAATGCAGTTCATGTTACATGCTTACTTGAATGTTTCCTGGAGTATTCCACCAAAGTTGGTGCAGGTTAGTGCTGTAAATCTCTGGGCATGGGTTTCTGGATATCATCGGTCATCAGTAGAGATAAAAACAAATGTAATCTGGGGTTGCTGAGCAGGCTGCCACAATCCTTTCAGGTCTCAGTATCTCTCACAGGCGCACAGGTGCATCTCCACAAGCTCGTCAGCTCAATGGCTCAAGGGAGCCTTTTGAAACAGGAAGGGGTGGGAGCACACTGCTTCACCTCCCAGCACAGTTCACCCCTTAGCATTATGGTAAATGTAGTTCATGTTTCATGCTTACTTGAATGTTTCCTGGAGTATTCCACCAAAGTCGGTGCAGGTTAGTGCTGTAAATCTCTAGACATGTGTTTCTGGATATCACCCGTCATCAGTAGAGATAAAAACAAATATAATCTGGGGTTGCTGAGCAGGCTGCCACAATCCTTTCAGGTCTCAGTACCTCTCACAGGCGCACAGGTGCATCTCCACAAGCTTGTCAGCTCAATTCAAACAGGAAGGGGTGGTAGCACACTGCTTCACCTCCCAGCACAGTTCGCCCCTTAGCATTATGGTAAATGCAGTTCATGTTACATGCTTACTTGAATGTTTCCTGGAGTATCCCACCAAATTTGGTGCAGGTTAGTGCTGTAAATCTCTAAACACGTGTTTCTGCATATCATCCGTCATCAGTAGAGATAAAAACGAATTTAATCTGGGGTTGCTGAGCAGGCTGCCACAATCTGTACAGAATGACTGGTCGCCAACAGTATTGGCTAGGTTGGGAGCCTGCTTCAACCCTGAGACAAAAAAACAACCACATCTGGCCTCAGCAATTGGTCTTCAGGCACCGTCTGAATGCCCACTTTCTCAATCCGACCCTGACTGAAGGCATATCAGCAGGTCAAAAGCAGGCCCATCACCGATAGCTCTGTCATTCCCTAATGACCCTGCAAACAGTGGATGTTGCTAGGAGATCTTTTTTTCGTCCATCACGTTCCCGCAAACTTGTCCCTCGTGTCCTCCCCACTTAAAAATCTGGGGGGCATAAATCTCCCACGCTTAATCCCATTTTCTCCCTCTCCAAAAATCCCCCACTTCATGGCAAGTTATTGAGAAAATTAACTTCCCTATTTTTTTCCTACATCTCCCACTTCTAGGCTCCCAGTGCTGGCTTGTATTCCCTTTATGGACTATTTTTGGTGGAATCAGATAATAGTTAGTGTGTTTTTACATAAACTGAACAGGAATAATGAGAAAACATTTACCTCTTGCAGCATAAAATATCTACTAATTTAATGTTTGGCTACGGTAGTGCAAAAATAGCTCTCCAAAGAACATTTCTCATATATTATTATAAATATATTTTTTATTTATTGGAAGTTTCATGTTGTTCCACAAGTAGCATTGGCCAAATCAGAACAGTAGTGGATTGTTTGCCATATTTAAGGATATAACATTATTTTATGAATCATGAATTTTGCATATACACATGGTCGCACTTGAACAGAAACGAAACAGAAAACAGGTGACGGCACAAAATGAAAGTGGCCCAATCAGCCAAAAAAGTGACCCACATTTGCAAATAGGGACAGTTTTAAACTTGTAAAGACACACTATGTAGGTGTATTGCAAAGTATTGGAGACTGAATGCAATGTTTTTGGTAATATAAGGGAAATCAACAGTAAAAGCCTCACCTTACCTTTGTTGTGTACATTAATGACTTTCCAGGCAGCTTTTGTGAGGAGAAACAAATACCGTGAGGATCACACAGAGGCAGGCAGGAAGAGGTTGTGGGAGAGGAACCGAGCGTGCGCTCATGACGAGGGGGCTGACAGGAAGCAATAGAGGACAGTGGAATGGGCGGGCTCTGCCATGGGAGAGAGTCAATCACCCTCCACCACAACATAACTATTTTCAGTGATATCTGGTGATGCTTGAAATAATTGGAGTATTAATCTTGGCCTCCAGTTGGAGCCTGTGAGCAATCAAGGAAGGTTTGCGGGAAGTTTGGGGGGTGAGGTTGCGTGGTTCTTTCCAGGGAATTTTTTTAAACAAGCTGGCAAGCGATCTCCAAGTTACGTGGGTGAGAAAACATTATACTGGTCCGCCGTTAGTTAAAAAGTGGCATGCACATGTTTGTAAGGAAAGCACATCGTGCCTACAGCAAGAGAAACTCAAAGAAAGTAGTGTTTAAAGACTTAAGACCAGTACCGTGTAACAACTGAAGTAAAGGGGCCAGTAGCCATGGGAGGGGACAAACGAAGACAAGGCGGTACTAAGGAAGGACTAACAAGCCTTTTAACCAATCAGAAGCCAGCATTTACGAAGGACAAAGAAACAAGCCAACGAAAAATTAGGGCGGAGTAGGCGGGGCTTCTCTTCCATACTCCACAACAGCAGTCTTGTTGAGCTGTGCATGCGCACTGCCTCAGACTCGACCTAAAAATTCAGAAGTGCTTCAACACGTGCTATTACAACCTAAGGACCTGATATGTTATAGAGAATAGTGCTACAAAGTCACTGGGCCGGATTTCTGATCATTTCTCGATTTGCATGTGTCAAATGCACACACAGAATGAATTATAAGTCCATTTACTACATGGCCTGATACACGAGGCTCCTTTGTGCAAAGTTTACTGAGTATGCACAACTTATGTTGCACACTTAAACCAGGACATGCATGAACCATGCACTGGGGTTTTTGATAGGCATATGGCAGAAAGAGGAGCATTCCATAATGACAGACACGCTCTTTGACATACTATCCCTACCCTATTCAAGACCAGGTGCACGATTGAAACCAGGGAATATGTAACGTGCACGCACTCACATACCTGTAATCATGCACACACACACCTAGAATCATGCGAAGGTTAAGAAATATTTTCACAACTAATTGTAGGCATGAGTTAGGGATAGAGAACAATGATGTTACAATTTCCTAGACGTGTCCTTTCAGGCCCAGGCACATAAACGTGCTCATCAACCATCTGGGTGGATGCCCTAGAATCCTGTTGACTTAAGCAGGCCCAGTCACTTTCTCCACGTGGCTCACAAGTCATATTACTGCGCATGCCAGCAAGTTCGGGTGCAAAGGGGGTGGGAAAGCTGTGCAGCACTTCTGCTATCAACAAACTATAAGTTGTGACTTGCGTGTTGGAAAGAATACACACAAAGCTGCTCCGAGTACCCTGCTCTTCACAGAATTACAGTTAAACTTTTGTGAATGATGCGCACTAATACTTCCAAAAATCAGGAATATTTAATGAGTCTTGCACACTCTCATCCAAGATTATCAACATATCTTCACGTCTACCTACCTCTGAGTTCTGTCTTTCTGTGTAAGGATGTCCATCCAGCTGCAAGGAATGGCAGACACATTTAGATCGGGAGGGAGAGTTGAACGTTGCAGAGGAGCGGAAGGAGGTGTTTAGGAATAAACAGGCTGGTCGGGGAGGAGAGGGTGTGAAATGATATCCTCTAGTCCGAGCCACAATGTGTTGGCATATGAAAGGTCCAAAATGGCAGCTGCCGCCTCTATAAAAAATAAACAAGCATTGGCAAAGCTAAAAGGTTTGTGTTGGCTGCCAGCATTTTCGCCTTATCTATACTTTTTTTGTCATGATTTTTGTTAAACTTTATTGCTGGGGGAGCTGCCTGATGAATGACGTCACTCAAAGGGAAGTTATCAAATGGCTGAAGTAGGCTGACCCATTCACCCACGCTGTAGTATTTAGGGTGTGATGGGAGTCAGGGAGCACTGGTAATAGCTGGACCCAACACTTTCAGATCAATGTGCACAACATACTGAGCAATGCATGAAACTTGACCAATGTTCCTCCAACGAAAACCGAGGACCGTATTTATTAAGGTTTTACGTTGTCCCACAAAGTGATGCAAGCGTGGAACAAAACCTAAATGAAAATTACCAAGCCAATCAAGGCCACCTTGCATGGGCCTGAGCGCCTTGAAATCTAGAGTAAAACAAGGCAGCACAAATTGCTGCCTTGCGTTACTCTGTGGAAGGGAGACCATGGTGGAGCGTGGGTGTACCCACACACCCACCTAAGCCTTCTGAGATATTCCCAGATTCACCAACGCTGTTAGTCCTCAAAATACATCAGAATTGTACACCTCACCACCAGAGGAACAACTAAGAGAAATATCTTTATTGCTCTTTGATGTTTCCTCTTTCCAAGTGTGCTGCACTATGCAATACATGTAGAAAGAGCAAAATGCCTCTGAGGATTGTTTTTGTGCTGGAAGGTGTCCCTTCCTGCACAAATCAATACTTCCTTCAAGGCAGGCATCCGTGCGCCATGGTACAAGGGTGCCTGCCGAGGTGCTAGGAAGCAGTTCATGCACCAGCGCGGGTAGAGAGCAGGAATGCACTGTATAATGTTAAATATGACGCATTCCTGCCCTCTCCCTTTCACGCAGCACAACAAGATGGCTTGCTGCGTTGCATGACATTTTAATAAATATGGGCCTGCATCTGTAGTGCAGCATGCTTTCTACATTCTTGGCTGAGATTTCTTCAGATAATATTCTAGTACAGAAGAATAGGAATAGCAGACAATTCTCTGGCATTCAGGAGAGCATTGATAATAGCTCTTTTATATCACCATGGTCACGTGACAGACAGTATACAGTAGATGAGTGGTAGGGACTGGCATGGGAAGCTCTTTCTGTTCTTCCACATCAGTCATGGTTATGCACAACTTTCTGTTCACCCCACCGGTGTTTGAAGCACATCCTTGAACCTCACACATCTCAGCCAACACCTACTGATCCCACATCCTCGGGACCACACACTCCGAATAGGTCCCTGGAACTCGAAATTAATTGTGGCTCTTCGTGTCCAAATCTGAAACGTGAACACTATATAAATGCTACAATACAATTAATTTAAAAACAAGCATTGGCATAGCCTATAGGTCTCGCCTTTGAGACCTTATAAGTGTTTAACCATGCAACAGTTAATGTTGTTGCACCAAGGATATTGTGCTGCATAACTAAATACTTATACGGTCCCAAAAGCGCGACAAATTGGCTATGCCAATGCTTGTTTGATTTGATTATAGTTTCGGAGCATGGGTACTGGACCTTTATCAGCTCCTAGTCCCCCCCCCCTCTTTATCTTTGATGATATATACAACTACGCCAACCAGGCCCTCCTAAGAGAGTCTTCACAAGGAGCACCACAGTGCAAATCTTCTACCCCCAGGATTGACAAAGGATGTAATCAACATCAAAATTCTTGCTGACTACAGTAATCTGTGAGACTCCATGTAAGAAAATGCCTGTCTACACACAGTAACACACTGTGACTTAATTCACTCCAAAAGCCCACAGGCAAAGGTTTTCACAGTATGTTAGGCCCACTGCCTTTGTTGTCATTTTTCATAATAAACAGATCAGACCTATTGAATCTGACATAACATTTCCCAATGAAGCGGCATATTCCATTTATCATTTGCTCATCACGGTAACCAGCTCAGGCCTACTAAATCAAGCATAAGCTTTCTCCCAAAGCAACCATCAGGTAAACAGCATCTGAGGGGGTAACCAACACCAAAACTGATGCTTGCTAAATTAATCTGTGAAATTCCATGTAACAAAATATCAGCCTACAGTAAGAACAATCACCCTCAATTGTCTAATGGCTTTAATAAACGCATTTCACAATAAGTCTTACGCCTACCTTTGTTGTAAGTTTTCATAATGAACAGATCAAATCTACGGTATCTGATAATGTCTCCCAAAGATGCACTCAGGCGTGCAGGCTTGATCATTCGCTTGTCACCATACCCAACTGAGGCCCCCAGTATTACACACAGGTAGGCAGTCATTACAGCCGTTGTCATAAAGTTTCATAATAACCTATGGGACCAACGGCATTTAACATAACGTTTTCCAATGAACCAAGCAAGCCTTCATCATTGGCACGTCACCATAACAAACTCAGGCCTTCTGAATCTTGTATAACCTTTCCCACGAGCAGCCCTCTGGCACACACTCAGAAAGTTATAAATATACACAAAAACAGCTGGCAAAACAACACTGAACCCCCCCCCCCTTGTGAGGATTAAATAGGATTGTCAAAGTGCAAATCTTCTACCCCACAGGGTTTGTCAGAGCGGAAAAAAAGGGGGGAAAATGTAACACCAAAACCAGTCTCTCCTGCAGTAACCTGTGAGGATCCATGTGTAACAATATATGTCTCCAGAGGTTAACACAATGCAATAATATTTCACGCTTAGAGGCTATAAAATATGATATGAGTCAGGTATATTGTGTTTGCCATAAGTTTTCATATAGAATATTACACCAATGGTCTCCGGCATAACTTTATCCAATGATCCAATCAAGCCCCTGGCGTTTATCACCTGCCTGTCAGGGCTACTGTGTTCCACATACGCTTTCCCGCAAGCCAAGTATCTGTATGCAGTCAAAAAATTACAACTGCCTACAAAATGACAGTTGGAAAAATATACAACACTTTCACAAAAAGACTAACAAGGATTCCCAAAGTGTAAATTTTCTACCCCAAGAGTCTGTCACAGGAGGGTAACCAAAGCCCTTGTCTACTATGGTAATCGGTGATATTTCCTGTAACAAAATACCAGTTACAAGCTTAAAGAAAGTATAATGGGAATCTACCTGTAAGTGCCTATTGGCTGTAACACATGCTTTTCACAAAAAGTAAATTTGGACTACTGTCTTTTTGGAAACTTTTAATAAAGCCGTGATTGATGGACTGTCACCATAACTAAATCGGTCTGGTAATGATGTATTCATGAAATAAACATATTGACTACAAAGGATAAAACAGTAGTCATGAATTTGATAAGGACTTCAAGTAGCATAAAGCATTACGGTTATCAAAGCTGTAAGCAAAAAAGGCACTAAACATGCCAAAAAGCAGTGCCATCATTTGAATAGCGATACAAATGTCCTTCTGATACCACAATCAGAGTACACGGACACATAGACATGAATGCTGTGGCTTGCTCAAAGCAGCTTACTGTAAGCAGAACACTATTACTGAACCAAGAGGCAAGTGAAGGCAGCAAATATGGATTGTCTCTCATTTTCTTTCGGTTTTATTCAAGTATTTATAATGACTCATGCAGCGCAGCATTGGTTAGTGGTCGACAACCCTTATCCAAGTTACGCCCACTGTGAGGAAAGTATTTGGCGCGGATCAAACTTCATGACCATACCTAGGCAAAACACCAATATTTTTGTAAAAACACCTCCAGATGGGAGAGCAGAAACAAATACTGGGAAGGAGAAGGGAGATCGGGGTATTCAAGATAATGGGTAAATAATCCGACCACTACCGCTTTATCAACTTCATAGTCCCATTTGTTACTTCGTGACAAGGCAGGTCTTCATCAAGATCCCTTTGCCTAGGTAAGATACACCAGCAGACAGCACTGCACCAACAACCTTTATTGCTTTACCAGCAGAAGAAAAAGGAAAAGCTCTCTCAGGAAACAGTAACACCACCAAGCACACTGGTACTGAACAATCTAATTTCCCTCACTCATGTCAAGCCTGTAGTGGGAAACAGAGGTGGACGTGAAAGATGTCAGCGAAGGAAGCTCCACCAAAATCTGTCTAGGTGGTGCCTAGCAGAACCAAACTGAACATGACCCAGAATTGGCAACCACGCTGCGCTACCCGTATGCAAGGATAATTCATGATTTCTTTTAACGGCCAAAAGTCATGGTGGAGGATTTGAAAACCATCTTAGCAACGTCAAAACTGATAAAAGGGTTGTAACACACACACAATACTCAGTAGGGATCCTTGAGAAAGCAAACTGACAGCCCCAAACACGTTCCGTAACTGTGACTTTGCATTTTCATCAGAAGACAGCTAAAGAAGGAAGAATAACTCTTGTGCCAGAAGGTAGAGACAACCTGTGGAAGAAACCCTGGACCAACAACAAGATCATATGATCTGGAAAACCCTCAAGTGGGGTCACACCAGAAAACACATAACACAAAATGCAGCACCTACTTAGCCAGTGAGCAACAACAACGAGAAATAAAACGAGGGACAAAAAAATGTTCACGCACCTCCAGTAATGTCTAAGGTCTCAAAGAGAGAAGCTTGTAGAGCTGAGCTGCAGATCATATACATTAGGGTACAACAAGGCAAATTCCTGGAACCGTGTCATAGTAGGAACTGAAGTGAGAGATCGCCACGCCACAGCCTCCTAAGGCCAGTAGAAAGACCCATCACAAACAACTGGCAGTTAGGCTTAGTACACTTGAGGGGATGTTCACAATTATTCTATCAAAGTGTTTTGCACTAGGTTACTCAAATTTGGTTCTGTTTTTTGGAGTCACGCTGTTAATTGTTGCAACTAAGGTTTTAAATTCATTGTTCTGCACAGGAAAACGGATAGGTCACTTTAATTTAGCCGATCAAGTTGGTGCCTGTATGGCTGCTGGCCTAGTTGCTGTGCGTAATTATAGTATTGCATTTCTTGGGTCAAATTGTATACAGCCTCATCAGCTTCACTTTAATAACAAGCGGCCGTGCGGCAGCGAAAGTGAAAGTGATCGCGATCAAACATAAAAGCAGCCGTGAAAGCGAAAGTAATCGCGGTAAAGCGAGGCGCGCGCGCCCGCGCACAGGCACTGTAGCTCTAGGCTGGCTATGGTAGCACTTTTTGGAGCCCTCTCAATAAGTCTCGCCAGACCAGCGCATGCGCTGGGTCAGGCAAGACCTAAAAAAGAAATGAACAATGCAATGACATGCTAAAATATTAAAGCTAGAAGGCAAGATACAATTGACGTCCTTATGTTTGGCCCATTTGGATATTAAATACACGTTATCCGGTATCTCAAATTATCAGTAATAGCAATGACGTGTGCATCCAGAAGGGCTTGTGCGAACTGATGCAACTCAGGCCATGCTAAGCACAGCTTACCCCGGCCTGCAGTGCAATCTATTCACTACCACACAGGAGTGTGGTACATAAGTAATCAAGGCTCAACACATGCAAGTGGTAAAAGGCCACATACTGATTTCAATAAGAGCATAGATCTTTTGCGTCCCTGGTTAAATGTATAGGTAACCACGGACATTGTTTACATTCGCCCGAATGGCAAGGGCCCATTTATCATTTACTTTCTTTTTTCCCTGCTTCAGTCTAGAAGTTTTCAAGTGGAGGGTTATGCGAGGAAATTTCTGCCAGAGCGTTATTTTTGTCCTCCTCATTATTAAGCTATCAGTCCTAACTCCCAATGCTTTGCACTTTCCATGATCTAAATTGGGCATTTCAGAGGGTGGGGAAGCAACTCCCCCCAATGCAGTGCACACATTATGCTATGTTACAGCTTGATTATAGAGGGCGTTTACATCCTCGGAGATCTCATGGTGCTGAAGACAAGGGGTGTGCCTCGTGCAAAACGGAAACCTTGACAATTGTTCTTTGGGCTGCCAATATTTCTGGAATTAGCCAAGAGGCAGATGGGTGTGTTTTTCCCTGCGGCAGAGAGAACGACTAAGCATACATAGAATAGCTGCATATCCAGAATGCACAATTGCGCATTGGGAAAGGTGGAATGTGTAAATTTAGAATAGCTGGTTGGAAGGCGGTGGAAGTCTGTGAGTAGGTGCATAATTGTAGACTTTATCCAGACAAGGAAAGGGCAAGAGTCATAGAATGCCTTGTGAATCACATACAATTATTAGAACGTACCTAACGCGTGAACATGCAGCCAACCCACGTGTTGTTTTTAGGCAGGGGTATTGTGATCAGTTTTCTATGAGAGTACCAGCGTTTAAGCCACATCCCAAAGTCTCAGCAGTCTGCACATCTTGTATCTCAGCCTCTTTGTTTTGGGCGCATGGCCTATGCACGCAGAAATTCCCCGGATACTTACCGGTAATCTTCATTACTCCAAGTATAGTCTTCCTCGCCACATGAAGAACGAAGTGAGCTTCAGCTCCACATCAGAACCCTACAAAGCAAAAGTTAGCCTCCCATGCTTCCCAGCCCTTCCCCACATGGCCGACCCATATCACCCTTGACCTCTATAAGAGGAGGGCCGGCCCAACCCTCAGCCTGAGAACCACCAAGCATAAACATGAAGCCGATAGCCACACAGGGAGGGAGGGATGGGAACTCACGTGGTGAGGAAGACTATACTCGGAGTAATGAAGATTACCAGTAGGTAACCGGGGCATTACCTCCTCGTAAGTCTTCCTCGCCACATGAAGAACGAAGTGAGCACATACCCAAGCCAAGAGGCTTCATCGTGAACAAGGATGATTTGATATCAAAAGACAGATTTAATCCAGTGTAGCAAACATACAGGAGAAAACACTGGACAAACCAGAGGGACAAATCAAGGGACGGATGACCCGGCCCCCAGAACAGCCCCCACAAAAACCCCAGGGGTAGAACCACCCAAGACCACCCGGAAGTGCTCCATGAACATGTGCAGAGAAGACCAAGTTGCAGCCCTGCAGATATCCTCTATGGAAACCCCCTTAAAAGAGACCCAGGGCACCAAGAGGCCCGGGAGGAACGGCCCTGGATCCCTGCCGGGAGCTCAGACCCCTGGGACTCATAGGCCAGCAGTATAGCCTGCTTAAGCCACCGACTCAAGGTGGAGACGGAAGTTTTGTGACCAGAACGAACAGGACCAAGGGTCACGAACAAACTGTCACAATGACAAAAAGCTGACGTGCGGTCCAGGTAAACGTCTACCGCTTGCCGAACATCCAGCAAGGCCAGAGAGGCCTAAGAATCGGGTTGAAAAGAAGGCAAGATCACCTCACAGGAAAGGTTCATGATTGAGGGGACCTTGGGAAGAAAACGAGGGTCATGACGCAAGACCAGTCGGTCCAGGAGAACCCGCAAGAAGGGAGGAGACCGAAGAAATTACCCCAGCTCGCCCATCCTTCCAGCCAAGACAATAGCCACCAAGAACACCACCTTGAAGTTGAGAAATTTCAAATCCACTGAGTCCAGGGGCTTAAAGGGGACAACCTGGAGGGCCCGTAACACCAAAGGGAGATCCCAAGGAGGAGCCAGGCAAATAGCCCGAGGCCTCCGCAAAAAACACCTCCGCAGCAAGCGAGCCACCAAGGGATCGAGCCTATCCAGGACCAGATTACGGAAAGCCTGCAGGACAGGCCACTGAGTCCACAGAGTGGAGGGGGCCAAACCCAGGGGAAAACCCTGCGCCAGGAAATCCAGGACTCTCATGGGGTCCACCAAGACAGGGTTGGACCACAGCAGCCCGCACCAACAAGTAAAGGAGGACCAGTGTCGGGAATATGACAGTAAAGTGGAGAACCTACGAGATCCCTGCAGCAAGTCAACCACACCCTTAGAACACCCCTAGGCCAACAAAGTCACCCACTCAAGAGCCAAGCCTGCAGATGGAGCCGACGCAACATCGTCCCGGGGAGCGGAGGGCCCCGCAATGGGAAGGGCAGATCCGGAATTGGCCAGCACCCCCGAACAGCCAACTTGCACAGGACACGACATCAGGGGCGGCAAACCCAACTGGGAACCATGAAGAGCATGATCGCTTTCTCCAGGCAGATCTTGCATAAGACCCGCGGTATCAAGGGAAATGGGGGAAAGGCATAGAGGAGACCCTGCTGCCAAGGGAACGACAACACATCCACCCTCCAAACCCCGGGCACGGATGGAGCGCGCAGAAGCAGGGAAGGAAAGCATTGCCCTCGTCCGCGAACAAGTCTATCCGCGGAAGGCCAAACAGGTCCACCAGGCGTTGAAACACCGGGGTTGTCAGGGAGAGGGCAGACAGAGGAGGAAACACCCAGCTCAGATGGTCTGCCTCCACATTCTCCTTCAGTACAAAAGGGGGTGATGATGGACGGAGCATCAGAACCAATCAAACACTCACACCCAGTCAACAGATCTGGGTTTAATCCATCACCGTTCTTTAGCCCACTCTGCCACCCCAGTTCAGACATGGCCATATGCAAATCAGTCTGACCCTGTGCCTCATGGGAACAGTCCAGCCCGAACTGCCAAGCCATGCCTTCCCTGGACCGGAAACAAGCTTCCTAGGACCGGTTTCTGGCATTTCAGCCGTCTTCAGCCAGGCTTGCTTGAATCCAGTGGCAAAGTGAGCAAGGGACTCACGCCTGAGCATACCCTGCCAACTTATGGAGAACAAAGCAGTACAAAAGGAGGTGGTGATGGACGGAGCATCAGAACCAATCAAACACTCACACCCAGTCAACAGATCTGGGTTTAATCCATCACCGTTCTTTAGCCCACTCTGCCACCCCAGTTCAGACATGGCCATATGCAAATCAGTCTGACCCCGTGCCTCATGGGAACAGTCCAGCCCGAACTGCCAAGCCATGCCTTCCCTGGACCGGAAACAAGCTTCCTAGGACCGGTTTCTGGCATTTCAGCCGTCTTCAGCCAGGCTTGCTTGAATCCAGTGGCAAAGTGAGCAAGGGACTCACGTCTGAGCTTACCCTGCCAACTTATGGCGAACAAAGCAGTACAAAAGGGGGTGGTGATGGACGGAGCATCAGAACTGTTAGAAATGGGATTTCTGGTTGGCTAGGGCTTGCGCCAAAGCCAGACAGAAACCACCACTCTAGTCAGGGCTGGGGAGTTACACGCCAAAGATAACCCCTGCTCACCCCCTTGGTAGCTTGGCACGAGCAGTCAGGCTTATCCCTGAGGCGATGTGTAAAGCGTTTGCGCGCGCACCCAGCAACAACACCCAAGGCCCACCACAAAGGAAACTCCACACAAGGTATTCTATAAAAATAGCCTTTGTATTATACACAACAAATTAGATAAAAACACACACTCTACAATGTGCCAACAGGCACGGGCAGAATTTACAAGGGATTATATATACAGGGGACAGGGCCACCTGGACCACTGTCAGGAATTAGCACTCTTTAGAACATAGGAATAATACTGTAGTACAAAATAACATATGTAGCACACAACCAGTAACTACTGGTATCAGGTAAGTACCACCTACGCAACCCTAACCACCTTAGGAAAATATTGCGCAGGGAATCAGGACCTCACTAGCACCACCTGTACTAGGGAGAAAACAACCACCTAAGTATCACAATACCTGTAGGGGTAAACGCACTTTACACATGATGCATCACATTCAGAGGTGTAGAACAAGGGAAACACATGATGCATAAAAAACATTCAGCGGTGTAAAGCAAAGCACATGACGCATAAACACATTCAGAGGTGCAGGAAAGGAACAATAGCGCAAAACTCACATTCGCCACCACCTGTGGCAGTCCCTAGGCCAACTGGCCTTGTCGGGGCTAGGACGCCCTATGTCCCAGCAAAGTCAGGGCGCGACTGCGCAGGCTGCGCAGACCAGAGCGCACAAAGCACAACCTACACGTAGCAGTTGCCCACTAAGTGCTGGGCAACTGGTGAAATGCTGGGGCACCACTGTGCCCTTAAACCCAATCTGTCGCACTTGGAGCCCTCTAGGCTCGAGAAATAATGCCCCCGACGTTGGAGTCCCTCTGGACTCTGAGCAATGTGCCGTCGTTGGAGTCCCGCTGGACTCTAAGCAAATGTGGGGGCCAACGTTGGAGCGGCCCGCTGCCTTCCGGGGCCACTCGTATTACAAGGCAAATGCCCCTCTAAACAACGTGGGAGCCCTTGAGGCTCTGACCTAATATTGGCCCCGTAACGTTGGAGCCTCGCTCGGGCTCTAGGACAAATGTCTCTCCCCTCACACGCTGCCACTGCCCACTGTCAGGCGGGGCAGCGGGAAGGAGGACCGAGCACGGCGCCCGCAGTGCCCGGACGCTGCTAAGGGGGGGCGGCACCGAGAAACGTGCCCCGTCACACCCCCAGCCACCCAAAAGCTGAGCCCAACTCACCGGGGTGAAGGCGCCGGTCCTGGGCACCGGCAGCGCTACGGTGGAGTCCCGCTCTGGGACTCAGGAATCCTCCGAACGCCAGCACCACTCCCTGGATCACGCTGGCTTCCTCTGGGCGACGCGGGGCTCTCCTCACTCAGGGGAGCTCCGCTGTACTTGGCTGGTTTCTCCCGCTTCCCGGCCGGAACTTCCTCGCGCTGGGCCCAGCCCCGCCCAGGTCTTAGCATGGGCTGCCTGGCTTCCGGTTCTCCCTCGGCCGCAGCGGTGATTTTCTTCAAGGTAATACGTGGGGTGGGCACCCGCGACAGCACCAGTATGCGGGGTGGGCTCCCGCTATAAAAACAATGAAATAAGCGGGGTAGGCACCCGCGAGGGTCGCACAAGAACAACGGCAAGGTCCCTGGTGGGGTGGGCACCCGCTAGGGATATTAATCCCCTAATAAAGTGGGGTAGGCTCCCGCGCCGTAAATGATTAGTGTTGCGAGGGAATCCTCATGCTGGGGATTCCCTTGTTGAAAGGATCGCAGCTCCGTGCTGCCACCGAAATCAGAAGCGCTCACCAGCAATTAAAGATACAGCGCTTCCCAGGCGATGAAGGCAAGTTTCAGGCGCAGTCCTTAGATGCAGGGGGGCACAAATAAAGCGCTCCTAGCGCTATAAGTGAAATAAAAGCACTTCCAGGCGCTTAGAGCAAGTCCAGCAACCAAAGGTCCTGGCAAAGTTTTAGGAAGGTAGGCAGGGGGGCAAGGCTGGGCCAGGGGCCAGCTCACTGGGCCCTCCAGGCAGGAAGGCAGTCCTAAGTGGCGGTTCCTCCTGGCCTCCAGCAGCAGCAGCCCCCCTCAGATAGGATCCTGGAAGAGAACAACTTGTAAGGGGACACAGCCCCTTTTTATACAGTAAAAGTCTTTGTTCTTGGTTCAGGGTGAGGGGGAAAACCAGTCGCAGCTGGTTGGGGAGCACCCTTGATGTGCTCAGCCCCTCACTCTATTCACTGGCAGGGCTAGGGTCGTCAGTCGCACCACAGGGGGCGGAGCCAGCATTGTGTGTGGAAAACCCTGCCCTATTCAGGACCCAGGTGTACTCCTCCCACCCATCTAGCTGCTGATCTCCCCATTCACCACTGGGTGACTCATCCTGGCTCTGGGGAATCCCTAGCCCGTCACATGATATGACCAGCCAATCACGCGACAGACACACTGCACACAGAAGTGCCCACTTCTAGAAGTGGCACTTCCACACTAGGTACATGCACGCCACACACATCATCGCGCAGCATTCACTCCCACGAGTCCGCACATACCAAACTCGGGCCTGCACACCCCACGCATCAGGAACTACTAGGGACACATACATTCCCCATGCATTCCTATGGGAGGGCAGGCCTATCTCACCACATGCACTCAGAGCACGCACGCACTTTACCCTGGGACACAGGGAAAGTGCGCAGAAACCAAAAACTCACCACACCAAGTCACCAGTAAAAAGCAAAAAAAGTTCAGGGGTGAACCTGCCAGAAGGGCCAAGTCCAACAAGAACCAATCAAACACTCACACCCAGTCAACAGATCTGGGTTTAATCCATCACCGTTCTTTAGCCCACTCTGCTACCCCAGTTCAGACATGGCCATATGCAAATCAGTCTGACCCTGTACCTCATGGGAACAGTCCAGCCCGAACTGCCAAGCCATGCCTTCCCTGGACCGGAAACAAGCTTCCTAGGACCGGTTTCTGGCATTTCAGCCGTCTTCAGCCAGGCTTGCTTGAATCCAGTGGCAAAGTGAGCAAGGGACTCACGTCTGAGCATACCCTGCCAACTTATGGCGAACAAAGCAGTACAAAAGGGGGTGGTGATGGACGGAGCATCAGAACCAATCAAACACTCACACCCAGTCAACAGATCTGGGTTTAATCCATCACCGTTCTTTAGCCCACTCTGCCACCCCAGTTCAGACATGGCCATATGCAAATCAGTCTGACCCTGTGCCTCATGGGAACAGTCCAGCCCGAACTGCCAAGCCATGCCTTCCCTGGAGCGGAAACAAGCTTCCTAGGACCGGTTTCTGGCATTTCAGCCGTCTTCAGCCAGGCTTGCTTGAATCCAGTGGCAAAGTGAGCAAGGGACTCACGTCTCAGCATACCCTGCCAACTTATGGCGAACAAAGCGGTACAAAAGGGGGTGGTGATGGACGGAGCATCAGAACCAATCAAACACTCATACCCAGTCAACAGATCTGGGTTTAATCCATCACCGTTCTTTAGCCCACTCTGCCACCCCAGTTCAGACATGGCCATATGCAAATCAGTCTGACCCTGTGCCTCATGGGAACAGTCCAGCCCGAACTGCCAAGCCATGCCTTCCCTGGACCGGAAACAAGCTTCTAGGACCGGTTTCTAGCATTTCAGCCGTCTTCAGCCAGGCTTGCTTGAATCCAGTGGCAAAGTGAGCAAAGGACTCACGTCTGAGCATACCCTGCCAACTTATGGCGAACAAAGCAGTACAAAAGGGGGTGGTGATGGACGGAGCATCAGAACCAATCAAACACTCACACCCAGTCAACAGATCTGGGTTTGATCCATCACCGTTCTTTAGCCCACTCTGCCACCCCAGTTCAGACATGGCCATATGCAAATCAGTCTGACCCTGTGCCTCATGGGATCAGTCCAGCCCGAACTGCCAAGCCATGCCTTCCCTGGACCGGAAACAAGCTTCCTAGGACCGGTTTGTTTGTTTCCGGTCCAGGGAAGGCATGGCTTGGCAGTTCGGGCTGGACTGTTCCCATGAGGCACAGGGTCAGACTGATTTGCATATGGCCATGTCTGAACTGGGGTGGCAGAGTGGGCTAAAGAACGGTGATGGATCAAACCCAGATCTGTTGACTGGGTGTGAGTGTTTGATTGGTTCTGATGCTCCGTCCATCACCACCCCCTTTTGTACCGCTTTGTTCGCCATAAGTTGGCAGGGTATGCTCAGACGTGAGTCCCTTGCTCACTTTGCCACTGGATTCAAGCAAGCCTGGCTGAAGACGGCTGAAATGCCAGAAACCGGTCCTAGGAAGCTTGTTTCCGGTCCAGGGAAGGCATGGCTTGGCAGTTCGGACTGGACTGTTCCCATGAGGCACAGGGTCAGACTGATTTGCATATGGCCATGTCTGAACTGGGGTGGCAGAGTGGGCTAAAGAACGGTGATGGATCAAACCCAGATCTGTTGACTGGGTGTGAGTGTTTGATTGGTTCTGATGCTCCGTCCATCACCACCCCCTTTTGTACCGCTTTGTTCACCATAAGTTGGCAGGGTATGCTCAGACGTGAGTCCCTTGCTCACTTTGCCACTGGATTCAAGCAAGCCTGGCTGAAGACGGCTGAAATGCCAGAAACCGGTCCTAGGAAGCTTGTTTCCGGTCCAGGGAAGGCATGGCTTGGCAGTTTGGGCTGGACTGTTCCCATGAGGCACAGGGTCAGACTGATTTGCATACGGCCATGTCTGAACTGGGGTGGCAGAGTGGGCTAAAGAACGGTGATGGATCAAACCCAGATCTGTTGACTGGGTGTGAGTGTTTGATTGGTTCTGATGCTCCGTCCATCACCACCCCCTTTTGTACCGCTTTGTTTGCCATAAGTTGGCAGGGTATGCTCAGACGTGAGTCCCTTGCTCACTTTGCCACTGGATTCAAGCAAGCCTGGCTGAAGACGGCTGAAATGCCAGAAACCGGTCCTAGGAAGCTTGTTTCCGGTCCAGGGAAGGCATGGCTTGGCAGTTCGGGCTGGACTGTTCCCATGAGGCACAGGGTCAGACTGATTTGCATATGGCCATGTCTGAACTGGGGTGGCAGAGTGGGCTAAAGAACGGTGATGGATCAAACCCAGATCTGTTGACTGGGTGTGAGTGTTTGATTGGTTCTGATGCTCCGTCCATCACCACCCCCTTTTGTACCGCTTTGTTCGCCATAAGTTGGCAGGGTATGCTCAGACGTGAGTCCCTTGCTCACTTTGCCACTGGATTCAAGCAAGCCTGGCTGAAGACGGCTGAAATGCCAGAAACCGGTCCTAGGAAGCTTGTTTCCGGTCCTGGGAAGGCATGGCTTGGCAGTTCGGGCTGGACTGTTCCCATGAGGCACAGGGTCAGACTGATTTGCATATGGCCATGTCTGAACTGGGGTGGCAGAGTGGGCTAAAGAACGGTGATGGATCAAACCCAGATCTGTTGACTGGGTGTGAGTGTTTGATTGGTTCTGATGCTCCGTCCATCACCACCCCCTTTTGTACCGCTTTGTTCGCCATAAGTTGGCAGGGTATGCTCAGACGTGAGTCCCTTGCTCACTTTGCCACTGGATTCAAGCAAGCCTGGCTGAAGATGGCTGAAATGCCAGAAACCGGTCCTAGGAAGCTTGTTTCCGGTCCAGGGAAGGCATGGCTTGGCAGTTCGAGCTGGACTGTTCCCATGAGGCACAGGGTCAGACTGATTTGCATATGGCCATGTCTGAACTGGGGTGGCAGAGTGGGCTAAAGAACGGTGATGGATCAAACCCAGATCTGTTGACTGGGTGTGAGTGTTTGATTGGTTCTGATGCTCCGTCCATCACCACCCCCTTTTGTACCGCTTTGTTCGCCATAAGTTGGCAGGGTATGCTCAGACGTGAGTCCCTTGCTCACTTTGCCACTGGATTCAAGCAAGCCTGGCTGAAGACGGCTGAAATGCCAGAAACCGGTCCTAGGAAGCTTGTTTCCGGTCCAGGGAAGGCATGGCTTGGCAGTTCGGGCTGGACTGTTCCCATGAGGCACAGGGTCAGACTGATTTGCATATGGCCATGTCTGAACTGGGGTGGCAGAGTGGGCTAAAGAACAGTGATGGATCAAACCCAGATCTGTTGACTGGGTGTGAGTGTTTGATTGGTTCTGATGCTCCGTCCATCACCACCCCCTTTTGTACCGCTTTGTTCGCCATAAGTTGGCAGGGTATGCTCAGACGTGAGTCCCTTGCTCACTTTGCCACTGGATTCAAGCAAGCCTGGCTGAAGACGGCTGAAATGCCAGAAACCGGTCCTAGGAAGCTTGTTTCCGGTCCAGGGAAGGCATGGCTTGGCAGTTCGGGCTGGACTGTTCCCATGAGGCACAGGGTCAGACTCATTTGCATATGGCCATGTCTGAACTGGGGTGGCAGAGTGGGCTAAAGAACGGTGATGGATCAAACCCAGATCTGTTGACTGGGTGTGAGTGTTTGATTGGTTCTGATGCTCCGTCCATCACCACCCCCTTTTGTTCCACATTCTCCTTCATCGGAAAATACACCGCCTTTAGGGAATCAGACCGTAGCTTCTGCCCAGGACAACAGCTCCTGGGTCAGCAACCAGAGGGAGCGAACGTGGCAACCCCTCTGATGGTTTATGTAACCCCACACCACCTGGTTGTCCGTCCGAACCAGTACGTGCTGACCTTGGGGAGAAGGAGCAAACTCTTGACAAGCCAGCAGGACTGCCTTCAATTCGCGGAAGTTGAAGGAGCACCACGCCTGAAGAAGATCCCACCGTCCCTGAACTGACCAAGACCCCAAGGTCGCCCCCCAGCTGAGGTGACTGGCATCGGTCGTGACCACCCGGGATGGGGAGACCAGGAAGGGAAGACCCTCGGAGAGATAGATGCTTCCACCAACCAACAGCCCAGGTTGGCCCGAATCTGAGGGGACACCAGGACCGAGGCCTCATAGTCCCCCGAGCAGGGATCCCAGAGGGACAGGAGACAATTAACTAAGGGGTACAGGTGTAGGCGAGCCCAAGGTAGAACATTGATGGTGGCCGACATCAGATATACTGCATCCACGGCAAAACTAGATCACACACTGGGTAAAATAAGTCGTAGGACTTGAAAGCCACGAAAAATATTACCCCGCAATTGAAAGGACGTGAATGCCGGAATCTCGGTGCAAATATATAATCGAATTTAATCTGAAGAATATAATCTTCTTTGAGTCTAATTGATAAAAGACTACAGAATGCAAAAATTCCCTATCAATTCTAAGAGTGAAAACGTCATTCAATCAAAACCAAACAGATTACCTGGACTTTGGGAACAGTTGGATTTTTAATTTAAATTATATCAGCTGGTTTACCTTTACTCCATCAAACAGCGGGAGGATAACTCACTAAAGTGCTGTTGCACTGGCAAGAGTACAGCCAAATTTAAGGAGAAAATATCTTTATTTGTCCTGATGAAGGTGGTTTAAACGAATATATACCACTGAAATGCGTCGACACCTACTCTTTTCGTTAAATTCGGATTATTCAGCAGTGTCAAAAAGACAGGAAATTAAGATCTATGCTATATACTGTATATAAGGCATCCGGATTAACATATAAATGACAGAGTGTATTGTCTATGTTTGTTCTCCTTTAGGGATATCATATTTTTGATGAATTGTGGTGTTTGTAGCAAATGTTTTTATAAAAATAAGAAGTTTTTTCATTTTCTTGTTATGATCTAAATTATATGATGAGACTGAATTGTATGATTAAAAAGACCTATTTTTTTTTAATAATTGGTTTCATGAGTACTTCCATACATTCATGGTGAACATTCAGGAGTCCTTGTTGGCTTGGTATTACTGATGTGTGAATGATTGAGTATTGTTTGTGACCAAAGGGAAAACTTTTTTTTCTAACTGGATGGTTAATTGGGAGCTCTATCCCTTTGGTGTAGAGAGCCCCCTCTCTTTGACTTTGTGGCCGACATCATTCCCTGAACGCTCAACCACTGACTCACAGGAGCGGAATCCGGACCCAGGAGAGAACCCAGATACCGCCACAAGGTGTTCCGACATTCCAGAGGTAGGAACACCTTCCCCTGGAGAATGTCCAACCGACCCCCAATGAAAACCAAGTCCTGAGAAGGCAACAGGTGAGACTTCTTCAGGTTGATCAGGCAGCCATGGGAAGTTAGCACCTCGCAGACCCTCCTGACGTGAAGCGTCCCCTTGGAAAAAGAAGAGGCAGAAATCAGCCAGTCATCCAGGTATGGAAAAACCCTGATCCCTTCCCGGTGCCCCAAAGGGGCCAGAACCTTAGTGAACATCCTTGGAGCAGATGTCAAAACAAAAGGAAGTACCTGGAACTGGTAGTGGCTGCCCCCTACGCAGAACCGGAGGAAACGCTGAGAGGCAGGATGGATGGGCACATGGAGGTAGGTTTCCAGCAGATCCAGTGAAGCGATCACCTCCCCCTCGACCAGCAGCGGCAGAATCTCCTGCAGAAGGAGCATTTTGAACTTAATGTGGGGAATGAAAGAATGAACCCGCTTTAAGTCCAGAACAGGACAAAAGTCCCCAGACACCTTCCTTACTAAGAACAGGATGCAACCTCTCTGAGACGGCAGGACAGGACGAATTGCCCCCTTGCTGAGCAGATCTTGGATGCCGGCCAGTGGGGCCACCCGCTTGATTGGAGAGGAAGGCAGCAGGGTAGCGTGGAAAGCGTCCAGAGAAGTGGAGCTGAAGACGATGGAGAAACCTTCCCGGACAATCCGTAGTACCCACAGATCTGTGACTGAGGACTCCCAAGCTGAGAAGAAGAGGCGCAGGCGTCCACCCACCGCAACACCACCAGACAGGGCTTGAGGATAGTCAGGACTTAGGTGTGGAGGAAGATGCCGCCAGCTGAGACTGGGATTTATGGAAGAAAGGGGAGCCCCGGCCGCGACCCCATCCTCGAAAGGGCTCACTGCCTCAAGCCGCAGACATGGAAAAAAACGCCCTCTTGGACCCAGAGAAACGGCCGCTGGAAAACCTGATGGGAGCCAACAGCTTTTGGTCCTCCGCCGATTTCTTCACCATGTCCTCCAAAGATGTCCTGAACAGCTTAGACACTGAAAAGGAGATCTTCATTAGTATCGCCTTTTGGGCGGCATCCGCCTTCCAGTGTCAAAGCCAGATCTGATGCCGATTCTGAATAGCGGCACCACCAGCCGCGGCCCCCAATGTGTCGAACGAGATATCAGACAGGAGGAGAGTTTGTTTCTCAATCAGAGCCAAGGTGGGAACCACATCAGCCCCCTGGACCAGCAGTTCCGCCAACGATTGAAAATCCTTCAACAAGGACTGGACCGTGTAGGACAAGAAGGCAGAGGCCCGAATGGAAAAGTTGGCCGCCGCATAGGCACGTTTGGCCGCGGCCTCTACCCGCTTGTCAACCGGGTCCAAAGTGGGTCCATTATTTCCAAGGATACCTCCTTGGAAATGATGTATCCCTGAGTGGCTAGCCCTGCCATGAGAGAGTCCACCTTCACGGGAGGAGGGAACACCTTGGTAAAGTCCTGGATGGCGTAGCGCTTGGCCAGGTACCTAGGGAAGGCCTGTTTATCGACCTCCATCCACTCATTCTCAATCACCCTCTTTTTGGAGGAATGCAGAGGAATGGATTCAGGCTCCTTGCATTGGTACTGCAAGAAGAAGTCCTCCGACAGCTTATTCACTGACGGAGCAGGAAAAGCCATGTTCTCCTTGATGTGCTGGAGCACATCATGCAGCTCCTGTCCCTGGACATACCACCCCCGGAGGTTCTCCTCTTCACCATCAATATCAGACAAAGGAGGGGGATCAATGCAAGGCCGTTTGGGGGAAGAAGGGCCCTGTCCCCGTCGCGCTGGTCAAAGGCGCCGATACCGCAGCCTGGATCATGTCCTGGATGGACTGCAAAGTCAGAGCCTCAGCCGGGACCAGGGAGCCCCCAACGGGTCATCTGCACCCTGCTCCATGAACAAAATAACGGATCAACCACACAGGCAAAATAAGCACCTCAGCCTCAGGGTGAGCCACAGACTGAATGCCCAACAGATCCGGACTCGGGAATAAATAGGCAAAAGAAAAACAGCCATGCAAGAAACAGCGGGAAAGGCTGCACCTGTGAGAGAACAGCCGTGCGTTAAGCCGGATGAGCCCGGCCCGCTCCTTGGAGCCTGGGCTAGAAACACAGTGGAAAGTGGCACCTCGCCCCGTAGGAGAGGTCGTGATCCTCATTGGGAGGCAGAAGCCTGTACTGGGGACTGCACTCACCCCAGCCTCAAGCAGGGAAGTCCATGAGCTTCGAGGAGCTCGGAAAACCAAAAAAAGAAGAGAATCCCAGCTGCCCGCGCTGAACGCCAGCCCCGCGGGACTGAGAGCGGTGGCCGCCGGGAGGCCCCTTGCAATCACAAAAATGGGGGCGAGGCCGTGGATCGTAGAATGGTCCGCCGGGCCCCCGTGCCCAACACTGCCAATGTCCCGTCTCTCGCAGGGACGCCCCACCAGAGGAACTGGAGACTTGGGGAAAGCCACCCCACTCCTACCTCTGTGACCAAAAATGAATCCCAGATCCAAGGAGCACCGACAGAAGGCCTGGGCACAGACAATGTCTCAATCTACAGCATACATGGCCGGGGACAAAAGGGGCCATAAGGCAGAGCCCCAGACCACCCCGGCCGCCCCCCCTGTAGATCCTTGTCTCGCTATCTGCCCTGTGAGGACGCTCTGCTGACATTGGAGGGTAGCACCGAGGAGGCTTACTGCACGGGACTGCGAGGCCCAGGGTGCACACTGCCACTTCTTCCCGCACACCTGGTACCTCTTCCCGGCCCCACCTCCCCCACGGTCAATCATCTATTAATATCCTTCCTGTCCCTACGCGCGGGACGCAGCTCGGGGCGAAGCCCGGGCAAAGGGCGGGCCGTCTGTGGCCGTCCGAGGACGATTGAGGACGGGACGGGCCACCCCCCTAACCCCCCATACTTGGAAATCCCGTGTCCCCCTGTCGTCAGTATATTTTCCATATACGGTAATTGTTCCTATTGTATAATTTGTTTTTCTTTTTTTTTGTTTTTTTTCTCCACACAACTATTTACAAAAATGCCTGTAGATGCAGGGAATTCTCGCACCCTCTCAGTTAATACCTCTAAAGGTCCTGTAACGGGTACTATCGACCAATTTTTCAAACGTGTGACTACAGTTTTAGAAAAAGAAATAGCGGACACAGAGAAGCGCCTCTCACTCGATCTGTTAACTGGTAAACGATCCTCCCTGGGCAGAATTGGGAAAGTATCTTCCCCAGGGGTAGTAGTAAAGGATACAGGTAATTCCAGTTCCCAGTCTATTTCTGAAAGGGAGGTAAGGAATATTGAGAGTATATATCCTTCTGCAATCCCACCCCCTGAACATATATCTAGTTCAATCATTTCTGGGCTATCGGACTCGCCGAATTTGGATATATCCCCTCCACTTACTATTGGCCCTTTTGAATCTAGGTTGATTGCAAGTAAAAGACGAGATTCTCCTATCACGCCATGCTTGTCAAATAAGGAGAAACCAAACTTGCAATCTCAAACGCTGACATCTCTAGAATTTTCGGAAATAAGTAACCTACCTATAACTACTAATACCATAGGGCTCTTTTCTGGTCAGGATATGGTGGGCAAATTACTTATTAAAATGGAGACCATGGTAAAGTCTTTATTACTTCCTCTACTAGAGAGAACTAGATTAATATCTCTACATCTGGATGATCTGGGAAAACAACAGCAAGAGAATAACCTGGTTCTAAATGAATTAGTTAAGGCTCAGAAAAAACATACCATGGTCGACCTAGTCGCCCCTTTTACATGACACTCAGAACAACCTTCAACCAGTGGCACCTCAACGAAAACAAACATTGTGTCGAGTAAAAAAGCCCTGGCAAAGTCATCTAAAGACACTACAGACACTTGTAGCACTAATCCGTCACCTACTGGAAAAGATTTGAGAAAATTTGCAAAGGGGATTGATAAATTCGAGAGGCCTGGAAACGCTGGAAAAATAGAGGAAAAAAAATCTCCCATGGTCTCTAACAACACACTTGGAAAAAACAGACAGGAGATTGGAATGGGTGAGCGAGCACTTCAGCCCCCTTTCATTACCTTGGGTAGAAAGGTTGATCTTCCCCCAGAATCAGCCCCCTACACAATTATTATGACTGGGGTACCAGAATTGCCAGATGGAACAAGGGAGGACTATTACGCCCTACGAAATAAAATTATCTATTGGCTTAAACAAAATAGACCCCTACCAGCGCACATAAATGGAGAAATTATAATGGTAAGACGCACGTCTTGGGTGGGAACAAGACCAAAAGATAATAAGGGGGATGTTATAATCATAAATTTCAGGGATCACAGAGCAGTTAGATATATTGGTGATTGGTACGAAGCCAGAGGGGGGGATGGTATTCTCACACACTACGTTAATTATTTTTACCCACGAGAATTGACCTCCCAACCAAAACCCTACTCTGTAAAAAACTCCCTCGTAGGCTGGAGGGAAGTTGATCATCAACTCCCTCGTTCATATCCTCGTAATCATACATCTAATGCTCATTCCTTCAGGGGACCCCAGAATAACGATTATCACCAATACCAGAGGCCTATTGCACAATTTCAGAACGAGAACCCCTATCAACATCAGGGCTATAACGTACCCACCTTTAACCACTTTCTGCCACTGTTTGACCTGGAAAGTGTAGATTGACTCCGCCCAGATCAGGCGTCCGTGCAAAAACCCACCCCTGCAGAAGTCAATATGCCTAAAGTGGTAGTTAGCCCAAGCATAGGAGCCGTAAGACAAGAAACTGAAATTAGTAATTACCCACAATCATCTAATTTGTCGCAAACCAAAGGTGTGGAAAAGGTTACTCAGGGGAACAGTCCCCGTAGCGGATCTCTGCACTCGGAGAATCGCGCACCAAGAGTTTGGGAGATTCCACCGATAGAAGAGATAGTCAGTATAAATAAACCGTGTAGAAAGGAGGATATTACATTTCAAATCCTGTCCTGGAACATAGCAGGCCTACGTATGAAAATATTGGATGGTAGTGCCATGGACTTTCTGCAGGAGTATCATGCGATATGCCTGCAGGAGACATGGACCACTAAAGAAATGCATCTGACAGGATACAAAACCTACTTCTCCCCGGGAGTTGCAAGCCCTCATGGTAGGGCCAAGGGGGGTTTAACAATATATATAAAAAATACTATACCAGGACTAGAAGTCACGGTACTCACCCTACAGCCTAATTACCAGATCCTGAGACTACGGTTTCATAAGAAAAAGACTATCTTCCTGGTCAACACCTATGATAATTTGCCCGAGACTGAGAGAATAAACACCCTTGGGGCAGTTCGAAATAAACTTTTCTCCCTACAAAAAGAAACGCAAGGGCCAGATGTTCCAGGCATCGTTTGGGGGGGCGATTTTAACCACCACCCCTGTACTGCAAAAAACAATAAGGTTTGTGGCATAGCGGAGGAAACAGAAATCTATACTACTCACTTCACCCATTCTAGGGTAGGTGATTTCTTAAATGAACTCCTTTCACAATTGGGTTTGTTGATATTAAATAAAATTGATAGTTCTTGCGGCCAATTACAGCCAACGTATGTAGCCAGGGGTTGGGAGTCAACGATTGACTATTTTTTGGTCTCATCGATCCTCGCTGATAAGGCGCAGAGATTCAGATTAATTCCTAATACCTTAAGTGATCATGTTGCCCTGACTTTCGATCTAGCGATGGATCTGGGCCAACTAACCCCTCATCTGCTGATGACCGCACTTGCACAGAACAATTTATCCTTAACAAAAATGAACGGCTATGACTTAGGATGGGCTAAGATAGACCCAGCAGATTTGACAAATAAAGTTGTACGGGCGGTGTTCCCTGCAATAATGAACTGCTTAGATGATGAGTTAGATGAGGAGGAAGTCTTGAAAAACTTCAACATAATTCTGGAGAAAGTAAATGATTCTTTAAAAAGCAACAAGAAATGGAGCAAGGAAGGGAAAAAAGGATGGTTTAACCGGGATTGCACCTCGGCTCATAAAGCCTTAAAAAAATCCCTGACTAATCCCATAAGAAATAAAGAGGATATTCGTTACCTAAGAAGGTCCTATAGATTAGCCTGTAAAACAAGAAAACAGGAATTAAAAAAGGCACTCTGGGAATTATTGGAAAGTTCCCGGAACAAAAACAGCGAGCAGTTCTGGAAGGTGGTAAAGACCCCCTTTCTGGTAGATGCTAGTGATCAGCCCATAATAGAAGTAGCAATTGAGGGTCCAGTATGGGTAAATCATTTTTCCAAAGTCTTTGGTAAACAATCAGATGCTGATATATCAGAGGGGAACAATCGAAGTTTACAAGGTAACCCATTCCCTATACCCATAAACTTCGGAATTACCGAAATTATAATCGCATTAAAAATAAGTAAATGTGGAAAAGCCCCAGGCCCCGATGGCGTCCCAGTCGATTTTTTTAAATTCAATTTAGACTTGTGGGCACCGATTTTAAAGAGGGTGTTTGACGCCGCAATGAAATGCAGACTAGTGGAAACCTGGACCCAATCGATTATGGTCCCTATTTTTAAGAAGGGAAACAGGGAGGAGGTGTCCTGTTACCGCCCAATTTCATTACTGGACTCGCTTAGAAAAGTACTGGGCAGAGTGGTCCTCCAGCATTTACAGGAATGGGCGGATGACCACAGGATACTATCCGACATCCAGTTTGGTTTCCGAGAGGGCTTTGGAACCACTGAGCAGGCACTGAACCTAGCATTAATAATGGGAAAATACGTATCCGCAAAGCAAGGAAAGCTCTACATGGTCTATGTCGACTTGTCTGCAGCATTCGATTGTGTTTCTCATTCAAAGCTCTGGACAGTCCTTATGGACATAGGCATAGACCCAAATCTTGTAAACCTCCTTCGTGCGTTATACTCTGATGCTACTTCCAGGGTTCGCTTTGGAACACAGGGGGAACTCTCAGAATCCTTTAAGGTGGAGCGGGGTGTCAGGCAGGGTTGTGTCCTAGCCCCCTTTTTGTTTTCTCTCTACACTAATGGTCTTGAGGTAGAGATGCTGAGGGGGTGCCAGGACCTCCCTCGAGTAAAAAAACGCCAAATCCCCGCACTCCTTTATACGGATGACGCAGTGATTTTGGCACGTACCCCGCGAGAGTTACAAAAAGCATTGAAAAGATATGCTAGCTTTATGGGTAGCTTGGATCTCAAAATAAACATTAAAAAAACATATGTAATGGTGGCAGGTAAGGGACAGAAAAAGGGAGGATCCATATCCCTTGATAATGGGAAGCTAGAATTGACCACCCAATATTCCTATCTTGGGATAATGATAGACGATAAACTTAACTGGGGAGCGGCGATTGATGCTCGCAAACACCAACTTTCGCGAGCAATAATTGCTCTTATAAAATTCTCTCAAAAGCTGGGAAAGAGACCACCAGTAGAGCTCCTCCGTATTTATAGAGCTAAGTGCCATTCCACTGCACTTTATGGGGCGGGGCTATGGGGCCACAAAAATATAACTCCACTACAGACAGCAGAAAATATGTTTCTGAGATTCCTTCTGATGGCACCCAAGGGTGTGTCTACTTTTGCCTGTCATGCCGAGCTTGGAATCCCCCACATTGAGGACCTGGAAAAAATCCTACCCCTTTTGCTGTGGTGCCGTATTTGGACAGCAACAAAAAACTCACTCACGAAAGAGATAGTAGCAGATTGTATGTCTCTGGACCATGCGAAAAAAATTGAGTGGTTAACGTATGTGAAAAATCTCCTGGCAGACCTGGGACTAGACAAATATTATTCAAACCCTGAATTAATTATCGAGATCTCAAAGAAAGATCTAAAAAAAAAGGCCTTGTCCCACATGGAAGAATTGCGGCTAAGTAGTGAGATAAATAAATCATCTGTCCAACATTCCCTGGCAGTAATGAGTACCTTGCATATGGAACCATATCTGACCTATGTTGAGCCTCAATTTGAGCGTTTTCTTCTGATACGCTTCAGATTGAACTCTTTTCATAGGCTCGTAGCCTTCCCCAGAAGAAACAATTGGGATGACTCCCTAACGATGTGCCCTTGTGATGAAGTATCAGAGCAATCAACAATGCATACAGTTCTGTTCTGCAAGTATTACACTGCACATCGTAAGTTATGGTTAATACCTTTGCTGAGAGCCCTTGGCATTAAAAGATGCCGCCCTGCCATGCTCCACTTACAATTTCTGAATAATGTTTTAATTACAAAAATTGTTAGCACCCTTTTAAAGTGTATTTTTAAGCATAGAGTAAATCTTGGATGAATTTAATTCTTTTTTATCCAGTTTAGTGCAGTACTGTACGTAATCCAATGAAATGTAATGAAACATACCTGATTCAGTTTGCGATCTGGAAAAATTCTTATGTATTTGTCTCTTTTTTCATGTCTTTATGTACTTTTATGGTTATTAATTTTTATAACCGAATAAAGATTTACTTACTTACTTACTTACTTACTTGTCTCGCCAAGGCAGAGCCTAACCGGCCCTGAAAGGAAACCGGGGGAACGAAGTGGGGGGAGGTCCTAGATCCCCAGGGCCCGCTAGAGCAGGACCACCAATCCTGGACCCATGTTCCTGCTACAGCAGGTACCACTTACCTGACAGCGCATCTGGAGAGTAATCGTGCGCAGAACCAAAAAAACAGGCTGAGGGTTGGGCCGGCCCTCCTCTTATAGAGGTCAAGGGTGATATGGGTCAGCCATGTTGGGAAGGGATGGGAGGCATGGGAGGCTAACTTTTACTTTGGAGTGTTCTGGTGTGGAGCTGAAGCTCACTTCGTTCTTCATGTGGCAAGGAAGACTTACAAGGAGGTAATGTCGTTCTCTGGCTAAGAAAAAAACACGTCACAAGATACATTTTAGATTCTAAATAATCTTCTAGGCACAGAGGAAATGTGATAGTTCAAAAAGAGATCCTGGTCTACCAAAAGGGCTATATTTCTGACTACTGACTACCAAGGTAAGATTAAGGCATTGGCCAAAAATCTTTCCACTTCTTGCACCCTCCTCTGCTCAACCAGCTACACTGACATGTATGGCTTGTTTTTAAAAACTGATATTTCACCCTTAATTGAGAACCATAGGCTTCCAGTGGGATTAGCTAGGGTAGTCCCTGGAATAGGAGACCTGGGCATCTGTGAAAAATGAGCATCCGTTCCTTGGAGAGTGGCATCGTGTGAGAGTGCTACTGGTCACTACAACATCTTCCAGCACCCATATCCATATTCTGTACACCAGTCCGAACTAGGGATCTTAATGTCACTACTAAAATTGAACCCTACTATCATTGCCTATGAGCTGGCTAGCCACGAGGCTGGTGCAGCTAAGGCTACTTCTGCAGTTCACCATTGCCAGACTTGTTCTGCTGCCCTTCACAGGCAGTTTGCTTGTTTGACATTGGCCAGTTAAGTATTGCTTATCCTACAAAATGGCTTTTCTTAGAGAGAGATGAGTCCCCCCTCTCCTGTTGAGTAGGGCAAGGCAGGGCAGGTCACTATTCACTTCCTTCTTGCGATGGGAATCAGTGATCTTTGTGGACAACTGCAGGAAAACCCTGAGGTTACACGTGCCTTTGGAGAGGTTGCTGCTCCAACAAAGGCATTCCGTTCCTTTTCCACAAGTCTGCCTTTTCCTGAGGAGAATCCAGTGGTGACTTTTCACCCACTATCCGGCTGATATGAGGAGGGAATTCCACTGGGAGGTTTGTCTCTTGATTTAGAGCATCTTGTATAAATCTGGATTTATATAATACAAATGAGCTAGGTAGCATTGAAGGGCTGGACACCTTTTGTGGATTCACACATTTGCATTTCTCAATGACATTACAGTTCACATATTGTTAACTGCATTGCATTTTCTATATAAATCCACTTTGAGGAACAGGAAGGTTGGCAGATTTGTCCAAAATGAAATGATTTACTGACAGTTGTCAGAGCCAGGACTACAGCCCAGGTCACCAGGTTACAAAGTTGGAACCTTAGCAACTAGATCTCATCTCTCTTAAGAAATTGGAAGGTTTTCTATCACCAGCCAAGTCTGAATCATTCTGAAGGTAAGCCAACTTGTAGGGGAGGGTTGAAACGATGATCTTTCATTTCCAGCAAGTAAATACACATCCCTACTGTAGCACCCTGGTTGCAACCTGTACAGACTAACTTGATGTGACCGATCTCTTATTTCTTTGGGCGCCAAAAGCCCCACACATATCTAGTGCATTTTGTTTGTCTCACTCTTTGCTGGTTGGTGATGGAACAAGTGAGACATGTCAGAAGGTTTGCTGAGCCAGGATAAAAATGTCATACTGGGTCCCGCATGTCACAAGCACATTTTTGTTGAAAAAGACCTTATCAAGGAGAAAACACGTTAGCTTGAGCCGTTGATGCCATCTATGGTTTTAACCTTATTAACTGGGAGAGGAATAAACAGTGTGGGAAAGGTTTGAAAAAAGGCTACACGTAAGAGGTTTATCATTACACTCATGATTGTCATATATGCTAGATCCATAACATGTATATGACTATGTGCGATACATGACATTGCACTGAATTGTTAATATTCTCTTAAGAAAATCAATAAAATTATATTTAAAAAAAAAAATTATTACACTCATGATGAAAAACTCTTTTACATATCTGGAAAATATGCAATTTGGACATGCATATTTAACAGTTTGTTATATGAGCCAACATTGTAAATTCCTCGTTGAAATTTGTAATAGATGCTGCATTATATAGATCAAAATGTTCAAATATGTAGACCAGCAGCCTGATCCCAGAGGGCAGTGGGCGCTGGCCAGGTAGCACTAATTAGGCCTATAAACCATACATTTACTGACAGAAAACCATATGTTAACTGTTTACTTTTATTTAGATTATATTGTGGTTATTACATGTGGGTACAAAAGTGTGTGTAAAAAAATAGAGCTAGACTTGGTAAAGGGAAGACGTCAGCTTGGAGAATATAGTAGGTTAGAGGACCAAATGAGATGTGAGGGAAGACAGAGGCTAAGAGTCATGTGCAGAAGACGAGGTATACTTTCAAGACAACAGACATGCTATGGAAATCAGAGATTGTAGAGATGGAAGCTCTCCGCGCTGCTTTGTGAAGTTGTTCCTCCTGCTCCTTTCTGTTTCCTGCCAGCCCCTGTTGTTTCCCCCACTGATATTGGAAAGTATCTGGGTTTACTTAGAGTTCTCCCATTCAAAGCAGCTTTCAGACATCAGAGCTTGGATTCTTATGCCGGGGGCACTCAAGCTGCAGCCCATTTTCCTGAAGGTGGCTTATGGCCCTCCCTAGCCAACCTAAGTCAGACTGACACTGGTGGCACTGCATTTTATTGTCATTGACACATACCTTTTTGCCTGTGCCATTTTAGGGGTACTGTTAACTGCCCCCCATGTAAAGTTCTGTCCAGTCCCTCATAACTTCAGTCCTTTGCCTTCTACAAATCTGGACTAAACTTGTATGAAGGCTGAAGATAATAGCCTAATGATAATTGTATCTGAGTTTAATGCGTGTGATTAGACCCGTGGGTGCTGGGGAGTTCATTTGAAACCAAATATGTTTGCTGTAGAAGATGGATGGTGCTCTCCATTTTGTAGAGTTTGTGTTGTTCTTTTGCTCCTTGACCCAAACCTGGATGTGATTAGAGGTTGGAAATGATATCCAGCACATTCCCCTTTAAAGAAACTTGATTTCCACTGCCACCTGGAATCCTAACCATCCCCCTTTCCTGCCCGACATCCCTCTTGGAAATGACTCCTATGTCAGAAGCATTCCACATCCAACTGAGCGAGTCGAATCCAGCCTTTGGGGGGACAGAAGCACAGGAAACTTTCAAATGTGTGCCCCAAGACGGGACGAATGCCCCCTCCCGCCAAAATTGGAGGTACGCCTGAACTTTCAAAAGATGCAAACCTTCATGATGGACCGACCTTACCTCCAAAAAAGGTAAAGTAGTAATCCCTCAGATAATACTTTGATAATGTTTGCCTCATCACAGGGGAAATCCTGTGTACCAACACCCGGAGAAAAAATACTGAAGAATCTGGAGTGGAACCACCAGATAGTTGCCACTCTCTCTGCAGACTACGACTAAGTACGCCAAATCATCTTGCTGTTGGACCTGCGGAGGGAGGAAGACCTACCTGCCTTTGATGATTGGCTGGACTGTGCCACAAAGAGAGTAAGACCATGCCGCCTGAGATGATTGCGTGGAGGACATCTCAGAGAATGAGGGATGGTCCAGGACCCACCCAGTCCTTCCAGTCAACCCAGGCACAAAGACAAAGGCCTCTGAGATGCGAAAGGTGGTCCATCACCTCCATACCTGGAGATGATGAGCCTGCCTCATCCCTGACCCTTCTGGTTTCCTGTGAGGTGACTGCACTCACGTTGCTCACTGCTCCGAGTCTTCTGAAAACATCTGAAATTTGACTCTCAGCTTGGTGTTCATTTATTTGGCTGAAGGGCATTCTGATTCTGGCACTATTAGAAACAGATTCCTAATTGTACCAGTACCACAAATATCACTGGGTGAAGTTGGCAGTCAAGATCCCCTTGTTATGACTTATGACCAGTAGCCAGTAGTCCACTGATCTCACTTGGTCATTGTTGTTGCCCTTGACACATGAGTATCCCTACTTCCAGAAAATATGAACCACTATCAGAAGGCTCCAAAAAATTGCCCCGCTCTTAAACTTCCATCTAAGATAGATCATGTGAAAAACGACTCCTGATTTGTCATGCAGTTAGTGCAAATAGAGATGCACATTAGAGAAAGCATGTGATATGGAGTCAACAAGAGCCTGGGGTGGAATACATTTCTAGCTTGAGGTACATGTGTCATCTCCAAATAGAATGAGGCCCTGATGGTATCTCAATCATTGGTCCAAAAAAAGGTATTCTTGAAAGCAAATCACAGAGCATATTTCCCAAATACCTGCTGATCTATATACACTTTTGAGGCTTGTTACTAAATTAAAGCTGTTTTTCCTGATGAAAGCACTGTAAATAGTCAAATGTCCTGATGTATATTGGCTTAAGGTTGACTTTTGCCAATGACATAAAAGGGGTCTATCTATGATATGTGCTATCACGAATAAAGATAGTATTGGTGCCACTTACAGTTTTTGTAGTTCCCTATTAGTCACTTTATTTGTTCAAAGCTCACCTGACTGGGGGCATGTGATGCTGGAAGGGGCAGTGTCAGCCAGGGACACTGTATAAGGCAGTAACACGAGCACTGTGTCGGTTCATTAGTAACAAGAGTCAAAGAAGTAAGAGAGAAGGATAGGCCCCACATAGATGGCGTTTACATGTACTGGTTGTACTCTGATGGTGAAAGTACCAATGATGACCCTGTGGTAGCCCTGATGTAGAATTACAGACAGCATGTACCTTCAGGGCGTTTGAGGCATCTTTCCCTTTTTTCTATCTTAATCTGTTTCTTCATCGTTCAATGATTTCATTCTGTTATTCATTGGGTTTCTACCTGTTTTAGACGTGTTGTTTTTCCCAGTGATTGAGATACCCTAGGATCTCTATGAAGCTGAGGATAGTCTTTCTACCATACTTTAGGAATGTTCATTCTTGTCTGTTTTTGTGGGAATAACCTGGGGTGTGCAGCCCTTCACTTCTCGATAGCACAGATGTGCTGTGGAGGCACCCTATATGGTACTTTATTTTGCTTTTTCATACTCTGTCATAGGAAAAGCTGATCCTTATTTATATATTCATGTCTTCTTGAATAAATACCAGCATAAGTGTTCTTTGGGATTTAAGTCAAGACTTATTTATTTAGGGTATCTGTAATTTTTTATTTTTTATTTTATTTATTCATTTTCAAACTGAAAACATAGACATCCATAAATTCATTAGCAGTGATTGGGCACACTTAGTACAGGTAATATTGCAGCACAATACAAGGATTTCAAACCAGTTTACATTTGAGACAGGCAATAGTGTTACATCACTAGGTCTTAATGTGGGAATAAGCAGTGCAGAACAACACAGCAATTGTCATGACCATCAGATATCATTTATCGTTAGCAAATAAGAAGTAACGGGACTCCATATATCACGGGGTTTCGAGAATCTAGGCAGTTCTTCAGCGTAGCAGGTGACTTGATCACGGCAATACACCATGTCTTGCAACCAACATTTAGTGGTCGGGCAGGTCTACCGCCCCAGCATATTGAAACACTACGTTTGGCAAGTAAGAGCGCTATCACCACCAATCTCCTGATAGAGGCTTTAACATCGGTAACATTTCCCAGCAGACATAGTTGGGGAGTACATGCTATGGGCGTCCCCACCATCAGTTGCAAAATGTGTTTGACCTGCTCCCAGAGCAAATATACTCTCGGGCAGGCCCACGCTAAATGGTAAAAATCAGCATATGGTGCACCACACCTCTTACAATTGGCAACCTCACGCAGACCATATGTATATAACTGAGCAGGGGTATAATATATTTGATGTAAATATTTAAAATGTACCAATTGTAGATTGCCATTCGCTGTTAGTTGCCCTGTCAGTTACAGCAGGTGTTCCAGTCATCATCGGAGAGCGGTTTAGAAAGAATTCCATTACACTTATCAAGCGAGCGAGCTCCCACATTAGCCCCTTCTTTCTGTGAAGCACGGTATAATCATGGAACTAGTTTAGCGCACGTCGGGGTGGTGTAGAGGAGCTGCAGAGCCTCTAAAGTTGGTGGCTCTGTCGCAAACTGTGGGTACAACGCACGCACAGCCGATTGCAATCTTGTGTGCACAAATGTTTACATTGCAGCATTCTCCCAATCTCCAAAAACAGTGGCGGCTTCTACAAAGCGACCCTGAGGAAATGTACCCCCCATAGTAGACAGTCCCACTTCATGAAGAGTTTTCAGTGCACCAGCTTCCCCTGTCAATGAGATCACAGTGTGATGTAAGAGTGGCATATTTGGTGCATAAAGCGGCAATTTACACGCACGCCTTCCCAGCTCCTGCCATGCACTGGCTGTGTTATGCACCGTGTCTATCTCTCCCTTTTCAAAAACTGTATGTTGGTTGACTATCATGGCTTTAAGTGGTATCGGGTGTACTGCGCCTGCCTCAACCGCTACATGTGGAATATAAGCTGGTACCTGTTGCCAGTAGCAGGCATAGTGCGCCTGTGTGCAGAGATAATAAAGCTGAAAGTCTGGCGCTGTGAAACCCCCATCTCATAAGGGAGCGTTAAGATTTCCCATTTAACCCGCGATTACTTCCCACCCAATGCTAGTGAAACCAATAAGGAGCGAAGCGTGTCGAAGAAGTGGCGTGTCAAGTGCACAGGTACATTAAAAAATAAATAGAGAAAGCACGGAAGCACCACCATCTTCATTAATGCTATCCTATCAGTGAAGGATAACAGCAGTGCTATCCAACAATTCACTTGTTCTTCAAGACGTGTGATGGCTATACCAAAATTGGTCTGAACAACCACCTGCGGATCCCTGTGAACCCAGATCCCCAAGTACTTCACTGAATCTGTGCACCACTCCAGTGGGTAATCTAATTCCATCTGTGGTGTGCAATCTGTTAGGGGCAATATAATCAACTTAGCCCAGTTTATCCCAAGGCCAGAGTACCATTCAAATCGTATGTATTCTCGGATAAGAAGTGCTAAGTGTGTTGCCGGCTCGCGCACATATAACACCATGTCGTCTGCGTACATGGACACTACCAGGGGCCGCTGCTGAAAGCGCAGCGCTGCTTGAGCATAGCGTTGTCGCAAAATACAAGCCAGTGGTTCCAATACTAGCGCAAACAGCAAGGGCGATAGCGGGCACCCCTGCTGTGTGCCCCACTGTATCTTGAAGATATCCGACATATGCCCATTGATTCTTACATGTGCCATGGGACCTGTGTACAACAACTTAATCCAGTTCGTAAAAATAAAAGCTACACCCATGCGATGTAAAATTGCAAACATATATTCCCAGGATATAGAATCAAATGCCTTGGCGGCATCTAACAGTACCGCCACTGCCGGCAAGGAGGGTTCCAGTACGTGCAATATTGCAAACAACGTGCACAAATTATGCGACGTAGATCTGGTTGGGACAAATCCTGACTGATCAGGGAGCACCATATCCGGCAGAAGCAGACGCAACCTATTAGCGAACACATTCGCCAACATTTTTACATCAGTATTTATCAAGGACAGGGGTCTATAAGAATCACACCTTTCCGGCGCCTTGTCAGGCTTTAGCAAGGCGACAATCAATGCCTCTCGCAAAGTAGGAGGGAGACTCTGGGTGTCATATGCTTCCATGTACTTTTCGAGAAGGTTGGGGGGCAAGATGTCTATATACTCTTTATAAAACTCGGCCGGTAGGCCATCAGTACCCGCCACCTTTCAATTTGGTAACGCAATAATAGCCTCACGGATTTCTTCCAGCGTTAGTGGGTTCATTAAAAAATCTTGCTGGTTATGCGAGAGCCACACCAGTGCTATGTCATCCAGATATTGCGCTATGTCTACCTCCTTTGCCGTTTGCCGATGCTCATACATGGATTGATAATAGTGTGCGAACGTGTGGAGTATACTGGGTGTATCGTAATGTATAGTGTCGACCTCTGTGATAGCTTTAACTATATAGTTCCGCCCCTGTGAGTCTGTTATTCTAAAAGCCAGCATTCTCCCAGGCCTTTCCCCTTCGCCGTAGTATCTAGCTATGTGTCGACGCGACATGAGATGTATTTCTTGGTCGGCTACCTCATTGTATCCGGTGATCTTTGTTTTAATACTCGCTAGTGTAGCAGGGTCTGCTGTGTTACCGTATTCACGCTCTAGACAACCCCATTCTCTTTCCAACCTGCACATAGTGCCACATAGGGGCTTCTAGACTCCAGCCTGTAGACCTATACATGCTCCCCGTATGGTCACCTTGAATGCCTCCCAAAGTGTCCCTACACATGAAACTGAACCAGTGTTGTGCGAGAAATGATCTGAGATAGCTTCGCAAATACTTTCGCAGACAACTGGGTCGAGCAAGGAGGAGGATTGAAGCCGCCACTGGAACTGTGGAGGAGCGTGCATCGGTAGAGATATAGTGAGAAGAACAGGGGAGTGATCGGATAAGGTTCTAGGTAGGTGTTGGACGTTTATAGTCCAATTATTCACATCATTCATGACTAACCAGTAGTCAATGCGGGACCAGGACTGGTGCACATACGAATGATTCGTGCCCTACCGCAAACCCAGATATCTTAATCGCCAAATATCTGTCAATCCCAGATTTAGCATTCCATTAAGTATAGATGACACTGCTTTTTTCAATGTGAGTTCCGCAGCTGACCGACGATCGAGTTCAGGTGCTAACACGACATTGAAGTCCCCCCCACATATAATGGTCGAAGGAGGTAATTTGTCAATTTTGCCCCCCAATACCTCATAAAAGGCAGGATCGTCGGTGTTGGGGCTATAGATGTTTACTATAATCACCTTTGTACTGCAAAGCATACCTTGCACCAATATATATCGCCCCATCGTGTCCTCTTCTACATGTATGGGCTCGAATGGGATTTCTTTTTTTATCGAGATCATGACGCCCCTCGAATAAGAGGGGTAAGAGGCAGCCAGGCGCACCCCGGCCCATCTGGTGGCCACTGCCGAGACTGTATGTTTACTAAGATGGGTTTCTTGTAATAAAGCGATCTGGACGTAATTACGGTCTAAATAGGATAGTACCTGTCTAACTTTTTAGGGGTTATTGAGACCCCGGACATTCCAGGTTAGCCATGAAATCCCATTAGATTTAGCACCCGCCATCCCCTGTGGAGTACACTGTGACAAAATGCCTTCTCACAAAGTTTGTCTCTGAACTTGCCCATTCCTGCCAATGTTGTGTGCCCCACGCAGTGTTAAAAACATATAAGTTCCCCAACAACCCATCACTCCCACTCCAGCAACGGAACTATGCTGAGAATCCCTCCCCAAGTAACCAAACAACATTCATGCAATCGCATGTCGTAAGTCAGGACATACATCCCAGTGGGAGTCCTGGTATAACAGTGAACTTTGGTGGGGTGTTCCCTCTTAGGGGGTCAACAGTAGCCGTCTGCCCCTGTGCAGTATCAGGGGGGGTCGAGGAGGGTTTTGATGAACAGCACACCCACAGGCCTAGGGATTACTAAGAATTTCCAAATATGAATATAGAGTGTATCCCATCGCCACAAACACAACACAGAGCTAGTAGCCCCATTGATAGTGCCTACTATGCATGGTAAACATTGCAATACGCACTCAGATGTAGCTATCATAGCATAGTAACTGGAACTCTAGAGAACAGACAGCATTACAACAATAATTAGTCTCTGCGCATCAACAGTCCGTATTTTACCCCAATGCGCTGCACATTAATAATTTCACGTGCTCAGTCCTCTGCATCAGCATCGGCTCCTGCTGCTCGTGTCGATTCTTGCCACTCAATCTGGCGCACATATTGTAAGGCTTCTTTAGGCGTCATGAAGATTCTAGCCTTGCCTGCATGCTGTATGTGCAGCCGCGCGGGGTATAGCATTGCATATTGAATTTTTAGTGTTTTCAGTTTCTTTTTGACAGCATGGAATTCACGACGCGCCTGCTGGACAGCCATCGTAAAGTCAGGGAATAACTCCACTTTCATCCCTTAGTAGCTGGTAATCCTTTTATCCCTGGCCAGGCGTAGAGCAACGTCTCGATCTCGGTAATTTAAGAGCCTGGCTATAATAGGGAGGGGGGAGCCCCCGGCACAGGCTTAGGCGTCAGTGACCGGAGAGCCCTCTCCACAATTAGTATATTCGAGAAGTGTTCCGCACCCAGCATGTCTTTGAGCAAGGTCTCGATGTATGACTCCAAAGTGCCCGTGTTGGTTGACTCTGGGATCCCCGTAATACGCAGGTTGTTCCTGCGAGAACGGGCTTCAAGGTCCTCGTTCCGCGCCTGGATTACTGCCAATAGCTTCTCAATGTTAGAGCATGACGCGCTAATGACCTCCACCTGGTCTTCAGTCGTCGAGATTTGCTGTTCTGCTTCTGCTATCCGCGATCCATGCTTGTCGAGCTTTGCTGCCATTCTGTCCATTCGTAGGTTAAGGTGATCTACCTTAGCGTCAATGGACTGCAGACTCTGCTGCATTGTAAGCATCATGTGCTGCAGTTTATTGCTAGTGCCTGCTTCCAAATCGGGCTCAGTGTCCGATGTAGCTGGAGCCTGGGATTATTTCAGCCTCCGGGTTTCAACGTTCAGTTTTGTTTGTTTGTCCGTCCGGCACATGATTTCACCTCCTCTTTTGTGGGGTCACTGCAGGGGTTATTACCAGGGTTATGGTCATCGCTCAATGGACCCAGTGAATAAAGATATCTCAAAGCAGACAACGCTGTTGTACCACAGCGCGTGGGCCCCCCACACACGGAACTAACCATCACACGGGCAGCCATCATTAGAAGAGCACAGCGTCGTTTCCCAGCCAATTCAATGGAACAATCCAAGTCACCCTTCCCCCCCAGTGCTGCGTCTTCCTCTTCGATGTATTAGCAACTAGTGGTATACAACCGCAGACTGTCCAGTTGATAGCACTTACTGTGAGTGATGTGAGTGGAGAGACGGTTAGCAATTGTCTATGCTCCAGGCCGGCACTGTTTCAGCAGGTCTACGCCACTTCCCCAAAGATAGGTAGGCTGTTAGTGATGTCCACGAGACAGCCACAGGCCACTGGAGCAGCATGTCGGAGCGCAGCCCTCAAGCCAAGTCTCATCAGCCCCAGGGCTGCCCACGTAGTGTCCCGCTGCCCCACCTCTGAGGATTAAGGTATGGAGTACCTTCTGTGATTCTGGCAATTGTGGCCGATCCACGCACTCGGCACTATGATTGCAGCGAGACACAGGCCTGCCTCGTGGCAAGTTCTGTGGTACTGAGGTTTTAATGGCAGCTGGCTGCCGTTTTGCACAGGAGTCCAGCGCACAATACAAGCAAGTGGCAAGCCTCCAGACAATCACTCCACCGCTGTGTTAGGAGCCGGGCCGCAGCACAGGTTGAGGCAAGAGCCACTCCACCATGCTCTGCATCCGTCAGCCACACCAAGAGATCCGGGGTCCCCCCGGGCATCCTGGCCGCCAACAGCACCACGGAGCCCGTCTAGGACTAACGCAGCAGCGGTAATGTCACGGGCGGGATCGGGTGCAGGCCCAGACCCTTTCTCTTTGCCGCAGGCCCACACCTCTCCGCTTCACACAGGCCACAGTCATGTCGTACCACCATGCGTCACCTCCCACTACGCAGGGTGTTCAGAGCGCTGGTTGGCGTGGGTAGATCTCACCGCATTCACGGGCAGCAACAGGGCAGCACAGTTGCGGTACCTCTATATCGTGGCTCTTCAGAAGGCGAAGGCAGCAGCGATTTCGGCTGCATAAACGAAGTTCAGTGCCCGGACCCCTCCGAAGCCGCCATTTTGTCCGAACACAGCTTCTACAGTTAGCGGCGTTTTGAGGCACAGTGAAGCAATGACAGAGTGATCAAACTGATCCGTGCATGGTGAGGCGTCTGGATTAGTATTTCTTGCCTGTGGATGGCGTCATAGCTGAAGGATAATAGGAGGATTGTTCCCTTGACCAGCAGAGCAGCACTAAAGTGCGGCTATTTTGATCCGGACTCTCTAGCGCTCCCCCCTGTAATTTTGTAAGCTGCCACAAAGAGCTTGTGTGAAAAGAAATGAATGATAAGAAGAGAGGCACACGCCCTTATTTGCTCCTGAGATTACAACAAACAGGGGATAACACTATTTCTCAAACTTGGGGTAAATAAACAATATTAGACCTACAATGGTTCGAGAAAAATATACATCCAAAGAATATAATAATGAATTTGCAGTCATCAATACATACAATTTAATCACATAAATCATCCAAAAAAAAAATCAGGACAAAAAATTAAGACAGAAAGATCTTAACTACGGGGTACCCAATACAAAAGATTGTTACAGAAATATGTCCCTTTATACAATAACATGATATACAAGAACAATTACAGGAACATGGTGCTCACATAATAACCCAAGAAAACATAATTCACAACATAATATACAGTGTAGGACAAACAACAATGGCAAAAAAGGAAACAAAAATTTAAAGCAACAATCTATCCAACAAGTAACAAGAACAAAAAATTGCAGTCTATGCTTCCTTATAACTGTTAGCCAAAGGTAGGCATCAACGTCGTTTTGAACTATATTATTTTATGGTCATCATCAGGACAATTACACAATTACATATTTAAAGGAGGATCCAAAGAAAGGAATTTGTATATTTCTGAAGAAACATTCAGAATTGGAACAAATCGTGGCAACCTCATGAAATGTTCTTCTATCTTACCCCTCAAAATCTTTTCAACAATAAGGATAGGTTTGCTGTCCAGAGCGTGAGAATTTCTGAGTATCAATCAATTAATCAATCAGAATTTATAAGGCGCGGCTAATCACAAGACAGGGTATCCATGTGCTTGCAGGTCTCGGAGGTTGATTCAAACAGCCAGGTCTTGAGGGTCATTCGGAATGCATGGGAGGCTGCTCCAGGACTTTGCTGCGATGTGGGAGAAGGAACGTCCTTTACTTCTGCTCCGGTAGATGCGGAGAGTATGGGCAAGTAAAAGGGAGGTGGCGTGTACTCTTCTTGACGGTTGGTGGAAGTTCAGGTTGTGATTAATGTAGGCGAGTCCTTAGTTGTGTAGAGCCTTTTGTGTGTGGTTTAGCAGCTTCAATAAGCATTTCTTCTCTACGGGGAGCTAGTAACGTTGCCTGAGGGGGATTGTGATGTGGGTTCATCGGGGAAGGCCGAGGATGAGTCTGTATGCGGCGTTCTGTATGGAATGAAGTCTCTGTAGGGGGTGTGCAGCGATTCCTACAGAGAAGACGTTGCCATAGTCCAGTAGGCTGGTGATGAGGGCTTGCATCACGGTCTGCCTCTTGTGTAGGGGTAGCCACTTGAAGATCTTACGTAGCATGCGCAGAGTGAGGAAGCTGGCAGAGGAGACAGCGCTGATCTGTGATTTCATGGTGAACTTGTTGTCAATGATGATTCCGAGGTTTCTGGTGTGTTGGGATGGAATGGGTGTGGGTCCTAGGTCTGATGGCCATCAGGAGTTGTTCCATGTGTTACTGCTATTGCCAAAGATCAGTTCTTCCATCTTGTCTGCATCTTGTTCAGCTACAGGCAGTTGTTCTTTATCCAGTCGGTAATGTTTGTCATACATCTGTGAAAGCTGCTTCTGGTGGTGGTGGGGTCATCAGTGAGTGAGAGGATGAGTTTGGGGTCGTCTGTGTAGGAAATTATGTTAAGACCATGGGAGCTGATGTGTTGGCCAGTTGGGTCATATATGCCTTGAAGTGTGCGGGGCTGAGGAGAATAGGGTGGGAAGTAATTTAATTATATTAAATGTATTGATTATTTTTAATGTATTAATGTTTGTTTAATTGAGATGTTATATTGTTAAATGTGTAATGTAATTTATGATTAATTAATTAATAATTGGTTGTTAATTCATTTTAATTAATTAATTGGTAATTAACTATGGTAATTGTGTAATTAATTTTGGGTGTGTGTTGTGGTGTTTATAGGTGTAAATGCTGGGAAGAAATGTATTTTTATTTTATGAATTAATAATTGGCTAATTAATTTTAATTAATTAATTAATTTGTAATTAATTTTAGTAATTGTGCAATTAATTATATGTGTGTGTGGTAGTTTTTATAGGTGTAAAGGGAGGGAAGGGTCGGAAGTAAATAATTTTTAAATGATGAATTAATAATTTGCTGTTAATTCATTTTAATGAATTAATGGGTTATAAATTATGGTAATTGTGTAATTAATTTTATGTGTGTTGTGGTGTTTATAGGAGTAAACGGTGGAAAGTAATTTGTGTTTAATTAATTAATATATAGTTGTTAATTAATGTTAATTATTTGTTATTTATTTTGAGTAAATGTTTATTTTTTTGTGTTTTGTTTTTACTTTTAAAGTGTGGGAAATAAATAACATTTTGTTATATATTAGTTGTTAATAGTAATAGATTTTCTTTAAAAAATATTATATAATTGTGTTTTATTATTTTATAGTTTAATTTAGGAGTGTGTTGTGGATACAGTGTTAAAGCTTGGGTACTCAATTAATGTTTATTTTTTTAATAATAAGAAATTTTTTAATTGAATATGAATTAAGTTAATAATGGAAGAAAATGTCATTAAAAATGTTGAAGTGTTTTGTTATTGGTGTGGTGTTATAGGGAATGAAATTAAATAAATATGCTTATGTTTAAAACAATTTCTTTGTTAAATTTGCTACTTTTAAATAATTATTGTTTATAAATGTATTTATAAATGTTTTTAATATATTATTTTTAGTTTTTTATATGTAACTAATATTATAATATGTGTCCTTTTTATATGTTTAATATACTTAATTTTATATTTTTAAAATATATATATATTTGTATGATTTGTTACATTTTGTAATATTTTTTGTTTTTTTCAATTGTTTAAGTGGAGTGGGGATAATAATTTTTACCCATCCGCTTTCCAACACTTTCCCTACTGTTGCACTCTTTTGGAGTGGGAATAGTAATTTTTACCCCTGCACTATCCAACACTTTCCCTACTGTTGCACTCTTTGGAGTGGGAATAGTAATTCTTTCCCCTCCGCTATCCAACACTTTCTCTACTGTTGCACATACTGGGGTGGGAATAGTCATTTTTACACCTCCACTATCCAACACTTTCCCTACTGTTGCACTCTTCCGAGTGGGAATAGTAATTTTTTCTCCTCTGCTATTCAATACTTTCCCTACTGTTGCTATCACTGGAGTGGGAATAGTCATTTTTACCCCTCCGCTATTAAACACTTTCCCTACTGTTGCACTCTTTGGAGTGGGAATAGTAATTTGTTCCCATTAATATTTTTTGGTTTTTTTCAAATGTTTAAGTGTTATTAGTAATTTTTGTTTCTCTACTATCCAACACTTTCCCTACTGTTGCTATCACTGGAGTGGGAATAGTAATTTTTCCCCCTCGGCTATCCAACACTTTCCCTACTGTTGCACCCACTGGAGTTAGAATAGTAAATTAAATTAATTTACTATCCAACACTTTCCCTACTGTTGCACTTATTGTATTGGGAAATGTTAGTTTAATTTTTTTTAATAGTTTAATGTTTTAATTTATTATATCATTTTTTTTTAATTATGGATCTATATATATATATATATGATTTTTATATAATTTTAAAGTTTAAAAATTAGATAAAGATAATAGATAAATACATTTTAAGTAAATATATGTGTATGTATAAATTATAATGTTTGTATGTTAAAAAAAATTTCATTACGTTTATTTGTCATATTTAGCTAAAATGTATCTTAAATAAAAATATTATTAGTGGTGCGTGGCCACGCAGGCTTCTAAGATGGCCCGTTGTGCTTGAATCTCTGTCGGCCAGGCACATTAAAAGCGTTTTTTCACTATGTGGAGCCCCATTTGGTGACACAGCAAACTCACTGCTGAACCCGTGAGGGGAAGCGGAATCCAGTGACATTTGCCAGGAGCCGCGGCGAGGTATTCATCCGGAGCTTCCAGGAGCTGCGTGGGAGGGAGCCGTGACCCGGGTCCTCGGCCTTCAGCCTTGCTGATACTGCCGTGGAGAGCTGCTGAGACGGGGCTGTGAGGTGAGCGGGGGCCGCTGGCCGGATCCATATGTCGGTATCGCTCTCTTCGTAGCTGCGCGGCTGCCCTCCCCGCCTCCCCTGAGGTTTGCTGCATTCCGGATTGCGGGTGCGGCGTATGCAGAGCGCGGCCCGTCCCGGTGTTCACGGCTCACTGAGGGGACTGCGTTGGGGACAGGGCCTTCCGGTCCCGAGCTGCCTGGGGGTGTGACGGGCTGCTTGGTTCCGCGCTCGGAGCTGAAGCAGCTGATGGGCCGGCTGAGCGCCGCTTGCTCCCTCCTCCCTCTTCATACCGACAGGCCTGGCATGGCCTGCACACTGATGGAGATGGTAGACGAGGCCCCTGGAACACACACAATATTGATGCTGCATTGATGTCTGAATAAACGCGGCTCCACCTTCTGACCAGCTTTCTATGGTCCTGCACGAAGTTCAGAGACTGCACCTCACATTATCTGCCGGCAGTTCACGCTTCTAGATCTCTCTGTGCTACCAGCTCATCAGGGGCGGTTCATTTTAACATTGCGGCATATCTCCCTCCAGTGTAGCCCTATACGTCTGACACTTCCTCACCCCAGAGGGCTCGGGGGGACCGCGGCATCAGTGCAGCTGATCTGGAAACTGCGGGTGGCCCCACAAATCTAATGACCACTGACAGGCCTATTTAAGACCAGCTGGGCGATGGGTCGCTGATTCCACATGTGTCATTATCTGCCTTGCTTGGCACGTGGCCCTGACTGATTTGTAATACATACACGCTGTGACAAGAGGGGCCTGACTGCTGTCTGATCACGCATTGCAGGCCCAAACTGCCCCCTGCCTGGTGCAGAGCCCACACTATCACTGCTTCTGGGTTGGTCTTGGCGGGCTGATCACCGGAAAAGCTGCCTACACGGCCATACACGACTGTGCAGCCTAGGCGAAGCCTTGGGACCACTCTGGGTCCAGTCCATATGCTTGCCACACCGGGCATCCCCTTGGTGGTGCCCCTTCACCACCCGGAGGCATGGGCCGCAAAGATCCCAAGCAAAGGACCTTGCCCTTCGAGAAAATCTCTGACAATGCGACCGATGAACCTGCCGACATGGCGGACGGAGCCCAGGGAGCTGCGGACTTAGAGGACCCTCCGTCTCTACCAGCTGCGATGCTTCAGGAAATGAGAGCAGGATTCAGGGCCCTAGATGGCAGGTTTGACACACTGGACAAAAGCCTGGCAGAAATGGGCTCTAAGGTTCAGGCGCACGACCGTCGGTTAGATGTGGCGGAGGCTCGGATATCGGATGTGGAGGATGGTGCTGCACAGTCACAGAAAAGACTGGACAGAGTAGAACGAATCTTGAAGGAGGTCACAATCAAGAATGAGGATTTGGAAACGCGCAGTCGGCGCAAAAACGTGCGTATCCTAGGCGTACCAGAAACGGCCACTACTGGGCATATGGACTTCTTCGTTGAACAATTGCTATCTGATTTGTTCAGCAAGGAGACCTTTACTCAGGGGTTTGTAGTAGAACGTGCCCACAGATCGTTAGGCCCCCGCCCCAACCCTAGACTTCCACCGAGACCCATCATTGCAAGAATTATGAACTTCAGGGATAGGGACTCTGTCTTGCGTACCGCCCGTGAGCGTGGTGAAGTACAGTGGCAGGGGTCTAGACTATCTTTCTTTCCGGACTTCACGGTTATGGTTCAGGACGCTCGCCGCAAGTTTAATGGGGTGAAGGCTACTCTAAGGAATCTGGGGCTACGGTACGGAATGCTGTATCCAGCCAGGCTTAAGGTGGATGTGGGAGGCAGATCGCGCATATTTGACACCCCAAATGAAGTGCAGGAGTTCTGCCACAACTATAAGAAAGACAACAATGGGGCAGTGCAGACGGAGCGGGTTACGTCTCCTCCTCGAAACCAGCATGTAGTTCTTCTCTAACACTGTGACTGGATGATCTGACATTGATATATGGGTTTTCTGATGCTTTAATTAAGTGGTTTCATATTATTTACTGTGAGAAGTTGGCCTGGCATATGCTGTCCACTAGTTATAGGGGACACCTTGCACCAGTCCAATTCAACTCTTAAGGTGATAGGTTAGAAGACAACCTTTAAAGAAAGCTATCCTATTGGTAGCTGTGGAGAGCAGCCTTCAGGCTAAGTCTTGAAGGAGTGTTAAGCTTATTGTTTCACAATAGATAACCTCTTGAATAACCAAATGAAAGAGTAGTCCACACAGGTATATATTCAAAATATATGTATTTATTCTAAGAACAAATCCCACTAGTCTCTTTATGAGGCTGGAGGTAAAGATACAATTCAATAAAGCATTAATAGTTACAATAAATAGCACTGGAATCACAGGGCCCCAGGGGGTGACCAAACTATATATTAAAAAAGTGGTATAAGAACCACGACAGTTCTGCAGACAGTGCCTAGGGCACTTAGGGTCGCTGGCCCCTTACGAAACCACTCAAGGTAGTGAGGAAGGGGACCCGTGGGAGACAGGTGCAGTGTTTAAACTACAGTCGGGATCTCTATTAAACCCTATGGGAAATGTCGCGGTTGGAAATTGCAAGAATCTAGACACTTCTAGCAGGAGTTTGAGTTCAGGAGTTTTAAGTTAAGCTCTTGGAGGGCCCACACCCACGACAGTACCGAGGTACCACTGTTACCTGCCCCAGGGAAGCCGGGTGCATAGGTCGTTTTCGATGTCGGGTCGCGATCTCGTTTTCAATGGAAAAAGGTGAAGAACTGCTGCTGGCGTGAAGCGTTGTCGATGTCGTGCAGATTGAAGATGTAGATCTTGAAGGAAAGGACCTGAAAGCAGAGGGGACAGAGTCTGGGTAACTAGCCAGTGACCAGGGAGCTCAGGAGAAAGAGCCCTTCAATGTCGGGTGCTTCCAGGTTGAAGACGAGTAGCTTGGATCAGCAGCCACGGGGTCCAGGAGGCTTCAAGGAAGGCCAGCTGCTGGAGGGCGACTGTCCCACGAAGGATGAAGGCCGCTGCGGTGTTAGTGTCCGGATTAGATCCACTAAGCCTTGGCAACCGCAACCCACACAAGAATCAAGAAACAGCTACTGGTGCAGACCCACGGGGTCTGAGTGAGGTCTCCAGCAAGGAGACTGTAGAGCAGGCCTGGAGCAACCAGAGGAGCTCTTGGAAGTGAAGATTGACCTCTGCTAGGGCCCACCAGTCGAGAGACAAGGGACCGCGGGAGGCAGCAATTTGGCATGCGTAAAGATGTGCCCACGGGTCGCCAGAGCAGGCTAGGGCGTCGATCTTTGGCACAGATGATGCTGAGAGGTTGGCTCAATAATGAGCCAAAGCACAACTTCCCCACTTGTCGGGTTTGTGTGCTGTGCAAGAGGTGGCCGGTGTCCTGGGGTATTGGGGATCTCGGCACCCACGGGGTCCACGGTGCTCAGCCTTTCTGTGCACACTCACTGGCCACTGGGATGCTTGGAAACCCACCTCAGAGTAGGTAGAAGTCTTCGATTTCCATAGGAGCAGCGGAGTTCCAACCGGGTCACTTGCAGTGTTTCAGGTGCCTGCCAAGCAGGGGGGTAACTCCTTTACCCCAAGGGAGATTTCTTCATTCAGCTGTGCAGCAAGTCTTTGAAGTCCAAGATTAATCTGAGGCTCTGGGGACCCTGCACCCACCTTTATCCAGAGATTAGGGGAGTGTCTGAATCAGAGCCCACCAATGAGAGTTCAGGCGGGAAAGGGTGGCTACACCCTCTCCCCTTTGTGTGTTTTCCCACATGGGCAGGGGACAGGATGCCCCTGAACCGGTTCGAGACGGTGTATGCAGAAGTAGGCACTGGAGAAGCCTACGTGCAAGTTTGAAAGACATCCTATGGTGCACCCACCCAGTTCCAATCCACATAGTCTGTCTGGGGAGGTGGGGACACCTCCCTGCAACAAGATCACTATTGTCCAGCTGCCGTGGCTGGAGGTCTGCCCAGCAACAGGCAGCCAGAGTCGTGTGGGTGGTGGGTAGCATCCGTTTTGTACTACGTGTGCACTTTTAAATTGGTGTCTAAAATCTGCCGCATTCACCATATCACCCCTCTAGCAGGGGGGAATCTTGCCCTCACTCCCATGGCTGGATTGGGGGTATGATTCCACGATGTTTGACACCAAACATGACATGGTTCTGTGCAGCCACTCTCAAGTTATCACGCTATCGCGATTACTTATAATGCGGTTAAGAGTATATGGTATGGCTGCACTACAAACAACCTCGCAATAGTTTTAACGGAAGTTGCAGAGGGGCCCTACTCAGGTAGGGGTTCCCCCTCACATATATCTCAGCACCCTGCCTTGTAGGATTAGCAAGGCCTGCCTTAGGGTGACCTATGAGGATATATGTGTTTTATGTAAGTGGGATACAGGGTACCTATATCCATGTAAGGGGTGCAAGCACCACCTTACCCAGACTACAGTAGTGGTCTGGTTGTGTCAGTTTAGATGGCTGTCCCAGGAGTGGCACAATAAGTGCTGTAGCCCCTGGTAGGCCTCTGAGGGACCCATGCCCTGGGTACCTAGGGTACCATCTACAAGGGGCTAATAGGGTGTCCTCAGTATCCAATTGGTATGTTCCTAGGGTACTCACATCAGTTTAGAGAGGAAGCAGATAGGCTGGGGCCCTGGATAGCAGGGCCACAGCCTGGCTAGAGTCAGAAAACAGTCAAAACATCAGCAAAAAGTTGGGGGCAACTATGCAGTCGATGCCACTCTCCTACATTTACTGAAGTTACAATTTGATGGTCCGGCCGACGTGGTGTTGCCACACCTCATGGTGTATACCTTGTTTTGGTTGTTGTCTTTGCAAAAATTACGGTGTTTCTGTGCTGTTTTCACATTTAAATGTTCATTCCACTGGCACCGTCAGATGTTTCGAGGGGCATGGTTTTGCCTCGCTAGGAATAGGGTGAGGCTGGGTGGTGGGTGGGAGGGGACTTTTGCAGTATGTTCAATGTTTTCTGGGGATTAGTACACAGGTCATTGTCACAAGGCGTTTGCTTAGCTTCTTTACACACATGTTTAATATCTTAATCCTATTATGGCACAGTTAGGTACCTGGTCTGGGCCTTCCAGGCTGTCCCTTATGTCATGGAATGTTAGAGGCTTAAACAACACCCATAAGAGACGCCAGGTGATCAACTACCTATTACGACATAACATCGATATACCCTGCTTACAGGTGACACCCTTGTCCAAATTAGACTTTTCACCAATGGCCGCAAGCTGGGGGGCACACAGATATTTTTCTAATTACAGCAGATATGCGAGGGGGGTAGCCATACTTATCCACAAAAGGGTCCCCTTCTCCCCGAGTAGAGTGATAGAAGACAATGAGGGCCGTTTCTTGATTGTTATAGGTACTTTAATGGGTCACTTTGTTGCAGTGGTAGGCATCTATGGTCCTAACGTTGATTCCCCAGAGTTCTATTACACATTACAAGTACACTTATTGGCATTTAACCCCTGTCTGATTATTATGGGAGGCGACTTTAATTTGTTATTAGATCTTACAAGGGACAGCACTTCTACCTCACCGGACACTAAACCCCGCTCTCGCCTTGCATTACAAGATATCTGTCGGCAATTCTCTTTGGTAGACATAGAGCGTACACACAATTTGGCTTCTACTTCATATACTCACTATTCCGGGTATCACGACACCTGGACCAGAATTGATTACTGGTTGGTTTCGCCGGGAATCGCGGGCTGGTTCCGGGCACTAGATACACTGCCACGGACCTACTCAGATCATTCCCCGTGGTGCTGAGGCTTGCTATCCCTCGCACTGGGGGATTCGAAAGACAATGGCGATTTCCGAGTAGGGCACTTCAGGACCAGGTGTTTCTTGAGGAGGTGAGGGTAGCCATAGAAGACTATTTTGACATCAACACCGGATCGGTGGATACATGGGCGGTCCTATGGGAGGCTTTTAAAGCATATATTCGGGGGTTTGTATTGCCAAAAATGCAGGAGTCCTAAAAGACCTGCGCAATACCCTAGCCCGCATTGAGAAGGACATATCAGCATTAGACACAGAGATGCTTGAGAACACCTCCGCGAAGGTGGAAACTCGGCGCTTGGCTCTGTTGGTGGATTTCCGGGATGCTGCGGACAGGGAATCATTATACCTGGGTAAATATCACATGGCTAGGAGGTACGGAGAGGGCGAGCGCCCTGGCAGAATACTGGCACACATACTCTGCCTCCCTACAGTAGAGCGTACATAACTGAAATTAGAAACTCAGATGACCAGTCTGTGTATTCTACTCCAGAGATATGTGACACATTTCTGATCCACTTTAAAACCCTATACACTTCCAGAATAGACGGCGATCTCAGCGCCCAGGAAGATTACTTATCCGAAATTGCGCTAGTTTATCTTGAGAAATATATGCAGGACTTCCTGGCTATACCCATATCCCAAGAAAATGTGGTGGAGGCCATAGATGCACTCCGAGGTTCCTCTGCTCCGGGCCTCGATGGGTTCAGCGCAGATTTTTATAAGGCGTACAAAGACACTCTGGTCCCACGATTGATAGAGGTATATGCATAAGCGTGGACAAACACATTCTCCCCCCCACCTTTAGAGAGGCCGTCATTATTCTTCTTCCTTAACCTGGCAAGGACCCTTCTCTGTGCGGCTCGTATAGGCCCCTTTCTTTATTAAACCTGAAATAAAGAAGAAAAAATAATAATAATATTAGTATTAAATGTATTTAATATATATTCTTTTATTTCATATATATTTTTTAATCAATATTTTTTACATCTTTTTATTTATGTGTCTTATAAAGCGCCCGAATCACCCCCGAAGGGTTATCTCCGTGCTATGAAAATGCTATTAAGTCAGCATAGGGGGACTGAAGGGGAGTTACAAAGTCATCAAGGGGGTCTGGAAAAGTATGGTTTTGAGAAATCGACGGAATTGTAAATAGTTGGTGCATTCACGAAGATGAAGAGGAAGTTGATTCCAGTATGAGGGTCCAGATGGTAGAAGGCCTTCCCCTGGGCGTGATTTCTTTATTCGAGGAACCAGAAGGAGTGATTTCGCTCTGGAACGGAGTATTCTAGATGGCTCACAGCGTATAAGTCTATCGCTAAGATAGCTGGGGGCGTTGCCGTGAAGTGCCTTATGCACTACACAGCAGATTTTACAATGGATCTGTTTCCGAACAGGCAACCCGTGAAGTCCCTGGAGTAGGGGCAAGGAAGTGGTTTTGGCTGGGGAGTTAGAAACCAATCGGGCGGCGGTATTTTGGACCACCTGAAGTCTGTTGGGTGATGCTTCAGTGGCTTAGATTAGGAGGGCATTGCAGCAGTCAAGGCGATTTACCACAAGGGCCTGTAGTAAAGTTTTCCTGACTGTCAAAGGGAGGAAAGGAAAAGCCTTCCTCAGAAGACTTAATGTAAAGAAACAAGCACTCACAGTGGCTGTAACTTGTATTTTCATAGACAGTTTCTGATCTAAATGCACGCCTAGATTTTTCACCATCTATATTTTTTACCTCGATATTTCGGAGTCAATAGTTTTGTACTTACCTGTTAAGGTATGGGAGTCGATATTTTTGTAGTCAATATTTTCTCCTCGATATTTTTAGCATCGATGTTTGTTACATTCATATTCTATCAGTGAACTTATGGTTGTCTTGTCATCTACGTGGAGCTTGAGGTTGAGATGTTCCATGGGGGTAGTGGTGTTGTCATTCGTGATGGTACATTGTATGGTCTTTTTGTGTATGATGGCTGCTCCTTCTCCTGGCTTGTTGGTGCAGTCTTGGTAAGTGATTTTATATCCGTTGGGGACCACTGTGGCAATGTCTGGGGTGGATGTGGGGTTGAGCCAGGTCTCAGTGATGAAGACAAGGTCAGGTGGGAGGGTTTGCGATGAGGTCCCATAATTCAGTTGACTGCTTGCAAGTGAGCGTGTGGTGAGAAGGGTGCATGGGAGTTGGGTTTTTTGTTCAGGTGGTGTTTGTGGTGTGTTTGTGGTAGGGTTGGTCCGTGGGCTGGTATGTATGCAGCTGCAGTTGAAGTGGCAGTGGCTGCAAGTGAAAGGTCCTACAGTGGGTCGGTGCGGTGGCGGTGTTTGTTGCGGCATCTGGGGTCGATGTTGTAGAGTTTGGCGATGGTGGGTGGGAGGGCCAGGAGTTATGGAGTTGGGTCTGGTCCAGTTGCAGATGGGCACAGACGGGCTTGCCTTCGCCTTGCCTTTGGTGCAAGAACTGCCTGCCTTAAGTAGTTCCTTAGAGTGGGTGGCCTTTCTTTCAGTGGGGAAAATGATGAGCGGGAAAACCCAGTCGGAAAACCTCAGCCAGAAAACCCGGACAGCTGCTGTGTCACTGGATCAGTTGGGAACCAGCAGAAACTGGAGGCCACAGGGAAGTGGCAAATTAGGTGTCCAGGTGCCTTGTATTGATAGGGATCTCTGTTTTATGAAGTCTGACCACGTCCAATTTCTACAGGGACATCCCTAAGCTTATAAGCAAATTGAGAGATTGCTGTCTGAGCCTGTAAGAAATTTGCCCCCGAGGGACAAAATTTGGAGAAAATGGATAAAGATATCGTTCTGAGTTCTATACAACGTGTGAGATATTTTTGCTGTATTATTCCATATATATAAATTGTGGGATATGTGCAACAGTCCAAGCCTATGACAATTGTATTCACCTGAATAACATCTGTATTTTAACCTCCTCTCCCTACACTCAGTGGTATGTAGGCCCCACTGTAACTTCCACTGTTAAAGGTCGTTCAGCTCCATGCCTGTATGTCTGCCTTATAATCATTAAATAAATACTGTGTTTATATAATCGCATTCACATTTTGTAAATGTTTAAATGTAGCAAAACCGATACAGACAGAATCAATGTATTCAATGTAACTACGCACAACCCCAACATGTCAATGTAACCAAGATGTCTTAACAACTGCAGCACCATCATGAAATTAAATTCTGTTTTACATAGTTCTCGATTAAATAAACATAAACAACTATACCTGAAAAAGAGTTTTGTGTATTCAAATCATTTATTATATGTAAAGTTAACAATATGTCATCGAAGAGGATTAATTCAATGAAATTAAACTCCTAAATATTTGTCAGTATAGTTTTCAGGCCCCGTCTACATATAGATTTTAGCTGTCTCTTGTTGAATAAAGCTAAGCCTGGATTTATAAACATTCCACGCAACGCAGGTCAGCAAGTGAAGTTGCTGTGCTGTGTTGTGTAAAAGGGAGAGAGCAAAACTCCACCATAATTTCAAAGCAGTTAAGCTTTCTTTCTGGCCAGACACACTTTAGGATACATAGTGGCAATGCAGGCACCCTTGTTAGGGTGACCAACTGGCATGGGTGCAAATTCAGGAAGGCAAGGTAAAAATTCAGGACAAAGGGTCAATATTCAGTACAAACATTCTGGACAGAAAGTCAAAATTCAGGACAAAACTTTGGGACAAAAGGTAAGTTTTGCAGACCTTTATGAGTAGGTCACGGGATACTTTATAAGTAAATAGACAAGCACAAAAGTACAATTCAAAATAAGTTTATATGAGGAGGGACAATTGTGCACTTCACGGTTTTTCGGAATGCGTGCAGCTTTGAGCAACTGTGAAGGTCTTTTTGTGGTATTTCATATGATAATAATCTATTTATCTGGTTACTGCATTGGGTTGTCCAGTCTGATATTTTGTTTACACTTCATGATCCTGAGCAGGCATGTATGGTGAGGAAAGTGGTCAGGAAGATCTGCTCAGATAGACTTTGTTACTAGCATTTCATATCTGAGTGCCATTGTGAGATGTAAAGCAGAATGCATAGGTGAACCAAATGGAGGATTGCTGTGAAGAACCCACTATAAGGAATGCAATATGGGTGTTTCAGCAAGTGGAACTTAAAATATGGAATCAGACTTTGTTTATGGGGACTTCGCAGACAGTTGCACTGGCTGTTGGAATTCACAAAGGTGCTTTTTCCTGCAGCTTTCTTAGAGAAGGCACTGCCAATACACTATTACATACATAGTTTATTTTTGACGCCTTGCCTATCGCTACAACCACAATATACATCTCAAGCACTGCTCATGGCACTACAAGGCTCTCCCTAATACCTTACACCTAAAACAAAACATGCAAACATTATTTTATTAGTGCAACATTCAAGTAGCATTTGGATGTCACTAAAAAATTCATATCTATGATGTATAGATCCCGCACATCAGCTCAAAGCAAGTACAGAAAAGTCACACAAGGAAAAGGCTTAGCCAGAAAATTAAAACACCTCCCACTTTGAAATAAAGCTCTTATGTCACCAAGAAAGCAAAGTAAGTAATTACAACCCTCCCCAGAAGAGCTCTCTTGTCCAAGGATCTGGGCACTTATCCTTCCATCAAACAGCTGACATCCACCATTTCACATCTACATTCTGTCATCCATTCATTCTTTCATCTATCATTCAGTCATTCACCATTCATTCTGTTCTTCAATGTGTGTGCCCATCCATATCCAAACCTATTCAACCATTTGCAAACCTATCCATCATCTATCCTTTCAGCCATCATTCCACTCATTCATCCCTCCAAGCACCCTTTCACTTACCAATCCAACATCCATCCATCCACCCTTTCACCCAATCCATCCTTTCAGTCATCCATCCACTCTTTCACCCATCAATCCATTCACTAATTCATCCAACCATTTACCCTTTCACACATCCAGCCATCCTTTCACTTCCTCACCCTCCTCCCAGTCACTCATCTGTTCACCCATCCACCCTTTCACTAATCCATCCATCATTTCTTCCAGCTCTCCACCCTCCCTTTCACTCAACTATGCATTCTTTCACTTATCCATCTTTACATCCTTCTTTTCACTCATCCATGCACCCATTTTTCTATACATCCTGTCAATCATCCACCCATTCTTTCACTCATCCATCCTCCCTTTCTCTCGTGATGCGTGATGACGCATGCACATGTACACGTCATTGCACTGTTTTTCTTCTTTTTTTATCAATGGCGCACAGAGTTGCCAAAAAGCATTTTATTTTTTATGATGCTGAACAAAATCCTCAAAAAGCATTGGCAAAGCCAATAGGTCAAAAAGTTGGGACATTCAAGTTTCCCACTATATAAATAGATCCAAATAGAGGCTCAAACATGTGCTATGCCAGGCTTCATCAGCCACAATGAGAGCAACCAAGGATTGATTTTCTATAAAGTGGTCATCTCTGTTCTTGAGAGGTAAAGTGTAAGCATGCTGTCATCCATCCAATGTTTCACTGCCATAGGGCAGTTAATGGACCAATTTCTCAAGTAATCATTCACCTTATCTCAGATTAAACAAATATGCGAATCATCTGCATACAATAAGATTTTAAACACAAAGCTTTTTTGCAAAGAATTTCATGTGTGTATACTAAATAAAATTGGTGAAGGAACTATCCCTGCGGTATCCCATATTTTGAGGTATGCATACCAGATTCACAGAAAGGCAGGATTCTGTCTGAATTAGTAGGAAAGAAAAGTAAATTGCATTTGTGCCTTACAAGTGCCTAATAAAAATTCAGTTTGCACAGGAGCAGAGGATACGATAACCACAGGAGGGATGAAATCAATGGTATAAAGTAAAATGAAGTGGGTCCTGGTAAAATATATAACTGTTGTAGTGCTTCTGGGCCCATACTATTCTTACTTCAATTGTACCACTCTCTTGGTCCTCCAATGAACCTTGTTTTGTGCTGAGACGGGTCGGATATAAAGTGTTCAAACTATCATTCAATGTGGTCCAGGAATTGGATAACTGGACTGCAAACTAAAAATTAGGTTGATGTAAATCACACTCAGAACCATGCTGTAAATGTAAAGGATTATCACTGCAAGCCCAAATGTCCAGAAGAAACGTAGGTGAGACAGAATCATACAAACCATGAGTTCAGTTAAAGCTATGCAGAATAATAGCATTAGTATTTGATGTTCTGCGATCTCTCTAATATGATCCCTCCCGACCATTAGTAAACCCAAATTAAGAATGCACATTCACTTGGACAGGGATAAATCATGATACCTGAGTAGTATTGTAATTTAGTTTAGTTTATCAAAGTTTGAGAAAAGGCAAGTGCATCAGTAAATTAGCATCAGGTTATAGGACAAACAGATCAGATTCTAATAAGATACCAAAAGCTCAAGAGTTCAGGAAGGGACATGAAACATGCTAGTTCAAGCAGTCTCCCAAGAAGGAAGAAACCACCAAATGCACACAGTGTATGTGTCAGTTCGGAAAGGAAGCCAGGTGAGTCTGCATCAGGCAAGTCAAGATTTCCAAGAAAGTTCCACAAAGTTCCTAAGATATCTAATTTGTGTATCTCCATCTCAGCATGCCAGACAGTCTGCAATTCCCTCAAAATCTGCAATGTTGGTTAAATTAGGTAATATTATATTCCACAAGTTCCAGGAATTACATCTCCTAGAGTCACCCCAATCTGGTCAGACCATTCAGTTCATTGGTCAGTTCATATAAGATGAGTGTCAGGCGACATAAAGAAGACAGAAAATGTAGAGGAAATAGGTGGGACTATTACGCATCTTATTTATTTTATTTATTTGAAAAGTTTTATATAGCGCTGGCTAGAGCCGGAGGTATCAGAGCGCTTTACATGAGATAGGACATTGTCTCAGGACATTGTTACATAGTTATGGAAGAGGTGTGGTGCCGCAGCCAGGGCGACTGACTCCGGAATCTGGGGATCAAGGATCGATCCCCGGCGCCGGTGGCAGATTAGCCCAGCACCATGTGACTCTGGGCAATAGCTTGCTTAATCTTCCCGACGGCCCCCAGCGCCTAGAGACCATTACGGGTGATTGTTCGTGCTTTACAAATGTGGATTATTATTATTATTATGCATCAGTTACAGTTGCAGTTACCAGTATATGCTTAGGAGAAAAATGTGAGCTTACACAATAATATAAGATATTAGCTCGTAGTATATCCAAGACACATGTCTTATGGGGAATGGAAGGTAGTGGGGGGGAAAGGTAAACAGGGGAGAGAAAAGCCGACAGAGTCAGGAAGACCTGAAGGGGTGAAAGTACTCCAGGGGGAACAAAGCAGCCAAAGCAGTTGAGGAGAGAGTCAGATAAAACCATGAAGAACCGTGAAAAACAATGTCTGATGTCCAGCTGGGTAGGTAACGGCTGAGGGGGAGACCCAGAGTCAGACTCCTCTATAGCTGCATAGGACAGCTCCACCGGACAGCGGACAAGGGTACTCGGGCTCCACGGTAAGTACAAGCAGTTTATAGTATCAGCCCGTGGGGCATTGTCATAGTTCCAAAGAAAGCAACAGTCTCATTGTTACTGGGAGGCGCCATCCGCCTCGTCCTCCAGCTCGCCCCCAGGTCAGAGGACATAGGGAGAGATCACCGCCGACATCAGAGGAAAAGGTTCCCTAACGGAGGAAGTAGTGGAAATGTCTCCCTCAGAGGGGTGTTTTGTATGTAGAGGGACGGTGCGTAGTGGCAGCCCTGGACCTTAAACGGATCACTTATTTATATGCGCCATTTCTTCATAAGTTGTGGTACAGCAGTGCTCCCTGGAACATAGGGGTGAAATCTAACAATGGAGTATGAGCATAGCTATCCATGCAGCAGCTACATAAAAAAAGCTAGGCTTGGCCATCCCAACACGCAGGAGCACTCTCCATCATTTCTCTGATTCGTTGTCCTGCTCTGCACTACAAAAACAGGCCCTGCAGCTCACTTGTGCCTCTAATCCGCTTCTGCCGTATGTGAAAACAAAGCGGTTCGTCTCCAGCCCTTCATTGCAGTCCCCGGGGGGGGCCGCCATCTTGAGTCCTTAAGCAATCCAGCATATGAAATGTTTAAATAATGCTCCATTAGCAAGAGCACATAAGCAAATTCAAGAGGACAGATTCCCAGGCAGATGTTCCAGACTGTAACAGAAAATGTGGCAAAATCTCTTCGTGCAGTACTTCAGGATTTCGGAAATAAAACACTGTTTCACATCGTTGGTTATACTGAGGATTTCTCTCATGAGCAGTGGATTAAGCAAGTTAAGAAACTTCACTTATGCAGTCAGGCCTACGTTAATTTATTCTAATATAACGTAAAATATATAGAATTATAAAGCATACATTCATAAGAAATATAAAAATGGCATGATTCTAGTATAACTCTGATTCACTTGAGATTTAGTATGGTTACAAATAGCACGTGTCAGTATGGTACACTACTATTTTTAGAAAGTACCAACATGTAGATATATTCCATAACAAAAACTTAGAACATCACTTTAGGTAACTAACATTGGTATAAAGTGAGAGTTCATCATTTACATGTTTCTAGTACAAGTTAATGTAATATAGTACTTTATCAATTTGTAAATCACAGTCTATAGTAATGAAATAAATAAACCCATCTAGGTTACATCTCTTTTGCATGCTTTGATGATGCAGTAATTAAGAATTCTCTTATCTTGCCATGTTTTCTTGAACATGTAGTTGGTGTCTTGATCAATGTTTTGTGTCATTAAAAGTTTAAGTGTGATTCTCTCTCCGACAATTCCCCCTTTGATGGCAAATCAAACTATCACACTCTTACCTTTATCCCATCTTTTGTCACTTTATAGTCTGTTGTTCTCATTAGTTTGAGCCTAGATTGCTCCAGAGCTTTCTTCTCATCGTAATACCCACATTCTCTATTTTTTAATGCTATCTCAGCTTTCTTTCGATTCACTCCTTTTGTCTCTTTCTTTGTTTTCATGCATCTGTATATTTTGATAGAAATAATTAGCATTAGTATGCAAGCAGCAATTGTGAGTGCAGGTTTCAAAATCGTTTCCACCAATCCACTTCCCAGGTTAGTAAACCATGTTCCTATTGCAGAAAATCCTTTCCTAATTTATTCTCAAGCACCATCGGCTTTTAATCTGCTCAAACCTTTTTCCAGGTGTGTAATGTTGGTAATGTACCCCTTCAAATCTTTACTTTTATCAGGGATATACGTGCAATATTGTTGCACCTTCAGCATTCGGCAGACTCTGCCTTCCTTTGCAAGGACATCTAAAGCAAGATGATTTTGAAGCACCATAGATCTCATAGCAATCATTTCAGTATCTATGGCTACGAACCCACCTGTAGTATCAATTGACAGCTTGTCAACTACAGTAGAAAGTTTCCGAATTTCGTGAGAATTCAGTATCACCCCAACTGATGGAATTATTGCACCAAATATATCCCCTATTATTTCAGCAGCACTAGCCCCCTTCTGAATTGGTTATGTTTCACTTCATTGGTTTGATCAGATTTATCCATATGATACATTTTTGGAATGACTATTCTCATGTAGCAAGGTGCATACCATTTTTTAGGCAGCGTGTAATAGATATTTTTCCCACAAATTTAGAAAATCCCTGGAAATACAGGATCTACACCTCCCAGATATAATCCCCAATCACCTAAAATTTGGAAAGTGTGGTCACATTCGCTGGAACCAACAAAGTTATAGCTATGCTCAGTTTTACGCCATAATATACATAGCTTTCCTTTGTTGCCAGTCCAAAGCAATCGCGACATGTGTTCCTGTTTGTTTAAATTCAGGTTCTTTAAGTATCCATTGCTGGGTTTTCATTTGATTTGCAGCTTTACCCATAATATCTCTACGTAAGTCAATTGAATCTATAATGTTCTTATCTACTCTATGTAAAAGGCATGTAAAATTGTGTTGGTGTGCATAAGCAATATCTAAGCTTTGCGTAGGTTTGAAAAAGTCCCCATCATTTCAACAGCTTGTGTATCAGTAACAGGATTCGAGTGTTTTCTTATCTGCACTTCAGAAAAGACTAGGTCATAGTTTAAATAATAATACTGAAATTGTCCTTTTCAATAAAACAGACTAGTTAGTACTCTGCAAGAGTCTCCATAAGTAGCAGGCAAATGGTGATACGTAACCCTTTTGAAAACCGAAGTAGGTAACTGTAAGCACACATAACAATTTCATGCATCCATGGTCTCAACATAGTCATACAATAGTTTGGTAAAAACATTCAATGAGAAATCGCTAGTAGACTGATCTCCATGTAAAGTATTGTCAGCTTATAATGCTTAGTTCATTATATTTATTTTCTAATGGAGATTTAGTAACGGAAATAGGTTTGGCTTTTTCTAAATACACATGATGAGGTAAGTTCAAAATTATGAGAAATGTGACTAGAATTATGGAAAATGTAATAAGTATACATGAACATACTGGTTTGCATTTCAATGATGCCAGATTTGGATCCATGACTTCTCTAGAATCAGACCCCACAACTTTGTTAAAGTTTAGATTAGATGTTAGCAGCATTGCATCACAAATGAAAATTAGGAACTGGTTTAAATTGCTTTTAGCTTCTCTTTATCACAGTTCACATTTCCTCACAGTTTTATTATTTAGTCCATAGATTGTATAGATTCTTGTACTTACGTCTATTTTGTATTGACATCATTTTTGTTTGCAAAGTTCAAATTGAGCACAACAGTGTCTCAAGGCGGTTTATCTGAACTTGAATTGTTGAAACAAAAAGCGTGAGATGCTTTTTCCCAAACATCTAATGCCATGTAAGTCCACTTTGATGACGCCTATTTGCAACTTGGTATCTTTGCTCTTTTATACCTTCTCACTGACGGTCACTCACCATCACTGTCGCTTTGTTCTGACTGACTAAAACTACTGTGATTGTTCGTGGTACTCTGCCTTGGGTTAGAATGTGTCTCAATCTGTCTGTTCTTTTGGGCCACCTGTCTCCATTTACTACTCACATTTCAGATGCACTTTTCCCTTTGTTAAGGTCAATATCTAGCCTAGTCAACTCTTCCATTTGTATCCCTTCTGTACCCACAAGAGCTGACTCTCTCAGACCTTCCTTAGGACCAGTGCTAAGAATCCCTGTAGCCGGAGCCCCCTCTATAGTTTGGCTAACCTGAGATGGCTGTCTCACTGTAACCACTGGCATATCCGTAACAGGCACTGTATCTTCAAGGTGCCATGGGACTCGGAATGTATGGGCAGCATGTACCCAATTTGGAAGACCACCACATTTGACAGCAGTTGTAGTTACCAGAATCACTTGGAATGGCCCACGACAAAGAGGTTCCAAGCACAAATTACATATGTGCTTTTTCACAAAGACCCATTCACAGGTACTGAGGTCATGGCACTGCTCCTGTTGAGGCAAATTTGCAGCTTCCCCAACCTTCTGAGACACAAAACATAACATGGCAGCAAGTCTTTTACAGTAATCGAGCGCCAAATCATCTGTTAAATTGACCAATTGATTTGCAGGGATTGCAGTCTGTCTCATAGCACTCCCATGATAATCTCCTGAGCGGACAGTCCCGTTCTTCTGTCTAGGGTACTTCTCAAACTCATCAACACAAGAGGCAAAGCAGCAGGCTATTTCAGGAACATCGAAGCACACACGTTTGCCAACCTGGACTTTAATGTTCCATTACCTTGCTCCACTATGCCAGAGGCTTCTGGACGGTAAGTTTCTATTCAATTTGTAATGCTGCACATAACATCTTTAGGACCTCATTATTGAAGTGCGTCCCTCGATCTGATTCCAAAGAAGTCAGAAATTCAAAACGCGGTATGAGCTCTCATAACAACCACTTGGCCACAGTCAAACTGTCATTCCGCCATGTGGGATAAGCCTCTACCCACCTCGAGAATATGCATACAATTACAAGAATGTATCTCATAACATTACAAGGAGGCATTTCAATGAAGTCGAATTGCATCCTGTTAAATGGTCCTCCAGATCTTGCTACATGACTCATTGTAACTGTTGTTCTTTTGCAGCATTTTGTTTTTGACACACCATTCACCGAATACACAAGGTTTCTGCTACTGCTCTGAACCGGGGGTTCAACCATGTCTGGCGAAAGAGAAGCATCATAGCATTCCTCCCAACGTGTGCAGGACCATGATAGTAGTGTGCCATGGGAGGCAGAAAACTATCTGGTAGTACTGTTCCCCCATCTGTGTATACCCAGACCTCATCTTCTTGTCTCTTAGTATAATCTGCTCTTGCCCATCCTTGTCTCTCTACTTCTGATACCTCATTCTGAAATGCCTTCACTTTCTCCCAGGGCTCTACAGTTGACAATAACAGCCTACAATCAGTGACATCAGCGTTCTCTCCTATGGGATCTCCATTGAAAGTGTAAGAATTTAGAGTGCAACAGCGCACCATCTCATTCACATAGCGGTTGCCGACTGTGACATAATCATTGCTCTGCAGATGTGCAGCAAACTTCACCATAGCAATTTGGGCAGGCAGTTGTAATGGCAGAAGAAGGTTCCTCACAGTTTACCCATTTCAAATGGGGGATCCTGACAATGTCATGAACCCACCCTGTGACCACAACTGCCCAAAGTCATGTACAACGCCAAATTCGTACTGACTGTAGCTGAAGATGGTGACCCTCAATTGGTCAGAAATATTGTAAGTATGAGTCAGAGCCACTAATTCAGCCACTTGAGCCGCAAACACACCTTGCAACCAGGAAGCTTCAATCACACCTGCAACTGTACAGACGACGTACGCAGCTCTCAGATTTCCTCTGTCATCTCGCAGACAATAACCATTGATAAACAGCACATGATCCGATTTAGCCAACAGAGTATCTAAGATATCTGCTTTCGGCTTTGTGCACACCTCAGTCACATCCAAGCAATCATGATCTGCTTCATCAACCACAATCTCATGTCCAGGCAAAGGCATTACCGCATGTGAATAAAAAAACAATGTAGGCACTTGAATATTTCATAACTAATAATAATTCTCGAATCGTCTGGTGATAATCTTCATTTATTAGTGCCTCTTATTGAAGTTCATAGAGAACCAACCAACGCATTTCGTCCAATAAACAATGGACTTCTTCAGGGTAGAAAATTCACAGGCACCAGAAAATTCAAGTCATAACATCATAATCATGGAAATAGTATCCTACATGTTAGCCATTCCTGATGTGGCATCTGTATTCAATATATTAATAAATGCGCACTTTACGAACAACGTTTTCAAGTAGTCATCCTAGTGTCGAGCTCAGATTGTCAAAATAATAAAGGCATTTATATAGGGGAATATCCACCCTATATTGGCACTTTGATGGATATCGAAGGGACGGAGAATTCCCTCCGAAGTTCAGCATCCAGAAAGAGACATTCCAAGTTTTCATCCCTTTGTTCAAGTTTCTCCATCAATTGTCTTTCGGAAAAGGTTTGTAGATTAATTCCTGTTTTTAATATATGGTTCACTGCATATGAAAGTCCAGATAAATCACTCTCAAAGAGAAGATGAAATAGATAGGGAAATCTCTGCCAAAATCTTGAATCTTCACAGTATAGTCTTAATGACCAATATTCAGATGCTGGAATCCATAAAGGCAGATCATCAAATCGTCCATCAGTAGGGAACAGCTGTAGAAAATTGCGAGCTTCTGCACTTTTTCCCAATATACTCATGGGAGCTCCTTTTGCTTCTTTCATTTAAAATAATTCAATTGTATTTACTAACCCTGGGCAGAGTATGCAGAGTGGTGCTCCGCCGAGTTCCATGGACTTAAAAAAAACTCTGTGGAACTCCGCCCCAGCCCCACAATTTCTTTTTAATGCACTTACCTTCTCTTCTGTCATCTGTGGGCTTCCCCCCTCCTCGCCGTGGTGTCTCCCCACAGATGACAGAAAAGAAGTTAAATGGATTTTTCTTTAAAATTATTGCAGGGGGCTGACTCGGCTGAGGGGCGTACTCATCTCCGTCACAGAGTCAGAGTTTTGCTGCAATTTCACGTTCCCACTGGAGCGCGTAGTTAGTAAAACTCTGCAAACTCCACTGGTGGAGCGGAGTACTCGGCCCAGGCTTAGTATTTACCACTGATTTCCTTTGAATGGAGAGGATGTATGGTATAATGTTCATAAATCTCTTCACTTCAGGATTGATCCACTTTTTCAATTTGGCCAGTTGACATTCTTATAATAAATATTATTCTGAATCAGGTATAATGTTGCATTTTAAAGTTGAGTAATATCTACAAACTCTTGCCTCATTTTCTTACTCTTTGTTGGTACACAATTTACTTGAATAACTACTGGCTCAGTTTCTTTTCTGTCCACACCAACAGTTTTAATATTTTTAAAAAAATCTAAAGGTAAGTACACAACTCTTCCTTTGAGATCGTTTTTTAAATCTGTTGTTGGCAGCCTACCTGTCTTAGTCTCCATATGAACTATGGCCTGGAATGGGCGTACAGACTGGATAAAAATAGACTCATAAATTTAAATCTGCCAATTCCAGAGGAATAGGTATCAACTCTAAGTTGTAATGTACTGCTCTTGCTGGCATTTTGTTTTCTTCTAATTTGTTGTAACATCACTTATAAATAACTTGATCAGTGGACAAGACAAATCGTTCTTCTACAAATAAATAACAGCAAATTCTTGCCTCTTATTATTGTCTTCTTTTACACTTTTTAAATATGGACCAACATTCCTAATTTGACTTTTATAGTGACTGAGTCAACAACAAATACAAACATAGTTTGGTTTTTCAGAGGGAACAGTGTTAAACTTTGTAATTTCTTCTGCAAAATCATCAATACTAATATTATTGTCCTGTTCTACTGCACCTGCAGATATCAAGACCTCACTTCCCCTACACTCCTCTTCAGAACCAAAAAAACAAAACTGTACATCATCATAAACTTTCTGTACATCTGCTACAGAATCATGCAAAAAGCTGTATTAATTTAACTTAAACATAATGCAGAAGTATTTACATAATAAAGTCTTGTTACTAATTTCCATAGTTCAGAATTGTGGACAGCTAACTTTCTTAAATGATGAAAAGTACTTTGGCACACTTACTTTGAAAGACAAGCCAGAGAATGTCCCTGTAGCTTGGTGTATTTTCTTCTTTTACATGGATCTAGTCCTTGCAATATCCTAATATAACACTTCAATTTGGATATTTGCATAAAAACTTTTGTAATATATCAATAGACTCCTGTCAAGTACTGAAAAAACTGCTACAACTCCATTTAAATACAGGAGCCTGTATATGCCTTCCTTGAACTTCTTCAGCTATTACTTCTTATACATTCCCAGTAACAATTTTCTCCTTGGCAATGGGAGAACCATTTACACCTCATAACATCAACCACTAGTATCAACTGCATGTACTAATGTGTTCTCTTGAAAATAGCTTTCTGCATTAAAGAAAGGCTCAGTGCTGGAAGTGTGCTTCCATTCACCAGTAACATTTTTACAAAAGTTAGTTCTATTAACCAGTCTTTTTTCTTACTTTTCTCCTTCATGAACACCACTTTTTTATCCAGTGTTCTGAATGTGTTCAATATTAAGATAAATACTTTTTGTTTCAACTCAAAAGCTTTATCTAGTTCACTTTTTGGCTGTTGTGTTTGCTTATAAGCTGCTGATCTTCTCTTATACTGTTTTAAATTTTGACCCTAACTTAAAAACTATACACTCCGTCATTCTCTTGGACAAATATTGTCAGAGCTACTTCAGCATTTAGTCTCAGAAGCATAGATCTCTTAGCTAGGCAGGAGTCAAGGAAGCACTTGAACACACAGCTTCATACTCGGCTTCCCTGTGTAATGAGCAGAAAGTGATCCATGCAGCTTCTTCTACGCACATTTAGAGAGCATGTGGTGTGAAAGAGAAGTAGTCTAGTACATCTAGGCTTCAATACATGTGTCACCTTTCCCCAAAAAAGTCACTCACATACTCATTCAAGTCTTTAGAATGATGCTGACACTCTGGTTTTGCTTGGTTTGCCCTACGTTGGCAGGGTATGCCCAGACGTGGGTCCCTTGCTCACTTTGCCACTGGATTCAAGCTCGCCTGGCTGATGACGGCTGATTAGCCAGAAACTGGTCCCAGGATGCTTGTTTCCGGTCCAGGGAAGACATGCCTTGGCAGTTCGGGCTGGACTGTTCCCATGAGGCACAGGGTCAGACTGATTTGCATATGGCCATGTCTGAACTGGGGTGGCGGAGTAAGCTAAAGAATGATGATGGATTAAACCCAGATGAGTTGACTGGGGGTGAGTGCTTGCAATGTTCAACACTCCGTCCATCATCCCCTTTGGTTTTGCTTGGTTCGCCCTAGGTTGGCAGGGTATGCCCAGACATGGGTCCCTTGCTCACTTTGCCACTGGATTCAAGCTAGCCTTGCTGATGACGGCTGATTAGCCAGAAACCGGTCCCAGGATGCTTGTTTCTGGTCCAGGGAAGACATGGCTTGGCAGTTCGGGCTGGACTGTTCCCATAAGGCACAGGGTCAGACTGATTTGCATATGGCCATGTCTGACCTGGGGTGGCGGAGTGAGCTAAAGTTTTGACACTCAGAAGAGTGGCATGACGGAAGTCACCCTTTCATTATGGCTTAGGCCTGGCATTGCAATCTTTGTCTCTCTAATGAAACTGGTAGAGCAAACAGATATGTGCTTTTGGGACTGAATACTGAAGTTGCTCTGACAGTATTCGTTCAAGTGAATGATAGACTGTATAGTTTTTAAGTTAGGGTCATCAGCTGCAACAATATAAGTCTATCATACCGCAGCACGAATGTTATCAGAACTACTTCAACATTCAGTCCTAGAAGCACAAATCTGTTTGCAAGGCAGCCCTCATGGAAGCACTTGATCACACAGATTCATACCAAGCTGCCCTGTATAACGAGGAAAAAGTGGCCCATGCAGTTTCTTCTACACACATTTTGAGAGCATGCGGTGTGAAAGAGAAGTAGCTACTACCTCTAGACTTAATAATATGTGTCGTCTTACCCTTTAGAAAGGCACGGACACAATCATTCAGGTCTCTAGAAGGATGCTGACACTCAGAAAAGTGGCATGATGGAAGTCACCGTTTCATTATGGCTTAAGCGCCGCACCCCCACGTCTCATTATGGATTGAAACTGGTGCAGAGATGCCGGGCGGAATCATTAATTCCGGGACGCAATCCAATCTCCCTGTGCAGTTTCCAGTCGAACAGTAATGAGATCCTAAGGCGGCTCCCAAAGTATATTTGAAGTCGCCAGGAGCATGGTTGAAGGTTTTCATGAATTGCATTGGTAGTGCTGTAAAAAATAAGCTGTCCCTTGGTTGGTTAGGCATTGTGCTTCTGCACATTAAAAAGGAGGCAATATTATCAATATTGTCAACACATTTGCCTTTCTACTTGACAGTCATAGCAATTTTTTTATGTTATGTATTTTGCAATTGCAATGTTGCAATACCAGTGGCCGGGGGGAGTTGCTCCGATGGTCTGATTATTTATCAGTGACCACCTGACCGCTGCTCCATTTAAAAGTAATACACTTCTCGCCTTTGTAATGAATACATAAAAGAGAGGAATGTCTTGTCTCGCTTCCACACAACTTCATAGGGATGGTCCTTATGTGGCTGATTGTGTCAGAACTACCCCTTGTTGTCATTTTTTTTCTGGAGTTTTATATAGCGCAAACTTGACCGACGTATCGGGTATCAGAACGCTTTACCTGAGCACCAATTGTGTCACACCAGGAGCCAGGACACACTCATTTTTGTTAGTCCAGGGGAGATTAAGTGATTTGCCCAGAATCTTAGGATGTTCAGCGTCATTAATTGCAGAGACTCGTAGCCTGTTCCCCAGATTTGAGATTGATCGTCCTAGCCGTTAGGCCACATCCGCTCCTTGTCATTTATTTATTTATTTATTTATTTTGAAGCTTTATTGAAGTTGACACAACTTACAAACAGTAACCAACAACAAAAGCCAGCAATATTACAGTCTCATTACATCTGTGGTACGTGCCCACGCAGTCGCTTATATACATCCTTGAGTGTTCCTGTCATCGTGGTCGACCATCATTTGAAGAACCCATCCACACAGAGCCAGACCAGGCCTGTCAATACGCCCATCCAGTAATACATATTATCGGGCCCGGGCCCCTCCATTGTCAATTGGGTGACCACTAACCAAGTAATCGCCCAGAGTGTCTCCCCTCTTGCCCAGGCAAACCATCCCCCCCCCTCCCCCGCCCCCGGGGCATACACCGGACCCCCCACGCTCAGTCATCCAGTGCAGCCTCTATCTCTCGTTGCTCCTGAGCCCACCGCACAAATGGTTCCCAGATGTTTCGCGGACGGGAGGTGGACGGCATCAAGTCCCAGAATACGCTCAGCTGCCCATGTCCATAAGTTACATCTGCCAGCCATCCCTTCACCGAGGGCACCCGGCTTCTACCCCAGTGTATCGCCACCTGTCTTTTAGCAAACAGAAGAAGCATGGCATGTAGTTTACGTTCCTTAGGGGGCGTGTTCTTGACATATCCCAGTATCCCCACCTCAGGGGAGGGAGCATCAACTCGACCCAACATCTGGTTGGCTATCTCGAACACCCGGGACTAAAACTCCATGAGCTTGGGGCAGGACCACGCCATATGCAAAAACGAGGCAGGTTCACCCCCGCACCTCCAACAACCGACACCCTCCCTTAAGCCCATTCTATTTAATGCAATCGGTGTTCTGTAGAATCTATGCAAATACTTGAAATGTATAAGCCTCAGTTTATAGTTTGGGGAGAGCTCAGCTAGCTGTCCACAACAGAAGGTCCACTGCTCCTCCGACAGGGGAGAGCCAAGCTCCTCATTCCAGTGCTGGAGGGACTGAGGTTGCACCACCGGCGCATCACTCTGCATGGATTTATAGAGTCTAGTGACTAATCTCCGAGGAGACGGGGAACCCACCACGCCCTCCAGCGCCTGGAACACCGGGGGGGCGCCGGAAAGTCCTCGCTTAACGCCCGGCATGTCTCCCGCAGCTTGTGATATAAAAACAACTCAGAAAAATGCACCGCCTGTCCCTCCGCTGCCACCGGCGGCCGCATGAAGGTATCATCCGGAAAGAGATCCGCGAACGTCTGTAGGTGCATCCTACGCAGCAGCGGCGGGCTAACTCCGTCTCCGATACAGGGCAATAGCGGGTTGCATTCCAGGGACAAAGACGGGGCGTACAGGAGTGGCACACCCGCCCTGCGTCTAAGTTCTACCCAGACCCAGCGCAGCATCTCCGCAGTGTCCACATCTCCTCGGGGGCGGCGCGCTTTCGCACAAATGGCCACCCTGAGCGGGACCGGCTCTACAGTGTCCTGCTCTACAGCCACATGCGGCTGGAAGGGCGTCGGATGCACCCAAAAGTGCAAGAATTGAGCCTGTGCGCACAGAGCATATAAGCGCATATCAGGCGCTCCTAGCCCACACTGCGCCAACGGCAGAGTCAGCACGTCCCAGGATGCGCGCACCTGGCCACCAGCCCACACCAGCTCAATCAGGTGTGTTCGTAGTGTGGCAAAAAACTGCGACGTCAAAGGAACTGGTATATTCGCAAATAAATATAAAAATTTAGGCAAAACCACCATTTTGACCAGGGCTATCCTACCTGTTAGCGACAGGGGCAGCCGCCCCCATATCTTTATCCTTACCTCCAGCCACGCGACTGCCCTCCCAAAATTGAAAGTCCAAAGTTCCTGAGGCACTCGACTCACCCAGATGCCGAGATATTTAACAGCATCCATTTCCCACCTTAAGGGGTATTCCGACAGCTGCCTCGGGGTACTCTCCGTCAATGGGAAGACCACCGATTTGGACCAATTTATCGCTATACCGGCCAGCCCCTCAAAGCGGATGAATTCTCGCAGTACTACGTCCAGATTCTCTTCGGGCTTAGTGAGATAAAGCGTTACGCCGTCTGCATAAAGCGATATCAACAGATTTCGCGCGCTGAATCCAATTCCACGCGCCGTGTGATGCTGTCGAATACGAGCCGCTAGCGGCTCCATCGCAATGGCGAAGAGGAGCGGGGACAGTGGGCATCCTTGGCGCGTACCCCGCGAAATCGGAAACGGGTCCGAAATCATACCATTCACCCTAACTCTGGCACAAGGCATAGTATACAGTAGGCGGATTTTGTTTATTAAGAGCTGGCTAAAACCCATACGATTCAGTATTGCAAATAGATATGGCCATTCCAGAGTATCAAAAGCTTTGGTGGCATCCAAGAATACCACCGCAGCGTGCACATCTGGATGCAAGTAATGCAGAATGGAAAAGATCGTACGGAGATTATGAGACGTGGACCGCCCTGGGATGAATCCAGACTGGTCCGGCAAAGCTATCAGGGGCAGCATTGGTTGTATTCTATTAGCAAGCAGTTTGGCCAGTATTTTCACATCCACATTAATTAAGGAGAGAGGTCTGTAAGAGTCCATCTCTTCTTTTGGTTTGTCCGGTTTTAACAGGATAATAATCGACGCTTCACGCATCGTTTTGGGAAGCATTCCCGCCTGTAAAGCCTCCTCATACACCGCCAACAGCCGGGGAGCCAGTTCCTCCGTGTATGCCTTGTAAAAGGCCGTCGTCAGGCCGTCTGGACCAGGGGCCTTGTCGAGGGGTAGACTTTTGATCACCTGGGCCACATCTGCAGCCGTTATCGGGAGATCCATATATTCTCTATGTTTATTATTGAACCAGACCAGTGCTATGGATTCTAGAAAGGAGTCCAGCCCTTCCGGGCATCCCCCCTGAGTGGCAGTGTACAAATCGGAGTAAAAGCCCGAGAAGGCATGTAATATGTCCTCTTGTCCCCTGATCGTGTCCCCGGTTTTCGAGCGCAGTTCATGGACAAATGTCGCAGACCTGGACGGCCTTATCATATTCGCCAGGGTGCGCCCCGGTCTATCTCCCTCCCCGTATCTCCTGGCCTCCGCATGCTTACCCAGAAACCTAACTTCCCGCTGTGCCTCCGCATCATACTCTAATAGCTTAGTCTTCAATAAACCCAGGATGTCCGGGGTGTTCGTGGCATAGAAGCGGCTCTCCAGATCTTTAATGTCTGCTTCCAGCGATGCAAGCGTACCCCTGATAGCCTTCAGCACCCCGGCCTGACGCGCAATACACTTTCCACGAATCACCACTTTAAAGGCCTCCCACAGGGATGCCTCAGTGTCCACCGAGCCCGTGTTCAGCGCAAAGTAGTCAATAATGTCCTCCCGTATCTCCTCCTTAAACACCTCGTCTAGCAGCGCATGCCTCGGCAGGCGCCATGAAAATCCCCGCGGGGGCAGACCGGGCAGTGACAGTTTCAACAGGCAGGGCGCATGGTCTGAGAGCGAGCGCGGCATGTGCTCGGCCTCCACCGTCCACAGAGCCGCGTCTCTAGATAGTAGCCAATAGTCCAAACGGGACCAGGCACAGCGGTGGTCAGTGATGCAGGTACCCTCCCTCAGCTCACCATGTCTAGCCCTCCACACATCAACCAGGCCCTCCTCCTCAACAATCGCCCCCAGAGCAGCACCTGCCGCAGGGTGTAGGCAGCGGACGGCACCCTGTCTATCTAGAGCGTCATCTAACACAGCATTAAAATCCCCCCCCCAGAGAACGGTGTGGCATCCAGCCGCCCGCACCCTGACGTCCTGAAAGAAACCAGGGGAGTCTACCTTCGGGCCGTAGACGGCCACAATTGTTACCAATAGGCCACATAAAAGTCCCCGGATTAAGACATATCGGCCCTCAGGGTCGCAGTGTGTCAGTTCTTCCCGCCAATCCAACCCACGTCGAACTAAAATGGCCACCCCTCGGGCGTATGTGGAGTAGGTAGCAGAGTACACTTCGCCCCAATGGGCATGGCGTAGTCGGGGAGACGAGGAGGAACCCAGATGTGTCTCCTGGAGGAGGCATATGTCCACATTGTGACAGACTAAATAGGCATGCACTAGCCTGGCCTTTCTACAGTCATTCAGACCCCGCACGTTCCATGTTACACAGTTTAAGATATCAGGTAACTTTTGGGTCATGTCTATGGCAAAACGATACACCTATTATTATCCACATTTCCTTATGCACAATAGTGACCACAGAGCAAATTACATGTAAGCTGGAACTAATAACAAAACAAAAACATCCCACCATCCACAACCCCGCCAACTCCAACCCCCCAAACAGGTCGTGTATTTCCCACCCTAGAGTCAAGAACCTTCAACAGAGTTGGGAACCTTCCCATGGGGACGTGCCGAAGCCAGCTTCTTACCCCGGTTAGAACAGGGTGGCCAGAAAATCTGCAGACAGCCCGGCCCGCTCGAGATCATATACACTAAAAAAGGGAGAAAGAGAAAAAAACAAAACGGGGTGCATGGCAGCGCGGCAAGGGCTTATAGGGTAGAGAACTGTCATTCACAAACCATCGGCACAACTGTTAACAATCGGCAGGGGCAGTTTAAGTACTTCCCATTAATACGATTCCCATATCAGTCATTGTCACTCAGGTTTCCAGCCACCATCTCCGCTCCCCCGTCTGCCGTTTTTGCTTCTTTCCGCCCACATGCTTGGCAAACTTCATCGCCGCCTTTGCATCCGCGAAGAAGTGTGTGGTGCCTTCAAACGACACCTTGAGCTTCGCCGGGTATAGCAGCGAATACGGGATCTGCGCCTGAAGGAGAAGTCTCTTGGCCGGTGCGAACTCCCTTCGTGCCGCTTGCACTGCTGGAGTGAAGTCTGGATAAAAGGAAATTGCATTTCCCTGGTGCGTGATCTTTCCTCTCTCTCTCGCAAGTCTTAGGATAATGTCTCTGTCCTGATAGTTAAGGAGTTTAGCAATGATGGGCCTCGGAGGCGCCCCAACCGGCGGCCTTTGGCCCAGCGACCTATGTGCCCTCTCCACCACAAAGACCGCGGAGAGGTTCGGGTCGAACAGCTCGTGCAGCAGGTCAGTAATGTACGTCTCCATTTTGGAGATGGCGGTCGTCTCCGGGATCCCCGTGACGCGGAGGTTGCTTCGCCGCGAGCGAGCCTCTAAATCATCATTCTTCGCCCTGATGACGCTCAGCAGCCTGTCCATGTGTAAGAGCTGTTCCTTAGTCTCGACCTGAAACTCATGGAAGTCCGCAGCTCGTCCATCCAGTGAGTCCTGACGCATTTCGTGGGTGTTAACCTGCGCCTTGACCCACTCGAGCTGTGATGTAAGGGTGTCCAGCTTAGTATCGATGTTGCGGAGGCTGGACCTCATCTCCAGCATTAGGGTCCTCAGGTCCTCCCCTTGATCCTCCACCACCTGGTCAGGCCTGCCCTCCGTCCGCACCTCTGTACCTGCGTCCACCTGCTGCGTGGTCCGTTTACTGTCGAAGGTGATCTTCGATTGTTTGGCGTCGTGCTTTCCCATGGCAGCCGCCGTGGAGTCCGTGTTCGAATCACCAGACGGGGGGCGGCCCTCCCAGTCGATGAGCAAGGCCTCACTCTCCCCGCCGCAGATTCACTCGGAGGCGCCGGTCAGTGTCAGGACCAAAGGGAGTGGGACCGCCGTCCAGTCGTGCCCCGGGGTCAGAGCAGCAGCCCCGCACATGTGCCGGCAGTCCGCTGGCCGCTCACCGCTCCAGCCTCCCTCTCTCCGCAGCTTGGTGTGTGCTCCTCAGTTCGAGCAGCTCGCCAGCAGTCACCTCTTACAGGCGTCGCACTCAGGTAGGCTCCCTCACGATGCTCCCGACTACTCAGCACCCCCCACACCCGCGGGTCACAGCTTACCTTCTCGCAGAGCCACGAGCGTGCCGTTGTAGGCTCACGACCCAGCAGCACATTTCCTCTCCACCGCCACACACCACCTGTCCGCTTATGCCATCTGCCAGTGTACGTCTTCCCCAGCTAGCGCTTCGCATGATCTGCGGCTGCTCGCCTCGCCAGCCTGATAACACGCGGGCCTTCCCGCTGTTCACTTGCGGACTGCAGCACCTCGTCGAGACTCCCCAGAACACCAGGGTAATAGTGCACGCGGTCCCCTCCTCCTCCGGGCCGCCTCCCAGCTTAGGCCTTTTTCCACCTCCACCTCTCGGAGCGCTCACCTCCCCGAGCGCCGATCAGCTGCCTCAGGTCTTCCCTCATTCGGCACCTCAGTCTGGGCAGGCATCCGCAGCGTCAGCAGCCGCCCGTTCTTCGTCGCATCCAGTTTACAGGCCCCCAGTGATCTACCAGCCAGATAAGCCGGGCCTCCCGCCACGCGGGCGCCCCGGCCTCAATTTTCGCAGCGCCGCCTCCAGGTCACGGCCGCGGCAGCCTCCACACCGCTGCAGGCGTCGTAGGGCCGTATCTCCGCCGCCAAAGCCCCCCGGCCGCCAAAATGTCACCTGCGAGTGCCTCGCCAACTGCGCTTACGGTTCCACAGATCTCGGCGGCCACAGCACGCCTAAAAGTGCAGGATTAATTCCAGGATCTGATTCCGGCCGGCGGAGTTCGCTCAGTAGGCGGCCATTCCGCAGCTCGGCAAGCCACGCTCCCTCGCTCCTTGTCATTTATTGCCTTCCCCAGGGACTTGACCGTGGTGGGCAATGTGGCCTTTGAGTGACACTAGTTGTCAGAGGCAGAAGCATATTCCAGTCACACACGCAAACACTCCGATACAAAATGGCGCACATGTTTACACATACAAATATGCAGGCACACAGACACACACAAGCTATTAATAAAATACACCTTGTGACACTACACACGGGAAGGTCCATCTCTGGATCAATCCCCTCCACGCCCACTGGCTCCTCTCTTCCCGATCTGGTGCAGTAGTCCTAATTTCTACAGTAATTCCCCATTTCTCAGGGAACAATTAGAATCCCTAATTTAATCACCAGGTAATTTAACATCCTAACATTACTAATCGCCAAGACCCCGATCAGTCGGGTGTTGGTGCGGATACCATGAAATAAACGATTATGTGTATAGTTATCGACCATCCCACACACTCGCGTGCTGAAGTGTGTCTCGGTCATCAGGACACTTCATGCTCAGAGACGCCGGCAGTGACCTTTCCTGAGCAGCTTCTGCCCTCCTCTCATAATATTTCTAGCTTTGCTTAAAAGACCAGCTGCGGGCTTTCTCTTCAGTTTACAATGCCACTTCCTGTTTTGTGCAAAAGCATCTGTAATTTGTCATTAAAACAACACTTTAGTTTACATTTTTTCTCGTCACATTAGAAAATAATTATAGTCATGCCTGATGCAGCGGACACACATCTCTATAAAAGGGGAGGTTTAACAAGCTTCTTATTTTAAAATCAAGAAATATGGTGCACATATTTTCTCGGAAGTGAGAGTCAATTCATGGAAATATGAAGAAAAAAGCGTTGTGTGAAACTGTGAACTGAGGAGTTTATATTGCATTGAATCTCTATTCATCTGAGTTTAAAGAGAAGTTTATTGGATATAAAAAGGAAATATAACAATTCGAAATACATCATATAATGTAATATAAATCCAAAATTGATTATAAAACAAGAGAGGTAAAGAAAGGAAGGGAAAGAAAGAAAGAAAGGAAGGGAGAGGCGGGAAAAAGGGGGAGATCATATGATAAACACGGGTATCTTAACTAGAATACAGCATGTAAACATTTCGGCGAACGATAGAAATAGCATGAATAAAAACGTACATTGTATACTAAAGTATTAACATTAAATAGACTAAAACTTTTCTATTAATTTCACGGAGGCTTGGATACTTCTTCATTACAAGGAGTATGTAAAGGTATAGCACAAGCAGAAGTATTTAGGAAATTAGTGACTGGTAACCACAACAAATCTCGTTTAATAGCCAAAGCAATTGGGTAAACATAAGCTCGGTCTAATCTATGGTTGTAGCAGACGCCGTACCACCAGGCTTGAAATGAAATGTTAGAGGCATTTTTCCACGATTTTGTAATTTGTTGAAATGCAACGGCCAAAAGTAAGTCCACAATAGAAGTGGAAGAGCTGAAAGAAGACCATACCTCTGAGATACTACCTAGGAAAATATGAACATGAGAGAAAGGGATATGCGTGTGAAAAATGTTGTTAATTTGTTGCCAGACTTTGATCCAAAAAGTGTGAACAGATGGACAAGTGAAGAGCATGTGTTGAAGATCTGCATTAGGGGCAGGACATGACCATCAAGTAGAGGAAACAGTAGGGTCTATGTGATGTAATTTGGCCGGGGTGATTAGGAGTCTATTGTAAATGAAAAATAAAGTTTGTGTGATATTAGCTGCTCTTGATGACCTCCTTATTTTATTCCAAATCTTTTCCCATGTTAAAATGGAAAAAGTTAAACCCAAATCCACTTCCCAGCTACATTCCGTTTTAGACTTAGTACGGGAGAGAGATGTAGATCTTAATTTTTTATAAATAGTGGATGCCGAGGAGGGGGTGCGTAGAGAAGAAAGTGTAAGAGGAGAGGCTGTTGTATGGATAGGAACTGAGGATAAATTATTGAAAGAATTTAGAGCGGTAGAAGTCAGTAATCGATATTTCGACAGATAGGAAGGGGGAAGAGAAAAGCGAGTGCGAAGTACAGAGAAGGGAACACAAGTATCATCTTGAAACAGTTGATGAGTCCATTTAAGATCAAGTGCTAGCCAATCCTTCCAAAAAAGAGTCCTATTCTTAATTTTAATATGCTTATTATACCAAATTGGGGAGTTTAGAAAGCGGGTACGGTCATCAAGACCTCCAAACAAAAGAGGGTGAAAAATTTTGCGAGTATTCTTAAGAATGGGAAGGGACATCTTCAATGGGATGTGAGTTAAGGATAAAAATTCCTCAAAGGAGAATGGATGGAAAAAGGAAGACTCCAACTCTACCCACAAGGGACGAGGATTAAAAGTGTTCAGATCTGTAGAGAGCAGAAACGAAGTGTTTGAGAAAAAATGATGTGTGATAAGAAGAAAAGTCAGGGAAGTTGACCCCACCCATATGCTTAGGTTGCTTGAGTTTGGAAAGAGACATCCGAGGATGTTTATTCTGCCATAGAAATTTTGATAAGATGCCATAAATGTTTTTAAAACAAGATTTAGGAATATTAACAGGAAGGTTAGATAAGAAAAATAGGATTATCGGAACTAACATCATTTTAATCGAATCTAATCTGCCCCACCAAGATAAAAATAAAGGATGCCATCTTGACGTAGAGTTACTCAAAGTGAGCTGTAAGTTTTTTAAGTTTAATGCCACAGTATCTTTAAGAGAAGGAGTGAACCATAGACCCAAATATTTAATTTTAGAAGGGTTCCAATGAAAAGAAGAGTCTAGAAAATCAGCATGAAAACAATATTTGTTTAAAGGGAGAATTTCACATTTGTCAATGTTGAGTTTGTATCCTGAAACTAGAGCAAAAGCAGAGACCTCTGATAGAAAGGCTGGAATGGATGATTGAGGATTTGAAATGAATAAAAGAATGTCATCAGCATACGCTGAAAGTTTTAAATTGTTGTCTGCGTAAGGGAAGCCTGTAATGTTAGAGTTCAAACGGATTTTTGTTAAAAAGGGTTCTAACGCTAAAATAAATAAAAGTGGAGAAAGGGGACAACCCTGTCGAACCCCTCTATGGAGAGGGAAAGAAGAAGATATAAGGCCATTAGCTAAAATAAACGATCTAGGAAAAGAATATAATAGTGAGATATATGAAATAAATTTGGGACCAAAACCAAACCAACGGAGTGTGGAAAAAATAAACTGCCAGTTGACTCTGTCGAAGGCTTTTTCAGCATCTAATCCAATAGCTGCTAAAGAACGTGGATGAGAATGGGACTTACTAAGAACATTAAAAAAGAGACGGGTATTGTCTGATAAATAACGACCTTTAATAAAACCAGATTGTTCCTTGCCAATTACCCGTGGCAAGATATTATCTAGGTGAAGAGCTAGAATCTTTGCAAAAATTTTATAGTCCAAATTAATCAAAGAAATGGGTCTATAATTTTTACATAGAGTAAGATCTTTGTTTTCCTTAGGAAGAAGACATATTAGAGCCTCTTGAAAAGAGCCTTCAGATTTTTTAGAAGAAATGAAAAATAAAAACAGTTGGTGTAATTTAGGGACGAGGAAGGTAGCAAAATGCACGTAGAATTCCATGGTAAAGCCATCTGGCCCAGGAGCTTTGCCCTTTTTGAGTGAGTGAATAGCTTTAAGAATGTCATTGGGGAGTATATCTGAATCTAAAGAGGAAAAGTCAACATCCGGGGGAGACGGGGAGGGAATAGTAGATAAATAATGGGAAATGTCAGACAGAGAAGGCGAAAACTCAGGGGTATAGAGTGTTTGATAGAAATTAACGAATTCTGAGAGAATGTCTTTATCTATATGAACAGTAGTGTTGTTAGAAGCGACAATAGATTCAATCTTTGTGCGTTCCTTTTTAACCTTAAGATAATTGGCAAGGAGATTGCCAGATTTATTCTGAGCGTTATAATATTTAGCACTGGACTTTAAAAGAATTAAGTTTGCAAATTCAGTAGAGAGTTTGTTAAAGGAGAGTTTGGCTTTAATAAGATCATTAAGCGTAGATTGATTTTCTGTTAGATAATAAGAGTGTTCCAATTTCTTGATTTGTGAATTAAGTATTTGGATAGATTGCATAGATGTTCGTCGTTTACGAGCCACGAATGAAATAATGAAGTCTCTTGAGGCAGCTTTAAAAGTGTTCCAAATAAGTTGGGGGGATAAATGGGGAGTGTAATTTTCAGCAAAAAATAAGGTTGCAAATTCAAGAAATGATGATGAAAATTTGGGATCTAATAGTAGAGAGTTATTAAATCTCCAACGTTTAGTGCCTTTGTTGGGAGGGAGTAAATCTAAACTTAAAGAGACTGGAGCATGATCCGAAATTAGAATGGATCCTATATCAGAATGGGAAATATGTTGTGTGAGAGGTTTGGAAATAAAAATATAATCAATACGGGATTGGGAAGAGTGTGCTGGGGAAAAATACGTGTACTCTTGAATTGTAGGGTGACAAAGTCTCCAGGAGTCTACCAGAGATCTTTGTTGAATAGTAGAAGTGAATTGGTTGTGCATGGAAGAAGGAGAAAATCGAGATTTGGATCGTCTGTCTAAAAAGGGGTCTAAAATCATATTACAGTCGCCGCCCAAAATCAAGTAATCATCAGTATATTGCATTAAAGAAGAAAGAAGATGAGGCCAAAACGATCTGTCTAAGGTTGTGGGAGCATAGATATTAAATATGGTTAAAGGAATTTTGGTAATCAGTAATGATACAACAACCCACCTACCATCAGAGTCATTCTCTTGCTTCACAAGTTGAATATCTAAACGTTTGTGACATAGTATAGTTACACCATTACGTTTCCCTGAACCAGGCGAAGCATAAACATGGCCTACCCACTGACGACGTAATTTAGTTAATTCACCTTCAACTACATGAGTTTCTTGTAATAACGCAATATCTCCTTTTAAGTTAGCAATATGAGATAAAACCCTTTGGCGTTTAATGGGGGAACCCAAGCCTTTGACGTTCCACGATACAATATTTAGTGTCATCTAAATATAAATACTAACTCCACAATTACCATAAAAACATTCATATGTAATGTTTAATAACTGTACAATGCACGTTAAGCTAATAAAAGAAGGAATTATCATGGGAAATTGTTGAGAAAGGATAAACAGAATTAAGCGAGTAAAAAAGAAAGTATAACACGAAAGAGAGAAGTAAAGATATAAAATAGTAACTGAAAAGCCAGGAAATAGAATATAATGTGAAAAGGAAGAACGATAGAAGAGGTTATAGGTTATTACAGGGATGTAGGTAAAATAAAGAGAAAAATATAAGAAGGAGAAAAAGAAGCAAGACAGAGGTAAAAAATACAAGGTATGAGAAAAATAACAGAGAATCCAGCAATGGAAATAGGGTAAGAAAACGAAGGCAAAAACAAAAGAGAAAGGGGAGAAGACAAAGAAGATAGAGATAGAGAAAAACAAGATGAAAAAATAATTAAAGCACATACCACGAAAAGACATAGACAGATGGGGATGGTGGAAGCACATGAGGAAAACAGCACACCAAAGGCGGGAAACCCCGGTACAGAACGGAAAACGGAGACACCATCCAGGCAATGAAGACAGGATCACGAAGTGACGGACGATATATTTCTGCTTCTAAATAAAAAGGGGAAAGGAAGACCAATTACAAAGGATACATGAAACGTATAATTACATACATTGAAAGAAAGCAGAAGAACAAATTTAGAATAAAACAACAACAATTCTTAAAATAGTTAAAGCATTTGCTTAGCTATAAGTTATAGGTTATAAGTTATAAGTAGTCTCAGGTCTTCGAAGTACGAGGAATTTCCATGTTGTCCTCAGTACAAGAGTCAAGAAAGACTTGTAGACGTGCTGGGTCTTCGTAGGAAGTAGTTTTGTTGTTAAAAGTTACTTTCATAAGACATGGGTGAAACAGGCCATAGCGAGCATTGAGATTCCGTAGCGCAGGCCTCATGTCCAGAAATTTTTTCTGCCGGTCTGCAGTTGCTTTCGCATAGTCTTGAGCAAAAAATAAATTATTACCTTGCCAAGACACTCTCCCTTTACTTTTGGCTGCATGAAGAACTTTAAGTAAGTCTGTATATTCTAAAAAATATAGAATAACACCACGTGGCTTGGAAGTAGAAGAGGCAAACTTAGGATTTTGGCCTAGTCGGTGAGCTCTTTGAATGTTCAATTTTGGAGATTCAGGAAGATCTAGTAGAGTTGGTAGAAATGATTGAAAGAAAGAAAGTGCATCCGAGCCTTCAATTCCTTCCACAAGGCCGTAAATGCGTAGATTATTGCGCCTATTACGGTTCTCCAAATTTTCAATCTGAGTCTTGAGATGAGCGACCTCTAACTGCAAAGGAGGGATTTGAGAAGTGACAGTTTGAATGGAATCAACGCGTTGAGAAAGCAGTAAGGACTGTTGCTCCATTTGAAACCATTTATCTTCAAGATTCTGGAGACGAATGTTGGTCTCCTCCATATGAGGTTTAAGCGCGCGAATTTCTTGAAGAAGAAGCTCCATGGATAATGTCGTTGTAGAACCTGTTGGAGATGGTGGGTCTTTTTTGACACGCTTGGTAGAAGTGGTGGATGAATTTTTAGGTATTTGCTTAGAATTACCACGAGGTAAGGTGGCCTGTGTAGTAGTGGTAGTGAACTGCGTAGTTTCAGGGTCTTCCGTATTGTCCTGTAGTACACTGAAAGGATTAGGATCACTCATCGTAGCGCTATCACCCAGAGTAGACCCATTATGAAGTGCACGGGCTTTTGCCATGGTAAACCACACAATAAAATGTAGAACGTATGGAGAAAATGAGGACACGCAAATCTTTGAGGCAAGGACAAAAGTCCAGTTAAGAACAACGAAAGTCATTGAAAAAAAGGGAAGAGATGAGGCAAAAAGCACTTAGAAAAATATGTTGCACAGGTTGTTTGTAGAAAGCGAAAAAGGAGTCTTCAGAAAGACAAAAAGGGCGACAAGGAACAGGTAGAAAGCAAAAAAGCCATATTCATGAGCCAAAACTGAGGAGATAGCATTCTATTTGCTGCGTTGCGGTAAAAAACAAAATGGCGGCCGCAAAAACGAGCGCGAACGAAAGCGCGCTAAAAGAGTGTGAAGCAGCTCACCCTGGAGGTCGAAAATGAGTTCAGTTGGAAGCGCTATGCTTCATATCATCTTGCCAGCATCAGCACCGTCCCAAAGGCAGAGAAAAGGTGCCTGGTGGAAGCTCCGGTCTTCACGTCAGTACGGAGCTCCGCGATCCGGCGGCCATCTTCTTTGGCTCCCATGCCACGCCCCCCCATCTCTCTTCATCTATGTTTTGGATACATACTGAGCAATAATCACTACAATTTGAATGTACTTTCAATCATATATCGAGTACTCATAACAATAATTATGGGGATATTTTATGTCCCTGTGGTGCTCTGTGCCTTATAATGCTCAATTCCAAATGCTTAGCGCTTTGTGAAAGCACAGAATTCAGAGATGATTTATAAATAACCATGGCCACTGGAATTATGCAGCATAATGGAGTCAATTTAATTGCAGGGTCACTTTACTATTTTGTGAATTTACGGAACAATAATATTGTTTATGCAAAAGGGTCACCTCATTAGTGCCAGTTAACCCCTCAAGACAGTAATCTGCAACAACAAGGTGGCTCGTTGCCCTTTGCTGAGGGTCAGCCATTGTGCATCACCATTTGTGGTGATTTTGTGGTAACATTTGCCCCATTTTACCTACAAATTATGCAGCAGATGATGGATTATGTAGAAAATCTATAATGATGCAGAAAATGCTGTGCATGCAGGGTCGCAAAATTCCAGAGACCCTGCTTAAAATATCTTAACCTCAATTTGACGGAGGGACATTATTTTTTGTAAAACCCAAATAATCAATGGATTGTTCTTTCACATCTCTCTAAAGCTCATGTGAATGCCCTCCCTCGGTGCCAAGGATAGTTTCTACATATACACGTTATGCCTTCCCAACCCTGTTTTTGCTGAACTCATATTTGTTGGTATTGGGACTCTGCCCTTTACCCCTGCTAACCAGTGGTGAAGTAGTTCTGCTCTCTCCTTTCAGCACCAGAGATGACTGCTAGCAGTGCACATTTGCATGAACTCCTAAGTGGCACTAGAGTCCAGAAAACTCACTGAATTAAAGTGTCTGAAGAGTATGGTTTGAGGTTCCATCTCAGAAGCGAGCCCCTTGGTTTTTCTTTTTTAGACTAAATTTCACCCAATGTTCAGTCATCGCTGTCAACTTGGCTAGCTCCTACAAGGTCATATGCTGTGAAGATCACACCAGTCCTTCATTGCATGTTTCAATTTCTCCACAGGGTCGTATTCTCTCGACCTAGGTCTCTTCGGTAGCGGCAAGTTGATGAAACTGGGTGACATATCATAGGACATCCTACCTGTGAAATATCACAGAGGGCTTCTGCAGGTGAAAACTCTCTGCCAGGCCTCTCAAACATCTTCTTAGATTGATTCAAGAAGGATGGATAATTCTTTCATCTGGATTCACCAGCAGACACTAAAGGTATAGTCCAAGACAAGATGACCCCACTTAAGAAGCATATCAAGTATCTGTCCTTGGCTCTTTCACAAGAAAACTGGCCTGGCTTCAAGGCAAAGGATAGTGTTAGGCCATCCAAATATTCTTGTAGCTTAGAGGAGCTACAGATAGGCGAAGAGACTTTTAACTAACAGCAGGAATATAATTTGCACTACTTTCAAAGGCCTGTTATGAGGTTGCATTCTCTGTATGGAGGTCGAGAATTTCTTGACTCTGTTATTGCAATAATTAAGCTATCTCAAGATTGGGATCCATAATTTACTCACTTACATCATGTCATTGGGCCTCACAACCTGCCAATTGCTGTTTGCTGTTGAATCTTCTTCAACCTGGTCTTGGCCTGTCTATAGCATAGGCAATGCCCTCCAGTAGCTGCATTTGCTTCATAAGATATGGAATGTGAAGGAGTGCAACGCCTGCAAGAAGAAATCTCCTTGCCACAGGATAAAAAGACCACTCAAAAGGCAGATGGAGCTCGGATGGAAGACGTCACTACCGATTGCTGACAGGAAGGTAATTGAGGATGATAGACTAAAGAAAACAGCAAACTGGACAACAAAATTCCCAGCAGAGCACGTAAACTCTGGAACATTGGGGCCGATTCACAGAACTAATCTGAGATAAAATCGTAAACTTACTACTTTTGGTATTCACAGAAGGCAGTTAGTAGTAGTAAAGATAGGAGTCCTAACTTTACTACTACTAAACTGAGATAAAATCCTAAACTTACTACTTTTGGTATTCACAGAAGGCAGTTAGTAGTAGGAAAGATAGGAGTCCTAACTTTACTACTACTAAACTGAGACAAAATCCTAACTTTACGACTATCGGTATTCACAAAAGGCATTTAGTAGTAGTAAAGATAGGAGTCCTAACTTTACTACTACTAAATGCCTTCTGTGAATACCAAAAGTAGTAAGTTTAGGATTTTATCCCAGTTTAGTAGTAGTAAAGTTAGGAGTCCTAAGTTTACTACTACTAAATGCCTTCTGTGAATACCAAAAGTAGTAAGTTTAGGATTTTATCTCAGTTTAGTAGTAGTAAAGTTAGGAGTCCTAAGTTTACTACTACTAAATACCTTCTGTGAATACCAAAAGTAGCAAGTTTAGGATTTTATCTCAGATTAGTTCTGTGAATCCGCCCCAATGTGAGGAAACTGTGGGGCATGAGACTTTGACTGCATTGTGACATAGGAAGCAGTTTCGCTCTTTAGATGGAAGTGAAATAGAAAATGGGAAGTTGTAAACAGGAACGTCCTCCATATTGAATTGGAACTAGAGAAAGGTTTCAGAATTTCCCAGAATGTTAAAAAAGGTTCCAGAACACTGTGGAACGAAGGTTAAATGAAGGTTGTGGAACTTTCTGTACAGGGGCGTAACAAAGGCCCCCCGCAGCCACCGCATTGCAGGGGGGCCCGTATTCCAGGGGCCCCCTGACTAGTCACAGCAGAGCCAGCAGGCCTAAATAGTGCACACGCGACCTCCGAGTACTCATTATTTAAATGGTGCTGTGCGCACCCATCTTCTTCATTAATTAAGGTGCACACACCCGGGCCCCGGCCTCTTAATAATCATTGGTGCGCAGGGCTGGCCCGGGCCTCGCCGCCTCGTCCGGTAGACCAGGGCCTCTGGGCTCTTCATTTAATCAAATGTTGGGTTGGGGGGTGTGCCGTGTGCGCGGCGCGCAGTTGTCTCCGCATATGCGGCTGCGCAATCTTCAGGGTGGGGCATAGAAGGTGGGGCTGGTAATGCCATTGTCAAGCGCATTGCAATTAAAAGTGTGTATGACCGGAGGCATCCCAGGACCCAGCCACACCAGAGACTGTCTTGAGAGAGACCGTCTTTCACCATGCGGCAGCCGGCACAGGGCATAATTTAATTATTACTAGCCCCGGCCCCCCTGCCTGGCTAGCCTTGCCCTCTTCTGCTGCCCGCACGCGCCTGCCTGCTATGAAGCTGCAGGCCAGGCCTCGCCTCAGGTAAATCTGTCCAAGGTGTGGCCCGGACGGTCCACAGTTTTTCAAAATGTAATGTTTGTTTCGGTCTAATGGTTACTTTGACCACGGTTTTTAATCATGCTGTATTTGTGGGGCAGCGTTTTCAGTTCACCTCTCTTTCATAGTCCACAGATCTCGGCATGCATTTGCACTACAGCAGAATCACACGGCCTTGTCGTCATACCCCGCCCTACCCTACTCCCTCTCTTCCCCCACCATCCAACGCGGTGAAGATCCCAGACGCCAGGTGCCAGAAAGGGAAAAAAAAAGCGAGCCGATTCGATCCGAGCCCAGCACAGCCGACCCGACCCGACCCGAGCCCGAGTTCAACTGGGTACAGGTCTCGCTCAGGGCCTCAACTAGGTTCACTTGGCACCGGCACCGGCACATCTCATTGCGGTATCAGCGCTGTTATCCGTCCCACCGACTTCCGCCGACTTTCGCAGCGGCAGCTTGCCCTGCAGTTCACTTCGGCTCCATTACAAGTCCAAGGATTTTGGCTTCTCGGCTTTTCACTTATCTCATCTGCCATTCGTCTGCTGGCCACCCGCTGCCCATTGCCCGTTGCCCACTGCCTCCACCATCTTTCTGCGCGCTGACGTGGGAGGGCGATCATTGGTATCAGCGGTCATCCCCTCTTGCGGAGCTGAGTTGTGGAGTTGAGCTGCTGAGCCGAGCTGATGGCCCAGAGGCTGGGCAGCGTTGCGAGGAAACAGGCAGAATAGGCGAAAGGGCAGTGGAGGCGGAGGTAAGAAGAAAGAGGGAGCTTGTCCTCTGCCTTTCGCCTTTTTGCCTTTAGTTTTTTTGCATGTTTGACTGAAAGCTTCTGAAAGGAGCTTGAGAAATCAGGCTGCTGAAAGGAGATCTTGTGGCTAACAGGAAGCACAGAGCTATCAGGCTCTTGGGCCATTGCGGTACTGACTATGGGCTCCATCTTTAGTCCTTGATCTTGATCTTGTAACTAAATCGCAGGTAAATCCATCAAGGCAAAACCATCAAGGCAAGTTGCGTGCGGCAAAGGAGATAAACTAGAGCACAATCTAGTGGAGGGTACCATGAGGTCAGGTCGTGTTCGGGATAGCGTAATACTCAAAAAAGAGTCAAAAAACGGAGGCGGAAAATCATGATGTTGGAAGAAGAAAGAACTGTACCACCATCAGAAACAGAGCTAGCAATCATGAATAATTGCTCTCTAATAGAGGCATCAGTAGCTGGAAACGCCTCTGGACAACTACAAAATGTGGAAACAAGAAAAAAAAAAAAAAAAAAGCAGTCTTCTTATCAACCTAAAATCTTTACAAAATTTTCCTTCTTAAAAACCGCAGGGGACACCCTATTTTCAAACATAACAAACATTACAGGTCTTCAATCACCTCTTCAACCCTTACAATTAAGTCAATCAACACTAGCTATTGAAGACTTGAAATCAATTCATGAAAGGAAAAGTCCTGACACAAAAAGAAGTGTAAACATAACAACCACCAGCCCCTTACAAACAACCTCAACACCTCAAAATGGTAAATTACGGATAAGCTGCGTAACAACAGGAAGAAATTTAACTAGAAATACCGAGCAAGCTCAAGTATATAGACAAGAGGAGATAATTGAGATAATTAAGATGACCAATGATGATCAAGATAATAATTACGACATATCAGCAACTGGCCTCAATCTAAATGGTGATAGGAGATCCACAAACAGCGAAAATAAACTTGATGACTATGACACAATTAACAATCTTACAATTAACAACCAATCAAACCAACTAAGCCAACTAAGTCAAACAAGTCCTGGGGAAAAATCATTGCTCAAGGGAACTGACTGCAGTCAAACAAGGAAGGACGAGGCACAGGATGTCATGGGTCTAAAAGTGCTACGGCCTATCTTTCCCACAAATAAAGTCCTATCAAATTATCAACCGGAGTCAAGCAGGGGGAGGGGGGGAACTAAGAAGCCAACCACAACAGAAAACGCCACTAATGACACAGATATCATAGAGATCTCCTCATATCTGGGAACAGAAGACTGGAATGACCTAATGGCAGCTTATAGCCAAGATACAAACAGGAATGGGCCGAATACGGCAACCACAGGCAATATAATTGATTTACCACATGACCTATCGGACGGAGATGAAAAGAAAAAGGAAGACCAAAAGGATATGGTAGTTTCAGCTTGCGCAGATGACTCATCAAAAAACTCCAGTCAGGGAACGGCGTGGGCCAGCTTGCTAAATACAATACAACTTCTTGTAGAAGCACTCCAATACCAGTCAGATAAGATGGATGCCCAGCTGACTCTTTTAGACACTTTGGCTGTTTTTGTGGTTGCTATCGACTGGAAACTGGGAGCACTAACTACACTGCTACAAAATAAACAGGACCAAACCCACAACAGGGATGTGGGATGTGGATGCGGCCCTGTTATTGACAAACTGGCTACACTATCATCAATGCTGTCTGACTTATGCATACAATTAAAAAAGCCCTTGCTAAGAAAGGACAGCTATTCGTGCATCAGACAAATGGATGTAGAAGCAGACAAGCACTCCCTTGAAACTTGTATTTCAATCCCGATTGACAAAACAAAATGTACAGGACCGACAACGACTGGGACAAATGGTCATCGGGGGGAGATGGACAATTTGATTTATAAAAAAAACAAATAAAGAAGTAAAAGACACGGTAGCAACAGCAGATCAACGATCTGCAGTTCAAATGGAAGTCAAGGTCGAGAAGCAATCCAACGCAAAACAAAGGAGGGCAAAGAAACGTAAAGGTAGAAATCAAAAACCAAACGTGGCTCTTGAAGGTTTCAGGTGTCTCTTTGGGTCAACGTCTCAATTTGACGAACACGAACCCAATCCTCAGGATAAGATCAGTAAAAAGGAAGAAGCGAAGACCGACAAAGGAACCAACAAAACCGTAATATTAAATGCTTCACAATCTAGAGAATCTAGCAGATCGCCAGTGGTATCGGCGAACGGCAGCAAAACTAAGGAGCAAGCGCAGAACCAGATAGTAAAGCAGAACATCACGGATCCATTGACCATGGTTACTGAAACGTCCTCCACCAAAACATATGGAACAAAGCATACGATAAAAAACGTACAGATAATACAACAGGCGATACAAAACGGGGAACTTAAAGAAATACACGAAGATGGATCGGTCCCCATCAAACAAATACCACAATCCACTGACACAAGATTAATTAATAGAAATGATATTAAAGAATATAGAAGGGAAGAAGGAATTGGAAATGGGAACCCAAAATCAAACACTGGAGAGGAAATTCTCCGCCATGGTGGGTGGAAAGTTACTTCACCCCTACCAGAGCAAGCACTAGTGAGAATACTGTAAGGACATGAACTTGCACAAGGACACAATAACGAGTGCAATAACAAAACTAGTTGTATGGATACAATAAAAGATGCATCAAATATTGTTTGGTTTACTCCGGACTACATCTCAAAAGGCAAGCACGATATACTGAATAGAGGAAACATCTTACGGCTGCTAGCTCATATTCGATCTTTAGCAGGTGTCACAACTCAGGATCTGGATTCTATTCAATTTCGATCAGAAGCTGGAACGAAGGCCGAAAAAACAAAAGCAACATGGACAACATCTTTAGTTGCACAAAAAATTTTGGCAGAAATTATGATCTTTAAAGATTGGGGAATAACAATTGCCCCATACATAAAGCCAAAATATCCTGACTTATTAATTCCTGTGGCAAGAGATGGAGAACAACATTCCTCTAACAGGAAGGGACTAACAGTACTTAGAGGCGCCAAAGGGATGGAAGGAGCAAGAAGCGCGGAAGATCTTAGGGCCAGAGGTTGTACCTCTGCCGGTACATCACAAAGCTATCCTGATTTAAGATGGATCTCAAGAACAATAAATAATCAGTTAAACTGACAAACGGAAAACCAAATGGAAATAAAAAGGCAAAACCAACTGAATATATGCTCATGGAACATTAATGGTCTTGCCTCTAAAATGACCGACCTGGAATTCGTTAGTTACTTACGATCCTTTGATATTATAACCTTGCAAGAAACATGGCAACTAGAACCTCCACATCTGCATGGATTTCTTCGCTTTTTCACCAGTGCGGTGAAAACAGCAAAATTTGGTCACCCACAAGGGTGTCTAGTAACTTACGGCTCGGTTGTAAGTGGCTATGATATCAAGAACTTAGGTTTTTCCACTTCAGATCTAAAAATAATAAATTTGTCTTCCTCCACCCAAAGTAAGAAAGGCCTTGATCTTACACTGATCAACGCTTATATTCATCCAAAAACGAAAGGAAAGGTTGCAAAAGATCTATATAAATGCCTAGACAAAATCATAACTGATACTTCAATAACAGATGTTATGATCACCGGGGATTTAAACCTCAATTTGATGGGAATCTCAACGAGCGACGAGAATCGCAATCAAAACGTAGCCTGGAATATTCCACATCAAGAGGCTATACTAACATCCATACAATCAAAGCTTGGAGAGGAGGTCTTAGAGAATCTCGAGCGCTATAATCTCAAAGCACTGAACGGGAGATTTAGCGGAGACACTCCACCAGCGTGCACATTTTACACCACAAGAGTAAGCAAAATACTGGACTATACTTTTATGCCACTATCCCTATTCCGCCACATTGTCTCATTTAAAATAGGGGAGAAGGCAGATAGCGATCACTGTCCTCAGGAAATTATACTTAATATCATGAAACCAAAACTTGAACAATCGCGGGTACCGAATGAGCTAATTTGCACCATCAATTATAAAAGGATTAAATACTCGGCAGTCACGGATGGAGACATAGAAGTAATGGCAAAACAACACTTAGAGGGGAGAATTGGAGGAAGCGAGGTTGAGAAATAGGAGAGCTTTACAACCACTATGGCAGGTTACACTACAACCCTAAAAATTCAACATACAAAGAAGGCTAGCAATATGCTCCCACTTACAAAAGACCACAGAATAAAAATAAAAGGTATAAAAAAAGACATCGCACGAACAATGCGTCAACTTAGACACCTCCCAAGCGACATGGTAAGACATAACCATTTGCAAGAATTAAAAAACCACTAAAAAAAACTAAAAGGGAAGCAAATAGAGCAATTGAGGATAACCTGTGGGCAAAACTTCATTCTGATATTAAGCTGAATGATGAGGCAAAATTTTGGAGAACAATTAACTCCTTTATGAATCCTAGGCATGAAGGAATCTCTTCAAACATCAGCGAACAAACATGGGTAAACTATCTTAAAGGTCACTTTACACAACACAAAATCAACAATTTGACGACAGTTGTTGATGACAACGAACCAATTCCTTTGTGCGATATTTGGTATAATCAGCCAGCGCGAACTACGAGTACAGGTGTGACAAAATTCCAAAAATTAATTGAGCGCCAAATCAAAAAAGAGAAGCGGGATGGGGCACCAGGTCCGAATGGTATCCCTCCTATCCTTTACAAACTGAACGAAAAGAGATGCGCTGAAGCCCTTAAGCCACTGTTTCTGGAAATCAAACATTTCAATGTCTTGCCTGTCTCTTGGAAGGGCTCTATCATCTCCCCAATATTTAAGGCAGGGGACAAAACTTTACCAAGCAATTACAGACTGGTTGCCCTTCTGAATAAAGAAGCAAAATATTTCGCTGGAATCCTCTTGGAGGAACTGCGGGCTTGGGCCATAGAACACTCTCTAATTCCTGCTAACCAGACAGGTTTTGCTAAATCTGTTGGGACATCAACAAACATCTTGGCTATGGGTCTGCTAATTGACAAGGCAAAAACAAAAAAAATGCCAATCCATTTGTGCTTCATAGACTTTAAGGCATCTTTCGATCATATTAATCGGAACCTTTTATGGGCAAAACTAAAGAGATGGGGGATATCAAAGCCTCTATTAGACTTGTTGATTAACTTACACAGCGACACATGGGTACAGGTGAAGCTCGGTGATGGCTCCCACCTGTCAAGACGCATCCCAACAAACAATGGTCTAAAACAAGGATGCGTCTTGGCCCCAGCACTCTTCAACTTGTTCTTAGGAGATCTCACCCCGGTGCTCAACAATTGTAATTCTCATGCACCAAAACTAGGGGCCAAATACTGTCCTCGTTACTTTATGCAGACGATTTGGTCTTAATCAGCCACACGAAAATAGGGATGCAAAATCTTATCGATGCAACAAAAAGATACTCTGATGAGAATCATTTGACAATAAATTTGGAAAAGTCCAAAACAATGTCAATCAATAAAAAAAGAAAGACATCAAACAGTTGGTTCTGGAATGACAACCGTCTAGAGGACACAAAAATGTATAAGTATCTAGGGGTCAAAATTGATAGTGGTGGCCAGTTTATTTTACAAAAAGAAAGCATCAGAGGAAAAGGTATTGCTATTGCAGTGTCGTTAAAAAACACTAAATGGAAAACTTACCAGCCCATCTCTTCTCCCCTTGGTACAAGTTATACGTTCCAAACTGTTGCCTACCATTACTTATGGCAGCGAAGTTCAAAGAGGAAAAGATGCAGGAATTCTAGACAAAACTGTGACATCAGTATATAGGATTATCTTCGGCCTGCCCAAATATACCTCCCCGGCTCAAATGAGGCTAGAGTTTGGTGGCCAGAAACAGGCACTTGCGAGACAGGGGGCATACATAATTACGTGGGACAAAATCAGGAAGGCAAAACAAGGGACCCTTAATAGCCTACTATGGTCAGAACTACAGCGGAACCCAGCATCGCAAGCTGCCAACTACTTGGCCAAAAGCCTGATGAATCTAGGCCTAAATGAGCTGTGGAACACTCCCACCAACCATATCATTTGGCGATGCAGCGCGCGCAACGAAATTCGTTTAATTCATTTTTTTTGTAACTTACCTGAACTCGGCCGTATGCCGCATTTTGCAACCCCCCACCCTGCCCCTCCTCTGCGCCACGTCACCGCCCCGGTAAAACACCCTACACGGGCCATCACTGCTTTTCTCCAAAGAGAAGGGTAATCTTTTGACTTGTATTATGCCTTGGTCAGGTTAAGCATTATTATAGCCCACCACCCTCTACACTGGCAGAACATGTATTTACTATGAAAGAGACAAAATATTCTATATAATCAGCCAGAATTGATTAAATATCTATATTTATATCATGTTTAGCCAGCTGATTTGGTAGGGTTGCCAAAGGGGCAAAAAGTATTTTTGTGGTGGTGGTGGTAAAGCCGTGTGTAGGGTGCAGAGAGCAATAACTGGTTACTCCTTAGTGACATTTGGAACACATCAAAATGAAACAATCTAGCAAACATGTTTATTGAATGTAGTTAATATTTGCCTGAGGTAATCACTTCATTTAAAAGTATATTGCTTACAGATAGATCTTATCATTCTTTGAACAGCAGCTTGTTTCTAGGTGCCCAGCTTTTGCAGGATTTTAGCTCTTTAATTAGATCATATTAAGTCGTCTCATACACGCCAATCAAAGCAGGAATTATAGAGCTGAATTCCCCAGGTATTAAACTGTACTTAGTTGCTAGTCGCTTTGCGTTGGGAATGTGGCAAGATGATTTTGCATCACCTGGTGTGAGTCAATTGTCAACTCTCTCTCTGGGCCAGTTATCTGAAATATTTATATATACTGCAAATGTTTAGAATTGGTTCAAAGTCGCTCTCTAGTATGAACAAAGATTTCAAAGTGAGTACTGCATTTCAGCAAAAACATGTCTACTAAAATGTAAATTATGAAAAAATGCCCATCATTAAGTAATCACACTTGACACTCCATCAAAGTGCAAAAGGCCATTTATTAGGAAATGAATGCTAATAAACTCAAATCAGTTTGACACTGATTAACATAGAACATCTTATTATATCCCCCCTCATTCTCTCTTCCCCCCAACTTTCACCCATCATGTTGCTTCACTCTTCCTCACACCTCTTCCTCCCTGAGCTCCTTCCATCCTCAGACTGATTCTCACTTCTTTTTCCCAAGCATCGTTCCATGAAAAATGTCCTTGCCCTAACCTGGGCATTCTGCACGCTGTCATCTTTCGCCGATGTACACCCCACCGAGGGGGGTAGGCCTGCATTTGACTCCCATCCCCCCCCACTCTACTGCCTTATCAATTTTCTTGCAGCCCATCCTAGTTATGGTATCCAAGAGGACACTGCCCCGACCCCCACTGGGCGGGTGGGTGTAAACAATGAAGCCTGTCGCACAAGGGCCATGAGCCAAAGAAAGGATGCCTGTCTCTTGAGGCTAATATATATTCCCTAGCCTATATTCCTCCCCCTCCCCCAACCCACTGACCCTGTCCTCCGACTTCGTTCCCTTCACAAAAGATCCCATGGCAAGACTAGGCTGTGCTCCTGCTTCTTTTGGGACCCTCCATCGTCAAGTAATCACACGCGACACTCCATCAAAGTGCAACAGGCCCTTTAATAGAACAGGATTGCAAATAAACTCAAACAGTTCAACAATGATTAACATCTAACATCTTAAACAGCATCTTATTATAACCCCCTCATTTTCTCTTCCCCCCAACTTTTACCCATCATCCTGCTTCAATCTTCCTCACACCTCTTACTCCCTGAACTCCTTCCATCCCAAGACTCATTCACACTTCTTTTTCCCAAACATCGTTCCATGAAAAGCTTCCTGGCCCTAACCTAGGGCATCCGGCACACTATCATCCTTCACCTATGTAACCCCCTTCTCCCCTGAGGGTTGGGTAGGCCCGCTTCTGACTCCCCACCCCCCACTTTACTGCCACCCAGTAAAAACTCTGGAGGGCGTTTTGCTGCCCCACACACGCATCCACTAGAACCAAACATACGGGTGTTCGTTCACTGGCACCAAATGGATTCCTCCCATAAACTCCCTAGCAAATCTCCCAGTTCTATCAGATAATATGAATTGCCCATCTCAGAAAGATGCACATCATCCGTTCGGTACAGAACTGCTTCACACACTGGAATTTCCCCATGCAACAAGACCGAGATGCCGTTCTCCCCAAAAGAAACCCTGATTGCCAAATTCAGCTTTCTCCTGGCCTTGTCAATAGCCCCTTACTTCAGAGCACCCCTCCATTTCCTCCTGAACACAAATTCAGTCCATATGATGCAGATCCCCGTCAACCTTTGTTGAATCAGATCCAAGTCCCTTTGCATGTGTTGCAGTAGGGTCAGACCAGAAAGCTGCACCAAATAATTTTCCCCCAAATGGATCAGCAGCATGTCTGGACACCCCCACTTTGGGACCGCAGTCACTAAGAATGGCAGCAGGTTACCCTATCTCATCTCACTCTTTCCCCACCAGAGCACCTCATGCCGGCTGCTGGGCAATCCTAGGTTATGTCCATAGATCTGGTGTTCCGTATACTTCTCTGCCCTGTGAATAAAAGAGTGTCCAACCATCCACGTAACTATTTTTGCACTCCCGGGGCTGCTTATGCACCCTATGAAAAAAGAAGAATGTTAGCGATACATCTCAACACCCCACAGAGATCAATCAATCCTAAACTCCCTTCTCATTTACGCACGTCTCTTGCAGCTCTTGGGCCTCCACCTGCCAATCTTACGAATCCGCGACTAAGTCCAACCCAATCGTGCAGCATTTGACACTCCAATCTGGAAGGAATGCTTCCAAAGTGAGCCAGATTCCTGCCCAAAAGTCTCAAAGTCAAGTGAAGCACACTCAAAAGCTGACAAGTCATAAGCCTAGACCCATTTTCATGGCAGAACATTGTCACCTGCCTGAGCCCACGCCAGGCAGCAAATTTACTCCATTCCTTTACCGGACATGCCTCTGCACTACCCCCTGCTGTAACCAAACCCACTTACCCCTTACCAACTGATAGGTTTGCGATTTTCTCAGCCAAAGACCCAACCTACGCCCTTCCAAATGCACAACACCACACAACAATCCCAAAAGCTCAGACACCCTAAAGGCACTGAAAAGCATCCATATCATGCACAGTCGAAACAGAGTAACCTCAAAAAGATCAACACAACATTCAGGCACACGCACAACAGATCAAGCAACAAATCAAATGTAATCACCTCCCTCAACTTCTTACTATACCCCGATCTCTCTCTGCCCCAACCTTTTGAAATTTTCCCCAACATTACATCCTGCGCGGGGTGAAACTCCCAATACAGCTTCTCATAAAAGGATAAACCAGCCAGTTCACCTGGTATGGTGGCATGTGACAAAAATTTGTCAATCAAAAACAAAACCTGAACGCTCTCATGCCCCCCACTCCCAGATTTCCACAGGGACTGTTGTCTTGTAATCCTCCGCTCCCTGTGCCAGACAGCAATAACGCTGCCACTGTAAATGAGACAAGGAATCAGCAATGGAGTTGTTTACTCCAAGTACTCGCTTGGCCTTAAAAACTATGTTCAGTTGTAAGCACACAAAGTAATCTGCGCAGCAAATACAACACTCTCAAATCTCTCGTCTACCACAGTCATGTTGTCCACAAGGACAGCATGTCCCTGTTTGCAAATTCCTCACACCAAACTGCCAATGCCACCAGCAGGGGAAAGAATTCCAAAAAGGCAACAGTGTGCCCTGTATCAACCAAGTCCCTGGCCAGACCTCTGCACACCAACCTCCAACCCAAAAGAAACCAATTTGATGCACTCGCATACGTGTCAGAGAAAATCTGTACCTGCCACACTGTGTACTCCTCAAGAAAATGCATGGAAACCCCATTGAAATTCTGCAAGAAAGACTTTTCAAACCTGCAGTCCGCCCTCATCCCTATGGAAATACATATCCTTTGATGTGGTAGAATGACCCCCAACATGGCCAAGCCCAATCTCCTGCAAAATGTCCACCACCCCATACTACCTTACAAGCAAAGTTCAGGAAACCTAACAACTTCTGAGTTCCAATCTCCTCACTCCCAGCAACTCCTAAGGAAGGCGTGGATCTCCAGTAACTTGTCCCTAGGCAGCCTGGCCATCATGTGAACCGAGTCCAACTCATTGACCAAGAACGTCAAAACTGTGGAGGGGCTCTCTGTTTTTTAGGTGACAGAGCGACCCCAAAAGATCCCGCCATGACCACAAAATGCCTCAGCGCCCTGAGGCATTCTCCTGATCCCACTTCGCCCACAAACAGGAAGTTATCCAGGGTTGTGAGACATGCCACGATGTTCGCTATCCCTCACAAAAATCCACTGCAGTATGAACTGAAAGTTCCAAAGAGAGCACAAGAGATGGGCAGCACTCTGTCGTCGTAAATCTTCCCATTCAATTGCATCCCCAGGATAGGGAAATACTCCGCGTGAATAGGCACATCCAGAACTCCGACTTGATTTCACATTTTGCCAGCTCTAACCACCCCACCACACACTCTGATCAATCGAATCACATCGCTGACCAAAGCATACTCCACTCTTGTGTCCTTAGCAGCAATATAGTCATTTACTGAGGACCCTTTCGGCCACAACAAATGATGGATCAAACTAAATTCGCTACCACACCCAAAGGGGATACAATCAAATCAGACAGTGACCAGGCTTGAAAAGGACCCACAATTATGTATTCAGCAATCTACTTCTGCAACTTGTCAATCACAACACCAGGGGAAATCTTGGCTGACCTCAAATTGTCAGCCCACCTCCTTGTCCTGGGACCTTGTATCCCACCCTGATATCTTCCCGAAAACCCCACACCAATCTCAAAGCAGCTTCTCTGTCAGGATAAAGAGCCAGCTATGGTAGTAGTGCTCCCAGCCTAATTGGCATAAGAGCCCTTGCTCCAGTAGGGTCTTGAGGCCCCTTTCACTTGGACGCCCTCCATTGTTCTGAGGGTCTTGCCAGGGTAAAATACTGTGTAATGGGATGTCTACCGCCAAAGTTCATGTTTGAACTTCACATGGGTACCAGGAACAGGACCCCTAGTTGAAATTCCAAGAGGCTCCAACATCCATGCCCAAGGTCCTTATGTCAGCGCCCACGCCCTGCTGGGCAGGACGCAGCTTGAAGGGCTTGTATGTAAGGGGGAGGCCACTCGCCATGTGCGTCGAGGCTGTAGACTGGATCGAGGACATTCATTACATCCACAACTCAGAATCCACATCCCCCCAAGGTTTCTCTAGATTAAGGCTAACCGGGTCCCCAAATTCCACATCACTACTGAGCCAAGCGTACCCTCCAAAGTGCAGCTTCAGCTTGTGAATTATGTCCATGTATTTGAATAAGACTATGGTCCTATCTGCTTCCTTCTTGCAGTAAATGCTGGCATATATCGAGAAAGCCGACTTCCAATTTTCTATAGTATTAGGCACCCTCAGCCTCCTAGCCAGTTCCCATTCCACATCTCTTGAACCCCTCTTTGGCCTGAATGTCCCTATGTAGAAGTTTAAAAATGTCTACACATTTGTGTTTTCATATCCGATTCTTGGTCTTTTCTGAAACATGAGACCCCAGGGGCATTGCCAACCCCATGTAGGGCAACCGTTTCTTATGCACTCCCCCCTCTTTGTCATCCTTATCTCCAGCCTCTGATACCTTCTTAGGGTCTGGGAAACCTCTGACCTCCCCTATGTCCTGACGTCCTTGACAGCTACCAATTTACCATCATCTGAGACCCCTCTGGGTCTGCACAGCCCCCTTATCAATTCTCCCATCCCCCACTCCCACAGATTTGCACTTCTTTACTGTCAATCCCATATTCTGATGCTCCCAGACAGCCCACCAGTTGCCCTTACCTTTGGGTAGCTGGCCATGTCCCTTCTGCCTTTTGGAGCTTCCCGTGTTTGCCTCCTTCTGCCATCCGGCGCTAGCTGCAAAACACCAACTGAAGAGGGCATTGCATCACAACTCCCCCTGCCTGTGCCTTCCATCCTCATCATCACACACTTCACCTTCCTCCCATTTATCACCACCTTCATCATAATGTAACCCCAACACATCCGCCTGATCACATATCTCAACCGCGGACCGCTCTGCAGAAGATACACACATCATTCCAGCACATGCCCCTTCAGACAGTGTAGAGGGCTCCACCGTGTACTGTGTCCAATCCAAAGCCACAGAGGGAAGGCCACCAATGACCCCCCTATTGCTTTGGACTAACATCCATTTGGATGCTGAGATAGCCGAGCCTCGGCCAGGTAGAATCGACTTTGGCGGCCATCTTGGTTTGGGGCAGCGTTTCCACGTTCTCTATTGGCCACTATAAAAGGACATCCCCTATCAAGCACTCCTATTCGCTGTGCATTTAATCCCCTCCTGAGGCGGAAGCCGGGAGGTTGCTGCTTTATTTGTTTGATTATAATTTCGTTTCGCACCTTTTAAATCCTCGCCGTATTTTTAGCTTTTAACTCCACTGCACTTGGCTTGAAAAACGAAGCTTAGCTGCACTGTTTAGTAATTGTGACTGATTTACTCTGTTTGATGTAAAAGTGGCAGAAATTATCCCCCTGCCCCCCGCTTGTTTAACTTAGCACTCACCCTGATACTCGGATCACCCTCAGCCGATTTGGATGCTGAGATAGCCGAGCCTCGGCCAGGTAGAATCGACTTTGGCGGCCATCTTGGTTTGGGGCAGCGTTTCCACGTTCTCTATTGGCCACTATAAAAACGGAAGGCAATGCCTCCGCGCAGCGGACGCGTTCAGCGGACGCGCCGAACCTGCGCCGGAGTCGTGCCTGAGTCCTGCCCGTCTGCGCCCGTCCGCGCTGAGGACGGGCTGGACGGCTGGACAACTGGCCATTACAAGGCAGGCGCCCCTGTCCTGAAATACTCCTTAAGGGAAATGCTGCGGCTTAAGCCCGCCCCTGCCCCTTGCTCACATCGCTACAGACCTGAGGATTATTTGACATGTCCTAGCTGTGCGTGCTTTCCGATTGATGCAGATGAGCCTCTGCTTTCTCTTTCCTCTGCTCCTCTGGAGTCTTGCTCTTTATCAACATCTAAAAATCCCAGCGAGTCCTGTCTTGTTCTCAATGCTCGCTCGCTCATTAAAAATAACATTGTATTCAAGGAACTGGTCTTAGATAAAACACCTTCTTGGGTTTTTATTACGGAGACCTGGGCCAAAGACTCCTCGGGTCCTGATCTGGTTGAAGCGGTCCCTGAGGGTTACTGCCTAACTCGATTTGACAGATTAGGCCGTGTTGGCGGTGGTCTGGCTATTTTATATCAGGACAAATTTCACTGCCACACTATACCCCTTTCTGACCCCAAGGACACATTCCAGGTCCTATATTTTTCCCTCTCCGATTCTGCTAATCCAGCATTTAATGGAATCTTGGTCTACCGCCCCCCTGGCCCAAGAGCAGGATTTGGGCTGAAATTGATGCAGGTTCTGGAACCCTATTTTGGCCGACAAAATCTGACCATTCTAGGTGATTTCAATTTCCATCTTGAGCTATTGGAGGCTCACGACACTATTTCCTTGGTAGAAATAATGTCAGCCTGCGGACTCACCCAGCTGGTGAACGGTCCCACCCACCGAGCGGGGCACACGCTCGATGGCATCTTTTCTAACGACCCTAGGCTGACAGCTGCCAGCCCCTTCCATCTCTCCTGGTCGGACCATCTGGCCGTTCCCTTTAATATGATGTATCCCTCACGGGGCTATATTAGAAGGGCCTCGAGCACCATGGAAGTGCGAAGGAACCTCAAAAAGATCAGGGAAGATTCCCTCCATCCATGGACAACCAGTCTGTCCATTCCTCAGGAGGCAGATACCTCCACTGCGGTCTCTATATTTGAAAATACCATTGCTGAGGCCTTAGAGGAACTTGCTCCTGCAAGGTCTTGCTATTCTGCTAGAAAAAGACCTTCAGCTCCCTGGTTCTCCGAACAGCTCCGGCTTCGGAGACAGGATGTAAGAAGGCAGGAACGCTTATGGCACTCTAGTTGGGCCCCTAAGGATAGAGAAGCCCATAGGGTCCTGCTTAAAAATTACAAACTGGAAGTTATTAAGACCAAGCAGGAATACTTCACGGCACTCACCTCTTCATTGTCATCTCCTAGAGAACTCTTTAGGATTGTCGATTCCCTTACGACCCTTCAGACACCGGATCCTGTGGTTGCCTCTCAGGACCTGTGCAACAAGATAGCCGCCTTTTTCCAGTCAAAAATCGCCGACATCTATGCTGCTCTGGAGGTCCAAAAATCCCTGACCGCCGTTCCCTTGCTGCCTGCTCTCCCTGAGCCCAGTGTTGCTGAATCCTCTCAACATCAGGACTTGATTTCCTTTCCTCCCCTTTCCTGTCAGGATCTTGAAATCCTGCTTGATAAAACTAAATCTGGCTCTCCGTTGGATGTCTGCCCGCTAAAGATCCTCAAGCAGTGCAGAGAATCTCTCCTTCCTCCTCTGGTTGACATCATGAACAGAGCGATGAAGGAAGGCATTTTTCCCCAGCAGTGGAAGAATGCTGTTGTAAAACCTTTGCTTAAAAAGCCTTCTCTGGACCCCGGGGTGTTAAAGAACTTTCGCCCCATTTCACTGCTCCCGGCTCCCGCAAAGATGCTCGAAGCCCATCTAAATAAACATCTGGCTGCATTTGTGGAGAGCTCGGGCTGTTTGGATCTCTCCCAGCATGGTTTCAGGAGGGAACACAGCACTGAGTCTGCCCTCACCATAGTGCTGGATACCATCCGCACTAGAGTTGATGAGGGTCAGACCTCCCTCCTGATCCTTTTAGACCTCACAGCGGCCTTCGATACCCTGTCTCCTGTGGTGTTAACATCTCGCCTGAGGGAGATTGGGGTCCGCGGGCCTGCTCTGGGACTCCTTTCCTCTTTTCTCGACCATAGAGAACAAAGGATAATGCTGGGATCGTTTCTATCTCCATCCCTGTCTGTGCAATGTGGGGTCCCTCAAGGGTCAGCGCTCAGTCCTACCCTTTTTAATATCTATGTGACCCCCCTTGCCAGACTCATTAGATCTTTTGGGATGGAGGTAGTTTCCTACGCGGACGACACCCAGATCTTAGTCTCTCTCTCCCAGCCAGCTACATCAACTGCCGCCAATTTTAGATCTTGCATGGAGGCAGTTGGCCAGTGGATGATCCACAATTCACTAAAACTGAATGGGGAGAAGACGGAGGTGATGGTCTTTGGAGGAAAGGAACCGATCTGGTCGGCGGAGTGGTGGCCGAACTCGCTGGGCGTATGTCCCGAGCCCACCTTGTCAGCAAAAAACCTGGGAGTTATGATCGACCCCAACCTTAGTATGTGCCAACAGGTCAACAGGACTGTTTCGACCTGCTGGGGGATTATCCACATTCTGAGGAAAATCAGGCACTTTTTGTCACCCCAGGCAAGAAAGCAACTTGCTGTCGCTCTTTTGGGTTCGCGACTGGATTACTGCAATGCGCTGTATGCAGGGCTGAACAAGAGTCTTCTACAGCGCTTGCAGGTGGTCCAGAACGCGGCAGCGAGATTGGCTCTTGACCTACCAAAACGTGCCTCTGCCACCGAAGCCCGAAAACAACTGCACTGGCTCCCCGTTGAATACCGGATCCTTTTCAAATCCATGTGCCTGGTGTATAAAGCCTTAGCTAAACCCAGCCCTACAAGCATGGGATCTATTCTTTCTCGGCATAACCCCAGTAGAAATCTTCGCTCCAGCCACAAACTTCTCCTCTCTGTACCCCGTGTCAGAAAAGCAAGATGGGGAGGCAAGGCCTTTTCCTTCCTGGCACCTAAGTGGTGGAATGCCCTCCCTTTGGAAGTAAGATCCAGTCCCTCTCTGCAAACTTTTAGATCCGCGCTTAAGACTCACCTTTTTACACGTGCATTCCCGTAGTGGTGCTTTGTATATTCTGTTTATTGTTTATTGATTTTGATAGGCGCCTTGATACCTTCGGGTTTAGTCTGCGCGTTATAAGTTGCATAATAAATAAATAAATAAAATCCAGGGGCCGTCACACACCCTGTTGGGATTTCCAACTGACTGCCAGCCTCAACTGCTGGCATTATCACTCTGCCACCCGCCTGGCTACTCCAACCCTGTGGTTCCCCTGCGCTACCGGCCCCCCGGCCTGCAAAAGCTCCAACACACTCTTTCCCATCTGGTCCTCCCCAGGTACCAAAACCCAGCACCTTCTACCCCAGGCAGCCCCTACTCCATCCCTCACCCCAGTGGCACCCTTGACCTACTTCACCTGTACCCCATGCTCCAAGAAGCCATCCATCTCCCTAGATAACCTCTCCCACTGCTCCTCTGTTTCCTGGATTAGCCTGCTCACCCTTGTGCCCCAAACAAGTATCAGCCCCCCATCTGGCCCTCAGCATGGTCAGCTAATGAGACCTTTCAATGCCCTTTACCTTGTGCCTCCCACTGGCTGCCACTGCCCCTCTGGCCTGCCCAGAAAGGTCTAGAAACCCTTCTCTGCTGCCGACAAATCCCGGATTGGAGGCTCCCCACCGATGCACAAGATCCACTGCCCTTCAATTCTGTCCCACCCCCTGTTTACATTTGAGCGCTGCTGGGCCACAGTCAAGCCCCTACCGTTGGGCGGTTGAAGGCAGGGTGCTGGCGTCTCCCACAGAGCAGATATCTCGGGCCTCATTGGATTTGTTGCGTCTCCATCCAGCCTACCCCTTTTCCCCGCAGCCTTATCTTTGGGCGACATGCATGCCAACACTGCTGCTACAACGCCGCCCAATGATGCCCTGGTTGTTTGGAACATACCCACCCAGGCATCTTCCAGTCATGCCTGGCCGAAGCAAATCCGCTCTTCCGGACGCACCAAGTGTGCACAGCGAGGCCGGTACAGCTTCTGCGCTCCCTGCCTTGACTGGCTAAGAAGTCCTATGAATAAAACCACTCCAACAATAACGCCTGTAGCGCAAGGGGCATGAGCTAGAGAGAAGCTGACACTCTCTTGAGGCTCATATATATTTCCTGGCCTAGATCCATCCCCGGCCCCCAACCCACCTGTCCAGTCCTGCCATGTTTTTCCCTTCATGAAAGATTCGATGGGAATACTAGGCTGTACCTATGATTCCATGGGACCCCCAATTCTGAGATTAGAGGCTCTGGCATCATAGTGCCCTTTTGGCTCCCTTAACTCGAGTCCAGCCATAAATATGGCAGAGGAAATTCTGCTCTTAAATTCTCCACCAGTAGAGAATCCTTTAAGGGAGATCGCACCACTTTCTCCAGCAATCTGTAGACTTTCCGGTGAAAGAGAATAATAAGCAAACCAAGGCACTTAATTGAATGTGTTGCCCTGTAATTGATGGAAGACTTTTTCCAATGTGTCCTTCTGCTTTGTACTAATATTCCTCAGATTATCCAAGATATTACTGTGAATAGCTATTCAAATAATTTTAATTGTAATTGTAATTGTAACAGTACTTGTTAAGCGCGATTGCTGCCCGAAAGCGTCCAAGCGCTGAGTAGAAGCAGGGAGTGAACTAGAGGCACTCTAGGAGGAGTCGGATTTGGCAAACAATAGGGTCTTTAGATTTTTGCGAAATGAGAGGAGGTCAGGGTTGGATCGGAGTGAGATGGGGAGGGCATTCCAGAGTTTGGCGGTGTTCAAAGAGAACAGCCTGCCCCCCGACCTGGCTCGCTTCACTCTGGGAACAACAGCAAGGAACGCCTCCGTCGACCGAAGGTTCTTGTTAGGTTGGTAAGGAATGATAAGGTCGGAGTTGATGGCTGGGGCTGTTTTCCAGAAGGCGTGGTGCGCCAAGCACAGCGCCTTGAAGGTAACTCTCTGCCTCACTGGCAGCCAATGGAGAGTTTTCAGAGCAGGTCTGGCTGAGTGAGTGCGCGAGATTTCCAGCAATGTGCGGGCTGCACAGTTTTGAACGACCTGCAGTTTTCGGAGGGTTAACTCCGGTGCCCCTACATATAAGGCATTGTTCGAATCCAGACGAGACTGGATGAGGCCTTGTACCGCCACCTTTTTAGCCTCTAAGGGGAGTAGCGGGAGAACCTTCCTCAAGATCCTAAGTAGGCCAAAGCAGGTGGAAGACAGTTTTTTGGCCTGAGTAGAGAAGGAGAGTTTATTATCCAGCCACACCCCCAGGCTTTTGACACTGTCCTTGGGGGTGGGAGGGGAGCCCAGAACACTGGGCCACAGAGAAGTGAAGGATACGGGAGAGGTAGGGCCTAGGAGCAGAAGCTCCGTCTTATCACCGTTTAGTTTTAGGGAGGAGTTGGTCATCCATCCCTTGACGTCCACCAGGCAGTTTAGGAGGTCGGCTGCGGAGTGCCTATTGTTCTTCGTGGCCAACGAGACCACAAGCTGGGTGTCGTCGGCATATGACACAATTTTAATGCCATATGGTTTGACAACACCCGCCAGCGGCCTCATGTATATGTTGAACAATACAGGGCTCAGAGAAGAGCCCTGTGGTACTCCGCAGCTCAGAGGTTTACTCGAGGACACCATCTCTCCGTCAAAGATCTGAAACGACCTCCCAGACAAAAAGGAATCGAACCACCTTAAAGCGTCACCTGAAACTCCGATGTTATGGAGACGGTCCAGCAGAGTGGTATAGCTGACCGTATCGAAGGCGGCACTTAGATCAAGGAGGATCACTGCCACTGATCCTCCCTGGTCCAGTATCCTTCGAGTTTCTTCGGTGACGGCTAGCAAGGCGGTTTCAGTACCATGCTTTGGTCTAAAGCCTGTCTGGGACGTGTGTAGTAGGGAGTGGTCCTCCAGAAACTGGACTAGCTGTGCGTTTATATGCTTCTCTAACACCTTGCTGGTCCAAGGGAGAAGTGAAATGGAATAGTCGTTTGGGTCCAGGCTGGGCTTCTTCAGCAGCGCCCGTACCATGGCCTGCTTCCACGCTGTGGGGACTGAGCATGCGGAAATAGAAGTATTTAGGAGATCCCGGATGACAGGCAGAGTGGCTGGGCTTGCCTGCACTAGAACTTCTGGAGGGGCGGGATCACGGGGGGAGCCAGATTTTACTTGTCGTGCCACCTTGCTTAGAGTGTCAAGGTCCAGAGGAGCAAAATGCTCAAGGGAAGGCTGATCTGGGTGCCGAGGTGCTGTAGGGGGGGAAGAGTGAGGTATATCCAGAGTTATGTCTGAGGTGGGGAAGGTGGAGTAAATTTTTGTGACTTTATAATGAAAGAAATCCGCAAGCTCGTTGCATTGATCCTTGGTTTTGTTGGATGGGGGTGCCGTATTGGCGATGGAACAATGTTTTATGATCTGGAAAATTTCTTTAGGTTTAGATTTAGCTTCTAAAATTCTCTCAGAATAATAAGTTGCCTGGGCCGTTCTGATCCCTTCTTTATAGACTTTGATCGCCTCTTTATAGGAGGCCTTTTTGTCTGGAAGGAAGTCTAAGCGCCAGGCTCGCTCTCGTTGCCTGCAGAGGCGTTTTAGTTGTTTTAGAGAGTCAGAAAACCAAGGGGCAGATTTCTGTAGTCTATTCGACGAGGATTTGCGAACCGGGAGGATCGAGTCTAACGAATGGGTGATCCAGTTTTCGTAGTGGGAGTTGGCCACATTAGGATCTGGGCCAAGTGAAGGGAGGGTGGAGTCTAGTTTGAGCAGCCAGGACTCCAAAGGAAGTTTGGACCAGTTCCTCCTAGAGGAAACTTGAGGAGGGAGCTGGGGGGTTTTGTGTTTGACCCAGGTGAAAGGGACCAAAAAATGGTCCGACCATGGGAGAGGGATGGGTTGATCGGCAATTAAATCCGGACAGTTACTGAATATGGGGTCGAGTAAATTGCCTTTTTCATGAGTCGGGGCAGCAACCAGTTGGGACAGTTGGAGGGCTTCCAGATCATCTAGTAAGTCCTGAGCAATGTGGTCTGAGGGGGAATTAAAATGGAGATTAAGGTCTCCTAAGATCGTGTAGTTGGCGGCAGAGAGAATTCTTCCCGCTATGGTCTCAGGAAGAGACCTATGAAACTCTTTTACAGGCTCCGGGGGGCGGTATATCAAGCTACCAGAAAAGGTGTTGTTGGCGTTAAACTCTATGCAGAATGCTATGCTCTCACATTCAGGAATAGTCTCTGCTGTGGTATGACATCGGTACTGGCTCTGCAGAATGATCGCCAGACCTCCGCCTCTCCCTACCGGTCTATCTGCTCTAAGGATATAATATCCTACGGGTAAGGCTTGAACTACGTCTGGTTCAGAGTGGACAGTGAGCCACGTTTCTGTCAGAAATACCGCGTCAGGCTTATGTTCTTCAAGCAGCATGGCAATCTGTGTACTGTGTTTGGGCAAGGAGCGGCAGTTTAACATGTACATACGGTACGTTTGTGTTGTGGCTGACGGGGATTTGCGGAATGAGTGCTTGCACCCTGGACAACGGGCGGGTAGTTCTAACGGCGCGAAAGTGTGGGAGCACTGAGAAGTGACAATCCTACCTATACTGTGTAGGGCCGCCGAGCTGTAAGTCCCACTATGGATATCATGAGAGGCAAATTTTGTGGCCCCGGGTCCCGGCTGGTCGCGGACGGGCGCAGACGGGCTTGCCTTAGGCGCGCCTTCGGCACGCCAACGGCGCGCCCGCTGCGCTCGCCCGCTGCGCGTTCTGAAGTTACACATATTTGTGGGGCCGTAAGGCGGGAAGTGGGCGTGGCCTCACGGGGGGCGTGTCCAGCGGCGAAGGCAGCCGGTGCTCGGGTCACGTGAGCGCTAGGTCCGCTCTACCGTGCCCTGAAGTGCGCAGTGTTTACACAGGTTTATCACAGTTTAAAAAAGGTGAGTTTTTAAAATTCGGTGCAATAAAAGCAAAATACAACCTCTCCTGGCTTCCGCCTCAGGAGTCTTAGCTTCACACAGAGCGCTCGCAAATCAGCGCTTTTAAAGGCGGGAAGTGGGCACGGGGGGCGTGTCCAGCGGCGAAGGCAGCCGGTGCTCGGGTCACGTGAGCGCTAGGTCCGCTCTACCGTGCCCTGAAGTGCGCAGTGTTTACACAGGTTTATCACAGTTTAAAAAAGGTGAGTTTTTAAAATTCGGTGCAATAAAAGCAAAATACAACCTCTCCCGGCTTCCGCCTCAGGAGTCTTAGCTTCACACAGAGCGCTCGCAAATCAGCGCTTTTAAAGGCGGGAAGTGGGCGTGGCCTCACGGGGGCGTGTCCAGCGGCGAAGGCAGCCGGTGCTCGGGTCACGTGAGCGCTAGGTCCGCTCTACCGTGCCCTGAAGTGCGCAGTGTTTACACAGGTTTATCACAGTTTAAAAAAGGTGAGTTTTTAAAATTCGGTGCAATAAAAGCAAAATACAACCTCTCCCGGCTTCCGCCTCAGGAGTCTTAGCTTCAAATATAGGAAGTCAGAAGGTTTCTAGGTAGAAAGAATTCCAATAGGTTTCTAGGTCCACACAGGTAGGCTGTCTTTCTTGGCATGGCTGCTTTTTGGGTCCATATTTTTATGTGTTTTTATATATTTGCCTGACAATTAGTGGGGGGAACTTGGGGCCTATTTCTCTTTGTTGCTCCACTTGTAATTTCATTTTTAGCCACCATTTTGGGGATCGCGTGCACAGCTAGGTTAGTGGCCTAGTTGTTTGCACACACCCCCTGTAAGACCCAGTGGTTATGGGCTGGCTAAGACACACAGCAGTCAGTCAGAACCCACCTTTCAAATAGGATGAGTATGATAAACTACACCGATAACCTGTGCTCATCCTCTGGTAACTTGGCACCAAGCAGTCAGGCCAATGCTTAATTTGAGCCGGTGGTTTCCTGTGCTCAACACTGGCACTTAAATGTCAGCATCTGCTCTTGTGACAATCTGCCACATGGTGGCACTGTCTGCCTAATTAGGGATGAGCACAACAACGGCTGTTTATTAATTGAATTTAGATTAACAATGACTAGTAACTGCGACCCAAGCCCTTCTTATAGCTTTGGGGGCCTGGAATATTCTGAATTGTCACACTTGGTAGAGTGTGATGGCTAGTAGTTCAGTAGGTAATGTCGCTGGCAGCCCTGGCATGGGAAAATGGACAGTTCAAGCTGCAGTACTGCAGTGGCCCCCTGAAGATGGCGCTGCACTTATTTTTTGCAAACTAAGCACTGAATCAGGTTTATCCTCAGGGCTCAAGTGTAACGCTTCGGAACAACCACCCGCCTCGCAACAGACTGCATTCGCCTCAAAAAGATTCCACATCGTATGTGTAAAAACATTTGTCCTTGTATTACACACACACTGAAATTGTTATACACAATTGTTAATATTCACTTTTGAAATCACATCAAAACACACATTGTATATACAGTTTACAGTTATATGCAATTGTCGGACTTCCCCCTTGCACGCATGTCAAACAGTCAAGTCTCTGACTATGCCTCATGACCCAGACCCTCAGTCTTTCAACTATACCACCCAATGATACACGTTGCCCCTGCTGGCGCCCTGTTGACTAAATGGCTGAAACCACCCAAAATGGAAAGAAACTGTTACTTAGTTTTGTCTATCCGGATTAGACCACAGGCGCCTGACTGCACATACACGAGGGTGGGATCGCTATTCTCCGTAGACAAAAGGTTTTGACCCAGGAAACTGACGTGTTCCCTGTCTATAGAAATATTTTCCCCTTAAGCAAAGGTAAACCTGACATAGACCCTGGGCAGTCAGCTGCAGATGCCCACAAGACACACAGTACCTCTCAGGTCTCGTCACAATGTTTTCCAAAACAAAGCACCCTGTGGCGTGAGTCCGGGGAGAGGGAGCCAACGACCTCGGACAGAGACTGTAATATCAGGCACTGTTGCCTTCCCGATCTGGCAGCAAAAACAGCCTTAGCTCCCTGCTCAGGTTCCCCCAGCACCCCTGAGACACCACACGCTCGAGAGCACAAGCGAGTACTGGTTCCCATGGTTGCAAGCATGGGTCCCTTAGACTCTGCAAGCTTACCCTGTACTCCTCGAACTCCTTATGTCCCGACACCTCAGATGGCTGCTGATGATGGTGTATGTCAGGACTGTCTATGTCCCAACCACGATCAAGTCCACCTGCCTCTGCCACACCCAGTGAGGTCCTTACGATCTTGTAAAGGCAGTGAGATCCTTTGCGTCCCTGGGATCTCATGGACAGGTGACCCTCTGGGACTGCTTCAAAATCCAGGCCACAACAGTTGGGGCTAGCTACAGGCCAGCAACATCTAGGCAAAATCCACCAAGAGATAGTCCCTTTCTGGGAGCACGACAAGCTCCAAGCCACCACAAGTCTTCAGATGGTCCAGTTGCAGTCACTCCTGCCTTAATGATCCTCATGTCAATGGCCCAGTATTGAACTAGGGTAGTATGGTTCCAAATCAAAAGTGTCTCTGCTTTCACAGGCCGAAGCCCCAGTAGTTATACCCACTATGGCCTTTGAAGACACAATTAGTTCAAAAGGCCACCTTTGAAGTGCACAGGCCATCTCTAAATGTTGTCCTGTCTGCCATCCTACCCCAGGAGGTATGATCACAATCTTTAGTGGGGCCAAGACCCTGCCTCTTGGAATGCAGGTGCCAATTACCCTCCATGTAACCATCCTAGAAAGGCCCTTCAGATCCGAGGTCTGCAGTTTCCCTTGAACCCCTCATTTATGGCCCTCTATAAGGAATGTACAGATGTGGCCATCTCCCAGCACCCAGTTGTGAATTAGGAGACAGGCCACTAGGCACACAGATCCACGCATATCAAAATACCAACTCTCCAAAAGCGACATTTCCGTCACTTTAATGTCGATTCAACTCCCACTATCGGAAAGGATTCGCCATTACGAACTCATAGATACCAAACATTATACTGTTGCTATTCAGCTCGCACAAAATGACGCTAGACAGCCTTTCCCTACATCCCCTCATGCTAATCCAATGCGAGAAGCAGGCCCCATTGTACCGAATACACCACCCGGTGTCAATCACAACTCTTGCAGGTAATACATGTACACACATCTGCCCAACCTCTTCCCAACACCGCACCCTGTCACTGGGGAGAACTCCGCCTTGGCAGGAGACATGCAGAACCTTGGCACACAGCTTTGTAAATACCAAATCAAATATTAATAGCCCATGTACACAGGCCCCACCATGGCAACCCTGTGGCACAATCGACGAGCTACCTCCGTGGATGACATACCCTGTACAGCAGGCCCACAGAGGCCCAGTTGAGGTACATGACCCTGGTATAGGTCTTACACCACGACAAGGGACTTAGAGCTAACTTGAATCAGCCAATCATTTATACACCGCTCCACTGTATGTACATGATGAGTACAGTGCTTTGACACTGCTCAGCATTACCAAACGCGCCCAAGTCCTAAGGCTGGCATCCAGAGCAATGGAGAACTGGGAAGGAGAAAAGCTATCAGTTGAGGGAAAGCACTCAGAAAGGGGCCAGTTCCAACACCCCTTTATTAGGAATGGCATCAGCTTGCACCTGAGGCAAGCCCGTTGGTGCCTTTCCGCGTCTAAATGGGCCAAGAAGCCAGAGACCCTGCCCCTTGGGTTCAGATATATTTACTTTTTCTGCCTCAAAATTGAAGCACTCTGGCCCACATGCTCAGAAGCCTGTCGATCATCGCTTGAACTGTTTAATGATGTGCATACCTGCACTACAAGCAATTTTTCTCTTATTCCACAACCTAACTTGGTGCAGTTTAGCACAGGCCATGCTCCCTTTCTAGACATTTCCAGGAGCAGAAAGTTGGCCTCCGACACATTGGCCTGCCTGTAAGTTTCGTTTTTTACAGTCTTAATGTCCGATCCATACCCAGCCATCATCTGTATTTTAATGAATGTGTGACCAAACATGCTCCGGCTGGTATGTGTCTTACTGAAACTTGGCTCCACAAGGCCTCTATGTCCGATGTAATTGTGGCCATACCCCAAAATTATTCTATCTTGAGGAGGGATAGGTTCAGTAAATATGGTGGGGGAATTGGTATTGTATTTAAAAATGAATGTACATGTAAGATCCAGGAGCTTTTCATACTGGCATGCGAAGCTGTTTCCTTTTCACTGGAACTCCAATCTAACTTCACTATATCTGGCACTCTATTATACCACCCCTGGGACATGCAGGTAACTGGTGCATGCTGCTGCCTGAATTGCTTGCTCCTCTCATCCTGAAATATGCTAATTTTATACTCTTGGAGGATATGAACATTCATCCGGAGGACAGCCTCTGTATCTCTGATCAGACCCTAGTTGACGCTCTTAGAGCCCTCAACTTGGATCTTACCAGCTCAATGCCAACTCATAAAGCAGGCCATCTCTTAGATCTGATTTTCTTGAGTTTAGAATATCTTGAGACTGCCCCATCTCTGCCATTAACGTGGACTGATCATTATGCAGTACCCTTTTTGGTTGCTACCTGTTTGACTCCTTTTCAAGGCAAGGAACAGACCTCTGTTTAAGACCAGGATATGGTCAAAGCTGGAAACTACAGCTTTCAACTGCAGAAATACAGTACCCCAGTTAGCACAAATGGCAGAGTTAGACCAGTCCACGATTCATACCTGGTAACAGGAATCGTTGGACACTGTCTTGCCTTCTAAATTCATCTGCCCTGCCAGGAGCCATCAAACCACTCTCTGGTTTGCCAAAGCTCTTAGGGCAGAGAAAACCAAATGTAAGGATTCAGAGAGGGTTTGGAGGGTTGTTCATGATGAGGACATTAATTTTAAATATAAAAAGGCATTAAAAATCTACCATGGCCTTTGCCGAGCCGCTCATGCTACCTTCTTCTCTAATCAAATTTTCTCTGCCCAAAACTGTCCTAAAACCCTTTTAGGGTAGTAAGGAAACTTTCTGACACTAGAAAAACCACACAAGCCCCCATATTATCTCACTTACAATGTGAGCAACTGGCGTTTTTTTCATTAAAAAAGTTGCAGGACAGCCAGTTCTCACTCACGGCCAACAAGCTGGAGGCTTCTTGCCCCGGTATTTGTCTGCCGCCCTCTTGTTCTGAGGCTTTTAACATCTTCCCTACAACATCTGCATTATCATCTAATACTTCAGTTACCACACCCGGTCACCAGAAACTGATTTCATGGGATATGCTTGACCTTCCCCTTTATATACTACTGCTTCAGTCTATTAAATCGGTCTCTCCCATAGATCTGATTCCCCCAGCTATGCTCAACACTCTTGATCCCCATAATATGCAGTTCCTAGTAGAACTTCTTAACTCTTCTTTGCAAGCAGGATGCATTCCTCAACCATGGAAGCATGCCATGGTTTTCCCCTCCTGAAGAAACCAAATTTGGATCCTCACAACTGGTCCAATTCTAGACCGTTTGCTCTGTCCCCATTCTGTCCAAAACCCTGGAAAAGCATGCTAACAACCAACTTTCCATCCAAAGGACAATCATCCAGGCCCTTATTCTATCTAGACTTGATTATGCAATGTTCTTTAGTTGGGAACTGACAAAGTCTCCATAAGAAGGTTACAAGTGGTTCAGAATTCAGCAGCCAGATTGCTCCACAGGTTTCCCAAAAATGCTCCATCTTCCTCACTTCTCTAGGAGCTACACTGGCTTAAGGTTGAGAAACACATCCAATTCAATGCCTTGTGTTTTGTATACAGACCAAGATCAGGTGTCCGTCCTCAAGGATGTATGATGGAACCCTGCAGGCATTTACCATGAATACATTTACAACGCAGTCAGTACCCTGCATGCAACATTACCATGTATTACTTTAGCACCAAGTCATTACAATGACTTGCTTTAGGGGGTGCTGGACTTTGGAATAGTATAAACTACTAACCCAATTCCAGTCTACGCAACAGTGGGGAAGGTATTGGACTTAAACATACAACACCAGCTCAACAACATGCCCCCTACAGCAAGTCATAACAACTTGCGTGGTAAAGTAACACATGGGAATGTTGTACTGACTTAGTTGTAAAGGCTGGTCGTTGTATAGACTGTGGGGTAAAGGATGTTTCCCACCCTAGATATCTTCAGGAATTGTTGCGATCATATCAGCCGGCCACTATGCTCGACTGATCTTTCCTTGTGTTTCACTCCCAGTCAAGCGTACTCGCCTGGGAGGTCAGTCCTTGGTTTAGCAAGGTCCCAAGCTTTGGAATGCCCTTCCGGAATATTTAAGAAGCTGCACTTCACTAACTACCTTTCAGAAACAGTTAAATACCTGGTTGTTCTGATAGATATACCTTTAAAGTACAGGAAACCCCTGTATGGGTTGCTGAGCACCATACAAATCTTTCTAATAATCATGATAAGAACAAAAAAAATCTATTACTAATAATAATAACATTAATAATAATGTAAAATATGAGATGATGGCTCAAGTTTTGAGTCTAAAGATAGTACGTACAAGGGGGTTTCAAGCTAAGGTTTGTGAAAGAGAAAGTGAGGTTTCAGAGTAGAAGAGGAGTTTAAAACTCTGTTCTGGTACCCAGGGATCTAGTGAAGGTCAGTGCCGATACATGAACCAGTGCTCTGGCACTCAGCTCTCAGGTATGACCATATTCTGTGTGCACTGGGTTCTGGGTCAGAAAGTAACAAGGAGTTAAAGTCAACACCCATTCCCCAAAAGTCCAGTGGGCTAGTGTACCAAAAGCAATTCTGGTTTTAATTAAGTACATCCAAGTCCTTTCGAATGACAACCCTTTAATTCTTTCCCCATATATGTCAGTACAAAGTAAAGTTTCGCAACCAAGAATATGCTAGCTACCTGAATGTAGAATCCAGAATCTGCCCATCGATATAATTGGGTGCTCCACACTGAACGAACAAACATGAAGCAGTTTGAGGAAAAAGAGTGATTAGGAGACCCAAGGAAGGGCGTGGGACATTTTATTGTCCTTCATAACCTTCAAAACTGTCAGGAATATCATGGGCAATCAGTCAAAATATTTTTGCCAGCTACTTCTGAAATACCACAGACCAAATGGGCCTCCTAACCAGCCTGGTCCTCATGGTCATTCCTGCTGCTATTTAAAATAGGATTTTTGTGCCCTGATTATGGTGTTCTACGGGGGAAAACCTGTTCTCCAACACTTAACCCACAATTTGAAATTTGCTAGTGTAGCATTTGAGAAACAGACTCTGACTAGCAATCTATTAGTATAATTGATTTGGTCTATTCTTGTATCATCTTGTATAGCCTGAGGTTTGCATTTGTGACATACAAGTCAATAAATCTTGATGAAATACAATAACAGAAACGTAAGAACTTAGAATGGAAAATGATGAGCAATAAATTCTAAAATATAATTGTATTGAAATAACGATTTTTAAGGAATCCGTTGCAAAAGTCAAACATGAAAAAAAAACAACATCAAAAGAATAACAAGATCATAAAAAAGAAACAGAACAATATAATGCAGGCAATCCAAACCCATTTATAAACAGTTAAGCCCTCTGAACATTTGGACTCAACCTTTGACTCAAATTTCATCCACATAGCCACACAAAAATATCTAATTCTTATCTTCACTGAAAATCAAACATTGCATTTGATGCAAATAACAGCACAGTGCCAAGTCTACTCAATTCTCATCTACACCACTCTCTGTGCCACACCTCTAACTTTAAGCCGTGCTAAACAGCAGCCACTCTTCTGTTCTACATTGCTAAAAAACATTGGCTAAGCCAATACCAGCATATAGGTGAGACCTATTGGTTTGCTAATTCTTGTTCAGTATTTGTAAGCCTGTTTGATAGATTCAGGTAGCTTTCATTCACAAGTCGTATATCAAGTTTGTAATGTGGAATATGTGTGGGAGGACAGGCCTATCTTTTCATGTGCAGAGTTTTGTCCATGAGTGCAGAGCCTCTGAAGTCGTAAAATTACCCTTAGTAAATTAAACTCACAGTTTGTGAATACCAAAAGAAGCAAACTTACACAAAAGTGTACATTTACCTTTGTGAATGCCTTCTAGAGTATTGGTTAAAAATCAGGATCAGGGAACGAGAGCCTAAATCCCTTTCATTGTCAGTGACACCTGACTTGGTAACACCAGTGAAGGATTAGTGCAGCGTAGGTGACTGATACTCATCTGAGAGGTGGAAGGGTGATACCACAACATGTCCTTATGGACCCTAAGGCCCAGACACATAAGACAATTGGGCAATGCAGAACTGGATGGTGTTCTACAGCATTGCCCTACACAAATGGGAAAAAATGTGGGTCACCATGCAACACAAAAGTTGCTTGCTTAGGATGCCATCTCCAGTGCTTGTGGTCACCACAGCACAAAGGCCAACATGCAGAACCTTGCATGAGATACTAGAATATGTGCACACAAGTGCTCTAGGGCAGGCAACATCACATCTATAATTTTAAGGTAAATACATGTTATGTGTAAAAATATCATCATATATAATGAATTCTTGCCAGTTTGTCATGCCTGGTTTCAATTGGTGCTGGGACTACATGCAGAGCTAGGTCAAGCTTCTATAGTAAATCTGTCTTTGTGTAGAATTCAAGGGTTGTTCACACTGGCCTCGCCCTTTAACACCTCCCAAGCATGGAGTAGCATTGGCATTTAGCACTGTGCTTGAGCCATCTTTCAGTACAAAAATTCCTTTGTGCAAAAATTGATTGGTACCGCCATTTGTGCTGCTTTGCCCCTGAAGTGCATCCTAGCGCTGCGTGAGCACAGGTGCTCATCAATGATAAATATAAACCTACATTTGTGTCACAAAGACCTACTACACCCAGTGGTAGAAGTGGGCAGGATCGGCAGGGCACGGCGTGCCCCTACTTCTTTAATTTAATTGATTCCGTTCCCCTACTTTTTTTATTTGAAACATCTGAGCCAGGCTTGGCGATCGTGGCCGTTAGGGGCGGGCGGGTGGGCAGAGAAGGAAAAGGACTCTCTCTCTTCCTTCTTGCCCAGAGAAGACAAGGACAGTGTCCACTTCTGCCCTGCCGCTGTCAGCTGCCTCCCCCAACCCCCTCCTTCTTACTCTTCCTCCCTCTCTTTCTGTCTCGCTCCTCCTCAGGTACTCAAAACCGTGACTTCAAAAACAATCATTACTCCCTCTTTCCTCTCCTTTCGTTTATTTGTTCCTCCATGAAATATATTCCAAAGTGCAGCCTTGGGATGGAGAAAAATAAAAGGTCCAAAATGTAAAAAATAAAAACGAAAGAAAGCAATTAGAGCGGTTGCAAAGTGGCAAGATTGATTTTTATTCACAACCACACACATTAGCGCCACTTTACAGAGTTTGCCAGTAAAGCGCTACTTTTTCTCGTCTTTCCCTGGTTGTGGAAGTGCACCATTCCTGGAGGTACTGTGCAATACATGCTTAATGGGTGGATTGGGATCAAATTGTGCACCGTGGCTCTGTGTTCAGGGATGTGGTCTTTATAAACCACACCTTTTATGTTGTGTAAGAATATAAGCAATGGACATCGAAACAGGTCCCTTCCGGGCCCTGTAGTCATGTTCTTAACTTTTCATGCAAAAGCACTCACTGATTTCTGAATGAGTGTAAGAGCGTTAAGGTAACCATATTGTTCTGCTTTCATTTCACGTGCCTTACTTAACCTTGCATTCCCTTGATGTTCGCTTTTTCCAGGATGTTGTTTTTTTCTTTTAGGCAGCGTTATACTCTTATTCAAAGCATTATTTGAATTAAGTGGCATCCATCTGTTTAGAGCACAATTGGGTTGTAGCTGAAGGCAGTACAAGTTTCTCTCAGTGGGGCAGTAGGTTGTTCAGTGGGGGAGAGGATGTGGCACTATGGTCAGAGCTGCCGAATTTGGAACTGGGGAACCAGGTTCAGCCTTCTTGACCAGTCCACCAGACCACTCTCCTGTGGGGCACATTCCTTTGCTACACCTTAGAAGGCCCCAAAAGACCATAGAAGCCCTGCACCAGCAGGTGGACCCTTGTGGTGGCAAGTGTGGGTTAACCTTGAAGGCCTGTCCACCACAATCCATGCTGAAGTTCACCTCCAGTCTTGTGGGCAGGCCTATGAAGCAGCACACCCTAGAGCGACAGTGACTCTGTTACTGAAGTCACAGGACCTTTGAGCAGGGTGGCTCTAGGGCGGTGATACCGGTGTGATCGCACTGGGCACTGACTTTTGGTGGGGGCGTCATGTTTGCTAGTATATTATATTACTAAAAGCACTTGCTGGATCCTTCCTGCCATCCAGCAATGTTTGTCAACTATAAAAATGTCATGATAACGCCAGTGATTAATGTTCTTCCTAGAGAGAAATGGAGTTTTGTCAACTTGAAGTTTTGACTGGTGGAAAGGTAGTACAGAGGGTTAATGTGCCAGTGGTTTACTGCTTTTGTCAGTGAGATCCTTTTGTTACTTGCAGTTTATAAGTCAAATTCCTAACATAGAACAGTGAGCAATTAACTGTTATCTAAGAGCTGCATGCAAACGTGCATGCTGCAAGGTATAAATTAGAGCATTATGGGTTTTCCCTAGTCTTTGAATATTCTAAAGTTTCGAAAAGGGTTCATTTGGATAGAAATCAATTCTAGTTATTAAAGATAACCCCCAATCATGGTATTACGTTCTAAATTCAAAGTTTGTGTTTCTCTAGACCAATCACTATTAAACTATACTGCCTACTAGTATGGTTGTCATGTGACTCCCACACCTTGTAGTCTCTTGTCTTAGGTAACTTTTCTTATACAGTGATTTATAGATGTATGATTGTCTGTGTCATATATGTGATGTAAAGTGCTCTGGCACCCTACATTGGTCTCAGTGGTGCTGTAAATCACACTAAATATATCTGAGTGAGAGTGTGGTGATGAAGACTTGAGGGGCACTGTTAAAGGGTGGTGAGGAGGGAATCCGTGGCAGAGGGAGTCATTTGGGGCACCAAGAAACGTTGTTGGGCAGGGCTTCACCATCCGCAGCCCGTGCCCATAAGAACAGTGGAGCTGGGTTGGGGGTATTCGACAGACGACCACGAGGGGAAATGAAATAAATAATTCATTTTCCCTGGTCGTCGTCTGTCAATCTCCCCCCTCAACCGGCCCCACAACCCCACTGCTCTTACTTGCATGGGCCGCGTCTGACAAGCACTAAAGCCAGCCCTGCCCTTGAGGCCAGTCTGCCTCACCCATCAGTACCTCCATTGGCCTTGTTTCAGCAGTAGTAGTTGCAACTCACCAAGAGTCGGCAATGCAGGATTGCACACACACCAAACTGAGTTCACAAACTTCACGGTCTGCTTCATGCACAAGCATGTGCTGTCTGCTTTGGGGCCACTGGAATTATGCCGCAATAGAGGGCAAAAATATGTTGCAATGTTGACTAAATTATGCAGCAAAAAAAAGGCTGCAGCGTAATGCGGTATATTTATTGATACTTTAATATTTTGACATTTTTACACATGCTAACAGTACCAGTGTAACATACAAATGCAGCAGCGAGAAAGGTATCAGTCAATCTTTGCAAAGGGCTGTCCTCTATGCAGACACAAGTCACATTTTTTTGTAACTTTTGATCCATTTGAGTTACAAACAATTTATTAGTTAAAATCTTCAAATTATGCAGCTGATGATGCATTATGTGGCAAATATAGTAGAGCCATAATTATATAGAAAACATTTGCAAACTGGGATATTTTGCCGTTGCTGTTTGAACTGCTCTTGTGGAAAAAGGGAGACGTGCTGATGACAGAAACTGCATGGCTCGGAGACAAATTACTTCCACTTTTAAGTGTATTTGGTACATTCTGTGATTGGAAATGTATCCCACTTTGTGAATGTATTTTAATGTCAATAACACATATTAAACCTTAAACAAACGTGTATCCATTGGTTAAATTAAATAGCATAATAAGCTGTAACTGGGTAGTGAGACAAATACTAAAAATTAGAATGATTTGCTCTTTCTTGCCACACCGCTGACTCCGCCCACTGACCCAACCCTTGGGTTATTACTGCACTCTGATTCTCTGCCCACAGTTCCCCTACTTTTTTCCCCCACTTCGACCACTGACTACACCTAATAGTCCTCTGAGGCAGAAGTACATCGCAAAATCATTCGACATTTTCATAGTGGTGAGGAGTTTCTCATTTATTCCCCAGTCCCAGTGAAACTTTCTCACTTGCACTCAGCAACAGACCCGTTTTGTTCTAAAATGTACACATAGCCGGAAGGCACGTCCTTTTAGCCTTGCTGACAGGCCGGGTATGTTCAGTCTGCCCGGAGGGGACAAGACCCCAGTATATGCTGTACAAAGTCTCGATAAATTACACACTTGTTTCAGAATTAGCGGAAGTTCTTTGTCATCCTTCCAGGCACCTACAGTTTAATGATGGTAGCATGGCATTCCAAGAGCCATGTTGGATTCATTATTTCTCTAACAAGTTTTTTTAATTTTTATACAAATAGATCACGTTGCTTCTGTCTGCTACCGCGGTTGGCCAAGGCTTATTTCCCCTGCACAATAATTGGCTGGACGTTTCTAGGAGCCGCCTAGAAAGTGATACCGAGCAAATGTTGCACAGTAGATTTTGCTAAGAGGTGAGGGGGCCTAATGAACGACCACAGAGACAAGTCCTGTCAGACACAGTAAACTCGCAGAGGACGAGCAGGAGGTCAGAGAGACGAGGAGACGGCTGACATGGGTGATAAGGAGAATGTGACTGACAACCCGCATTCTGTCCGGCTTGCGAAAAGGAAGCCAGCGCGTGCCTCTGCAATCTGTGAGATTGTCACATTGTGACAGTCAGAGAATGGGCCAGCGAGAGGACTCGGCCTGCCGAAGCTATATTTGCATATCTACGCATTTTCTTTTTAGATTTCCAAAGAAGGCCCATAATACCATTTAGCCTCGAATGCAACCGTAAAATGGAAACTGAAGGAGAATGCAATTATAGAAAGAAGATAAACCCTGATAGATGAACAAGTGTTTAGTAGCAGCAGTGACATCGACACACGCTGTGGAACTGCAGATGGGCACTTTAATGCAGCTTCTCGAGATACACATAATCTGAATATACGTACGCGCCCCCCTCATCTAAAAGGGAGGGGAGCAGAAATATGGCAGAATGTGGAGGTAAAATTACAACAGTGTTTGAAGTGCGTCTCATTTGTGCTAAGTTAATTTGACAGTAGGATCAAGCGCGGGTCTGATCACAAATGATAAATAAATCAAGTTCTGCGGATCAAATGATTATTTATGAAAACCATATCAAGCACCGTGATTTTAGAAGGACACAGATTGTTTTTAGAGAACCATTGTTTACGGAATGGGTGTTTCTCTTTGCCATTAACTGTGTCCACTTCTCAGAACTTATTATATGAGGCTGACTGACTACCCAAGGACAAGGGTGCTCTGCCTGCCTCCGAAATTAACAAGCGTGCACACAGCCACTATCTATGACATCTCTGCAGTAAACGTGTTTTTCAAGCTTAGTCAACAAAACAGGCACAGTGTACTCTGATTTAGCCTGCAGCGCTTTTCAGAGATTTGTATCCTACTGTCTACCATTCAATCACTTCTTACCTGGTATTTCTTTCTACAAATATCAGAATTTACTGAGAAAGTCACACATTAAGGTGCCAATTACGATCCGGTAAAAACCGGGTACGAACCGTCGGACGGAGCATATTCTCCGTCCGACGCGTACCCGGTCGTCAAAATTTACAAACATGGAATTACGATTCGCACGGGAACACCATTTCCGTACGAATCGTAAAAAACCCCGACCGAACAAAATAAACCTACAAATGCGATCCGGGAAAGCACCGACCTGACGTCGGGACGCTCGCAGCCTGCCATTCACGAACCAGGAATTACGATTCGCACCGACGTCATCCCGCACGGTGAATATTTTCCGGCTGCCAAAAACTGCCGGGAAATCAGGACGACGCGAACAAGGACCACCAGTACGCGACGGACAGACAGGACGACGCGAACAAGGAGGACCAGTACGCGACAGGACGACGCGAACAAGGAGTACCAGTACGCGACGGACAGACAGGACGACGTGATCAAGGAGGACCAGTACGCGACGGACAGACAGGACGACGCGAACAAGGAGGACCCGTACGCGACGGACAGACATGGACCCGAACCTACGTGTCATCCCGGCCCTCATAGCAGTCGACCTCCTCTACAGGTTCGGACGCAGACGCCGCAGAAGGTCAGAACAACTAAGGGAGGGGGGAAAGTGGGGTGGGGTGGGGGTGGCAGGACCAGGGCAGGCCACAAACCCCCCACCAAAGTCACACAGCACACATGCCCAGGACATACCTGACTCCCATGCCCTGGTCACTACGAGGGGGTGTGGGCGTGTCCAGCTAAGCCAGCGACCGCCACAACGGAAGTCCGTCACGACGCGAACCGGCAACACAACCAGACAGGTACGTCCCGTACCCACGCCTGAAGAGCGTGGGTACGAGTCGTACCACGCCCACACCCACGTCACCCCAACAATGGCGGGACAGCTCATAGCCACGTGGCAAAGGCCTGGGTACGGCCCGCACAAGCATCACATAGCGTGGGGACGGATATGTACGGACCCTACCCCCACCCCGTATGCATGGAGCGTACCCCCACCCCAACAGTGTAAGTACGACCCGTACCCATACCCGCGTACGTATGGAGCGTACCCCCACCCCAACAGTGTAAGTAAGACACGTACCCTCACCTCGAATGCATGGAGCGTACCCCCACCCCAACAGTGTAAGTACGACCTGTACCCATACCCGCGTACGTATGGAGCGTACCCCCATCCCAACAGTGTAAGTACGACTCGTACCCCACCCACGTACGTATGGAGCGTACCCCCACCCCAACAGTGTAAGTACGACCCGTACCCATACCCGCGTACGTATGGAGCGTACCCCCACCCCAACAGTGTAAGTACGATCCGTACCCACACCCGCGTACGTATGGAGCGTACCCCCACCCCAACAGTGTAAGTACGACCCGTACCCCCACCCGCGTACGTATGCAGCGTACCCCCACCCCAACAGTGTAAGTACGACTCGTACCCCCACCCGCGTACGTATGGAGCGTACCCCCACCCCAACAGTGTAAGTACGACCCGTACCCACACCCGCGTACGTATGGAGCGTACCCCCACCCCAACAGTGTAAGTAAGACACGTACCCTCACCTCGAATGCATGGAGCGTAGCACCACCCCAACAGTGTAAGTACGACACGTACCCCCACCTCGATTGCATGGAGCGTACCCACATCCGTGTATGTCATGAGCGTACATATTGTGAAATTGGAGAGGTGGGTGCAGAGTCCTCCCAGCAGTGCCCTGAGACAGGAGGGGTGGGTGCAGAGTCCTCCCAGCAGTGCCCAGACACAGGAGGGGTGTGTGCAGAGTCCTCCCAGCAGTGCCCTGAGACAGGAGGGGTGGGTGCAGAGTCCTCCCAGCAGTGCCCTGAGACAGGAGGGGTGGGTGCAGAGTCCTCCCAGCAGTGCCCAGACACAGGAGGGGTGTGTGCAGAGTCCTCCCAGCAGTGCCCTGAGACAGGAGGGGTGGGTGCAGAGTCCTACCAGCAGTGCCCTGAGACAGGAGGGGTGGTTGCAGAGTCCTCCCAGCAGTGCCCAGACACAGGAGGGGTGTGTGCAGAGTCCTCCCAGCAGTGCCCAGATGCAGGAGGGGTGTGTGCAGAGTCCTCCCAGCAGTGCCCTGAGACAGGAGGGGTGGGTGCAGAGTCCTCCCAGCAGTGCCCTGAGACAGGAGGGGTGGGTGCAGAGTCCTCCCAGCAGTGCCCAGAGACAGGAGGGGTGGGTGCAGAGTCCTCCCAGCAGTGCCCAGAGACAGGAGGGGTGTGTGCAGAGTCCTCCCAGCAGTGCCCTGAGACAGGAGGGGAGTGTGCAGAGTCCTCCCAGCAGTGCCCTGAGACAGGAGGGGTGGGTGCAGAGTCCTCCCAGCAGTGCCCAGACGCAGGAGGGGTGTGTGCAGAGTCCTCCCAGCAGTGCCCATGGAATGCAAAGGGTGGAGTAGTCACGGATACCATGCCCACAAATGTCAGTCAGGTGCACAAAGACCCTGCAGTACATGTACCACATGTGTGCGAGGCTGGGAGTATACGCATGCATAGCGCAGAAAAGAAAACATGTACACATGAAGTCATGTCAATAGGCCACATACACAAGTACAATGCCTACCAAGGATGCCACGAATGATGCAGGTGGAGACATCGCTCAGCATGCATGTGCAAAGGTGAAGGACTACGTCACACACCCAGCTAATGGACACACAGCTCAGTGCCAAAGTCAGGGGACACCCTGCAGGGAAGAAGTCAGGGTACACAGAAGAAGGAATACACCTTGGGACAATTGCAACATGCAGCAACTGCTTACATGAATGGAGAAAGGTAGCAAACACCGTGTGATGGCACACAGATCCCAGGGTCCCCCCTATGAGCAGCACACTACTACATTTCCCACACACCCAACACATGACCAACACCCACAACCATGTAGCAGCCCCACCAACAGCAATGCCAGCAATGCAGGAGTGTTCCAAGGGCAAAAAATAAATAGCTTTATTCAGCATGAGCAAAAAACTAGTATGACGTAAGTCCAATATTAACAAAGGCCATAGGGCAGTCCAGGAGTCCCAGCTGGATGGGGGACACAGTGGGATGCGTGTGCCCTAGCTTGCCTGCACAGTTACAATCCGTTGTCTTCCACAGGGGTCAGGGCATCATGTGGGGGGGAAGAAACAGGCACCGCAGGGACAGGAGGGTGAAGGGTAGGCGTCGTCGGTGCAGGGATGGAGGACTCCACCACAGGGGGTGGGGCAGGGCCAAAGGCGGAGGCCAGGATCTCGCTGCACACCTTAGCAAGGTCCTCCAGGGACTCCCCTGCACCCGAAGAAACCACAGGCCCCAAGGAGGGGGGGGGTCAGAGGGATGGGTCGCAGCGCCACTGGGGGAGGGTGTGGACAGGGGGGGACTCAAGCACCCTGACCGGGGACCTCCTTGACCGCTTGCGGGGTGGTGTCACTGTGGGGCTAAGGGACAGAGCGGCCATGAAGGAGTCTTTGGGGGAGATGTGGCCAGGAGAGCTGAGGGGAAGGGATTTGGAGGGAGTGGATTGGGTGGAATGCGGACTCCCACTCTGGCTGCGTGTCACACGTTTGCCCCCGACCCAGTGGGTGTGCCTACTGCACCCTGTGTGTGCGTGTCAGGAGGTGTGCGGCGGACCTTCCCTGCTGGTGTGGTGCCTGTGTCTGTTGTGGTGGGTGCATGCTTACGTCTGGGTGTATGTGGGACAGGCATGGGAGTGGGAATTGTGGAAGGAGCAGGGGTTGGGGGTGGGACGTAGCGCTGCAGGAGACCCACTGCTGCAGTCAGTGTGGAGTCTATGGACCTCAGCAAGTTGCGTTGGTCAGCCTGCGATGAATGAATGCCCTCCAAGTATGCCTCCATGTTGTTGAGGACCTGGCTGTGGCCATGGAGGACATTAAGGATCGCAGTCTGACCAATCTGCAACTGCCGCTGGATGTCCACAGACTCAGCATTGGCGGCAGCAGTGGAGACAGGGGCAGGGGGTGCGGTGCCTGGCAGGAAGGAGACATGTGGTGACCGGGCACGTTGGGAAGGGATACGAGCACGTGGGAGGCGGCTGATGCCAATGGAGGGGGCGGTGCCAGATGTAGGGCTGCTGTCAGATGGTGGTGCAGCCACCGCCCACTCGGAGAGATCATCCTCGGACCCGTCAGCTTCATACTCTGTTGTGCCAGTCGACAGGTCCCCGGGTTCACTCTCCACCGCCTCAGTCCCACTCGAAGTGCCAGCCCCGATGTCACCGCTGGCACTGGTGCTCGGTCCCTCCGCGCCGTCTGTGTCCATGTCTCCCTCCGTGTCCCCCGACGATGCTGTGGGCAGGGTGAAGAGACAGAAAGTAATCATACACCTGTATACATATGTCACATGAGTACAATCTACGTAGGTTACAGTGCATAGCCTGAAACAAAGGATGAGTTACAACTACAAAACAAGGTACATACGTAGGCCCTGCAAGACACAGTTGTGTGACCCACCATGCCATGGAAAAACAATGGAGAGCATGACACAATAACAAATGAGATGACATGGTATTCTGACTGAGGAGCAAGGCCCTGGGGACAATACAGCACTGCATCTGCACCACACAGCGTGGCAGGAAATTGGGATGAGCAGGGACAAAATCCAGGAACTAGAGGCACATGCAGCATAGGTAATACTGATAACATGCCCACCCTGACTGGCACGCTGCACCTTGAGTGTATGTCCAGACAAACATCACACACTGGCCAGTCCGAGCAAGGAGATGACAGGTCTAGACATGTAGGCCATGGCCGCCCCACCCACCCCCTACATGAGACAAATCTGTGGAGACACAGGAAGCACTTACATCTCTTAGTCTGGGTGAAATACACATGGGATGCAATAATTCAAGATTGCACACCAAATACCCAAGGTGCGCCTGTCCAAAGAATCATGTACAAATGGGCATCATCAGATGATTGCTACAAGACACACAGGCAATGGCCACCGTGAGTATGTACTTGGAAAATCAGGTCAGGCTGGACAGTGGACACTTGTAATACATCTCACGTCAATAAACATGGTGCCAGGGGACAATGGCACAGAGCACAACCTATGCTGTAGACACAGAGATTGTCGACATTCTCGGATTACACACATGATACCTAGGAAAAGATGCCCCTGGGGACAGTAGTGGCCACACAACTCCATGCTCCTGAATGGAAATGACTGCAACACACGCTAACATCCCTGCACTATGCGTAACGCACACTCATGCACATCATGTCACAGGCCACCACATGGGACATGCCTGCTGGAAGGCTTCGCACTCAAGAGATTAACTCCCATGTCTGAAATCAGCATTAGTGCCAACTGACACGGAACCCACATGTCCAGAACTGGACAGGGCACAGGCAAGGTCACTAAACCTGTTACACACCACCCCCACACATGATGCTGCAGGCATTGTACACTTGGAGAAGGTGTCAGGCTACATAACTTTGTGATGGAGTGACTACACAGAGACCAGGGAACACATTGCAAGGTGGGGAAGGGAGGCAGGAGAGGCCTGCAACACTGTGGGTAACAGGATCTGCACAGCACCATAAACCCTGGAAGTGTATCCATGGAACAGTGCACTTACAAATGCTGGTGAAACACAACAAACACACACATGTACCTACCCCCTTCCGGCTGCTGCATGTCCTGTAGACGCCTGTCCAAGTCAGGAAAGACCACCGCCAGCACACGTTTCTGGATGTGGGAGAGACGGCGGCGCCCGCGGTTCTTGTGGCTCACAGGTGAGTCCCCCAGCAGGACCCGTGCGATCCTCCGCGTCCAGCACCGGATATCCTGCCAGCGTTTCCTCACCTGGGACAGGTGCCGCCTCCGACCATCCGCACTCCTCACGGCGCTGACGGCGTCCAGCCATATCTGCTCCTTGGCAGAGGCGTCTACCTGTGAGGATGAACAAGTGACACTACATCAATACACCTTGCACATGTCACGGGGACACAGATTAGAACACATTTGCTGTTTACAACAAGGCATAGTATGCATCCAACGCATTGCACCTTTGTCATAGGGACATGATCCTGTGGGGGAAGGCCAAAAGCAGTACGTGCCATTGAAAGGACACAGGTGGAATGAGGGCAACTACACAATCAATGATCCAGGCTCACACTGTGCATCACACCCACCCCTCCTGTCTCAGGGCACTGCTGGGAGTGATAGGCACCCACCCCTCCTGTCTCAGGGCACTGCTGGGAGTGATAGGCACCCACCCCTCCTGTCTCAGGGCACTGCTGGGAGACATCAGGCATTCCCCCCCTGGGACCCCCCCCTACAGTACATAGCATGTGTGTCACACCTGGACACAATGGCAGAAGTCACAGTCACTAAAAAGGGACACAGTCTGTGCCAGTGGACACTGAACTCACCTGATAACCTGGTCGCCCATACAGCATGGGGTACCGTGGGAGGATCACATCCACCAAAGCCATGTTCTCCTCCAGGGTGAATGGCTCTGACCTCTCCACAGCCCTTGACATGGTTCCAGGGAATCAGTAGCAGCAGCTGGGTCGTGGAATTCAAAGATGTGCAGGCAAGTGCTCCCTCATGGGACCTGGCTGCCTTATATCTGCCTTGCTGGCCCATCTCATGCACAGGAGTACAGAGTGATTGGTCACTCACATTTGCATCCTATGTTTCCTCCAATCCCTTCAAACCTAGCAGTCTGTGTGTTCTCTATCGGTTTCATTCTCCTGCATGATGTCAGCCCCACAAACACATTGCAACAAAGTAGATTACGTCCAACTGACTTCTGCTGTGCACCTTCCAGAACACATTCAAAATTTGAACTTGGTCTCCATGACAACCAGCATGCATGTAGGCCTTAATACTTGTCCCTCATGTGTCCCCTATGTAATTTGGAGCTTCACAGTCACACAGGTACGGTGCGTTCCGGGGCCCTAGGGCACCCCAAATGCATTGCAACGGCCCGTACACGCGTGCCTACGTTCACTATCACTATGGGTGTCCTTGCGTATGCGTACTCGTAGTGGTACGGGCCGTACACATGCCTGTACGCTCACTATCACTATGGGTGGCCTCGCGTATGTGTACACATTGAGATAGGGAGCATACAGGCGTGTGTACGGCCCGTACCACTACGAGTACGCATACGCGAGGCCACCCATAGTGATAGGGAGCGTACAGGCGTGTGTACGGCCCGTACCACTACGAGTACGCATACGCGAGGCCACCCATAGTGATAGGGAGCGTACAGGCGTGTGTACGGCCCGTACCACTACGAGTACGCATACGCGAGGCCACCCATAGTGATAGGGAGCGTACAGGCGTGTGTACGGCCCGTACCACTACCAGTACGCATACGCGAGGCCACCCATAGTGATAGGGAGCGTACAGGCGTGTGTACGGCCCGTACCACTACGAGTACGCATACGCGAGGACACCCATAGTGATGGGGAGCGTACAGGCATGTGTACGGCCCGTACCACTACGAGTACGCATACGCGAGGACACCCATAGTGATAGGGAGCGTACAGGCGTGTGTACGGCCCGTACCACTACGAGTACGCATACGCGAGGACACCCATAGTGATAGGGAGCGTACAGGCGTGCGTATGGCCCTACCACTATGGGTGTTCTTGCGTATGCGTACTCGTAGTGGTACGGGCCGTACACATGCCTGTACGCTCGCCATCACGATGGCTACACATACGGCAGCACTCCCATAGTGATATGGGAACGTACACAGGCCCTCTTCGCAGCAGTAAAGCGGTTTTCACACATCACAGTGGTGACAGGCGGCACACAGGTAGGGATAGGGCGGACATACTTGTCCATGGATGGACATACTTGTCCATGGATGGACATACTTGTCCATGGATGGACATACTTGTCCATGGATGGACATACTTGTCCATGGATGGACATACTTGTCCATGAATGGACATCAAGGCATCGTCTGTGCATTACTACATGTGTGGGGCACAGGTGTGACGGCCTGTGATGTGGAACATTACTCCTGAGTCGAGAAGGCACCAGATGTATGATGAGATGTCTACAGATGTACTGTGTGATGGTGCAATGTGTGCCAGGCATGCCCTTGACTCCTTTGACATGTGTGCATGTCGTACTGCACACTTGGGGTGAGCGTCACTGGCATGGCACGGACACCAACACACGGAAGTGTCCCCTGATGCCCGGTACAGGGGTTACCACACCTGACTTGTCACTACCCACGGTGCACAATGTGACTATGTCATGTATGCGTGGGGGCTTTCCATCAGGTTGATGTTGGAGCACCCTCAAAAGCTGCAGCCATTGCAGCAACCATGTGTCTGTGTGTAGATTGACATTGCACACTGTTCCGCACACCATGCCACATGTGGTATCGGATGTGAGGTGCACATGTATGCATGGGACACGGAGTAGCATGACAAGGACATGTCTGCATCCTCACAATGAATGTGTGGTGAGTCATGACATGTGTACCTTCATGGCAAGGTGTGTGGGCTGTCCTAGTGTAATGTCATGTGACCTGTGGCTCTAGTGTTCCGCTACCAGTCTCTGCAATCGGCATCCTACTTCTGCTGATGTGTGGGCGTATGTCACTCCTGTCTTGCGTCTGGCTGTTCACTTGCACTGGGACACAGCTATTCCCATGGCATGGCATGGGGAGGTTCTCAATCTCCGTGTGTAGCTGGGTCTTGGTAGGAGTGTCACCTTTCACCCATACGTGTCCTGGGCATGTAGCACATACCTGACTCCCTATGTAGCATATGTGTATTGACAGATTGACATGTGCTCAGTACATATGAATTGTTGTCGTAGTGCACTCACTCTTCCTTGTCACTTCCAAATTACTGCAGAGCGCCGCCTCTTGCCAGACCAATTCCGGACTTGGCTGCCATGCGGGAGAATGACAGCATCCGGCTCTACCGCTTCCCCCAACCATTGATTCTGGAGTTGACGGCGAGACTGGCACCACACCTGCAACCGCAGCACAGGTATCCTACGGCACTGACACTCCAGCTGAAGGTAATGGCTGCCCTACATTTTCTTGCCACGGGTACCTTTCAAAATACCATAGCTCATGTTGGTGGCATGTCCCAGAGCATGTTCTGCCGTGTGCTGCATGATTTCTTAGAGGCCATGTTGATTCACCTGGATGACTTCATCAAGTTCCCAACCCCTGAACAGTTGACTGCGGTCAAGCGTGGATTCTATGCCCTGGGAGGGATTCCCCATGTCATTGGGTCCATAGATGGGACACATGTAGCTTTGGTACCACCACACGCACGGGAGGTGGCGTACCGCAATCGAAAGCACTACCACTCCATCAATGCCCTTGTGGTGTGTCAGTCCAACATGGTGATTTCACATGTCTGTGCTCGTTTTCCAGGATCAGCACACGATGCCTACATCATGAGGCGTAGCAGGATGTCTGAAATGATGATGCAGCTGCGCAACGAAAGAGCATGTGTTGTTGGTGGGTACAGTCTGTCTGTCCTGTAATTTACATAGCCTACCAGCACGACCGCTTCACCAGTTCTAACGATGTCCATGTGCTTCCCATGTAGGGGACGCTGGCTATCCCAACATGCCATGGCTGCTCACACCTCTCCGCAACCCCATCACGCCGGCCCAGCTCCGCTACAACACCGCCCATGGCCGGACAAGGCGAGTGATAGAGAGGACGTTTGGCCTGCTGAAGAGCCGATTTAGGTGCCTCCACAAGACCGGCGGCGCGCTCCCATATGCCCCTGCGAAGGTCTGCAAAATCTTCATGGTCTGCTGCATGCTGCACAACATGGCAGTTGAGAGAGCTGTGCCACTCATCCTGGATTAACATGACGAGGACCATCCACCCATGGAGGACGAAGGGCTTGGCAATGGGGCTAGTGATGTGGAGGATGTGGAGCCGCAAGAGGACATCCGGACTCGGCTCATACGCGACTTCTTTGCTTAGTGGTGAGTACCAGTGTCTGAGTGTGCACGCATTGGTCCCCGTGTGGCATGTGTTGTGATGTGTGTCTCCACCTGCATGTATGGCACGTGAGTCAGAGGTGTGTGTGGGTGTGTCAGTGGAGTGATGGTGGCAGTGATGGTTGTATTTCCCCAGTCATAATTGTGACCTAGCATGTTGTCATCCATACATGTGTCGAGTAAATGCACATGCAAGTGGCTGTGCTTTTTGTGGCTGACTTCTTGTGTGTCTCTCTTCCCCAGGTACTTGCGCATGCCGTCTGCTGCTTGCATTGTTGTGGCACTGCTATTCCTCATGGACACGTCATCGTGGGCTGACTCAGCGTTACAGGCACGGACACGTGTGGAAGTCTCCATAGAGTAAGGGATGCATCAGGGGTGTATTGGGTGTGGCAGTTGTTCACGATGTATGCACACTGCCCCTGTCGATGTTTGGTTCCTCTGCAGCCATGTAGCATCACCATGGGACACGACATGCAGCTGTGTACACCTGAATAGATGGTCTGCCTGGTTGACAGTCATCAGTGATGGGATAGTGGATTGTGATGATGGCATCAATGTGTGTGACACTGCCCTCGGACACATACGGTTAGCATTGGCTTGACATGGTGTGGGACTTCCACATCAGCTGATCAATGGTGTATGGCAGTCTCTCCGTGAGCAGCTGTGGGTGTTTAGCTGTTAGCCGACAATTGTGTGCCAGTTCCATGGCTAACACGCATTTGTGCTGCAGAAGGGGGGTTCCAGTGTTGGACCCACATGTTACTCCACAAGATGTGTTCATGTGTAATTCAAGTTGCCTCTGCAATCCCGAAAACATGAATAATAAAGGTGTCCCTATGCCTCCAAGGTGCCTCTTCTCCGTCAATGCTGGTGTGTTGCCACGGTGCATCCAGCATGTCTGGCCTGGTTTTCCCTGATAGTGGCTATGTGTCTATGTGTCGAGTAGCAAGATGCAAGCTGTGTGTGTGGGCTGAGACTGTGTATTGGGCATGATGTCCATGACTGTGTGGGTATTGTGACATGTGCCATCCCCATGCATCCAACGTTGGCCAGGCCCCCATTCTCTGCATCCACCGGACTCAAGCTTGCAGGACATGGTTCTGCCACCTGTCTACACATACCTGGGTGCCCCCCAGGACCCTGGACATGATCCCTGACCTCTGCGCATGACTGTTGCTGTACTCAATGTGTCTGTCAGCACGGTTGTGCGGCCACCCCCTCAGCTGGTTGGGCCCATCACGGGTGTGTATGGTGCTCCATGTCTGTCTTGCCTAATACACTGTGACCCGTGTGTCCTGTGCCAGACTCAGGCCCCAGGGTGTGGATGGTTGGAGTCAAAAGAGAGCTCAGGCATGTTTATACTTTACAACACACATGTAAGGTAATAATGCAACCAGCAGGCATCTTCTCTTCATGGTTTGAATTTTTATTTTGGGGGGGGGGGATAAAGTGAGGGGCTTTCCGGGAGTTTGGAATCCAAAGTTCAGTAGGGGAGTTGGTGTCCTTGCCATTGGAAATCCTCATAGTCCATGCCACAGTCTTTGTCAACATTGGTCAGACAGTGACCAGCAGGGCCATGTGGCAGAGAATGTCTCTTGATGCTGTGATGCTGTTGCTCCAGTGGGCCAGGTGCCAGGCCAGGTGTCCTGGGAGATGGTGATGTAGCGCCGACCCTCACGGTCCTTTCCGTGGACGACCCGGCCTCCTGCGGGGACCCTCAGCAGCAGGCCGTGACGATGTTTGGGATGCTCCGTCGGATGTCTCCTCCTCCTCCTGATCCCTCCCTGTGGGTGGTGATGTTCTACGCCGTCTGGCACAGGGAGGGTTGCCCATGTTGTCGGCCATCCGACGGAGTGTATCGTGAATCCCCTGGAACACCGTCACTTGCTCAGCCTGTCTGGCCTCCATCCTCCGTTGGTGTTGCAGTAGACAGGCATGTTGCTGGGCCTGCTGGGTCTTGATCCCCTCGAGGATGGACACAACCTGGGCCATGCCCGTGGTGTCCTGCCGGTATGTGTCCATGATGTTACGGACATGGGCAAATACCGGTTCCCCAGCCAACTGGTCAGGCTCGCGCCTCCGCCGTCCTCCACTCCCACCACCCCTGCCCACTTGCACCTGGCCTGCCCTTGTGGGTACATCGGGTCTCCGGGACCCCTGAGGGGTGGCATTGGCGTTGTCGCCTGCCTCCTCCTGGGTGCCCGGGACACCGTGTCCCTCCTGGCGAGCCTGGCTGCATTGTGGTGGTGGGGCAGGGATCCTGGGTGTCTCCTGGGATGTGGCAGGAGTGGGGGTGGTGGTTGGCACAGTTGTACCTGACGCAGGTGCTGCAGGTGGTTGGACACCAGAGGGGCCAGGTCGGTCGGGGTCGTCCACAGAGTGGTGAGAGTCATCGCTGCCGGTGGGATCAGGCTCCCGCAGATCCGGGTCCTGTGAGTCTTCCCCCCCAGTGTTGGGGGGTGAACCACGACGTTGACCTGTGTGTGAGAGAGACAATGTTAATTTTGGTCCATGCAACATCCATGTTTCATCAGTTTCAAAGTTGGCACTTTTCCTCTTGGAATTGTGGAAATATGGATTTTTATGATCAGTTATGTCCCCTATCTTGGACCCCAACGGTTTCATGTATGAATCACAAGTACATGTATGTTCCCTCCAGTTCCAGTTATGAAGATGCAAACACATGTGCGTCCACCGTCAACATGTCCTCTTTCAGAGCCGCCATGAATAAGCCGGATATTCCATTCCTAAGTATGAAAGGCCACCGGCTTTATATGGTTCACTTATGCCATTTTACAGTCCAGGCAAGTAGGCCCTGATTCTGTCATCAAGCTTTTCTTGCCTTCTGCCTCTGAAAGCTCCAGTCTGAGCCTGCATCTGTGACCATGAACTTTGTCTCATTCCCTGCGCGGCTCACGAAGCCTGACATCAGCCTGTTGCCTGCCAAAAACTGTATTTCACCTTCGAAATTATCTGCTCCGCTCCCTGCCCAATGCATTCCTGTCTAGTAGTTTAAGTAAACATTCTTCCAGCTACCGAGCAAAGGCCCGGCTTCTCTGTCTTTATGCAAGTAATTCATAGCCCTATTATTATAGAAGACTTCTGCCCTCGCATCTAGTGTAGACACTTAGACGCTTGTACACGCACTAACAGTCAGTATAGTCAGTATAGAATAAGATTCTACTCTAAGAAGACCTCTCTTTTGGATAACATAGTTCTTTAAACATAGGATGTTAGATATGATTTGGGATTAGGTTGACTTGACCCTCCAGACTTCTGTCGCCACATGTAGAGCTAAATGTCAAGTCCCCCTTCACCCCCTAGTTGCACGTCAATCACACGTCATGCTGCTGCGCGCGCATTTCTGCCAAGTATTTCTGCTGACATTGCGAAATTCTTTCATGGAACCACCCTATTATGACATCACACCTGATGACGTTCTTTAGTCACACCCAGTTACGCCCACTTTTGCTACGTATGTATCTTTTATCTACACTGTCAATTGTTACGCCTCTTGCATTTGCTTCACTGTAATGCCTATTGTATAAAAGTGATTACCTATCAATAAAGTATGTACTTCACTTCCTGAACCTCCGTGGTGATGGAAATTGGAGTCACCGATTCGAATCATCCATTGGAATAAAGCCCATTCCGAACCTCTAATACCACGGATTCTGCCTCTTATTTACTGAGCTATTTTTATTATGTTTCTGTATCAAATTAAGTCCCGGTAATTAAATTATTTACCACATGAATGGCGCCCGAACAGGGACACTTTCTCATCTCACGCGCCGGCGGTGCGTTGCAGGCCCGGTCTCCTGCCACAGCTGGACGGACAACTACGCGTACCAGCAGGATTTCCTGTATCTCCCTCCGGTCAAGCGGGGGCGACTGAGGCTGCGATCAACACCCAGACGAGGCGGTGAGAAGTGCGAAGTATCCCGACCAGAGCCTAGCTGAGAGAGCAAGATCCGAGGTATACAGAGGCCCACCAAGTTCCGAAGTCCCGAAGTGTCCGAAGTTTTCGAGTCGAGTCCGGTCCAGTCCAGTTCAGTTCCGTTCCGAGGCCTTCCGTTCCGAGCTACCCGGTGAGTACCATTACTGGGGAGGCGTTCTGACGTGCACATAGGTTGTGCCGGTCAAGACGGGTTTCGGTACACAAATCCGGTCTGCACTGTTTCAGCAGTGTATCTGTACTGTTTAGCAGTATATCTAGTATATCAAGTATATAAATTCAGAATAATTCAGTTAATGCCGAGTATTATGTTAAGTGATTAAGTTTTCCCTAGATCGTCATCATCATTGTTGCTCAGTTAAATGTTAAATGTTAAATGTTTCAAATACGTTCTGCATATTGTGGTGTGAATGACTGTTCATTATTGTGTTTAGTGTATTAAGTTTGTTCAAAATCAAGTATCAGATCAGTTCTCAATATGCCGCTCTTTTCGAAATTAAGACAGATCACAACTAGAAAAGGGGTGCTCGAAGAAGCTGTTCCCATTCCTCCTAGGGACACTCCAGGGTACTTCATGTATCATAAACACGGCTTAGACGCTATATTATTTCTTGATTTATGGGTAGACTACACCAAGGAATTACCAGAAAGTCAGAGGTGGCCCGCAGCTGGGACCTGGGATGCAGAGTGCATCATGAAAGTAGAGGAAGAGTTATGGAAAAGGAAAGTCAGACAGTCACAGAAAGACGCCGTTGAGCTATGGCGTAAAGAATCTCATAGACGTATAGAAAAAGCGCTCCGACAGGAGGAGAAAAATAAGGAGAGTTCAAATAAAGTCCGAGAAAGTCTATTAATTGAAGAAGGTACACGAGTGAAATCAGAACAAGTAGACAGACAAAGAAATGCCCTTATGAATGGTATGTATCCCCTCCTGGCCGAGGGATTACCTAAGGCTACTCCGGAGATGCCAAAAGACTTGCCACCCCCATTGTTTCCAATAAAAATGCATCCTAAGGGGCATCCTAGAACCGCAGAAGATGTTTTTCTTTCCTCATACTTAGATGACGCAGCTCCCGAGTATGCTAACCCCGCCCCACATAGACCGCCTGCCAGGGAGGTTCAACGCCAAGATCCTGTATCTCTACAGCAACAAACCCTGACACAAGTTCCGGCAAGCACATCTGTTTCCACATCTGTTCCTACAGCTACTTCTATAGCTGTGTCCACACCTATAGTGGCTGTATCGCGTTCAACGAATCCTTTCACGCCCGATACCCCAGATGGGGCTACCGGAGGTGCTACCAACATTTTTTCTACGCCACCCAGAGTAAATAAACTTACCTTTCAAGAATCAGCACATCCACGTACCCCCAAACTCATAAATGCCCGCACGCTTAAGGAACTTCTTATAGATTGTAGATATGACCCTGTGCCCGGCAAAGAGGACGAAATGATCATGGCATCATTACGTATCAGACGAGCCGCGGTGTATTTAGGGAAGCTACCAGGAATGACTGTGCATCTAGATAATATATACCATTTTGTCCAAACAGGGCGAGATTCTGATTGTATTAACAGAGCTATGGAATACCAGAAAGTGGAGATACAGGGGGAACTGTTACGTTTCCTCATAAATTGTGTGATCAGAAATCAAGACCGACCGGGGGTAGATCCGGAAGCAATGCAAACTCTTACTAGATGGAGCCAGAATATATCAGAAGGGAGACATGATAAGCAAAATTGTATAATAGCCATGTGCCGAAAGATCCGTAGAGAAATAGAACGCCTACACGAAGAGAGATTAGCGGTAGACCAGTTCGAACAAAGCGAGGAGGAAGGATCAGGACTGCCCACAGGACAGTCAGACACCATAGCCTATGTAGGCAGAGGAAGATCTTGTAATAGTACGAGATGTTTTTCTGACCCGATACGTCCGATATGTCCAGATAAATACAGGAATTTCCAAACACCTATAATAAATATAAGGTCCCCCGAGCATTCGTTCCAAGCCGCTGACAAATTACTCCGAGAACGAAGGGGTTATCATTTACTCGATTCTATGGATGAACAAGAATTAGCCAGGTCAGCCGTTCATTGGGTTGACAGTCCCGGAAAGTATGGTGATGATACAGTAGCACACACATTTTTGAACCTCACCCCAGATGAACAGCGTTTAGCTGGGATTTATATGATTCAACAACTCCTTATACTATATAAAAGTCAGCATTCAGATCCTGGTCCCTTACCTGATATATTGACTGAACTACTCACGAATAGATGGAGAGGTTCAGGTACTAAGTTAATTAGAGAAATACTAGAATCAAGAAAGCAGTACATTCTTTTTGTATGCCCAGAACATGTCTCACTGCCCATCAAGGAAAGAACGTCGTATTACATGGACAGACAGAATCCCTTACGAGAAGTACACCCAATAAAGGGCGAGGACAATCAGTTTAAACGTGTGTTTGTATACACACCCATATCTAAAATAGAATTGTTACAAATGAAGAAAGTGGTACCCAGTCATGATAAAGACCCAGCGGGTTTCCACCGAGAAATTAAAGACATGTTACTCATGGGGGAGTATACCTATCCCGACATTATGACTATATTAAAGGTATTAATGCCTGCTGGCATTTATGAAAAACTCAAGGAAAAAGAGTGGGAAGTGGGAGACCAAAAGATAGACTGGACAGCATTAGAAGCAGAAGAAAAGGCCCGAACTGCAGGAGCAGGGCTTGGGGATAAAACTAAAGCACTACCAGGTTTAATAGTACAGGTACTGCCACGTTTATTAACTACGAAAAAGGAAGACTGGGGTGCAATCTCAGCCTGTAAACAAAAGCAAGATGAAGACACTAGTGATTTCTATGCCCGATTTGAAAAATGTTTTGGTATAAATAGTGGCATAAAAGCAAGTAGCGAATCATACCCACATCTGTTTGTGACAAAATTAGTTGAAAACTCCTAGTGAAGAATAGAGTATTAAAATTCGAGAGTACCTGGCAAGGTAACACCCCATCACAAATGTTACAAATGTTACAGTATCATCACAATAGAATTAGAGAGGAACAAGAACATGAACAAAGACGCATGAAAGACACGAAAATGAAAATGCTAGTCTCTCAGACAGTTCCAGCTGAAGGACATAAAAAAGGTACGACACATTCCGGTGATTCAGCAGGACCTGTAAAAGGGACATGCAACTATTGTAAACAGCCAGGACATTACATACACGATTGCCCGGTCCTGAAGCGTAATATTGCCACAGGTAAAACACAAGAAAGACCACGGCCACCTAGACAGGATCAGAATGAACAAGGAGCTCCGCAGCATGCACAGTCCATGCCAGCTCCACAACAGTCTATACAGTTTGTGCCAGCTGCACCAGCGCTGCCTGTTGCTGCCACACAAACCACGACACGACAGTTGTACCAGACCGCACAGTACGACTATCCTGATTATCAACGATACGCATGAACTAGCCTAGAGAGGGAAGTTGACTTACCCCTTATCGAGGTCCCAGTAGACCAAGAAGGACCTTATGTACATAGTGAATTATTAGGCCAAGATAGAAAATTTTTACTTGATACAGGGGCAAGTCGAACAACTATAAAACGTAGTGAAGTTCCAGGGGCACCCCTCTCAGGCTCACAGAATATTTCCCTTGGTTTTTCAGGAAAACCTATTGTTAATGAAGTATCACAGCCTCTCCCACTTACGATAGGACCTTTGACCCGAACTACAGATTTATTGCTTACTAAATCATGTCCAGAAAACTTGTTAGGTATAAAAACACTGAAAGCTCTAGGAGCTATAATATGTTGTTCTCCGGAAGGAGTAAGATTGTTTTTACGTGATTTCAAAGGTCACTATGTGTCTAGAGACATGGATCCCCGACTGCAGACTTTACCTACACATTTATGGGCACAAGGCCCTACTGATGTCGGTTGCATGAATATTACACCATATCGAGTTACACTAAAGGCAGGAGTGGTACTACCACGAATGCGACAATACAAGTTACCACCAGATGCCGTAGTGGCTTTACTGCAAATCATTGACGAGCTCATTGCCCAAGGAGTGGTTGTGGAAACAGACTCCAATGTATGTAATTCACCGATAATTCCGATTCTTAAACGAACAGATCCAAAAGCCCCGCCAGTATATCGATTGGTTATTGATCTGCGCGAATTGAACAAGTGCATTGTGCCACAATTCCCTGTGGTCCCAGATATCTCGTCATTACTGACAGCTATTGATTCCAAAGCAACATTCTTTACTGTAATTGATCTCAAGAATGCCTTTTTCAGCGTCCCAATAGATCCGGAAAGCCAATACTTGTTCGGATTTAGTTTAAATGGACGTAGCTTTAAATTCACACGCGCACCTCAAGGATTTACAGAAAGCCCCAGCATCTATAGCCAAGCACTGAAACGAGAACTCGACAGTATCCACATGCCAGTTAACACTGCCCTGCTTCAATATGTCGATGATCTACTGATCACCGCTAGAAGCGAACCCGAATGTGAGAAAGCATCACTGACAGTTTTACAATTTCTAGCCGAAAAGGGGCACAAGGTGTCCCCTTCTAAGCTGCAATTCTGTGTCCAGCGAGTTGTTTATCTTGGACACTCGCTGTCCAAGGAGGGAAGGCAGCTTACACCCGACCGCATTCAGTTAATAGCTAACATGCCAATACCCAAGGCACAAAAGGAGGTGCGGGCTTTCATAGGCCTCACTTCATATTGTAGGCAGTGGATCCCTCAGTATGCATTTCTAGCAAAACCACTCATTCAATTGACAACACAGGAGGCAGCCACATCGACTATTCTCCCTTGGACTCAGGAACATACACAAGCTTTTGAAAGCCTAAAGAAAGCCTTATGCCAAGCACCTGTTTTAGCAACACCATGTTACAATAAACAGTTTACACTCTTTGTTACAGAGCGCGAAGGTACTGCCTTGTCAGTACTCACACAGGAACAAGCAGGATCACACAAACCATGTGCTTATTTTTCTAGTACATTAGATCCCGTAGCTCAGGCTTTGCCTGCATGCCTAAAATCAGTGGCAGCAACAGCTTTAGCAATCAGACAAAGCGATGCCATAGTGTTAGGACATCCATTGACAGTTCAAGTACCACATGCAGTGGAGGTTCTTGTGAATCGAACGCAAACACAACACTGGACTATAGCGCGACTTACAGGGTATGAATTAACATTGTTTCAGCCACATATAGAAATCAGACGTTGTAACACATTGAATCCTGCCACACTTTTACCTGTAATCGGAACAGACCCACTAGCGCATGATTGTATTGAAGTTATCACTATCACGACGAAACCCAGACAAGACTTGACAGATGTCCCATTGCCAGACCCAGACCTGACGTTGTATGTAGATGGTTCATGTATGAGAACAAGTACAGGAGAGTTAGTGGCCGCTTACGCAGTCACAACAGACACTGAAGTCATCGAAACAAATTGCATAAATACCTTGTCAGCTCAAGCCGCAGAGCTCATCGCTCTGACACAAGCCTGTATTCAAGCCACAAATAAAAAAGTCAACATATACACTGATTCACGTTATGCATTCGGAGTTGTACATGACTTCGGCGTGCTGTGGCGAGAGAGAGGTTATTTAACTTCTCACGGTGCCCACATTCAGCACGGACCCCTCATTCATGCCTTATTAGAGGCAATACATCTACCCACTGCAATATCAATTATGAAATGTAAAGCTCATACGAAAGTTACTGATATCATTTCTCAAGGCAATGATCTAGCTGACAGAACAGCTAAACAAACTGCTCAAACTCAAACATCCGACATGACAAAGACAATAGTCCCGACGCCAACACATTGTATGACGATTAAAGATCCTGCTCTTGACGTAATTGACATACAGACGCATGCTACACCAGACGAAATAAAGAAATGGATTGAATTAGGAGGGATTCAAACGGATCAAGGATGGATGACGAAGGAAAAATCTGTGTGGTTCCTTCCTGATTCAATGGTCCAAGTCATTATAAACACTATACATAGTCCAGCGCATCTAGGAGAAAAAGCTATGCTAGACAGCATTCAACACATTTGGTACAACAAACATTTACGAGCAGCAGCCAAACAAAAAGTTCGTACCTGTATGATCTGTTGTCAGTTCAACCCAGGAAAAAGCATTCCCGTAGAACAGGGTGGATTTCAGCCTCCTGATCACCCTTTTGAAGTCCTCCAGATGGATTATATCCAGATGGAACGATGTCGAGGATTCAAATATGTTCTCGTAGTTGTCTGTGCTCTTTCCCGTTGGACAGAGGCATACCCGGTTTCAGATTACACTGCCCCGACTACTGCCAAACAGTTGGTTCGAGAATTTTTCCCACGATACGGTTTACCACGTGTTGTCTACTCAGATAACGGCCAGCCGTTCTCATCCGAATTAATGAAACACGTTTCACTTTTGTTAGGCTATCAGTGGAAATTCCACTGTGTCCGACACCCCGAGGCAGCAGGTCTCGTGGAAAGACATAATCAGACCCTGAAAATCAGACTGTCCAAAATATGCAGAGAGAAAGGTGTCGACTGGGTAGTAGCGTTACCAGTTGCACTCTTTTACATGAGAATGGTAGCACATTCTCGAACAGGGCTATCCCCGTATGAGGTGATCTTTGGCAGACCACCAAATATGTGGGGGACGCCTATACCACGCAAAATAACTGATATTGACTGTAATATGCTGACAGATTACTTGGCTTCCTTGATGTCTGCACTACAATCTTGTCGTTCACAGGTAGCTGCAGCTTTTCCTGACAACACTGAGGTGAAACCCCATGACGTAGTCCCGGGGGACCTGGTCTTAGTGAGGAACTTTGATCGGAAGACTCAGCTGGATCCTAGGTGGAAGTCGCCGCAACTGGTCTTGCTCACCACAAGGACAGCCGTGAAGATCGAAGGCAGGAAAGGCTGGATACATTCAAGTCATATCAAGAAATTTCATGGACTACCATCGGATGTAAATACCACACCTCGTGTGTCTTCACCCATTGACTCAAAACTTCCTTTGGTTGAAATGAGTAATCACGAACAATATAAACTAAAACTCAGGTCTAACCAGTCAGGCAATTTGATTGTTTAAGTCCTCTCCAAGGTGAAGCGGTTGAATTTGTCTCTGACATGTATCCCTTAGACCTGAATAGAGAAAACACCCGAAAAATGTTGAAACGACATGCGTACTGTAAATCACTGCGTAGTCATTGCACAGTGACGTTATTAATTTTGTTTTTCTTAAGTCTTTTAATAATTACTGCAAGTATATTGTTGCACATATATTATCCTATTTCTAGACATGTTTATAATGTTACTGCTGAACATTCTTTTAGTGAATTACCTCCGCTTGAGTTGTCTTATAGATTTGCGCTGCGCAATAACACGTTTATTAGTATGTTACATCATTCCCATCAGGTTAGCAATGCTACTAATTGTTGGATATGTGGCCGACTCCCTCCCTATCAGAATTATAAAGGAATTCTACCTCTCTTTCCATACCCGTTCACACATAACGGCTCCTGTGGAGCATGGTTTAGTTTAATTAATTCCCTAGATTCGAATTCTGCAGTTTATCAAGACAACTGGGTATGGGGAAATTTGAACTTAGTTTTACTTAAAGTCTGCTACCCTAACAAGGAGGGACTTCCCAAGAGAACAGGAACTGATCTAGAAAATGAAGTGTATGGATTAGGTAATTTTACGCTTAATCTTATGATCCTAAATGTCGAATCCGAAGCTACTCCAATTTTGTCCGCTATGTCAATATTTCCAGTAAAGGGTGAATTATGTGTAAGAAAGAATGGTTCCATACATATGGGCCATAGTAGATGCACCACTGTAATAGAATTTAGTGATCAAGGCAAGTCTACATTTAGAGCTTCCCGCCATTCCTATTTTATATGTGGTCAGACGGCATATGTACGTTTGCCTCTAGATTGGGATGGTACCTGCTACATTGGATTCCTTCTGCCACCTGTTTTCCTAGCTCCTCCTGATTATCACAGAAACATTCATTTAGTACACAATAGAGAAAGGAGAGATCTCCCAATAGTCGATTACACTGAAACAGCATGGGAAAAATACACAGATTTCAATAAAGGTCTCTTTCCCTACATAGGTACAGTTACCAATAGTAAGCTGATACGTAGATTAACTAGAACCCTTGAAGCAGTAGTGAACGAAACTATTTCCGCCTTAGGCAATTTAACAGAAGAGCAGTCTGCTATGCGGATTGTTGTGCTTCAAAATCGTCTTGTCCTTGACGTCATCCTGGCCGATAGGGGCGGAGCTTGTAGGGTCATCGGATCAAGTTGTTGCATTTTCATACCAGAAAATTCGCCATCTGTATATAAAGCCATAACTCGCCTTCATAAGATTGTAAGCCAGATACACCAGAATCCAGGCACCTGGACTTGGTCCGGTTGGTTTTGGAGTGTATTATCTACCTTTGGATGGAAGGTCCTATCCTTCCTAGGTATTGGCCTTCTCATACTATTCAGTTGCTGTCTATGTCTACAATGTGGACCAGCGATCTGTGGTCTGTGTGCCACATCGTGTATTCCACCACCAAGATTTCGTTCGTCCCAGAAGAAAAAAGAAGAACAAATGATGCTATATGAACAGATCAATGGATTGATGAAGATTGATATCTCTTGACGGGCAAGTAGGGGACAAGGAGGGAATGTGGAAATATGGATTTTTATGATCAGTTATGTCCCCTATCTTGGACCCCAACGGTTTCATGTATGAATCACAAGTACAAGTATGTTCCCTCCAGTTCCAGTTATGAAGACGCAAACACATGTGCGTCCACCGTCAACATGTCCTCTTTCAGAGCCGCCATGAATAAGCCGGATATTCCATTCCTAAGTATGAAAGGCCACCGGCTTTATATGGTTCACTTATGCCATTTTACAGTCCAGGCAAGTAGGCCCTGATTCTGTCATCAAGCTTTTCTTGCCTTCTGCCTCTGAAAGCTCCAGTCTGAGCCTGCATCTGTGACCATGAACTTTGTCTCATTCCCTGCGCGGCTCACGAAGCCTGACATCAGCCTGTTGCCTGCCAAAAACTGTATTTCACCTTCGAAATTATCTGCTCCGCTCCCTGCCCAATGCATTCCTGTCTAGTAGTTTAAGTAAACATTCTTCCAGCTACCGAGCAAAGGCCCGGCTTCTCTGTCTTTATGCAAGTAATTCATAGCCCTATTATTATAGAAGACTTCTGCCCTCGCATCTAGTGTAGACACTTAGACGCTTGTACACGCACTAACAGTCAGTATAGTCAGTATAGAATAAGATTCTACTCTAAGAAGACCTCTCTTTTGGATAACATAGTTCTTTAAACATAGGATGTTAGATATGATTTGGGATTAGGTTGACTTGACCCTCCAGACTTCTGTCGCCACATGTAGAGCTAAATGTCAAGTCCCCCTTCACCCCCTAGTTGCACGTCAATCACACGTCATGCTGCTGCGCGCGCATTTCTGCCAAGTATTTCTGCTGACATTGCGAAATTCTTTCATGGAACCACCCTATTATGACATCACACCTGATGACGTTCTTTAGTCACACCCAGTTACGCCCACTTTTGCTACGTATGTATCTTTTATCTACACTGTCAATTGTTACGCCTCTTGCATTTGCTTCACTGTAATGCCTATTGTATAAAAGTGATTACCTATCAATAAAGTATGTACTTCACTTCCTGAACCTCCGTGGTGATGGAACTTGGAGTCACCGATTCGAATCATCCATTGGAATAAAGCCCATTCCGAACCTCTAATACCACGGATTCTGCCTCTTATTTACTGAGCTATTTTTATTATGTTTCTGTATCAAATTAAGTCCCGGTAATTAAATTATTTACCACAGAATTAGGATCAGTCTTGCATTCCACTCACAGTGCACTTGTGCATGGGTGTGTCCCTTGGGCACCACTTTGGCCCCTTTAACTATGTGTGGCACAGTCTTACTTGCTGCGTCAAGTGTGACTGCAGTCAGCAGTGGAGTGGGCAGGTGTGGCGAGCCATGCATTGGCGCCTTCCGTGTAGCACTGTACATGTGCACATGGAGTGGATCCACACACTTATATAATGCAGGTAGCTGTCGTTGTGCTCGTGAACAGGTTGTGACATGGCCCTGTGTTTTGCCATGGTGAAGAGGGGGGGTTCTGGCACTGGCCACCCTTGGCTACATGCACGCAGTCTACCTGCTGACGAGCAGACATTCCCACACACCACACGGCTGATTTGGTCTCCCTGTGTCTCCCTCCCTCTCTGTCCCCCTCTCCCTCCCTCTGTGTGTCAGCATCCTCCCTCTGTCCGTGTCCCTGTGTCTCCCTCCCTCTCTGTCCCCCTCTCCCTCCCTCTCTGTCCCCCTCTCCCTCCCTCTCTGTCCCCCTCTCCCTCCCTCTGTGTGTCAGCCTCCTCCCTCTGTCCGTCTCCCTGTGCCTCCCTCCCTCTCTGTCCCCCTCTCCCTCCCTCCGTGTGTCAGCCTCCTCCCTCTGTCCGTGTCCCTGTGTCTCCCTCCCTCTCTGTCCCCCTCTCCCTCCCTCTCTGTCCCCCTCTCCCTCCCTCTGTGTGTCAGCCTCCTCCCTCTGTCCGTCTTCCTGTGTCTCCCTCCCTCTCTGTCCCCCTCTCCCTCCCTCTGTGTGTCAGCCTCCTCCCTCTGTCCGTGTCCCTGTGTCTCCCTCCCTCTCTGTCCCCCTCTCCCTCCCTCCGTGTGTCAGCCTCCTCCCTCTGTCCGTGTCCCTGTGTCTCCCTCCCTCTCTGTCCCCCTCTCCCTCCCTCTCTGTCCCCCTCTCCCTCCCTCTGTGTGTCAGCCTCCTCCCTCTGTCCGTCTTCCTGTGTCTCCCTCCCTCCCTCTCTGTCCCCCTCTCCCTCCCTCTCTGTCCCCCTCTCCCTCCCTCTCTGTCCCCCTCTCCCTCCCTCTCTGTCCCCCTCTCCCTCCCTCTGTGTGTCAGCCTCCTCCCTCTGTCCGTCTTCCTGTGTCTCCATCCCTCTCTGTCCCCCTCTCCCTCCCTCTCTGTCCCCCTCTCCCTCCCTCTCTGTCCCCCTCTCCCTCCATCTCTGTCCCCCTCTCCCTCCCTCTGTGTGTCACCCTCTGTCACCTCAGCCCAGCTTCCTAGACACACACTTTTTCCAGTCCTTTGAATGGCCCTTGGCTTGTTGCAGTGAGTTTGTTTCTGATCTCCAGGCACCCATTGGGTGTAGTGTCTGTGTGTGCGCTGCTGCTGTGGTTGTGTGTGCTGCCACTCTTTCACAGTGTTGGCTGTTCATTAGCTGCTGTCATGTGCAAAACAGTGCCTTCACCCCCATGTGTTGATGCAAGGCGTCCGCCATTTGCTGGCGAGTCTTTCCTGTGTGGGGACACACTGTTTGTCTGGCTGTGACCTGGGCCATATGGGCAGAGGGCATTGTTGTCTGCTTCTGAGTTGCACTATGTGAATTTTGGGGCCCACCCTCCCGCCATCCGGGTTACGGTGTCATGTGTTGGTGTCTTCTGTGGCCTGTGACTTGACATTGTCCAGCTGGGTGCATGGGGCACGGTGGCGGCAGTGGCATGTGCGTGTTCATGGAGTGTGGTTGAGTCATGCGATAGCTTGGGGTGGTTGCGTGCCTGTTAGTGATTTTGGTTGTGGATGAGGTCCCCCCCATGTGAGGTGCGTTGTTCGTGTACTCACCCGGGTCTCGGAGTCCTCCTAATCCTTCGACTGCCTCCACCGGCTGTATGGCCATCACCCTCTCCTCCCAGGGCTGGTAGTGTACGGGTCTGCGGGAGGGCCCTCCTCCAGTGGCGTTGGCCTGGTTGTGTTCCTCCAGCATCTTGGCTCGGACCCTCCTCCGCAGATCGTACCACCTGGCTTGGCATTCCTGCCTGGTCCTTCTGGTGTCCGCAACAGCATTCACAGCATCGACGATGGTCTGCCACATGGCTGTTTTTGCTGCAATGCTGGTCTGTCTGACCAATGTTCCAAAGAGCTGTGGCTCGACTCTGAGGATTTCATCAACAAGGACCTCCAACTCTCGGTTACTGAACTTTGGATTCTTGTTAGTGGGCATGGTGAGGGGTGTGGGTGTGGATGGTGGGGGGTGTGTGTGGATGGTTGTGGGTGTGTGGGTGTGGTTGTGCAGGTGTGTGTGTGTGAATGTGATGAGGGGGTGTTTGTGGAAGTGGTTGTGTGAAGGTGTGCAAGTGTAAGGTGTGGTGAGGCTTGTAGTATGGTTCTGTGGTGTCTGACAGCAGTGAGTGTGTTGCAAAGGCTCATGGTTTGTGTGTGTGGGCCCTTTTTATTGGTCCATGGGTGGGTGTGGCTGTGTTTGAAGTTTGGGTGGGTGTGTTATAAGGAGTGGTGGTGTTTTGGGCCTCTGTTTGTTTTTGGCAGTTGCAGGTCAGTGGATGTGTTTTTTTAGTGTTTGTTGGCCATGTTTAGTGGCTTTGTGCCATTCGAATAGTGTATTCTTGTGTTGTTTTGTTTTGTCCTGGTTGTGTACGTGCGTTTTGAGCATGTGTACGGTGTGTACATGGGCCATTTGGTTGTACGGTGCTGTCCTTGTGTGTGGCTTGGTACGACTCGTACATGCGGTTGTGATGTTGGGGCCTGGGGTGCGCTCCGTACTTAGGAGGTATTGGGGGTGCGACGGGAACGTACTGGGGTGTACATTGACGGTGGTACGACACGTACAGGGGTGGGGGTTCGACTCGAACGTACTGGGGTGTACATGGACGTTGGTACGACACGTACAGGGGTGGGGGTACGACTCGAACGTACTGGGGTGTACATACATGGGGGTCGGACACGTACAGGGGTGGGGGTTCGACTCGAACGTACTGGGGTGTACATAGACGGTGGTACGACACGTACAGGGGTGGGGCTTCGACTCGAACGTACTGGGGTGTACATAGACGGTGGTACGACACGTACAGGGGTGGGGGTTCGACTCGAACGTACTGGGGTATACATGGACGTTGGTACGACACGTACAGGGGTGGGGGTACGACTCAAACGTACTGGGGTGTACATACATGGGGGTCGGACACGTACAGGGGTGGGGGTTCGACTCGAACGTACTGGGGTGTACATAGACGGTGGTACGACACGTACAGGGGTGGGGGTTCGACTCGAACGTACTGGGGTGTACATAGACATTGGTACGACACGTACAGGGGTGGTGGTTCGACTCGAATGTACTGGGGTGTACATAGACGGTGGTACGACACGTACAGGGGTGGGGGTCCGACTAGAACGTACTGGGGTGTACATAGATGTTGGTACGACACGTACAGGGGTGGTGGTTCGACTCGAACGTACTGGGGTGTACATGGACGTTGGTACGACACGTACAGGGGTAGGGGTTCGACTCGAACGTACTGGGGTGTGCATACACGGGTGGGGGTGTACATACACGGGGGGTACGTCTCGGACGTACGGGGGCGGGGGGGAGTGTTGGGCGCGTATGCGGGCACATGTCTCCATGGTTGTTATGGGAGTTTGGTGCGGATGGTGTTTTTTCCATACGGTTGTAACATCGGACGCACGGGATGGATCGTGATTCCTCGGTCGGACTTCACCTTTCACATTTGTACGGTGAATCGTCCGAGGACGTGTCGGACACATTTTCCGACCCGAGGACGTGTGGGAAATCATTCCCGATGCGGTTCGTATGGACTTTTTACCATGCGAATCGTGATTGCCAGTTCGTACGGCACTTGTACGATTCGTACGGTAAAAAGACCGGATACGAGTCGCACGGGGAATTTTTTTACCGGATCGTATTCGGCACCTTAATGTAGTCACTTCACACAGAGAGGGTAAAGTAAGGGCATAGAAGTGTAAGCTTTCATCATACCAGAGTAACAGAACATTCTGCAGAAAAAACTCACTCTTCTGTCTCTCTCACACACATACACAAATACACACACTCTATCTATCTATCTACCCATCAAGCACGGGCCGAGAAAAAAGAGGGGGCCCAAATCATAAAATTCCCTTCCAAATAGCGAGTTTCTAAACTCTTTTTTGCGAGTGGTAATTAATTTGCGACTCTCTAATCCTTGTACTAATGTTTTGCGACCGCTATTGTGGTTGCAAAACACTCGCAATTACCACCTACTTCAAGTAGGTGGTAATGCATTTGCAAATGGGAAGGGGTCCCCAGGGGACCCTTTCCCATTTGCAAATGCATGCGAAAATATTTTTTAACGGCAGGCAGTGGGACCACTGCCTGCCCTTAAAAAATGAAACGAAAACGTTTCATTTTTATTTTTTTAAATGCATTCCATTATCCTTTAAGGAAAACGGGCTGCATTAAAAAAAAGCTGTTTTATTTAAAAGCAGTCCCAGACATGGTGGTCTGCTGAGGCCAGCAGGCCACCATCCCAGGGAGGGCCAGTCATTCCCAATGGGGTCGCAAAATGCGAGTGCCTCATTAATATTAATGAGCCTCGCATTTTGCGACCCATTGGGAATCACAATCAGTGTCTCCGACACTGTTGTTCATAGTAAATTGCGACTCACAATCGAGCACAAATTGCGAGTCTCAATTTACTAGGGTCGGACAACTGGCCCCTAGATGTATTAAACACACATATGCATCTATTTGTATATTTCTTTTATATATGGTGCTGCTAGCAAAAGGTCCAGACATATGCATGCATGCTTTCAGGAATATGGTGAGACTTACAGCAGAGACATGTGAAGGGTTCCTGCTTTGTATTTGGCTAGGTGTAACATTCTAAGTAGTTGTAGAATGGTAAAGCTGCAGCACAAAAGTGAGGTTTAAGACATGTTTGAATAGAGATTCGTTATTAGAATAATTTGTATGAGTGTGTGGAAAGCTACACATCAAATATATCGCACAATTTTCAGTGTCTGTTTGAAATTTGAAGTGTAGTCTGTGAAGTTTTAAGCTGTGGATGCTGGTGTGACTGAGGTATGTCTCTACTTGCACAGGTATTATGGTACGTGTTATGCGTTTGGAGATGTTAGACGTATAAAACACAGGTATACATCTATTTGTATATTTCTTTTATATATGATGCTGCTAGCAAAAGGTACAGACATGTGCATGCATGCTTTCAGGAATATGATGAGACTTGCAGCAGGGAAATGTGAGGGGTTGCTAGTTTATATTTGTCTAGGTCCAACACCAGAAGTAGTTGCAGAATGGTGAAGCTGCAGCTCAAAAGTGTGGTTTAAAACATGTTGCAGAGGAATTAGTGATTAGCCTATTTTGCATGAGTCAGATGAAAGGTGTGGTTGAAATATATCACATGATTGTAGGTGTCTATTTGAAATGAGAAGTGCAGCTTCTTACGTTTTAAAATCTGCATGGTTTTGTGACTGAGGTATGTCTGTACTTGCAGATGAATTTTCATATGTGTTATGCATCTGAAGATGCTAGATGTATAAAATACAGGTATATATCTATTTGTATGTTTCGTTTATATATGATGATACTAGGAAAATGTACAGATATATGCATACATGCTTTTAGAAATATGGGGAGACTTTCAACAAAGATAAGTGAAGGGTTGCTGCTTTGATGTTCACTATGCTCAATACCTGATCAGTAGTAGAATAGTTAAGCAGTAGGAAAGTGATGTTCAAGATATGTTGGGCGAGGCATTAGTGATTATGGTACTCAATAAGAGCCTGTGTAAAACTTCACTTGAACTATGCCGCATAAATCTAGGTGCGTGTTTTAAATGTTATGTTTAGTCTGTCAAGTTTTATGGCCTTTATGGTCTTGTGAGTGTGGTTATGTTTCTACTTGCACATGTATTCTGATATGTGTTATGCTTTTGGCAATAAGGACAGATACAAGCATGCATGCTTTTAGAAATATGGTTAGAGTTATGGTAGAGACATGTAATAGGTGGCTGCTTTATATTTGGCTAGGCCCGATATTCTGATTATTGTTAGAATGGTGAAGACGCAGCACCAAAGAGAGTTTTAAGACATGTTGGCAGAGGGATTAGTGATTAGGCTACTTTCTATGAGTCATTGGAAATGTACACGTGCAGTACACCGCACAAATGTAGGTGCCTCTTTCAAATGTAAAGTGCAGTCTGTCACGTTTTAAGTTTAAGATCTGCATGGTCTTGTTACTGATGTATGTCTGTACTTGCACGTGTATTCTGCTATGCATCTGAAGATGCTCGCCGTATAAAATAAATGTATACATCTATTTGTTTATTTCTTTTATATATGATGATGATTTCAAAAGGTAGACACATATGCATGCATGCTTTCAGGAATATGGTGTGACTTACAGCTGATTCCTCTAATAGACAGCTGCTTTATATTTGGCTAGGCCCAACACCCTAAGTAGTTGCAGAATGGTGAAGCTGCAGCACAAAAGTGAGTTTTAAGACATGTTAGGAAACAGATTAGTGATTAGGCTACTTTGAATGAGTGTGTGAAAAGGTACATTAAAAGTATGACACATAAATGTAGGTGTCTGTTTGAAATGTTAAGTGCGGTCTCTCAATTTTTAAGGTGTGCATGTTCTTGTGATTGGTGTATGTCTGTACTTGCATATGTATTCTCATATGTGTTATGCATCTGAAGATGGTAGATGTATAAAACATAGATATATCTCTATTTGTATGTGTATTTTATATATGGTAGTACCAGTAAAAGGTACAGACACATGAATACATGCTTTCACGAATATGGTGAGATTTATAACTGACTCAATGTGTGGGTTTGATGCTTTATATTTGGGTAGGTCCAACACCCTGAGTAGTTACAGAATGGTGGAGCTGTAGTACAAAAATGTACACCATGTCATAAACCTCACTTTTGTGCTGCAATTTGACTATTCTGCTACTACTCATGATGATGAGCGTAGTCACATATAAAGCAGCAACTCATCACCTGTCTCAGCTGTAAGTCTCCAATCACCCAGGCACTACCGATGCATTCATCCATGCACTGAGGCACTATGTATGCAGTCCTTCAATCAGCCAGGCACTACCCCCGCACTCATGAAATCACTCAGGCACTACCTATGCACTCGTTCAACAACCCAGGCACTACTCCTGTACTCATGCAATCACCCAGGCACTACCTATGCACTCCTCCAATCACCCAGGCGCTACCAATGCACTTATAAAAATCACTCAGGCATTACCTATGCACTCCTCCAATCACCCAGGCACTATCCCTGCACTCCTCCAATCACCCAGGCAGTACCGATGCACTGATGCAATCACTCAGGCACTACCCATGCACTCATACATGTACTCAGCCACTACACCTGCACTCATGCAACACCCAAGCACTACCCATGCAGCTCTCCAATCATCCAGGTACTACCCTTGCACTCATGCAATCACCCAGGTACTACAGTTGTGTGTAGATTTAAATTCCCTTTATAGGTATCCCGATTTATGCCCTTATATAGGTACAATTCACATTGTCCTTATTTAGACATAGAAATCCGCCCCTTATTTATACATTGTCCGTACAAACCAAATACAGGCATGGCCACCTACATCCGTCCATCCACGTCACAACGATTTCTTGGAAAACCAGACCCTTAAGCCTTAAGGAATTTCCCCCAGCTTGAATATTGATTTCTCCAAGAACTCATTAAGTATGCATGAACATCTATTCCTTAGGGGTTCATTCATGACGTTCCTCTGCCCGACTTTTACGTCAATACTGGCATTCCTAGACACCTTCAAGGTATAAATATACCAGCACTTTCCTTGCCAAATTGCGGTTCCCGGAGGATTCGATCCAACCCAGACTACGCAGTTTGCCACGGCAAGTTCGGAAGGAGATCGTGTTCCAGCCTGATGCATTGACCTGACGCTGCCATCCTCCTCGCAGAGAATCCAGCTCCAGTGCACTCTGACTTCCATTGCGGGGCAGTTAGACTACCAAGTTCAGAAAAGAGATTCCAACCTTTCTCATTCTCAAGTATGGAGCTGACTAGAACTTAGAGAAACTTTTGGCAACTCTTGGCTAAACTAAAATATAGCTAGCTATACTTTAGAAATAGCACCTACTTCAAACCTTGTACTGCACTTAGGTTAGGTACACTGGGGTAGAACAATTTAGAAGCATCTGATGAGCATCACATTTTAGCATTATGTTATTTATGTATGTATTTTGATTAATATATGTCATAGCTACAAACCATGCTATTGCAGCATTATTTTATCTTACTGCTAACCTTGTACATATTGTACTTCGCAGTCTGTCTTACGATTGTAGCAATTCATATCTCTTGCACGAGAAATAAGACTGTTCAATAAACTCTTTTTATTGAAAACGCCCATCTCTCTATTTCTGTGCAACTCTGTAGAAACAAAGCATGCACGATTGACTGAGGGAAACTGTGGTCTATTGTTTCCACGATTCTGAGACTGTTCCGATTCTAAAGGCAAACAAAGTTGTCATGTTTATGCGGTTGTCAGAGACTAATCCCTTCTTGTATATTCGAGAAGTTTCTAGTGACCTCTGATTAAGCTGGCACACACAAGTAATTAAGTTTAATATACTTGATAGAGACATACTCACCTTAGTCCTATGTCAAATCTATAGTGTATGTTATTCCAATGTGCAGAGCCTATCAGGGATATAGGAACTACACTACATGGTGCCCAATGGTTTGGTAAGGCACTAATTTAACGCTAGATACTGAAGTAACTCATTCGTGCTTTTCTCAGAGACCCTCTACTCATAAAACTCCATATGATGTCTGGAGTGGGTAGGGATAATATCCGCCATAGCTGAGTAGGACTAATGTCCCATGTATTCGCTGTTTAGTTTTGCTCAACGTTGAAGGATACAGTCTTCCAAAATATTGTGCACCTTATCTTTGTTTCCTTGAAACTTGCTCTGCAATTCTTCATTAAACAATGTCCGACACCGGAGATGCTGTCGTCGACAACGGTGCAGCTACAAAGAAGATGAACCACCTGAGGAAAATTTTTCTTTCGAGGATATTGAAATTTCACTCACCTACCAGGAGCATGAGCTCTGGTTTAAAGGCGCCCTAAAACATTACAATCACAATACCAGGCTTGGTCCACTAGGTAGACAGGAGCAACATGGCCGATTTTAGCCGGCTACACACCTGACCCTGAAATTGAATCAGTGTCGGATGTGGAATTACTTAATAACATACAAAGGTTAATAAAAATATAGAGTTAAAACCACAACTGTATGAAAGTCCTGATAAGGCCTTTACTAAAAACACTCCTACCTCTTCTAAAAAGAAGTGGGAAAATAGCAAACAGCATTCCAAAGAGAAGCGTTCTCATTCCCGAGGCAGGTCTCCGTCACAGAAGGAGCTCGCTGGAAGTAGGTACAACCTCAGGAATAGGGATAATTTGAGAAAACCTGACAAATATCAAGATAATGATAAACGTTCCTCTCGTACCTTTCAGATATTGTCACAGACATCCAAAAGAAGAGGACGGTCAGAAAATAAGGAACAACGCGTGAAGTCCAAAGATGATCAACACGTTCAGAAAAATAAAGCAAAACCTCAATTCTCCAAGAAAAAGGTAGCAGGTCTGAAGGTCGGACATGCAGAGAATACTGAGAACTCAACTCAGGAACGGAAAGTGGGCCCAGACCATGCTGTACGGTGGAGCAGAAGTTACAATAGCTCCCCAGAACCTGAAGGGACTTCTGGAGACAGTGGACTTGAGTGAAGACATACAAGTTGAGACTGTAGACACCAGGGTTAGTTCTCCACATAGGTTATATGAAATAACACTCCAGATAGAGGGAGACATATCAAGAAAAGTGAAAGCACTCTTTTGGGAGCATCTTTCAAGGGGTTACGATATACTTCTAGCAGAAAAGGACTAGCCACCAGAATTTGTCAGGGAGTGCCCACATGACGAGGCCATCATTATGCCTGCCTTCTCCAACCATGTTTCAGTCCATTTAAAATATACATTAGCCAGGAAATGGGCAGTAGCCCAAGCCCCAGCACTGTATAAAAATCATGTAGGATGGGATGAGGACTCACCTCACCATAAAATCCATGTTAAAAAATCAACCAACTGCACAAAGGCAGTACCCAGTTAAGCAAGAAGCCAAAAAACAGGTCAGGGAGATTTTAGATCAACTTGAATATCAGGGGGTGATTGAAACATGCACCTCATCAATGAATAATCCTTTGTTTCCTGTCTCCAAACCAGTCAATACATATCATCTAGTTTTGGATTACAGACACTTAAATTCTTGTTGCAAAACATTTGCAGTGCAAAATGCACACAGTACAGCATTAATGAATAACATTGTGTGTAAAAAATATAAAACCACATTAGACATTTCAAATGGTTTCTTTTGTCAAAATATTGCTACAGAAAGCAGATATTTGACCGCTTTCTCAATAATGGGGACAAAGCGTCAATTCTGTCGATTGCCCCAGGGGTTCAAAAACAGCCCGGGGTTATTCTCAGCAAGGGTAACAGAGTTACTACAAACTTATGATGCTGAGGCATTGTCGTATGTCGATGACATATATCTAACAGACGATGACCTGGATAGGCACTTGAACAGGGTGAGCACCATAATATTGGGATTCTCCTCAAAGGGTTACAAATTCAACTTTAAAAAGACAAGAATTGCCCACCTCAATGTCCTATTCCTAGGACATGAACTATCAAGTGAAGGCAAAAGCCTGGCAGCCAACTTTTTAGAAAAGTGTGTGCTGCTCCATCCTCCAAAAACAATGAAGAATTTACAGTTGATTCTAAATTTCCTGAATTTTGGAAGAACTTATATTTTAAATTACACAGAAAGGGTTAAACCTCTCTACGAATTCATCAAACCTGATTTTAAAATCACACATTGGACACAAAAACACACTGAAATTTTGCGTTCACTCCAACCAGATATGTTAGCAATGAAACACTTGCAAACATGCGTAAACGTTCGCAACTTAGTGATCCGAATCATTCCGGGTCAGTGCGGATTCACCTACTTAACTTTTAACGAAGGTGAAAAAGTACCAATTGCATAGAAATCACACTTGTATACACAAGCAGAAATGAAATTCACTTCTACAGAAAAAATCCTGACAGCAGTTCAAACTGCTGTAGCAAAAGAAAGAGCCCTAGCACAGGGGAAACGCATTATGGTCGTGACTCCTGTACCAGCCTTAGAGGCAGTGACAAAGGCTAGCATCCCAAATGCAAAAGCTTTACATCCGAGATGGATACAACGGGTTAATTCTCTTGCTGCAACTGATGTTTGATCCATATCTAAAAACACAAGCATTCCTGCAATATGAACACAAATGTCCTCTGCCTACTGAAATTCTCCCTCTTGACTAGTACGAATTTATAATTTATACTGGCGGATCTGCACAACCCGCTACGGTGAGTAAACAATCTTACAGTGCAGTGTGTGCTATCGTTAAAGGTCGCATGCGAGATGGCAAATTCAGACCAATGGTCACAAAAACCCAATCTCTAGGAGATAGTACAGCTCAGCGAGCTGAACGACAAGCATTTAACCCCTTCGATGCTCATGACGGAGCGGTTCCATCATGAGCATCGGTTGGGCTGTGCTCATGACGGAACCGCTCCGTCATGAGCACAGCCCCCGGGGGAAGCGCTGGCGCTCCCCCCCTGGGGGCTCGATTTTCGCACCAATTGGGGAGTTGGCAGCGGAAGAGTTTCCGCTGCCACCCCCGAGCCCCCCCACGCTTCCTGATGATGTCAGCGCGCATAGCATGCGCCGACGTTATCAGGAAGCGTTGGACGCGCTGGAATTCATTTCTTCCAGCGCGTCCAACGGAGCAGGTAGGTGTTTGGCTCCGGTGTGGCGGGGGGGCCGAATTGGGAGACCTTGAGGCATCGGGGGAGAGGAAAGAGTATTTCCTCTCCCCTGATGTCTCAATGCTGGGCATTCCTGTCCCACGATCGCGCATAGCGCCGCGATCGTGGAGCAGGGATGCCCCACTAGACACCAGGGATGTCTTTTTCTTCATTTAGGAAGCGACCCCTTGGGCAAGGGTCGCTTCCTTGGGGGCATAATTTACAGTAAGACTTTTCTGCCCCCCCTGGGGGCAGATCGGTCTACTTTCGGTCCGTTTCTGCCCCCAGGGGGGGCAGAAAAGGCCACTAGACACCAGGGATGTCTTTTTCTTCATTTAGGAAGCGACCCCTTGGGCAAGGGTCGCTTCCTTGGGAGCATAATTTACTGGAAGACTTTTCTGCCCCCCTGGGGGCAGATCGGTCGACTTTCGGTCCGTTTCTGCCCCCAGGGGGGGGCAGAAAAGCCCACTAGACACCAGGGATGCATTTTTTTGCATGAGGAAGCGACCCCTAGGCAAGGGTCGCTTCCCTTGGGGCATAAATTATGGGAAGACTTTTCTGCCCCGGGCAGATCGGTCGTCTTTCTGTCCGTTTCTGCTCCCAGGGGGGGTAGAAAAGCCCACTAGACACCAGGGATGTGTGTTTTTAGAAGTTAGGAAGCGACCCCTTGGGCAAGGGTCGCTTCCTTGGCGGTATAAATTATGGGAAGACTTTTCTGCCCCCCCTGGGGGCAGATCGGTCGTCTCTCGGTCTGTTTCTGCTCCCAGGGGGGGCAGAAAAGCCCACTAGACACCAGGGATGTGTGTTTTTAGAAGTTAGGAAGCGACCCCTTGGGCAAGGGTCGCTTCCTTGGCGGCATAAATTATGGGAAGACTTTTCTGCCCCCACCCTGGGGGCAAATCGGTCGTCTTTCGGTCCATTTCTGCTCCCACGGGGGGGGGGGCAGAAAAGCCCACTAGACACCAGGGATGTATTTTTTGAGTAAAGGAAGCGGCCCCTTGGGCAAGGGTCGCTTCCTGGGGGCCCAAATATTTTTCAAGACTTTTCTGCCCCCCCTAGGGGCAGATCGTTTTTTTGTGTAGCCGTTTCAGGCCCCAGGGGGGGGGGCAGAAAAGCCCACTAGACACCAGGGAATTAGTGTAAATAAAAATGGAAGTGACCCCTTTGGCAAGTGTCGCTTCCAGGGTGCAATTTTTATAATATGTATTTGGCCCACCTGCCCCGGGACAGAGTAGCCTTTTTTTTTTCCTGCTGTTTTCTGCCCCACCTGGCACACAACCCGATTGACCATTTGGGTAGTAACATAGCATGTTATAATGTTTATTGTTATATTTTTTGTGAATTGCAATAGTAAAGTTTTTTTTTTTTACTTTTTTGTTCTAGGTGAAGGCTTTTGCTCTTTTCAGTTTGCCGTGTTGTTACTGGTGGTTCTGCTGTTTGTGTAGTTTGGTAAGAGACTTTTTTTTGTACAATGTAAATGTGTTTGATTTCAAGGAATGAATTTTTTTTTGCAAATGGTGTAATAATAGAAGTATGTTTGTTTTTGGAGTGTCAAATCTTTTTGCATTGGTGCTCGATGTGTATTTTGTTGTCTTGTGAGTAATTTGTTTTTTTTTCTTCTTTCTAGTTGGATATCGTTGGTTTTTGCTGTGTCACTGCAGAGTTGGTTTCTGGTGAGTGCAGCTGTCTCTTGTAATTGAATTGTATAGTTTTTGAGTACATTGATCTTTGTGATAAAGGTACACATTTCTTTACTTACTTGGTGTGCACATTGTTGGTTGTTGTTGACTTGTTTGTGCAGTATTCTATCTTAGTAAGTATAATGGCTAGCCGCAGGATTACTGCTCAGCAGGTTGTTGGTTTGCTGTTTGAGTCTTCCTCTGACCATGGTTCAGAGACTGACTCTGCATCTGAGGGAGAGGAGGCAGGGGACGATTCTGGCAGTGAGTTTTCTCTCCGTATGAAGTCATCGGATGATGAAGATACTCTTAGTGCGGATGAAGTGCCTGTCTTAGAGGAGGAGACTGATGTGCCGATAGTGCGGCAAGAGGCATCTGGGCTGCAGCCTGGGGCTGTAAGGCTTCCCGTTGGTGTAGTGCGGCAAGAGGCTTCTGGGCTGCAGCCTGCAGCTGCAAGGCTTCCCGTTGGTGTAGTGCGGCAAGAGGCATCTGGGCTGCAGGCTGGGGCTGCAAGGTTTCCCTTTGAAAGTGATAACCTCGGTGTTGCCCCTGGCATGGTGCAGCCGGCATTGCCAGAGTTTACTGGTGTTCCAGGGTCTTGGATGAATTCTGAAAACTTTTTGCCGGTAAATTTTTTTCAGTTGTTTATGTACGATGTGTTTTTGGCAGAGATTGTTGAGCAGACTAATTTGTATGCCGAACAGTTTTTGAGGGACAACAGTGCCAGTCTTAAGCCACACTCTAGAGCTACCCGGTGGACTCCCACAAATGTTGAATTGATGAAGAAGTTCTTGGGTTTAACTTTTTTGATGGGCTTACTAAGGAAGCCATCAATGTCTTCATATTGGTCTAGCAGTCCCTTGATGGCAACGTCTATTTTTCCGGCAGTCATGAGTCGTGACAGGTATTTGCTTCTGCTTCGGATGATGCATTTTGTTGATAATGGTTTAGCGTTGCCACGAGATCACCCTGAGTGTGACCGTCTTTTTAAGATTAGGCCTGTCCTTGATCACTTTGTTGATCGATTTTCTGAGATTTATGCCCCTGGGAAAGAAATTGCAGTGGATGAGTCTTTGGTGTTGTTCAAGGGCCGCTTGGTTTTTAGGCAATACATTCCTAGTAAGAGGGCACGCTATGGAATAAAGCTGTATATGCTGTGTGACAGTAGGACTGGATATGTCTCTAATTTTAGGGTGTACATCGGTAAGGAATCTAGGATTAACCTCCCTGGTTGTCCGTCCACTTTTGGAGTGACTGAGAAAATTGTTTGGGAACTTGGTAGAGGATTTTTTAACAAAGGCCACCATTTATATGTAGATAACTTCTACACTGGTGTGCGGTTGTTCAGGGAATTGGCCAAAGTGGACACTGATGCTTGTGGCACAATCCGCTCTAACCGTAAAGGTTTCCCGAAAGAACTTGTTTGTCAAAAGCTTGTGCGGGGACAGTGCAGTGCGTTGCGTTGCCAGGAGCTTCTTGCTGTGAAGTTTTCAGACAGGAGAGATGTCTACATGCTGACTACCATCCATGATGAAAGCACTGCACCTGTGACTGTTTGGGGTCAGGTCGCTGAAGCGCGCAAACCTGTGTGCATTTTAGACTATAATAGGCACATGGGTGGTGTTGACAGAGTAGATCAGAGGTTGGAACCTTACACTGCTCTTCGTAAGGCTTACATTTGGTACAAGAAGTTGGCTATCCATCTTTTCCAATTGGCAATGTTTTATGCTTTTGTTGTGTTACAGGATTCTTGCCCTGAGTCAAAGATGACTTTTGCTAAGTTTCAGGAGTCTGTAATAGGCAGCCTTGTTGTAGTGGAACAGGCAAGTGTTCCTAGAGTTGGAGTGGTGGAGGATGTTGCTAGATTGAAAGATCGCCACTTTCCAGATCACATTCCTCCCACACCCTCAAAAGATTTTCCCAGTAGGAGATGTAGAGTCTGTTGGCGAAGAGGTACGCGGAAGGAGAGTCGTATGTACTGCCCCGACTGTCCTTCTCAACCTGCACTGTGTGTCCCTGCTTGTTTTAGAGCGTACAACACGCAAAAGAATTTTTGGGAGCATTCATGAGTGGTAAAGTGAACTGCCTGGTCTGTATTCTTTGGATAATTTGATTCTGTTTCAAGGTTGGTGTTAGTGCAATGTATTTAGTTGCTGATTTTGTGTTTGAAGATTTGTATCTATTTGCGATTTGTTTGTGTTCTTATTTTTTTCTAAAAAAATCCTAAATGTGATGGCGGTGTGTGTAGGCTTGCGCTTGGCTGTTGGTGTGTGTGGACTGGCACTTGGTTGGTGGTGTGCGTGGAATGGTGCTTGGCTGGCGGTGTGCGTGGACTGGCGGTGTGCATGGACTGGCGGTGTGCGTGGACTGGTGAGCGGCTGGTGGTGTGCGTGGACTGGAGCTTGGCTGGCGGTGTGCGTGGAATGGTGCTTGGCTGGTGGTGTGCGTGGACTGGTACTTGGCTGGCAGTGTGCGTGGACTGGTGGTGTGTGGGGACTGGTGCTTGGCTGGTGGTGTCCGTGGACTGGAGCTTGGCTGGCGGTGTGCGTGGATTGGCGATTGGCTGCCGGTGTGCCTGGACTGGCGATTTGCTGGCGGTGTGCCTGGACTGGCGCTTGGCTAGCGGTGTGCGTGGACTGGTGTTTGGCTAGCGGTGTGCGTGGACTGGCGCTCTGCTAGCGGTGTGTGTGGACTGGCGCTCGGCTGGCTGTGTGTGAGTAGTGACTTTCTGCTGGTCACTACACACAGGGCTAGCTGAGTGCCACTCCACGCAATCCATCAGCCTGTGTAGTTGCTGTGTCTGGATTGTGGGCGTGTGAAAGTGATGGGCCCTTGAATGGCGCTGTGTGCTGGTGTGAGTTTTGTTATGTGATGGGCCCGCGGCTGGCGGTGTGAATGGTTTTGTATGTCTCACACGTATGAAAGGTGTATGAATGGCCTGTAAAGAGGTTGGTGCCTTGTCGTGGCTTTACAGCTCACGAGCTGTGAGTCAATGGTTCAGTTTCTCGCCCTTTCAATTATTACCACTGCATTTCATTTTTGTGAAATCACTTGCTAATACAATTGTATCTACTGAACCATCACTCACCCTCGTGACAAATCCAACCAGTATGTGTGTGTGCTTGCGGATTAGATGGCTGTGCAGTAATATTTGTCTTTCTGAAGCAGGGTGTACCTTGTCCCTTTTTGTGAATTTTGTAATGTGTTGCTTTTGTGCCTGGTGGTGCGAATGGTCTTGTTTGTATCACGTATGAAAGGTGTGTGAATGGCCTGTAAAGTGGTTGGTGCCTTGACGTGGCTTTACAGCTCACGAGCTGCGAGTCATTGGTTTGGTTTTTTGTGAATATAGTTATTGACAGTGCATTTCATTTTTGTGAAATCTCTTGTTAATAAAATGTAATACACTGAACCATGACTCGCCCTCGTGCCAAATCCAACCAGTATGTGTGTGTGTTTGAGGAATAGATGGTTGTGCAGGAATCTTTGTCTTTAGTTTCTCTGCATGGTACATTTTCCATGTAAGAATAACCAACCAACTGTAGATATTGTCGAAAACCCATGGGAGTTCATGGTGATGTCTCTCTTGTGAATTCAAAAAGTTTTTTTATCCTCAATGTCCTGCAAACCTCAAAATGTCTGCCACATTTTCTTTGCAATATTATTCCAAAATTCTCACGCTGTAGGAACAATAGTTAATCTGGTTTTGCAAGGGAGGTCACTTTGGTTTTTGGCCCGGTGCTCAGCGGCCATCTAGGGAAACCTACCAAACCCACACATTTCTGAAAACTAGACACCCGGCGGCTTCCAGGGAGGTATGGCTTGCATGGATCCCCCAAAGTTTCCTTACCCAGAATCTCCTGCAAACCTCAATTTTTGCTGAAAAAATCACTTTTTTCACACATTTTGGTGTGGGACAGTTGTGGCATCACCGGGCTCACACAAATTTACCACCACCCAGCGTTACCCCAGGTCCCCCGGTAAAAATTGTGCCTCACTTGTGTGGGAGGCCCAAGTACCCGCGGCAGGCAAGGTCCCAAAACGTAGTGAGGCGACATCAAAATGGCCTATCGCAAAACCACCTGGTTTTGCAAGGGGGGTCACTTGGGTTTTTGGCCCGGTGCTTGGCGGCCATCTAGGGAAACCTACCAAACCCATGCATTTCTGAAAACTAGACACCCGGCAGCTTCCAGGGAGGTATGGCTTGCGTGGATCCCCCAACGTTTCCTTACCCAGAATCCCCTGCAAACCTCAATTTTTGCTGAAAAAATCACTTTTTTCACACATTTTGGTGTGGGAAAGTTGTGGCATCACCGGGCTCACACAAATTTACCACCACCCAACATTCCCCCAGGTCTCCCGGTAAAAATGCTGCCTCACTTGTATGGGAGGCCCAAGTACCCGCGGCAGGCAAGGGCCCAAAACGTAGTGAGGCGACATCAAAATGGCCTATGGCAAAACCACCTGGTTTTGCAAGGGGGGTCACTTTGGTTTTTGACCCGGTGCTCGGCAGCCATCTAGGGAAACCTACCAAACCCACACATTTCTGAAAACTAGACACCCGGCGGCTTCCAGGGAGGTATGGCTTGCATGGATCCCCCAACGTTTCCTTACCCAGAATCCCCTGCAAACCTCAATTTTTGCTGAAAAAGTCACTTTTTTCACACATTTTGGTGTGGGAAAGTTGTGGTATCACCGGGCTCACACAAATTTACCACCACCCAGCGTTCCCCCAGGTCTCCCGGTAAAAATGGTGCCTCACTTGTGTGGGAGGCCCAAGTACCCACGGCAGGCAAGGGCCCAAAACGTAGTGAGGCGACATCAAAATGGCCTATGGCAAAACCACCTGGTTTTGCAAGGGGGGTCACTTTGGTTTTTGACCCGGTGCTCGGCAGCCATCTAGGGAAACCTACTAAACCCACACATTTCTGAAAACTAGACACCCGGCGGCTTCCAGGGAGGTATGGCTTGCGTGGATCCCCCATAGTTTCCTTACCCAGAATCCCCTGCAAACCTCAATTTTTGCTGAAAACAAATCACTTTTTTCACACATTTTGGTGTGGGAAAGTTGTGGCATCACCGGGCTCACACAAATTTACCACCACCCAGCGTTCTCCCAGGTCCCCCGGTAAAAATGGTGCCTCACTTGTGTGGGAGGCCCAAGTACCCGCGGCAGGCAAGGGCCCAAAACGTAGTGATTTTATGTTTGCAAGGGATTCTGGGTAACAGACCATGGTGCGAGGCAGTCAAGTCACCCCATCCTGGATTCCCCTGGGAGCCTAGTTTTCACAAATGTATAGGTTTGCTAGGTTTCCCTAGGTGCCGGCAGGGCTAGGGTTAAAAAACTACAGCTCGTCACTTTGCCAAAAAAGGGTCATTTTTCACTGCATAATTGAGGTGTGACCACGTTGCGTTTTGCGCCGTTTCCTGTCACGGGCACTAGGCCGACCCACACAAGTGAGGTACCATTTTTCTTGTAGGACTTTGGGGAACGTGGGGTGGGTGGAAATTTGTGGATCCACGCAGATTCCAGAACTTTCCATCACAGAAATGTGGGGAAAATGTGTTTTTTTGTCAATTTTTTACGTTTGCAAGGGATTCTGGGTAACAGACCATGGTGGGAGGGAGTCAAGTCACCCTATCCTGGATTCCCCTGGGTGTCTAGTTTTCAAAAATGTATAGGTTTGCTAGGTTTCCCTAGGTGCCGGCAGGGCTAGGTTTAAAAAACTACAGCTCGTCACTTTGCCAAAAAAGGGTCATTTTTCACTGCAAAATTGAGGTGTGACCACGTTGCGTTTTGTGCTGTTTCCTGTCGCGGGCACTAGGCCGACCCGCACAAGTGAGGTACCTTTTTTCTCGTAGGACTTTGGGGAACGCGGGGTGGGTGGAAATTTGTGGATCCACGCAGATTCCAGAACTTTCCATCACAGAAATGTGGGGAAAATGTGTTTTTGTTTGTCAATTTTTTACGTTTGCAAGGGATTCTGGGTAACAGACCATGGTGGGAGGCAGTCAAGTCACCCCATCCTGGATTCCCCTGGGTGTCTAGTTCTCAAAAATGTATAGGTTTGCTAGGTTTCCCTAGGTGCCGGCAGGGCTAGGGTTCAAAAACTACAGCTAGTCACTTTGCCAAAAAAGGGTCATTTTTCACCGCAAAATTGAGGTGTGACAACGTTGCATTTTGCGCCGTTTCCTGTCGCGGGCACTAGGCCGACCCGCACAAGGGAGGTACCATTTTTCTCGTAGGACTTTGGGGAACGCGGGGTGGGTGGAAATTTGTGGAGCCACGCAGATTCCAGAACTTTCCATCACAGAAATGGGGGGAAAATGTGTTTTTTTGTCAATTTTTTTACGTTTGCAAGGGATTCTGGGTAACAGACCATGGTAGGAGGCAGTCAAGTCACCCCAGCCTGGATTCCCCTGGGTGTATAGTTTTCAAAAATGTATAGGTTTGCTAGGTTTCCCTAGGTGCCGGCAGGGCTAGGGTTAAAAAACTACAGCTCGTCACTTTGCCAAAAAAAGGTCATTTTTCACTGCAAAATTGAGGTGTGACCACGTTGCGTTTTGCGCCGTTTCCTGTCGCGGGCACTAGGCGGACCCGCACAAGTGAGGTACCATTTTTCTAGTAGGACTTTGGGGAACGCGGAGTGGGTGGAAATTTGTGGATCCACGCAGATTACAGAACTTTCCATCACAGAAATGTGGGGAAAATGTGTTTTTTTGTCAATTGTTTACGTTTGCAAGGGATTTTGGGTAACAGACCATGGTGGGAGGCAGTCAAGTTACCCCATACTGGATTCCCCTGGGTGTCTAGTTTTCAAAAATGTATAGGCTTGCTAGGTTTCCCTAGGTGCCGGCAGGGCTAGGGTTCAAAAACTACAGCTCGTCACTTTGCCAAAAAAGGGTCATTTTTCACTGCTAAATTGAGGTGTGACCATGTTGCGTTTTGCGCCGTTTCCTGTCGCGGGCACTAGGCCGACCCGCACAAGTGAGGTACCATTTTTCTCATAGGACTTTGGGGAACGCAGGGTGGGTGGAAATTTGTGGATCCACGCAGATTCCAGAACTTTCCATCACAGAAATGTGGGGAAAATGTGTTTTTTTTGTCAATTTTTTTACGTTTGCAAGGGATTCTGGGTAACAGACCATGGTAAGAGGCAGTCAAGTCACCCCATCCTGGATTCCCCTGGGTGTATAGTTTTCAAAAATGTATAGGTTTTCTAGGTTTCCCTAGGTGCCGGCAGGGCTAGGGTTAAAAAACTACAGCTCGTCACTTTGCCAAAAAAGGGTCATTTTTCACTGCATAATTGAGGTGTGACCACGTTGCGTTTTGCGCCGTTTCCTGTCGCGGGCACTAGGCCGACCCGCACAAGTGAGGTACCATTTTTCTTGTAGGACTTTGGGGAACGCGGAGTGGGTGGAAATTTGTGGATCCACGCAGATTCCAGAACTTTCCATCACAGAAATGTGGGGAAAATTTGTTTTTTTTGTCAATTTTTTACGTTTGCAAGGGATTCTGGGTAACAGACCATGGTGGGAGGCAGTCAAGTCACCCCATACTGGATTCCCCTGGGTGTCTAGTTTTCAAAAATGTATAGGCTTGCTAGGTTTCCCTAGGTGCCGGCAGGGCTAGGGTTCAAAAACTACAGCTCATCACTTTGCCAAAAAAGGGTCATTTTTCACTGCAAAATTGAGGTGTGACCATGTTGCGTTTTGCGCCGTTTCCTGGTGCGGGCACTAGGCCGACCCGCACAAGTGAGGTACCATTTTTCTCTTAGGACTTTGGGGAACGCGGGGTGGGTGGAAATTTGTGGATCCACACAGATTCCAGAAATTTCCCTCACAGAAATGTTGGGAAAATGGTTTTTTTTTGTCAATTCTTTATGTTTGCAAGGGATTCTGGGTAACAGACCATGGTCGGAGGCAGTCAAGTCACCCCATCCTGGATTCCCCTGAGTGTCTAGATTTCAAAAATGTATAGGTTTGCTAGGTTTCCCTAGGTGCCGGCAGGGCTAGGGTTCATAAACTACAGCTCGTCACTTTGCCAAAAAAGGGTCATTTTTCACTGCAAAATTGAGGTGTGACCACGTTGCGTTTTGCGCCGTTTCCTGTCGCGGGCACTAGGCTGACACGCACAAGTGAGGTACCATTTTTCTCGTAGGACTTTGGGGAACGCGGGGTGGGTGGAAATTTGTGGATCCACGCAGATTCCAGAACTTTCCATCACAGAAATGTGGGGAAAATGTGTTTTTGTTTGTCAATTTTTTACGTTTGCAAGGGATTCTGGGTAACAGACCATGGTGGGAGGCAGTCAAGTCACCCCATCCTGGATTCCCCTGGGTGTCTAGTTCTCAAAAATGTATAGGTTTGCTAGGTTTCCCTAGGTGCCGGCAGGGCTAGGGTTCAAAAACTACAGCTAGTCACTTTGCCAAAAAAGGGTCATTTTTCACCGCAAAATTGAGGTGTGACAACGTTGCATTTTGCGCCGTTTCCTGTCGCGGGCACTAGGCCGACCCGCACAAGGGAGGTACCATTTTTCTCGTAGGACTTTGGGGAACGCGGGGTGGGTGGAAATTTGTGGATCCACGCAGATTCCAGAACTTTCCATCACAGAAATGGGGGGAAAATGTGTTTTTTTGTCAATTTTTTTACGTTTGCAAGGGATTCTGGGTAACAGACCATGGTAGGCAGTCAAGTCACCCCAGCCTGGATTCCCCTGGGTGTATAGTTTTCAAAAATGTATAGGTTTGCTAGGTTTCCCTAGGTGCCGGCAGGGCTAGGGTTAAAAAACTACAGCTCGTCACTTTGCCAAAAAAAGGTCATCTTTCACTGCAAAATTGAGGTGTGACCACGTTGCGTTTTGCGCCGTTTCCTGTCGGGGGCACTAGGCGGACCCGCACAAGTGAGGTACCATTTTTCTAGTAGGACTTTGGGGAACGCGGAGTGGGTGGAAATTTGTGGATCCACGCAGATTACAGAACTTTCCATCACAGAAATGTGGGGAAAATGTGTTTTTTGTCAATTGTTTACGTTTGCAAGGGATTCTGGGTAACAGACCATGGTGGGAGGCAGTCAAGTTACCCCATACTGGATTCCCCTGGGTGTCTAGTTTTCAAAAATGTATAGGCTTGCTAGGTTTCCATAGGTGCCGGCAGGGCTAGGGTTCAAAAGCTACAGCTCGTCACTTTGCCAAAAAAGGGTCATTTTTCACTGCAAAATTGAGGTGTGACCATGTTGCGTTTTGCGCCGTTTCCTGTCGCGGGCACTAGGCCGACCCGCACAAGTGAGGTACCATTTTTCTCATAGGACTTTGGGGAACGCAGGGTGGGTGGAAATTTGTGGATCCACGCAGATTCCAGAACTTTCCATCACAGAAATGTGGGGAAAATGTGTTTTTTTTGTCAATTTTTTTACGTTTGCAAGGGATTCTGGGTAACAGACCATGGTAAGAGGCAGTCAAGTCACCCCATCCTGGATTCCCCTGGGTGTATAGTTTTCAAAAATGTATAGGTTTTCTAGGTTTCCCTAGGTGCCGGCAGGGCTAGGGTTAAAAAACTACAGCTCGTCACTTTGCCAAAAAAGGGTCATTTTTCACTGCATAATTGAGGTGTGACCACGTTGCGTTTTGCGCCGTTTCCTGACGCGGGCACTAGGCCGACCCGCACAAGTGAGGTACCATTTTTCTTGTAGGACTTTGGGGAACGCGGAGTGGGTGGAAATTTGTGGATCCACGCAGATTCCAGAACTTTCCATCACAGAAATGTGGGGAAAATGTGTTTTTTTTGTCAATTTTTTACGTTTGCAAGGGATTCTGGGTAACAGACCATGGTGGGAGGCAGTCAAGTCACCCCATACTGGATTCCCCTGGGTGTCTAGTTTTCAAAAATGTATAGGCTTGCTAGGTTTCCCTAGGTGCCGGCAGGGCTAGGGTTCAAAAACTACAGCTCGTCACTTTGCCAAAAAAGGGTCATTTTTCACTGCAAAATTGAGGTGTGACCACGTTGCGTTTTGCGCCGTTTCCTGTCGCGGGCACTAGGCTGACACGCACAAGTGAGGTACCATTTTTCTCGTAGGACTTTGGGGAACGCGGGGTGGGTGGAAATTTGTGGATCCACGCAGATTCCAGAACTTTCCATCACAGAAATGTGGGGAAAATGTGTTTTTGTTTGTCAATTTTTTACGTTTGCAAGGGATTCTGGGTAACAGACCATGGTGGGAGGCAGTCAAGTCACCCCATCCTGGATTCCCCTGGGTGTCTAGTTCTCAAAAATGTATAGGTTTGCTAGGTTTCCTTAGGTGCCGGCAGGGCTAGGGTTCAAAAACTACAGCTAGTCACTTTGCCAAAAAAGGGTCATTTTTCACCGCAAAATTGAGGTGTGACAACGTTGCATTTTGCGCCGTTTCCTGTCGCGGGCACTAGGCCGACCCGCACAAGGGAAGTACCATTTTTCTTGTAGGACTTTGGGGAACGCGGAGTGGGTGGAAATTTGTGGATCCACGCAGATTCCAGAACTTTCCATCACAGAAATGTGGGGAAAATGTGTTTTTTTTGTCAATTTTTTACGTTTGCAAGGGATTCTGGGTAACAGACCATGGTGGGAGGCAGTCAAGTCACCCCATACTGGATTCCCCTGGGTGTCTAGTTTTCAAAAATGTATAGGCTTGCTAGGTTTCCCTAGGTGCCGGCAGGGCTAGGGTTCAAAAACTACAGCTCGTCACTTTGCCAAAAAAGGGTCATTTTTCACTGCAAAATTGAGGTGTGACCATGTTGCGTTTTGCGCCGTTTCCTGGTGCGGGCACTAGGCCGACCCGCACAAGTGAGGTACCATTTTTCTCTTAGGACTTTGGGGAACGCGGGGTGGGTGGAAATTTGTGGATCCACACAGATTCCAGAACTTTCCCTCACAGAAATGTGGGGAAAATGGGTTTTTTTTGTCAATTTTTTATGTTTGCAAGGGATTCTGGGTAACAGACCATGGTCGGAGGCAGTCAAGTCACCCCATCCTGGATTCCCCTGAGTGTCTAGATTTCAAAAATGTATAGGTTTGCTAGGTTTCCCTAGGTGCCGGCAGGGCTAGGGTTCATAAACTACAGCTCGTCACTTTGCCAAAAAAGGGTCATTTTTCACTGCAAAATTGAGGTGTGACCACGTTGCGTTTTGCGCCGTTTCCTGTCGCGGGCACTAGGCTGACACGCACAAGTGAGGTACCATTTTTCTCGTAGGACTTTGGGGAACGCGGGGTGGGTGGAAATTTGTGGATCTACGCAGATTCCAGAACTTTCCAACACAGAACTGTGGGGAAAATTTGTTTTTTTTGTCAATTTTTTACGTTTGCAAGGGATTCTGGGTAACAGACCATGGTGGGAGGCAGTCAAGTCACCCCATCCTGGATTCCCCTGGGTGTCTAGTTTTAAAAAATGTACAGGTTTGCTAGGTTTCCCTAGGTGCCGGCAGGGCTAGGGTTCAAAAACTACAGCTAGTCACTTTGCTAAAAAAGGGTCATTTTTCACTGCAAAATTGAGGTGTGACCACGTTGCGTTTTGCGCCGTTTCCTGTCGCGGGCACTAGGCCGACCCGCACAAGTGAGGTACCATTTTTCTCGTAGGACTTTGGTGAACGCGGGGTGGGTGGAAATTTGTGGATCCACGCAGATTCCAGAACTTTCCATCACAGAAATGTGGGGAAAACGTGTTTTTTTTTGTCAATTTTTTACGTTTGCAAGGGATTCTGGGTAACAGACCATGGTAGGAGGCAGTCAAGTCACCCCATCCTGGATTCCCCTGGGTGTATAGTTTTCAAAAATGTATAGGCTTGCTAGGTTTCCCTAGGTGCCGGCAGGGCTAGGGTTCAAAAACTACAGCTCGTCACTTTGCCAAAAAAGGGTAATTTTTCACTGCAAAATTGAGGTGTGACCACGTTGCGTTTTGCGCCGTTTCCTGTCGCGGGCACTAGGCCGACCCGCACAAGTGAGGAACCATTTTTCTCGTAGGGCTTTGGGGAACGCGGGGTGGTTGGAAATTTGTGGATCCACGCAGATTCCAGAACTTTCCATCACAGAAATGTGGGGAAAATGTGTTTTTTTTGTCAATTTTTTACGTTTGCAAGAGATTCTGGGTAACAGACCATGGTGGGAGGCAGTCAAGTCACCCCATCCTAGATTCCCCTGGGTGTCTAGTTTTCAAAAATGTATAAGTTTGCTAGGTTTCCCTAGGTGCCGGCAGGGCTAGGGTTCAAAAACTACAGCTAGACTCTTCGCAAAAAAAGTGTAAATTTTCAGTGTGAAAATGTGGTGTGTTCACCTTAGGTTTTGAGCCACTTCCTGTCGTGGGCACTATGCCTACCCACACAAGTGAGGTACCATTTTTATCGGGAGACTTAGGGTAGTTTAGATTTGTAAAGCAACTGTTATTACCTATTGATTTTTGATGCATTTCTCCCTTCCAAATGAAAGACATTGTGTAAAAAAAAAGTCATTTTGAAAAATGACCAATAATTGTCATGCAAGTATGAGTATTCCCAATTTCGAAAATGTGCAAATATGCACTGTTTCTAAACTCTGTAATTTGTTCCCATTTCAGAAATACATAGGTGTCTTTCATACCGATTTTTCCATGTATTCATTTTCCCACAATAATTGCTATATACCCGGAACAAAAAAAAAACCATTACAAAATGCTGCTCAGTTTTTTACTCTGGGTTCGTTGGGCTCTTGGTGAACCTACAAGTCCTATATATCCCCACAACCAGGAAGGTCCACCGAATGTAACGGTACATTGCTTTCAAAGAGATGTCATAATTAGAAGAAGTTACAGGTGAAAACGTTGACTCAAAATGCTGCTTTTTTCAACAAATTTTTAATTTTTCCTATATTTAACTGTTAGTTTCTATAAAGAAACCTTGATGGATCTACACAAATGACCCCTTGCTGAATTCAGAATTTTGTCTACTTTTCAGAAACGTATAGCTTTCCAGGATCCATTATTGCTTTTTTACCCATTTCTACCATTATCTGGAAGGAGGTTGAAAGCACAAAAAATAGCAAAAATAGGGTATGTCCCAGAAAAATGTCAAAACTGTGTAAAAAATGTTGGATTTCTGACAAAAATCTGTCATTCCCTAAAAGCTGGAGAAATGGTGATTTCAGCCCCACAAACCCTTTTTTGATATCATTTGCAGAGAAAAACCCAGACGTTTTCATTTGCAGCCACTTTTCCCAATTTTTCACAAAAAAACCCAAATGTTGCTGTATTTTGACTAATTTCTGGGAACCCTCTAGGAGAATGCACAAACCCTGGGTACCTTTAGAATCCCCATGATGTTGGAAGAAAAGGACGCAAATTTGGCGTGGATACCTACTGTGGTCAAAAAGTTACAGGGGCCTAAGCGCGCACTACCCCAAATAGCCCAAAAAAGGCTTAGCACAGGAGGGGAAAAGGCCTAGCAGCGAAGGGGTTAAGATGGCACTTGAAAATACAGATCGCAAATTCCCCACACTAATAGTGTGCGATTCTTTTTACTGTGTTCAATCTTACAATGAATATTTACAGAATTGGATTCAAAATGGTTTCAAAAATGCAAAAGGTGGCACAATTAAGCACAAATTGCTTTGGGAACAAGTAGTTCAGTTGCGAAACGGACTACAAAACACTCACGTGATACACACACTGAGTCACCAACGTGATGGCGTTCACGTTGAAGGGAATTCATTGACTGATGAAGCCGCGAAAGAGGCTGTGCAAACGGCTTCCGTAGCTGCAATCACTTGTTCAAAAACGAAAACAGACAGCGAAATAATGCTCGCTGTCAATGCAACAAGCAAAGGCAGCGGTGCGGCATTACCTAAAAAGTTTCCACTCAAATACTCATATATAATTGATGCGAACAATGTTCCGTTAGCTCTAATCCCTGGAGTGGGGGATAGGGTAATACCAAACATGGAACATAGACTAGGGCTAATCCTAGCAACACATGAAGGGCTTGCCTCTGCACATGCAGGTGTTTCCGCCACAGTAGCATTATTAAAACAAAGGTACCTCGTGCCCCGGCATTAGAAAACAGACTAGAAATTATGTTTTGGACTGTGAGATATGCCAGAAGATGAAAGTCTCTACTGTGAAACGTCCTGCGCAGACGCCCCTGTTAATTTCAGATAAACCATTGGCTTGTGTTTACCTGGACCACTGCGGTCCCTTACAAAGGGATGGGAACTATAAATATATAGTGGTCGCAGTGGATTCCTGCTCTAGGTGTTGCAGGGATTCTGCTCATGCACAGAACTATGCGCAGGAAACCAGGACCTCAGTGAATTGCGGTGTACCAAAAACTCACCTCAGTACCCAGAACCCCTATCCGACCAGCATCATTGTCTCATTCGCTCTTCATACCATAGAGAAGCTACCAATGATTAGACAACCCAGAACATGCGACTTTAGTGTACTCTCAGGAATGGTGGGAATCAGAAATATCTGTTTGTTATTATTCTCATATCAGTCCACAACAAGAGTAATTAGAGACACAGTAAAGTTTAAAACATTTATTTTATAAACTACGTGTCCTAAGATGCAGTACCTTGGCTAACATAAGCAGACAAATGATTAAAACTAAAACCATCAGCATTGTAACAATACCATAGAAAATGAAGGGAGAAATCATATTACAAATGATAGTGGAATGCAACCACCCTCCCTTCGCTAGTAAGCTAGTATTATTAGACTAATAGAAGGTCTCTAGGTTTGAATGGGGAACCCCATACCGTAAATATCAGCTTAGGTGAATCACATCACAGGATCAGCTTTGCTCTGTGCCTGGAAAAGTTCTTCTCCAGAATGTGTTTCTAATGCATGCAAACTGCAATATTAACCCCTTCGCTGCGGCGGACATTCCGCCGCAGCGCTGGGGGGTGCGGGGGGGGGGCAGCGCTGTGGCACTGTGCTCATGACGGAGCCGCTCCGTCATGAGCCACGGTTGGGCTGTGCTCATGACGGAATGGTTCCATCATGACTCCGCCCAGTTGCGTTGTCCCCCCGCACAGGCGGGGAAACAGCGCCGCGTAGGCGGAGCGGCCGCCAACGGGCGTGTCATGACGGAACCGTTCCGTCATGAGCACACGGCAACCGTGGCTCATGACGGAGCGGCTCCGTCATGAGCGGGGAAGGGGTTAAAGGCTCTCGACTTTCAGATATTTGCAGCTGTGTGTGTGTTATTGCTAGAGCGTGGGCCGATTAACCTGAATTCAAAAGCATACATTGTTTGTTGGCCCAGACTGTTTCTGCACACAATGTTCAGACCAAGGTCGCGGTGTACGTCTAGGGATGTGAACAACAGACAGTTCTCATGTGAAGAAAAAGCAGGCAAGCAATTTTCATATAATAACATCTATCTGCAGTGTCGTGTGCAAAAGCAGCAAAAGTGGCAAGATGGCGTTTCTAACTTCTAAGACGCTTATGCTAACATAGCAATGTGTGCATCTGAAACTCCGTCTCCACTACACCCTCCCTTGATCGGACAACGAACAAATAGGGATACAATAGAGGAACACAGAGTTCAAGTTCGACAGAGACAGAACCAAGGTCATGAATTGTAAATCCATATAAACGGGGGTGAAAGTTCGAAAAAACGCGTAAAAAATTAAGTGAAAAAAAGAAAAAGGAAAAATTCATAACATCCTGCATTTGCTCAGCCGAGCCTAAAGGTCGAAAAAAAAAAAATGTGTCGTTCGTACAAGGAAAATTGGACGACATCCAAGTTAATCCATCAACGTGTAAGCACAATAAGTTGCGACAGCTTCCAAGAGGAAGTCATTAGAATGTTCTGTAAAGGTTTACGCCATCCAGTCTAACAAGGTAAACAAATATACATGTTCTTCGATCACTGGAGCCTCTAGCACAATCAGAAGACAACTGACGTGTTCTTCAAGATATCTCCTCTCCAGGAAGTCATACGCTGCCATACAGATGTTCCAATTCCCTAGGACTCCATGTGCTGCTCCACAGGCCATAATCCTGATACCAGAACAGTCCAACTCATGAGCCACTAAGTGACTCATCAGTTAATCATAATCCGGGGCAGGAGACACCGAGTTCGACAAGCACAAATCCAGAGCCCATTCGAAAGGACAATCTAGGCAATGAAAAACAGGTTGCACGCAAGTAAAGTAGGAAAACCGGAAGGACAATCCATAGGCTGTGCTTAAGGTGGCCAAAGGTAATGTTCCATAGTATTCAAGCATCCGGTTACTAAGATGGAGCAGCCGGGACAGGCTGTTGTGTGACACAAATTGTGCAGCCATTGCGCAGTAAGCAGACCAACAGCAGCACACCAGCCGTGAGGGCGAGAATCAACGGGAGCACAACTTTGAAAAAATGTACCAAGTCAGTTGTTGACGAGGCATTAAATACAGTGTGAATCAGAGCACAGAAATGAAGAGTGAGATCAGTATTTAAAAGCGCATGCACCTTGGTGCGGGTGTTAGCTACGTGAAGGACAAATGTTTCACTGGAGGAAGTCAGAGCGACTTCTTTTTGAGACAATACAGCCCTTATTCTGCTCATCTTGTTGAACTCTCCTTTCAAGGTAGAGATGGAAGGCCAGATGGAGACATCCAGCCGCCCATGCGGGGGTGGGAAAAGGAAATTTTTACAGCAGACTACTCGTTGCGATACAGTCACAATGTAGGGAATTCCCACTAGCATCCCGCAGCAAGCCTCATTAGTTAAAAGCAAATAACTACTGTTAGCTAACAATGTAAAAGAGGGCGTAATAGCTGGCACTGGAACCCCTTTCAGGATGCAAGCTAAATTCGGTGCCTGAATGTTACATGCACCATGCATTCGGATGTGCCTACAGACTACTGAGTGATCAGGTATGGAAATGCATTCCTCACATTTCAAATAAACTTTTTTCTCTTCTCTCATGCATCTGTATGTAAATGGTAGTGACCAAACGTCATGCAGGAAAGCAGAACCCAATGGTTCATATCTGCCTAGGGCATAATGTTTCATGCACAAATTGAACTTAAACAAAGGAAAAGTTAATGTGATTAACCCATGGATAAGCCACACAGCGGAGTTCAATTCGGCCACAGAGAAAGGCAAAGGTTCTAACTTTTAAATATGTAGTAATGAGTATGTTGCATCTTTCATGGACATGAACTATTGTTTTGCAGTCAGATTAAATGGAAGGAATAAAGACGATGTATTCATGTAGTCCCAGCATTTAATGTTTGCAAAGTCCATGCAAACTGCATTACCGAACGCAATTGATTTTGACCATGATATAACACAGACAGATCCTCCTGCACAATGTCCACAACAGATGAAACAATATTATCTAATGTGTAAATTCTAGCTAGTACATTTTCCAAATTGGCTTGATCAATGGCTCTCAATCTGGAAGCAGCCTCAATTTGTGATAATTTGCAAACCTCGTTATATATAGCATACACCCACCTTTTGGTCCTGCCACCCACAGGACCCTTAACAAAATCATTCAAATCTATTTTGTCATGTAATTTCGATAAATGAAGTTTAACAGATGCCAAGGTGGAGTGTTGCGGCCAATTCTGACATAACTTCCCTACAGAGTAGGTAGTAACTGAATGGGAAGATTCAAAGCGGGGGGTCCACTCGAACCTGGGTATATCCAGGGTGTAGACCCAGAAACCGATGTTGACAGGAATCTGAGCTCCTCTGCCATAGTAACCATCCTTCACGATCAAAATCGGAAATGTTGAAGGATGTATTAGTAATGTATGCTCTTCAAGGGACAGAGCTGTATGATTATTCCAAGTAGGATAAGTACCCAGATCAGGAACTGAGGGGGAATTCATCTTTTTAGAAGTTTTCAAACCACAACAGGTGGTTTGAAAAATAGTTGAATTAAAAAATAACATGTGGTTCGGGATAAGACAAGCATGATGCAGAGCTTCAGTCCCTTGCACCTGCCGTTTCTTAGAACCCCAAACAGATTTATGTGAGTCTTGATCAGGTTTTAGCGCCAAGAAGCCGCTTGGCCGCAGTGCGCTTTATCAAATACCTTTTTCATTCATTCATTCATTCATTTAAGATCAATAGTATCTTTCCACAGCTCATAACCCCCAATAGCCAATTCGTCCATAAAGGACTTGTAATACAATTTTTTAGTGTGGGTCAGCCTAATTTTCGAAGCTGACTCTGCCGCCACTTTAAAATAAAAGGCCTCAGGCTTAGAAACACTGAAATCAGTCAAATATGTAAATTTGTTCACTAATGTGTTGGAGCTGCCTTCCATTGGTGCCGGACAATGTTCCCATTGCGTGTAATTCACAAAATTTCTAAATGTATTGGCTTTATGTAGGAAATGATTGCCATAGTGTTGGTAGCTAAATCGCTCCCCATAATTAGCAGTGTCTAAATACAAATCTTCAGCATCAAAGGCAGCATAAATTTTCAATCAGAAAATAGTGCCTCTATGGCCTGAACGTCCCAATCATCAGAGCGGATGTTTTGTTTCACAACATCACCCATAGAAACACGAAGTACATTGGGGACATTAATAACCTCTGTGGGTCCATGAATTTGAAATTTTACAGCATCCCACACAATCCATCCAACACAGGCCAGGCAGTAATATTCACAAAAGTCTGGTCCCTTTTCATGATGTGTGATGAGGAGTGGGGGACCAAAGTTCCATCAATTAGTCTAATTGTAGTTCTTTCATTGAGATAGTGTTCATTCACAAGACAAAAAAACACCACCACAAATCTAATGGACATAAACAAAAAAATACTTATGAGCATCAGCCAAATGTAAGTCCAAGGGGGAATCAAAAATGTCTCCTAAACCAAACAGCAAAAATAGAAATTTTTGATGGGGCATTTGAAGTCATAGAGTTAGTGTCAAAGGAAAACGTGACTGGTCAACTGCAGTTGATTGTAAACCAGCCAACGACACATCTGTGGGATAAGTATACTCAGTATCAGGTGAACCACCAGCCGGTGGTGGCAACAAAGGATTAGTAACTGTATGCATCTCGATGGCAATATCAGGCCTGGTGGTGGATGCCAGAGCCAAAACAGAATTTCTCAGCATCCAGGGCAAGAGACCACTGGAGTCATACTAAGAAGAATCGGCCACTCGCTGTAGTTTGACATTGTCAATGAAGATGTACCTGTTATCCTTGCGACCAGGAAGTGGAGGTAAAATGACTGTTCTTGTACCCTGTACGCCAAGCACTGGTACTGGTGCACTATAAGAGGGGCCAAACTCCTTCTTGTTCTCCACCTTCTCACGGACCAGGTCACCAACTCGAGGTAGCCAGCCGACTACCGGAATCTGAAGCGCAGCATCAGTTGTGGAGGGCAAGTGTTCCTTTGCAAGACTGTCTCTGGTCTCTTGTAGATTCTGTAATACTGCACAGTGATCATCTACGTCAAAGGGTGTGGCTGATACCGTCATGTCTAGACCATCAAGGTCCGGGACAAACATTTTTATGCCAAAGAGCATTTCGTATGGGGTCCGCCCACCCAGAGACCTTCTAGGGAGATTATTAAGTGCACGTTGTACGCTATACAGATGGGCTAACCAGTTCCTGCCAGTTGCTTAAACCCCCAGCTGTCAGGGATTGCTTTAAGTCATGGTTCATTCGTTCCACAACACTATTGCCCTCAGGCTGGTATGGAGACGAACATTTGACTTGGACCCCCCAAGATCTCATGGCTTCTTTGTACGCCTTAGAGGCGAACGCCGGACCTTGGTCAGAATGAAAGGTACCACATGCGAAAATTCCCACAAAGGTACGCAAATCTCTGATGACAGTTCGAGCATTAGCACTCCTTTGTGGCCACACCCAAAGAAAACGTGTGCACGAATCCACTGCAACTAAGATGTACTTGTACTCAGTATCAGAGGAGAATGGACCGCAGTGATCTAGATAAACACACCCAAGTGGTTTATTAGATATGTACAACTGAGTTTGTGGTGGGCGCGCAGCAGTCGAAGGCTTAATCTGCTGGCATATGTCACAATCAAGAACATAAGTACGAGTCTTTTTATATAATCCGCGCCACCAGTAACGTTGTTGTAAGAGAGTAACAGTCGCTGAAACGCCGGCATGCGCAGAGGCCATACCTTCGTGAGCCGCTGTTATCAAGGAAGGTCTGCAGTCCGCATTGGGAATCAACCTGTCACCAACTTTGTTAATTCTCACATTGGAACTGTATCAGGACTTAAATGATAAGAGTACCAAGAAGGGAAACCTCTAGGGTAATTACCTCCCTTCTCTGTTGCAGCAATAGCTGCCAAGATGTCATCATTGATCTTACTTTTGGATCATGTAACTGCTGCTACTAGATATGTTGCCACTGCTGTTTTCGCTGCTTCGTCAGCTAAGCTGTTGCCAACAGCGTGGACACCAACTCGCTGATGCCCAAGAGTGTGAATTACATTCACGAGAGGCAGATTCTGTTTAAGTTCTGCCACTCAAACCCAAAGCATTTTATGCTTGATTGTGCTACCTGTGGAATCGCGATATTCATTCTGAGACCAAAAGTATAAATTGTCATTAAAAGACTGAACACAGTAAAACGAGTCACTCACTATAAGAGTAGTAACTCGAGGATCAGCAAACTCCAGTGCAAGCACTAGAGCCCACAGCTCCGACAACTGGGCGGTACAATCACCCAATGATTGCGTATGCACGACATCAGACTTGAATTCACCATTCACGAAAGTACCGGCTACAATTGCGCAGGCGGCTGAATAAGCATGCTTCGATTCTGTCGCCGGTTGCGCCGAACCATCAGTATAAATGACACAATGGTAAACTTCAAGCGGGCGCAAAGACAGAGGAGCTGGATGAACAAATTCATACTGCAAGTACTCCTGAGTCTGTAATGATGCGTCAAAGATATAGGTGACATCTGGCAATGTCAAGGATGTTGCAAAGCTTTAGAATTAGGTACACTGGCTTTCGTCACTGCCTCTAGAGCAGGATACGGTGTACCAACCAACATGCGTTTCCCTTGCGATAGTGCTCGCTCTTTAAGAATCGCCATCTGCACTGCAGTCAAAACCTTTTCCACCGTGGAAAACCCATTTCAGCCGAAGTGTACAGGTGTGACTTGTAAGCAATGGGAACTGTGTCGCCCTCATTGAACGTTAAGTACGTGAAACCCACTGTGCCAGGCACAATTCTTATCACCAGGTTAGTGTGGTTATCACGTGTCAGTAAGTATTTCGAAGCAAGAAGATCAGCCTGCAAAGATTGCAAGATAGCTGAATGCTCTGGCAGCCAGCTCGATTTGGAAAAAGTTGGTTGTACCAAGGCATATAGCGGTTTGATACGCTGGGCATAATCGGGAATATAGGTACGCCCGAAATTTAGTAAACCCAGCAAAGACTGTAATTTTTGCAGCGTTGTCAGAGCACGCAAACATGCGCACTTCTCCAAGAAGTGAGGGGCTAAACCTACCTTCATTGTTGAGCTCGTAGCCCAAAAACAACACTGTATACTCTGCAATGTGCGACTTCGCAAAGTTGAATTTGTAACCGAAGTCCGCAAACATAACTATGATGCGATCAACGCGACACAGATGCGGCCATAATTCGTCTGTGAGATAGATATCGTCAACATACGAGTTCGCATCAGGGTCTATGCTCTCTAACAGAGAGACTACACGCGCGGCAAAGACACCAGGGCTGTTTTTATAGCCCATAGCTAATCTCTTAAACAGTTTTTGTTTGCCACCAGAAGTGAACGCTGTCCACTGACTACTAATAGAGGACAGGTTATGGCTATAAAAGCCATTGGATATGTCAAGTGTGGTCTTAAACCTTTTTCTCACAAGACTATCAACGAGGGCTGAACTGTGGGTATTCTGTACTGCACAAGTCCGACAATGAGAGTTCAAATGCCGGTAATCCAAAACTAGGCGGTAAGACCCATCAGGTTTAGTTACAGTGAATAAAGGATTATTCAATGGTGACACACATGTTTCAATAACACCTTGATATTCCAATTGCTCAAGGATCTCCGCAACGTGAGATCTAGCTTCACGGCGCATGGGATATTAGGGCTGCGGCTGGGGCATAGACCGTAAAGGAATCTCATGGCTTGATGACAATTTACCCCACCCAACCTGAGTATGGTACAGAGCCGGAGCAAGCACCTGGGCCCACTCTTCTGCAAATCTTTGAGCGTGATCCTTTGGCACTGTGTGCGCGAAGGAAGGGATGATTACCTCCTCCACTGTAGGAGCAGCCAAAATGAAAGCTGGGGGCCAGTCCGTCTCTGCTAATAGAATATCATAGGTAGAGGTCAGATTATCCCAAAAAATCCCTTGTATTGTACGTTGTATGTCACCTTCAATCAAAAGTACTATGTCATATAGTCTGTCAGGGGGAGCCCCTCTAGTATCTGCAGTCTCTACAGTAATGCATGTGTCAGTTGCTGTCGCCTCCAGATATGGACGCAGTGCTTGGCGCACTACTGTAACCTCTGCCACGCTGTTGAGCAGCGTTAGTGCCCATGTCAGGTTCCGAAGCTGCGTTCTCACTATCTGTGGCATATCTTGCTGTTAGCGCAGCAACTTTCTTCTTCTGAAACAGGGGACGTTGACGTGCAAACTCGTCCTGCTTGCCTTTACCGTCAGGCTGACGGGGTTGCTCACGTCCTTGTTGGGCACCCCAGCTCTTGCCGCATTCTCCGCCACTGGACTGCGAGGCCGATGTTTCTTGTGAAGAACGAGGAGAACGTTGTTCAGTAACCTGAAATCTATCAGGTGACCTAATACTAGTGCGATCGCGCAAATCATATGTGCGTTCACCAGTCACCTGTACCGGTGATGCAGGACGAGACCTCTGTTTCTGTTGCTGCTTTCCCTGTTTCTTTGTTCTCCAATTTTGTTTAGGAAAAGTTGGACGATCATCTTTGACAGACAAACTCACCTTAATTTGCTGTTGTATGTCTGGAATGACAATAGTAGGCTTAATCCCCAAACTACTGCGGCCAATAGTTCTATAAGCCTCCACAATAATTTCAGGCAACTCACGGGGCTTATTGAGTTCGTTAACGAGGGCTAAACCATTCGCCACTTGAAAGTGTACCGCATCTCCCTTGAGGTTACCAAGGACGAGAGTGGCAACTATGTCGAACACACCGACAAGCCTCATTCCCAATTCAACAGCCGCCTCCATACCGTGTTGATCTTGAACACGCTTGATGACGGAGGGAAGCACGGCCATAGATGGGGTGCCGAAACACTTTGAGTAGACCGCTGCAAAAACCTTACCCCAGTTGTCACAATCGGACACCTCTGGGACTAAGTCCTTCTGTAAACTAATGGTGAGTATCCTGTGTTTCTCCACAGGAGTCGAGTGAGGAAAAACTGCCTCCAGCTGGTCAAATTTCTCAGCAAGCCAATAAGGTAAATCGTCCTTATTCTGGGGGCGCTTGCCCATTACCGAATTAACCATGACGGGACTAATGACAATCCCAGCCGGGCCAGCTGGCTGTCCCGCAACAACAGGTGCCCCCACCTGCACGTTACGTGAAACGTATTGCACTAAAGCCCTATATACTGTAATCAGGGCTGTATGGAGGACACGTAACTCATCCAACGTAGCCGTTAAATAAAGAGGATGAGGTGTAAATCCGGCCAGTACCGGCCAAGTGGCCCCTGGAATTGACAAAGGGCCTATTCGAACTGGTGAAACCATATGGGGAAGGGCACCATTAAACCAAATTCGATGCTGCCAAGCTGAAATAGGAATCTCCTGCGTCCTATATGGTGTATAATTTGCTGGGATCCGCGTGGGAGTATAAGAGTGAAACGTATTATCATCCGCATTCACTGCCGGCATAGTCACCCAAGAGTAAAACAACTCGTAGGGATATGATGCATCGGCACTCACCACAAAAATAACAGCCATCCCATTGTCCAGCACTCCAAACTGCGTCAAATGACGCCGCAGAGGAGTGCGGCTATGTGCCGCAATATCGACCGCCATAAGGACACAGAGAAGAATAACAATGTATATTACAGTAGCACCAGGGTTCAAAAATATAAAAACCTTTTTAATTGACAAGCTTGATTGAACCTATCGTACCAATAGGTAGGTTAAAACCGTCACTCCCGCTATCCGGAAACAAGAGTGAGGGCGACGTGGACTAATACAAGCACTACTAAGGCGTCTCAAATCATAAGACCAAACGTTAGGTGCGTCATGTTGCAGGGATTCTGCTCATGCACAGAACTATGCACAGGAAACCAGGACCTCAGTGAATTGCGGTGTACCAAAAACTCACCTCAGTACCCAGAACCCCTATCCGACCAGCATCAGTGTATCATTCACTCTTCATACCATATAGAAGCTACCAATGATTAGACAACCCAGAACATGCGACTTTAGAGTACTCTCAGGAATGGTGGGAATCAGAAATATCTGTTCGTTATTATTCTCATATCAGTCCACAACAAGAGTAATCAGAGACACAGTAAAGTTTAAAACGTTTATTTTATAAACTACGTGTCCTAAGATGCAGTACCTGGGCTAACATAAGCAGACAAATGATTAAAACTAAAACCATCAGCATTGTTACAATACCATAGAAAATGAAGGGAGAAATCATATTACAAATGATAGTGGAATGCAACCACCCTCCCTTCGCTAGTAAGCTAGTATTATTAGACTAATAGAAGGCCTCTAGGTTTGAATGGGGAACCCCATATCGTAAATATCAGCTTAGGTGAATCACATCACAGGATCAGCTTTGCTCTGTGCCTGGAAAAGTTCTTCTCCAGAATGTGTTTCTAATGCATGCAAACTGCAATATTAAAGGCTCTCGACTTTCAGATATTTGTAGCTGTGTGCTTGTTATGGCTAGAGCGTGGGCCGATCAACCTGAATTCAAAAGCATACATTGTTTGTTGGCCCAGACTGTTTCTGCACACAATGTTCAGACCAAGGTCACAGTGTATGTTTAGGGATGTGAACAACAGACAGTTCTCATGTGAAAAAAAAGCAGGCAAGCAGTTTTCATATAATAACATCTATCTGCAGTGTCATGTGCAAAAGCAGCAAAAGTGGCAAGATGGCGTTTCTAACTTCTAAGACGCTTATGCTTACATAGCAATGTGTGTATCTAATACTCTGTCTCCACTACATAGGTTCCTCTGAATATGGCCTCAGTGCTCGGCTGACGCTCGAACTGTTATAAAAGATTAGTGAGTCTTTATCGGCAATAGGCACACTAGATTCTGACCAGGGTCCTGCATTTAGCTCTAGGGCTTACAAAGATGCCATGGCCAGTCTGGGCATAGTATTGTGGTATTCTTCTCCATTCTATACTGAGGGAAATTCTTTTGTGGAAAGAAAAAAACGGGACATAAAGCAGTCTATAACAGCTAGGGTATTAGGTTCGGGTGATTGGTGGGTCAAACATCTATATGGGGTCCAGCGAGCACTAAACAACTTGCCAAGAAGTTCTCTTGGGGTGTCACTCCATATGAGGTCCTGTTTGGGACTAGAATGTTGGTTCCGGACTTAGATATGAAAGGCACAGTGGTGGAAAACAAGCAATTTGATATCAAAGATCGTTTGGCTCTTTTACCGGACTTAAATGATTTGAGAAAACAACAAAGCAATGTGGTCCTGAAGCCAACCACCACTGAGCAAAATCTGGCCGCCCCAGCAAGGCCTGTCTGGTCAGTGAAAAGATTGCAGAAAAGAAGGAATTTGGGCCTTCTAACAGACAACCAGATCCTGTCCTAGCAATCCACGGATCAAGAACAGTACTTTTGCCACCCCTTGCTGGTAAAAAGGAGTAAAGATTTGTGTCCATCGACCTGATCAAACCTCACTATGTGGCCGAAACTGAATAGTAGGCCAAGTGGACTCCGCCAATGTAGCAGACGTACTCCTCTAGCTACAATCCAAGAGGTTCAAGCTGAGAGACTCATCACTTTTGAAGATTCCACAGTAAGAAATAGAGGACTAAGCAACAATGCTATGGACCTTGTACCTCTTGAGACCCAAATATTAGTTCATCCAGATACACCTGTGTACCACGCAGTAACAAGTGATAAACTGGTTCCAGTAAATTCAACACATCCTGATGCAATTCCAACCATTGACAGAACTGCTTCTGGCTATTTCATGAACTTTGATACATTTTCTGAGGATCCCAGTGGGCCTGAAACAACGCCAGTACAAAGAACTTTCAAAGAACAAGCAACAGACTTTTTTCAACTCCTGAAAAAGACTTATCTGGTTTCACTATGCATTGAACTATGGATTGTTTTGGGAATATTCTTCTTTCTACTTTGGTTAGCTCTGGTAATACCTTTGGGTATGCTGATTAATGGATGATATATTCAAATGGATACAGCAAGTACAAGAGTGAACTTACTTCTCCATCCACACAAATCATCCCATCGTGAAGCAAGAGACTTGTCAGCAGTGAACATCACAGCGATTCCTATACCTGATGGTATAGTGTGGGACAAAACCGAATATGACATTTTTTGCCCGTCTGAGCTTTTGAAGATTCCACATTCATTTAAAATTTCATTAAGTGACTTTATTACCTCCAGTACCTTTTCTGATGATTGGGACTTCGAGACTGTTAATAATATGATGTCTGATCTAGAAATGTCAGCTGCATCTACTAATAATGAATATTTACAAGGTTCATCAGACTATCAACAACTGCATTGCTATAACCACTATCATCATTTCCTGCATAAATCTGCATTGCCCAGAAAGGCATTTATGTATAACCAATGGGAACATTGTCCGACGCCACCAAAGGGTAGCTCGAAAACATTTGCAATGAAATTTCCATATTTTTCAGGGTTCAATGTGTCAAATGCAGAATCATTTTACTTTAAAAATGTCAATAAGACAGGAATGAAAAGTATGTTAACGAATACCAAACAGATTGATTCTGCATCCTTTATTGCCCAACTGTCTAGACAGGGTTACGACTTTTGGAAGACAATATTGAGACAAAATCTGTCGGGGGTACTAAAGATTGCAAGTACAGGGAATAGAAGCTTTGTTTAGAGCCTGTATCATCCCTGAGCAAATTATGTTTTTGAACGACACTGGCCAACAAACATCATGCCTTGGATTAGCCGAGATAAAAGACATGAACACACCGTCTATACCTGCACCTACAAGTGAAAGCACTACAAAGGGGGAGGTTGACGTACATAATATTTAGCATCACAACAGATCAGATCCTGAATGGAAAAAATGGTTGCTCTGGCCCTTAGAGACATACAACTGTCAAGATAGATTCCTGAATAAAACACGAGGTTTTACCTTTCATAGGCCAGACCCACGTTATGTCCAAAGACAGCATCCGGGGGTAGTAACAACTTACAGTGTAGGGAAACTTTGCCTTGATTGGCTACAGAAAGCTACACTAGAGGATGTAAAACAACACTTAACTTTACTTCAAGAAGACGTAGACCTTAGGGAATTCTTGTTAGGACCAAGAAAATGCGTCAAAAACGTTTCATATATGCCGGTATCTACGCTGCTTATAATGAAGCATGGAAGGTCACCCAAGCAGAGATTGCAGAACAAATATGAGAAATTGATCGTATTAATTTAGAGAAATCTCTCTCTGTAGAAGACAATAGGTTAATGACTCTGTCGTCCAGGGTATATTATTTGGACAGCATTGTATCCTCTGTCATAGACATCATGAAACAAGAGTTGGTCATTTTGTAACATGGTCAGTCTCAATTATGTTCTATCATGCTATTAAGCTTGACGCTCCAAAACCTGCGTTCTGGCTATGTGCCTTGGGGTTTAATCAATACTACGTCACTGTTTGCAGAATTCAATCTCACTGACAGACAGATCAAACTGGCGCAAAGGGGAGCAGACTATACAGTGCTGAGCATTGAAAAACTGGAGAAATTACCTTTCACAGTGGCAGAAAAACCAGATACTAAGTGGATCATACATGGTAAGATTACTCTGCCTGTTACGACTTTCCATTTTCAGTATTGCCGAAAAAATATACCAGCAGGCAAATATGAAAGGTTGGGTAAAGAATACATCAAGACATCTTGGGATTTACATTACACACACAGATGTTGAAGTGGGGGACGTGAAGTGTTTCTTAGCGGAGAAAACTGTGAACATGCACTAAGCGGTTCTCTCCTTTGTCAGGGTATTAACTTACACGGGGCCTGTGATGGTTCCACTACAAACTTATCCTGCCACCTGCACGGTTCACCGGCAGCAGTGATTAATCCAATCTTTGGTCAACTTTCAAACGGGAGTTACATTATGTTGAAGGATCACAGCTGCTGTGGCATGCTGCTAGGTATCCCATATCTAGTAACGGTTACTTCCAGGGTCACTTGCTGTATGCAAGTCTTGTTTCCCCAAATAGACCTAGTCAGGGAGTCGCCTTTATGGCCTTCACTGAATCTCTCTTCTATACGAATTGATACTCTAAGCAGAATGAAAGCCATTCTTTTACAAAAAACTGTGCCATTGACCTCTGCTAAAGAAACCTATGACCTCCAAGTCGCAAGGACTTCAGCGGAGATACATACTCTTTTGTATACAAACTGCCCTGTACATTTCTCAGAAATGTTAGGTCGTATCTTAAACATGTCTGCTACGAGCGGTATTGTACATGTATTTAAGAACGTGGGTGCAGGACCGTGTAAGCACCTTTTCAAGCAGTCCTCTGAATTTTTACTATTTTTGCTCCTACTGCTACGATATGGCAAGCCAAATCACCAGCGATACCCAGTTCACCATGGAAAGAACTCTATTGGAGATGAGGTGTTGTGAGCGCATCGTCCAAATTCTGGGTTTACCTCGTCTACGAGAATTAAACACCACTTGGTTTCTGTCATTCAGACCAATTTGGCAAGATTGCATCTTACCTGTTCTACGCTGCCTGCTATGCGGTGAAGAATGCGGGCTGGACATTTGTCTGACACTCCCATCAGTCATGCCTACGGATATCGATACTCTGCTGGACCCGATAATGGCCCATGCTATGTGTTGTCCCCAGCGGCTACCAATCCTGATGGCGGCATTCGTTGAGATCTCACAGACGCAACACGCTACTGCTGAGGTACGAGAGGAAACACCAGGCGTGCAGGTAACATCCAATCCGAACATTGCTGATACTTCCCATGCTGAAGGCGATAGTTCACATCTCTGTGCTGTTGATCTTCTACACGAGGTATTCCCACTCTCACCCACAATGGTGGACAACTTGTTGTCTACAAGTTTAGAAAATGTTTTGTTTTCTCCATCCCCACACACTGACTTTTGAATCGAGCACACATTGTTCCGGAGAGACTCTGAATTTGGCCTTCATTCTTTTTCAGACATGCTACTGACTTTGGAACCTTTTTTCCTATGATTAATTTTTTTTCTCCAAATTAGTATTTTTTGGCACAGTAATCTGCTTATAGTAGAACTATTCATAGAGAACAGAATTATTTGATAACACTTCCATGGACAGTCTGCCACCTTGTCATGAAAAACTATTTGACTTATGTAACCTGATATGAAATGGTGTTGGCCCTTTTTCTTCTGTATTTACGAGCCATTTCATCACATGTATATATTTTGGCTCATTAATTTAGCATTCCAATGTAATCCTATGCTTAGAATGAAATCTTGCCTTTAATATGTACAACACTTTATGCATAGCAATGGTTTTGTAATGTATCTTTAGAACATATGTTTTAGATATGTTTTTAGCTTATTTTAGCAAACCCATGCAATACTCTGTTTTAAGATATGTTTAGAACGTTTAGGATTTAGTAACGTCGTTCATACGAAACTGGAGTGGGTGTTGTGTGTAGATTGAGATTCTGTTTATAGGTATCCCAATTTATGCCCTTATATAGGTACAATTCACATTGCCCTTATTTGGACATAGAAATCCGGCCCTTATTTAGACATTGTCCATACAAACCAAATACTGGCATGGCCACCTAAATCCGTCCATCCACGTCACAAGGATTTAAGGAATTTTCCCCAGCTTGAATATTGATTTCTCCAAGAACTCATTAAGTATGCATGAACATCTATTCCTTAGGGGTTCATTCATGACGCTCCTCTGCCCGACTTTTACGTCAATACTGGCATTCTAGATACCTTCAAGGTATAAATATACCAGCACTTGCCTTGGCAAATTGCGGTTCCCGGAGGATTCGATCCAACCCAGAGTACGTGGTTTGCCACGGCAAGTTCGGAAAGAGATCGTGTTCCGGCCTGATGCACTGACCTAACCTGGGGGTTAGACTATCTAGTACAGAAAAAAGATTCCAACCTCTCTCATTCTCAGGTATGGAGCTGACTAGAACTTAGAGAAACTTTTGGCAACTCTTGGCTAAACTGAAATATAGCTAGCTATACTTTAGAAATAGCACCTACTTCAAACCTCGTACTGCACTTAGGTTAGGTACACTGGGGTAGAACAATTTAGAAGCATCAGATGAGTATCACATTTTAGCATTATGTTATTTATGTATGTACAAACCATGCTTTTGCAGTAATATTTTATCTTACTGCTAACCTCGTACATATTGTACTTCGCAGTCTGTCTTACGATTGTTGCAATTCATATCTCTTGCACGAAAAATAAGACTGTTCAATAAACCCTTTTTATTGAAAACGCCCTTCTCTCTATGTCTGTGCAACTCTGTAGAAACGAAGCATGCACGATTGACTGAGTGAAACTGTTATCTATTGTTTCCACGATTCTGAGACTGTTCCGATTCTAAAGGGGAACAAAGTTGTCATGTTTATGCGGTTGTCAGAGACTAATCCCTTCTTGTATATTCGAGAAGTTTCTAGTGACCTCTGAGTTAACTGGCACACACAAGTAATTAAGTTTAATATACCCGATAGAGACATACTGATCTTAGTCCTATGTCAAATCTATAGTGTATCTTATTCCAATGCGCAGAGCCTATCAGGGATATAGGAACTACACTACACTACCCATGCACTCTTCCAATCATTCAGGCCTTACTCATGCACTCCTCCATGCACCAAGGCACCACCTATGTACTCCTCTAATCATGCAGGCATTACCACTGCACTCATGCAATCATCCAGGCATTACCTTCTTTAATCACTCAGGCGGTACTCATGCAGTCCTTCAATTTCCAAAGCACTATCCCGGTACTCATGTAATCACTCAGGCACTATCCATGCAGTTGTTCATGAACTCAGTCACTACTTCTGCACTCATTCCATTTACCGATGCACTCAACAAATCACCCAGGCAGTACCTATGCACTCATGCAATCAGCCAGTCACTATCCATCCTCTCCTCCAATTATCCAGCCAATATCCTTGCACTCATACAATCACCCATGCACTACTATTGCACTCATTCATTCATGTAGGCACTACTCACACACTCATCTATGCATTCAGGGACTATTCATGCACTTATCCATGCACACAAGCTCTACCTTTGCACTCATGCAACCAGTTAATCAGTATCCAATCTCTCCTCCAATTATACACACACTACCCTTGCACTCATACAATCACCCAGGCACTAACCATGGAGTCAGCCAATCACTGAGACACACCCATCAAATATCTTATCTTTAAGTCTTACCATATTCCGGAAACCATTTATACATATGTCTGTACCTTTTGCTAGCAATGTCATATATAAAAGTAATATACAAACAGATGTATACTTGTGTTTTATATATGTCTAACATCTTCAGATGCATAATACATATCACAATAGATGTGCAAGTAGAAATATACCTTAGTCACAACATCAGGCAGACCGTAAAACTTGACTGATTGCTCTTCACATTTGAAGCAGATAATGAAAATGATGTGGCATACTTGAAGTGTAGCTTTCCACAGACTCATACAAAGTAGCGTTATAACTAATCCTTCTCCTAATATTCCTTAAACCTCACTTTTGTGCTGCTGCTTCATCATTCTATGACTACATAGGGTGTTGGGCCTAGCCAAATATACAGCAGCACTCCTTCACATGTCTCTGCTGTGAGTCTCACCATCTTCCTAAAAGCATGCATGCATATGTCTGTACGTTTTGTTAGTAGCATCATATATCAAAGAAACATACAAATAGATGTATACTTGTGTTTTATATGTGTAGCATGTTCAGATGCATAAGACTTATCACAATACATGTGCAAGTTCATACATATCTCAATCAGAAGACCATGAAGACCTTAAAACTTGAGAGAGTGCACTTCATATTTCAAAGAGACACTTAGATTTATTTAGTGCACTTCAAGTGAACTTTTTCAGAGACTTTTACAAAGTACCATTCCATTTAACAAGCTTTATTTCGGCCAATATTGACCATAAAAAGAAAATGATACAGTACATACATAGCCAAATTTGAACAATAATAAAAATAATTAATCAAGAACAAATTATATAAACAAAAAATGGCCACAGTACATTTGAAATTGATCATGTGTCATTACAATGAGGTTTCACAAAGTTAAAATGATTATAAAGAGAGATTAAAAAGGCAAAAAGGGTTTAAAAACTATTAAAACGAAGAAAGTGCAATAGAAAGCATTACTTGGGTGAGTTTAACAACACCTTACGCCTATGCCACATGTCGATAAGAAAACGAGACACTGCAAAAATATAGGGGGGTGGGTGTCCGATCTCGGTATTCTATATGCCACCGAGCACTGCCCATACCCCAGATTTCTACAAAGTGGTACGAGCCATCGCCGCCTGGCAAGTTTATATCTAGGACAAAAAAAGAGAACATGTAATTCTGACAAGAGAAGTGCAGAAAGAGGGAAGGAGGATGTAGAAAGAGATAAGAAGGGTGCAGAAAGAAGCAACAGAAGTGCAGAAAGAAGCAAGAGAAGTGCAGAAAAAAGCAATAGAGGTACATAACAAGGCAAGTGGGGACCAGAAAGAGGCAAGAGAAGTGCAGAAAGAAGCAAGAGAGGTGCAGAAAGAGGCAAGAGAGGTATATAAAGAGGGAAGAAGGTGCAGCAAGAGGCAAGAGAGGTGCATAAAGAAGCAAGTGTAGTGCAGAAAGAAGCAACAGAGGTGCAGAAGGAAGAAAAAGGTGTGCCAAAATTTGCAAGAAGGGTGCCAAAATGTGCAAGAGAGGTGCAAAAAGAAACAGGAGCAGTGCAGAAAGAACCAACAGAGGTGCAGAAATGGACAAGAGGGGTGCAGAAGCAGGCAAGAGAAGTCCAGAAAGAAGCAAGAGCAGTGCAGAAAGAACAAACAGAGGTACAGAAACAGACAAGAGGGGTGCACAAAGAGGCAAGAGAAGTGCAAAAAGAAGCAACAGAGCTGCGGAAAGAGTCGAGAGGGGTGCGAAAAGAGGCAAGAGAGCTGCAGAAATGGGCAAAAGAGGTGCATAATGCAGCAAGAGCAGTTCAGAAAGAACCAATAGAGATGTAGAAGTAGGCAAGAGAGGTGCAGAAATTTGCAAGAGATGTGCAGAAAGAAGCAATAGAGGTGCAAACGGAGGGAAGAGGGGTGCAAAAATATACACAAGATGTGCAGAAAGAAGCAAGAACATTGCAGAAACAACAGAGATGCAGAAAGAGGCAAGAATGGTATTGAAAGAGGCAAGAGTAGTGCAGAAAGAAGCAAAATAAGTGCAAAAAGTGGCAAGAGGGGTGCAGAAAGAAGCAGCAGAGGTGCACAAACAGGGAAGAAGGGTGCAGAAAGAGGCAACAGGGTACAGAAAGAAGATAGAGAGGTGCAGAAAAGGCAAGAGAAGTGCACAGACCAGCAACAGAGGTGCAGAAAGAGGCAATAGTGGTGCATAAAGAGGCAAGAGAGGTACAGAAAGAAGCAACAGAGATGCAGAAAGAGGCAAGAGAAGTACAGAAAGAGGCAAGAGAGTTGTAGAAACAGACAAGAGAGGTGCAGAAACATACCAGAGAGGTACAGAAAGAGGCTAGAGAAGTGCAGAAAGAAGCAACAGAGGTGCAGAAGGAGGCAAGAGAACTGCAGAAAGAGGTGAGAGAGTTTCAGAAACAGGCAAGAGAGGTGCAGAACAGTGGTACAGAAAGAGGCAAGAGAGGTGCAGAAAGTGGGAAGAAGGGTGCAGAAAGTGGCAACAGTTAGGTATTGAGTATAGCCAAAAACAAAGCAGCAACCCTTCACATGTTTCTGCTGTAAGTCTCACCATCTTCCTGAATCCATGCATGCGTGAGTCAGTACCTTTTGCTAGTGCACCATATATAAAAGAAGCATTCAAATAGATGTATACTTCTGTTTTATATGTAAAGCATCTTCAAACGTATGACACATATGAAAATATATGTGCAAGTAGAGACATACCTCAATCACAAGACCATGCAGGCCTTAAAACTTGACAGATGCAATTTGCATTTGATTTAGGGAAGTAGTAGAGAAATCTTTTAGTTGTGCTGTGTCATTCTGTTGTGGAGGTTGTGGTGTCTTCTAATTGCAGGGATTGTGCAGTTTCTGACATAACTTTGCAATGCTATTACAAGTATTTCTTTATTCATATATGACAATATTTGTATATAATTATTTTAATAATATAAAATTATTTTTAGAAACTATTCAGACTTTTCTTTTTTCAGATTATCACCATTATTAGTAATAAAGATTGAGTATGGCAAGAAAAGATCAAAAGAAAAAAAACAGTACTATTTAAAGGAAAGAGAAAAGCAGAAATTAGATGAAGTTCAAAATGTGCCATTGAAGAAAAAGACTTCTGGTAAGAGAACTAAAGAATTTGTTAAAAGACTCCAAAGAACGTAAAGAATTTTCAAAATGTGGAAAAGAGAAAGGAAAGTTGTACAACCAATCAAAAGGAACCGAAAAAAGGGCATATTAATGGAAAATCAGGTTATGGGAAAACAATCCATGTTGAAAGAAGGATGAAAGAATATGAAGACATTAGGAAGAAAATGCATAAAAGTACTACAAAATGTATTGAAAGTTAAAAGATCAGGATCTTACAAGAAAAAACAACAGATTGAAAGTGTAGTTGAAAAAGATTTTGAATTGAAAAGAAAATTATTTATATTGGTATCAAAGGGAATGAAAACATTGAATAAAACAATGCACTTTAGGAAGGAGAAAAGCAAAAGAAAAAGACTGGTTAATAGAAGTAACTTTTGCAAAACAAATTCTGGTGAATGGAAGTGCACTTCTAGTACTGAGCCTTTTTTTAATGAAGAAAGCTATTTTCAACAAAGTACATTAGTTCATGCAGTTGATACCAGATGTCTTTGTTATGAGGTAAAAGATGGTTGTCCAATTGAAAAAGAAAAAATGGTCCCTAGAAATGTAGAAGAAGTAATAGCTGAAGAAGTTCAAGGTACACAAGCTCCAGTGTATAAGTGGGATTGTAGTAGTATTTGTAGTATACAACAGGAATCTATCGATATATTACAAATTTTCTGAAGAGATTATGAAAAAAAGTGTTAAACAGAAGATTAAGATGTTGCAAGGACTAGGGGCCATATGTATTATTCCAAATTGCGATCGCAAACGCGTTTGCGATAGCAATTTTTCTCAGTGGTATGTATTAAAGAAAAACTGCCTCACAAAATAAGGAATCGCAAAATTTGCGATTCCTTATTTTGCGATTGCATTTAAGGAATCTGAAATTGCTATTCCATAAATGCAATGTAAGAAGCACAGAAAAAGTTCAATTTGGCCTTAAGGAATCGCAAATTACCACCAAATTCAAGTTGGTGGTTATTTGCGATTTCTCTGAAAAATTCACTTTTTTGCATTTTTCAAAGTGCCATGTGGCGCACATACAGGGCATGTATGTGTGCCACATGTGCACACATGCACATTTCAGGGATGCAACAGGGTGTCCTTTTGACACCCTGACACCCCTGAAATTGCATTCTCAATTTGCGATTCTCTAATTGAGAATCACAAATTGAGAATGTCTTCCCATTCATTCCTATCGGCCTCTAGGCCCATAGGAATGAATGGGGAGGTATTCCTTAAGTGCGAATCGCAATTTGCAATTCGCAATTAAGGAATATGTAGGATTCGCAAAATATTTTGCAAATCCTACATACACACTTTATATATTTTCTCACTTTTCAAGGATCATGGGCCATATGTATGAAATTTTGGTTTTGAGGTTCTCAAATAGCGATTTTTTGCGAATCGCTATTTGAGAATCGCAAAACGCTATGGCGTTTTGCGATTCACAAATAGCGATTCGCAAAAAATCGCTATTTGAGAACCTCAAAACCAAAATTTCATACATATGGCCCATGATCCTTGAAAAGTGAGAAAATATATTAAGTTGCAGGGTCATTCTCTGGCTTGTCTTTCTAGAAAAGTGTGTCAAAGTACTTTTCATCATTTAAGAATGTTAGCAGTACATCATTCAGAAATGCGGAAGTTAGTAAGAAGCTTGTACTATGTAAAAAGTCCTGCATTATCTTTAAGTGAAATAAACACAGCTCTTTTGCATGGTTCAGTATTGGATGTAAAAAAAGTTTGTGATGATATACAGTTTAATTTCTTTGGTTCATAAGAGGAGTGTAGAGAAAGTAAGAGTTTGATAAATGTAGGTGTTGAAGAACAGGTGGAAGATGTTGCTACTGAGAAGTTTGCAGAAGAAATTACAAAGTTAAAGGTACTTTCATGTGAAAAACCAGACTATGTTTGTATTTGTTGTTGACGTACTCACTATAGAAGTCAAACTTGGAACATTGATCTATATTTAAAAAGTGAAAAGGAAAACAATGATAAGTGAGAGCAAATTGGCGCCTATTTATTGGTGGAAGGTTGTTTTGAGTTGGGTGCCGATCAAGGTATTTGTGAATATTGTTACAATAAATTAGAAGAGAACAAAATGCCAGGTAGAGCTGTACATAACAACTTAGAGTTGGTAGTGATTCCTCTGGAATTGGTATATTTAAAAACATGAGTCCATCCATTTTCAGTCTGTGCACCTGTTTCAGGCTATAGTTCGTATGGAGCAAAAAACAGGTATGCTGTCTCCAAAAGATTTGCAAAGAGGTCTGAAAGGAAAAGTTGTGTATTTACCTTTAGATTTTAAGAAAAATATTGAAAGTGTTGGTATAGAGAGAGAAGAAAGTGAACCTATAGTTATTCTAGTTAATGGTGTACCAACAATGAGTCAGAAAATATGGCAAGAGTTAGTAGATATCACCAAACTTCAAAAGGCTACATTATATCTTATACAAAATAATATTTATTATAAAACTGTAAATGTGAAAGAACAAGAAATATGTTTAGAAGATGAAACTGAAAATTCAATTTGCCAAATAGAAAAAGTGGACAACTCCAGAAGTGAAGAAATTTATGAACATTACATTACAGTATACATCCTCTACATTCAAAATAAGTGATAGGAAACGCTATTGAATTATTTCAAATGTAGAAAGTGAAGGGAACTCCCATGAGTGTATGGGAAAAAAGTTTAGAAGCTTGTTTTTTTCCACAGCTCAGAATACCATTCGACAAGATTGTACGCGGAAGATCCAGGATTTTAACAGTGTATTCCATATATATTTCATCTCCTGCTTGAAAGTGATTTGACTGGAATTTCATATGCAGCAAGCCACATATTAAAAACAGGGGTTCATCCTACACATGTTTCTGCAAAGGAATTCTTGGACAAAGTTCAACAAAGAGCCGATCATTTAATTAATTTGATGGCGTGTCAATGTGGTACTAATGAGTATTGGAATTGTTGTCAAGGAGAACTTAAATGTATGTTAAGAAACTTAGGTACCCCTATGTGGTTTGTTACGCTTAGCTGTGCTGAATACGCATGGGACGATATACTTGAATTTCTATGACAAATTCAAATGTAAAAAACAGTGATTTGAAGACAGCTGGAGAACTGTGTTCCTTGGATCCTGTGAATGTGTGCAGATATTTTAGTCATAGGTTTCAAGCTATGATGTCTTTTAGCTGCAATAAAAATAATCCACCTCTTGGAGAAGTTACTGATTTCTTTTGGAGAAAGGAGTACCAAGCCAAAGGTGCTCCTCATATACATATGCTATTATGGATCAAGAATGCACGTAAATTTTGAACCGATTCTGATGAAACTATTTTGTCTGTTATTGACGACTATGTTACTTGTTCTATTCCAAAAAAAGGAGGAGAAAAAAGCTTGAGACAACAAGTTTTATGGTTTCAAAGTCATCGATGTGGAAAATATTGTCGATGAAAATACAAGACAAAGAGAATATTTTATCCAAAATGTCGTTTTGGATTCCCACGTCCAATAATTTCAAAAGGAAGAGTCAATAGTTTTATGTCAGGAGTAAGGCATACTATAACTTGCAAATCTCCAAAGAGTACATACAACATAAAAAGAACAGAAGATTCAAAGTATATTAATGACTACAATCCAGTGATTTTGACAATGTGGAATGCAAACATGGATATCTAGTGTGTTGCAGATAATTCAATTACTGTTGCTCGCTATGTTACTTCATATATAACCAAATCTGAAAAGACAGCGTTGAAAGAAATGTGGGAAGAAATTTCACAAGAGAAGAGTGTTCGTAACAAATTGTACAGCTTTAGTTTAAAAATGCTTTTCCATCGAGAGATTGGATCCTATGAATGTTAGGATCAGTCAGTTGAGCTCTGCCAGTTTATATTCAAAGTCAAAAAGAATCATTTGGGTAAGTCTAAGTCTTGCTACAACACGAAATCGAGTATTGAAATCTGTACTAGAAATTGAATACTTAGCATTGAATGAACCAGAAAGTACAGTTATTGTTAAAACTAATATGTTGGATACATACTATCCCAAAAGGAGTCCTCATCTGGAAAACATATGTCTCTATGAAGTATTGCAACATTAGAGCTTTAAGAGCATTGTTACAGAAAATATAAAGGAAGAAAAATATGCAGTAATTGGATGTGATGGATGTTTGGTAAAACATGCCAAAGGAAATGTTATTAACCACAGAAAACTCAGTTGCAAACCTCCAGATAAAATTGACTTTTTCTATTTAGCACATCTGCAACTCTTCAATCCTTGGCGTAGTGAAATGGAATTACTTGGAGAATTTGACTGCTATGAAGATTCTTTTAAAACATATAAAGATAACATTGAATGCACAATTTTCCCTACGTATCTACAAATGTTAAGTCAAGAGATTGAACAAGAAACTACTATTGCAGCTGGAATAGCTAGAGACAGTTCTCAAGATAGTCAAAGTTCTGCTCCACTAAGTCAAGCTCCACTAAGAGAATCAATTATTGAAAATGAAGCAGAAACACTCATGAATGAAGTAGAAACGGCAATGCAACAAGCACAACAGGATATTATTGAGTTGTGAAATTTGGAAGAACTAAATATTGAACAAAAAGAAATATGTCAGCAAGTGATACAACAAATACAGCATGGTTACCTGCATGAAAAAAAAGGATGACAATGCACATAATTTAAACCTATTTGAATATACATCAGTGGTCAAGCTGGAACAGGAAAAAGCTTCTTAATTAAAGTTTTGACCAGTTATCTACACAAAACTACTGAATCACATTTATCCTGTGTTGCAACAGCTCCAACTGGATTAGCAGCACACAACATTAAGGGGATTACGTTACATCGATTACTCATGCTACCAGTTGAACATGAAAATAAATTGGAATATCACAAGCTATCTGGAGAAGCTTGGTATGAAGTTTCTAGAATACTGAAAAAAAAGAAACTTCTAATCATTGATGAGTTGAGAATGGTCTCAAACTTAATGCTTGCTTTTGTACATTTAAGAATGCAACAGATTTCAAATACAAATTATGATGTTCTTTTTGGAGGAAAACATGTAATTGTATTCGGCGACCTACTACAACTTACTCCTGTAAAAGGGCAACCTGTTTTTAAAACACTTGTCCATGAAGACACTAGGAAATCTTTGGGAAGTATTGGAAATGTCAACATTTGGTCTCATTTTGAATGTAGAGAATTTAATAAGAATATGCGGCAAGCAAGTGATGAACATTATGGAAATATTCTTCAAGATATGAGAATTGGTGTTTTGACAAAACATGGTAAAGAAGCTTTACAAAGTTGGCTTTTAAGGAACTTGTTTGCAAATGAAAACATAGCACCTGAAATAATGTACAAACAAATTGGAGAAAAGAAATCTATAGTTTGCCTAATGCCTACACTGCAAGAGTGTTCAACATTCAATCAAGGACTTTTGAAATTGGAAAAACAACCAATGGTGAAAATGGAAGCTATTGATAAAATGGAACACAAAGGAGTTACTATTCTTCTCTCAGAGAAATTACAGTCAACATTGGAATATTTGGAAATGTCAGTGTCTAAGACTGCAGGTTTAGAAAAGACTATATATGTATGTGTAAACTGTCAGATAAGGTAACAGCATAATTTGAATGTAGAAGAAGGTTTAGTGAATGGAACAATGGGAAAAGCTGTTGATTTTGTAAATTTTCAGAACAGAGATGGAACTGAGTTTTTGAAGATTAAATTTGTTCAGATTGAAGAGGTAAAATAGATTGGACGTTGTGCTGTTCTTTCTTTGCTTGTAAAAGACTTGTATGTTCATAGAAAACAGTTTCCTCTTTCTTCAGCATATGCAGTAACCATTCATAAATCTCAAGATTTAAGTGTAGACAGTGCTTTGGTAAATATTGGAAGTACAGTTTTTAAAGAGGGCATGGAATACGTTGCATTGTCTTGAGTAAGAACATTATCTGGTTTGTATTTGATTGATTTTATGAGAAAACAGATTAGTCCTGATGCAAATTATGAAAGAGAGTACAATCATTTAAGAAAACTTTTAGCTCCTAACTTAGGTGAATATATCCCGTATTTGAGAAACGTGTAGTGTGTCCAAAATGGAAACATGACAAACATTCTACTGAGATTCAAAAAAAGAAAACAAATCAAGAGAATCATGAAGCTGCAAAGAAAAGAAAAATGGACACTGTTCAAGATATTGTAGAATACCTGTTAGAAAAAAGTTCAGGTATCAACTGCTCTGCTAATGTAATTGTGAATGTTGTATTTTATCTAGAAGAGCTTCATCATGAAATTATGGAAAAGCGAGAATAAAGATTCTGTTCTTGACTACATTATATTTTTCAAAAGTTGGTAACTGATAGAAGTAATATCTATACTGCTTCTGGCATTCGGCATCTTTTGGATATATGTACTGGTTCATTGAAATTTACATTGAATATACAACAAGATGCACAAGAATTTATTATGTTTATGCTTGGAGTATTGGAAGATGAAGGAATAGAGATTGAACATTTTTTTGGACTAAGTTACAGATGGGATCATAAATGTGAAGAGTGTTCATTTTCTTCTACCACTGAAATAGACACTGAACGATTCATATACTTAATGATACTAGATTGCAAATCAGTGTCTTTTAACAAATTAGTAAAACCAGCTAATCAAGATATGAAATGCTCTCATTGTAAATCAGAAATGTTGTCAACAATATATATAGAAAGATTTGGAAAATATGTCATTTTAATGCTACAACGTTGTAGAGCAAAAGTCAAGTATCAATTTCAGTAAGAAGTTTTAAAGCAGTGGCTATTATTTTCCATGATGGACCTACTAAAACACCTGGACACTGTACTGTGTACTTAAAGTGCAATAAAGCATGGACACATTGCAATGATGCCCATTTGGAATTCAAATGTAGGTTGCCTTACGAATTACCAAATTCATATCTGATATTTTTGATGCCAAAGTTTTGAAAACATTATTCGGCCTATTGGGAAGATGTGAACACAAATTAACTAGCTTAATTTGGATATTTTCAATGCAAAAGTTTCGGAAACATTATTCAGCCTATTGGGAAGATGTAAGCAATTAGTGTATGAATTATTGGTTGTGCTAATTCATACTGCATTTGGAAAATTGCGTTTAGGAACAAGTAGTTTATATATGCTCTTTATATTATACGAGACGTAAATGAGAATGTACATTTTGGAAAATTCAGTTGAGAGAAATAAAAGACTTAATACAGTTGAATAATGTAATTAAGAAACTATAGCTAGGTAAACACATAGTTACACATGTTCTACACAATGCTCAATACTGAGTTCTTTTTTTTTACAATCTCGTTGATAGTTTTTTTCCGGCTGTTGTATGATGATACTGAAATCACTGTCTACGGTGGAATTCAGTAGAATTGGAGCACAGCCAAAAAGGGAAAGTGAAAATGTTATGTAATTCTAAAATGATGATGTGTTCTTAAAAGTATAATATTATATTCGATAACAGTTTTTCTTCTTTTTTACAGAAGGTAATGGTGAAGTTTGAAAAGATTTTAAATTCAGTTTACAACAAAACTACTGTAAACTAGTTCCACTGAGATTTGTATCTACTTTAGTAAAAAAGTTAAGAAGAAATAATGAAATATGCATGATAATGTGAAATAATGTTTAGAGCCACTATTACTGCACTCATCTATTCCTTCAAACACTACCCATGCACTCATCTATGCATTCAGACAATATTCTCACACTCATTCAATTTACAGGCACTACCGATATACTGGCAAAATCACCCAGGCACTACCCGTGCAGTCTTGCAATCATCCAGGCACTACCGATGCTCTCATGCAATCAAACAGGTAGTACTCATGCACTCCTCCAATCAACCAGACACTACCCATGTACTTCTCCATGCACCCAGGCATTACCCATGCACTCTTCCAATCTCTCAGACATTACCCCTGCACTCATGTAATCACCCAGACATTACCTATGTACTCCTTCAATCACTCAGGCAGTGCCCATGCACTCTTCAGATCACCCAGACATTACCCCTGCACTCATGCCATCACCCAGGCATTACCCATTCACTCCTTCAATCACTCACCCAGTATCCAAGCACTCCTCCAATCACCCACACATTATCCTTGCACTCATGCAATCACCCAGGCATTACCCATTCGCTCCTTCAATCACCCAGCCACTACCCATGCACTCATATAATCACCCAGACACTACCCTTGCACTTCTCCAATCACCCAGGCACTACTTCTGCACTCATGCAATCACCCAGGCACTAGCTATGAACTCATGCAATAACCCAGGCACTAACCTTGCTCTCCTACAATCACCCAGGCACTATCCATGCACTCCTTCAATCACCTAGCCAGTACCCATGCACTTATAAATTCACCAAGGCACTACCTATGCAGTCCTCTAATCACCCAGACACTACCCCTGCACTTATGAAATCACCCAGGCACTACCTATGAACTCATGCAATAACCCAAGCACTACCCTTACACTCCTCCAATCACCGAGGCACTATCCATCCACTCCTTCAATCACCCAGACATGACCACCGCACTCATGCAATCACCCATGAATTAGCTATGCATGCCTCCAATCACCCAGTCATTACCCCTGCATTCATGCAATCACCCAGGCACCACCTATGCACTCATGCAATAACCCTGGCACTACCCTTGCACTCATGCAATCACCCAGGCACTACCTATGCACTCATGCAATAATCCAGGCACTACCCCTGCACTCAAGCAATCACCCATGCACTACCTATGTACCCCTCCAATCAACCAGACATTACCCCTGCATTCATGCAATCAACCAGGCACTACCTATGCACTCATGCAATAACCCAGGCACTACCCCTGCACTCATGCAATCGCCGAAGGACTACCTATGCACTCAAGCAGTAACCCAGACACTACCCTTGCACTCCTCCAATCACCCAGGTACTACCCCTGCACTTATGCAATCACTCAGGTACTACCTATGCACTCCTCCAATCACCCAGCCATTACCCATGCAATCACCCAGGCATTACACATGCACTCCTTCAATCACTCATGTACTATCTATGCACTCCTCCAATCACCCAGGCACTGCCCCTGCACTCATGCAATAACCCAGGCACTACCAATGCACTCTTCCAATCACCCAGGCACTACCCATGCACTCATGCAATCACTCAGGCAGTACAAATGCTCTTCTCCAATCACCCAGGCACTACACATGCACTCATGCAATCACTCAGGCACTACCCATTCACTTTTCCATATATTACACTTGCCGCAATTCATACAACACATAGAAATTTGTCTATTTTAACCAAATAGGCGGTTCTAACAAGAACAATTTTTTTCTTTTTTCTTTTCTAATTATTTTTTTTCAACTCTTTTTTATATTTAAAAAAAAAAAATGAAAAAGTCAACAGAATGAACGGAGAAAACATTTGTAACAATTAGCAATTAGGAATTCATTCCAAAAACAAAACAACGAAAAAATCAACAATGGTGCTTTTTTACAGCAGCCACGATAGCATCTACTGATTACTCTCAATAGCAAAGAACTTTTTTACAATTTAATACAACGCTGCTCCAGTCCAGTGAATTCATGTACAATATGGGTTCTTTGAGTAGTGGAAGAACCTGATGAGGTGCTTGACCCTGCAACTTGGATGTCTTGTGATGCCTGCTTTTGAAGGTCACAACGATGTTGTTCTCATGCTATATGCCGTGGATCCATTGTCTGCAGGTTTTTAAGCATTGAAGATGTCCCACACAAGTATTGTTTCTCTGATCCACATGAGAGGACCTTGTCGCAGATAGTGCACGTCACCTTACGTGCGTTGACCTTCTTCTCATCAGCAGGACTGGAGAAAAAGGCCCATACGATGCTCTCGTACCTTTGCTTTACTGGTTCTTCCAAATCTTCTTCTGGAGGAAGCTGTTGAGCAGGATTAGAAGAAGCCATTTTCTGTTGATGTCAAAAAAATACCAAACAAATTTAGAAAAGAAGAGAGAAAACACAAGAGCTATGTCTCTGTAGATGTTGAAAGAATGAAAAAATGTGGGCGGGGTCCTGCAAGTTCTAGAATAAAAAGCTTCTTACCCATTAAATGCTTTCTTTTGAAGTCACTTGGGATTCACGCACCCGGCACGCAACCGGCGAGCACCCGACACGATTCCCGAAAAATATATTTAACAATAATATATCTTTATGCCAGTTACAAATATATATTTACAATTGTGGATATTATTCTATTGGTATAATATATATGATAAAGTTATATACATATACTTTTAAAACAAAATTATTCATGGTGGATTTGTGCACCTGGTGCGACCCCCGGAAATACGTACGTGACGTTGTGCGGGACCGTAGCTGCTCCTGTAAGTTTATTATACGACGTTTAACATCGATAATATTTAAGGAAATATTACTTTGATAACTCATAGAATAAAGATATACGACTGATTTAATACATTTATAGTATATATCATATATTTAAAATTATTAAAAAAAGAAAAATGAAAACTGCGTACCTTTCGCATACCTTGCACTCATGCAATCAACCAGGCATTACCCATGCACTCCTTCAATCACCCTGCCACTACCCATGCACTCATATAATCACCCAGATACTACTCTTGCACTCCTCCAATCACCCAGGCACTACCCCTGCACTCATGAAATCACTCAGGCACTGCCTATCAACTCATGCAATAACCCAAGCACTACCCTTACACTCCTCCAATCACCGAGGCACTATCCATCCACTCCTTCAATCACCCAGACATGACCACCGCACTCATGCAATCACCCATGAATTAGCTATGCATTCCTCCAATCACCCAGTCATTACCCCTGCATTCATGCAATCACCCAGGCACCACCTATGCACTCATGCAATAACCCTGGCACTACCCTTGCACTCATGCAATCACCCAGGCACTACCTATGCACTCATGCAATAATCCAGGCACTACCCCTGCACTCAAGCAATCACCCATGCACTACCTATGTACCCCTCCAATCAACCAGACATTACCCCTGCATTCATGCAATCAACCAGGCACTACCTATGCACTCATGCAATAACCCAGGCACTACCCCTGCACTCATGCAATCGCCGAAGGACTACCTATGCACTCAAGCAGTAACCCAGACACTACCCTTGCACTCCTCCAATCACCCAGGTACTACCCCTGCACTTATGCAATCACTCAGGTACTACCTATGCACTCCTCCAATCACCCAGCCATTACCCATGCATTCACCCAGGCATTACACATGCACTCCTTCAATCACTCATGTACTATCTATGCACTCCTCCAATCACCCAGGCACTGCCCCTGCACTCATGCAATAACCCAGGCACTACCAATGCACTCTTCCAATCACCCAGGCACTACCCATGCACTCATGCAATCACTCAGGCAGTACAAATGCTCTTCTCCAATCACCCAGGCACTACACATGCACTCATGCAATCACTCAGGCACTACCCATTCACTTTTCCATATATTACACTTGCCGCAATTCATACAACACATAGAAATTTGTCTATTTTAACCAAATAGGCGGTTCTAACAAGAACAATTTTTTTCTTTTTTCTTTTCTAATTATTTTTTTTCAACTCTTTTTTATATTTAAAAAAAAAAAATGAAAAAGTCAACAGAATGAACGGAGAAAACATTTGTAACAATTAGCAATTAGGAATTCATTCCAAAAACAAAACAACGAAAAAATCAACAATGGTGCTTTTTTACAGCAGCCACGATAGCATCTACTGATTACTCTCAATAGCAAAGAACTTTTTTACAATTTAATACAACGCTGCTCCAGTCCAGTGAATTCATGTACAATATGGGTTCTTTGAGTAGTGGAAGAACCTGATGAGGTGCTTGACCCTGCAACTTGGATGTCTTGTGATGCCTGCTTTTGAAGGTCACAACGATGTTGTTCTCATGCTATATGCCGTGGATCCATTGTCTGCAGGTTTTTAAGCATTGAAGATGTCCCACACAAGTATTGTTTCTCTGATCCACATGAGAGGACCTTGTCGCAGATAGTGCACGTCACCTTACGTGCGTTGACCTTCTTCTCATCAGCAGGACTGGAGAAAAAGGCCCATACGATGCTCTCCTACCTTTGCTTTACTGGTTCTTCCAAATCTTCTTCTGGAGGAAGCTGTTGAGCAGGATTAGAAGAAGCCATTTTCTGTTGATGTCAAAAAAATCCCAAACAAATTTAGAAAAGAAGAGAGAAAACACAAGAGCTATGTCTCTGTAGATGTTGAAAGAATGAAAAAATGTGGGCGGGGTCCTGCAAGTTCTAGAATAAAAAGCTTCTTACCCATTAAATGCTTTCTTTTGAAGTCACTTGGGATTCACGCACCCGGCACGCAACCGGCGAGCACCCGACACGATTCCCGAAAAATATATTTAACAATAATATATCTTTATGCCAGTTACAAATATATATTTACAATTGTGGATATTATTCTATTGGTATAATATATATGATAAAGTTATATACATATACTTTTAAAACAAAATTATTCATGGTGGATTTGTGCACCTGGTGCGACCCCCGGAAATACGTACGTGACGTTGCGCGGGACCGTAGCTGCTCCTGTAAGTTTATTATACGACGTTTAACATCGATAATATTTAAGGAAATATTACTTTGATAACTCATAAAATAAAGATATACGACTGATTTAATACATTTATAGTATATATCATATATTTAAAATTATTAAAAAAAGAAAAATGAAAACTGCGTACCTTTCGCATACCTTGCACTCATGCAATCACCCTGCCACTACCCATGCACTCATATAATCACCCAGATACTACTCTTGCACTCCTCCAATCACCCAGGCACTACCCCTGCACTCATGAAATCACTCAGGCACTGCCTATCAACTCATGCAATAACCCAGGCACTACTCTTACACTCCTCCAATCACCCAGGCACTATCCATCCACTTCTCCAATCACCCAGACATGACCACCGCGCTCATGCAATCACCCATGAATTAGCTATGCATGCCTCGGATCACCCAGTCATTACCCCTGCATTTATGCAATCACCCAGGCACTACCTATGCACTCATGCAATTACCCAGGCACTACCCTTGCACTCATGCAGTCACCCAGGCACTACCTATTCACTCATATAATAACCCAGGCACTATCCCTGCACTCATGCAATCACCCAGGCACTACCTATGCACTCTTCCAATCACCCAGACATTACCCCTGTACTCAGGCAATCACCCAAGCACTACCTATGCACTCATGCAATAACCCAGGCACTACCCCAGCACTCATGCAATCACGGAAGCACTACCTATGCACTCAAGCAATAACCCAGACACTACCCTTGCACTCCTCCAATCACTCAGGCACTACCCTGCACTCATGCAATCACTCAGGCACTACCTATGCACTCATGCAATAATCCAGGCACTACCCCTGCACTCAAGCAATCGCCCATGCACTACCTATGTACCCCTCCAATCACCCAGACATTACCCCTGCATTCATGCAATCACCCAGGCACTACCTATGCACTCATGCAATAACCCAGGCACTACCCCTGCACTCATGCAATAACCGAAGGACTACCTATGCACTCAAGCAGTAACCCAGACACTACCCTTGCACTCCTCCAATCACCCAGGTACTACCCCTGCACTCATGCAATCACTCAGGTACTACCTATGCACTCCTCCAATCACCCAGCCATTACCCATGCAATCACCCAGGCATTACACATGCACTCCTTCAATCACTCATGTACTATCTATGCACTCCTCCAATCACCCAGGCACTGCCCCTGCACTCATGCAATAACCCAGGCACTACTAATGTACTCTTCCAATCACCCAGGCACTACCCATGCACTCATGCAATCACTCAGGCAGTACAAATGCTCTTCTCCAATCACCCAGGCACTACACATGCACTCATGCAATCACTCAGGCACTACCCATGCACTTTTCCATATATTACACTTGCCGCAATTCATACAACACATAGAAATTTGTCTATTTTTAACCAAATAGGCGGTTCTAACAAGAACAATTTTTTTCTTCTTTTTTCTTTTCTAATTAGTTTTTTTTCAACTCTTTTTTGTATTTAAAAAAAAAAATTAAAAAGTCAACAGAATGAACGGAGAAAACATTTGTAACAATTAGCAATTAGGAATTCATTCCAAAAACAAAACAACGAAAAAATCAACAATGGTGCTTTTTTACAGCAACCACGATAGCATCCACTGATTACTCTCAATAGCAAAGAACTTTTTTACAATTTAATACAACGCTGCTCCAGTCAAGTGAATTCAGGTACAATATGGGTTCTTTGAGTAGTGGAAGAACCTGATGAGGTGCTTGGCCCTGCAACTTGGATGTCTTGTGATGCCTGTTTTTGAAGGTCACAACGATGTTGTTCTCATGCTATATGCCGTGGATCCATTGTCTGCAGGTTTTTAAGCATTGAAGATGTCCCACACGAGTATTGCTTCTCTGATCCACATGAGAGGACCTTGTCGCAGATAATGCACGTCACCTTACGTGCGTTGACCTTCTTCCCATCAGCAGTACTGGAGAAAAAGGCCCATACGATGCTCTCGTACCTTTGCTTTACTGGTTCTTCCAAATCTTCTTCTGGATGAAGCTGTTGAGCAGGATTAGAAGAAGCCATTTTCTGTTGATGTCAAAAAAATACCAAACAAATTTAGAAAAGAAGAGAGAAAACACAAGAGCTGTGTCTCTGTAGATATTGTTGAAAGAATGAAAAAATGTGGGCGGGGTCCTGCAAGTTCTAGAAGAAAAAGCTTCTGAACCAATTAAATGCTTTCTTTTGAAGTCACTTGGGATTCACGCACCCGGCACGCAACCGGCGAGCACCCGACATGATTCCCGAAAAATATATTTAACAATAATATATCTTTATGCCAGTTACAAATATATATTTACAATTGTGGATATTATTCTATTGGTATAATATATATGATAAAGTTATATACATATACTTTTAAAACAAAATTATTCACGGTGGATTCGTGCACCTGGTGCGACCCCCGGAAATAGGTATGTGACGTTGCGCGGGACCGTAGCTGCTCCTGTAAGTTTATTATATGACGTTTAACATCGATATTATTTAAGGAAATATTACTTTGATAACTCATAGAATAAAGATATACGACTGATTTAATACATTTATAGTATATATCATATATTTAAAATTATTAAAAAAAGAAAAATGAGAACTGCGTACCTTTCGCATACCTTGCACTCATGCAATCACCCAGGCATTACCCATGCACTCCTTCAATCACCCTGCCACTACCCATGCACTCATATAATCACCCAGATACTACTCTTGCACTCCTCCAATCACCTAGGCACTACCCCTGCACTCATGAAATCACTCAGGCACTACCTATGAACTCATGCATTAACCCAGGCACTACTCTTACACTCCTCCAATCACCCAGGCACTATCCATCCACTTCTCCAATCACCCAGATATGACCACCGCGCTCATGCAATCACCCATGAATTAGCTATGCATGCCTCAGATCACCCAGTCATTACCCCTGCATTTATTCAATCACCCAGGCACTACCTATGCACTCATGCAATAACCCAGGCACTACCCTTGCACTCATGCAGTCACCCAGGCACTACCTATGCACTTATGCAATAACCCAGGCACTATCCCTGCACTCATGCAATCACCCAGGCACTACCTATGCACTCTTCCAATCACCCAGACATTACCCCTGTACTCAGGCAATCACCCAGGCACTACCTATGCACTCATGCAATAACCCAGGCACTACCCCTGCACTCATGCAATCACCGAAGCACTACCTATGCACTCAAGCAATAACCCAGACACTACCCTTGCACTCCTCCAATCACTCAGGCACTACCCTGCACTCATGCAATCACTCAGGCACTACCTATGCACTCTTCCAATCACCCAGGCACTTCCCATGCACTCCTCAATGCACTGAGGCACTATGTATGCACTCCTAAAATCACTCAGGCACTACCCCTGCACACATGCAATCACTCGGGCACTACCCATACACTCCTCCAATCACCCAGCCACTACCCATGCAATCACCCAGGCATTACCCATGCACTCCTTCAATCACTTATGTACTATCTATGCACTCGTCCAATCACCCAGGCACTACCCCTGCACTCATGCAATAACCCAGGCACTACGAATGCACTCTTCCAATCACCCAGGCACTACCCATGCATGAAAGTGCTCTATACAGGAGCTGCGTTCCACCTATACTTGAGAACTACCCAGAGTTCTCTGCTAATTTATTCATCACTGTATGCCTGAAAGGGTATTTTTTTTTAACTTATACTGGGTACTGCCTTGTGTCTGGACAAAGCTATACCTCTCTGAAGAGCTCTAATTAGAGCGAAACACTGTGTCAGGGTTTGCTTTTACTCATTTCAGGTTGGCTTGGTTGTTATTTTACCAATTCAAAGCTGTAATACTGTGCCTGGAGAGGTAAATGGCTTTTGTCATTTTGCAGCTCGGCAAGGACAGAACTGTGCTAGTCCTATGCTTAAACACTTTGCTGTAGAAATGGCATAAGACTTTGTCCATTTCTATCTTGGCGTGGATAGCACTGTGCTAATCCTATGCTTAAAGACTTTGATAGAAAAGCAGACATTTGAAGTGAGCAGATCTAGAGTGTCGCTGGTGTTGAAAGTGCTCTATTAAGGAGCTGCTTTCCACCTAAACTTGAGAACTACCCAGAGTTCTCTGCTTCGCTTTTGCATATATATATATATTCACTGAAAAAACCATAGGTTTCAGGGGCGTTATGGTTAGCTGGACTTTTCACTCGTACAAAACCATTGAAATTCCCCCATTATAGTTAGTTCAGCTAACTATAACTCGCGCGCCCGCAATGCACTGCTGATGACGTCACATATTACATCACTCATGACATGGTCAGTGACATCACTCATGACATCACTGATGACATCTCAAATGACATCACTGATGACATCACTCATGACATCATCCTTGTGATAGAGTGGCAGACCTCCTCTCCCCCTAATATAACCTTTGATACACACATTCAAAAATAGAATCTAAAATTTTCAAAACAATGGACATACCAATACCAGTTACAACAACCTATTCAATAATTCTAAGATCCACATACACATCCACTCATTCACCAACAGTCCTATACAGTCACTCATACATGTACTCACTCATCATATGTACTCATACACACATCCACCGCCGGATGTGTAATACTCTTTATTTTACTCTCTGGAAAGGAGACGAACCTCACTTGAGAGTCACAGCGTGCTCCTGGCTGAGCTCAATGCTGTGTTACACCCACCAGTGCCCGCTGAGTGCCACACACCTCTGTGTTGTATTCCACCAGCTAGTGCGTATGCTATGACACTCTCTAGCCCATGTGCACTGTAACACCACTCCGTGAATATGTCATGCCACATTTGCCTTCGCACGGGTTATATTGCCCCATCTAACGTTCCTTCCTCGATGCCTATGTTATAATGCACAGCGCTATGCCATACATATTACAAACTGGAATCCATATCTTTGACACAGTGCATATGCAACGTTACACTCCCCAGCACATATTTTATATTACAACTTTAGAGACTAGTTAGGTTACACAACACTGCCCTGTGCATATTACACTCCAAGGCGCATATCGCATAGCACGCGCTAGTGCCTGTGCTATCTCGCGCTCTCCAATGAATCTGTCATTGCGCACAATGTATTGCATATTATATTTCACACCCCGGTTCATCTTATATCACACTTTTTGGTGCATAGTTTATACCATATACTATCTCTAGTTTTCATTTTCAATCGTGCTCTCAGGACTATGTTCTATATAACACTGCGTCCACCTACCCTTTTCACGGGCATTACATTTTGCGATGGGGGGTGGAGGGTCAGGAGGTGTTTCTGCCAAGTGAGCCCGGAGTCACAGTCACAAACGTCCTCTTCTTCCTGAATAAAAGTGAGATTATGCTGCATACTTGTTCATATTTTAAGTAGTTCACACAGACACACATTTTAAAAACAATAAAGTTCCTAATACCCACCTTCTTTGAACAGTTAGCTTGCTGCCCCATCAAACCTCCTCCCTATCCTCTGTTGTCTGAATCCATGGACTAGCCTCCTCCCTCCTGCCATGCAGGGTCTGATGTGCTGCCACTGCCCTCCATTTAGCATGATGTACCAGTCCACTCCTCCTGCCCTCCATTGCCCAATTCTATGGCCCATCAATGACCTCCTGCTTAGCCTCTGTGCTTAGCTTGCTACCCCTATTCTCCTTCCCCCTGCCCTCCGATGTCTTTGTGCATGCCCCTGCTCCATCCTTTTTGCCCACCATGTTCCATGGACCTGCCACTCCTATCTACTCTGAGTGTTCCGTTGAGCTGCCACTCCCCTCCCACCTGCCTAGCATTGTCAGATGACTGTAACCTGTCCCTGCCACCTCTACCCTGCCTGTCCACATGCCATGCCCCTATCCCCTTCCTCCTGTCCTCCATGGTCCATTTTACTGCCACACCCTTCTGCCCTCCCTGGTCTGTTGTGCTGCAACTGCTCCTCCTGCCTGCCCCACGCGGTCTGTTGTGAGGCCCCTTCCCCTGAACTCTCTTGTCTGTGCCCAAGTCCTGACCCTCCCTTCTATCCTCCATGGTCCTTTGTGCATGCCCCTGCACCCTCCTTCTTGCCCATCATTGCCATTGTGCTGCCACTAACCCTCCAGCTTGGCATGCATGGTCTTCTGTGCTGCCATGGCCCCTCCCACCTTCCCTGTGTGGTCAGCTGGCTGCCCCTGACCCCCTCCCACATTCCCTCCATGGTCTGTGTGTATGCCATCATAGTCTCACTGTTGCTCTCCATGGTGTGTCTTGTTTCTAGTGCCCATCCTGCCTGACCACCATGGTCATCTTGCTGCTCCTGCCCTGCCCCCTGCCCCCAGCCCTCTGTTTCCATGTGCAGACCCCTATTCCCTCCCTCCTGGCTTGCCTGTTCCATTGCAATGCCCCTGATCCGTCCCTCCTGCCCTTTATGGTCTGTTATGCTGCAGCTTTCTCTCCTGTCTATCCATTATGGTCAGCTATCTACCATTGCCTTTTCCCCCTCTGTTCTCTGTTGTCCATGTGCATGGTCCTGTCCCCTCCCTATTACTTTCTATGGATTGTTGTGCTGCACTCCCGTCCCGCATGCCCTGTGTGGTGTACTGTGCTGCTGCAAACCCTGATGCCTGCCCTGTAGGGTCAGTTTGGTGCACCTCTTCATGTCCCTCCTGTCCTCTGTTATCCGAGTCCATGTCCCTACCCCAATTCCTCCTGCCTACCATGATCCAATGTACCATACTTGCGAACATTTTGAACTTGGTAAGAGGGAGATTTTGAACAAAAACTGAGGTATTGATTTTCCCCTTTGAGTTACATTGAAAAAGAGGAGATTGTAGACAGGAGACAGATCAAATAAAACCCATTTGAGCTTAAAAACATTGGACGTTTCCTGGCTGAAACGGGTCTGTTGGCATGTATTGTTGTACTACCACTGCCTCTTTCTTCTGCCCACAATGGTCTAATATATTGCCACAGCCTCTCTTGCCAGTCCTGTATTGTTGGTTTGTTGCCCCCTGCCCCCCTTTCCACTGCCCTCCATAGTCTGTTGTGCTGCCACTGCCCTTCCTGCCTGCCCAGTGTGGTCAAATTGTTTCCTCTGCACTCTCCTACATGCCTTCAATTTTCAGAGTTCGTGCCCCTGGTCTCTGCCTCTTAACAGTATCCCAATGAACAACTAGATTGCTAACATTCTATATTTATTACAAAAGTGTGGAACGCCTGACGTCATCTTGATGTAATCAAAACTGTAATACCTAGAGCATTTCCTTTAGAAATTACATATATGAGAGGGTCTTATTTCCATTAAAATTATGGTTAGTGCTCTAAAAAACTAAAATGAGGACATATTTCTTATTTTTCAAATAGCGACAAAGAACTTTTAAAATTATTTGTAATCTTTATGTTTTTGTATCCAGTTGACCACTTAGGGGAGAGGATGTGGTGTTACTTCCAGAGCTGCAGACTTTGCAACTGGGGAACCAGGTTGGAGTTTCTGCTTCAGCTCAACATTCTGTGATTCTGGTCAAATCACTTAATCTCCCCATGTCTACAACCAAAATGAATTTGATCTTGTGTGATGTAACCAATGCTCATGTAAAGCACTCCAATACCTGACAAGTCTGCACTATATAAAACTGCAAATACACAAAAAATAAGTGTTTTGCACACTTCTGTCATTGGGCTACATGTGGGCTACATCTGGGTGATATTTGTGATGCATTTGGGCTCTTTTGTCTCTGGTGGCCATCTTGGGAGATTTATTTGTTATGAAGTTTCCTAATTTCCTCATTTACTGCAGTCTCCTCAGTAGGAAATGCTTTCAGTTTTTTACTTTGATTCCATCAAGAAGGCATTCAGATATGTTACACATTTGCCATAAATTCTGAATGTTAGCACTCTAGTTGCTCATTAGATCACTGTAGTGAAGCTACTGCTCACCAGGGAAGTCTGCTGCTGGTATTCAAAGTACATGGTTCAGTCTGCATGTCAGAATTTTTTTATGAAATAGAAGAGGATTTGAGAAGTCAAAATGTGCCCTAATTTTTCTTTCTGCAGCACTAATCATAATTTCTATGGCAAAATGAACCCCCTCATTTTGTTCCTTTGTAAATTAAATGTTTTAAGTGTTACCACTTTATTCCAATCAAGATGGCTTCAGGTGTGCCATACTTCTGTCATAAGTAAGACTGTTAGCGCTCTAGTTGTTCGTTAGAACACTCTGGGACATTCTGTCATTGGGCTATACTTGGGCTACATCTGGGCAATATTTGTGCTACATTTGGGCTCTTTTGACTCTGGTGGCCATTTTGGGAGACTTATTTGTTATGAAGTTTCCTAATTTCCTCATTTACTACAGTCTCCTCAGTAGGTAATACTTTCAGTTTTTTACTTTGATTCCATCAAGAAGGCATTCAGATGTGTCACACATTTGCCATAAATTCAGAATGTTAGCACTCTAGTTGCTCATTAGATCACTGTAGAAAAGCTACTGCTCACCAGGGAAGTCTGCTGCTGGTATTGAAAGTGCATGTTTCAGTCTGCATGTCAGAATTTTTAATGAAATAAAATAGGATTTGAGAAGTCACTCAAAATGTGCCCTAATTGTTCTTTCTGCAGCACTAATCATACTTCCTATGGCAAAATGAACCCCCTCATTTTGTTCCTTTTTAAATTAGATGTTTTAAGAGTTACCACTTTATTCCAATCTAGATGGCTTCAGGTGTGCAATACGTTTGTCATAAGTAGGACTGTTAGCGCTCTAGTTGTTCTTTGAAACACTCTGGGAAGCTGCAGTAGAACACAAAGGAATCAACTGACAGTCTCTGCCCTTGTTGGATGTACATTTTTTTACTGAGAATGTCAGACTTCATTCTCACATGACTGAGAAAGATAATGTGAATTTACAGAAAATATGCTCTCAGTTTAGCTTATAGATCACCTTCCAAACCTCTGTGGGGAAAGCATGAGAAAATAGTTTTCCCTCAAACATGATTCATGATATCACAGCAGAAGGCTTTTTCACATTGTAAAATCACCTTAGAACCCACCACAATTCCTAAAATGAGTATGGTACCATCAACAAATGATTTATAATGTAACTAAAGTCTTAAAACCCTCTATTAACTGCAATGCTTTTTAATGAGGTGCTATCATGTATATTGGTCCCAAGATGGCTGCCAACACTTTTTGGGACCCCACTTTTTTTTCGGCCCCCGCTTGACGAATCACCGTGAAATTTTCAGGATAGGAGCGGACGGGAGCTGGCCAAAAGTTTGGAAAATTTCGCGAAGATTCCTCAATTGGTGCCAACGTTATTCCAAATAGAATGTTGCGGATTTCCTATGGAAAAAAGGTCCTAACTACTACTACCTACTGGCGACTGCCAGTAGGTAATGTGTATATATATATATATATATATATATATATATATATATATATGTATATATATATTAGCAAAGCGACTCCTTCATGATGTCTTCTTCCACAACAAAGAGTCACGGACCCAAAGATTGATGGCTGAAACCGTTTTATTATCACCAGGCCTTATGACGCGTTTCGAGCATACAAAGTGCCCTTGATCACATGCGGAAACGCAGTCCGTTTTTTATTTTTATACCTTTTAGTGCTCAACACCTGTGATAAACATAAACAAAATACTTTCCTACACGACGATGGGTGAGTCAGCAGCGTTGATATATACAGTTTTGTTTTGTACTTGGGACTCTCATTACTACTATTAATGGTTTAAATACACGTCAAAGAATGGGCATACAGATATAAATAGTGCAAGCTTATTACACAATTATTGTGTTGAAAAAGACTACATCTATTTGGCAACGTTACTATAGTCTGTATTTGTAAAAGTATAAACATGTCATTAAAACCTGTTTATAAAATCTGGATTTGTTAAAAACCTAGAATAAATATATATAAATACAAATAAATATATATAAATACATATGTAAACAAATTCATTATTTACACGCACAAACTTATATTGTGGCCTGTGCTAGCTTATTACTGCATAAATGCTTGAAAGACTGTGCACCATAGCTACGTGCAAAAATGCCTATAAATACTTCATTCTTTAACTAATTTGATGTCTATTAACACGAGAGTCATAGAAATTCCAATGCTTGTTTACTGCGTTTAGCTAGACGCCATCGGTACAATGTTTGTATTCTTATTAAAGGGCTGTGTGCTAATATGTTTAAAAGAAATTAGTGCATGAATGCATAAGATTAAAGTGCTTTACCTAAAAGAAAATAAATTAAAATAAAAGGAAAAGCAGCTGATATTGAACTGTAATATGTCTTGTTGGAAATCTTCTCATAACAACTTCTAGACTTATTTAGATATTGTTCAATATAGTGGTCTATGAGCAACCTACATATCCTAGGATAGAGTATTGTGTTCTCCATACTGTATCCTCTAGTGGGCAGGAGTGAAAACTATATATATATATATATTTCAAACATACATAATAAATAAAAAACACATTTATGAAAAACTATAAACAAAACAAATTAAAAAATAAAATAAAATACTTTAATAACAATTAAACAATGAATGCTATAAAATCTATTCAACCAACATTATAAAAACTGTTGGAGTTTAAGAATATTAAATATACTGATCCCACTCCAGTCCACCCAACAGTAGAGAAAGGGTTGGACTTTGAAAAGGTTCAATTTACTTTTCCCACTCCAGTCAGGAAAATGGTATGGGAATGTTGGACTTTGGAGAGGTAAAATTCACTATTACCACTAGTCTTTGAAACAGTCGGGAAAGCACTGGATTTCAGAGGGGTTACATTTAATATTCCACTCCAAACAGTGCAAGATTTGAACCACGAAAACATTAATTTTACTATTCCTACTGTAGGATAAGCAAGAGTCAGGAAAATACTTAATTTCAAACACATTTCATAAATGAGTAACCCCATGAATGTAAAAAAACTATTAAATAAACTTAATAAAAAAATGTAAATTAACATATTATATACTATAATAAACCCAATCTATTATAAAAAACTGTTTACAACTGTATAATACACACAAAATCCCAAGGCTGCAGTGTGTAAACACAACATTGATTTCATTGGGATTAGATTAACTGTTTACTAACCCCAGTGCATGTTTAAAAATCAAGAAGAAGGAAGTTAAGGATTATCCAAGGTGGCTTATGATAGAAAAAAAAGCACACAAAGTCGACAGTATTGCTATACCAATTGACCTCGCCCACATTAGAGGGAGAGTACCTTTATTTAGAGAAAATTAGAAACACGTAGCATAGATTCATCTTATTGAGATTCCGAATTAACTTAACCCCTTTGATATTTGGCTTTCCGGCAAGGAGATTTAGTTTCCCTGAACTGACAGCATGGCCTTGTGATACCAGATCAGAGCAGTAAGATCTTCATTTAGTTCTATTCTGTGGTATGTATAAGGAGGAAAGGGCAAGATATTTTTTACCAATTTTAAGACAGCATCATTTTAGACAATGTAGACCGGCATTGTACTTTCTTAAAAAACGTAGTGAAACGTTTATATTTGTTTCGATAGCCACTTTCCTATGGGCATGTATAAGGAGAAGGATACGTTGTGGATTTAGTTATTCACTAGCTAACAAAGAATGAATTGTCGAATCATCTGTCCAGCATATTTTGTATGAGTGTATGGCCATGAATTATCAATCAATCAATCACATAATTTGTAAAGCGCGCTACATATCCGTGAGGGTTTCAAGGCGCTGAGGGGGAGGGGGGGGGTTGCTGCTGCTAATACTACACACATGCATTATATATACCTGACTATGCGAAAGTTTCTCTTTTGTGTGCATGGGCCGGTGTGGGGGTAACAGACGCTGTGCTATAGAAGTACATTACATGCCCATGAGGAGAATTACTTTCTATGATTTTATCTTAGTAATGGACAGTGTGTTTTATTTTAATCTGATATGTACTTCTATGATTCATGTTTTAAGTGGATCGAATAAAGTGATTGATTGATTGAAAATAATATATAAGTTTCAAAACTAAAAACAATTATAAAAATAATTGTCATTCACTTATTAATTTATGAACTTCACCCCCTGCCCCACAAACCTAGGAGTTTACACCTAAAATATAACAAAAAAACAACTTTTCCATACCGTACATATTTAAAATAAATACAAACATTTATTAAAATGAATAAATAATTGTTAATTAACTTCCTACCCTAGACTTATACAAACCGAGGTCCGTTCAACTAAAATATTAAAGAATTGCACAATTGACAAAGTTGATAATCATTTGAATAATTAATTAACAATTAATATTTTTTGGATAGTTAACTTTTACTTACTTAACCTACCACCCTATACCTGTACAATCCCAGCATCCTACAGCTAAAATGTAACTCATATTAAGCAGTTTAGCACAATTTACATAATTAATAATTAATTAAATGTATTCATTAATACTTGGGTACCGATTCTGATCCGTTAAAACCCGAGTACGAATGGTCGTACGGAGCGTTTTCTCCGTACGACTCGTACCCGGGAAATCCCCCTTACAAATCAGCAAGTACGAATTGTACAGAAATACCATTTCCGTATGATTCGTACAAAACTACGCGCGGCTAAAAAATACCCACAATTCCGATCTGGGACATCGCGTACGTGACGTCCGGACGGAGTCAGGCAGCGTTCTACGGACCAGCAAGTACGATTCATGCCTACGTCACTCCGCACGGCAGCCCAAAACTCCCGGGAAATTGAGGACGACGCGACGGACAGCCATGGACCCCATCCTACGTGTCATCCCGGCCCTCCTAGCCTATGTCCTGGTGCACAGAAACCAACGCAGACGCCGCAGAAGGTCAGAACAACACCCATGGGCAAAGGGGGGGGGCGAGGGGCATGCAACTTAACCCCTACCCAAATTATACCACAAATATCATGTACATACAGTACCTCCAGGGTCTGGTCACTTCGGGGGGCGTGTCCACCAAGGCCTGCGTCCCGCCACAACAGAAGTGGACGTGGACGTGTACCGTCACCACAACAATGGTGGTACGGGCCGTACGCACGCCCTCAGAGCGTGGGTACGGGCCGTACCCCTACGTCACCCCAACAATGGTGGTACGGGCCGTACACATGCCCTCAGAGCGTGGGTACGGGCTGTACCCCAACGTCACCCCAACAATGGTGGTACGGCCCATACCCACGCCCCCACAGCGTGGGTACGGGCCGTACCACCATTGTTGGGGTGACGTAGGGGTACGGCCCGTACCCACGCTCTGAGGGCGTGGGTACGGGCCGTACCCCTACGTCACCCCAACAATGGTGGTATGGGCCGAACACACGCCCTCAGAGTGTGGGTACGGGCCGTACCCCTACGTCACCCCAACAATGGTGGTATGGGCCGTACCCACGCTGTGGGGGCGTGGGTATGGGCCTCAGAGCGTGGGTAGGGGCCGTACCCCTACGTCACCCCAACAATGGTGGTACGGGCCGTACACACGCTCTCAGAGCGTGGGTATGGACCGCATCACGCGTACCCCTAGGGCACCAGTACATCAGTGATACAAGGCGTACACACGCCACAAATGTTGTCATAGGGCCTGGTGTATGCCCAGGAAAGCAGTGTACTGCACCAAGGGTGAACATAAGAGGGGTGGGTGCATATCACTCCCAGCAGTGCCCAGACATATGAGGGGTGGGTGCCTATCACTCCCAGCAGTGCCCAGACATATGAGGGGTGGGTGCCTATCACTCCCAGCAGTGCCCAGACATATGAGGGGTGGGTGCCTATCACTCCCAGCAGTGGACAGAGACATGGGGGTGGGTGTAGGGAATACCTGCAGTGGACAAAGACATATGAGGGGTGGGTGCCTATCACTGCCAGCAGTGACCAGACATATGAGGGGTGGGTGCCTATCACTCCCAGCAGTGCCCAGACATATGAGGGGTGGGTGCCTATCACTCCCATCAGTGCCCAGACATATGAGGGGTGGGTGCCTATCACTCCCAGCAGTGGACAGAGACATGGGGGTGGGTGCAGAGGAATACCTGCAGTGGACAGAGACATATGAGGGGTGGGTGCCTATAACTCCCAGCGGTGGACAGAGACATGGAGGTGGGTGTAGAGGAATACCTGCAGTGGACAGAGACATATGAGGGGTGGGTGCCTATCACTCCCAGCAGTGCCCAGACATATGAGGGGTGGGTGCCTATCACTCCCAGCAGTGCCCAGACATATAAGGGGTGGGTGCCTATTACTCCCAGCAGTGCCCAGACATATGAGGGGTGGGTGCCCATCACTCCCAGCAGTGCCCAGACATATGAGGGGTGGGTGCCTATCACTCCCAGCAGTGGACAGAGACATGGGGTTGGGTGCAGAGGAATACCTGCAGTGGACAGAGACATATGAGGGGTGGGTGCCTATCACTCCCAGCAGTGGACAGAGACATGTGGGTGGGTGTAGAGGAATACCTGCAGTGGACATAGACCTATGAGGGGTGGGTGCATATCACTCCCAGCAGTGCCCAGACATATGAGGGGTGGGTGCCTATCACTCCCAGCAGTGCCCAGACATATGAAGGGTGGGTGCCTATCACTCCCAGCAGTGCCCAGACATATGAGGGGTGGGTGCCTATCACTCCCAGCAGTGGACAGAGACATGGGGGTGTGTACATCATCCTCAGATGACCACAACTCCATGGGTGTATGAACGCATCCCCAATGTGCGACTATGTTGAGAGTGCAATAACAACACATCACTGACAGCAGTGTCCCACTCCCATGTGGATGGATGTCCTTTCCCCACTGCATAACACACCACATGTGTGTGTGATGACAAATGACACATGCATACCCACCCGGATGCAGCACAATACACACACTGAGATCATGCCACAAGACTGTATAGTCATGTTAAAGCCTACTAAACTAAGAGAGCCAAAGGGAACAGACACTGTCACGCACATTCCAGGACTGATAGGAATGTACAGGTGCTGGGACAGCCACCAAGTTGTTGTCTCCCATGGAAGGAATAGGGTGGAGTTCCCACAGATACAATGCCCACAATTGTCAGTCAGGTGCCCAAATACCCTGCAGAACAAGTAACATATGTGTGCTAGGCTGGGAGTACACACATGCATAGTGCGTAAAAGGGACCATTTCTACATGAAGGCATGGCAACATACTCTATACACAAGTAAAGTGACTACCAAGGATGGCACAGACGATGCAGGCGGAGACATTGGTCAGCAGGCATGGCCATAGTTGAAGGGATCCGTCACCCACCAAGGAAATGTAGACACAGGTCAGCACAACAATTGTGCAACTCCCTGCAGGGAAGATGTCAGGTGCCACAGAGCAAGGAACACTCCTTGGGACAATGTCTCCAAACACAAAGAGCATACATGACCAAAGAATATTTGCAGAGACCTTGTGATGGCACGCAGATTCCAGGGTCCACCCCATGAGCAGCACACTACAACATTTCCCAGACACCTAACACATTATCACCACCCCAACTCAGGGAGCATCAGCACCAACATCAAAACCAGAAAAGCAATAGTGTGCAAAGGAAAACCAAAATGCTTTATTCAGCATTAAATCAAAAAGTATAAAAGGACACTATTTACAAAGGCCATAGGCCAGTCCAGATGCGAAGTCCTGGGGGGGTCACATGGCCACGCGTCTCCCCTAGCTTGCCTGCACATTTAACACTTCATGTTCATCCACTGGGGGGGGGGCATCTTGAGGGGAAGGACCAGGAACCGCAGGGACAGGAGGGGGAAGGGTAGGTGTTGTGGGTGTAGGGACGGACGACTCCACCACAGGGGGTGGGGCAGTGCCAAAGGTGGTGGTTAGCAGGGCGCTGCACACGTCCGCAAGCTCAGCCAGCGTCTCCCCTGCACCCGAAGAAACCACAGGCCCCATAGAGGAGGGGGTCGGAGGGATGGGTTGCAGCGCTACTGGGGGAGGTGGTGGACAGGGGGGGGGCTCAACTCCCCTACCCGTGGAGTGCCTTGCCCGTTTGCGGGCTGGTGAACCAGTGGGGCTGAGGACCAGCACAGCCAAGTAGGTCTCCTTCTCAGATTGTGGGGCAGGGGAGCCGAGGGGAGTGACATTGGAGGGACTGGGGAGTGAGGAATGCGGACTCCGACTGTGGCTGCGTGTCTGCCTGTGTGCCCCAGACCCAGTGGGTGTGCCTTCTTCCCCCTGAGTGTGTGTGACAGGAGGTGTGCGCTTGCCCTTCCGTGTTGGTGTGCTGGCTGTGTCTGGTGGGGTGCGTGCCTGGGAACATCTGGGTGTGCTTGGGACAGGCATGGGAGTGGGAAGTGTGGATGGTGCAGGGGTTGGGGGGACGAAGCGCTGCAGGAGACTCACTGCTGCCATCAGTGACGAGTCCATGGACCTCAGCAACATCCGTTGGTCAGACATCGCTGATGACATGCCCTCCATGTACGACACCATCTGTGTCAGCAGTCTGGTGTGGTTATGGAGGACACTCAGCAGCGATGTCTGGCCAACCTGCAACTGCTGCTGAATGTCCACAGACTCGGCAGTGAGGGCAGCAGGGGAGACAGGGGGAGGGGGTGCGGTGCCTGGCACGAAGGAGACATGTTGTTGCCCTACACGGACAGAAGGGACCGGAGCAACTGGGAGGGCGGTGATGGGAATGGAGGGGTCGGTGATAGATGTAGTGCTGCTGCCAGCTGTTGGAGCAGCCTCCACCCCCTCTGGGAGTTCAGCCTTGGACCCGTCAGCGTCGTAGTCGGTGTTGGTACTAGACAGGTCCTCCGCCTGACTCCCCTCGCCCTCCGTGCCACTTGCTGCGCCAGACTCGCCAGCACTGGTGGCACCGGTGCTGGATCCCTCTTCCACGTCCGTGCAGGTGTCTCCCTCGGTGTCCCCCGACTATGCTGTGGGCAAGGTGAAGAGACAGGAAATAATCAGACACCTGCATACATATGACAAATTCGTCCAAACAAAATAGGTCACAGTGCATATCATGAAAAGCATCATGAGTAACATCTTCAATACTCCGCACATATGTAAGCTCTGCACTCCCCAGTTGGTTGACCCATCATGCCCCTTGGAAACAATGAAAATCCGGACACAAGAGCTAATAACTCGATATCCAATTAGACAGAGGATATGGTGCCTGGGAATTGTTGAGCACAGACAGACTATGAAGGCATGCCACCTCTTGTTCACTGTGAAAGAAACAGTATTGGTGGACCCAAGGGCAAATAACTGACGCCAATGCTGAAGGTGTCCCCACACTCAGAGACCTGTGAGTAAATAGGAAAGCCTAAATAAATACATTGGGAACCCTTGGGAATCACAACACTTTACACAATCAACGTGTTTGGAATGTGTGAATGTGCCACTTGTTGATCAGAACACACATGTGCCTGTATAACAGAAGTCACACAAGGAGGTGCACAGAAAACTTCTTTTACACAGTCATTGTATGAGCTGGCAGCCCAAATCAAATAAGCCACAGTAAAGAAGAAATGGGGTATCAGTAAGTACATATATATGGCACCATGGTGGTCTGGATGACTTGACACTCGTAAGTTGGTATCAGCAACAACCAAGGACTTACCCAAATGCAACCACACAGTGGGAACATGGATATTTATAATCTCTAAACAAATATTTCTCAAAACTGTGCCTTCCTTTCTAATGTGCCAGCGTGTCCAAGAAAAGTGTAAAGGTGGTGTCTTGTGCATCTGTCATGTAGGCACATTAATGTCATTCACCACAAAACATCAAAGTCATGCATATCAACTAATGAGACATGTTGACAAGTGTAGTGAGTGCCAACGTCCAAGACTGCTTGACTAACAACTTGAATCATGCCACCTGTCACATGGCCATCTGTAACATCATGACACATTTGGCAACACATCTGACCCACTACCTGTCATGTGGAGTGGCACACATGTCCAAACACAGGACAATGCATTAGCTAATGGCCCTGCAATTGTGTCGGAACAAGGAGCACCTGCACTGAGGAGACACCCTCATGGGAACCAAGATTGTCCACACAGATGTCAGCACATACAGACCAAACTACGTAGCATCTGGACCACACTCCGATGCCAAACATGGATGAGCAGAAACCATGTCTTTTAACTTTTGACACATGCTGCAAAGCACAAACATTAAACCCTGCACAACATGACTGGGTCACTGCATGTTGAGTGTCTGTCCAATTATCACACACAGGTCAGACCTGGCAAGGAGACATAAGGTTTGAACATGTAGGCCTTGCCCACACAAACCCCCCCAGCTGAGACAATGTGATTGAGACAGAGCAAGTACTTACACCTCTTAATCTGGGTTTACTAAAATGTGCATTAACAACTCCTAAATGTACTCAACATCACCTCGTGCGGCTGCCCACACATATTATTGACAAACAACCATCATCAGATAGTTGTAAATAGACACACAGACACTAGCCAGTGTGAGTATGCACAAGCCAAATGGGGTCACCCTGTACAGTGGACACATGTAGCACACTTTATGTAAATACAAATGAGGCCAGAGAACAATGCCACAGAGGCCAAACTATGCTGAACACACCGAGAATGTCCATAGTGTTGGATGACACACATGATTCCTAGGAAAAGGTGTCTCAGGGGACCGTAGTGGGCACACTGCCCCATGGTCCTGGATAGATCTGACTGCAACAGGAGCAACCGTCCCCGCACTATGCATATCTCCCACTCATGCACATCATGTCTGAGGCCACAACATTGGTCATGCATGCTGCAAGTCTGTTCATTTTAAGCATCACACTCCTATGTTCAGACTCAGCATCAGTGCCAACAATTATGGACCCCCAAATGACTGAACAGGACAGGGCACAGGCAAGGTACCAACACATGTCACAGACCACCCCCACACATGATGCAGCAAGCATTGTGCACTTCGATTAACTGGCTGCCTAGATGACCATGTGCAAGAGTGATTACACACAGACCAGGGAACACATATCAAGGTGGGGAAGGGAGGAAGAACAGCACCGGTTGACTTGGGGGAACAAGATATGCACTGCACATATAAACCCTGGCAGTGTATCCAGGCGACTGAGCACTTCCAAAAGCTGGTGACACACAACAAACACACTTGTACCTACCCCCTCCTTGCTGCTATCTCTCCTGTAACCACCTATCCATGTCAGGGAAGACCACCGCCAGGACACGCTTCATTTGGTGGGTCAGTCGTCGACGCCCGCCGTGGGGGCGTGGAGGTGAGTCCTCCAGCAGGACCCGGGCGATCCTCCTGGTCCAGCACAGGATGTCCTGCCAGCGTTTCCTCACTTGGGGTAGGCGCCGACACCGACCCTCGACCGACATCATGGCCCTGACGGCCCGCTTCCAAATTCTCCCCTTCTCGTAGGCGGTGACCTGTGAGGATGACAAAGTAGGACAACATCACTACACCTGCTCCATGTCACAGAGACACACATTTGAACATCTTTGCTTTTTTGAACAGGGCATAGTATGCAGCCAACTCATAGCACCTTTGTCATAGGGACATTAGCCTCTGGGGAAGCCCAAATGCACTACATGGCATTGAAAGTACACAGGTGGCATGAGGGGTGCGACACAATCACTGATCATGGCTCACACTGTGCATCACAAGCAACACAAGGATGATGGACAGCACCTCAAAGCAGTCACATGCCCCAGGCCACTGACGCAACCTCAGCAGAGTAGACAGACACACACAGGCACAGATCAATCACCTGCCATTGGCAACAGCGGATCCAAACCTCACTCTGCACATGTGCCACTTGACTGGGGGGGGTGTCACAGGTGTGGGGCTAGCTCAGCACGTCAGACACACAGCACGACTTCCTTCTCACATCAGATGGGTAGAGCATATGCCTCCTCCATGCAGTTGTGGTGCAACACTCCACATAGACACTCACCCACATGGCAGGGAACATTCACACACATCAATGTCCAGGGGCGTACACATCATTTGGACACTCTCGCCACAGCTACACTCAACTCACACACATCTGTGGGTAGAGTCACCTGTCACACCGGGGGGACCACAGAATCACATCAGAACTATAGAACTAAAATGCCCAAGAGGATTAGCCAGGCTGAATGTGCCATGCACCATGCAGTGATTGTCACAGTAAGCACAATGCAAGTGAGGAGTGCAGACATGAACTACATCATGCTCTGCATGGGAGACATAAGACATTCCCCCCCTGGGACCCACTCTAAACAACATTGCATGTCTGTCACACCTGGACACAATGCCAGAAGTGACAGTCACAAAAAAGGGGCACAGTCAAAGCTAGTGGAGTCAGCACTCACCTGCTCCCCTGGTCTCCCATACAGGCTGGGGTACTGTGGGAGGATGACGTCCAGCAATGCCTCATTCTCCTCCTGGGTGAATGGCTGGGCCCTCTCCACAGACCTGGACATGGTGACAGAGGAAGCAATGACAGCAGCAGTGGTGTGGAATGAAAGGTTGTGCAGGCAAGTGCCCTCTCATGGGTCCTGGCTTACTTATATCTGCCTTGCTGGGCTGTTTCATTTACAGGAGTACAGAGTGATTGGTCAGACTCATTAGCATCCTACGTTTCCTCCAATCCCTTTAAACATACACCAGTGAGTGCCTTTGCATGGTTCAAAATTTGAGCATCATGAGCATCATGTCAAGTCAACAACCACTTTGCAACATTGTATATTGTCTCCAACCGACTTTTGCTGGCCACCTGATGGAAAATTTCGAACAGGAAAGTCGGTCTCCATGACAACCAGCATGCATTTAGGCCAATATACTTGTCCCTCATGTAATTTGACAATCCACACACAGGTACGGTGCGTTTGACACATACCCCTATGGCACCAGTTGCACAGTGCGTTTGACACGTCCGTGTACACACTGGTCGTACACGTACGTGTACGACCAGTGTGTACACGGACGTGTACTACCGTAGTACACGTCCATGTACACACTGGTCGTAAACGTCCATGTACACACTGGTCGTACACGTACGTGTCGTACACGTACGTGTACGACCAGTGTGTACACGGACGTGTACGACCAGTGTGTACACGGACGTGTACGACCAGTGTGTACAACGTGTATGACCAGTGTGTACACGGACGTGTATGACCAGTGTGTACACGGACGTGTACTGTAGTACACATCCATGTACACACTGGTCGTACACGTCCGTGTACACACTGGTCGTACATGTACGTGTACGACCAGTGTGTACACGTACGTGTATGACCAGTGTGTACACGGACGTGTACTGTAGTACACATCCGTGTACACACTTACACACCGTGTACGGTCCTTACACACACGCGTACTCCTATGCCAACACCAATATAGTGATACGTACCGTACACACGCCCTCAGAGCGTGTGTATGGTGCGTTTCACATCTTCCACTGGTGATAGGAGGTGCACAGGACAGGAATGGAGGTCTCACACTCGCACAAGGCTGAACATCAAGTCATTGTCAGTGCAGTTCTTCTTGTGCAGGACCTATGTGTGTCAGGCAGTGATATGGCACTTTTCTCCTCATGTTTTTGCACAATAGTTGTGTGATGACCTCTGGACAGATGGCATGTGTGATGGGGCACTATGTGGCAGACTTCTCCTTCACATTTTGCACATGTGTGCATGTAGTACAAACGTGTCAGAAACTGCATCACTGGTATGGCACAGTCACCAACACCCGCAACTGTCCCCTGATGCCAGGGACAGGGACACTGACACCTGACATCTCACTACCAGCGTGGCCCGATGTGCTATGTCGTGTGTGTCATGTGTTCCCATGAGCTTGCTGTTGGTGTTCCGTCAACTGCATCTGCTGTTGCTGCATCCAACATGTGTCTGTGCGTAGATGGCCATGGCACACATATACGCACAACATGCCACATGTGGATTCACACATTACGTGTGTCTGGATGCTTCGAACATGTTCTTTTGACATGAGGACATATCTGCGTCGTCTCCATGTCTGTGTTTTCTTTTTTCACGTGTACCCCTTCATCGCAATGTGTGTGAGCTGGTAATTTTTAATGACATGTGCCCTGTGCGTCTAGCTTGCCTCCAGCTGTCTGTATGAGATGACATCCTTCTAAAGCAGATATGTGGATGTATGTCACTCCTGTGATGTCTCTGGCTGTTCACTTACACTGGCCCACAGCTTGTTTCAGGGCATGTACTGTAGAACTTGACAATCAACGGTTGTATCTGGCTCTTTGTAGGAGTTGCATCTGGCTGGCATACGTGTCCTGGATGTATTGCACAGAACAGACTCAGTATTTTGCAGATGTGTATTAGCAGTTGAACATGTGCCCTGTTTATTGACATTGGTGTTGTGATGTACTCGCTCTTCGTTATTCCTTCCAAATTTCTGCAGGGCACCGCCTCTCCCCCAACCAATGCCAGACTTGGGTGCCATGAGGGAACGTGACTGCATACGCCGTTACAGATTCACCCAACAGTTAATTGAGGACCTGACAAACAGGCTGGCACCACACCTCCAACTGCGACACAGTTATCCTACTGTGCTGACCCCCAAGATGAAGGTGATGGCAGCCCTACATTTTTTTGCCACAGGTACTTTTCAATTCACCATAGCTGATGTGGATGGCATGTCCCAGACCATGTTCAGCCGTGTCCTGCATGATGTTATAGAAGGCATGTTGGAGCACCTGGATGAATTCAACGATTTTCCGACTCGTGAGCAGTTGACGGGTGTCAAGGGTGAGTTCTATGCCCTGGGAGGGATGCCCCATGTCATTGGGTCCATTGATGTGACACATGTGGCTTTGGTGCCACCACAGGCACAGGAGGTAGCCTATCGAAACCGAAAACATTATCACTCCATTAATGCCCTTGCGGTGTGTCTTGCTAACATGCTGATTTCCCATGTCTGTGCACATTTTCCAGGGTCAGCACACGATGCCTACATCATGAGGCGTAGCAGGGTGCCAGAAATGATACTGGGGCTGCACAACGAACGAGCATGTCTTGTTGGTGGGTATACTCTGTTTCTCCTGTATTTAGCGGTATCTTTGTATCTTACAGCATCTCCTGACCCACTTCTGTACATGATGTTTCCATGTAGGGGACTCTGGCAATCCCAACATGCCATGGCTGATGACGCCTCTCCGCAACCCCAGAACAGCTGCAGATCACCGTTACAACAACACCCATGGACAGACCAGGCGAGTGATTGAGAGGACGTTTGGCCTCCTGAAGAGCAGATTTCGGTGCCTTCATAAGACAGGCAGATCCCTCCCATATGCACCGGTCAAGGTCTGCAAAATCTTCATCGTCTGCTGCATGCTGCACAACATGGCAGTGGAGAAAGCTGTGCCAATCATCCTGGATCCGGATGAGCAGGAACATCCACCCGTGGAGGATGAAGGGCTTGGTCACGAGGCAAGTGAGGAAGAGGAGGATGAGGAGGAGGACATCCGGAGTCAGCTCATACGCAACTTCTTCTCATAATGGTGAGTCCCTGGGTCCGAGTGTGCACGCTTGTAGCCTTGTGTGGCATGTGTTGCGATGTGTGTGTCCAGCTGACTGTATGCTAAGTTACTTAGAGGTGTGTTCTGATGTGGCACTCGAGTGATGATGTCATTCCACACATTGTGGATGAGACAGTAAATTTAAAACTAGCATGTTGACAAACTTATTCCTGTAGAGTCACTGACAATGCATGCGGTTGAGTATCTTTTCAGTGACTTCTTGTGTGTCTGTCATCCCCAGGTATTTGCGCATGCTGTCTGCTCATGGCATCGTTGGGCTCCTGCTATTCCTCATGAGTATTGCAACGTGTGCTGAATCAGCGTTACATGCACGGACATGGTGAAAATTCGCCTTTGGGTAGGATTGCAACACGCCATTTTGGGTGTGGTAGTTGTTTGGAATGTGTGGGCACTGCTCCTGTGCATGTTTTGTTACTATACATACATGTCGACTCACCATGGGGCACCTGACATGTAGCATGACTCCCATGACTTGATAGTCACCCTACGTGGCAGTCATCTGTAATGGGATTGTGGATTGTGAGGAAGGCATCAATGTGTTTGAAACTTCCCTCTGAAACATCCGGGAGGCTACGGGTGGACATACTGTGGGACATCCCCATAAGAGGCTCAATGGGGAATTGCAGCCTCTCCGTGTGCAGCAGGGGTTGTTTGGCTCACCCCCTTCACTTGTGTGCCAGTTCAATGGATTTACAGCATCTGTGGTGTGAAGGGGGTGTCCAGTGTAGGTCCCACATGTTCAGCCAAATGACCTGTGAGTCTGTTCATATTGATGCATTTCCCTTACTGTTGGCCTGAGTAATAAAGGTGTTCCTCAGCCTCCAAGGTGCCTCATCTCTGTCAATGCAGGTCTCTTGCCACTGTGCAGGCGGCATCTCTGGCATAGTTGTCCAAGATTGAGCATATGAGTCTATGTGTAGATGAGCAACATGCATGGTGTTCTTCATGGATTTGAATCTCTCTTGTGCATGAAGTTCATGGTTGTGTATGTATTTGGCCATGTTGGTCCCCACAACGGGCCCTCAACACCTGCTGAGTGTGTGTTTTCTGTGCGCAGCTCGGCCTTCAGTTTCATGATCCGGTGTCAGTCATCTTTGGTGATTGTGCATCCTTTGTCTCTGGGTGTGCCATTGAAAACCGGACACTCCTTCCTTTACATACACCTGTTGCAGTTGGACTTTCTGACATCCTTGTCTTTGTGTGCAACTTGTGGCATATTTTCCAGGACATGCCGCCTGCTGCTGCAGCCCCTGCAACAAGGGCACACAGTGTCTGGATGTGGCAACACACACGCCTCAAAGATGCTCCCCCCTTCCTCCCTCCACCCATTCATTTGGCTGGCATCAGCTTGTCTGTGCCACTGTTGCGGCCACGCGGTGCCAAAGACTGGACCGTCTGCACATGCAACGTGCACATTGCATGACCTTCATGTCCTTGCATGACCCACATCACACTACAGTCTGATGTTGCAGCCACCCTCCATGCAATGTCCATCCGCATATCTACCGGCTGCTCTCAGGCATACACTAAGCGCACACACAACACCTTTGCATGATGAGTGTGCAACTCCGACTGCCTACACAGTGGTGCCACGCCTTCCAGGCCCTGTTACACCAACCAGGTCATGTCCCTCCTACTCCCCACAGGCTCTGTACCCCAGCAAGGCCATGTGCATGGGAGTCAAGGCTTCTGCATGTAGTATGGTGTCGTCATCTGGCACATGGCCCAGGTATCATCTCTCAGCGTGTAAATCTACAATGTGTCCCGGAACCCCCTCACCACCATCACATGAGCACAGCACCTCAACATCAGCTCGTATGCCATTGACAGCCAGGTGCTCTTCACCCTCTCCAAAGACGCCAACATTGCCAGTTCAAATAATCTAGAATGCATGAGATCCATTGATGGATGGCTGAACATCAGCCACCTGAGGCTGGACTTGTACAGGACTGAGGTAATCATCTGTCGATTGTCCCCTTACAGCTGGGTCAACTTCTTGTGTCCCACCCGCAAGAGCCCTGCACAGGCACCCAGTGGGCACACACACAAGATGGTGTGCATCATGTATTGCTCGCTCACATTTGCCATGGTAATCACCAGCATCTGTACCTCAGGCTTCAACACCCTCTGCATGATGCACATGATCCACAGATAGATCCACTCCAAGGAAAGACAGACCATCCCCCAGCTCCACGACAACATCCGTGTCAAATACTGCCCTGCCCTCTACGGAGCTAGTACATCCACACTCCCTGGAAACTAGTACACTTCCAGGGTGCATCTGCACACCTCAGCTTCAACATCCCACGCCCCAGCCACATCACCGTCCAGCAGAGATAGCTGCAATGGATCACTGTGTGCTGCAGGATGACCTTCAGACTCCCCACCCACACTCAGGAGGCAGGCCACAACCCCGACCCAAAACCAACCTTGTACCACTGTCATCTGAAACCCCGTTGTGCCATCTCTGTGCATCCAACCTTGACCTGGCCACCATTCTTCACATCCACCGTACTCCAGCATGCAGGACATAGTTCTCCCACCTGGGGACACATACCTGGGACTCCCTCCCCGGGAACCTCCAAATGAGGCATGACCTCTACGCCTTAATGATACTCTTCCAAATAGGTCTGTCTGCACAGTATTGCAAGCCCCCCCTCAGCAGCTTGAGGCCATCACAGGTGAGTATTGTGCTCCATGTCTGCATTGAATGACACATTTTGACCCATGTGTGTCCTGTACCAGACTCAGATCCAAGGGTATGGATGGGTGGAGTTAGTTCAACACTCAGGCATAGTTTGACATTTACACACACATATGTTGTGGACTAATGCAAAATGACTGCAACATCTCATGATACCAAATAATTATTTTTATTTGCAGTGGGGTACGTGTTTTGGTAGATGAAATGAGGTACTCTACCGGGTGCATGGAATCCAAAGTTCACAGGGGGAGATGGTATCCTTGGCATTAGAAGTCATCAGAGTCCAGACCACAGTGTTGGTCATCATTGGTCAGACTGTGACCAGCAAGTCCATGTGGCAGAGAATGTCATTGGACGTGGTGCTGCTGTTGCGCCAGAGGGCCAGGTGCCAGGCCAGGTGACCTGGGAGATGTGGATGGTCCGCTGCCTCTCACGGTCTTTTCTGTGGACGACCCACCTTCCTCCGGGGATCCTCAGATGCAGGCCTTGACGATGTTTGGGACGCTCCGTCGGACGAATCCTCCTCCTCCTCCTCCCTCCCTGTGGCTGGTGCTGGTCGGCGCCTGGTGTCACAGGGAGGGTTGGCCATGTTGTCGGCGATCCGACGGAGTGAATGGCTTATGTCCCTTTGCACCACCAGGAGCTCACCCAGTCTTGCCTCCATCCGTCCTTGGTGTTGTTGTTGACTGGCGTGTTGCTTGGCCTGCAGGTTCTTCATCTCGTCGAGGGTCCCCTTCATCTCTGTGAGGCTCCCCACTACCTGGCTGATGCCCCTGGTGTCACGCCGGTATGTGTCCAGGATGTGGCGTATGTGTGACATCCCGGTTCCCTCAGCTGGCTGGTCAGGTTCGCGCCTCCGCCTGCCTCCACTCCCACCACCCCTGCCCACACGAGCCTGGCCTGCCGTTGTGGGCACATCGGGTCTACGGGATCCCTGAGGATTGGCATTTGCGGGGTTGCCTGCCTCCTCCTGGGTGCCCGGAGAACCTTGTCCCTCCTGGTCAGACTGGCTGTGTTGTTCAGTGCGAGCAGGGCTCCTGGGTGTCTCCTGGGATGTGGCAGGAATGGGGGTGGTGGTTGGCACAGATGTACCTGATGCAGGTGCTGCAGGGGCTTGGGCACCAGAGGGGCCAGGTTGGTCGGGGTCATCCACGGAGTGGTGAGAGTCGTCGCTGCCGGCGGGATCATCTTCACGCCGAGCCTGGGACTGTGATTCTTCCCCCCCATTGTTGGGAGAGATCCATGACGTTGCCCTGTGTGTGAGAGAGAGACAATGTCAATGCTGTTTCATGCGACATCCATGTTTCATACATATTCAAGTTGGCACAGTTCCTGCAGGTAGTTGGATGTGCCTAGCATTCCTCTCAATGTCCACTTGTGGATGGGTATGTTGCGGGGGACAGATTGATATGTTCTCCTGAGTGTTTGACCTGTAGAATTGTGGCTTGAATGCTTATTTGGCTATGGATTGATCTTGTTGTGTCACATGTCCATTGTGAGAGTGGATGAATCCCTTGCCTGCCCCAGGGGTGTGTGCTTGTGTAAGGGGGGGGTTGTGACCGGGCCTGCTTTTGGGTGTAGTGTGATTTGTCATTGGGTCTCCCAGGTGATGTGTCTGTCCCCTCATGGTGCATGCTGGCATGACAGTGAGTGTGAGTTCCTGTGCTAGATGTCTGAGCTAGTGGAGTTGGTGTTTGAGTGTACAGTGGTCACAGGAGGGCCTTGTGCTGCATACAGCGGGGGCAAGTGTCAGCTACCTTGTCAGTACTTTGCCAGTCCCTGTGCCTTGGGCATGGTGCATGGGTGTGTACCTAGGCCATATGGGCTGAGGGCATTGGTGTCTGCTTCTGAGTGTCACAATTTGTTTTGTGAGGCCCACCCTCCCAGCATCCCGGACATCCAGTCTTGGGCTTGTGGTTTGTGTAGCCTGGGACATGGCATGGCCTTGCTTAGTGAATGGGGCATGGACATGTTAGTGGCATGAGCGTGGTTTTTGAGTGTGGTTGTGTCCGGTGAGGGCTTGGGACTAGTTGCGTGCATTTGGGGTATTTGGGGTGTGGATGCCATAGCCCCCATGTTACGTAAGTAGTTTGTGTACTCACCAGGCTCTCGAACTCCTTCGACTCTGTGTACTCCCACCGGCGGAAGCAAGGCCATCACCTTCTCCTCCCAGGGATGGTAATGTACGGTCTGCGGGGCAGCCCACCTCCAGTGATGTTGCTCTGGGCATATTCCTCGTTCATTTTCCGCTTGACTGCCCTGCGCAGATCGTACCACCTGGCTTGGCATTCATGCCTGGTCCTTCGGATGGGCGCAACAGCATTCACCTTATCGACGATCCTCTGCCGCAGGTTAGTTTTTTGGTCTATGCTGGTCTATCTGACCAATGTTCCCAACAGCTGTGGCTCAACTCTGATGACTTCGTTGACAAGGAGGTCCAGCTCCACCCTTGTGAACTTTGGATTCTTGTCTGTGGGCATGGTGTGGGGTGTGGGTGTGGATGGTTGTGGGTGTGTGGGTGTGAATGTGATGGTGTGTGTGTGAATGTGAAGAGGGGGTGTTTGTGAAGGAGGTTGTATGAAGGTGTGTAAGTTAAGGTGTAGTTTAGGTGTGATTAAGGTGCAGTTGTTTGTCTGTGGGGTCTGGCAGCAGTGGGTCTGTTGCAAAGGCTCATGGGTTGTGTGTGTGGGCCCTTTTTATTGCTCCATTTGTGGGTGTGGCTGGGTTTGAATTTGTGGTGGGTGTGTTATAAGAGGTGGTTGTGATTTAGGGCCTCTGTTTGCCTGTTTGGATGGGCCAGGTCAGTCATTGAGATGTATTTTGTCATGTATACGTGTTTTGTGGTGTTGTGCGAGTCGAATTGACCCTCCTTGCGCTGTTTTACAGTGTCCTGGTTCTGTATGAGTCTTTTTCGCATAGGTAAGGTCCGTACATACGCGATGCTGGGTGGGGGTGCTGGGGTACAGTGTTGGGGTATGGTGCGTACAGGTACGGGGCTCTGGGTACGGTCCTGGGGTGCAGCACGTACAGGTGGGGGGCTGGGGTACGGTGTTGGGGTACGGTGCGTACAGGTGCGGGGCTGGGGTATGGTGTTGGGGTACAGTGCGTACAGGTACGGGGCTGGGATAGGGGCCTGCGGTGCGGCGCATACAGGTGGGGGGCTGGGGTACGGCCCTGGGGTACGGTGCGTACAGGCACTACAGTCCTGGGGTACGGTGCGTACAGGTGCGGGGCTGGGGTACGGTGTTGGTGTACGGTGCGTACAGGTGCGGGGCTGGGGTACGGTGTTGGGGTACGGTGCGTACAGGTACGGGGCTGGGATAGGGGCCTGGGGTGCAGCGCGCACAGGTGGGGGGCTGGGGTACAGGCCTGGGGTGCGGCACGTACAGGCACTACTGGGGTACGGTGCGTACAGGTACGGGGCTGGGGTATGTGCCTGGGGTGCGGCGCGTACAGGTGGGGGGCTGGGGTACGGGCCTGGGGTACGGTGCGTACAGGTGCGGGGCTGGGAGACGGGCCTTGGGTGCGTCGCGTACAGGTGCGGGGCTGGGGTACGGTGCTGGGGTCCATTGCGGAGGGGGAGTATGGTGCTGATATACGGGGGTACGGTGCTGACATATGCGGGGGGAGGGGGGCTGTACGACTCGTATCTGGGCACAAGCTTACCCGTGTACATGTGTGCTACAGCGTTCGCTCCGTACGGGGCCTTTTACATGCGGTAGTTTATTCGGACGGACGGTACGGATCGTACTTGCGCGCTCTGACTTCTGTTTTACGATTTGCACGTAAAAATGTCCGGCTCCCTCTCAAACACTTTTCCTGACGCTAATCGTATGTATTTTTCACGTACGAATCGTACTTCGCTGTTTGTACGGTACTTGTACGATTCGTACGTGAAAATATACGGATACGAGTCGTACGCAAATTTATTTTGCCGGATCGGAATCGGCACCTTAATAATTATTTTTTTATTAGTTATTACTAAATTAACTTCCCACCTATACCCCTACAAACCCAGCAGCCCACACCTAAAACATACCAAAATATATAATTACACATTTTACATAATTAAATAATCACTTGCATAATTATTAATAAAGTACGAATTAATTGGTAATCAACTATTACTTAATTAACTCCCCACCCTACTTGCCTTCACCTAAAATACAACTAAAATAAATTAGCATTACATAATTTACATAATAAACATACATTACTTAATTAATTAAAAAATAACCAATTAATTAATAATTAGTTTTTGCTTCATTAACTTTCCACCCTTTCCTCCTACAAACCCAACAACCCACTACAACACTATAAATTATTATTAACAATTGAATTACATTTTTTAATCAGTTAACATTACAAACTAAATTTAAAACAATTAATACCAATCACACAAACATTTGTAACACATAAAATCAATATATAACTCAAACACATTAAAATAATTAAAAAACATTATTATTTACAACTTCATGATTCAAAACAATTTTAAAACGGCAATATTTGTAAAAACAATATTACTTACCTAACAAAACAATATTCTTGACAATGGTATTTTTGCATCATGATCATTTTGTGTTCCCAATATTACTTTTCTGATATTTGTGTCTTCTGATATTTACAACTCAACATTTTGTCCAAATACCTCCCTGTGCCCACCCAGAGGTGTGAATATGGAAATGGGTGAAACATCCCTTGTGTTCACTCCAAACATGTCCTCTCTGGGTTTGGAGCCAAGCTGACCAGGGAAACAAAGGGAGCCAGACTTAGGTGTGAGCTACATCTGTCAGTGAAAGGGCAGGCACCCTTGGATGAGCAGGGAGGAAAGACACCTCTTCACATCCAAGTGTTTTGTCCAGTCTGGGACCATTCCACAGCTCCCCACAGGAAAACCATTCGACAGTCAGGTAACACTGGGTACTGGTAGAAACTCCCATTTGTCTGAGGCAGGAAAATGACACCTTTATAGAAGTGTCCTTTTCTAAACAGTAACGTAAAATCTGACTTTACCATTAAGTTAGACTCAACTGATTAAAAAAAATAATTCAACTAATACAATTAAACCATAAACAACTTAAACTAAAACATACATTTTATTAAACTTAAATCTCGAAATAGCAAATAAATATTAAACACGCTCCAACTTCTATTTCTTTACATAAATTACCTAGCTTGAAAAAAACAAAAAACTGTAAGAAAATAACAACTATCACAAACCAGCAATAAGATATAATAAAGTAAGTATACACAAATTAACAAAAAACTCTAAACTCACCCAAATTGCAAGCTCTAGAATTTACAAACAAATTAACATTTAAAATGAAACTTAGTTTTTTTGTCAACCAATACAAAAGAAAGCAACTGCTCCACATTAGAACAACCCCAACAGAAAAGCTGCAGACCCGTGTGCAACATCTAAACAGAAAATACATGTAAGTATACAAAATGGAAGCAGTATATGTTTATGTAAATAACAAATGCACAAACTTAAAATTATTATATAGATTTATACCATTACGCTGCTTTCGCTTACAATGACAAAAGCTGCAAAATATGTCACTTCACTGAATGGAAAGCAGTTACTAAATCACATGAGCTACACCTACAGGCAAGAAAGTGCATTATTAGAAAATGTAAATTGGAAATGTACTAAATATAATTTTACCGCATTCTATGGGAGGGCAACTACAAAAGATGATGTTGTAATTCAATTAAGAGAGCATAACCACCTCCCAAATGTGTCAAATTAGAAATAAGGGATATATTGCAGGATATAAGAGAGGCACACACTAGCTCCCAGGAACCCACAACCAAAATCCTAAAAGATATACTACCTAAAGTCCCCAAACAGATAACAGGGCAACCACCACCTCTCCCCACTTTAAAACATTCAATTGCACAAACTAAAAAAGCCACTAGATGTAACCCACCTGTACCTAGAAGATGCCAAGATAAACACAAACCTGAATATTTAATAACTATACATAATGAGGAACCTTTCATGATATCCTAAACAATGAGAAACAATTCCTTATATTCTTGATGGCACATAACTTAGTGAAACATACCCAATGGCAAACATGCACGATGGTTGAGACCATCAAAATGTGTCCCAATCCATTTACTCAGATATACACTATAAATTATAAATATCAATACACAAATATCCTGTTTATATATGCCCTACTACCAAATAAACTAAGCAACACTTGCTCTTAAACTATATAAAACATAAAACAAATAACTACTACCCCCCAAAAATATAATCATAAACTTTGAGCAAGCCGTGATTCAAACCATTCTAAAAATGTACCCCTACACAGCCATACAAGGATATTACTATCATTTTAATCAAAGTGTAAGGCGACACCTCTATAAATCTGCACTAAGGGCCTTATGAGTCTGACGCTCTGACTGTCCAATCACCGTGACTGCCAGGAGACCTCAGCCCCAGTGTTATATTCCATATAGGTAACCTATGTAGGCACAGGTAACATTGCAACCATACACCTATATTCTTCCCTACATTACATACATAAGGGTTCATAGGGACTGACCTTTTACCTAGATAAGACACTGCATTCAGAATGCGGGTTGCTCCCTAGTTCGAATCGCATGCATTATGCATGAGGCTTCTTGGAGCACACCAGGACTAACAGCAAAACGAACATCTCCTGTATAATATCTCTGTTTAAAGTTCAGGCCCAACGTCATCCTTTAGGCCGACACAGTAACACAGCAAGGTAGGACCCCTGGAGAGACCTATGGGTATATATACATCATGTCTTGGTTAGAAAGACAGAGGAAACCGAGACTTCCCGGCTAACACACTGACCAGAGACGCTGAGGTTCCTGCATGCAGACGCTCCAGCTCGCAGTGGTCTAACATCCCTCGCAGGGTGTCCAACTCGAGACCAGGATGGGGTCCCATATTCTCTCATTATCAGGTAATGGGGTTGACTAGATCCTAGAGGGATTCTTGGCATAACACCTACACTGATGCTAGGTACATTTAGATACATCTAGTTAGGGAGGCATCGTAGGAGTACACACTTTTATCATGTGTTTTATATACTTGTATTTATTCATGATTATTGCAAGATGGTAGAGGTATACCATCCATTTACTTTCGTAGTGCTTCTAATCATATATCTCTGCTACTGTCTAATGGTTGTTGCTGCTAAATCCTTATTGACAAACGCCCGGTATGTTTATTCTGTGTCTCTATGAGACAAACTAAGTGAGCAGGAGTGACTGAGCCAAACGTAGTATATTGTTTCCACGATCCTGGGGGATCAGGATTGTCATGTTCTAAGGTTGCCAAGAACTATGCTCTTCCTGATAAGAGGAGATTCTAGTGGCACTGTGAGCTAGCTGATGCAAGCAAGGCTAACGTATCCGGTGGGGCTGCACAGAATCAGTCTGCCAGCAATCCCACAGTTTATGTTATCCAAAACGCTCAGATCCTGTATAGGATATATAGGAACTACATGACACCAGCAGTCTTCTGACTGCCGTATTATGAGTTAACTGCAGTGCCCATGTTGTGGCTGTGAAGATTTTGCAGCAGGGGTGATAATTTTTCCAAATGTATTCATGCCTGTGTGAGGATTTCAACTGCAAATGTGTTGGATGCACACATATTCATGATGGATGTGAAAAAATACCACCTATCCATTGCAGGAGTGGGTTCCATAAGTGGGCAGTCCAGTCAAAGGGTATATGGTACAAAAAGGGCTCACTTGTAGATCTGTTGTGAAAGGGGCACCTGAAAAAATTGATTCATTCCCAACTCTATCTGAAAAAACAGCAAAGGGGTGAGTATGCACCCTAAATTCTTTGTTTTTGCTGACTTGAAGCCAGCAGTCTCACTGCTGCAGACAGCTTGTGGAAAAGTAAAATCATAATACGGATGGTGGTGAAACTTCCCTGCACCACCCTATGACAGCTGCTTTTCCCCGACCACGACCCCGGCGGCCTGAGGTATGCTGGCGGTGTTGGCAGTTCAGCTGTGGTCTTTCCAACTGCATTCTGCACAACTTGTAATACAGCAATCGGACCAGGGAGGTTGTGCTGTTCGGACCAAGACCAAGGGTACCGCGATCCACAGACCACCAAACTCCCCATAAGGCCCTAGGTGTAGAATATTCTACAAACAGCCAATTTGGCTTTGAAATAAAAAAAAATTATAACACTCACCTATGCTCTGGTCACAGAGGTAGCCAACCACTACAATTTACTAATAGAAAGACCTTTCTACAAACAAAATGAAGACAAACTTAGTCCCTTAATGACCTATTTGAAGACACTTGACTGCATCACTGCGGACACAGACTCCAACCTCAATTCCAAATGCCATGGTGGAATATCTATGACAGCACCTTGGCACAGGAAGCCAAAACAAGCAATGCAGTGGATGGCACAAAACCTTCCAATTCACACTAGGCAGAACCCAGCTTACACTCTACAAATGTATAGAAGCATTACAAAAAGTGAACAGTTACCAAGAATTACGAATGGCACAATCTGTTAGCCCAGTTGGCCATAAACTTAGGAAACAAACCAACAGAAAGTGCGAGATGCCACAATTTAAATTCAAACTTTTCATAAATAACAAAGAAGTAGATTACTTAAAAATCATATCCAAAAGCATTTATAACATAAATACTAACCTGTCAAAGTATTAAAAAACGGAGGAATTCTAAACTAACACACCAAATATTTTTACATTAAAAAAAATGAATGTATGCAAAATTAATTTAAACTACAATATTAATGAAGACTGATAGCATAAAATTCTATATATTTTTTGTTTTAATTTAGGTCATCACTCAAGATAGTTAAAAATAAACTCAAACCATCACATATAATGATTTCAACACATACATCAAACAATTCCACATAACACTCACATAATGTTAACAGAAAAAATATAATTTAACATTTCCCACCCAAAATAAATAAATAAATGAAACTTAATGGTTTGTAGCTGCAGATCTTTCTCTGTATCCATGTGATAAAACACCAGAAATTCACCAACAAGGAAAAATGTTTCCTAAAAAGCCACAAAAAATGCAATAGAAATCCCTCAAAGCAATCTAAAGTCTCAAGGAACCATTGAAATAAAACAGAAAACATGTTTGAAAAAATAGAAAATCATAGTAAAAAACATTGGTTTAATATAAAGTAAAATTATGAATTCCTTAAATAAAAAAATCAACTCCCTATACCCATAGGACAGACTCATAAACAAAATCCTGTAAAGTAAATGAAAAGCACCCACCCACAAAACACATTACATTTCCAAAAATACAGATAAAAAGCAGTAAATCATCAAAATATAACTCACATAATACAATTTAACATAACATAACGATACATAACTAAAATAGTGTATGAAAAGCCAAAATTTAAAACGAATGAAAAACAATACCACTAAAACCCCACAATTATAAGTAACTTGCCCTCCTAAACCTAAATCTTCCTACCCTCCAAACCCTTAATAAATCCTTAAAAAAGGACTTACCTGTTCCGAGAAACAGCAGCACCTTACTGCTGCCTGGTTCTGGAAAAATAGACTAAAAATAACACAAATAGGTTAGAAAATGCAAGATATTGGTAAAAAATGGCTGCTAAATGAAACTGCATAAAATCACTATCCCCTCATAGAAATGAATGAGAAATATTGTAAAAATGTTGAATATATGTATAAAAAACGTAAATGTTTAAAATTATTTAACATGTAAAACATTTCAAAATGGTTGTAATAAAATGTAAAAGAATTGTAAAGAATACATTAAATAATATAAAATATATAAATATTTTATATATATAGAAATAGATATATAAAATATATACAAATATTTACTTTATACTGAAAAAAATTGTTAAATTAGTGTTGAAAAATGTATACAAAAAGTTAAGAAATGTTAAAGTTAAGAATTGTTAAAAATCTGTTAAACAATGGAAAATAAAGGTTGAAAATATGCAAAATACAATAGTATTGAAATATAACTTAAATGTTTTCTATTAATAAAAATTACATAATGTATTTACACAATGTTTCTTTTCAACTTGAAGTACATATGATTAAAAATGTAAACATGTACATAAATGAATGCACATTGAGGGGCCGATTCCAATCCTGGAAAAAGGCTGTATGAATCATTGTACGGAGCGTTTTCTCCGTACGACTCGTACCCGGTAAACTTTCCTTACAACCTAGGAAGTACGATTCGTACAGAAAGCCTTTTTCCATACGAATCGTACAAAAGACCGTACGGGTAAAAAAAAAAACGAATCGAATCCGGAACAGCCTGTACGCAACGTCCGGACATATTTAAGCAGCGGTTTCCGGCCCAGCAAGTGCGATATGTCCCTACGGCACTCCGTATGGCTCTTTTCTTATGGGAGCCAAAAACAGCCGTTAAAACAGAGCCCAACAAACGGAGCCCCGGTCCGCAACGTACACGCCATGAACCCCCATGCGTTGTGTATGTATGGTGCGTACCCCAACATCGCGTATGTACACACCTTACAACAACAGCGCGTATGTACGGTGCATACCCCAACATTGTGTATGTACGGTGCATACCCCAACATTGCGTATGTTGTGGTACGCACCGTACATACGCGATGTTGGGGTACGCACCGTACATACACGATGTTGGGGTACGCACCGTACATACGCGAGGTTGTTGTAAGGGGCGTACATATGCATGGGGGGGCCTGTATGACTCGTACCCTTGTACGACTCACACCCCGGGAACAACTTTACCCGGGATATGAGTCGTACAAAGTTCGCTTCGTAGCGGGTAAAGTCATTCCCAGTGTACGGGACGTTTTCCTTATGAATCGTAAATCGGAAAGCCGGTCCGGATCGTACTTGTACGGTCGGACTGTATTTTTACGATTCGTACGGAAAAGTGTCCGGGTCAGTCTCGTACAACTTTTCCCGATCTGATTCATATGGATCGGGCCGATCCGATTGTATTTTCCCCGTACGAATCGTACTTCACGGGTCGGACGGGACTTGTACGATTCGTACGGAAAAAATTACGGATACTCGTCGTACGGAAAATAAAAATACAGGATCGGAATCGACCCCTGTGTGTGTGTGGTATAGTAAATGGCCAGGGCCAGGGCGCTATGATGACACATTTTTGCACTCCCCTTTGAAGAAGCAATGACTAGGATAATGCTAATGAACAACCTTCAATTTGCATCAGAAATTTGTGGTGGCTGATGCTCATACAGTAACTTATGTAGGAAGAGGAAAAGGTAGTGGCATGTATCATATCTTAGGGCCTGATTATGACTTTGTTGCAGCGGCTACGGCGCAATGCTGCCTCCACTGCATCAAAGCAGTGCAAGGACAGCCTACCGTATTCCAAGTTACAAATGTGTAACTCATAATACGGTGGGCGGTACATTGCTATTCCCATGGTGGTGCCTGGAAAACAGGCACCTCAATGAGGACAGCAAAAAAGTTCCAGCATGGTATTGGGCACATGTTCTGCACTGCCAGCCTTTTCATGGTGGGGCTCTGCCATGAAAAGGCTTGCGGTCCTGGAACTCATAATATGCTGAGTGGGACTGCTCCAGTCCCCTCGGCATATTGCATTGTAGCTCTCCTGCGCCACCACCAGCGAATGACTGTTCCCTGGCCCAACCGACGGTCCAGTTGAAGCAGTGGGGTGACGCTCCTCTGCCTTATCAGAGGAGCCACCACTGAACTTTAGAAGTCGTAATACATTGGACAGTGGACCGCCACTGCTGTGCCTCATTGAGTCTAGAGGTAAGAAAACCACCAGACCCGAAATCAGGCCCTTAGTCTTTGTAGCCGCGATCCCTTTTTTAAGTAAATCTGAGATTCTGACTTACCCTTTTAGTGATCATCGACCAATTAGTATCATATTCTCTTTTCTATCTACAACCACCTGCCTTTCATTCAGATTGTGTTGTGCCCTTAACTTTCTTTCAAAACCAAGGGGCCCATAGAAAATGGCAACATGTAGATCATCCCAAAACTCATGCAGAATTGGTCTCAACTAGTTTTGATGAGATTATGTCCTGGCTAGCTGAAAATATAGACCTTGGGCTGATTCAGGTCTACTTTAGGAACATTTGTACTTCTATCTCTGGGTTGTTAAGTGGATAGGCCTCGAAGGGCTCGTCCAGTAAACACATGGTTCTATAAAACAGAAGTAAGGTTTTTAAATCCCTGAAACAAGTAACCAAAAATTTTCCCCATGATGTAATGGCAGTTAGAGCAGCGAGATGGAATTACATTGATGTACTTTAAAAAGAAAATATGAGATAAGAACTAAGGTGTGGGAGGATTTGGAATGGTCCGCTTCCCTCAAAGATAATAAGGTTTCTGGGAGATAGTAAACCGTCCCGTTTTTACTACTGGAAAAACTCCATCATGAACTGATAGCCTTCTATTAGAGAAAGACTGGGTTTTTCATTTTATGAAAATAGTTACCTCAGAGTCAAGGGAAGCAGTTCCCTTGGTCTCACCAGACCCTGTTCCGAGTTGCAAGCTTCTGGCAATTTTTAGTAACTCATTTACAGTTAGGGAACTGAGAAAAGTCATTGTCAGTTCAGCTACAGGGAAGGCTTTAGGCCCACATAGGGTCCCAGCAGAGCTCTTCAAATGCAACTTAGATCTTTGGGACCATTGATTACAACTGTTGTTAAAGCTTTAGTTTTCAAAGGCCCGGTTGATTCTTGGAAGACATCAGTGACAATCCCCATTCACAAGAAAGGAGACAAAAATGACCTGTCAAATTACTGGCCCATTTCTCTTATTGATTCCTATGCTAAGAGTTTTGGGAAAGTGATTTTGGGGAAAATAGAAGCCTGGGCAACAGGGAGTGCCTTTTTCACAGAGGTGCAATACAGATTTCGACAAGAATTAGGTGCCTCAGAACAAGTAATATATGAAGGCCAGGAGAGTGCCATGTATATGGCCTTTTTAGATCTCTCCACGGCCTTTGACTTAGTGGACAGAGACAAACTCTGGCATTTCATGGGCCCAAAAGGGGTTGATCCCCCTTTCATGATGGTCCTGAGAAGGCTACACCAAGTCACTACCATGAGGATTTGCTATACACAAGATGGTGATCTGACGTCCCCATTTAAATTACTCGGGGGTCAGCCAAAAGTCCCAGAATTTTTCAACCGCTTGGTCCCCGTACTCCTTTACGCATATGATGCAGTGCTTTTATATCGCACCGCTAACGGGCTGCAAATTCTGCTGGAATGGTTTTACTCTTTTATGGGCAATTAGAAGCTCAAAGTTAACCGCAAGAAATCATGATTCCTGATCAGCGGCCCTAAAAACACCAGTTCTGGGAAGTTTTCCGTAGGAGGCACACCAATAATGAAAATATTGACTCAAAGGGTCTAATACGATGTCAGGAGGACTGTCACGCCCAAACGTTAGCCCTTCAGTCAGACCGTCGCTTTATGATGCAAGCGATCAGACTCTTGTTGGACGGAGGATAGACCGCCGCCTCTGACAGGAGATCCCAACAGGGTGGAGTTTGGAATCGCAATCCCTAATGATGGTGGTGCCTAGGAATGCACCTCTGTCGGGTTTTCTGACTGTCTCGTCATGGCGGTCCCATGCCAAGAAAAGGCCATTGGAAATGAACTTTTGGGGTCCCACTGCCAAGGTGTGATATTTACTATCCCCTCTTCAATCCAACCATATTGGAAGAAGGTGGTGGACACTAAAGGAATGACATTTACTATTCCTGCTCCAATCTAAATCAATTTGAAGAAGGTGTTGGACACTAAAGGGTTGATATTTGCTATTCCCACTCAATCAAAACCAATCTGGGAAGGCGTTCGACACTGCAGGGGTGACATTCACTATTCCTACTCCATACCTGAACAAATTTAATGAAGGTGTTGGGCACTAAAGGGGTGTCATTTACTATTTGCCTCCAATTTAAATCAATTTAAGGAAGTTGTTGGACAGTAAAAGGGTGACATTTACTGTTCACAATCCAATCTAATCCAATTTGAGGAACATGTTGGAAACTATAGGGGTGACATTTTTCTATTCCCACTCCAATCCAACCCAATCTGTGGAAGGTGTTGGACACTAAAGGGTTGGCATTTACTACTCCCACTCCAATCTAAATAAATTTTGGGAAGGTTCTGGAAGCTAAAGTGTTACCATTCCCACTCCAATATAAACCAATTTGAGGAAAGTGTTGTACACTAAAGGGGTGACATGCATTATTTCCACTCCAGTTCAAACCATGTTGGAGGAAGGTGTTGGAAACTAAAGTGGTGAAATTTACAGTATTGACTTCAAAGTTTAATACTCTACACAAGGTAATACAAATTAAACATTTAAAATACACAATCAATACTCCCCACTCACCCACATTTTTTACATTAAAATTAAATACCATTTTATCTAAAAACATACTTACCAAAACTGCAAACCTAAACATACATATGAAATATAAAAAAAGACCATCAATAATTAATATATTTTAAAATATTTACTACCTTTCATGACATAAAGGGGCCGATTCCAATCCTGGAAAAAGGCTGTACGAATCATTGTATGGAGCGTTTTCTCCGTACAACTCGTACCCGGTAAACTTTCCTTACAACCTAGGAAGTACGATTCGTACAGAAAGCATTTTTCCGTACGAATCATACAAAAGGCCGTACGGGTAAAAAAAAAAACTAATCGGATCCGGAACAGCCTGTACGCGACGTCCGGACGTATTTAAGCAGCGGTTTCCAGCCCAGCAAGTACGATACGTCCCTACAGCACTCCGTACGGCTCTTTTCTTACGGGAGCCAAAAACAGCCGTAAAAGCAGAGCCCAACAAACAGAGCCCCGGTACGCGACGTACATGCCATGAACCCCCATGCGTTGTGTATGTACGGTGCGTACCCCAACTTCGCGTATGTACGCACCTTACAACAACAGCGCGTATGTACGGTGCGTACCCCAACATTGCACCGTACATACGCGATGTTGTTGTAAGGTGCGTACATATGCATGGGGGGGCCTGTACGACTCGTACCCCTGTACGACTCGCACCCCGGGAACAACTTTTCCCGGGATACGAGTCGTACAAAGTTCGCTTCGTAGCGGGTAAAGTCATTCCCCGTGTACGGGACGTTTTCCATACGAATCATAAATCGGAAAGCCGGTCCAGATTGTACTTGTACGGTCGGACTGTATTTTTACGATTCGTACGGAAAAGTGTCCGTGTCCGTCTCGTACAACTTTTCCCGATCTGATTCGTACGGATCGGGCCGATCCGTATGTATTTTTCCCGTACGAATCGTACTTCACGGGTCGGACGGGACTTGTATGATTCGTACGGAAAAAATTACGGATACTCGTGGTTCGGAAAATAAAAATACAGGATCGGAATCGACCCCAAAATGACATGTGTAATGTAGTGTAGCAATTATTTATAAAGGGCACTCTGACCAAAAATGTTATCTTGTCGCTAAGACCACTATGTAAGGAGACAGCAGATCGAAAAACTGAGAAGCGAGTGAGGAAATAACCATTGTACCAAATTAACAATTATAAAAGAATAACAAATTTAAAAAAAAGGTATAATTTAAAAGAATAAAAACACATTTAAAAAAGAATCCAATTTTAAAACCAAAAAAAGTAAAATATTTTAGCATTTAAAAATAAATTGGTACAATATTGTAAATTTAAAAAAATTAATATAAAAATATTTACTAAATATTTAACTTCATTAAAATGTTTGTTATATAGTTTTCAATGTTTTCTATTTATTTCTGTTTAATTTTATTCTATACCCGTCATGTATTTCTTCATTAATATGAAACTAAAACATATTCAGATATTAAAATGACAAAACACGTTTAAAGATTATTAATTAGCATATATTTTTAATTATTAACTTAACATTTATTTTAAAATTTACATTTTTAAAAATCTCCCCACCTTATCCTCTATAAACCCAATATAACCTTATAAAAAAATATTAACCAATTATTTATGTACATTAGTACAACTAAAAATAGAAATGTCAACAGTTTTATAACCAAATAATTGTATTACCAAAGACACAAATAAATAAGAATAATAACCATATAAATCAAACACATTGCAATAAATTATATACTAATTAACACTCAACATTCCCCAACTCAAAACTGCCTAGAACAATCTTAGTTAACTTTGCGGACTATCGACTGAAGGAGCAGATTCTGGCCAGAGCGATTCAGAAGAAGCAATTCTCCTCTCTTGAAGTTCCTAGTTGTCGCATTTTTTTGGACATGAGTGCAGGAGCAGCGCGTCGTCAGAAGGAGTTCGTTAAGCTTCTCTACTTGTTTAAAGCACAGGGAGCTCAAGCAGCCATTGCTCAACAATCGAAATTACGAGTTTTGTTTCAAGGCACATTTCACATGTTTACAAGTCTCGATGAAGCCCAGGAACTATTGCAGAAAATGACTAAGGAAAAGTAAAGAGAGTGGACTGTCCGGCACGATAGACACTGATTCTTATGTTTTTGTCCTTTTTTCCCTTTTTTTCTTTCTATCTCTCTTCTTTTTTGCTTTTGGGGCAGGGTATGGTGGTAGGTCACACTAGGGTGCAACAACATGGCACCTGACACAGGGGTTTCACAAAGAGGGCAGGCAGGGGGTAAGGTGGGCTATTCCCCATCTGCCTGGAGCAGGAATGGTCACAGGGAAATGGTGAGGTATGGGGGAGAGGTAGGGCACAGGGAAGGGGGGTTGGGAGGTAATTGTAAAAAAAGAGAGCAGAATTAGAGAAGTAACCTTACTTATTAATGCAAATATCAGAGTAATGTGTAAGGGACAAACAAAGGGCCACAAATGGTATGCCTTTAGTGTAGTGAAGATTCTATTCTACTGATAATATCGATAAATGTTAATGGGATATCTAATAAGAAAAAATATAGTGGGCTGATTAGATGGCTTACTTCTTTTTCTCCTCAGAGTTTGTATCTTCAGGAGACCCATCTGAAAACGAATACACCCAGACTCCATATACCTACATACTATTCTAGAGCCTTCTTTGCCTCAGCAGGGCTTGCAGTTAGGGGGGTAGCTATTTATTTTGGCCAAGGAAGTAACTGTGAGATACATCAAGTAACCAGAGACCCTCAAGCGAGGTGGATTTAGGTCAATGCCAGGGTAAATGGGGCACCGTTTAATTTTGTAACCTACTACGCACCAATCAACGATGATCCAACAGCCCTTATAAAGATCAATGAGCTGGTAAGAGGCAAAGAGGACCCGATAGAGTTAGGAGGAGATTTTAATTTCATTCAAGATCTGAAAAAGGATACTCCAATAAAGGGAAAAAACAGTTAAAACCAAGGAAAAAAAGGGATTTTAGGCTCTGTGAAACAGGATTATCTTTTTATTGATCCATTGTGGGAGTTACATTCAGGCGATATAGTTTACTTTTTACTCCCAGCGGTTTAAGACAGCTTCTCGTATAATTTTTTTTTGATCCCTCGTTATATTAATTGTGTTAATGCTGAAATTAGAGCCAACTCCTTTTCAGATCACTATTTGCTCATTATTGAGATAAGAATAGAGGTGGAGAGGTGGGAGAAATCCAGGTGGCAGATGGATCGGCTCCTCCTTTCAAACCCTAAATGGGTAGAAGAGATGAAAGAATGGATTAAGACATTCTTTCGGGAAAATAAGGGCACAGCAACTTCTTTTTCAATATGAGGGCGTTTAAGGCTACAGTAAGGGGCCAGATGATGGCCTTTTCGGCATCACAATCCAAGATCCGGAGAAACCAAATAATTAAACTACAACAAGCTGTGGATCTAGCCTTAATGCAGAGGGATAGTGGCAGTGGGGAGCATCTCGAATTGGAGCCACAACTAATCAGAACGAAACAGGAGTTAAGGGAATTCTTTATTCTTGAGGCAATAGCTAGCTCTAGGACAAACCAGCAACGCGTATACGAGGAGAGTCAGTTAGTGGGAAAACTCCTTGCCTGGTCAAGCAAAGCCAAGCAGGAGTCTATGATAATTTCAGAATTGATAGAACCAGAATCAGGGGCATTGAATATTGATAAGGAAACAATTGCACAAACATTTCTGAACCATTATCGCAAGCTTTATTCAACTAAGTTTATGGTATCTAATGAGGCGATAACTCAATATTTGGGTGACATTAATCTTCTGCTTATGACAATTGATCAGGGAGTTGAAATAAGCACAGAAATCACCCCAAGCAAAATCAAGGGTGCCCTTGCTTCAATGCCGGGTGACAAGGCTTCAGGAAATGATGGCTTACCCACAGAGGTTTATAAGGCATTTTCAGAAGAATTAACACCTTTTTTATTGGAGCTATTCAACTTCGTAAGAGTGGAAAGAGAAGTTCCCTCTATCTTTAAGGAGTCCACGATAATAAGTTTTATTAAAAAAGGTAAGTGCCCTAAAAAGTTAATTCATACAGACCAATTAGTTGGTTGAATGTTGATTATAACATTTTAATGAAGATCTGGGCAAATCATTTCTCCCCAATAGCTCAGAATATTATTCATAAAGATCAGACGGGGTTTGTCAGGCAGATATATGTTATACAACACTGGGTTCCTAGTCCAAGTGCTTGATTTTTTTAATTCAAACAAACTACCTGTCCTTATAATGATGGTCAATGCCGAAAAAGCATTTGACCTAGTTAATTGTGAAGCCCTTTTTGCAGTTCTCACAAAGGTTGGATTCCCAATGCAAATAAAAGAAATGTAGGCTAATTTATATCAAGGGGCTCAGGCCCAAGTGATCATAAATTCGCAGTTAGCAGGAAGAGTGGGTATAAGGCTAGTAACCTGTCAGGGATGTCCTCTATCCCCTGCTTTATTCACATTTTGTATAGAACCTCTTGCTGCAAAAATTAGGGCTATTTTGCAGATTAAAGCGCCTTTGGAAGGAATGCCCAAAATAAAACTATTTGCAAATGACATTATTCTTTATCTTAGGCCAGCGGAACAGAATGTCAGGACAACTTTGACTGAATTTAATAATAGCAGTTCGAAGCTATTGGAGGTTATAAAACGAACCATAATAAACCGGAAATTTTAATACTTAATGCGAGTAGTCAAACTTTGCCTGAGTTTTTGAAACGGCAAGCCCAATCTTCAGTGCCTATCCATTATCTAGGGATCTACATTACAAATAGTTATGAGGAACTTTTTAAATTGAATTATCTAGCAAAAGCCACAAAGATTAGAAACTTATTAGATAGATGGACTCTTCTTCCACTTACAATAATCGGCAGGGTAGCGCTTATAAAAATGTCCATCTTACCTTTATTAATATTTCTATTCTTGAATGTTCTCATAAAAATTAACATTGCATATTTCAAACAGTTGGAAGTGATGATTCGACAATTTATTTGGAAAAAATAAAGCATCACGAGTAAGACTTTCAGTGCTTCAACTTGATATCAGCCAAGGGGGTTTGGCACTTCCAGAGATACAAACTTGCTATGAGCCAACTCTGGTTAGAATGCTAGATAGTAAGGAATCACAGGGTAGCTTTTTATGGATAAGATGGTGCAGGAAGCAGAATTGTATACTCCAGTTTTTATTAGAACGGACAAACTTCCGAAAAAGACTCGTTATAAGACACTGCAGGGGTTCGGAGAAAGAATATGTTCATTTTATCGTACAAAGGCGAATACAGGGGGTATGAGTTTTTGACACTTACGGAGTGTAAAACACTGGGCCTTTATATCAGAAACAATCAGATAAGATTTTGGGAAAGTAAAGGTTTTAAGGAGTTAGGTAATTTTGTGGTTGGGGGAGATGTATAAAATGACAGGAGATTCAGGCTAGATGTGGAACCAGCTGTAATTCATATTTTTTGGGCTTTCTCCACATTACTCAATTCGTGAAGAAATTTTGTTTTTCGTCGAGTGCTTTGGCCTCCCTATTACTAGCTCTGTTTAGAGCTAAATTAAGGGGCGTCGAAAATTGGTATAGATTATTGCGAGACCGAAAGGAAAGCCCAGTAGTAACAAGGTTTTACTAGAGTGGCAGGAGATTTCACTGCATGGTAATAAATTATAAAGCAAAACCAAAGGGCTGCTAATTTTAAAAGAATGGCATTTTTATCCCGCCGGATCTTTTATTATACACCATGTGTCGTACATAAGATATATCCAGATGTTGAGGACAAGTGTTTTCATTGTCAACAAAGTGGGCTGGGGGGCTGAATACATATTTTCTTTACATGTCCGTCTTTAACCCAGTTTTGGGAAGAAGTGTTCTCTGCTTTTAATGAAAGTTTATGGAGAAAACTAAAACCAGAACCAGAGATTGCATTGTTTGGGTTTGTAAGGCAAAGATCGAATACCCCAATCTCCAGAGGAGAGAAAGCATTTATAGCGATTTCTGCTTTGCTGGCTCGCTCCTTGATCCTTCAGAACTGGAAGATAGCGAAAATCCCAACCCATCTAGATTGGTATAGAGAAATGCAACATACTAGAACTTTCAAGGAAATTTATGCAAAAAGGGTAGGGGCCACTAGGAAATTCTTGGCAGTTTGGAAATTTATGGACTAGATAGGATGTAAAAGGCTTAGCGTTTTAGATCAAAGTGGGATGAGTTAAGTGTGTTAGCGGAATAATTTTGTTTTAATATGTAAATGTTACTATGCACTGCACTTTATTCTATGTATTTAGAACACAAAGGATTAGTTCCCGCCCCCCTTAGAAAGATTGAACATAATAACTTTATTATGGTTAAATGGTTCTGCACAGCGGTTTATTATTCATTATTTGCACATTGCACCTTCTTTGACATGTGCATGAGATATATCTATAGGCGATGAGGAAGGAGGGAAATGGATTTCAGCTATAAGTTAAGATGATATATTGAATTTTATTTTTACAAACTAATAATAACTGTCTGCATTGTTAAAGTTGTTCATTGTTAGTTTTAATTCTGCTCAATAAAATAAAAAAATAAAAAAAGAAAGATTTTTTTTTTTTTTTCCCGATATTTTGTTCACATACACTCCCTTGTGCTGCGCGATCTCCATCTGCTTTTTTGCTTCTCCCCCACCAGCACTTGTTGCTCTATCCCTCATGTGCTTTTATAGCATTTCCTCCACTCACTCAAAATGTTTTTTGTTTTATTCACCCACCCACTTCCCTGGCCACTTCTCTGTTGTCTCCTACCACGCGGTACTTTAAAAAAATATATATGTACGAACTTTTGGAAGAACCAGCAGTAAATTGATGTGTGCCCTTTTACCTTCAAAAGCGCTGTCACATTGCTTTAATTCAATTTTTTCTTCATTTACCAATTCACCCTGGACTAGTAAAGACAAACATGCGTTTCTTTTATTACGTAGGTGCGTGCTTGCATAGTAACACTTGCACATACGTCATCCCAAATGAGCGTGCCTACAAAATGACGGTGTTGTGTCATTGTGTCATTGTGCCTTTTTTTCCTTTTGGCCATGCTGTACATCGTTAAGAAAAAACGCTCTTTGCGGTGCTGTGCAGTGTTGTAAAAAGGCTTTGACAAGACGTCCATAGGTTCCAAAGATGGGATCAAAACTTTGTGAATTCTTGTTCTAGCTTCAGGCCAGATCAAAGGGTTAAGTGGGGGAGTGGGGAGCAGCCGCATAGAACCTCCACATGAAGCAGTAATACACCAAGTATACCCTTGAATTAAGATACTTACTTTTCTTCACCAAAGAAATACACTGTGTGTAAATTTATCAAACATCCAGCAAATACATCTTCCACCCAAAGGGAACCTACACATAAAGCAATCCTACACAAAGAACCCCTGAGTTAAGATACTTACATTTCTTCATCTATGAAATACACTACATCATTTATATAATATCCAGCAAAACAGCAATTAAAGGTCTTCCCGATGAGTGCAAATGAGACGCTTTTAAGGATTTAAAGAACCGGTCCATCGAAAAGGTTAATATTGAATGTGTTTTTTTCATTGACATACTGACAAGAACCAATTAGAACAGAAATGGCAGCAGGCTAATGATTAATTTGTGTCTCCCGAGGGGCTTCCAATATTCGAAAGCAGCCTATTAGAGATTGTAATAATGCATAAATAGATTAGAAGAGCTATGCTGAATGACATGGTGATGTGACTCAGGTAATATGAATGGACAGTGTAGGATCAGTGGTCAGAGAGCAGGGACACCCCAGAAAAGCACACAGCAAGACTGCAAAACCTTTCCTTTCAGGAGCATTCTTGACCCTGCCCTGGTGATTGGATGTAAAGGAAGCATAAGTTGTTGTTTATTATTCTGATGAAGACTCATGGAATACATGCATACCCTCCAGGTGAAAGTGTGTGCCAGATGCCATTTATGTTCCTTATTTAACATTCATTCCTCGGCAGTCGCTTAAGCACCGGAAGGTAGGCAGGGTAGAGCAACAGGAAGGGTTCAATAGCCAAAATAAGAGAATGAGTGCTTACTGGTACAGTCGAGAGTGACTTCGAAGGGGGGTCAGAACCATAGCTACCAATAGTGCAGCAGGTGCAGTGGCACCACGGCCCAGGGATGCGAGGACCCTATGGGACCCAAACTATGGCTTTATTTTGCTTGAAAACTGTGGCTAGTGGGTCTGTTTTCCCCGGCTTGCATGTGGGCTAATGACTGTCCTGCTAATCCACAGAGTGGGGTTCTTAGTGACTGAGATACCAGCAGCACATCTTGTTCACTCAGGGATATCATTGATAGTTTTTGTTAAATGTGAGCACTGTGATGTTCAATGGCAAAGGTGTACTCTAAGTGCTCACCACTTCCAATATATTCTCCTTATAAATCAATGTATCATTTATTGACATATAATTAAAATCATATCAATATACTCCTAATTAAAATGTAGCAATTACCGGTGTACAATAAAAAAAAAGAATAAACATGCCTGTGCTCTAAGGATACACAAAAATCATCCATTAGTCCCAAGTTTGTCAGTTTCATGTTTGTTTCTAAATGCTTCGTGTTATAACCCGCTGCACAGTTCTCATAAACTTAAATAGTCATTAGCATGCCCTCTCCCTCAAACACAGGTCAAGACTGAACAGTTGCAGGTCTGCAGGGCAAGTCTTCTAAACAGGCATTGGCAATGCCAATAGGTCTGGTTTTAATGGAATGGTGTAGTCTACTGTGATGCATTACAAGTTAATTGCATGGGAATCGATCTGCATTTTTGTGGAAGCAAATAACTGTAGAATAATATTGGTGTTGGTTAAAAAGGTCAGGTGACCGTTGCACTGTCAAGACAGAACTAAAAATCCATGTATTTTGATGAATGCACAGAAAATTATTAGGTTAAATAAGGCACTTTAATAATATTACAAAGTCATGTGTGTGCCTCTGAAGGTTCAAGCTCAGACAGCTGGATACATAAACAAGATGATCACAGCTGTGTGGGGGCAAGCACGTTTGCTGTGGAAGCACATAACTTCTGCACAATCAAAACATGTCCTCCTGGCTCCCATCACATGGGCAAAGCCAAAGCCTCTCTGCTGCTGATTCTCACTTAATTATCTGGGTGCTGCTGGGCTATCAAGCCAATTCATAAAAGGTTGAGCATAAAAACTAAAGTGGGGTTGCTGAAGCATAAGCCGGGCAGCAGCAAAAAACACACGCAATAGTTTCACAAGAAATTACACATGCTACTAGAGCAAAGATGTTTCTATGACAGTTCAATTTAGCCCGTATATATCTGCCCATATTTTTATGCACCAACAGCTTTGAAGATCCTGAGGCAGCACTACTTTAGTGGCTGGTCCTGGCCCTGCTCGTGCTCTAAGGATTGATAAGCATCCTGGAGGCATGCCTTGTATTCTCCAGCCAAGTACAGGTTAATATAGTCAGCGCACTGGATCTTGTATTAAATTTGGGGCTAGGATTTATTAATCTGGTAGATATGTTAAAAGGTGTTGAGAAGCACGAGGGGGGGTTTATAAGACTGAGCATAAACTTATCATGATGATGTAGTGGTAAGTTAGTGGATGGCATGGTATTGTAGGGCTATATTATCAACTTCAACATAGTGCCATCAAAACAAAAATAAATTCATCACTATAATCTAAAACAAAGTGATTGGAATAGTGAAATTTAAGGATGCTAAGGGAATCTGGAGATTAATTTAAGGTAGTCTCAGTGCAGATCTTAGCATCTGAATAAATCAAGGAACAAGGCTGATAAGAGCGCCTGTCCTCCAATGCCTTATCTTTCTTTAGAAAGACAATGATATTAGTGAGGTTCCACAAGGCCGGAATCTCTCTGCTCTATCGATCTGAACCAGCAGGTGCATACATTTCGGGAGGAGAATTTTGATTAATATTTTATAGAATTCAAGTGGGATGGTATCTTACCCAGCTGCCTTCCCAGGCGGCAGAGCTCTAATTGCAGCCTCGACCTCACACACAGAACAGCTCCTGTTGTAGAGCTGTGGCCTGGCATTCCTCCAGACAAGGTAGACAGCCCCGCTGTAGACATTTCGAGAGACCCGATTGACTAATTGGTTGAGGCTGGCTGTCAATATCCTTATAAAAGGCAGCAAACTGTTTAGCAGTAGCTTGAGGGCTAGAGTGAATAATTTTGTGTAAATGCTTTGAATTTTTCTGTTATACAATGGAAATTAAAAGTTGAAGATATACAATATTCTATATTAGAACATTGGAATGTTGGAAGCTCCATTGAAAACAATGGAGTGCTCCGGGCTTATAATGGCTGGTATAAGCCCGGAGCACCAACATTCCAATGTTTCTTTGTTCACAGCTCTGGCTGTTAACAAAGACTTCAGGGAGCCTGAGGGGATTTGAATCCCCTCGTGCTCCCTGAAGGCTTTGTTTTGTTAGAACATTCTGCCCTCTAGTGGCAGAATGTTCTAATAGCCTTATAGCCCTTCGTAGCAGGGCTATACCGGCTTTTAAAGTCCCTCTGCTTTGGTAAAGTCCCTCGCCTACGGCTCGGGCCTTTAACGCCGCAGCGGGCCTTTAACAGCCGGTATAGCCCGCTACGGCGGGCTATAAGGCTATAGTATTGACATCTAATTTACAGGTTTTTTATTAATGAAAATGTAAAAAAGTATTTACTTAACTTTATATAACTGTTTACTTTTAACTTGAAGTATATATGATTAAAAATATAAACATTTTCAATAAATAAATGCACTTTTAGTGGGAGTCGGTGTGTGGTATAACAATGGGCAAACTCCCACTATGGAGAAGCATTCACTAGGATAATACTAACAAACAACCTCCAGTTCACATCAGAAATTTATGGCGACGCTGATGCTCATCCAGCGACTTATTTAGGAAGGCAGAAAGGTAGTGCCATTGATCATAACTTAGTATCTGTTGCCCTGATTTATTTTTTAAGTAATTTTGAGATTCAAACTTCCCATTTGATGAGCATGGACCAATTAGTATTATATTCTCTTTCCTATCCACACCCCCCCCTGCTTTCCATTCAGATTGCATCCCTAACTTTCTCTTGAAACCAAGGGCCCCATAGAAAATGGCAAAAGGTAGATCCTTTCAAAACTCATGCAGAACTGGTTTCTACTAGCTTTGATGAGATTATGTTCTGCCTATCTGAAAATGTAGCGCTTCGGATGATTCGGGACAACTTTAGGACAATTTGAACTTCTATCTCTGTGTTGTTATTAGTGGATTAGCCATGGAGGACTCGTCTAGTACACCCATGGTTCAATTAAGACAGTACTAAGGGTTTTTTTAGCATTCCTGGAAGAAGTAACCAATAAAGGTCCCAGTGATATAATGGTGGTTAGAGCAGTGAGACGGAATTACATTGATCCACTTGAAAAGAGAAAACATGAGAAAAGAACCAAGTCATGGGAGGATTTGAAATGTGCTGCCATCCCTTAGAGACAATAAGCCTTTCTGGGAGATAGTAAACCATCCCTTTTTTACTGGCAAAACTCCTTCAGGAATTATTATTTTAGAGTAAGGCTGGTTTTCCCATTTTACGCAAATATTTACCTCAGAGTCGAGGGAAGTAGTCCCATTGGCCTCACCAAACCCTGTTACTAGTTGCAAGGATCTGGTGATGTTTAGTAACTCAATTACAACTGGGGAAGTGAGAAAGCCATTGTCAGTTCAGCTACAGGGAAGGCCTCAAGCCCAGATGGGGTCCCAGCTGAGCTCTTTAAGTGAAACTAAGATCTTTGGGCCCTGTTGATCACAAATGTTTTTAGAGCTTTAGATATCAACCACCTGGTTGAATCTGGAAGAAATCAGTTACAATGCCAATTTACAAGAAAGGAGAAACTTATAGGCCCATTTTTCTCCTATTGATTCATCTGCTGATATTTTTGGGAGAGTGATTTTAGGGAAATTAGAAGCCTTGGCAACAGAAAGAGCCTATTTCACAGAAGTCCAATACAGGTTTCAACCAGGTTTAGGTATATCAGAACAAGCACTCAATCTGTCCATTATTTTAGGCAAATATGTCAAGGCCAGGAGAGGTGGCATGCATATGGTCTTTATGGACTTCTCCTCTGCCGTTGACTCTGGATTATTATGGGACCAGCAGGGGCTGATCCCCCTCTTTTGATGGTCCTGAGAAGGCTACACCAAGAGACTACCATGAGGGTTCACATACACAGGATGGTGATCTGATGTCCCCCATGCAATTAACTCGGGGTCAGGCAGGGTTGAATTTTGGCTCCCTTTCTATTTTTGATCACTTTATATTAATGCATTATTTGTTTTTTTTAGGCCCTTAGGCCCAATATTCCCAAAATTGGAAACTGCTTTGTCCCTGTCCTCCATTATGCGGATGATCCGGTGCTTTTATCTCGCATGGCAAATGGTCTGCAGATTCTTCCAGGTGATTTTTACTCTTTTATGGGCGATTTGAAACTCAAGGTTAACCACAAGAAATCATACATCGTGACCAGTGGACCTAAAAACACCCGTTCTATGAAGTTTTCCATGGGAGGCACACCAATATTGAAAATAGCGACTTTTAGTTACTTGGGTATTTTATTTTCAGCAAATTTGACCTGGGATAGACTAGCAAACCAGAGGTCACAACTAACAGAAGTAGCTTGGGTAGAACCTTATAGATTTGCCCAGAAAGAAATATTAATGTTATATCAAATTAAGTATTTTCAAGTGGCCACGTGTGGAGCCGGAGTATGAGGCTATGTTCCAGCTACAACCATACAGATGGTAGAGAACACACTTTTGTACAGACTTCTAGGACACCCGAGATCTACTATAAGCCTTGTTACTCATAGTGAAACGGGGCTAGGTTTCCTGGAAGACTTGGTGTGGCTAGCTCCTATTATGCTATGGGCCAAAATATGGTCATGTCCGTAATTAAAATTCAGCTGTGATATTGTCAAAAATTTATCAAAACAAAGTAATGTGCAAGCCGTCTCATGGTTAAGCTATGTGAAATTGTCCCTGCAAAATCCTGGGTTGTTTGACTTATGGGCAAATACAGACAATATTAGCACTCATACTAATGCTCAGATTAAGCTGAAGTTAAGATTGGAGAAATAAACTGACATGATATCAGTCCAACACTACATATTGCTTTCCACATGCAATGACATGGAGCCCTCCCTTTGTGGATTAAAGCCCCTCCACATAGATTCTATCTTTCACTGTTTTGCATTACCATGATTCACGTTTTAGGGGCTTTCCCAGTCACAGGGTCCTAGTTTGCATTTTTGCTGACCTGTGCTTGTGATGGGGTTTCCTGCCAAACTACAGAGCACTTTATGTTATTTTGCCCATTATATGCAGTTTACAGATCCTGATTTGTATATCCTATCCTTAAAGGGCGATGCATCATGAATCCCAGCTGGCGATGATATGCTGTATAATTTGTTTTATCTGATATTTAATTGTAGTTTTTTAATGTTTTTTATCGCAAATTGCTGTATATAAACAGTTTTTGTTATGAGATTTTAAGGTCGAATACTTGACCGAATTAATATTCATATTGAATTAAATTGAATTACAATAAATCAACTTTATAAACAGAAGTTAAATTTGAAAAACGTGTCCTATGTCTTTATCATCCAAACAAATGTAATTAATAATATTTATTTTTACAAACATACAACAAACTATTGTTTATTACATTCCTAATCCAACTAACAGAAACTATTTCTACTATATACAAATAAAAGTTAATTAAAAGTAAAATAAAATATTTCTGAATAAAAATCCAAACTTAATAATCACACTCCAACATAAATAGTTTAAAAAACCATTCGACACTAAAGGGAATGACATTTTCTGTTCCCGCTCCAATCTAGAAGCACAATTGGATATGCTTCTTGATACTTATTTTTAACACTTTTTTACTAGGATTAAGGGTTCACAGTACACTTGCTCATAATTGCTGCATACATTAAAAAACCAACTGTATAACCCACCAGGATTGTTGGAGCTGATGTCTGTCCATAGCAGGGACTAAAGGCATCCAGCTCTAGCCTGCCTTAACTTGTGGAACAGTTTAAGGAAAGCTCCAGCGCTTTGCATTTTGTAGTTCAGGAGGCGTAGCTCTAATGAAATATGTGCTGCTGATGAAGTTTTTGGCAGCAGAAGAACCTTTTTCTAGATCTTAGTCACGTGTTGGTTTAGTGCGGAGCTGAGATTGCCCAAGGAGATTTCGAAGCCGTACGACAAGGTGGGGCCTATTTTCCAACATTGTAACCAGGCTCGGACCTGTCAGCTTTTTGGAAAGTTTAGAGAGGCTAACTTGAAGAGCCATGGCTTTTATAGTGGTTTCACTGCAGTGCTTGACAAGGGTGCCCCTGGAGTCGATGTTGATGCCCAGGTATTTATATGTTTTTCCTACCGAGATTTGGAAGTTGTTTTACGACCAACCACCACCTCTGTAACATTTCCTGACAAATATGACCACTTGGGTTTTCTTTAGATTTACCTCCAAGTTGCTTGTGGTGGTGTAGCTGTACAATTTATTTACCAGTCATTGCAGCCCAACTCTTGTGAGACTGAGGAGAACAAGGTTGTCAGCATATAAGAGATTACTGAACTGAGCACCACCGATCCTAGGGGAATGGCTATTTTTTGCATATAACTCTGCGGAATGGTTGGATAAAAACTGGTGGAAAAGCAGAGGAGCTAACACACATCCCTGTTTGATTCTCCGTGATGTTTTTTTTCTTCGAGATAGGTGAGAGCCAGTGCCAATCTTAACTTGTATCCAGGTGCTAGTATGCAGTTGCAAATACAAGAAGATGATGGACGAAGCACTGAAACTATTCAGACACTCACCCTCAGTCACAGATCTGGGTTGAATCCATCATAGTTCTTTAGCTCACTTCGCCACCTCAGTTCAGACCAAGCCATATGCAAATCAGTCTTGATCCTATTCCTCATGGGATTAGTCCAGAACGTACTGCCAAGCCAGGTCTTCCCTGGACTGGAAACAAGCATCATGGGACCTGCTTTGGGGTAACACCCCTCATCAGCCAGGCTAGCTTGAATCCAGTGGCAAAGTGAGAAAGGGACCCACATCTGGGTATACCCTGCCAACTTAGGGTGAACAAAGAAAACAGAAGAGATGAGGGATGGAGCGCCAAAACTTTTCAGACACTCACCCCGAGTCACAGATCTGGGTTGAATCCATCATTGTTCTTTAACTAACTTCGCCACCCCAGTTCAGACCCAGCCATATGCAAACCAGTCTTTACTGTATTCCTCATGGGAATAGTCCAGCTCGAACTGCCAAGCCAGGTCTTCCCTAGACCGGAAAAAAGCATCCTGGGACCGGTTTCAGGGTAACACCCTCTTATCATCAAGGCTAGCTTGAATCGAGTGTCAAAGTGAGAAAGGGACCTACGTCTGGGCATACCCTGCTAACTTAGGGCAAATAAAGCAAACACAAGGAGATGATGGACGAAGCGCTGAAGCTTTTTAGACACTCGCCCCCAGTCACTGATCTGGGTTAAATCCATCATCATTCTTTAGCTCACTTCGCCACCCCAGTTCAACTCAGCCATATGCAAATCAGTCTTGACCCTATTCCTCATGGGAATAGTCCAGCCCGGACTGCCAATCCAGGTCTTCCCTGAACCGTACACAAGCATCCTGGAACTGGTTTGTGGGTAACACCCCTCATCAGCCAGGCTAGCTTGAATCCAGTGGAGAATTGTCTCCAGAAGTTTGGCCAGAATTCCCCATTTTGTTAGCTTATCCCAAAGATCCTCCGATGGCACCCGGTCGAAAGCTGCTGGAAATCTTCAAAACAATAGAAAAGCACCTTGGAAGATACATTCACTTTATCAATGAGCATTGATAAGGCTAGAAGATTGGACAGTGCGCCTGAGTTTGCCACAAAGCCTGTTTGATTTTTTGGGATCAATCCTTTCGAGTTGCCCCAACATCGCAGGTCTTCGAGTATGAAAATGGCAAAGTAATTCAACTCATTGCCCAGTAGGGCTATCAGCCTATAATTATTTAGAGATGAATTGGGAGCCAGACTTGTAAATTTGCTGAATCATCGTCCCACCCGTTTAGCTCCATAGGGTATAATCGAAAAGGTTAACTAACTGTTTTGACCAAAAATAAATGTTCGATTTAAATAGGGCCTGTAGCAGGCCGTTTGGGCCGGGCGCTCCAACAGATCTTGCTTTGGTTAGTATTTTGACCTGCCTTGCTTGAGTGATGGAAATTTCCTCGCTTGGATGTTGCTGCATGTCTTGCGAATGGACCAGCCACTCCTTGTGGTTGACCTTTGAAGGTGTAACATTATTAAATGTAGGTTCAATTCTATCATCCACCTGGAAGTGCCTGGCCAGGACTGTTACCCATTCTTGCTGTGAAATATTTGCATTTCCCTGGCTGGTATTTCAGTTAATTTGCCTATTTACTAACGCCCAAAATTTTCTTGAGGACTGGCTCTTACTTTCCCAATAAAGCATAGGCAAAAATTGTTGGAGATTATGTTGTTTGTATTTTGGTAAGCCTATCTATAATTAGTTTGTGCAGTTTTGTAGTCATTCCATAGCTCTTTTTATTATGGATTCCTCCTAGCTGCCCTGAGGCACCATAGTTTGGAATGAAGTAAGGTTATTTTTGCTACTTTGATCGACATGATGTTGCGGCGATAGTTGAAATTGTCTCAAAAGTTGAGACCAAAAATGTATCCAGTTGGTTATTGGAGAGGCTATCAACAGATACCGATGTGCAGTGAGTATCTCACACTTCTCCATGATCCATATACTGATGTTATCATTCCATCTTAAGAGCTTAACATTTTCAGAATGAACTCCCATGTATGTGATTTTAGCTGGATCATGATAGACTAAATTCAGAGTGACAGTGACAACTTGTGGGCGGTGATCGCTCTCGGAACGCACTATAATGCTGTAATTTTCTATGTGTGGAAACAGGCCTTAGTTGCATATGGTATAGTCTAGGTAAGAATGCTTTTGGCCATTTGTCCACAACCAATGTGGGGCAATATCATGTGAAAATCGGCTGTTAATTACAATGAAACCAGCACTGTAAATTTGTAGGACCCAGTGTTCACCTAGGCTACAACGCAGTTGGCATTTGGGTTTAACCTGTGCCTTCAGTTCTGGTGGGGGGAATGGGAGGAGACTTTGAGTCCTCCAGAGTCCCTTGGAAAAGGTTGGCGGTGAAGTGCCCCATAAGAAAACAGTCTATGTTTGGAAAATCCCTATCCAGATCTCACAAAACTGTGAATAGACGGTTTAACTGAGATCTTTTTGTTCGAGCGCTCGGATTAATGTAAACATTAAGAAACAACAAATGATGCTGCTGTCTCCACGGGTTAATTTTGACTTCAAGAAACTCATTCTCATCAAAATGTAGTGGTTCAATAGCACCTTTTAGGCTGCATGAATTTTATATGGATAGTCCCCCTTTAGGCCGACCAAATTTCTGATTTCCCATGTTCAATATATACAGTTAAGGGATTGCTTTGAGTAGCCCATGTTTCCTGAAAGGCGAGGAAGTCATGTCTGGAGATAAGGTTTAGAGTCTCTGGATAGTCCCTTTTGTGCTGAAGGCCACTGATGTTCCAGGAGCAGAAAGATGAGGAGGGCTGCAACTGCAGATTGTTGGAAGTTGTAAATTGTGATTGAGGTTCTCTGTATTTGACGGCTTCCTTTTGCTTCTGTTCTTGTAGTTGCTGTTCATCAGGTCATGTTGAGTTTTTGTTGAACAAGGCTGCTGACAGCCATACCCATTCTTGGTCTTTATTTGTAATGAGAGTCGTGGTCCATGATCTATCTTTTGTGGCTGCGTGGCCTTGAGCGTTTTTACGATTGAGTATGGCTTGTTTCAATCTCCATCCAGTTTCCAGCAAGAGCTTGGCTGCATGATTTGTAAGTCTGTCAACACAGCTGGGTAACCTGGTTTGTGATATGGATGCATTTTGATTCCCCATCGCCAGAAAGTTTCTTTGGTGGCTAAAAGTGCTTGAGCCCAGTTGGAACATTTAAACATTACCAACGTAACTTCTGAGGATTGTATGTCTCTTCGGGGAAGAAATTCAACGTACTCATTATCTCCAGATACCAATGTATAAAACCCCGGAGCTGCTTTTAGTAATTTAATGATGTTACTCCTATTGAGGACTTCATGCTGACCTTTTGACTTATATTCAGGTATGAGTAGTATGTTGGTGTTCTTGGAATTGCAGGCAGCTCCCTGTTGCCGAGTGCTCGACCTAGCAGAGTCAAATATTTCTATTGAGGGTCCTGATGTTATACCTAATTTGTGCAGACAATTTTCTTGAACATCAGGCTGACCAATCAAGCATTATCCTGGTGGCCGTAGTATATTTTTAAAAGTTACTTTTAAATGGTTGTCTCTAACATTGGATAAAGTGCTCTGAGATCGGTGATGTGCAGAATGTAGAGCAGGGGTAGTTAATCTGGTTATCAATTTTGTTTCAACTTGTTGTTGACCATTTGTTTTTTCTATTCCTTTCATGGTCCCTTTCTGTTCTTCGGTGGTTACCTTATCATGAGAATTTGATGGCTGTCTCTTCGAACTAAGAGAGCAAAGGTGATGGGCCTGGTAGTGTGCACCTATTGACTGTGGGTCACTTAATGTTAAATTCACAGAAATAACTTGCTCTTCTCGATTCGAAGAGCACTCCTCATGCAGCCTGTTGTTTACGCTAGGGGTGGTTGCAATCTGCATGTATCGATTCCCGACCTTCACCTTATTGATTTTCAAAGCCAGTTCGGCGGTTTTGAGTGATTCGTGAGCTGTTGTTTTCTGTGTTCCCTGTTGCCCCGCCCTCTCTGTACTGGAACTTGGAACTTGTTTGGTGTATAGTGTTGTGAACAATGGATACATCTTAAGAGATTTAGCTGTGGCTTTTGTTGTTAGTTTATTTCTTAGCTTGCACTGTCGTTCCTTTTCTCTCTATTGAGAGGGTGGAGTAATTGTAAATTGGTTTTAGAGAGTTGTAAGTCCAGTGTGGGTGATGTGAGGACCTGCTCTGAGTCAGCTGGATCAGTTGGATCGCTCCCAGCTTGGGGACTCTGCAACAATGTTGCAGTACTCTTGTCCGTGGGTGTTAAAGCTTGGTCTTTATGAATAGAATTTGATGCTACACGGATAGTTGCCCTTCAGCTCCCTGTAACCCGATGGTTTGCAGACACCTCAGATTTGTGTTTGTTGTAACTACGTTTGAACCAGTGCACTGGGATTGATCCTGTTCCTGGCTCTTACTATCTGCACCTAGGCCTCCTGCCAAGTACTGTACTTTATCCAGGACACAGTTTAGAAATGCTGTGAGAACTGATACGCTATCAATGATAGATGTACACAGCAGAGCTTCTGGACCAGGGTTGAGGCTGATTGGGCCCTGATTATTAGGTTGTTAGAGTTCTTGAGCTTACTGTTGATGCTTGCCATACATAGGGCTAGGGTGTTCGGAAGATTCACTTGTATGTCCAGTTTATCTGAATGGTAATTTAATGCCGTAACTGTTGTATGGAGTGTTTGCAGCAGTTGGGGCCATGCTACCTACAATGGAGAAGAAATGGGGTTCCTTGCACTGGGTTAAAATTTCTGGTTAAATGGTCAGGCTGTGTCTTTAGGGAACAAAGATAACTCCAAAAGTGATTGATCATTTAAATTGGTTCATACTTGTTGCTCCACGGAGGCTGTTGATGTGCCCAGGTTTGGAGGGATTTGAGTCAAAAGGGATTTGATGTTTCCCTTTGGCGATCTGGCCCATTGAGCAGTAGGAGGGCTAGCTGTAGCAGTATTGGTTGAAAGTAGTTTTAATGTTACTGGGGAGCTTGAATGCAAATATTGTTGTAACCCAGTATTGGATTGATCCGTTTGTTGTGATATGACACTGGCTGTTGACGCAATGGCTTTGCTCCAAGATTGTTCGTTTGGCGTATGTAGTTGAAGATTATCTTGAGACTGAGAAAGTGTGGGTTGAAGATCTGAATGTGTCCCTATCAGTTGACCTGATGGGATTGTTTGGTTTTTTGCTACTGGACTTACACTGAGGGAGACCTGCAGTGGCACAATTATTTTGTTTGGAGCCGTATGGACGATAACCTTGGTTGTTACCTGTTGTGGTCTTCCCTTAGTTGCCTTTAGCCCTGGAAAGGGGGAAGTGCACCTTGCCTCTTCTGGTATTTAAAAAAAAATAATAATCTAGCAAGGAAGGAGCTTGCATGTGGATAGAGCCATGCTCCCGGTTACTAGCACAGTTGGAGGCAGCTGGGCATACAGATAGAGTTGATGAGTGCAAGAGAAACCTCTCCGTAGGTTATTTAGGAGAATTTGCTGCATTATTGTCCAGCCCCACTTGTGAGAAAGTGGGTTTCTGGTGCAGTAACCCACCCCCCTTTTTTCTTTTTTTTGTTGCCAGACTACTGATGCTCTTTGACTTGGTGTGCCCTGGGCTCCTGCCAATCAGGTGCCCAGGGCCTGTGTTCCTTCCCTAAAACTGCCTAACAGCCAAAACCCAATTGGCATCTCTGGCCACATGTCAGTCCCTGGTAAATGGTACCCTAGGTACCCAGGGCCCTGTGACCAGAGAAGGCCTCTAAGGGCTGCAGCACTTATTGTGCCACCCTTAGAGGCCCTGTACCCTGACACATACACACTGCCTTTGCAGGCTGAGTGTCTTGGTACAGAACAAAACAAAGAGTCAACATGGCACACATCCCTGTGTAACGGGATTGAAATGAACCTGCACACCTGTTGTGTATTATTTCTTTCAGTGAAGGTCAGAATGTAAACTGTGCTAGAAATCTTGTTTAGTGTGCATACACATGTGGGATGTGAGTATGCAACCCTGGGTAATAAGTACTTTGAGTGAGGGTCAGGGTGAAACCATGACCTGCGTGCAGCACTGCTTTAGGACACGAAGGTCTCTATGAATTTAAATCTGGTTAATCACAATGTTACCAATTCCTTAATAGTGTTAGAGATGAAAATGATACATACTGAATCAAAACAACCAAATGTTCCTTGTTCGAATAGTATATTCTTTTTACTCCAACATAAATCATAAAGTATGTCTTGCATCACATAGTGTGTATAATCAATTACAATATTTTATCAAAATACAATCTCATACAAACAGAAATGAATCCCAATGCATTTCGGGTTTTGAAAAAACCCTTCTTCAGGGGTTTATGAGTTTTGTGAGTCACTCTAATGTTTGTAAAGGTATCCTTGAAATCATCTTCCAGATCGGTTGTTGCAGAATTCCAAGTTCAACTTCCTGGTAAAAATCGGTACTGAGTAACGGATAAGATGTCTGTAACAGTGTAAACGAGCTTTGACTGAGCGCCGTTCGTGCTGTGTCCGTGTTCGAAAGTATCTTCAGCTTCCGAGTGAAACATTCAGTGAATCGCGTGAGTAGCTACTCAGTACCGATTTTTACCAGGAAGTTGAACTTGGAATTCTGCAACAACCGATCTGGAAGATGATTTCAAGGATACCTTTACAAACATTAGAGTGACTCACAAAACTCATACTCCCCTGAAGAAGGGTTTTTTCAAAACCCGAAATGCATTGGGATTCATTTCTGTTTGTATGAGATTGTATTTTGATAAAATATTGTAATTGATTATACACACTATGTGATGCAAGACATACTTTATGATTTATGTTGGAGTAAAAAGAATATACTATTCGAACAAGGAACATTTGGTTGTTTTGATTCAGTATGTATCATTTTCATCTCTAACACTATTAAGGAATTGGTAACATTGTGATTAACCAGATTTAAATTCATAGAGACCTTCGTGTCCTAAAGCAGTGCTGCACGCAGGTCATGGTTTCACCCTGACCCTCACTCAAAGTACACATCCTTGTGTGCCATGCCCACAAAACACACTGCCCTGGCATACTTCAGTCACCCCTCTAGCTGGGTGCCCTATGCCAGTGTTGTGGGTACAGGCGCATGAGCCCTGTGCCCCTACAGTACCCAGGTCCATTCCTGGGCACTGTAAGTGCAGTGCTGCCATTAAGAGTATACGGTGCTCGGAGGTCGTCAACATGAACTCCACAGCACCATGATGGCTACACTGAAGACTGAGAAGTTTGGTATTAAACTTCTCAGCACATTAAACCCACACTGATGCCAGTGTGGGATTTAATGTAAGATGCACGACAGAGGGCAACTTAAAGTTGCCCCTTGAACCTAACATACAATCCATGTCCTGTCTGAGGGGCTGCCTAGGCTGTCACACAGCAGACATGTTGCTGGACCTCTGGGTAGAGAGCTATCTGCTCTCCTGGGCCGCAACAATGCACATCCTGGGCGAGGTGCTAGGTCTCCTCCCGCAGGATGGGCAGGGGAAGCTTCAAAGGCATGCCGCCTTTGTGAGCTTCTCCAAGCCACTTGCTGTACTCAGCAACTGGCCCCCACCGGTTCTGACCCCCACTCTGGCGGGAAGACTGGCAGGAAACCCCAAGGAAGGAAAGGGGGTGTGCCAGCCTCTGCCAACCCCACCCCTCAGGTGGGGGAGGCAATGTGAAGCACATCTCCGGGCTCTCACCATCCTGAAGATGGGGAGCCCTGCCCAATCAGGACTAGGCTACTGCCCCCCTCCCACAGGAGAGTGGCAGGATAGGGGGTCTACCCACCCCAGGGAAGGGACCCATTGGTCCCTGCCCTTTACCTACCTGTAACGCCCCTAAATTTAGTATTTTTGGGGCACCCTGAACCTTCCTTCCTCAGATCCCAAATCCGAAACAAGCCAGAAGAACAAGAAGAAAGAAGACCTGCCGTGAAGCTGCTAACAAGAGGAAGACACCAACTGATTTGGCCCCAGCCCTACAGGCCTGTCGACCCTCGAACCTGCTCCTGCTCCTGCTAAAACCCGGCGTCTCCAGTGGCCAGCAACCTCAAAAACCCCGGAGGACCTGGCTGCCTTGTGACTCTAAAAGGACTGGGACTCCCAGGAGCAGTGGTTCTGCTCAAAGCAAATAACAGACCCCTGTCACCAGTCAGGAACCGCGACTCCTGCACACTCTGCACCCGCCAAGCCTGACCTGTGCCGGAGTGGACAAAGACCACGAGGACGTCCCCCTGGCAACTGTGACCCCGAATCCAGCACCCAAGGGCCCTCCTCGACGCGCCTGATGACGCCTGCAGCCTCAACACCAGAGACCCCCCAACCACAACTAGCTGAGGGTAAGATTTCCTGACGCAAATAGACACCCCTGCACCCGGCTCCCTGCGGCCCCCTGTGCCCAGCTCCTGAGTGCCTACCTAACCTACAGCTTCCCAACTTACCTCTCGAAGTGGTGGTCGCACCTGAAGAATCTTCGTCCCCGAGCTTGCAGCCTTTGTTCATCTTGTAGCTTCTCCATAGAAAACCATTGAATGCCCGACGGCTCAAAAGCACCCTGCACCCATCCGTCCGAGTGCCCCAGGAAGTGCAACATCTATCCTAATCTACTTCCCCACTTGCCCTGAGTAAGTGACCAGGAGCCCAGCTCCCACAGCCGCGTGGCCTGCTTGCCAGCAGCCATCAACCAAAGACCCCCTGCCCGCCATAGGATAACATTGGGCCTAACTCTCTCTGCACCCGGCTGCTCCAGTGCCGCTGAGGGTGTAACAAATGTACTTACCTGACCCTGGGAGACCCCTGAGTCTATGCCCAGAACTTTAACTCTGCCAGTCGAGTACTTACCCAAAAGCCGATAACTCACTTTTCTTCCATAGGGTAACATTGACTGGTTTCACTTGGAAGTTCTTCTAAGTGTCGAGTTTTGAAACTTTAATATATTCACCTAAAATCAACCAAATAACGAAAATGAAATTACTCACCTGTTATCAGGAGAGATCCCAGTGCTGGATCTTGGTGCCCAGCACTGACCCTGAAAAGTAATTACAACCGTACTTACCTATAACTTGATTTTCCTCCATAGGATAACATTGCCTGGTTTTTGCCAGAAATTCTTCTGTCGATTTTTTAAACTTGCAAATATTCCTTAAAATTCGCCTGTGTAACAAAATGATTTCTTTAAACTGTTTACAGGAGATGCACCAGTGCTAGATCCAGGATCCAACACTGAGTAAGAAAAAGTAACGATAACCCTACTTACCTGCTAAGTGAATTTCCTCCCATAGGATAACATTGGGGATTCTATGTGAAAAAGTTTCTAAGTGTCAACTTTTAAAATACAATACTATTCCTTAAAAATCATGCCTGTAACCAAAATGTGTTTACTTACCTGTTTCCAGGAAATGTCAACTTTTAAAATACAATACTATTCCTTAAAAATCATACCTGTAACCAAAATGTGTTTACTTACCTGTTTCCAGGAAGTGAATCTAGGATCCAGTCCTGTGGTTAGAAAAGTAATCCTAAAAGTAATTAATTGCAGTTACTTAGAAATTCCCATTGAGTTCAATTTTATGATTGTGTTTGAATTGTGTTGCCCATTGCAACAACTGTATCTATTGCATTCAAACGTCTATTGCCTACTGAAAGTATTTAACTAAAGCATCTAATTCTGAGAAATATATTTTGATACCTATTGTTGGTTCTAAAATAAAACAACTATATATTTTTATACAAAACCATTGACCTAGAGTTCAGTTCTTGAGTGCCTGAGACCATTTGCTGACTGAGTGTGTTCAACAAATGCTCTACACTGTCCTCTGATACTGCCTTACTGCTCGACCAAGCTACCACTTTAGAGAGTAAGGTTATATCTAACTTTAGCCTCTGCCAAACCTCTGGGGACTGTGGACTCTGTGCACACTGTACCTATTTGGGAACAGTATATACTGAGCCACTTTCTTACACCACTGCAGTCAACTTGGGTTTTTTGTGTTTAGGGTTTAAGAGTGCCTTCCTTGTTTTTCCGAATCTCATTGCCTTGATTTATTGAGTTAACTTAGTGGCATCGCACCAAATCACCTCCACTTATTGTCTGACCTGCCCAAGGGACTGCAGAAGTTCTAGAAGAGATGCTGAGGGGTTAAAGGAGCTTAACCTTTCGTGTGATGTATAGCAGGGCTGCTGGGCTTGGCCCCTGTACTCCAATAGAACTCTACCCTTGTTGATTAGATCTAATTTGAGGTGTTTACTGTGGGTAGAGGAGAGTGAGAAGTCTAGAGAGACCAGGGGCCCGCTCATCTGGTCTGTAAGGTGTGACTCCGGTCTCAGAGGCAGTAGTGGACTTTCCGGAGGAGGGGGGAGGGCAGGAGGGTTAGATTTAACTGAGCCTGGCCACGAGCAGGGCACACTGGGGTGCACCCAGCACTAGCCGGGCCGCCTCTGCGGTTCTCATGGGGGCACACACTTTAGCGACAGCAGGCTGCATCTGCCACGCTCACACTCCACCCCTTCTCCCTTACCTGTCTTCCTACCTTACAGCCGGCGCTGCAGCCGGCAAGGTGTATGTCGCAGGATGCCGGGTTCGATTAATTGGAAACTTGCTTCGGTCGGCTGGAAATATAGAGCAGCTCCCAGTTCCCAAGACTCACAGTCCACCACAATCCACCAGCGGTTCACGGCAGCATCTGCAACATCGGTATCAGCTGTATTGTGTCTTGCCACTGTCTGCTATAGTTTCTATTGTCAAGAAGAAAGAAAAAAACATAAAAAGAAATTGCAAGAATAAATTTACTTATTCATATTTCAGCCAAAAATTGTTGTGTATCTTATAAATTGCCTCTCATCTTTTGTGCTCTAAAATTTCTAATATATGACCATCTAGTATCTGGTCATTTTAGGTGGGCAATTTTCACCGATTTGTACAAGTGATTACTTTAGGTGTTGCAGTGACCGAGTTCCCTAGCTGTAAATAATTTTTCAGTTTCTGTCGTCACGCAGGTGCGTGCATGCATAGTAGGGGAACAACCTTTACAACACAACTTTTACAACGCACTACCATTACAACGAAACTGTTACAACGCGAGTGCATTGACAATGCAGGACATTACAACGCAAGTCTTTACATCGACTTGCACTAGATGGCGTGCTAACATTAAAAATAGTGTAGTTTACTATCCCAACACCTTCCCTACTGTTACGTGAACTGGAGTTGGAATAGTAAATTACACTTTTTTAATATTAGCACGCCATCTAGTGCAAGTCGATGTAAAGACTTGCGTTGTAATGTCCTGCGTTGTCAATGCACTCGCGTTGTAAAACTTTCGTTGTAACAGCATGCGTTTTAACAGCATGCGTTGTAACGTCATACATCCGCATAGTAAGACGTGCACATATGTTATCACAAATGTGCGTGCCTTCAAAATGATGGATATGCGTCATTATGCCTTTTTTTATTTTGGCCATGCTGTACATCATTATGAAAAAATGCCTAATGCAGATGCTGTGCAGTGTTTTAAAAAGGCTTTGACAAAACATCCATAGGTTCAAAAGTTGGGATCACAACTTTGTGAATGCTTGTTCTAGCTTCAGGCCAAATCAAAGGGTTAAGTGTGGTAGTGGGGAGCAGTCAAACAGAACCTCCACATAGAGCAAATATACACTAAGTATCCTTTTGAATTGAGATACTTACATTTCTTCATCAATGAAATACACTGTGCACAAATTTATAAAAAATCCAGACAAACAGCAATTGAAGGCCTTTCTGATGAGTGAAAATGAGACACTTTTAATGATTTAAAGAACTGGTCCATTGAAAAAGTTAATATTAAATGCGCCTTTTTCCTTGACATACTGGCAAAAACCAATTAGAAAAGAAATGGCAGCCAGCTAATGATTAATTTTCTGTCTCCCGAGGGGCTTCCACTATCCTAACACAGTCAATTACAGATCATAATAATGCATAAATAAATTAGAAGAGCTATGCTGAGTGACATGGTGATGTGAATCAGGTAATATGAATATAAATGCTGGACACTGTAGGATCAGTGGTCAGAGAGAAGGGACTCCCCAGAAAAGCACACAGCAAGACAACAAAACCTTTCCTTTCAGGAGCATTCTTGACCCTGCCCTGATGATTGAAGGTGAAGGAAGCAGAAGTTTATTAATTTGATGAAGACTCATGGAACACATGCATATCCTCTAGGTGAAAGTGTGTGCCAGATCTAAATGATATTCCTTATTTAACATTCCTCGGCAATCGCTTAAGCACCGAATGGTAGGCAGGAAGGGCAGAGCGACGGAAGGTTTCAAAAGCCATAATAAGAGAAGGAATGCTAAATGGTGCAGTCGTGAGTGACTTTGAATGGGGGTCAGGACCACAGCTACCAACAGTGAAGCAGGTGCAGTGGCACTATGGCAAGGACCCCATGGGACCCAAACTGTGGCTTTATTTTGCTAGAAAACTGTGGCTAGTGGGTCCTTTTTCTCCAGCTTCCATGTGGGCTAATGACAGTCCTGCTACTCCACAGAGTGGAGTTCTCTAGTGACTGAGATACCAGCAGCACTTCTTGATCACATAGGGATACCATTAATAGTTTTTGGTAAATGTGTGCACTGTTGTAGTGTAGTTCCTACAAATCTATATAGGAGCTGCATGTTTAGACAACATAAACTAAGGGATTGTTGTCCATACCGATTCCAGACACCCCCAGAGGGTATGTTAGTCTGTAGACCAGCTAGCTCACAGTGTCACTATGAGCCCCTCTTATCAAGGAGCAAATGGTTTCTTGCAACTATCAAACATGGCAACTCTGACCCCTGAGGGATCATGGAAACAGTACAGTACATTTTGCTCAGTGACTCTGGTTTGTTTTATTGCAGAGAAATACACAGAATAAACGTTGAGGACATTTTCAATAAGTATTCATTGAACCAGCGTCATTCTAGTGTAAAATACGTGTGCTGCGACAACAAAGTAGACAGAAACATATATATACACGATTATGAGCACCAGCAGAGTAAAGAAAAGATAGATTTCTACCATAGTGCTAAAACAATGGATATATGCTACCATATAAATACGTGACAGTAATTATGCGTACTCCTACGATGCAAATCCTAACTAGATGTACCTAAGTGTGCCTAGCATGTATGTATGTGTTATGCCAAGTATCCCATTAGGATAAAGCCAACCCCTTACCTGATGTGTGAGAGTGAAGGACCCCATCTTGGTCTCAAGAAGGATACCCGGTGAGGGATGTCAGGCCACTGCGTGCTGGAGTGTCTGCGTGCAGGAACCTCACCATCTCATGTTAGCATGTCAACATGGAAGTCTTTTTCTCCTCTGGTTTGCCCAGCGAAGATGTAGTGCTTATATACCCGAAAGGTACCCTCAGGGGTTATATCCAGAAGTGTACTATGGGCATGTCGGGCAAGGATGACGATAGAGGTGATCCTTATACAGAGTTATTATGCAGGAGATGGTAATCCTGCTGTGATACTGAGAATCCTCATGCATAAACATGAGGCTAGTTTTCGGAGGGAGCCACATGACAGTCATGCAGCACCTAACTAGGTAAAAGGTCAGCGCCAGACACGGTATGTAGAGCAATGGCAGGACAGATGTAGATAATAGGTTGTGTAACTACCTAGGCCTATATTGGGGTACATTGGGGTTCATTACACTGTGATATACAATGGCAAAGGTGCACTCAAAGTGCTCACTACTTCCAATATATTCTCCTCATAAATCAATTAATAATTTTATTGACAGCTAATTAAAATCATATCAATATAGTCTTAATTAAAAGGTAGCAATTACAAGTGTAAAACAAAAAAAAAAGAATAAACATGATCTGGCCCAGCGCTCTAAGGATAAACAAAAGTCATCCATTAGTCCCAAAACAGTCAGTTTCATGTGTCTTTATAAACGCTTCATGTTATAACCCGCTGCACAGTTCACATAAACATAAATAGTTATTAGCATGCCCTCTCCTTCGAAAACAGGGCAAGACTAAACCTCTGTTGGTCTGCAGGCCAAGCATTCTAAACAGGCATTAGCAATGCCAATAGGTCTGACTTTAAAGGAATGGTGTATACTGCTGTGATGCATTACAGGTAAAGTGGATGGGAATGGATCTGCATTTATGTAAAAGCAAATAATTGTAAAATAATATTGCATTGGTTAAAAGATCAGGTGACAATTGCACTGTCAAAACAGAATTTAAAATCCACATAGTTTAATAAATGCATCATAAGTTATTAGGTTAGGTAAGACACTTTAATGATATTACAATGTCGTGTGTGTGCATCTGAAGGTTTAAGCTCAGACATCTGGATAAATAAACAAGATGATCACAGCTGTGTGAGGGCACGTACATTTCCTGTGGAAGCACATAACTTCTACACAATCAAAACATGTCCTCCTGGCTCCCATCATATGGACAAAGCCAAAGCCTCTCTCCTGTTGATTCTCACTTAATTGTCTTGGGGCAGCTGTACTGTAAAACTAGATCCCAAAGTGAAGGGCATAAAAACTAAAGTGGGCATGCCAAAGGCTGGGTGCAGCAGAAAAAACACGCAATAGTTTCACAAGAAATTACACATGCTAATAGAGCGAAGATATTTCCATGACAGTTTAAATTCGCCCATATCTATCCGCCGACATTTTGACGCACCAACAGCTTTGAAGATCCTGAGGCAGCACTACTCTAGTGGCTGCTCGTGCTCTTAGGATTGGTAAGCATCCTGCAGGCATGCAATAAACTCTCTTAGCCTACTACAGTTTACTATTGTCTGAGCACTGGATCTTGTATTAAATAAGGAGCTAGGATTTGTTATTGTGGCGGACATGTGAAAAAGTGTGGTTAGCCAGTCTGGGATTTTATAAGAGTAAGCATATACTTATCTTGATGATGTAGTGGTTAGTGTAGAGGATGGCATGGTATTGTAGGCCGATATTATCAACTTCAATATATTGCCATGAAAACTAAAGAAATTGATGACTATAATCTCAAACAAAATGATTGGAATGGTGAAATTTAAGGATGCTTAGGGAATCTGGAGATTAATTTAAGGTAGTCTCAGTGAAAATATTTGTATCTAAATAACAAAAATGAAGAAATATATTTCTTTAGAAAGACAATGATTTTAGTGAGGTTCCACAGGCAGGAATCTCTCTGCCTCTATCGAATTAACCACCAGGTGCATACATTTTGGGAGGGGAATTTAGATTAATATTTTATAGAATTCAAGTGGGATGGTATCTTCCCCTGCTGCCTTTTTGGACAGTAGAGCTCTAATTGTAGTCTCAACCTCAGACATTGTAATGTCCTGTTGCAAAGTAGAGGCCCCCTGTTGATATTCTGAGAGAATTGATTAACTAATTGGTTGAGGCTGGCTGTCAGTTCCTCATAAAAGGCAGCAAACTGTTCAGCAATAGTTTAAAGGCTAGAATGAATATTTATGTCATTGTCTTTAATGCTTTGTATTATATTCATACATTTTCTCTCTAAAATCTGGTGAGCTAAAATTCGACCAACATTATCCCCATACTCATATTAGAGTGTTTTATTTTTATTGTAGTTGTCAGCAACCCTCTACCTAAATCCTCGAGGTAGATAGCTGACTCCCCTGGGGTTCTAACTAAAATCGCTTGCGTGTGGAGGTGCTCCAACTTCCTTATTGCTGATGCAGCTTGTTTACCACCTCCTGCTGATTTATTATCATCAAGGATGAATTGGAGGGTGACTCCCCATTTAAATGGCTTCATGGCATCCCACACAACATGCAGAGATGCTGTGCCAGAGTTCAAAATTGAAAATTCCCTAGGAAACCCAGATAGGTTTGATAGGCAAGGTTGAAGAGGATATACTGAGGAAACGTGAACTGGCGCCGTTCCTTGCTGCTGCGTTTTAATAGAAACGTAAGCAATACTAGGTTATGGTCTGAACTGATCTTAGGGCAGACTTCCATTTCAGAGCCTCGGACTAGCCATGACCCAACAAAAAACATATAATTTCTGGAATAGTGCTTGTGAGGGGAGGAATCAAAAGAGCACCCTGGCCTATGAGGATAGAGAGCCCTCCATACATCAAATAAACAATGCAGTCTACAATTTCTAAAATAGATGCCCTTGTTTTTTGACCATGTGGGGTTGAACAAAGGGTTAGTGGTATCTAACCCATATTTAATCAAACAATGAAAATCACCCATTAATAATAGTTCGCCTGCCCAATCAGGCAGATCAAAGCACAACAATTCAAATATCCCTGGTTCATCTATGTTTGGGCCGGATACTGTGCAGAGAACATATTTCTTACTGAAAATTATAAGCTGGGCAGTTGTCCACCTCCCCCTGGGGTCAGAAGCAGTTTTAAAAACCTTATAATCAGATTATAGCAACCCCACAAATAGATACAGATTGGCTAGGTCCTATAAAAATATTATTGCCAAGAATGGTCCTTTTCTGCCAGGTGAGTCTCAGTTATGCACAGCAACCATGACTTATGAACTGCTACCTCCTCCCTCACTAATTGTTGCTTGAGGTACGATTAAGGCCTGCAATATTCCAACACATTACCTTAAACCTGGACAGTGACACAAGCAATTAGTGCTCATTGTGCCCATCCTGTGTCTCAAACACTGACAGGTGAGATGACTAGATACCAACTCAAATAGAGCTTTGTGATCATTCTGACTTATTTTCTCCCGTTTAACCCCAGAGCCCAGCAAACCCCAATCAGAATAATGTGCCTGAACAAACGTCAAGATAAGAGCAAAACGTCCACCCTGAGCAGCCCCATGTCTTGGAAAAAAAATAATCTCACCCGTAGGCTGTCAGCTGGAAGGACAGTGCTTATGAGTTCCCAACCACCAGATCCCTCTTTCCCCAAACAAACAGAAAAAGTAGATAAACAGAATTAGGGCATTAAACAAACGTTAGGAGCAATAACAGTTATGTTATGTTGTTTTGTTTGCAGCTTGTATAGCGCATGGTTACTCCAGTTTGGAGTGTCCCCACGCTGAATTCTGAGTTAAGCATTAAAAATTTAAATCAGGGAGCAGGAGTCATTCCCTGCCATTAGCTGTCAAGCCCAGCCATGTCTGATTCCGTATAGCACATCTGTACCTGACCTTGCTTGATGATCTTAAGTCTAGCTGGTTCTTGAAAAAAGACCTGTGTACCATCAGCTTATAGATGATCAATCAGCTGATGTAACTTCCAACACTGATCCATAGTTAGTTTACAGAAGTCCAACTGAATAAATACCAACATTGAGTCAATAGCAATTGGTGCTCTAGGACGAGCTTTGGGAGAGATTGCCTGCCTGGGCAAGAAATTGCACATAAATATAAAGATTGGACATGGATGTAATTGACTCGCTTTGGTTGGATTACGGGTTAGTGAAAGGAGGTGTGCATTTTGGATTTGAGAACCCATGTCCCAATCTGCTTGTTTTGGGAAGGCTGTCATGAATAGCTTTACGGTGAATTGCCAAGGGTCATCCCCTTCCCTTTCTTCTGGGATACCAAAAACCCTCAGGATATTAACGGCTATGCCGATTTTCTAGGTCCTCCATTTTAGATTGCATAAGAGCTTGTCGACTCTCAGGATGACTGATTGTCCTCACTGAGGCTGTTTTGGCTTCCTCGGTGCCTGTGACCCACTTCTAAAGCTTGACAACCTGCATAGAAAGTGCTGTAACTTTACTGGTCACCTCAACCGGCGGCAGTTGTAGCTGCTGATTATCACTTTTATTTTGAGCATAGTATTGTAGTGCTTCTGATCATTGAAACTGCATTAATTGTATGATCATAGATTATGATGGCTTGAGCATTGGAGAGGTAGCCAGAAAATCAAGTGGGGAGTAAGGAAGGGGAGTACCACAAGGGGTAATGATTGCTTTTTTCCCAATAGGGTGAGCTTCAAGGCAAAGATGAATATTAGTGTGACATGTTTCATCAGGGGTATGGTGCAGACCATTGATAGTCTCCCTCTGCGGGATTTTGGTCGAGCCTGTAGCATATTGTGGGTGCGTTACCACCAGAAGCCACCGCCTCATTATTCTGATTGTTAAGTAAAGTTTCCTGGAGGCTGGTAGAATGACTAATTGGGTTCACATTGATCTGCTGGGATGATGGGTCTTTCTTTCCCCCTTAGAGGTGACCTATTGCCGAAGAGGACTGCCTTCAAGATTGCTTTAGCTTGGGCGACAGTCTGATTGCAATGTTGGAAACTTTCTAGGTTATCCAACACTTGTTTGCCTTTACTGTGACTTAGTTGAGCCGGATTATTTCCCTGTGGACACTCAGCATGGATAGATGCAATGCAAGGCTTCCCCATAGCCCCTCCAACAATATCAATTTAAGCAAATGCGCAATTGGAAAAAAAAGTTGCCACAGGCGAATTGTATTTTGAAGCAAACAAGCTTGGACTGGCTCAGAGTATTTGGTAATGCCATTTTACAATTTATCTCCAGATTGACGGCAATGATTGTTAGACTTTGTGATAGATTGAGTGACAACAACTGTGGGGCTTGGAAATTGAGCTTCTCGCAAAAAATGGAGACTATACTGTAACAACAAATTCTAGGATGAGTGCTCTCCTGGATCCCAGTAATTGCTTCATAATCTGACAAAATGGTCTGAAATAAGTTTCATAGCACACGTATACCCTTTCTATGACATGTCAGCTCTGTAACTGATAGTTGAGAGGATGGTGATGAAGAAGAGGGATCCACTAAATTGTATATTCATCAGTTTCTCAACTGCCTTCCCTAAAGTGGCCAGAACCACGACAAAGATGTGTGGGATTTCTTGGGATTCTTTATATTTTACAGCTGATGCATTTTTTCTTACAAAAGAAATGGAACATCCCTTGTCTAATCAAGAAAATAAAAGTACCCAAGAATATGTTTAAGTCGACAATCAGATTTAGAGCAAAAATGCACCAAAGAGGTTGCAGTCATGAGTGCCCATAATAGGATGGGGGTGAATAAAGAAGATTGATGGTAAAATAGAGGCCAAACTACAGTATTCTGAAAATAGTGAGTCCCCTTTTTGATGGTGCACAACTGATCCGCTGGAATTTGAGGTACATACAAAAAAGATGTAAGTCTGTGTGTGGCAAACTTACTTGTGCCTAACTAATTCACTAATTCAACTGAAGCTGAAATAAGGCCCTTGTAGCTCATAGCATTTTCAATACATATTTATTTCTGGCTTAAAGGAAATAACGCCACTTTAGCATTACTACAAGGAGAAATTGAGTTGAGGAAATATGGAAGGGTTTACCAGCAGATTAAAAATACAAAGCACACATTGAATTAACACTTTAGGCTGCCAACACTAAGTAAAGTATCATGGACACCTCATTCTATGCTTTGTTTATTTTTTTAATCAGTATTGTTATGAGATTGCCGTTTTTCAGGTTTTGTTTTTATTATGCATTTTTGTCCACAGTTTGAATAAAACCATACAAACACATTCAAGCGTCTTGAACAGAGTATAATAGTATCACATTAAAACCATTGTAACATTGCAATTTAAAATGAGCCACTGACACCTATACTGCTTATAGTCAATTGGCTTTATCAGGTACCTTTACTCTGAAGGCTGAATGCTTGCTTTGATATCAAATAAACGACTTTCAGGCAGCCTCTACTTGATTTGAGATTGGAGAGGAGACAGTACATCATGTGCTGTGCTCTACTGACTGCCATTCTGCTAGTTGGCCAGTCTCTGTATATTGCAACCAATGGGGCGGAACATTGGGATGTGATTAAGTGATTCCACCCCAGCGTTGCAAAGTCTATGGTTCTGAAATCTCTATTGAAGCTGGGGCAGGCACCCACAACCTCCAGAAAAGGCAAGATACCCAGTCAGTACATTATCTTAGTCCACCTATCATTATATGCCAGTCTAAAGTTCTGATATGGATGTGTAGTGTTTCCAGGTCATGGGCCACACCACAGTGTGATCTGCGCACAAGTGGATGTTAGGGAAACTCCTGTGCGTGTAAGAGCAATGGTAGTGGCTGACGTACACCAGTGTAAAAGAATAAATAGCCCGATGTATAAGGCGTGATGCCAGTTTGAGACTACCCCCATGCTAAGGTATGTGTGCCAACCTTTTTGGGGTTTATGGTGGGTCTGCCTGCGACACGACATTGGTCACAAGGAGGTCACGGTACTCGTGTGCTCTCCCCAATCTTCTGGCCTTCTGTAGTCTTTCACAGAGACCCGACACGCCGCTCCTGTTTCAGCAGCTCCCGGCAACAGTGGGACCTCCCTGACAGAGCCTGCCTGGCCTGCAGAGCTGCTGGCCTGCAGCGTCCCGGCCCCGCTCTGCTCCACTGTATTCGAGGGGTGGGCCCTGTCCGCCGCCTGCCAACACATCCTGCCTCCACCAGTGACTTCTTTTCCGGCTAAGCCACGTGTGGCTGCCCCCTTCTGCTCCCGAACTCAATGGGGCTTCAGCCCTTTTTTCTTCTCCTCCCCCACAAGGCTGAGGGGCATCTCCTGTGTACAGAGGAACACTGGCATAGAACTAAGGAAAAAAAAACGTAAACTTAAAAAACTGCAACAGACTGACACTCCATGGTGAAGATTCTCCACCTTAAAAAAAAAAAAGACGCATACGCATAAAGGAGATACAGCTACCGCCTCTGCCCCCCCTGGACAGAAGAGTGTCTCCAAGTGTCGACCACCTGTAACTTTCCCATGTCCGGGTATCCATTTTTCACTGTGCACACCGCAACAGCGCCAATACGTCCAGTACCACAGACCCTCAATCCAGAACTGTGACCTCTTGGGAACCCCGACCACCTCCGCTGCGCATCACGCCTCAGCCACATGGCATCAATCTTTCCACTAGAGCCTTTCACGATCACGGGCCCCCCTTCCCAAGATACTTGTTGGACAGTATGGGTAGAATGCCTAGAGACTTATGCTGAAGCCATGGAAGTCCCGGCTGGCCAAAGATGCCCCATGCTTCTCCACCTAGGATGACCCGACATTCAAAAAGAGAGAGGCCATCACTGCGCACTTCAAGCCTTACGCCAACCCAGACTACAAAAAGGTTACTTTTTTGCCAAGCCCAATAGCTTCTGGATGAGTCAGTGGATGTTTTCTATGGGCAGTTGAGGGAGATTGCCAGCACCTGCACTCTGTCAGATGAAGATGACAAAGTCAGGGCCCAATTCGTTCAAGGGTGTGCCTCCTCAAAACTGCGTGAGCATGTTATGCAAGAGCCAAACATGTCCATGAGAGACATTCTACAAAAATTCCAAAGGGCACCTTACTCATGTGCCCAACTGTCGCACTGCAGTGTGCGGAATATCCCAACAATGAAACATTTGTTACTGAGTAAACCATTTTAACCGATTGATACCAATGTTTTAATCATGTGTTATTTCTTCAATTGTCCTCATGTTGTAAGTCACTGAGAGACTTTCTAACATTAGGGCACTCTAAATAACTTTCCAAAGCTGTACTTTGACGAGTCTATTGGCCCGGTGGCCCTCAGGCATAGAAGGATTGCTTTCCACCTTCGACCCAAAATGGAGGCCGAGCTGAAGCCACTGGTGAAGGCAGGCATCATTGAGTGGGTATGTGGCCACACACCGTGGGTATCCCCCATCGTAGTGGCAAAGAAGTCCAAGCAGCCTGATGCAGTCTGCATGTGTGTCCACACGAGGGTCTCGAACCTAGCGATCAAGTGAGAACTCCACCTTACACCCTCCATAGATGACATCATTGGGTGCTGTCGGGCTCCAAATGGGTTCCTCAAAATGGACTTCTAGTCCAGCGACCATCTAATCCTGCTACACCCGGACTCCTGTTCCATCACCCCTTTCTCAACCCGCATAGGCCTCTGGAGATACACAAGGCTTAACTTTGTCATCTCCAGCACTGCAGAAGTCTTCCAGAACATCGTAAATAACGTCCTCCATTATCTTGCCAGGGGTACTCAATGCGAGTGATGACATCCTCATTCCCAACCCCATGCTTGAATAGCATCTGACTCATCCCATGCCATCTTCACACGGCTCAAGGAACATGGACTCACACTGCACCAAGGAAAGTGTGACTGCCTAAGGAGGGACAATAGTTTCTTTGGGTACCACTTTTTGGACAAAGGCATCGACCCTGACCCCGACAAGGTAAAGGGCATTCAGGGGGCCCCGGCCCCTACTTCCATGTCAGGAGTATGCAGCTTGTAGGCCATGGTGACTTACTGCAGACATTTCATGAAGAACCTAGCAGACATCACCGGCCCGCTAAGGGATCTCACCAAGTCATCCAGCTCGTGGGTATAGGGACCTGAGCAGGAAGAATCGTTCCGATAGACCAAGGCCGCTCTATCTGCGGATACCACTCTGGTGTACTCAAACCCCCAGAGAGACTCAGAGCTAGTGGTGGATGCTAGTACCACCGGTCTGGGGGCAGTACTGGCTCAACAGCAGGACTGCGGAGAACAGGCTTCAGTGCCCAACGCCAGCCATACACTCAGACCCACGGAGCAGCACTATTCTCAAATAGAGCGTGAAGTGATTGCCATTCTAAGGGGCTGCAGAAATTTCTACAACCACCTATATGGCCACCCCTTCTCCGTCGTCACAGACCATAAGCCACTGATCTCGTTCTTTCAAGGATCCTCGTCAAGGTCACCCCTGAGGATTGAGAAATGGATCCTACAGCTGCAAGAATTTCAATTCACCATTGATTATCGACCTGGCACCCAAGACCCTGCTGACTTCCTGTACAGGCATGCCCGACCGGCCACGCTACCCGAGGCCGCAGGACCTGTAGAAACCGAAGAGTATGTAAGGATGATGATTGCGGATCGCTCCAAACCTCTTCTGATGTACTTGTTGGAGGTAATAGCCACTATCCAAGGAGATGACTGCCCGCAGATCGCTATCAAGGCACTCGCCACCGGAGATTGTTGACCACTGCAAAATCCAACATCCTTCCGCACAGTAGAGGAACGATCAATCTTCAAGGTGCTGTATTATATCCGCCAGGAGCTGTCAGTAACCAGCAATGGGTGTCTGCTAAGAGGCCCCTGACTCGTACTACTGGAATGTCATACACAGAAAGCTGTGCTCCTAGCACACAGAGCACACCAAGGCCTCCTAAAATCCAAGAACTGGCTCAGGAGCAAGGTCAGGTTCCTGGGTTTGGACCAGAAAGTAGAAGGTCTCATGCAGAGCTGTCCAGTCTGCCTTGCCATGAGTCCACCTGACCACCCGGCACCGGTTATCACAGAAGCAGGCCCCAGTGCCCCGTGGTAGAGGATAAGCACAGATTTTGGCAGCCTACATGGAGGACAACACATGCTGATCATTGTGGATGACTACTCACGCAATCCTGAAGTAGAAATCATTGCAACAACATCTGCTGCAGTAGTTATCCCAAAATTGGAGAAGCCACTCATGACTTATTCGGAGAGATCCGCACAGACAATGGTCCTCCCTTCAGCAGCTCTGAGTTAGCAGAGAATCTAGTCTCTCACAATGTCAATCCCTTGATGGCTTCACGACAGGCATTTCCCCAAGCAAGTTATGTTTTGGCCGGTCGATGACGGATACCATCCCCATCACTCAGCGTGGGAGGAAATGCCAATTCTCCTGAGCCAATCAGATGTCCGGAGAACCCGCGCCAATGAGTACACCTCCCGAAGACGACGAGCTCGGGAGAGCCCCATCAAGTTGGGTGACCAAGTACTGGTACAAGACCGCCACCCAGGAGGAAAGTTCAGACTATCTTTCAAACTAGATCTGTGGGTTGTCATTGACATCAAAGGCACAAGAGTGATGGTCAGAAGAGGCCACAGGTGCATTACGAGGAACGTCTCCCAGCTCAGGAAAATCCAAAGGGGAGCTGCCAACATGCCTTTGTTAGCCGGGCCCGCATGAAGATGCCACGACAAGTGAATTCCAAGATACTGACATCGAGTATGATCCAGAGCAAGAGCCAGTAAGTAGGTAAGTAAAATGTGTTGTTTAGTTAATAGAAACCTTAACAGTTTTCACATTAAAAGCATAGTACAGCGAAATCCGTACTTAGAAGATCAAAGAGCTTATTGTAAAACATTAATACCTGGTTAATGTCAAACAGTAAAAAAAGTAAAAGCCTCAATTTTGTGATCGCCCATATATTGTTCATCTCCGACTAATTAGGTAAACAAAGTTCCAGCTAAATAACAGTTTGTTCAGTGGGTAAAACGAGTTTCTTTGATACTGAAATGTTAGACTGGAGACCTGAATGCATTACTAGCTTAAGTTGTCAAAACAAAATTTGGTCTTGCTTAGCAGCCTCACAATGTTTTTATTTTTTTAAAGTTTGCATGTTGCAGTCACAAAAAGTGCCTGGTGTGTCAACGATGAAGATGAATGACTTTAGGGGCCAGATGTATGACCGTTTTTTTGGTCGCAAATGAGAATTTGGCATCTTTGCGACCACAAAAAAAGTCTGCCCAATGTACTAACCCTATTTTGCAAGTCCCTAATCTATTAGTGACTTGCAAAATAGGGTTAGCAACTCGGTATTAGGAAGGGTCTTGCCAAGGGCATCCCTTCCTAATAGCGAGTCCATAACCTGTGTATGGTTGTTTTGTGACCACAGTTGCAGTCGCAAAACACTCGCAGTTTACCACCCTTCTTGGAAAGGTGGTAAGCCACTCGCAAACAAGAAGGGGTCCCCAGGGGACCCCTTCCCCTTTATGAATGGGTGTGCAGATATGTGTTAAGAAAAGGCAGTGGTCCCTGGGACCACTGCCTGCCCTTAAAAAACTGAAACTGCAAAGTTTCATTTAAAAAAAAAAAAAATGCATCCCCTTTTCCTTTAAGGAAAACGGGCTGCATTTAGGGAAAAAAACTGATTTATTGACTAAGCAGTTCCAGACATGGTGGTCTGCTGACCCCGGCAGGCCATCATCCCTGGGAGTGCTAGCCATTCCCAATGAGTTGGCCAATTGCAGCAGCCTCATAATTATTCATGAGGCATGCAATTTACAACCCCATTGGGAATTGCAAAAGGTGTCTAAGACACTGTTGTACATTGTATTTTGCAACTTGCAAAATTCAATGGTCGTACATCTGGCCCTAAGTCTCTTAAATTGATGAAAGGCCATATCAAAAGTAAAACACAGGGAATGGTGTGCATGGGAACATGAATCATCAAGCGGCAAGTCCAGGTTAAAAGCTCTGTAAAAGTAAGGGTCAGTGCTGTACTTAATTGATCTTTGCACAACCGTAAAAGTATTTTTCTGTTAGGGGTTGTGCTTCAGGTTAAGGGTTGGAGTGCGAATCATACTCATATCGCAAGCGGCTGTGTCAGAGCCCCGATGTAAGGAGAGTGAGGCTTAGAAGAACCACGCGACCGGGGGAAAATTCCTGATTTAAGGGGGGTCTGAAAGGTGTGCGTCTTGCTGATAAGGTTTGGGGAGGAAAGGGTTTGATCTAAGTGCTTATGGTCCACTGTGCAGTGACACTGTGAACTTCTTTTGGTTTCAGTGATTGCTGGTCGCTTGTTCTCGTAATTTCTTCCCCTGCCGCCTCTATAAAACGTATGAAGCAGTACACCAGCTGTATGTCTCCACCTCCCAGGCATGCCTTCACTGCTTGTCTGGAGGATCTGATCCCCTTGTTTTTAAAGATGGGTTTCAATAGCAGTTGGTGTTTAGGTTGAAGTTTCCTGCAGATACATAATAGGTGTAAGGCACTCTCTTCCCCTTTCCCACATAAGCAGCAGTTAGTCGATGTCAAGATTGGTAAAATGCCCATTCAGAAGCGAAGATATTTTGCTTTCATTCTCCTGTTGAAACCGGTGCCAAATAGGATTGTGGATGTGGCCTGACATAGCTCTGCAGGACAAACCATTCATGTGCCCTATCTTTGAGTGCTGCCTTGTCTACCACTATAGTCAGCCTTTTCACTGTCTTATTTACAAGTTGCTTCAAGCTGTTATTAGTCCCTGAGGCCACCCAAATGTCCCCAAGGCCTAGACAATTTATTTATTATGTCAGTTAGCCAATGGCTGCACATTCCTTCCTTGAGTGTATTTCGTTCCATAGGTGGGTGTTCAGTGTGCCTGGTTCAGATTTTGCTTATCCTGTGCCAGCACTTGACATAGGCACCTTCGCGAGCATTTCCTGGGTCTGTAGGCCAAATTCCAGCCTGATTTGTGCAGGCGAGACATAATTGGGTAGGGTGAATATCATTCTTACTGATCTTGAAACTGTGCTATCCAGAATGTCTGCATCTCTCCTCCTCAGGCACTCACTCCCGTAGGTGATAGCTGGAATGAGCTTTGCTTGAAAGACCTGTAACAGTGGGGCAAGGCTTGGACCGGCAGTTTTATGTTTGATGGATTTTAAAGCTACCACAATTGAGTTTCCTCTTCTCTTGTTGGCTTCTTTCCGAGTTTTGAATGTACATTTGTTGTCTATTAACACCCCCAAATACTTATATCCTTTTATCAAAATGAAGAGCGTGGCTGAATTAAATTTTGCGCATAACCATAAAAAAAAGAAAAGTTTCTTGAATTCCTGTAAATGCTCACAAGGATAAAGGAGAAACGTCCACCCATGATCCAAAATGTTTCTGTGGACTAAGGAGTCCCAAAAAATCGTAAGTAACAATCAGTCTTTATCCTGAGCATTAACAATAATGTCCAAGAGTTCGAAATGTGTAGTTGTTAAAAATCTTCTTTGATTTCAAATATTCTCTTCATGTCTCAGGACAATCACAACCAGCAATACAGTCGTTACAGTTTTGTCAGTACAGTAGTTGTTACAGTCACAACCTGGTGATAGACGTAGCCATAGCCAACATGTGTTTCGTCATCGAGTCATCACACTTCGGCTTCCTCAGGGCAGTAATATGTAGAAAAAGTATAACAATTCCAAAAGCAGATTATTCCATGTTCTATTATCCAACCCTATATCTTCAAATAATCAGCATAAAGAGAAGTATATATAACAAATCTTGCAAAAGACCAGCGGAGAGTACTCCCAAACAATTTCCAGCGACATGGTCACAACAACGAGAAGCTGGAGGCCTACAACAAAGAAAGCATGCAGGCCCATGGCAAAAGCACACTGGTTGCCTACACAGAATGGCCACCAGCCTCATGGTCACAACAAGAGGCAGGAGGCCTCTAAAAACAATAAAACAGCACATGTAGGCCTAGGCCAGGACAGTGCACTAAAAATACAAAATGGCCCCTGGCCAGTGGCACTGGCCACATGGCATGTGGAACAAAGGCATATGTTGGCCTATGGCAAACATACAAACACACACACTTGCCAGACAAAGGAGTCATGGTAAAAGAGAGAAAACAATGCCAAAAGTAGTGGCCAAAAATAGTAGTGACAACCGTAAGTCAAGGAAGTCCAGACCACCTTCATGTCATATTTTCCAAGTCTCCAAATAAGATAGATCCGAATGGTAATCCTTTACACAGCACATTGTTATAGTGAAAACATCTGAGAGTGCATCGATCCTCCTAGACATACGTTGGTAGTCGCTGTTCTATAACAATATTATCGACTTCCATTACAAAGCTACAACAGTTGTCTCTTTTCCTTCCCAATTTGAGTTCCTTTCTTTAAGAAAATCAAAGGTGCAGACTAACTAACTTGAATGAAGTGAAAATACTAAAGAACATGAGATATCATTGTCTCTGCTGGTCTCAAGTGGAAAATTATTGGGCTAAAAAGAATGTTTAGAACAAGAAACATGCTTCAAGGCATTGCCCTATCTAGTCCTTACTCCTATACACTGTTTGCATGAAAAGAAAGCATGAAATACTACAAAAAAGCACATTTTGTATTTCAGTACAAATCCATCCATGGCCTACATGCTGTAAACTCCACAGAAACTGTTGTTTCATACACTGATGACTAGCAGTGGGCCTGCTGGCTGAAAGGCCACTTGGCAGACTACTAGGCCACATTTTCAATCAAAATTTCAAATGTATTAAAAAAACATGTAGAAATGTAGTGCATTTTTCTTCTTTTGTAAAGGAAACATGTTTCAACATATTTCCTTTACAAAAGAAGAAAAATTAAATGCAAAGAAATTAATTTAAAAAAATTGATTAAAAGTACAAATAAATCCTGGTGCATGGCCCCAATCAAACAACATTACGAGTTTTTAAACTTACTTTTGAAATCTCAAGTTGAAAGTCCTTAAATCCAATGGGATATGCAGCAGACACAAAGAGCTATCCTTCCAGCTCCAAATCCAAATGAAAAGTGAGCAGAGTTGGACAAAGCACTGGGAGAAGCCTGCCGGGTCAGGAACTGTAAGTTGGAGACTCTGTGCCACTTCCTTCCAGTTTAAAAACAAGTATAAATAACAAAAAAAAGACTCCTCACACAAAAAAACACCACCAAATGTCAATTAGAGAAGGATTTTAACTCCAAATCATCAGTTCAGGAAGATTTTGATGCTGCTCGAAGACTGCAGCTGCGGTAGATCCTACTAGTTCGAGATCGTGTACAGCAGAAAAGTTCCACTGGAACTCACTGGCGTGCCTGAATGTCATGTTGGTGAACGCAAAACTCGCGGGAGCATGCAGCTGGCTAGCAAATCTTGTGGCTCCCTCGAACAGCCCTGACAATCTCATAGGCAATCACGAGCACCCGGCAAGTTGCGCCTGTGTGCATTTTGAGCGAGCAGAACAAAATAAAAACTCTGGTCAATTGGAACGCGGAGTTGCCGATTTCCTCAAACTGTGTGGAGTTTTATGCCCGGGCTTACTTAACAACGCATATTTAGTTGTAAAGGCATGCATGGTTAAGACTTGCATGGGTAAGACTGACTTGAACCGACATGCGTGGGTAATGTATTGTTTACCGGCGAGTGAGTGCAGTTTGTTGGGGGTGATTAAGTGAAGAAGATACAAGGAAGTGTGCAATGAAGCAGCAACATTCTAAGCACCTTAAAGCAATAACTACTACACTGTGCATTCAGTCGAATGTGGAATCTAAAGAGAAAACAAATGACATGAGATATGACAGTGGATGAAATGTGGAGAGAAAATGGCGTACATGTCTAACATAAAGTGAAAAGTGAACATAACAGGATTGACTGGGACACTCTAAAGACACTACCTCTTGTGCAGGCATCAGTAATGTTTAATTCAAAGTGTCCCAATTTCAAAATTTAAACAGTTTTAATATTATTTACAACAAAATGTCTGTTGTTACTTATTTATGTTAAACAGCTAACAACCATTGATAAAGTCAATAGTCGTTGCTGGTTTTAAATATAAGTCAGCAGTTGTGTTTTGTATCTGTATGCAATAACGGAAGATTCAGAGAGGAACCAAACTTTCAGTTCAGTTGCATAGAATAGGAATCATAAATTTAGTTCATGTGTTTAAGTCACAAGCTTAATGAAATGAACCACACTCTTTGGTGACGCCCCACTTTTTTCATCCCACTTAAAGCCCTGCTAAAGAGTGAGGGCCTCAGTGTAATTCAACTATATTCTACTGAACCACCCCAAATGTTAACTCCTCTTTTTTGTTGCTTGATTACTTCTGCATCATTAATATTTTTCATATGAAGACAGCCATGTGATTGTATTGTATAGCCACATGTATGCTTTTTCCAAGAGAACAGAGGGGTGGGGGCTATATCACATTCTATAATAGTAGTGACAACCGTAAGTCAAGGAAGGCCAGGCCAGCTTCATGTCATATTTTCCAAGTATCCAAATAAGATATATTTAGGTACTACAATCGATCCAAATGGTATTCATTTACACAGCACGTTGTTATAATGAAAACATCTGAGAGTTCATCGATCCTCCTAGACATACGTTGGTAGTCGCTGTTCTAACCCAATATCGACTTCCATTACAAAGCTACAACAGTTCCTTCCCAATTTGAGTTACTTTCTTTAAGAAAATCGACAGTACGGAATAACTAACTCGAATAAAGTGAAAATACCTAATGACATGGGATATCATTGTCTCTGCTGGTCTCTAGTGGACAAAGTAGAGAATACAGCAAATTAAGAATTTTGTAATAGCTGCCCAGTGTTTTGTTGGTGATTTGAATTAAACACGCGCGCGCACACTTACGCACATTCTTGCAGGAGTAATACAAATATTTTGAGTAGCTGAACTGCATTTGTATAAAATAATGGACGTTACAGACGGGAAACAAAGAACTATGAGTGTCCCATTTGACTCCAGGCGCGGTGAATAATATCCTTACATTAGTGACAGGTCGAAAAGATACCCTCCATACCATTGTTGGCAATGTCTTCTATTTCAAACTATAGTGGAATTCATAGTAGGTTGTTCTGACTTTTATGGCCAAAAAACGGGACACTCCATCTAGACATCGATCTAGGTTTCCATACAGACATTCTAAATGTCTCCCAAAAACATGTATTTCCCCCCACCTTTCAATTTAAGCCAAAATGACTTGATTACATTTGCCCCAATGCAGAAGAAATGTTTAGGTCAAGCAAAAGTGATCTACAAGGGTATTGTTTTGAGAGTTTCTTAAGTAGACTAAGGACCATAATGTTTTTTTTTAACTGATAGAGCGCTTTCAGCGCTCTATTTGGTATGGGTGCGTTATATTCATGGTTGTCATGCACCTAAATACAAGTATATTGTTTGCAGCGTTTTATGATCATGAACATGTATCCAGTAGACTCATTTAAACACTCACTGTAGTGGAATGTTATGATATGATCATGTATGTATCGTCATGCCTGCATCTACAGAGAACAGGACGGTTTATAACCATATAATGTGTTTCTTGTTTAAGTTGCCCAAGACTGTACTTGTTTTTGCACCTCCTTGGCTTCTCGAGAAATAAATAATGAAATGCATGTTGTTTTCAAGAAATAGCAGTGTTCTCATCCTACTGCAGGTATCGGAATGCCAACTCGTTATTTTCAGATTGGAGAAGATACAAGGAATGCTTTGAAGACAGTTAGAAGCGGGAAGGGAGGATATCTTTCGTGTCTGGCTGGTCTGGGAACCAAGGCCACTTGGTGAACAAAGGAATACTAATTAAAAGAGCGTGAACCTCCCCACATAGAAAAAGTTGCAATGGAAAGTTTTACCAGGATGAAGCAAGGAATTGAATTCTATATTGTATGATGTGCAGGAATAGAGACCACGGACTTCGGCTAGCTTTCGGAGAGAAAGGAGCATCTTAGAACTGGCTCCTAGGATTAAGCACCTTAATCCATTTGACGTGAGTACTTCTCAGGAAGTCAACATGTGCTGACACCTTCGGGAATAGATGGAAGGGTATTAGATAGCATCTCCTATTAATACAGTGTAGGGACAGATTTGTTTTATTCCTAATGAGAAGAGATTTGGACTCTGCTTCCATTCTGAGTTGTATCCCGATCCTTGAATTCACCATTGTATTCTTGTTATGCCGAATTACTTATATTCGTAGAATCAGCTCTGAATTGATTTTTCTATATCTATACATGCTAATCTTACGATGTGTATACATCTTATTATTCTTGGCCTTATAATAAATTGACAAACTTAAAGAAGGAGTCTGTGGTATTTTCTGGTATGATATTACCATCATGTTATGAAGTGTTTTTCCCCTCCACCACATTTAGTAGGTAAATAAAAGATCCTGAGCGCTAATTGTTAGGAGGAAGACAGGAGTGAAATTTAGCATAATCAAATGGTAGCAGAGGATGGTTTACCTCTAAATGGTGAGGGGAAAAGAGAAATATAGGGCAGAGTAGGAAGAATCGAGGTCCGGATGCAGCAGATGGAACATCCGCGAAGAGCGGTGGAAACTGGTGTACGTTGACGGTGCGGCAGAACTAAAAGGGCGGTGTGAGTATGATAGGTTTTGTGAAGAGTGTTAGATTGCGGTGTGTTTTATTTGCGTGATGTTTTGCAGAGTTGGAATGCATGTTGAGTGATTGTGGTTATTGGTACTGGTTCAAACATGTGCGGATCAGGTGATTTGGTGAACGGGCTCAAGAGAAGTCCAAGATCCTGGGATAGTATTGTAATGTAATTGTCTGAGAAATTGTGGGAGTCATGAAGCGCTATCGACTGTTCAATTGTGCCAGGGTACTTTGTGTGAGTGTGGGAGTAAAACTGGCTGTGAGACATCCCAGGTACCGGGGGTGAATTGCAGTGAGTAAGTAACCAATGCAGGTCAGAGGTCAGAACCGATGTGTGCTCTTGTGTGAGTGTTCTATCGATCTCTTAGTGGACAGACAATTACTTGTTGTTGTAACTGTAAGTTATTGTGACTCTGGTAGGACCGGTCAGTTGGTTAATAACTTTGGGTTATACAATTACTTGTAGAAGTGAATGTGTGAGCGAGTGTACGAAGCGAAATTGTAAAGGCGGGTGAGCAAGGAGAGAGCAGTAACATCAGTGTGCGCCGCGCTGGTATTGGTTGGTTGGTGTAACTCCGCGCTGGGTTTGGTTGCTCTGTGTTGGTAGTCGAATATTGGATTGTGAGTTATAAATCGATCGATTTTCATGATGCTTTGCTTTCGGGTGTTGAGAGATTTGTGCAGAGGTGACAGAGGGACAGAGGGATGGTGACTCTGGTCGGAGTCACCATCCCAGGAAGCTCCGCCGGAGGATACCCCTGCACATTATATGGCAATGAATGTGGGCTTGCATACGATCGTTTGGCTTCAGAATTGGCATCAAATTACAGAGAAGGAAGAGGAATTGGCTTTCCCTCGTTATGGGTCATTTTGTATGGAGGTTTTGTACCAACTGAGGGGGGTGATGGCTGACCTTAAACCTCCACCTCGACCCACACAATTTGAGGCATTAGACACTTGGATGAGAGCCGCATTAGCAAAGAAACAAGAGACATAATAGGGACGAATGAGGAGAGCAATAAAGGCTTATCAAGATGCCAGCTGAAACAATGGAGAGTATACACTATAGAAGGAGAGCGCTTGTATCCCTTTTGATTGTTAGCAGGTGAGTCAGAGGGAAGGAGTAAGAAGGAAGAGGATAGTGATACAGGCAATAGTTTTCTGGACAGGCTCTTAGCAGAACGACCTCCAACTTGTGACTCTAAGTCAGAGACAGAGAGGTCACAAGCACTAGAGGAGACAGTAGGAGAATGGCATGTGGGATTAGAAGAACAGCCAACGGGAGTCAAGAGACAAATAGCCATGGTACGGATCCAGGAGGGTCAGGGGGGGTTAGATACCCCAATTATGAACAAGCCCAACCTGCAGGGAATATGCAGTTACCAGATGCTTTGTCAGTGCCAGTTACCATTGGACCAGTAGTCCCCATATATACTCCTGAAGAGAGACAAAATCACAGTCAACAGTACACAGGTGATAGGGAAGAGACACTATCTGGGGGAAGCCTTACACAAGTGGGAGCAGGTCTAGGACAGGAACCCATAGCTTATAGTACTCCATTGCCTGTTACTGCAGATCCATCATGAATAGATAGTGGGTCAGAAAGGAGACCAACAGGAATCTTAGTGAATTCGAGGTCAGATCTCCGAATGTGGGTTCAACCAGTGAGAGAGTCAATGTTGCCATGAGAAAAAATGACTAGGGCAGAACCATCTCGAGTACTGTTTGGGCCACAGGTTGTGTGTGCAGGTAATCATTGGAGGAGTAGGAGCTGGGATAGAGAAGATCGTTCAGTAGCAAAGAGGGAAGAAGGAGCAATAACGAGTAGAACACAGAGTTGTGACAGAGAAGATGTAGAAAGGGAAAGAAATCAGAAAGTGTTGCAGAGTGCAATAAAAGCGCCAATGTTGAAAGTGGTTCGGTTGAAGGTGGAAATAGATGAAGTGGTTGAAGGTAATTTGCATTTGGAAAGAATCGAGACATATGATCCAAATGAATTGTTATTTGTAGCCAAAGACATTACAAGAAAGGCAAAGCGGGCTTATGATGCCCTATGGCAGTTAACACGAAGGTATGATGTTGATTTGACAAAGACCAAGATGATGCAGGGTTTTTGCAGACTAAATTATACAGACAAGGAGTTGGAGGGAAAGCGAACTATTGGGTTGAAAACCCAGATGAGAACTGGTACTAGGCATGTGAGCTTGGAAAGCATTAGATAGATGGGAAGAGAGATGGGCCAAAAAGAAATGTGCTAAGACCGGAATAGGTACCTCCTCACCTCCAGGGGGAGGGATAGAAGCCACTGGTAATTTTCCTTTGAGAGAAGAGCAGAATGGAGGGTATGTACATGTGCCATGGAGCAGGGGTGATTTGGCTGCTTTTACAAATGATTTTCCTCGGCTGAGGGAGAAACATGCAGAATGGTACAAGCAGATAGACCGATTTGTCAAGATCTCGAAGATGTGTTTCGATTTGAACACTTGTTTGATATAGTGGTCCCGGCAGATTTGTGGGCGGCATACAAAATTGCTATTGAGTGGCCAACAGCAGAGCCACCTAGAGATTCTGTAACAAATGGTCCTGCACCTGATGAGGAAATATGAGCAAGTAATTACCTGGATGCAGTCTAAGGTGGCTCCGCAGATTGTTGATTGGCTTAAAATTGATCGTACGATGCAAGAGCCTAAGGAAACAGTGCATGATTACTACGAACAATTGTTACTGGCGTTCATACAGCATAGTGGATTGGATACTATTGATCAGAAGGATATGGGACAGTTTTTCTCCAAATTTGTGTTAGGTTTGAAATCTGATATCAGTTTGATGATACAAACCTGATATGTTGGCAGAATAAGTCAGTGGATGAAATACTGCGGAATGCCAAATATTGTAGTGATCAAGTGGAATCAGCACAAAGGAAATTGCAAGGCAAGTTATGTTGGCTCAGTTGAGAAGTGCAGACTACATGCAGAGGGTTGGATGAGGAATGGGTCGAGGCAGAGGAAGTGGCCGAGGTATGGCTCAAATGGCAACCAAACCAGGTCAGGGACGAGGAAGAGGCAAAGAGATGAGTACAAGTGAGTGGGTGGCACAACAGAAGAAGGTGACTGCTTGTCATTATTGTCACAATACGGGGCATTGGAAGCGTGAGTGTTGATTGAATCCTGCTAATCAGATTCAATATGAGGGAGAGGGACACATGTGTGAGACTCTACAGACAGTGACTAGACCTCGGTCCATGTTTGGAGGTTGCGAGCCACAAGTACAGGTGCCACAGCCTCCCAGAAAATGCATGTATAATCAGACCTACCAGCATATGCCATATTTTGAAATACAAGACAGATACGATCAATCTCAGGGCCCTCTAGAGTATCAGAGGGGGGTGCAGGAAGAATGCCTTCTCAATACCATATTGGAGGTAGATCAGAGTGGGCCATACATGAAGACAGCCAGTATTTATTCGCATTTCAGATGGGCGACCGTGTCTTAACATGGTGTAGAATCCCTCAAGGGTATACAGAAAGCCCCACCATCTTTAGCCAGTGCCTGAAAAAGAATCTTGAAGGGCTGGTGATGCCTCAGAAATCAGTCCTGGTTCAGTATATTGAAGACCTTTTGGTCACCTCAGAAAATGAGGATGCATGCAGGATAGACACAGTGGCTTTGTTAAACCATTTAGCAGAGAATGGACATAAGGTGTCTCCAAATAAACTACAGTACTGTTTGTCGGAAGTGCAGTATCTGGGACATCACATTGAGAAAGGAAGACGAAGAGTGTCACCAGATTGCATAGAGGTGATTTTGCAAATGGAAACTCCGAAAACACAAAAAGAAGCCTGCATGTTTTTGGGTATGGTCGGCTATTGTCGACAGTGGATCCCAAACTTTTCCTTACAAGCAAAGCCTCTGTTAAGATTAACACGAAAAGATATCAGTGATCCGGTACCATGTGATGAAGAATGCTTGAGCTACGAGAAAGCATATGTCGTGCCCCAGCTTTTGGAATGCCAGACTATAATAAAGTGTTTTCGCTCTTCTGCTGTGAGAAGGAGGGATGTGCATTAGCGGTCCTTGTACAGACACATGGGGGTGCCCGTTGACCAGTAGCCTATTTTTCAGCTACATTAGATCCAGTAGCTTCTGCATTGCCCGAATGTCTTAAATCTGTTGCTGCAACTGGTGTCAGCATTGAAAGATGCGAAAGCATCATGATGGGTCATCCATTAATCATTTATGTACCACATTCTGTAGAATTGTTGATGACCAGAACAAAAACACAGTATCTTACGAACAATAGGTTGACTACGTATGAGCAAGTCATTTTGGCATCTGAAAATGTTACGTTGAGCTGTTGTACTACTCTGAACCCCGCTACATTGTTGCCTGTTCCCCAAGAAGATGGAGATGACAATTGTGAAGAGAATGACTGTCTAGAGGTCACTGAACTATCAACCAAACCCAGACCTGACATTGTTGATGAACCTTTACCTGAATCTGATTTGATCCTTTTGGTTGACGGTTCATGTCTAAGAGACAATGAAGAGTACCTAAGAGCAGCATTTGCTGTATGCATCATCACCGGAGTAGTAGAAGCTGCCTGTTTGAACAGAGTATTCTCTGCTCAGGTTGCGGAAATCATTGCATTGATACGTGCCTGTACTATTTCACATGGAGTCCGAGCGACGATCTATACAGACAGCCAATATGGGTTTGGTGTAGTTCATGAGTTTGGTCAGCTATGGTCTCAAAGGGGATTTTTAACATCCTCAGGGTCTCCGATCCGAAATGGTGAATATGTGCGCCAACTATTGGACGCTTTGCAAAAGTCCAAAGCTTTTAAAGTTATGAAGTGCGATGCTCACCGAAAGGGAGAAGATTTTGTCACAAAGGGCAATAAATATGTTGACGAAGTAGCTAACTTTTGTGCTATACATGCATGTGTTTTTAATGGGCAATATACAGGAGAAGGCACAGAAGAGACCGAGCTCAGCGTGATGTTAGCTGTAGCGGGTACATGGGATGAGGTGAAGCGGTTACAGGATGAGGTCTCAGGGGAAGAAGCTGCTTCATGGGTCAGAGAAGGCTGTGAAAAGAGGGACAATGGCATTTGGGTGTCAGCCGATAACAGAGCAGTACTCCATAACAGTTTGTTGAGCCCAATGGTAAGGCAGATTCATGGAGCAGTTTATCTGGGACAAGATGCCATGGTGCCAGTGTTCAGGCACACATGGTTTAATCCACGCTTTCGTGTGATTGCTGAGCAAGTGTGTCATAGATGTGTTACGTGTAAGCAAATAAATGCAGGAAAAAGAACTGTGGTTACAATGAGTCATATTGGAAGATCAGGAAGTCCTTTTAACAGGATACAATTAGATTTTATTGAAATGCCAAGATGCAATAGGCTGAGATATGTTTCACGTTGGATTGAGGCATATCCAACTCGACGATGTGATAGTCTCACTGTGGCAAAGCTGCTGTTGCGAGAACTTATCCCGAGGTGCGGAATTCCGACTTCAGTGGAAACAGATAGAGGAACTCACTTCCATAGTGAACTCATGAAACTGTTGTGTGCTGCTTTAAACATAGACCAAAGATTACATTACAGCTACAGGCCTAAAGCATCTGGCCTGGTGGAACAGGTGAATGGCACGATCAAAATGATAGTGGCTAAGGTGTATTCATCGACTGCATTGAAGTGGCCAGATGCTTTGCCTCTTGTGCTAATGAGCCTACGTAGCACTTCTGATAGGAGAACAGGGCTATCCCCTCATGAAATACTGACAGGGAGAGCTATGAGATTGCCTATGGTGCCAGCTACAGAATTAATTAATTTCACTGATGATATGGTGTTGGACTATTGTAGGGAATGGCTGATGTGGTTAATTCTGTGTCCCACCAGGTCGAGGCTGTGACTGCATCCACCTCGAGAGACCTGCTGCATGATATAAACCCCAGAGACTGGGTTCTTGGATGCAAGCACGTGTGTAAGAGCTGTCTGGATGCCCGCTGGAGAGGACCATATCAAGTTATATTGGTCACAAGTACAGCAGTGATGTGCAGAGCGCTGCCACATTGGATTCACGCTTCGCACACCCGCAAAGTTCCAGAGCCTGTGGAGGAATCACTCATTCCTCAAGTTGCCCGAGGAACAACTGACTCTGAAGACTTACAGAGAGAACCAGAGCAAGGAGAAAGAGAAATGCCTGCGGAGGAGCAGAATACAGAGCCTGAGATTGACAACATTGTGGAAGTACCCTCTGAACCAGACACGAGTGAACGGCCTGGTGTAGAAGGAACAGACAAAGAGGAAGAGCAGAGAGCAGATGCCAGTACAGAAAAGTGGCCAGCAAGAAAAGAAAGGCTAAATATAAGACTTGCATCTGAGAAAAATCTTGCTCCGATTCCTGAAACGTCTGAATCTGAACAAAGTGAACAAGAAGATAATCCAAATGATCTAAGACACTCAGGGAAAAAAGAACACTATCTCAGAAGTACGCGTCTCCTGAGTAGACATATTTGGTTGCAGATGCAGAGCCCGAGGAATTCTGGGAGACTTGGAACTGGAACAGTGAGCTACAGAGGGGACACCCTCTCGATTGATATTCAGTTGTTAGTCCCAGGAGTTGAAGCCTTTGGAACCCTGACACTGCAAGTTCCGAATCCACCCAGATTGAGTGGGCTGCGATTTTTAATCCTTAATCAAGTTGTTTTCCCTTCTTTTGGTCAACAGCTCACTGCCTTGGAATTGGGAGACATTTGTGCTGAAATCCTGCAAATGGTTCTCTAAATACTCAGCTCTAACCTCATTAGAGATGAAGCTTGAACTGTGATCAAAGAACTCATTAGGCCTTAGAAAGAAGATAACCTAGCCCCATGTGAAAGAAGATTTAAAATTAGGGTCCTTTCATTAGAGAGAAGAATTGAGGATTAGGGCTGACTACTTCTCTACTATAGGCTTAGTATTAATGGAATAAATCTGGCAAAATACGAGTGAGAAATCAAATAAGAACATTGTGAGAAGTTGGCCTGGTATATGATGTTCACTAGTTAAAGTGACCACCTTGTACCATGCCAAGCAACCCTTATGGTGTGGTTGTAAGTCAAGCTTTTCGGACCAGCTGCCCTAGTGGTAGCGTAGGCTAAGCAGTCTTTGAGGCTAAACTCGTGAAACGTGTTAAGCAGGCTGTTTTACCAAATGTAACCCCCTTTTATACCAATGAAAGGACACCACACAAATATATATTGAAAATATATATGTATTTATTTCTCAAAGTATCCCCTAGACTCTTTATGAGCACAGGAGCACAAATCGTTAAACAAGAATACGTTAGAATACACAGAAGTTGCACTTTATATGGATAGGCCCTGGTGGCCGCTCAAACCATATACTAAAATAGTGGTATAAGTACCACGAACAGAAAAGGGAAAAGGCCTAGGGCCTCTAGAATCGCTGGGCCTACAAGGAGCTAACTTTAGTTAGTGACCAGGAGGTCCACGGGTTGCGTGTGCAGAGCAAATAGTCACACGCGTGCTCCCATAGGTTTTCAATGGGTGCGTAAAAGTTACAAAGTTACTGCAAAAAGGATCTTCCGGATGGACTATGAACTCAGGATTGGAAACACAGACACTAGAGATGATTCTCTACACTTGGGCACCGGAGTGCCAGCTTTACCTCACCCACAGGAAGCGGGTGCATAGGTCTCGAAGTGCGTCAGGTTTCTTCTCTCAGTTCAATGGAGCCTGGAGACAAAGATGCTGCAGGCGGTCGGTCCAGAAGAGATGCGGTGGATCCAAGGGTGGATCAAAGTTGTAGAAGACCTGTAAGCAGAGGGGACAGTGTTCACAGTCACTAGCCAGTGACCAGCGTGGCACCAGGTGGGTACCAGGCGATGTCGGGTGCAAACAGGAGGAAAAGGTGCAGCTTGTCTCTGCAGCCACGTGGTCCCTGAAGGTCGACGGCGTCCAGGAGTCGGTTCACGAGCTGTCCCGTGCAGGCTCTCGCTGTCGGCGACTTGATCGAAGCAAACAAGCCTTGACAAAAACAATTGTTGTGGAAAACGAAATAAGCTGATGGTTCTGACCAGCAAGGTCAGAGGGACTGCTCCTTTGGAGGGGAGCAAGGGCCAGCCTGGAGCAACCAGACCAGCAGTGTAGTTCTTGAAGTTCATCGCCAAGATCGCCACTAGCCAGCGGGCCAGCAACCGGTTAGGCGCGTCAAGTGGCAAGAAGCAGAAGGGCCCCACGCAGATCGTGGAGATGCTGGAGGGCTCACTTTTGGTGCAGATGCTGCTCGGGTGTTGGGAATCTCAGATCCCAAAGCACAACTTGGAGGGAGCCTCGGTTGTTGCGCTTGCAGCTTGTCGTGGTCTTTTCAAGATGGCTGGCTCCATGTGTCTCGGTGCCTCCACGGGTCTCCTCTTTTCAGGGACTGTGGATCGGGCGGTGAGAGGTCTGGAGGTCCAGGTCTTGTTGGTCTGTGGGCTCGGGCTCCGGCGGGAGGCGGCGGCAAAGCAGACGTTGATTCGCTGGATGGTGCTTGCGTTAGCAAGGTGGTCACTCCCTGACCACAGGGGAGATTTCCTTCAGTCTTCTGTGCAGCAGAATGTCGAAGTTCCCGTCTTCTTCTTAGTTTCAAGTTGATTCCAGGATGTCTGAAGTCTTAGGACACAGCTCCTACCTTTAAGCGGATTCTAGGGGCCGGACTACCTGCTAGGTCCCTCCCTATGGGTGGGACCAGGAAGGGGGGTGGTGACACCCCCAAACCCCAGCTCGCCCCAGGCCCGGGACTGGTGTGCCCCAGGACCGGATTGAACTGGCATATGCACCGAGGCTCCTTGTGAGCCTCAGGCATGTCTGGTTTCTTTCAAGCCCTACCTGACCAATACACAAAATCCTGTCTGGGGTGGTGCATGCACCTCCCCTGGCAGGAAACCCTTTGTCCACACCTCCCAAGCTGGAAGGACTCCCAGCAGCAGGAGGGCAGACTTGTGTCTGTGGTGGCAGCATCCATTTTGTGGAGCTGAGGCTATGTCTGATTTTACCCGGGTTTCAGGTACTGTACATGTCGTGTCCCTCTAGAAGGGTGGAATGCTAACCCCGTCGCCAGAATTGGCGAGGGGTTAGTATTCCAATTCGTATGACACCTTACTCGACATGTTTTGATAAAGCCAAACCAAAGATAGCATTTAACCGCGAGGTTCATAATGCACTTAAGAGTATATGGTATGACGATATCTGGAAACAGTAGAAGGAAGTTGTTCCGACCACTGCAGATATGCTCAGCTCATGCCAGAGCACCATCTCACATGGAACCAAGCACTCTGCCTTCAGGATTGTTAAGGCCTGCCATAGGAGTGACTTATAGGTTAGCATGTGTCCCATTTAAGGTTAGGTATAGGTATACTACACCTAAGTAAGAGGTGGTTACACCAACTTACCCCAGCTGAGTGATCAGCCAGTTGTGTCAAATTTGTTAGGCCAGGCCAGGGGTGGCACAATACATGCTTCAGCCCCTGGTAGGCCTTAGATACACCAATGCCCTGGGTACCTAGTGTATTTATTTATTTATTTATTTATTTTTGAAATTTGTAAAGCGCAGCGTTTACCCGTGGGCGTCTTGGCGCTATAACTCGGCTTAAGTCTCTTTAGGAAGCAAATAAAACATGCGACAAATGAGGCACAAAATAGGGAACTATTGGTCAAAAAGCCAGGTCTTCAGCAGTTTTCTAAATTGGACAAGTGTGGGTGTGGATCTAATAACCAGTGGGAGAGTATTCCACAGTCTTGCTGCGGTGGTAATGAAACGTCTGTCTCCCCAAGAAACGGTCTTAGTCCGTGGCACCACTAGTTGGTATGAATGTTTGGATCTTAGCTGACGGGTAGGGTGGTAGAAAGAGAGATTCTGTTTAAGGAACTCTGGCCCTAGCTGATGGAGGGCTTTAAACGTGAGACATAGTGTCTTAAATTTAATCCAGTTTTTGATCGTCAACCAATGATAATTCTTTATTACTTGCGTGATCGGTTTGAATTTGGGGGTCCCAGATAGCAGTCTTGCAGCCGCATTCTGGACCAGTTGCAGCTTAGCTAGTACCCGACATTGGGCATTTGCAAATAAACCGTTGCAATAGTCGAGCGATGATAATATCAGTGAAGTCACGACAGTTTTCCTAGCACTTTCTGGGAGAAAAGAAATTTCTTTTTTTTAAAGTTTGAGTTTATGAAATGCTGAGGAAGCTGTTTGGTTGGCATGGTTAACAAAATTTAGTTTCTCATCGAAGATGATACCTAAATTCCTAACCTTCTGGACTGGGGTTGGAATGGCTCCGAGTAATGGAGGCCACCAGATAGATGACCACATGGGCGATAGATTACCAAAAATGATCACCTCAGTCTTCTCGGAGTTCAGCCTTAGACAGTTACAGGCCATCCACTCCTTTATTGCCAACATGCCTTCCTGAAACTGGGCCGCCACTCTTTCTCCATCATTATTGATGGATAGCACCAACTGGGTATCGTCGGCATATGTTGTTAGGCTCATCCGATAGGTCTTAATGACCCTGGCTAAGTCCGACACATAGATGTTGAAAAGTGTCGGACTTAGGGATGAGCCCTGAGGAACCCCACAAGGTAGAACCAAATCGGCCGATTTGAAAGGGCCTAATGTTACGGCCTGAGTTCTACCGGCCAAAAAAGAGGCAAGCAATGCTCCTGCCTTTGTGTGAATGCCCAACTTTCTGACACGGTCATTCAAAATGGAGTGGTTGACCGTGTCGAAAGCCGCAGACAGATCAAGCAAGACCAATACCGCCGTGCCCCCCTGGTCTCTAATAGTTCTAATGTCATCTGCAGCTTTGATTAAGGCGGTCTCAGTGCTATGCAATTTCCGGAATCCGAACTGAGAATCATCCAGCAATGCGTTGTGTTCAATGTATTCTGAAACCCTGTACCAGTGTACACTGGTACAGGGGCTCACAGGGTGATCCACTTCCAATTGGTTATGCACCTAGGGTGCATAGCGTAAATTTAGTAGAGAGAACAGCAGGCTGGGGGTCTGATTGGCAGGCCCACAGCCTCAATATGTCAAAAACCAGTGAAGCAAAAAGCAAAAATTTGGGGTGACCATAGGATAGCAGACCCTACTCTCCTACACAACCCCCCCCAAACGCAGGGACATTAAACTAGCCTTGACCAGTCTCGTCTTCATGTCCTAAGTGAAAGTACCTGGAGAGACCATCTGCATTCCCATGGTCAGTACTTGGCCGGTGCTCCACTGTAAAGTCCATCCCCTGTAGGGAAATGGACCACCTAAGCAGTTTGGGGTTTTCACCCTTCATCTGATTTAGCCACAAGAGGGGCTTATGGTCGGTCTGAATCTTGAAGTGAGTGCCAAACAAGTATGGCCTCAGCTTCTTCAGGGCCCACACCACAGCAAAGGCCTCCCTCTCAATAGCTGACCAATTCTTCTCTCTGGGGGTCAACCTTCTGCTAATAAAAGCAATGGGTTGGTCTTGACCATCTACATTAAGTTGTGACAGCACAGCTCCCACACCCAACTCAGAAGCATCTGTTTGGACAATAAACTCTTTGGAGTAGTCAGGACTTTTCAGGATAGGTGCAGAGCACATGGCCTCCTTCAGGTCATCAAATGCCTTTTGACAGCTTACTGTCCACTGAACCTTTTTGGGCATCTTCTCGGATGTCAGATCATTAAGAGGAGTCACAATGGACCCATAGTTCTTAACAAACTTCCTGTAGTACCCAGTCAAGCCCAAGAAAGCTCGAACTTGAGTCTGGGTGGTTGGAGGAGACCAGTCCTTGATGGATTGTATCTTACTCTCCAGTGGTTGAACTTGGCCTCCACCTACAAGGTGGCCCAAATACACAACCTTACTCTGCCCTATCTGGCACTTAGTAGCCTTGATAGTGAGGGCTGCCCTCTGCAGAGCCTCAAGAGCCTTCTTCAGGTGGATCAGGTGATCCTCCCAGGTGGAGCTAAAGACAGCAATGTCATCCAGATATGCTGCGCAAAAGTCATCCAACCCAGTAAGGACTTGATTCACCAACCTTTGGAAGGTGGCAGGTGCATTCTTCAGACCAAAGGGCATCACCACAAATTGGTAGTGCCCACCTGGGGTTGAGAATGCTGTTTTGGCCTTAGACTCCTCAGCTAATCTGATTTGCCAATAGCCAGCTGTCAAGTCAAATGTGCTTAAAAACTTAGCAGAAGCTAGTTTGTCTATGAGCTCATCTGCCCTTGAAATAGGATGTGCATCTGTCCTAGTGACAGCATTGAGTCCTCTGTAATCCACACAGAACCTCATCTCTCTCTTGCCATCTTTGGTGTGAGGTTTGGGGACCAGAACCACTGGGCTAGCCCAGGGGCTCTCTGAGGGTTCAATGACACCTAATTCCAGCATTTTGTGTACCTCAGCCTTTATACAGTCCCTGACGTGGTCAGGTTGTCTGTAAAGCTTGTTCTTCACAGGCAGACTGTCACCAGTGTCCACCACATGGGTACACCAGTCAGTTTGGCTAGGTATCAAGGAAAACATGTATTGAAATGATTGTAGAACTTGTCTACATTCAGTCTGTTGATGATCAGTGAGGTTGCCTCCAAGGGTCACTCCTTCAACTGAGCCATCCTCAGGGTTCTGAGACAACAGGTCTGGGAGAGGGTCACTCTCTTCCTCCTGTCCCTCATCTGTAGCCATGAGCAAGCCCATGTCTGCCCTGTCAACATATGCTTTTAACCTGTTAACATGGAGTACCCTGTGGGGACTCCTGGGAGTTCCTAAGTCCACCAAGTAGGTGACCTCTCCCTTCTTTTCCAGGATTGTATGGGGTCCAGACCATCTGTCTTGGAGTGCTGCTGGGGCCACTGGCTCCAACACCCATACCTTCTGTCCTGGCTGAAACTCAACCAAGACAGCCTTTTGGTCATGCCAAGCTTTCTGTAAGGCCTGGCTTGCCTCAAGGTTTTTGGATGCCTTCTCCATATACTCAGCCATCCTGGAGCGGAGACCAAGTACATAGTCCACTATGTCTTGCTTAGGCTTTTTGAGAGGTAACTCCCATCCTTCCTTCACCAAACACAGTGGGCCTCTTTCAGGGTGCCCAAACAACAATTCAAAGGGGCTGTAGCCAACTCCTTTTTGTGGGACCTCTCTGTAAGCAAACAGAAGGCAGGGTAGAAGGATGTCCCATCTTCACCTGAGCTTTTCAGGTAATCCTTTGATCATTCCCTTTACGGTCTTGTTGAATCTCTCAACAAGCCCATTGCATTGTGGGTGATAAGGAGTGGTGAACTTGTAGTTGACACCACATTCCTTCCACATAGCTGTCAAGTATCCTGACATGAAGTTGGTACCTCTGTCAGAAACCACCTCCTTAGGAAACCCCACTCTGGAGAATACTCCCAGCAGGGCCCTGGCCACAACAGGTGCTGTAGTGGTCCTAAGGGGAATTGCCTCTGGATACCTGGTGGCATGATCCACTACCACCAGTATAAATCTGTGCCCAGATGCAGTGGGAGGATCCATGGGACCCACTATATCTATTCCCACTCTTTCAAAGGGGACCCCCACCACAGGTAGTGGTATTAGGGGGGCCTTTGTTGTGCCACCTGATTTGCCACTGGCTTGGCAGGTCACACAGGAGCGACAAAACTCCTTTGTATCTTCATTCATGTGAGGCCAGTGAAAGTGAGGGACAAGCCTGTCCCAAGTCTTGTTCTGGCCTAAGTGTCCTGCTAAAGGAATATCATGGGCCAAGGTAAGAAGGAAGCCCCTAAATTGCAGAGGTATAACCAACCTCCTGGTTGCACCAGGCTTGGGGTCTCTAGCCTCTGAATAAAGGAGCCCTTCGTCCCAATACACTTTATGGGTACCTTGAGCATTCCCAGCAGCCTCAGCAGCAGCCAGCTGTCTGAGGGGTTCAAGAGATGGACAGATTAACTGAGCCTGCCCCAAGTCAGCCCTGGAAGGCCCCCCTGTCCCCAGAAACTCAACCTGATCAGGTTCAAGCTCTTCAGGGACAGTTCCTTCAGGGTCCTCTAGATCATCTTCCTGGGAAGGCTGATGATCACCTTGAGGCAGGGGGGAAGGCACTGCTTTAACCCTCCTGTTCTTCTTCTTGGTAGGTGCTTGGTCCATTGTTCCAGGATCCAAGACCTGTGGTTCAGTGAGGCACTTTTTGGCCTGTGACCTGGTCACAGCAAGGACATGTGATGATATACCTAACATCTCTGCATGAGTCCTGTACTCCACTTCTGACCATAGAGAACTCTCTAGGTCATTGCCCAACAAACATTCTACTGGGAGGTCTGCACTAACCACAACCCTTTTGAGGCCAGTTACCCCTCCCCATGAGAAGTTAACAACTGCCACACTATGTGAAGTAGTGGCATTGCTGGCATTGGTCACCAGGTAATTCTCACCTGGTATGTACTGTCCAGGGTCCACAAAGCCTGGTGTCACCATAGTGACACTGGCACATGTGTCCCTGTAGGCTTGAGCCACTTTTTCATTAATTAAAGGAGTCTGTCTGTACTTGCCCAGGTTACTGGGGCTCACAGTCAGGGACAAATCAATGTCCCCATCACAGATCAAGACTGCCTGTGTCAGGGTTCTGTCTAAGTCAGAATCTCCTTCAGTTCCCATAGTGATTCCCACTACACCCTTTGTCTGGGGACCAACACTGCTAACAGTAGTACTGGGAGCAGGTGCCTTAGGGGCAACAGTGTTGGGGGCTCCACCCTCCTTACAATCACTAGTCCAGTGAGTTGTATTCTTGCAATGATTGCACCAGGGTTTCTTTTGACCTTCTTTCTTCTTTCCCTTGGATTGTTGTTGGGACCCACCCTTCTTAGCAGTAGTTTGGGGCCCTGTTGAAGACTTCTGGTCTTTAGATTTCTGATCTCCACCCTTTTGGTCTGTTTTCTTCTGATCACCCCCTTGGCCCTGGTTCTGGTTCTTTTGCTTAACCCTGGTTCTGACCCATTTGTCTGCCTTCTTTCCCAATTCTTGGGGAGAGGTCAGATCAGAGTCAACCAAGTGTTGATGCAGTTGCTGGTTTTGACAGTTATTTAAAATCTGTTCTCTCATCATCAAATTGTACAATCCTGTATAATCAGATACCTTACTTCCCAGCAACCAACCCTCCAAAGCCTTAGTGGCACATTCAATGTATTCAGACCAGTCCTGAGTCTGTGTCTTCTGGGTGTCTCTGAACATTAACCTGTACTGTTCAGTGGTTAAGCCTAACCCATCAACTAGGACACTCTTCAGGACTCTGTAGTTTCTGACATCCTCCTCCCTAACAGTGAGGAGTCTGTCTCTGCCTCTTCCTTCAAAGGAGAGCCAGAGGATTGCTGCCCACTGGTCTTCAGGAACCTGCTGCACTTTGCAGGCTCTCTCAAGAGCAGTCATCCATTTGTGGATGTCATCCCCACTTTTGTAGGGGGGCACAACCTTAGACAGGTTCCTATTATCAAAGACCCTATCTTTGTCCTTAGGGACAATGCTGCCACCAGTGGGTATAGACCCACTCTCTTTAGGTCGCCTAGCCTTACTCAGTTTCTCTTCCATCAGAGCTACTTCTAGCTCCTGTTTCCTGATTCTCAGCTGAGCTTCCTGCATTCTGGCCTCATGTTCCCTCCTCTGAGGGGTGGTCATCCTTCTCCTGGAGTGACCTTGAGAGCCTCTAGAGGCATGGGAAGCATTAGAGTCACCTGAGTGATTCCTTTGCCTCCCAAGCCCCTGGTTAAGTCCACTAGGGAGATCCAATAGGGTGATCCCATTGTCAGTCCCCAGTAGCCTTAAGTTAGCTGGGCCACGTATAACACTTGGCACTGGGCTAGTTCTCCCTTCATCCCCACTAACATCTGCATCCCTATCACTTTCATCCTCTGGAGTATGAATCTCATCTAAGGGGTGATTATTGGAAAGGGGTACCTCAGTAGCGTCTTCAGAAGGGGGGCCTCCTGTTCCAGTCCCTAAGGGGCCTAACTGGGAGGCTTTCCTGAGAGCTTTCTGATCTTCATCAGCCTGTAAAAGCTCTCTGAGTTCAGCAGAAGTAGGATTCTTGGGCTGTTTAAGGCCCCTGATATTTGCCAACTGCCTGAGCTCATTTTGATTAAGGGTAGCAAAGATGGATGGTGCCCTCTGGGGGTCACTCTCGACAGAGATGGGTACAGTGGACCCCTCTGCCCCAGCCATTGCTCTTAAGTGTGGGTGGATGTGTTGCAATCTACCTACACTTGGGTTTACCTACTAAACCTATCTAGTAGTTGTAGTCAGGGTGTGCTACTCCCTTTGCCCTACAACAACTAAGTTCAGTAGAACTTAAGTATATCTATTCTTGTTTTATATGTACCTAAAGGTACCTGTATGATCTTTCAATTGGTAACAAAGAGATTACAGAGGTAAAACACAGCAAGCTCAAATCCAACCGCTGCTCACCAATGTGAGAAGTTGGCCTGGTATATGATGTTCACTAGTTAAAGTGACCACCTTGTACCATGCCAAGCAACCCTTATGGTGTGGTTGTAAGTCAAGCTTTTCGGACCAGCTGCCCTAGTGGTAGCGTAGGCTAAGCAGTCTTTGAGGCTAAACTTGTGAAACGTGTTAAGCAGGCTGTTTTACCAAATGTAACCCCCTTTTATACCAATGAAAGGACACCACACAGATATATATTGAAAATATATATGTATTTATTTCTCAAAGTATCCCCTAGACTCTTTATGAGCACAGGAGCACAAATCGTTAAACAAGAATACGTTAGAATACACAGAAGTTGCACTTTATATGGATAGGCCCTGGTGGCCGCTCAAACCATATACTAAAATAGTGGTATAAGTACCACGAACAGAAAAGGGAAAAGGCCTAGGGCCTCTAGAATCGCTGGGCCTACAAGGAGCTAACTTTAGTTAGTGACCAGGAGGTCCACGGGTTGCGTGTGCAGAGCAAATAGTCACACGCGTGCTCCCATAGGTTTTCAATGGGTGCGTAAAAGTTACAAAGTTACTGCAAAAAGGATCTTCCAGATGGACTATGAACTCAGGATTGGAAACACAGACACTAGAGATGATTCTCTACACTTGGGCACCGGAGTGCCAGCTTTACCTCACCCACAGGAAGCGGGTGCATAGGTCTCGAAGTGCGTCAGGTTTCTTCTCTCAGTTCAATGGAGCCTGGAGACAAAGATGCTGCAGGCGGTCGGTCCAGAAGAGATGCGGTGGATCCAAGGGTGGATCAAAGTTGTAGAAGACCTGTAAGCAGAGGGGACAGTGTTCACAGTCACTAGCCAGTGACCAGCGTGGCACCAGGTGGGTACCAGGCGATGTCGGGTGCAAACAGGAGGAAAAGGTGCAGCTTGTCTCTGCAGCCACGTGGTCCCTGAAGGTCGACGATGTCCAGGAGTCGGATCACGAGCTGTCCCATGCAGGCTCTCGCTGTCGGCGGTACCGGCGACTTGATCGAAGCAAACAAGCCTTGGCAAAAACAATTGTTGTGGAAAACGAAATAAGCTGATGGTTCTGACCAGCAAGGTCAGAGGGACTGCTCCTTTGGAGGGGAGCAAGGGCCAGCCTGGAGCAACCAGACCAGCGGTGTAGTTCTTGAAGTTCGTCGCCAAGATGGCCACTAGCCAGCGGGCCAACAACCGGTTAGGCGCGTCGAGTGGCAAGATGCAGAAGGGCCCCACGCAGATCGTGGAGATGCTGGAGGGCTCACTTTTGGTGCAGATGCTGCTCGGGTGTTGGGAATCTCAGATCCCAAAGCACAACTTGGAGGGAGCCTCGGTTGTTGCGCTTGCAGCTTGTCGTGGTCTTTTCAAGATTGCTGGCTCCATGTGTCTCGGTGCCTCCACGGGTCTCCTCTTTTCAGGGACTGTGGATCGGGCGGTGAGAGGTCTGGAGGTCCAGGTCTTGTTGGTCTGTGGGCTCGGGCTCCAGCGGGAGGCGGCGGCAAAGCAGACGTTGATTCGCTGGATGGTGCTTGCGTTAGCAAGGTGGTCACTCCCTGACCACAGGGGAGATTTCCTTCAGTCTTCTGTGCAGCAGAATGTTGAAGTTCCCGTCTTCTCTTAGTTTCAAGTTGATTCCAGGATGTCTGAAGTCTTAGGACACAGCTCCTACCTTTAAGCGGATTCTAGGGGCCGGACTACCTGCTAGGTCCCTCCCTATGGGTGGGACCAGGAAGGGGGGTGGTGACACCCCCAATCCTTTGTCCAGCTCGCCCCAGGCCCGGGACTGGTGTGCCCCAGGACCGGATTGAACTGGCATATGCACCGAGGCTCCTTGTGAGCCTCAGGCATGTCTGGTTTCTTTCAAGCCCTACCTGACCAATACACAAAATCCTGTCTGGGGTGGTGCATGCACCTCCCCTGGCAGGAAACCCTTTGTCCACACCTCCCAAGCTGGAAGGACTCCCAGCAGCAGGAGGGCAGACTTGTGTCTGTGGTGGCAGCATCCATTTTGTGGAGCTGAGGCTATGTCTGATTTTACCCGGGTTTCAGGTACTGTACATGTCGTGTCCCTCTAGAAGGGTGGAATGCTAACCCCGTCGCCAGAATTGGCGAGGGGTTAGTATTCCAATTCGTATGACACCTTACTCGACATGTTTTGATAAAGCCAAACCAAAGATAGCATTTAACCGCGAGGTTCATAATGCACTTAAGAGTATATGGTATGACGATATCTGGAAACAGTAGAAGGAAGTTGTTCCGACCACTGCAGATATGCTCAGCTCATGCCAGAGCACCATCTCACATGGAACCAAGCACTCTGCCTTCAGGATTGTTAAGGCCTGCCATAGGAGTGACTTATAGGTTAGCATGTGTCCCATTTAAGGTTAGGTATAGGTATACTACACCTAAGTAAGAGGTGGTTACACCAACTTACCCCAGCTGAGTGATCAGCCAGTTGTGTCAAATTTGTTAGGCCAGGCCAGGGGTGGCACAATACATGCTTCAGCCCCTGGTAGGCCTTAGATACACCAATGCCCTGGGTACCTAGTGTACACTGGTACAGGGGCTCACAGGGTGATCCACTTCCAATTGGTTATGCACCTAGGGTGCATAGTGTAAATTTAGTAGAGAGAACAGCAGGCTGGGGGTCTGATTGGCAGGCCCACAGCCTCAATATGTCAAAAACCAGTGAAGCAAAAAGCAAAAATTTGGGGTGACCATAGGATAGCAGACCCTACTCTCCTACACAACCCCCCCCAAACGCAGAGACATTAAACTAGCCTTGACCAGTCTCGTCTTCATGTCCTAAGTGGAAGTACCTGGAGAGACCATCTGCATTCCCATGGTCAGTACCTGGCCGGTGCTCCACTGTAAAGTGCATCCCCTGTAGGGAAATGGACCACCTAAGCAGTTTGGGGTTTTCACCCTTCATCTGATTTAGCCACAAGAGGGGCTTATGGTCGGTCTGAATCTTGAAGTGAGTGCCAAACAAGTATGGCCTCAGCTTCTTCAGGGCCCACACCACAGCAAAGGCCTCCCTCTCAATAGCTGACCAATTCTTCTCTCTGGGGGTCAACCTTCTGCTAATAAAAGCAATGGGTTGGTCTTGACCATCTACATTAAGTTGTGACAGCACAGCTCCCACACCCAACTCAGAAGCATCTGTTTGGACAATAAACTCTTTGGAGTAGTCAGGACTTTTCAGGATAGGTGCAGAGCACATGGCCTCCTTCAGGTCATCAAATGCCTTTTGACAGCTTACTGTCCACTGAACCTTTTTGGGCATCTTCTTGGATGTCAGATCATTAAGAGGAGTCACAATGGACCCATAGTTCTTAACAAACCTCCTGTAGTACCCAGTCAAGCCCAAGAAAGCTCGAACTTGAGTCTGGGTGGTTGGAGGAGACCAGTCCTTGATGGATTGTATCTTACTCTCCAGTGGTTGAACTTGGCCTCCACCTACAAGGTGGCCCAAATACACAACCTTACTCTGCCCTATCTCGCACTTAGTAGCCTTGATAGTGAGGCCTGCCCTCTGCAGAGCCTCAAGAGCCTTCTTCAGGTGGATCAGGTGATCCTCCCAGGTGGAGCTAAAGACAGCAATGTCATCCAGATATGCTGCGCAAAAGTCATCCAACCCAGTAAGGACTTGATTCACCAACCTTTGGAAGGTGGCGGGTGCATTCTTCAGACCAAAGGGCATCACCACAAATTGGTAGTGCCCACCTGGGGTTGAGAATGCTGTTTTGGCCTTAGACTCCTCAGCTAATCTGATTTGCCAATAGCCAGCTGTCAAGTCAAATGTGCTCAAAAACTTAGCAGAAGCTAGTTTGTCAATGAGCTCATCTGCCCTTGGAATAGGATGTGCATCTGTCCTAGTGACAGCATTGAGTCCTCTGTAATCCACACAGAACCTCATCTCTCTCTTGCCATCTTTGGTGTGAGGTTTGGGGACCAGAACCACTGGGCTAGCCCAGGGGCTCTCTGAGGGTTCAATGACACCTAATTCCAGCATTTTGTGTACCTCAGCCTTTATACAGTCCCTGACGTGGTCAGGTTGTCTGTAAAGCTTGTTCTTCACAGGCAGACTGTCACCAGTGTCCACCACATGGGTACACCAGTCAGTTTGGCTAGGTATCAAGGAAAACATGTATTGAAATGATTGTAGAACTTGTCTACATTCAGTCTGTTGATGATCAGTGAGGTTGCCTCCAAGGGTCACTCCTTCAACTGAGCCATCCTCAGGGTTCTGAGACAACAGGTCTGGGAGAGGGTCACTCTCTTCCTCCTGTCCCTCATCTGTAGCCATGAGCAAGCCCATGTCTGCCCTGTCAACATATGCTTTTAACCTGTTAACATGGAGTACCCTGTGGGGACTCCTGGGAGTTCCTAGGTCCACCAAGTAGGTGACCTCTCCCTTCTTTTCCAGGATTGTATGGGGTCCAGACCATCTGTCTTGGAGTGCTGCTGGGGCCACTGGCTCCAACACCCATACCTTCTGTCCTGGCTGAAACTCAACCAAGACAGCCTTTTGGTCATGCCAAGCTTTCTGTAAGGCCTGGCTTGCCTCAAGGTTTTTGGATGCCTTCTCCATATACTCAGCCATCCTGGAGCGGAGACCAAGTACATAGTCCACTATGTCTTGCTTAGGCTTTTTGAGAGGTAACTCCCATCCTTCCTTCACCAAACACAGTGGGCCTCTTACAGGGTGCCAAAACAACAATTCAAAGGGGCTGTAGCCAACTCCTTTTTGTGGGACCTCTCTGTAAGCAAACAGAAGGCAGGGTAGAAGGATGTCCCATCTTCGCCTGAGCTTTTCAGGTAATCCTTTGATCATACCCTTTACGGTCTTGTTGAATCTCTCAACAAGCCCATTGCATTGTGGGTGATAAGGAGTGGTGAACTTGTAGTTGACACCACATTCCTTCCACATAGCTGTCAAGTATCCTGACATGAAGTTGGTACCTCTGTCAGAAACCACCTCCTTAGGAAACCCCACTCTGGAGAATACTCCCAGCAGGGCCCTGGCCACAACAGGTGCTGTAGTGGTCCTAAGGGGAATTGCCTCTGGATACCTGGTGGCATGATCCACTACCACCAGTATAAATCTGTGCCCAGATGCAGTGGGAGGATCCATGGGACCCACTATATCTATTCCCACCCTTTCAAAGGGGACCCCCACCACAGGTAGTGGTATTAGGGGGGCCTTTGTTGTGCCACCTGATTTGCCACTGGCTTGGCAGGTCACACAGGAGCGACAAAACTCCTTTGTATCTTCATTCATGTGAGGCCAGTGAAAGTGAGGGACAAGCCTGTCCCAAGTCTTGTTCTGGCCTAAGTGTCCTGCTAAAGGAATATCATGGGCCAAGGTAAGAAGGAAGCCCCTAAATTGCAGAGGTATAACCAACCTCCTGGTTGCTCCAGGCTTGGGGTCTCTAGCCTCTGAATAAAGGAGCCCTTCGTCCCAATACACTTTATGGGTACCTTGAGCATTCCCAGCAGCCTCAGCAGCAGCCAGCTGTCTGAGGGGTTCAAGAGATGGACAGATTAACTGAGCCTGCCCCAAGTCAGCCCTGGAAGGTCCCCCTGTCCCCAGAAACTCAACCTGATCAGGTTCAAGCTCTTCAGGGACAGTTCCTTCAGGGTCCTCTAGATCATCTTCCTGGGAAGGCTGATGATCACCTTGAGGCAGGGGGGAAGGCACTGCTTTAACCCTCCTGTTCTTCTCCTTGGTAGGTGCTTGGTCCATTGTTCCAGGATCCAAGACCTGTGGTTCAGTGAGGCACTTTTTGGCCTGTGACCTGGTCACAGCAAGGACATGTGATGATATACCTAACATCTCTGCATGAGTCCTGTACTCCACTTCTGGCCATAGAGAACTCTCTAGGTCATTGCCCAACAAACATTCTACTGGGAGGTCTGCACTAACCACAACCCTTTTGAGGCCAGTTACCCCTCCCCATGAGAAGTTAACAACTGCCACACTATGTGAAGTAGTGGCATTGCTGGCATTGGTCACCAGGTAATTCTCACCTGGTATGTACTGTCCAGGGTCCACAAAGCCTGGTGTCACCATAGTGACACTGGCACATGTGTCCCTGTAGGCTTGAGCCACTTTTTCATTAATTAAAGGAGTCTGTCTGTACTTGCCCAGGTTACTGGGGCTCACAGTCAGGGACAAATCAATGTCCCCATCACAGATCAAGACTGCCTGTGTCAGGGTTCTGTCTAAGTCAGAATCTCCTTCAGTTCCCATAGTGATTCCCACTACACCCTTTGTCTGGGGACCAACACTGCTAACAGTAGTACTGGGAGCAGGTGCCTTAGGGGCAACAGTGTTGGGGGCTCCACCCTTCTTACAATCACTAGTCCAGTGAGTTTTATTCTTACAATGATTGCACCAGGGTTTCTTTTGACCTTCTTTCTTCTTTCCCTTGGATTGTTGTTGGGACCCACCCTCCTTAGCAGTAGTTTGGGGCCCTGTTGAAGACTTCTGGTCTTTAGATTTCTGATCTCCACCCTTTTGGTCTGTTTTCTTCTGATCACCCCCTTGGTCCTGGTTCTGGTTCTTTTGCTTAACCCTGGTTCTGACCCATTTGTCTGCCTTCTTTCCCAATTCTTGGGGAGAGGTCAGATCAGAGTCAACCAAGTGTTGATGCAGTTGCTGGTTTTGACAGTTATTTAAAATCTGTTCTCTCATCATCAAATTGTACAATCCTGTATAATCAGATACCTTACTTCCCAGCAACCAACCCTCCAAAGCCTTAGTGGCACATTCAATGTATTCAGACCAGTCCTGAGTCTGTGTCTTCTGGGTGTCTCTGAACATTAACCTGTACTGTTCAGTGGTTAAGCCTAACCCATCAACTAGGACACTCTTCAGGACTCTGTAGTTTCTGACATCCTCCTCCCTAACAGTGAGGAGTCTGTCTCTGCCTCTTCCTTCAAAGGAGAGCCAGAGGATTGCTGCCCACTGGTCTTCAGGAACCTGCTGCACTTTGCAGGCTCTCTCAAGAGCAGTCATCCATTTGTGGATGTCATCCCCACTTTTGTAGGGGGGCACAACCTTAGACAGGTTCCTATTATCAAAGACCCTATCTTTGTCCTTAGGGACAATGCTGCCACCAGTGGGTATAGACCCACTCTCTTTAGGTCGCCTAGCCTTACTCAGTTTCTCTTCCATCAGAGCTACTTCTAGCTCCTGTTTCCTGATTCTCAGCTGAGCTTCCTGCATTCTGGCCTCATGTTCCCTCCTCTGAGGGGTGGTCATCCTTCTCCTGGAGTGACCTTGAGAGCCTCTAGAGGCATGGGAAGCATTAGAGTCACCTGAGTGATTCCTTTGCCTCCCAAGCCCCTGGTTAAGTCCACTAGGGAGATCCAATAGGGTGATCCCATTGTCAGTCCCCAGTAGCCTTAAGTTAGCTGGGCCACGTATAACACTTGGCACTGGGCTAGTTCTCCCTTCATCCCCACTAACATCTGCATCCCTATCACTTTCATCCTCTGGAGTATGAATCTCATCTAAGGGGTGATTATTGGAAAGGGGTACCTCAGTAGCGTCTTCAGAAGGGGGGCCTCCTGTTCCAGTCCCTAAGGGGCCTAACTGGGAGGCTTTCCTGAGAGCTTTCTGATCTTCATCAGCCTGTAAAAGCTCTCTGAGTTCAGCAGAAGTAGGATTCTTGGGCTGTTTAAGGCCCCTGATATTTGCCAACTGCCTGAGCTCATTTTGATTAAGGGTAGCAAAGATGGATGGTGCCCTCTGGGGGTCACTCTCGACAGAGATGGGTACAGTGGACCCCTCTGCCCCAGCCATTGCTCTTAAGTGTGGGTGGATGTGTTGCAATCTACCTACACTTGGGTTTACCTACTAAACCTATCTAGTAGTTGTAGTCAGGGTGTGCTACTCCCTTTGCTCTACAACAACTAAGTTCAGTAGAACTTAAGTATATCTATTCTTGTTTTATATGTACCTAAAGGTACCTGTATGATCTTTCAATTGGTAACAAAGAGATTACAGAGGTAAAACACAGCAAGCTCAAATCCAACCGCTGCTCACCAATGTGAGAAGTTGGCCTGGTATATGATGTTCACTAGTTAAAGTGACCACCTTGTACCATGCCAAGCAACCCTTATGGTGTGGTTGTAAGTCAACCTTTTCGGACCAGCTGCCCTAGTGGTAGCGTAGGCTAAGCAGTCTTTGAGGCTAAACTTGTGAAACGTGTTAAGCAGGCTGTTTTACCAAATGTAACCCCCTTTTATACCAATGAAAGGACACCACACAGATATATATTGAAAATATATATGTATTTATTTCTCAAAGTATCCCCTAGACTCTTTATGAGCACAGGAGCACAAATCGTTAAACAAGAATACGTTAGAATACACAGAAGTTGCACTTTATATGGATAGGCCCTGGTGGCCGCTCAAACCATATACTATTTTTTTTTTTTTTTTTTTTGTTGAAACCGTTTATTTCAATCTCAAGTATATACAAGTATGGGCCTACAACCTTCCGGCCGGCCGCTATAGTGTCAGGAGCACCTGACAAACTTACAAAAGGGCACTTGGCGTTACAAAGAGGCAAATCAGGAGACATCAACGACGTAAGCCACATGACTCTAAGCCCACAATACGGTTTCATTTTATACACACGCAACAACATAGAAAAACACACCCGCAAGGCAACCCGCAATCGAAGGTAACACACGTGCTCCTCGAATAAGGGACCCCGACCATCCACAGGAATCTGAAGAGGGGGAAGGGAAACAAGTCCAGGACTGGGGGAACTCTGTGCCCGGGGCTGGGGGAGGGGGTCAACTAGGGGGACGGAGCCGGTGAGGCAGCAGGGAGCAGTGGTGGCTCGCAAATACCCCCGCGGTAGGCGTTCCAGGGGCCCCATATTTTCACCCACGCCCCAGGCTTGCCCCTCGCCACATACACCACCTTTTCTCGGAACATGCACCAATCCATATGTTCTTTCCAGGCCGACACCGCCGGGGGCCGCTGGGATCCCCACAGTTGAGCGATGTCACGCTTAGCTATCATATATCCCAGAGTCACCCATCGCGTCTGCGGAACCGAGTAATCAGTTGGTTCCCACACATTCAGCAAGCATCTCCTCGCTTCAGGCAACAGTGCGACATGCGTAACCAGACGCAGGACCTCATGCACACCACGCCAGAATCGCTCCACCTTCGGGCATTCCCACAAAATATGCAAAAAAGTCGCCAAAGCACCACACCCACGCTTACACAACCCATCCTCAGCATAACCCATACGCAGAAGCCTTGGCCCCGTCATGTAAACCCGGTGGAGTATCTTAAGCTGGACGAAACGAAGGCGAGCCGGTATGGCCACCTCCTTCGGAGAGGCCACCGCGAAAATCCAGTCCTCGTCGTCCAGCTCCAGCCCGTCGGCAACCCAAGCCTCACGGAGGCCGGTCAGCAGGCCCGAGCGGTCATTAATCAATTTTTTGTAAATGAGAGAGATCGTGCTATCCGGAACGTGGCCATCCAGCACTCTATCCTCCAGGGGGGAAGACTCCGGGATGGAGGCGACGTCTGGGAAGACGGAGCCCAGCGCATGACGGACCTGCAAGTACCGAAAGTATTCACTGCCCTGCAGCTGAAACTCCGTCTGCAGCGTCTCGAACGTTTTAAATCCCCCTCTCGTCCAGAGGTCCCCCACTTTACTGATGCCAATCGTGTCCCACTTCTCGAAGCCCTTCGAGGTCCACAGGGAGCCCAACCGCTGAGGCGCATACAACGGCGACGCCCGGGTCAAACGGTCCTTCCACCCCATAGCTGCATTGGCCGCGTGCCACACCCGCACCATGACACGCGTGGGCCCCGTCAAGCGGGGATCCGGCGCGCCAGAGTAGAGTGCTCGATTGTAGTCGCCACCGGGCAGGAGCATCTTGTCCATTTCAAATGCCGGGTTCAAGGCGGGCCCATAGAGGCCGTGATTAATTGCAGCTAGCTGGGAGGCCCAGTAATACCGCTTAATGTCCGGGAGGGCAATCCCCCCGTCATACCACGGGAGCGTCAACTTCGCCAGGGCTATACGCGGCCTCCCGTCCCAGAACAGGCGGCGCTGTAGACTCTCCACCTCACGGAAGTAGCGCGCCGGGACTAGGTCCATAGTGTTCTGGAGAGCGTACAGGAAGCGCGGCAACGACATCATCTTAAACAATGCCGCCCGGCCGAGCGGCGAAAGCGGCAGGTGCCGCCAGCGCGCGACGTCCTCCTTCAAGCGTTGGACGGGGGGAAGCAAGTTTCGCTCGTAGCGGGCCACCGGGTCCAGCGTGATATAGACACCCAGGTACCGAAACCCCTGCGAAGCAATTTGGATCGGACATCCCCGCGGGAGGACGGGAGCCTCCCCGGAAAGCACATAGACACATGATTTAGCCCAGTTGATGACAAGGCCTGAGTTACGGCCAAAGGAGCGCAGGACATCAACCAGGACAATCAGTGATTTGCGCGGGGAGGCTAGGTACAAAAGGATATCGTCAGCGTAGAGGGACACGCGGTCCTCATACTCGGGGGTCCAACGGAGACCACGGATGGAAGGGTGCCACCGCAGCCACTCCGCCAGGGGTTCCAAGGCCAATGCAAACAGGAGCGGCGACAAGGGGCAACCCTGTCGCGTGCCCCGTCCCAGCGCGAACGGGGCCGAGACTCGCCCATTCACTACCACCTGCGCTAACGGGCCCGAGTACAACAATTTGACCCAGCTGATGAATCCCGGTCCAAAACCAAATTTCGCCAGCATCGCCCAAATGTATGGCCACTCGAGCGTGTCAAACGCCATGGTGGCGTCTAAGGACGCCAAGATGGCCGGCTCCCGCACAAACGGAACACGCGCGAGCACCCCGTGCAAGCGCCGCAGATTGAGGGCCGTGTTGCGATGGGGGATAAAGCCAGACTGGTCTTGGTGGACCAAATCGCCCACCACGCCGACCAGCCGGTTGGCAAGCACCTTGGCAAGGATTTTGGGCTCCGCATTCAAGAGCGAGATAGGCCGATAGGAGGTAACCCGGTCTCGGGGTTTCCCCTCCTTGTGAATCACCACGATTGTAGCCAGACGTTGGTCCGGCGGGAGGGAGCCCCGCGAGTGGGCCGCAAGGAACATCGCGCGGAGGTGGGATGCCAGTACGTCCGGTCGCAGCTTATACAACTCGATAGGGATGCCGTTCGGGCCCATGGCCTTGCCAGATGCAACCGAGCGTATAGCGAGGGCAATTTCGTCCGAGGTAGGAGCAGCATCCAACGACTCCCTGTCCTCCACCGAAAGGGAGGGCAGCGCGATATCTCGAAGCAGGGCCTGAGAATCCGCCTCCGAGCAGGGAGAGACCGGGGAATACACCTCGCGGAAATAATCCGCGAAGCAAGAGACAATGTCTTCTGGCTCGGTGACACGTACACCATCCATCCTCTCAATCAGCGGAACCACACGACTCGCTCTCTCCCTTTTATCCAACCACGCAATCAATTTACCGGCCTTATCACCCACATCATACAGTCGCCCCTGTTGCTCTCTACTGAGGCCCCTGGCTGCCTCCGTGACGAGGGCCCTATAGGCCGCTTGCTTAAGGTGTAGAACTTGCAGTGCAGCATCCGTCACCCCACTCCCCAAATCACCCTCTAGTTCAGTAATTTCGGCCTCCACTCGGGTCACCTCCTCCTGCTCGCGCCTCCGGGCATGGGATATGAAGGAGAGGGCCTCCCCCCTAATAACTGTCTTGAAGGCCTCCCAAAGGGAGATAGCCGAAGGGACAGACCCCACATTCTCCTCGAAATACCGCTGCAAGGATTTAATCAGGTCAGCGCGAATAGTGGGGTCACGCAGATACCAGGCATTGATTGGAGCTATCCTGCCCTCCCCCCTCGGGAGGACACCAAAGTGCAACAGGAGCGGGGAGTGATCTGAAATACCCTGCGCCAGGTGGCGCACCTCTCCCACCCTCCCAGCATAGGCCGCAGGGACAAGGATATGATCAAGCCGCGAGAGGCTACCATGGGCACCCGAATGGAAGGTGTATTGCAGCTGCGTGGGATGTTTTAAGCGCCAGCAGTCCACCAATCCCAATGTATCTAAAAGGCCGGACAGCCACGCCTGCGCCCCGGGGAGGTCCCTAGGGGGGTGACGATCCATAGTCCCAGAAACCACCGCATTGAAATCCCCCCCAACCACCAGAAGCCCCCCCGGAAGGTCAAGGAGGAGGCGCCCCAGGTCCGCAAAAGTAGTAGACTGTAGCCCCAGTGGGACATACACTGAAACAAAGACAATCACTTTGCCCTCCATTCTCCCCACCAAGGCAGTGTAGCGTCCCCTCTCATCATGGCGCACCTCATCTATTTCCAGCGGGAGCGAGTTCTTAACCATGATGCCCACCCCCCGCGAGCCAGACGTGAAGCCCGAGTGGGCCACCAAGATAGCCACGCCGATTCATGGCAAAAAAGGAATTACCAATAAGGTGTGTCTCCTGCAGAAAGACCACATCTGGCGAAATTCGTTTCAGATACTGCAGGACCACACCTCGCTTAATCCTATCCCCCAGTCCATTAACGTTCCAAGACAACAACGTCAAGTCCCTACCCCCCATCACATACGGAAGCCATCACTCGTCCCCCCGAGAGCACATCAAAAACACCAATACAGTAAAGGGTTTGCCTTGCGGTAAAAACGAACAACACCCCACCCCAACCCACCCGTCCTAACAGAACTTCCCCCTCCCTGCATCCCTGCATGAGCCCGAACAGCCCCCCAAAGTGCAGTGTGCCTGTCGCCCCATAGATGAAAACACTAACTAGTCCCCCAGAGGAGGAGGGAAAGCCCCCAAGAGACCCCGTACGACCTCCACGGGAGGGGAACTTACACAATCAGTCAATGATGACAATAATGTTGTCCAGAGCAAGGCCTACTATTAGTCCCTCAGTCCTGATCCGGCAAGCCCTCCCCACCAACCGCGCCTCCCCCACCCCCCCGGCCCCGGTCCCCGGGCAAAGTGTCCAACCAGTCCCCGGCCGCCTCGGGACGATCAAAAAAGTGCGTGCGGCCATCCACCTCTACCCTCAACTTCGCTGGAAAAAGCATCGCATACTTGAGGTTCAGGTCCCGTAGGCGACGTTTGACTCCGAGAAAACTCAGTCTCTGCTTCTGGACCGCCGGAGTAAAATCAGGATAGAAGTTTACGTCCATATTGTCGAGTCTGACCGGTCCTTGCTGCCTAGAAGTCTGCAGGATAGCGTCTCTGTCCCGAAAGTTGAAGATCCAGGCAATGAGAGGCCTCGGAGGGGCTCCGATCTTAGGTCTCCCTCCGGGGACCCTGTGGGCACGTTCCACTGCGAAGAGTTTACTCAGCCCCCGGGGCCGGAGATGGGTGAGGATCAGGTCCTCCACAAACAGATCCGCCGCCTCCTCCTCACGTCCCTCCGGCACCCCGACAATGCGAACATTATTCCTCCGGGCCCGACCCTCGGAATCTTCCAGTCGACGATCCATCAGGGCGCTCGCCTGGCCCAGTCGGCGCACCTCCTTTTGGGGGGCCGCCACGTCCGTTGTGAGGCCCGAGGTGGTGTGGGCCAAAGAGTCGACCCGGTCATTCGTCTTGGACAGATCGGCCCTCACCAGGCCCACATCCACGAGGACCGAGTCAATCTTTTGCGCCAGAGTGTCAAAGCGCTGGTCCACTGAGGCCTTCATCTCGGCGATGGCGCCCATGACGTCCCGGAGGGTCAGATCCGTGGGCAAAGCAGGGGCATCAGTCGGGCCAACGGGGGACCGACGCGGCGCCTCTGGAGATCCCTTCTGGAGGGTGTAGCGGTCCATGTTGTTAGACTGAGGGGCTGCGCCACGGCGGGTCGATTTCACCTTTGCCCGGTCGCCATCTTGTTTCGTGGACATGGCTCCAGTCCCCAAATCGTGCCAATCTCCTTAAAAAGGGCTGACAGACCGGTTCACGGGCTCCGGGGGAGGGTGACCACAGCTCCGAAGGACGGATCACAGCTGGCGGGCCGGCAGGGCACCCCGATGAAGTCACACCACCGCACGCCGCCTCGCGACCCTACCTCGCTTGGCAGCAAGGAGGGCGCGAAAGTGAAAGTGCGGGGTACGCGAATCGCCCAGCCTCGCCCGCCGCTGTTGCTCACTTTGTCTCCGGATCGCCCCACAACTCCAATCCGGGGGGCCGGCGTGGAGAAGGCCGCAAACCTCAATCGATGCTCCCACCGGTGTCCGAGGTCCGATTTGGAAACGGAAAACGGGTGGCACCTCAGCTCGGTCTCACGAACACAGTCCCCTCATCTAGGACAGGATATAATCAGGATTTATGCAGGAGGTCGCGAAGGTCCTCGGGAGCCTCGCACCTACGCGGCCATCTTGGTTGCGCGCTAGGCTCCTCCTCCTCAAACCATATACTAAAATAGTGGTATAAGTACCACGAACAGAAAAGGGAAAAGGCCTAGGGCCTCTAGAATCGCTGGGCCTACAAGGAGCTAACTTTAGTTAGTGACCAGGAGGTCCACGGGTTGCGTGTGCAGAGCAAATAGTCACACGTGTGCTCCCATAGGTTTTCAATGGGTGCGTAAAAGTTACAAAGTTACTGCAAAAAGGATCTTCCGGATGGACTATGAACTCAGGATTGGAAACACAGACACTAGAGATGATTCTCTACACTTGGGCACCGGAGTGCCAGCTTTACCTCACCCACAGGAAGCGGGTGCATAGGTCTCGAAGTGCGTCTGGTTTCTTCTCTCTGTTCAATGGAGCCTGGAGACAAAGATGCTGCAGGCGGTCGGTCCAGAAGAGATGCGGTGGATCCAAGGGTGGATCGAAGTTGTAGAAGACCTGTAAGCAGAGGGGACAGTGTTCACAGTCACTAGCCAGTGACCAGCGTGGCACCAGGTGGGTACCAGGCAATGTCGGGTGCAAACAGGAGGAAAAGGTGCAGCTTGTCTCTGCAGCCACGTGGTCCCTGAAGGTCGACGATGTCCAGGAGTCGGTTCACGAGCTGTCCCACGCATGCTCTCGCTGTCGGCGGTGTCGGCGACTTGATCGAAGCAAACAAGCCTTGGCAAAAACAATTGTTGTGGAAAACAAAATAAGCTGATGGTTCTGACCAGCAAGGTCAGAGGGACTGCTCCTTTGGAGGGGAGCAAGGGCCAGCCTGGAGCAACCAGACCAGCGGTGTAGTTCTTGAAGTTCGTCGCCAAGATGGGCACTAGCCAGCGGGCCAGCAACCGGTTAGGCGTTTCGAGTGGCAAGATGCAGAAGGGCCCCACGCAGATCGTGGAGATGCTGGAGGGCTCACCTTTGGTGCAGATGCTGCTCGGGTGTTGGGCTTCTCAGATCCCAAAGCACAACTTGGAGGGAGCCTTGGTTGTTGCGCTTGCAGCTTGTCGTGGTCTTTTCAAGATGGCTGGCTCCACGTGTCTCGGTGCCTCCACGGGTCTTCTTTTTTCAGGGACTGTGGATCTGGCGGTGAGAGGTCTGGAGGTCCAGGTCTTGTCGGTCTCTGGGCTCGGGCTCCGGCGGGAGGTGGCGGCAAAGCAGACGTTGATTCACTGGATGGTGCTTGCGTTAGCAAGGTGGTCACTCCCTGACCACATGGGAGATTTCCTTAAGTCTTCTGTGCAGCAGAATGTCGAAGTTCCCGTCTTCTTCTTAGTTTCAAGTTGATTCCAGGATGTCTGAAGTCTTAGGACACAGCTCCTACCTTTAAGCGGATTCTAGGGGCCGGACTACCTGCTAGGTCCCTCCCTATGGGTGGGACCAGGAAGGTGGGTGGTGATACCCCCAATCCTTTGTCCAGCTCGCCCCAGGCCCGGGACTGGTGTGCCCCAGGACCGGATTGAACTGGCATATGCACCGAGGCTCCTTGTGAGCCTCAGGCATGTCTGGTTTCTTTCAAGCCCTACCTGACCACTACACAAAATCCTGTCTGGGGTGGTGCATGCACCTCCCCTGGCAGGACACCCTTTGTCCACACCTCCCAAGCTGGAAGGACTCCCAGCAGCAGGAGGGCAGACTTGTGTCTGTGGTGGCAGCATCCATTTTGTGGAGCTGAGGCTATGTCTGATTTTACCCGGGTTTCAGGTACTGTACATGTCGTGTCCCTCTAGAAGGGTGGAATGCTAACCCCGTCACCAGAATTGGCGAGGGGTTAGTATTCCAATTCGTATGACACCTTACTCGACATGTTTTGATAAAGCCAAACCAAAGATAGCATTTAACCGCGAGGTTCATAATGCACTTAAGAGTATATGGTATGACGATATCTGGAAACAGTAGAAGGAAGTTGTTCCGACCACTGCAGACAGGCTCAGCTCATGCCAGAGCACCATCTCACATGGAACCAAGCACTCTGCCTTCAGGATTGTTAAGGCCTGCCATAGGAGTGACTTATAGGTTAGCATGTGTCCCATTTAAGGTTAGGTATAGGTATACTACACCTAAGTAAGAGGTGGTTACACCAACTTACCCCACCTGAGTGATCAGCCAGTTGTGTCAAATTTGTTAGGCCAGGTCAGGGGTGGCACAATACATGCTTCAGCCCCTGGTAGGCCTTAGATACACCAATGCCCTGGGTACCTAGTGTACACTGGTACAGGGGCTCACAGGGTGATCCACTTCCAATTGGTTATGCACCTAGGGTGCATAGTGTAAATTTAGTAGAGAGAACAGCAGGCTGGGGGTCTGATTGGCAGGCCCACAGCCTCAATATGTCAAAAACCAGTGAAGCAAAAAGCAAAAATTTGGAGTGACCATAGGATAGCAGACCCTACTCTCCTACAAACATTGTAATTTGAGATTAAGAGTACAGAAAAGAAAACAGAGACTTTCAGCGTTTCTTTGGTGTAACAGATACACAGTGGAAACATGGCTTCCGAAACATCTGGATGAAAACAAAAATGTATTATTGGAACTCTTATAGCAATAGTGCTACTTGTCATAATTGCGGTGATTGTCACATCTTTGAGTGGATCTTCCACTGATGAAAAGAATGGGGAACAACCTACCCTTACCCCACCCGGTTCAAATATAGATATGGAAGAAGGTCCATCAATGAAAGAAAAGGAAATGATCAAGGAAACTAGCTGTAGATTGCATGTGGATTTGTCAAAGGATGATTTTACCCTGAATGCATATGCACGTTTGTTGTATGAGTATGTAGACACAACGGAAGCGAAAAACTGTTATGTGTGCATGCAATTACCAGCTTCAGTAGAGGAAGGCATGTGATACCATCACTTGCCGGTGACTTATGGCATTACATGCAGTGTACTATTAAGTATGTTTTATAGTAAAGCCCACTTTGAACATTATTTTTCGAATTATGATGTGGTACTCTCTGAAGTTCCAGTCCTAAAATACATAAACAAATATGATTATTACAAGAATGTAGAGCGCATGTCTAAGTACTTCATGCCTACTATCACCTTATATACATCCTATGCACACAGACATAATTTGACCTGTATGTTAACTCACATTGAAAAATAAATGTGTGGATCAGATAGAAGATCGACATAGGTAAACTCTGTTTCGACCAGATTCAAAGCATATGGTACTGCCATGGACCAAAGAAGAATTAGATCACTAAGCGAAGGGAAGTTCAGGACCCATAGCGTTAGACTTTCAGCAGAAAGGAAAGTTGTGCATTAGACATCCGTACACATATTACGACAAGATATTCGTGGGTGAAAGTGATTGTGAACACATTTTTCTGATTGAAGAGTTCAGAAGAAAACCACTATTGGATAAATTGACCTTAGTGCCTAATGTTTATTTTGTATGTCGAAAGAATGCTCATGTAAAACTGCCCAAGAATTGGTATGGGACATATTACTTAACCATAGTATTTCCCAAGATATTTCATGTGGAGGATTTATGGCCTTTAGAAGGAACGTAGTGTAAGTGCTGGAGTAATCATTGGTGATGTGTTTGGAGCTATGATATCTAGTTTAGGTGTGGTTCTGAAAGATGTAAAAACTCGAAAGCTGGCAACGATAGCGGATAAACTCTCCGTGAATACAGCACAAATGCTCTTATTAGTGGATGGTGAGATGGTCTTGATAAGAGCTATGGTTCTTCAAAATCGTCTTGCTTTAGACGTCCTACTACCAAAAGCTGGAGGAGTCTGTAAACTTTTGAGAGTCCAACAGTGCTGCACTTATATTCCTGATAATAGTTGGGATATAAGGAAATATATTGGCAATATTTCAGATATCCATCAAGATTTGCGTAATTTGGCTGCTGAATACTCTGGGATCACATTGGCAAGGGTTTCGGACAGATTGGCAGTTGGTTTGGCAGTTTGGGACAGGGAATTATGGGTTATATCTTGAAACCCATCATCATAACTTTCATTTGTATAATTGTATTATTGGGAGTTATCAAAGCATGCAAATCGCAAAGGGCCAGACATCAGGAGAATATCTTGAGAAAACGAGAACAGCAAATGGAAAGACTGCAGGACAGTCATTACCTTCACCTAAGGGGGTTAGAGAGATTTAGACATGGACAGCAAGCTACGTCTTCTGTTTAGGTCGGTCTTTTCTACAAGGAAGAAATTCTGAAAGAATGTAATTTGGAGTTATGACATTATTCATAAGAGGGGGGAACTGATAGAGCGCTTTCAGAACTCTATTTTATATGGGTTCATTATATTCATGGTTGTCATGCACCCATATACAAGTATATCGTTTGCAGTGTTTTATGATCATGAACATTTATCCAGTAGACTCATTTAAACACTCACTGTAGTGGAATGTTATAATATGATCGTGTATGTATCGTCATGCCTGCATATACAGAGAACAGGACGGTTTCTAACCATATAATGTGTTTCTTGTTTAAGTTGCCCGACTTCCTAAGCCCAAGACTGTACTTGTTCTTGCACCTCCTTGGCTTCTCGAGAAATAAATAATGAAATACATGTTGTTTTCAAGAAATAGTAGTGTTCTCATCCTACTGCAGGTATCGCAATGCCAACTCGTTATTTTCGGATTGTAGAAGATGCAACAAATGCTTTGAAAACAGTTAGAAGCGAGAATGGAGGATGTCTTTCGTGTCTGGCTGGTCTGGGAACCAAGGCCACTTGGTGAACGAAGGAATACTAATTAAAAGAGCGAGAACCTCCCCACATAGAAAAAGTTGCAATGGAAAGTTTTACCAGGATGAAGCAAGGAATTGAACTCTATATTGTATGATGTGCAGGGATAGAGACCTCAGACTTCTGCTAGCTTTCGGAGAGAAAGGAGCATCTTAGAACACACTCCTAGCCTTAAGCACCTTAACCCTTTTGATGGGAGTACTTCTAAGGAAGTCAACACGTGCTGACACCTTCGGGAATAGATGGAAGGGTATTAGATAGCATCTCCTATTAGTATAGTGTAGGGACAGATTTGTTTTATTCCTAATGAGAAGATATTTGGACTCTGCTTCCATTCTGAGTTGTATCCTGATCCTTGAATTCACCATTGTATTCTTGTTATGCCGAATTACTTATATTCGTAGAATCAACTCTGTATTGATTTTTCTATATCTATACATGCTAATCTTACAATGTGTATACATCTTATTAATCTTGGCCTTATAATAAATTGACAAACTTAAAGACGGAGTCTGTGGTATTTTCAGGTATGATATTATCATCGTGTTATGAAGGGTTTTTCCCTCCACCACGTTTAGTAGGTAAATAAAAGATCCTCAGCGCTAATTGTTGGGAGGAAGACAGGGGTGCAATTTAGTGTGATCAGATCTCTTTGCTAAACAATACAAATATAGATCCCTTCTAGAACTTAACATTATCCGACTTTGTTATTGTGTTACGCTTTTCGTGATGTCACTGTGCCTCACCTAAAGAGACCCATTTTGTTTCTACCCGGGCTCTAACGTCTTTGTGGCTTCTTAAAGTTGCCAACATTTTAAAAGTGGAAAGTGGGATATTTAAAAAAATTAAATCGGGGAAATATATATTCCCCATTGACACACATTGAAGCCTAGGTAATTTTAGGAGGGAGACGACTAAAATAATGTCATTATTTTGGCTTGAAAATTGGGAGTCTTCCTACCGAATCGGATTTGTTGGCATGTTGGACAGCTTGGCCTTGCTCTTTTCCCTGCTTATTGGAGGTCGGCTCCTCTCCATGCAATACAGCTTACATTCATCTTACAAGACAAGTCAGGAAATCTGGACCTTTATTCTTTCTAGACCACATCCTTTCCTGGCGTGGAAGTAGCAACAAAAAGAGACATGTTCCGTGCAAAAACACTCTATGGATGGCTAGACAGGATCTCATTCTGAAATACAGATGAAATACAACTACTGAATGCATAAGGCCTTATTTATCCTTCTTTGCGGCACAGTCAGGAAGCCAGAGTCAACCAAAATTTCTTTAAAATGTTAACTGTCTACCGTCACAAGAGAATCCAGCTTTCTGGGCCACTCTACCTTCTTCCATGACTTTGTGGAGTGGAGCCATAAAGGCCAGTCAAGCCTTGTTATTACTTTTCAATGGAACCAGTTGCTCTCAGTCAAGAATTTAGGTTGATTGGTGACAGCCCACACATTTCTGCTTGTTCAGTACACTAACCCCAACAATCTAGTTCCCTAATAGGATCACTTAGCTGAGAGACTGGCATGGGAAGGCACATGTTCACTGTACAAACTTTAGTGATATTAATACTCAACTTAACACAGGAAGTAGGGCTTTCGGTGAACTTTGTTCTTAGTATTATACTACACTTCATGAGCATCATAGATCTGGTTGACACCGGGTATAATGTAAATCCACTTTTTTTACACCTCTTTCTCGAAACTGACACATTTAATTATTTTTACTTCATACCATGAGGTGAGTAGCTATGAAGCATGTGACCACTTGAGTTCCTCAGGGTTATATGGTAAATCTCAAAAAACTATGTTGCTTAATTTAGCCTTGACAGCATTATGCCAAAGAGTTCTGGAAAGCCTAATTAAAATTGAATATCTTGCACATTTTGATCCTACAAACCAAGACATTTTAAAAACAAGTATGTTGGACACATACTACCCAAAGAGAAGTGCATTTTTAGAAAAACTATCCCTCTTTGAAGTTGCTCAGCTTTACACATGTAGAAACAATATGGCACAACATATCAACAATGGAAACATTTGAGTTAAAGGTGCCAATGGTTGTTTAAAAGTAGGGATGGGCAGAATGTTCTGTTCCACCCATGGAATTAGCAGCATTTTGGCCACTCCATGTACTATTATACATGGAGTTCTGGCCATATTCCCCCAATTGCTGCGTGGCAGAATTTTTCTCCCACGAGGCTCCAGAATGTGTGAGATTTGATGTCCCCAAGCACAATTTTCTAATCTGGGCAGTTGCTGGCGTTCGCATGCAGTTGCAGTCTGAGGGCTGCCATTCTAGTAGATTTGCTTCCGCTCGAGTGTCAGCAAAATCAACTCGAATGGCTGTGTGCTCTTGCGCAACATGTACGTTTGCGCTGACTTTCAACGCTGCTTGTGCTACAGTGCTAAATTGTAGTACAAGCAGTGCGAGCTGCAAATTTTCTGCCTGTTGGTGGGATTCCACAGAATCTTATAGAGTTTTTCTCTAACTCTGTGGAGTCAAACTCCACGAGTACCACCTACCCCTATTTAATACACCATAGGAAACCTACTCTTATTAATCATCAGAAGCTAAGTTGTGACACAGAAGAAAAGAAAGAATTCTACTATTCAGCACTTCTTTAATTATTTGAACCAAGGAGCAAAGAAGAACTTATAGGTCCATTTGAATGCTAGTAAGATGCATTTCATGTTTATAAAAATTACCTCGATTTCAGAGATACTCACAAATGTTGGATCAAGAAAGAGAGGAAGAAAACAATATTAATATACAACTTTTATGCAATTGGTAGTTCTGGGTTCCTTGCCGTGGTTTCCCCTCACATTTTTGCTTTCTGACCTCCTGTTTTTCTGACTTAAATTTTGCTGGCTTTAGAATTCAGGGCACATATACCACTGCTCGCCACTGCTAAAGTGCAGGTGCTCTTTCCCTATTACAAGGTAACATTGGCTTATCCACAATTGGCACATTTAATTTACTTATAAGTCCCTAGTAAAGTGCACTACCTGTGCCCAGGGCCTGTAAATTAAATTATACTACTTGGCCTGTAGCACGGATTGTGCCACCCACTCAAGTAGTCCTTTAACATGTCTCAGGCCTGCCATTGTGGACCTTGTATGTGCATCTTTAAACTGCCTTTTGACCTGAAAAGTTAACCCTCCTGCCAGGCCCAAACCTTCATTTTTACCACATATGTCACCTTCAAGGTAGGCCCTGGACAGCCCCAAAGTCAGGGTGGAGTGTGTTTAAAAAGTTGGGCATGTGATTTTAAGTTTTACATGTTCAAGTAGTGAAAAACTCTTACATTTATTTTTCACTACTGCAAGGCCTATCTCTCCCATAGTTTAAAATTGGGATTTCCTTATTACAATTCACGTGTATTTTCCAATTAGGACAAGATTAATATTTCAGGTTTGGTGTCTCTGGGCTCACAATTTAAATTTGCAACTCATGCTGAAGTCAGATTTTAAGTTGTAAGTCTGAATATGCCACTTTTAGAATGCTGGCATTTTCTTACTTTACCCATGTGGTGACTCTGCCTGCCTCTGAATACAAATATGGGACGGGTGACAGCTGTTACACAGAAAGGGAGCTGAGGTGTGCCTGAAGGGCCCTTCACTTCCTGATGGCCCATCACTAGGCTGATGGGTTTTCCTGGACTGTATGGGAGGGAGGAACTGACACTTTCACCTCAATAGGGCTGTGCCTGTCCCCACAGAAAGAGTTGTATACCTCCCTGTTGTGAGTTTGGAGCCAGGACAGGAAAGGCAGGGACCTTGGGCACATCAACGGCCTCATTTTGAAGTCTCCCCACTTCAAAGGCCTAGCTGTGTACAAGTACTGCACCTCTAACACTACCAAATCAGAACACTTCTGTACCTGTGGATGCTCTGTCAAGAAGGACTGCTGTGTTGCTAAAAGGACTGTCACTCTGTTGGACTCTTGTTCTGCTGTGCCTGCCCTGCTGCCTTATATCCTTCTGTGCCTGTTAGAGAGAAGGACTGGACTTGGGTCTGTGCATTCCCAGAACCAAGTGACTTCAAGGGCTTGCTGCTTTGCCTCCTACCCTATTCTGAAGTCTTAAGGGCATCAAATACTTCACTGTACTCCTCTATATCATCTAAATTCTGCCACCTGTGAGTCCTGCCCTGCCAAGCGGTGCCAATCCAGTCCTGGGCCTTTAGAGGTGGGTTTTCTGGCTGTTTCTCTAAGAATCCCCACATTGCAGACTTTGCACTGGTCCTAGGACACCACAGCGCTAGCTGCGAGGCTCAACGATGATGCAGTGCCTTGTTCGCTGATACTGCGATGAAGACGCATCACCCAACTGCATGACTCTGAACCGACACATCGCCTAAAATTAGACGGATTGATGACAATGCATTGCTTCCAATGGCTCCTCACAGTTGCTCCTCAACGTTGACCCTTCCTCCACGAAGGTACTGTTTTCAACAAGCCCTGTGCTCCATCGCGGTCAACATGACTTTTCAGATTTGACCCAGTAAAGCACAACCAAATAGCCCTGGTTGGTGATTTATGCTTTTAAGCACTGTATATCAAGAAATTATTTTAAAATACATACCTCAGTTTCTACTTATTGGATGTTTGCCATTTTGATCTTGTTTAGATCAATACATTAATTAAGCTTTCTAGTTCTAAACAGGGTTTGACTATTTTCTGTGTGGTGTTTTCACAGTTTTACTGTAATAAATGTTGCACAAATACTTTACACATTGCCCTTCAAGTTAAGCCTGCCTGCTTTGTGCCACGCTACCAGAGGGTGAGCACAGGTTAATTTAGGGTGTATATCTGATTTACACTCACTAGGACTGTGGTCCCTATGTGGTAAATAAAATATCACGCTGTCATAATTTTTCAGATATCAATAAGATCATGCATAAAGCAAGAGGCTGAGTCTGTGGTATCAGATTCATAAAGGGCTTTATTCCAATAACTCGAGTCAAAGGGAGAATATCTCCATCACCAAAAAGGATCTGGACGGGGCTGAAAAGTATTCTCAATATTCTCAAAACATTATTCACAGAGTACAGTATATATACATTTCTCAATTGTACGTAAGCAAGAGAGCAAGAGAGAATGAGATAAGAGCATGTGGGCGTGTAAGTAGGCGTGAAGGTGGGCGTCCATGTGGGCGTCCACTTGATGATAAGGGGTAAATTGTCATGTGTGGGTGGATACCTGGAGATGATTTCGCAATGTCAGCAGAAATACTTGGCAGAGATGCGCGCGCAGCAGCATGACGTGTAATTGACGTGCAACTAGGGGGTGAAGGGGACTTGACATTTAGCTCTACATGTGGAGACGAAAAGTCTGGGGTTATGTCAACCTAATCCCAAATCATATCTAATATCCTATGTTTAAAGAACTATGTTATCCACAAGGGAAGGGCTCTCGGACAGAATCTATTCTATACTGACTGTGTGTGTGTGTACAAGCGTCTAAGTGTCTACACTGAATGCGAGGGGATGGGAATATTCCATGATGACAGGGCTATGAATTACTTGCATGAGGGCAGAGAAACCGGGCCTTTTGCTTGGTAACTGGAGGAATGTTTACTTAAGCTACTAGGCAGGAATGCATCGGCTGAGGGGGAAGCAGATAATTCGAAGGTGAAATACAGCTCTTGGCAGAGAATAGGCTGATGTCAGGCTTCGTGAGCCGCGCAGAGAATGAGACAAAGTTCATGGTCACAGATGCAAGCTCAAGCTGAAGCTGTCAGAGGCAGAGAGCAGGGAAAGGCTTTGAGGACAGAATCGGGCCTACTTGCCTGAACTGTAAAAATGGAGTAACTTAGCCATATAAAGTCGGTGGCCTTTCATACTTAGGAATCGAATATCCAGCCCATTCATGGCGGATCTGACAGAGGACATGTTAACGGTGGACGCACATGTGTTTGCGTCTTCGAAACTGGAACTGAAGGGAACCTACATGTATTTGTAACATGCATATAGAACCATATAGAACCGTTGGGGTCCAAGATAGGGGACATAACTGATCAGGGAAATCCACATTTCCACATTCCCTCCTTGTCCCCTACTTGCCCGTCAAGAAACATCAATCTTCATTAATCCATCGATTTGCTCATGGAGCATCATTTCTTCTTCTTTCTTCTTCCGGGATCTTGAGCGAAAACCTTGATGTGGAATACACGATGTGGCACACAGACCACAAATCGCTGGTCCACATTGCAGGCATAGACAGCAACTGAATAGTATGAGAAGGCCAATACCTAGGAAGGATAGGACCCTCCATCCAAAGGTAGATAATACACTCCAAAACCAACCGGACCAAGTCCAGGTGCCTGGATTCTGGTGTATCTGGCTTACAATCTTATGAAGGCGAGTTATGGCTTTATATACAGATGGCGAATTTTCTGGTATGAAAAATGCAATAGCTTGATCCGATGACCCTACAAGCTCCGCCCCTATCGGCCAGGATAACGTCAAGGACAAGACTATTTTGAAGCACAACAATCCGCATAGCAGACTGCTCTTCTGTTAAATTGCCTAAGGCGGAAATAGTTTCGTTCACTACTGCTTCAAGGGTTCTGGTTAATCTACGTATCAGCTTACTATTGGTAACTGTACCTATATAGGGAAAGAAACCTTTATTGAAATCTGTGTATTTTTCCCATGCTGTTTCAGTGTAATTGACAATTGGGAGATCTCTCTGCTGTCTATTGTGTACTAAATGAGTATTTCTATGAGAATCAGGAGGAGCTAGGAAAACAGGTGGTAGGAGGAATGCTATGTAACAGGTACCATCCCAATCTAGAGGTAAGCGTATATATGCGGTCTGGCCACATATAAAGTAGGAATGACGAGAAGCTCTAAATTTAGACTTGCCTTGATCACTGAATTTTATTACAGTGGTGCATTTACTATGGCCCATGTGTATGGAGCCATTCTTTCTTATACATAATTCCTCTTTTACTGGGAATACGGACATGGCGGGCAAGATTGGTGTAGCTTCAGATTCAACGTTCAGGATCATGAGGTTAAGTGTAAAATTACCTAATCCATATACTTCATTTCTTAGATCAGTTCCTGTTCTTTTGGGAAGTCCCTCCTTGTTAGGGTAGCAGACTTTAAGCAAAACTAAGTTCAGGTTTCCCCATACCCAGTTGTCTTGATAAACTGTGGAATTCGAATCTAGGGAATTAATCAAACTAAACCATGCTCCACAGGAGCCATTGTGTGTGAACGGATAGAGAAAAAGGGGCAAAAACTCCCTTATAGTTCTGATAGGGGGGGAGTCGGCCACAGACCCAGCAGTCTGTAGCATTGCTAGTCTGATGTGAATGGTGCAGCATCTGAATAAAGGTATTGTTGCGTAAGGCAAGTCGATATGATAGCTCATAGGATGGCAGATCACTAAATGTGTGCTTTATGGTATCATTAGTGGAGGAGTGTAAAAGTGAGGCAATAGGAGGAAAAATAGCATGTAGTATTAAGCTGATATATATTATCGTGATGCTCTTAAGATATTGAAAAATTACAGTCACTATACATCTATTTGCTTCTTATCTAACTCTCTTATTTTTGCTTTATGTTATTGTCCAAGATCTTATGCGAGCCAGAATACATGTTCAACCGCTTCACCACCTAGTGGACTTAATTGATCAAACGGGTTCTGACTTTTTGAATCAAGGTTTAGCTTTGTGGAAACTTCTGGGCATTCTCCTCTAGAAAATGTTGTTCAAAATCCAAGTTCAAAGTTTTTTTTCCTTTGTAAAAGAGTGGTGAAGGTGCACTTTGACTTTAACGGCCGTCCCCGTGGTCCAGAGCACTGACTTCGGCGCCTGTCATCCAGGAGCGATGGAGTATTCTTTGACCTGGGTGTTGTCAGGGAAGGCGGCAGCAACCTGCGAACAACAAGAGAGTAGTGCAGACATCAAGGAAGCCAGGTAATCTGTCAGCATGTTACTGTCAACATAAGTAATCTTTTAGGCATTGTAGTGCCCACATATTTTGGTGGTCTACCAAAGACCACTTCATAGGGAGATAAGCCTGTTCTAGAATGAGCTACAATTCGCATGTAAAAGAGGGCAACCGGCAGGGTTACCATCCAGTCTATACCTTTGTCTGCGCAAATTTTTAATGTCTGATTATGTCTTTCTACAAGGCCTGCTGCTTCAGGATGTCGCACACAATGGAATTTCCAGGTATACCCTAACAGAAGGGACACCTGCTTCATTAGTACCAGGACATATTTGTAACCTCTACATCTGTTTATTTGGATATAATCCATTTGGAGCACTTCAAAAGGGTGGTCAGGTGGATGGAATCCACCTTGTTCCATCGGAATGCCTTTACCTGGATTGAATTGGCAACAGATCATACATGTTCTGACCTTTTGTTTCGCTGCTGCACGCAGGTGCTTGTTGAACCATATATTCTGTAAGCTATCTATCATTGCTTTCTCTCCTAAGTGTGCAGGACTATGTGCGGTATTTATAATCACTTGTACCATGGTATCAGGAAGAAACCATGTGGATTTGCCCTTTGTCATCCAACCTTGATCAGTCAGTACCCCTCCTTGTTCCGATCATTTCTTTAATTCGTCTACAGTAGCATGTGTCTGAATGTCTTGTACATCCCTGGAAGGATCCCTAACTGTCATGGCTTTGGACAGTGATAGTATCTGTGATTTTGTCATGTCTAGTGGGGTCTGAGCTGTCTGTTTAGCAGTTCGGTCTGCCAGATCATTGCCTTGGGAAAATGGTATCTGTGGCTCTAGTATGTGCTTTACATTTTAGGATAGCTATGGCTGTTGGTAAATGTATTGCTTCCAGTAGGGCTTGAATAAGGGGGCCATGCTGTATCTTGGCCCCATGAGAGGTCAAGAAACCTCTTTCTCTCCACAAAATCGGTGTAAATGTTTACTCTCAGGTGCTTAGCTCTTATGCACGCTTGTGTCAGGGCGATGAGCTCTGCTGCTTGTGCTGACAATATGTCTATTCTTTTAGTCTCTATTATTACAGTATCAGCAGTCACTGCATATGCTGCCACTAATTCTCCCGCCCCTGTCCTCATGCATGAGCCGTCAACATATAGTGTTAGCTCGGGGTCTGGGAGTGCAACATCTGTCAAGTCTTGTCTTGGTTTAGTCACGGTATGTATTACTTCAACACAGTTGTGTGGTGAAACGCTTTCTGTACTGGAGGGCAAAAGGGTAGCGGGATTCAGTATGTTGCATCGTCTGATCTCTATGTGTGGTTGAAATAACGTCAGCTCATAATCCGTCAGTCTAGCTACAGTCAGGTGTTGTGTTTGTGTCCGGTTCAAGAGAACCTCTACTGCGTGTGGTACTTGTACTGTCAGAGGGTGGCCCAGCACTATCGAGTCACTTTGTCTTATGGCTAAGGCCGTTACTGCAACTGATTTTAGGCACGCAGGCAAAGCCTGTGCTACTGGGTCTAATGTACTAGAAAAATAAGCACAGGGCTCGTGTTTTCCTGCATGATCTTGTGTTAGGACAGATAGTGCTGTTCCATCCCGCTCTGTCACAAAAAACATAAACGATTTGTTGTAATCAGGGTTTGCTAAAACTGGTGCTTGGCATAAAACTCTCTTTAATTCTTCAAATGCCACAGTGTGTTCTTGTGTCCAAGGGAGGACTTTAGTAGAAGCTGTATTAGGGGCTTGGACTAATTCCCCTGAAAGATCACAATAAAACATGAGTAAAAGGGGAAAACACCATACCTATTTCCTTGGCTTAATTTCTAAGGGGGCTAATTTCTAAGGGGCTTAATTTCTTAAGGGGCTAGCGGGAAGCGAACCTCCTCAGGGGCCAGCAGAAAGCCAATATTCTCCTCCTTCCCCCCCCCTTTTTGACAGGAGGAAATCTGAAACAGATTTCACTGCTGTCAAACACTATCAAACCCTGTGTCTTGACAATACTATTAATCCCTGTGTGTAGCTACTGGGCGTAAGCAAAATTATAGGAGATACACAGCGTATGTGAAACGGCGAGAAATCCTTCAAATTAATGTACAAACCTCATTGTGTTAGCTCATAAGCTAGCCAAATGACATCTCATATGCAAATGTCCCTATTACATGAACCTACACCAACCTGAAGTCAATATTAATGCTAGGAGGCCCTAATAGGAATGCTAAATTACCTAAATATTCGGAAAACCAAGTTTAAGAACAGTTGTTAATGTTGATAATTAATAATTTATCTGCTAAAGAAATCAGTCAATGTGCAATAATTTCCACCTATACAATTAATAGCCTAATTCAAAAACAAGTCAACTTTTGGGGCCACCACTCACAAGAATGAGCTTACTAAAGCAAACTTTAAAAAGGAAATCCTGTCAGATATTTTCTCATTACCCTAAATACCGAGCCTTATTTGTCACTCTGTGGTGGCAGTCCTTATTTAAAACAGGCCTTTCAAGAGTTAAAATGCGAGTGCACAGATCATAATTGTTCCTTAATGTCCAATCTGGAAACATATGACCGAGGCTGCCTGTCTATAAGAGAAAGGCAGTTATGTGAAAAATATTTTAGTCTTGCATAGCCTTTTTCTTTTGTTTCATTCATCTCCAACACCAATTAGACATACACTGATAACGTGTTGTCTGCTATTTTGACAGCATGATAATGGTAATATCATGTCTGTGAAATTTAGTAATTGTGCCAAGCCATCAGTATACCGGGCACAGAAAGCATAGATAATTACACTAACATATATAAATGAGCAGCGATGCGTAATTACAGTACCTACAGCTCAGATGCGAACATTCTGGCCTGCTTAATTTGTCAGGCTTATAATCAATAACTTATTTACCTGCCCTATACAACCCCATCTGGCAGTGGGTCATCCCAATGATGACCGCGTCAAGTCTGACACACAGGATCAGCAACAATAATCAAAAAATGACGAACACACGAACCTGTCTCTTTTTTTTTTTTTTTTTTTTTTTTTTTTTTATAAAAATGTGCTATGCTTCTTTGTACACAATGTACCCTCATGTCCTAGTCGAAGATGCATCTCACATCTTTCCTCACAGACCCGTAACCACTGGATCATTTATCCAATGCAACTGGTGGCAGCTTGTGGCCACAATTCAAAAATGTCTGAATTTGAAAATCGTTTTTATATAGGCACATAGCCCTTAAAATTCCAAACAAGAGCAACATTTTACTTTCTGACCAGAAGCAATATAACAATTGCTAAAAAATAAAACAAATCTTCTCCATAGACATTTCCTCGGGGCACTTGTTTTGCACAGAATAGAACAAGGGAATCTTTCTCGACTTACATTTCTCAGCTGCCCTGTCTTATCAGAGAAGTTAAAAATAGCCCCTCAGCGCGGCCTGAGCCTGGGCTGCCAGCCATCTTTTGTTTGTTTTTCCTACTCCTGGCCCCAAGGCTCTCCAGCTGCAGGCATTACACAGATGCGATGTCAGAGAAGCCTTCTAAGCAGTGCCCTGTTCTGCTCCTCTCATCGGCCCCCACCTACACTGGCTACAAGGTCAGAATCTGTCTCCGATTTCTGTATCACATTCTGCTCTACACGGCCCCCACCTTCTCCTCACTCTGAAGCTGTCAAAGACAAAAAGACTACTCAATTCCATAAAAACTGCAATAATTCGCTCAATTGAAAAATTATTTTTACATACAATTTGCACTCAGGGGGTCATAATCTTACCGACTTGACCCAGCACATTGGCTCACTGGACCATCAAGAACACAAACCTGTATTCATGAAAAATTTGCAAATTCGAAATACCCACAATTCTTTTACCAAGCTAAACTTGTCACTAATTATTTTTCGTTAACACTTTGTACATTAGGGGTGTCATCAAATCACAGGAGTTGCTCCTTCTCTAGCTGCACCCCTCTCAATTTCCTATTAACAATGTAGTCAAATGTTGGACCATGTAAACACCAGCTATGCGCTGTTCATTTGGTGGGGGCTCAAGAACCTTTGGGCTACTATGTAATTAATATATGTATTATAACTGGTCTTTTTACTGGGGCCACTCTTGCTGGGTCCTCTGAAAGGACGGGATAAATACCAGCAACGTCAGTATTTCTTTTTCTGTCAGCCTACGCTCATTTTACCAGCTCAAATTCCTCCTGTAACATCTCATCCTTGGCTTTTCCAGACACCAGTCCACTTCTCTCTGCTTCGTGAAACACTTACTCTGTCCTTCTATGTCACTCCTTGCGCCAAAAACTCAATGGCATCCTTCCAAGCTGGTCTACATTTTCTCTTTCATAAGAGTGTTTCGTTGTCTGTCTACTTGTTCTGCTTTTACTCAGATACCTTCCTCAACTAACACGTTTTCTCGGGCTTTGTCTGAATCCTCCCTACTTTTCTCTTCTTTTCTGAGCGCTTACTCTGTGCGTCTATGCTATTCTTTACGCCATAATTCAACAGCGTCTTTCTGTGACTGTCTAGCTTTCCTCTTCCACAACTCTTCTTCGACTTTCATGATACATTCGGCATCCCAGGTCCCAGCTACGGGCCATCTCTGACTTTCTGGTAACTCTTTGGTGTAGTCCACCCATAGATCAAGGAATAATATGGCGTCTAAGCCATGCTTGTGAAAAATAAAATGTCCTGTAGTGTCCCTAGGAGGAATAGGAACTGCTTCTTCAAGCACCCCTTTTCTGGTAGTAATCTGTCTTAACTTCGAGAAGAGCGGCATATTGACAACTGATCTGATACTTACTCTTGAACTCACTTAATACGAAAAAAACACAATAATGAACAGTGAACAATGAACAATCATTCATACCACAATATTTGAACACTTTAAACATTAAACATTAAACATTTTAACAACGACCGACAATGATGACAGTCTGCCTAACTAATCACCACGCTGAATTCTTGACAATAACTGAATACTTCGGAATACTTGATATACTGCTAAACAGTACATATACACTGCTAAACAGTGCAGACCGGATTTGTGTACCCAAATCCGTCTTGACCGGCACAACCTATGTGCGCGTCAACACGCCTCCCCGGCGATGGTACTCACCGAGTAGCTCCTTGAAACGGAAGGCCTCAGAGAATGGACTGGACTCGACGACTGCGGACATCGGACCCTCTGGACATCGGGACTTTGAAAACCTGGTGGGCCTCTATACCTCAGACGCAGCTCTCTCGCAGGTGGGCTCTGGGTAGACAATCTGCGTTCCTCACCGCCTCGTATGGATGCCTGGTCGCAGTCTGTCCCCTTCGGTGGCCTGAGGGAGTTGGCGGGAAAACCCGCGACGTGCACGCTTGAAGTCCATCACGGCTATGGAAGGGGGCAAAACAGGACCTTCATCTCCGGCGTGTGGGGAAAGAGATTAAACTATTCGGGCGCCATTCTGTGGTAAATAAAATATCACGCTGTCATAATTTTTCAGATATCAATAAGATCATGCATAAAGCAAGAGGCTGAGTCTGTGGTATCAGATTCATAAAGGGCTTTATTCCAATAACTCGAGTCAAAGGGAGAATATCTCCATCACCAAAAAGGATCTGGACGGGGCTGAAAAGTATTCTCAATATTCTCAAAACATTATTCACAGAGTACAGTATATATACATTTCTCAATTGTACGTAAGCAAGAGAGCAAGAGAGAATGAGATAAGAGCATGTGGGCGTGTAAGTAGGCGTGAAGGTGGGCGTCCATGTGGGCGTCCACTTGATGATAAGGGGTAAATTGTCATGTGTGGGTGGATACCTGGAGATGATTTCGCAATGTCAGCAGAAATACTTGGCAGAGATGCGCGCGCAGCAGCATGACGTGTAATTGACGTGCAACTAGGGGGTGAAGGGGACTTGACATTTAGCTCTACATGTGGAGACGAAAAGTCTGGGGTTATGTCAACCTAATCCCAAATCATATCTAATATCCTATGTTTAAAGAACTATGTTATCCACAAGGGAAGGGCTCTCGGACAGAATCTATTCTATACTGACTGTGTGTGTGTGTACAAGCGTCTAAGTGTCTACACTGAATGCGAGGGGATGGGAATATTCCATGATGACAGGGCTATGAATTACTTGCATGAGGGCAGAGAAACCGGGCCTTTTGCTTGGTAACTGGAGGAATGTTTACTTAAGCTACTAGGCAGGAATGCATCGGCTGAGGGGGAAGCAGATAATTCGAAGGTGAAATACAGCTCTTGGCAGAGAATAGGCTGATGTCAGGCTTCGTGAGCCGCGCAGAGAATGAGACAAAGTTCATGGTCACAGATGCAAGCTCAAGCTGAAGCTGTCAGAGGCAGAGAGCAGGGAAAGGCTTTGAGGACAGAATCGGGCCTACTTGCCTGAACTGTAAAAATGGAGTAACTTAGCCATATAAAGTCGGTGGCCTTTCATACTTAGGAATCGAATATCCAGCCCATTCATGGCGGATCTGACAGAGGACATGTTAACGGTGGACGCACATGTGTTTGCGTCTTCGAAACTGGAACTGAAGGGAACATACATGTATTTGTAACATGCATATAGAACCATATAGAACCGTTGGGGTCCAAGATAGGGGACATAACTGATCAGGGAAATCCACATTTCCACACCTACATGGACAGAATGCATACCTCTGCCAACTTGAGACTCAAATTCTAACAGTAATACTGACTGTACTAATAATAGTTCCACTTTTAAGGCTGGTGACCAACTTTGACAACCTATTATTGCTACTGAAGCTGTGGTTGCCATGGAGGAGGTTCAACATGCAATGGACCACGTCAAAAAGGACATAGATAATTTAGATAATGTAGTATCTCAATCAAATAGTAATCGACTACAAATATACAAATATTTAAAGACTCAGTACATCATGGACTTCAACATAAAAATGGAATATGTGAATGTACTACTTATGATCCTACATTACAATATGTGAGCGGCTAAGCAGGATCCATTATTCTTATGAAAGTATTTGCTGCTTATGTGCATAACGTTACCAGCTCTAATGTATCTGCTCTTGCTGGCTTTGCAACACATATGTATCTGTGCATTCTTGGTGACCTAAACATATGGTTCAATAAACTAATATGTGGCATCCCATGACAATCATCACTAATCTAGACAAGCTGAACCTACATCAGATGGTCATGAAACCCAAAAACATTGCTGAACAAATCCTAGATGTCATTTTTGCCAATCCATAACTAGTAACTTTCCAAAAGATTACTCCAGTCATGTGGTCAGACCACTATCTGGTAGTTTTCCAACACAAGACACCGCGCCACTACATACCTAAGGCCACCTTACTATCAAGCACATATCAACCTTGGGACAAACTACATTTTGAAGACCTAAAACATCTCTAATATCCAACACAGATCTGGGCAAAATAAAATCTGTTCAAAATCCCTACGATTGGCTCCTGGAAGCTTTTGAAAAAATGTCACGGGGAGCAAAAGGGGAACCAACAAAAAATAAGCTCCTTAACAGTTATTAATCTGTCATCAAAAACATTGTCCAACACAGAAACCCAAGTCCTCCAAATGGGGATGACGTTTTGCCCAACAACTGAGTGGGACTATGTCCAGACATGGATTGACCTTTACCTCTTTATAAGGAAATTGAAATTGAAAAAGACTTTCATTTTACATCCAAGATGACCTGATTCTAGAGCCATGACAACACAGGTTACAACTGACATCCTTCCTGGACATGATTTGGATACTCTACACACTTTACATGTGTTGCACACGGATGAACAAGGTCTTGGATTGAATGAGGAGACCATTGTGACAAAAAAGAATGGCAACCTAGGTATTGATCAAAGCAGTGGGAGAAGTAAGTTTAAGGTCAAGTCCAAATTTATCCCAAAGATGCTGTTTGATGCCATCGACTGTTTTCACGAAACTATGATTGAGGATCTCAATGCAATGCGAACAGGGTAACCACAAATAAATGAGAGACGTAAATTTAATCTCACTAACGTACAGTGGTCAGCATTGAAAAGCCTGAAGGGAGACACCTCTATCATAATAAAACAATCTGATAAAGGCGGCAATGTTGTGGTGATGGCTAAAGAACTATACAAAGATGAAACATTGCACCTTTTGGGAGACAGGGCCAGCTATGTGAAAGTAAAGAGAGACACGTACAACATCAATGTCTTATCTTTCTATGATCTTCTTGAGAAGTGGAGAGTAAGTGGAGTGTTGGAGGAAGACGAATATCAATTTATCAAAGTAGGCTATCCAGTGCTCCCCACATTTTACCACTTACCAAAAGTACATAAAGACGCTCTGAATCTAACGGGACGTCCTATTGTCTTGAGTAAGGAAAGTCTGCTGGAAAAGGCATCCATTTATGTTGATTACTTTCTCTTTCCGCTGGTACAAGATCTTAGTTCTTTTATGCAGGACGCTACTGAGTTTATACGACAGATACAAGATATCCGATGGGAGCCAGATGTTGTCTTCCGTACTATGGATATTACGAGTTTGTACACTTGCATAGCACATGACCAGGGTCTAATGTCTTTAAGATACTTTCTAAGAACTAGGTCCTTAAAATTCCAGACTCATAATAACATGTTACTTGAGATTGCAGAATTCTGTTTGCGGAACAATATATTCCTTTTTGAGGGTCAACCCTACCTGCAGACCCAGGGGACTGAGATGGGCACGTGCTTCGCCCCCAGCTATGCAAATCTTTTCGTAGGCTGGTGGGAGAAGCCCATGGCCTGGGCGGAGGACAATGAGAGGTGGGTCGAGAAAATTGCCCTATGGGCGAGATATATTGACGACCTCTTCATTGTCTGGAGAGGGACCATTGCAGAAGCAGATGAATACATCATAATTCTGAATGATAATTCCCTTAATCTCACATTTATTAGACAGATTAGCAAAGTAGAAGTGCCTTTTTTGGATCTCCTAGTGTTTGTGGCAGAAGAAAAGATCTGCACAAAGCTGTACAGAAAGCTCACAGCGGGCAACTCGGTATTGCACTTCAGGAGTCAGCACCCTTGTAGTCTGATTCACAGTATCCCTTATGGGGAGTTGTTGCATTTAAAAAGGAACTGCACACTCCCTGATGATTATACTAAATCTGCCAGTGAATGTTTGAGTAGGTTTAGACAGAGGAGATATCAGAATCTGTTATTACACAATACAGCAATGAAGGTGCAATCCACGGAGAGGCAAACTTTGCTAATACACAAAGAGACGGAAGGATCAGATGACGATAACGACATAGATACGGTCAGGCTTATTCTAGGTTTCTCTTCTGAATCCAAAAAAGTAAGAGAACTGGTTGAAAGGAACTGGGAAGTACTCCAGACAGATAACACCATAGGTAGATTGTTACCCACTAGGCCTGACAGAGGCCTGGTGGAGATGACACCTAAAGCACCAGCAGTTGGATTTTTTCCTTGTACCTCATGCAAAGCATGTAAAAATAGTGTAAAATTCAAGGAATACTCAATCCCTGGCAAGAAAGCAAAGGATTTTATCGACAAACTCCTAAATTGCAACACTAGTTTTGTGGTGTATTGCTTGGTGTGCCCCTGTAATCTCCAGTATATTGGGAGTACTATGGATATTACGAGTCTGCACACTTGCATAGCACATGACCAGGGTCTAATGTCTTCAAGATACTTTCTAAGAACTAGGCCCTTAAAATTCCAGACTCATAATAACATGTTACTTGAGATTGCAGAATTCTGTTTGCGGAACTATATGTTCCTTTTTGGGGGTCAACCCTACCTGCAGACGCAGGGGACTGAGATGGGCACGTGCTTGCGTTACGAGCACGAGCTTGATGCTTATTGGCTGCGAGCGATGTGAGCGGTTGCAACTAGGAAGTGTTGGCAGACATTTCGTGATTCCGTTGAAACGAGTAAGGGGGAAAAACGTCGAAAAGAGTAGGAAACAGGAGGATAGGAGCACTGTAACCTCTGTGGGGGAGTGGGAAGCGAAGTAGTCATTCCTACCGGACTGAAAGTGCGGTGTTGCTCAGAGTGACATGGTGCTGAGATGAGATGCTGCTACACTCGGGTATGAAACCAAGAGCCTAAACCGTGAGGTCATAGCTGTAAAGTGATGTGCTCTGGTCTTTGTAGCATACCTGTGGGAGTAGTGTTAGTAGGCATTTATACCATACAGGGAGTGGGAAGCGAACTACTGACCTCTACTGTGCATTTATACTATACCGGAAGTGGGCAGCAAAGTACTCACGCGTACCGGTGTGAAGACTCGGGGATCAAACCGAGCTGATTGCTGAAAAAGTGATGGGCTCTGGGCGCTGTAGCATACTGACCGCTGTAGTATAACTGTGTAAGTAGTGTTAGTATGTGTTTATACTATACAGGGAGTTGGAAGTGAACTACCCACCCCTACTGGTCTAAAGACTCGGGGATTAAACCGTGAGCCCATTGCTGTAAAGTGATGTGCTATGGGCGCTGTAGCATACCTGTGGAAGTAGTGTTAGTTTGCGTTTATACAATACAGGGAGTGGGAAGCGAACTACTCACCCCTACCGGTCTCAAGACTCATGGATGAAACCATGAGCTCATTGCTGTAAAGTCATGTGCTCTGTGTAGTATTCCAATGTAAGTCATAGTAGAATGTTTGTATGTAATGCTACTATAATGTTAGTATGTAATGTTAGAATGTAGGGCTGTCATGAGGGGAATCTTGGGTAGTTTGTACGCGGTGCTGGAGAAGACAGTTGGCTTGCTGTCTGGTCCTGTTGGTGGCTGTTAAAGTTGTCTTCTTTTCCTGCAATAAATCTACTTATCGATCCACTGCTGTCTTCCTCTTCACTACATAAATTTGGCGACCAGCGGGAGAAGGTAAAAAGTAGGCAGCACTAACCAAGATTTTGAGCTTGCTTGCGTTCTGCTGAAGACTCGTTTTCTTGGTGAAGCTGTTTCTACTCATCCCAGGGTCGTCGGCTCATCGAACTATGTGATCCTACCTCTGGTAGAATTTATATTTTTTGATTTTGGGCCTCCTCTGCCTCTTCACTATACTCTGGTTGCTGTACTACACGTGTGCAAGTAGTGTTAGTATGCGTTTATGCTAATTCTGTAGTTCTGCATTAATCAATGCATCATGGCCCTATGGAGCACCACCTCCCAGGTGCAGGTCATACAATGTCCCGGGGTGTGCACCCGCGGGACATTTATGTTTGCTAATACAGGGCGGGAGCATTGCTTCCACCCTGTGATAGTAAATTCTTGTTTGCCTCGTTGAAGCGAGAGGAGGAAAACCTTGTATCGCTTCAATAAAGTAGATCCGTTTGGCAAAAATGGAGAATAAAAAATGAAGCGGGGTCTCACCCGTTCATTTAAATGAGCTCACTGGTGGGTAATGTTCCGGGGCCAATCCTATTATTATATTGCGGGGTCTCTGCAGCACTGGGGACCTCGGGAGGGCACAGAGACGTTTCGCAGGCGAGGGGATCGACACCTCCCCGGGTATTGTTTACAAATTGTTCGGGAGCTTCGAGGTCAACTCAAGACCGGGGATCGGCAACCTCCGGGGCTTTACTTAAATATGCAGGGTGGGCCTCGCCAGTCCTTGAAGACTCGGTGGCCCTAGGCAGTGCCTTATTGGTTCTGTAATCACACGGGCAGTACTCATGGTGTTATAAAGTGATACACTCATAGAACCCTTGCCGTTGTAGAATTACCCAGGCTTCATTTATGTAATAGTCTGTTGGTTTATATTTGGTAGGTGCACCGCAAAATGACAAATGTTTTCCCTCATAACCTCCTATCAACCGCTGATTTTCACAATAAACTACAGACAAGTGTTGTCAGAAAAGGAAGACCGATACACTCACTTATTTATTGGTAAAAAAAATAACTTTTATTAAAACAACACAAATAAATGGAAACGTAACTTTATTTGAACAAACAACAGTAAAACATGAAAGAAGAGGGTGGGACTCCTCCGGAAGCAGTGTACAAAACCTGCAAGAGAAAAAAGAAACATAAGTATGTGTGCCATGTCAAGAGAAAAAAAAAGGTAATCAGAATGAAAGGAAGAAAGTGAGAATGGGACAGAGAGCGAGTGGGTGGAAGGGAGAAGGGGAGGGAGAGATAATATAATGGTGGAAATGTCTTAAGGTAAATGAAGGTTTATTTCAAGCTTAAGAGAGAACACCAGTTGAGTGCATCCTTCCTTCTTGAAGTACGATCTACCAACTGGTAGTGGTAATCATGGTTCAAAGAGGAGTTGGAGTGCACGAGAATAGACAAGGGTAAATAATAATATGTTATGCCAACGTTCACATACAAAGGAACAGAGCGCATGTTAGAAGCATATGTGCACGTGCAATGCAGTGGCGCAAGCCTGTGTGCATGTACACTTAGTAGTCAGCTCACTACAGTGCCCCAAAAGCCAATGCCACGTGTCTGTAGGGCAGGGCTGCCTGCTGGCTCAGGCCTACAGTACGGTCCAGCAGGTTCTTAAAATGAGACAGAGATGTGACTGAATGAGGTCAGAGATCACATCATTACGCATGGCAACATTGCTTTTTTGCACCTGTGCACCCAGGCTGATGCACCCCACCCCTCCCGCCGCACCGCACTCAATTGCAGCCCCAGTGCACCCAGGCCCCACTGCTCACCTGCTGTCATTGGTGTGTGTCCAAACACGACGGCCAGCCGGGTTCACAATTCAGATGTAGTTTTGATTGCCAGGATGATGTACACCTCATGGAGCCCTTTTTTTTTATTGCGCATTGTGATATGCGAAGTGGATGCGGCCATATCACCTGAAGCAGTGTGGAAGAACTGGGACATGTGGCGTTGTCGTTATCCTATTTATAAGTACGAAAGTTGGCTGGGCTTGCGTACGGCAGGCCAGCGTAGGGGTGTGAATAATTATTCCGGGGACCTGGGAGTTGTTCAGTTCCTGCCTGGCCAGGAAGTGTACTTATGTGTGTTGTCCCTGTTGCAGTTTTGACGTCGCACAATCCGCAATTTACATTAATGTAGCATGTACCGGGAGGGCGGCAACTATCGCTAAAGAGATGCTGTCTCAAAACATTGACTGGACAACATCACATGTCGTTGTCAAGCTTGTGGATATGCGCAGACACGCCTGTCAATGGTGTGCGTTATTATTGAAAGTGTTGCTGTCGCAAAGCGCACACATGTGAATGTGCTCGGATGGAGGGAGGATCAGCAGTGAGGCTTCGTCATACACAATGACAGTCAAGCAATGCATGTCAAACATGAATCTGAAAGTCTCACATATGACACACTACTATACTGGTAAAGCCTGACAACAGAGCATACTGCAACACATATCTACACATTACTCTTTTCTTTTTGTCACGTGATGTAGGATGTGCCCTCTGCCCGTGGCTGATGATACCCCTTCGAGCCACCAATACCCAGGCCGAAAGGCAGCACAATAATGCGCGCCCACACACACCAGGGGCATCATGTAACACACATTTGTTTTTTAATGTAACGTTTCAGATGCATGGCTATCACACATGGAAGGCTACTGTACAGAGCATGATTATTGATCAAGATGATCGTTGCATGTTGTGTGTACTATAAGATATGTGTACACAGCAAAAAAGTTTTCAAAAAAGCTCTATAAGCAGAAGAGGTGTCTCTCATCAAACGGTGTAGAGAGAATGACTAAAATGGGTGGGGTCCTCCAACTGTTACAATGGGAAATGTTAAGAACCAATCAAAAGCTTTTTTTAAGGTCACATGTCAATCGCGCACCGAGCACGCAAGGAGGCCACACCCGACGTGATTTTGAGAAAATATATTTACCATAATATAAGTTTATTAAAGTTAGAAATATATAAATGTGGAAAATATTTTAGATTATCGCTTGCTCTCATTTACACTTTAAACATATTTAGATATAGTTTTGAGACATAAAAAAATAAATGAGGGAATGGCATACCCAGCGTGATACCATACGTCTATGACGTAACACAGGGCCTGGCAGAGTGCACATTTATTGCATACGGAACGCGCAGCCGGCGCGACCCTATACTTAGATGACGTAACACGCGGCCGTCGCATACCAAACTAGGAGATGGCGCGACCGTATACGTATATGATGATAGGCGGGACACGGTGCTACAAAGCCGTCGGATACGAAATGCGCATCCTTAACGAGTTTTGCACTATGGCGGATAGGATTTGCGTGGTGATGGAGCTTGGTACACTACCGGTACGGAAGTCTAGTTTTCTAAAAAAAAAATATATATATACATACTTTTTTTGAAGATATACAAAATTACATAATTTTTCAATTAAAAAAAAAAAGGATAATAGAGTTCCAAAATATTACCAAAAAAATTGAAAAAATATAGGTTTTATAAATATTAAAATATGAAATTAACATTTTAAAAAACCTTTGAAATTCACTGAAAAAACCATAGGTTTTACAGACGCTATAGTTAGGAATTAGCATTTAAAAAACCTTAGGAAATTCACTGAAAAAAACATAGGTTTCAGGGACGTTATAGTTAGTTGGACATTTGACTCATATAAAACCAGAGAAATTCGACCGTTATAGTTAGTTGAGCTAACTATACCTCACGCGCACGCAATGCACTGGTGATGACGTCACATATTACATCACTCATGACATGGTCAGTGCCATCACTGATTACATCACTGATGACATATCAAATGACATCACTGATGACATCCCTGATGACATAATCCAGTGAATGTGTGTTTCTTAAATATTTTTCATATATATCTATGCCAAGGTGTATTTAAGAAAGAGTGGATTTACAAGTGCCTGAATGGATTATTTAGTAGGTGCGTGACTGACTGTATAAGTGAGTGATTGAACATGTGTTACTGAATGTATGGTGGTGTGACTTATCCCAAACATCTTTTACTGATATGAACACCAAAGTAACTATTTCTAAATGCCTTCCTCCTCTATCTATCCTTTATCCTATTCATCCAACTAACAGGCTTTCTGACTCATACTAAACCTTTTTTAGTGCTTTAATCCTTTAAGAACTCTTCCTTCCTCTATCCATCTTTTATCCTATTCATCCTACTAACAGACTCACATGTCTACCACTTCCAATGACAATTTAGATTTCCCTCTACTAATCCACCACTAATCCACCTTAGTAGTGCTAATTGCCGAGAAGCACTTCAATGCCTCGGCAACAATATTAAGTAGGCCCAGGCGCAGTGTGCATGGCTGCGCTATGCGGAACTCCACAAAGTGGTTAAAAAACTCTGCTTCACTGCGTGGATTTCTGCAAGTGGGTGGAGTTGCTTGCTGCGCCCCTTCATGTGATGTTTTCATGGCATACGTAATGTGGAGTGTATCTCGCACTGGAAATCGCACACGAACAGCACCACGCGGTTCGCATGGGGCGTCCATCTTGGTTTTGCTCTGTTTTATGGTGCCGGGCCTATTTTTCAATCTCCATCTAAATCTTCTTAATCCTACCCCTATAAAACCTATCTACCCCTCATTTTGTAATATAACCTTAGCCTTTGTCTTTGTGTTTTTGTATTTTACATTTTTTCTAATTTGTTTTCATTTTTTCGTGACTTTTGTACTTGTTGTTTTGCTTTACTTTCTTTTCCTTCTTTCCTTCTTTTTTCCTTTCTTCTACTTTCTTCTCTTCCCCACCCAGTGCCATGGCAGAGCAGGGAAGCAGCAGAGTCAAGCCCCCTGAAACAACAGCCGTAGCCACCTACCTTGTGGTAGGCCGCCTGCAAGGGGGTGCAGCTCCTCGCACCATTCACGGAGGTGGCAGCACTAGTTTTTTATGTGAAGCGCCACATCCCCTCCATCCTGGCAGCATGCTACAGTTTTGTTAGCGGTACAAAAGGGGGTGGTGATGGACGGAGCATCAGAACCAATCAAACACTCACACCCAGTCAACAGATCTGGGTTTGATCCATCACCGTTCTTTAGCCCACTCTGCCACCCCAGTTCAGACATGGCCATATGCAAATCAGTCTGACCCTGTGCCTCATGGGAACAGTCCAGCCCGAACTGCCAAGCCATGCCTTCCCTGGACCTGAAACAAGCTTCCTAGGACCGGTTTCTGGCATTTCAGCCATCTTCAGCCAGGCTTGCTTGAATCCAGTGGCAAAGTGAGCAAGGGACTCACGTCTGAGCATACCCTGCCAACTTATGGCGAACAAAGCGGTACAAAAGGGGGTGGTGATGGACGGAGCATCAGAACCAATCAAACACTCACATCCAGTCAACAGATCTGGGTTTGATCCATCACCGTTCTTTAGCCCACTCTGCCACCCCAGTTCAGACATGGCCATATGCAAATCAGTCTGACCCTGTGCCTCATGGGAACAGTCCAGCCCGAACTGCCAAGCCATGCCTTCCCTGGCTTGGCAGTTCGGGCTGGACTGTTCCCATGAGGCACAGGGTCAAGACTGATTTGCATATGGCCATGTCTGAACTGGGGTGGCGTAGTGGACAAAAGAACGATGGATTTAACCCAGACCTCTTGACTGGGGGAGAATGTCTGCATTGTCAGCATTCCGTCCATCATTTGTTTGTTGTAACACTTTTCGCCCTAAGTGGGATGGGTATGCCCAGACGTGGGTCCCGTGCTCACTACGCCACTGGAGTCAAGCTATCCTGGCTGATGACGGCTGATAGCCAGAAACCGGTCCTAGGATGCTTGATTCCGGTCCAGGGAAGACATGGTTTGGCAGTTCGGGCTGGACTGTTCCCATGAGGCACAGGGTCAAGACTGATTTGCATATGGCCATGTCTGAACTGGGGTGGCGTAGTGGACAAAAGAACGATGGATTTAACCCAGATCTCTTGACTGGGGGAGAATGTCTGCATTGTCAGCATTCCGTCCATCATTTGTTTGTTGTAACACTTTTCGCTCTAAGTGGGATGGTATGCCCAGACGTGGGTCCCGTGCTCACTACGCAACTGGAGTCAAGGTATCCTGGCTGATGACGGCTGATAGCCAGAAACCGGTCCTAGGATGCTTGATTCTGGTCCAGGGAAGACATGGCTTGGCAGTTCGGGCTGGATTGTTCCCATGAGGCACAGGGTCAAGACTGATTTGCATATGGCCATGTCTGAACTGGGGTGGCGTAGTTGACAAAAGAACAATGGATTTAACCCAGATCTCTTGACTGGGGGAGAATGTCTACATTGTCAGCATTCCGTCCATCATTTGTTTGTTGTAACACTTTTCGCCCTAAGTGGGATGGGTATGCCCAGACGTGGGTCCCGTGCTCACTACGCCACTGAAGTCAAGCTATCCTGGCTGATGACGGCTGATAGCCAGAAACCGGTCCTAGGATGCTTGATTCCGGTCCAGGGAAGACATGGCTTGGCAGTTCGGGCTGGACTGGTCCCATGAGGCACAGGGTCAAGACTGATTTGCATATGGCCATGTCTGAACTGGGTTGGCGTAGTGGACAAAAGAACGATGGATTTAACCCAGATCTCTTGACTGGGGGAGAATGTCTGCATTGTCAGCATTCCGTCCATCATTTGTTTGTTGTAACACAGTTTTGTTAGCGGCTACACCTTCCGGGAGTGGAAGCAACACTGGGAGAGGGTGTGCCATGCTGTTCATCACTGTTCTGGGATCTGGTGTACCCAACAACAGCTGATGCACCAGTGGGCAGACATACTGGATCAGGACCAGGACTTGTTAGACCTGCTGGGCATGGAGGCTACAGGCCTTGGTGAGTAATACTTATTTATTTTTTGTGTTCCATCTATGCAAATATTTTTTCCCAAATAGCAAGCATTCTCCTCACACTCAGGTAATTTAAGTTTATGGTACAAATATTTTGTGATGATCACCCTAGAGTAGACAGGTGCTCGGCGGCTCTAACTAATCCTACTTGTGTCATTGGTGCTCGCGTGGACTGTTTTTTTAAGAAGTCATGTAGAGATTACTCTGACCTGACACTGAGATAGTGATAGTTATTGGTATTAGTGACCTAGCGCTTTCTCTCACTTCTCTGTCCCTTTATGTTTTGTAGCTTGTACAGTCCCAACTCCCAACCCCAAGTGATTTCCCAGTGATGTGTAGTAAGTAACTAGTACCTATACATGCATCAGCATGTGTGCATTAAAAAAATGCAGACTTAGGTGACCCAGCAAAAGTTAAGAGATTGAGAATGAGATGAGAAGCAAAGATCAATTGTTGCAATTTATTAGTAGTTCTAATGTAGTTTAGAACATTTGTAATAGGATTAGGAAATTAAGGAATAGGTATGCCATAGCAATAGGAGAGAAGATCTGATTTATAAACGTTAAATAAAATGTTACTATGTTTGCCTTTCCCAGTCAAAAACATTTTGGGGAGATTAACTGTTCCACTTATCTTTTTCTAATATTATTTTGTTTATTTCTTACATTAGCATCCAGGGGCAGGAGAGATACGGCGAGTACCACCACTGCGGCGCAGGCAGGTGAGGGGGCTGGAGGTGCGTCCACAAGTGAAGATGGCTGTAATGGGCCCAGTAAGTCCTCTTGTTAATATTATTTATTTTCCTAGCTTGATTCTTCTTTTACCGCTCCATATTTATATTTAGTTTATTTTCCTTTTTACTGTGCCTGTCTCTAATTTTTTTCCAACTCCACTTTGATCTGTTTCCTAAATCATTCTTATCCCTACATTATCCTATTTATTACTAACTTTCTCTATATTTTGAATGTCTGTACTTGACTTCAAAACTATCTGTACTAGTCTGTAGCTTCCTTTTTCTTTTGCTTTGTCAGTAAGCTTTCCCTTTCCCCTCATAGACTGGTGGTACAGTGAGACTCAGAGAACCAATTTTAGGTCAGGTACTCTAATGTGAAGATTGCATGCAGTTAAGGTATTCTATTCATGTTCATTGAGAAGGCTTTCTTTTTCTTGCTCATGCTCAAACAGTATTGTGAATGGAGAGAGTGGCCATGGTCATGGTGGACCCCAGTGTTGTGCATATATTATTATAATGGTATACCAGCAGTTGATGACTGTGCAGCATGGCTGGAACTTGAAAGTATGATGAGGAGGACGGCCCCTTTGCATTTGCCAACTAAGACCATATGTCCTTCCTTGACCAATTATTGAGCCATTTAATTGTGCTTCAAAAACTCAGATTCATTATAGCTCTGCCCCTCCATAACTACAAAAAGGTTTTATTTGGCTTGACTACGTGGCTTTTCAATGATTGCCAACCAACAAAAGGCCCAAAGTGATGCTTTGAATTTTTGATAGAAGATTAAGATATTGCAAACAAACTATAGTCATGTTTTGTTTTGTGGTTGTATTTTGCTTTTAAAAAAAAAACAGGGTGAGGCGCATCTGGCATCTAAAATTATAAATGTGTAATGTTTTTTCTAGATGCACAGACCACTAGTACTGGGGACGGCGCCAACTCAGCACACAAAATTTCATAATTGAACTTTAAGAATGACGGGTCGATGGGATGGAAGGAGAAAAGATAGGTGACATGTATGTAATATATGAGTAAAATGACACATGTGTGAAAGGATGCATATAGGCGAGTGATGATGGCATAAATCAATCTACATGGCTGGGTAACTGAGGGCTGAAATGAATGCTTAGGTTGGTTAAGGCAAAGCAGGATGGGTGGATGTAATGGGTAAACGCAAGGATGTAGGGGGTAAATGGATGTTGGTGAAAGGTTTATTCAGAGTTATGCTTGGATAGATTGAATGATTGGATAATGATGACCAGTTTTCTGTGGCGAAAGAGTGGATGAGAAAATGTAAGGCTTAAATGGTGCATATCAAAGCCAAGGGTGAAGATTAAGAATACTAGAAAAACTATGCAAGGCTGAATGTATAATATAATTTGAATTACTTCTGTGGATGGGATAGTCTGCAATGAACGCCCCAAAGTAATATCGCAGTCCTTCATCGCTTCACTGACTGAAATGCAGTGCATCGCTTTTCACACCGTCTACTTGCTCAAAAGGATGTAGGTTATAGCTGAGGGAGTTAAAGGCCAAATAGGCCTGAGATGATAACAAAATTAACATGAGCAAACTAACAAAAAGATTCTTGTTTGGCAATCCCTGTTGACCGCTTGTATGACAAGCTATTAAGATAAAATCTAAGTACCTTGTCTCAAGATCTAACAAGCTTCCTAAACCTCGCAGCAACAACGATCTGATCACTTTGGACAGTTTGTAGTGGACTGAATTCCTATGAAAAATATGCAAATAAAAAGGTCAGACTAGAGATGCTAAAAAAAACATCAAGTTGCCTGATCGTTATTGTAGATAAAACTAGACCATGCATTGGTAAATGGGCCTAATTCGTGAAACCCAAACCATCTAAGCACTTTACTAGGAAATCCTGCAAAAGAGAAAAAACTCCAGTTTCTATTTTAAACTGGTGTGTTTCTGTGTTTATTCTGCGTTAATTCCTTTTAGACAGAGCTTATGCTATTTGCCTTTAGTGTTATGAGAGCGGGCAATGGGGGCTGTGAATCTAATCGCATCAAATTAAATGGCCTCGGGGACCATCAACATACTGCTACTGTGCCACCCACTACATAATTTTAAATACGTTTTCGGCACAGAGTGACCTAGCATTGTATACAATTTTTATTTTTTTGCTTTTAGCTGCTCCTGGTCACTAGGGCCTACCATCTCACCAGGATACCTTGGCCCGGTTGCGGCAGTGGAAGCTGGAGACAATATGGGTCGAATACCAGTGGATGGTGGGCCCAGGAGGAGAAGGCTGCGGCCTAGGGCCCCAGCCATGCCCCACCACCTCAGGTTTCCCAACCACAACATCGGGGCTGCAGTCTGCAGACAGCTGCCTGACGATCCAACAGTACACACTGCTGCCCCCTCTCAGTCTCAGACCCCACTCTACTGCATCGTATCCTGTTAAGGCTGGCACGCATTGAAGCCTGGCAAAGAAGAATGGAGCGGCACCTCAAGAAGATCTGTGTCTAGTTTCCTCTGCCCCATTTTTTACGTTTATTTTGGTGGGAGTACTTGTTTGTTGTGGGTAGGGACGAAGGGGATGTGGGAGCTGGGAATGGGGTTTCTGGACTTTCTCACGGACAATGGTTGAGAACGGGGACATTTAATTTGTTTGCGGAAAGGGGTAGGCCAGTTGTTGTTGGAGGTGGGTATAAGGGGTTGGGTTTTTCGTTTGACTAGAAAATAAATATTTAAGTTTCTTTATTTATGCCTCTAATCAAGGCCTTTGGAGTGTTTCACTTTTCAAAGCACTCTTTTAGCGCATCATATTTTTATATTTTGCTGATAGTGTGTAACATAAATTAGGTATGTGCTATGCCTATGTGATAGTCTTGATCTACTACCCTCCTAGACTCTGCTGTCTGCAACTATATTGACCACATAAGGGGGGAGTGAGGGATTGCCATTGTCTTGCCTACAATAACTTAGTAGAACACAAAAAACCATAGTTCTCTTCCTTAATAGAAGAAGCGAAGGCTGCAGGGTTTCCCAAGGTGCCATGGTGATGGTAGTTGCAACATTCTAGCGCACTAACAACAAGGCAGAAATCAGAAGTCAGGTCCCACTCCCACGTAGGTGAACTACAACTGTAGGATATTAATCAGAAGGATTATTCATTGCAGTTAACTAATTGGAAATTTTAAAAGATGAGTTAGTGGGTTATATATTATTAGCTTTACAAACACCTGAAACCAGATTAGCACACAGCAATTTCTAATGCAGAATAACAAAAAAAAACAATACTAATTTAGAAAGAACAATTGCTGGTGAGATAGTATTTTTAGTGAAAAAAGGAACTAGTCTTAGTCTAGTATTGTGATTCGTTAGGAGGAGTTAAAGACAAGAGTCTGGAATGGACATGGTTATTGGTCAAGCATTTAACGCAATGCACAATGCCTGAATGATGATACTGATGAATGATGTTTGTCTATAACCAAAATATCAATCACTTTTATGCATGGCTGGGTAAATGGGGCCAGTGTGGACTATTGTTTCAGTAATAGGAGTAAAACTGAAGATCCTGCATTGAGGTTGTGTTGCTTTCACCACATCCACCCCACCAAACCATCTGCAGCTTGTACCGTGCATGGAAAAAATAGGAAAATGGATGGCGAATCGTAGCCTAAAATTGAATGGCGACAAAACGGAGTTAATGTTCCTGGGCAATGACCCTGGTCCTCGGGCCGGGATCAGCTAACCGGGAAGTTGGGGTCCTTCCCCACTTCTAAAACATTCATAAAAAATCTGGGGATGTGGCTCGACCAAAATCTCTCCATGGAAACACAAGCCAAAAAACTATCGGCAACCTGTTTCCGTATGCTACGGATGATCCGTAAAATCATTGCTCCAATCCCAGGAAAAGCTAGAAAGACGGTGGTCCAGGCTCTGGTTATCTCACGGCTGGTCTACGGGAACTCTCTGTACCTGAGCTCTCCTAAATATGTGACAGACAGGCTGCAGGTGGTCCAAAACGCTGCAGATAGAATGCTCCTGAAGATCCCCAGACACGAATCAGTGAGATCCTCACTGAAAAAGCTGCACTGGCTACCCATTCAATCCAGGGTTAAGTTCAAAGCCCTCTGCCTCACCCACAAAGCCGGGGAGAGGCCTGGCCATGATACGATCCTTTGTATCTCCATACGTCCCTAATAGGCCCCTCAGGTCATCACCCTATTTCCTGATGAACATCCCAAAGATAAAGAGATCAAGATGGGGGGATGATCATTCTCACACCACGTCCCAAAACTATGGAACTCAATTACCGCAGAACTGAGACTGGTCTAAAATGAACGGTGTTTCAGAAAAATCGTAAAACCTGGTTGTTCCCATGAGTCCTCACCAACTGCATGCTCCTCTTGGTAGTGCTGGGAAGCCCTTGGGTAGCCATGTGCTTTATAAATCCCATAAACATAAATATAAACAAACCAAGTGTGTCATCTATTGATAGTGTAAATTAAGCCACATCTCAATAAATCACACAGCCCGGGGGAAGAGGGTTAGTGGTATGCTGAATGGATGGGAAGGGGCATTTGAGGAGTGGTTTGACAAAGACAAACCCTACACAAGCACAACATTCATCTGGGCAATCAATAGCCAACCATCATAAATCTGTTATGGGAGGGAAAGAAAACAAAGGAATGAGTACAGGTAATTTAACTGCAATGCAAACCAAACAGTCCGTTAAAGAATCAATACATAAATAAAGAGATGCAGTGCCACATGGTCATCAACAGCAACAACACTGAGCAAGAAGGCATTGGGAACGAAGAGAAGACATGCAGGCCTATGGGAAAAGCATACTGGTTAGCTACACAAAATGGCAGCCAGCCACATAGTCACAACAACAATGACCAGCAAAAAGGCATGGCTACACAAATGGCCGCCAGCCACAGGGTCACAACAACAACCAGCAGGAAGCTATGGCCACAACAAAGAAGACATGCAGGCCTATGGCAAAGTACACTGGCTGGTTACACAAAATGGCCGCCAGCCACATGGTCACAGTAAGAAGCAGGCCTGGAAAACAAAGAACTCATCTAGGTGTCTGGACACTGTGTCATGATTCCTGTCACAGCTCACCTCTCTTGACTATAACAATATACCTGCATGACCCATATTATTTTTCCTAACACTTATGAATGAACAAACATCTTGTACTCTGATTTTTGACCATATAACATGCTGTTGGTACTAGCTAGGTGGGACTGGTGTTCCCTGGTTTGTTTGAAAAGGCTTAATTGCTTTTACAAGTGTTTTACCATGCATAAGCAAGGCTAAGTTTCAGGTGCTACGTAAACATCCTGAAAAGCCACCAGAATAAGCATCAAGCAACCATAGATGACCTCAACATGAGTCTTCCAGAAGACAGCCCTCATCAAATTATTCCCCTGCACCTGTTCCTAGCTGTAAGCAATTAAAATGTGATGTATATGAACATTCTAAAACCCATCTAGAAGACAGCCTCATCAAATTAATCATCTGCACCTGTTCCTTGCTATAAGCAATTAGAACACAAACTTTGTGAACATTCTAAAGCACCTTTTAGAAGGCAGCCTCATCAAGTTAATTATCTGCACCTGTTCCTTGTTACAAACAATTTGGAATGTGACCTTTCTGATCGTTCTAAAGCAGTCTGATTTAAAGACCATCTACACTCCTTCTCTTCGCTTAGCCTCTTTGCCTGCCACCTACCTGTTTCCTGGCTTCCAGAACTTTGTCTTGCCAGCTCCCATGTTACTTCCACTTCGACCTCACTGCAAAGGATGCCCACATCAATCTTGCACCTGGATGGAAAAACAAGAAGAAAAGGAGAGACACATTAACAGACTTGATTTTGCTGTGCTCTCAGCTCAGTCACAGCATTTTGCTTGCAGACAAGGTAACCAGTGGTTTTGTTCAACTTGTACATTCTGTTGGCAGGGCTCTGCTAGAAAGGACTTGGGTTAAGCTAACTCTGTCCAAATTAGCTTGTGGGTTTGATGATGGATCATATTCACTACAGTTTCAAAAGGTTTGATGAAGGAACATCTATGGACTATCTAAAAACAACTCACAACAAAACAAAAGGTTAGTTTAGACATAAAACTCTTTTGTGAGGTGATACCTTAAAAGATATAGCTAATACTAGATCAAAGCCTTATATTTGTTTGTTTATAGACAACATATCTGCCAGTACCATTCATCAGACCGGTGTGAATGCCTGCTGCAGTGTTGTGGTTGAGTAGATGAGCCACAGCATCTTTTTGACTCCACACACTCTGCATCCCTACCCCTTCTCCCTGGGATTTGCCACCGGAGCAGCATCTCCTTCTGTAAACCAAGGGCACGTCTAGAGAGGATTCGGAAATTAACGTCGCCGCCCCATTGGAATCACCTGGGATCCAGGTAGGTGGCTTATGATACACTGACTATAAAAAATGGACCCTGGCGACATGGCATGGAGAACCAAGGCAAATGGCAGCCTATGGCAAACACACACACACACATACTGGCCAGACAAAGGAGGCATGGTAACACAGAGAAAGCAGCATTAATTTAGCAATGTCAAAATCAAACATTTACAAGACTAAATATGCTTACAACAACACACATCCCCCAAAGGCATTACCCCATCTATACACTGTTCGAAGGGAAAATAAAATGTGAAATACCCTAAAAAACACATTTTGTATTTTAACCCAGTACCATCCATGGCCTGAAAGATGTTTTAATCCAACAGTCAACAGAAACAGTTATTTCATGCACCCATGACTAGTACTGGGTCTACTGGCATTAAGGCCCATTGGGAGACTAGGCCACATAGTGAACTAAATGAATATTGCAAATTTATAAAAAAACATGGAGAAAATGTAGTGAACTGTGCAACATTTTCCCTTTTATAAAAGAAAAAAAATTACATGCAAAACAATAACCAGCAAGGAGGCACAGCCACAAACAGAGAACAAATGCAAGCCTATGGCAAAAGTATACTGACTGTCTACACAAAATGGCCACCAGCACATGGTAACAACAAGAAGCAGGAGGCCTAGAAAACAAAGAACACATGCAGGACTATGGGGAAAGCGCACCCGCTGGCTACACAAAAGGGCTGCCAGCCATATGGTCAAGTCAAGTCAAAAGCTTTTATTCGGTTAGTATAAATACAACCATATAAGCTGAACACACATAATAATATACAATAAAAATGTGTGACACATATTTGACTTAATTACAATCTAATAACAATTCACTGAACCGAGACCAGTATCTCGCACGGAGTGATAAAGCACCATACATAAATACACATCAATAAAATAAAATCCGACAGATGTCGCTAATAAGTAAATAGATGGTGCAAGGTAAACTTGGAATCAAACGGAATTATAAACTCCACCTTGCTGATAAAGTGTTGTGTGCATAGTACAACATTTTGGCATTCATATTTACATCAGTATATTATTACTCAAGGAACAAGAATTCCGTAATTTAGGAATCATCCCATACCAGAAATAAAGTGACGTGTGCCTAAGTACAAAATCCATGACATGGTAGAAGACTCCACCATGCCATAGTAAAAACTAATGCACAAATTCAAAACATAGCAGGATAACCTTACACATGTTGTTACAACAATGTATAAGATAGCATATAAAAACATAAAACTATCTAGAACACCACCATACAATCATAGTAAACTTGTACGCATCTACATGATGGCCATTACAGAACGCATTTCTCATAATCATAAAATTATGGATTTCCTGGCAGCTCTACACTTCAAAATAAAAGATGCAACATAGAAGCAGACGTCTGGGCTTTGAAGGGAACATAATAAGTTCATAGCGTCTGCTGTTAAACGGATATTATATTTGAAAAGGATAGGTTTCAGATAAAACTTCCTTAAGAAAACATAAAACTTGCAGAATAGCAGGAAATGGCAACAGCTTTGTTTAGAGACGTTATCACAAGGGCAATTTGAATTGGAACCTGCCCCTATTACAGGGAAGGATACAAGGTGATGTACAATGCCCAGTCTTAAACGTACTAATACAAATCGGTGCGATTTATTAGTCACATCCACCAAGTACGACTGAAGCCCACTCTTAAGGCTAAGCTGCCTATAAAATACAAAAGTTTTTTGGGTCCGAAGTTGTTGACTTCTTTCTTCCATCTTATATAATATAAATGTGTCTTTAATTTCCTTCTTTGAAAGAGGTATTATATACTCTGAATGAATATTAATTCCAAACAATGTATTGTACCAAAAGATGATATAATTTAACCACGGGATACGATGACAGAAATCTAACTTAAGGCAGTCTTTAATTACAGACTGCGTAAACGCAGTTTCCTTTTTATGCCATATTGCACGCCATAGTAATAGGGGGCGTACTGCAGACAGATCGGATATATATTTAAGGCCAGTTTCCTGATGAATCAAGTCTGTAGAAGCTGCAGCCGGGACACATAGCAGTCGTTTAAGGAAGTTGTTTTCATTTATCTGGAGTTGGGCAGTGGAGGAATAACCCCATAATCCAGCTCCATATAAAGCTGAAGAGACACATCTCGCATTATATATGGTGACCATGTCCTTTATTCTATGGTCCCCTATTTTCGTTGCAAAACGAAAAATACCATTAGAATTCCTATTCACTTTATGTCCAATATTTACTTGCTCGTTGGTCCATTTGCCGTTACCATCGAAATTGATACCTAAATAGCAGAATGTCTTAACAGCTTGGATCTTTGAACCTTCTAGAAAAAAGGACCGTGGTAACTTCAATTTTTTGCCGCATGTCATGGTGAAAGTCTTTGATTTATTAATCAGCAATTTCCTACCATTTATAAAAAAAGTAAAAGCGTCGATGAGACGTTGTAGTCCCAAAGGGGTGCGGGAAATTAGGACAGCGTCGTCCGCGTATAACAATACCGAAACGACCGTATTGTCAATTTTGGGGGCATCGGCTGAAATGTTGTTTAAAATTGATGCAATTTGATTAATAAAAAGAGAGAATAAAAAGGGTGCCATAACACATCCTTGCCTTATGCCTCTACGCACAGTAAAGAAGGGAGTTTGCTCGCCAGTGGGCCCATAGCGTACACTGCAAGAAAGTTTTTCGTATTGCCTTGCTAGAAAAAATACAATCTCCTCCGGTGCTCCTAAGTCGAGCAGTACTGACCAAAGGAGCGAATGGTCCACTAGATCAAACGCGCTGCTCAAGTCAGCGAAGCATAAAAACAAATTACCTCCTTTCACTATAGTATATTTATTAATAAGCAAATCCAAATTTAGGCATTGTTCGATAGTCCCAATGCCTTTCCTGAACCCATATTGAACTGGGGTCAATACATTTGAATCTGCAGCCCAATCTTCCAGTCTTTTTAAAAGTACCCTACTTAGTACTTTAATTGAAGAATCTAACAATGAAATTGGACGGTAGTTACATGCTTCAGATCGTGATCCCTTCTTATGTAGGGGGACAATCAATGATTCAGCCCATGAGAGGCAGCATTAAAAATTCTTGTCAGGATTGGTGCCCAGAGATCCATTTCGTCTTTATATAAATCAATCGGGACACCATCCGGGCCTGGTGCCTTGCCCCCTTTGCTGCAAAATTTGCGATTCCTTATTTTGGGAATGCATTTAAGGAATCCCAAATTGCGATTCTTTAAATGCAATGTAGGAAGCACCCAAGTTGTGCGATTTTGGCTTAAGGAATCGCAAATTACCACCAACTTCAGGTTGGTGGTAATTTGCGATTTCCTTGAAAAATGCACTTTTTTGCATTTTTCAAAGTGCCATGTGGCGCACATACATGCCCTTAGTGCATGTATGTGCGCCACATGTGCACACATGTTTATTTCAGGGGTGCAAAAGGGTGTCCTATTGACACCCTTGCAACCTTGAAATTGCATTCTCAATTTGCGATTCTCTAATTGAGAATCGCAAATTGAGAATGTCTTTCTATTCATTCCTATGGGCCTTCTAGCCCATAGGAATGAATGGCAAGGTATTCCTTATTTGCGAATCTCAATTTGCGATTCGCAAATAAGGAATAGGTGGGATTCGCAAAATATTTTGCTAATCCTACCTACATTGCATTTTGCGATTCTCTAATTGCGATTCCCTAAAAATCGCAATTTGAGAATCGCAAAACACGTTTTACCTACATATGGCCCTTTGCTCCATTGTTGATTTGATTGGTAACTCTGCATTTTGTGCAGAACGTGGATTTGCGGAACCCTGCAAATTCCGCATGCGGAGCGGAGTTTTACACCCAGACCTAATAATACGCTCTATATAAATACAATTACAATTACAATAACATCAATGGAATTACCTTACACCGTCTAATATTACTAACTTTGGAGCATGATAACAAACTGGAATACTTAAAATTATATACTGATACATGTCAAGAAGTTGCTCGATAGAGTCCTTAAAAAATGTAAAGTTTTAATCATAGAAGAAGTCAGTACAGTTTTAAACATAATGTTGGTGTTTGTTCATTTGTGTCTGGAAGAGGTACTCAGAACTTTCTATGATGTGCTATTTAGAGGGAAATTTGCCATTGTGTTTGGAGAATTATTACAACTAACACCTGCAAAAAGTCAAACGATTTTCAGCATACTTTTGCAGCAACATATTCAAAATTGATTGGGAAGTGTAAGAAATGTGAACATTAGGTTGCATTTCAGATATACAGAATTAACACAAAATATGAGGCAAGCTAATGATGAAGAATATGCCAAGATATTGAAAGACATTCATCTTGGCATTTCAAAAAAATGATGCAAAGATTCTGCGAAGGAAATAAAATATAAGTACATTAAGTCCTAACCTTCATTAACCTGCTGACGTTATGCATTATCTTCTTTCACAATCACAACACGTTGTTTGTTTGATGCCAACCATTGAAGAATGAGCTCGATTAAACTATTTAATGCTACATCTGGAAAAATAAACATTTGTACATCTTCCTTGTAAAGATAAACATACCTATGAGCAAATGTTTAGCTACAAAATGACAAAACATTGAAAAATCTGTTTCACATACAGCGGGATTGGAGAAAGATTTATAGCTATGTAAAAACATGTGTGTTATTTTACATAGACATTTACATGTGGAAGAAGGACTACTAAATGGACACATGGGATTTGTAGTGATCTTTGTGACATCTGCAAAAAAATTACATTGAATTTATTGTGGTAATATTTGACCACACAAAACAGCAAAAACTCATTTTCCAGTGTTCAACAAGATTCTTACTTCTGAAAGATGTATACATTAATAGAGAACAATTTCCTCTTTATTTGGCTTTGGTGGTAACAATATACATATCTCAAGGACTAAGTTTAGATTATGCACTGACACTAGCTCTACAGTTTTCAAAGAGGGAATGCCATTCGAGGCACTTTCTCACATACATTTTATTATGGGACTGTATATTATCGATTTTGATGAAACAAGAATTAATGCAGGCAGTTGCTGTGTCACAGAATATAATAGTTTGTGAAACACACAAGCTCATCAAATTGGTCAATATCCCATTTTGTTAAAACCTAAAATGTTTTTTATAGATCAATTCTTTTTATTTTTGAGAAATTAAATGCCACAGGTGAAAAACACAACTCTGTGCCTACAATCCGGGGGCTAACAGGCAAATCTTAGGATGTAGACGAATAGAAAAAATCCACAACTATCCCATCCCCTCCCACCCTTATCTCACTTGTTCGCTATGATATATAGGCGTCAGTCACTGTAACCTGTATACACTTTTCTTAACACCTCTTAAGAGTCTCTCAGGCCAGTGGCTCTCCACCTGTCAGTGAGTGACGGGTTATGTTGGTGGTAGTGTCTGTGGTCTCCAGAATCTGAAGCAATAATTGAAGATATTTGGGGCAAGTCAGTTTGTTGGAATGTACTCTGCAGACACAATGTTTATAAAGGGAGCCCACAGATCACGGTATGTGTCTGGCTTGAGTTCAGTATTGAGTGATAGTTTCTCCATGCCTAGTATGTACCACAGTTTGTGTAGACATGCCATGTGGTATGGAAGCTTGTCTGACCCGGAGGACAAGGACAGTCTGATGGGCTGCACCAAGGGCGAGATCTATTTCTCAGCCTTGTGTAGATTTGCGGGGGTAGGTCAGGAGTTAGGTAGACCCAGCAGCATGTAGACTAGCCCTGGGTTTGGTTCGCGGAGTTTTGCTACATGGAACTCAGCGAAGTGACAAAAAAGTCTGCGAAGTTCTGCGAGTGGCGGAGTGCAGTGCGAACTGTTGTTGGTGCTGGTCTTCCTACTGCTTGAGTAGAAATTTCACCCAAGCAGCAGGTCGCACTCGCGAAAGGTAAAAAAAACTCCACTGCACTACGTGGAGTGGAGTTTTCTGCACTCCACGAGCTCCACAGATTGCTGAGTTCAGAAAACTCTGAAATCTCCGCAAACGGAGGTGAGTTCACGGCCCAGGCCTAATGTATACATGGAACCACAGGATTTATGTGGCACATGCCCTATCTATGTCAACTAGTATGTTCTCCCAGTATTGTACCAACTTCAGGCAGTCCTCAAAAGTGCAACAGGGTCTTGGTATTTCATCAACTCCTCCAGCACTCGCATTACTGGATTCAGTCAGGCATAAGGTACCAGTATGAAGAATTACTTAAAGTCAGTCTCAGTGCTAGATGAGTTGTGGGCTGTGGTAGACGTCCTCCCATTCCTTGTCCCTGAGTGTGCACCCTAACTCCCCTTCCCATCCCATCTGCCCCTATGTCTTTTCATGGGATCAGGTTGGGGCTATGAGTCTGGGCTAGTTCACTAATAATCAATCAATCAATCAATCAATCAATCAGCATTTGTTAAGCACACTCTGTCACCCCTAGGGATATCATTCTTGAGTCTCTTTGTGAAATCTGCAGTGAGGGGGTCATACATGGTCGGAGGGGGAGGTAGTTCCTGGTTTTGGCTGCGATGAAGGATAAGGAGCGGCCGCTGATGAGGGTGCGGCAGATGCAAGGGATGTGTGCTAGGGTGAGTGAAGGAGAGCCTAGGTTTCTAGTAGGTTGATGGAAGTTCAGTTGATGGTTTAGGTAGGCAGGTCCTAGGTCATCGAGGGCTTTGTAGGCATCAGTCGCACATATCACTCAGCTCAGATCAGGGCTCGCCAAAGTGTTGTCTGGGATAAACTATACCTCACAGACTCCTTCAGAGGACCACACAACCTTGAGGTCACGTATTGGATGGCCTGGAGATGTACTGTTATGCATTTAATTGGTAGAAAAGTGATGTTCATGTGGGGTCATTATGCTCAGCCTGCAGAGAGCAATGCCTGACAATGAGTTGTGCCTAGTCTGGGCCATGGCCCAGGCTGGGTCAGAGTTACTGTGACAATACAACTGATGCACAGAGTAGTCTCCCTATAGACCTGCAGATTCTTGGATGTTCCAAAAATGAGTTTTCTGTACCAATAGTAGCCCTGATTGCATTTACATGGCCTACATTTAGAATGGTGACTGAGGTAACCCCCTAACATGACACTTCTTTCTATGTACCCACATTGTCAATGTGTGACTTTTACTAATGACATGCCCCTTACTCCCACAGGTCTGTTGTCACTTTTCCTTAAGTCATGCTTGCCTTGTACAGGCCAATTGCACATATGACACATTAACAATGCAAATAGTTGGTTACTTAAGAAGAGATATTGATATGTGAATCACCAGCTTTGTGACAATCAAAAAAAGACATACAATGGTATGCTGAATGTCACCCCTTTAACAGTGCCACATATGGCAAAAGGTGGATCCTGTGATAGCTTTACATACCACACAAACTCTATCGACATAGTATGATGTATCGTTGAGTAGTCCACATGTCTACACATCCCCAGGGGAGGAAGCTCTCAGTGACACATGTCAGCCCTTTCATAGTGACCTAAGTCTTAGGATGTAGTCTTTACTATGGTACCAGCCTGTGTGGACCATATGCATCAAGTCAATGGGCCTGGCTTTAAAGGTGGCTGTACAGTCATGCACAAGACGCTTACCCTTCAGAAGTTGACAATGGTGTGTTTTGTGTCATAGTAGCTCGCTTCGCAGTACATGTAGGATGGCCCTGGGCTACATGATGTTAGTGGGCTGGCTTAGGTCATGACCAGGGTCGCGGATAGTCAGCAGATGACTACAAAAGTGTGTATTTATGTCTTTGTAGTGCTTAGCAAGTGATAATGACACATGTAGTGCTTTAACTTTCGATTTATGCCTATGCTAGGTGTATGCAAAATGTGTGTCAACCAAACCGATATCCTAAAACTTGCAGTTATAATCTGTTCATTCATCTCTTGTATCCATACAGGTTACAGGTCAGCGCCCATGAGAAGCAATGCATTTGGAAAACAATCGCCCGGTAGGTGCAGACCCTTGGGTTCTATCGCAGGCGCAGCGCCCATTGCCGTAAGAGGTGGTAGGACCTAAGGCGCTGGACCCAGAAGATCAGGGAGGTCCAGCTGGGGCTGATTTTGCAACGTGGACAGGGCGTCCAGCAGACCCTGACCTCTCCAATGGCTTTCCTAGAGCTTCCTAGAGCAGCGACATGGGGATGAGTCCTGGCCAGAGTCATACATGTTACTTTGCCATCTTTGCGTGTTACAAGCAGGCAATTCCCCATCATTATTGTGGGTTGGCCATGTGCAACACACAAGAAAGGTTCTTGTTTGTGTAGGTCTGGTAGTAGGTGCCTGCTGATGTGCTTTGCCTATAGCTTTTATGACCAGGAACACAGCAGAGTCCACTCCACTGCCAATTTACTGTCTTGAGCAGAGATATGGCTGAGCAAAGTGATTATTCATCTCATGTTGTTTGATGTTGTGGATGACAATTGTACCAAAAAGGCCACTTGGCTTCATGGTGTCAGGAGTGATGTCCCCTTACTACTGTGTCTCATGTGATTGTGGCCTTCTTCTATGTGACATAACATACAGTAGACTTTGGATGCAGTCACTGAGCAATCCTTTCTCTTGGTAAATGGGGAATATACAGTAACATGAGATAGCAAACCATCACCGGAGCCATCAGTATTAGTGCCTACATGTTGGCATGGGTACTTTTCCCTGTTGTAGAATCATCTGCACTAATGTTTCATACCTGATCTACATGTCTTCATAGGTTGTTGTCTGATTCCATCACAAAAATGTGTGTAGGCCAATCTGTATTTGACCATAAGTATTTGTGATGGTCATACAGTTCATGTGTTACCACAGACAGGCATATGTAGACATTAGTGGGGGGGTCACACATACCCTAAGCTGTTACTCATTGTCATTAGTCAGTTCCAATTGATGAAGCAATGAAGGACATGACAGGTAGACTTACAGTGAATTTCCATCCCATTGATGTGGTAGTAGTCTGTTATTTGAATTGCACCTGTTGATTTGTTCATTCACTGACTGGTGACATGCTTCAGGAGTGGCATGCAGAAATGTAGGGATCATATGTGAGTGTCTAAATTCAGTAATACAATGGAATTTGTGTTTGTGAGACAAAAAGGTACAGTGATATGCCTCCCCATTAGGACACAGGTTAAGTCACCTCTTCATGTAATGGAGAGTCCCTGAGACTCAACAACCTTTAATGGTCTATTCGTTTTTAGGTATGCAATGTAAGAATGGTGTTGTCACCAGTACCAATCTGGACTGGGGATGTACATTGGCCTAGCTGATTGATTATGCTGTGTATATTTGTAGACAAATCTCCCAGATATTTTGGCCAGATAGTCTCCAGCCTACTTTTTTGCTCTGCATGTGATACCTAGCGAAGCTAATAAAGTACAACTTTCATGTGACTATTCTGACAGTGGACATGTTAGGAAGATTCTATTAAGAAGTGTCAAAGGTGTGAAATGAGCATTTCCATGTGTCCTCCTTCCTCCTGCTGTCCATATAGCAGCCACATAGCTGTATTATCTGACCATCATTTCATCAAAACAAAGCCACTGAGGGACGGAGGCCTTTTTGCCAGATCACGAAAATCACTGGACTGGCTTTATATTTAGACTCCAACCGACGGGTGGAAGTCACTTTCTGAATAATTTTGAGGCTCCAACGGGCTGGTGGAGGCACCTGTGGTTTATTCTTAAACCCATATCTGAATAGGAGGCAATGTATCATTTGCAGGGATATTAAAGAAATCTGCTTTTGGGCTGCCATCCCCCCTCCTGCCTTGAAGAAGACCCACCTTGACACATTTTACTTTTGCGCAACTCACAGGGTCGAAACGTTGGCGTATTGCATATGTCTACACAACGCTTATGATCACAGTCCTATTTGTCATTGGATCCTTTAGCATATGTGTTAAAATAATGAGGACATACATATAAAGAATCTTTCTCCCCCCTTTTTCATTGCACGCTCAACTGTTTCTGTATATAGTGTACTGTATTTAACACCAACCACCACATGTCACTTTTTTCACCACAGTCACCTATTCCATATTGTAAATTGAAATTGTAAACTGCGACAGCTATGATTATTTGATTTTCTCTAAATACTTTATTGAATTATAATTTTGGTGTGTGTTATACACTTATTTATTTTTCTTTTTACAAATCATTGATATGTGTTAATAGTAAGCTGTTGCTACTGTCCCTAAGTAATTGAGAACCCCGACAGAACCAATTTTTTCTTTAATATGTATACCCAGGTTCTGAGGGACACTGGGTTGCCCCATTACATTTACCACTATGTGCAGGAAGGGACACCTTCCTGCACATAAACAGCCATTCCCTGCAATGTAGGCACCCTTGCACTATAGTGCAAGGGTGTCTGCGTTGGCGCTAGGCTGCTAATTTAAGTGCCAGCGCTAGGGGAAAACACAAGAATGCACCTTATTGTTGTATATATTGCGCATCCCTGTGAATTGGAAATTTCGGCGTGCGACGCTGCTAAATTTGGTGCAGCTCTGCACTCTGACAGTTCCTTGTAAATATGCACATAAGAGTGTTGCAAGCATGAGAACACATGCAGAGCAGAAGGTCACGTAAAGGTCAAAAAAGAGAACTATAATGTCATTTGTATTCTAGTAGTAGTGTGAAATGCTGACATTTCTAGGGAGATTCCATGAAAAGGTTAAGCAACACAGTCCCGTTCAATTAACCAGACCTTTGAGGAAATTACCCTTTTAGGTAAGTCTGGGCAGTAAACTCCCCTTCGCTCATGGAGTTTGCGGAGTTTTCCGCACTCCGCGTTACGCGGAGCTCATGGAGTTCCGAAATACTCTGCTTCACGTAGCATTTGTCAACATCAAGTTGGCGAGCGTGAGTGAGGAAAATCCACCTCCAAGTGAGATTTTTCCTTGTTTGCGATTGTCAACATCAAGTTGGCGGGCGCGAGCATGGAAAATCAACCTGCCTGCGAGATTTCTTAACGCGGGAGGTCAGATTTCTCATTGCGAGTGGTCACGTATGCTCACGACCGCTCACGTTGAGAAACCGTCCAATCACGTTTAAAAAGCTGCCACTCGAGTAAGAATCTACTTGAGAAGCAAAAAGGAAGCAGCGCCTGCTTGCGCTGTGCATGTTGCTGTTAATGATGATTGCAATCAATCAATCAATATAGGCATTTATAGAGCACGCTACTCACCCGTGAGGGTCTCAAGGCGCTGGGGAGGGGGGGAGCTGCTACTGCTCGAACAGCCAGGTCTTGAGTAGCCTCCTGAACGTCAGAAGGTCTTTGGTCTGCTGTAGGAGGGTGGGGAAGGTGTTCCAGGACTTGACGGCGAGGTAGGAAAATGATTTGCCGCCGGTGGTCGTTCTTCGGATGCAGGAGACAGTGGCGAGGGCGAGGTCGGCAGAGCGGAGCTGGCGATTCGGGGTGTAGAAGGTGAGCTGTCTGGTGAGGTATGTTGGTCCGGTGTTGTGGAGTGGCTTGTGTGCGTGGGTGAAGAGCTTGAAGGTGACCCTCTTGTTGACAGGAAGCCAGTGCAGGTCTTTCAGGTGGGGGGTTATGTGGCTGTGTCGAGGGATGTCGAGGATCAGGCGTGCCGAGGCGTTCTGTATGCGTTGCAGTCGTTTCAGTAGTTTGGCCGGGGCTCCCGCGTAGAGGGCGTGTCCGTAGTCCAACCTGCTGCTGACGAGGGCCTGGGTGACCGTTCTTCTCGTGTTTGTGGGGATCCACCTGTAGATGTTTCGGAGCATGCGGAGGGTGTTGAAGCATGAGGATGAGATGGCGTTGACTTGCTTGGTCATGGAGAGAGTTGAGTCGAGGATGAAATCCAGGTTGCGTGCGTGGTCGGTGGGTGTAGGGGCTGCACCCAGGGTAGTAGGCCACCAGGAGTCGTCCCAGGCTGAGGGGGTGGAGCCAAGGATGAAGACCTCCATCTTGTCTGAGTTCAGTTTCAGACGGCTGTTCTTCATCCATTCTGTGACAGCTGTCATTACTTCGTGGAGGTTGGTCTTGGAGGTGCAAGGGTCTTTGGTGAGGGAGAGGATTAGCTGTGTGTCATCAATGTAGGAGATGATGTTGAGGTCTGGTGACACGGACGAGCGGGGCCATGTAGATGTTGAACGGGGTCGGGCTCAGGGATGATCCTTGGGGTACGCCGCAGATGATCTTGGAGGCTTTGGATCGGAAGGGGGGCAGTCAGACGCTCTGTGTTCTGTCAGAGAGAAAGGAGGAGGTCCAGTCCAGCACTATTCTGCGGATTCCTGCATCGTGGAGGCGAGTGTGTAGGGTGTGGCGGCAGACCATGTCGAAAACGGTTGAGAGGTCCAGGAGGATGAGGGCCGCGGTCTCGCCGTTGTCCAGCAGGGCCCTGACGTCATCGGTTGCGGCGATGAGGGCCGTTTCGGTGCTATAGTTGCTACGGAACCCGGACTGGGACGAATCCAGGATGTTGTTCTCCTCGAGGTAGTGGGTCAGCTGTTTGTTGATGGACTTTTCGATGACCTTCGCCGGGAACGGGATCAGGGAGATGGGCTGGAAATTCTTGTGGTCCCTTGGGTCTGCCTTGGGTTTCTTTAGCAAGGCGTTGATTTCGGCGTGCTTCCAGCTCTCCGGAAAGGTCCCGGTCTCAAAGGAGAGGTTGAGGGCCTTGCGGAGGTAGGGTGCGATGGTGGCGCTGACTTTGTTGTAGATGTGGTGAGGGCAAGGGTCCGACGGAGAGCCGGACTGGATGGTGTTCATGATTTTGATGGTGTTGTCGTCGTTGATGTTGGTCCAGCTGAGCAGAGGGTTGCTGTGGGTGGTGTTCGAGGTGTTGTTGTTGGTTGCCCTGGTGGTCTTGTTGCACAGTGCAGACAAGAACCTGGCAGTGAAAATCACCGCGTACTGCATTTACCTAATACACTCTGCTGCTCGCGGAGCTCCGCGTAGCACGTCAGAGTTTTTTTGCACTTTGCAGAGTTCTGCTATAGGGAGCTCCGCAAACTTTTAGGTGAGTATGCAAATCTCATAGAGAAAATTATGGAAACATACTATCAGATAAGAATGTGGGCCTAGAAAAAGTTTATAGTGGAAGATAGGCATAACTTCGGATGTATGACGTTACAACGCACACTTTTACAACGCATGCACTTACAACGCATTTTTTACAACGCATAATCCATTACAACGCATGACATTACAACGCATGACACTACAACGCATTTTTAAAAAATACCTTTACAACGCACTACCATTACAACGCATACTACCTTTACAACGCATACCATTACAACGCATAATATTAAATTACATTTAAGGTAAGTATTAGATAGTATAGGGGTAAAAATTACTATTCTAACTCCAGGGGGTGCAACAGTAGGGTAAGTGTTGGATAGTGTAGGGGTAAAAATTACTATTCTAACTCCAGGGGGTGCAACAGTAGGGTAAGTGTTGGATAGTGTAGGGGTAAAAATTACTATTCTAACTCCAGGGGGTGCAACAGTAGGGAAAGTGTTGGATAGTATAGGGGTAAAAATTACTATTCTAACTCCAGGGGGTGCATCAGTAGGGTAAGTGTTGGATAGTATAGGGGTAAAAATTACTATTCTAACTCCAGGGGGTGCATCAGTAGGGTAAGTGTTGGATAGTATAGGGGTAAAAATTACTATTCTAACTCCAGGGGGTGCATCAGTAGGGTAAGTGTTGGATAGTATAGGGGTAAAAATTACTATTCTAACTCCAGGGGGTGCATCAGTAGGGTAAGTGTTGGATAGTATAGGGGTAAAAATTACTATTCTAACTCCAGGGGGTGCATCAGTAGGGTAAGTGTTGGATAGTTTAGGGGTAAAAATTACTATTCTAACTCCAGGGGGTGCATCAGTAGGGTAAGTGTTGGATAGTATAGGGGTAAAAATTACTATTCTAACTCCAGGGGGTGCATCAGTAGGGTAAGTGTTGGATAGTTTAGGGGTAAAAATTACTATTCTAACTCCAGGGGGTGCATCAGTAGGGAAAGTGTTGGATAGTATAGGGGTAAAAATTACTATTCTAACTCCAGGGGGTGCATCAGTAGGGTAAGTATTGGATAGTATAGGGGTAAAAATTACTATTCTAACTCCAGGGGGTGCATCAGTAGGGTAAGTGTTGGATAGTATAGTGTAATATTATGCGTTGTAATGGTATGCGTTGTAATGGTAGTATGCGTTGTAATGGATTATGCGTTGTAAAAAATGCGTTGTAATGGTAGTGCGTTGTAAAAGTTGCGTTGTAAAGGTTGTTCCCCCATAACTTCCCAAGATGACCACTATGTCTTTACAAAACAGTCTCTCTTTTGCAGGTAGCAAAAACATCTTTCCATGAATGATAAATTCATTCTGTAGATCAAAGTAGAACGTGGAAATACCCCTGGCAAAAACTGTCCATGAAATGTAGCACAATGCAGAGCTAAGTTTTGTTGGCTGCAAGGGGAAAAAAGTTGAGAAGGAGTAAATTGCCATGGGTGGGCCACCCACTATGGGATTTTGTGGTATTCTGATATGTATCATCCAGAATTTTGTCTTTCTCGTTCTTTGGGTGACCAGTATTAGAGGCAGTTCATATCACAAAGAAACACTGTGGCATAGTTAAACTAAGATAATGGCAGTCAATTGAAGAGGGGAGGTGAAAGATCAATAACCAATTTACATTTTCATTCTATTGAGAGCCATAATCAACATCAGAAATGTGAATAAGACCACCATTGTCCTCTTGTCTTATTGGAGAGGCAGTTGTATGAACATCTCCACCTGGTGAACTTGCCCATGATCCAGTGCTTAGTCAATGCTTAATTTGTTACAACATAAGTGCTTGGGACCTTGTCAGGAGGCTAATGCAGCTTGGACCACCCATTACTGCTGCCAGCGCTGCCAATGAGAGAACCAACATAACTACCAAGCATCACGCTTCTCAAGTGTGTTGATTCAGACTATTCCAGGCCCCCAAAGCTATAAGAATGACTTGGGATGCAGATATTAGTATTTTTTAAAGTATTTTGAATTAATAAACAGCTGGTGCCATGCTCGTCTCTAATTTAGACAAACAGTGCCACCATGTGGCAGACTATCATAATAGCCAGTGTTGACAATTCGGTGTCAGTGGCGAGCACCGGAAATTACTGGCTCAAATTAAGCACTGCCATGATCCCATATAAAATAGATTATTATGCTGCTAGATATGGCTACAAAGTTGTAGTAAATAAATAGCACAGGACATTGGAAAGCAATCTCATCATACTGAATTAATTAAACCTTATTGAGGTATCCCAGAAATTGGATGGAAGGGAGATCCAAACTTTCAAGGGCCAGATAATTGAAATGTTGGGTGCAAGCAAGATTAGGCTCTTGGAGCATAAATTGGAAGCAGGAACATAGTGTTTAAGAATATTTCTAATGAAAAGGAGCCCCATGTTGGGAAAGACTCCATAATAACAGCAGAGTACATTTAAAGAGACGTATTTCTGAAAGGTTGACCTTTGGAGGAATGCCAGCTAAATGGATACGCTGGCCTGATATGAGAGGTCCAGAAAAAGAAGCGCTGTTGTGTTCTGGATATTTTGCAACTAGTGAATGAGCAGATCAGCAGAACGTAGTAGATGGATTTACAGAAGTGAAGACAGGAGGACACAATGGCATGAGGAAGTAAAAACATAACTTTTCTTTGAATTTTTAACTGATAAAAGCAGGTGGATGTGAGTTTTGGGATTTGCCGAAACCTTGAAATTGACAAAAAAGCTCAGGTTGTGAGCATGGGTCACAGAAGGTAGCATGGGGCCAATGCATGTGGGTGACCACAAGGTCTCCAAGAGCAATGGTGAAGTATTGTAAAAGATCAGGACTTGTAAATATAGAAAATAGAGCGCTATATGATGTTGATAGAAATAGGGTTATAAGTTGCAAAGGATTTGAATCTTGCACAAGTAACAAGTCCTCAATTGTCTTTTTGCTGGGAAACGCACGATTGAAGAATGTGGGTCCCTCCAGTTAGCAAATAGAGCCGGGTCCTTCTCAGGGGAGGTGATGTGTGCTGGTAAGACTAGCTCGCTGGAACGCAACAATAGCACTCAATAAATTATTTTGTAGTCAGTGATTTTCTTTTAAAAAGGAAACTTATTTTTTTACACACACTACTGAATACTACATATTTAATTACAAATGTAGGTTATCGGGTACTTGGAAATACCTTTGGTGACACACTCATCTCATGTTCAACCACTAGTGGTTCCTGAACTCTTTAACCACAATACCCTCCACCTATACTAGAAACAACATACAATATAAGGGCACTATGAATAAGGCAGACCTACTGGCTTTATCAGGGTGTCACAACATCAATTTAAGCAGCCACCTATTATATTTCACCATTGTTAAGCCACTGAAGTCAATGGGGACAGTACCTATTTGCAATGAGTGTGATGAACCACCACTGAACTCAATTGGAATGGTACCCACAATCAATAGTACTCATTATACATGATTCCCCTGACCATCATGAGGCCACTACAAAAAGATAGGTACATTTTAAGTCTCTTGCAGGGAGATTATTGGAGCTCCATGCCTTGGGGAGTGAACAGCTAATGAAGTACTCACCCACTCTTGATTTTCTTTTGAAAATCATGGCATTCTTAAGCTTCATATTTCTCGGTGCTCTGATTGCACCAGAGGCACCCAGAGCATCATTTTTCGTTGGGGCGGTGGGTGCAGCCCCAAAGCCTTCACAGCGCTGCTGGTTCTCAAGAGGTACATGCATGTGGGAGCCAGAACATCTTGTGTTTGGGAGGAGACGTTTATGCTCTGTGCCCGTAGATGAAAACAGTGCACTTCCCCTGCTTGTGAGGACCACGTGCAGGGAGATGAGAGGTTGGTGCACCCTGCCCCAAAGACATGAACACGGTGGGGGTTAGTGCGCTTGACCAAGTCTTCTTGGGTCCTGGGGGATGAGGTACCCGGGACCTTCACTGCTTGTGCCAGCCCCTTGAAGAAATGAGTGCTGCCAGGAGTGCAATGAATCCGAAGAGATTGCCCTTTCAAAACAAGTTTATTAACAAATAGTGTGCCAACCCACGGGCCCAGACCACCCTGGGGGAATTTTGAGGAAATAGGGCAGGGAGCTATGTGCTCGGTCTTCCATTTTTCTCCCTAGGGGAAAGACTTCACAGGCCTGTTTTGCCAGTGCTGTTGGGACAATTTAGACAACGGTGGACTCAAGTTGCTCCCAGGGGCCATCCCGAGCCAAGCATTTTCTGCTGGACTCCTGGCTTCTAGAGGGGTGCTTTTCATAGAACGGTGGGATTTTTGGATCCCTGCTCCAGACTCAGCCCTGGCTCTTGGTGCTCTGTCCTGCTTGTGAGGGTTTTTTGCACAGCACCTCCACAGCCACTATGCAGCACATTTTTGTAGATAACGTTATGCAGGAACAGGACACTTCCATTAAGTTTTAAGAGTATATTTATTTAATATCACAGCTGAGCGGACACCTCCCCAGCTGACCAGACCATCAACTCACAAGAGTGGAACACTCAAGTACAAGCTAGAATACTCACAGGTATTCTGGAAAGCTGGGGAAGTGAGAACACAAAGAAAGGGCTAATGACCACAGGGGGCCATGTTGCATAAAGCACAAATATACAAAACATCTTCCTCCTTTACAGAGAAAAGGAAATAAAGAAACAACACACAAAAGAAAGCTTAATGTATGGGAGACTAACAACAATAATCCTTCAAATAGGCAGGAGGTCTGCAACATCTTGAGCTTCTGGTTCGCAGTGGCAAAAAAGCGTTTAGGAGTCAAAGGTGAAGTGAGTAACATTACCAAAACGACAGGAATCACCACCACCTATTCCCCTTCGACTGACAAAAACAGGAAGGGAAGGTCTCTTTCTTCAACCTGTCCTTGTCCACAACTGCTTTTCACTCTAGGTTGTAGACGAACTGCGCACCAGATGCCTCCATTCTTTAATTTACACATTTGTTTAATGTTCCTGATGTAATAGTTTCAAAGGGGTGCAAATTAAGTGAATTAAGATTTGCTGAAGAGAGAGACAGGGTAATGCTGTGTGGGCATCAAGGTTTTCGAAGTTGTGAGGTCCGTTGAACTCCAACGGCAGACACCACAGTCCTGTGTACTCATTGAGATCACCAGGTGCAATGCCGCTTGTGATGTTTGCAGACTTCATTCTTGCTTGAAGGGCTTCAGACTGTCATATGATCACAACGTCCTTTATTTATTTTTTAAGTTTAAAAAGCTTTATTGAATATGATAAACATAGTAATACATCAGTACAAGGAAAATATGGCATTGAAAGAAGATTGAAATGATATTGAGAAAAATCATGTATATATATCTATCCCAAAAAGGGAAATATGAACTATACCTGGGACAAAGAGCTTTTAAGGTTTTTTAATTTTAAAGGGGGAAAGAAAAGAGAAGAAGAAGAGAGAGAAAAGAAAGGAGGGGGGAGAGAGAAAGGAGAGATAAAAAAAGGAAGAGAAGGCAACAGACTAAATACATTGATAAATCACTAGAAGAAGGGAATTACTGACTTATAAAGAAGAAAGATAATTGTGAGAGAAAAAAGAAAAAATAGAAAAATAAAAATAGCTAAAATATGGAATAATAAGAGGAGAGAGAGAGAGAGAGAAAAAAAAATTCAGACATGTCTGGAGAGAAAAGTTAAGGGTAACCATTAAAGGTCCTTTTTGATTAATAAAGGTACAGAGGTTGCAAAAGCACGGTCAAGTCTATGATGATGACATAACAGGTTCCACCATGCAGTATATGAAATATTTGAGGTGTCCTTCCAATTGGATGTAATAATCTGAAACAAAATAGCAATATACAAATCTATAAACTTGCATACATTACATGAAACGTTCCATAGAGGTAAAGAACCACCCATAAAGACATGCACAATTTCAAAGGGGAAATTAGTGTTTAAGATATCATTTAGTTTGGACCAGATGTGAGACCATAGGGATTTAACTGATGGGCAGTAAAAAAACATATGAAGAAGGTCACTATCAACATGCGTGCATTACCAACATTTCTTGGAGTCAGAAAAAGTCTATTGTAAAAAAAATATAACGTCTGTGTAGTGCTTGCAGAACAGGAAGCGGTATGTATTTTAGACCATACAGAATCCCAAACTTGAAAAGAGAACTCCTGAGCTAGGTCCCTCTCTCATAAGAGTTCTGTTTTGGACTTAGACCTTCCAACAAATGGGTGGGATAGTAGTTTGTAGATAGCAGCAGCTTTGAGGGGAATGGAGAAGTCTGGTGGAGGGACAAGGGACAGGGTGTTAGTGGATGAAGGATTGTATTGAGAAAAAATTGAGGCTAGTGTGTTTGACAATAAGGGGTATTGGGAGGAGTGTGCATTTGAAATTTGAAATATGAAAGGAGTCGCAAATGTCTGAGAATTCCCTCGGGGAGTTGCCTTTGAGTAAATGATTGTAAGTGATAATACCTTTATCAATCCATTCCTTCCAAAATAGTGCTTTATTATTAACTTTTATGAGCTTATTGTACCAGATCAGGGTTTGATGAAAGGAGTCAATATGTGAGGTGAAAAAACGAGATAATGAATGGGTAAGTGTTTTGGAGAACTTGAGTATGGGAGTAACACAACGTCCTTTATAATAATTTTTTTTAAATACTCAGTTGTTTGTACATACATTTCTGTGCTTCATTACTGAGTGACATTTCATACTTGATTTCTCCTGTTGATTTTATTTGTATGTGTTCTGGGTGACTTATTATTCTACTCTGTCAGAAACCCGTTCTTTTATTTTTGTTGGGGAGTTTCTATTTTCCACCATTTCTCACCGGTCCTGGCTCTCTTCTGTAGATTCTGGGCCCTGTGTCCCGTTTCTGGGCGGTTTTCTTTCTTCAAGTCTGGACTCTCTGTCCTGGTTGTGAGTCAAATTGTCCCGGTTCTGGTTCTCTTTCTCTGGTTCTGGGCCATTTTCACTGGTTTTGGGCCTCTTACTTCTTGCTCTGTCTCAGTTTTGTTTTTAGGTTCTTGGTAGTGGGTACTCTGCCCGGTCTTGTTTTTTTTTTCTTTGGTTCAGGTCTAAGTCCAAGTTCTGGGTTCTTTGTCACAGGCCTAGTTTTCTCTTTCACAGGTTCTGGGCTCTAAGACCTGGTTCTAGTTCTGGGTTTTGTCTCCGTTCTGGGCTCTCCATCCTAGTTCTGGGAACTTTGTCCCTGTTTTGACCCGGTTCTGAACTCTCCGTCCTAGGACTTTTGTCCCTGTTTTGACCCGGTTCTGGACTCTCCGTCCTAGTCCTAGGACCTTTATCCTCGTATTGACCTGGTCTTGGACTCTTCGTCCTCGTTTTGGGCTCCTTAACCCGGTTCTAAGTAGGCCTGGGCGGTAAATTTTGTTCCGCTCGCGGAATTTGCGATATTTTGACATTTTTGCGTTCCGCGGAGAGCGCGAAAATGTCAAAACTTTTGCAACCTGCCGCGAAACAGAAGTATTTTTCTTGTCCGCGCTTTAAAAATGCATTCTTGTGCGCGCGGTCACGACTTACCGGGTCCCTGTGTTCGCCGACGAGTTTTCCTATCCGTTCGCGCGTGCCACAAGATGTTGGATTGTTGGTAGCCGGTCGCGCTATCCCTCGAGAGTTTGCGATCGTGAACAAGTCATTGCGATCGCGAACCCTTAGTTCTAGGGCTGGGACGTTTGTCCTAGTTTTAGGCTCTCGGCCCCTGTTCAGGTTCCTTTGGGACCTTTGTCCCCGTTTTGACACGGTTCTGGACTGTCAGTCCTAGTTCTGGGACCTTTGTCCCCGTTTTGAGCTCTTTGACCCGGTTCTAGTTCTGGGACCCTTGTCCCCGTTTTGGGCTCTCAGTCCCGGTTCCTTTGGTTCTAGTTCTGAGACCGTTGTCCCCGTATTGACCCAGTTCTGTGTCCCTGTTCAGAATCCTTGGGATCTATGACCCAAGTTTTGGGCTCTTTGCCCCCGTTCTTCTTAAGAGGTTCTTTCCACTAATGCATGTAATCGTATTTGAAACATACATTTTAATTACGTGACGTGAATTGGCTCTTTTGTGAAATGTGGCACAGAAGCCGCATCTTAATCATTTAAAATGCGTTGAATCTCGTCTCATATCTAACACTAAAACTGTAGAAAGCACTATTTCTAGAGCCCAGTTGTGCCCCTATTTGTTTCAGCTTTGCTTTTTCTCAGTTTGTTTGTGCTGTCCGTCACGTTTCTGGTTTAAATTCCCTGGTACAGAGTCTCTCTGTCTCGTTTCTGGTTTTGTTTCAAAGGTATTGGGTCACTCCGTCGCACTTGTGACCTCTGCAGTAACTAAGAGAAGAGTTAAGAGGCTTGCTTGGTGAAGTGAATCGGCAGGCTAGAGAATGTTGGTCTGCTGGACTGGGCAATGTTGCTCTGCTGGGTTGGACAACTGCTTTTCCATATTCTGCATTATGGGCATTATTGAGCACATTTAATGCATGTTTCCAAACGCACTGGCTTCTCAACACTGCCCTTATGCTGCTACACCGTTGGCAGCTTACATGATGTACCGCGTGCACTCCAGTTCACTTGGTGCTCAGCATAGAGTTGATTTCAGGACAGCGCTTATCTGAGTGACTGATGCAGATCATTAAAACATAGTAGCAAAGCGGCATAGAGATGTGACCGCAAAGTGAACAAAACAACACTCAAGATGGCGGCTCTACGTTGCGCGATGACGTACCATGAGGAGGCTGCAGCACTACCTTTCATCGACTAACAGCTTCTTAGTGACGGAGCTTCCTAATCCTAGCAACGCACTGCGTATGTATCGAAGTGGCGCACGCGGGGAGAGATACGCGTAGCCCAGCAACTGACTCACTGTTCAGGCGAGTGATGTCAGAGATACTTGCGACTGATTTCTTCGTTTGTTTTCTTCATTTCGTTTTTCAAGACTCCTCTTGTTTTTCCGGTTTCTTGTTTCTTTTTCTTTCGTTTCTGGCAGCGATTAGGTGGACTGCCGTGGGTTCTTGGTGCGAGGTATTGCTCAAGGCTGTGATGACTTTCTCTCAGGTCTGGTCGGCCGAATTGTCGCCAAATTGTTGGAGATAAAGTAATGCAGGAACAGGACACTTCCATTAAGTTACAAGAGTATAATTATTTAAGAGCACAGTTGAGCGAACACCTCGCCAGGTGACCAGACCATCAACTCACAAGAGTGGAACACTCAAGTACAAGCTAGACTACTCACAGGTATTCTGGAAGGCTGGGGACGTGAGAACACAAAGAAAGGGCTAATGACCACTGGTGGCCATGTTGCATGAAGCACAAATATACAACACACATTCTTCCTGCCACACAGCCTCCTGGCAACTTTCAGGGTACCTGTGTGGCAGCAGAGTCAAGGGCCAGTCCACAGATGTTTTTGGAGAAGTATCCAGGGTCTCCAGCATGTGCATTCCACCAGCTGTTCCTTAAAGGGCATAAGGGGGCAGCGTCATTGGCCCTAGAGAGACCTGTTCTATCTTGTGGTTAGTTTGAGTCAAAGTCTCAAAGTTTATCCTTGGTGGGGCATCAGTGGGCTTTCCCTTCCAGATGAACATTCTTTCTTCATCTTCGCTCCCAAATACAGGCTCTTCTCATTTGTCTCTCCATTGTTCAGGTGTTTTTAAGTGGGAGTTATATGTTTCTAGAAGCCAGGCACCCTGACCAATCGTAGAGTGACATATCATCACTCCACCCCTGTCCCTACCTCCCTGCACAGGATGCTGGGACAATCCAATACAGTGAAATCTAGTTGTCTGTGGAAAGCTTTTCTGATAGCCTCACTTTTGCCCCTACCTGACACAACTGCCTGATCTTTTGTACTGTTTTAGTTCCATGGGACTGGCCTTCTTCTTTATTTCTGTGGGCCGGTGGTGTTTCAGCTCAGGTGCAGTGTGACAAGCTAATTAAGAGGTGGATATTGACAAACACAGCCCTTCCTTACAGCCCTTACTTTCCCAGACGCTGGGTGAAGGACTTTTAAAGCATCATTTGTGTCTGGAGGCATTTTATCCTCTTGCTGTAGGGCAGAATAATTGACTTGACCTAGTAGGGGGGACAACGTCCTGGAATCTGAGTATGAGCTGAGCCAGGTACATTGGAAAATCTTACATTTCCATAAAGAGTGCAGGTTATAATGTCAGAGATTGTAAATCTACACTCCGGGTGCATATTACCAATTGATTCATACCTCACTGGACCCTGTATTCCTAGATGGGACAAAACTATACTTTAGTGCAGATTTTTCCTATAATGTATAATACAGTTTTAGCACCACAGACTATCAGTAACTACTACAGACCTACACTAAAAATGCCCACTCACTTTATAAAGCCTAACCCAGGTCAGTACCAATCCATGCGGACTCCCTTCTGAAAGAGTTTACCTATGTCTACAGTCTACCTATGGGAAGATGCCAGGTTGCACAAGATGGTAGTCTCAGGTGCACCACGCACGCATGTTCACATATATTTGCTCTTGTGTTCACATGAGACCAGACCAGAGCCTTTTAGACAAGCTGAGCACCAAAGGCTTTTTTTTAAAAAGAGGACACAGGCTGTTAGCACTCTCAGTCCATTTACCTTGAATTTACCATGAGTGAGAGTCAGGTGGTGATACTGACTCACAGTAAAGGTCCAGAAAACGGGTAGTTACAGCTGAAAACTCCAGGGGGATTAAATGAGCAGGACCCATTTGGTACTGTGGAAAATTAGCAAAGAGAAACAAACAGTTAGGTGTCATTGGTGTAGCAATAATAACCTCCTTTGTAATGACAGATGAAAGGTGCAAGAGAGCTGACATAAAACTTGAAAAGGGCTTGGCCTAAGGCACAGGAACTCCTCAAGGGATTGACTGGAAAGTCAACCCTGAGGGAGGGAGAGAAATAGCTTCAGCAGGGCGGAGAGACAAGTGGAGAACCAACGAAGTGTATTATCACTCAACTCTGCTTTTTTGAGAGGTGAGAGCAGAGAGTGGTGGAAGACAGTGTTAACTGTAGTGAAGAGGTTGAGGAGAACTAGAACAGCTGATTTTCCCAATCCAGGAACCTGTGAATGTTCTGCTAGGAGGGCACAATCAGTGTTGTGACTGGGTCTGATGCCAGCATGTGCAGGAATAGCAATTCTATCCGGCAGTTCCAGCTCAGTCTGTGCCTGTCCCTCCCATTACCCAGATCAATCCACATGTTTTTAACTACTGAAGCTACACACTTTTTATGGCTCCTATAGCTATGAAAAATATTACAGAATCTGGCCATAAGGCTATGAAACTTCACATAGAGATTCATTGACAAGCTGTTCTGTCTCATCACAGCTTCTTAGAAGACCCTTACAAATGCCTATATGGGTGCAAAAGAAGTTTAGGGCCTGATTTGGTATTGCACAATGTGGACAACTTACATGCAGACCTTTTATTTTCCCTGCAAACCTTAAGGGACATATTTATGAGCCCAGTTGCATCGTGCTTGCAGCACCCAACAGTGTGGTACAAAAGACGGTGGTGATGGATGGAGCATCAGAACCAATCAAACACTCACACCCAGTCAACAGATCTGGGTTTGATCCATCACCGTTCTTTAGCCCACTCTGCCACCCCAGTTCAGACATGGCCATATGCAAATCAGTCTGACCCTGTGCCTCATGGGAACAGTCCAGCCTGAACTGCCAAGCCATGCCTTCCCTTACCGGAAACAAGCTTCCTAGGACATGGCACATAAACAACACAACTCAAAATGCGATTTATGAAGCCAAGCAAGATCACTTTGCTTGGTCCTGAGTGACTTCATCAATTAGGAATAGAACAACGCAACACAAATTGCTGCATTGTGTTATTTTTCCCTGGGAAGGCATTCACGGGTGTTAAATGGGTGCTCCCTCGTAACTCCCTTGGTTTTTTATGCATTCCCAGATTTTCAGATTTGCTAGAACTGGTAGACCTGGGAATGCTCCAAAAGAGAGGCATAACAATGAGAAATATCTTTATTTCTCCTTGTTACTTACCCTTTGTATGAGTGATGCATTCTGTAGCACACATAGAGTAATATGCCTCTGAACATTGTTTTTGTGCAGCGAGGTACCCCTTCCCACACAAAAAACACAATCCAATACGCAATGGAGGCACCCTTGTACCATGGTGCAAGGGTGCCTGCGTTGGCACTAAGCAGCCCATTGTGCGCCAGCATTGGGGAAAGCACAGGAATACGCCATATTGCCGTTATTTCCCTTTGCTGTGCTGTGCTACAAAGTCCTAAATATGCCCCTTGGTCTTCAGTGCTTGACTCGGCTCCCCCAAGAGGGTGAAGAGCACACAAGAAGACATGTGATTATAAGTTTGGAGTAAAATATTATTTATGCCCTCAGGCATCACTGGTGAACCTTGACTTTTCCATAATCCCAAGAAATATTGCCAGAACATATGCAAACATTCTTTTCTAAACAGTAATTCGATGGGCTGTACTGCATAGATTGCTCCACCTGACGGGCAGAAGCAACATCCCGCTGGCAAGTGTTAAAACAACATTTTACACCATTCGATCAGTCCAGATATCCATACAAAATTCCACCAGTTCCACTAAAATCTATGGTAGCAGGAGATTGAAGTAGGACATTGTGCCAGCAGTTGTATAAACTCTGCAATCCAGCCTCTAAAATCAAAAACCTCTCTTGACAATTGGATATTCCGATCTGTTGACCAAAAATAGTAGACCATTCAAGCTGTAGCTTCTGAATTAAATACAATACAAACAAAATATTTGTAGGGGCATCTTCACTTTAAATCGCTGACCCTAAAACAGCCAATATTAGTGGGATTTGCGTTCATCATTTCTCAGGGTTCAGAACATTTTGTGCATTTAACATTAGCAATATCTTTATTGATATAAACGTCTAGAGAACAGAACTCCGCAACTTGTTCTTTAGCTAGAGTTATTCCTTTGAATTCTTCATTTTGTTTCTCGGTATCTTCTACTGGAATATTATTTTGCTTACTAACAATTTCATATAAAAAAGAATTTTTCTTTCGATCCACTAATAAGATGCAGGCGAAAAAGCAAGCAAACTCCTGGTCTCACTAGTTTTGCAGGTTTATTAGTTTGTCACAAGCTAACAACTAGTCAGTAGGATGTGATACTCGTTCGCTTGCCTGACTCCCAACGCAGTCAATCGGCACTTCCTTAAATCAGATTTTAGCCGCAAGGAAGTGCACTTGGGTCACAAAATAGACATTTTCTCTTCTTCATATTTAGTACACAAACTGTTACAACTAAAGAAATGGCTAATGTGGTCTCATCATCAAATGTATTATCACACTTTTTTGGAGTTCTTCTTTTGAGATATCAAAATGCAGGTATTCCAATAATTCGGTCACTGTTTCAATATTGTATTCTAATTTTTATACCATTAATTGTTTGTGCATGGATTGATTAATTGTTTGATTTATACAGCCCTGTCAATCAATGAACTGTGAGGCATGCATCAATCAATCAATTAGCATTTATAAAGTGCAACACTGTCACCCCTAGGGGGTGTCTGGGCACTGTGTCTCTGTCAAAGAGCTAGGTCTTGAGTCCCTTTCTGAAGTCTGCCAGTGAGGAGGCTGTACAGAGCTGGGGGGGGGAAATCGTTCAAGGTCTTGGCACCGATGTAGGAGGAGTAAGCGGCCACTACTATGCCGGGTATGGGGTGTGTGTGATAGGGCGAGTGAAGAGGAGCGCAGGTGTTAGTGGAAGTTCAACCAATGGTTGATGTAGGCAGGTCCTAGGTGGTGGAGGGCTTTGTAGACGGGCATGAGAATCTTACATTGGTATCACTTATGATGGGGAGCCAGTGGAGGTCGCTCAAGTGGGGGGGCAATGTGGGATGCTTTGGGAAGGTCCAGCATGAGTCTGTTCTGTATGGTCTGGAGTCTTCTGAGGAGCTCGGTGGAGATGCAGGCATAAAGCGCATTCCCATAGTCGAGGCAGCTGTTGATGAGGGCCTGAGTGAAGGTTTTCCTGGTGTTGGTTGGGATCCATCTGAAGATTCTGTGGAAGCAGGAGAAGGCAACAGCGATGACTTGTTGTTTAATAGTCAAATGGCTGTTGAGGATGATGCAGAGATTGCGTGTGTGGTCGGATGGTGTGGGTGTAAGTCCAAGCTCTGCAAGTCAACAGCTGTGGTCCCATGTGGAGGTGTTGCCCTGAAGATCAATACTTCCGTTTTGTCAGAGTTCAACAGCAGGCAGTTGTCTCTCATCCAATTGGCTACATTGGTCATGGTGTTGCAGAAGTTGGTTTTAGCATTGGAGGGGTCCTCGGTGAGCAAGAGAATCAGTTGAGTGTTGTCTGCGTAGGAGATTCTGCTGCGTCTCTGGCATCTGACAACATCTGTGAGGAGGGTCATGCAGGGTGAGGCTGTGTGATGCTCCTTGTGGTACGCCGCATATGATGTCTTTGGGTGTGGAGGTGAAGGGAGGAAGTTGGATGCCCTGAGTGCATCCTGTAGGTGGTTTTGTTCCAGGAATAGGGTGAGGAATTGAATGATGGCATTATCGAGTACATTGGCCGGGTAGGGGAGCAGGGAGATCAGACGATCATTTTTTAAATCTCTGTGGTCTGCTGAGGCTCTCTTTAAGAGGTGTCTGATGTCTGCGTGTTTCCATTTGTCAAGGAAGGTTGCTGTGCTGATGGAGGCATTGAGAATGCTGATGAGTCATGTGCTGATTGTGTTAATTTCACAGTTGTAGAGGTAGTGGGGACAGAGGTCGTTGGCCACCCCCTGAGTGGATGGAAGACATGATGGCTGATGTGGTCAGGGCGGTGAGCGGAGATAATGGTGTGTATCATGTTTACTAGTTGGTTGACATAATTGGAGTTGAGGGTGCGGGATTGTAGGTTGTATTTGTGGTAGATGTTGGTGATCTTGCACAAATAGTGTGCAGTCATATAATCTGGCAACATTTTTACAGCTGATATAAGCTGATGAATATCTAGAGCTGCCATTTTAGTGAACATGATATATTGCCCCTACTCAAATGCCACAATCCTCTGTGCATCTCAGGAAATTAAGAGTAGATATACATGGGATAAAGAACTCCCTGCTGTATGTTATAAGGATATTGCAAGTAACGGAGGGGTTCTCTCTGCCTGCCTTCCAAACTGTCAGTCTGCCTGGCTCAGTTAAAGACAGAGAACCTTTAGTATTCTGTTGATGCAGCTCCAGCTTGCTTTGTTGATTGAATACTTCCTGGATAGAATACTTCCTCTGACACCCTGACAGACCAGGGGCAAACAGAGGAAGGAGATTAAACCATCTGCCTTATTTAGGGTGATGGTGTATTGCCTTTTTGCGTACCTGCCAGTGAGGAACAGGAAAACAAACATATTGACCCTGACACCCTGGGAGAAAACTTGCTGAATCCTACTTACTTAATTACTTTTTCATACTACCCCACCTGGGGTATAGTCCATCAACTAGGACTCTCCAGCCACCTCTGTCCTGGGCTTTTCTTTCAATCTGACTCCAGGTGTAACCCATCTCCTTACAGTCAACCTCAAGGCTTCTGCCCCAGGTGTTTCTTGGACTTCCTGTTTTCCTTTTCCCTACAGGGTTCCAGGTCAGGGATTGCCTGGTGATGTTTTATGCAGGCTTGCAGAGTGTGAAATATCCAGATCCAGTGTCTTTTTATGATTTCTTAATGAGCAGGGAGTTGGAAAGTCTGCTGCCATACATCACTGTTGCTGATTGTGTTTGGCCAGCACACTTGGAGGATTTTTCTCAGGCAGGTGTTGATGAAGGTCTCAAGTTGGATTTTAAGTCACAATTATGAAAAGCAACATTTAGAAAGTTGGCATTATCTTGTCCCAACCATTGGGCACTTGCAGGCTGTATCATAGGGCCCATAGGTAGCTAAAGATGGCAGTTCGTTTTTGTGTATTGCTCACAGATAACGAGACAAAGGGGGAATAGGTTTGGAAGGATTGGCCATCTTTGACTTGATAGAGGGAAAGGAGCTGTCACCTACCACACTTGCACATCACAAAGCCTACTCACGAAGGGTTTGACACTAGTCTTGTGTGCGCACAAAGAACAGGGCCGGATTGGCCGTAGCAAGCATCAGGCGTTTCCCTGAGAGGTTGGAAAGGTGGGGGACGGTTTTGCTACTGGGGGCCGGTTTTGCAGCGGTGCTGCAATATCGCCCCAGTAATAAAAGCAGCAGTACTTCACATTTGCACCCTTCCCCCCAATACCCCAGGGAGATGGCCAGGCAAAGTTGCCATGGCAGCTTTGGGTTCCTAGTCCGGCCCTACTGGAGAAGTTGGGACCAGGGCAGGGAGGCAGGAAATTTCAAACACCTCTGGGGTGGAAACTAGCTGAACCCTCTCCTACTCAAAAGCTGGCATCAGGTATTGATATTGGACCCTTAGACCTAACTCTTTGGTACACCTCTGGACCCATTGAGGACTTCTAAGGACTGCTGTGCTGCTCTGTTGCAAGAAGGACTGCTACTCTCCTGCACTGCTACTCTGCTGCCCTGCTACTCTGCTGCCCTGCTGCCAGAGTGAAAAAGACTGGACCTGCATCTTGACCTCAGGACCACCAGAGTGACTCCAAGTGCTAGTTGGCTGGCCTCCTGATCGGACCCTTAGGGACTGAAAAGGCACCAGCTCTCTTGAGTCCTGCACATGGACTATTCCTACTTAAAGTACTAACCCCCAAGTGGTGCACCTGCAGGCCTGGACCATTGGAAGGGTGGATAGAGATGCCTTGCCAGCCCAGCTGCGCTCATCGCCAAATCTGGGGCAAATCAAAGCAAAGCCTCGCTGCACAGCTACAAGCTTCATTGGAACCGATGATGAGTGATGCAGAGCCTTGCCACGCAGCTGCCAGTCTCAACGGAATTGGAGCACAGTGACGCAAAGCCTTGACAGGCCTTGTAGCACAGCTGCCAATCCATCAGGACCAACGTGACTCAATGTGAAGCCTCACAAATTCTCGGCACACAGCTTCATCGGAACCGACGAATTGTGAGGCAACAGAACCTTGCATAGCGTATCTCGTACCTCCTCGGAGCCGATGCCAGATGAAGCAAAGCCTCGCAAAGTGATGCTGTGCAGACTGCGCGCCAGAATTTAAGGAACTTTGTTCAGCAGGCCTATCTGAATCCTTGAAGCCAGCCCGCGATCCATCGCATTTGGCATAAACTTGTGACTTTGTCTCAGTACGACGTAACCAGGTAACTACAGTTTGCGATTTATGCTTTTATTCACAGTTTTCACTTTGGTCTTTAAAACTGCATATCTACAGTTCAAGTAATTGGATATTTGTATATTTGGTCTCAAATAATTTATTACATTTTATTTTAGTATTCCAATTGGTGTAGAATTTTAATTGTGTTGTGTTTTCACTTTATTACTGTTTGAAGTGTTGTTTAGATATGTTATACATTACATTCAAGTTTTGCCTGGCTGCTTTTGTGACAAGCTACCAAAGGGGTTCACCCACCTCAACTAGAAACTCAACATTCTGCACAAGTTCTAGCTCAGAATGTATAGAAACATGCATAGATATCCTCTCTTTCTTATTATCGTGCAAAGCGTGCAAAAAAAATACACATTGCCATAAATGCATCTTTTCTGATGATCACTCTTGGGGCCAGATCTACGACCATGTCATTTAGTGACTCGCAAATTGTGCTCAATTGCGAGTCGTAATTTGCGAGTCGCTAAATGCCATGTACAACAGTGTTTGAGACACTGTTAGCGATTCCTAATGGGGTTGCACATTTCATGCCTCATGTATATTAATAAGGCACTCGCAATTTGCGACCCCATTAGGAATGGCTGGCCCTCCCTGGTATGGTGGCCAGCTGTGCTCAGCAGACCGCCATGTGATACTTGGCATCTTTTGGCGTGTTTCCCCTGAGTTTTTGCTTTCTGACCTCCCGGTTTTGACTCTGTTTGTGCTAGTTTAGTGGTAAAGTGCAAGTGCTCCTGTGGTAAGATGTGTTATGGACTGGCGTTTCCATGATTGGGCTATTTGATTTATGTGTCAGTCTCTAGTAAAGTGTACTGCATGTGCCAGAGCCTGTAGCTCAACTGTTGGTGGGCTGCAGCACTGGATTGTGCCACCCACACAAACAACCCGTTAATGTGACTCTGGCCTACTATTGCAGAGTCTGTGCGCAGTCTGGTACTGTCATGTCGACTTGGCAAGTGCACTCACTTGCCAGGTTCTAACCTTCCCCTTTCTTACATGTCAGCCACCCCTTAGGTAGGCCCAAGGTACCACTGTGGGCAGGGTGCAGTGTATGTTAAAGGTAGGACATGCCCTGGTGTGTGTGGCATGTCCTGATAGTGAATTATTGCCAATTTATTTTTTCACTATTACAAGGCTACCTGTTCACCATAGGACAGAATGGGAAGTTTGTTAATAACATCTTATAAACATAACTGGCCCGGGGAACTAGGTAGGAAAATAAAGTTTAGTATGCCTGAACTCAGAATCTAAAGATGCATCTTTTAGTGAAGTTTATTTTTACATTCTGTGTTTGAAAATACCACTTCTAGAAAGTAGGTATTTTCTTGCCCGGTCATCCCGTGTGCCTCTGCTGGAATGTGGATTGCCTGTCTGGGTTTTGGATGACAGAAGACTGGGGAGCAGGAGTGGCTCCAGATAATCTAGGTGGGTCAGAAAAGGGCTGAATAGACCTGGGCTACAGTTGGGGATGGGGGAGGAGATTTCCTTGCACCTCAAAGGGCCTGGTCTGCCTCTGACAATGCCATTGCCACCTCCTGCCAGGAAGTCACACCAGAGAAGGCAGAACTGGTTCTGGCTGGGCACAGACACTCTCTGCCTAAGAGATCAAAGGATTTTGGGATATAAATACTGGGGCCCAGACCCCTGAACTTTAGAACTCTTTTTGATCAAGAAGACTGCCAAGAAGAAGAGCTGGAGAAACTGTGAGGAGGAACTACCACTTTGCTGTGTACTTTGCTGTGTTGGCCTGCAGTGGCTGCTTCTGTCTTGGGCAGTGAAAAGACTGGACTGAACTTTCTGCAAACTACTTTTGTGAGTTTTTCCAAGGGCTTGAGGTAGAGCTTGCCCCGTGTTCATGAAGTCTCAGGAACAACAAAGACTTCAAGTTCTTCTGCCCTCAGCACTGGGGACTGTGTGTTTTGTGCTGCAACAGAAGAAAAGAAATCCAACAACGTCTATGACGCCACCGCCAACTCCGTGTCCTGAAGGCACCGCAGAGGCAACCGCCGCCACGCGGCACTGCGACCCTGGTCTTACTGACCATGCCTACTGATGCAGCCACCGAGCCGTTGCTCGCACCGCGACCTGTGGGCACTCCGCACCGCCTCGCTTCACGACTATACCTTGGTATCCCCGACGCCGCCGCTCCATACCGAAATCCATGCCACTGCTTGCACCCTGGTTTGAGGGCACCGCTTTTAAAGTTACACAACGCACTGCTCTCATCCCGCACCGCAGCCATCGACTCTAGTTCGTCAGCTAAAGACAGCGATTCAGCGACGACGATGACGCTGTTTGCACCACGACCTGTCAACACCCCGACGAGCACCGCATTCACTTCACACCACGACCCTGGTCTCACCAACGACGCCATCTGACGCCGCTACCAAGCTGCTGCTCGCACCGTGACCTGGGGGCACTGCACGCCGCACTGCTGCACTTCGCACCGCAGCACCTGACACCTGCTGACGCCAGCGCTGATGATTTCAACAGAGAGGAGTTTGATCTGCAACGCGTGTGACTTCGAGGGCCCCAGCAACTCCTGCACCGACCTCCGGAACCGACGCCTGCAGACGCCGTACTTTCAGAAGCTCAACGAACGGTCGCTGACGCCCTGCATTTCTAAAAGGTACTGTTTGCGTGTCTTCCCGACACCGTAGCTGGCCCGCTAAACCACGAGAACTGTTTGGATTTGGTTGCTCACGATGCCATGATAGCCCTGGACGGAGCTATCGACATCAAGGGACTATTTTTCAAGCATATTTTGATAACCGAAGATTTTTAAGTACTATATTGTGGATTTTTATCGTTTTTGGTCTTGTCCTAAATATATGAAAATATTGGATATTTTTCTAAACTGGTGTGGTGTCCATTTGTAGTGCGCACACTGTATTACTGTTGGTTATGTGCAACTGCTTTATACACTGCCTCTAAGATAAGCCTCACTGCTCATGCCAAGCTACCAAGGGGGTGAGCAGGGGTTATTTTAGGAGTGTAACTCCCTTATCCTGACTAGGAAGAAGGGTCCCTATTTGAACAAAGGTGCAAGCCCTTGCCATCTAGAGACCCCCATTTCTAACACTCCATGTCTGAGACTGCTTTTAAATAGAGCAATTTTGTTTTTTTTTAAATGCAGACCGTTTTCCTTAAAGAAAAATGGGATGCCTTTAAAAAAAGAAAAACTACACATTATCGTTTCATTTTTTAAGGGCAGGTAGTGGTCCCTGGGACCACTGCCTGCCCCTAAAAAAAATATTTGCCCCTGCTTTCGCAAAGGAGAAGGGGTCCCCTGGTGATTCCTTCCCATTTGCGAGTGCTTTACCACCCTCTTAAAGAGGGCAGTAAATTGCGAGTGTTTTGCGAATGCAATTGCGGTCGCAAAACATTCTTACATAGGCCTCTGACTCGTTATTAGGAATGCACGCCCTTGGAACCCCCCTTCCTAATAGCGACTTGCAATTGCAATTTAGCGAGTTGCAAAAAAATTGCAACTAGCTAAATAGGGATTGTACATGGCCCTATTAGATTTTGCATGCGCAAACGGTTCGCAAACCCATTTGTGCATTCAAAATAGGGTCATACATCTGGCCCCTAATTTAGAAAAACAGACCAAAAGGAAAAGACAGTTTTCATTGCTTAAATTGCAGTTTGAATTTTTCTCCATGTCCTTCCTTTTCTCTTGGGTACTTGCTCTGGACGCAGGCATTGTGACTTCAGAACTTGTTGCAGGGATTCTGCACATATGCAGAACTATGCGCAGGAAACCAGGACCTCAGTGTGTAGTGGTGTACCAAAATACCCACCTCGGTGTCCAGAGCCCCTATCCGACTAGCTACAGTGTCTCATTTGTTCTCCGTACTACAGTGAAGCTACCAATGATTAGACATCCTAGAACATGTTACTCCCTTCTCTCTCAGGATACGTGGGAACAAGAACACTCTTTTGTTCATACTCTTGTACTTGTCCACAACATGAGTAAATAGAGTCAAAGTATAGTTAAAAATGTTTATTTGAACTAACATGCACTATAATGCAATACACGGGCCAGTGCTAGCAGCAAAATGCATAGGATCAAACAAATCAGCATTGTAACAATTCCATATAGAACAAAAGGAGAAATCATATTATAATGATAGTTAAAACAGGACTACAGTGCCTTGCCACCCTCCCCTTGCTAGAAGCTAGTTTATTATAATTATAGAACACCTCCAGACTTTGTCAGGGGACCCCATACCTCCGAGATCAGATGCAGTAATGTACATCTCCGGACAAGCCCAGCTCTTCTATCCTGGAAAGTGTTTTCTCCAAGTGTGTTAACTTAACATGCATACACAGCAATATTAAAAGCACCAGATTTCCAGGGATGCAGCTGTGTTCTATGTTATGGCTAGGAACGTGAGACTGACCAAAGTAATTCAACAGAGCTCATTGTTTTTTTACCTTGAACACGCTATACAGACAAGGAGCAGAGTGTTCAAATGAATACATGAAATACAGACAGTTCTCAAGTGAAAGCGAGCAAGCAAAATGTTTACCCGAAATGTGCCATGCAGTAACGTGGGCAAAAGCGGCAAAATGGCGTCCAACTTATGCTAACTTAGCAATGTCTGTAGGTGTGTCATTATCCTCACTATAAACTCAACTGTGCGCCCTTAACAGTTCAGCAGCTATGTCATTTCTTTTGATCAGGTGATTCGAAACACCACAATGCGTTTGTAATGTGGATATTAGATGCTGGCTTTTAGACATGGATTGCAAGCTACCAAGCATTATGTGTAGATCAATGACATTAAGTCCATAGGACTGTTTGACAGGATGGAAACCATGAGAATGATGCTTAAAAAGGCGAAAATTAGCAGCAGGTTATCAGATGCCCTAGGTACAATTTATGGATAAAGGCACACATGCTTTTCATCCCCGCTGGAGCATGCACCAAATCCTCCTCACCCTTGAGCAAGGCTGGTTGGGTATATACAATCCTCATTTCCCTTGAGAAAGACCCAAAAAGTTTGAAAAATGTATAGTTAAATTCCCTTGCCATTAGGCAAGGTTGAGGACGTGGTTGAAGCAGAACTTCTTGAGCTAATGCAAAGAAGTTGGGTGGGATTTTATCGCGGTGTGGTTAAACCAACATCTCCCCGGCTACTTTGCAAAAGTAGGGCATGGACGTCAATTCACCAAAATGCCTGGGGTACTGGAAGCTACAGCATGACATCACCGAAAGTTATGTTATCTGACCTTTGAACCTGGCCACATCACAGTAAGTTATATTATGTGACATTTGAGTCTTGTGACATTACAGGAAGTGAAATATTTAAAGGCTTAAAATAAAAGACTGATTATTAGAAATTGGGTTTCTGGTTGGCAGAGGTATGCACCCTGTCCAATAAGGAACCACAATCCTAGTCAGGAAATGTCAGTAGCACACTTTAAATGAACCTGTGATCACCCTCTTGTAACTTTGTAAAGAGCAGTCAAGCTTAACTTAAGGGGCAATATGTAAAGTATTTCTACAACACATCAAACAGCAACATCTTGGAAACACCCCCAGTTTGGAAAAATAGAGAATAATTTCATAAATAAAACAAGACCAAAATGACAAAACTCCAATAAGTAGAAGTCGCAATATGAATTTCTAGAGAATCAAAGTGTAAATAGCGCTTAGAAGCGATAGTGTCAATGGGGGTTATCTAGTCGCGCTGGACCGGGGCAAAGTCAAGAGTTCAGGTGACCACAATAGAGCATGGGTCAGTTACAGGAGCCATGCAAGGCCCGCTGAACAAAGTACCTTGATCCTGGTTGCAACAGCGAGATGCAGGGCTCATCCGAGCGATGTGTCGGGATTGATTTCCATGCAGCAATGGTGATGCACTGCTTCCTAAGATGTAGCACGGAAGCCGAGATGTATTAGTTCCTAAGACGATGCACCAGGTTTCATCATACAGTTGAGGGGATGAGTCAATCTTCTCTCCCTTCAGCGTTGACGATGCAGCGGATACGATGCAGTGGTTCTTGAGGCAATGAACTGGTTCCAAGTGTGATGTGGCTGGTCTGTTCCTGCAATAGCGGCAATGCATCAATTCTGCTTCATGCAGCAGAGGATGCGTTGGGTCCACTGGAACAAGCACCTGGATCCACTTCCAATGGGCCTGTCGCAGGAAGTGAAACTTTGATATCCCTGAGTATCAAAACAGGAGGCAAGCCAGCATGCCCTTGGAGATTACTCTAGGTTGAAGCAAGAGTCCAGAAGAATGGCAGTCCTTGTAGGAGCACAGCAGTCCTTCTTCTTGGCAGAGTTTCTTCACAGGTCCGGAAGTATCTGGTTTGGTGAGGTCAGAGACACAGTACTATACCCAGTTGGGCTTTTGAAGTGGCGGCGACGTCAATAGGGGTTTTGAAGTACACAGAGGTCCTCCCTTCCCAGCCTGGCTGATGAGAGGTGTTGCCCCGAAACCGGTCCCAGGATGCTTTTTTCCAGTCCAGAGAAGACCTGGCTTGGCAGTTCGGGCTGGTCTGTTCCCATTAGGCACAGGGTCGAGACCGATTTGCAAAAGGCTGGGTCTGAACTGGGATGGCAAAGTGAGCTAAAGAATAATGATGGATTCAACCCAGATCTGCGACTGGGGGTGAGTGTCTGAAAAGATTCAGCACTCCTTCCATTGTCTCCTTGTGCTTCCTCAGTTAATGTGTAGGCCCCTTTACAAATGTCATGGCATTGCAAAAAATAAATAGTTGTGTTTCCCTTCACTTCCAGTGCTCACTCATTCACTTCCTAGTCCACACGTAACTCCTTTCCTAACTTCCTTGTTCTATTCCAGCCTTCCATAAATATTGAAAAAAACATTCTTTGCATGCACCACTTTCCTCTGGCCAAGTGATATATTTTATTATTGCTTCCATAACGGACTACGTCAGTTCAGATTTTTCCCTTTCAACAATTGCTGAACAAAGTGACTCACTACTAGCAAAAACTTAGGCACTTGATGAAGAAGATGATGATCTTTGAAACGTCGACCTACCCGGCCTATTCGATCTAACTTACCTGCAGTCGACTAAGTTCATAAATATTTTCCCCACAGCCAAGCAAATCTATTTTGTTGGGAATAAGTAATGCCAAATGTGGTGACGGAGAGAGAGGCCTGGGAGTAAAGTGGGACTAAAGAAGAGGTGACTTTTTGTTTTGTGGATGGGTTAGTCTGTGATGAATGTGCCAAATATGATATCATGTTCCTTAATCCTTTCCCTGCACTGTAGTGCATTGCTTTTCCCATGGGCAGACAGGAGGATGTATGTCTGCATAATTGTCTTCTTTATAATTATAATTAGTTAGTTGTATCTCACCTGACGTATCTCATTCATAGTAACTATTCATCTGCCTTGTTGTAGTCAGGGTGAAATGAGGCATTTAACAGAGGCTGGTCATGATAGGAAAAGAGATAATTGTTTAGTCCATCTGCGCCACCTGCAGACAGTAGCAAAGTAATGTGACACGAGTATGTCTGTCCAGGGCGCAAGCTGAGCTGGCATGTGCACATTAATTTAGCTCAACAGGAGAGAGAAGAAAACTAAAGATGCAGGGTTTAGAATTATGTTTTAGGTCTTACTTAAGTATTTTATAAACTGTAGAGAATCAGGAAATATCAAAATCATATCTGATATTTTGGCTATGTTTGGTTCTTTCACTGATAGGTAACATGGCTGGCTTCCTAAGAATCATTAAAGAGGCATTGTATAGTGTACTACAACGAGTTTTATTTGTAAAAATGTATTTTGATTTGATATACCTTCTACACACATTGTCTATACACGTAAACTATCAGTGCAGAAAGCAAACAATAAAAAAAGCAAAACATTCCCTAAACACCAGGAAAACACTGTTTCTATTGTTTTCAATGGCGCGAAAATGTGTAACCACTGATAACCAATGTTTTTTAAGGTAATGAAATCACTGGAAAACACTGAAAAAACCACACCAGAATTTACCAAAAATAGAAACTGCAAAACAGGAAAGCCTATCCATAGTGCATAATGCCTGAAACTCTAATCACCTCAAAAAGGATACCAGCAAATATACTGCTAGTGCTTCTGTGCCACTATATAATTTTAAGTGTTTTGCTAAGAGTATTGGTTACAATTTGTCTTTTTTCTTTCTTTATATATATACTCCTGCCAACCTGCCACAACCCAACTGGCAGGAGGTAGCAGCCAGAACCCGGCTGGTTGCTGAGGAGGAAGAGGAGGTGGCAGCAACTGCAGCTACAATTGTCCCCGCCAGTGTCCAGTGCATCCGGTAATCCTTCTCCACGGTGCCAAGGCAGCTTCCTGCCCTCATTCCACCACTGCTGCTTCACCCTATTTTTAGAGCCTTTCAGCGCCGCCTTCTGTAGAGGCTGGCGTGAAGCATCTGGACAATTTGGAGAGGACGTTGATGGCCCGCTGCCAGGCCTCTTTTGCCACTTGTTTAATCGTATTTTTGGGTGGATGGGACTTGTTGGCGAGATGGTGGGAATATGGGAGTTGGGACATTTTGGGGATTTTCTTATTTCTTCATTATGGACAATTTAGTTTTTGAAGTTTTACTTTGGACATTGGTAGAGGTTAGGGAGTGGGGTGAGCCAGGTGTTGTGGGTTTACTAGTTTATTTATATCTGTTAGGGAAATACATTTTTTACTTCTCACTGCTGCCTTTTCTGCAGGCCCGCAGACACTTTTTAAAATCCGCTGATAGTGTAACACAACAACAAAATAGTTATGATTACCCTCACTTGTCCTTCTACTGTCTCCTCCCAGTCTCTGCAGTCTGCAACTATTTTAACCGGTAAGGACTCGGAGGAGGTGGGGATGTGAATTTACATTGTATATAGATTATTGCAGTTCAACAATGAATACCCCAGAGTTCTTTTCTTACCTGATTAGATGAAGTGATAGCTGCATGGTTTTCCACGGTGCCATGGTGGAGGTAGTAGTAGCAGCATGCTTGTGCATTAGTAGAACAGTGAAAGTACCAGATCCAGAAGTGGATAAGGAATATTCATCGAACTAATTAAATTTAAATAAAAACTGAGCTAATGCCATTACTATATGCAAGCTTTACGAAAAAAATAGACAGTCACCAGAGAATAGACTACTAGTAAACAAAAAGAGGAGAGACAATAGAGAGAATATGACAAGCAATGCTAAATAAAAATAATCAGAATGGTGAGCTAGTAAATGTAACAAAGTGAAGTTGCCTCTAGCTACGAAGTGGACAAGCATAACCTTTGATGTAATACGGTGCCTGAAGGATGATGCTAGCAATTATTTTCCTCTCAAAAAATGTTAAATATTGAATACTGTGCATGGGTGGCTAATCTCAATATAACATTGCCAGTGTGGGCTATACTCAGAGCTGAAGAAGATCCTCACCCTGTGCTGAGTTGGTGTTGATTTCACCACATCCGCCCCACCAAGTGTGAGATCAATTAATGGTGTAAATGTAATTTAGTCACACCTCAATAAATCACACAGCCCGGGGGAAGAGGGTTAGAGGTTCAATGAATGGATGGGAAGGGGGATTTGAGGAAAAGGTTGACAAAGACAAACACTACACAAGGACAACATTCATCGTGGCAGCCGACCATCATAAATCTGTTATGGGAGGAAAAGAGATGGAGGAATCATGTGAATAGTACAGGTAAACCAAATCAAATTGTATGTCTGCTCCCAGAGAGACCCAAGTTACATTATGTTCTTTGGCACCAAGCTTTAAAAGATAGCAAATAAGATTAAAATATCTGTAGTAGTCAAGTAAACATAAACAACACCCAAAGGTCTAATGATTAAAGAGCAAAAATGATAGTCTTGCCAAATTGAGAGTTCCATCTGAATTCCTCTTGAACTGTCTCTCAAACTTGGGTGCCTGGCAGATGCAGTTCGGTAAGGTAAGTGTGAGCATGTTATATTGTTTTTCCAGTATGGCACAAGGTAAGAGGGGCTGTAGATTGAAAAACAAAAATGATATTGAAGAATCAAGGAGAAAAAAGTTGAACTGCATAAGTAGTGCACCAAAAAAACTCAGAGGCAGCATGACTAAATGTCTTCTTCCAGTTACTTTCAACAACAGGCCGCCCACCCAACCACAACTTAGCTTCACATTTAGTCAGACAGCACGGAGCTCACACACACCAAGCAACATAAAATTTTCAAAATCAAGTCAAATCAATGCACGGCTGTTTCTCACCACTCACCACCACTACACAGAGTTGTGTAGGTCTGTTGTTCACCTTTAGGCCACTTCAAAGTCATCACCAAATTGGTTGGTTTCAGTGTATTTGAAAACTTCCATGTTCTTCTGGTGGCAGTTCTCGAAGTAGCCCTGATCACGACCTGAGTCATTCCATCATCTCTGATCCTCCTGAGTCTGACTCTGAGCATGGTATCCAACTTCATACCAACCGTGACCCCAGTCCCGACTCAAATGCAATAGATGGGCCTGTAGTACAATTTTGTGGTTGCACAACAAGTAGGGATAGAGTCATTTTTTTGTAGACTAGAATTGTGTTTGCATTATCTAATGGACTGGTGGGGTCTGACTCTTTGAGGAGTATAAAGGAGGAAACAGTAAAACAAAGCAGTGTGGCCTGTGGTATGGACTCGGTGAAAGAATCTTGATATCTCTCAAAGGGAGAGGAAAAAATATAACATTCAGGGGAAAATTGATCAACCACCTGTAGGCCAGAAACATTGTAAATCATCGCAAACACATTTTAATTGTAATAGTTACAGATAAACAAACAGCCAGTGTCGTAATACCTGCCATCATGTCTCAACACACATCACAAGTTCACAACAAACAACAATCACTCAGCGTGCAACGCATGCCATTTTCCTGTTCTTCTTGTGTGCTCACCGTGATCGATTCATGGTACATTGCAGAATGCTTATACATTTGTTCACGAAGCAGAGAATGGCCAGTGTAAATCAAAATATAATGTCACATGTAGGACAGTCCCTCTAGGGTAGGAAAAATAGATAGTCATGGCCCAGGGTTGAAGGCAGGCACACAGTTTGTATTCTCCATCCAATGCCCTTGAGGGAAATGGGTGTGGGGGGGGGGGGTCAGGAGACTTTTTCTTTGCACACAGTTGAACTCCAATCCGGCAATAAAATGTGTCTAAGAGTATGATGGTGGGGATAAATTAGTCAACCAGACACAAACATAATAATAATATTAATAATAATGTTCCCTAGTAGCTATATCTTTTTTTCTTTTTGGTGTCAAAGAAAAAAAGAGAGCAGATCAGCGATAGAGTAAAGACTGAGAGAGAAAGTTCTATGGTTGTAGTTGGCCCAGGCCAAGTAATCAGGGAAGTAGAGCTCATCGTCAAACTCTGGTAGTTCGCCTGGAAGTTGGTCATCTATCACACTACTTCCATGCCCGTGAGTTTCCCTCATCTCTCTTGTGGTACTTCAGGTATGAAATAATCCGGTGGTATAAAGTGCTGATTCATTTTGATGATGGTTACTCTCTCCATGTTTTGGGGCGAGGGACTGGTCCTTCTCACTGTGACAATGGCACCAGCAGCATAGAAAACACGCTCAGCTGTGATACTGGCTACCGTGCAATCTAGATAGTTTATTGCCAGACTGCTTAGCACTGCCCATTGGTGCCACTTTCCCATACCAATACACCAATGGATTTTGATCAAGGTAGACCTCTGTTTCTATTTCTATTTCTATTTAGGGGGTTTTGTAAAGTGCTTGGTGACGCCCAACGGCGTGTCCCCGCGCTGAGGAGCAGATACTTACTGGAACCTACAGAAGTGGAATACCTTACTGTTCGAATAGTGCAGTTTTAAGCTTGGCTCTAAAGATTAGTTCTGATGGTTCTAGTCGCAATGCTATGGGTAGTGTGTTCCATCTAGAAGCTGCAAGGTACCTAAAGGATCTTCCGCCCATCCGTGCTCTAGACACCTTGGGGATAGCCAGGAGTCCTGAGCCGGAGGATATCAGGGAGCGGGACGGCTCATAAGACGTCAGCAGTCCTTTCAAAGGGAGAGGGGACCTCCCATTGATGATCCGATGGCACGTGCATAGTGCTTTGAATTCTACCCTGCTTCTGATCGGAAGCCAATGCAAAAACCGGAGGGCCGCTGAAGATGCGGCTCTTCTGGGTAGTCTAAGCACTAGTCGGGCAGCGGCATTCTGTAAGACCTGTAGGCGGCTCAAATTCTTCTCCAAGGTCCCTAAATAGAGAAGATTGCCATAGTCCATCTTTGATGTGACTAGTGCATGCACCAGGGTTTGACGGGCTCTTACAGGTAAAAACTTCAATGCCTTCCTGAGACTTTTGAGGGTCCCGAAGCATGATCCGACCACCCGATTAATCTGGGGGCCAAAGGTCAGGTCAGTATCGAACCAGATGCCCAAATTCAGCACCTCGGTCTTGCCTCCATTAACCTTGAGACAATCGGCGGACATCCAGGCAGCTAGATCTTGCATGCAAGCTCTGAAGATGTCCGCCGAAAGATCGGGTGCGCGCGACAGGGTGATGACCAACTGCGTGTCGTCGGCATAAGACACCATTCGGAGGCTGTGACTCTCTACTAAGGTGGCAATCGGGGCAACATAGAGATTAAAAAGTGTTGGACTCAGGGACGAGCCCTGCGGCACCCCCTGGTCCAAAGCGATTCGCTCAGAGTAATGGTCACCTTGCCTCACTTGGAAGCCTCGGCCTGCAAGAAATGAATAAATCCATTTCAGCGCTGCCCCTCTCACCCCACCTTTGTTCTGACACTGTAGCAAGATGGAATGTGCTACAGTGTCGAACGCCGCGCTGAGGTCTAAGAGGATTAAAGCCATGGTTTGTCCCTCGTCAGCACCTTGCCTGAGGGTTTCGGTAGCCCTGAGAAGGGCAGACTCCGTGGAATGACGAGGCCGAAACCCAAATTGGGTAGGGTGAAGAAGGTTACTTTCCTCCACATATTTCATTAGCTGTTTGTTTACCACCTTCTCCGCTACCTTGGAGAAATAAGGCAGCAGAGAAATGGGGCGTAAATTGTCCAGCTTCTCAAAGCTAATGTTGGGCTTCTTGCGGAGGGGAAGCACCACAGCCTGTTTCCAATCCTCAGGTATAGAACTGGATCGGAAGGAGACATCTAGCAGGTGCCTGATGTAGGGTTCAAGTGTCTCCAAACTGTCACTCAACCTTTTTGGGGATGCGGGATCTCGAGGGGAGCCAGATTTGACAGATCTGCAAATTTTAACTAAATCCTCCGGTAAGGGGATAGTAAAATGGAGTAGCAGATTTTGATCGGCTTCATCTCCTGCTGAGTCTGCAGGCTCTTCCGCAACAGGTGGTATTTCGGGAAAAGCAGAATAAATCTTAGACACTTTGTCTCCGAAGTAGTTAGCAATGCGATTGCATGCTACTACTGAGTGGTCTTCATCTTGAGTAAAGGTTTTTGGGGTGGATAGGGACTTATATATACTAAACAGTTCCCTAGCGGAATTTTCTGCCCCGTGGATTCTGTCTGCATAGTATGTGGCTTTCTCTATCCGGATTTTGTTATGATATGTTTGTCTCTTTATGAGATAGGCCTCTTTCATCCGGTCATCATATGCCACTCTCCATTGTCTTTCTGCTCGTTTACAGTCCCTTTTGGCGCAGCGCAGCACCTCGCTGAACCAGGGAGCAGTTCTTTGTCTGTGGACACCTTTGGTTGACCGGCCCAATGGGGCTGTGCTGTCCTGAGCAGCCGTGATGCGGTCATTGAGCAATTTATTTGCCATTGCCACGTCATTGCCTCCTGGGAGCCCTTCCGCGGTGAGAGCCTTATTAAACTCTAGCAGGGAGAATCTTGCCCACCTACGTCGAGGGTAGTTGAGAGGGGTGAGAGCGCTAGCTTTATGCTTGGGCAAGTGAATAATGAATGGAACAAAAAAGTGATCTGTCCAGGGCAGGGGCACTGGGGGAGCAACTAAGACATCCTCCCAATTGGCAAATATAGGGTCTAGCAGATGCCCACGATTATGTGTTGGAAGCTGCCCCTTTAGCTCTAGCTGTAGGGTGTGAAGTTCTTCCCGGAACTCCACCACTCCTTTGTCTAGTGAGTCTTGCAGGTGTATATTTAAGTCTCCCAACAACAAAAACTTGTCCCTCCTTATCGCTGTTTCTGTGACCCACTCTAAAAGATTGCCTTTAAATCTGGACATGGGTCCCGGTGAGCGATAAACTAGCAGACCCTTTACAGTCATGCTCCCGTCGATTGTTATGGTGAAAACACCCGCCTCACATCCTGCCAAATTAACTAGTCCTAGTTTGCAGGCCCATTGCTGTTTGAAGGCGATCGCAATTCCGCCTCCTCTGCCTACCGGTCTGTCCAGGTGCACCATCTGATAGTCATCTGGTAAGGCCTGAATGATATCGGGATCAGAGTTGGCATCAAGCCAAGTTTCTGTAATAAACAGCAGATCAGGATGTTTATCAATGAGAAGGTCATATACATCGTGTTTATGACAGCTAAGCGACCTCACATTAATGAGGCCGCAGGACAGCAAAGAATTGCTAGCCCTGGTGTCTGCTAGCGCTGTGCTGAAGCGGAATTGGCAGTGACTACACCCCTCATTCTCCCCTACCCTTACGCTGTGGTGACCAGGAGTGCACACATTAGAGGAAAAACTTACTAATTCACTCCTGCTCCAGGTAAATCTACAATCCGGGCCAGGGGTTAGGGCCCTGGGCCGTGTCCGGTCGCGGACGGGCGCAGACGGGCTTGGCTTCGGCGCGCACCCGGCGCGCCCGCTGCGCCAGCCCGCTGCGCCGTCTGGCCGGGATACACATTATATAGGGTGTGAGGAGGGTGGGAGGGCGTCGCGACTAGAGCGCACCCCCAGCCCTACCTAAAATGGCGCCCACCGCCGCCAACAGCAAATCACACAAGACGGCTGGGCGAGGCAGAGAAAAGGAAAATCAGCGTGTTGGAGAGATGTTAGTGTGCCTAGATAAATTCCCCAGTTAAAAATTCAATTTAGAAACCCCCAAGTAAAATTCATAAAAACGATCTCTATGCAGCTTTAAAACACAGTTTCACTAGTAAATATGCCAGCAAGTAGGTTCCAGATAAAAGCGCTCGCAGCCCTAGTGTCTCTCGCTAGGGAGAGCTCTAAATAGGTAGCGAGGGCTTCAATGAGCAGCTCTAAACAGCCTGGGAGGGCGGGAGGGCGGCGCGACTAGAGCGTACCCCCAGCCCTACCTAAAATGGCGCCCACCGCCGCCAACAGCAAATCACACAAGACGGCTGGGCGAGGCAGAGAAAAGGAAAATCAGCGTGTTGGAGAGATGTTAGTGTGCCTAGATTAATTCCCCAGTTAAAAATTCAATTTAGAAACCCCCAAGTAAAATTCATAAAAACGATCTCTATGCAGCTTTAAAACACAGTTTCACTAGTAAATATGCCAGCAAGTAGGTTCCAGATAAAAGCGCTCGCAGGCCTAGTGTCTCTCGCTAGGGAGAGCTCTAAATAGGCCTGGCATCATCCAGATAGGCCTGGACCATTCGCTCAATGTTCATTGCTGGTGCGCCACCTGGTTCAACCTTTTTTGCCTTTGCCTCTGCAGTGGACTTAAGCCCTGCCAGTAGAAACCATTCAGTTGCAGATCTGAGGGATGACACTCCTGGTCTTGTTGTTGATGGTGTTCTTGTTGTTTGTTTTGGCTGCTGTGAGCCAACAGCACTGCCCTCAGGCTCTGAACTTGAAGGCTGCCCTGCAGGACTTGTGCCCTGGAGGAGTAGGCCTCTAATTCCTTGCTGTTCTTTTTCTAGCTCACTGCATTGCTCATCTATCCATGTTTGGTATTTTATAACATCCCCGTCTGAAAAAGGGATGAAAGTGGACAGTAATGGTTTGTATTGTGGATCAATATTTGTGGCACAGATGTAATGTTTGGAGGACATAATTTCTCTTTGCACCCTTGTATTAGCAGACAAGTGAAGAATTAAGTTCTCTACCAAGTCATACACATGTTTTTCCCCCACACCTGTATACATTGCAGACAACTCCTTTAGCTGTTCCTGTAGCATGTGCAACAATGAGATAGCCGGCCCATGGTACTGTCTTCTTTCTGACTTCCCAGGTGAACACCTCAAAAGGAAGCAGCATCTCTGTCAGGCATTTGACTAGGCCCCATTGGTCCATCTCAATGATCATTCCTTTCACAGTTGAATTCACTCTTTGCACGGCATATTCACTGATAGGTCTGTACTGCTCAAACAGGCGTTCAAGAAAGTAATAAGTCCAGTTTCAACATGTTAGCATCTTATGTATGAGTGCTTTAACTGTCATTCTAGTATCACGCTGAATGACCTCAGCTGTTTCTGGGCTTCAAATGAATGGGTGAAATGAGAGCAGATATTTTTGCAGGTGGACAGTAAGGGGCATATTTACAAGTCCCTATCGCTAAGGGAACGTCACTTTTTACGACTTTCCTGTGGTGATAGGGGCTTAGCCTTATTTACAAGGCAGCATTAAGCCACTTAACGTGGTTTAACGCTGCCTTGTAAATAAGGCCCCCTTTCACGCTATGCTGAGCATGAAAGGGGAGGGCAATGGGTGTTGCTGTAGGCATTCCCCTGCAACACCCATTGATTATGACGCTACCCCATATTTACAAGGGAGGCATAAATAGGAGGCATTGCCAGAATTAGGACTAGGGAAAACCTGGTCCTACCCTGGCTCAATGAGGAGAAATGTTTCATTTCTCCTCATTTTTGCTGTTTTCGTGGGTGCTGGATTGTGCAGCACAAATAAAAACAGAAAAATGCCAATGATTGTTTATGTAAGGCAGGTTCCCCTTCCTGCACATGAACAATAATTTTTTTTAATGCTGTTTTGTAACTTCTATGAGTGCTGCATTAAGCAGCACACACCTAAATTACAAAACGGCATGTAAAGATTGTTTTTGTGCAGTAAGGGGGACCTTCCTGCACATAAACAATTTTCCCCTGCACTCAGACACCCATGTACTATGGTTCAAGGTCACCTGTATTGGCGCTAGGCTGATAAGTGTAGTGCCAGCACAGGGGGACACGCAGGGCTGCACCATATTCTTGTAAATATGGTGCAGCCCTGCGTTCCTGAAGTGGCGGAGTGAGGCATTAAGCCAGGAAGGCTAACGCCTCACTCCACCACTTCCCTTGTAAATATGCCCCCAAGTTGCTTACTTGGTCTTCTTTTTTGAGAAAGCCCTGTACAATGTTGTTGATGCAGTACGCCGAACACGGGACCCTCAAATAGCCACCATCGGCCATGGCCTTTACTATATTACTGACATTGTCTGTGGCAACAAATCCAATCTTAAGCCTTCTTGGTCGCAGCCATTCAAAGACCTTGTTGTTAAAGTCTTGCAGCAATATGGGATTTTTCCATGGCGAACATGGCTACCATCACATGCTTCAAGGCAGCATTAAAAACATCAGCAGTGTCAACATGTGCAGATATTTTTTCTCTAGCCCCCACAGAAGAGATCCAGTGTACAGTTGACGCACATGTAATCAGTGGCTTGACAACTGGTCCACATGTCTGTTGTCAGGTGGATACTGTGAACATCACTCTGCTTCACAGCTTGTCCAAGCAATTACAGCACATCTAGAGGTAGCGCTGGACCAGCAACTCTGGTAAATTAGGACCAACTGGAAACCTTCCATTTCAGGCAGATGGTTGCCACAAAATCATGAAATTCCACCCCTTCCACAAAAGAATAAGGGAGGAGGTCAAGCCCCAACATTTTAGCCAACTTCCCATTGTACAAATTTGCTGTTAGGTGGTTGTGTTCATACTCCGGCCTAAACATGGGAGGAATGGTAGCTTGAATTTTTTTCTTTCCTAATGCCACTGATGCAGGTGACTTCTTAAGAGCAGGCGGTGGTACACTCAATGTGCTTTTCAGCGGGGCAGTCACTCTCCTCTGTTGCCTTGGTGTCTTGACCTGAGTCTTTGGCCATTGTGATGCTGCTGATGTGGGCAATATTACAGCACTGCTGTAGAGAGGGCTGCTTTGCATAAGAAAGATGTCTTTCTCATCTTCACCTTCCAAGTGATCGGATTGGATTCAGGTTAGCTGCTCAGCCTGCTTTAACCCCCTTCACCAACAACACCTGCAGTTTTTGGGCCGCTAAGGTGCACCTCCCAATGGATTATATGGTGCTTTCTCAAATGGGTTGTTTGTCCCCCTGTACCATAGTTTGTACCAAACTTACCCCACCTAACATTTGCTCCGCAGAGGGAGCATAAGGCTCATTTTCATCCTCCCCTTCTACATCTGCCTCCAGAACTCTCAGCTTTCTGGAACCTTACTTTTCCGTAGCTTTGTCTCATGGTGGGGCTTACTCTCAGACTGAGGCAGGATCCAAGTGGTGTCCAGATCATCAGAAGGAGGGCTTGAAGTAGAAGATGATGCGCCACCAACCCTCCTTTTTTGAGCTGGGATCTGGAAGCCAATGGATCTTCTGAAAGAGCAGCTTACTCTACTTCCTCAGCATGTAGCTCAATCACTTGAACTGCTCTTACTTTGGTATGAACTACTATTGGCAGTACAGGCTGTTGTTGTTGTCCACTTCTCTGAGTTTCCTGAAATGATTGGGTACTACTTTGCGATTGAGATAGGTCACTTTCAACATCACTGCTCGTCGGCATTGCCATGATTAGACTAGCTACCTCTGGGTCACACCGTGCACAGGCCATCTTTTTGGCAGCACTATGGGCGATATTGTCTCTTGTGCACCTAAAAGAAAAGAAGCAAGAAGGACATCAGTGAAAATTGGCATTGTTGCAGTTTGTTAGAATCCGGGGTCTCTGGTTGGCGCAGGTATGCACTTGCAACAAGCAGGGACCCTTTCCTCTAAGTCAGGGCGTAGGATTACCTCTTTAAAAATAACCCCTGCTCACCCTCTAGGTAACGTGGCGCGAGCAGTAAGGCTAGATTTCCAGAGGGCATTAGGTTAAGCGCTCAAGATATCCCACACAATAATCACCACCCCACCACACAGAGACACAAGGCTGTATTTCGGAAAATAAAGGTCTTTATATAAAACTCTTATGCAGGCTTCAAATACAGTCTTCTCTCTTTAAATAAGGTTCCAGTTACTTTCAATGCTTTTAGGCAGTCCACAGATGTAAAAATGGCAATGTTCTACTTAAAATAGCTCTCTTGGGGTGTCTTTGCGCTTCGTAACGCCTCTAGTACGCTCCGTACAAAGTTTTGGACGTGCCTTGCCGTTTCCCACGCTTCTCGCGTGAGCACGTGTACTCGGGACGTGAACCGTACGGACCGTACCTTCGGAGGTATGCGTCGTACACGTTCGGTACACCTCTTTCAAAACCTCACGCTTCTCGCGTGAGCAACTTCCTATACTTTAAATGGAGTACGGTTCGTACCTTTCCGGGTCGCCTCGCACAGCTGCTACGAAGGTTGCAAAAGTTCACGCGTCACGCGTGAACAGCGTAGCGGGTCTAAAGCGCCAGTACGGCCCGAACAAAGCAACGGACGGGTCGTACTTCAGCGCGCTGTACACAGTACCTTAAATTCTTGAAGGGCAAGTTCCTGGCGGCTCCAGAAGTCCGTGAGGGGTGTCCCATGTCGCGCTGCTGTCCCTTGAGGTTAGAGGATGGCGATGCTTCGTGGGGCACTTCTAGGCTTCCGGGCTCGTACCAGAGGTCAGAAGCAGGAGGGGCAGCTCAGGGGCAATTTCTTCAGCGCGTCGCGCTGCCGGCTTCACTCAGAGGACGCACAGTGATTCGAAGGTCCTTACAGGGCTTCCACGGCCAGGGGGGTCGCAGAGGCTCGGCGCTCGGAGCCTAGTCAGTCTGTTCTTTGCGGTGCGAGCTACGGCTCGGGGGGGCAGTTGTTTGTGGTGCTTGGACCAGGTAGACAGGTCTTCGCGGTGCTCGCAGTAGCCCCGGTGGTAGATGTCGCGGTGCTCAGATGAGGGGCACACAGGTCCTCTAGGGTCAGCGTTACAGGATCGCCTCCAGCAGCTTCTCTTCTTCTTGGGGAAAGGTAGCGCCCACTGTTCCTGGGGCGCAGTTCAGGGGGCAAGTTCACCAGCAAGCCCTTGGAGATTGTTTAAAGCACAAGTTGATCAAAAGTCTTTTCTTCTCAAGTCTTTTCCTCCTCTCCTTCTTGCAGCAAGGCACCCACCACAGGCCAGTCTCACAGGTCAGAGACAGTAGTCCTCCATGCAGCTTTCCCAGGTCCTTCTCTTCGGGCAGAGTTTCTTCTTGGCGCAAACAGGATCTGATTTCTTAGGAGCAGGGCTCCTTCTTTTATAGCACAATTCTTTTGTTCTTTGTCGCCAGGGGGCCTGGGCCTGGCTCAGTCCAGTTTTGGACACTTTGTTGTGGTGACTCTGCTCTTTCCTTTCAGCAGCAGGGCAGAGACATCAGCCGCTCCACAGGGGGCGGAGCCGGCATTGTAGTGGCAGGGCACAGGTCTATTCAGAGTCAAAGGTGCACTCCTCCCACCCATCCTGGTGTAATCTCTCTACCCACCACCTGGCAGCCAGCCTGTCTCCTGGAATTCCCCAGCCCTGCTCCTTACTGTTGCTAGGCAGAACACACACACACAGCAGAGGCGGACTGAAATGGCCAGGTCAGTAAATACTAACTTTCTAAAAGTAGTATTTACAAACACAGGATATTAAAATAAACTTTACTAAAAGAAGTATTTTATTATTCTGAGTTCAGGCATACTAAACTTGACATTCTACCATGCTCTATGAGTCCACTGGGATTACAGCTTGTAGTAATTCCAGCAGCCCATTCTGGCCTATGGAGAGCAGGTAGCCTTCAATAGTGAAAAACGAAAATGGCTGTAATTCACTATTAGGACATGCCACACACATCAGGGCATGTCCTACCTTATACCTACAATGCACCCTGCCCTTGGGCCTACCAGAGGGGTGACTAATATGTAGTTAAGGGAAGGTTTGGGGACTGGCAAGTAGGTGCACTTGCGCAATCAGCGCGACAGTACCAGACCGCGCGCAGGTTCTGCAGTGGCAGACCCTAGACACATTTTACTAGGCCGCTTCTGTGGGTGGCACAACCAGTGCTGCAAGCCCACCAGCAGCATTTGTATTTACAAGCCCTGGCACTCCTGGTGCACTTTACTAGGGGCTGATAGTAAACCAAATAAGCCAAACATGGACACCAATCAATGTATACACTTTTACAAAAGGGAGCACTTGCACTGTGGCACTGATTAGTAGTGGCACAGTGCCCTGAGCAGCTAACACCAACAAAACACAATGAGGCACATCAGCAAAGAGTGGAAGGGAAACTCACGCCAAGGTGCCAGGTCTAACACGTGTCCCCTCCAGCTGAAATGTGGGGGGAACTACCCTACCCCAGGGAGTTCCTCTTCACTAAGGCGGAAAAACCTGGACAGACCGTCAGCATTGGCGTGATCTGTGCCAGGGCGATGCTCCACCGTAAAGTCCATACCCTGTAGGGAGATGGACCACCTCAACAGTTTTGGGTTCTCACCCCTCATTTGCATCAACCATCTGAGGGGCCTGTGGTCGGTCTGAACCCGGAAGTGAGTCCCAAACAAGTAGGGCCTCAGCTTCTTCAGTGCCCAGACCACAGCAAATGCTTCTCGCTCTATCGCACTCCACCTTTGTTCCCGTGGAAGTAACCTCCTACTAATAAAGGCTACAGGTTGGTCCCAGCCCTCCTCAGTCATCTGTGAGAGAACAGCTCCTACACCATGCTCTGATGCGTCTGTCTGTACTAGGAATTCTTTGGAGAAGTCAGGAGCCAAGAGCACGGGAGCCGTGCACATGGCAGTTTTCAGGGTGTCAAAAGCTTTCTGACAGGTGTCAGTCCATATCACTTTTCGGGGCTGCTTCTTCAAAGTCAGCTCTGTCAAGGGGGCAACAATGCTGCCATACCCCTTGACAAACCTCCTGTAGTACCCTGTGAGTCCTAAAAAGGCCCTCACCTCCGTCTGGGTCTTTGGGGGCTCCCAAGCCAGGATGGTTTTGATCTTGGGTTGTAGGGGCGCCACCTGGCTGCTCCCTACTTGGTGTCCCAAGTACACCACGGAACCCTGCCCGATCTGACACTTGCTTGCCTTGATCGTGAGGCCTGCCTTGCGCAGTGCCATCAACACTTCCCAGAGATGTTGCAGGTGTTCTTTCCATGTGCCACTGAACACTGCGATGTCATCCAGGTAGGCGGCGCTGAACTCGGTCAGCCCAGCCAACACCTGGTTGACCAACCTCTGGAAGGTGGCAGGGGCGTTCTTCATCCCAAATGGCATAACCCGGAACTGGAAATGGCCATCTGGTGTGGAGAATGTGGACCTCTCTTTGGCCCCATCAGTCAAGGCGATCTGCCAGTACCCAGACGTTAAATTGAACGCGCTGAGGTACCGTGCAGCCCCTAACCGATCGATGAGCTCATCAGCTCTGTGGATGGGGTGCGCGTCAGTCTTCGTGACTGAATTGAGTTCTCTGTAGTCCACACAGAACCGGAGTTCGGGTGTGGCACCCGGCGCTGCAGCCTTTGGGACCAAGACCACTGGGCTGGCCCAAGGACTGCTGGAGGACTCAGCCACCCCAAGAGCAAGCATCTTTGAGACCTCCTCTTTGATGCAGGCTCTGACCCTGTCAGTTACCCTGTAAGCCTTGTGCTTCACAGGTAAGCTGTCTTCTGTATCCACATCATGGACGCACCAATCTGTGATACCAGGAACCAGGGAGAACAGGTCAGGAAACTGCCCCAGCAGCTGGAGGCAGTCATCCTGTTGCTCAGGGGTCAGGGTGGGTGAGAGGCTAACTCCATCCACTGACCCGTCTCGCTCTGAGGCTACCAGGAGGTCAGGAAGAGGCTCAGACTCCTCCTCCGTCCCATCATCTGTGGCCAAGAGCATGCCCACTTCGGACCTCTCCAAGTGGGGCTTCAGTCGATTGACATGGAGGACCCTCAAGGGGTTCCTAGGAGACTGCAAGTCCACCAAGTAGGTGACAGAACTCTTGCGCTCCACAATCTCAAAGGGTCCTGTCCACTTGTCCTGGAGTGCACAAGGCTCCACAGGGGCCAGGACCCATACCTTTTGACCAGGTTGAAGCTCAACCAGAGTGGCGTTCTGGTCGTACCACTGCTTCATTTCCTCCTGGCTGGCTTCCAGGTTTGCCTCAGCAAGTTGCCTGAAACGCCTAGTCTGATTTCGAAAGGCCGGCATGTAACTATATACATTCTGGGGAGGTTTCCTGGGAGATTGCTCCCAACCTTCCTTGACCAGACTAAGAGGTCCTCGTACTGGGTGGCCATACAGAAGCTCAAAGGGACTGAACCCCAGAGACTTCTGTGGCACCTCACGGTACGCAAAGAGAATGCATGGTAAGAGGATGTCCAACTTACACCTCATGGGTTCCTCGAGACCCATAATCATGCCCTTTAGGGTTCGGTTGAATCGCTCAACCAATCCGTTTCCTTGGGGATGGTAAGGGGTGGTGAACTTGTATGTCACACCACACTCTTGCCAAAGGGATTTCATATATTTCAATATGAAATTGGTCCCCCTGTCGGACACCACCTCTAGAGGGAATCCTACTCGTGAGAAAATTCCCATCAGTGCCCGTCCCACCACGGGGGCCGTCACTGTCCTCAGAGGGATGGCTTCAGGGTACCGGGTGGCATGGTCCACCAAGACCAGGATAAACCTGTTGCACATGACTGTCTTGGGGTCCAGTGGCCCCACAATGTCAATCCCCACTCGCTGGAATGGGGTACTGACCACAGGGAAAGGTTGGAGTGGAGCCTTCAGCTTCCTTCCACTCTTGCCACTTGCCTGGCAAGTCTGGCATGTCCTGCAGTGAGTGTCAGAACTCCTGCGCATTTGAGGCCAATAAAAGTGGGTGACAAGCCTTTCGAAGGTCTTGTCCTGCCCCAAATGCCCTGCTAACGGAACGTCGTGAGCCAGCCCCAGTAGGAAGGCTCTGAACTATTGGGGCACCACCAGCGCACGGGCTGACCCAGGTTCAGCAACATTAGGCTCTGAGTACAGGAGGTCGTTCTCCCAGTAGATTAAGTGAGTACCGGACTGATCACCATTGGCCTGGGCTGCAGCCTGCTGCCGCATACCCACTAGAGAGGGGCACTCTTTCTGCTCCCTGCAGAATTCCTCCCTGGTGGGGCTTCCTTCTTGCTGCGAATGGGTCAGCTCAGGCAGGTCCCCCAGTTCGGCTATCTGTTCCCCGGTAGGCTCCAGGGCATCCTCCTCAAGGTCTGCTTCCTCCTGGGCCGTGGGAACTTTAGGAGCTGGTTTCCCGTGCCTCCTGCGCCCTCTCCCTAAAGCCGGTTCCTGGGCCTCTCCCTCAGGCTCCAGGGTCCCTTCAACACCCCTTCTGGCTGCCATCGACCGGGTGGTCACGCACGCCCAATCAGGTAAACCCACCATCCGCAGGTGAGCTGTCTTCTCCACCTTTTCCCAAGGGGAGCTCTCCAAATCATTCCCTAGGAAACAGTCTACAGGCATGGCAGTTCTCACAGCGACTTGCAGAGTACCAGAGACCCCCCCCTCAAAGGGAACTTGAGCCATTGGACAATGACTCTCTGTGTTGTCAGCATTGACAACCCGACAATAGGCATGGGGTACAACCTGCTCTTGAGATACCAGGTGCTGCCGCACTGCAGTCACGCTTGCGCCTGTGTCTCGAAGAGTCTCTACCTTCTTCCCATTGACGGTCACCACTTGCCCATATTTCTTAGTGTTAGAGGGCAAGCCAGCGTTAGGGACCATCTCACTGTCTCCTAGTGAGACTAAGGTCAGTTGGACGGGGTCCCACCCACCTGGTACTTCTACCTCCTCCCCAAAGGCTACTGTAGCCACTTGCATCGGTAGAGCACCAGTGGGTGCTGGTTTCACATACTGGCGACACTTGGGATCACTGGCAAAGTGACCTAGCTCACCACATTTATAACATTGAGGGGGCCCCTTGGGAACAGGTTTACCTGTCAGGCCCCTGTTGGCTTCGGGGGTGGGGGAGGCTGAGAACCTTTCTGCTGGTTCCCTTGGGGATTACTTTGGGGGCCTTTTTGGAACCCTTTCTGTTTTCCCTTGTCCCCCCCACTCTTCTGCTGGGGACCCTGCCCACCCTTGGCGGAGTCTCCCACTTGACCCTTGTGGACCCTGGTGCTGACCCAGCGGTCCGCCTCTTCAGCAAGCTTCCTAGGGTTAGTCAGCTTGCTATCTATCAGGTGTTGGCGTAGCTCAGGAAAACAATTAAGCGACAAGTGCTCCCATGCAATTAAATCAAAGAGACCTTGGTAATCATCAACTTTGCTACCCTTCACCCAGCCATCCAGTGCTCTGCAGAAAAAGGTCACCTACTCCACATACGTACTCCCTGCAATCTTGGTACACCCCCTGAACCTCTGTCTATATAATTCAGGAGTTAGCCCATATCTGGTCATTAAAGCTTCCTTCATGTGGGGGTAAGAATTATACATGTCAGAGGGCAAATCTAAAAGTGTGTCCTGCCCCTCACTGAGGAACCGTCCCCACAACCCCGCTCCCCAATCTCTCTCAGGGACCCGGTGGGAAGACATGGCTACCTCATAGGCCTTGAACCACTGCCCTATGTCATCATTCTTAAAGTATTCCTTAACTACATCTTTTGGCATGTACACCCTTGACTCTACCTGCACCGGCGTTGCGCTGCCACCAGAGGGAGTATTTTCCAAACTTTTCTCTTTTATCGCCAGCTCCCTCATTCTCGCGTCGTGCTCCATCTGAATCTTTCTTTCTTCAAGAGCCATTTTCTTGCTCTCTAGCTCCAATTGGCCATTTCATTTCAACTTTGCCAATGTAATCTCATGATCCCTGGTGGCCTGTCTGTCTGCCAGCTCCTCTGGCGACCGGCCTCAGCCAAAACTATGGATGCTCTCCGCTGGTTCCACTAGGTCAACCTCAGGTACAACATCCTCAGCTGCACCCCTTGATTCCATCCAGGCTTTCAGCGCCGTCTAGAAGTGTGCTTTGTTTGTGCATCCTTTGTGTGGAACCTTGAACTTCTTGCAGAAATGCTTGAGTTGTTCTCTCGTGTATTTACCCAGTTTGGCTTCATCCCATTCCAATCCCGCTATCTCAGAGGTTTTAGAGACGGACTTCTCAATGCTGTTTGAGCCCGGCATGGCTTCAAACACAAGGGATCTTATTGGCAAGGAAAATTAAAATTAAAAGTTCTGTGGCTCAAGCTACTGGACTGTCCTCACTGTGCAATGGTTAGTAATCACTGCGCAGACACCAAGAACGCAAATCCGTAAATCCTCACCGCTGCCACCAATGTTAGAATCCGGGGTCTCTGATTGGCGCAAGTATGCACTTGCGACAAGCGGGACCCTTTCCTCTAAGTCAGGGCGTAGGATTGCCTCTTTAAAAATAACCCCTGCTCACCCTCTAGGTAACGTGGCGCGAGCAGTCAGGCTAGATTTCCAGAGGGCATTAGGTTAAGCGCTCAAGATATCCCACACAATAATCACCACCCCACCACACAGAGACACAAGGCTGTATTTAGGAAAATAAAGGTCTTTATATAAAACTCTTATGCAGGCTTCAAATACAGTCTTCTCTCTTTAAATAAGGTTCCAGTTACTTTCAATGCTTTTAGGCAGTCCACAGATGTAAAAATGGCAATATTCTACTTAAAATAGCTCTCTTGGGGTGTCTGTGCGCTTCGTAGCGCCTCTAGTACGCTCCGTACAAAGTTTTGGACGTGCCTTGCCGTTTCCCACGCTTCTTGCGTGAGCATGTGTACTCGGGACGTGAACCGTACGGACCGTACCTTCGTAGGTACGTGTCATACACGTTCGGTACGCCTCTTTCAAAACCTCACGCTTCTCGCGTGAGCAACTTCCTATACTTTAAATGGAGTATGGTTCGTACCTTTCCGGGTCGCCTCGCACAGCTGCTACGAAGGTTGCAAAAGTTCACGCTTCGCGCGTGAACAGCGTAGCGGGTCTAAAGCGCCAGTACGGCCCGAACAAAGCAACGGACGGGTCGTACTTCAGCGCCCTGCATACAGTACCTTAAATTCTTGAAGGGCAAGTTCCTGGCGGCTCCAGAAGTCCGTGAGGGGTGTCCCATGTCGCGCTGCTGTCCCTCGAGGTTAGAGGATGGCGATGCTTCGTGGGGCACTTCTAGGCTTCCGGGCTCGTACCAGAGGTCAGAAGCAGGAGGGGCAGCTCAGGGGCAATTTCTTCAGCGCGTCGCGCTGCCGGCTTCACTCAGAGGACGCACAGTGATTCGAAGGTCCTTACAGGGCTTCCACGGCCAGAGGGGTCGCAGAGGCTCGGCGCTCGGAGCCTAGTCAGTCTCTTCTTTGCGGTGTGAGCTACGGCTCGGGGGGGCAGTTGCTTGCGGTGCTTGTACCAGGTGGACAGGTCTTCGCGGTGCTCGCAGTAGCCCCGGTGGCAGATGTCGCGGTGCTCAGATGAGGGGCACACAGGTCCTCTGGGGTCAGCGTTACAGGATCGCCTCCAGCAGCTTCTCTTCTTCTTGGGGAAAGGTAGCGCCCACTGTTCCTGGGGCGCAGTTCAGGGGGCAAGTTCACCAGCAAGCCCTTGGAGATTGTTTAAAGCACAAGTTGATCAAAAGTCTTTTCTTCTCAAGTCTTTTCCTCCTCTCCTTCTTGCAGCAAGGCACCCACCACAGGCCAGTCTCACAGGTCAGAGACAGTAGTCCTCCATGCAGCTTTCCCAGGTCCTTCTCTTCGGGCAGAGTTTCTTCTTGGCGCAAACAGGATCTGATTTCTTGGGAGCAGGGCTCCTTCTTTTATAGCACAATTCTTTTGTTCTTTGTCGCCAGGGGGCCTGGGCCTGGCTCAGTCCAGTTTTGGAGCACTTTGTTGTGGTGACTCTGCTCTTTCCTTTCAGCAGCAGGGCAGAGACATCAGCCGCTCCACAGGGGGCGGAGCCGGCATTGTAGTGGCAGGGCACAGGTCTATTCAGAGTCAAAGGTGCACTCCTCCCACCCATCCTGGTGTAATCTCTCTACCCACCACCTGGCAGCCAGCCTGTCTCCTGGAATTCCCCAGCCCTGCTCCTTACTGTTGCTAGGCAGAACACACACACACAGCAGAGGCGGACTGAAATGGCCAGGTCAGTAAATACTAACTTTCTAAAAGTAGTATTTACAAACACAGGATATTAAAATAAACTTTACTAAAAGAAGTATTTTATTATTCTGAGTTCAGGCATACTAAACTTGACATTCTACCATGCTCTATGAGTCCACTGGGATTACAGCTTGTAGTAATTCCAGCAGCCCATTCTGGCCTATGGAGAGCAGGTAGCCTTCAATAGTGAAAAACGAAAATGGCTGTAATTCACTATTAGGACATGCCACACACATCAGGGCATGTCCTACCTTATACCTACAATGCACCCTGCCCTTGGGCCTACCAGAGGGGTGACTAATATGTAGTTAAGGGAAGGTTTGGGGACTGGCAAGTAGGTGCACTTGCGCAATCAGCGCGACAGTACCAGACCGCGCGCAGGTTCTGCAGTGGCAGACCCTAGACACATTTTACTAGGCCGCTTCTGTGGGTGGCACAACCAGTGCTGCAAGCCCACCAGCAGCATTTGTATTTACAAGCCCTGGCACTCCTGGTGCACTTTCCTAGGGGCTGATAGTAAACCAAATAAGCCAAACATGGACACCAATCAATGTATACACTTTTACAAAAGGGAGCACTTGCACTGTGGCACTGATTAGTAGTGGCACAGTGCCCTGAGCAGCTAACACCAACAAAACACAATGAGGCACATCAGCAAAGAGTGGAAGGGAAACTCACGCCAAGGTGCCAGGTCTAACACGTGTCCCCTCCAGCTGAAATGTGGGGGGAACTACCCTACCCCAGGGAGTTCCTCTTCACTAAGGCGGAAAAACCTGGACAGACCGTCAGCATTGGCGTGATCTGTGCCAGGGCGATGCTCCACCGTAAAGTCCATACCCTGTAGGGAGATGGACCACCTCAACAGTTTTGGGTTCTCACCCCTCATTTGCATCAACCATCTGAGGGGCCTGTGGTCGGTCTGAACCCGGAAGTGAGTCCCAAACAAGTAGGGCCTCAGCTTCTTCAGTGCCCAGACCACAGCAAATGCTTCTCGCTCTATCGCACTCCACCTTTGTTCCCGTGGAAGTAACCTCCTACTAATAAAGGCTACAGGTTGGTCCCAGCCCTCCTCAGTCATCTGTGAGAGAACAGCTCCTACACCATGCTCTGATGCGTCTGTCTGTACTAGGAATTCTTTGGAGAAGTCAGGAGCCAAGAGCACGGGAGCCGTGCACATGGCAGTTTTCAGGGTGTCAAAAGCTTTCTGACAGGTGTCAGTGCTAGAGCAGAGTTTTCAGTTTAAAAATTAACTGGGTTTTGAAGCTCTGGCATGTCTATTTGTTATATTAATTTATTAATTATTAATTATTAATTATTTGTCTTGTGTAAGTGTTTATACTAATCAACTCGTTTGTTTTAACAAGAGAGAATTACACGTGGGAACGCATAAGTGTGCTGTTTAATAATAATGTGCGTGTTTACATGTTTAAAGAATGCTGTGTGTTGTTTATTTTTAAGCACAAAACGCTTTTCGAATTAATGCTTTTCTATGTTGCAAGAGCTAGATAATTGCATACACATAAGGGTATTAGTGGGGTTAACACTGTTCAATCACTATGCTGTGGTAACGTTGTTTTTGTCTCTTTTAATTAAGATGGTCTATTGTGGCCTATTGTGGCCTAAATAAAGATGGCCGACATGTAGCGCCTGGCCTCGAGTAGAAAACTGTGACGAGAGAGAGCCTTGCTGAATATGGTCCTGAAGTCAGCTGACCACAGTCCTTGCTTTGCCTGGTTAAAACTTTCCGTGAGGACAGCAGCAGTTTTGGGCGATCTCCAAATGAAATGAAACGTCCTTGGCAGTTTTGGGAAACAAAGGAGCTTTAAAGAAAGACTCTGAACTATGATCTTATTGCCGAGGAGACGTGGAAACTACAAGATACAAATGTATTTTTTGGTTCCTGTTCCGTTATGTTTATTTTGTGATTTTTCCTGAGCGGAGATTTTCAAATGTAGCGATGCTACATCCTTTCCTTCTCGCTTTGCTCAGAGGTTTGACGGAAGAAGTCAATACAAATTATATTTTCCTTTGTTTAATTTACTATAAGAATTGTTAGCCTAGAGAGGGTTTTTGCCACTTGCCATTTGTCTTTTGCCGCGTTCAGAATCTGCGTTGGTGAAGATCGTTGCTGAGAGGACTTCGTCTTGAGAGACTTTACCGAGAGACTTGTCCTGACCCGTTCTGACATTTAGCTAGAATAGGTAACTATGAGAAAAATGATTTATTCTGATTGATTTCCTTTGACTAATTTAGATAAAGCAATGTAATTTTGAATATGGTGTTGGTTATTATTTCTTGTCAATTATTGAGTATCATATTTTGATTATTATTGTATAGATTGTTTAGATTATGTTTAAGGGCAGTCTCAATAACCAGATCTTATCGACCTCGATATAGATGCAGGGTGTTTAGGAGTTTTCCTTCCACAGGTCATTGCTGGTAGAGTATTTGAGCGTATGTTAGTGAAATGGGCCCTAGTGTATGAAGAATGTATGTGCGTGTAACTGTGAGATTACTCTATCCGTGGAAGTAGGGATATTATATACACCCTGATCTCCATCAATTTCCTGGTAGCAGAGTAGGATGGTTATTGATGATTATCTTGATCTGATTAGATTACATATTGATTATTGATTATTGATTATTGATGTTGATATATGTACTAATACTATATGTTGGAGTCGTCATGTTGAGTTATATGTAGTGCTTCTGGAACTTGGAAGCTGGTAGCAGTTCCGTAGTAGGGCAGAGGGAAGTATATGCTGCTCTCGGGAAAGACGGGATTGTTGGTCCTGTATGTATGCAGGAAAATTCACATTGTCTGAGTTCGGAATCAGTGACATTATTGTATGTTACTATTAGAATATATTTCTGGTATATAAGGAGTGTGTATGGTAGTAAAGGTTATCTGTGAAACTCTGGTCTTAAGTCCCAGGGATCCGTAAGGTTCACCGTTAAAGCTTATCGCGGGAGGAGTAATAGGTATTCTCTGAGCTTGTTTGAGGAACTGGGCAGGGGTAAGCTGCTTGGTTAACGTGTGTTATAATTCTGTAGTGGAACAGATTGTTCGTTCGCTGTTCTCGGGAAGCAGGATTCTGTGTGTATGTACTATATTTTCTTGTATGAATGTGCGTGAATGCATATACATTTAATTGATTGTAAGACTCTTTGGATAAGTCCTGGAGGAAACAGTTAAGAGATGTATGAAAGTTTGATGGTTCTTGTGAAATAGATTTCTTTTACTATTCTGTGGTTAGCGAAGCAGACAATGGAGATGTTTATATGTTGTAACTAATAGATTTTGTAGAAATTTTGACACGAAGTCTACTGAAAAGATTTTGTAAAGGAGGGGTAGACGAGTGACAGGAGACAGGAGACAAGCGACTGCAGCGACTGCTGACGTCAGGAAGACCGCGCTCTGATTGGATAATAGATCAGAATAGTGTTCGCGCTGGGATTGGTGCGTTGGTGTGAGCCGCGCAAGGATTGGAAGAGCTATTCTAGTGACGTAGACGCTCCAGGATTGGTGCGTTAGTGTGAGTCGCGCTGTTATTGGTTGAAAATCTGTATTGTATATTTATAATACGGGAAAAGAGTAGAAGTTTTGGTAAAAGCTAAAATGTATTACCAAGAAGAGAAAAAGAAGAAAACATTCTTTGGAAAAATTAAAAAGTGGTTTAACAAGGATAAAGATGTTAAGACGAGAGAGGGTGAATTGTTACCTCCAACGAAAACACCTGCATCCTACATGGCTGCAAGATATGGGTATCATACCTGTATATGGTTGGAGAATTGGGTTAGGTACACTAAAGAAGATGGTGTTCTAGCATTTCCAGAACATGGTTCATTTAATTTGGCCGTGTTGAGAAATTTACGGGAAAAGATGTTATGTCTTGACCCGAAACCAAGACCTACACAGTTTGAGGCTTTAGTGGAATGGGAAGAGGAAGTACATGAGCGAGAAAAACAGAGATCTGGAGGACAGTACAGGTACATGTTTGGGAGGAGACATGATCGTGAGACTCATCATGATCGAATGAAAAGGTGGCGAGATGCTAGTATGTCAGAGGGATTATATCCGATGAGAACAGTTGAAGAAGGAGCAGAGAGGGTTCCTGATTCAGAAATGAGAAGATATGGAGTTAATGAATATGAGGATGAGGTCTTGAATGACATGATTTACAAAAGACCACCTCCATATAGACCAGAACCAGATGAGAGTACACCAGTTGTTTCTCCGATAAGAGATACAGTTTGTATCATTGAGACAGAAAATGTGACATCTGAATCAAGAAGTGGTAATTCTTTCAGGGAGAAAGGGAATCGAAGTGGTGACGAAAATGCAAGAGAATTAGCCAGAACTACAACAGAGCTGACCGAAAAGATTAGGGAGTTAACGAAGAATCGGGAAACTGTTACGGTGCCTGTAACAATAGGTCCGGTTATGCCTGTGTTTGACAAGCAGAGAATAGGTGAAAATGGTTTGGTGATTCCATATGTTGGGAATAATTTGATAAGTTCAGTTGGTCCTTCAGGAGATTCAGGGAAAAGGACAGAAAGTAGTGACCTGAGACAATTCAGACATGACACATGTAGTGAAATATTGGATGCTAGTGAAGCTAGTTGTTCAGGGATGCCAATTTTAGAACCGCAAAAGAGAGTGGTTCCAGTGAGAAAAACTACTGCAATAACAGCTGAAGATTTGAATGATTGGATGAAAGTTCTTCAGAAAAAGGATAAAGATTCACAAGCAATTGATGTGGCTAGGTTACGTGTAGAATTAGAAGAGCTTGTTACAGGGACAGTTCCAACAGAAATTCTTAAAAGTCATCATGATGGTGAATTAATGTTCATGTGTAAAAATATTACCTGGAGAGCGAGAAATACACATGACAGGTTAAGAGCAATAGCGAATGAGCAGGGAGTTGACATTAATAAAGTGAAAGCTTTGCAAAAAAACCTGCAGGATGGATTTTTCAGAAAAGGATATTGAAAATTTGAATGCAACTGGTAGAACAGGACAGATTAAGGAAATGGTTGCATTATTGCGAAGATGGGGAGATGTAGAAAAATGGAAGGATAGGTGGTATAAGAAAAGAGAGGAATCTGAAGATAGAACAACTTATTCAGCTTTTCCAATGAAAGAAAAAGAGAAACCAGTGGATAATTATCCTATGAGGGAAATACCTGGAGGAGGATATGTACATGTTCCATGGACTAGACAGGATATTTTATCATTTACGAATGATTTCCCTCGATTGAGAGAAAAGCCCGTCGAGTGGTATAGGCAGGTAGATAGGTTTGTGAAATTGTCAAAAGTGCTGTGGATTGACCTGAATAGTCTGTTTGATATAATTGTTCCAGCAGACTTGTGGACTGAGTGTAAAATAGTTGTGAGTTGGCCTACTGAGGAATATCCAAGGGATCCAAGAACAGGAGCACCAGATCCAGAGGTAATGAGAAAGTACGATCAGGTGATGGTATACCTGAAGAGTAAAGTACCTGCAAAAGAGACAGACTGGGTAAAAATAGATAGAACACAACAGGAAGCAAAAGAATCAGTTCATGCTTTTTACGAGAGGCTGATACTGGTGTTTAAACAATTCAGTGGAGATGAACACCTGGGTGACAAAGATTTGAGTCATTTTGTATACAGATTCGTATATGGCCTGAGACCTGAAATTGGTGAGAGAATTCGTGAGCACACAGTGGATTGGCAGAGTAAGAAAATAGATGAGATTCTGAGACATGCTAAATACTTCAGTGATGAAATTGAGGCAAAACAAAGAAAGCTGAAAGAGAAAGCAATGTAGGCACAAGTGAAAGTTGCAGAAAGACAGGAAGCACAGTTGATGGAACAGGCGAATAATCCAGGAAATAATGCAGGGAATAGACCTAGATATGCAGGAAAAGGAAAGGGGAATCTTGAGGAAGCAAAAAAGAAGTTTCCTTGTCACAACTGTGGCCAATTGGGGCATTGGAGATCGGAGTGTACCAATCCACCATTAGTGAATAATGAGGGAAATTCCTTGAATCAACAGGTGCAGAATGAAGGGAAAAATCAACAGCAGCAACAGCAGAAAGTTGTGAGACAGCAGAGTCAAGAGCCAAAACCGCTCTTGCCGCAGAATAGAGGAGCACAAAAGTATAATCAGGATTCAGGATTCTACAATGATGAACAGGTAAACAAACCAAGGCGTTCTAATCAGGTACAACAGTACTTGTTAAAGAATGAAGGGAGTGAATCTGAGGGTGATTATTGACGGTGCCGAAGAGAGGAGGAAGAGTGCATACTTGGTGCAACTCTAGAAATAGACCAGGCAGGACCATTTGTAGATGGGAAAATAAATGAAGAGAGTGTTACTTTTTTAGTAGACACAGGTGCGACAAGATCAACTGTCAGGTCAACAGATGTTAGAAATCTTCCTCTCTCGGATGAAGCAATCCAAGTAGTTGGTGTAGCCAATACACAAATCAGAACACGTCTTACGGAACCAGTAAGAGTACAGATAGGGAAATTTTCAGACATGCACAGATTTATTGTCTGTGACACGAGTCCAGTGAACCTGTTAGGTAGGGATCTGTTGTGCAAGATGAACTGCACAATTTTTTGTACACCGGATGGAATAGCTTTTGAAACACCAGATGAGGATGTTTTGTACCGAGTGACTCTAGTAAATAGGGAAAGTGAGTTAATTGGTGCATTTGCTGTGTTTGATCCAGAGGATTTGCCTCGAGAGCTGAGGGACACAGTGAAAAGGACAGTTTGGGATTTTACTGGAGATGATGTGGGATTGATGAATAATGTAGATCCAGTGAAAATTGCAGTGAAGGAGGGAATTACATATCCTAACATTCCTCAGTACAAAATGACACCAGAAATAATTGAAGGAATAACTCCTATAATTGAGAAAATGATTCAGCAGGGAGTCCTGAGAGAACTACTGAGTAGTCCGTGTAATTCACCGATAATGGGGCTAAAGAAGCCTAATGGGAAATTTAGGATCGTACAGGATCTGAGAAAAGTTAATCAAATTGTGGTGGCATGTTGTCCTATCGTGCCAAATCCATCAGTGATCTTGTATCAGATTCCACATGATGCTGAGTGGTATACAGTGATTGATTTGTGTCATGCGTTCTTTTCAATTCCATTGCATCATGACAGCCAGCCGATTTTTGCATTTAGGTTTGGCCAGCGTATTTTAGCATGGTGTCGAATCCCACAGGGGTATACAGAGAGTCCTTCGATATTCAATCAGTTGTTGAAAAAATCGTTGGAGAGTTTGATCATGCCTGAAAATTCAGTACTAGTACAATATATTGATGACCTACTTGTGGCATCAAAGACACGAGAAGCTTGTGAAGTAGATACCATAGCTTTACTGAATCATCTGGCAGATGGAGGGTTAAAAGTATCTCCAGCCAAATTGCAATTTTGCAAGAAAGAGGTGCATTATCTTGGACACAATATTGAAAAAGGTCTGAGAAAAGTGACTGATGACAGAATCAGAATCATCAGGGAAATGAAAGCCCCAAAGACCCAGAGAGAAGTGAGGATGTTTCTGGGAATGGTGGGTTATTGTCGTCAGTGGATAATTAATTTTTTGCTGATAGCAAAGCCACTGATTAAATTGACAAAAAGTGAGATGACAGACCCATTGGAACTAGATGGAGAACAAATGGCAGCATTTGAAGAGCTTAAAAATAGAATGTGTGAGGCTCCAGCTTTGGGTATGCCTGACTATGAAAAGGAGTTTGAATTGTACTGCAGTGAGAGAAATGGATGTGCACTTTCAGTGTTAATTCAGAAGCATGGATTACTGAGAAGGCCTATTGCGTACTTCTCATCGACACTTGACCCTGTAGCTGTGGGTTTACCAGGTTGTCTGAAATCTGTGGCTGCAACATGCAGGAGTCTGGAACAGAGTGAGGGAATCATAATGGGATATCCTGTAAGGGTATTCGTACCTCACAATGTGGCAATTCTTTTGACAAGAAGCAGAACTCAGTACATGTCACATAGTCGGCTGACTAAATATGAGAAAGTGATTCTAGGAGCATCGAATGTGACTCTTGAGAGATGTGTAAATGTGAATCCAGCGACACTTTTGCCGGATATTGAAAATGTGGGTGTGAAAACAGAAGATGATCATGATTGTTTGGATGTGCTTGATTACTGTACAAAACCGAGACCAGACATAAGGGATCTTCCCTTGCATGAGAGTGATCATGTGTTGTTTGTGGATGGTTCATGCCTGAGAAATGATGATGGTGTGCTATGTGCAGCATATGCGGTGTGCAAAGTTTCAGAGGTTATGGAAGCATCACCATTGAAAGGAGTGAAATCTGCACAAGTTGCTGAATTGGTGGCATTGACAAAAGCTTGTGAAATTGGGAAAGATTTGAGGACGACTGTGATGACTGATAGTCAGTATGGATTTGGAGTGGTGCATGATTTTGGCCAGCTTTGGCTACAAAGAGGTTTCTTGACATCGAGTGGAACTCCAATAAAGAATGCTGAAGTGATTGGGAAATTACTTGAGGCGATACAGCTGCCTAAGGAGTTAGCAGTTGTAAAGTGTGCTGCCCATGGACAAGGGGAGGATTTTATAACGGTTGGAAACCGTTATGCGAATGACATTGCTCAATACTGTGCGAAATCCAATCAGTCTATTAATAGGGAACGAGAGGGTGAAATGTCTTTTTGCTCTGTGATGTTTACTAATGTCTTAGAGACATGGGATGAAGTGAAGCAGTTGCAGGATGAGGCAGGAGAGGAAGAGAAAAAAGATTGGATTAAGGCAGGATGTGCCCCAAGAGAAACAGACCATGTTTGGGTCAATAGGGATGGCAGACCAGTAATGCCAAACTCCATTTTGTCGTCAATGGCAAGAATGTATCATGGCCAGGGACATTTGGGGAGGGATGCGATGATTAGGTCGTTCAAGCAGACCTGGTACAATGCAAAGTTCAGGACAATTGCAGAGAGCATCTGTCAAAGGTGTTTGATTTGTCAGCAATTTAACACTGGGAAAAAGACAGTGGTGAGTCTGGGAACAATAGGCAGAGAAGGAGGTCCTTTTACAAGAATGCAGATTGATTTCATTGAAATGCCCCAAGTGAATAGACTGAGGTATGTCCTAGTGGTAGTCTGTTTGTTTTCAAGATGGGTTGAGGCCTATCCGACTAGGAGAAATGATGGAGTAACAGTGGCAAAATTACTGTTAAGGGAGCTGATTCCTAGGTACGGGTTTCCAGTAACGATTGAGTCTGATTGAGGTGGACACTTCTATAATGAACTCATGAGTTTGATTTGTGAAGCATTAAGCATACAGCAGAAGCTACATTGTGCATACAGACCAGAGGCTTCTGGTGTGGTTGAGCAGATAAATGGCACAATCAAAAACAGGATTGGTAAGATGTGCTTAGCCACTGGCATGAAATGGCCGGATGTCTTGCCTCTAGTGCTAATGACTATTAGATCTACTCCAGATAGAACTACTGGTTTAAGTCCGCACGAAATAATCATGGGACGTGCAATGCGCCATGCATTTGTACCTGTCAATAAGTTGATGACAATAACTGATGACATGATTTTGGATTACTGTAAAGGCCTGGCTGACGCAGTTCATTCTGTGTTTCACCAGGTTGGAGAAGAAGCTACCACACTTGAGAAGAAGCAAGCTCATGATCTGAGTCCAGGAGACTGGGTGAGGATTAAGGTGCACAGAAGAAGAAATTGCTTAGTTCCAAGGTGGGGAAGGCCGAGACAAGTCATTTTAACTACGACAACTGCAGTGAAGTGTGCTGGTGTGAAAAACTGGGTGCATGCGAGTCATACTCTGAGAGTTCCAAACCCAAAAGAAGGAACTGGTAAAGAGTATTTTGAAGAATCGGATTCCAGTGATGATGAAGACCCAGAACCAGTGAGAAAAGAAGCAGAAAAAACTCCAAGAGAACAATTGGGAGTCTCAGAAAGGAGATCAGATTCTGTAAGAGAGCCTGAAATTTCAAAAAGCAGTGAAGAAAAAAGAAAAGAAAAGAGCAATTCCACAGAGATTACTCCTGAATCGGAAGAGGAGGAGACTGAAGAACCACTTGAGATTATACCTGAAGAAGCAGGGTCAGAAGAAGATAGAGAGGGACAGATTGCGGAAGACCCCCGAGGAGGTGTAGGGAACATTCTTGACAAGCTAGGTGAAGGGACAAGTAGACAGCAAGAAGATTGCGTGTCGGAGACCCGAGGAGGGACAGGAGTAGGGAAGTCTCAAATAGTGGTGAAAGAAACTGTGGAGAAAAAGAAAACTGCTAGAAAACGAAAACAGAGGGCACTTGAAACAGAATTGGATGAGAGTGAGAATGAACAAACAGAGGGTCGAGTTCTGAGAAAGAGAACTTGGATTGGAGAAAGAAATAATAAAGAAATTAGGCCGAAAAAGGTGATAAAAGGAGATCGCTGGCCTAACAACAGAGTAAAGAGATTGAGATACAGAGTAATAAGAACAAATACATCAAAAGCTGAACAAGTGAATGAAGTATCGAGTCAAAATGAAGTAAAAAGAAAGGAGCAAGAAGAATCAAGAGAACCTGAGAAAATAAAAAGAATAAGAAGACCCAACCAAAAGTACAGATCACCGGAATGGTCTTATGTGGCACTGTCTGAAGAAGGAGAAGAAGAAACAGTGACTCGAGATAATCCGGAGGGGATCTTGAGAAAAGTGGTTGAGGAAAAAGAAGGAATCTTAAAAGTTATCCTGACTGACATTGGAGAAGAGTCAGATGCACAAGATGTTGTTGATGATCTGATACAATTTGATGTTACTGAAGAAGAAGGAGTGAAAACAGATGAATATCCAAATTGAGTGAACTGAGAAATCACTTGGAGAAAAAAGTGAAAAGAGAAAGTCTGAAATTCAGTTGTCTGAAGTAATCCAAAGTTGGGAAATAACAGTAGTGGAGTAGTAGAGGCTAAGTCAAAAGACAAGGTCAAAGTAGTAAAATGGCTAACATAGAGGATAATCAAAGTAGATGTGCCTTCTTTAAAAGATGGTGTAGAATGTGCTGCTGCTGTACTGGATTATTAATGCTACTGTGGGGAGTTTTAGTTTTATTAGTTACTTTTAAAGTTACATTTGAGATGCATACAGAAAATATGACAGATATAGAGAAGAATTTGCAAAAAGTAGTTCCGACTAGAATTAGTAATACTTACATACACAAAGATAGGTCAATTAATAATTTTTCTAGTAATGTTTTTTCAAAGTTGCTGTACGAATATGTGAAAACAATGGAAGTTAGGGATTGCTACGTTTGTATGCAATTACATGCATCCGTTTCAGAGGGTGTTACTTATCATCATTTGCCAGCTACATATGGTATTTCATGTAGTATATTAAGTAGTGTTTTCTATTTGTTAGGGAAAATAGATTATAAGATGTCTAACAGAGATGGTATTTTTGGGCATTTACCAATGAACAAAGAGCTGAATCCAGCTAAAGAAGCTAACACTTTTGGTGAAATTTTTATTGAAGAGAAAGGATTAACATTAGATTACATTTTTAAGAATAATTTAACTTGCAGTCTGAAAGAAGAAGAGAAAGCTTTCCTGGATATGGTAGAGGAAAGGAGATTGAACATGCATGAGAAAGCAGGGAAATATAAAGTGAGTGAGACAATTTGGGACATTGAGATGGGAAAAGAATTGAGAAATGGGGCTAGTCCGACTTTAGCTCTAGATGCACCACAGAAGGGTAAGCTATGCATTACAAGGAGGAAATCCCAATATGATACATATTTTGTTGGGACTAGTGAGTGCCATGATACATACTTCATTGCAACAGGTTGGGGTTTCAGGGGTGGAGAAGATACAGTTTTTCCAGGAGTGTATTATGTTTGTGGGAACAAGGCTTATTACAAGTTGCCTGACCATTGGTATGGCACGTGTTATGTGGGCCTGGTCTTTCCAAAGATTTTCCATATAGATAAAATAAGGGATGTAGAACATATTAATTTACTAATGCGTTTCAAGAGAGAAACCTGGTCTGAAATAGTGGGTGATATTTTTGGGGTTTTAATTCCAGCAGTGGGAATTTCTTTAAATGCTTATGGAATTCGGAAACTGTCAACAGTGGTGGATCGCTTATCGACAAATACCGCTGGAGGGTTTCTTTTAGTGAATACGGAATTAAGTGCCGTACGTGCCATGTCAATGCAAAATCGACTTGCCCTTGATATTCTATTGGCCAAGGAGGGTGGAGTTTGTGGAATGCTGAAAGTTCAACATTGTTGCACTTACATTCCAGATGAAAGCAAAGACCTGAAGGTCTATATCAAAAATATTACTGATTTGCATGAAGAATTAGTACCACTTGAAGCTGAGAGTTTATGGACTAAAATAGCTAATAAGGTGATAACTGTTAAAGATGTTATTGCAAAAATAGGTAGTACTATTTTAGGTAGAATATTGTTTCCTTTAACTTGTATAATTATTGCTTTATTGATACTGAGATTAGTGTGTGTGTGTTGTAAAAACAGGGGAGGGAAGATGAAATTAAATAAGGAGAGGAAAAACAAAAGGTTGAAAAGAGAACCACAAGAAATTGAATTAGAAGAATTGAGGGAGAGTGTTTATTTAGAAACAAAGAGGGATGATGAAAGAGTGACTGGTGTGTAGTGTTGTGTAAGGAGAAAAAGACATTTCCGATTTCTCCTAAAATGGGACTAAATTTTCACTAATTTTTTTTTGGGTTTATTTGGTGATAAAATCACCAAAGGGGGGATTGCTAGAGCAGAGTTTTCAGTTTGAAAATTAACTGGGTTTTGAAGCTCTGGCATGTCTATTTGTTATATTAATTTATTAATTATTCATTATTAATTATTTGTCTTGTGTAAGTGTTTATACTAATCAACTCGTTTGTTTTAACAAGAGAGAATTACACGTGGGAACGCATAAGTGTGCTGTTTAATAATAATGTGCGTGTTTACATGTTTAAAGAATGCTGTGTGTTGTTTATTTTTAAGCACAAAACGCTTTTCGAATTAATGCTTTTCTATGTTGCAAGAGCTAGATAATTGCATACACATAAGGGTATTAGTGGGGTTAACACTGTTCAATCACTATGCTGTGGTAACGTTGTTTTTGTCTCTTTTAATTAAGATGGTCTATTGTGGCCTATTGTGGCCTAAATAAAGATGGCCGACATGTAGAGCCTGGCCTCGAGTAGAAAACTGTGACGAGAGAGAGCCTTGCTGAATATGGTCCTGAAGTCAGCTGACCACAGTCCTTGCTTTGCCTGGTTAAAACTTTCCGTGAGGACAGCAGCAGTTTTGGGCGATCTCCAAATGAAATGAAACGTCCTTGGCAGTTTTGGGAAACAAAGGAGCTTTAAAGAAAGACTCTGAACTATGATCTTATTGCCGAGGAGACGTGGAAACTACAAGATACAAATGTATTTTTTGGTTCCTGTTCCGTTATGTTTATTTTGTGATTTTTCCTGAGCGGAGATTTTCAAATGTAGCGATGCTACATCCTTTCCTTCTCGCTTTGCTCAGAGGTTTGACGGAAGAAGTCAATACAAATTATATTTTCCTTTGTTTAATTTACTATAAGAATTGTTAGCCTAGAGAGGGTTTTTGCCACTTGCCATTTGTCTTTTGCCGCGTTCCGAATCTGCGTTGGTGAAGATCGTTGCTGAGAGGACTTCGTCTTGAGAGACTTTACCGAGAGACTTGTCCTGACCCGTTCTGACATTTAGCTAGAATAGGTAACTATGAGAAAAATGATTTATTCTGATTGATTTCCTTTGACTAATTTAGATAAAGCAATATAATTTTGAATATGGTGTTGGTTATTATTTCTTGTCAATTATTGAGTATCATATTTTGATTATTATTGTATAGATTGTTTAGATTATGTTTAAGGGCAGTCTCAATAACCAGATCTTATCGACCTCGATATAGATGCAGGGTGTTTAGGAGTTTTCCTTCCACAGGTCATTGCTGGTAGAGTATTTGAGCGTATGTTAGTGAAATGGGCCCTAGGGTATGAAGAATGTATGTGCGTGTAACTGTGAGATTACTCTATCTGTGGAAGTAGGGATATTATATACACCCTGATCTCCATCATCAGTCCATATCACTTTTCTGGGCTGCTTCTGCAAAGTCAGCTCTGTCAAGGGGGCAACAATGCTGCCATACCCCTTGACAAACCTCCTGTAGTAACCTGTGAGTCCTAAAAAGGCCCTCACCTCCGTCTGGGTCTTTGGGGGCTCCCAAGCCAGGATGGTTTTGATCTTGGGTTGTAGGGGCGCCACCTGGCCGCTCCCTACTTGGTGTCCCAAGTACACCACGGAACCCTGCCCGATCTGACACTTGCTTGCCTTGATCGTGAGGCCTGCCTTGCGCAGTGCCATCAACACTTCCCAGAGATGTTGCAGGTGTTCTTTCCATGTGCCACTGAACACTGCGATGTCATCCAGGTAGGCGGCGCTGAATTTGGTCAGCCCAGCCAACACCTGGTTGACCAACCTCTGGAAGGTGGCAGGGGCGTTCTTCATCCCAAATGGCATAACCCGGAACTGGAAATGGCCATCTGGTGTGGAGAATGCGGACCTCTCTTTGGCCCCATCAGTCAAGGCGATCTGCCAGAACCCAGACGTTAAATTGAACGCGCTGAGGTACCGTGCAGCCCCTAACCGATCGATGAGCTCATCAGCTCTGTGGATGGGGTGCGCGTCAGTCTTCGTGACTGAATTGAGTCCTCTGTAGTCCACACAGAACCGGAGTTCGGGTGTGGCACCCGGCGCTGCAGCCTTTGGGACCAAGACCACTGGGCTGGCCCAAGGACTGCTGGAGGACTCAATCACCCCAAGAGCAAGCATCTTTGAGACCTCCTCTTTGATGCAGGCTCTGACCCTGTCAGTTACCCTGTAAGCCTTGTGCTTCACAGGTAAGCTGTCTTCTGTATCCACATCATGGACGCACCAATCTGTGATACCAGGAACCAGGGAGAACAGGTCAGGAAACTGCCCCAGCAGCTGGAGGCAGTCATCCTGTTGCTCAGGGGTCAGGGTGGGTGAGAGGCTAACTCCATCCACTGACCTGTCTCGCTCTGAGGCTACCAGGAGGTCAGGAAGAGGCTCAGACTCCTCCTCCGTCCCATCATCTGTGGCCAAGAGCATGCCCACTTCGGACCTCTCCAAGTGGGGCTTCAGTCGATTGACATGGAGGACCCTCAAGGGGTTCCTAGGAGACTGCAAGTCCACCAAGTAGGTGACAGAACTCTTGCGCTCCACAATCTCAAAGGGTCCTGTCCACTTGTCCTGGAGTGCACAAGGCTCCACAGGGGCCAGGACCCATACCTTTTGACCAGGTTGAAGCTCAACCAGAGTGGCGTTCTGGTCGTACCACTGCTTCATTTCCTCCTGGCTGGCTTCCAGGTTTGCCTCAGCAAGTTGCCTGAAACGCCTAGTCTGATTTCGAAAGGCCGGCATGTAACTATATACATTCTGGGGAGGTTTCCTGGGAGATTGCTCCCAACCTTCCTTGACCAGACTAAGAGGTCCTCGTACTGGGTGGCCATACAGAAGCTCAAAGGGACTGAACCCCAGAGACTTCTGTGGCACCTCACGGTACGCAAAGAGAATGCATGGTAAGAGGACGTCCAACTTACACCTCATGGGTTCCTCGAGACCCATAATCATGCCCTTTAGGGTTCGGTTGAATCGCTCAACCAATCCGTTTCCTTGGGGATGGTAAGGGGTGGTGAACTTGTATGTCACACCACACTCTTGCCAAAGGGATTTCATATATTTCAATATGAAATTGGTCCCCCTGTCGGACACCACCTCTAGAGGGAATCCTACTCGTGAGAAAATTCCCATCAGTGCCCATCCCACCACGGGGGCCGTCACTGTCCTCAGAGGGATGGCTTCAGGGTACCGGGTGGCATGGTCCACCAAGACCAGGATAAACCTGTTTCACATGACTGTCTTGGGGTCCAGTGGCCCCACAATGTCAATCCCCACTCGCTGGAATGGGGTACTGACCACAGGGAAAGGTTGGAGTGGAGCCTTCAGCTTCCTTCCACTCTTGCCACTTGCCTGGCAAGTCTGGCATGTCCTGCAGTGAGTGTCAGAACTCCTGCGCATTTGAGGCCAATAAAAGTGGGTGACAAGCCTTTCGAAGGTCTTGTCCTGCCCCAAATGCCCTGCTAACGGAACGTCGTGAGCCAGCCCCAGTAGGAAGGCTCTGAACTTTTGGGGTACCACCAGCGCACGGGCTGACCCAGGTTCAGCAACATTAGGCTCTGAGTACAGGAGGTCGTTCTCCCAGTAGATTAAGTGAGTACCGGACTGATCACCATTGGCCTGGGCTGCAGCCTGCTGCCGCATACCCACTAGAGAGGGGCACTCTTTCTGCTCCCTGCAGAATTCCTCCCTGGTGGGGCTTCCTTCTTGCTGCGAATGGGTCAGCTCAGGCAGGTCCCCCAGTTCGGCTATCTGTTCCCCGGTAGGCTCCAGGGCATCCTCCTCAAGGTCTGCTTCCTCCTGGGCCGTGGGAACTTTAGGAGCTGGTTTCCCGTGCCTCCTGCGCCCTCTCCCTAAAGCCGGTTCCTGGGCCTCTCCCTCAGGCTCCAGGGTCCCTTCAACACCCCTTCTGGCTGCCATCGACCGGGTGGTCACGCACGCCCAATCAGGTAAACCCACCATCCGCAGGTGAGCTGTCTTCTCCACCTTTTCCCAAGGGGAGCTCTCCAAATCATTCCCTAGGAAACAGTCTACAGGCATGGCAGTTCTCACAGCGACTTGCAGAGTACCAGAGACCCCCCCCTCAAAGGGAACTTGAGCCATTGGACAATGACTCTCTGTGTTGTCAGCATTGACAACCCGACAATAGGCATGGGGTACAACCTGCTCTTGAGATACCAGGTGCTGCCGCACTGCAGTCACGCTGGCGCCTGTGTCTCGAAGAGTCTCTACCTTCTTCCCATTGACGGTCACCACTTGCCCATATTTCTTAGTGTTAGAGGGCAAGCCAGCGTTAGGGACCATCTCACTGTCTCCTAGTGAGACTAAGGTCAGTTGGACGGGGTCCCACCCACCTGGTACTTCTACCTCCTCCCCAAAGGCTACTGTAGCCACTTGCATCGGTAGAGCACCAGTGGGTGCTGGTTTCACATACTGGCGACACTTGGGATCACTGGCAAAGTGACCTAGCTCACCACATTTATAACATTGAGGGGGCCCCTTGGGAACAGGTTTACCTGTCGGGCCCCTGTTGGCTTCGGGGGTGGGGGAGGCTGAGAACCTTTCTGCTGGTTCCCTTGGGGATTACTTTGGGGGCCTTTTTGGAACCCTTTCTGTTTTCCCTTGTCCCCCCCACTCTTCTGCTGGGGACCCTGCCCACCCTTGGCGGAGTCTCCCACTTGACCCTTGTGGACCCTGGTGCTGACCCAGCGGTCCGCCTCTTCAGCAAGCTTCCTAGGGTTAGTCAGCTTGCTATCTATCAGGTGTTGGCGTAGCTCAGGAAAACAATTAAGCGACAAGTGCTCCCATGCAATTAAATCAAAGAGACCTTGGTAATCATCAACTTTGCTACCCTTCACCCAGCCATCCAGTGCTCTGCAGAAAAAGGTCACCTACTCCACATACGTACTCCCTGCAATCTTGGTACACCCCCTGAACCTCTGTCTATATAATTCAGGAGTTAGCCCATATCTGGTCATTTAAGCTTCCTTCATGTGGGGGTAAGAATTATACATGTCAGAGGGCAAATCTAAAAGTGTGTCCTGCCCCTCACTGAGGAACCGTCCCCACAACCCCGCTCCCCAATCTCTCTCAGGGACCCGGTGGGAAGACATGGCTACCTCATAGGCCTTGAACCACTGCCCTATGTCATCATTCTTAAAGTATTCCTTAACTACATCTTTTGGCATGTACACCCTTGACTCTACCTGCACCGGCGTTGCGCTGCCACCAGAGGGAGTATTTTCCAAACTTTTCTCTTTTATCGCCAGCTCCCTCATTCTCGCGTCGTGCTCCATCTGAATCTTTCTTTCTTCAAGAGCCATTTTCTTGCTCTCTAGCTCCAATTGGCCATTTAATTTCAACTTTGCCAATGTAATCTCATGATCCCTGGTGGCCTGTCTGTCTTCCAGCTCCTCTGGCGACCGGCCTCAGCCAAAACTATGGATGCTCTCCGCTGGTTCCACTAGGTCAACCTCAGGTGCAACATCCTCAGCTGCACCCCTTGATTCCATCCAGGCTTTCAGCGCCGTGTAGAAGTGTGCTTTGTTTGTGCATCCTTTGCGTGGAACCTTGAACTTCTTGCAGAAATGCTTGAGTTGTTCTCTCGTGTATTTACCCAGTTTGGCTTCATCCCATTCCAATCCCGCTATCTCAGAGGTTTTAGAGACGGACTTCTCAATGCTGTTTGAGCCCGGCATGGCTTCAAACACAAGGGATCTTATTGGCAAGCAAAATTAAAATTAAAAGTTCTGTGGCTCAAGCTACTGGACTGTCCTCACTGTGCAATGGTTAGTAATCACTGCGCAGACACCAAGAACGCAAATCCGTAAATCCTCACCGCTGCCACCAATGTTAGAATCCGGGGTCTCTGATTGGCGCAGGTATGCACTTGCGACAAGCAGGGACCCTTTCCTCTAAGTCAGGGCGTAGGATTGCCTCTTTAAAAATAACCCCTGCTCACCCTCTAGGTAACGTGGCGCGAGCAGTCAGGCTAGATTTCCAGAGGGCATTAGGTTAAGCGCTCAAGATATCCCACACAATAATCACCACCCCACCACACAGAGACACAAGGCTGTATTTAGGAAAATAAAGGTCTTTATATAAAACTCTTATGCAGGCTTCAAATACAGTCTTCTCTCTTTAAATAAGGTTCCAGTTACTTTCAATGCTTTTAGGCAGTCCACAGATGTAAAAATGGCAATATTCTACTTAAAATAGCTCTCTTGGGGTGTCTGTGCGTTTCGTAGCGCCTCTAGTACGCTCCGTACAAAGTTTTGGACGTGCCTTGCCGTTTCCCACGCTTCTTGCGTGAGCATGTGTACTCGGGACGTGAACCGTACGGACCGTACCTTCGTAGGTACGTGTCATACACGTTCGGTACGCCTCTTTCAAAACCTCACGCTTCTCGCGTGAGCAACTTCCTATACTTTAAATGGAGTATGGTTCGTACCTTTCCGGGTCGCCTCGCACAGCTGCTACGAAGGTTGCAAAAGTTCACGCTTCACGCGTGAACAGCGTAGCGGGTCTAAAGCGCCAGTACGGCCCGAACAAAGCAACGGACGGGTCGTACTTTAGCGCGCTGCACACAGTACCTTAAATTCTTGAAGGGCAAGTTCCTGGCGGCTCCAGACGTCCGTGAGGGGTGTCCCATGTCGCGCTGCTGTCCCTTGAGGTTAGAGGATGGCGATGCTTCGTGGGGCACTTCTAGGCTTCCGGGCTCGTACCAGAGGTCAGAAGCAGGAGGGGCAGCTCAGGGGCAATTTCTTCAGCGCGTCGCGCTGCCGGCTTCACTCAGAGGACGCACAGTGATTCGAAGGTCCTTACAGGGCTTCCACGGCCAGAGGGGTCGCAGAGGCTCGGCGCTTGGAGCCTAGTCAGTCTCTTCTTTGCGGTGTGAGCTACGGCTCGGGGGGGCAGTTGCTTGCGGTGCTTGTACCAGGTGGACAGGTCTTCGCGGTGCTCGCAGTAGCCCCGGTGGCAGATGTCGCGGTGCTCAGATGAGGGGCACACAGGTCCTCTGGGGTCAGCGTTACAGGATCGCCTCCAGCAGCTTCTCTTCTTCTTGGGGAAAGGTAGCGCCCACTGTTCCTGGGGCGCAGTTCAGGGGGCAAGTTCACCAGCAAGCCCTTGGAGATTGTTTAAAGCACAAGTTGATCAAAAGTCTTTTCTTCTCAAGTCTTTTCCTCCTCTCCTTCTTGCAGCAAGGCACCCACCACAGGCCAGTCTCACAGGTCAGAGACAGTAGTCCTCCATGCAGCTTTCCCAGGTCCTTCTCTTCGGGCAGAGTTTCTTCTTGGCGCAAACAGGATCTGATTTCTTAGGAGCAGGGCTCCTTCTTTTATAGCACAATTCTTTTGTTCTTTGTCGCCAGGGGGCCTGGGCCTGGCTCAGTCCAGTTTTGGAGCACTTTGTTGTGGTGACTCTGCTCTTTCCTTTCAGCAGCAGAGCAGAGACATCAGCCACTCCACAGGGGGCGGAGCCGGCATTGTGGTGGCAGGGCACAGGTCTATTCAGAGTCAAAGGTGCACTCCTCCCACCCATCCTGGTGTAATCTCTCTACCCACCACCTGGCAGCCAGCCTGTCTCCTGGAATTCCCCAGCCCTGCTCCTTACTGTTGCTAGGCAGAACACACACACACAGCAGAGGCGGACTGAAATGGCCAGGTCAGTAAATACTAACTTTCTAAAAGTAGTATTTACAAACACAGGATATTAAAATAAACTTTACTAAAAGAAGTATTTTATTATTCTGAGTTCAGGAATACTAAACTTGACATTCTACCATGCTCTATGAGTCCACTGGGATTACAGCTTGTAGTAATTCCAGCAGCCCATTCTGGCCTATGGAGAGCAGGACATGGTATAAGGTAGGACATGCCACACACATCAGGGCATGTCCTACCTTATACCTACAATGCACCCTGCCCTTGGGCCTACCAGAGGGGTGACTAATATGTAGTTAAGGGAAGGTTTGGGGACTGGCAAGTAGGTGCACTTGCGCAATCAGCGCGACAGTACCAGACCGCGCGCAGGTTCTGCAGTGGCAGACCCTAGACACATTTTACTAGGCCGCTTCTGTGGGTGGCACAACCAGTGCTGCAAGCCCACCAGCAGCATTTGTATTTACAAGCCCTGGCACTCCTGGTGCCCTTTACTAGGGGCTGATAGTAAACCAAATAAGCCAAACATGGACACCAATCAATGTATACACTTTTACAAAAGGGAGCACTTGCACTGTGGCACTGAATAGCAGTGGCACAGTGCCCTGAGCAGCTAACACCAACAAAACACAATGAGGCACATCAGCAAAAAGTGGAAGGGAAACTCACGCCAAGGTGCCAGGTCTAACACAGTTCAATTAGTAGTACCAACGAACGCAATATCATTTAGTGTGGTCACTGGTTACTCCCTATTATAAATAATTTAAAATACAGTGTATCTATTCGTAAAACAGAAAACCACACCAACATAAACTTTAATGGTGACTGACTGTACAGTCAGGAATGGTAAGAGCGAGCAACAACAACAGCAACGAACAGATGAAACTGTTTGCTTTATGTGCATCACGTGACATCACTCATGTGTCATGTGGCACTTTGGGCGGTGCAGGTGACAAATGACAATGGTAGGGAAAATCCCTAGGCAATGAATTCTGTTGTGTACCTATAGCAGACATGGGGTTGATTGATGCCAGATGTTGTGGGAAATGGTATGAACCAAAAAACATGTTTTTATTTTAAAAACCATTAAAAAATGCAAAGATGAAAACTATAATTTAACAATTGATACAAAAATTAAAAATGTAAATACAATAAATTAAACATAAGTGAAGTTATGCTCAAATATATAAAAATAAGTTATTAAATTGCTATCTCATTGCTCAACCAGCCATGCAGTCTATGGCAAAGGGCCACACTGGCTGGACGCACAAAAAGCCTGCCAGCCTGTGCCACATTGTCATCAACAACAACAACGTTGAGCAAGAAGGCACTGGGAACAAAGAGAACACATGCAGGCCTATGAGGAAAGCACACTGGCTGGCTAGTGGTAACAAAATCCTGGTGTATGGCCCCAATCAAACAAACAACAACAGATGTTCAACTTATTTGTAAAATCTCAAATGCAAAGTTCTTAAATCCAATGGGATATGCATCAGACACAGAGAGTGAACTTTCCAGCTCCAAATCCAAATCTAAATGCAAAGTGATCAGGAGAGGGACAGAGCACTGGCAAGAGCTTGCTGGACAGGAACAGGAATTTGGAGACTCTAGGGCACTTCCATCCAGTTGGAAAAAAGTAAAATTAAAAAAAGTCTCCTCGCACAAAAAAGATGCCAAATGTCAATTCGAGGAGGTTTTTAACTCCAAATTATTATTTTGGGACGATTGTGATGCTTCTCAGGGAGAGAATCTTCCCCAGATTGTAACCACAATAGATCCTGCACATTTGTGATCACATACGGCAGAAAACACCCACCGGAAGTCGCTTGCAAGCCTTATTAATTAATGATTAATCTCGTGGGAGCATGTGGCTGTCTAGTAAATCCTGTGGGGCAAGTGAACGGCCCTAAAAATCTTGTGGGCAATCGCGAGCACCCGGCAAGTCACTCCTGCGCGCAAAAGGACATCTTGAGTGCACTAACCTAAAAAACTCTGCTCCATTGTGTGCGAACGGAGCGGAGTTTTACGCTGGGGCTTAATCATTACTGGAATCTGTGAACTCTCACTGAGTCATCATTGGAAGCTGGGGATTTGGACACCAAAACAATTCATGAAATTCAAAAACAAATATACACCAAGCATATGCTCAAATATTGAAATACTCAGTGTAATTCTAAATCAAATATTGAAAAATTTGTCACATTTTCAATGATGCCTCCTTGTGTGTATAAACGTAATTTTAATTGATTAATTTCAATATTATTTAAAACAGTCATGTACCCCCTGAGAAGGCTTTGCAGACCTCCAGGAGTCCTCGGACCATAGGTTGGGAACCACTCGACTAGGGCACATCGCTCATAGACTAGCACTTCAGCTATCATACAGGACGGGGCATGCATTATATTACCATGTGCATATTTAAATGCCCAAGGAACAACCTCCACGTGCTCAGGCATAAACATACGAGTACTATCAATATTTGGATACTAGCCTGGATTGTGCCTGTGTAAGGTTTTTCTGTTCAGAGATAATCTGCAAACAGGCTACACAAATGTGTCTGTGTTCCACCCACTACCACCTAGGGAGTGCTCAGGAAACTGTGTCTTTTCTGTAGACATAATGTAATTACTGATTTGTGTAGCCTTTTGTATGGAATTGAAATATCATGATAATTCTAATCATTTGGTTTTCCATATAATAAATATCTCAGCTACTTTTATTGCACTCTCTATGCATTGAATATTCGTTAGCTGATTTAGTAATGACAGGTGCTATAATTTCACAAACTCACTGGTAATTATGTTAGGGACCTAGGAGGAGTCAGGTTGAATCTAGAATTTTACTTGTAACTGCATATTGTACACTGGTTTCCGTAGTCAACATTCAGCATGCTGACCTATTACACAGACTACAGATTTCTAAAAATGTAAATTGAATGAAAGGTGAATGGGAAACATAGCTTGGTGATGGAAAGGGCAATTTCATCAACTTCTGAAACATATCATTTGGTTGAATTGGTGTTTCACAGATTGAATTACATTTGTGTTTGAGAGATAAAAGTGCAGAATTTCCCAGAGAATATGTTTATTCAAAGGAATTTGAAATTCATTAAAAAGCACATTGTGATTTAAGAAAAGCAACTGTGGAAAATCTCTTTGACTTGTAGATGGATTGGTTCTACTCTGAATGCCCCCCTTATATTATACTGGGGTTATTTTCTATCAAGAGGCCACAGAAAAGATGTGTGTAATCCATAAGTGTTTTCATCCCTCCTTTGACAACATCACATTCCATTTCATTTCAGTGTTTCCTTCTCTATTTTGAGCCATCGAGGAAGATAAAATGATGTTCAACATCCTATCAGAACCTTTATCCACAATGTGCCCTGCTCCACATGCATGTTTACCCCTCACAGCACCCTATGCTTGTCACAAATTTAGTACAGAGACCTAAGCTCTTTTAATACTCCTGAGTCCTGAGAATTATTAGCCCCAACTTCTGCAAATCAGGACAGGGAACCAAGTTTGGCAAAGGCACTGCTAAGAATTGATAATAAACAAAACGTCAGTGCACTCCTCGCATTCCAATGGTTGTCCTTGGTTATGCAGACTTGTCAGTGTGAGAGGGCGGTGTCACCTTCTGATCGTAGGTACATTGACAAATACTCAGTCCACACTGTTCCTTTCCTTCGACAGGGTCTCCTACCAGCACTACCTTTTGACCCTGAGGACTTTAACTACTAAGAATTGAACATACGGTTCAGCCCTAAGGACTGACTGAGCACTGAATGGTGTCTGAGGGGACCTCAATGCTGCAATGTGATCTGGTTTAGGAGATAGTTCTTCATGCACACTATGGACTCTGGTTAGCGTGACTTGTTCAATTAAAATGAGTACGGGCAACAATTCTCAGGAGTTGAGGAGTAATATGAAAGCCCAGGGTTAGACAGGTGGTGTTCATGTTGACACAACATAAAGTGATGATGACTTGTGAGAATCCTGATGGCGTGCTTCTGACTCTATCTCGCGATCTGCACTTACATGCCGGAATCCCAGAGGCTAGGTTAGTGCTCCAGTTCTGGGCTTTGCTTTACACATTGTTGTCTGGTAGTTTAGCACAAATAGTTTCATTGATGGGACTCAAGACTAAAAGCTGTTTGAACCCCAGCACTGCAGTGCTTCATCCTTGGTGACATGGAGTCATTTGGTAACCTTACTCTGAGGCTGGTGTGCTATTTGTGCAGGCAAATCCCTGATATACTACATCCCAACATTGCAGCACACCCACCTTGGATGAGCTACAACCCCCTTACTGAGTTACGTCACCCCCCTGCCACTTCCTAATATATTAAAAATGATAAACCCTTCTCCAAGCATCACTGAGCAGGGCCTAACATATCACTGTAACAAGGTGCTTAGATGGAGACCAACAGAAGAGTGGAAGAGCCCAATCATCAGTATCTGGGTTGGTCAAGTAAATGTTTATCTCTTTGTCACAAAAGCAGGCAGATAGTTTCAAAAGGGGATGTATGACGTTACAACGCATGCTGTTACAACGCATGCTGTTACAACGAAATTTTTACAACGCGAGTGCATTGACAACACAGGACATTACAACGCAAGTCTTTACATCGACTTGCACTAGATGGTGTGCTAACATTAAAAAAGTGTAATTTACTATTCCAACTCCAGTCCACGTAACAGTAGGGAAGGTGTTGGGATAGTAAACTACACTATTTTTAATGTTAGCACGCCATCTAGTGCAAGTCGATGTAAAGACTTGCGTTGTAATGTCCTGCGTTGTCAATGCACTCGCGTTGTAACAGTTTTGTTGTAATGGTAGTGCGTTGTAAAAGTTGCATTGTAAAGGTTGTTCCCCTTCAAAAGGAGTCTGTCCTGCACTGCAAATAAACAACCACTGATCCTAAAGCATCCCCCCCCGACCAACCAGTGTAATGTTTTTACTCAATACATGGAAACACCTCCTATAACACTAGACATCTAACAAAGGAGGTGTTCCATCAGAAAGAGCAACAGAAATAGGTTTGCAGTACAAAAGGAAAAAAGAATAAACCCAATTGACGGGACAGTACGCAGGGCTATTTATCATTTATTCACTGCTTTGCTTCAATGCAAAACAAGCTCTGCAGCCTTTTCTAATATGTACTTTTCCTCTTTGGAAAGTACCTTGTTCACTTTCGGGTTACGCTGCTTACATCAAATCTCACTCCAGGGGTCGCAAAGGCTCTGCATGTGGTCAAAGAGGGCAAATCAGGGCTCGCAGATGTGACCTGGGGTGACCCCTAATTGATGTCGTTGGCACCAGGGAGAATTCTACCTTACACCCTATCCCGCTGTAGGGCCAGAGCTTGTTTTCAGTCCCATCTGTCACTGGCCAGGCCGAGGTAACCTCAGGGTAAAGGCGTTTTCTTTTTTAATCTGTGACACTTACCAGTTCAGGCACATCTAGTTATGAAAATGATGCACCGGTGCTCCAATATGCTGGTTCTTTTTTTAACTCAATCGAAGCTGGTGAACATTAGGAGTGTTTTTTTAACAACTGGATGGTTTTACCCAGTGCTAAATTTGTAGAAGTATGAGTACCTGTGCCCAAAGCTCTGCTCAGAGGCTGGTGCAATTAAATGTTGGTGCGGCAAATACCAAGGCTGCTAGTCCCAAATCCACCTCAAGCCTCTTTAATCCACTGCCAGTCACCCTCTCCGCGTGATAAATGATTGTGTGATTAAGCAGTTTGAGCTTCACTGCTTTAAAATTGAATTGTGTAACTGTGTCTGTGTGAGGTTTTGGTAATTTTGTGATGGTGACGGACAATATTTTGGTTTGATGATGTTATAGCTCACTCCTTTTACGCCAGTGTACCAAGTCCCTCTCACCCTTTGGGAGTGGAGTAACGCAATTTAGACTCCATCCCGTATATGTCATCATTGCGCAATTTGCATGACATTATATTTACTGTGGGCCTTAATAATATTAATGTGTTTGAACATTCAAACTACAACTGAAACCCGAGGTGTCTGGTAAAAAGACCTAGTCAAAGGGTAAGGGTAGGGCATCTGATCAGGGGGTTCAGGAATTGCCTCCAGGAAAGAAACATTTCTTTCTTGAGTCCCCTCACTCACCAGGGTTTCCCCACGGTGACATGCTTCATCATAGGGGCCTTCCCAGCTCTCTACGAACTGGGGCGTGCTGCGACTTGCGGAAAATACGTAGGAGCACTTATGTGGAAGACTATGTGTAGTGCAAAAAATTGTGGTGGAGTGGGCTACAGTGATTAAAAATACCTTGCTAGTGGGCCAAAATACTTTAGTATTGCTCCTAGATTACTATGTCTAAAATGGGGTGATACAAGGAAAAACTAACTATAATGGGTTAGAGATTCAGTGTATAGATCAACATGTTTCGAGCCTACCCCCAGCTCTTCGTCAGGACCCACAGGGACCAGCCCTGTGTATGCCACTCCTAATCAACCTAAATACGAAAATGAAGTTATTTAAATAAATAAATAAACGCTGCAACTTATAAAGCATGCATTGGTTATATACATACAATCACAATTGTATCTCGTAGCATTTTTTATGAGAGCAAAACTGTGATTCATGGACGGCAGGGGGCGAGGTTTCCCTGAAAATTCTATTTCAATGTAGAAAGCCTCGCAACTAAGCACCTACTCATCTCCCCGCCGGACCGCATCTACATTCAAATACATTAATGAAATGTAGTTACTGTAGAAACTGGAATTTTTATAAATATGTGCACTAATGTTCAGTTGAACATGAGGACAAGTTTTTTATTTTCACATTTGCATTTATACTTTAAGTCACAGTTGCATATATTCTGAACATCATATTGAAAGATCAGTCACATATGCTTTTACTCACGTTTGCATTTGTCTCAAGTTATATGTGCACAAGTATAACCATATATGTGAAATGCACATTAAATCGTTAGTTAAAATTAGCCTTACTTAAGGTCTTGTGATTTTGAAATGTACTTTGCTTGGTTAGTGTGTTCTTTCTTTTGCAGGTGCGTTCTCAAGATTGCATTAGCTAGAGAAAGGAGTATTGTTGTTTGTATTAGTTTCTTTATAGAAACGTCTGGGAAGAGAAATCTTGACATGAAATGTGAAAACCTAATGAGCAGATGAAGCCCCCTATTCATCTCATATCAAGAACGGAAGGACGTTCAAGGTTGCAGTAACTGTCCAGGTTCTGCGGGATGGGAAAGTATGTTGCAAATGCAGAATACAAGAAGTGAAAGGATTGGTTCCTGGTGGTGTGTGAAGAAATTTGATTCTTGTTGAAGATTTTTATTTTAATTAGTGTTTACATTGTTAGAAGTTTGAGCCGATTCCCTAAGACTTTGAGGGGTACAGACATCTTTGCTTCCTGTATTCTTGCAAGTTTGAAGCCTCATGCTAAACACATATTCCAAATCTGAAAAACTTCAACTGGAGTCTTTACTATGCTGACACCTTCCTGCACTTCTGAAATTCCTTGAGCCCCTTTTCAATGAGCCATCCTTATTCTAAACTAAGGGGAATATTTATGAATTTTGAGCTAGTGCCGTTCTGACAGTTTACCGCAGAGAGCCTGGTGCAAGGGTGCCTGCACGGCAGGCAGGGCTGTTTTGTGCAGGCATGGGCACAAAAGCAATCCTTAGAGGCTTTGTCCTTTTTCTATGTGAGCTGCAGTATGCAGAACACATAGAAATAGGAAGTAATGAGGAGAAATAAAGATATTTCTCCTTGTTACGCCTCACCTGGGGAGGTGTATCTTTTTGGTGCATTCCCAGGTTGACAAGTTCTTCTAAATATGGGAATGCATAAAAAAAACCATGGGAGTTGCATGGGAACATCCATGCAACACCCATGGAACACGTACCCAGGACAGAGTAACACAGCAATTCGCACTGCATTGCTTTACTCCAGAATTTTGGTGCCATTCAAAGCCACGCAAAGTGGCTTTGCGTGGCTTAAAAAATCTGACTTAAGGTTTGCGCTGCTCTAGCACCACGTTGCGTGGTTCAAGAGCAACATAAACTGGGTCATAAAAAGGGCCCTTGGAATCTTTATAAGGTGACTTTAGAACTTATTCATGTTTAGGGGAGGGAATCAGAGTTTCTTTAAGGAACTTCTATTTCTAATTCTCAGTTTCTGAATTGCTGTGGCTTTGATTAGTTTGCATCTTATGACATTGAGACTAAACTGATTGTGATATTTCAGCTTGCCAGCTGTAAGGTTACATTTTTTAAATATTCTACTGGCATGCATATATATTGGTTTGACTATTAAATTGGAAATAAAACTCCTTAACTTCAGTCATTGATTCCTGGTCCTTGTTGTGTGGCCAAATGGGTTTCGTGAAGATTTAATTTTTTTATCATTGCTAACTCCCATGGTGTCTCAGTCAACTTAAAATGATCCATCAGATGAGAAATTATATAAATCATGCACCTGCGTGCTCTCAGGAGTATCCCCTGGCAATCTTTGGGAGATAGAAAATACCTCCACCATTGTACAGAGTGGTGTTATCCCAAGAACTCTCCCAGAATTACGGGCTGGGAACGTTTGAAAGCGTGTTGGCTCTCCAGCTTCCGTGAAAGTGAGTGGACATATCAACCATCCATTGGCAATAAATATTGAAGAAATAGAAATCTTGCAGCATTTTATGGCATTAGAAGGCCCTGGACAGTTTATAACTGCCCAGTTCTCTGGCCCCATTCCCAAGGAAATGTGATTCTTGATAACAATGTCATAATATATTACTTGTTGTAGACAAGAAGTGGATCATTTGTAACTCTATCTCTATAAGTAAATGCAGTAAATGCTAAGAAAACCCATCTGACAGGGATAATCAAGTAAACACAGGGAAGACTTTAAAAAGGCATTGCAGAGAGCAGTGGACAATTCTAACCAAAGACGTGAAAGTAGGCTCAACAATAAGTAGGTTTGATGATATGTACAAGAGCAGGGTATGTTGTCTCCCTCACTGGTTTTAAACCCTAACTGTACCTACATATCTTTCCCTTAATTTCTGCATGTAACTACTAGAATTCTCTTATTGCTAAATCTACCACTTTCCCCTAACAAGAATACTAGTCTAGGCTTGGAACTATTCCTTAGCATACCCATGGTTTTGGGATTTCACATACCGTAATACAAATTCTCTGTGTAACCCTAACTCTATTGCAAATCCTAACCCTTACATTTACCCATATCCATTTTGTCACTATGCTTAACCCTTATCTTAACACAAACCCTAACATTACCATAATAGTGTTCCTTACTCTAATTATACAACTAACCATTTAATCTCTTTTACCATCAACATAGTTATTTCTGCTTTTTGAAATCTTTCTTCAATCTATTTTTTCTTACTGGACGTTTTCAAATTTTTTTGCTCATATTTTTGGGTTTGCTCTTTTTTTTTTCAAACTTATAAACCAAGATTTTCCAAAAACACCCACATGGCCACTATTATTTAAGGTATAGCCTGCATGCAACTAAAAATGCCCACAACATATCATGATTGGTCCACCATCATGTTATGACAGCCAGAATGTTGCCCAGAATGCCTGCAATATGTTAGGGATAAACCACGACTATGCTACACCTAGGAGAAATGCCATTAAGAATACCCACAATGTAAAGATATAATTGTGCAAGAGTGAGTACCATATCCACGCCATACCACCTTATATTCTACTTCTCTGCACTACATCCAATACCCCACTAACACACAACATTATACATTCTCACATCAATACACTCACTCATACACTCACAAGGGCATACAAACAAAATGCACAACTGTGGATGTGAACACAAGCTCTTCATCCCCTCCTAACTTACTTTCCTAGATCTGGTCTGACAGTAGATGGCCCTCTGATCCTTCGCAAGCTCATCTGAGGTCCGCTGAGAGGGGCTAGTGACAGGTTAAGGGGAGGCCTTTGCTTGAGGAAGTGCTAATGCATGCACCACCCCTTGCGCTGGCAAAGTTGCAGATTGTTTTCCCATGCACATTGCATGTAGGAAAGCAACAGCTTAGCCACTGTCTATATATGGTGAGTATGAACATGTAGGTAAGCTGGGAGAATGACTTCAGATCCCAAACATAGCTAATGTCATCCCCTGAGTGGCAGTTGAAGAGTTATGGGTCTTTACCCATCACCCTCTAGTAGTACAAATACCACTATTGAGGTAGTTAATAGCTGTTTTGCATTGAACCGGCCGGAAGAAACTTTTACCTGCTCACTGGAAGCTGCACACGTAGCATTCATACCCTGTCAGGTTGAACATGTGTTTTCCACAAGTAAAAATGTTCATGTTGCCATGGCAGTTTCCTCATTATCTTTAATTAACCACATATTGCAATTGCACTTTGCACTTTCTCTCATTAAAGCATATATTTGCAATAACAATTTCTCTGTTTCCTCAAAGCACAGCTTAATTACTGTCTGACTTGACAGCACAGCTGTCGCCAGACAATTATGTGAGAACCCTCAGGAGAGGGGCTTTGGCTCACCCACATTTGGGAACCAGGAGTATTTTTTTCATTGCGCAGACAGAGCATGCTTCCTCAAAAATGTGTTTGCCTTCCACAAAGCTGTGATCATATTATGTATTCAGCTGGCTGAGCTTGAACTTTTAGGGCACACACATGCCAGTTTAATGCTATTAAAGTGGTTTAGATACGAGATAATCTATTACATTTTACTCTGGCAGCACAACAAATGGGAGGGGGCAGTCATTAACATACATGGATTTTTAGTTCTGCCTTGACAGTGCATTCATAAGCCAGACCTTTTGGCATTGCCAATGCATGTTTCAAAATTCTATGCAAATATTGGACCTATGATGTAATGGCCCAAGCCAAGCATGCATAATTGTTCTGCCACACATGCTGATTAAGGTTGGCCTGGAGCTCCTGAGCATTCCAAGTTGGGCAGAAGTTACGCACCTGGAATTAGGTGCTGTGATTTCACCACATCCAGTGATCCCAGGTTTGGAAACATTGGGTCTGGTTTTACTGGGAGTATTTTCTCAGCCAGTAAAACCTTGCTATGCTGGGGCTGGTATCAGCAGAAGAAAGCCTGCCTTTTCCATGCCTTGCAGCAACACAGGAAGAGATGTCATCTCGGATATTGGTCATTTTGCATTGTGGTATCCTCTGCTTGTTGTTTTGCAGTTTCCAGTTGGTTGGAAGTCTCTACCTGATCCTGCTGGTTTCCCGCTCTCCACAGTCCCACCTCCCTGACAGCCCCTCCCATCTCCTAGGACTACTTATAGAGGCCACTACGTGGCCCCAATGAGTAGCCTTTTACCTCCGGGTGATAGTGAACTGCACCCCCTGCTACCACTGTCCTGCTCCACGAGACTGTGCCTCGCTCACAGCCCTCAAGGCAGATGGTTCAGTCCCTCTGTTGGGTGATTGCTGTCTGTCTGACCCGGTAATTGGATTGTTTGTGGTAATTCAATATGTGGCACTGGTATTCTATTTTTATTTTTGCTTTGTGGTTTCCTCTGTTTGTTGTTTTGCAGTTTCCATTTAGTTAGTAGTCACTGCCTGATCCCGGCATTTTCCTACCCCTGATAGTTTACCACTCTCCGCCCTCCCACTCTCTGACAGCCCCTCCCACCACCAAGGATTGCTTATGGAGGCTGCTGCACGGCCGCACCGCCGGACAACAGAAGGCACACCAAAGGCAAGCCTGTATGCACCCTTCCGCGCCTGGACTGCTCCCAGCGCCAGGACCCCTGGACCTCCCACCACCTGCCACTACACTGCCAAGGAGCTCCTGGCCCTGAATCCCAGACACTGGAACATCAGCTGCTGCACTTCCTCCCTGTGATCAACTGAAGGACTCTTCACCTGCCATCACTACCGCTTCTCCTGCAACACAGCCGGCATAGGATCCCGTGCCGCTTCCACCCAAAATACCATGAACAAACCGGAACCACTCCAATGCATCTTGCTCAACGCCTGTCCCCTCTGCAAGCAAGCCATGGAAATCTGAGACACCATCACCACCCTCTCCCCTGATGTGGCCTTCATCACTAAAATGTGGCTCAACCCCTCCTCGAACCCTGACATCGTCACTGCAACACCCAACAGCTACAAGATGATACACCGAGACTGCACCAGCAAACACGACAGGGGCAACATCATCATCTTCTAGTAAACCATCCGATGCACCGTCACCAATGACGACCCCACGCTTCTCATGGAACACCTCAACTTCTAACTACAGGCCGATGCCAAAACCATTATAAGAGGCACCCTTCTATACAGAACCAGGTAACCAGACCAGCTTTCTGCAATGCCATCTCAAACCTCATCACCCCCTAGCCATTGACCTCTACCACTGTGTCCTACTCAGCAACCTCAATTTCCACATCTACTCCATCTCCCTCCTGGAGAACCTGAACAACATTGGCCTCTCCCAACTGGTCACCAAACCCACGCACAAAGCCAGACACACACTCAACTCCATCCTCACTTCCAGTGACAGAATCAAATTCAGCCACATCACAGAACTCACCTGGACGACCATGCTATCGTTCACTTCACCTTCTCTAATGCTCAGCACGCCATCACAAATCATCACAGCTCCTCCCATTGCAGCTGGGGCAACATAACCAAGAAACAGTTGACACAGGCCCTCAATACCACCCAACCCGAAGCTTCATCAGACCTTGACCAGGGCATCCAGAACTTTTCCACATGGTTATCCAAATGGGCTGACAGAGTCACCGCATTAACACCAACAAAAACTTAAAACAAGCCAGCTGGTACACCCCAGAGCTCAGAACTACACAGCACAACTGCTACCTAATCAAGAAACGATGGTGCACCACAGGGAAACCCTCTGAGAGCCGCTCATAAATCAGCCCTCAGCAACTATCACCTGTGCATCAAGGCTGCCAAGAAAGTGGCCATCACAGCCTGCATTGATCCCTCGGCCAACGACACAAAGGAACTCTTCAAAATAATCAATTATTTCTCCAACCCTACAGCCACCCCCCCATGAACTCTGCAACACCCTCTCAGACTACTTCCACATTAAGATTGACACCGTTGACAACAATTTTGACCCCAAAACCACTGTTCTCAACCTCAACAACCTCAACAACCCAGTGCACACCAGTCTAATGATCACCACCTGGTCTCCGCTCACCATTCAGACCACCTGGGCCATAATCTCTTCCATTCACCCTGGGACGTCCACCGACCCATGCCCCCACCATCTCTTCAAACTTGGAATCAACCCAATCAGCATGGAACTCACTAGTATCATCAATACCACCATCTCTGCAGCAGCCTTCCCGGATAGATGGAAACAAGCAAAGTGCAGACCCCTCCTAAATAAATCTTCTGCCAACTGCAGCGATCTACAAAATTATCGACATCCTCCCTGCTCCTTTAGCCAGCCAAAGTACTTGAGAACACCATCAACCAACAGCTCACTGAATACAGTGAGGCACATAATCAAAGAGCCAGTCATGCAATACCAAACTAGACAATCACAGCAGGTGTAGGCACACATATAACCAGATAAACACCCTATCACCTGGTAGGCACCCAAAATAGATAGGGAAAGGCACATAATCAGCAAGATTTAATCATAGATAGACAAACACTATGAACATACACACACTCATACAAGTATCCCTACTATGGGTGTAATAATTTGCAAACTACTCAGACTTGAAAATGTGTGAAGAATTGTAAAAAACTTTGAAATGTATGAAGTTCACACAAATTGGCAGTTTCAATCACCCTTACAGCTACAGGTAACAATTCCTTCTAATCTGAGGTTCAAACAGTGTACTGGGTGCATGTGCGGTGTTTTGTAGCCATGTACCACACAATGCTTTAAGCCCTTTTACCTCAAAGCAGAAAAGTGCGAGCTCCATTCCTCATGACCACAATGATTTGCAGATGTAAACTGCTAGTCAGACCTTCAGATGTGGCCTGCTGGCTGAGCCCAGATGTGTGCCCTGCGCCTCACACCATTTGAAAAATACAGTTACCTTGGACTCCCCTCCTCCAGTAAACTAGGTCTACCCACACAAGCGAGGTACCATTTTTATTGGGAGTTTTGTGAAAATACAGGATGGTAGGACATTTGTAGCTCTGCATAGATTCCAGACGGTTTCCTTAAATAAGTGGGGAAAATCTGTATTTTTAGTCAGAGTTTAAACTTTGCAAGGGCTTTTGGGTAGGAAAGCAAACACAACAAGATGATGGGCAGAGTGCTGAAACTTTTCAACCACACACCCCCAGTTAAGAGATCTGGGTTTAATCCATTGTTCTTTTGCTCACTTTGCCTCCTTAGTTTGGACACAGACACATACAAATGAGTCTTGAACATGCTTCTCATGGGAACAGTCCAGCCCAAACTGCCAGGCCAGGTCTCCCTGGACTGGAAACAAGCATCCTGGGCCCGTTTTCAGGGCATCACCCATCATCAGCAAGGCTAGCTTGAATCCAATAGCACAACGAGCAAGGGACCCACGTCTGGACATACCCTTGGCCGCTTAAGGCAAGCAGAGAAAACACAACAAGATGATGGATGGAGTGCCATAACGTTTCAACCAATCAAGAGATCTGGGTTTAATCTATCACTCTTTTGCTCACTATGCCATCCCAGTTTGGACCTATCCATATGCAAATCAGTCTTGACCCTGCTCCTAATGGGAACAGGCCAGCCTGAACTGCCAGGGCAAGTCCTCCCTGGACCGGAAACATGCATCCTGGGACCAGTTTCAAGGTATCATCAGCCAGGATAGCTTGAATCCGGTGGCACGATGGATTAAACCTGAATTTGTGACAGGGGTTGAGTGTTTGAAAAGTTTCAACACTCGGTCCATCATTTTATTTTGTGATGTTGCTTTTGGGTATGAAAACCTGGTGAGAGTCCTTTCATCATAGATTTCCCTAGGTGTCTAGTTTTTTTTTTAAAAAGTGCAGGGTGGGCAAGTTTCCCTAGAAGCTACCTGAGCTAGGGCCCAAAATCCACAGCTACCAAATTTGAAAAAAGGGTCATTTTTCATTGGAAATATGTGATGTGTCCATTTTGCATTTTGGGAGTTTTTCTGTTTTTGGCACTAGTCTTACCCACACAAGCGAGCCACAATTTTTAACAGGAGACAGAGGAAATGCTGGAAGGTAGGAAATGTGTAGCTCCCCACAGATTCAAGATTCTTTCTTTACAGAAATGTGAGGAAAATGTGTTTTTAATCAAGGTTTGAAGTTTTCAAGGGCTTCTGGGCGGGAACTGAGTGGGAACATATACATACAAACATAAATATTCCCCACTGCTTGTTGCCTCAAGGATGTTTTGTTTTGTATTGCAGTGTATTATATTGCACTGTGTTGTGTTTGGTTTATAAGTGCCTTTTAGTATTATACACATGTTGAAATTTTGAAGTGCATTGGCGTATGTGTGGTGCTGTGGATGATAGAGCGTTCTACTGTCATGTAGCCTACATATGTAGTGCTTGAAATTGTGTGCAAGGACCAGAATTCCTCTGATTCCCTGCATCTGCATATTAATTTGACGCAACAAGCAGTGGGGAATATTTATGTTTGTATGTATATGTATGTGTATTGCATTGTATTATATTTGTATTTATATAGCGCTTATGATCCCTGAAGAGGCATCAAAGTGCTTTTTTGGCGAGTAGCACGCTACTCCAGAACCCATAAAGGATTAGTGGTGAATTAGTATAGTGAAATATTAAAGTCATTTGAGTGGCAGATATGTTAGTCATTTTTTTTAATTGAGAAAGATTGTGGAGGTATAGAAGAGGGAAAAGGTTGAGATTTATATAGCGAGTGCTACCGCTGATGAGGTTTTGAAGCACTTTTCCGGCGAGTAGCACCCTACTCCAGGACCCATAAAGGATTAGTGGCGAATTAGTATAGTGTAATATGAAAGTAATTTGAGTGGTGGATATACTAGTCAGTTATTTCAATTGAGAAGGATAGTGGAGGAAAAGAAGAGGGAATACGTTTGCATTTACATAGTGCTTGCTACTCCTGATGAGGTGTTGAAGTGCTTTTTCGGTGAATAGCACACTACTCCGGAAACCATAAAGGAATAGTGGTGAATTAGTATAGTGAAATATGAAAATAATTTGAGTGGTGGATATGTAAGTCTGTTATTTGGCTTGAAAAGGAATAGTCGAGGGTTAGAAGTGGAAAGGGCCTAGCATTTCTTTCTTCTTTTTGGAGTTTATAGCTGTACGAGGGATTTGGGATGAGTAAAGGGGAGGTGGAGGGGAGTTAGTATAGGGAAATATAACATCAATTTCAGTGGTGTTCATGTTAGTTTTTTTTTTGGTTTGAAAAGGAATAGTAGACGGATAGAAGAGGGAAAGAGGGATAGAAGTGGGAAGGGTCTAGTACTTTTTTGGGGGAGTTCATATATGTATTTCTATAGCGCAAACCAAGCCAAAAGTTCGTACAGCACTGTACATAGTCAAAGGCAAGCTTAAAGTCGTCAAGTAATAGCAGAGGAAGCTGATTTGTAGACAGTTAGGGGCCAATTACAAGTTTGGGGGTCCGACTGCCTGACTGCCGCGGCCTCCAAGACACCCCAGCACCGGCAGCCTTCAATCCGCCATATTACGAGTTGTGCAGCCTGAAACCTTGACCAAACTTATGTCACTGTTCCCGCCAGGGCCGCGGTGGTCTTGAATGTTGGTGATGCATGCTCCCACGTCGTCGTTGCCATGGTTTTGGCGCCAAACCTATTACAACAACATAGTTGCACTGACATTCTTCCAGCGTTAGGTCACCCAACGATGGTAGACCGCATTGGTGCGCCCTAAGAAAAGCACCACAACAATGACCATTGGATGGATTTAAAAACTACAAAGCTGATGTGCTCTTGCCAAGTGGAAACACCTGCAAATCATACTATAAGACACACCTCATCCCTGACTAGGATCCTTTGCTTCTCACCGCCAGTACCGAAGATAGGAGACACTGTTGTGACCCAAGGCATCTCCCTTTTTTCTTTCATCTCACCATTCAGCACTGTCCACCAACTTTAAATATTTTATTTTACTTTTACACCAATATCTCTTGTTTGTTTTTCTTTTCATATACTCACTCATATTTTTTTTTCTCATGCCTGGCCCCAAAAACATGAGGTTCACTGAGACTCAGTTTATAAGGCTACGCTTAGTCTCCTAGATGGGAGACAGACAGAAGTGCAACAATGAGTTGCACACTTTCAGATTCTACTACCTGACATTACCCACACAAAGTTGGGAGAGATCACAATTACCTACAAGCCAGGCCCACTCTAATAATAGTTGTGACATCAGATGGGGTATTGTGCTGTTCCGCATTATGAAGGAATCATGAGAAGATCCAGGGAACCGAGCACAGACATTTGAGATATACAAATCTAGCAAGCAGACAACTTGCACCTGATAGAATGAAAGTGCTTCCTGTTCTGATACACTTCTTCCCTGGCTTGTAGTGGTATTAGGTCAACATGGGTGCCATCAGTGGATCCAATAACAAGTAAGATGTGACCAAAACTATAGAAATTACCCTTCATAGTGGCTAAATTCTCATGTCTGGGTAACTGGATGTAGCTATCCATTTGTCTCAACATTGCTGTAAGCACCTCTTGGAGTACATTACTGGAAATCTGTTGTGATATCCCACCTGAAATGGCGACAGTGAATTGAAAGGAACCCGTGGCCATAAAATGAAATACTGACATGAGTTTCACAATTGGTGTGATAGATGTAGGATAAGTGATGCGAGGTAGGAGGTCAGGCTCCAACTGATTACATAAATCCAGGATTGTTTGAGGATTTAAACACATTTTCTGGGTGACATGTCTTTCTTCCATGGTCTGAAGGTCTGGAAATGGGCACTACTCTGGAGGCTGGCTTTTTCTCCCTCTCCCAGGGATCATATGTGAGGAGTTATAATAAAATTGTACATTGGTCACAGCGTTCAAAGTAACATATATGAAAAGTAAGCCTAAAGTCATGTGACAAAACATAACAGTTTCATGAAGCATTACACATATTTCCCATCATCATTGTCTACTCTTAAACATCCACCAATAATCTCAAATGCGTCCTTCGCATGTCTGTAACAGAACTGTGCACATCATCAATTCAGACAAGTTTAATTTGCAGAATATTAAGGATTTTGTGACATTTCATGTGAAATATCACCGACCACAGTGCACACACTTTGCCATATGCACAATCATGCAATACACAGATGATGTTTTGTACTGGACATGGCATATGAAAGGAGTTTTTCAAATGTTAACATGTTAGGCCTCATTTGTAGTGGTGGTGACACACTTTACACTCACAATTACTGTCTTTCCTACCGCTAAAATGCCGTATGCCTGACCTCGCATATCAGACATTTGGGATAACCACCAGCAGCGAAAGTCAACCATGGCGGACATAGCTATAGGCTAACATTGGTGACAGTGATGGTCGCGGTCCAATGGCTGTGTGTGCCTACGCTGATGACCGTGTATGTAGTGTACATGCACGACGCAGTTTGAAACAAAACTCCCTTGCCTCCTGACACTGCTGCTATCAACACCTTCCTCCACTTTAGCTGCTGTTTGCCACCTCTGGGAGCAGTCATACCTGGCCAAGCAGGTGAGAGAGCCCGTCCCTTCTCTCCAGAGGAGCTGGAGACCCTGGTTGATGAGGTATTTCCCCTGTAGTGCCAGCTCTATGGCTCACCAGAGGAACAGGTAACTATCTCAAATTTCAGTTATTTACTTTGTTCAACTTCTTCCTTTCTGTTGCCCTAAGCTACAATATGACTCTGAGTTCCAGAGTGTAACAATGTTTTGTTGCTTGGTAAAATAGAATAGTCTCTACATAGGCCATTAATGTAATGGATTATGAGTCACTGTAGTTTGTGGAGTGAACTTCAGCATAGTAATGTGTGGTGTGAAAATCCCTATATTGTATTTGTGTCACATGCTTATATATATGCATCTCCACATTTCATTGTACCTCTCATGAATTCCACATCATATCATGGTATATGTGCAAAGATATGTATAGATTTTACACTATGAGCTCTGTCTGTATACTGATAGGAGCATTTGAGTATGATGTTAGCCATGTGTACATTCCCACAGATGACTCAGCCCACATTACACATGGCAAAACTGTTGTCTGGGAGGTAGCTATACCTCACAGACGCCTTCAGAATACCACACAACCGTATGGTCACATATTAGATGGGCAGAAGAATCACTTTTATGTATTGCATCGGTGGAAATGTGATGTTCATGTGGGATCAGTATGCTCAACCTGCAAAGAGCAAGGCCTGATAATGAGTTTTGGTAGGCTGGCCCATAGGTCAGACTGGGTCAGAGCTACTGTGGCAAGAAAACTGATGCACAGAAGAATGTCCCTGTAGACCTGCAGATCCATGGATGTTCACAGAATGAGTTTCCTTTACCACTAGTAGCCCTGATAGCTGTTACATGGACAATATTTTAAATGGTGACTGAGATATCCCCCTGACCTGCTACTTCTTTCCCTTGACCCACATTGTCAATGTGTGGGGCTCACTTATGATACTCCCCTTACTCACACAGATCTGTTGTGACTTGTCCGTAAGTCATACTTCCACTGTACAGGCCTATTGCACATCTGACACATGCACAGTGTAGATAGTTGGTAACATCTGCATAGATTTTGATGTGACATTCGTCAGCTTTGTCAGATTACCTCCACTTACACAACACATGTTGAATGTCATCTATGTTACAGTGCCATGTATGGCAAAAGGTGTATCCTGTGACGGCAGCACATACCACACAAACGTATTGTGACGTAGTTAGATATCCCAATAAGTAGTTCACATGTTCACACATCCTCTAGAGTGGAAGTTCTCAGGGACACAAATATCAGCCCTTTTAATGTGACCTTATTGTCAGTATTGTGTCATGTTGTGTATACTATGGTACTGGGCTCTGTGGACCATTGCATCAAGTCAATGGGCCTGGCCGTGAAGGTGTCTGTACAGTCTTGCACAAGTAGTTCACCCTTCAGGAGTTAAAAATTATGTGTGGTGTGTCATGGTACCTCACATCAAATTCCATGCAGGATGTCCCTGGCCGACATGATGTTAGTGGGCTGGTTCACTCAGTGTAGGTCATGACCAGGGTTGAGGTGAGTCAGCAGATGACCAGAAAAGTGTCCTTCATGCTTTAGTAGTGCTTACCATGTGACATTTGTACATGTATTGTGTTGACTCTTGATGAATGCTTGTGATAAAAACAATTGTGTCAACCATACAAATATCCTGAAACTTCCAGTTACAATCTGTTTCTACATCTATTACATTCATACATGTCAACGCTGATCAGAAGAAAGCCATTTGGAGAGCCATAATCTGGAAGGTGTGGAACCTGGGTTCTTCAGTTGGTGTGGCGTCTACTACAGGAAGAGGTGGGAGGACCTGAGACCTGAACCCGGAAGACCGTGGAGGTCCAGCTGGGGAAGTCTTCCAATTTGGAAGGGGCACACGCCTAATGGCCCGCATACTGAGTTTGATGGGCATTTGAGGGTCCGACAGCAGCTACACAGGCATGAGTCCTGGCCAGAGTCATACATGCTACTTTGCCAACTTTGTGTGTTACAGGCAGGCATTTCCAAACCAAGATTGGTGGTGGCCCATATGCCACACACAAGATGAGGCATTGTTCATGCAGTTCTGGCAGCAAGTGCCTGCTGCTGTGCTGTGTCTATTGTCTTTCTGACCAGTAACACAGCAGAGTCCTGTTCACAACCAAATTTTATTTTTGGAACAGACACCTGGCTGAGTGAAGTGAGTGATCATCTCATGTTGTCAGATGTTCTGGGTGACAATGATACCACACAAGCAACTTGTCTTCCTTGTGTGGGCAGCCATGTGCCTAACTACTGTCTCTCATGTGATAGTGGCCCTATTACATGTGACATGACATGGAGTGCACAGTACATGCAATGATTGTACAACAGTTCCATTGGTAAGTACTGGTAATACAATGAAATATGCTTAAAAACATCACTGGTGCCATCTGCATTAGTGCCTACATGTTGACCACTGTGCATTTGCACATTGATGGTTTCATCTGCAATACTGTTTCACAGCACTCATTCACTGATTGGCAACATCCATAAGGGAGTGAAATGTAAAACTGTAGAGATGATATGTGAGTGTTTACATTGATCCTTACAAGGCAATCTGAGTTTGCAATACCAAGTGTGCTGTGATGTGCCAGCCCATTGGGACTCTAGTGATCCCACATTTTCATGTCCTAGACATTCAGGTATACCCAAAACCTTCAAAGGTGTATAGGATTGTAGGTGCACAATCTATGAATGGCATTATCAGTTGTACCAAGCAGGATTGGGGATGTTCATATGGCTATATGAAGACTTGTGCTGTGTGAAATCAGAGTAACTATCTCCCATTTGTTTGGATGTCACTGTTTTCAGGCAACTTTATACGCTACATGCGAAATATGGCTAAACTACTTCTGGACAGCTTTCATTAGACTTTTCAGGAAATGAACATATGATGTAATTTGAAGTTCGAAGTCTCATCAAGGTGCAATGAGTATGTGGGTATGTTGTAAATAGCAACTTCGATGTGATTAAGCATTTACTAAAGACATGAATTCTTCTGCTTGCACATGCCCCTTTTGTTATGTTGACTGAAGTCTGGACTCCATTTTGTATTGTCATGTCTCCACGTGCTCAGCACGAGAAGAGTCTTATCTTTGTGTTAGTTGCTCTTGTAATCTGCCTAGTAACAGTCTATAAATAGTTCCTTTGTCCGTCTGGCGCATGCCCAGACTTGACCACATCTGTTATCAGTTAGTCCTTGCTTGACCATGTTTTCGCGGGCTTAAGGAGTATGTCAGCTCCGCCCACATATCGATCTTGTATTGCAAATGTCCATAAAAGGTAACATTCTTCGTCTCATGTCGTACCCTCCCCCTTATGAGCCCCTCTGTTGTGTATAAAAGGGGACCGTGTATGCAAGTTCTTTGTGCTACTCTATGCAATACCGAAGGGTATTGTATGGATTGTAGGACCACCCTTAAGGGTTAATAAACTGTGTCTTTGTACCTTGCAGTTTCCGTGCCAACTTCCTTATAGATTTCTTCACAGGAGAGCGAACCCTTGTGTCCTGCGGGCCTAGCTGGGGCCTGTATTCATCAATTGGCGCCCGTCACGTGGGGCTCATCGGCGACTCGGATGCTCGAAGGATTGGTCGCGACGAAGGTGAGGAATTTGGCCGGGGATGTGATCACTGCCAGAGGCACTTTAGTCCTGGCATCCCGAGGTTTTTCTTCCTTCCCTTCCGAGCTGACCATCTGGGTGGCGCCGGTCCTCGACTGAGACCTCTTCTGTCGGTTCTGCCGTGACAGCCGTTTGGGCGAATTTCGGAGCTTGGCAGTTGGAATCTGGACTCTTGATTGGTAAGAACCGTTGTACGGTACTTGCTCCGAGTTTTTGAAGCCTGGGTTGGCTATTTGAGTTTGATTTGTGATGACCGGTCATATCTTGTATTGATTATTGTGAGAATATATGCGTTGCAACACATATAGGCAGGTAATGTGGAGATATTTCTCCGGAACTGTGTAACTTTGAACAGCACAACGTTTAAGTGCCATTTTTTGATAATACTGCATATTCTGCATTATTTTTGAGCATGCCTGCTTTTAGCGCACTCCGTAAGTGGTGCTGCTGCTTTGGAAACTGGTTAAACCTCGAGGAATCTGCTCCAGCTCCCCCAGAGGGGACTCCTAATAGGGATATGTATGTGAAGCATGGTCTTTCCTCCATAATGTACAGCACAGTATGGAGGAAATATACCAAAAAGGATCCTGAGTTACGGTGGCCGTTGTATGGGTCGTTTGATATACGTAAGATTGAGTATGTGGAACAGTGTATGTGTAAACGGCGTGCTCGTCAAGACATGTTTGAGTGTGTGCGACTATGGGTGAAGGAAGTGCGTGAGCGAGAGAAACGCGAGAAAGCGCTGTTTGATAAAGAGCAACGAAAGAATGATCATGTGAGAGCGCAGGAAGCAAAGCGTCGGGAGGAAAGAGAACAGACGGAGAAACAAGAGAAAGAACATAGGTTACAAGTCTCGGGCCAATATGCTGTTCGTCAGCCACTCGATCCTGTCCTTAATAATCATGACGATGATTTTTATTTATTAGATCGTTCTCCGCCTCCTTATGTTGGCGCGTCTGCCCCGAGGCCACAAGATTCTGGATCGGGTTCGAGTAAGGTAGACACACGGTCCATGTTATCGGCTGAGCGAATGGGTGAGCTTCGACAGTTTTCCTATCGTGCATGTAAGGGCAAGTTATCTCTTGATGAACTGTTGGCTTCTTGGGAGTCGTGGCAGGATAGAGAAAGGTTGTATTTCTTGGGAAACTTTTCTGATGAAGTGATTGCTGCCTTTCGGAAATATTCCAGTGTCTTTGAACCTGATGATGTGGTATTAGATTCTAAAGCATTGCGTAATGGTGTTTTCTCTCCCTCTAAGGCGCCTGAGGCGGTTCGGCGACTGTTTGCGTTGCGGGATGCGGCAGCAGACCTTAAAGAGAAAGCGCGCCAACACCTTGAGGAGGAAAAGCGGTCGGATTCGCGTACCGGAGGCGGCCATTCATCCACCTCCCAATCAGATAAGAGCGATCCAGTGCATGCTAAACCAATGCGCGAGGCGGCGCCTTTGTATGTTTCTCCTAAAGGAGCGGGGACTAGCTCGGATATTACCTCTGCCGATGCTAAGGGATATTTTGTGTATAATTGGGTTTATACTCCCTGGCACAGGGCTGACGTTATGGCATTAAAGAATGCGTTGCCTGATCCCCGCAAGAATCCAGCGGCCTTTTACGAAGAAGTCGAGGGGGCCTTGAATTCTTGTATTATGACCTTAGCAGATATAGATTTGTTCTTTGGGCTTATTCTACCACCAGATATGTGGCGATCCGTGCGGAAGGTGGATGATGTTGCCACTTTTAAGGCTCGATGGTCTGAACTTGAGGATGAGGATAGGGAGAGAAAGCCTGCGCAGAATCCACCTCAGATTATCTTAGATCTCCCCGCTGCTATTCTGACTAAGTTGAAGACCATCATTCCTCCTAAAAAGATTGACTGGAATATGCTAGCCTCGTGTAAGCAGAAAGCCGATGAATCAGTTGCAGATTTCTTTACGCGCTTTGAGGAGACGTTCCATGATTTTAGTGGTCAGTCTCTTACGGATGATACGGGTCGGCACCTTTTTGCTGACAAATATGTGGCGAATTTATTACCGGCAATTGCAGCTCGCCTCAAAGCGAGTGAAAGTTCTTGGTCCACTACGACCCCGACAGCCCTTCTGACTATAGCTCAGTACTATGAGTGCCAGGAGCTAGAAGCGAAGGGGCAGGAGGAAAAGAAATCGAAGGATTTAAAAACGAAGGTGATGTTAGCACAAGTATATGGTCCGCCCCGACGGGGTGTAAATAGAGGTAGGGGAGGATTTTATGGTCCTCCCTCGGGCCGATCTGATCTGAATAGGAATCAATGTGCGTATTGTAAGCAATCAGGGCACTGGGCCAGAGATTGCCCAGCGTTGCATGCTTCGCGGCAGGGACACAGTCAGGGACATAATCAGGGTGGCCCGAGAGGTAGAGGGGGTTTCTCGAATTTTAGAGGGAATTCTAACGATCACGCTCGTTTTGACCTTGCCGGGCAGCAACGAGATAGGTCTAATGTTTTTGATCGACAAAATCAGTATCAAGTGTCGGGGATTGACCGCTCTGGGTACCATGATTCTCAGCATGCATAGGAATGCGTTGGATGGGGGTTAGAATCAGTTGAGGTGCCAGTTGATCAGAAGGGTCCTTACGTATCAGCTGAGGTTTTGGGCTCCACTGATCAGTTTCTAGTGGACACAGGAGCGACTCGTAGTGCGCTGTCTAAACAATTGGTTCCGAGGGCTCCCCCATCTGGCTTAATGGTTACATCGGTAGGGTTTGATGGAACACTCTCCCGAAGCCCTCTTTCGCAGCCCCTCACATTTCAGGTTAATTCCTTTTCTGCACCCTGTCCGTTTTTGTTAGCCCCGAACACGCCGGATAATATTATGGGCCTTGATATGCTGAAGCACTTCAGAGCTACGATCCGGTGTTCCCCTGCTGGAGTGCGGATGATATTGAATGACAATTACCCCCTGTCTGAACGGATGTGTGTGGTTACAGAAGATGCTGTGTTAGCTGCCCTCCCCCGTGCTCTGTGGGCCACCTCGGATACTGATGTGGGACAGATGGTGATTCCGCCTGTTCACATTAGTGTCCAAGAGGGGGCGGTGTTACCACGCCTTCCCCAGTATCGTATTTCGCAGGAGGGGGAAGAGGCTCTTATACAGATTGTGCAGGATTTGATCAAGGTGGGAGTGGTGGAAGAAGTTCCCTATAATGCTTGTAATAGCCCGATTCTACCCATTCTGAAAAAGGATACGGACGCCAAAGTCTATCGGTTTATCATTGATTTGAGAGAAGTAAACAAGATCGTGATACCTCAGTACCCAGTGGTTTCGGATATCACGACGTTGCTTACTTTGGTCCCGCCTACGGCGACCACGTTTTCAGTTATTGATTTGAAAAATGCCTTCTTTTCGATTCCCATTCATCCCGATAGTCGATACCTTTTTGGTTTCACTTTAAATAATAGGTCTTACCGATTTTGTAGAATTCCTCAGGGCTATACGGAAAGCCCTAGCATCTACAGTCAAGCTTTGAAAAGACAATTGGACTCCTTTGTTCTGCCCGAGGGTGTCGCCCTCATTCAATATGTCGATGACATCTTGCTGGCGGCTGACACTCCGGAGTTGTGTGAAACGAGTACGTTGTCTTTGCTTTCCTTTTTGGCATCCCACAATCACAAAGTCTCTCGGAAAAAGTTGCAATTCTGTAGACCAAAGGTGACTTATCTAGGTCACCTTTTGTCTAAGGAGGGACGTGCACTCACACCAGATCGTGTTCAAGTGATTCTGGATACACCGACGCCGTCCACGCAGAAGGACGTGCGCGCATTTTTGGGTCTTGTTTCTTTTTGTAGCTAGTGGATATTAGGGTTTTCGTACATAGCCAAGCCATTGTTAGCTCTTTTGACAAAAGATACACCTATCCCGCTTCCTTGGACGAATGAGTGTGACACTGCCTTTCAGAAACTGCGACAGGCTCTCTGTTCAGCACCAGTGTTAGGGACTCCCGATTATACCAAGCCTTTTTCGCTGTATGTGCATGAGAAAGATGGATGTGCATTATCGGTTTTAGTGCAGATGCACGGCGACAAGCAGCGCCCTTGTGCATATTTTTCGGCTGTACTTGATCCTGTTGCCCGAGCATTGCCTGGTTGTTTTCGCTCGGTCGCGGCGACAGCTGTGTCAATACGCCAGAGCGAGGGAATTGTGTTATCTCATAAGCTGTTGGTGTTAGTCCCCCATGCTGTTGATGCCCTGCTTAATCAGACAAAGACGCAGCATTTGACCAGTGCCCGTTTAACGGGATATGAGCTGACGCTTTTGGCTCCTCATATTACGTTGAAGAGGTGCGTGACGTTAAATCCTGCCACATTGTTGTCATACCCCGAGACTCGGTCTGAGGCACGAGAAGCACATGATTGTATCCTTGTGACCGAGGAACAAACAAAGGGTCGTATTGATCTCCAGGATACGCCCTTTTCAGATGTAGATGGAGAACTGTGGGTGGATGGGTCATGCCTGAAGCTACCAGATGGTACGACTTCAGCAGCGTATGCGATTACCACATTGCAAACAATAGTGGAGACAGCGCGCATACCACAGAAATCAGCTCAAGCAGCGGAACTGATAGCATTAACACGAGCATGTGAGCTCAGTACAGGATTGTGTGTGAATGTTTATACAGATAGCCGCTATGCCTTCGGAGTAGCGCACGATTTCGGCCTGCTCTGGAAGGAAAGAGGGTTCTTAACGTCGCATGGAGTACAAATAATGCATGGGGAGTTAGTTCATAATCTTTTAACTGCATTGACATATCCGAAGAAAATTGCTATCATTAAATGTAGCGCCCATAGGAAAGTAGTCGATAAAGTTGGAGAAGGGAATGCGTTAGCAGACCGGGTGGCGCGGGAGACTGCGATGCAGCCCGGTGCTACTGCCATGTATGTAGTGAAGTCGCAAGTAGAAAGATGGCATAATGCGAAGGAAGAAGTGCGAGAAATACAGAGGACCGCTTCGGATAAAGAACGGGAGCAATGGTCCAGTGAGGGAGAATTGGATGATGAGGGTTGCTGGAGAAATAAGCAGATGGATCGATGGAAATTACCCACAGCTTTTGTACAACCTATGGTTCAGATGGCACATGGGCTAGCACATGTTGGAGCTTCCGCAATTGTAAAATTGCTTACCCAAGTTTGGGAGCATCCAGAGATTGCTAGCACGGCAAAGAGGGTGGTACAGACCTGTATGATCTGCCTGAGGTACAACCCAGGAAAGGGGACTCGGAGCCCAGCAGGAGGGTTCGTAACACCTACTGCACCCTTTGAGGTTTTGCAGATGGATTACATCCAGCTCGAGCGTTGTAACAATTTGAAGTATGTTCTAGTAGTGGTGTGTGCCTTTAGCGAATGGGTTGAGGCATACCCCACGAAGGACAATACTGCAATGACTACCGCTAAGATGCTGTTGAAGGAGTTCTTCCCTCGATATGGCGTTTGTAGACTTCTGTGGAGTGATAACGGGCCCCACTTTATAGCGGATGTTATAAAGTATGTTCTGAAGGGTCTAGGCATCACCCAGAAGTTCCACGCAGTATTCCACCCTCAATCTGCAGGACTAGTCGAGAAGTATAATGGTACACTGAAGCTCAAGATTGCTAAAATTCAAGCTTCAACGTCTTTGACTTGGCCAGATGCTTTACCGCTGGCATTGTTGTCAATTAGGTCGGTACCGCACTCTCGAATTGGTCTTACACCGTATGAGATTGTCTTTGGACGTCCAATGAATATTTGGGGTCCACCAAAACCTAAGACTGTGTATGATGTACCTTGTGTAATGATGAATGATTATCTGGCACAGTTAACGGATAACTTGGTTTCCATTCATCAACAGGTCCGGGAGGCGCTCCCTGATCGGTCTACCGGCGAAGGACATAGTCTCCGGCCTGGAGACTATGTCATGCTGAAAATCTTCGACAGGACGAACAGCCTGGAGCCGAGATGGGTTGGCCCTGAGCAAGTCTTACTGGCAACAAGGACGGCTGTGCGAGTTTCCAACAGAAAGAATTGGATCCATTCCCTGCACTGCCGCAAAGTACCGCCCGGATTGGTGGAGCCCGCTGTATTGACCGATCAACGAGAGATTCTGACCACAGAGAAAGGCCGCGCTGTGGAATCGAACGACGCTGAGGAGCTCTTTCCGGACCACGCGACTCCTGGAGGAAGGCGATATCATCTGAGGCCAAGAAAGTGAATCCTTCAGTATCGGGACATGTTGTCAGAACGGCCCTTGGGTTAGTGAAACGGAGAGCCAGTGAGGCAAGGGGGGGGGATCAGCCCTGCATTAGTGTAGCGACACCCGTCTTGGCCCGTTGGTGAAGAAATCGACCGCTGCCCAAGGGGAAGAGTTCTGACAAACCTTTAGTTTCAGGAAGATATTGATTTTCTATTTTGACATGGAGAAAAAGAAGATCTTTTGTGCAACAGGTTTTATGCTCACAGTAGCTATTGTTGGGATAACCACATGGTTTGTGGAGGATGTGACTCCTGCCCGAGAGTTGCTTGTGTTGACCACTCCAGTGCCTGCGGAGCACTATTTCTATACCCTTCCGTATCAAGAATTGAAGCATCGTCAGTCTTATTTGAATAACACTTTCATCCAGATGTTACATCATACCCATGTTGCCACCAATGCTACGAACTGTTGGATATGTGGTATGATGCCAGCTCATCAGAAGAAAGGAGGAACGCCATTCATACCTCTTCCTTTCTCTCATAATGGCTCTTGTAGAGCATGGTACACTTTGCTTTTTGCCACTCGGAAACCCACAGTGGGACGATTACTCTTCAGACTCAATAAAGAATGTCATCAGGATAAAGATGGATATCCGCAAGCGAATGGGACAATTTGGGAATGGGAAGAGTATCGACCAGACAATGAATCGATTCCATATGTTTTCACGAACACCAGAGACACTGTGGGAAAAGACAAATTTGTGATTCAAGTGGCACAAGCTCAAGCGGACCTGTGTGTCCAAAGTGTGGGTTATATTCCTGTCGGTGTTAGCGATTGTATTACCATATTAAACATTGATGGATTGAATAACAGTACTTTCTTAGCATCCCATAATACGTACTTTGTATGCGGAACTAAAGGTTATTACCGTTTGCCAGCCGGTTGGTCCGGAGTATGCTATGTATCATTTTTGTTACCTCCTGTATTTCTGGCACCTGCATCCTATCATAAGGATTTAAAGTTGTTAAATAATGTGACTGTAAATAGGTATAAACGTACTCTATCAATTGATGACGTGGACCAGACTGACACCAGTTTGCAGCAGTATATCGACTTCAATTTAGGATTGTTTTTCTTCGTTGGAGCTGCCCTAAATAGTAGGAAAGTTCGAAGATTAACACGAGTGGTAGAGGCTGTGACGAACCAAACCGCTGCTGCTCTTGGGAATCTTACGGAAGAATTACAGATTACCAGAATTGTTGCATTGCAGAATCGTATGGTGTTAGATGTTATGTTAGCTGATCGAGGTGGAGCTTGTAAAATTATCGGAAGCAGTTGCTGTGTGTTTATTCCTGACCACACGCCTTCAGTCTATAATGCAATTAACAAGTTGCATAAAATTGCAGCTGAAATCCATACAGAAAACGGCACTTGGTCCTTTTCTGGATGGTTCTGGGCATTGATTACTGCTTGGGGTTGGAAGGTTTTAACTGGTCTCTGTATAATTATAGCAGTTCTGTTTTCGTGTTGCATCTGTGTTCAATGTGGTCCCTTGTTCTGTTCCTTATGTGTATCATTTTGTATCCCCGATAAGAAAGCTATTGCCAATGTCACTTATCAGAAACATTTAGCTAAGGAAGTAGAAGAGATGATGATAATTGATATATATGATGATTATTCTAACAAGCCGGATGTCTTCAGTAAATGCTGAAAGGGTCGTCTGTTGTAAATAGCAACTTCGATGTGATTAAGCATTTACTAAAGACATGAATTCTTCTGCTTGCACATGCCCCTTTTGTTATGTTGACTGAAGTCTGGACTCCATTTTGTATTGTCATGTCTCCACATGCTCAGCACAAGAAGAGTCTTATCTTTGTGTTAGTTGCTCTTGTAATCTGCCTAGTAACAGTCTATAAATAGTTCCTTTGTCCGTCTGGCGCATGCCCAGACTTGACCACATCTGTTATCAGTTAGTCCTTGCTTGACCATGTTTTCGCGGGCTTAAGGAGTATGTCAGCTCCGCCCACATATCGATCTTGTATTGCAAATGTCCATAAAAGGTAACATTCTTCGTCTCATGTCGTACCCTCCCCCTTATGAGCCCCTCTGTTGTGTATAAAAGGGGACCGTGTATGCAAGTTCTTTGTGCTACTCTATGCAATACCGAAGGGTATTGTATGGATTGTAGGACCACCCTTAAGGGTTAATAAACTGTGTCTTTGTACCTTGCAGTTTCCGTGCCAACTTCCTTATAGATTTCTTCACAGGAGAGCGAACCCTTGTGTCCTGCGGGCCTAGCTGGGGCCTGTATTCATCAGGTATGACATGATGTCTGCCACAACACTAATTGATGGTCATTTGGTGTTTTACTTGACCTTCGTGACATCATGATGTGTTATTAGTGATAGGTACATCTGTTGGATTCTGGGCCTTGTGTCAGCATTGTGTATATCTTAAATTGTATCCATTCTATTTAGTTACATCTAATTTACAATGGTATGATACAAGTGCCAAAGTATGCAAAGTGGTCAACTATATTAGCAGGGACATAAGGATGGAGTGTAGCCAACTACATCAATACATTTGGGCCTGTTTGGTGCTTTGACATGAGTGGACCCAACTGTTTTCAGGTTAAGTAGCATAAATGCATTTGCTTATAGAGTGAACTATGAAGCTGGTTTGATATGGGCACGTCATCAATGTTTTCTGTTGATTTGTGATGGTTGGGAGTGAAACGCAGTTGCAATAAACCCATGTTACATGTAATTTTCGATACATCCAGGGCAAGTGGAGGATAAGGTGCCAACATCGGTGGGGACACAGCTGGTCTCAGTGGTTCTGGGTGTGAGACCTCACACGTGCTGGGACCCAGTGACCAGGGGGGTGTGAGGAGTGCCATGAAAGACAACAGCTCAAGCTTTTTATCATCCAAGTCATCCTCCAGTGGATGCTCCTGAGAGGTGGCAGACCCCACAGGATCAGTACCACCTTCATCCTTGTCCGCCACCCCGAGTTCCATCACCAGCATCTCTGTTGTTCCCCAACAAGTTGACCAGACCCGCTCCACTAAGAGTGGAGCAGTCTACTTCACTCCAGGCACATCAGCCCCTGTTAGCCCCACTGTCCTGACGGAGGAGGCGATTGACCTCCTGAGGACCATCTCTGTGGGTCATAATGCAGTCCTGAATTTCATGCAGGGGCAAAGCAACCAGCTGACACAGATGGCTGCCTACCTGGAAGGCATTCACACTGCAATGTCTGGCTTACAGAGATCTTTTCAGGCTCTGGCCTCCTTCTTCAAGGCAGCCTTCTACCCATCCCAACCTTCTACCCCACCTCATGCCCCTTCCCTTGCCAGGCCCGTAGCAGAACATCATTTTGCTGAGGATTCTCTGGAAACAGGTAGTAGTATGACTTACTATCAGTTGGGTCTGCTATGGTGTGGGTTTGGATGTGATCAAGCAGGTACAGCAGCGGCAGAACATGAACGATCTTCTCCATTGCAGCACAGGATGTGTAGAGTTAAGTTTTGGCCTTATATACCTCCTTTTATGCCTGCTCAGATGTGATGATTGGATGCCATGGTCACACCATTTGTAAGGCAACTCGTAATTGGACTAGTGGTTTCGTTAGGATCGGGTATTTTTTCAGAGGCACCGGGGTGTTGGTGCATGTGGTGAGCCAGTTGTTGAAGTTGTTTGTGTCTTTGATGAGGTCATTGGTGGGGTTTGAGTAGTGTAGTTGGAGGGTGTTGAGCTATATGGTTTCTGTAACTTTCTTCCTGCAGTGGCTTGGGGTGCTGCTAGACTCCGAAGGGTGGGTTGGTGACCCTGTTACGTGGAAGTGGACAGTGGAGTGGTTTGTCCATGTGAGTAGAGTGATGTGGCTGACTAACTTAACCTTGTCACTAGAGGAGAAGATGGGGTCCAGAGTGTGTCTGGCAATGTGGATAGAGCCTTGCTTGAGCTTGGTGAGGCTGATATCCTGTATTTGGAGTCCATTGGATCATTGAGATAAAAGTTGAGATCATATGAAGTCTTTGGTGTCCATGGCAAGGGGTGTGGTGAGGTCTGTGAGGAGGTTGTTGAAGTGGGTGTGAGGTCTTAGGAGCTGGTATTGGAGGGTGCCTTTGATACTGGTTTTACAATCTGTCTGAATCAGATAGAACAGACAACATAAAGAAAGCACAGTTACTGATCTAGGGGCAAAATAGGCAACTAACAGGGAAAACGGCAGGAGACAGACACCAACATGAGTCAGAAAGGCAAAGCGAGGTCAATGACATACTCAAGCAGAAGAGAGATGTCTGGGCACCTCCTCCTGACTGTGGTTCCTTTCAGTGTACGTAGAAGACCATTGGGCCAATTGTCATCTCTAAATTTGGTGGATGGTCATCCATCAGGATGGCAAAGGCTGCTACCTGGCTGACGGTTGGCGTACCATCTGTCACAAAAAAAATTAGACCCTAAGTAATGAGGCAATAGTAGTGCAGGAAATTATACTTTAAGCTAGTGGTGCTGTTGACCAAAATATGGTCAGATCAAGAATAAATTCAATTCAAGTGGGCAGATTACATTGTCACTTATTGCAAGTAACATGGTAATTCATTTACCACACATATACTTATATTAAATGTAAGTGGAAAGTATATTACACTGACAAGGTAAAATACTGAACTTGTTAATGATTGAATGCATTAAAAAATGAAACTTGCGGGGGGCGTGGCTTGGACGGCAGTCGAGATGGCCGCCTGATTCTGTCGCTCCGTCGGCCCGGGGGAAAACGCTGCCCTTCCCGTGCCCTGCGGCTGAGTGTTCGCGCCTCAGACTGTGCGTGAACCACTATGTGAGGAGCCGGGCACAAGAGGAGCCCCCTGTAACCAGCAGTGGTCCCTGCACAGGCGACTTCCAGGACGATCTTCGCAGCGCGGAGCGGGGAAAAACAAGATGGCGCCTCCCCGATAGTCCGAACGAGATATCCCCGTTCGGCAGAGCCGTGGTCTCACTGCAAGTACCCATTCTCTATTGACTGTTTAATGTCACTGTTGGCGCCTCGCTGACATTGTTTACTCAGCGCCTTCTGCTGCTTCTGCGAGCTGGCTGACACTACATCGACATGCCTGACCTCAAGATGGCGGCGGTGACGGCGATGCGGAGAGGTCCCAAGCTTAATTAGCCTCACTAGTTTAACCAGCGCTATTCACGCTAAGTCTACCAAAGAGTTGGTTACCTTCAAACTGCCAGCGCGACCCCGGTACAAGCCCAGTTCAAGTCACGGTCCGGTCTGAGTCTGGCTGGTCTCTCCCAGATTGCAGGGTGTAATCATCTGAGTTTTGATCTCAATTGATCCCTGTCTTGGTCCCCTGAAGCTCTGATGCAATCTAGGGGTGGGGACTCACAGAGGGAAGGAGTCGCGCATCAAACTCGACATCAAACTCGGCCACGCTAAGCCCTGTGCGCTCCATGGGTGATTCTGCAGAGGGTAAGTTTGGGCCACTAAGCTGGGAGCGGCTCTGGTCCTTTAGCTGCGTGTATTTGCCCACCTTGTTATACCTCTTGATGCCACTGTGACTTTGCCACACGGCCTTTTGGCGGCTAATCCTCCCACACCTCGGTGACTGGACGGCAGGCTGCAAAAGTTGTGGCCGTTTGGTCCGCTGGATCTTCGCAAACCATGCAATCTCCATAAAGTCCATGCAGTCATCCTCTCTTTCCAAGCACGGCGCTATTGGTAGTCACTAGTCATTATTGCGAGCCGAGTGTAAAACCAGCTAATTAGCCAATTGTTACCACGACCTCCAAAATGGCTGACCGCGAATCTAAGCTGGTACACAAGAGAAACAAAGGAGATCCTTCACAGTCAGACTCACCTATCAAAATGAAACCAGATATCAATAGTACTTTGGAGCTAATTCTGAAAAAGCTGGCTGATGTCCATGAGTTGGCCAAGTCGACCAAACAAACCACTGATACTATACAACTGGAGATAACGGCCATCAGAGCAGACATGAATGCTGTGAATAATAGACTTTCCGTTGCTGAACAGAGGATCAGTGATGTTGAGGACATCGTTTCCAAGTCAAGTAAGGAGACAAAAGCCCTGTCGAATATGTCCTCCATGCTTTTAAGACAGACGGCCGAGTTGGAAGACCGCAATCGTAGGGGCAACATCCGAATTCTTGGTGTTCCGGAGGCTTCAGAGGATCCTCTGGGCTCCTGTTTAGCCTTTCTGGAGGACTGGATTCCTAAGTTCACTGGCATATCGTTCGATCAACCTTTTGAACTGGACAGAGAACACAGAATCCCTTCATTCAAATCCTCAGCACGGCAGGGGGTCCGCCCAATCATTTGTAAACCTCTGCTTTTCCGGCAAGTAGAAGCAATACTTGGCTACGCCAGGAAAAATCACCATCTCATCTGGAAGGGTCACAAAATCATCTTTACCCAAGACTTTTCGAAGCCTACTGTGGATACTCGTAGGGGGTTCCTAAGTCTAAGAGACAAAATGAGGTCCAGGGGTATCCTGTTCTCCTTTGTCGGTCCTGCTAGGTTCAAAATCACCGAGGGGGGGAAACACCTCTTTTTCAACGACCCCGGAGCCCTTGCGTCCTATCTAGAAGGCCCCCCTAGTCAGGACATGGACTCATCACAACTTTTGGCCAGTAAGAGAAAATCCTCACCAGGCCCGGTGTAGCGCATGTACTGATTGCTTTGCTCCTCTTGTCATTGTCCTATTCAAGGTTCCGGTGCATCGTATTGGCTCATTTGTTATTTGTGACTTGATGGCTTGTACAGACCTTTCATTGTTTGAGTTGCCACTCGCATATGGTGGTGGTTACTTGTCTTTCGACTTGCATTTTTTTACCGAAGGTTCTTTGAGAGTTGGGTACTGGGAAGGTATGTCTGTGTATATGTTCTGACCATGTTGTTTCCCCTGGGGTGCGGGTGGACGCTTCTGTCATCACACCTCCCACATGCTAAGTTTGGGGGTAGGGGTGGGGTGGGAGGGTGTGGGGGGGGATTGGGTTGAGAGCGCCCACGTTTATATAACCATTTTTATGGTTCTCACAGTTGCTTCCTCATTTGCTCTCCTTCTACTTTTCTGCCTTCTCTTTTCTTTCCTCTTCTTCTTCTGCTTGTCTCTTCTCTCTATCTGGCGTCTCTTACTACCTGGACATGTCAGGTGGCCTATGTACCGTATGCTATGTTCGGGATGGGATTGTTCGGCTTCCAGGTGTATAATACAGTTGCGGCTGTATGCTTTTACTGACTTCCACATTGGGCCTGATCTGTGGTCTTTACAATATTCGCATTTGTCCCTATGTCACGACCCATATTTGTTGAGTTCACCATTTGAAAACATTCTTCATGACCATTGACAAACAAGGTGTCCTTTCGAGCGATTTGAAGATAGTTTCTCTAAATGTCAAAGGCCTTAACCACCCTGTGAAAAGACGTAAGGTATTAGAGTATTTAGCCAAAACCAAAAGTGACATAGTGCTGCTACAGGAGACTAAACTTTCCGAAGTGGACAATAATCTTATTAAAGGTAACTGGATTTCGCAATTGGCATGCTCACCGGCAGTTAAGAAGAAACGAGGGGTCATAACCTTAATTTCGAGATCTGCTAATATCACGCTAGAATCCTCCCAACACGACGATGAAGGTCGTTATTTGCTTACTCACTTGAGGAGAGGCGAAGACGTAATACATGTGATCAATATTTATGGGCCCAACACGGATGACCCCACCTTTTGGTCTAGCGTCTCTGACAAGCTGGATAGTATTCCTCGGGAGGATTTAATAATAATGGCAGGGGACTTCAACCTTCCCCTGGACCCGATAATTGACAGACAGTCCAATTGCCACTACCAACCTACGAGCTCACACGCTGAGCTCACCACTATTTGTTCTAAATTTAACCTCAAAGACCCCTGGAGACTCCAACACCCAGACTCAAGGGATTACACTTTCTATTCGGCCCCTCACAATTCATACACTAGGATTGATTATATCCTTGTTTCTGGGGCATACACCAGCCTCATTGAGTCCTCTGATATTGCTCCAAGATTGATTTCGGATCACTCTTGCATCTCTCTTACCTTAATCGGAAGCCACAGGGAACAAACTCCCAAACGGTGGCGGTTTAACAATGATGTCTTATCAGACCCTGAAGATAAAAAGAAGATTGCGGAGGCCATTTCAGAATACCTTGGCCACAACAAGGTGTCTGATACTAATATAAACACACACTGGGACGCATTGAAGGCCACTATAAGGGGGCTAATCATTGCGATAAAAACAAAAATAAATAAACGTTTGAACCAGGGACTATTACAATTAGAACGGGAAATTAGAGACTTAGAGACCGCCCATATTGCCTCCCTAAATGATTCTACTCTACTATTGACTCTGACACAGAAGAAGTATGAATACAATAAGATATTGAGTGAACGAGTGGGGTTGTGGATTAATAAATTTAAAGCGCTGAATCTTTGTGAGGCCAAGAAGGCAGGGAAACTTTTAGCTTCATATCTTAAACATAGACAAAATCAACACGTTATCTCTTCAATCAAGGACGCTAATAACCTAACCCACACAACACACAAGGCCATTCTCAACACTTTTAAACAATTCTATCAGGACCTATACTCAAATAATCAGACTTTTGACTCTGAGAAGTGCTCTGCTTTCCTTCGTGATCTTAATTTGCCACAACTCTCAGAAGACGACTCTGCCATGCTAGGTATGGAAATCAACAGCTCGGAAATAGATAAGACGGTCAGGTCCTTGAAAGAAAACAAAGCCCCAGGGCCGGACGGCTTTACAGCATCCTTCTATAAGTCTTTCTTAACCCAATTAGGCCCTGCTATGAAACAGGTTTTTAACCATATTGCTGACACTGGACACACACCTGACTCCATGACTGAAGCTAACATTGTGGTTATTCCCAAGGAGGGGAAGGACCCTGTTCTCCCAAAAAACTATAGGCCCATCTCGCTTATAAATGTTGACTGCAAAATATACGCCAAAATTCTCGCGGTCAGACTCAATTTGGTCCTTCATAAATTAATAAGCAATTCCCAGGTGGGGTTCCTCCGGAACCGGTTATCCAATGATAACACACGACTGTTATGCCATGTATTAGAAAATGCTGCAACCAAATCTGTACCCTCGATTGCCATTACATTAGATGCCGAGAAGGCCTTCGACAGAGTCTCTTGGTCGTTCTTGGAACGTTGCCTGCATTTCTTTAGTTTGGGTAAGGACTTTATTAAAATGGTTATGTCACTTTACCTAAAACCGACTGGACGTATAGCTGTCAATGGGGCTCTTTCGGAGTCCTTCCCCCTATATCAGGGTACCAGACAGGGATGCCCTCTATCTCCATCACTTTTCCTCCTGGCGCTGGAACCCCTTCTTCAGGCTATCAAACTCAACGTGGATATTGCGGGTGTGGATATCAATGGTGTACGTGTCAAACTGGCCGCGTATGCGGATGACATTTTGATAGTTACAGAGCATCCAGATTCCTCCATTACTGCCCTAATGGAGACTATTGCAGAGTATTCTCTGCACTCTGGGTATAAACTCAACAGAGATAAATCGGAAGTTAAACCACTAAACGTGTTTTGTACTAGCGAAATGTTGGGGGACTCTGGGTTAACATGGCAGTCGAGTTTTATTAAATACTTGGGGATTGAATTTGGTAATAACATTATGGACACCCTGCATCAAAATGAAAAGGTACTCCTACAGAAAATTAAGACACTCCTGGATGCCTGGTCCCCTAAATTCATCACGTGGTGGGGGAGAATTGAAACTATCAAGATGATGGTTACTCCTTTAGTTAATTATCTCATAAGTATGCTACCATTGCTATTGACTGACTCCTTTCACCATAAATTAGATACTCTTTTACCATCCTTTCTTTGGCGTGGTAAAAAAGCCAGAATCAGCATTCGAAAATTGAGGCTTGATAACACAATGGGCGGCGTTAACCTGGCTGACTTTCGTCTCTACCAATATGCCTTTCTGGCGAGGCAGGGTCTGCTTTGGGTTTCTCCTCCTGATCACTATATACCAGTTTGGCTGGAAGTGGAGGGGGCTCTCCTCCAGAACATACGTCCTCTGTCAGTTCTCACGGCTAACCGCCTTGTCGCCATCCACTCCAGATCCATCTTTAAGAATTCTAAATTGGCTCTCTTAAAAATAGATAGGCCCATGGAAGTTGGTATGAGGGGCTCCAATATGGAGTCGCTTTGGCTAAACTCCAAGTTCCTTTATAATGGTAAGCCTTTACTCCTTGACTCTTGGTGTAAAAGAGGTATCTTTTTTCCTCACCAATTGGTGAATGATGCATACCCATTGACGTTCAGTGAACTTCAATCTCGTTTCCACTTGGCTGATATCGAATTCTATAATTTCCTGAAAGTGAGGGCTGCCATTACGAAATCCAGAATGTCTCCTAGCTCCCCATCGCTACCCAAGTTTGTGGCAAAACTTAATAGGCTTGGTCATCAAGTCTCCCAGATTTATCAACTTCTGCGCCCAAAATCCTCCAAGCTCAACTCTAAGGTAGTAGATTACTGGAAGGGGCTTTCGGATAATCGGCTAACCGAAGATTCTTGGCCCCAGCTATGGAGATCAGTTACACGTAATAAGATTTCCCCAGTTCTCTCCCAAACGAAATTTTGGCTATTACACAAAGCCTTTTGGACACCAGCTAGGCTGTTCTCCATGGGGATCCGGGGTGATGATGTGTGTTGGAATTGTAAGCAAGACATAGGGGATTTGGCTCACCTTATTCTACACTGTCCTGTTGTGAAACCCTTCTGGGATGAGGTCTACTTGTTTTTGTCTAATTTGTTTAACTGTATTCTTCCTAGGTCCCTACCGTCCTTGGTAACTGCTTTTTTACAGGTGGATTTGCAGTCGGAAGGGGACCGTGCTCTCCTTGATCTACTGTTGATTTCTGCAGTTAAAATGATACTCACCAATTGGAAGGATGCTAGTAAGGTCTCTTACAAGTGTTGGATGAACTGGGTCATACACCTCAGGGGGGCAGACAATATTGTTTTACAACATTCACCTTGGAAATCCTCCACAAGGAACATATGGTCTACCCTGGACGATTATTTTGCTTCTCATAAGCCGCCATGATTTCACCTTCTGGAAGAAAATCCCCATGTGGCCGTCACATTTACAGTCACTGACATGGCCGGATATTTGTTGTTGTAATATGTTATATTATTAAGAGGCTTGAGGCGCTAGATATCTCTCTCTTCTCTTTTCTCTTCCCCTTTTCTGTCTCTCCTTTCACTTTCTTCCCTTTATTCTTTCTTCCTCTCTTTCTTCGGTGGTTGGGGACTAAGGGGCGACTTCACTGTCAAGGGGTTCGTCTATTGAGGGCATTTGTCTGCTGATCAGGTGAAGCAGCGTCATATGTACTTTGGGGCTTTGGGCCCTGACACCAGCTCCTGTTCTGTTTTTGCATAAAATTTTCAATAAAGATATTTTGAAATTTAAAAAAAAAAAAAATGAAACTTGCAATACATATCAATAACTATAATTGAAGCATGTGATTTCTACCTCATACAATGAATAAATAAAAAAAATCACAGGGGTATTTTTTTGGGGAATAGTAGCAGAAAATAGCAGTGCAATTTACTAGCTCCCACATACCAGATGAAAAATATCAGAAAATTATAATGATCTGTAATTAAATGAAACATCTGACCAAACACTACAAATATACATTAAAAAATATAAACACCAATTGTACTTTCAAAATCTTGAAATTAACATTCTACAGCAACTGCCATATATTTATCCTATACAGCGGTCGACGCTCCCAAAAGCATGAATACAAGTGAGAAAAATAACCTTACCGAAAGCTGCAATCAAACTACTTCCATCGCAGCACAGCAATTGGATGTAGCATTTGGGACACTTTACTAAGTTGAGCCAGGGCACAAAAAACTGCAGCAGCACACCATGCACAGGGCACACAGTGCCAGGCTGTGCCCTAACGTTCAAGGAAGACAACAGGTAGAAGGGGGATTTATATAACCTTAAAAATGCTATGATTGATTGTTAACCAGGCTAGATCGACTGGACTTGACACGCGCATAGGCACTTGCAACCTACAGAATTGACATTCTCACCTTAAAGCATTTGGTGGCTTCCATGGTTCGATTCCCGACATTGGCATACATATTTCAGTATCTTAACTCTTCAAAGATTTGGTAGTTCTCCAAATCCTTGCAACAGACAGCATACGGCACACAGTATCAATGATGATGGGATGTCCGAACCAACTTTTATTTTAAATGCTCAATCAGCTGATGCCAGCTACACTAAAGATTAGAGGACATATTATGGTATTTCTTCTTGACAGGCATACAGATAATGCAAACAAAGCAAAGTTTTCTGTAATATCTAGCTCCCCTAACATGCTAGACCATAAGCTGAACACATATTGCCCTAGTTGCAGCGTGTACACATGAAAAGGTGTACCGTAAACTTTAAATGTGGCACACCATTTTGTACAGATTGTTTATGACTCAGATGTATGTTTCACCTCTGCTGCTCTAGGTACAGAGAATCAACTCACGATGCCATGATACTTCATCAAAGTTGTCTTTCAAATACCATGGAAACAGACCATGGTAAATTGATCTGGCTACTTGGTATGTGTTGTATATCACCAATTAAAGTAATATAAGACGTCTGTATTTTGAGGTCAGTTTGTGTCTTATCAAACCACATCAGTGTGTTGGAAATTTCACATTAAAGCATAATTAAGAAGTTTATCAAAATCTTACAAGTTAGAAGCATTGTGTGTATACTCTGCTTATGGGAAGTCTGTTATAAAATGAAAGGCTATGTTTACTGTACTACTGTATGCATATTGTAAGGGTCACGTGTATCATTCACCTTATCCACTTACATGTTGATGTAGTTTATACATTATAAGTCATGTGACAATCTTTTTGAAGTGACTGCTGTGTGAAGAACATGCACCTACTGCAAGACAGAAATATGTCTGTACTTAACTCATGAGTGATGCAGGATAGCTCTGAGGTTATGGTTAATAATACCTGTAAGAGACCTAGTCACAGTACAAGAACAAGCATGTTAGGGCTCGAAATACAATAGGCATTTCGTCTTTTCAAGGCAGAATATAGATTTTTGCATTGTGGTGGACGTGCCCTGTGCGCTCCATGGGTGATTCTGCGGAGGGTAAGTTTGGGCCACTAAGCTGGGAGCGGCTCTGGTCCTTTAGCTGCGTGTATTTGCCCACCTTGTTATACCTCTTGATGCCACTGTGACTTTGCCACACGGCCTTTTGGCGGCTAATCCTCCCACACCTCGGTGACTGGACGGCAGGCTGCAAAAGTTGTGGCCGTTTGGTCCGCTGGATCTTCGCAAACCATGCAATCTCCATAAAGTCCATGCAGTCATCCTCTCTTTCCAAGCACGGCGCTATTGGTAGTCACTAGTCATTATTGCGAGCCGAGTGTAAAACCAGCTAATTAGCCAATTGTTACCACGACCTCCAAAATGGCTGACCGCGAATCTAAGCTGGTACACAAGAGAAACAAAGGAGATCCTTCACAGTCAGACTCACCTATCAAAATGAAACCAGATATCAATAGTACTTTGGAGCTAATTCTGAAAAAGCTGGCTGATGTCCATGAGTTGGCCAAGTCGACCAAACAAACCACTGATACTATACAACTGGAGATAACGGCCATCAGAGCAGACATGAATGCTGTGAATAATAGACTTTCCGTTGCTGAACAGAGGATCAGTGATGTTGAGGACATCGTTTCCAAGTCAAGTAAGGAGACAAAAGCCCTGTCGAATATGTCCTCCATGCTTTTAAGACAGACGGCCGAGTTGGAAGACCGCAATCGTAGGGGCAACATCCGAATTCTTGGTGTTCCGGAGGCTTCAGAGGATCCTCTGGGCTCCTGTTTAGCCTTTCTGGAGGACTGGATTCCTAAGTTCACTGGCATATCGTTCGATCAACCTTTTGAACTGGACAGAGAACACAGAATCCCTTCATTCAAATCCTCAGCACGGCAGGGGGTCCGCCCAATCATTTGTAAACCTCTGCTTTTCCGGCAAGTAGAAGCAATACTTGGCTACGCCAGGAAAAATCACCATCTCATCTGGAAGGGTCACAAAATCATCTTTACCCAAGACTTTTCGAAGCCTACTGTGGATACTCGTAGGGGGTTCCTAAGTCTAAGAGACAAAATGAGGTCCAGGGGTATCCTGTTCTCCTTTGTCGGTCCTGCTAGGTTCAAAATCACCGAGGGGGGGAAACACCTCTTTTTCAACGACCCCGGAGCCCTTGCGTCCTATCTAGAAGGCCCCCCTAGTCAGGACATGGACTCATCACAACTTTTGGCCAGTAAGAGAAAATCCTCACCAGGCCCGGTGTAGCGCATGTACTGATTGCTTTGCTCCTCTTGTCATTGTCCTATTCAAGGTTCCGGTGCATCGTATTGGCTCATTTGTTATTTGTGACTTGATGGCTTGTACAGACCTTTCATTGTTTGAGTTGCCACTCGCATATGGTGGTGGTTACTTGTCTTTCGACTTGCATTTTTTTACCGAAGGTTCTTTGAGAGTTGGGTACTGGGAAGGTATGTCTGTGTATATGTTCTGACCATGTTGTTTCCCCTGGGGTGCGGGTGGACGCTTCTGTCATCACACCTCCCACATGCTAAGTTTGGGGGTAGGGGTGGGGTGGGAGGGTGTGGGGGGGGATTGGGTTGAGAGCGCCCACGTTCATATAACCATTTTTATGGTTCTCACAGTTGCTTCCTCATTTGCTCTCCTTCTACTTTTCTGCCTTCTCTTTTCTTTCCTCTTCTTCTTCTGCTTGTCTCTTCTCTCTATCTGGCGTCTCTTACTACCTGGACATGTCAGGTGGCCTATGTACCGTATGCTATGTTCGGGATGGGATTGTTCGGCTTCCAGGTGTATAATACAGTTGCGGATGTATGCTTTTACTGACTTCCACATTGGGCCTGATCTGTGGTCTTTACAATATTCGCATTTGTCCCTATGTCACGACCCATATTTGTTGAGTTCACCATTTGAAAACATTCTTCATGACCATTGACAAACAAGGTGTCCTTTCGAGCGATTTGAAGATAGTTTCTCTAAATGTCAAAGGCCTTAACCACCCTGTGAAAAGACGTAAGGTATTAGAGTATTTAGCCAAAACCAAAAGTGACATAGTGCTGCTACAGGAGACTAAACTTTCCGAAGTGGACAATAATCTTATTAAAGGTAACTGGATTTCGCAATTGGCATGCTCACCGGCAGTTAAGAAGAAACGAGGGGTCATAACCTTAATTTCGAGATCTGCTAATATCACGCTAGAATCCTCCCAACACGACGATGAAGGTCGTTATTTGCTTACTCACTTGAGGAGAGGCGAAGACGTAATACATGTGATCAATATTTATGGGCCCAACACGGATGACCCCACCTTTTGGTCTAGCGTCTCTGACAAGCTGGATAGTATTCCTCGGGAGGATTTAATAATAATGGCAGGGGACTTCAACCTTCCCCTGGACCCGATAATTGACAGACAGTCCAATTGCCACTACCAACCTACGAGCTCACACGCTGAGCTCACCACTATTTGTTCTAAATTTAACCTCAAAGACCCCTGGAGACTCCAACACCCAGACTCAAGGGATTACACTTTCTATTCGGCCCCTCACAATTCATACACTAGGATTGATTATATCCTTGTTTCTGGGGCATACACCAGCCTCATTGAGTCCTCTGATATTGCTCCAAGATTGATTTCGGATCACTCTTGCATCTCTCTTACCTTAATCGGAAGCCACAGGGAACAAACTCCCAAACGGTGGCGGTTTAACAATGATGTCTTATCAGACCCTGAAGATAAAAAGAAGATTGCGGAGGCCATTTCAGAATACCTTGGCCACAACAAGGTGTCTGATACTAATATAAACACACACTGGGACGCATTGAAGGCCACTATAAGGGGGCTAATCATTGCGATAAAAACAAAAATAAATAAACGTTTGAACCAGGGACTATTACAATTAGAACGGGAAATTAGAGACTTAGAGACCGCCCATATTGCCTCCCTAAATGATTCTACTCTACTATTGACTCTGACACAGAAGAAGTATGAATACAATAAGATATTGAGTGAACGAGTGGGGTTGTGGATTAATAAATTTAAAGCGCTGAATCTTTGTGAGGCCAAGAAGGCAGGGAAACTTTTAGCTTCATATCTTAAACATAGACAAAATCAACACGTTATCTCTTCAATCAAGGACGCTAATAACCTAACCCACACAACACACAAGGCCATTCTCAACACTTTTAAACAATTCTATCAGGACCTATACTCAAATAATCAGACTTTTGACTCTGAGAAGTGCTCTGCTTTCCTTCGTGATCTTAATTTGCCACAACTCTCAGAAGACGACTCTGCCATGCTAGGTATGGAAATCAACAGCTCGGAAATAGATAAGACGGTCAGGTCCTTGAAAGAAAACAAAGCCCCAGGGCCGGACGGCTTTACAGCATCCTTCTATAAGTCTTTCTTAACCCAATTAGGCCCTGCTATGAAACAGGTTTTTAACCATATTGCTGACACTGGACACACACCTGACTCCATGACTGAAGCTAACATTGTGGTTATTCCCAAGGAGGGGAAGGACCCTGTTCTCCCAAAAAACTATAGGCCCATCTCGCTTATAAATGTTGACTGCAAAATATACGCCAAAATTCTCGCGGTCAGACTCAATTTGGTCCTTCATAAATTAATAAGCAATTCCCAGGTGGGGTTCCTCCGGAACCGGTTATCCAATGATAACACACGACTGTTATGCCATGTATTAGAAAATGCTGCAACCAAATCTGTACCCTCGATTGCCATTACATTAGATGCCGAGAAGGCCTTCGACAGAGTCTCTTGGTCGTTCTTGGAACGTTGCCTGCATTTCTTTAGTTTGGGTAAGGACTTTATTAAAATGGTTATGTCACTTTACCTAAAACCGACTGGACGTATAGCTGTCAATGGGGCTCTTTCGGAGTCCTTCCCCCTATATCAGGGTACCAGACAGGGATGCCCTCTATCTCCATCACTTTTCCTCCTGGCGCTGGAACCCCTTCTTCAGGCTATCAAACTCAACGTGGATATTGCGGGTGTGGATATCAATGGTGTACGTGTCAAACTGGCCGCGTATGCGGATGACATTTTGATAGTTACAGAGCATCCAGATTCCTCCATTACTGCCCTAATGGAGACTATTGCAGAGTATTCTCTGCACTCTGGGTATAAACTCAACAGAGATAAATCGGAAGTTAAACCACTAAACGTGTTTTGTACTAGCGAAATGTTGGGGGACTCTGGGTTAACATGGCAGTCGAGTTTTATTAAATACTTGGGGATTGAATTTGGTAATAACATTATGGACACCCTGCATCAAAATGAAAAGGTACTCCTACAGAAAATTAAGACACTCCTGGATGCCTGGTCCCCTAAATTCATCACGTGGTGGGGGAGAATTGAAACTATCAAGATGATGGTTACTCCTTTAGTTAATTATCTCATAAGTATGCTACCATTGCTATTGACTGACTCCTTTCACCATAAATTAGATACTCTTTTACCATCCTTTCTTTGGCGTGGTAAAAAAGCCAGAATCAGCATTCGAAAATTGAGGCTTGATAACACAATGGGCGGCGTTAACCTGGCTGACTTTCGTCTCTACCAATATGCCTTTCTGGCGAGGCAGGGTCTGCTTTGGGTTTCTCCTCCTGATCACTATATACCAGTTTGGCTGGAAGTGGAGGGGGCTCTCCTCCAGAACATACGTCCTCTGTCAGTTCTCACGGCTAACCGCCTTGTCGCCATCCACTCCAGATCCATCTTTAAGAATTCTAAATTGGCTCTCTTAAAAATAGATAGGCCCATGGAAGTTGGTATGAGGGGCTCCAATATGGAGTCGCTTTGGCTAAACTCCAAGTTCCTTTATAATGGTAAGCCTTTACTCCTTGACTCTTGGTGTAAAAGAGGTATCTTTTTTCCTCACCAATTGGTGAATGATGCATACCCATTGACGTTCAGTGAACTTCAATCTCGTTTCCACTTGGCTGATATCGAATTCTATAATTTCCTGAAAGTGAGGGCTGCCATTACGAAATCCAGAATGTCTCCTAGCTCCCCATCGCTACCCAAGTTTGTGGCAAAACTTAATAGGCTTGGTCATCAAGTCTCCCAGATTTATCAACTTCTGCGCCCAAAATCCTCCAAGCTCAACTCTAAGGTAGTAGATTACTGGAAGGGGCTTTCGGATAATCGGCTAACCGAAGATTCTTGGCCCCAGCTATGGAGATCAGTTACACGTAATAAGATTTCCCCAGTTCTCTCCCAAACGAAATTTTGGCTATTACACAAAGCCTTTTGGACACCAGCTAGGCTGTTCTCCATGGGGATCCGGGGTGATGATGTGTGTTGGAATTGTAAGCAAGACATAGGGGATTTGGCTCACCTTATTCTACACTGTCCTGTTGTGAAACCCTTCTGGGATGAGGTCTACTTGTTTTTGTCTAATTTGTTTAACTGTATTCTTCCTAGGTCCCTACCGTCCTTGGTAACTGCTTTTTTACAGGTGGATTTGCAGTCGGAAGGGGACCGTGCTCTCCTTGATCTACTGTTGATTTCTGCAGTTAAAATGATACTCACCAATTGGAAGGATGCTAGTAAGGTCTCTTACAAGTGTTGGATGAACTGGGTCATACACCTCAGGGGGGCAGACAATATTGTTTTACAACATTCACCTTGGAAATCCTCCACAAGGAACATATGGTCTACCCTGGACGATTATTTTGCTTCTCATAAGCCGCCATGATTTCACCTTCTGGAAGAAAATCCCCATGTGGCCGTCACATTTACAGTCACTGACATGGCCGGATATTTGTTGTTGTAATATGTTATATTATTAAGAGGCTTGAGGCGCTAGATATCTCTCTCTTCTCTTTTCTCTTCCCCTTTTCTGTCTCTCCTTTCACTTTCTTCCCTTTATTCTTTCTTCCTCTCTTTCTTCGGTGGTTGGGGACTAAGGGGCGACTTCACTGTCAAGGGGTTCGTCTATTGAGGGCATTTGTCTGCTGATCAGGTGAAGCAGCGTCATATGTACTTTGGGGCTTTGGGCCCTGACACCAGCTCCTGTTCTGTTTTTGCATAAAATTTTCAATAAAGATATTTTGAAATTAAAAAAAAAAAAAAATGAAACTTGCAATACATATCAATAACTATAATTGAAGCATGTGATTTCTACCTCATACAATGAATAAATAAAAAAAATCACAGGGGTATTTTTTTGGGGAATAGTAGCAGAAAATAGCAGTGCAATTTACTAGCTCCCACATACCAGATGAAAAATATCAGAAAATTATAATGATCTGTAATTAAATGAAACATCTGACCAAACACTACAAATATACATTAAAAAATATAAACACCAATTGTACTTTCAAAATCTTGAAATTAACATTCTACAGCAACTGCCATATATTTATCCTATACACCGGTCGACGCTCCCAAAAGCATGAATACAAGTGAGAAAAATAACCTTACCGAAAGCTGCAATCAAACTACTTCCATCGCAGCACAGCAATTGGATGTAGCATTTGGGACACTTTACTAAGTTGAGCCAGGGCACAAAAAACTGCAGCAGCACACCATGCACAGGGCACACAGTGCCAGGCTGTGCCCTAACGTTCAAGGAAGACAACAGGTAGAAGGGGGATTTATATAACCTTAAAAATGCTATGATTGATTGTTAACCAGGCTAGATCGACTGGACTTGACACGCGCATAGGCACTTGCAACCTACAGAATTGACATTCTCACCTTAAAGCATTTGGTGGCTTCCATGGTTCGATTCCCGACATTGGCATACATATTTCAGTATCTTAACTCTTCAAAGATTTGGTAGTTCTCCAAATCCTTGCAACAGACAGCATACGGCACACAGTATCAATGATGATGGGATGTCCGAACCAACTTTTATTTTAAATGCTCAATCAGCTGATGCCAGCTACACTAAAGATTAGAGGACAGATTATGGTATTTCTTCTTGACAGGCATACAGATAATGCAAACAAAGCAAAGTTTTCTGTAATATCTAGCTCCCCTAACATGCTAGACCATAAGCTGAACACATATTGCCCTAGTTGCAGCGTGTACACATGAAAAGGTGTACCGTAAACTTTAAATGTGGCACACCATTTTGTACAGATTGTTTATGACTCAGATGTATGTTTCACCTCTGCTGCTCTAGGTACAGAGAATCAACTCACGATGCCATGATACTTCATCAAAGTTGTCTTTCAAATACCATGGAAACAGACCATGGTAAATTGATCTGGCTACTTGGTATGTGTTGTATATCACCAATTAAAGTAATATAAGACGTCTGTATTTTGAGGTCAGTTTGTGTCTTATCAAACCACATCAGTGTGTTGGAAATTTCACATTAAAGCATAATTAAGAAGTTTATCAAAATCTTACAAGTTAGAAGCATTGTGTGTATACTCTGCTTATGGGAAGTCTGTTATAAAATGAAAGGCTATGTTTACTGTACTACTGTATGCATATTGTAAGGGTCACGTGTATCATTCACCTTATCCACTTACATGTTGATGTAGTTTATACATTATAAGTCATGTGACAATCTTTTTGAAGTGACTGCTGTGTGAAGAACATGCACCTACTGCAAGACAGAAATATGTCTGTACTTAACTCATGAGTGATGCAGGATAGCTCTGAGGTTATGGTTAATAATACCTGTAAGAGACCTAGTCACAGTACAAGAACAAGCATGTTAGGGCTCGAAATACAATAGGCATTTCGTCTTTTCAAGGCAGAATATAGATTTTTGCATTGTGGTGGACGTGCCCTGTGCGCTCCATGGGTGATTCTGCGGAGGGTAAGTTTGGGCCACTAAGCTGGGAGCGGCTCTGGTCCTTTAGCTGCGTGTATTTGCCCACCTTGTTATACCTCTTGATGCCACTGTGACTTTGCCACACGGCCTTTTGGCGGCTAATCCTCCCACACCTCGGTGACTGGACGGCAGGCTGCAAAAGTTGTGGCCGTTTGGTCCGCTGGATCTTCGCAAACCATGCAATCTCCATAAAGTCCATGCAGTCATCCTCTCTTTCCAAGCACGGCGCTATTGGTAATCACTAGTCATTATTGCGAGCCGAGTGTAAAACCAGCTAATTAGCCAATTGTTACCACGACCTCCAAAATGGCTGACCGCGAATCTAAGCTGGTACACAAGAGAAACAAAGGAGATCCTTCACAGTCAGACTCACCTATCAAAATGAAACCAGATATCAATAGTACTTTGGAGCTAATTCTGAAAAAGCTGGCTGATGTCCATGAGTTGGCCAAGTCGACCAAACAAACCACTGATACTATACAACTGGAGATAACGGCCATCAGAGCAGACATGAATGCTGTGAATAATAGACTTTCCGTTGCTGAACAGAGGATCAGTGATGTTGAGGACATCGTTTCCAAGTCAAGTAAGGAGACAAAAGCCCTGTCGAATATGTCCTCCATGCTTTTAAGACAGACGGCCGAGTTGGAAGACCGCAATCGTAGGGGCAACATCCGAATTCTTGGTGTTCCGGAGGCTTCAGAGGATCCTCTGGGCTCCTGTTTAGCCTTTCTGGAGGACTGGATTCCTAAGTTCACTGGCATATCGTTCGATCAACCTTTTGAACTGGACAGAGAACACAGAATCCCTTCATTCAAATCCTCAGCACGGCAGGGGGTCCGCCCAATCATTTGTAAACCTCTGCTTTTCCGGCAAGTAGAAGCAATACTTGGCTACGCCAGGAAAAATCACCATCTCATCTGGAAGGGTCACAAAATCATCTTTACCCAAGACTTTTCGAAGCCTACTGTGGATACTCGTAGGGGGTTCCTAAGTCTAAGAGACAAAATGAGGTCCAGGGGTATCCTGTTCTCCTTTGTCGGTCCTGCTAGGTTCAAGATCACCGAGGGGGGGAAACACCTCTTTTTCAACGACCCCGGAGCCCTTGCGTCCTATCTAGAAGGCCCCCCTAGTCAGGACATGGACTCATCACAACTTTTGGCCAGTAAGAGAAAATCCTCACCAGGCCCGGTGTAGCGCATGTACTGATTGCTTTGCTCCTCTTGTCATTGTCCTATTCAAGGTTCCGGTGCATCGTATTGGCTCATTTGTTATTTGTGACTTGATGGCTTGTACAGACCTTTCATTGTTTGAGTTGCCACTCGCATATGGTGGTGGTTACTTGTCTTTCGACTTGCATTTTTTTACCGAAGGTTCTTTGAGAGTTGGGTACTGGGAAGGTATGTCTGTGTATATGTTCTGACCATGTTGTTTCCCCTGGGGTGCGGGTGGACGCTTCTGTCATCACACCTCCCACATGCTAAGTTTGGGGGTAGGGGTGGGGTGGGAGGGTGTGGGGGGGGATTGGGTTGAGAGCGCCCACGTTTATATAACCATTTTTATGGTTCTCACAGTTGCTTCCTCATTTGCTCTCCTTCTACTTTTCTGCCTTCTCTTTTCTTTCCTCTTCTTCTTCTGCTTGTCTCTTCTCTCTATCTGGCGTCTCTTACTACCTGGACATGTCAGGTGGCCTATGTACCGTATGCTATGTTCGGGATGGGATTGTTCGGCTTCCAGGTGTATAATACAGTTGCGGATGTATGCTTTTACTGACTTCCACATTGGGCCTGATCTGTGGTCTTTACAATATTCGCATTTGTCCCTATGTCACGACCCATATTTGTTGAGTTCACCATTTGAAAACATTCTTCATGACCATTGACAAACAAGGTGTCCTTTCGAGCGATTTGAAGATAGTTTCTCTAAATGTCAAAGGCATTAACCACCCTGTGAAAAGACGTAAGGTATTAGAGTATTTAGCCAAAACCAAAAGTGACATAGTGCTGCTACAGGAGACTAAACTTTCCGAAGTGGACAATAATCTTATTAAAGGTAACTGGATTTCGCAATTGGCATGCTCACCGGCAGTTAAGAAGAAACGAGGGGTCATAACCTTAATTTCGAGATCTGCTAATATCACGCTAGAATCCTCCCAACACGACGATGAAGGTCGTTATTTGCTTACTCACTTGAGGAGAGGCGAAGACGTAATACATGTGATCAATATTTATGGGCCCAACACGGATGACCCCACCTTTTGGTCTAGCGTCTCTGACAAGCTGGATAGTATTCCTCGGGAGGATTTAATAATAATGGCAGGGGACTTCAACCTTCCCCTGGACCCGATAATTGACAGACAGTCCAATTGCCACTACCAACCTACGAGCTCACACGCTGAGCTCACCACTATTTGTTCTAAATTTAACCTTAAAGACCCCTGGAGACTCCAACACCCAGACTCAAGGGATTACACTTTCTATTCGGCCCCTCACAATTCATACACTAGGATTGATTATATCCTTGTTTCTGGGGCATACACCAGCCTCATTGAGTCCTCTGATATTGCTCCAAGATTGATTTCGGATCACTCTTGCATCTCTCTTACCTTAATCGGAAGCCACAGGGAACAAACTCCCAAACGGTGGCGGTTTAACAATGATGTCTTATCAGACCCTGAAGATAAAAAGAAGATTGCGGAGGCCATTTCAGAATACCTTGGCCACAACAAGGTGTCTGATACTAATATAAACACACACTGGGACGCATTGAAGGCCACTATAAGGGGGCTAATCATTGCGATAAAAACAAAAATAAATAAACGTTTGAACCAGGGACTATTACAATTAGAACGGGAAATTAGAGACTTAGAGACCGCCCATATTGCCTCCCTAAATGATTCTACTCTACTATTGACTCTGACACAGAAGAAGTATGAATACAATAAGATATTGAGTGAACGAGTGGGGTTGTGGATTAATAAATTTAAAGCGCTGAATCTTTGTGAGGCCAAGAAGGCAGGGAAACTTTTAGCTTCATATCTTAAACATAGACAAAATCAACACGTTATCTCTTCAATCAAGGACGCTAATAACCTAACCCACACAACACACAAGGCCATTCTCAACACTTTTAAACAATTCTATCAGGACCTATACTCAAATAATCAGACTTTTGACTCTGAGAAGTGCTCTGCTTTCCTTCGTGATCTTAATTTGCCACAACTCTCAGAAGACGACTCTGCCATGCTAGGTATGGAAATCAACAGCTCGGAAATAGATAAGACGGTCAGGTCCTTGAAAGAAAACAAAGCCCCAGGGCCGGACGGCTTTACAGCATCCTTCTATAAGTCTTTCTTAACCCAATTAGGCCCTGCTATGAAACAGGTTTTTAACCATATTGCTGACACTGGACACACACCTGACTCCATGACTGAAGCTAACATTGTGGTTATTCCCAAGGAGGGGAAGGACCCTGTTCTCCCAAAAAACTATAGGCCCATCTCGCTTATAAATGTTGACTGCAAAATATACGCCAAAATTCTCGCGGTCAGACTCAATTTGGTCCTTCATAAATTAATAAGCAATTCCCAGGTGGGGTTCCTCCGGAACCGGTTATCCAATGATAACACACGACTGTTATGCCATGTATTAGAAAATGCTGCAACCAAATCTGTACCCTCGATTGCCATTACATTAGATGCCGAGAAGGCCTTCGACAGAGTCTCTTGGTCGTTCTTGGAACGTTGCCTGCATTTCTTTAGTTTGGGTAAGGACTTTATTAAAATGGTTATGTCACTTTACCTAAAACCGACTGGACGTATAGCTGTCAATGGGGCTCTTTCGGAGTCCTTCCCCCTATATCAGGGTACCAGACAGGGATGCCCTCTATCTCCATCACTTTTCCTCCTGGCGCTGGAACCCCTTCTTCAGGCTATCAAACTCAACGTGGATATTGCGGGTGTGGATATCAATGGTGTACGTGTCAAACTGGCCGCGTATGCGGATGACATTTTGATAGTTACAGAGCATCCAGATTCCTCCATTACTGCCCTAATGGAGACGATTGCAGAGTATTCTCTGCACTCTGGGTATAAACTCAACAGAGATAAATCGGAAGTTAAACCACTAAACGTGTTTTGTACTAGCGAAATGTTGGGGGACTCTGGGTTAACATGGCAGTCGAGTTTTATTAAATACTTGGGGATTGAATTTGGTAATAACATTATGGACACCCTGCATCAAAATGAAAAGGTACTCCTACAGAAAATTAAGACACTCCTGGATGCCTGGTCCCCTAAATTCATCACGTGGTGGGGGAGAATTGAAACTATCAAGATGATGGTTACTCCTTTAGTTAATTATCTCATAAGTATGCTACCATTGCTATTGACTGACTCCTTTCACCATAAATTAGATACTCTTTTACCATCCTTTCTTTGGCGTGGTAAAAAAGCCAGAATCAGCATTCGAAAATTGAGGCTTGATAACACAATGGGCGGCGTTAACCTGGCTGACTTTCGTCTCTACCAATATGCCTTTCTGGCGAGGCAGGGTCTGCTTTGGGTTTCTCCTCCTGATCACTATATACCAGTTTGGCTGGAAGTGGAGGGGGCTCTCCTCCAGAACATACGTCCTCTGTCAGTTCTCACGGCTAACCGCCTTGTCGCCATCCACTCCAGATCCATCTTTAAGAATTCTAAATTGGCTCTCTTAAAAATAGATAGGCCCATGGAAGTTTGTATGAGGGGCTCCAATATGGAGTCGCTTTGGCTAAACTCCAAGTTCCTTTATAATGGTAAGCCTTTACTCCTTGACTCTTGGTGTAAAAGAGGTATCTTTTTTCCTCACCAATTGGTGAATGATGCATACCCATTGACGTTCAGTGAACTTCAATCTCGTTTCCACTTGGCTGATATCGAATTCTATAATTTCCTGAAAGTGAGGGCTGCCATTACGAAATCCAGAATGTCTCCTAGCTCCCCATCGCTACCCAAGTTTGTGGCAAAACTTAATAGGCTTGGTCATCAAGTCTCCCAGATTTATCAACTTCTGCGCCCAAAATCCTCCAAGCTCAACTCTAAGGTAGTAGATTACTGGAAGGGGCTTTCGGATAATCGGCTAACCGAAGATTCTTGGCCCCAGCTATGGAGATCAGTTACACGTAATAAGATTTCCCCAGTTCTCTCCCAAACGAAATTTTGGCTATTACACAAAGCCTTTTGGACACCAGCTAGGCTGTTCTCCATGGGGATCCGGGGTGATGATGTGTGTTGGAATTGTAAGCAAGACATAGGGGATTTGGCTCACCTTATTCTACACTGTCCTGTTGTGAAACCCTTCTGGGATAAGGTCTACTTGTTTTTGTCTAATTTGTTTAACTGTATTCTTCCTAGGTCCCTACCGTCCTTGGTAACTGCTTTTTTACAGGTGGATTTGCAGTCGGAAGGGGACCGTGCTCTCCTTGATCTACTGTTGATTTCTGCAGTTAAAATGATACTCACCAATTGGAAGGATGCTAGTAAGGTCTCTTACAAGTGTTGGATGAACTGGGTCATACACCTCAGGGGGGCAGACAATATTGTTTTACAACATTCACCTTGGAAATCCTCCACAAGGAACATATGGTCTACCCTGGACGATTATTTTGCTTCTCATAAGCCGCCATGATTTCACCTTCTGGAAGAAAATCCCCATGTGGCCGTCACATTTACAGTCACTGACATGGCCGGATATTTGTTGTTGTAATATGTTATATTATTAAGAGGCTTGAGGCGCTAGATATCTCTCTCTTCTCTTTTCTCTTCCCCTTTTCTGTCTCTCCTTTCACTTTCTTCCATTTATTCTTTCTTCCTCTCTTTCTTCGGTGGTTGGGGACTAAGGGGCGACTTCACTGTCAAGGGGTTCGTCTATTGAGGGCATTTGTCTGCTGATCAGGTGAAGCAGCGTCATATGTACTTTGGGGCTTTGGGCCCTCACACCAGCTCCTGTTCTGTTTTTGCATAAAATTTTCAATAAAGATATTTTGAAATTTAAAAAAAAAAAAAATGAAACTTGCAATACATATCAATAACTATAATTGAAGCATGTGATTTCTACCTCATACAATGAATAAATAAAAAAAATCACAGGGGTATTTTTTTGGGGAATAGTAGCAGAAAATAGCAGTGCAATTTACTAGCTCCCACATACCAGATGAAAAATATCAGAAAATTATAATGATCTGTAATTAAATGAAACATCTGACCAAACACTACAAATATACATTAAAAAATATAAACACCAATTGTACTTTCAAAATCTTGAAATTAACATTCTACAGCAACTGCCATATATTTATCCTATACACCGGTCGACGCTCCCAAAAGCATGAATACAAGTGAGAAAAATAACCTTACCGAAAGCTGCAACCAAACTACTTCCATCGCAGCACAGCAATTGGATGTAGCATTTGGGACACTTTACTAAGTTGAGCCAGGGCACAAAAAACTGCAGCAGCACACCATGCACAGGGCACACAGTGCCAGGCTGTGCCCTAACGTTCAAGGAAGACAACAGGTAGAAGGGGGATTTATATAACCTTAAAAATGCTATGATTGATTGTTAACCAGGCTAGATCGACTGGACTTGACACGCGCATAGGCACTTGCAACCTACAGAATTGACATTCTCACCTTAAAGCATTTGGTGGCTTCCATGGTTCGATTCCCGACATTGGCATACATATTTCAGTATCTTAACTCTTCAAAGATTTGGTAGTTCTCCAAATCCTTGCAACAGACAGCATACGGCACACAGTATCAATGATGATGGGATGTCCGAACCAACTTTTATTTTAAATGCTCAATCAGCTGATGCCAGCTACACTAAAGATTAGAGGACAGATTATGGTATTTCTTCTTGACAGGCATACAGATAATGCAAACAAAGCAAAGTTTTCTGTAATATCTAGCTCCCCTAACATGCTAGACCATAAGCTGAACACATATTGCCCTAGTTGCAGCGTGTACACATGAAAAGGTGTACCGTAAACTTTAAATGTGGCACACCATTGTAAACTTTAAATGTGGCACACCATTTTGTACAGATTGTTTATGACTCAGATGTATGTTTCACCTCTGCTGCTCTAGGTACAGAGAATCAACTCACGATGCCATGATACTTCATCAAAGTTGTCTTTCAAATACCATGGAAACAGACCATGGTAAATTGATCTGGCTACTTGGTATGTGTTGTATATCACCAATTAAAGTAATATAAGACGTCTGTATTTTGAGGTCAGTTTGTGTCTTATCAAACCACATCAGTGTGTTGGAAATTTCACATTAAAGCATAATTAAGAAGTTTATCAAAATCTTACAAGTTAGAAGCATTGTGTGTATACTCTGCTTATGGGAAGTCTGTTATAAAATGAAAGGCTATGTTTACTGTACTACTGTATGCATATTGTAAGGGTCACGTGTATCATTCACCTTATCCACTTACATGTTGATGTAGTTTATACATTATAAGTCATGTGACAATCTTTTTGAAGTGACTGCTGTGTGAAGAACATGCACCTACTGCAAGACAGAAATATGTCTGTACTTAACTCATGAGTGATGCAGGATAGCTCTGAGGTTATGGTTAATAATACCTGTAAGAGACCTAGTCACAGTACAAGAACAAGCATGTTAGGACTCGAAATACAATAGGCATTTCGTCTTTTCAAGGCAGAATATAGATTTTTGCATTGTGGTGGACGTGCCCCAGAATGCACACCTGACAAAGTATGGTGCACCATTGTGATTTGCACCATATTACAATATTTTGGCCATAAGGCGACATGATCTCATGATAGATGACATACACGTAAACGGCAACAGCAATGATGATAAACAAGCATTTGCTAAACCAATAGATCTCGCCTATGCAAGAGATATTGGCTATGCCAAAATGTTTTAGCTATGTTGTAATCCAGTGTGCCTGCTGTTCATCCTGGCTAAAAGGTAATAGCAAAGAGAAGAGTGGAGTTGAGTGGAGTGGTGTTTCGTAGGGTGGATTGGCATAGAATGTCGTAGAGTGGAGTGGTGCAGAGTGTTGTAGAGTGGAGTGGTGTATAGTGAAGTGGGGTGGCATAGAGTGGAGTGGAGGGCTGTGGAGGGGCATAGAGCAGAGGAGAGTGTCAGAGTAGAGTATCATAGAGTGGAGTGTCGCAGAGTGGAGTGGAGTGGATTAGAGTGCAGTGTCTTAGAGTAGAGTATCGTGGAGTGTCATAGAGTGTCGTATAATAGAGTGTCAAGAGTTGAGTGGTGTCATAGAGTGGTGGGTCCTAGAGTGGAGGGTATTTGGAGGGTATTAAAGGGTCATGGTGTGGAGTAGAGTGGCACAGAGGTGTAGAGTGGCATAGAGTGGAGTAGAGAAGGGTGGTTTATATTGGAATAGAGTGGAGTGAAGTAGAATGGAGTATAGTGGTGTAGAGTGGAGTGGCACAGAGTGGAGTAGAGTGACATAGAGTAGGAAGGCATAGATTGGAGTGGAGTGGCATGGAGACAATGTTGTTCAGTCGAGGAATTTAGAGTAGAGGGGCATGGAGCATTATAGAGTGTTGTGGAGTAGAGTGTCCTAGAGTGGAGTGGAGTAGAGTGTCGTAGAGTAGAGTGTTGTAGAGTGGAGTGGAGTCAGGGCCGTTTCTGCTATTAGGCAGGACTAGGCGGCCACCTAGGGCGGCAAAAGGGGGAGGGCGGCAAAAAACATGTTTGGGAAATCCTCGAACGGCCGGCCTTCGACCTCGAAAGCACATTGGGTAGCGGTAGCGTGCCTTCTACAATTTCACATGACGTGAAGTCACGTTCAGCGCCACGGGCAGGGGCCGTGCGCTGACATTTAACATTGCCTCGAAGACCCAGGGCTAGAGCAATCGCGAGGCATCTGGACTTGTTCACGTAGGAGCTTCCAGCAGAGAGTGAGGGTGCCTGACAGACCGAGGGTGCTCTGCACAGCCAGGTAAGGTCCGAGTTGCAGCATTCCTGGGAACCTGGGCGGGAACGGGGATGGGGGGAATACAGCACACTTTGGAGAAAGACTCGATGCCTTTGTCCGTTGCCCCTGGAAGTTGCTATCCTCCTTCGCCTGAGGCGTTTATTTTCTCCTCAGCATTTATGAATTGTATTTATCGTTCTGCAGACTGCATTTCTTTCAAATGCAGTGCGCAGTATGAAATGTAAAACATGTTATTAAGCACCGCTGATCCTGTTCGGTTTTGCAGGCCCCTAGCGAACCGTGTTACGTGGGTCCCATGATCCGGTTCCACCGTCCAGGCGCTATGCCATGTTGCCCTTTCTGATATTGTGGCCGCGCCGGCGTCACCCCCTGTATTTCACTTGAAATGCCCTCTGTTTTAGCACAGCGTGCGATAAGAGCCGGATCTGCCACCAATCAGGCGCCCTTATCAGCAATTGAAGACAGGTTAGCCATTCTATTTGGCAACTGCGATAGGGGGAGAAATTCTGTCCAAGAATGGGTGCTTGTTTCTCACATTACCAAAGATTGAAAGTTTTGATGGGATTTGGTAACTGGAGCAATAGAAGCTATCACAGAGAGGGGGTTCTGCCTCCCCCTGACAGATGAGGCTTCAAGGCCGCTCGCCTCGAACAAGGCAAAGAAATCCAGAAGCCGCTCTGACAGACAACAAGCACTGACAGCCCGTGGACCTGGCTTTGTGCTTACACTGAAATGTCCTTTCTGTATAAAGCGAACCCAGAGAGGAAAGTCGTCTTTTTTATTTGTAACCTTATTACGTTGCAGCAGCATTATTGCTTGAAGATAATATTGTGTATGGACAGGATTGTAATACATTTAAGATGAAATAAAGCATGGGGCTGCTATCTGCTGACCAGGAGACATTTTGTAAGTCCTGTGGTGAAATTTATTTAAAAAATGGGTGTAGAGTACATAGTGAACCAAGAAGGATGAAGCAGGAGAGTCACACGACGAGGGCAGTAGTGTGCAGGATAGGTCTGTGGGCAGGAGCCACGTCACCGCTTTCAGACAGTCACTGACTGGTTGTTATTGCCATTTCGGTGCATTGCATGCACATTTATCTCATGCCGCAATGTTGCCATTCTTTGTTTCTTCCTGGGCCTACATTGTTGACCTCCGGGGCTGCCTTGGGCAACTGTCCACCTGTGTTCTACACCTGGGACTAGGATATTGCAGCGGGCCAGTATGAGCAACACCAAGTAGGCCTGGTGTTCGCTATATCTGCCTTTGGTGCCTACTTACCTAAGCGTTACAAAATGGATAGCTACTTTCTTGCAAATAAGCTTTGTCCACTGCAGAGTTTTTAGCAGAGGACCGCATGAAATCTTCAGCTTCTCCTTTTGGGCGGAGCAATCAGGATATTTTTTGAGGGTCAAAGTTCCCTTGCTTGAAGGAGGACAAGATGGCGGCTGCTACTGTTTCCTGAGATGGGAGGGCAGGGGTTCTGGCGGGCCCATTTCCCTTTACTAGCCAAAGTCCCACCCTCCCCCATTCTTCCCAAGGATGGAGCTGTGCTGTAACACGGCTCTCTGGGCCATGAGAGGGGTATAGCTTCAAGACCCAGTCAGGCCATCAGCAAACATTTGCTGAATCCAAGGCAGGTCTGTGTCCTCCCTCGTCTCTCATCTCTAGTGCAGCTCAGTCCCATGCTTGCCTGTTTCTGATGAAGTATACCAAACAGGTTTATTTTCTAGAAATAAAAAATAAAGTTGAGTGCGACGGCGTCCCAAGTATCTCGTTAAAGCCATCCACAGGCCTGATACCAAGGCTCCCTAGTCTGAACTCCACCTCATGCCACTTTCTTCCCCTGCCCTACACTTCCCATCTCCTTATAATTCTCTTGCATGCTCTTTTTCAGCCCTCCCGCTCCCTTTGTCACTGTTTCCACATTTTTCTCTTCCTCCTCTTTTCTCCCTTTTCAGTCTTTCTCATTTTGAGCGCTGGGTCAAAGTCTGAAAATGAATTATAGGTCTCAGTGCCTAACAAAGAAATGGTCTTCTGAAAGCAGTCTCTCTTCCATCTTTCCTCCAAAAATCACAGAATTCTTCCTACGAGGAAGCAGTGGTCTCTAATGTACATGTCTCAGACAGAAACATTAGATGCTGCCATAGACTATATATAGTACAAGCTGGGCTGTTGGATGACAGGGCCTTGCACATTTCTGATGTACTGTAGATTATTTTGTAACCACTGGACTAGTATTAGGGCTTCATGCTACACTTGGGTCGCATCTGAGCAAAAAGCGATTCTATTGCTGCCTGTAGCACCAAAGTACACCAAATGTGTGTGTGTGTATATGTCAGACTACTGTGCTATAACTGTGGACATCGGAGGATGGCTCTAAAGCACCCTCTTGTTTTTCTGCCCAAGAAAAACATGAGCCATCTCTTTGTATATCTATCCCGTTCGTTTTTTTGTTGCAGTACATCTATTCCATTAGTGTTTTGTTGTAATACATCTATTCTGTTAGTGTTTTTATTGCAGTACTTCTATTCTGTTCGGGTTTTTGTTGTAGTAGAGGGGTATTTTGAGTGTGCTGCAGGAATGTATAATGCCAAAAATAAAATCCAAACTTAGTGTTATAGAAGAGTGATTGAAAACATTTCTAGGCACTGTAAAAAACATTTTGGGGATTGAATGGGCCATTTTAAAATGGCATTGAGCCTAGCAGATCCGAGAAGCATTCCAACACCTGTCAATTCTGAGCTGAGACTCCTCATCACATGGACTGTTGTCGAGTGTTGCCCTTTGGTTCAAGCCTCAAGACTCCGACTGGAGCTTAGCGTCTGTAGTCAGACTAGGACCTGAAACCCTAGCCCACCCCGTCGGCCTCATGGTATAAATGAAATGTCATTTACATAGTTCACACATTACATGAGCTCCTAACCTCTACAGAAACAAGTGGTTGGGCAAGGCGGCCTCTTGGACTAATATTTTTTTACCATAAATCCGTGAAAAACCTGCAGCAGGTATCAGCAAAGGATTCAACATATTTAATCGAGCATTCTCCCTTCCAAGGTCTGTAAAATAAGGACCATTGATTAATGATGCTGAATAGTAGTATCATCTCTGTTTTTTGTGCTTTGAAGCCTGTAGAGGGTGCTATGGTCTTCATCAAGAGTGAAGGTGTCAGATGTTTACCCATGGGCCGCAGAAGATGCTGTGATTGTGGGGCACCCACATAACTGTATGCTGTCATGCCGGCGTAAGCTAATCTATATATCTGATGCATTAATTCTTCTAGCCTGGATGACAGGGGGAGAGAGTAGTAAAGATGGTAGTAAAAGGGAGGGGGTGGCATTTTTTAATTCTCGCCTGGGGCGGCAAAACACCTAGAAACGGCCCTGAGTGGAGTACCATAGAGTGGAGTGTCGTAGAGTGGAGTGGCAAAGAGTAGAGTGGAGTAAAGTGTTATGGAGTGGGTAAAGTGTAGAGTAGAGTAGCGTAAAGTGGCATAGAGTGAAGTGTAATAGAGTGGCATGGAGTGTCACTGAGTGTTGTAGAGTTGAGGCGACAAGAGCAGTGGGGTATAGAGTAGAAGGGCGTAGAGTAGAGTGGAGTAAAGTGTTGTAGAGGAGAGGGGTATAGAGTGGAGTAGAGTGGAGTGGTGTATAGTGATGTGGGGTGGCATAGAGTTGAGTGTAGGGTTGTGGAGTGGTATAGAGTAGAGGGAAGTGTCAGAGTAGAGTATCATAGAGTGGAGGGTCACAGAGTAGAGTGGAGTGGATTAGAGTGCAGTGTCTTAGAGTAGAGTGTCGTGGAGTGTCATAGAATGTTGTAGAATAGAGTGTCAAAAGTGGAGTGGTGTCATAGAGTGGAGGGTCACAGAGTGGCGGGTTCTAGAGGGTCATGGAATGGAGGAGAGTGGCACAAAGAGGTGTAGAGTGGAGTAGAGAAAGGTGGTGTCGATTGGAGTAGAGCGGGGAGAAGAAGAGTGGAGTATAGTGGTGTAGAGTGGAGTGGCAAAGAGTGGAGTAGAGTGGCATAGAGTAGGAATGCATAGAGACAATGCTGTTTAGTGGAGGAACATAGGGTAGAGGGCGTGGAAGGTTATAGAGTGATGTGGGGTAGAGTGTCCTAGTGTGAAGTGGAGAAGAGTGTCGTAGAGTAAAGTGTCGTAGAGTGGAGTGCCATAGAGTGGAGTGGAGTACCACAGAGTGGAGTGTCGTGGAGTGGAGTGGCATAGAGTAGAGTGGAGTTAAGTGTTATGGAGTGGGTCAAGTGTTGCAGAGTAGAGTAGCTTAAAGTGGCATAGAGTCAAGTGTCATAGAGGGGCGTGGAGTGTCATAGGGTGTTGGAGAGTGAAGGAGCATAGACCAGTGGGGTGTTGAGTAGAAGGACGAAGAGTAGAGTGTTGTAGAGTGGAGTAGATTGAAGTGGAGTAGAGTGTCAAAAAGTAAAATATCATGGAGTGTCGTAGAATGTTGTGGAGTGTCATAGAGTGGAGTGGGATAGAGTGGTGTATTGTAGAGTGGAGTATCATAGAGTGGAGTGTTGTAGAGTAAAGTGTCGTAGAGCAGAATGGCATAGAATTGAATAGAGTTCAGTGGAGTGGAGAAGAATGGAATGACAAAGCGTGGAGTGGAGTTAAGTGTCACAGAGTGGATTAAAGTGTTGAAGAATGGAGTAGAGCAGAGTTGAGTAAAGTGGTATACAGTGGCGTAGAGTTGAGTAGAGTGGAGTGGAGAAGAGTGGCTTAGAGTGGAGTATAGCAGAGTGGCATAGAGTGAAGTGGCGTAGAAAGGAGTAACAGAACATTGTGAATTGTCATAGAGTTTTGTGAAGTGACTTAGATTGTAATAGAGTGGAGTGTTGTATGCTGGAGTGTAATAGAGTGGAGTGGCGTAGAGTGGAGTGGTGTACAGTGGAGTGGCTTAGAGAGGACTAGAGGGGCCTAGAGTGAAGTGGTGCAGGGTGTCATTGAATGCCATAGAATGGAGTGGTGTAAAGTGGAGAATAGTGGCCTAGAGTGGTGTAGATTGGAGTCTCATAAAATGAAGGGTCATAGAGTGAAGTGTTGTAAAGTGTCATTGAGAGGAGAGTCATACAGTGGGGTGTCGTAGAGTAGTGGGACATATAGTGGAGTGTCATAGAGGGGCGTAGCATAGTGTGGAGTGGCATTCAGTGGAGTGGCGTGGAGTGGAGTAGAGTGGTGTAGAGTGTAGTAGAGGGACATGGATTGGCATAAAGTGTTGTAAAGTAGAGTGCCTTAGGGTGGAGTGGAATAGAATGGCATGGAGTGGAGTGCCGTAGAGAGAAGTGGCATAGAGTCTCAAGGAGTGGAGGGGCATAGAGTGTTGTGGAGTGTCATAGAGTGCAGTGGCATAGCATGCAGTATGCATGGTGTGGTAGTGCACTGCCATTAGAGACAACACATTTCAAGTTAAAAGGACCATTACATTTGCACAGACAAACAGTTTAACTGATAAAACCACACAGTGCACAAATAATAATGAGTAGACATTGCAATTTCTAGCGTATTTATTTGTTTTGAATGTAAAATAACATTTGCTTCCCGCAAACTTTAGAATTATAAAACGATTTGCTTCATTTGAGCCTTTCAAATTCCGATATATTCTGAAATATTTGCACTGTTCATTTACAATTATTTAAATGTTCTGTGCTAAAAAGAATCCTTTTTGTTCACATCCTCATGTCGTCAGTTAAATCCTTTCACTTTGAAGTCAGCGAAGAAAAGTAAAAATCCAAGCTACCTCCTAAGACAGAGCCTGACATTTGACCTCTGTCTTTGAATGCGCAGCAAATATGACAAGAGAAAAACAACATTTAAAGGCCTGTTCACAAGAAGCAAGCACTTGTGGGAGAACACATTAAAGAGGGTATGCTCCATGGGAGGAACAAATACATGCTGAACAGCCTAAACAAACATAAGGCAAGCAAATAGAATGCAAGAAAATGTGAGTTATAAACCATAAAGTCAATGAAAAGCAGTGGGCAAATTGCATTCTTAGGTCAGCTTTCAGAATATCCCCAAAAAGCCATTAGCAACTAGACAGCTGTGCTGTCTGGTGGACTTCAACCTGAAAATCAGAAAATTAAGTCGCATGAACAAAAAATGGCAGTGCCCATGCCATTAGGAATAACGTAATAATGTATTCCTTTTTAAAATCATTATCAATTTAATATCACTCATTTCAAAATAAAATAAGTACAGTGATAGGGCTTGCAGAACTATTTATTTCATGAAGGAAATATTTCAAAGACTCCACACACACACTCACAGGCACACTCACAAGCTCACACACACTCACAGTTCCACTAAGACACTCACCCACCCCTTCACAGATCAGCTCAAGCATTCATGTACCCAATCACAGACCCACTGAGTAACTCACGCACCCACTCACACACCCTCTCAGATACTCACACACCCTCTCAAAACTCTACTCAGACACTCATATACCCACTCATAGACCCACTCAGACACTCATGCAGCCACTCAGGCATTCAAGTACCCACCCACAGACATACTCATGCACCCATTCACAGACCCATTCACATGTCTACTCACAATTCCCACTCACACACACACTTACAACCACTTACAGACCCACTCAGAAATCCATGGACCAACTCACAGACCTACGCAGACACTCACAATCAGATGCACAGAGTCACTCATACAGTTTTGAATCCTGAATGTGCTGGTGTGTATTGAACGTGTACTTTTGTTTTTTGGATTCAAAATGGATTCACGAATTTGAATAAGAAATGTGTTTCGGCTGCGTGAGACATAGAGACGTGGACGTGTGGATGCATGGCCTGTGGAGCTGCAGAGTGGCACGGTGTAGGTGGTGCAAGTAGGAGCAGTTGCATGCTGTGGCCTTGGCCTGCCGTTCACTGACTGGTGTCAGCGTGGTCTGAGGGGGCCGACCAGTCAAAGTTGAAGGACTCCTGGTCCCCGTGAACCGGCTCGACGTTCGACATCTGGACCCCCAAATGGAGCAGCTACCCTGGTGCTTGGTGGACACAGTGAGAGTGGCAAGGCAAGCAGGCAAACAGGCTGGGTTCCTGTGTCGACCCACCACAAACAGAAGTGGCCGGCATTAGGCCAATGCAGTTTGTTCAGGGGTCGGGCACCCCCTCTGCTACTCCCACCACCCCTAGCTATTAGCACTCCAGCCTGCAAACCTGCTCGTATTCATGTGTTCCTCCCAACGCCACCCAGCACTTTGGCCCTTTAGCCTCGTCCTCAGGCCTCACAGTACTTCCGCAGAGGAGGGCTTGAAGGGCCTTAAAGTGGGAGCTCCCCTGTAAAATAGTAAAACAGTCAATACAATCAGTAGAGCACACATAGGGCTGCTTATTTAAGAACCTAAGAATCGAAGGACTGGGGGTCATGCCCCGCCAATGAGGAGAGGAGGCATGAGCAAGTGCAAGACAGGGCCTGATCAGCAAATTGTCCAAACCTCAAAGAGTCATAGCCAGTTGCAAGTCTAAGGACTACGAAGGAGCAGCTTCAGCAGAAACAGCAAGCCAAGAAGGTCATAGTAAGGCCTGAGATACGTACATAAACAAACATAAACATAAATAAATAATCCTGGTGATGCTGGAGGATTGTCTAGGCCACAAGGGAAGCAACAAGAAAAAAAAGGGTGGCCTTTCAACATTATCTAAACCTCTCTACCAGCCCTCCACCCTCGAAAAGGAGTTACACCTATCCGCCTTCAGTGAAAACGATAGGCGGGACACACATTCTCCCACACACACTTACAATAGTATGTGTATTCCAACACGAGCCATAAGGCTTCAACACAGGCTCCAACAAAAGCTCCAGTTCAATTCAATCAACCCTCACGTCGCACATCCAAGGACCAGGGACTCAAACATGAGATCTGGTACACAGAGAAAGGCACAAAGACAGATTAATAAACGGACAAAAACAAGTACTTTCACAAATCTGCTTGTCCCTGTTATTGACTTTAGAATGCCAAGGGCTACGAGCAACCAACCAAAGATAACAGCTAGGTTACAGTTATGGAAAGACGCTAGTGCAGTCATCTTTTTAACCATTCCGCAAACCAATGGGCTTCCAGTCCCACTCATACCGACAATCCATATACGGGTCAAACACCAAATGACAACACAGACTGGAGGCAACAACCAAGATAAAGCCAGAACTGTCAAGCAAAATATCTCAACTAGTGTTGGCAGGGCAAACTTGAACCAACCGGGAGGCTCTATAGAACACCCTGCCCAATCAGCATTATCCTCAATCAAAAACCCTTGGTGCAAGACCAGTTCAAACTTCAACAGCGAAGAATGGACCTTCAAGGGGGCCAGCCATTCCAATCCAGCAGTGGCAGCATCAGTTGACTGCCAGGCCATCACAAATATGCCCACACAACCACCTCGGGTGGACCAATGAACAAATCTAAACAAAGGTCTTTCTCAGTACCCCGACCCGAGACAGGGGAGGAGCAGGTCAAAGACCCCCTAATCTGACTCACAATCTGAGCCAAGGAATGACCAAGGATGAAACAAACCCAGTAATAAGTAGTAAAGAAATGGGAGACACCAACCCTGACCACGAACAATATGAACAACATGCAATGAAGTCAAAAGCAGAAACAGATTATTCAGATCTAACACAGGACAAATTGAGTGCCCTCCTGAAATCCAACACAGCAGACACTGATTGGGCTGGAAGCCCAACCAAAGGTATGGATGGTCCAGATGGGACAGCCTCTATACAGGGGAGCTTGCACCCTTCACCTGATGAAAAAACAGCAGAACACTTGGACAATGGTACCTGGCCTCACTGCTAAAAACCGTTCAATCAATGGTCAATGCACTAACGTATCACTCGCTTAAAATGGACATAGAAATTGAGGTGCTAACCACCGTTGAAACCTATGTGGTCAGCTTGAATGATCTGATCAAGTAAGCATAAAATGACACATTGAAACATAGCCAGAAGTGCTCACGCTCCCCAATCCTGGAGAAACATCGGACCTGACTACGACTTTGTCGCTGTTGCGCTGGCTCTCTGCTGGCACAGCTGCACCAAAGCCACTCAAAGATTAGCCTCCTGATTACAAGTGTAACTTTTGCAGGCGGACGTTATTTTTTCTGTTCCCACAGTGTTGCCACAAAACAGGCACTGCAATGGGAACGGCTAAAAAGTTCCACACGGCATGGACAGTGACGTCCATACCGTGCTGGAACTAGGGGTGCAAGCAGACAGGGGGGCGCATGTTGTGCCTCTCTGCATGCATCGCCATGGCAGGGGGGCATGGGGGTCCTGTAGATCCTACTTTGTTTCCCTACTGTCTGTCTTTTTATGGCAGACTCAAGCCCATGAAAAGACTGGCTAGGGGAAACTCCTAATATGCTGAGCGGGACTGCACCAGTCTCGTTCCGCATGTTTCATTGGGCCTCTGCCGCACCACCACCAGGGAACTGCGATTCCCTTGCACAGCTGAAGGTCCACCACCCAAATTACTTAGAGAGTCGTAATCTGACAGATGGTGGATCTCCAGTGGTGCGCTGCAACAAGTGTGGAGGTCAAAAGTCCGTCACACTCATTATCGGGCCCTAAGTTCTTGGCCCAAAGTCCTCAATGAGCTCCTGGAGGACTTGAAAGCTTCCAACAACATAAAAACAGGGTATGTTATAACCACAGGAGTAGAACACCCACTACAATACAAAGACATTGAGCAAAACCCAGAAATAAGTCCAAGGAACTAGACGAAGCCCTTAAAGGAAACTGGGTACCTCCCATCGAGAACAGTCTTTCTCTTGAAGGACATATGACAAGGGCTGTAAGTCCAATAAAAAATTAGTCATCTAAAAAAGAGGACATTCAAAACACTGGCAACACTGGAAACAGGATTAAATCAAAAAGGAGGAAAAATAGGAAATCTCTGAATAAATATTCCCCAAAAACAATGTGGCTAATGGACTTTGCCTCTCACACCCAAAACAGAACAAGCATAGGGGATTCCAGCAGAGAAAAATCAACTGATGGCTCTCCAGGGAGGTGGGCGCCATCTGCACAAGACCTCAACCGGAATAAAGAGCTCAAGGGGAGCAAAGGAGCAAAAACCACAGCAACCGCAACTCTGTTGAATCACCCGATTAAAACATCGGGGAAAATAGGTCCCATGGAAGGCAATCCACAACAAGGAAGGAACTTTGCCATCCAAAGTGAGGCCAAATGCAGAGCAATTGAAAGCACGACCAGAGGCCAAGGTGTCATAAAAGACACACCTCACAGTTTTCCAAGAAACAATAAAAAACATCTTGACCTCTGTAAAGCATGCCAAGCCTGGTTAAATTTTACCACCTCCTCCAGCAGTAATACCAGGTCAAGGGTTGACCCCCGTCAAGGGGCAGGGGACAACAGGGAGCTTTGTCACCACGACCCCGCGGACACACCCAAAAAATCTAGGAGCGGACCCCTTGGACTAACCAGGACAGTCACAAACAGCCCGATGGGGAACTCTCCTCGCCTAAGGCCTTTGGACAACGATTCATCTCCTAATTTACACAGCACAGAGGAGATAAAAGGAGCTGAGAACGGGCCAATCAGGCCCAGAGAGAATATCTCAGGGCTCTCACTCCCAGCTGACCACCAAAGGTTGCAGGCTGCGAGCAGGGTAACACAAGCCGGGCAGCACACCAAAGAAAATAGCCTCTGCGGGCCTAGAAGCACTATCCAGTATCACCCAAAATATCGCTCCTGGGGACAAGAAGACATTCTAAATTGAGGGAACATACTGAGACTCCTGGGGCAGATCCCCTCTTAAGCATGGGTCTCCTCAGCTGAAATAGAATCAGTTCAGTTCATCAACCTCAGGCCTGGGCAATATATTGGAACTTCTCAGAAATCGCTCAAAAAACGAATGGATGAAAGAAAACATTTCATGGACTGGGGATCTTGGTAGACATTCATCTCGAACCGGGTTACCCGCAACCATTCACACTGGCAAAAAGCACTTTCCCAGAAAAATCCACGTCCTTATCTGTGCCATTCTCGGTCCTCAGGAATGCAATCGGCACCTCTCCCGAGTGGAACAACCAAGGAAAAGGACCCCCAATCTCAGGCTCTGCTCCTGGAACATTCATGGCCTGCAGGCTAAAATCCGGGATCCTGACATACTGAATTACCTTGACACATTCTCCATAATTGTGCTTCAGGAGACTTGGTCATCAGAATCAATACCAATCACTGGATTTAATCATGTTTCTAACCCAGCCACCAAATTTGGGCGCTGGAAAGGGGGTCTAGGAGTATACATATCAATTGCGCTCAAAATAAGGTACAAGATAGAAACAACAGACTCCTGATATTGAATTTATCAATCACAGTCAAGGAAAAGGAACAACTACTAATGCTGATAAACCTCTATATGTCTCCGACAAAGAAAGATCGCATGGAGCTATGCTAATCGACCACATCATCAGCCTAGAACAGCAACACCAAGGCACTCCATAGATATTGACAGAGGACTTCAATATGACTTTGTTTGGCCAAACCATCAGCTGAGAAACCATAGAAACCCAGGAATGGGAGTGGGCCATCCCAATACAAACCCAACTCAACACAGGAAGAAAGGACATGATGGGCCTGTCCCTTCTTGTGATAATGGCGCACCTGAGGCTACACACTCTTGATGGCTGCATTAAAGGTGACATGCCACCAGCCTTTTCGTTTTGTTCTCAATCAGGGAGCTGACTAATAGATTACACCTTGGCGTCTCTTTCACTACTGCATCTAGTGACCTTGTACAAAATGGCCTAAGATTGGAGAGTGAACACCTACCACAGGAGATGGACCTGGCCATGCCCCCAATGGAAAACAAGAGCACTGGCGAAGTAGCCTGGTCGACTTACTCAATCAATCTTAAAAGGATTACATGGTCTTCCCAAAAAATTGAGAATTCAGAGCAGGAGGCAACTAGGCATCTGCAAAACGCCAGACAATCATATAGCAAACAACGGATAAATGGGTTAAATTCAGAACCACTTTTACAAAGCAGTTCGCCACAAGAGTGAAAACTGGGGTTACCCAACCTGGACATGTCAACCCGACCGGTCGTAACCAACACAAGATGGCTAAACTTAAAACCCTAAAGTGGAAAGTCAATAAAGCCCTTCGAGCACTTCAATGGAACTCTTCAAACAAATCAAACGCAGCCCCTTTGAGAGATGCAAAACGGAACTTCAGGGTTGCAATTTGGTCAGCCAAAAGTGAGACCTTCTAGGCATAACTTATTTGGGATTTTAAATATAACAACTCAAGCAATTTCTGGAACATGGTTAACGCCTTTAGAAAGTCCACCCATGTGGAGCTTGGCTCCAATGTCACTGAAGCCGACTGGGTCACCTACCTGCAAGCCCATTTCAGTCAACAAGAGGGCTTCAATACAATTAGGCACAAACACGGGCTGGATAATCTAAGACTAGACCTTGAGCGGGGGTCAGACAAGTTTGTCATCAACACAATCACACCTGAGAAGGTGCAGCGGCAGATAATCAAGGGGAAGCTCACCAGGGCACAAAGACAAAATGGCATCCCTCAGGCAATATACAAAACCAACCCAGCAAAATGGGCTGAAGTGCTAGCCCCACTCTTCAACCACAGCTTCACTGGGGAACCTATTCCACCTTCTTGGCTAGGATCCATAATCTCACCCATCTTCAAAGGAGGCAATAACCTCAAACCAGGCAACTACAGGCTGATCATCTTGATCAACAACAAGGCTTAATATTATGCCGGGGTCCTTCTTGAGCACCTTAGAGATTGGGCAGAATCAAACTCTGTTGTTCTCTATAACTAAACAGGGTTCACCAGAAACTCAGGAACGACAACAAATGTAATGACTCTATCTCTTTTACTTGACTTTTCCAAAATCTCAAAGCTCACCCCCTATATTTCCTACATTGACTACCAGACTGCCTTCGACCAGGTAGATCGGAATAAGCTTTGAGAAAAATTGAAGAAATGGCAAATTGCACCATATCTTCTGAAAGCAATAGAAACCTTATATTCCAACACTTGGGCAGGATCAAACTGGGCAATGGTGGTAACCTATCAAGCAGTAGCGGCTCGTGGAGGGAGTGCTGCAGGGCGGGGCAGGGGAGGAGCAAGGGGGGTAGTAAACTACGGAATACGGATGAACGGCGGTAAGTAAACAAATAACTAAATTAAACAAATTTTGTTGCACGTGCTAAATCGCATTTGGTAATGCAGCGCGCGCATTGAAATTTGTTTTATTTATTTATTTGTTTACTTACCTCTGTTCGGCCGTATTCCATAGTTTACTGCCCCCACCCTGCTCCTCCCCTGCCCACCACCCGGCAGCACTCCCTCCACAAGCCGCAACTGCTATCAAGGGCCATTCATACAACAAGAGGGCTCAAACAAGGATGCGTGCTGGCACCAATGCTATTCAACTTATTTCTAGCAGATCTTCCACTGACACCTTTCTTTATAAACTCACCGCTCCCAAATTAGAGTTGACTCATATATCCAATCTACTTTATGCTGACCTGGTGCTAATAAGCAGAACACGAGTGGGGATTAAACACCTCATGAAGGCCACCGAGGCGTATGCTGATGTAAATGGGAGGAAAATAAACTGCAAAGAAAACTTGATCATGATATTTGCCACAAAGGCCCTGAAGGGGAGGGTCAGCTGGGAATTAAGTAGGAGTACGATTGAGGAAACAAGCAGCTATGAGTACCTTGGTCTCATACTCAATAGCGATGGTTCATTTAAAACACATAAAGAAGAAATCAAAAAGAAAGAACTCACCCTTGCAAGTGCCCTTGTGGTACTATCATGGAATCTAACTGGACTCTCATATTTCCCAATTCTTGAAATCACCAGAGCAAAGGTAGTCCCAAACTGGACTACGGCAGCGAGGAACTCCGAGGGAGAGATACTTTGGTCCTGGACAAAACAGTTACCTGAATATACAGGCAAATCTTTCAGCTCCCCCATAGCACTACCCCAGCTCAAATCAGGCTTGAGTTCAGGTTAACAAAGCAGTCTTACTCCAGAAGGAGGTCCTTTGTCATCTTTTGTTACAAATGAAAAAACTCTGAGGTGAATCCCATCAATCGCTACATATGGGAAGAGATAACAAACAAGCCATGTTTGTCAGCCTGTAAACATCTCAATGACGCTATTGAACTATTAAGCTTGGGGGAATTATGGTCAATAAGTGTAAGTCAAGATCAATTTAAAAAAACAATATCAAAATCTTCTAAAACCATAACATCACTTGAAGATAATGCAACCCTACCTAAAAGGTGACATGACTGGGTTGTACTAAACAGTTACATAGCCTTGAAACCCCAGCAATACCTGGGTAAAGCACTAAATCCCAGGATAACAAGGACATTTTTGACCTGTCGAATGGGAGAACTTCCAACGCTAAGGCATAGCAAGCCCTGGCTGAGGACACCTGAGGAGACAATCTGCAAGCTATGCGGCAAGGCAACAGAAAACTCAGTTCACACCATCTGCCTTTGTGACAATACGTTTGGTATCTGTTGTAAACTCCTACAGTCTCAATGGATCCAGCAAGCGGTACGTACTTGCAGGGAAGCCATTCTGTCCTGCTTCAATGCTTTAAGCCATGGCTCAATCACCAGAACTGTCAAGTACTTAAAAGCAGTTGAGAAGGCCCTCAAATTGTGAACACAATAGAGTTGGACCAAACTGTCTCTACAATCAATCCACTTTAACTCTGTTCTATCCTTATCTCGACTTCTGGCCACCCACTTTGTCCATCTTTTGATTCACAATAACTTTATAAAATGCTCATTTACTCTACACATAGATTTTGTTTATTCTTGGTTATCCACACCAAGAAATGTATGCACAAAAACATTTAAACGGTTGTTTGCTTTTCATATGGTTTTTAGATCACTCTTGGCTATTTAGTCCATAAAATGTATTACTTGCTGCTTGTTTCTATTTTAACATGATTTTTTAACTGCCATTCTTATATGATTGTTTTTCGGATTCCTTCTGTCGTAAAGATTTCAATTAATCAAACAATAAACTTACTTTCAATCATAAAAAAGAATAACAAATTTGGCAAAGGGATTTCAAAAGAAAATAAACCAGTGTTTAGGAAAAGGGGTGGCTCTTAGAAGAGTCTTTGCGTTAGTGTGTGTAGATGATAACTACACATAAATCATGTTACAGTCTTTCAAGTTGTTAAGGACCACCCTGTTGCCTTTTTTTGTGAAATGAACTCCAGCACTTCTATATAAACTTTCCATGTCAAAGTGCCAATTGGTGTTATCTAAATAACCCATGGTGTGGTGTCTCTAAGGAATGCAGAAACAATTTTATTGACATGTTTCCTGGCTTTGTCTATCTGTGGACAGAATGTATTTACCTACTTCCTCAAAATACTTACTACCATGCCCACACATAATGCAGGTCATATTCTTGACTGCATTTGCTCAAATTTGGGCACACTTCTCGTAAAACCCCCCCAAGAATTAACCTGGTCAGATCACTGCTACATCCCTTTCGAACTCCTAGGAATTATGAAACATAGACCACGGACGAAGCCTTGCATCCCTCAGGACGGGTCCCACTGGAAGAACCTGATAGAAAACCCGGGTCTTCTAACCAAGGCACTTGAAACCAGACCATCAGTAGTTGGGAACCCTGAGAAGGACAGTCAGTCCTTCAGGAAATGGATGGATGCTCTAGCTATGGAAAATGATAAAATAAAACCAAGTGTAAGACGTAATAATAAGCATAGAACCTCTGCCCCTTGGTTTTCTCAAAGACTAAAGGAAGAACAGAGGAAAGTTAGAGCATTGGAACGGACCTGGCGCACAAAATATAATATAACTGACCAGACCAAGTATAAAATAGCCCGCCGACACTACCATGGGATGATAAAAACAGCCAAAAAGGTCTTTTTTACTGATGCCATAATTAACAGTAATAATAAACAAAAAGATATCTTTAATATTGTTAATTCTTTTATAAATCCAAAGAACATGCAGAGAGATATTCCCCCCTCGCAAACCCTATGTAATAATATCGCGGACTATTTCCACGAGAAAATACAAACGATCATCAAAGACTTCCCAGATCCCCTCTCCCTGAATGAGTTACAGAATAAAAATAATCACACAATAAGCCAGTTATCTTTCTTTCAGGAAGTCAGCCTTGAAGAATCCAAGAGCCAAATTCTTAAAATCAAATCTGGTTCTCCTTTTGATCCCTGCCCCCCTTACGTTCTCCACACCATGGTGGAGATCGTAAATCCGATCATTAATAATATCATTAACTCCTCACTTTCCCAGGGAGTAGTCCCTGAAGAATGGAAAGTTGCAGCAGTGAAACCCCTACAGAAAAAGCCATTATCAGACCCCGCCATTCTTACCAATCTACGACCAATTTCATTACTCCCTACTTTCTGTAAACTTACAGAAAAGGAAGTAAATAAACAGCTCACCTCTTTTTTAGAGGCAAATAACATCTGGCACCCGAACCAAGCTGGCTTCAGAGCAAAACATTCGACTGAATCGGCTCTAAATTTCTCCGTGGAAACACTTAGAACAGCACTAGACCAGGGAAAAAAAGCTGTCCTCATACTTTTAGACCTATCCGCGGCTTTCGACACGGTGTCGCATACCATCTTGATAGACCGACTAGCCGCGGCAGGAATAACGGGCAAGGTACTGAGCTGGCTAAAGAGTTTTTTGACAAACAGACGACAAGTTGTTACCTTGGGCCAATTTAGATCAGCAGAAATCCCACTGAATTCAGGTGTGCCACAGGGCTCGTGTTTGAGTCCGACACTTTTCAATGTATATATGGCTCCCCTGATTGCCCTCATATCATCTTTCGGCATAGCTACCATCGCATATGCAGATGATACACAACTCATCCTAGTGATGGAGGGTGAATCCAGCCAAGCAGAAGCCAGACTCCAGAACTGTTTGAAGGCTACTTTCCACTGGATGAGCACAAATCATCTTAAATGCAATTCAGGGAAAACTGAGATCCTACCTGTTGGAAAAAACAACTCCTTCAATCCAACTCTATGGTGGCCAGAAGACGCCACCGTCCCTCCCAATACAGCAAATGCAGTCCGTAATTTGGGAATAAAATTTGACCCTTCTCTGAGCTTTAAACAACAAGCAAATGCCGTGGCAGGGATCTGCTTCGGCATAATAAAGGGACTTAGGAAATTTTTCGATCTGATCCCTTTTGCAGCAAGGAAGACGGTGGCGGTTGCCCTTATCACGTCCCGCATTGACTACTGTAATAGTATATATGCGGGAACAAATAGGACAGTATGCCATAAACTGCAAATTGTACAACATGCAGCGGCCAGATTAGTGTTGGGCTGGAAAAGAAGGACCTCAGCTTCAACAGCTCTGAACATACTGCATTGGCTGCCAATACACAAAAGGGTGTTGTTTAAAATCCTGCTAATTACCTATAGAGCATTTAACAAAACAGGACCCAAATACATTGAAAACATGTTCCAACACTATGCCCCTGTACGATGTCTGAGATCTCAAAATGAGAATTTTCTCACTATCCCTAAGTTCAGACTTAAAACCAAAGGAGGCAAGTCCCTGGCAGTTTTGGGATCCAAAGCCTGGAACTCTCTGCCGTCCTCCCTTCGGCAAATTTCCACAGAAATTTCTTTCAGAAGCACCCTCAAAACCTGGATCTATACGTTATCTGACACAAAATGTAAAAATCTGATATAACACTCCATCTCCGAAACATCATAAGAATCTTTTCATCAGATCCTGTCTCGTACTCAGAAGCGCAAAGATGCTCCATGGAGTGCAACCAGCGCTATACAAAACCGAATTACATTACATTACATTACATTACATTTCTGCCTTTGGCAAATGTTGGAGAAGACCAAGGCAGTGTGAGGGAAAAGTGCCATTAGTTGACCAAAGTAATCTTTAAATAGGATTACCTGTCTTACCCCAGTAAGTGTGCCTAGGTCATTGCCACCACACTGCACAATCATGAGGTCTGGATGTTGACAATTCGCATTGCTTTTAACCACAGGCAGCAATTGATGCCGATTTAACCCTCTCTTCATCTACTTCAGTACTAGTTAAAGGCTTTTACGGGTTCCTGTATTTATTTGTGAATCTGCCGTGAAGTTATATGGGAGATGCGCTGAGCTTCGCAACGGATTCGCAAATCCTCCCATTAACACTAGGCCTGGGCGAAAATTCCGTTCCGCTGGCGGAAATTGCGATAATTTGACATTTTCGCGTTCCGCGGATAGCGCGAAAACGTCAAAATTTCCGCAATCCGCATCTTGCCGGAAATTTTTTTCTTGCTCGCGCTGTAAAAAAATACATTCTTGCGTGCACGTGATCGCCTTACCTGAATCCCCGCGTTCGCCGACACGTTTTCCCGATCTGGTCGCGTTCTCCACGAGATGTTGGATTGTTGGTAGCCATTTGCGCTGTCTCGCGACAGTTCGCGCCCGCATTAACGTCATTCGTCGCGCGATCACGTCATTCGTCGCGCGATCACTTCTTTCTTCTCGCGATCATGCACCGCGAGACAAGTGAAAACAAGATGGCTGCGCCCGTGAGCAACCGCATGGGTAAGTTGGCGAGCCGCGATCACGCAGAAAATACCGCGAACGGGCGGGAAAAAAACGTCCGTGTCTTCGCGATATTTCTGCGTGTTTGCGGTGATTTTTGACATTTTCGCGATGGTTTGCGAAAGTGAATTTCGCAAATTCCTCCCACCCCTAATTAACACTACTAGATAGGGCTGCTTAACAGAAGTCAAAATAAGGGTTAATGAAAACTGACCATTGAGAAGTGGAATAACAAAAATAAATTAAAGAAATTTTATGATTTACTAATTACATCAGTATCACTGAAGGCAAAGTGGGAAATGTTACCACTATTGTTTTTTTTTTACTGAGAATGCTATACCATTCTTGTACTTTAGACTTGACATTTTGCCTGACAAGAGATTTCAAGCAATACTGCGTTCAGAATTGGAGAACTGCAAAGAGATTTCACGAGTATGTAAATAACGGTGTACTTTTAAAAGGTTTATGTACATACAGAGTTATGAGTGTTTGTAAAGTGAAAGAAAGTGTAAAGGTTACTTATATATCCAGTCAAATACCCACAGAGGCAGTGATGTATTCAGTTATATATGCACTGAAGTACTGGCTGAATAATCACTCATTTTTACAGTAACTGATATATGCATCTATACAGCCAGTTCCATATTAATTTGGAAAATGAAACAGTCACTAACAAATGCAGTGACATACCAAGACAGTCAGTTGGTATTAGAAGAGTGAAGAGTTTACTAGTGGTAGATACTGGTAAAGTGCATGATCACTCTCCTAAATATGGTTCCATTGACCTATCTAGAATTGGTAAATTTAATGTATTTGTAAGTGCTTTGAACAGTGCTCTACCAGTGCCCAGGGTCTGGTAATATAATTGAACTAGTAGGGTTGTAGCACTGATTGCGCTACCCAAAGAAGTAGCTGTTTGAACCTGCGTTAGGCTAGGCCTGCTTTTACAGAGCCTATGTGGGCAATGTACACTGCTATGTTGAAATGTCATGTAAGTTGAAGATTTTGTGAATTGCTTGTACACTTACAGACCCTTATGCCCAGTTATACATCCAATCTCCCACTCATACTGAAGCTCACATACCTATGTACAAAAGCAAAGACCAATCACACAGCCAGTCAGACACTGACAGAGCCACTTACACATTCACTCACACACCCATATACCACTTATGTATCCAGCAGTAAGTTAGCAAGTTTCACCGAGAGTTACATACCCCAACACTCACTAAGACAGCCAGTAAGCAATCCATACAGACACTTATATATGCATTTACAGACCGATAGAGATACTAAAAGTGCTAGTCATTTGCTGACATAGTTACTGTCATATCCAATAAGATACCAACAAAGGGTCTGATACAGTCAATCAGCTATGTACTGGAGAACAGTACCAAGTCACCCATTCAGACAAGTAGCCCTTTAAACATATCTTAGGCCTTCTACTGTAGAGCCCATGTGTGCAATTTTACTGTCAGGCAGTCTTGATATTTAAAACCCCTTGCCAAGCCTTAAACTCATCTTCTACTACATAAAAGTCACCGCTAAGGTAGGCCGTTCATAGGCCATAGGGCAGGGTGATATGTGCTTCACAGGCAAAAAGTGTACTTTGAAGTTTCACTGAGTTGTATACACTCTTACATACCCATACAACAAGTTATACATCCACTCTCCCACCTATACTGCAACACATATACCGATGTAAAAAATCAAAGAGCCACTAGCACTACCAGTCAATCAATCAATCAATAAAGTAATCATAGGTTTATAAAGCCTGCTACTCACCCGTGAGGGTCTCAAGGCGCTGGGGGGGGAATGCAGCTCCGGATCAGTCGAAGAGCCAGGTCTTGAGGCTCTTCCTGAAGGTGTGCAGAGTGGGGGAGCGTGATGTTGACTATGAGCTTGTTCCAGGTCTTTGATGCGACGTAGGCGAAGGCTCTTTCGCCTGCTCCCGTTCTGCAGATGCTTGGGGTCTCTGCCAGGGTGAGGTCGGCGGAACAGAGGTTCCTTTTGGGTATGTGGAAGGAGACTCTTTCGTTGAAGTATTTGGGTCCGATGTTGTGGAGGGATTTGCAGGCGTGGGTGAGTTGCTTGAAGGTTACTCTCTTCTCGATGGGGAGCCAGTAGAGGTCTTGTAGGTGCTGGGTCATGTGCTAGTGTCGTTGGATTCCGAGGATGAGTCTGGATGAGGTGTTCTGGATGGTTTGGAGCTTGTGAAGCAGGGTTTTGTTGATTTCAGCGTAGAGGGTGTTACCGTAGTCCAGTCTGCCGGTTATGAGTGCGTGGGTAATGGCCTTTCTGCATTTGGGGGGGATCCACTTGAAGGTCTTGCGGAGGAAGTGGATGGAGTTGAAGCAGGTGGAGGCGACGGTGTTGATCTGGCGGGTCAAGGTGAGAGAGGAGTCTAGAATGATCCTGAGTTTCTCTGTGTTGTCTGTTGGGGTGGGAGGGTTTCCGAGGGCAGGGGGGCACCAGGAGCTGTCACACACAGTGGGGGAGGGTCAGAGGACAACAACCTCTGTCTTCTCTGAGTTCAGTTTTAGGCAGCTGTCGCTCAGCCAGGCTGCAACGTCTTTCATTCCTTCTCGGAAGCTGAGTCTGGTGTCTTCTGGGTTCTTCGTGAGAGAGAGGATGAGCTGGGTGTCGTCGGTGTAAGATACTATGCTGAGCCCATGCTGTCTGATGATGGCGGCCATGTAGATGTTGAAAAGCGTGGGGCTGAGCGAGGATCCTTCGGGTACTCCACAGTTGATCTCTGTAGGTTTGGAGAGGAAGAGAGGGAGTCTGATCCTTTGGGTTTTGCTGGAGAGAAAGCGTATCTAGTCGAGTGCGGTTCCTCATATACTGGCGTCGTGGAGTCTGGCTATGAAAGTGCGGTGTGAGACTGTGTCGAAGACTGCGGACAGTTCTAGAAGGATGAGGGCTGCAGTGTGGCCCTGGTCGAGTAGCATGCGGATGTCATCAGTGGTGGCGACGAGGGGCAGTCTCGGTGCTGTGGTTGCTGCGAAATCCAGACGGGGAGGAGTCGAGGATGGCATTCTCTCAGATGAAGGTGGCCAGCTGGGCGCTGATGAATCTCTCGGTGACTTTGGCTGTAAATCAGAGAGCGACAGAGGCATTTACACATTCACACACTGTTAGACCTGGCACCTTGGCGTGAGTTCCCCTTCCACTTTTTTGATGGTGTGCCTCGATTGTTTTGCTGGTGTTGTCCGCTCAGGGCACTGCGCCACGGCTAATCCGTGCCGCAGTGCAAGTGCTCCCTAGGTAAAGTGTACCTGTAATTGATGTCCATGATTGGTTTATTGGATTCACTGTCAGTCCCCAGTAGAGTGCACCAGGGGTGCCAGGGCTTGGGAATGCCAATGCTGCTGGTGGGCTTGCAGCGCTGGTTGCGCCACCCACGGAAGCGGCCTTGTAAAATGTGTCTAGGGTCGGCCACCGCAGACCCTGTGCGCGGTCCGGGACCGTCGCGCTGACTGCGCAAGTGCCCCCACTTGCCAGTCCCTAAACCTTCCCTTACCTACATATTAGCCACCCCTCTGGTAGGCCCAAGGGCAGGGTGCATTGTAGGCATAAGGTAAGACATGCCCTGGTGTGTGTGGCATGTCTTAGTAGTGAATTACAGCCCTTTCCGTTCTTCACTATTGAAGGCTACCTGCTCTCCATAGGCCAGAATGGGCTGCTGGGATCACGCCAACGCCGTGACCCCAGTGGACTCAGAGAGCATGGTAGAGTGTCAAGTTTGGTATGCCTGAACTCAGAATAATAAAATACTTCTTGTAGTCAAGTTTATTTTAATATCCTGGGTTTGTAAATACTACTTTTAGAAAGTTAGTATTTACTGACCTGACCATCTCAGTCCGCCTCTGCTGTGTGTGTGTGTGTTCTGCCTAGCAACAGTAGGAGCAGGGTGGGGGGATCCCCAGAGACAGGTTGGCTGCCAGGTGGTGGGTAGAGAGATTACACCTGGATGGGTGGGAGGAGTACACCTTGACTCTTGAATAGACCTGTGCTCTGCCACCACAAAGCCGGCGCCACCCCCTGTGGGGCGGCTGATGTCTCTGCCCTGCTGCTGAAAGGAAAGAGCAGAGTCACCATAACAAAGTGCTCCAGAACTGGACTGAGCCAGGCCTAGGCCCCCTGGCGCTAAAGAACAAAAGAATCATGGTATAAAAGTAGGAGCCTGGCTCCTAAGAAATCAGAATCCTGTTTTACCACAAAGAACCTCTGCCCGACTAGAAGGAGAAGAAGACGCCGGAGGAGCTGGCCTGCTGCTTGCCTTGCTGAGAAAGGAGAGGAAGAGACTTACTGAAAAGACTTTGCTACTTTGTGCTTGAACATTCTCCAAGGGCTTGAACTGAGCTTGCCCCCTGAACTGAACCCCAGGAACAGTGGGTTCTCTGTGCTTCTTGCTCATCCTCCAATTCGAGCCGTGTGGGCATCCCGCTGGAAAAGAGACTGCGCCCCTCATCGCCCCTCCTAGGGCCGTGACACTCAGAAGCTCGCCTGCCTCAAACCCGTGAGGGCCCCGCTCCGTCCCGAGCCGCTCTCTGTCCCCGGGCCAGGCCGCCTGCATCCCTGTCACCGCCTGCTACTGGAGCGCGCTGACCGCGCTATCACCCCTCCTGCCGGAAGCCGTCCGACGACTGTGATCTACGCCGGGTCATCCAGCTGCACTGACTGTGCCCTGTGGCCCCGCTTCGCTGACCCCGGACACCTCAGGCCGCGCCGCCCCCGCTGTGGAGACCCTCCTGCACCGCCGTGCTAAAGGGTCGCTGGCCGCGCCTGCCTACTTGCCCACATCTGCTGATTGAGGACCCAAGAACACTTCCCAAGCTGAGAGTCGCACCGACCTGTGCCGACTCTCCACATCAGGAAAGAAGTTCCAGTATGGGCTCGGGGCCCGCAACGCCTTATTTCCCCGTTCGCAGGAGTCGATCTCTGTGAGTACTGGAACTACAAGTAAAGAGACTACAAAGTATCCATTTGAAACTACGAACCCAGAACATTTGCCTACTGTATAACCTAGTGGCCTAGCGAAAACGTTATTGGTCTTGTGATAAGTCTGTTGAGATATACATACCTTATTTTTACATAAAGGATCGTATTTTTATATATATCCAAGTCTGGTGTCCGTTTCTGGGGGGATTGATGTATTTACTGTGTGTACGATTGTAAGTGCTTAACCAACAACGCCTGAGGAATCGCCTTGGCTGCTCACGCCACGCACCTAGAGGGTGAGCAAGGGTCATTCGCGAGGGGTTATCCTGCGCCCTGACGTGGAGGAGAGGGTTCCTGCTTGACACAAGGGCAACCTTGCGCCAACCAGAGATCCCCGACTCTAACATTGGTGGCAGCGGTGGGATTCGAACCCACGCCTCCGGAGAGACTGGAGGGCTACACGATAGAGCAATTGAAAGGCTACAGTGTAAAATTCCGAGTCCCCCATGCTGGATTCAAGAGGAGAACCCAGTACGCCAAGGCGCTGAGAGCCTGGAAGGAGTCACGAGACCCACGGAATGCGGGGGACATCGTTCCACCCGACAACCTTGAGGAGCCCAGCAGGGTCCGGTCGCCAGAGGAGCTGGCAGACAGGGCAGCAGACAGGGCGCATGCAATGGAGATGGCAAAGTTGGCAGGACAAATGGAAATGGAAAAGCAGAAGTTGGCCCTGGAGGCACAACAACGCCAAATGGATCATGATATCAGATTGAAGGAGTTGGAGCTGAAGGCGAAAAGTTTGGACACCGCTCCTTCTGGTGGCAGCACTCCAACAGCGCAGGTAGAGTCCAAGGTGTACATCCCCAAAGATGTAGTAAAGGAGTATTTTAGAAAGGATGACATAGGGCAGTGGTTTAGAGCCTACGAGGTGGCCATGTCCTCACACCGGGTCCCTGAGAAAGACTGGGGAGCGGGGTTGTGGGGAAGGTTCCTTGCTGAAGGGCGTGACACACTGTTAGATTTACCCTTAGATCTCCAAACCTCATACCCCCATATGAAGGAAGCTTTAATGACCAGGTATGGGTTAACTCCGGAGCTATATAGACAGAGGTTCAGGGAGACCAAGAAGATCCCTGAGAGTACGTATGTGGAATATGTGACCTTTTTCTGCAGAGCGCTGGATGGTTGGGTGAAGGGTAGCAAAGTGAATGATTATCAAGGGCTGCTTGATTTAATAGCATGGGAGCACTTGTCCAGTCAATGTTTTCCTGAGCTACGCCAGCACCTGATTGATAGCAAGCTGTCCAACCCGAGGAAGCTTGCTGAGGAGGCGGACCGCTGGCTCAGCACCAGGGTCCACAAGGGTCAAGTGGGAGACTCCGCCAAAGGTGGGCAGGGTCCCCAGCAGAAGAGTGGGGGGGACAAGGGTAAACAGAAGGGGTTCCAAAAAGGCCCCCAAAGTAATTCCCAAGGGAACCAGCAGAAGGGTTCTCAGCCTCCCCCACCCCCGCAGCAGAACGGGGCCCCGACAGGTAGACCTGTTCCGAAGGGGCCCTTCAATTGTTATAAGTGTGGTGACCCGGGTCACATTGCCTCTGATCCTAAGTGTCGCCTGTTTGGTAAGACCGCACCCACTGGTGCTCCACCCCGGCAAGTAGCTAGTGTTAACTTTGGGGAGGAGGTAGCAGTCCAGGAGGGTGGGGGTCCCGGGCAGATGACCCTAGTCTCGCTAGGAGACAGTGAGATGGTCCCTGTAACCTACCTGCCCTCTAACACTAAGAAATATGGGCAAGTGGTGACCATCAATGGAAAGAAGGTTGAGGCTCTTAGAGATACAGGAGCCAGCGTGACCTCGGTGAGGCAACACCTGGTGTCTCAAGAGCAAATTGTACCCAATGCCTACTGTAGGGTTGTCAATGCTGACAACGTAGAGAGTCGTTGTCCAATGGCTCAAGTTCCCTTTGAGTGGGGGGAGGTCTCTGGTACTCTACAAGTCGCTGTGAGAACTGACATGCCTGTAGACTGTCTGCTAGGGAACGACCTGGAGAGTTCCCCTTGGGAAAAGGTGGAGAAGACCACGCATCTGAGGATGGTGGGTCTACCCGACTGGGCGTGCGTGACCACCCGGTCCATGGCAGCCAGTAGGGGTGTTGAGAGGGTCCTGGAGCCTGAGGGAGAGGTCCAGGAACCGGCCTTAGGGAGAAGGCGCAGGAGGCGCGGGAAACCGGCCCCCGAAGTTCCCACGGCCCAGGAGGAAGCAGACCCTGAGGGGGATGCTCTGGAGCCTACCGGGGAACAGATTGCCGAACTGGGAGATCTGCCTGAGCTGACCCATTGGCAGCAAGAAGGAGGTCCCTCCAGGGAGGAATTCTGCAGGGAGCAGAAAGAATGCCCTTCTCTCGTAGGTATGCGGCAGCAGGCTGCAGACCAGGCCAACGGTGTTCAGGCCAAAACACACTACGTGTACTGGGAGAGTGACCTCCTGTATTCCGAGCCTAAGGCTGCTGAACCTGGGTCAGCCCGTGTGCTGGTGGTACCCCAGAAGTTCAGAACCTTCCTACTGGGGCTGGCTCACGATGTGCCCTTAGCAGGACATTTGGGGATGGACAAGACCTATGACAGGCTTGTCACCCACTTTTACTGGCCCCAAATGCATAAGAATTCAGATTCCTACTGCAGAACCTGTCAGACTTGCCAGGCAAGTGGTAAGAGCGGAGGGAAGCACAAGGCTCCTCTGCAACCTTTCCCTGTGGTCGGTACGCCATTCCAACGAGTGGGTATTGATATTGTGGGGCCTCTGGATCCCAAGACAGCCCTAGGCAACAGGTTCATCCTGGTCTTGGTGGACCATGCCACCCGGTACCCTGAAGCCATCCCTCTGAGGACAGTGACGGCCCCCGTGGTGGGACGGGCACTGATGGGAATTTTCTCCCGAGTGGGATTCCCTCTAGAGGTGGTGAGCGACAGGGGGACCAATTTCATATCCACATATATGAAATCCCTGTGGAAGGAGTGTGGGGTAACTTACAAGTTCACCACTCCTTACCACCCCCAAGGAAATGGGTTGGTTGAGAGATTCAACCGAACCCTCAAAGGCATGATCATGGGCCTGGACGGTCCAATGAGGCGTAAGTGGGACGTCCTCTTGCCATGCCTGCTCTTCGCTTACCGAGAGGTGCCGCAGAAGTCTCTAGGGTTCAGCCCCTTTGAGCTTCTGTATGGTCACCCGGTAAGAGGACCTCTGAGTTTGGTAAAGGAAGGCTGGGAGCAATCTCCCAGGAAACCTCCCCAGAATGTATATAGTTACATGCTGGCCTTCCGAAACCAGACTCGGCGTTTCAGGCAACTTGCTGAGGCAAATCTGGAAGCCAGCCAGGAGGAGATGAAGCGGTGGTACGACCGGAATGCCACTCTGGTAGAGCTTCAACCTGGACAAAAGGTGTGGGTCTTGGCCCCAGTGGAGCCGTGTGCACTTCAGGATAAGTGGACAGGTCCATTTGAGGTTGTGGAGCGCAAAAGTCCTATCACCTACTTGGTGGACATGCAGACTCCCAGGAACCCTTTGAGGGTCCTACATGTTAACCGCCTTAAGCCCCACTTAGAGAGGACCGAAGTGGGCATGCTGCTGGCCACTGATGATGGAATGGAAGAGGAGACCGAGCCCCTTCCTGACCTCTTAGTGGCCTCTGAGAAAGATGGGTCAGTGGATGGAGTTAACCTCTCACCCACCCTGACGCCCGAACAACAGGAAGATTGCCGCCACTTGCTGGGACAATTTTCCGACCGATTCTCCCTGATTCCTGGTGTCACAGATTGGTGCGTCCATGATGTGGACACAGGAGACAGCTTACCTGTGAAGCACAAGGCTTACAGGGTAACTGACAGGGTCAGAGCTTGCATCAAGGAGGAGGTCTCCAAAATGCTTGCGCTAGGGGTGGTTGAGTCCTCCAGCAGTCCTTGGTCCAGCCCCGTGGTCTTGGTCCCAAAGGCTGCTGCGCCGGGAGCCACACCTGAACTCCGGTTCTGTGTGGACTACAGAGGACTCAATTCAGTCACGAAGACTGACGCGCACCCCATCCCCAGAGCTGATGAGCTCATTGATCGGCTGGGGGCTGCCCGGTTCCTCAGTACGTTTGATTTAACGTCTGGGTACTGGCAGATCGCCTTGACCGATGGGGCCAAAGAGAGGTCCGCATTCTCTACACCAGATGGGCACTTCCAGTTCCGAGTCATGCCATTTGGGATGAAGAATGCCCCTGCCACCTTTCAGAGGTTGGTCAACCAGGTACTGGTTGGGCTGGATGCGTTCAGTGCCGCCTACCTGGATGACATCGCCGTGTTCAGTGCCACCTGGCCTGAACACCTGCGCCACCTCTGGGAAGTGTTGATGGCGCTGCGCCGAGCAGGCCTCACGATCAAGGCAAGCAAGTGCCAGATCGGGCAGGGTTCCGTGGTGTACTTGGGACACCAAGTGGGGAGTGGCAAGGTGGCACCCTTGCAACCCAAAATTGAAACCATCCTGGCTTGGGAACCCCCCAAGACGCAGACCGCAGTGAGGGCCTTCCTGGGGCTCACTGGGTACTACAGGAGGTTTGTCAAGGGCTATGGAACGATCGTTGCCCCCTTGACAGAGCTGACTTCGAAGAAGCAGCCCAGGAACGTGATTTGGACTGACACCTGTCAGAAAGCTTTCGACACCCTGAAGACGGCCATGTGCACGGCGCCCGTGCTCTTGGCCCCTGACTTCTCCAAGGAATTCCTAGTCCAGACAGACGCTTCAGAGCATGGTGTAGGGGCTGTTCTCTCACAGATGACTGAGGAGGGCTGGGACCAACCCGTAGCCTTCATCAGTAGGAGGTTACTTCCACGGGAAAGTAGGTGGAGTGCAATTGAGCGAGAAGCATTTGCTGTGGTCTGGGCGCTGAAGAAGCTAAGACCCTACTTGTTTGGGTCTCACTTCCGGGTTCAGACGGACCACAGGCCCCTCAGATTGTTGATGCAAATGAGGGGTGAGAACCCGAAGCTGTTGAGGTGGTCCATCTCCCTACAGGGTATGGACTTTACGGTGGAACACCGTCCTGGTACAGATCACGCCAACGCTGACGGTCTGTCCAGGTATTTCCGCCTTAGTGACGAGGAACCCCCTGGGCAAGGGTAGTTCTCCCCACATTTCAGCTGGAGGGGACACGTGTTAGACCTGGCACCTTGGCGTGAGTTCCCCTTCCACTTTTTTGATGGTGTGCCTCGATTGTTTTGCTGGTGTTGTCCGCTCAGGGCACTGCGCCACGGCTAATCCGTGCCGCAGTGCAAGTGCTCCCTAGGTAAAGTGTACCTGTAATTGATGTCCATGATTGGTTTATTGGATTCACTGTCAGTCCCCAGTAGAGTGCACCAGGGGTGCCAGGGCTTGGGAATACCAATGCTGCTGGTGGGCTTGCAGCGCTGGTTGCGCCACCCACGGAAGCGGCCTTGTAAAATGTGTCTAGGGTCGGCCACCGCAGACCCTGTGCGCGGTCCGGGACCGTCGCGCTGACTGCGCAAGTGCCCCCACTTGCCAGTCCCTAAACCTTCCCTTACCTACATATTAGCCACCCCTCTGGTAGGCCCAAGGGCAGGGTGCATTGTAGGCATAAGGTAAGACATGCCCTGGTGTGTGTGGCATGTCTTAGTAGTGAATTACAGCCCTTTCCGTTCTTCACTATTGAAGGCTACCTGCTCTCCATAGGCCAGAATGGGCTGCTGGGATCACGCCAACGCCGTGACCCCAGTGGACTCAGAGAGCATGGTAGAGTGTCAAGTTTGGTATGCCTGAACTCAGAATAATAAAATACTTCTTGTAGTCAAGTTTATTTTAATATCCTGGGTTTGTAAATACTACTTTTAGAAAGTTAGTATTTACTGACCTGACCATCTCAGTCCGCCTCTGCTGTGTGTGTGTGTGTTCTGCCTAGCAACAGTAGGAGCAGGGTGGGGGGATCCCCAGAGACAGGTTGGCTGCCAGGTGGTGGGTAGAGAGATTACACCTGGATGGGTGGGAGGAGTACACCTTGACTCTTGAATAGACCTGTGCTCTGCCACCACAAAGCCGGCGCCACCCCCTGTGGGGCGGCTGATGTCTCTGCCCTGCTGCTGAAAGGAAAGAGCAGAGTCACCATAACAAAGTGCTCCAGAACTGGACTGAGCCAGGCCTAGGCCCCCTGGCGCTAAAGAACAAAAGAATCATGGTATAAAAGTAGGAGCCTGGCTCCTAAGAAATCAGAATCCTGTTTTACCACAAAGAACCTCTGCCCGACTAGAAGGAGAAGAAGACGCCGGAGGAGCTGGCCTGCTGCTTGCCTTGCTGAGAAAGGAGAGGAAGAGACTTACTGAAAAGACTTTGCTACTTTGTGCTTGAACATTCTCCAAGGGCTTGAACTGAGCTTGCCCCCTGAACTGAACCCCAGGAACAGTGGGTTCTCTGTGCTTCTTGCTCATCCTCCAATTCGAGCCGTGTGGGCATCCCGCTGGAAAAGAGACTGCGCCCCTCATCACCCCTCCTAGGGTCGTGACACTCAGAAGCTCGCCTGCCTCAAACCCGTGAGGGCCCCGCTCCGTCCCGAGCCGCTCTCTGTCCCCGGGCCAGGCCGCCTGCATCCCTGTCACCGCCTGCTACTGGAGCGCGCTGACCGCGCTATCACCCCTCCTGCCGGAAGCCGTCCGACGACTGTGATCTACGCCGGGTCATCCAGCTGCACTGACTGTGCCCTGTGGCCCCGCTTCGCTGACCCCGGACATCTCAGGCCGCGCCGCCCCCGCTGTGGAGACCCTCCTGCACCGCCGTGCTAAAGGGTCGCTGGCCGCGCCTGCCTACTTGCCCACATCTGCTGATTGAGGACCCAAGAACACTTCCCAAGCTGAGAGTCGCACCGACCTGTGCCGACTCTCCACATCAGGAAAGAAGTTCCAGTATCGGGCTCGGGGCCCGCAACGCCTTATTTCCCCGTTCGCAGGAGTCGATCTCTGTGAGTACTGGAACTACAAGTAAAGAGACTACAAAGTATCCATTTGAAACTACGAACCCAGAACATTTGCCTACTGTATAACCTGGTGGCCTAGCGAAAACGTTATTGGTCTTGTGATAAGTCTGTTGAGATATACATACCTTATTTTTACATAAAGGATCGTATTTTTATATATATCCAAGTCTGGTGTCCGTTTCTGGGGGGATTGATGTATTTACTGTGTGTACGATTGTAAGTGCTTAACCAACAACGCCTGAGGAATCGCCTTGGCTGCTCACGCCACGCACCTAGAGGGTGAGCAAGGGTCATTCGCGAGGGGTTATCCTGCGCCCTGACGTGGAGGAGAGGGTTCCTGCTTGACACAAGGGCAACCTTGCGCCAACCAGAGATCCCCGACTCTAACACACACACACCCACACAGCACTTATGTATCCAGCAATAACAGAGCCAGTTCCACACACAGTTGCATACCTTTACAGTCATTAATACAGCTAGTAAGCAATACATACAACCACTTACACGCATATATATATAAACCCATAGCGGTACTAAGAAAGATAATCATATAGTGATATAGTTACACTCAGATTGACACTCTTAGTCACTCATCCAGACAAGTAACCCTTTAAACATGTGTTGGGCCTGCTAATGCAGAGCCTTTGTGTGCAGTTTTACTGTCAGGTTGACTTGACATTGATAACTAATTACCAGGCCTAAAACACTCCTTCTACTAGATGTAAGTTAACCTTAAGGTAGGCCATAGGTAGGCCATAGGGTTGGGTGCTATATGTTTATAAGCTAAGACATATCATTTCAAGATTCAGTGGTGAGGTACGTGCACACTTACAGACCCATACAACCAGTTAGACATTAAGTCTCTCACCAACACTGTGACTCACATACCTATTAACAAAAGCATGGATCCATTCACACACCCAGTCAGACAAAGGAGGAGGTACTTATACATTCAGTCACATAGGAGTGCACTAATACCCGAAGGTGTCAAGGTGCTAGGCAGACAGAGGAGAATAAAGAAGCACATAGCTGCCCACTAGGATGAGAAAAACCATGTTTTTAGCAATATTTTGTAAGTCAGAAGAGAATCCGCGTTGGAGATGATGGCAGGTAGAGAGTTCCAAAGTTTGGCGGCCGCTACAGAAAATGAGCGACCATCCCATCTGGCCCTGCCCACAGATTCACTCATACACTCCCACAGCACTTACATATACAGTAGTAATAGAATAGTTACATACTGCAATGTTCAGTAACACACTCAGTAAAAAAATCTATCCAGCCACTTACATATAGATATACAGGCACAAAGAGATACTAACACAGCCAGTCATATAGTGAAATAATTACTTATACATACAATAACATACCCAAAGAGGGAGTCATACACGTATTTAGATATATACTCAAGTACTGAGACTTCTAGTGGCCCCTGCAGAAAACATGCCTATTGCCTGCTACTACAGAGCCTGCATGTGTTGGGTCGAGTTGACATTGAAAAATCTCTTGGCAAGCTTTAAAGTTCTGTTTTTCTGCAAGTAAGGGACTCCTACAGTAGACTGTCAGTAGCCAATATGGCAGGGTGCTATGAACTTAGAAGGCAATCAATAATCAGGGAATTGTAGGCACGCTACTCACCTGTGAGGGTCTCAAGGGGCTGAGGGGGAGGGATCCACAGATCTGTTTAGCCGAAGAGTCAGGTCTTGAGGATCTTCCTGAAGGTGTTCAGGGAGGGGACGCGTCTGATGTCTGCCGGTAGCTCGTTCCAGGTCTTGGCTGCAATGTGAGAGAAGGATCTTCTGCCTGCTCTGGCTCTGTGAATATGTGGGTTTTCGGCCAGTGTGAGGTTGGTAGATTGGAGGTTTCTTTTGAGTACATGGAAGTTGATTCTGTCGTTGAGGTATTTGGGTCAGTTGTTGTGTAGGCATTTGTAGGCATGAGTGAGAATTTTGAAGGTGACTCTTTTTTCCACGTGGAGCCAGTGGAGTCTTCGTAGGTGCTGGCTGATGTGTTCATGCAGGGGGATGCCTAGGAGTCTGGCAGCGGTGTTCTGTATTGTCTGGAGTTTGCAGAGTAGGGACTTGTTGATGCTACCGTAGAGTGTGTTTCCATAGTCCAGTCTGCTGGTGATGAGTGCGTTGGTGACTCTCTTCCTTGACTCAGGGGGTATCCATTTGAAGGTCTTGTGGAGGATGCGGAATGTGTTGAAGCAGCTGGAGGTGATGGCATTGACCTGTCGGTTCATGGTGAGTGATGAGACGAGTACAATGCCGAGGTTTTTGGCATGGTCTGAGGGGGTAGGAGGGCTTCCGAGGGCAGTCGGTCACCAGGTGTTGTCCCATGCTGAAGGGGTGGTTCCAAGGATGAATACTTCTGTCTTCTCGGCCTTGAGCGTCAGGCAGCTATTGGTCATCCAGATTGCGATGTCCTGCATTCCTTTCTGGAAGTTGAGTTTGGTATTGGTGGGGTCTTTGGTGAGGGAAAGTATGAGATGGGTGTCGTCAGTGTAGGATATGATGTTGAGGCCTTGTTGTCGGACAATGGCTGCGAGGGGGGCCATGTAGATGTTGAAGAGGGTGGGGCTCAGTGATGACGCCTCTGGGACTCCGCAGGTGATTTTCATGGGATCGGAGAGGAAGGCTGTCAGTCTGATCCTTTGGTTTCTTCCGGTGAGGAATGATCGGATCCAGTCCAGGGCTGTTCCTTGTATGGCGGCTTCGTGTAGTCTGGCGACTAGTGTGCCGTGGGAGACGATATGTATGGCCGCTGATAGGTCGAGTAGGATGAGGGCTACAGAGTCACCTTGGTCAAGGTGGGGGTGCAGATGTCATCTGTGGCGGTGAGTAGGGCGGTGCTGTGGTTGCTTCGGAATTCAGATTGGGACGTGTCAATTCCCTGTTGACTGTTTCTCTGCAACTTTGGCTGCGAAGGGGAGGAGTGAGATGGGCCGGTAGTTCTTGAGTTCGGAGCAATCAGCCATGGGCTTCTTGAGCAGGGGCCTGACTTCTGCACGTTTCCAGTCATCTGGGAAAGAGCCAGTTTTGAAGGTGGTGTTAATGGTGTGTTGTAGTTCAGGTGCAATGGTGGCCGCGGCTCTGTGGTAGATGTGAGGAGGGCAGGGGTCAGTGGGGGCCCCCGAGTGGATGCCTTACATGGTCGAGGCGGTGTCTTCGGTCGTGATCAGTGTCCAGTTGTTCAAACAGAGGAATTTAAAATGGCAAGAAAGGAACAGAGGAGAGAAATACAAAAACAACAATATGAATTGTGAAAAACTGAGAACAAAAAAAGAGATTAATGACAGAACTTAGAGGGGAAAAAACTTCTGGTGAGAGAACTAAGGAGTTTCTTTAAACAGTATTTAGAAAAATGAAAAAATGTGGAAAATGATGTCAACAAAAAGAAAACTTTAACACCAACTCGGAAACAAAAAGGAATAAATCATGTTCAAAGTGGAAAATGACTTAAGATAACACCTGATCTGACAGCAAGGCAGAAAGAATTCCACCAAATAAGAAAAATTATGTTTAGATGTAGGGTAATGCAGAATTTGGTAAGAAATATAAAAGCAGTATAAGGGAAGAATGGCAGCATCAAAGCAAAAAGAACACGTAGAAGGTGTAGTAGTTAAAGCAAATGCCCTGAAGCGTAAAGTATTTATCTTGATAGTAAATAGAATTAGATCACTGGATTACACAGGGTTGCCTATGATGAAAATATGCCCAAAATTATTATTAATAGAAGTAACTTTTGGCACATTTTCAAATTAGAATGGAAACATACATCTAGTACTGAGGCTTTCTTTAATGAAGAAAGCTACTTCAGGGAGAAAACATTATTGCATGCAGTTGAAACAACTGGACAATGCAATAAGGTAAAAGATGGTATTTTGTTTTCAAAAGAGGAGATGGTTCATAGAAATGTAGAGAAGGAGATAGCTCTAGAAGTACAAAGGAAGGCATAGACATGCTCCTGTGTATAAACGGGACTGTAGAATTATTTGTAGTGTCCACGAGCAATCAACTGATATATTAGGGCTTTTCGAAGGAAATTTCCAAGTAAAAGTGTCAAACAGAAATTTACACTTTTGCAAGGTTTAGATCGAGGCAAAGTGTGGAAATAAATTCACAAGGACACTCATTGGCATGTCTATCCAAGAATGTGTGCATAAGCACCTTTCAACATTTTCCAAATGTTGTCTGTTCATCATACTAAAATGTGAAATTTAGTTAGAAGACTTTACTCTAAACCTCCTGCATTGGGTTTAGGACAATTAAACGAAGTACTTTTGTATGGTTCAGTATCAGAGATTGAAAAAGTTTGTGATGAGACTTATTTCAGTTTCTTTGGTTCTGAAGTAGAGTCTGGAGAAAATGAGAAGTTGGTGCATCCAGGTGTAGATGGATAGAACACAAATATTGTACTGATACATTTGTACAAGATATAACAAAGTTTATTGAAGTTTCTACAGAGAAATCAAACTTTGTTTGTATATATTGTCCACCCACTCGCTACAAAAGTCAAATTTGATAAGCAGATTTGTTCTCAAAAACTGAGCAAGAAAACAGACATAAGTGGCTAGAATTTGCTACGTATTTATTTATGGAGGAACGGTTCGATATGTCAACACAGCAGATTACAGGTAAGTATTGCTATGACAAATTAGAGGAGAACTAAATGCCTGCAAGAGCAAAACATAATAAGCTAGATTTTCTTTGAATTTCAGAGGAAGTTCATCATCTAAATGTTAATGAAACAATACTGGCACAATCTATACATCTATTTCAAGCAAACCAAAGACAGGGAAACTACCACGGGCTGAACTACAAAAAGGCCTTAAAGGTAGAGTTGTATACTTGCCTTTGGATTTTTAAATGCAGTGATACTGTGGGTGCAGAGAGAGATACAGATGAACCGCTTATTATTCTAGTGAATGATGCGTCCACAAAAATCAAAAATATCGGGCAAGAATTAGTGGTTGTGAATAAGGTGAAGAATGCTACATTCTACCTCAAACAAAACAAAATAATGTGTATACAAAGATGTAGATGTTCTTACAGATGTAAGTTACATCGAGGATGAAATTTTACCTTCAAGTGGGCAGTTTGAAAAAGTGGATGGAACTAAATGTGAACAAATATATGAGCACGGCAGTATTCATCACTACATTCCAAAGATGTTATGGTAGATGCTATTGATTTATGCCATATGAAATAAGCTGAAGGAGCTCCTATTAGTATCCAGGAGAAAAGTTTAGAAGCTCGTTGTTTTCAACAACTATTTCCAACTGGAGTAGGCGGACTGTATGATGACTGTCCAGTTCAAATACCAGCAGCTGAGTATAGCTCAACGATATTATATTCTAAAGACCCTAGAATTTGTTAAAATATTCCATATATATTCCACCTGTTATTTGAAAGAGAATTGTCTGAACTATTCTATGCTGTTAACCATATTCTCGAGACAGGAGTTAATCTACAAAGTATGTCCACAAGAGTCTTTCTCAACAAATTTGATGGAAAGGATGAGAAGTTGGAATACAATTTGATAAATTAGATGGCATGCCAATGTGGCACTAATGAATATTGGTATTGTCGTCATGGTGAACTGCAATGTATGTTACTGAATTGAGGAGCTCCTAATTAGTTTGTGACCATCAGTTATTTAGAGAATGCATGGGATGACTTAATTGACTTTTTGAGAGAAGTAAACAGTAACATTAAGGACATCAATATGAAGACACCGGGGAGAACTTTGCTCTTTTGATCCTATAAATGTTTGTAGGTATTTTAACCATCGATTTCAAGCTATGCACGTGTTGATCTGCAAAAAAAGAATCTACCTCTTGTAGAAGTCACTGATTTCTTTTGGTGCAAAGAGTACTAAGCAAGAGGCGTTCCTTATATTCATATGTTGTTGTGGAATAAAGATGCACCAAAATTTGGAACAGACACAGATGAGTCTGTACTTTCTCTCATAGAGCAGCATGTTACATGTATCATCCCAAAAGACAGTGATGAAAATAGCTAAAACAGCAAGTTCTGCATTTTCAATCACATAGATGTGGGAACTACTTTTGGTGGAAGAACAGTCCTGTCATTCTGAAAATGTTGAATAAGCTTATGGATATTCAGTTTGTTACTGACAACTCCATAGCTGTTGCTCATTATGTTACTTCTTGCTTAATGAAAACTGGAAAGACGGAGATGAATGAGATGTGGGAAGAGATTTCTACTGAAAAATCTTTGACAAAGAAACTCTATAGCTTCAGCTTGAAGATGATTTCACAGAGGGAGATTTAGTCCTATGAATGATGTGATCAGTTGACTTCAGCTAGTTTGTACTCTAAGTCAAAGGGATTTGTTTGGGTAGGTCTAGGCCTAGCATGAACACAAATTAGAGTGTTGAGGTCTGTTAGAAAATGAGTCATTAGTTGTGTGGCCTGCACAAGTAATGGGTCTACATTTGTCCTCCACTGGCAACCAAGCACCCCATTGTAGTGCTAGACTCATAAGGCAGCTTTGCAGAGCAGCCCATGGCCTACTCAAGGATGGTGGTGTGGACTAGTGACCACCATTCACAGATACACAACAATAACACTTAATAAATGATTGTCCAGTCTGTGCTTTTCTTTAGAAAAAGGAAAAGTACATTTATTACACACACACTACTCAAAACTATGTAGCAATTTACAAAAATACACAAGTCGATGGAATTACTTTTGGATGATATTGAGTAAACATTCTTATCTCTCCCTAAAGAGGTGTCTAGTATCACAGCTCACATGCCTAAACATTATCCTGTCTCTAAATGCCACAGGATGAACATAACTTGGAGTAAGAGCACTTAATACTGGCACCAAAGTGAGTGGCTGTCCACCTCATTAGTTCAACAAGCATTTCACCATAGGTATACATGCAATAAGTACATATAACCATGACTAAGTAATACATCATGCAAACTTTAATAACTAGTGGCTCTCCTTATTGAAATAAAGCATTACGTTAGCAAGAATCTATGTCTAAGCATGACTGGGAGTGCAGTGTACTCCTAGAATAACGCAATTCAATCACATTTATAATTACAATACTGTGCAATTATAATCAGTCACCTAGAAGGTTCTTACAGCATACACGTTGAAAATGTTCATGTTAGAAATGGGGTCTCTGTGTGGAAGTAGTTTTCACCCTGTCCAAGTAGGGACCCTCACACTAGTCAGGGTTAGGGGATTACACAGCTAAAATAATCCCTGCTCACCCCCTTGCCAGCTTGTCACAAGCAGTCAGGCTTATCTCAGAGGCAATGTGTAAATCATTTGTACATACACACACAGTAACACAGTGAAAACACTACAAAAGGAGTCCACTGAAGTTTATACAAATAATCAATATGTATCTGAATAAAACAAAACCAAAATGACAAAAATCCAACATACAAATGTAAAGAGATCACTTTTCAAAGGTTAAATCATTTCACTCCGTAGAAATCTATGGATGCATCACTTTTAGCGAAAAAGTACTTTGGATGCATCAAAATTGAAAGACGAAACATGCGCAGGGGAGGTGAAATGCCAGAACAGAAAAGCAAAGCGATGCATCGGTTCCTTTCTCCCAGGGGAGGTAATGCGTTGATTTGTTATTGTCAGCAGTTACTGTCAGCAGAGGTGATGCGTTGGTTCCTTACTGGAAGGGGAGGTGATGCACAAAGTATCCGGACACCCTGCCTTGATTCCTTACTGCTGGGCAATGTTGATGAAGAAAATGGCATCCAGGGATGGTGCGTCAAAAATCAAGATGCACTGTGTCAATTCCACAGACATGAAGCAGGATATGCATTGGAGTTGGAGGGGTGCATCATTAACTTCCATGATGGGAAAACGCATGCTGCGGCGTTTCTTCTGATGTGCTGTGATGAAAAGCTTGGGCCTGCAGTGAAAGCCGTGGTCGATGCGCTGATCAGGAACCATGCTCCAGTACTGGCAGCGGTGATGCATCAACGTTTGTAGAGATGCGTCAATAAAAACAGACTCCGGGCATCGATGCATGGATTTGCTCCTTCAGTTTATCAGATTCCACTTACAAGGGCCCAGGGACAAAATTTGGCACCACTGGGCAAGTCAGGACTCACAGCAGAAGAGCCCAGGCATGATGGCTCAGGCCTTCATAAGGTGTCCGGACCATGGGGACGGGCCATCACAGTGCATGGGGTGGGAGCAACTCTAAAATGGCGTAGAGCACGTGCACCCAGTCTTTTTTATTGGTAGGGTCTCGTTTCCTGTGATGCCTGCGCTGGATGGGTGTGGTCTGGGTGTATACCAGCCGCGAGGGAGTAGCTGTGGCATACTGACAACTAGACCTTTGACCAGCAGATCACTACAATGAAAATCTGGGCCATGTAGCGTTGTTGTCCTTCCCTGTAAGCGTAAGCAGAGTGGGCTGGCCTGGCGTATGCCAATCCTGCGTGAGGCTATGAAGAATGACTCCGGAGCTATGGGCATGGCTCCATCGTGAGCTGTATGAGGAATCAACTGATGCAGCACTGTTGCCATATTGGGCTAGATCACATGCAATTGGGCTATATTTTTCCCGGTTGTGCGGTAAAACTTTGGTTTGTGCTAGTTGCCAGATTATAAATATATATACAGTGCTCCAGCAAAGTAGTATGTTAACCCCTTCCATGCTCATGACGGAACGGTTCCGTCATGAGCCACGGTTGAGCTGTGCTCATGACGGAACCGTTCCGTCATGGGCCCGCCCGCGCACGAACCCTTCAGCACCGCGGCGGAATTCGCCCAGCGCTGAAGGGGTTAAAGCGCTTTATTAGACAAATATTTACTTGGCAGTCTGCTGCAACATCAATTCCAATGCATTCACCGCCTGCTTGACGATGTCCCTGCCCCTCCTTCCTTAAAGTAGCAATATTGGGCTACCTTGGGCTACTTTTTGGTTGGCTTTAGGGTAGAGAATTCTTAAAAATCTGGCAACACTGGCATGCAGATGTTCTTTTTGTAGTGCAAACGTCAATATATCACTCTGTGAGCCAAGTGCCACAACATGGCCAACGTGGAAGGTACGGGGAATCACTGACCCTACATTCATCCATAGTTCCACACAAATAAGATGGTGGACATGACACATCTGTGTGAATGTGAATGTTAATTGCACATTCAGTGGAGTATTGCAGCTGTAGCAATACAGGACCGTGCAAAGCTCAAATTTCAGTTTTTGGGACATGGAGGGCAGCCAATTAGAGACAAGCTTGTTGTTGGAGTTACGCTGCGCCAGCATATGTACCTATACAATCAGTCCGCCAATCCCCATGCACTTATAAATTCACTATACACTCTCCTTGCACTACTCTAATCATCCAGTCTCTACGTACGTACTTGTACAATGACCGAGACAAAGTTACATAACCAAAGTTTTCTCCCACTGACAAAGGTAAGTTGGTTGCATACTCTGTCCAGAGCACAATGTAATGTGGTAGGGCCCAGGGGCAGCATGTTGCATACATAATGAACACACGGACACAGATAGATAGTGGAACTGGGCACGGGCATGTGCGCTCGACTCCTTTTTATTACCAGGGTCACATGTCCAGTAACGTCTGTGCTGGATGGGTGTGGGGTGAGTGTAAGCCAGCCCTCCGGTAATGGTTGGTGCTGGCAACAAGTACAACAGGAATAATTGGATCACACACAGAGATTCAATCATAAACGGTGAATGATTTGTGCTGCACTAAGTTAGGCGACCAGATGTGAGATAATACACAAAAGATTCTATCGTAAAGGGTTCATGACTTGTGGTACACTGAGGTAGGGGCAGCAGATCTGAAATCATACACAAAAGATTCTATCATAAAGGGTCCATGAGTTGTGGTGCACTGAGGTAGGGGCATCAGAAGCATTCCACGTGCGCACAGCTAGCGATGATGCGTTGTCTGGGAGGGTCGCACTAGTAGCAATGTCTGTTGCCTACTGGACTGCGTCATCTGCAATCGCAACTCGATCTGAATTATGAGCCCTGCAGTCCACAATATAGATGGAAGGCAGTAGTCAGCACAGACATCGAGGAATGCTTTTTGCCACTTGCTCCTGACAAAATCCGAGGACATAGAGTACAATTCTGTCTGCAATTAATAAATCATGTCTCAATGTACATTGTGATCTCTGCTGACCACAGTGTAGGCCGGAGGCAGCTGTCAGCAAAGGCCCACAGCCATGTGGCGTTGACTTTATCTGCACAGATTGGGAGCATTTGGTTTTCTTAATCGATTATAGTCTCTTACACAATTTGTATCGGAACTAATCTTTAGTTGTGAGCCCTGCTGACCGCAGTGTAGACCGGAGGCAGTGGTCAGAGAGGGCCCACAGCCACGTGGCGTTGACTTTATCTGTATAGTTAGTGGTAGGTGTGGCGCTCAGCGTGTGCACAGCCAGCGATGATGCGTGGTGTGGGCGGGCCGCACTGGGAGCAATGTCTCTTGCCTACTGGACTGCGTCATCTGCAATCGCTACTCCATCTGAATTGTGAGCCCTGCTGTCCGCAGTGTAGATTGAAGGCAGTAGGCAGCACAGACATCGAGGAATGCTTTTTTTGACTTCCTCTTGAGAAAATCCAACTAAATAGAGTACAGTTCACTCTGCAATAAATAAATCAAAACTGAATTTGAACTGTGAGCTCTGCTGTCTGCAGTGTAGATTGCCATTCAGTGTTCCTTTGGACTTGCAAGATGAATTTGGTCATTGTACTAAAGCTATAATTGATGTCAAAAAAGTTCTTGAAGCAAGGATGCTAAAAAGATATTATTTAGGTTTTGAAGACGTTGTAGTTAGTTGCCTACTGGACTCTGTAATTAATGAATCAAGAATCAATTTTAATTGTGTGTCCTGCTGACAGCAGTGTAGGCCAGAGGCAGTGGTCAGCAAGGGCCACAGCCACATGGCATTGAGTTGAGCTGCATACTTAGTGGCACCTGAAGCAACCAGCATGTGCGGAGCCTGCGATGATGCGTGGTCTGGGCGGGCCGCACTGGTAGCAATGTCTTTTGGCTAATGAATTCTGCTTTAATAAGGCTACGTGGCGATGACTTGTGGTGCAGTGAGTTAGTGGCACCTGAAGCACTCAGCGTGGGCGCACCCTGCAATGATGCGTGGTCCGGGCGGGCTGCACTGGTAGCAATGTCTTTTGTCTAATGAATTCTGCCTGAGAAAGGCCATGTGGTGATGACTTGTGTGCAGTGAGTTAGTGGCACCTGAAGCACTGGGCGTGTGCGCACCCTGTGATGATGTGTGGTCCAGGCGGGCCACACTGGTAGCAATGTCTTTTGTCTAATGAATTCTGTCCTAATAAGGCCATGTGGCGATGAGTTAGTGGTACCTCTGGCGCTCAGCGTGTACACAGCCTGCGATGATGCGTGGTCCGGGCGGGCCGCACTGGGAGCAACGTGTCTTGCCTACTGGACTGCGTCATCTGCAATCGCGACTCCATCTGAATTGTGAGTCCTGCTGTCCGCCATGTAGATCGAAGGCAGTAGTGTGTACAGACATAACTCTGTGGTGCTGAGCCTCTGTGTCCGCAGGGGGCTTGTGTTGAGGAGGTCCGCGGTCATGGCAGCAGCCACGTGGCAGGGTGAGGGCCACCACTCTGGCAGACGCGTTGGCCTTCACACAAGTGAACCACGCCCAGAGCCCCAGCCTATTTATTCACACTTCTACGCTGGAGTGACGTACATTGGACCAGCCCACTGTGCTTCTGCTTACAGGGGACGATGACACAGGTACATGACCGAGATCTTCCCCACTGCCTGAGGTAACATGGTTGTGTCCACTGTCCACAACACTACAAGCACCAGCAGTATATGAACAGATGGAGAGATTTGTGCTCTGCATAGTGAGGTCTGTCCAGCACATCACCGCTACACTTGGTATTGTGTGCATTATTATTGGTGGGTGACTTGCGTCCTTCACACATGTTTGGTTGCCACATCTTGCAACATTCAGCTATTGTGTGGCTGAGGGGCCATGCCGTTTTTGGAAGGTTCGCTGTCCTGTTGTGCGCTGCCTCGGTAGTAGTAGGGGGGGACCGGGGGGAGGTCCTGAGGGTGGTGGCAGTGGGCTTTATGGCCTTCTTGGGTGTGGGAGGTGCATGATCAGTAGCTCTATGACATGTGTTGGTCTTCAGATGTGATTCTGGGCTGGGCTCCCTTTCACAATGTAGGTAGTCGTCCTACTTTACACTAGTAAAAGGCAGATGTTACATTCCTACTGCTAACGCAGCTTATTGCCTGTTTTTGGATCGCACCACAGATTTGGCTGCTCGGCGAAAATATCGGGAAGTGGTGTTTTCGTGTTATTTTTGCATAGGAACGCCTACTGTGCATATTATTAGCGTTAGTTGTTGCTCTCATTTGTGGTGATTGTTTTGGGCAGAAGCTATCGCTGTAAAACTGGCGATATCAGCTGTTTTCACCAGGTTGAGAATGGAATGATAATTTAAAATCACTTAAAAAACTATAGGTTTAATGAACATTATATTTAGAAATAACCATTTAAAAAACCTTTGAAATTCACTAAAGAAACCATAGGTTTCGGGGACGTTATAGTTACAAATTATCATTTAAAAAACCTTAGAAATTCACTGAAAAAACCATAGGTTTCAGGGACGTTATAGTTAGAAATTAGCATTTAAAAAACCTTAGAAATTCACTGAAAAAAACCCAGGTTTTAAGGACATTTATAGTTAGTTGGACATTTCACTCATACAAAACCAGAGAACTTCGGCCCTTATAGTTAGTTCAGCTAACTATATCTCGTGCCCCCGCAATGAACTGCTGATGACATCACATGTTACATCATTCATGACATGGTCAGTGACATCACTGATGACATCACTGATGACATCTCAAACAACATCACTGATGACATCACTGATGACATCATTCACATGATAATCTGATTCACCTCCTCCTACCCTGATATAAACTTTGATTCACCAACTCTAAAATACAGACTACCATTTTCAAAAACATAGACACACCAATACCAGTTAGTACATACCCACTCACTAATTCCTATGTCTACCCACACATCCACACATTAACCCATACAGTCATTCATACATGCCGTCAACCATCAATACGGCATTATCATATGCACTCACATCTATACACACACTAACAAACCGCCACTCATCCATAGAGTTACTCACACACCTATACAGTAATACACACACCACCTCACTTATTCAAACATATACTAACACATACTTACACTCTTATACACTAACTAATACAAGTACACACTGATCCATACAACCACTCTCACAATCACTCACTCTCACATATAGTTATTTATATACTCCAACACTCACATATACTGCCTTTCACATATGCAGTTACTCACACATGTACCACCGAGGCATCCATTCACTCACCAACATACCCATACACACACTCACCTACCCATACAGCCCTTCACAGATGCACTCTTGAACCCATACACCCAGTGAATCATCTACTCACACATCTATGCACAGTCACCCCCCACCCACCCACCCACACACTCAGGCACTCATGCAGATACTCAGATAGCCAATCAATAACCCATATAGATCCTCATTTAGCTACTCACCAACCCATGCAACCACTTACACACCAACTGCCAAACTAAACTGTGTGAATTAGGGGTGGGCGGAATTTGCGTAATCGCGTTACTCAAATCTCCGCGAAACGGTAAAAAAATCTCCGCGAACACGTAGAAATTCCGCGAACATGCGGAATTGCTTGTTCGCGAAACTTTTTTCCTGTTCGCGATCGCTGTTTGCGTGCTCGGGGTTAAATATCTCGCGAACACGCATATTGAGAATGCGAACAAGCAAAAAATTTCGCGAAGTCGCGGAACGCAGCTTTTTTGGCAATTTCGCGTTCTCCGCGTAACGCGAAATTACCCAAATTCCGCAAATTCCGCGAACGGAACGGAATTTACCGCCCAGGCCTAGTGTGAATGTCTGTATCAGTCACTAACCCATGCATTCAGTAAGACACATTTAATCACTCACTTATACAGTCAGTCACACACCTACTAAATCATCCATCTAGACACTTATACACCCATTCATTCTTCAATACTCCTTGGCATATATATATATAAAACATATTTAAACTTTATAGAAACACACACAGTCACTGGATGATGTCATCAGTGATGTCATTTGAGATGTCATCAGTGATGTCACTGAACATGTCATGAATGATGTAATATGTGACATCATCAGCAGTGCATTGCGGTGGCATGAGTTATAGTTAGCTGAACTAACTATAAGGGCCGCATTTCTCTGGTTTTGTACGAGTGAAATGTCCAACTAACTATAACGTCCCTGAAACCTTTGTTTTTTTAGGGATTTCTAAGGTTTTTTAAATGCTAATTTCTAACTTTAACATCCCTGAAACCTCCGTTTTTTTTAGTGAAATATATATCAAAGAAAAGGTTGCCCTGTGAGAAGCCTCACATGCCAGGATCTCACACCATTCCACAGGCGGCAATGCAGACAGCATGCACCACGCGCTTCAAAGGCCATACGCATTTCAAGCTGTAGGAAATTCTTGTTGACTGGCACACAAAGGCAGGAGGCGGATCCAGAAGAACTACCAATTTATTGAAAATAAAGAGTCCCTTCTCTGTAGGCGCCTGTAGGCATGCTGGTCCATGTAGTCCATATATTGCCACTAAGGACTCAAACATTTCTCTCGCCAAGTGGCCTCCTCTCCTGCCCTTGTTAAAATCAAATTCCCTGTTGGGTGAATTGCGATCTGTGCACCGCTGTAATACTCCGCCAAATGTCACTGCGGGCGAGGCTCCTGACGTCCAAGGAGCGCTGGTGATTCCCAGCACTCAGGGTCCACCCGCAAGTGTCGGGGCTCCTCACGGCTCAGCAAGCCGCAATAACATCAAAGAAAAGGTTGCCCTGTGAGTATAATCAAGGATTTTGAATGGAAAGAAGGCTACTTATTAATCACGTTAGATGTATGTAGGCTTTATACCTCAATTAGACATACCCAAGGTATTTAAGCCTGCCAACATTTTCTAAGCTCTCGTTCCATCTCTTTTCTTAAACACAATGAGATGTTACTACAGATGATGACCTTTTGCCTGGAAAATAATTTCTTCATCTTTGATGGAGTCTTTTTCAGGCAAAAACAAGGGACAGCGATGGGCACCTGCTTTGCTCCCAGCTTCGCCAATTTATTTATGGGTTGCTGGGAGCAGCAGGTGTCTAAGACACAGCTTATGTACCGCAGCCATGTAAACCTTTGGCTGCGGTATATCGATGATCTTTTTATCATCTGGGGTGGGTCTGAGCTACAAGCGAATGAGTTCATCTCTGCATTAAATCAAAATGAGATGAATTTGAAGTTTGAAGGCACTGTGAGCAATCATAGTGTGGAATTTCTGGATCTACATATACAGGCTATGGATGATAAACTTGTTTCCAAGCTTTTTCAGAAATCCACTGCAGGCAACACCTTGCTATATGCAGACAGTGGTCACCCCAAAACTTTGATCCGCAGTATTCCTTATGGGGAATTCCTCCGAGCTCGGAGGAATTGCAGTCTGGACTTGGATTTTATTATGGAGAGTAACTGCATGACTCAAAGATTCTTAGAGAGAGGGTATACCCCTAGTGTTATTGAGGAGGCATTGACTAAAGCGAAGAAATTTACGCAAAGTGAGTTGTTGACACCTAAAGAGAAAGGGGATGAAGATATGAGTGATGGAGTTATAAGATTTATAACTACGTACCATTCCAACTCTTGGGAAATGCGTAACTGTCTGAACCAACATTGGAAAATTCTATCTACTGAAATGACACTGAGAGATAGGATAGGATCTGTGCCTAATATCACCTAAAAGAAGTCTGATTCCTTAAAAGATAAGCTTTGTAAGAACGAGGTGACCAGTGCTCACAGCTCTCATAGTGATATACAAGGGTTTTTTACCTGTATGTCTTGCAAAGCGTGTAAGTTCAGTACTAATGTGACAAAAGTTCATTATCCCATCAGCGACACAGAAAGGAATATAGGGAAACATCTTACTTGTTTGTCTGATTCTGTGTTTATGTTCTGGTTTGCCCTTGTGCTAGGAAATATGTGGGTAGCACGATGTTTACAGCAAAGAAACATGTTCTGGAACATCAAAGGGCAATCCAGAACAAAGACAGATTGTCAGCGGTTGCCAGATACTTTGAAGAATTTCATAAAAGCAATCGTGACTTATTGAAATTCTTTGTGATTGATAGGGTGGAGGCAACACGAAGAGGGGGAGACAGGATACGCAAACTTCGTCAATTAGAGTCAAGATATATTTTAGATTAGAATACCAAGATCCCTGAAGGCTTAAACTCTGAAGAGGAGATGTCTTGGCATTTAGGGGAATAACTTTTGTCTAGTCAGAGGGGTCTTTTTTGCCAATCTCTGTAACTAAAAAGACTATTTCTCTACTCTCACGAGCTCCGGATGTGTAGTGGAGGGTTTCTTAGCATTGAGGAATGAGAAGTTGGTTTTTTAACCCTTATAGGCTTTCATGAAGAATATGTAATATCCTTTCAATGATTTGGTGATGATCTGTTTTGAATTTATTATGTAATTCTGTGGAATCGTGTGTTTCAAACCTTCCATCAGTCATATTTGTGTGAGTGTTTGTGATGTTTTGTGGATTGTTTTCACTATGGCAGGCCTAATTGAATGACAAGAGTCCAGTCTTTTATGTGCATCTAAAGGTGATCTCCTCATTTGGATTTCTTTTCCTCTCCCTTTTGTTTCAGTTTCTATTGAACTGTCATGAGGAATGAAGAAGCCCTGGCTATTACGTCTTAAATTGGGAAAGTACCATTGTCCACTTGGACAGAATTGTATTTCGTTATAATTAATGTCTTGTAGCTTATAAAGATGGTAGAGAACTCATTACGTGGGAATTCTCACCCTACTCTGATTCATTTTATTAGTTGTTCTTGTTTTGGAACTTGGATATTGTTCTAACCCATTTGGGGATGCTGGTATGACACAGGAGCTTTGAAGATTTAAGCCCGACTCGGGCAGAAACTGATTATTTCAAGTTCGGCTTTATGACTGTTTGTGAGACAGTTTGGGGTTATTAAGCTTCTTGACCTCATATTTAATGTGATTATAGTGAATTAGTACATTAATACTTGGTACGATCTCCATTTTCGTTGGATGACATATTTAATTTTTATGTATTTAAATACGAGAGCAATGTCGGCAAATAGAATCATGTGGAGTTAGAGGAATCATTCTGAAAATGATATGAAAATGAACTTTTTGAGGTCCTATGTTGCACTTATATGACTGGGGATAAAACTCAAATTCAATGTGAATTTACAGTATAAGTTTGATTGACTTTCAACTAAAACTTTATTACCGGCAATCCTTTATTGTATGACAATACTGTTCTAAGATGGCCGCCATTATCGAGTTACAGCTTTCGATGTGAAAGTCTGTTGTTTATGTTTATGTCTATTACGTTGCATGTAACGATTATCCTTAAATATGTGGATTTTGGATTTATGTTTACCCGTGACCAAGGCGAGTTTCGCCGAAACGCGTAGGGTAATTTTCTGGCTGAGGCTTTGTAATATAAAATAAAACATGATCTTTCAATGACGGATGGACTCTGAGTGGTCATTGATTCCTGACAAGAGTGTGATTGATTATTTGGGCTGCTTCGGACCCATAGTTGCACCGACGCAGAAAGTATCCCGGCGCTTCCGAAGAAGTGAAAGGTTTTATATATATATATATATATAGAAACAGTCCTTTCCGCTCTCTTCTCAGTGGAAATGCAGGCACGGACCTCTCGCCTCCAAAACTCAAAATTAGTAGTCCCACAACACAAACGTGGGTGAAGCAGAAGATTTATTTCCCAGGTTAAAACGAGAAAATAATAGGACCAGTGTCCTCCATGACGCGTTTCGCTCCACGCAGGGAGCTTGATCACATGATGTGTCTCCGTGTGATGAACTCATAAATAGAGAGACACTAGGCACCAAAAGAAGGAAATGGAAGACAGACTGCCATATTGAAAACATTCAATACAATAAAATCCAAATGGTCAAAATAAATGATATAAATATCATGTGCAAATTACGCGAATAATAGCAGCAGGGCTCACCATAATACTACAGGCAGACACATATTAACAAGAATGTATAAATATATAAATATATATAAATACAAATAAATACATAGAAAGGAAACATAAAAGGTGGTTTTCAAATGTATACATAGTGCATATGATCCACCTATAAAGTAGCCTAAATTGCCTATATTATCAAAAGAGGCTGTCTGAAAAGAGGACCAGTGTCTAATAAATGGGAACCCAAAAAGTATGTCCCAAAACTAAATGCGTAAAATATAAAAAGTAAAAATATATAAAATGATGGTCAGTTAGCAGCATATATGAATAAAACCAGTAAAAATACAGTAATACTAAATATGCTAAAAGTCATATATAAAATCTCTTTTTATAAAAAATATAGGTGACCAAGGATTTATTAGAGATCCATATAGAGATACAGTCTGATGGTTAAAAAACGTTAAATAAGAGTGCCTAAAAACACAGTGTAAAACTAATTATTCAAAACCAGCAATAGAGTTCATAGAAAAAAAGTCAGAATAGTAAATGACTAAAAAAATCCTAAGCACATGATGTAAAAAACGCGCTAAAACAATGGCTGAATTTCAAAACAATTCATAGTACAGCAGACACTGTTAAAACACTACAAATATATCAGAACAACAGGTTGGTAAAACAATCATAGGAAATTATGAAGGTCTTCATTAATATTCAAACCATTGGGACTCTTGTATCTAAGGCTAGGATAAAATGTGACTCTCGTTGTCTCAATAGTTTATCGCGATTACCACCCCGTCCGGGGTTGGCAACTGACCCTATGACAGTATACTCCAAGTCCTTTAATTTGTTATCGTGGATTGCTTTGAAGTGTCTAGCAACTGGATAGTTGGGGTCAGAATTCACTATTGCCCTAATATGCTGCAGAACCCGTTTATGTACAGGAAGTTTGGTGCTCCCAATATATTCTAGATTACACGTGCATTTGAGTTTGTAAATAGCATAATCAGTGCGACAAGTTAAATGTCCTTGAATAGCTGTTTCTTTATCATTGAATGCAGTTTTGTAGTGTGTGCTGTTAGTGGCAAAAGTACATGCACGGCAGGAGTTGCATTTGAAAAAAACAGTCTTAGTAAGCCAGATGCCCTTGGTATTGACCAGAGGCATAGTTCTCACAAGGGCATCCCTCATAGAGGGAGCCTTCCTGAAAGTAATGGATGGTAAATTAGGAAGAATAGGGCCCAGAATGTTATCCGTTAAAATAATAGGCCATTCAGAGTAAATAATTTTGCGAATAGCATTTTCTTGAGAACTAAATGTGGTTATTAGGCGAACGGACTGTGTATCTGATTCAGGAGTTTTCATGGTATTTTTACTACTAGGTTGTAACAAAGTAATTCTGGGTACAGAATTAGCCTTGTTAAGGGCAAGTGTTAAAAGATGTTTTTTTTAACCCCTGTCCAGAAATCTGCTGAATGCTGCCTTCTGACATTCAATTGAGACAATCTCAGAACTACAAATACGTTGAATACGAATGAATTCGCCATAGGGTTTGCTGTTTATAAGATGGCGTGGGTGTGCACTGTCTGCATGTAAAATAGAATTCCCTGCAGTTGTTTTCCTATGCAGTTTAGTACAAAGTGTGTTGCTGTCTATATATACCAGAACATCAAGAAACTCTACAGAAAAGTTGTCTATAGAGGCAGTGAACTTAAGGTTCAAGTCATTGAGATTAATATCAGCAACAAATCTGATTGCATCATCCTTTGACCCGTTCCAAATTAAAAATATATCATCGATATATCGCCAATATTGGACCACATGGCTCCACCAGCGCTGGTGGGTGGTTCTGAGGACATGCTTCTCCCACCAACCCACATGCAAACATGAGTAGCTGGGGAAGAAGCATGCCCCCATCGCCACACCACGTACCTGATGGTAGATTACATTCTGGAACAAAAAGAAATTAGTGGATAAACAAAGTTCAATCATATATATATATATATATTCACTGAAAAAACATAAGTTTGTCACTGACCATGTCCTTGACCATGTCATGAATGTCATGAATAATGCAATATGTGACATCATCAGCAGTGCATTGCGGGTGTGCGAGTTATAGTTAGCAGAGCTGACTATAACGGAGGAATTTCTATGGTTTTGTACGAGTGAAATGGCCAGCTAACATTAACACCCCTGAAACCTATGTTTTTTTCTGTGAATTTGTAAGGTGTTTTTAAATGCTAATTTCTAACTATAACGTCTCTGAAACCTATGGTTTTTTCTGTGAATTTCAAAGCTTTTTTAAATGTTAATTTCTAACTATAATGTCTCTGAAACCTATGTTTTTTTCAGAGAATTTCAAAGGTTTTTTAAATGCTAATTTTTAAGTGTGATAGTAGTTATACCTATTTTTTTGTACTGATTTTCTACAGTTTTTTAACTGTTTATTTATAAATATTTTATTCATTAAATGACATTATATATTTTTATGAAAATTGCAAAAAAAAATATTTTTTAAATTTAAGCTGAAATATTGATTAATTGTCTTGTTTTCATGATTTATTTTAATATATTTATATTATTATTTTTTTTTTTTAAATCCAATTTTTTTCGGAGTCGCGCACTCAAAGCGTACACATCATGGTGGGTGCGCGCATTCTAGCCGCCATTTTAGAAAAGTCATGAAGGATCCACGTATGGTGTGCGACGGTTGCGTGTTTTTCAGTTACATCATATACATTTAATATCACATGATGTGCGCGATTGGTATGCGACCAGTCCACGACTCCTGCTGCCGCGCATTCATGACACATGCGCATTACGGTAAGAGATGTTTGCGCGGTTGCGGGTCCCGCGTGACGTCATATTCGTGCTGAGGTGCGCTGGTTGCGCGACTCCCGCAAAAAAAACTGTATGTTCCAAAATGATATGTATGTGTCTTTAATATACATATTAGGGCAAGAGATTATATAAGATATTCATAAAAATAATATATTTGTACATATAATAAACATATATTATTTTGTAATATATATTCGTGAAGTCGGGTGCGTGCATCGTGAGTGCAGAAAACCAGGTCAGCAGAGCTGCTGTAGAGCCAGAGAACCAGGTCAGCAGAGCTGCTGTAGAGCAGAGAAACCAAATCAGCAGAGCTGCTTTAGAGGGAGAGAACCAGGTCAGCAGAGCTGCTTTAGAGCCAGAGAACCAGGCTAGCAGGGCTGCTTTAGAGCCAGATAACCAGGTCAGCAGAGCTACTTTAGAGCCAGAGAACCAGGTCAGCAGAGCTGCTCTAGAGCCAGAGAACCAAGTCAGCAGAGCTGCTTTAGAGCCATAGAACCAGGTCAGCAGAGTTGCTTTAGAGCCAGAGAACCAGGTCAGCAGAGCTGCTCTAGAGCCTAAGAACCAGGTCAGCAGAGCTGCTCTAGAGCTAGAGAACCAGGTCAGCAGAGCTGCTTTAGAGGGAGAGAACCGGGTCAGCAGAGCTGATCTAGAGGGAGAGAACCAGGTCAGCAGAGCTGCCCTAGAGCCATAGAACCATGTCAGCAGAACTGCTTTAGAACCATAGAACCAGGTCAGCAGAGCTGCTTTAGAGCCAGAGAACCAGGTCAGCAGAGCTGCTGTAGAGGAGAGAAACCAAATCAGCAGAGCTGCTTTAGAGGGAGAGAACCAGGTCAGCAGAGCTACTTTAGAGCCAGAGAACCAGGCTAGCAGGGCTGCTTTAGAGCCAGATAACCAGGTCAGCAGAGCTACTTTAGAGCCAGAGAACCAGGTCAGCAGAGCTGCTCTAGAGCCAGAGAACCAAGTCAGCAGAGCTGCTTTAGAGCCATAGAACCAGGTCAGCAGAGTTGCTTTAGAGCCAGAGAACCAGGTCAGCAGAGCTGCTCTAGAGCCTAAGAACCAGGTCAGCAGAGCTGCTCTAGAGCTAGAGAACCATGTCAGCAGAGCTGCTTTAGAGGGAGAGTGCCGGGTCAGCAGAGCTGATCTAGAGGGAGAGAACCAGGTCAGCAGAGCTGCCCTAGAGCCATAGAACCATGTCAGCAGAACTGCTTTAGAACCATAGAACCAGGTCAGCAGAGCTGCTTTAGAGCCAGAGAACCAGGTCAGCAGAGCTGTTGTAGAGCCGGAGAACCAGATCAGCAGAGCTGCTCTGTGGCCTGAAAACTAGGTCAGCAGAGCTGCTCTAGAGCCAGAGAAACCAGGTCAGCAGAGCTGCTTTAGAGAGACAGAACTAGGTCAGCAGAGCTGCTTTAGAGCCAGAGAACCAGGTCAGCAGAGCTTCTCTAGCTGACACTGACTGACTGACACTGACTGACTGACACTGACTGACTGACTGACACTGACTGACACTGATTGACTGACACTGACACTGATTGACTGACACTGACTGACTGACACTGACTAACTGATTGACACTGACTGACACAGATTGACTGACACTGACTGACTGACACTGACTGACACTGATTGACTGACACTGACTGACACTGATTGGCTGACATTGACTGACTGACTGACACTGACTGACTGACACTGACTGACACTGACTGACTACTCTCTACTACTCACTCTCTACTACTTATTCTCTACTACTCACTCTCTACTACTCTCTACTACTCACTCTCTACTACTCACTCTCTAGTGCTCACTCTCTACTACTCTCTACTACTCACTCTCTACTGCTACTCTCTCTACTACTCACTCTCTACTACGCTCTACTATTCACTCTCTAACACTCACTCTCTACTACTCTCTACTACTCACTCTACTACTCTCTACTACTCTCTACCACTCACTCTCTACTACTCTACTACTCACTCTCTACTACTCTCTCTCTACTACTCACTCTCTACTACTCACTCTCTACTACTCACTCTCTACTACTCACTCGCTACTACGCTCTACTACTCACTCTCTACTACTCAGTCTCTACTACTCTCTCTCTACTACTCTCTACTACTACTCTCTACTATTCACTCTCTACTACTCACTCTCTACTACTCTCTTCTACTCACTCTCTACTACTCTCTACTACTCACTCTACTACTCTCTACTACTCTCTACCAATCACTCTCTACTACTCTACTACTCACTCTCTACTACTCTCTACTACTCACTCTCTACTACTCATTATACTACTCTCTACTATTCACACTCTACTACTCACTCTCTACTACTCACTCTCTACTACCCTCTACTGCTCACTCTCTACTACTCTCTACTACTCACTCTCTACTACTCTCTACTACTCTCTACTACTCACTCTACTACTCACTCTCTACTACTCTCTACTACTCACTCTCTACTACTCACTCTCTTATACTCTCTACTACTCACACTCTACTATTCACTCTACTACTCACTCTCTGCTACTCTCTCTACTACTCTCTACTACTCACTCTCTACTCTCTGTGACTCACTCTCTACTCTCTACCTCTCTACCTCTCTCTACCTCTCTCTCTACCTCCCTTCCTCTACCTCTCTACCTCTACACCTCTACCTCCACACCTCTCTCTACTTCTCTCTACACGCACACATATGCACATATATATATGCATATGCATTTATATATATGCATGTGTATATATGTATACATACACATATAAACATATATATATATAATCTGCATATCTATAGAAATATAAAAGCATGCATACATATACAGATACATATATGAATACATATGCATGGTATGCACATGCAAGTTTGAAAAACACTAATACAAGCAAAGCTAAAAAGCCACCTATTTACAAACAGAATTGCTTTAACTTAAACAAGGGCGAGACCTATTGCCTTTTCAATGCTTGTTTACTTTGGTTCCATCAAGAAGGCATTCAGATGTGTCACACATTTGCCATGAATTCCGAATGGTAGCACTCTAGTTGCTCAATAGATCACTGTAGTAAAGCTACTGCTCACCAGGGAAGTCTGCTGCTGGTATTCAAAGTGCATGTTTCAGACTGCATTTCAGAATATTTTAATGAAATAGAAGAGGATTTGAGAAGTCAAAATGCGCCCTAATTTTTCTTTCTGCAGCACTAATCATAATTTCTATGGCAAAATGAACCCCCTCATTTTGCTCCTTTCCAAATTAAACGTTTTAAGTGTTACCACTTTATTCCAATCAAGATGGCTTCAGGTGTGCCATACTTTTGTCATAAGTAAGACTGTTAGCGCTCTAGTTGTTCTTTAGAACACTCTGGGACATTCTGTCATTGGGCTATAATTATGCTACATTTGGGCTCTTTTGTCTCTGGTGGCCATCTTGGGAGACTTATTTGTTATGAAGTTTCCTAATTTCCTCATTAGCTACAGTCTCCTCAGTAGGAAATACTTTCAGCTTTTTTACTTTGATTCCATCAAGAAGGTATTCAGATGTGTCACACATTTGCCATAAATTCGGACTTTTAGCACTCTAGTTGCTTATTAGATCACTGTAGTAAAGATATTGCTCACCAGGGAAGTCTGCTGCTGGTATTGAAAGTGAATGTTTTATTCTGCATGTCAGAATTTTTTAATGTAATAGAAGAGGATTTGAGAAGTCACTCAAAATGTGCCCTAATTTTTCTTTTTTCCGCACTAATCATAATTTCTATGGCAAAATGAACCCCCTCGTTGTGTTGCTTTTAAATTAAACTACTCACTCTCTACTACTCACTCGCTACTACTTACTCTTTACTGCTCTCTACTACTACTCTCTACAACTCACTCTCTACTACTCACTCTCTACTAGCCTCTACTACTCTCTACTACTCTCTACCACTCACTCTCTACTACTCTACTACTCACTCTCTACTACTCTCTACTACTCTCTCTCTACTACTCTCTCTCTACTACTCTACTACTCTCTACTACTCACTCTCTACTACTCACTCTCTACTACTCTCAACTACTCACTTTCCACTACTCACTCTCTACCATTCACGCTCTACTACTCTCTACTACTCACTCTACTACTCACTCTCTACTACTCTACTACTCTCTACTACTCTCTCTACTACTCACTTTCTACTACTCTCTACTACTCAATCTCTACTACACACTCTCTACTACTCACTCTACTACTCTACTATTCTCTACTACTCTCTCTATTACTCACTCTCTACTACTCTCTCTACTACTCACTCTCTATTACACACTCTCTAGTACTTGCTCTCTACTACTCACTCTACTACTCACTCTACTACTCACTCTCTACTACTCCCTACTACTCTCTCTCTACTACTCACTCTCTACTACTCACTCTCTACTACTCTACTACCCCCTACTACTCACTCTCTACTACTCTCTCTCTACTACTCACTCTCTACTACTCACTCACTACTACTCACTCTCTACTACTCTCTCTCTACTACTATCTACTACTCTCTACTACTCTCTCTACTACTCACTCTCTACTACTCACTCTCTACTACTCTCTACTACTCACTCTCTACTACTCACTCTCTACTACTCTCTCTCTACTACTCTCTACTACTCACTCTACTACTCATTCTCTACTACTCTCTCTCTGCTACTCACTCTACACTACTCACTCTCTACTACTCTCTACTACTCACTCTCTACTACTCACTCTCTACTACTCTCTACTTCTCACTCTACTACTCACTCTCTAATACTCTCTACTACTCTCTACTACTCACTCTATTACCCACCCTCTACTACTCTCTACTACTCACTCTCTACTACTCTCTACTACTCACTCTCTACTACTCACTCTACTACTCTCTCCTACTCACTCTCTGCTACTCTCTCTACTACTCTCTACTACTCACTCTCTACACTTTACTCTCTATTACTCATCCTCTACTCTCTACCTCTCTCTACCTCTCTCTCTACTACTCTACCTCTGCACCTCTACCTCTCTCTACACGGACACATATGCACATATATATATATATATGCATATGCATTTATATATATGTACGTGTGTATTATCTACTGGCGGTCGCCAGTAGATAGTTATAGTTAGGACCGTGTTTCCATAGGAAATCTGAAAATTATATTTTGAATAACTTTGGCGCCGGTTGACGAATCCTCGCGAAATTTTAAAAACTAATAGGGCGCTCCGCTCAGCTCCTACCCTGAAAGTCTCGGGGTGATTCGTCAAGCGGGGGCTGAGAAAAAAGGGGGTCCCAAAACGCGTTTTCCCCATGCATTTTCCCATAGGACATTTAGACGAAGGTACAGCCCGAACGGCTGAACAGAATTACTTGAAATTTGGCAAAGAGGTAGTCCTCAGGTCAGGCATGTGCCTTTTGCATATATGGTGTCAATCTGTTCAGTAGTTCCTGAGAAAATTGCAGTTAAAAGCACATACATATCTATAGCCGGGCACCGTGCGCGCACCGTGAGCGCACGGTACGCGCACGATGCTGTGCGCGAGCGTAATTCTGATTGGTGGATTCATGTCAGTCAACATTCGAATCGGTCGAAATCAGGAAGTGTCGACCGCCATTTTGTGTGTGACAGTGAAAAAGAAAGGTGGGGAGAACGTGAAAAGGGGGCAGGGTACAGAGTTCCTGACCCCCTAGCTTTTGTCAGGGGGTCCCTGAAGGACCATGAAGGGTGAAAAAAACTTTTTTTTTTTTTTTTTAAATCGCAGGGTGCGCGCACGGAGCACGCACGGCGGAATCATAAAAAAAATAGAATTAAAAATTAAATTTAAGTGTTTAGATGTTAGGTGGCTCTAAAAAGAGCCGTTGTGTTAATTGAGGGACAGAGAAAAAAAAAGACATGGCAAAAATTATAGGGTGCCGCACGTGTGCTGCTGTATCTTGCTCTCTATTAGCGGAATGCTGGTGTCCGCATAAGAGAGAAGAGCATTGCACGCATTGCACCGTATATGCACCCTCTTAAACAGAGGGTGTATATCCAGAGGAACCTAAGAAGGTGAAGCTGCCGCCGCAGATGAAGTGCTCGGCTGAGCTGCCGATGATGTGCTCGGCTGAGCTGCTGCGGATGTGCTCGGCTGAGCTGCTGGAGGGTTTTCTCTAGCAGCTCGAGCATAAGCCACAGGATATACATCTCTAACGTGCCTGATCATAGTGAAGATACTAAAAGAGTATTTCTTTTTAGGATCTCCTCTTGATAAGACACAATCACAAAGAGTGCAGGTGACTTTTGAAACATTCACCTTCTTCTGCCCCTGTGGAAATGTAAAAAATTGCCATATAAAAGAGTCTTTCTGTTTCCTCTATCTCTGTCTCACAAGGGTCTCCTGCTCACTCCCAGAAGATGACTGCTGCTCTGCCATTCTCAAGTACTGGAGTACTGGAAAAGCTGCTCAGCTCCTTCTCCCAGGGAATCAGAAGTAATAATGAGGGGAGTGGGTGTGGTGTTGGAAGTTTCTGGAACTGAAACTACTATAAACCAATGAAAAGTTTTGTTTCTAAATCACATGACTTCCGTGCGCGCACCGTGCGCGCACCGTGCGTGCACGGCGAGCGCACGGATCACGCACGCATGCGTGTACGGAGCACGCGCGCATGCGCGTACGCGCACGGAGCACGCACGCATGTGCGTACGGAGCACGCGCCCATGCGTGTACGGAGCACACGCGTACGGAGCACGCATGACGTACGCATGCGCACACGGAGTACGTACGCATGCGTGCACCGTGCGCGCACCTTGTGTGCACGGACAAAAACCCTTAAAAAAAAACATTTTTTAAAGTGTTTATAAGTTTAAAGAAGATATTAACTATGCTGTTCAACTCTATCCAAATTTAAAAAAAAAAAACTGAGCCAGGGCATATTACAGGATAAAGTTAATCTATAACTATATATATAGGTGGCTTATTGTAAAATAAATATTTAAAAAATATAACAATACATTCATAAATTAGCATTTAAAAAACCTTGCAAATTCACTTAAAAAACCATAGGTTTCACACACGTTATAGTTAGGAATTAGCATTTAAAAAACCTTACAAATTCACTGAAAGAACCATAGGTTTCACACATGTTATAGTTAGCTGGACATTTCACTCGTAAAAAAACAATGAAATTCCCCCGTTATAGTCAGTTCAGCTAACTATAACTCGCGCGCCTGCAATCCACTGCTGATGACGTCACATATTACATCACTCATGACATGGTCAGTGACATCACTCATGACATCACTGATGACATCTCAAATGACATCACTGATGACGTCATCCATGTGATAAATTACCACATCTTCTCACACCCTAATATAACCTTTGATACACCGACTCAAAATTTAAGTGTTCCATTCTCAAAACCATACATACTGCAATACCAATAACTACATAGCCACTTATTAACTCTTAGGTCTACATACACCTCCACTCATTTACCTGTACAGTCACTCATACTTACAGTCACAACATACAAAACTATCATATGCATTTATACACCTATATAGACACTCACACACCACCAATCATCCATAGAGGTACTCTCACACCTACTCAGTCATGCAAATAATCACACTCCCATTTACTCACCTATGTGGTTATACACACTCAAGTTCACTTACTCATAAAAATAGTATCACATTCTTACGCTCTTATAGAATCATTGATGCAAGCACACACTCATCCATACAGTCACTCTCACAATCACACACTCTCACATCTACCCACTTATATACTCTTACAAGCACATATACTGCCTTTCACATATGTAGTTAGTCACAAATGTACCACTGAGATATACATTTAATTCCTAACACACCCATACATACACTCACTCAACCATACAGTCCATCACAGATGCACTCTTAAAACCATGCACCCATAGAATCACCCACTCACACATCTATGCATAGAGTCACACACACCCTACCCACACAAACACTCAGGAACCCATACAGATACTCAGTCAAGCAATCAATAACTCATATAGACACTCATATAGGTATTCACAACACCATGCAGCCACTTATACACCAACATACAGAAACATACAGACATTTACACAGTTTAGTCACTAGTCTGCAGTAAGATACATTTAACGACTCACTTATAGAGTTAGTTACGCACCACAGAAATTCATCCATTTACACACTTGTACACCCACTTATTCTTCAACAGGCATTTCCCTATATATATTAAACATATTAAAATTGTTCAGAAACACATACTCAATGGATGATGTCATCAGTGATGTCATCAGTGATGTCATTTGAGATGTCATCATTGATGTCATGAGTGATGTCACTGACCATGTCATGAGTGATGTAATATGTGACGTCATCAGCAGTGGATTGTGGACGCGCGAGTTATAGTTAGCTGAACTAACTATAACGGGGAATTTCATTGGTTTTTTACGAGTGAAATGTCCAGCTAACTATAACATGTGTGAAACCTATGTTTTTTTCAGTGAATATATATATACATACATATATAAACATATATAATCTGCATATAAATACAAATATAAATGCATGCATACATATACATATACATATATGCATGTTATGTACATGAAAGTTTGAAAAACAATAATAAAAGCAAAGCTTAAAAGCCACCTAATTACAAACAGAATTGCTTTAACTTAAACGAGGGCGAGACCTATTGAATTTCAATGCTTGTTTACTTTGGTTCCATCAAGAAGGCATTCAGATGTGTCACACATTTGCCATAAATTCTGAATGGTAGCACTCTAGTTCCTCATTAGATCATTGTAGTAAAGCTACTGCTCACCAGGGAAGTCTGCTGCTGGTATTCAAAGTGCATGTGTCAGTCTACATGTCAGAATTTTTTCATGAAATAGAAGAGGATTTGAGAAGTCAAAATGTGCCCTAATTTGTCTTTCTGTAGCACTAATCATAATTTCTATGGCAAAATGAACCCCTTCATTTTGTTCCTTTGCAAATTAAATGTTTTAAGTGTTACCACTTTATTCCAATCAAGATGGCTTCAGGTGTGCCATACTTTTGTCATAAGTGAGACTGTTAGCGCTCTAGTTGTTCTTTAAAACACTCTCGGACATTCTGTCATTGGGCTATACTTGGGCTACATCTGGGTGATATTTGTGCTACATTTGGGCTCATTTGCCATAAATTCAGAATGTTAGCACTCTAGTTGCTCATTAGATCACTGTAGTAAAGCTACTGCTCACCAGGGAAGTCTGCTGCTGGTATTGAAAGTGCATGTTTCTGTCTGCATGTCAGAATTTATTAATGAAATGGAAGAGGATTTGAGAAGTCACTCAAAATGTGCCCTAATTTTTAAATTAAATGTTTTAAGAGTTACCACTTTATTCCAATCAAGATGGCTTCAGGTGTGCCATACGTTTATCATAAGTAGGACTGTTAGCGCTCTAGTTGTTCTTTGGAACACTCTGGGAAATTGCAGTAGAACACAAAGGAATCAACTGACAGTCTCTGCCCTTGTTGGATGTACATGTTTTACTGAGAATGTCAGACTTCATTCTCACATGACTGAGAAAGATAATGTGAATTTACAGAAAATATGCTCTCAGTTTAGCTTATAGATCAGCTTCCAAACCTCTGTGGGAAAAGCATGAGAAAATAGTTTTCTCTCAAACATGATTCATGATATCCCAGCAGAAGGCTTTTTCACATGGTAAAATCACCTTAGAACATACCACAATTCCTAAAATGAGTATGGTACCATCAACAAATGATTTATAATGTAACTAAAGTCTTAAAACCTTCTCTTAACTGCAATGCTTTCTAATGAGGTGCTATCATGTATATTGGTCTCAAGATGGCTGTCAACACTTCTTTTAGGAAGTGCTGACAGCCAATCAGATCTCACGATGAGATGTGTGGTTAGGCTCTGCCCAGATATATATGTAATTTTACTTTTGATTTTCTCAGGAACTACTGAACAGATTTACACCATTTAAGCAAAAGGCACGACTCTGAACCAAGGTCTACCTTTCTGCAAAATTAGGTGTAATTCCGTTCAGCAGTTCAGGCTGTAGCTGCGGCTAAAGGTCCTATGGGAAATTGCATGGGGAAAACACGTTTTGGAACCCCCCTTTTTTCTCTGCCCCCACTACACGAATCATCCAGAGACTTTCAGGGTAGGAGCTGAGCAGAGCGCCCCATTAGTTTTGAAAATTTCGCGAGGATTCTATGGGTGCGTGGTTTTAAGAGTGCATCTGTGATGGACTGTATGGTTGGGTGAGTGTATGTATGGGTGTGTTAGGGATTGAATGTGTATCTCAGTGGTACATGTGTGACTAACTACATATGTGAAAGGCAGTATATATGTGTGTAAGAGTATATAAGTGGGTATATGTAAGAGTGTGTGATTGTGAGAGTGGCTGTATGGATGAGTGTGTGCTTGTATCAATGATTGTATAAGTGCTTAAGAATGTCGTACTATTTTTATAAGTAAGTGAACTTGTGTGTGTATAACTGCATAGGTGAGTAAATGGGAGTGTGATTAATTATTTGCATGACTGACTAGGTGTGAGAGCTCTATGGATGATTGGTGGTGTGTGAGTGTCTATGTAGGTGTATAAATGCATATGATAGTCCTGTACTGAGTGACTGTAAGTATGAGTGACTGTACAGGTGAGTGAGTGGATGTGTGTGTAGATCTAAGAGTCAATGAGTCGGTATGTAGTTATTGGTATTGGAGTATCTATGGTTTTGAGAATGGATGTCTGAAAGTTTGATTGAGTATATCAAAGGGTGTGAGAAGATGCACTAATTTATCACATGGATGACGTCATCAGTGATGTCATCAGAGATGTCATTTCAGATGTCATCAGTGATGTCATCAGTGATGTCACTGACCATGTCATGAGTGATGTAATATGTGACGTCATCAGCAGTGCATTGCGGGGGCGCGAGTTATAGTTAGCTGAACTAACTATAACGGAGAAATTCTAGGGTTTTGTACGAGGGAAAGCCCAGTTAACTATAACGCCCCTGAAACCTATGGTTTTTTCAGTGAATTTCAAAGGTTTTTTAAATGCCAATTCCTAACTATAACGTGCATGAAACCTATGGTTTTTTCAGTGAATTTCAAATGTTTTTTAAATGCTAATTCCTATCTATAACGTATCTCTAAAGATATCTTGTTGAATGATTTTCATTGGAAATCTATATTTTTCAATTTCAGTGTGTCAATTTCATTAATTATGTTTTTTTTTAAATTCTTTTTAACACTATTTTTTTAACCTATTTTTTCATTTAAATCATTTCAAAATTAAAAAATATTATTTTAATTATATGTTCAAAACTTTATTTTATATATTTTTTTTCCATGTTTTTTGGATCCGCGCACCCTATGTGCACCGTTCTCGATCCCTACGCGAAAGCATCCACGCACGGTATGCGTTGGGTACGTGTTTGATGCACGATTCCAATGCCACCGGTACGCGACTCCAAGCCTATACGCGACACGTACGATGTACGTAATGTGACGTTTACGCGCTTCCGTGATGCGTCATGTGCGTCTAAGACGCGGTAGGTGCGCGGATCCCGCGAAATATTTAACATTAAAAAAACATATATATGTATTTCATGTGAATATTAATTGAGATAAACTTAAAACTAGTCTTAAAAGTAATATATTTTTACATGTAATCCTATATTTCTTTTTAATTCAATTTCGCGGATGCGCGCTGGGTGCAAGCTGCCTATGCGCAGGGTGCACGGATCCCATGTGACCTGCAAAAAAAGAGATTTGATTGGCTCATTACACTTCCTGTTCTAACTATTGAAAGACCCCACCCAATTCAATCATTCTTATTTCACCTTCTTTGGTGGAGCATCTCTTTGCAGATGAAGATTTTTTAGACTAAGTTTACACTTAGCTCTAACTTTTTTCAACTAAAAATGGCTTCAGGGCAGCAGGCATCACCTGCATCTCCTCATACATCTGAGGATGAATTTTTGGAGGAGACACCACGCACACCACGTTTTTCTTCAGTGGTGTGGACATTTTTTACTTTTCCCAACAGGCAAACGAACAACCAATGCCACCTTGGTCACGTGCAAGATTTGCAAAAGAGTCCTGTCTCGAGGCGATCCTAACAAGAAATACTCGTGCGGGACGGCTAGTATGATGAAGCACCTAAGGAACCTTCATCCTAACAATCTTGCACGAGAAGAATGCCTATGGATGAGAGACACTCCTGCTCCAGCGCCTTCCACCTCATCGCAGCCGAGCAGTTCAAGAGTGCATCCGTCAGCTCAAAACTTGGACATCTGTCCTCAATTTAAATTTTTAAAAGTGCTCTGCACTAAGTGCAATGCGACTTTGTGCTACGGTGAGCAGTCGATCGATCTGATCTGCCGCCGGCAAGAAAGTCACAATTGCTAGTTTTTTTTTTTTTGGTTCCCTGAAGTTCATTGCTTGGTTCCTCCTGTTTTTTTTCAAGAAAAACCAAAAAAATCACAACATTTTTGGAACCCCCCCCCCAAAAAAAATATAAAAGAAGAAAGAAGAAAAAAAAAGTTCTTCTAAGAACTCACTTTCCTGGTTTAAAAAAAGAGCTACATTTTTTTGTTAGTGTGTAAAAGTTTAGATGAATGTATGTATAGTACGTAATTGACTGAATGAATGCATTAGTAGCACATGGTGAATGTATAAGTGTAGAACTATGAGGAAGTGCTGCAGCATCACACAGTAACCTCTTTAACTGCAGTGTGCTGTAGTACTTCCGAAGCACAGGGATGCAACATATGTACATAAATATGTTGCAAATCTATACTTCTCTCTGCACGGCTGCTTAAACTGCAGCCATGTGGTGACACAGGCACCCTTGCACCATAGTGCAAGGATATCTGTGTCATGTGCTGTTTGTTTTTCTGCAGCAAGACACACCTTCCTGCACAAAAGCAATGAGAAAATGCATTTTTCTCGTTCAATGTATGCTGAACATTTAAAATGCATTGAAGATGTAAAAATGTGGAGAAATGAAAATAATTCTCCTTGTTGTGCTTTCCTATACCAATTTTAGAATGGTGCAGCATTCACACACATATTGAGATACATGATTTCTGATAAATCTAGAGATGTGTCTAGTTATACGAGTATTCAGTGCAATCATGCACAACACTTATAGAACACCCTTTCAACGCAAAGTGATGTGTATGATGACGTTGTATTTACATGGAGTAGAAAAAGTGCACAGAGTGCCTTTTCCTCTCTTTGTAAATATGAAAGACTGTCTTGCGCAATAACTATGTTACAAAAAGTGACATATTTCTGTTTTTAAAATTGCTTGCGAATGATAGAAGGTAAGCACAGAGTTTTGTCTGCAAATATGTTCAAAGAAGAATGATTCAAATGATTGCGGTCCTTCAATAGGTACAATGGAAAATATTATGAACCCCTCAAATCTCTTCTTTTGCAGGTCACATGATATCTGATTATGGTCAGATTTTAAAACTACATAGGTATAGACAAAGTGTTTTTAGAAACATTTTTCAACTTTGTAGCTTCTTGCAGACCTCCTCAGTCTGCATATAGAGACTTAGTTAAACTTACCTTCACAGTAATAAGAATAAAAAATGGTATACATTTTCTCCAGATTTTCATTGCAATCTAAATTGAGATACATTGCTTATTTTAAAATTTGGATCTGTGAAAGAAAAGGAAAGAAAATGATAACATGTAATAATACATTTTTTACAACACAGCATAATTTATTTCCACAAAGTAATTTGTTTGCCTTTTTTGCTGTTCTCAGAATATATTGAATTTCACTAGAAATAGTGATTTCAATCGTACTCATCACTTAACAGTGGGCAAAAAAAAACCAATCAGAAAGATTGTTAAAAAAACAACAACATGCTATTCTCAGTAAAATACCAGAAAATACAAATCACACATATATGAAATGCACGCTTTAAAATATTCACCGAATCAATGACCACCAAAAAGTCCATAATTCAAAAATATACCTTTCCTTGAGGCCACATGGTATTTTTGCACTCCTTCTTTATGTAAATTGTCCAATGGTAGTCCTATTAAATTATTATAATAAATTCCTCAGAGAATGAATTATCTTCCTAAAACTTTGACTTTAAAAATATTAGGTAGGGATTTTTTAATTCCCTAGGCAAACGTTGTTTAAAAACCAACTGAGAATCATTACAAAGAGTCCAGCCTTTGTCACATTTTAGATAGGCAGTGTAATGTCCAGATGTGGTGGAAGGACCATCATGGAAAATTATAGCAATTGCTACAAAAGTCCTTCCTGATATTGATAGTTGTGCTGCTAGAAATTGCTTTATTAAAGTATCCAATTTTCTTCCGTCAGCTGTACAACGTTGCATCAATAAAATTATGTATTTTCCATATTTTGTTAAGAATAATGTGGATAACATTTCTGATTTACATTGGCTACACTCCATGTTTTGATTTGCACCTTTAACTAATTTATTGAAAGACACTGATTTACAGTCTGGTAATGTTAAATACAGAAATCTCTCAGTGTCTACATTGGTGCTACATGTATACACAATCACAATCATGTTCCCATTTGTAAGAAAGGCCAAAATTAATTTCTATTTCTACACCTTCATTTTCAAAAATGGTAAGCATATACATTAAAAATTCCTGAGCATCTTGTTGGATATTTTGCGTAAATTGAGTGGAACCAGAACGTACATCCAAAAGATTACGAACGTCTGAAACAGATTGTATTTTACTTGTATCGGTTGTCAATTTTTCATAAACAGAATGCAACAGAAAACAAAATCTTTTTTGCCGATTCTGCATAATTTGTTCTCGCAAACCTTCCAGATAAAAAACAGCATAGCAGTTGACACCTGAACTATTTTCAAACTGATAACCAACAATCTCTTCAACAGTGTCCAATTTCTTTTTACCTACAATCACAATTTTATCTTGTTCTTTTCCCTTCTTGACATCTTCAGTACAGATATTCTGAAACCTTCTTTTTCGACCAACCACACGCTTTCAAATACAGGATATTGACCTAAATTGGGAGCATACACCCTTCTTAACCTATTATACTCTTTTACACAGTTTGCATCTGCAGTAACCTTCGTCTCAACAAAATCAATCAAAAACAAACCAGATAATGTTCTGACTCGCGACAAACCAACATATGCCATACCCTCTTTAAACACGGTAGATCCAATGTTCACCAATGCACTGTCTACACATAATCCTTGAGATTTATGAATAGTCACTGCATATGCCAGAGAAAATGGAAATTGTTTCCTATGAACATATAAATCTTTAACAGGCAAAAAACTAACTGAACAACGACCAATTTCTATAACTTCTTCAATCTGATCAAAATTAATTTTTAAAAATTCAATTCCTTCTTTACAAAATCCACCACTTTACCCATTGCACCATTAACTAAACATTTCTCTACATCCAAATTACGCCTTAAAATTACCCGACAGTTTACACACGCATATAGTGTCTTTTCTAAACTAGCAGTTTTAGATATTGTTTTTTTCTCAACAATCCAGTTTTGATCTCAACTTTCCCGTCAAAATAATAGTAATTCCTTCATGCTGTATTTTATCGATGGCTTCCATTTTTAAAATTTCTTCATTTTCCAGTTTCAATAGTTCTTCGTTGAATATGGAACACTCGCGCAGTGTTGGCATTAGGCAAATCACTGATTTATTTTTAGCAATTTCCAAGTACGCTTTTGCAGGAACTGCATTTTTATTTGGAAAAACATTGCAAAGTAATCGACTCTCCAAAGCTTGTTTGCCTTGTTTTGAAAGAATTCCAATTCTTATATCTTGAAGAATACTTCCATATTCAGCATCATTTGCCTGTCGCATATTTGTTGTCAGTTCTTTGTATTCAAAATGAGTCCAAATGTTCACATTACCAACACTGCCAAGAGACTTTCTGCTATCTTCATGGGCTAGTGTTTTAAATACCGGTTGTCCTTTTACCGGAGTCAGTTGCAGTAGATCTCCAAAAACTATGATGTGTTTTCCTCCAAATAACACGTCATACTCTGTTTTAAGAATTTGCTGCATTCTTAAATGCACAAAGGCAAGCGCCAAGTTTGAGACCATGCTCACCTCATCAATAATGAGAAGTTTCATTTTCTTCAGGACACTTGAAACTTCACAACAAGCTCCTCCAGATAACTTATGGTATTCCAATTTGTTCTCATGCTCTACTGGCAGCATTAATAAACGATGTAAAGTAATTCCTTTAATGTTATGTGCTGCCAACCCAGTTGGAGCAGTGACAACACAAGACAAATGCGAATCAGTTGTTTTCTGCAGATAACTTGTAATTCCTTTAATTAAGAAACTTTTTCCTGTTCCAGCTTGACCACTCACATACATTCGGATAGGTTGAAATTATGTATATGAGCACCCCCTCTTTTCATGAAGTAATCCAAGGTCAATCTGCTCTTTCACTTGATGATATATTTGTTTCTGTTCAACATTTAGTTGTTCTTCCAAGTTTCCTATCTGTATTGCATCTTCTTGAGCTTGATACATTGCTGTTTCCACCTCATTCATTGCAATCGCTGCTTCATTTTCAACAATTGGTTGTCCTAGTGGATCTTGACTCAGTGCAGCAGAACTTTGACTGTCTTGAGAACTGTCTCTAGCAATCTCAGCTGCAATTGTAGCTTCTTGATCAATTTAATCATTCAACATTTTGACATAATTTGCGAAAGCACTGCATTGTATGCTATCTTTAGAAGCATTAAATGAATCTTTATAGCTGGAAAAATAACCAAGTAATTCCAGTTCTGAACGCCATGGTTTGAACATTTGCAAAAGGGCTAAATAGTAAAATTCTCTTTTGTCAGCAGTGTCGCAACTCAGTTTCCTGTGATTAATTAAATTTCCTTTCCTTTGTTTCACCAGACATCCTTTGGAACCAATCACTGCATATTTTCCATTGTTGATTGTTGGACCTGGCTCTTTTTGCAGGGTCATCCCTAAACTTTTTGCCTTCCTCCTGTATTTTTTCTGACCTGGTGTTGGCTGTTTTATGACTCTGGGCACCTTACCACTGCTGACCAGTGCTAAGGTGCATATGCTCTCCCTACGGTAAAATGTATTATGTGAATTGACTTCCACGTTTGGCTTATTTGGTTTACTATCAGTCCCTAGTAGAGTGCACCAGGGGTGCCAAGGGCTTGTATATCCAAATGCTGCTAGTGGGCTTGCAGCACTGGTTGTGCCACCCACCGAAGCAGCGGGGTAAAATGTGTCTAGGGTCTGCCACTGCAGAACCTGCGCGCGGTCTGGTACCGTCGCGCTGACTGAGCAAGTGTCCCCACTTACCAGTCCCTAAACCTTCCCTTAGCTACATGTTAGTCACCCCTCTGGTAGGCCTAAGCGCAGGGTGCATTGTAGGTATAAGGTAGGACATGCCCTGATGTGTGTGGCATGTCTTAGTAGTGAATTACAGCCATTTTCGTTTTTCACTATTGAAGGCTACCTGCTCTCCATAGGCCAGAATGGGCTGCTGGGATCGCTACACGCTGTGACCCCAGTGGACTCAGAGAGCATGGTAGAAAGTCATGTTTAGTATGCCTGAACTCGGGATAATAAAATACATCTTTTAGTAAAGGTTATTTTAATATCCTGGGTTTGCAAATGCTACTTTTAGAAAGTTAGCCTTTGCGTGCCTGACCATCTCAGTCCGCCTCTGCTGTGGGTGTGTGTTCTGCCTAGCAACAGTACAGGAGCAGGGCAGGGGGATTCCAGGAGACAGGTTGGCTGCCAGGTGGTGGGTAGAGAGATTACACCAGGATGGGTGGGAGGAGTACACCCTGACTCTTGAATAGACCTGTGCTCTGCCACCACAAAGCCGGCGCCGCCCCCTGTGGAGCGGCTGATGTCTCTGCCCTGCTGCTGAAAGGAACAAGCCGAGTCACCACAACAGAGTGCTCCAAAACTGGACTGAGCCAGGCCCAGGCCCCCTGGCGCTAAAGAACAAAAGAATCCCTGTATAAAAGTAGGAGCCTGGCTCCTAAGAAATCAGATCCAGATTGAACCACGAAGGAACTCTGCCCGACTAGAAGGACCTGGAAGAAGCTGAAGGAGGAGTAACTTTCCCTGACCTGAGGGACTGGCCTGCAGTAGGTGCCTTGCTGAGGAAGGAGAGGAAAAAGACTGAAAGAGACTTTTGCACTTTGTTCTTCAACTATCTCCAAGGGCTTGGAAGAAGAGCTTGCCCCCTGAACTGAACCCCAGGACCAGTGGGTTCACCGTGTCTCCGCTCGTCTGAGAATTCGAGCCGTGTGCTTTCTCCCGCCGGAGTGCCCTGCGCACCTTCGCATCCCTCCTAGGGCCGTGACACCCAGAAGCCTGGCCGCCTCCACTCGCCGAGAGCCCCGCTCTACCTGAGTCGCTCTGGACCCATCGAGTCTGGCCGTCCCGCTTCCCTGTCACCTGCCTGCTACTGGAGCGCGCTTGGTGCCCTCTCGCCCTCCCGCCGGATTTCTAGTGGGGAAGTGAAATCCAGCCTCGGACGGCCGCCCGTACGTCGTAACGTATCCGGCCGCCCTGCTTCACCTCCCAGCCTGAGTCTGACCGTGCCGCCCTCCGCAGTGACCTCCCGCACAGTCCGTGTCGGAGGCCCTGTGCCGCACCTGTCTACCGAGAGCCGCCCGCTGAATTCTTGATCCGGAAGACCCACGAGGTGCAGAACCTGCATCTCCCCTGAAGACTCGTCCAAGCACATCGCACGTTCCCAGGTACAGTGAACTATCTATCGGACTCGGGGACCGCAACGTTCTGATTTCCCCGTATCACTGTATCCCGGGTGCACTGCGCATCATCGTGACTGGACCGACTCAACCGAGCCCTGTGAAGCGCTCGTGATCGAATAAGTTACCAAAGACAAGAACAGTGCCTAATTATCATCTTGTGGCTTCCATTTCGCAACCGTTATTGATGGTCTTGTACATGCCTGCGTAACAAAGAATCTTTTTATAAAGCATCCGTATTTTTGATACAACTTACGCCTGGTGTCCATTTGTGGGGGATCATTGTGGTTTACTGTGTGTGATCATAAATGCTTAACTGACTAGCGCCCTGAAGTTTGGCCCTGACTGCTCGCGCCACACTACCTATAGGGTGAGCAGGGGTTGTTCTGAAGGGGTAATTCTCTCGCCCTGAATAGAAGAAGGGACCACTGCTTGTCACAAGTGCCTACCTGTGCCAACCAGAGGTTCCCCATTCTAACATTGATGTTCTCTGTAGTATTCCGTTTAAAAGTGCAGTTTTGCAGCACTTCATAGAGACACATGTTCTCAAGATGATGACTTCTATTTGGGTAGTATGTGTCCAACATATTCGTTTTCAAAATATCTGTACTTTCTGGTTCATTTTCTGCTAAATATTCAATTTCTTGAACAGATTTCAGTACCCGATTTCGCATTCCTGAAAGACCTAGACTCACCCAAATGATTCTTCTACTTTTGCAATATAGACTTGCAGATGATAACCGATGTGAACATTCAAATGCTCCAATTTCATGATGCGATAACATCTTCAAACTGAAACTGTATAATTTCTTACTTAGAGTCTTCTCGTGAGAAATCTCTTCCCACATTTCTTTCAATTCAGTCTTTTCTGATTTAGTAATGTAAGACGTTACATATCGAGCAACAGCAATGGAATTGTCCGCAACATACTGAATATCCATGTTAGCGTTCCACATGGATAAAATAACTGGATTGTAGTCATTTATGTATTTCGATTCTTCGCTTCTTCTTAAGTTGTAGGTGTTTTTCGGAGACTTTCTTGTGATGGTATGTCGCATAGCTGACATAAAACTGTTCACTCTTCCTTTGGATAATACAGGACATGGAAATCCAAAACGACATTTGGTATAGAACTTATCCTTTGACTTGTACTTTCGTCGACAGTATTTTCCACACCTGTGGCTTTGAAATCGTAAGACTTGTTTTAAGTTTTTATCTTCTCTGCTATTAGGAAGAGCACATGTAGCATAATCTTCAATGAAAGACAAAACAGTTTCATCTGAATCTGTTCCAAATTTGGGGGCGTCCTTGATCCATAACAACATATGTATATGAGGAGCACCTCTTGCTTGATACTCCTTTCTCCAAAAGAAATCCACAACTTCTCCAAGAGGAGGAATCTTTTTATTGCAGATGAAAGACATCATAGCTTCAAATCTATGATTGAAATATCTGCATACATTGACAGGATACAAAGAGCACAATTCTCCATGTGTCTTGTATTCAATATTTTTTATATTGGAATTTGCCTCTCGAAGAAATTCAAGTAAACCATCCCAAGCATACTCAGCACAGCTTAGTGTAACAAACCATGTAGGAGTTCCCAAGTTCCATAGCATACACTTCAGTTCTCCATGTCGACGGTACCAATATTCATTAGTCCCACGCTGACATGCCATCAGATTAATCAACTGAGATTCTAAATGATCATCTCTCTGATGCACTTTATCCATAAAATCCTTTGCAGTTACATTTTGAAGATGCATTCCAGTTTTAAAAATGTGATTTACTGCATATGAAAGTCCAGACAAGTCACTTTCACACAGAAGATGAAACATATAAGGGATACATTGTCGAAATCTTGGATCTTCTGCATATAATCTTGTTGTCTGATATTCAGATGCAGGAATCTGCACAGGACATTCATCATATCGTCCACCTTTTCCTGTTGGAAACAACTGCGAGAAACAACGAGCTTCCAAGCTCTCTTCCCATACACTCAAGGGACTTACATCTGGACATGTCCACTTTTTCTATTAATGAAATTACCTTAAACTTTGTGATTTCATCCTCAAATTTTTCTGTAATTACGGGTTGTACATTGTCTTCAACATTTTGTTCTACTAATGTGTCAGTTTCTTCACTCTCTTGCTGAGGACCAAAGTAGCAAAACTCAATATCATCACAGACCTGCTTCACATCTGATACTGACCCATGCAAAAGAGCACTGTTCAACTCACTTAACTTTAGTGCTGGACTTTTTGCATAATACAACCTTCTCACTAACTTCCGCATTTGAATATGATGTACTGCCAGCATTCTGAAGTGGTGAAAAACACTTTGACAAACTATCCTAGAAAGACAAGCCAGAGAACGACCTTGCAAACCAGTATGTTTTCTCACTCTGCAAGGGTCTAGTCCTTGCAACAGCATAATCTTTTGTTTGACACTTTTTTTAGTATAGGCTCGTAAAAAACGACATAATTTTTCAATAGATTCCTGTTGTACACTGCAAATACTGCTGCAATCCAAAGTGTCCACAGGGTTTTTAGCACGTCTCCCTAAAACTTAATCAGCTATCACTTCTTCTGCATTTCTTTCAACCATTTTCTCTTTCTCAATTGGACAACCGTCGCTAACCTCATAACCTTTACCACTGGTGTCAACTGCATACAATAATTTTTCGCTCAGTGAATAACTCTCTTCATTAAAAAAAGGCTCTGAACTGGAACTGTGTTTCCATTCTCCCCAAAAAAATCACAATTTTTTTTTTATTAATAACTCTTTTCCTCCTACTTTTGGCCTTCATTACATGGATTGGTTTATCTAGTGATCAAATTCTGTTTAACACTAAAATGAATAGTTTCCTTTTTACTTCAAAAGCCTTTTCCACAATGTTTTCAATATGCTTCTTCTTTTTATAAAATAAAGCTCTCTTTTTATATTTCTTCACATCTTTCAGCAAATTATGCACTACTCTCTTGTAAAATATTTTTGGGCGTAGTTCCTTATACTGATTTTGCCTTCTTTTACCGTACTTTATCTCCTCTGACTGACCATTTGCTTTTTTGCTTTTCCGCTTTTCCTCTTATTTTGAATGTTTTCCTTACTTGAATAATTCTCAGTAGTTCCAGGATTATCTACATTCTGTTTGGTCCTACAAACATTTTTAATAAATTGCTTTGTGATCTTACCAGAAGATTTTTTCCTTTTAGCCACATTATCTTGTACATTCAATACTTGTGGTTGATGTTTCTTCAAGTAATCCTCCTGTCTCTGTTCTTTTTTCTGGCATAATTTCTCTATTTTAACGTTGAAAAACAGTATCTGTAAAAAAGAATCACAAATAAATGTATATTAATAACTTTCAAATTTATACGATTCTATTACTGTAGAAACACATTTTATATAAAAACGGACTAAGAAACTATAGCCCTGAAGCACAAGTGTGACAATGGTTAAAACACTACATGCATAGTACATACTACTTTGAAGCAGTTCATGCCCTAAAGCCTACCTCACTAAAAGACTACATGCTAACTGACTGAATGATTACAGTACTATAAGGAGACACACTGGGTGAGTGACAGGGTGTTTGATAGAAGTGTATGAATACTGGCTGGGGAATTGAAGGTGTGAAACACAAGTGTGTAGGTGGTTAGAGGACTGCATGCATAGTGGATAGGCGTTTGAAGCAGTCCATGTGCTAAGGCCTGGTTCGCTGCATGAGTACTTGGATACTGACTGGATGATTAGAGTACAGCAAGGAGAGTGCCTGGGTGAATTTATAAGTGGTTGGCTTTTGGCGCAGTGAATGGATTAGCACTTGGTACTCAATGGGTCACTAGAGGAGTGGAAAGGGAGTGACAGGATGTTTGCTGGACTGTATGGATACTGACTAGGGAATTGAAGGTGTAAAAGACAAGTGTGTAGGTGGTTAGAGGACTGCATGCATAGTGGACAGGGGTTTGAAGCAGTCCATGTGCTAAGGCCTTGGTCGCTGAATGAGTACTTGGGTAGTGACTGAATGTTTACAGTACTGCAAGGAGAGTGCATGGGTGAATTTAAAGTGTTTGGGTTTTGGCGCAGTGAATGGATTAGTACATGGTACTGAATGAGTCACTAGAGAAGTGCAAGGGGAATGACAGGGTGTTTGCTGGAGTGTATATATACTGACTGGGGAACTGAAGGTGTGAAAGACAAGTATGTAGGTGGTTAGAAGACTGCATGCATACTGGATAGGCATTTGAAGCAGTCCATGTGCTAAGACCTGGCTCAGTGCATGAATGCTTGGGCACTGACAGAATTATTAGAGTACTGCAAGGAGAGTGCCTTGGTGAATTTATAAGTGTTTGGGTTTTGGCACAGTGAATCGATTAGTACATGGTGCTGAATGGGTCACTAGAGGAGTACAAAAGGAGTGACAGGGTGATGGCTGGAAGGGAATGAATACTGACTGGGGAATTGACGGTGTGAAAAACAACTGTGTAGGTGGATAAAGGACTGCATGCATAGTGAATAGGCGTTTGAAGCAGTCTATGTGCTAAGGCCTGTGTCGCTGCATGACTACTTGGATACTCACTGAATGATCAGAGTACAGCAAGGAGAGTGCCTGAGTGAATTTATAAGTGGTCGGCTTTTGGCACAGTGAATGGATTAGTACATGGTGCTGAATGGGTCACTAGAGGAGTTCAGAGGGAGTGACAGGATGTTTGCTGGACTGTATGGATACTGACTAGGGAATTGAAGGTGTGAAAGACAAATGTGTAAGTGGTTAGAGGACTGCATGCACAGTGGATAGGGGTTTGAGGCAGTCCATGTGCTAAGGCCTGGGTCGCTGAATGAGTACTTGGGTAGTGACTGAATGATTACAGTACTGCAAGGAGAGTGCATGGGTGAATTTATAAGTGTTTGGGTTTTGGCGGGGTGAATGGATTAGTACATGGTACTGACTGGGTTACTAGAGAAGTGCAAGTGGAGTGACAGGGTGTTTGCTGGAGTGTATATATACTGACAGGGGAATTGAAGGTGTGAAAGACAAGTGTATAGTATGTTACAAGACTGCATGCATACTGCACAGACATTTGAAGCAGTCTATGTGGTAATGCATGGTTCACAACATGAGTACTTGGAAACTAACTAAATCATCAGACTACTGCTAGGACAGTGCCTGAGTAAAACTTTTAAATTTTCAGTTCTGGCGCAGTGAAAAGAATAGTACATGGTACTGAATTAGTCACTGGATGAGTGCAAGATGACTGACAAGATGTTTATTGAAATATATAGATACTGACTAGTTAATTAAAGAAGTGAAAGACAAGTGTGTAGGTGACTAGAAGCCTGTATGCGTACTGTATAGGGTTTAAAGCAGTCCATGTTGAAAGGCCTGGCTCACACCATGAGTACTTAGACACTGACTGAATGATTAAAGTACTGCAAAGAGAGTGCCTAGGAGAATTTATAAGTGTTTGGGTTTTTGTGCAGTGAATGGATTAGTACATGGTGCTGAACGGGTCACTAGAGGAGTACATGGGGAGTGACAGGGTGTTTGCTTGAAGTGTATGGATACTGACTGTGGAATTAAAGGTATGAAAGAGAACTATGTAGATGGTTAGAGAACTGCATGCATACTAGATAAGCATTTGAATCAATGCATATGCAAAAGCCTGCCTCACTCCATTACTACTTGAACATTAACTGAATGTTTACAGTATTGCAAGGACAGTTCCTCAGTGAATACATAAGGAATGACTACCATTTAATTCTACCTAAACTTGAGAACAGGAATTTTTTTAAGCAGTTATGCATATTCAAAGACATGAACTACTCGAATGCTTCTCTCACAGTGGTTACACAAATGCACACAGACTCACAGTGTGATTCTAGAGAAAAAACCGCTATCCCTAGGAGTTTACCAAAACTCATTCACTACTGTAGAAGTGGTAAGGGAACTGCACAAAATCTACACATTTCAGGACTGCTCTTTTGTGTCAAAGCCTGACTCATTTAATCAAAGCATAAGCACAAACTGCCTTCTAATGCTACTAAAACTTGACAACAAGACAGGTTTTAAAACAGTTATCTGTCAGCAAATACACGGTGTTACCAAATGCTTCTCTCACAGTGGTTCCCAAATGCAAACAGACTCACAGTGTGATTCTAGACAACAACCACTATCCCTAGGAGTTTACCAAAACTCATTCACTACTGTGGAAGTGGTAAGGGAACTGCACACAAACTACATATTTCAGAACTGCACTTTAGTATCAAAGCCTGACTCATTTAATCAAAACATAAGCAAAGACTGGCTTCTAATGCTACTAAAACTTCACAACATGACAGGTTTTAAAAGAGTTATCTGTCAGAAAATACATGATGTTACCAAATGCTTCTCTCACAGTGCTTCCCAAAAGCACACAGACTCACAGTGTGATTCTAGACAAGCACCACTATCCCTAGGAGTTTACCAAAACTCATTCACTAAAGTGGAGGAGGTAAGGGGACTGCACACAAACTACATATTTCAGAACTGCACTTTAGTGTCAAAGCCTGACTCATTTAATCAAAACATAAGCAAAGACTGGCTTCTAATGCTACTAAAACTTCACAACATGACAGGTTTTAAAAGAGTTATCTGTCAGAAAATACATGATGTTACCAAATGCTTCTCTCACAGTGCTTCCCAAAAGCACACAGACTCACAGTGTGATTCTAGACAAGCACCATTATCCCTAGGAGTTTACCATAACTCATTCACTAAAGTGGAGGAGGTAAGGGGACTGCACACAAACTACATATTTCAGAACTGCACTTTAGTGTCAAAGCCTGACTCATTTAATCAAAGCATAAGCAAAACTGCCTTCTAATGCTACTAAAACTTGACAACAAGACAGGTTTTAAAACAGTTATCTGTCAGCAAATACACAATGTTACAAAATGCTTCTCTCACAGTGGTTCCCAAATGCACACAGACTCATAATGTGATTCTAGACAAGCAACACTATCCCTAGCAGCTTACCAAACCTCATTCACTACTGTGGAAGGCGTAAGGGGACTGCACACAATCTACATATTAAAGTACAGCTCATTAGTGTCAAAACATGACTCATTTTATCAATGCATAAGCAAAGACTGGTTTCTAATTCTACTAAAACTTGACAACATGACAGGTTTTAAAAGAGTTATCTGTCAGAAAATACATGATGTTACCAAATGCTTCTCTCACAGTGGTTCCCAAAACCACAGACACTCACAGTGTGATTCTAGACAAGCACCACTATCCCAAGGAGTTTACCAAAACTCATTCACTACAGTGGAAGAGGTAAGGGGACTGCACACAAACTACATATATCAGAACTGCACTTTAGTGTCAAAGCCAGACTCATTTAATCAAAGCATAAGCAAAAACTGCCTTCTAATGCTACTGAAACTTGACAACAAGACAAGTTTTAAAACAGTTATCTGTCAGCAAATACACGATGTTACCAAACACTTCTCTCACAGTGGTTCCCAAATGCACACAGACTCACAGTGTGATTCTAGACAAACAACACTATCCCTAGCAGATTACCAAAACTCATTCACTACAGTGGAAGTGGTAAGGGAACTGCACACAATCTACATATTTCACGACTGCACTTTAGTGTCAATGCCTGACTCATTTAATCAAAGCATAAGCAAAGACTGGCTTCTAATGCTACTAAAACTTGACAACATGACCGGTTTTAAAACAGTTATCTGTCAGTAAATACACGATGTTACCAAATGCTTCTCTCACAGTGGTTCCCAAATGCACACAGACTCACAGTGTGATTCTAGACAACAACCACTATCCCTAGGAGTTTACCAAAACCCATTCACTACTGTGGAAGTGGTAAGGGAACTGCACACAATCTACATATTTCAGAACTGCACTTTAGTATCAAAGCCTGACTCATTTAATCAAAGCATAAGCAAAGACGGGTTTCTAATGCTACTAAAACTTCACAACAAGATAGATTTTAAAAGAGTTATCTGCCAGAAAATACATGATGTTACCAAATGCTTCTCTCACAGTGCTTCCCAAAAGCACACAGACTCACAGTGTGATTCTAGACAAGCAACACTATCCCTAGCAGCTTACCAAAACTAATTCACTACTGTGCAAGGGGTAAGGGGACTACACACAATCTACATAGTAAAGTACAGCACATTAGTGTCAAAGCATGACTCATTTTATCAATGCATAAGCAAAGTCTGGCTTCCAATGCTACTAAAACTTGACAACAAGACAGGTTTTAAAACAGTTATCTGTCAGCAAATACACGATGTAACCAAATGCTTCTCTCACAGTGGTTCTCAAATGCACACAGACTCACTGTGTGATTCTAGACAAACAACACTATTCCTTGCACTATACCAAAACACATTTCTTTATCTAGAAGGAGTACTACATTTTAGTGTAGAAACATAACTCATTTCACAAATTCATAAACAATGACTGGTTTCTAATTCTACCAAAATATAAAAACAGCACAGTTATCTGTCTGCAAGCACATGAAAAACACAAATGCTTATCACAGAATGGTTTTACATGCACACACACTGTCAATAAGATTGTAGACAAAAAAAGTACTCCCTGCAGGAGAAATACATTAGTCAGATTACAATCAAAATAGACCACATACATCCCCTCACAATTAAATAACTCACCTTTCAAGTTGTATTGTAGATTAAGAAGTATATCAGTCACACACCAGATTTTCTTATACAGAATCTCTGCACTGTGCACCTCTCAGCAAAACCAAAGAATGGCAAAGTTTCCCTCTCATTTTCCACACATACACATGTAAACATCAAATCACATTCCTTCCCACATAAATTCAAAAGCAAACACACATTTCTATTGGTTAAACATTTCAACCCTTTCCAAATTTGAATCCTTCCCCCAATCTGCCTTCTGCCTGTTATCATAGAAACAGGTCATGGAACACTGTACTGAGCACCCAGGTCACAAGTTCAGCACGCAATGTTGCTAATCAAAACAGCAAGTGTGCTTGACTTTTCAACATATCAGCTTATCATATATAATGTTCCTTTCACGCACTTTTTGTTAACCAATAAGAATCATGCGTTTAAAAAACAGAAACATACACCCTACCTTTCAGTGTAGAAGGTTGTCAAACAACCAATGATTTCTTGTCTTTTTTCAAAACTGCATCTTAGCCACCATTTTAGAAAAATCTTACTTTCCAAACTGCCATTTCATTTACAGAGACCATCTGAGTGCATCCAGACCTCCTTTCAAGATGCTTAGAGTGTGGATTGTGGGACACAGCTATATTTTCTGGAGCCAAAGGTATGCAGAAAACAAAGGCATTCACAAAGACCTAGGTTTGCCAAATGTAGACATTAAATGGATTGGACAGAGAGGGTTAAACTGGCACCAATTGATGCCATTGGTGAAATCCTTCATGCATATCCAACACACTGACCTCATAAAAGTGCACTGTGGTGGCAATGACCTAGGCACTTTGACTGGGGTAGGTCTGGAAATGCTCATGAAGGACACCTTTGCAGAACTAATTTCACTTTTCCCCAAAACTGCTTTTGTGTATTCTAAGATATGCCAAAGGCAGAAATGGAACTGGTCCGATCATTTTTGTCCACAGATTGAGAAAGCTAGGAACTATGTGAATAAATCTGTTTCTGCTTTTCTCCGAGACTATAGAATGGGGTCCATTTTCAATAACAATCTGCGCTTTCATATGCAAGAGATGTAGTACACTTTACTGATGAAGGAAACAGAGTCTTCCTCAACAACTTTAGACTCTGTATAAGTACTTACTTATAAGTACTAAAAACTCTCAATGAAGACAACGGCTCTTTTTAGAGCCACTCAAGAACAAAACACTTAAACTTGATGTTTATCTCCCAAAAATGTCAATTTTTTTTTCCTTGGATCCGCGCACCCAAGGCTTTAGGAACCGCTCACCGAACGCAAAAGAATCCGTGCACCCAACGCCTTAGGATGTGTGCACCCTGCGCGCATTTCGCCGTTTTTTTTTCTCCAAAAAAGGGGGCTCCAGGGGGTCCTTGCAATGTTATTTTGGGAACTATAACAGTGAATGAAGCATCCATTACCTGGTCATTATACTTTTTTGAAGAAAAAAAACATATAAGCACATTAATACACAATTACATGTTGAAAAACAAATAAATTCATTTTATATATATATATATATATATATATATATATATATATATGTATATACATATATTATCTACTGGCGGTCGCCAGTAGATAGTTATAGTTAGGACCTATTTTCCATAGTGAACCCGCAACATTCTATTTGGAATAACGTTGGCACCGGTTGATGAATCCTCATGAAATTTTCCAAACTTTTGGCCAGCTCCGCTCCGCTCCTTCCCTGAAAGTTTTGCGGTGACCCATCAAGCGGGAGCCGAGAAAAAAGGGGGGTCCCAAAACACGTTTTCCCCATGCAATTTCCCATAGGATCTGTTGTCGCAGCTACAGCCCGAACCGCTGAACGGAATGACACCAAATTTGGTAAAGAGGTAGTCCTCAGCTCGGACTCGTGCCTTTTGCATATATGGTGTGAATCCGTTCAGTAGTTCCTGAGAAAATTAGGGTAAATAAGTTAGTGATATCTATGGCCACGGAGGGTCCGCGGACCGTACCCGCACCATAAGCGCACCCTCCCTCCCCGAACCGAGCGCACAACCTCCCGATCACGCGCTGAATGCTAATTGGCTGTCGAGTGTCTCTCTACATTCGAAACCAGGAACTGTTGGCGGCCAATTTCTGCCTCGGTAGAAGCGAGGCTGAAGAAGCAAGGGGAATAAGTGTGTAAAACATATAAAGGGGGCAGAGTGGAAATACTCTGACCCTCTAGAGGTGCTTAGGGGGTCCCAGAAGGACCCCCTGGGGCGCCCCTTTTAAAAAGAAAAAACGGCGAAATACGCGCACGGTGTGCGCATCCTAACGCGTTGGGTGCACGGATTCTCACGCGTTGGGGGCGCGGATCCACGGCAAGAAATCATTGGTTGTATGAATACTTTCTACACTGAAAGGTAGGGTGTATATTTCTATTTTTAAAGGTATGATTCATATTGCTTAACAAAAACAGATTGTAAGGAACATTATATATGATAAGCTGATATGTTGAAAAGTCAAGCACACTCCCTGTCATGTGTAGGAACATTGTGTGCTGAACTTGTGACCTGTGGGCTCAGTGCAGTGTTCCATGACCTGTTTCTATGGTAACAGGCAGAAGGCAGATTGGGGGAAGGGTTGAAATGTATTTCAGTTGAAAAGGGTTAAAATGTTTAACCAATAGAAATGTGTATTTGCTTTTGAGTTTATGTGTGAAGGATTGTGATTTGATGTTTACATGTATATGTGTGGAAAATGAAAGGGAAACTTTTCCATTCTTTGTTTTTGCTGAGAGGTGCACAGTGCAGAGATTCTTTAAAAGAAAATATGGTGAGTGATTGATATACTTCTTAATCTACAAAAGAACTTGAAAGATGAGTTATTTAATTGTGAGGGGATGTATGTAGACTATTTTGATTTTAATCAGACTAATGTATTTCTCCTGCTAAAGTGTAGGGAGTACTTTTTTTCTCTACAATGTGTGTGCATGTAGAAACCATTCTGTGATAAGCATTTGTGTTTTTCATGTGTTTGTAGGCAGACAACTGTGCTGTTTTTATATTTTGGTAGAATTAGAAACCAGTCATTGTTTATGAATTTTTGAAATTTGTTATGTTATGTTTCTATAGTAAAATGTAGTACTACTTCTAGATGAAGAAACGTGTTTTGGTATAGTGCAAGGGATAGTGTTGTTTGTCTAGAATCACACAGTGAGTCTGTGCATTTGGGAACCACTGTGAGAGAAGCTTTTGGTAACATTGTGTATTTGCTAACAGATAACTGTTTTAACTTGTCATGTTGTGAAGTTTTAGTAGCATTAGAAGACAGTTATGGCCTATGATTTGATTAAATGAGTCAGGCTTTGACAGAAAAGTGCAGTCCTGAAATATGTAGATTGTGTGCAGTTCCCTTACCACTTGCACTGTAGTGAATGAGTTTTGGTAAACTCCTAGGGATAGTGGTGCTTGTCTAGAATAACACTGTGAGTTAGTGTGTATTTGAGATCAGTGTGAGAGAAGCATTTGGTGACATCATGTATTTGCTGACAGATAACTGTTTTAAAACCTGTCATGCTGTGAAGTTTTAGTAGCATTAGAATCCAGTCTTTGCTTATGCGTTGATTAAATGAGTCATGCTTTGACACTGATGTGCTGTACTTAAATAGGTAGATTGTGAGCAGTACTATTAACTCTTCCAGACTAGTGAATGAGTTTTGGTAAACTCCTAGGATAGTGTTGCTTGTCTAAAATCACACTGTGAGTCTGTGTGCATTTGGGTAAGGATTCTGAGAGAAGCATTTGGTAACATGGTGTATTTGCTGACAGATAACTGTTTTAATACCGGTCATGTTGTCAAGTTTTAGTAGCATTAGAAGACAGTTATGGCTTATGCTTTCATTAAATGAGTCAGGCATTGACAGTAAATTGCAGTGGTGAAATATGTAGATTGTGTGGAGTTCCCTTACCACTTGCACTGTAGTGAATGAGTTTTGGTAAACTCCTACGGATAGTGGTGCTTGTCTAGAACCACACTGTGAGTTATTGTGTATTTGGGATCAGTGTGAGACAAGCATTTGGTAATATCATGTATTTGCTGACAGATAACTGTTTTAAAACCTGTCATGTTGTGAAGTTTTAGTAGAATTAGAATCCAGTCTTTGCTTATGCGTTGATTAAATGAGTCATGCTTTGACACTGATGTACTGTACTTAAATATGTAGATTGTGTTCAGTACCATTAACTCTTCTAGACTAGTGAATGAGTTTTGGTAAACTCCTAGGATAGTGTTGATTGTCTAGAATCACACTGTGAGTCTGTGTGTATTTGGGAACCACTGTGAGAGAAGCATTTGGTAACATCGTGTATTTACTAACAGATAACTGTTTTAAAACCTGTCATGTTGTGAAGTTTTAGTAGCATTAGAAGCCAGTCTTTGCTTATGTTTTGATTAAATGAGTCAGGCTTTGATACTAAAGTGCAGTTCTGAAATATGTAGTTTGTGTGCAGTTCCCTTACCACTTCCACAGTAGTGAATGAGTTTTGGTAAACTCCTAGGGATAGTGGTTGTTGTCTAGAATCACACTGTGAGTCTGTGTGCATTTGGGAACCACTGTGAGAGAAGCATTTGGTAACATCGTGTATTTACTGACAGATAACTGTTTTAAAACCTGTCATGTTGTCAAGTTTTAGTAGCATTAGAAGCCAGTCTTTGCTTATGCTTTGATTAAATGAGTCAGGCATTGACACTAAAGTGCAGTCGTGAAATATGTAGATTGTGTGCAGTTCCCTTACCACTTCCACTGTAGTGAATGAGTTTTGGTAATCTGGTAGGGATAGTGTTGTTTGTCTAGAATCACACTGTGAGTCTGTGTGCATTTGGGAACCACTGTGAGAGAAGTGTTTGGTAACATCGTGTATTTGCTGACAGATAACTGTTTTAAAACATGTCATGTTGTCAAGTTTTAGTAGCATTAGAAGACAGTTATGGCTTATGCTTTCATTATATGAGTCAGGCATTGACAGTAAATTGCAGTTGTGAAATATGTAGATTGTGTGCAGTTCCCTTACCACTTGCACTGTAGTGAATGAGTTTTGGTAAACTCATAGGGATAGTGGTGCTTGTCTAGAATCACAGTGTGAGTTAGTGTGTATTTGGGATCACTATGAGAGAAGCATTTGGTAACATCATGTATTTGCTGACAGATAACTGTTTGAAAACCTGTCATGTTTTGAAGTTTTAGTAGCATTAGAATCCAGTCTTTGCTTATGCGTTGATTAAATGAGTCATGCTTTGACACTGATGTGGTGTACTTAAATATGTAGATTGTGTGCAGTACCATTAACTCTTCCAGACTAGTGAATGTGTTTTGGTAAACTCCTAGGATAGTGTTGCTTGTCAGTCAGTCAGTCAGTCAAAAGTACTTTATTCGGTTCATAACAAAAACCATAAAAGTATGGTACATAGTACATCGAAGTCAAGACCACCTAATTAAAATATGACACAACAATAGTGCGAGTTATTATGAGCCATACAATAAAATCACATATAAATAACAATACAAACACATTTAAAAGGAAAAACAGAACACTTGGTCAGAATTCATGAATTTGCCACTATAAACACTATAGCCAATTAATCTTTTTCCTCAGTCTCATTGCAATCGATAAAAAATTTGCTATATTAAAAATCACCCAGGTGTGGCGCAACAGCTGTAGGTACAAAAGAGCTGGTTTAACTTGTCTAAAACCTCTATCTTTAATAAGAGGAATAATAAACTTTTTACGAATGGGGCCTAGATGTTTACAAAAGAAAATAAAATGCACGGTATCTTTAATAGAGAAGCTATCACAAGAACAAATCTCCAGATCCGTTCCCTTCGTCCACCCGGGACGTTCAGTAAACAGAAGATGGAATTTGTTCAATCTAAACTTAGTCAACAAATAACGATGATTTAAATTGTTGACGATTCCCAGATAAGGTTCCATACCACTGGAGATAATTAACAACTGGTGAGCCCTCACTGTTGGTTTACATAATTTCTTTTCTTCTCTTGCTAGGTATACCAACTGTTTATATGTGTCTTTCACCCATTTCACATCCCCTTTTAATAAATTATTTGGGTTTTCAAACAATTCTGGATGACCCAATTCTATGGTTAATTTTTTAGTATAGTTCAACCAGGGGATAGTTTTACCATAATCAAGGGCTAAACAATCCCTAAGAATTTCATGATTCAACTCTAAATCAGGGTTTAACCATATTGATATCCATTTTAATAGCGGGGCTAAGGCTATACGGTCTGCAAGATATTCTACCCGCACTTTTGGTGAACAATATATCCAGATGTTGACTGGGGGAGGGATAAGATAGATTTCAAAAGCTTATCCTCTGCAACCTGCAACCTGTTGCTTGTCTAAAATCACACTGTGAGTCTGTGAGCATTTGGGTAAGGATTGTGAGAGAAACATTTGGTAACATCGTGTATTTGCTGAAACATTTGTTTTAAAACTGGTCATGTTGTGAAGTTTTAGTAGCATTAGAAGCCAGTCTTTGCTTATGCTTTGATTATATGAGTTAGGCTTTGACATAAAAGTGCAGTCCTGAAATATGAAGATTGTGTGCTGGTTCCTTACCACTTCCACAGTAGTGAATGATTTTTGGTAAACTCCTAGGTATAGTGGTTGTTGTCTAGAATCACACTGTGAGTCGGTGTGCATTTGGGAACCACTGTGAGAGAAGCATTTGGTAACATCTTGTATTTGCTGACAGATAACTAATTTAAAACCTCTCATGTTGTCAAGTTTTAGTAGCATTAGAAGCTAGTCTTTGCTTATGCATTGATAAAATGAGTCAGGGTTTGACACTAAGGTGCAGTACCATGTACTATTCTGTTCACTGTGGCAGAACTGAAAATGTAAAAGTTTTTCCTAAGCACTGTCCTAGAAGTAGTCTGATTATTTAGTCAGTTTCTAAGTGCCAAATAGATTGCTTCAAATGTCTATGCAGTATGCATGTAGTGTTCTAACATACTATACACGTGTCTTTTACACCTTCAATTCCGTAGTCAGTATCCATTAGTCAGTATCCATACACTTCCAGGAAACATCCTGTCACTTCCTTTGCAGTCCTCTAGAGACCCATTCAACAAGCATGTACTAATCCATTCACTTTGCTAAAACCAAAACACTTATAAATTCACCAAGACACTCTCTTTCCGGTACCCTAATGATTCAGTCACTGCCTAAGTATTCATCCACTGAGCCAGGTCTTAGCACATGGACTTCTTCAAACTCCTATCCACTATGCATGCAGTCCTCTAACCATCTACACACTTGTCTTTCACACCTTCAATTCCCCAGTCAGTATCCGTTCACTTCCAGCAAACACTCTGTCACTGCCGTTGCACTCCTCTAGTGACCCATTCAGCATCATGTACTAATCCATTCACTTTGCCAAACCCTAATAAATCCACCCAGGCACTCTCCTTGCTGTACTCTAATCATTCAGTCAGTACCCAAGTACTCATCTAGTGACCCAGCCCTTAGTATATGGACTGATTCAAACCCTTATCCACTATGCATGCAGTCCTCTAAACGCGTACACAATTGTCTTTCACACCTTCAATTCCCTAGTCAGTATCCATACACTTCCAGGAAATACCCTGTCACTCCCTTTGCAATCCTCTAGTGACCCATTCAGCCCCATGTACTAATCCATTCACTGTGCTAAAACCCAAACACTTATAAATTCAGCAAGATACTATCTTTGCAGTACTCTAATCATTCAGTCAGTGCCTAAGTATTCATACACTGAGCCAGGCCTTAGCACATGGTCTGCTTCAAACCCCTATGCACTATGCATGCAGTCTTCTAACCACCTAGACACTTGTCTTTCACACTTTCAATTTCCTAGTCAGTATACATACAGTCCAGCACTTGTCACTGCCTTTGCACTCCTCTAGTGACCCATTCAGTACCAAGTACTAATCCATTCCCTGTGCGAAAAGCCTAGCACTTATAAATTCAGCTAGGCACTCTCCTTGCGTTACTCTAATGATTCAGTCAGTACCCAAGTAGTGATGCAGTGAGCCAGGCCTTAGCACATGGACTGCTTTAAATGCCTATGCAGTATGGATGCAGTCCTCTAATCACCTACACAGTTGTGTTTCACATCTTCAATTCCCTAGTTAGTATTCATACTCTTCTAGCAAACACCCTGTCACTCACCCATTGTGTCTCCTTATAGTACTGTAATCATTTAGTCAGTTAGCATGCAGTCTTTTAGTGAGGTAGGCTTTAGGGCATGAACTGCTTCAAAGTAGTATGCACTATGCATGTAGTGTTTTAACGATCGTCACACTTGTGGTTCAGGGCTATAGTTTCTCAGTCAGTTTTTATATAAAATGTGTTTGTACAGTAATGGAATAGTATAAATGTGAAAGTTATTAATATACATTTATTTGTGATTCTTTTTTACAGATACAGAACAGGAGTGTTTCTCATCTGTTTGCACTCTTCTCGTGCAAGATTGTTTGGATGAAGGGTCCTTAGGTGTTTCATCATACTTGCTGTGCCGCACAAGTATTTTTTGTTAGGATCCCCTCGTAACAGAACTCTTTGGCAAATCTTGCGAGTGATGAAGGTGGCATTGGTCTTTGTTTGCCCCTTGGGAAAAGTAAAAAATTTCCTCACCACTGAAGAAAAACGTTGTGGGCGTGGTGCCTTCTGTAAAAAAAATTCCTCAGATTCGGTAAATATTTTAAAAGCGGCAATATTTACAGTTTTTGTAAGTTAAACTTATACAATTTTGTTAGCTGTATGCATTTTATATATCTGTGATTTGTTTCTTGTGGTATTTTGTTGAGAATCCCATTTTGTTTTTTTTTTAACAATCTTTCTGATTTTCCAGGTCTGTCGTCGACATCCATGATTCCCACAGGAGTGTTCTGCCTTGTTGTTTTGTATAATTGTTGTTACATTTTGTTTATTAGTTTATTGTTCATATATATGTTAATAAAAAAATAAAGTTTGAAAATAGTTTATCGTTTATATATTTATAATTATAAAAAATAAAGTTTGAAAAAACAATTAATAACGTTTTTGGTTGTTCTCTTAACTGCTGTGTGACTCTTTCTTGTTCTTATTACTGTTATTTGATGGAGTCCACCATGGTGTTAAATTTTGGGGCACTTATCGCTGGAATACTGGTGATATCTGCAGTTTGCACCAACTTCTGAATAGTGTGTTAGATTTATCTCAACTTTACTTCCGTTAAAGTGCTGATAATGAAATGGAGAGTAGCCGTTCCCGTGCAAAAAGACACGAGGTGCACCTTTCCGATTTATTCTAAATACTAAAATCCTGTATTGAATTGCACTGAGGTATTGGCTGCACTTACAGTGTACACACAAAATCTATTAAGAAATTTCATTGTATTTTTATTGATAGGGAATAGTGCGTCAGGTGCTGGATCTTGATGAGATACACTGCTCAGTTCGTATATTGTTCTGCACACGAAAAAAATCACATCACAACTTTCACACCAATTGCAATGCGAAACAAATTCCGGCGATAAGACATGTTAGCACCAGGGATTTTACACCTGCTTTCTTCTGGTGTTAAGCGGGACAACTACCTGCACCATGAAAGGGAACACAGCCAAGAGGCACACCAAAAAACCCACAGGTGCCATAGAGTCAATGAGCATGATACAGGGATACCCATGAGGGCCACAAGACTCATCGCAACAACTTCAGGACTGCCAATGCCCCCCAAACCCACATCTGAGCAAGTGTGTCCCTGTGGTCATTGCGTTAGCATGATAGGCATGAGCCCTGCAATATCACAGTGTGCTGTCACCTCAGCTTTGCCAGTGAGCCTGGACATGTAGCTATGCATGAATCCTCCTGCATGTACAACCGGCGTGTGTTGGTCCGGGGTACACAGGTCAGCACAGGGGTGTGCCTATTCGGCAAGGTGAACGGGGTGTCTCGGACATGTCCGTGTACAGAAAGTGTGGTAAGTGTGTCTCTGTGTTCTGGTGTGTCCTGCCACAAGGGCCGCAGCAGTCGATGTTGTAAAGTGGCATGCACCACCTCCAAACGGCACTGTGATGGTGTAGTTAGAATGCAGCAGGACATGCGGGAATAGGCATTTTCAATGGTGTGCCGTACGAGTGCACGAGATACAACAGCGCACCGTACATAAGTGTGCGGGCTCGTGTGAGGGAGGAGCAGCTGTTTGGCAACGTAACAGACAGTGAACTCGCCCATGTGCCTCGTTCTGGGTATCTCATCCATGATGACCACGGTCGCAGACATCCCACAACACCAACGACTGGCCTTTGTACACATCCTGTATGAATGCAGCGTGGTTTTCACTTCTATGCTCGTTCAGTGGTGTGATGTCGGCGGGTTGTGTGACTTGTGCTCCTTGTTGGTGTGTTTCATTTTGGCCATTGTTAGTCTATATGTGTGTTGTACTTAATTGTGCATGTGTGCCATTCTGCCCATCTCCCACCCTCCCCCCACTCTCTGCTTCTTCCTCTTCCTAGTGCTGTTGTGTCTATAATGTTGTTGCTGCACACATAAATACATGTAAAGAATAAATTAGAATAGTTCCTTGATTCTTTTAGGTTTCAAAACTTCGCTATTGGTTTCTTTTTAATTTTCCATATGAACCGTTTTTTAAAAATATTTTTTAATATTCAACAACACATTGAAGTCAGAAGTGCAACGTATTCTATCAACACACTTTCTAGAACAGGGGTCTCCAACCGGTCGATCGCGAGCTACCGGTAGCTCGCCAAGACCCTGTGAGTAGCTCGCGCCGAGTGCTGCTCAATTTAGTAGCCCATTAGTATTATTTGGGCTATTTAGGCTTTTTTCAGTGTCTTTTCAGTGTCCGTTGCCCGCCCTCACCCACAGCAGCTGCTCTGATTGGCTTGAGCTTAGCTGGGGTGGGGCGGGCTGAAGAGGATGTTGTTGTTCCTTTCCTGAGTCTCGTGACAGGGCGCGCGCAGAGTCTCGTAACTCGTGTTTACGCGCGCCCTGCCTTTTCCACTGGCACCGCACTGTCCATTGTGCGAGTGCGACGTGCGGTGCTCAAGCAGGCGTGGCAGGGCGGAGCATTGTGGAGCAGTTTGCAGGCCCGCGCGTACAACCTTGCACCAGACTCGCAGCAGGTAAGATACAACACTCTTAGTTAGGCCCAGCAGGCAGATTATAAGTGCGAGAGGCCCCAGGTGGAAACTTTACTAGAGGGTGCCATAATTATGCTGGCAAAACGTTGTGTCTTGCTCTTGCCCATAATAAGTAGACGACATTTGGTTGAGGGAGAATGGTAGACGGCTCCCGACACTGATAATTGAGGTCGAGTATGAACGTATATAAAGTGGGAGGTGTCTGCCCTCACATTGTGAGGGGAGCTGCTAATTTAAACCGGGGCACCTCTACTGGAAGGAGCGAGAGAAGAGAGCTGACGTAATCCTCTGCCCAGCAAGAACCCCCCGACCACCACACAAGGTTTAGTCAGGGAAAACCTCGCCTGCTGCACTGGATCTACCCACGCACGACAGCGCTCACAAAGCCTCTTTAAAAGACATTTTCAGTATTTGCTAGTAACAGTTGATTTTATCTATTGTGCTCACTTTACATGCTTTTCTGTCATGATGAGAAAGTGGTACCTTTAAGACAGACTCGAATTTAAAAATGGCTCTTATGACTTCACTCAAAATACTGTCCTAGCGTCCTAGAAAAATGCTGGCTGCATTACTGGCTGAGTCATAGAAATCCTGGAACTGTGATCACACTGAATGTTCCTTGTCTTTTCAGTGTCCCTTGCCCGCCCTCACCCACAGCAGCTGCTCCGATTGGCTTGAGCTTAGCTGGGGTGGGGCGGGCTGAAGAGGATGTTGTTGTTCCTCTCCTGAGTCTCGTGACAGGGCGCGCGCAGTCTCGTGACTCGTGTTTACGCGCCCCCTGCCTTTTCCACTGGCATCGCACTGTCCATTGTGTGAGTGCGACGTGCAGTGCTCAAGCAGGCGTGGCAGGGCGGAGCATTGTGGAGCAGTTTGCAGGCCAGCACGTACAACCTTGCACCAGACTCGCAGCAGGTAAGACACAGCACTCTTAGTTAGGCCGGGCAGGCAGATTATAAGTGCGAGATGCCCCAGGTGGAAACGTTACTAGAGGGTGCCATAATTATGCTGGCAAAACGTTTTGTCTTGCTCTTGCCCATAATAAGTAGACGACATTTGGTTGAGGGAGAATGGTAGACGGCTCCCGATACTGATAATTGAGGTCGATTATGAACGTATATAAAGGAGGAGCTGTCTGCCCTCACATTGTAAAGGGGAGCTGCTAATTTAAACCGGGGCACCTCGACTGGAAGGAGCGAGAGAAGAGAGCTGACGTAATCCTCCGCCCTGCAAGAACCCCCCGACCACCACACAAGGTTTAGTCAGGGAAAACCTCGCCTGCTGCACTGAATCTACCCACGCACGACAGCGCTCACAAAGCGCGTACCTATATTTAAAAGACACTTTCAGTATTTGCTAGTAACAGTTGATTTTATCTATTGTGCTCACATTACATGCTTTTCTGTCATGATGAGAAAGTGGTACCTTTAAGACAGACTCGAATTTAAAAATGGCTCTTATGACTTCACTCAAAATACTGTCCTAGCGTCCTAGAAAAATTGCTGGCTGCATTACTGGCTGAGTCATAGAAATCCTGGAACTGTGATCACACTGAATGTTCCTTGTCTTTTCAGTGTCCCTTGCCCGCCCTCACCCACAGCAGCTGCTCCGATTGGCTTGAGCTTAGCTGGGGTGGGGCGGGCTGAAGAGGATGTTGTTGTTCCTCTCCTGAGTCTCGTGACAGGGCGCGCGCAGAGTCTTGTGACTCGTGTTTACGCGCCCCCTGCCTTTTCCACTGGCATCGCACTGTCCATTGTGCGAGTGCGACGTGCAGTGCTCAAGCAGGCGTGGCAGGGCGGAGCATTGTGGAGCAGTTTGCAGGCCAGCGCGTACAACCTTGCACCAGACTCGCAGCAGGTAAGACACAACACTCTTAGTTAGGCCGGGCAGGCAGATTATAAGTGCGAAAGGCCCCAGGTGGAAACGTTACTAGAGGGTGCCATAATTATGCTGGCAAAACGTTTTGTCTTGCTCTTGCCCATAATAAGTAGACGACATTTGGTTGAGGGAGAATGGTAGACGGCTCCCGACACTGATAATTGAGGTCGATTATGAACGTATATAAAGGAGGAGGTGTCTGCCCTCACATTGTGAGGGGAGCTGCTAATTTAAACCGGGGCACCTCTACTGGAAGGAGCGAGAGAAGAGAGCTGACGTAATCCTCCGCCCTGCAAGAACCCCCCGACCACCACACAAGGTTTAGTCAGGGAAAACCTCGACTGCTGCACTGAATCTACCCACGCACGACAGCGCTCACAAAGCGCGTACCTATCTTTAAAAGACACTTTCAGTATTTGCTAGTAACAGTTGATTTTATCTATTGTGCTCACATTACATGCTTTTCTGTCATGATGAGAAAGTGGTACCTTTAAGACAGACTCGAATTTAAAAATGGCTCTTATGACTTCACTCACAATACTGTCCTAGCGGCCTAGAAAATGGCTGGCTGCATTACTGGCTGAGTCATAGAAATCCTGCAACTGTGATCACACTGAATGTTCCTAGTGCATATTGTTTATGCTGGCCCACATTGCAAAGCTTTTGGCACGAGGCATTTCTGAATTAATGCCACTAAGAACTGTCATCTGACGTCATCTCCGACTAACTGCGCTGCGGGCTACGATCATTCCAATGGGGCAGTACAGAGATTCATCCTGCTCTATTGAAAGGAGGAATGTAACCCAAGCTCTGCAGAGGATAGTGAAGTTTATTACACTCATAGGAAAATGCATGATCGCAATACAAATATTTCAGGAAGCTACCCTAGATGGGATATGATGGGTACCTGGGAGCATATGATTAGGCCGGGGTTGTCAGAAGTTATGGGGATTCTGGTATAAGTTTATTATATTAATGGAGGAAGCCTACAGCCTTGTTTTCTTTTCCTTTTGCACTTCCTCTCCAGTCGTGAATGGGGCACTGACAATGTGAACATAATGAGCAGGTCAATAGTACTGCGGGTTGAGGCTGTGTGCTGTATTGCTCTGTCACTGCATCTTGAAATCAGTGATGAAATTGCTCTGTCTTCTATTCTAGGGTCCTTCATTGTCTCCTTTACACATTTTAGTAATATGAGTCGGTTAATCTGTTCATTTTCAGCTCATTGCTGCTTTGTATTTGCAGACCTTTCTGACCTCTTCATGTCTAAAGTTGTCTTCCTGTCTGCTTCCCTACAATCAAAATCTGTTCCTTTGTGCAATGACCCTTCCGCACTTTTCAGACGGTATTATGTAAGTTTAACTTTAGGGTTCCTAATCACGTCCAAGTGTTAAAATGTTTTCCTCATAAGGACTGAAACCATGTGACACTTCCATGGCTGGGTCATTGGTGTGGTGTGGCCAGGGAGGGACTCCAGTCATGCTCAGAGGCATGTTGTAATTACAAAAACAAAAGCTAGCCAACTTGCTGTCAAGTATGATCAGTGCAAGGGAGCTAATCTCTTCTTTTCAGATATGGTAGCTTTGTTTGATCAGCTCAAAGGTTTTACCATAATTTTATCATATTGCCTTCTGTCCCCAAGTTACTCAGAGTTTCTTTTGTATCTGCAGGTACTTGTAGTATAGTGTTTGTAGTGGAGAAGTATTCTCTGGCTGGGACTATTTGATTTGCCTGCCGCCCTGCCCTATGTTAACAACATAACACGTCTATTTGTAAAGCGCACGATTACCCGAAGGTGTCCTGTCACTGAATAACAGATGTTTATTGTTACCCACTCAATGGTACTCATTTTATTGACCTCAAATGGATGAAAGGCTGAGTGGACCTGCTAGGATTTAAACCTCTGACCATGAGGTCGGACACAGGTCCCTGCAGTGGCAGCTTTAGTGCACTGAGCCACCAGACCCGGCTTATGGGGCTACATCTAATTTGGTGCCAGGACCTCTTTCCTGTCCCATTCCGACAAGCATTGGCCTCCGCTTGCACGGCTTGTGCTTTTGTTGTGTCACTGTTGTGGCTTGTGCTTTAGTTTTTTGTCTCACTGTTGTGGCAGTGAATGCACTGCATTTAAAATTTAACATAAAATGATGCATTCCTATTCTTTCCCTGCACTGGCGCACAAACTGCTGCCCCCTAGTGCCAACACAGGCACCCCGTGTGCCATGGTTCAAGGGTGCCTGTGTTGCAGACAGATTAGTTTTTATATACAGGAAGGGGCACCCATGGTCCACTCACGGAACGCCTCGCTAGGGTAGACTCAGTAGGTAGAGAGTAACGCAGCACATCGATTTGCACTGCCTTGCCTCCATATCTATGAGGCCATTAAAGGCCACACAGGGTGGCTTTGTGTGGCCTCATAGATTTTGTACAGTGCACCTTCAACTTATGCATTTCAAGGTGCTGTCATGTGTGATGATGAAGAAAGGGGAGGCATTGTGTTGCAGTATTATTAGCATAGGTAGGGCACACATACTCAACATTTTTACTCTTGCTCACAGCCTTAACAGCTAATCATGGACATGGACGAAGAACCAGGTCCCTCCAAAAGGGCAAAGAGCAAGACTTACTACTTCCATCAAGAGTGAGAGAACGAATTTTTATTTACACAAATTAAAGACAACTGTGTATGTTTAATCTGTGGAGCAAAAGCTGCACTGGGGAAAAAGGGCAATGTTGAGAGGCAACCAAGCACATGCATTTTGAGAGGAAGTTCCCTAAAGGAAGCAGCCTGAGGTCACAAAAAGTAAACGAACTGAAATCTGCATTGCAGACACAGCAATCTTTTTTTACGAAGCCCACGAAGAATGCCACTGCGGCTACTAAAGCATCCTTTGTAGTTACTCATCACTTGATTAAGCACAAAGCAACATTTTCAGATGGAGCCGTTGTGAAGGAAGCAATGCTTCTAATGGCCAACTCCTTATTCAAAGACTTTACAAATAGCCCTGAAATTATGTCTGCCATATCAGATGTGCAGTTAGGGTCAAACACTATGGCAAGAAGGGTATCTGCATTGCCGACCAACATGATAGAGCAGTTAGAGCGTGAATTAAAGACATGCAAATATTTTTCTCTTCAATGTGATGAATCTGTTCATGCAAGCGAAATTGCACAGTTGGCAATGTTCGTTAGAATGGTTTTTGAATATTTTACTGATAAAGAGGAATTTTTAACATTGTTGCCTTTGAAAACCACAACCAGAGGATCTGACATTCCCAATGAGGTGAAAAATTATTTTGTAAAAACAAAATGTCCCATTGAAAAAGTTAGTGGCGATAACCACTGATGGTGCACCCGCAATGATAGGGTGTCATTCTGGCTTCATTGCCAATTGTAAAGCAGATCCAGATTTCCCTCCGTTATTGAACTACCATTGCATAATACATCAACAGGCAATATGTGCCAAGGTAATGGGGTTTGATCATGTCATGACTCCTGTTGTTAAAATTATTAATTCAATTCGTGCAAAGGCCAAGCAGCACCGAACCTTCAAATTGTTCCTTGAAGAACTATCAGCCGAGTATGGTGACCTTTTACTGCACACTCAAATCCGATGGCTTAGCAGGGGAAAAATACTGCGAAGATTCCTTTCGCTATTGCCAGAAGTCAAAGCTTTTATGGAGTCTAGAAATGAAGATACCACACTGTTATCAAACACTCAATGGTTGCTCGATTTAGATTTTTTTTGACAGATGTGACAGAAAAATTAAATGTATTGAACTACGAGTTGCAAGGCAAAAACAAGACAATAACCAACATGGTAAATTCTGTGAAAAGTTTCAAATCAAAACTTAATCTTTTGATACAGCATGTGCAGAAAAGAGAGATGCAGCACTTTCCCTCTGTGCTCCAAATCCTTTCAGAAAACAAAGCTGAGGCTGAGGTTCTGGAAATAGAAAAATACAGTAGCCTCCTCATGAGGCTTAATCAAGAGTTCAGTGACAGATTTAGTGATTTTGACCAACTGGAGCCCTGTGTGATGTTCACTTCAAACCCCTTCATGGAAGTGGATGTTAGTGACATTTCAGAGAAAATGAGTGCACTTTTGAACCTTGACTCTGCCACAATGGAAATGGAGATTGTTACACTTCAAAATGACATTGAATTGAAATCAAGGAAATCTGACATTAATTTCTGGAGAACATCCACACAGCTGCATTGAAACCTTTTCACTATTTGGCTCTACCTATCTTTGTGAATCAGCATTTTCGGATATGAACTTCATAAAATCTAAGTTTCGCACATGTCTAACTGACGAACATTTAAATGACTCCTTAAGAGTTGCCCTCTCAAGCTACACCCCAGATTACAAGGGATTAGTGGACACCATGCAGTGTCAAGTCTCTCACTGAAATAATGTGAATGCATTTGCAATCAATACTTGTTCAATAACAGTTCCCGGTGAAATCCCAAACCTAGGTATCTGTTTCATTATGAACACCAAGATTAAAGTTTTTTTTTATTTTTTCCTTTCTTTATTCAATGTTTCCATTAAACATGAACTATAGTGACATAAGCTGTTAGCACCAGATTTAACAGTATCACATGACATAAAATAAATTGCCAGTTACCCGGAGTCTACATTTTGGCCGGCATAGAGTCCAGAACAGAAGCCATTACTGCAATCACAGGTAAGTGGGGGGAGAGCATGGAGCGCAATGAACTGTGCAACCACAACTGTCGGGTGTTTCCGTGTGTCATCAGGCATGACCTACTGTACTAACATCGACTGTTCCATCTGTTCCAGGCCTACCAGCATCTCGCAATCCCACGCCCACCCTCAAACCAGACAAGACTTTCATCCCTTGTACCATCAATCAGGAACTCATAGCGGTGTGTGTATTGTCATCGACAGTGCTTACAATGTCTTCAGTGGGGTGTAATAGGAGATAATTCTTAAGGGGCCCCCAGACATCCACAGGTTTAGAGGCAGCAGGCAATAGCTTCGCATACCAGAGCAGTGCGTCTTGACAGTGTACCATGTCCTGTATCCAGTCTTTAAATTTGGGTGCTCTGCCTCTCCCCCATCGGCATGCAACTCGTCTTTTTGCCAGTAAGAGGGCAACTGTAATAAATCTACGATATGGTCTTTTGATTAGCTTAGTGTACCCTAGCAGGGTCTGTGTAGGAGAAGGAGTTAAAGGGGTGTCTATCATTTCAGAGAGTCCCAGGAATACCCGCTGCCAATATCTATTCACATCCAGACATCCCCAAGCCAGATGGAGGAAATCCGCTGATGGCGCTCGACAGCGCCCACATAGGTCGTCCTCACGGAGGCCGAACCTACACATCTGGGCGGGAGTGCAATAAAGCCTGTGCAAGAATTTGTAACGAATGATCCTGAATCTACTACTGGATGAAATCTGCTCTGTCTGTTGGCAGCAGAAGCTCCAGAGGTCATCCTCCAAGGGCGTACCCAGTTCCTCCCCCCATTTAGTGCGTGCCTTACAGGGCTCGAGTTCAAGTGTGGTGTGAATCGTGTGGTATAGCTTTGAGACCGCGTTCGCGGGGGAGTCAGCCTGGAGCAGCTGATGTAGTGGCTCCAACATAGGAGGCTCGTCCGGGTATGTCTCGGTAACCGCCTGAATCCCACTACGCAGCCGGAGATACAGAAACGTTTCCATGGAAGTGGGAGACAGGTCCCAACATATGTGTGCTAATGAGCGAAACTGACCTCCATGATACAGATCCCCCCACGTCTTAAGTTTAAGTTTGGTCTGCATGTTTTTAAATAGTTGTTCCTGTAGTAGAGGCATAGAGGGGTGATATGTCAATGGCAGCAACGGGGAATATACTAGCGAGATGTGGAATTTACTCGCAATGTGCCGCCAAGCAAGGATCGAGCTGGAAATAGGGGTCCGATAAGCGGCCTGTGTCTCGGGTTTACTAAATAACGCCCCTTCCAGCGGGATGGGGTCCGGCAGCCAGTGTTCCACAGCTACCTGGGGCATAAACGGGGGGTAGATCCAATAGTAAACAAATTGCGCCTGTGCGCAATGATAATATAGTGCGAAATCTGGTAAATCGAAACCTCCTTTCGCGTATGGGCGGGTCAACAAATCCCAGCTCAGCCTAGGCCTCTTGCCCCCCCAGACCAGCCGGATGAGTTCAGACCGCAGGGATGTGAACAAAAACCTACCTGGGTGATAAGGGATGCTGAGGAATGAGTACAGGAGTTTTGGGAGTATGACCATTTTAATAAGAGATGCCCGGCCCGCCATGGAGAGGGGGAGCGTGATCCATCTGGACACGCACATCTGGATATGGTATATTGCGCGACCATAGTTAAATCGCATTAGCTCCTCCCGATTCCCGGGATATCAGTATTCCCAAATAACGGACTTCACTGTCACACCACTGCAAAGGATAATCAGGGGGGAAGGGTTGCGCCGCTGCTGTAAGGGGGAAAATAGTAGATTTTCCCCAGTTAATGTGAACTCCGGACAACACAGAGAAACATATAAATTCTCTCAATATGGGGTTAAGGATAACGGAGGGGTCCCTGATGTAAAGCGTGATGTCATCCGCATACAGGGATATCAGAACCTGCCTCTGGAAGCAACGCACCGCCTTGTCTCGGTGGTGCTGCCGGAGCCGGGCCGCCAAGGGTTCAATGGCAAGAGCAAATAGGAGGGGGGAGAGGGGACACCCCTGCCGAGTGCCCCTTGATATCTCAAAGACCTCCGATATACGACCGTTAATACCCACCCTGGCCATTGGTTTATGATAAAGTATTTTGATCCATCGCGAGAATCCAACAGGAAGGCCCATATTAAGCAGTATACAGAGGAGGTAGTCCCATTCTAGTGAGTCAAATGCTTTGGTGGCGTCTAAGAAGACTGCCACCATTGGTAAGTCAGGGTCAACGTTTTGCAGTATTGAAAATAGAGTGCGTAGGTTATGTGAGGTAGCCCTGCCGGGGATAAATCCCGCTTGATCCGATAGCACCAACCCCTCCATCAGTAACTTCAAGCGATTCGCTAGTACCTTAGTCAAGATCTTAGCATCACAATTGATCAGGGAGAGAGGGCGGTATGAATCGCAGCACATCGGCGCCTTCCCAGGTTTAAGCAATGAGATGATTAAGGCCTCCTGCATCGATGGCGTGAGATCGCCGGATTCATGTGCCTCATGAAAAACCTCCCTCAGCACTGGGGCCAATATGTCCACATAGGCTTTGTAAAAGTCTATAGGAAGCCCGTCTAATCCCGGCACTTTTCCCGATGCCATCTGCGCTATTGCTTCCCTAATTTCATCCAGTTCGAACGGTGCCGCCAGAAACTCTCGCTGATTGTCTGGCAGCCAGCCCAAGGTGAGCTCACCCATATAATCGTCCATATCCAAAGTCCCTACTCTGGTAATAGTATATAGCGAAACATAGTGTGTGGTGAAAGCGGCCAGGATCGACTGCGTGGCGCGGAGTAGCACTCCGCCATCTCCCTCCAGCTCAGTGATAAAGTTAGAGTGTTGAGGGGGTCTGACTATTCCCGCCAGGGACCTCCCTGGTCACTCACCCTCTCCATATGTCCTCGCTTTGAAATATTTACTTCGGAAGTTAGCCTCCCTATCGGCTGTGGATTTATAATCAGTCAGCGCCTCTCTATATTTGGCTTGTGCGTCGGTATTAGTGGCGAAGTCCGGTTGAGTCTCTAAATTATGAAGTGTGTCCCCCAATTTGTGTAGTGAGTCGCGCAGTGCCCTCAGCACCCCCGAGCCCTTGGAGATGCATACGCCTCGAATCGTAACCTTCAATGCCTCCCACACAGTTGCCATGTGCTCCACCGAACCCTTATTATGTAAGAGGAATTCCTCAATGTCGTGCCCCAACTCTGACCGAAAGAGCTCATCAAGTAAAATGTTGGGCTGTAGTCGCCATGCAGGCAGTCTCCCCACCACCTCCAGGAACTTGAACTTAGCCAATACTGGGGAGTGACCCGAATAAGTGCGGCTTATGTGTTGTGCCTCTGACAAAGCTGGGGCCAGGCCCGAGAGATTAAGATGTAGTCCAGCCTAGCCCATGATGCATGCGCAGTATTCCAGTGCGTGCACTCAGTCAACAATAGGTGCAGGTGCAGCCAGGTGTCCACCACATCATGATTGTCGCATATGTCCTTCAAATATTTATACGTATTGGTGTAGTGGTGTGCGGATGGGTTCGATCTGTCCATTACTGGATTAAGAACTGCGTTAAAGTCCCCTCCCCATATCATGTGTGTGGATCCTATATCTTTTATCTTATTCCAAAGAGCTATAAAGCTACTAGGGTCGTCATAGTTAGGCCCATAAGAGCATGCCAGTGTGATGGTCTCATTGCCAATCCTGCCCCACATTAAACAGTATCGCCCTTCCCGGTCAGTCGCTTCACCAAGGGGAGTGTAGGGTATATGTCTAGTGATCAATATAGCTGTACCTCTAGCGTAAGAGGAGTACGGCGCAAAGACAGAGTGCGCCGCTCATCTTGAGGCAAAATTAATCCGGCGTAGTGGGTCCATGTGGGTCTCCTGCAAACAAACTATGTGTACACTCAGCCTGTCCAACGCCTGCACTATCCGTCTGCGATTCCTGGGGTCGCCCAATCCCCTAACATTCCAGGAGATGGTGGTGATAATGCCCCCCGAGCCAATAGTGTTGTTGCTAACTGGGCTCATTTACCTGCTCTGATTGCGTCTGGTCATGGAAAGCATCGTGAACCCTCTGGGCTATTGTCAACTCCGAGCGGGTCATGTCAGGGAACATTTGAAATCTGTGCTCTATGTCATCGTCCAAAACATATTCCAAAAGTACTAAACCAAATCCCCATATAAAACTCCCCCCGCCCACACCGACATCCCAATCATGTACCCCCCCCTTACAAACCAAAAAAATAAACACATCACAACCTTAGTGGGGCACTCCCGTAATGGGGGGACACCGGGGATCCAGACCTGCCTACGATCTCCCCCCGATATTGCACCCGCCATACGTCAGTCATCATAACTGATGGGAAGAACAGGACTGGGGGAGAAAGCGCCAGGGCGAAGAGTTACAATAGCGAGGTGAAAATCCTGAGAGTAGTGAAGCTATCCAGCTTTGCAGTGAGCATACAGTACCAATGTGTATAGCAAACTCAGTCAAACAAATCAGGAGACATCTAAAGGTGGAGCTAGTAATGGATCCAAAACATGTAACATACTCTAAAAAGGAGAAGCGCTGCCCTCGATCAGTCCGGTGCAGAGGTAGGCGAGCGGGACCGCTTCCGACTCCGGGGGGATCTAGAGTTGTCAGGGGATCGCTTATTACCTTTCAAAAAATGTTCCACCTGTGCTGGGTCGTGAAACAGATGCTGTTTGCCCTGATGAACCACATGCAACTTAGCCGGGTAGACCATAGAGTATTGAATGCCACTCTGTAGAAGCCTCTTTTTGACGGCCACAAACTTGCGCCGCGCATCCTGTACCGATTGTGTGAAGTCCGGATAGAAGGAGAGCGTGACATTCTCGAACTGTACAGGTTCTCGGGCAAGTCGTAGGAAGGTTTCTCGGTCTCTGTAGTTCAGAAATCTGATGATGATGGGCCTGGGGGGTGCCCCAGGGACAGGCCGGGGACCAAGAGAGCGGTGCGCCCGCTCCACCACTAGTTGTTGAGAGAAAGCCTCCAGGCCGAACAACTCGACCAGTAACCTCTCAATGAAGGTTTCCATTCTGCCCACATTGGTGGATTCTGCAAGGCCAATAAGGCGCACGTTGTTTCGGCGTGATCGCGCTTCGAAATCTTCGTTCTTATCTGCAATTACTTTTAAAAGTCTTTCCATCTGTGTGACTTTAGTATTAGTGGCCAACGCCCCATCCTCCAGATCCGAAACCCTCTGCTCTGCCTCCTTCACTCTTTCCTCCTGTTGATCCAATCGATGCACCACCGAGTCTAGACGTTTGGACATGTTGTCCAGCTTGGAATCGATGGAGGTGAGACTTGTTTGCATGCTGAGAAGAAGCACCTTCCAATCTATGTCAGCGCTGTCTCCCCCATCAGATTCGCCATCCTCTGCCGGTGGGACCCGAGGTTTCTTTTTTGGACTCAAAGGGAAGCCTGGACTGTTTAGTATCGGTCTTCCCCATGATGGCAAGGCAGGGGAGGGGGAGCGTCCCGGCACACAGGAGCGGGCCCGGGGCCACACCGCCACCACAACTCCCAACCGGGCCAGTAATCTCCCAGACAGCGGGGAATCGGATATGGTGCAGCCAAAGCCCCAGCCGAGTACAACAGAGGCCAGAGCTACGCCCAGAATGGCAGCGGGGAAGCCCAGCAACCAAAGGGGCACCAGAACACGGAACGGGGGCACGCCCCACACAGCCAGTGCCCCCAAGTCGCTAGGCCTCCAGCCCCCGGTGATCAAGGGGGGAGATCCGCCGATCAAGCCCGCCAAAGATGACTCCACATAAGCGTTAGTGCTGAGGGGACCACAACCCGATGGATGCAGCAGGGCCAATGCTGCCACTGCCTCACCTCCGCCTCCTTGCCTCGTGTGGTGTGCCAGCGGGCAGCAGCCCGGGTGCTCCTCCATCTTCCCCTAGGGTCTCACCATCCGGGGTGCGGATGAACCTCCCCCGTCCTCCTCCTCCTCTCCTCACCGCGTGTGGCGCTCACTGCAGGTCTTCCTTGAAGCTCCGGGGGTCAGAGTCGTCCACTGGCAGCTCGCCGCTCCGCCGCGCAGGCCGTGCGGCCTAGAGGCCCCTGTGAATCCCCGACCTCGCGTGCCCGTGCATGCCTCACTGCGCGATCGGGAGTGTCTGCCGCTGCAACCGCCGGCCCACGGATACGCCTCTTTCTCAGGATCTCTTGGGCGGCTCAGCCCCAAAGCCTCAGCGAGTGTGCTGGACTGCCCCCTGCTCCGAAATTGCCTTCCAGATGTTCGTTTTCATGCTCACTGCTGGGCTACAGGATGAATTCGCCGCCCGGCTGGCTAGAGCCTCACACCAGTGTGGCCATGTTGTTCCGGTGCCCTCTAGCGCCCCCCACCAAGATTAAAGTTGCTGCAGAGAAGAATCTTCAGCCCCCAGTTTTTAAATTTTTTATTAATTGAACAAAAACAAAGCAACTTGTACTGCAGGTCTGTTTTACAAACACAAGAAAAAGTTGCTGGAGAGAAGAATCTTCAGCATCTTTCCAACTTTTTATTTGCTGCACAAGAGCAAAGCAGTGTTTGCTGGAGGCCTGGTTTATTGAGATCAAGGAAAAAAGATAGCTATAGCGAAGAATCTTCAGCATCTTTCAAAATTCCTTTTGTTAGTAACAGTAGTTGAACAAGATAAGAACAAAGCAATGTGTAGTTCAGGCATGGGTTTCAGACACCAAGAAAAAAGTAGTTGGAGAGAAGAATCTTCAGCACCTTTCTAAATGTAACATTTATTTGCTGCACGAGATAAGAAAAAAACAGTGTTTACTGGAGGCCTGGTGTATTGATATCAAGATAAAAAAGAGCTAAAGAGAAGAATCTTCAGCATCTTTCAAAGTTCTTTATAGTTGAATAAGAACAAAGCAATTTGTACAGCAGTCCTGGGTTACTGACACTCCTACAAAGTAAAGGGAGCAATAAGAGTGGAGGACAAAATCGTTACTTTCCAATCCTAACAAAGCTGAAGTTCAGCTTATCTGGCAATTGAAAAACACAGCGATCTTGTCAAAGCTGCAGTAGAAGACTCCATCATCAATTGTGATTCAGCAAAGCTTGGCACAGGCTGACTGCCACACACTGTGACTACTTCACTACTATAATGACTTCTTCGCAACTGCCCCCGCCTGGCTACCAGATTACACAGCATTAGAGGACATCATACAGTTCCACAGTGAAGGTAAGATTTCTGTTCCTGTTTGTTTGTTAATTGAGCTGCATTACAATGATTATTTCAGTGACAGCTATTGATGGGTCCTGATTTTTAAGCTATTAATTGAAAGGTCGTAAACTTCGTAAAGTAAACTAGCGGTTTACCAACAGCACACATGCAAAGTCTTTTCTTTCAGTGTTATTGTGTTCAAACCACAGTATGGCCTCTGAAGAAATAGGCTTAACGTCAATGAAAATGGGCGGGGGAGGTCTCTCGGAAAAATCCGCGAGTTGCTTGGGATTTAGTAGCTCACGACGATTTTCACTGGCCAGAAGTAGCTCTCTCTACACAAAAGGTTGGAGACCCCTGTTCTAGAACATTCTACAATACGTGCAGGTTAAAAGTTCATACATTTTTTAAAACTTTACGATATTTTTTTGTAACATTTTCTTGAACATTTAATGACACATGCAGGTTAAAACTTGACAATTGTTTTAAGTTCGAATAGTGCCTTCCAAATGCAAGTAGCAGGTGTGGTTGAGCTGAGCAAATTTTATCCTATGATATGTACTCCACGTTGAAACTGCTTTTTCTTAACCAATCACAAAGATGCTTTTCCACAAAACTAATGTGCACGCTACTTTTAAAAAAGAATGCTTTTCATGATATCTTTAGAGATAAGTTATAGATAGGAATTAGCATTTAAAAATCCTTTGAAATCCACTGAAAAAACCATAGGTTTCAGGGGTGTTATAGTTAGGAATTGGCATTTAAAAAACCTTTGAAATTCACTAAAAAAACCATAGGTTTCAGGGACGTTATAGTTAGGAATTGGCATTCAAAAAACCTTAGAAATTCACTGAAAAAAACATAGGTTTCAGGGGTGTTATAGTTAGGAATTGGCATTTAAAAAACCTTTGAAATTCACTGAAAAAAACATAGGTTTCAGGGGCGTTATAGTTAGGAATTGGCATTCAAAAAACCTTGAAAATTCACTGAAAAAACCATAGGTTTCAGGGGTGTTATAGTTAGCTGGACATTTCCCTCGTACAAAACCCTAGAAATTCCCCTGTTATAGTTAGTTCAGCTAACTATAACTCGCGCCCCCACAATGCACTGCTGATGACGTCACATATTACATCACTCATGACATGGTCAGTGACATCACTGATGACATCTCAAATGACATCACTGATGACATCACTGATGACATAATCCATGTGATAAATTACTGCATCTTCTCACACCCTAATTTAACCGTTGATACACAAACTCAAAATTTCAGACGTCCATTGTCAAAACTATAGATACTCCAATACCAATAACTACATACCCACTTATTAACTCTTAGGTCTACATACACCTCCACTCATTCACATGTACAGTCACTCATATTTACAGTCACTCCGTACAAGACTATCATATGCATTTATACACCTACATAGACACTCACACACCACCAATCATCCATAGAGGTACTGTCACACCTAGTCAGTCATGCAAATAATTAATCACACTCCCATTTACTCACCTATGCAGTTATACACACTCAAGTTCACTTACTCATAAAAATAGTACCACATTCTTACGCTCATATACAATCATTGATACAAGCACACACTCATCCATACAGCCACTCTCACAATCACGCACTCTCACATATACCCACTTATATACTCTTACATGCATATATACTGCCTTTCACATATGTAGTTACTCACACATGTACCACTGAGATATACATTCAATCCCTAACACACCCATACATACACTCACTCAACCATACCGTTCATCACAGATGCACTCTTAAAACCATGCACCCATAGAATCACCCACTCACACATCTATGCACAGTCACACACAGCCTACCCACACAAACACTCAGGCAACCATACAGATACTCAGACAACCAATCGATAACCCATATAGATACTCATATAGCTATTCACAAAACCATGCAGCCACTTATACACCAACAGACAGAAACATACAGACATTCACACAGTTTAGTCACTAGTCTGCAGTAAGATACATTTAATGACTCATTTATAGAGTCTGTTATGCACCTAGAAAATCATCCATTCACACACTTGTACAGCCACTCATTCTTCCACAGGCCTTTCGCTATAAATATATAAAACATATTTAAAATTTACAGAAACACACAGTCACTGGATGATGTCATCAGTGATGTCATCAGTAATGTCATCAGTGATGTCATTTGAGATGTCATCAGTGATGTCACTGACCATGTCATGAGTGATGTAATATGTGACGTCATCAGCAGTGCATTGCGGGGGCGCGAGTTATAGTTAGCTGAACTAACTATAACAGGGGAATTTCTAGGGTTTTGTATGAGGGAACTGTCCAGCTAACTATAACACCCCTGAAACCTATGGTTTTTTCAGTGAATTTCTAAGGTTTTTTTAATGCCAATTCCTAACTATACCGCCCCTGAAACCTTTGGTTTTTTCAGTGAATTTCAAAGGTTTTTTAAAGGCCAATTCCTAACTATAACACCCCTGAAACCTATGGTTTTTTCAGTGAATATATATATATATATATATAAAAATATATATTTTTAATTCGAGTTAATGAATGCAGATTTGCTTTAAGACATTATGCACTAATATGATGTTATTCTTTCTGTTTGAAAATCATCAAGGTCGTATTTGTGATGACATATCAGATTAAATATACATATTTGTCATGCATTATTATACATTATTATGGCATCACTACAGTGAATCTGGATGCAACATTTAAAACAGAGTCACAAATTTGTGTGTTATAAGTAGGCCTGGGCCAAAATTCCATTCCGTTCGCGGAAATTGCGATAATTTGACATTTTCGCGTTCCGCGGAAAGCGCGACAATGTAAACATTTCCACATTCCGCAGCTTAGCGATAATTTGTTTCTTGCTTGCGCTGTAAAATAATACATTCTCGCGTGCGCGCAATCGCCTTACCTGTATCCCCGCGTTCGCCGACAAGTTTTCCCGATCCGGTCGCTTTCTCCACGAGATGTTGGATTGTTTGTAGCCATTTGCGCTGTCTCGCGACAGTTTGCGCCCGCAGTAACGTCATGCGTCGCGCGATCACGTCTTTCTTCTCGCGATCATGCACCGCGAGACATGTGAAAACAAGATGGCCGCGCCCGCGAGCAACCGCATGGGTAAGTTGGCAAGCCGCGACCATGCAGAAAATACCACGAACGGGCGGGAAAAAAACTTCTGCATCTTCGCGATATTTCCGCGTGTTTGCGGATATTTTTAACATGTTCGCGATAATTTGCGAAAGTGAATTTCAGAAATTCCGCCCACCCCTAGTTATAGGATGATGCTTTGGTGTTGATGGAAAGAAAATGGTTACAGACAGCTTTAAATAGCAGATATATTTGTGATTTCTTGGCAATCTTTAGCTGCTTAATCTTTATATTTAACGCCCTTACATATTGTTTCAGAACATAGTGGTATATTTATGTAGAAGTCAGGCAGAGCAGCAAGTCCCCTTGCTGCGCTGCACTGCATGACAGGAAAAGGGCAGGAATGCGCCATATTTAACACAATACAGTGCATTCCTGCCTTTTCCCAGTGCTGGTGCACAATGTGCTGCCTAGCACCAATGCAGGTGTTGCAGAGTGAAACATCAAATTCCCCTTTCGTTACAGACCAAATACCTCAACAGCAAATTCACTCATATACATTCATTGGTGGGGCCCATAACACCAATACTCACACTCAGTTGATCTGCTTTCCTAGGGAAATAAGTTTTCAAATGCTGACATGAAAGGAATACCTTTACCTTATTCTAATACATTGACTTCAACCCTAAGATCTTCCTCTCATAAGGAGATGAATCATTTAGTTGTTCTCTATGATTTTAGTGATTAAACTCATTTATCTGTACCCTACTTCTAATCTTGATTTTCTTCTTTAAATAATCGACACAACACATTTGTCAATTAATCAAATATCCTTAATCTAAGAAATTTTGCAAAAATCGTTAGAAATCATCATCAACATTGCAGAACATCATATTTACCTAATCTGGCTAAAAGTAGTCCTCTAAGTCAGTCAGGTCGGGGATAGATCTTTAGTCAGCAAAGTTAGGCCGCAATTCAGTCTTCCAAAGATTCAGGATAACAGCTGTCCAGCAGTGTCACCGTCCTCTCGGTCAGCATAACGTCAGGAAATCGAGTTCGTCAAAGAAGAGCAAGCCCCTTAATTCAATTCCCTACCTAGTTTTATAATGAAAATAATGTCAAAAAGTATCAAGATTGGGGTTTAGAAAGTCCTGATTGGTCAACTTGGGGTCGCGGAGTGAAGTTCTCAGGGTGTCCGTGTGATGAACTCATCGCACTTGCTGGTTCCGGTTTTAAATTGTCCATCGTGTGATTGCTGGCGAAGTTCCCGGGATAACCTTGGTGGGTACATCTTCTCTTGGAGTCAGGTCCAGGCCACTGCTGTTGGCGGTGACGCATGCGCACTTTACCAAGAACCTCGTGTTTGTCAGGACAGTCACGTTTAACGTCTCATTCAGCCATCTTGTCTAGGCCGAAATGGGCAACTTAAGCAAAAGAAACACAAAAACGTAATTAAAACATAGAAATGGCTAATAACATTTTATCCCTTTGCTAATACCCATATGTGTGTGTATTTATCTAGCAGAAAGCAACACTCAAAGCGATTTATACTCACTTAATAAAGCACAAATCACAAATACATCACCAAAGCAACATATATCATGCAATATTCTGATTTTCTACTATTAGTATGCGTACTCAAGTTAGTTTACAATTAATATAGCCATGCAAAGTGCAATTCCCACATGTAATTCTTTTGTTAGTATGATTGATAGGTATTTTATTGCAAACCAATTAATAAGATTACTATTAGTTAATTATTCAATCAATCAATCAATCAATCAAAGCTTTATTTCGACATGTGATGTCATAAAAGCACAAAATACATAAAAACAATTGCAAATACATTTTAAAACATGTCGTAAGAAGATCCAATTGGGTAGTATACAATAAATATCTAAAAATTTATTAAATTTGGCAGCTTTGGAAGTAAAAAAAGATAAGAGGATTTAACTAGGACTAATAAATCTCTGTCTCATCAACCATGCGCAACCTAGGAATTTGGCCACCCCGCAAACTATAGTAGTATTAGTAGAAGTTTTAAGAATTCTCAGAGCATCAATATGATCCCTTGTTCCTAGGAGTAAACAAACAGGCCTAAGGCATTTCATTCTAGGTAATGAATAGGCTGGACAGGCGAAGAAAAAGTGGGAGGTATTTTCGATATCGCCAGAGCAGAATGGACAATCTGGAAGAGTCTTATGGGGGGGATTCCACTTGCTGGTACGGTCACGAAGGGGGAGGGTCCCAAATCTGAACTGAATAAAAAGAGATCTAGCCTTGGGCTTGGTGATAAAGTCGAGGTAAGGTTCTAAAAGAGGAATAGATTTATGCTGGTAAAATGCCTCTGTCAACCTTCCATGGTTAGGATCTCTTAGTTCCGAGGCATCCACCCATGCCCAGAAAGCTCGTTTGGCTTCCTCCTTGGATTTTGGTGCCCCCAAAGGCCGGTCAGAGGTGAGGCCAATTGCGACCAAAAGTTTTTTAATATTTGTAAGCCACTCAATTTTATGAGCTCCTTGCATGTTCATAACCTCCCTGAGCCCATCGGCATAGTTGGAAAGCTCAGGGGTGTGCCACAGCCACGCCCAGTATAACAGAGGGCGAAGGGTGGCTAGGTCTCTAATTGAGCGCCTACCGAAGTCGCTCAAAAGTGGTTTGGTTGGGGTACCCCTAGGGAGAGATACAAGTTCTCTAAAGAACTTGTTTTCATTGGTCACAAGGACGTCTACACAACTGAAGCCCCATAGTTCCGCGCCATAAAGAGCACTACCCACCGCCTTTGCAGCGTAGATGTTTAATACTGGGGAAATGGGTTTAGTGGTAGAGGCACGGAATTCCTTTCCCAGGGCTCCAGTTACCCGTTTGTGATTGAGGGCCATTTTGTCTATGTGGGGCTGCCATTTGAGCCTGTCAGAGATTCTGATCCCCAAGTAATCAAACTCCCTGACACGCTCCAATGGTTTCCCATCTAGGGTCAGGGTGGAGCCGGAGGATCTAGAAGGATTAAAATAGAGGAGTTTGGTTTTGGCAGTGTTAATGACAAGACCTCTCTGCTCGCAGAACAAGGAGAAGCGCTGTAAAAGCTTCTGTAGTCCTGACGGTGTTTTTGAAATTAAAAGTGTGTCGTCCGCAAAAAGAAGGGCGGGGACTTTGTCGCCCACCAGTGCGGGGACATCCGCATCAACTTCAAGCAGATAGGAGACTACGCCATTCACAAACAATGTGAAAAGTGTTGGTGCCAAGACACAACCTTGGCGAACCCCTCTGTTCACCGGTATTTTATTGGTTTTTTGACCCTGGGTCCCCCATCTGATACAAGCGAAGTTGTCTTCGTGCATCCGGATAAGAAGTTTCAAAATGTAGGAGGGAATTCCCAGCTCCTCCAGGATCAACCACAAGCGATCACGAGGGACCAAGTCGAAGGCGGTCTTGAGGTCAATGAACGCGAGATATAGGGCGCCCTTGCCGATGGTTACCGCCTTCCAATAGAGAAGCATTAGCCTGAACGCTTGGTCTATTGTGCTGGTGCAAGCCCTAAAGCCTGCCTGGAACTTTGTCAAGATCCCTTTTTCATCCACCCAGGAATGTATCCTCTCCAGGAGCACCCTACCGACCAATTTCTGGCCAGAGTCTATAAGGCTAATTGGGCGGTAGTTCGCTGGGTCTCCCCTGGAGCCCTTCTTAAAAATGGGGATTACTTCGGCACCTTTCCAAGACTCTGGCACCGATGATCCCTTCAATAAGCTGTTGATAAAAATTGTAAAATACGTAGCCCAGCCCTCGGTGTTGGCTTTGAAAAGGTCTCCCGGGATGCCATCTGGTCCTGGGGCCTTGGCGGATACAATCTTATCAATGGCAATTTGAACCTCTTTCTCCTCAATCCTTGGAAATGGAATAGGGTCGGGAAGTTCAGCTATGGACCTCAGGCAGGTGGAAGGATCCTCCACAACCTCCACCCCCGCATACAGGTTCCTAAAATGGTCGAACCAATCCCTGTCCGTGATGTGGTTAGGGATTTGAGCCTGGGCATGGTTGGTAGATCTTCTCAAGATAGACCAAAAGAGCTTGCCATTTTTTGCGTGGCTCGCTAGTTTTAGAGAAACCCAACGCTGTTCCTCCCAGTCTTTCTTTGCGGAAGTAAGTGCTTGCCTGTAAAGCAACCTCGCTTGCCTGACCTCACCAGGGTTGCTAGATTTAATCGCAAAGATTAGACTGTTTTTCTTTAGTCTACAGTCTTTGCTAAACCACTCATTTTCTGGCTTAACTCTAGGGTTAGATTTTTTCCTATGGTCAAGGAACAGAGTGCCAATTGAGTTCATAGTTTCCTTGTAGACTTTGGTATGGCTAGGCATGTCCTTAGATACTGAAGAAAGCCTAGAAGTATGGTCAATAAGGATATTCTCCAGCGTGACAAGTTTTGTATTGCACAGGACAAATTTAGACCATTTGAGGAATCTATCGCAATTAGAGGGCTGGAGCATCTTGGTCATCATTTGCGTTCCAGAGTGAGAGGTTATATCTTGTCTATGCCAAATCTCCCGCATACTGAGGGACAGGGGGTTATGGTCGCTATTGATTGATGGTGTTACAATCATGTCGACGACAAATTTCCATCCCCTCCTGTCGATCAGGATGTAATCGATTCTACTTTGGCTGGCAACCCTATTGAAAGTATTAGCGCCCGCTAGATCGGAAGGTGTACGCCCATTGGCAGCTCTTAAGCCAAATTCTAATGCTAGGGCGTTCATTTGAATTACGGCCGGGGACCATCTTTTTACGGTGTTGAGAGAAAGTAGGGGAATGCCCCATCTGGTGTCCTCATCTTGTATGCCCAATATGTCATCTGTGGCGAGCGGTTCAAAAGAGCAATTAAAGTCACCAGCGACAAGAAGATAGGAGTTAGGGGGGCATGTGGAAAGTATTTCTGAGAGGGCTGTGATGGTGGAGGACTTAGCACCCCCTTGGGTACCACAAGAATAGACATTAAAGAGTTCCCAAGAGGAACAGCTCTGGGTACCTTTGATGATAAGTCTCAATAAGTCTCTAATACTGTTAATTATTCAGATTAATATAAACATGCAGAATGGGGGGGTATCCAAAAATTTGTACTACCCACTCCATCAATCCCCCTTTGGTGATTATATCACCACACCAATAAAATTTTGTATCCATTTTACGGAATTTTAAATTGATTTCTTGTTTCATTCATATTTCAGTTTCCCCTGTTTCTTCTCTTTTTGCTGTTTTATAAATGCTGTCCTTTAACTCTTCTAGTTCAATTTCTTCAAATTCTCTTTCTTGTTTCTTATCCCTTCTCCTTAAGTTTTCTCTTTTTAATCTTTTCTGTTTTTTTTTCTTTCTACAACAAATACAACCTAGTCTAATTATTAATACTAAGGTAATCACACATGTTAATGGAATTAATATTTTGCCTATAAATGTACTACCTAATTTTACTACAAAGTCTTTAGTAGCTGATATTTTCTTACCAATCTTCTCCCAGACACCTTCAACCTCCAGTGGTACCATTTCGTCATGCAATTCTGTAATATGTTTTATATAAATTTTCAAATCTTTACTTTCATCAGGAATGTAAGTACAACAATGTGAACTTTCAGCATTCCACAGACTCCACCCTCTTTTGCCAATAAAATATCAAGGGCAAGTCGATTTTGCATTACCATAGCACGCATGGCAACCATTTCAGTATTTACCAATAAGAATCCGCCAGCGGTGCTTGTTGACAAGCGATTCACTACTGTTGAAAGTTTTCTAATTTTATTTGCATTCAGAGATATTCCCACTGCGGGTATCAGTGCTCCAAAAATGTCACCCACAATATCAGTCCAAGATTCTCTCTTACTACGTACTAAATAACTACCTAAGCTATGTACACCATCTTCTCCTCTATCCATATGAAAAATCTTTGGAAAAACCAGGCCAACATAACATGTGCCATACCAATAGTCTGACGAACGATAATATGCCCTGTTCCGACAAATGAAATACAGTCCTGTAAAGACTGGATCTCTTCTGCCTTTAAATCCCCATCCTCCCAGCATTCGGTATGTATCATGGCACTCACTATTTCCTAGAAAATAATTGTCATACGCCGTCTGATTCCTTCTTATACACAATTTTTCTTTCTGAGGCCAATCTAAAGCCATAGTTGGACTCGTTTCTCCTTTCAAGTGTTTCTCCGTTTCTACATCCCAAACTGTTTTCTCCACTTTCCCTTCTGAAACCTTTCTTTGCATTTTCAATCTCCTTTCTTCAACCATATCCAAAAATGTCTTCTCCTCTTTCTTTAAACTACAAGTCAAGTTATTTCTAAATATATACTCTAGTGTTAGTTCTTTAGTCTCTAAGAAAAATTCACCTAATACCTTTGCAGGTTTTACCTCGTTTAGGGGCATATGCATCAATATCAAGAAAAGCGATTCCTTATTAGCGATAAATAAGGAATCTTATTAAGGAATCGCATATCCGAATGCATCAACAGATTCTGTAAATATGAGCGATTCCTTAAAAATCGGTAATATTTACCGAATCCACATTAGCGAGTAGAGCAAACACCGATTAGCAATTACCGATTTCGGTATTAGCAAAATCGGTAACAGAGACCTCGCAAATACCGAAATCGGTAATAGCGAATTCGGTAATTGCGATTTCGCTAAAAATGGGTCGCTCGGGGCACGGTCTTATGACATCACTACCAGGAATTACAGCAGCCCCACCCTCATTCACTCGCCAGAGGAGCTCACAGGAGGAGGAACAGGAGACAGCCTGAGCCCACTGATTAACCACTGACAGGACTTCCACCCTACCCTCACCAGGATGGACAAAGATGCACCAGCCAGAGCAGAATCTGCTAGGAAGCGAAAGCGCAAGTTCTCCGACTGGGAACTTGAGCACCTGATCGAGGGGTTGAGCAGCAAACATGATCGGCTGTTCGGGAAGCTGTCCCTCAAGGTGCCTGAGAATGAAAAGCGACGCATATGGCTGCGCATCAGAGAGAGGGTCAATGCGGTGGGAGTGACGCCCCGCAGCATAGACGATTTAAAAAAGAGGTGGTACGACCTCAGGAAGCGGGCCAAGGAGGGGATAGCTGAAAGGGTCCGGGAGGCAGCTGGCACAGGAGGGGGACCATCAACAGTGCCTGCAAACACTGCCCTGGAGGAGCTAGTAGAAGGGACCACCGAGCCAGAGGTGGTCGTGGGAGTCACACAGATGGACACCTCCAGCGCAGCCACAACTGCCCAAGGTAAGATGCATGGCTGTGCCCATTCTCTGCATTGCGTAAAGCCATTCCCATCCCCCCAGCTCGATCACAGTGTGCAGGCAGAAGTGCACCACACATCTTAACTCAGAACAGTAGTGCATCATGTGGGAGTTGTAGTCATGTCAGACCGGTGTGCATGTACAGTGAGAAAAGCACACATTTTTCCCAACAGCAATAGAAGCGAGACATAGACTCAAATACAGTGATTTATATAAGGACATGTATGAAATATTACTAACTGTAGTAGCAACAATCCCACTAACCATTCACTGTTTCACACACAGATGCATCTCCTGGCGATTCAGATGACAGTGGCCGGCTAATCATCTCAGAGATACCAGCAGATTCTGAGGGCGACACTCCGGCGGAGCGTCAATCACCACCTCCACCAGCAACCATACCACCACCACCACCACCAACACCTGCTGCAGCGCCTACTGCAACAACACAGCGGAGACGCAGGGCATAAGTCCCCCCATGCAGGTGATGGATGCCTGTCCGAGTCCTGCAACACCATTGCCCCGAAGTACAACACTCGTCCCACCGCCTGCAGCACCACCAACACGTGTCTGAGTCCCACAGCGGCGCAGGTCCTTGCGCTGTACATTGGATGTAGGCAACCATGCAAGCTCCCCATATGGTGGCATCGAGGCACAGATGCTGCGTGTCCAGCGCCTGCAGGGGAGACACATGGGTACCATCAGCGTTCACATGGTGCGCCTAGCAAAGGAAATGTGTACCCTGACTGCGGCAGTGCGGGACATGACCACTGTGGTGGCAGAGGGTAACGGGAAACTGAGCGAGGACATCCAGGAACTCACCCGTGCCATGAGAGCAGGGCATCACAGCGAGAGACGGAGACACAGGCAGAACTTGCTCTGTTCCGCTGCTTCAACCAAGGCCATCACTAAGCTGTGCAACAGCACTGCTGTTTTGTCACGCCGCTCGGTGTCACTGCAGGTGGACCTGGGCCATTATTGTGGTGACGTTACCAAGGCCCTAGGCCAGGTGACCACTGCAGTGGAACACTTGCAGAGCGGAACTTTCAGTGGCAACGCCTTGGGAGGGGAGGATGGCAGTGAGGCTGCCTCAAGTGTCAGCATTGTATCCGTGGCGGAGGCCAGCACCAGGAGGCGCAGTTCGCGCTGCTCCACAGCCACTGGGGCAGGCTGTGGTGAGGTGGAGGAGACAAGTGAAAGGAGGCTGGGCGTTCGTGGCAAGCGCCACTAGACATACTGTAAGCCATCCATGACCATGGTGGGGTAACCAGGGTCCTCTCCTATTTGACACTTGCACACCCGTGACTACAAAGGGTATGTTTAGTTACTCTTGTTTTGGGGAGCTCTTATTTTCATTCATGTGTGCCCGCACATACATCAGTGCTCCTGTGCATTAAACAGTAGTACCACAACTGAAATCGTAATGGTTCATTCTTACCTGGATCAGAAATGATGTTGCATGATGTATGTCCGCCTCCTATGGCCCTCAGCTGTGTTAGGGACGTGTGCCTGTCGGTGTTGTGCGGGTGGTTGGTCATCCGGGTAGTCGTCATTCCTGTCCACCTCTATGGGTATCCCCCTTCTGGTTGCGATGTTGTGCAGCATGGCACATACAGCTGCAATCCTGCAGCAGGTGTCTGGTTTGTATTGCAAGGCACCACCAGTCTTATGTAAGATTCTAAAGCGACTCTTCAGAATCCCAAAGGTCCTCTCAATTACATTTCTGGTGCTTATGTGCCCCGCGTTGTATCGTTACTCCTGTGGTGTTGCTGGATTGATGTAGGGGGTGAGTATATATTCCCGCAGGGCATATGCACTGTCACCTACAAGATGGAAGCAAAGGCTTAGCAACGGTGATGAATATACATGTGTGGTGCTCATGTTTGGAAGAGGAATGTGTACTTACCAAGCAGGAGTCCCTCTCCAAATTCGCTGTTGAGTAGGCGCCTGTGGATGCCACTGTGTCTGAATATGTACGAGTCGTTTGTGCTCCCCGGAAATTGTGCCACTAGGTCCGTGATGATGTGCTTGGCATCGCACACGACCTGCACGTTGATAGAGAGGTAGGACTTCCGGTTACGGAAAATGTACTCATTGGCTGAGGGTGGACAGATGGGGACATGCGTGAAGTCGATGCATCCTATGGCATGGGGGAATTGGGCTACCTGGCAGAATGCCTGTTTGGTGCGGTCCAACTGCAGTGGGGTTGTGGGGAGGCTGATGTGGGTGTGTATCATTGTCAGCATGGCATCAATGAATTTGTGGAAGAAGCGTGAGAGTGCGCTTTGCGATACGCCTCCCGTTACGGCGATGACCCCCTGGAAACTTCCAGAGGCCAGTAGGTGCAGGCTGCATAGGACCTGGACGTGCACAGGAATCGCATTGGTCCGATGTGTCTGGTGCTGCAGTAGTGGTTCGAGGTCTGCAATTAGGCGCATGATCATGGCACGATTCAGACGATACTTGTCGTACACCTCATCCTCGTTCTGTCCTAGCAATGTGATGCGCACTCTGAAGACTCTCTCCTGGACCCTTCTCCTGCGCTGTCCTGCTGCTTTGATTCGCACGCAGAGGGCTGCCATTTTGTGCAAGCCAACAGGGTCTCCTGGGCCAATTTGAATGGCTTACTGATTGGTACCATCTGTGGCACATGTCTCTTTTTTTTGGTGAATTTTTTTTGTAAATGTAACTTTACCTCCAGGTTCTGATTCCCCTTAATCTGCTCATGCAAAATAGCGATTTTAGGGACTTTCGGTATTAGCGATTATTGATGCATTGAGTAGCGATTCGTAATTAGCGATTGGCACTTGCCGGGAACTATTAGTGATTTCGGTGATTGCGATTTCGGTTTTAGCGATTCTTTATTTTTCCGGGTTGGTTTTTAGCGATTCTTTATTTTTGCGGTTAATTATTTAGCGATTCTTTATTTTATCCCGATTTGTGTTGATGCATTGGGATTCGGTTGTTGCCACTCGCAAACGGCTGATTTTAGCGATTCGGTATTTTACAGACTGGATTTTTGCTTGATGCATGTGCCAGTATGTTTGTTATTTGCTGGAACTTGTGAAAATATAGTACCTACATCTGAAAAATAATACTCTAATTTACCTGTTATTTTGATAAAATAAACTAGCTATTACACTACATGTTATTCCATAGGTTACTGGAAGATGATGATAAGTCACTCCTTCAGATACAGATGCAGGTAATCCCTTACGTCCATAGTCTTTACATATTCATACAACAATTTAGAAAATACATTGTTAGAAAAATCTGTTATTGACCTGTCTTTATGTAAATAGTTTCTATCTATTCTAGTTGGAACTACCTTTTGAACTTTTCCTATATTAGTTATGTTATCACTATGTCCTTCTAATGTATCTACAGTAACTTTAAATGAAATTAACAGAGCAAGAATACTCCAAAGAAGCATTAATAATCCTTTACAACAACAACACATTTTGCACCATCTTCTAAGGAAGGTACATCTACTTTTGCTACTTTCTATGTTTGCCATCTTAACTAAATGAGCCGTGTCTTTTGACTTAGCCTCTTCTACTTCACAACTAGTTTCTAACCCAAGGCTTCTAAGCACCTACGTGGTTCTACCAGCTGTTGTCCTTTTCGAAGTTTTATTATTTTTCCATCAGTAATTTTCTTGTCTCATTCAGTTTGGCATCTCATCATCTTTCACCTTCCCTTCGTTTTCAGCATACAGGCTGTCCTGAACATCCGCTTCTTCTCCAATATCGGACAAGATAAATCTCAGGATTTCCGATTCTTCGTCTTCCTCAAGCACTTCCGGTACAACCATCTCTGGATTTCCTTGGCTATCCGCCTCTTCTTTTACTTCAGGCAGGGCCACATATGTCCATTCCGGTGATTTATACTTCTAGTTAGGTTTCCTTGTTCTTTTGCTTTCTTAAACTATTATCTGTTCTTCTTCTTTTGATTTCTCCTGACTCGACCCTTCATTCACCTGTTCAGCCCTTGGCGAATTTACATGTGTCAGTCGATATCTCAGTCTCTTTATTTTGTTTGGCCACACCTCGTCCTTTGCCACTCTTTTCAATTTACTCCATTTATCATTCTTTTCAGTTCTCCAAGCTCTCTTTCTCAGAACTGGTATTTCATCTTCGCTTTCCTCAGACTCTGTTTCAACTTGCTTTTTGCCTTCAACGATTTCTTTTTCCACCACTTCTTTTGTTTTTCCTACTTCTGTCCCTCCTCGAATCTCCGGCACGCAATCTTCCTGCTGACTTCTTGTCCCTGCTTCTAACTGGATGATGGAGTTCCCTACACCTCCTCGGGGGTCTTCCGCAATAATCTTTCCCTCTCTCTCTGTATATGGCACCTGTCCATCTAAAGGTGTTTCTTCAGGTGGAATGTCTCTCAATCTTTCAACTGGCACTTCCTTCTCACGGATTTCTTTTATTGTCTCTCCATTGTCCTTTTCTTTGTTCTTCCCTTGTTCTTTCTTGGAAGAGTGTGCTCTTTGTTCTGTCTCTGAGTCTGAACTGATATCAGAAATCTGTAACCTTCTCCTCAGGGAATTACTTCTGGGGACCAAAGTGAAACTCGGCTCTGTTTCCCCCCTTTCAGGGTTTTCTTTTTCTTTGTCTTTGGGCTCTCCGTCATCCTACTCAGTATTGGATTCTGATTCATCAAAATACTCATTTTCTTTACAGTCAACTGGATTTGGAATTCTCAAAGTATGACTTGCATGGATCCAGTTCTTCAATCCAGCCCACTTCACAGCTGTTGTTGTGGTCAAGATGACTTGCCTTGATTTTCCCCACCTGGGAACCAAACAGTTTCTTCTTCTGTGTACTTTTATCCTTACCCAGTCCCCTGGGCTTAGATCATGAGCTGGCTTCTTTTCAAGAGTGGTGGCTTCCGCTCCAACCTGATGAAACACAGAATGAACTGCGTCAGCCAGGCTTTTACAGTATTCCAACACCATGTCATCAGTTATTGTCATCAGCTTGTTGACTGGTATAAACACATGTCGCATGGCACGTCCCATGAGGACCTCATGCGGACTCAAACCAATAGTTCTGTCTGGAATTGATCTAATAGTCATGAGTACTAGAGGCAAGACATCGGGCCATTTCATACCTGCGGCTAAACACATTTTCCCTATTCTGTTTTTGATAGTACCATTCATTTGTTCTACTACACCAGAAGCCTCTGGTCGGTAGGCACAATGCAGTTTTTGTCATACATTCAATGCTTCACATATCAGTTTTTATAATCTCATTATGGAAATGTCCTCCTCTGTCTGATTCAATTGTTACTGGGAACCCAAATCTAGGTATAAATTCCCTCAATAGTAATTTTGCCACTGTCATTCCATCATTTCTTCTTGTTGGGAACACCTCTACCCCCCTGGAGAATAGGCATACCATTACCAAAACCTACCTCAACCTGTTACAAGGAGGCATCTCAATGAAATCCACTTGCATTCTGGTAAAAGGCCCTCCCTCTCGACCTATTTCCTAGACTCACTACTGTCTTTCTTCCTGGATTGTATTGCTGACAAATTAGACATCTTTGACAAATGCTACAAGTCTGAACTTGGCATTATACCAAGTTTGTTTAAAGGACCTAATCATGGCGTCTCTCCCTATATGTACCTGTCCATGATAGATCCGTGCCATGGCAGACATCATGCTATCAGGCATAACTGGTCTTCCATCTTGATAGACCCACACATGATCTTTTTCTCTTGGTGCACATCCTGCTTTTACCCACTGTTGTATTTCTTCCTCTCCTGCCTCTTCCTGCAATTGTCTTACCTCTTCCCATGTTCCCACAGTGCTAGTAAACATTGGGAAACAAGAAATCAATTCCCTTTCCTTTGCCCGATTGATTGAATTCTGATTTTGTGCACAATATTGCGCCATATCATTTGCAAATGTATTACCAGTGACAATGTAATCACCACTGCGACTATGGGCAGCGCATTTTACCAAAGCCAATTGCCTAGGCAGCTGTATTGCCTTAAGCATTTTTCCAACCACTTCAGCATTCTTAATGGGAGTTCCACTTGAGGTTAGGAAACCTCTTTGCAGCCAAATTTGGCCAAAATCATGGACCACCCCATAGCCATACTGGCTATCAGTTATCACAGTCACTCTCACACTTTTCCCAATCTCACATGCTCTGGTCAGGGCTACAAGTTCAGCTACTTGGGCTGATCTTACTCCTTTCAAATAGGATGCTTCCATCACTGCTACAACTGTACATACCGCATATGCTGCACTCAGCACTCCATCATCTGTTCTCAAACAAGATCCATCAACAAACATGTTGAAGGATTCACATTCACACATCTCACAAGACTCACATTTGTTGCACCCAAAATGATCTTTTCATACTTAGTCAGTCGGCTGTGTGTCATATACTGAGTATCACTCCTTGTTAAAAGAATCGCCACATCATGAGGTACAAACACTTTCACAGGATATCCCATCACAATTCCCTCACTCTGTTCCAAACTTCGACATGTAGCAGCTACTGCTTTCAGACACCCAGGAAGGGCTACAGCTACTGGGTTCAACATGGATGAAAAATACGCAATTGGCTTCCTCAGTTTTCCATGCTTCTGTACTAGAACAGAGAGTGCACATCCATTTCTCTCACTACAATACAACTCAAACTCCTTGTCATAGTCAGGCATCCCTAATGCAGGCGCTTCACACAATCCTTCCCTCAATTTCTTGAATGCTGCCGACTCCTCTTTGTTCAAATCAATTGGATCTCTCACATCATTTCTTGTCAATCGTACCAAAGGTTTTGCAATCAATGAAAAATGGCCTATCCACTGTTGACAATATCCAACCATTCCCAGAAACATTCTCACTTCTCTTTGGGTCATTGGTGGACTCATTCTCTTTATGATCCTGATTCTGTCCATGGTTATTTTCCTGTGTCCTTTCTCAATGATGTGTCCCAAATATTGGACTTCTTTCTCACAAAATTGTAATTTGGATGGTGAAACTTTTAGTCCTCTATCTGCCAAATGATTCAGCAAAGATACTGTGTCTACCTCACAAGCTTCACGAGTTTTCGATGCCAAAAGCAGGTCATCGATATATTGTACTAGAACTGAGTTCTCAGGCATTTCTAGACTTTCCAAAGACTTTTTCAATAGCTGATTAAATATTGAGGGGCTTTCTGTATACCCCTGTGGAATTCGGCACCACGCCAAAATACGCTCACCGAAACGAAATGCAAAAATTTGCTGACTGTCATGGTGCAATGGGATAGAAAAGAAAGCATGGCACAGGTCAATCACTGTATACCAATCTGCGTCATGAGGGATCTGATATAAAATCACAGATGGATTCGGTACAATGGGACAACATGGTACAACAATTTTGTTTATCTTTCTCAGATCTTGTACTATCCTGAACTTCCCACTTCCAACTTTTTCAGTCCCATTATTGGTGAATTACATGGGCTACTCATTATTTCTCTCAGAATTCCTTGTTTTATCATTTTCTCGATCACAGGAGTAACCCCTTCAATTATTTCAGGTGTCAATTTATACTGTGGGACATTTGGATAACATACTCCTTCTTTTACAGTTATTTTTACTGGATCTACATTTCTCATCAATCCAACGTCTTCACCTGTGAAATCCTGATTGTTTTAATTCTTTTGGTAATTTGTCAGGGTTAAATACAGCATAGGTTCCTGTAACCTCTTTCTCTCTGTTTGCCATCGTCATTTTATACAGCACATCGTCATCTGGTGTTTCAAAAGCTATTCCATCTGGAGTACAAAATATGGTGCAATTCATCTTGCACAATAAATCTCTACCTAACAAGTTCACAGGACTGGTATCGCACACTACGAATCGGTGCATTTCAGAAAATGTCCCTATACTAACTTTCACTGGTTCTGTCTGTTGGATACACCAACTACTTGGATCGTTTTATCCGAGAGAGGAAGATTCTTGACATCAGCTGATCTAACAGTCGATCGAGTAGCACCAGTATCAACTAGGAAAGTAATATATTCATTATTAACTTTTCCATCTAGAAATGGACCTGTCTGGTCTACTTCTAGAGTAGCGCCAAGTACGCACTCCTCTTCCTCCCTTCGGCACCGTCAATAACCCTCTTCTGAATCGCTTTCATCGCGTTGCAGCCAATACTGCGAAGCAGCGCTAGCGCATTGCAGCTTATTTACCTGTTCTTCGTTGAAGAATTCATTCTCCTTACTATACTTCTGGAAATTTTTGTTCTGTGGAAAAGGTGGTTTTGGCACCTGATTCTGTGTTGTTACACCCTGCTGTTGTCGTTGCTGTTGACCACTCACCTCATTCTGCACCTGTGGATTCAATGATGGATTTTCATCGTTAGTACTTGGAGGAAATTTACACTCGGATTTCCAATGCCCTATCCTACCGCAATTATGACACGGAAATTTCTTTTTAGCTTCCTCAATATTCCCTTTATTTTTCCCAGGATTCAATTTTTGTTTTGACCCAGCTTGTTCCGCTAATTGTGCTTCCTGTCTCTCTGCTACCTTTACTTGTGTCCACATAGCCTTCTCTTTCAGTTTTCGCTATTTTGCTTCAATTTCATCACTGAAATATTTAGCATGTCTCAATACTTTGTCTATTTTCTTATCTTGCCAATCTACCGTATGCTGTTTTATCATTCAAGAAAACTTTATTTCGGACAAAATGTCCTAAAAAGTACATCATACAGCAAACAAATACATAAAAAGCAATAGTAAATGTACATACAATTTCAGATTAAAAATACATTGAATTTTGGGATGTATGATTTGGACAAAAGATAGCATAGTTGGATTAGAAAGTGCATGGTGCAATAAATACTTAAATTAGCTAAGAACAGGGCCTCGATAAAGAAAGGAAACATGAGTTCCTATGTATAAAACTATACATGAACAAATAACGGGAAATAGATTTACACATTTGCTACCAGGCAATCAATTCATCATTATGAGATCTCAAATGGGCCCTTCTAGTGCACCACATAGAAAACAAAAAACCAGCCACTGAGTATACAATTGGAATTCCCGAGTCGGATTTCAGTATCCTAAAAGCTTCGAGGCAGGACCTGCTGCCAATATTCCTGCAGATCTGAGCCAACCAGCGACTCCTTGCCTTCTGGTAGCCAGAGCAACAGAAGAAGACATGAAGCTTTGTTTCCTCGGGGTGGTCCCAAACCGGGCATTAGGTCATATTTTGATTTCTCCACTTAGATGTAAAACAGCGAAGTGGAAGTACCCCATATCTAAATTGTAGATAGAGCTTCCTAGCCGCTGGTGGAGTGGTGAGATCTATTGCCGGTTCAAAACAAGAAAAATCTTTTATTTCTAAGAAAGCAATAGTGCATTTCCCAATCCTAGAAGAAGTATTAAGTTGGGTTAGACAGTAGTCTCTATAGCATGCCTTCATATGGCCCTTAGATATTAGCGGACAAGCTGACTCAGGGTCAAGCCAACAATCTCCTAGGCCCATGCTAGATAAAAGAAGTTTTATATGGTCAAACCACGGAATTTTTACAGCACCCCGTGACCTCAATACCTCTGATAGCTCCTCCCTATATGGTATAAGCTCGGGGGAGGTCCAGAGACAACGCCAATACATTATGGGCTTGAGGCCCGCTACTTCAGCTATTGGTGTTATACCTGTATCCAAACGTAGCGGGACTAGAGGGGTACTACGAGGTAGTCTAAATAACTGTCTTAAATATTGATTCTCCACCTGCGATAGTTTGGTCAAATTTTGGTGGCCCCATAACTCTGCGCCATATAAAGCCCCACCTCGTGCCTGAGCCCTATAAATTTCCATTGCTGGACTAACAATTCTTTTACTGGACTTGTTAAAAACCTTCATGATGCCTCCTGAAGATTGTGCTAGTCTTAGCGTAGATTTTGTAATATGGGCCCCCCATACCATAGACTCGGTAATTGTGAAACCCAAATACACAAAAGATGACACTCTTTCGAGAGGTTTACCATTTAAAAATGGGTTAGGGCGTGAGCTTTTAGGACAATTGAATGCCATAAATTTAGTTTTTTGGAGGTTTATTTCTAAACCTCTATCCCTGCAAAACTCCTCAAATTTGTCCAAAACCCTTTGTATCCCCATAGGTGATTTGGCAACCAAAAGGGTGTCGTCGGCAAACATCATAGCCGAAATTCTACGAGAAGCTAGCTTGGGGGCATCCAGGTCTTTTGCTGATGACAGAGCATCAATCAGGCCACTGATGTAAAGGCTAAATAAGGTTGGCGCAAGCACACAACCCTGTCGGACACCACGATTAATTGGTATAGGGGCTGTGAGATTACCATCCTTCCCAAACCTTATTTGGGCAAAGTTGCATTCATGCAAGCGTTTAAAAAGTTGGATTAAATAAACAGGGACCCCCATCTCACCTAAAACCACCCATAATTTCTCCCTTGGTACTAGATCAAATGCTGATCTTAAATCTACAAAGATTAAAAAGAGACTACCCCCCTGCAGACATACAGTTTTCCAATACAATACTTGTAATCTTAGGACTTGGTCCAGGGTCAACAGTTTTTCCCTGAACCCGGCCTGTAAAACAGACAAAATGTCCCTCTCTTCCATCCATAACTGTAGTCTGAGGAGGAGCACTCTCGCAAAGATTTTTTGGGAGATATCTATTAGACTTATGGGTCTATAGTTGGTCAGGAGGAGTGGGGAGCCCTTTTTAAAAATCAGAATTATTTCCGCACCAAGCCAGCTTGGGGGAATCTTCATGCCTTGCATAATTGCGTTAAAAAGCATCCAGAGATAGAGAGCCCAGATAGCAGGTTCGCTTTTAAATAGGTCACCGGGTATCTTATCCAGCCCTGGAGCTTTGCCCAAAGCTATTCTAGCCAGTGCAATCTTTATTTCTTTTATAGAAATACTCAAACCCGGGTCACCAACAGATAGAGGATTTGGATCCTCAGTGACCAAAGAGCCAGGAGCTGATAGATCACAATCGAGAACAAGATCATCACCCGATTCCTTGGCATACAAAGTTTCAAAGTGAGCTCGCCAAATCTGTTCATCTAGATTTGGCTCAACCGCACTACGTAGAGTGGTTGTGCCAGAGTTAGCGATTCCCTAATATACAAATCTGTATACGAAATGACTCAAATCCTTATCACTTAAATATTCATCTCCACTGAATAGTTTAAAGGCTAAGATTAACCTCTCATAATAGGCATGTACTGACTCTTTGCTTTCCTGATGTGTTCTGTCCCTTTTTACCCAATCTGTCTCTTTAGGGGGTACCTTGTTCTTCAAAAATGCCATAACCTGTTCATATTTCTTCATTACCTCGGGGTCTGGATCTCCTGTTTTCGGATCCCTTGGGTATTCCTGTGTCGGCCAATCTATTACTATTTTATATTCTGTCCATAGATCTGCTGGTACTATTATGTCAAACAAGCTATTCAGATTGATCCACAATACTTTGGATAATTTTACAAATCTGTCCACCTGTCTATACCACTCGACGGGTTTTTTACGCAGTCGAGGGAAGTCATTTGTAAATGACAAAATATCCTGTCTAGTCCACGGGACATGTATGTATCCTCCTCCTGGAATCTCTCTCATATGGCATTCTGTCACAACTTTCTCTTTTTCTCTCACAGGGTAAGCTGAAAACGTTTTGTCTGAAACTTCATCTCGTTTACGGTACCATCTGCTTTTCCATTTGTTAACATCTCCCCATTTTCTCAACAAAATAATTATCTCTTTAATCTGACCTATTCGTCCTGTGGTATTCATGTTTTCAATGTCTTTTTCTGTGAAATCTACTCAATAGGGTTTCTGTAGTGCTTTTACCTTTTCAATATCAATACCCATTTCATTTGCCACTTCTTCTCATATTTCATGAATACTTTTTGCTCTCCATGTTACGCTTTTACACAGAAATAACAACTCCTCATCTTGATAAGTTTTTAACTTTTCTGTCGGGATAGTTTCTACTATTAATTCTTCCAGTACCATTCATAATTTGGCCACATCTATTGATTGGGATTCTTTGTCTTTCCTTTGCAAGCTTCTCAACCATTCACTCAACTCCTCTGTTGATGGTCCTACTGGCTTTTCTACATTTCCTTGTCCAGAATCTTTTAGAGTTTCTGACATTGTCTCTATTATCGTCATACGCTTTTCTGCACAGTTTTGACCTAAAAACGGGTTCTTTGAAAAGTTTGGTTCAATCATACTCATAGTCTGTCTCCATGGATTCTCACTCTGACTCATTCTTGGTTGTTCAGCTGGTTTGTTACTTTTATAAGGGACCGTCAAACACTGTTCGCTATCTTTCTGTTTATCGAAAATGGGCATTATTGGACCTATTGTTACTGGAACGGTCACTGCTTCCAGATTCTTGGTCAACTCTCTTATTTTCTCGGTTAATTCTAAGGTCGTTTTTGCTAGTTCTGCAGAATTTTCTCCATCTAATTTTCCTCCGGACTTCTTCTCTACCTCTCTAATGGAATTGTTTCTTCCCAAATCTTGGAACTCTGGTTCCAATTTTATGATTCGTACTGTTTCTTTCATTGGGGCACTTGGGGTTAATATTTCTGGTTCTGATCGATATGGAGGTGGATTCTTATAGAACATATCATCAAGAACATCATCCTCTGATTCATTCATTCCATACCCTCTCGATTCCACATTATGCCTCTTTTCTGCACACTTTCGTCCTTCATTCTCTCCTGCAGTTCTTACGGGAAACAAACCCTCAGTCATACTCGCATTCTGCCATCTTCTCATTCGATCATCATGCGTCTCATGTCCGTAGGATCTGCCAAACAGGTACCTATATCCTCTACCATTTCTCTGTCTTTCTCAGTCACGCATCTTGTCTTCCCACTCTGCCAAAGCCTCAAATTGAGTCGGTCTAGGTCTTGGTTCTATATTCATCATTTTCTCTTCCAAATTTCTCAAAACAGCCAAATTAAATGAACCATGTTCTGGAAAAGCCAACACTCCGTCCTTCTCGGTATATTTGACCCAGTTATCTAACCAAATACAAGTGTGATATCCATATTTCGGGAAACATCGTTTACAACGCGGGGATTACATTGCGATGCCATTACATCATTGTTTTTACAACGCAAGTCGTTACAACGACTTGCGCTAGATGGCGCTCTAGGACAAGGAATAGTATAATTTACTATCCAACACCTTCCCTACTGTACGTAGACTGGAGTTGAAATAGTAAATTATACTACTCCTAAGTCCTATTCCTTGTCCTAGAGCGCCATCTAGCGCAAGTCGTTGTAACGACTTGCGTTGTCAAAACCGCGATGTAGTGTACCGCGATGTAAATGTATGCGTTGTAACGTCATACATCCCCATATTTCGCAACCATAAAGGATGCAGAGATTTTCGGTGGAGGAAGTAACTGTCCTTCCCTAATTACAATCGGCTTATCCTTCTTAAACCACTTCTTAATTCTACCAAACCATGGGGCATATTATCAAGGTCCGGCGTTAAAATTATCGCCGCTTTATCGGCAGAAAACTGCCGCTAAAGCGGCGATAATGGGCTTGATAATATGCCCTTGAGAATTCCCATAGAAGCCCATGTTCTGGTGTCAACATGGGCTACTATTGGAATTCTCAAGGGCATATTATCAAGCCCATTATCACCGCTTTAGCAGCAGTTTTCTGCCGATAAAGCGGCGATAATTTTAGAGCGGGACCTTGATAATACGCCCCCATGACTTTTTCTCCTTTTCTGGTGGATCGTAATACATATTCCCTTCTTTCGTGTTTCACTAGTCTCTTTTACAACTGTACCGTTTTTCTGTCCAATCGTAGCGCGACTCACACTAACGCACCAATCCGGAGCGTTTACGTCACTGTCACAATTCTCAAATCCCAGCGCGACTCACACTAACGCACCAATAGGGAGCGTATATGTCACCCTGTATTTCTCCACTGCTAGCGCGGCGCACACTAACGCACCAATCCAGAGCGTTTTATGGTTCTGACTTACTGTCCAATCCTAGCGCGGTCGTTCTGACGTCAGCAGCCGCTGCGGCAGCTCCTGCTCCTGTCTACCCCTCCTTCACAAAATCCTCTCAGTAAGTTTTTGTTTCAATTTCTACAATTCTGTTAGTAACAACATAAAAACGCCACCATTGTCCGCTTCGCTAACCAAGGAATAGCAATAGACCTTTCTCACGAGAATTCCGTCTTTCCCGAGAGCAGCGCTTACCTCTGCCCTACTACGAAATCGTTACTTCCGTTGATAAAGTAGCACATCCCTCTACCTTACCCTTCTAACAAGCATTAGCCAACCGTTTCTCCAGAATTAAGACACATAGTTGGAGACCCAATGCTCCTGAGAAATAAAACTAGAGTTTAACAATTAACCCGAATGCCTTTACATTCACGCACTTTCACACATGAAAAAGTAGTACATTCACACCGAATCCTGTCTTTCCCGAGAACAGCGAACAGTCTGTCCTTCTACAGAATTATGACATACGTTAACAAAGCAGCCTTTGTACTTCTAGCAAGCTCAGAGAATACCTATTACCTTTCCAGTGATAAGCGTTATCGGAATGCCATTTGGATGCCTGGTACCTAAGACCAGAATTTCACAGATAACCTTCGCTATCATACACACTTCTCTCACACAGAAAAATGTCTCTAATGGCAACACACAGAGATGTCACTGAATCGAACTCAGACAATGCGTCGTGCAACTTCAATCGTCACACGTTTCTCCTGTGTACCTACAGGATAACAACAATTCCGTCTTTCCCGAGAACAGCACTTACCTCTGCTCTACTTCAGAACCGTTACAAACTTCCGACTTCCTACATCCCAGAAGTCATGCAAACAACATAAAACTCAACGCAACTCAACATAGAGTGTTAGTACATAAACCAATATCAATAACCAATAATCAATAAGCTATTTACAAGCAATAATCACCAAACCAAAACAATAAAAACCATAACTCTGCTACCAAAAAACCTGTTGCAGCATGGAACATCAAATTCCCCTTTTGTTACAGACCAAATAACTCAACAGCAAATTCACTCATATACATTCATTGGTGGGGCCCATAACACCAATACTCACACTCAGTTGATCTGCTTTCCTAGGGAAATAAGTTTCCAAATGCTGACATGAAAGGAATACCTTTACCTTACTCTAATACATTGACTTCAACCCTAAGATATTCCTCTCATAAGGAGATGAAACATTTAGTTGTTGTATGATTTTAGTGATTAAACTCATTTATCTATACCCTAATTCTTATCTTGATTCTCTTCTTTAAATAATCGACACAACACATTTGTCAATTAATCAAATATCCTTTATCTAAGAAATATTGCAAAAATCGTTAGAAATCATCATCAGCATTGCAGAACATCATATTTACCTAATCTGGATAAAAGTCGTCCTCTAAGTCAGTCAGGTCGGGGATAGATCTTTAGTCAGCAAAGTTAGGCTGCAATTCAGTCTTCCAAAGATTCAGGATAACAGCTGTCCAGCAGTGTCACCGTCCTCTCCGTCATCATAACGTCAGGAAATCGAGTTTGTCAAAGAAGAGCAAGCCCCTTAGTTCAATTCCCTACCAACTTTTATAATGAAAATAATGTCAAAAAGTATCAAGATTGGGGTTTAGAAAGTCCTGATTGGTCAACTTGGGGTCGCGGGGTGAAGTTCGTGTGAAGTCTGTGTGATGAACTCATCGCACTTGCTGGTTCCGGTTTTAAATTGTCCATTGTGTGATTGCTGGCGAAGTTCCCGGGATAACCTTGGTGGGTACATCTTCTTCTGGGGTCAGGTCCAGGCCACTGCTGTTGGCGGTGACGCATGCGCACTTCACCAAGAACCTCGTGTTTTTCAGGGCAGTCACATTTAACATCTCATTCAGCCATCATGTCTAGGCCGAAATGGGCAACTTAAGCAAAAGAAACACAAAAACGTAATTAAAACATAGAAATGGCTAATAAAATGTTATCCCTTTGCTAATACCCATATGTGTGTGTATTTATCTAGCAGAAAGCAACACTCAAAGCGATTCATACTCAGTTAATAAAGCACAAATCACAAATACATCACCAAAGCAACATATATCATGCAATACTCTAATGTTCTACTATTAGTATGCGTACTCAAGTTAGTTTAAAATTAATATAGCCATGCAAAGTGCAATTCCCATGTGTAATTCTTTTGTTAGTATGATTGATAAGTATTTCACTGCAAACCAATTAATAAGATTACTATTAGTTAATTATTCAGATTAATATAAACATGCAGAATTGGGGGGTATACAAAAATTTGTACTACCCACTCCATCACAGGCACTCTTGCACCATGGTGAAACAGTGCCTGCATCGTGAGCAGGGTTGGTTTAGTGCAGGAAGGAACACTTTTCTGCACAAAAACAATCCACTAAGGCATTTTTCTCTTTTTAGTGTGCTGAAAAGTGAAACACACATAGAAAGAGGAAAACACGAGGAGGAATAAAGATATTTCTCCTCGTTACGCCTCCCATGGGACGGCATAGCATTTTGGAGTATTCCATGGTATACCAGTGATGGTAAGTCTGGGAATGCATCAGAATCCATGGGTTTTGTGTGGGAGCACCCACGCGCCATGCATGGAAGATCTGCTTGGACTGAGTACGCAACACAGCTATTTGCGCTACGTTGCATTACTCTGAATTTTTCAAGCCATTCAGCGTTATGCAAGGTGGCCTTGTGTGGCTTGATAAATCACATTTTAGTGTTGCCTTGTGTATGCACTACATCACATAGGGCAAAAGCGATGCAACCTGTACATAAATATGGCCCACAGAGAACCAGGAGAAAAAAGGAGTGAGAGCAAATCCATGTTTCTTTATTGCTTGTCCCATCCTTTCCTCCTTGGCTGGCACTGTGTTTTCTTAACTTACACTTGGACAAGACAGCCCATGAATAGCTCTAAAGAAAATCTTTATATTTTAAAGAAAGCTTAGCAATAGTACTAAGATATTTTATGAAAGTACATGATTGGTGTTACTCAAATACACACCCACGTGCACCTCGGCAGTCCATCCCAACCCAAGCTTCTGTCAAGCAATACATAGAACCAATCACATGTAGCTTGGAAACTGCTTAGGCAGATATTAACACTGGAATTAATGATTTTTCTACTACTATCACTCCACCGACTCAGGCAGTTTTGAGGCAGGGGGCATGATCTACGAAAACCACATTTTCCAATTCCTAAATTGCGATTCATATCGAATCAAGGTTGACGCGATTTGGAACCATCTGCAGCATTTAAATACAGAATTGTAAATTGCAATTTGGTATGAATGGCAATTTGCAATTCTTCAAACAGGAGCTAATTTGTACCAAACTCAGTTCAGGGCTTGCATTTACATACAGCAACACAACACATAAAGTATTTGCCTCCAAGTCTAGCAGCTTCTCCTTTGAAGATAGCAGGCCAGAAGCCTCAGTAGGAGGTGGAGATGAAGCAGAAAATAACATTTTCTGATGCTGAGTTGGAGATTCTGATGATAGAGTTTGTGGTGAGTATGATCACCTATTTGGAAAGACTTCCATGCCTGATCCAACAAAAAACAGATATGTACCAGAATACAACAACAAATAAATGTCATAGGAGTGACAAAAATAAACCCTCATCAGGTGACCTCCACTCCCGTATGAAGGCCAAATTAGCAAGCATAAAGAAGAGGAGCCAGCTACTTGAGGAGTCTAAATTAATTAACCACCACCCACCCCTATAGAGGAGATGATCGAATCCACTATGCAGCCAGAAGTCAACTCAGAAGCAACTACTATTGATACTTCTGCCCCTTCATCAAGGTTAGTTGTTTACTATTTCCATTTTTAAATATAATGCATTTGCTTAAGTTATGCCTAAAAATTAAAAGAAAACATATAGTAATCATTTTGTGCCCATCGCTACTTTTTACAAGTTTAAACCATCATAAATAATCATTATTTTACTTGCTCCAACTTATCCTACTAATAATACACAACCTGAAACTGACAATATGGGTGAGACATCATGCCAACCTGAAGTTGAACACGCAGAAGCTATAATAAACATTTAAACAGACTCAGAACTCAGACTCAGAAAGTGGAACAAGCTGGCAGCACTAATTATTTAATAGAGTAGGCTACACATATTGACACTTCAACTGAAAATTAATGTCAGAGCATGCCCTCGGTACCTGTAGTGCATAAAGGGAGAAGCTTTTAGGACAGGCTGGAAGAAATGTGATGTGAAATATCCTTGAGTCACAACTTGCTCCTGCACCATTTCATGTATTGGTGAAATCCATGTTCAGAATACAATGCAAGCAGCACAGTGCAACAACTGATTTAAGTAGAAGGGTAGAAAGATTGAAGAGAGAACAATTTAGAAAGGCAATGGGGTTAGAAAAACAGGCTTTGAGGACTGAACCACTGACTATAAAGATCTGGCCACACAAATGGCTCAGGATTCAGCATCATAAAGGCACCAACAAAGATACAAGAACACTCGGCTGCAAACATTTGGACATTCTTTTGAAAGCTTGGCTACAGTGACATCAACTATGTGTAGGAGAACAACTAACATGCAGGTTAAATGAGTACACCACCGTGGTGGTGTGGCAAAGACCCTTGCACAGATTACTTATATGCTTGTGGAGATGCAAACTGCTAATTCAGTAAATAGGATACCTAGATCAGTAGGGGAAACTGAGCAGGGCTCAAGTTTGATACCAGCTGGTGTGCCTGCTACGCCTAGGAGCAACAGAAGCCAGAGTGAGGAAGGACAAGGAAGGGCCACCTTGCATTCTAATGTATGACCAAATACTGGTACCAAGTACTGGAACATACATGGTTTAGTGTTTATGCTGTATTAAATTGAAGAACATATGTAGACATTGAGAATAGTAATTACCTAAGAGCAAGTCATCTCCAAAATCTCCTCTGGATAGCCGCTCATACAGTCCACAGTGTCTAAATATGTAGAAGTCATGAGCACTCCCAGGGTATCATGCAACTACTTGTTTTTTTTAAGGATTTTATCTTTTACAGTTGCCATACACATACAATATCTGTATCATCTGCACAACCAGGCACTTTTACGAAATGTGCTACTGCATGGCATTGTATTTTCATAGTTTGCAACTTGGCATGGGTGCTAGGAAAAGTAATGTGGGAGTTTATTCTAGCCAACATTTCCTCTATAAAATTACAGAAAACCGTACATAATGCACTTTGATAAATTCCACCTGCCACAATGCATTGGTAGCCACTAGAACCTAGCCGATGAAAACTACACAAAACTTGAATGGGTGTATGTATTGCTACACTGCATTGAGTAGGCCTGGTTAATACAGGGCTCGTCTCATTATTTAAACAAAAAATAATGTGTTTGGTAAACCTGTCTCTGACATAAACCTCTTCATCAGTTTGTTCAAACTAAGTCACCCTCTGTCTGAATATGATTTCTCCCCATCTCCTCGGTTGAGGTACCAGAATCCGCATCCTCCTCACTATAGTATAGAATGTAGCCATTGTGGAAGATTGCAAGGCACTTTGGAACCTCTTTCATAAATTATACCAAAACTGAAGGTCTTCTTTGAAGACAAAGGACATGATGATGGAAATACTGATTAAAGTCTGAAGAGAAAATCTACTTTTGTTCCCCCAGCAAGTGCTGTTCCAGTAGAAGCACTGACATTTGAACAAGCAGTGGTCAAGGATATGGGAGCAATTGGTGTTAGAAATTAGCATAACTAACAGAATATGATACAGGAGGTAAACTACGAAATTTGCAATCAGACAAAGAGATAATAATAAAACCAGCTGACAATGTAGGGGCAATATTCATACAAAATATAATTGACTATAGAAAGGAGTGCCTCCATCTCACTGGTGACCAGCAGAATTACAAAATGAGAGACAAGAATCCAAATGAAATTTTAAGAGGGGAAATCAATGACTTTTTTGAGGAGGTGGAAACCAAGAGGTGTATATCCAAGAGAGAAGGACATTTTTTGTGAGCAGAGGATACAGTGAAACTAGCTTTCTATACTCCTCCCAGATCCACAAGAACAAAACCCGGTACCAGGCAGACCTGTAGTTTCTGGGATAAATTTCATCCAGCAAACCCTTTCCAAATTTAGTGCCCATTTCTTCTGTCCAATTGTTAAAAGCATTCCATCATATGTGAGAGACACAAAAGACTTGTTGGCACTGATCAAGGATATTCAATACAACTCGACAGAGCATTTACTTATCAGTTTGAACCTTGGAAGTCTGTAAACCAGCCTACCCCAGGAGTAAACAACGAGAGTAATGGAGGACATCTTGTTCTGGGAAGAGTGACCCTATAACACACCAAGACATTTTGTACTGGAACTCATATGGTTTGCTTTGACTAAGAACTTCTTCAACTTTGAAGGTATTTTGTACCTACAGGTACGCAGAACTTCAATGGGAAGTACTTTTGCGCCCAGCATAGCCTGCCTGTATGTTCACCAATTTGAGAAATCTAGCACCTAATCTGTTTAGGAACCATATTAGCCCTTGGAAAATGTTTATAGATTATATTTTCGTAATATGGAAGGGTGACCTGCATAGCGCAACACAGTTCCTGGACTGGATCAATGATCAGAGAATGTTCACCTATTCCATAAGCCCTAATACACTAACCTTTCTCAATGCTCAATATTTCCATGAAAAAGGGACCCTCTTGAGAGACACTCATTGAAACTCGACTACAAGAATGGCCTATGAAGGTTGGATAGCTTCCCTTCTGGACCATAACGAGAAAAGCTGCCGGTGGGACAGTTTTTTTGATCGCTGCATAATTGCAGTAAGGTATACTTTTTTTGTAGATGAACCTGTTTTTCAATAGACAAGCCCAAGGAGATCATTCAGAAGTCTCAAAAAAGAGCCAAGAATAACATTAGAGAGGCTCTTACTGAACATAATCCTCAACAGGGTCAGAATGAGAGGATGGTGTGTGCAAGAACTTTTCTGTAATAGCCAATCAAGCAAAATAAAAAATAAAAACACTTGCCCATCCTGAACATACGAAGTTTGGAGTTTTAAAAACCTCTCTTTGCCAAGAAACGAGCATGCAGTAATAAAGGTACCCTAGTGCATACGAGGACTCACCAACAGAATGAAGCCTCTAGCATTACATCACTGTGGGGCCTCCATGCAATAGCAGCCCACTATCCATGTGGGAAGTGTAATGTATGTCACTTGACAAAGGCAACAAAGACTAGATTTGGGATGGACACAATGTAAACATACCAATTGCAATTCCTCAAATGTAATTTACATGAAAGATTCATGCGGTTAAAGATACTTACTTACAAGTAGGAAGGTAAAACTTTGTATAGTGGAACATCCGAGCAACTTGAGATGTAAAAAAGCAACTATGAAAATGGCTCCCATTTTCATTAATGGACGCGCAGCAGATGCCTTTTGCTGGACAGAGAAAGAGCACCTGAAAACTGCAGACACTGGCAAAGAAACTCTAGAGAAAGAGCAAAGGTGGCTATGTAAATGATCCACATCCTCACAGGGACTGAATGATGAGATCACATGGATGAAATTCAGCTCAACTGATGAAGGCACGTTTGTGCTCTTAGCACTGACAGCAAGGGTTCGTAACGGCATTGAGAGAATTTAGGGGTTTTAGAGGCCACTCCTCCGTGCTCTTTGTATCCCCAAACTCTGTGATGGTGTAAGCAGTGTATCCAGAAAATGTGGCAGTTCTGAAATCATACTTCATTACATCCCTTTTGACCTGTGCATAAAGTGTACTCATGTTTGGTTCTTTCAGATGAAAACAAGGTTGATTGATGGGTTAACAATCAAACTCTCCATTCGGGTGTCAACTGGGTCTTTTTTTTTTTTTTTTTTAAAACGAGGTGGCTGGGTTAACAATTTAACCCTCAACTCTGGCGTCAATTGTGCCTTTTCTGATTGAACAAAATGAGGTGGATGGGTTAATATTTGAACTCTCCACTCAAGCAGACGCCATTTGTCCATCGCCACAACCAGCATGTAAGGACGTGGTGTTGTCACCTGCAGGTTTTCTAACAAAATAAAATGGCAGACCAGCAGAAGGATGAAAACATTCTGGGAGTACAGGACAGAATAGGTGCACATGCCTGGCCCTCACTTTAATCTAGTAATTGAATGTATTAATTTCTGGTTATGAAGTGATGACGTCACCCTTTGTTTTACCCCCTCCCCTATTTTGCTTGAAATGTTTGTTTACTTTCAGTGTGTGACTCAAGGGTGACATAGTGAATATATGACGTTACAACACATGCAATTAAAACGCATGCTTTTACACCGCAGTCTTTACATTGCAACTACCATTACATTGCATGATTTTACAACGCATGCCATTGAAACGCATTTTTTAAAACTACCATTACAAGGCATTCCTGCACAAAGCATACCATTATAACGCATACCATTACAACGCATAATCCTTTTAGGGCAACAGTAGGGTAAGTGTTGGATAGTGTAGGGGTAAAAATTACTATTCCCACTCCAGTGAGTGCAACAGTAGGGTACGTGTTGGATAGTGTAGGGGTAAAAAATACTTTTCACATGTACCCCAAAACCCACACCTACCTTAATACTAAACAAATCTCCATTACTTACCTTATAATGCGCTGTAATAGCATGCGTTGTAATGGTATACATTGTAATAGCATGAGTTGTAAATGCAGTTGCATTGTAACAGTTGTGTTGTAAAGGTAGGTCGTTGTAATGACTGCGTTGTAATGGATGCTTCTCCTTGCCTGTACTGTCCTCATGTGCGAAGCTAGAATTCCCATATAAAATGTACATCAACAAATATATATTGATACTGTGTGATCAGAAAAAGATGGAGAATTGTGTGAAAGACACATGTGACAATATTACAAAGAAAAAGGTTCATCCATCTGTAAAATTTGATTTCTGCACACATTTCACCTGATGTATATCTTTAAAAACATTTTTTACAGTGGAAGAATGAATGGTTTGACAGGATGGTGTTTGCGTGACAACAAAGTGAATTTTTCCACTATTCACATGTGTGATATAGTGTGCTTTGTATCACAAGTTACGCAGTGGCGCAGGGTAATATCTCTAGTAGTGTCTTTTTCTTGGAATTTATGATTATATGCAGTCATCTCCTGTATACCGGGAAGTCCAAGGCCAGCCAAGAATTTGGGTATTGGGCTTATGAATGTGTGAGTGCATGTCATGATTGCTTAGATGTTTGAATTTGATTTGGGACGCAGTAAGTCCTGAAAAAGCTGGGTGACCAGATTGGCATAAGGCACGTCCTTTGCATGCTTTTAATCAGCCAAAAGGTCCCGATGAATACAATAGCACTGGAGCACTTGGGATACCGAAAGGCTTTTTTAACTCTCCATATATTTTCCTTTCCCAATACTTGAGATTACCCAGAACACCAAATAGCTCCCCCCAAAAAAGTTGGGTTGAGCCCATCCAGTATATCCATTAATACCAGATGAGGACTCGATGATGAAGCATGCCACATAGAGATACAAAAAAGTTTTTTTAATAATTAGTTTTTCCTATGATACAGGGTTAAGGAGGTTTCCTCTCATTTGGTTTGTAACTTACACAAAACCTGATTAGATGTAGATATTGCTACACTGCATGGAGTAGGGCTGGCGAATACAGGGCCAATCTCATTAATTAAACTCAAAATATTCTGTTTGGCAAACCTGTTTCTGGCATAAACCTCCTCATCAGTTTGTTCAAACAAATTCACCCTTTCTCTGAATACACTTTCTCTCCTGTTCCTCCTCTTTTGTGCTTCCAGAATCTGCATCCTCCTCACTACAGAGCAGCTGTGTGGAAAACTGCAAAGCATTTTGGGATCCCTGGTAATTTGATTGTGCAAAACGCTTTGTTTTACTAAATGTGCTAATTGGGAATCCTTTGTACATTGAAAGAGCACTTCACCAATAGAAAACTGCATTTCGTGATTCAGTATTTCCAATCACAAAAAAATAAGCTGCTGTTTATTTGGTGGGGTATGCAATGTTTGGAAATGCTAAAGTAGAGAGTCTTTGTACATTACAGCCTATTTAGCAGTTACTAATCAGTTTGCAAATGGTTACTGGCCAGGAAAACATTCCTGCATCAGGCCCTTAGTCCCTTGAAAGGGGTAATAACCTTGTCAACCCAGAAGTACTGGGTCGAAACCTCCAGGATTTTCTCCTACTGCGAACGATCTTGTTTGTGTTTATCAACTACTCTAAGCAGCTTGTAAATATGAGTGGTGCATTCACAACGGCAGGCTGTCCGGGCTGGGGTCAGGTCAGGAGGGCTTGAGCAAGCAGGGCAAGAGCAGGAGCAGCTGGGGTAGGTGTGTTGTACGTCCAGTGGGAGCCGGTTTTATTCTTTGCTTCCTGGCTCCAGTGGCGGCTCCTCCGGTAAGGCAGAGGAGCGTCGGCCCACTGCTTCACAGCAGTGAAGTAAATGAAACAAAAAATTTTAATAACTCTTGTGATTATCATTTTATGTTTCCTTCTACTGCGGCAGTTTTGGGGTTGGGCTGCTACGACTTCAGAGGAGCAGGACAGGAGTGGTTTTCACACTCTTAATTGCACTCTCGGGCCGGCCAAACATTCATGCGCACTTTGCATCTTCTCTATGAAGGCTACAATACAGCCTGCGTGGAGAACATGCCCAGAACCCCATTCCCTGGCTGAGCGTGATCCACGGCGCTCCGACAAATAACATGATTGACTATTGGGAAGATGGGATCGTGCTTCCTGCTGCTTCCTGTATCCTGCTGCAGACCTGAGACAGAAAAAAGGGGACGGAGGAGCGGCGGCTGCCAGTTGTCACAGTTAAAGGCCCCTGTCACACCACCCTGGTCCAGTAGCAGCCACTACTGTCTGCTCTGCACTCAGCAGCTGGTGATTTTATCAGGTGAGTTACTGCACCCAGTAAAATCAGGTCTCATGTTTGCCATGTAATATCGGGTGTGGCAATTACTGGCCTCATAGAATGGGGCCGAGATCTGTGTTGTGCAGTTATAGTTGCCAGTCTAAGATTCCTGGAAATTTAGCCAGGATTCCATCTAATCTTCTAAGGAACACATCAAATCGGAAAATGTATGTGTGGTTTCTTTCTTGTTAAAATTACACTTGTGGCTAGGATATTTTGGGGCACATTATCTAGGAAGTGGCGGTGAGAGGCATTAGCCTCCTTGGCTTAACACCTCTCATCGCCACTTTGGAAGCGCCAGGCTGCACCATATTACCAAGGATATGGTGCAGCCTGGCGTTTTCCCCTGTGATGGCGCTAAATTTCATGACTTAACGCCAACGCAGGCACCCTTGCACCAGAGTGCGAGGATGTCTGCAAACAAGGAGGTTTGTTTATGTACTGGAACGTGTCCCTTCCTGTACATAAACAAACTTATAATGCCATTTTGTAACTTACATGGGTGCTGCTTCATGCAGCACACATGTAAGTTACAAAATGGCCTTTAGAACAAAAGGTTTGTGTGATGTCTGCTTCAACAAAGGTACCGGTGACAGCTTGAGGTAAGAGATGTCTTTAATAGCACCTTCACCGACAACGACATCAACTGTCACCTGAACAGTCAGAGTTCTAAACATGTCATAGCTAACGCTGAGTTCATCAGATTCTGAGAGGGAGAGGGGGGGACAAACAGGACCACGCTGTCACACTTTGTTTATGTACAGGAAGGGACACCTTCCTGTACATAAACAAACCTTGGCATTTTGCTTTTTCCATGTGTGCTGCACAAGGCACCACTCATGGAGAAAGTAAAAACGAGGAGAAATGAAGCATTTCTCCTCGTTTCGTCACCTTAAGACCAGGATCCTGGTCTTAAGTTCGGCGCTGCTACCTATTATCACATCTCTTGATAATAGGTGGCAGCGTCGAAGTGGATGGGTGCTGCGGTAGGGCCCCGTGAAAGGGGCCCTATTACCAAGGCAGCGATAAGCCACTTAACATGGCATTTAGCCACGTGATGTGCTTTAACGCTGCCTTGGTAATAGGGCGCTGACCCTATCGCCACCACTACGTCACAAAAAGTGACGTTGTTGTGGCGATAGGGGCTTGGTAATGTGCCCCTCTGTTCGCAATCTGTGACAAGCTGATCGTCGCTCTATATTGTGACTTCTAAAGCTTGCAATGCTTTTTTTTTTTTATCAAAGCAGTACTATGAAACTTTACTGGTTGAAGGCATCCAGGCAGAGAGAGGCCTGTTGCCAAGCTCACTCATTCTTCAGGAGCTCAATAGATAGCTAGGCACAGCGCGGGCTCGGAGGTGCTGCTATTTCTACTAGGCCCAGTTATACATGGTTTGCTTAGCCACCGAACACGAGCCACAACACCTACACCATTTAGTCAGCAAGGTGAGGGAATTATAGAAAAAGATACTATAGATAAATATTGCTTACAACCCTGGCCTGAACGGTAAGTGCAAATATCTTGGGGGCATATTATCAATCACAGCGTTAAAATTATCGCCGCTTTAGCGGCAGAAAACTGACGCTAAAGCGGCGATAATGGGCTTGAAAATATGCCCTTGAGAATTCCAATAGAAGCCCATGTTGACACCAGAACATGGGCTTCTATGGGAATTCTCAAGGGCATATTATCAAGCCCATTATCTCCGCTTTAGCGGCAGTTTTCTGCCTCTAAAGCGGCGATAATTGTAACGCCGTTTCTTGATAATATGCCCCATCGTTTGCTATTCAAACAGGTCATTAACACATCCAGCTTTCGATGGTCCTTTTGAGCGTATTCTTTGGGTGACCTGATAAGGGGTCCAGCGCAAACCAAATGACATTTCAAGTGGAAAGCCATGCATTTGTAATTCATGTCACACCTTTTATCATCAATTGTTTACTTTCCGGATAATCGTTTGGAAAGTAAGTGAGAACAGTTCTTCTCTATTAAAACTTGCGCGCAGTACACTTTTATGACATTATAATTTATCATAAAACAAATATTCCGTAATTTGCGGCACAGCTTTGGATTGTTGGTGGCGAAACCCTTTTAGGGTGTTTTCCGCAATCTGCACATTCCATTCAACCGTTTTCACCCCATTTGAAAACGGAACTAAACATCATATAATCTACATTGACTATATTTAAATCAGATTTTCATTACATTCTGTTTAAACCATGTATAACTGAGTGCTTTCCGTTGAGGGCGCTTTTCCATTCAATACCACTAGAGAGCGCTCCAGGATCGTTGAAAGAAGGTTTTCATCCTGTAGTCTTCGTTCTTCGAATCTATTGCCGAAGATAAAACCTACTGTAAGTTGAGACAAACGTAACAACTGTCTTTGCTTCCAGGAAATAATGCCACTTTTATTAGAAGAAGCCATTACGTTTCTACCTTGAAGTTATTACGCTTCTCCGTTTTCCTTGGGAACTGTGGAATCATACGGTCTGAAAATTGGCTTATCTGACGTTTTTTGAGCCTTGCTAAAAATACACGTACAGTCGCACAGTGGAAAGGAAACCACACCAACATTAGACACCAGTGCGAGAAATCTCTTGGGGAAACGCAGGAATGTCTTCATAAAGCAATGTTACTGGAGTAACTCGAAATGACATAATTGTTATAAGCAATAGTGCAGTAAAAGTGGGGAACTACAGTACATAGGGCCTCATTACGATGTCGGTCGGAAAGGCTCCGCTCGATATTCAGATTTTCCGGACCTGTGTCAAAACCCAAGTTTCCACCCGACTTGGAAACATTTCTGACCAACCGATTATGATAGAAGGTAACCGTTTGGTCTTTCTGACTCGGTTCCGATCGGCATGCGGAGACTCTGAGTCGGTCGGAGCCAAATCATACAGCTCTATGGACTGCGTTTCCGACCGATGTATTACGATGTCAGATTTGGACAGCCTTTCCGAATCAGTTTGTCTGACACGGAACAGCTGTCGGAAACTGACTTTGGGGGCCTCTAGCAGGCCCCCCTTCACCCGGAGGCCTCTGGTTGGGGCTCGTGGGGTACCCATGGGACCCCTCCTTACAACCATGCACAGTGTGACAGGCACCGTGAGGTGCGTGCAACAGGGTACAAGATTTTCCGCAACCCCCTCTTTTTTCAATGGGAGCCTGTGTGGTCGGTCGGGACACAGGCTCCCATTGTAGTCAATGGGAGTACATCCGAACAGTGTTCGGAAACATCAGAATGCTTTCCGACCGACATCGTAATGAGGCCCATAGTTGTTACCATGGTAGAAAAGAACTGCATTGTACTGTTACATTTCTCTATTGTTTTTTTATTACTCCATCTGCACAAAAGTTCACCAGCTCTCCTTTTGACAGAAGGAAATGTGCTCTAAATGAGTTTATGTTTTCTTTAATGTTAAACTAGATACAGAAATGCATTACTAATATGTGTACCTGAAATACATTTGACAAGCAGCTCACTGTCTAAGGAAACTCTAAATGCCCCATCGAACCTCTAGACAGGTACAGAGAAAATGCACTACAGGATCTGATAAAACCTTTTCTAACGTTTTTCACACGCCTGCCACATTTCTAGCACATGAAAAGACTGCATGGAGAAGAGCTAGTTTGAGAGCAGAGAGGCTGCTGTATGTTTCACGAACAATGATAATCACACAACCAGGGACGATTTTGAAAATTAAAAAAATATTCCGGGAATTTACCATGAGGTGAAGGTGACTTCAATGGACAGAGATGACCGGGGCTAACAGGAAACAGTGACAGACCACTAATAGACTTCGATGGCCAAATCTACATCTCAAACCTATTTCTGGTCAATGAAAACCTCAGCACTGCTGTCATACTTTCAAAGACACAATACTCACTTCTCAACAGTGCTATTATTGCTAGAATAGAAATGACCAACATACATTTAAACAAGTATTAGCAAAGTCAATCGGTCTCGGCAATCTGAGAGCTATTGGCATTGTCAATGACAATGTATTTTAGCTATGTGTTGTGGAGTGGATGTATGAGGTGTGGAGTGGAATTATGTGGGCTGGTTAAGAATTAATTGGTGTGGAATTGTGTGGTATTGAGTGGATTTATGTGTAGTGGAATTATGTGGCGTGGCGTGCAGTGGAAATATGAAGATAGCAATTATGAAAGGAAGTGGCATTGTGTGTTATGGAGTGTAAATATGTGATTTGGCATTATGTGTTGTGGAGTGGTATGTAGTGTAGTTTAATTATGTGGTTGGTGTGCTGTTCAATTTTGTGGCATGATGTGGAATTCTGTGGTGTGGACTGGATGTATGTAGTGTCTTGTTTAATTGTTCTGTTGAGTTCAATTATGTGGCTTGTTATCGAAATATGTGGTGTGGAATGCAAATGTGTGGAGTTAAATTGTGTGACGTTGAATGAAATGAACAAAAATAACGTGCTGTGAGTTCCCGTCCCTCAGAGACAACAGCTGCATTATGACTTTGAAATTGAACCACTGTACAGCTCAGTGCACTGCCCACTAGCAAATGTGCACATGTCCTGGCATGGCAACAGAATAATTCATATGATGATTCATGGAGATGATGCCCTGCTCAACATCACGTGAACTATGCAGGCTGGGGCACATATCCAGGGTGAGGAGGAGCAAAGCCCTGAGGGAGTTGGGGATGTGTACTTGTGCAACGTTACCCCTACTTTACCTGGGAAGGCTACGGGTTGCTAACTGGAACAATAGCATCACATCTTTTATTATATCTGGTCAACCAAGGTTGCGTTGCTAATGAACGTTGTTATCTAGACAACCCTTAAAGCAAAAATAATTGGGCAGAATGCGCTTCTCAGCAGCGGTGTTGTACTAGAACTGCACAGCGCCAGCTGTTCTCAGCAAGGCGGATGTGCGTAGTGATCATATAGATCCACATGCCCACACACACAAACACATATATACACAAAGCATCTTTTGATAATTAACACATCACAATTCTATGTCCCACAGCCCCTCTTTTACAACAAATTTCACAAGTTTGTACCTGCTATTCCTTTCATGAGTATATCAGAATATGGGATCGTAGGACTCACCCTCCACATGTCACACTTACTCTATAGAGGTTAATGAAATCAGATTAACAAATAATAATCCCACAATGCCTTGGGTTTCCGGCCGCTTTTGTGCCGGCAGACAGTGTCTCTGAGGAAGCAGGCTCAGAGGTCACTTTGCGGTCACTTGGGGGCAGAATCTGCGATGTTGCTTAACTGCATGTACTTTTGAGGTCACTATAACTTTTTACAGTCAGTGCATTGAACATGTTTTTGATTGACTCTGAAACCATAGTCCCTGTGTGCGAAAAGGGCTGATGCCACAAGCAGGATAGAAAGCTGACATTCTTTCTGATGAACTTATGGAAATATACCTTGCTACCTCCTCTATGAACTAGCATTTCTTCCAGCTTCAGGCTATATTACTGAAAATTCTGATCTGGTGGTTAGGAAAGTACGGTCCAGCACCCTGCAGTTGCAGTGTCAAATACCAGCACCATGTGAAGAGATGTAGATATGGTTAGCCCCTGGACTTGATGGAAGGTAAAGCTTCTGTGGCTCATAGGCAACGGGATTGAAGCAGTGGCTGTAGAGGAAGCAGGAATCAAATGAGTAGGAATATACAGGTTCACGAGATGAGAAAGATTATTTGCCCTCCCACATTATCTTTCAGAATACAGAAGTGGATAGTCCAAATTATGCAGAATTACCTTGCACTCCCACTTTATTTCCATAAGAAGGCATGGCGTTGTCTGAGCGAAAAAACATGGAAAAACAGAACAGAAACAGGATGAAGCTCTGCCCCAGAACCAGTTAAGGACAATTATTACCTTAAGTAGAAGAAGAGGGCTGGAGTGTCATGCCCTCTTTCCATGCCACATTCTTTCCTATTTCAAGCTGTGAAGCCCAATTTTTGTTACCATATAATGTGCTGGAATATCCTCCTGTGGCGCCTCTTTGAGTAACAACCCCTTCATCACCCTTGAAGAGATCTCGCAGTACCCTAAAACAACGCATGGTTCCAATTGCAATTTACTGTTCATTAGATTTCGACAGAACACTCTTTTCCAATCACAACTTCCCGATGACTATCAACTAATCCCAGCGTGGCATTACACCAACCGATCTATTGCAGCGTGACACACTCTGACGTCACTCTCACTCCTCACAGCGGCTCACCCTCCTTCACAATTTCTTTGTGTACATTCACTCACACAGTTATCTTAAATCGGTAATTGTCTGCCATCTAAAGGATCGATAGAATTCAACCCCCCAAAAACATTCACACATGGTCACCCAAAACCAGAGTGGATCACCCGAATCAGTATAGTCAGCCCCTATACACAAGGTCCACTAGATGATTCCCATGCATCACATTTGAACAAAGTTCCTTGTTTTTGGAGGAATTGTTGATGACGCCTCAAAACAACTCCTCAGTTCCTCGGTCAGATAATCACAATCTTGGTGTCATCTGGACCTTTTAATATCCCGGGATCTTAGGCCACTTTGGGACCTGCAACTCAAATCATTAGGGGAGAGGATGTGGCCTAAATCTCTAGAGCGATCGACCCCAAAGCTTGGGAACTGGGTTCGAGTCTCGGCAGGGACCCTTAACATCTTCTGATTCTGGGCAAATTACTTAATCTCCCTGTGCCTAACAAAATGAATGTGTCCATCTGTTATGCAACTGGTGCTCATGTAAAGTGCTCTGATACCTTTGGGTCAAGTTCACGCTGTATAAAACTCAGAAATAAAAATCTAAATCCTTGGACTACGCCCTGCCAGAAACCACATTCACTCAACTCTCACTCCAACTCAGCAAGAATTCACACAATCAAATTATTCCCGCAATCTAACACACCTTATATGCCCTATTAATACTCACTCCTCCTTTCGCCGCTGATCTTGCTGCACCATCAAACTCCGTTAGTCTCCACCAGATTCCATCACCTTCCTTTCTTGATCATTGGGCTCCAGTTTTGGGTTTTGGGGTTCTGGGGAGAAAAGTAATTAAGAAGAAATCAATGAGCCAATAACTTCTTTGGATACATAATAACCCAGGAACAACTACTGAAGATTAGTTAGATTTATTAAAAAGCCAAAAATAACTGGACATAAAGACATCTCAATACGAGAGTGATGAAATACAAAGGAATTAGCACAAATAAGCATGAAGTTCAAGATGTAAAATACAGAAAATCACAAACTCCACAGATGGAAGGAGAGGCAAATCATCACATCACACACACATAACTACCACCACCACCACTTCCACACCTGCACCTCTAACCCCTTTGCACATCACACACCATGCACATCACCACCACAACCACCACTTCCACACCTGCACCTCTAACCCATTGGCGCATCACACACCATGGCACCACAGAAAATGCCAAATTTCACAGAGAGTGAGTTGAAGGTTTTGGTAGATGACATAATCAGAGTTGAACCACAATTGTTTGGTAACCTGGTCAAACAGACACCATTAACCACCAGAAATCAAATGTGGGCAAGGAAAGTTGAGAAGGTCAATGCAGTAGGGACCACCCTGCGCAACAGAAATGAAATCATGAAGCGGTGGCATGACCTGAAGACAGTCGTGAAGAAGAAGAAGAGCAAGAACGGTGAGCTGGCTAAGAGGACTGGCGGTGACCCTCCCATTTCAATCAATCAAGGCACTTGTAGAGCGCACTACATACCCGTGAGGGTCTCAAAGCGCTGGGGGGGACGCTGCTACTGTTCGAAGAGCCGGGTCGTGAGGAGTCTCCTGAAGGTTAGGAGGTCTTCGGTCTGCCACAGGCGGATGGGGAGGGTGTTCCATGTCTTGGTGGCGAGGTGGGAGAATGATCTGCTGCCGGTGGTCACTCTTCGGATGCGGGGGATGGTGGCGAGGGCGCGGTCTGCGGAGCAGAGCTGGCGGGTGGGGGTGTAGAAGCTGAGTCGGCTGTTGAGGTATGCTGGTCCGGTGTCGTGGAGTGCCTTGTGTGCGTGGGTGAGGAGCTTGAAGGTTATCCTCTTGTTGATGGGGAGCCAGTGTAGGTCTCTCAGGTGGGGCGTGATGTGGCTGTGGCGAGGAATGTAGAGAATCAGGCATACAGAGGCATTCTGGTTGCGTTGGAGCCGTTTCAGGAGTTTGGCCAGGGCTCCTGAGTAGAGTGCGTTGCCGTAGTCCAGTCTACTGCTGACGAGGGCCTGAGTGACCGTCCTTCTAGTTTCGGTGGTGATCCACTTGAAGATCCTGCGAAGCATGTGGAGGGTGTTGAAGCAGGAGGAGGAGACGGCGTTGACCTGCTTCGTCATGGAGAGGGTGGAGTCAAGGATGACCCGAAGGTTGCGTGCTTGGTCGGAGGGTGTGGGGGGAAACTCTTTCTCTCCAGCAATAGTTTTAATGTTTTTCTTAAAATCCAAAGGTAAGTACACCACTCTTCCTTTCAGCCCTCTTTGCAATTCTGTTGGTGTCAGTTTACCTGTTTTAGGCTCCATCCGAATTATAGTTTGAAAAGGATGAACAGATTGAATTAGAATCGATTCATATGTATTCAATTTGGCCAGCTCCTGCGGAATAGCTACTATCTCCAACTTATTATGCACTGCTCTAGCAGGCATTTTGTTCTCTTCGAATTTGTTGTAACAATATTTACATATACGTTGATCACTACATAACTCAAATCGACCTTCAACAAACTAGTAAGTTGCAAATTCTTCCCACTTACCATTGTTCTCCTTTTCACCTTTCAAATACAAATCAACATTCCTACTTTGACTTTCATAATGAGTATGTCGACAACAAACACAAACATAGTTTGGTATTTCAGAGCACACTACATTAAACTTTCCAATTTCTTCTTTGGACTGATCAGTGCTAATCACTTTCTCATCTCCTCCAACATCTGTAATTGTCAAACTTTCACTTTCTATGAACTGCTCTTCTGAACCAAAATTTCGCAGTTCAATATCATCACACTTTTTTTGAACATCTGATAAAGAACCATATAAAAGACTTCCATTCAGTCCACTTAAACTTAATGCAGGACTTTTTACATAGTACAGTTTATTTACAAAGTTCTGCATTTCTGAATGGTGTACTGCTAACACCCTCAAATGATGAAAAACACTTTTACAAACTCTTCTTGAAAGACAAGCCAGAGAATGTCCATACTTCTCAGTATATTTTCTTAAATTACATGGATCTAGTCCTTGTAACAACTTAATCTTCTGATTTATACTTTTCTGAGTATATTCTCGTAGCAAATTTTGCATTATATCAATGGATTCCTGTTGAATACTACAAATGCTACTACAACTTCACTTATACACAGGAGTTCATGGACGTTTCCCTTGCACTTCTTCAGCTATTAACTCTTCTGCACTTTTATCAACCATTTCCTCCTTTGGAAGAGGAACCCCATCCTGAACTTCATAGCAACGACCTCCAGTATCAACTGCAAATGACAAACTATTTTCCTGAAAGTAACTTTCCTCATTTAAAAAAGGCTCAGTACTAGAAGTATGTCTCCAATGTCCACTAAAGATTTTACAAAAGTTGGTTCTGTTTACAAGTCTTTTTTTTCTACTTTTGTCTTTCAGTACTTTGACTATTCTATCCAATACTTTCATTCTCTTTAAAATCAAAATGAACATCTTCTGTTTCAAATTGAAAGCAGTATCCACTATACTTTCAATACGCTGCTTCTCTTTGAATTGGAACATTCTTCTTTTATATTTGCAGCATGTGTTCAATAAATTCTGAATCACTCTAGATCGAAAAAGTCTCTGACGAATTTCTTGAAATTGTTTTTGTCTCCGAGTACCAGATACTATTTCTTTATTATCTTTCCCTTTCCTCGTTTTAGTAATTGAACTCTGCTTCACCTTACTTGAAAAAATCTTCTTTTTGCTTTGTGTGATGTTTTTCTCTTTAAATGTTCGTAATATTTTTTTCAAAAAATGTCTTTTGCTTTTACTTAAAGAAACAGTTTCTTTACCAGTCGCATTTTTTTCTACTTCAAGATCTTCCCTTTTCCTCAAATATATATTTTTCTTCTCTTTTCTGTTTTTTTCACTTCTAGGCATTTCCAAATTTCAATCCACATGAAATAATTTTCTGAAAAACAAAAAATAGATTCAATAATTTTTCACATTTCTTCACTATGTTAAAATAATAACATACAATTGCAAAACTTCCAATAACAACTTCCAGACCCAGTGCTGCAATGTGATGGAGCATGACAGATGAGCACTAGGATGACAAGTAGTGCCATAGAACATACAGCAAGTATTTATTTAATTATTTACATACTCCTTTACAATTTATATATAAATGCACTACCTCATACTTTTCACCTCTCTGCCACACCCCACCACCCCACACCTCTTTCTCTGCAACCCACCGCACACAACTTTATGAATAGTATTTTTTTAAATTGTAATCTATGTACTTAGAATGATATTATCAACCAAACAGCACATATAAAAATTTCCATTATTACCTAACAATTTTATCAACAACTTCTCAAACATAACACTGCACCCAGGGCTTTAACTGGAGGGGGTGTCTGTGGGGATGTGACCACCAGCACTTTATTTTTGGGAGCCTCGAAACAGTACTTTATAGGGCTCTATTTACCGACCTCACAAACGTAATCCTTTTTTTCTTTTCTTTATTGCACTGCAGTGACACTGTGAGAGCACGCACATTGCTCACTACTTAGAAGTGCAGACATCATGCCAAGTGACTCGCATTGTAGGAGAAGGGAAATCCTTTAAAGAGAGCCATTTTCTCTCAGTATTTCCCTTCTCTTTTTGCAACGCACCAGCAACATCATCGTGGGGTGATTAGCAGATAGACCACCAGGCGTGCAACGCCCATTGCCCCGGACTCTCTGACACAGCTTCCTGGGCACACATATAGAGCCGCACCCGAGTACTTCACCGGTCTTCAAAACATAATTTTTTTGTAAAGGAGACTGTTCTTTTCCACACCTTTTTACAACCCCTACATGCCCGCTCTGCCTATTGCTGAAAGAATTAGGCTCCCCCGAAATTTCCCTCCGGTTGCGCCTCTGTAAACGACCACAACAAGGCAACTCCAGCACGAACCTGCTCTCACCTTACACACGGTCTTGTTTTAGTGCTACGAAAACACACACTTTGCCTGCCTCACTAAGTTTTCACACCCCCTCTTTCATATGAAAATAAAAGCTTTCCAATTACTTTTATATTCCTATACTGTACTTCACATGGAAATATAGAACTCAAGGTTCTCACCACCCCAAATTAGCTCTCTGGTATACTTTCTCAAATATAAGAAATACAGGTATTCAGTATCTATCAGTCACGGCCACTTTAAAACAGTGTACCTATAAACAACTCGACAAAACGTTATGTTTCTAAATTAACGTATTGCACTTAAAAGCTTATTTTCAGGCAGCCTCCAAACGCCTCTATACCAGGCTCTATTTTCAGCCGTCTCAAAGAGTGTAATATTTTTTTTTATTACACTGCAGTGACAGCATGCACACTAATGTACGCATGCTTATTTTTCTCACAACTGAGAACTTGAGACATCGCGCTAGGTTAACCACGCTGTAGAAGAAAGGGAAATCCTTTAAACAATGTTTTTTTCCGAACCTACGATAATTGGAGAGGATTTTCTAAAGCACACAATGATACTTATCTTGATTTAGACCACGCCCCAACTTGCATAGCCCACACCCCTTTAAGAGCTTTGCCCCCCCTTTTAGAGCACCCCCATTTTTTTTTCTCCCACTTAGAACCCTAACTACACCATAGTAACAAACAAACAGTGTAACCTTCCATTAAAATCTACAATGCACCAAGTTTCATAATTTTCCAACAACGCTATCAGCCTTCTACCACAGTACAAGAGTGTCTATCAGCACGAAGATGTCTTATCCACAGAAATGTTATGTAATTTCTGTACCTGTCTGCTGGAACACTCATCACCAAAACATATTAAAACATGGGAATTTGCCAGAAAAACATATACCATACCATAAACCGATTCATAAATGGGCACACTGCCACTGCACCACCCTCTTCCCCATCCTTCCCTAACATCACAGAATTTAAGAAAGAGCCACACCAAACCTAGTAAACACACTATACCAATACACAAACTTAATTTCAACAACCGTCTACCGGAATGCTCATGTGCAAAGCATATTAAAACATACAAATTTGCGGGTAAAACTTATACCATGCCATAGGGCGCTGCTCCCAGTGGTACTACATCACCTTTAGTAGCTCCACATCTCCACATTACTATATTCTGTATTTCAAACAGCAACATAACTACCTCCCCCACATCCACCCTCGCCCTTGGTTAACAGAACGAAATCAAACAGAAACCCTCCCATTCCTAGTAGCGCCACTATACCCATACACAGGCTTAATTTTAACATGTGTCTACCGGAACACTTATCAGCAAAAACTATTAAAACATGCAAATTGGTGGGTAAAACATAAACCATCCCATAGCACTGTTTATGAATGGGCCCAGTGAAACTACATTACCTGTAGTAACTACAAATGCCCATGTTACAAATATCCGTCTTATAATCAACAACATATGCACCTCCCCCACCCCCACCAATCCCTTGCTTAACGTTACGAAATCAAACAACGAGCCCCAGCACTCCCGTTACCGCCACTATAGCCATACATAGACTTAATGTCAACAGGTGTCTGCCGGAACGCTCATCAGCAAAACCTATTGAAACCTGCAATTTTGCAACTCAAACATACACCATACCATAAGACGGTTTATAAATAGTCACAGTACCACTACACCACCTCAACACACGCCCTTGCTTAACTTTACGCAATAAAAGAAAGAGCCCCAGCAAACTTAGAAGCGCCACTATAGCCAAACAGAGGCTTAATTTCAACAGATGTCTGCTGAAACGCTCATCAGCAAAACATGCAAATTTGCGACTAAAACATATCCCATGCCATAGGGCGCTTTATAAGTGCTCCCAGTGGTACTAGATCACCTTTAGTAGCTCGACATCTGCACATTACTATATTATGTGTTTCAATCAGCAACATAACCACCTCCCCCACACCCACCCCCACCCTTGCTTAACTGTACGAAATCAAACAGAAACCCCCACCATTCCCAGTAGCGCCACTATACCCATATACAACGTTAATTTTAACAGGTGTCTGCTGGAGCACTTATCAGCAAAAAGTATTCAAACATGCAAATTGGCGGGTAAAACATAAACCATCCCATAGCACGGTTTATAAATGGGCCCAGTCGAACTACACCACCTTTACTAGCTAGATATCTATATGTTACGAAACTCATTTAAACACTCTGTAGAGTGTATAGCAGGGCATGGGGAGAGTAAACAAAGTTCTAATTCTCAAACTTTTGATATACAGTCCCTTTACTGTATCTATATTAAAGATATTAAATGGAATGAATATATTGACGAGTGTCTCAAAAGGGATAGTGAAGCTCACCATCAGTAAAACACGAACCACTTCAACACCTACATATATCCGCCACAGCGACACAGCCTGACAAATAGTATCACTTATAATCACATGTAGTTCTCTAATGTCAACATAGTCTTACAGAAAATATACTGCACATTTACATTTTTTTTATCTCTCACACATTTATAAAACATCTGTTCTAAAGAAGCACTCCCCAACTACTTCTATTCCATAAGAATAGACAATAATTAATACGTTTACTACCATATATTTTAGTATATCTACCTTTTTATCATTCACTAGTCAGAAACTACAAAAACTGTTCACTATACCCAAATGCAAACCAGAAACCATATTCATATTTATCTCAACTTAGGATCACATGATTCAAACTATGCATACATATAAAAGGAACAACAAAGAGCTTACCTGGCTGGTGGACGCTCCGCTGCGCACTCTGCATAGCCCGGGGGTCCGGTGGTGTTCTGCTCTCCACATTTGCCGCCAAGACCTTGCTGGACGCCGCGTGGGGACTACAGCCCCCAGAAGCCCTAGCGGCACTTCCTGTTTGAGAGCCCCTGCGCGCCCGGAGGCGCTTAAAGCTGCGAGGCTCCCTCCGCGTCGCGGACGCGCGCGGGCGGCGCCGGGCTAAGCCCGGGCAAAGGGCGGGCCCTCTGTGGCCCTCAGAGGCCTGAGGAGACTGGACTGGGCCAGGGACGCTGGTTCTGCGAGGATAAGTGGCACAAAGCTGCGGGGGTGATATAGAAATACCTGCTAACAGCAGCCAATGTTGTGTTATTTTTAATTATTTTAAAATTCAAGTGAAAGAGTAAAGGATTGCACGTTATTTCAATTCAGCTAGTTTCAGACGGGGGTGGTACGATTTATAATATACAATATGTCTAGATCTAAACCCTCTATGGGGCCACGTACAATGGATAATTACCTGGTCCAAAAGGTCAGTAAAATTAACTCAGAAAGACGACAATCGCTGGGGAAAAGTAGTACTCCGCATCTAGAGAGTCCTCTAGGAGGTCTATCAACACCTAGTACGGAGGGTGCGAATAATCACTCCGACACTAGTACCTGGGAAGTGGCAGAGTCAACAGAGAGGGGACACCCCGAGAACGTACAAACCATCCCCAATGAGTCTATAATAGATGACGGCCCTGACACGGTGGAGCAATGTATATCTTCCCCAAAGGGACGGGTAGTCAGAAAATGTAGAAAACTCCCGATTAAAAAGGGGACACTGCGTAAAAGGCAGAAACCGGCTGACTCACCAGATACGGAAAGTACGGACCTGAGGGAAATTTATGAGGGGATGACTGAGGATAGTACTACTATTAACATTGAGAAGATTATCGGTATCAAGATTAGGGATATCATAAACCCATTGGTCTCAAAAATAGAGGAGTTAACAAAGGAAGTAGGGAGATTGGGTGGTTTGCTAAATAGGGTCTTAGACAAACAAAGAGACGTGTCTGTTGCTACTACTGCTACAACTGTTGTAACTGACACCACTAACAATCAAGATAAGATCCAAGCACAGGGAGGCACTGCTAAGGAAGGCACAGGGAATAAAGGGAATGACAGTGCTATTCTGATAACGCCCCAAATGAGCACGCCTTCAATTAGCAATACTCTGCCTGTTAAGGATAACATAAATGAGTGGAAGGAAAAGAACGCTAAGGGCGCTGTAAATCTCCCACCTGAGTGTGCCCCTTATGTGGTGGTACTTACTAATGTGCCACCGCTAGATAACAGGGGTTTTCAAGAAAGCCATGATTCCCTAAAAAATAAATGCCTGTCATGGCTAAATAGACAATGTGGTTTTCCATTGAATTTCTCAGATAATATTCTGACAGTAAGGAGAGCCAACTGGATCGGGAGCGATAGGAAAAGATTAAAGGGGGACTGTGTAATTATTAATTTTAAATACCCACAGCATGTTACTACAGTCCTACTGAGAGCGGCATCTCTCCCACTCTCAGATGGCAATGTATGCGCCCGAGCACTAGGATACTTTTATAATCACCTTAATGATAATTGGAGGGACAATACTAGGAGCAATACTAGAAGTACTTATCCACTCACTTGTAAACCCCATAATGATATTCCTACACAGAACAGATTTCTTGCACTTAGTACCTTGGACTCTAATGATTGACGCACAAAAGAGACGGGGATATGTGCAAGCTGGAAAGAAGGACCCAATTTGGAGAACTGTAGAGAGGAATGTCGATCTGTAATTTCTGTAGTAACAACCTTGGTTCCTGGATTTGTGTCTAAACTGAATGAGGCGGAGATCACACAAGAGGGTAGTACGAATACAGGTGAACCGGGCCAAACCTATGAGGAAAGCATAACGGAGGGAAACGCTCGAGGTCCTACTGGTGGGATTAGTATCAGAACAGGTATATGCTCCAGGCTGGTGTGCTGGAATGTAGCTGGTCTGAAATCCAAAAGCAGAGACCCGGGTTGGAACTCCTTTATTAATAGGTACGATATCCTATGTTTTCAGGAAACCTGGTGCAAAGATAATATTGATTTTGAGGGGTTTGTTTCATATAACCTACCAGCATATGGAGACGGACCGGGAAGAGCTAAGGGGGGTTTACTCACGCTTGTATCGGTCCATCGACAGATGATGGTTATAAAGTATGTGCCGGTAGGTGATCTAATACAGATGGTTTGGATCCGAGAAGGCAAAAGCCGTAATATCCTTCTGATCAATTATTATAACAATATTTTTGATAGCACCAGGGGAAGAATCGTAACTGAATTGGCCAATGCAATTGAGAATCTAAGTTTGAACTCTAATGAGGTATTTGATATTATCTGGTGTGGGGATTTCAATGTCTCATTATGTGAATTACTATCCACAAAAGCGTGTGGGGTCACAAATAATGCTGGTTGGGAGGCCCCACACTTTAAGCATGATATGTATGGGGAAAACTTGAATGCATTAATGGGGTGCCTTGACCTGGAAATTTTGGATTGCTGCAGGGATAGTAATGGTTCACCCATCCCTACATTCAGGAATTGGCGTGCCAACTCTGTAATCGATCATGTGTTGGTATCCTCCACTATTGCTGACTGTTTTGCCCCATTGGAAATGGAAACAATGGGCACTAGTGACCATAATTGTATTATTGTGCCCATGTCCTTGTGGGAAGGGAATGATAGAGAGACAGGATCTACGATTGGAAACATTGAGGCACACCGGGTTAATGGGGTAAGGTTGAGGTGGATAGGTGCAAAAGCATCAGAACTAAGGGAATCTATTATTACAAAGAATTTAGCAGACATGGTTTTTATTTTAGAGAATAGATTAGATCATGAGCGGGTCTTATCTAGTTTTAAAGAAATCAACAATGCCATTAACGCTAAGTTTACAAGCAGTGGTAGGGGTAGTAAAAAACCTGGTTTGGTCTGGTTTGACAAAACCTGTTCTACTGCCCTGACTGATCTTAAACAGGCCCTTGCAATTAGACCTAGAGATAAAAAACTAGTAACTACTCTGAGGCTAGAATATAAAAGTGCTATTAAAGCAAGGAAGAAGGTTCTACAGCTTCAGGCCTGGGACTCTCTTAACCAGGCGGCAGAACTTTCTAATTCCGTATTATTTTGGGCAACAGTCAACTCCCCATTCCTTAAGGAAACAAATATGCCTGAGTTAACATCAAATGTTTCCTGTGAAGGCTGGATTACCCACTTCTCAAATATTTTTGACTCAGATAAAAACACTAATGTCGGGACAGATAGCTGGCCGATTATACCATTGGAGATTAGTGTGGAAGAAGTGGAAATGGGGATTAGGGCAAGTAAAGGAGGGAAGGCCCAAGGCCCAGACGGGGTCCCTAGTGATGTATATAAGGATGCCCCAGATGTATGGGGCCCTTTGTTGGCTGTTGTTTTTAATGCCGCGGTTTGTATAGACCCTCCGTTAACATGGGAGGAGTCTATAATTGTACCAATATATAAGAAAGGTTCCAGGTCAGATGCAAAAAATTATAGACCAGTTTCATTACTGGATGCCTCGGTAAAAATTATGAGTAGGATTATGCTAGTTAGGCTCGAAGAATGGGTAGAACAGGATTGTATTCTGTCAGATAGCCAATATGGCTTTAGGAAAGGCAGGGGTACACTCGATCAATGCATTAATCTAGAACTATTGATCGGGAAATATAGCGAAGCCAAATCTGGCCATATTTATATGTGCTTTGCAGATTTAAGTAGCGCTTTCGACATGGTTGACCACTCTATTCTGTGGTCAACCTTGTTGGAATTAGGGGCGCCAAAGGGCATAATCTATTTTCTCGCCAGGATGTATGAGAGATTAAAAACATGTGTACGTTTTGGTAAGAAGGGCGAATGTACCCGGAACTTTAGCGTTAAACGAGGTATAAGGCAGGGTTGTGTTTTAGCACCACTTTTATTTATTTTATTTATAAATAACATTGATGCAATTTTAAAAGAAGTACCTGCGGATGCTCCTATGATTAACGGTGTCCCAGTACCAGTGTTACTATATGCTGACGACGCTGTATTGTTATCAAGAACCCCGATAGGGTTACAACGACTAATGGATAGTTTTGCTTCTTTTATTAATGATAAAAAACTTGTTATCAACAAAAGCAAAACTTATACAATGATATGTGGCCCAAAGAAACGTAAACATACAGCGAAAGGGTTTTTTATTGACAAAGTAAAAGTACAGCAGGTGGACAAATTCTGTTATTTAGGCATAACTTTTGCTGAAGATAAAAAGTGGAAACATGAATTTAATAATATACGCAATAAAATGGCTAGAAATGCACATGGAATTTTTAGATTTGCCCAGAAAATTGGGGATCGTAGGACCAGAGATATGACAAAAATTTATCAGGCAAGATGTGTTTCGATTGCATTATATGGGGCAGGAATTTGGGGTTACAGTGATGTATGTGAATTACAACTGGAACAGAATTCTTTCCTTAAAAAAGTTTTGTGTTTACCCACTTCGGCCTCTAATGCATTATGTCACCAAGAGTTAAATATGAACTATCTATCCGATCTTTTGTCACTTAGACCTTTGATGGTTTGGCGGTCTATTTGGTTGAATGAAGAAAAATCTTTTAGTAGGGTTATTATCCAGGATTGTATGCGATTAGATAACGCTTTAGCAATACCCTGGATTAAATACATTATTATGTGTTTTTCGGACATTTTTAACCTGAATATTGTAACTGATCCGAACGCTGTCCTATTAATCCCTAAGATCGAGTTAAAAAGGGTGTTTCTTGCCTTTGTTGAGAGGAAAAGAACTGTTATTGCTGGTACTCTGTCCACTGTAATGTTTTATAACAGATATTTGTCCATAGATGGATTCCCTGTCTATTTAACTCTTGTCACCAGGCCGACACATAAATTTGTGCTGACCAGATTGAGATTTGGAACAGTGCATCATCTGGTGGCACAACCTGTAATGAGGAAATACCCTGTAGGTCCTTGTAGTTGTGACGGGATTTCCAAGCAGAGCACAATGCACTTTATATTATTCTGCAAGCTCTACTCTAACTTTCGTATTATTCTGCTAAAACCCATGTTTGTTAAATATGGTACACGTACGGTCGAGCAAGCTATGAAACTGATTTTTAATTTACAATCGGCTGATATTTGTTTTTATACTGCTACTTTTTTAAACAAATGCATCAATGTTAGGAAAAGCATGTGTTTTTAGATGTGGTTATGTCATTTTTAAGGTGTAAATTATTGGTTTTTATTAATTATTAATACTGTTTAACGATGTGTAATCATGTCTGCTATAAGCTGTTCATATTTTGTAATTGTGATTATGTATGCTTTTATGGACATTAATTTGTACCGAATAAAGCTGAATTGAATTGAATAAAAGGAATGTATCACTTTTCCTATCTCCATCTCCTCTCCATGTAATCTCCAAACACTGTACACGGCCCCACTGTACAACAACCTACCCTGACTTACATTCAAACCTACCTCTCAGTGTCAAAAATAAGACCACAACCTCCCCACATAACATTTCTGCATTTCGTTTTATCACTTTTAACTTAATAACACATACGTCTCCTACCACCACTCCCCACCCCACTATTTCCACAAAAAGTATCAGTTGCAAACGTGCGACATTTTCTTTATCTACCCAAATACATTACAAACTCAAATTAACGCTGTACCTCATTTTCAAAATACCACACTTTACTAATACGATATTACTTTGAAATAAAAAATACTTTCAACAATAAAAACATCACCTCAAATACTTAATCAATACTATAAAACACATAACACACCTTGCTCATTTCTAACTCACCTTTGTAGTTGTTATCCAGATTTCAAATGACACATGCATACAATTCTCTCTTTCTCACATAGTACATGTAAAGCTCCGACTTCATCAAGAATGAAACCATAAATGGCACAATTTCTCAGTCGCTCCACATATAAAAACATGTAAAGAACAAATAAGTATACTTCATTCCTTCCACGACATTTCAAAACTTACCTCCATTGGTTAATTTTGAATTTTCCTTCCGAAAAGCTACTTATCATTCCGCGCCACATTCAGGTTAAAAGTTCAACCTATTTTATCACCACACTTTCTGGAACCTTCTACGACACCTGCAGGTTAAAAGTTCATCATTTTTTTAACCTAACGATATATTTTTGCAACATTTTATCGAACATTTAATGGCACGTGCACGTTAAAAGTTCACAATAGGGGTCAGTACTTCATCAGCTTTATTCCCAATTCCAGCAGCACCTCACCTTACGCCCCAGCTCCATCAGACCCGTAGGATTCAGTGCTTTCCACTTTCCAAATACCAAATTCCTTTCATACACACGAATTTACCTTTGCACTCCCTATATAACACCCCCTAAGCACCATACACAAGTTACAATGTTCGAAACAAAAGTTCCTCCAAGTAGCTATAACTACATGCTGACACTACTTGCACAGATGTGGCACAGCAGCCAGAGCACATGACTTCACAGCATATGGCACACAGTTTGGGCTCACGCTCTCATCCCCGAGTCCAGCAGCAGCTCAGCTTAGCAGCATGAGACTCTACACACTACCTCACATATTTTCCGTACCCCAGAACTTTCAGACCAGTATGGGTCAGTAGTTCATCCTAGTAGTTATAAACACATGCTGACACTACTTCCATAGCTGTACTGCAGCGGCCACGGCACATGAGTTCATAGCATAAGACACACAATTTAGACTCACGCTCTAATCCCCGAGTCCCGCACCACCTCACCTTAGCAGCATCACACTCTAGGTAATACCTCACTTAATTTTTGTAGCCTAGCACTTTCACACCGGTAGGTATGATTAGTTCACTTCGCACCCCTCTATAGCACACCCTAAACAACCCACAAAGGTTAGAGTGCTCCTACCCTTCTCCTTCCCACATTTTTCACCCTTTTTCCCCCTTACTCGCTTCAACGGAATCACAAAATGGTGGCCAACACTTCCTAGTTGCAAACGCTTTCAGCGCTTGAAGCCAAAAAGCAGCAAGCTAGTGCTCGTAACCCTCAGCCAATCAGATGGCAGAATTCCCAAATATCGATATCTGTAAATTTCGATATTTCTCAAAAACTACCAAACGGATTTACACCAAATAAACAAAAGCGTGCTTTCGAGACCAAGACAGTTCTCCCTGCCAAATGTGGGGTAATTCCGTTCACCCGTTCGACCTGTAGCGTTGTCTAAAGTTTCCTATGGAAATTAACATTGAAAAAACACGTTTTGGGACCCCCCTTTTTTCTCAGCCCCCCCTTGACGACTCACCCCCAAACTTTCAACATAGGAGCTGATCTCAACAAAAAATTAGTTTTGAAAATTTCACAAAGATTCATCAATCGGCGCCAAAGTTGTTGTGAATAGAATGTTTCCATTTTCCTATAGTAACTAGTTCCTAACTATAAGTACCTACTGGCGACCGCCAGTAGGTAATATGTATATATTCACTGAAAAAACCATAGGTTTCAGGGGTGTTATAGTTAGCTGGCTATTTCACTTGTACAAAACCATAGAAATTACTCCGTTATAGTTAGTTCTGCTAACTATAACTCGCGTGCCCGCAATGCACTGCTGATGATGTCACATAATGCATCATTCATGACATGGTCAGTGACATCACTTATGACATCACTGATGACATCTCAAATGACATCACTGATAACATTATCCAGTGAATGTGGTTTAGTTTGAAATTTAAATATGTATTATATATATATACCAATCTGAATTGAAGTTTGAGTGGATATATAACTGTCTGGATGGAGGATTTAGTAGCTGTCTGACTGTCTGTTTAAGTGAGTAATTCAAAGTGTCTCACTTAATACATGGATTAGTAACTAAACTATGTGAATGTGTGCATCACTGTCTCTGTTGTTGTATAACATGCTGCATCAGTTGGTCACTAACTACATGAGTGTGTATATCAGTTATTGACTAGTTGGGTGAGTATTTGTATGGGACACTGAGTTTGTGTGTGGTTGGATAGATATGTGAATGGTTGATTGACTAGGTGTATAGGTTTAAGAGTGCATGTGGAAACAGTTGTTTGGGTGACTGAGTGTATTTATTTGTGTGTTGGTGAGCGAACATATGTTTTAGTTGTACATCTTCAACAAAGTAAAGAAAATAAAAGGCATTGTATGTGAGAGTTGGTGTATATAAATAAGTATGTGTAAGAGTCAGTGATTGTGAGAGTAGCTATATGAATGAGTGTATAATTGTAATGGTGATATTTTAACATATTAACTATGAGTTACTATATGTTTGAATAAATTAGGTGTTGTTGGATAATTGTGTAAGTGAGTAAATGTAAGTGTGATTAATTTTTTTCATGAGTGAATAGGATGACTGCATAACCGACTAAGATGACTGCTGATGTGTCAATGTCTATATATGTGTATAAGTGCATTTGATAGTGTTCTATTAATTAGTAACTGCATGTATAAATAATTCTGTTGTTGAATAGGGAGTTGTGTGTGTAGACGTAGGAATGAGTGAGTGGGTATGTAGTAACTGGTATTGGTGTGTCAATGGTTTCAAATATGGTACTCTGCATTTTACAGTGAGTGATGAAAGGTTATACTAGTGTATAATGAGGTGTATCAGATTGTCACATGGATGATGTCATCAGTGATGTCATCAGTGATGTAATTTGAGATGTCATCAGTGATGTCATCAGTGATGTCACTGACCATGTCATGAATGATGCAATATGTGACATCATCAGCAGTGCATTGCGGATGCGCGAGTTATAGTTAGCAGAAGTAACTATAACAGATTAATTTCGATGGTTTTGTACGAGTGAAATGGCCAGCTAACTATAACACCCCTGAAACCGATGGTTTTTTTCAGTGAATTTCAAAGGTTTTTTAAATGCTCATTTCTTAGTGTGATAGTAGTTATACCTATTTTTTTGTACTGATTTTCTACAGTTTTATTCATTAAATAACATTATATATTTTTCTGAAAACTGCAGCAACAACAAAAATTTTAAAAAATTCAAACCGAAATATTGATTAATTTTTTGGTTTTCATTTTTTATTTTACTATATTTATATTATTTTCTTTTTAAAATGTTTTATTTCCACCATTTTTTCGGAGTCGTGCACTCAAAGCGTACACATCACGGTGGGTGCGCAGATTCTAGCCGCCATTTTAGAAAAGTCGCGAAGGATCCTCGTACAGTGTGCGACGGCTGCGTGTTTTTCAGTTCCATCATATACATATAATATTACATGATGTGCACGATTGGTATGCGACCAGTCCGCGACTCCTGCTCCTGAGCATTTGCGACACATGCATATTACGGTACGAGATGCTTGCGCGGTGATGGGTCCCGCGTGACGTCATATATGTGCTGGGGCGCGCTGGGTGCACGAATCCCACAAAAACAAATTATGTTCCAAAATTATATGTCTTTAATATACATATTAGGGCAAGAGATTATCTAAGATATTCATAAAAATAATATATTTGTACATATAATAAACGTATATTATTTTTAAATATATTTTCGCGAAGTCGGGTGCGTGCATCATGAGCACAGAGAACCAGGTCAGCAGAACTGCTGTAGAGTCAGAGAAACCAGGTCCGCAGAGCAGTTGTAGAGCCAGAGAACCAGGTCAGCAGAGCTGCTCTAGAGCCTAAGAAGCAGGTCAGCAGAGCTGCTCTGGAACCAGAGACCCAGGTCAGCAGAGCTGCTCTAGAGCCAGAGACCCAGGTCAGCAGAGCTGCTCTAGAGGCCGAGAACCAGGTCAGCAGAGCTACTGTAGAGCCAGAGAAACCAGGTCAGCAGAGCTGCTTTAGAGGGAGAGAGCCAGGTCAGCAGAACTACTTTAGAGCCAGAGAACCAGGTCAGCAGAGCTGCTCTAGAGCCAGAGAACCAGGTCAGCAGAGCTGCTTTAGAGCCATAGAACCAGGTCAGCAGAGTTGCTCTAGAGGCAGAGAACCAGGTCAGCAGAACTGCTTTAGAGCCAGAGAACCAGGTCAGCAGTGCTGCTTTAGAGCCAAAGACCCAGGTCAGCAGAGATGCCCTGAAGCCAGAGAACCAGGTCAGCAGAGCTGCTTTAGAGGGAGAGAACCAGGTGAGCAGAGCTGCTTTAGAGCCAGAAAATCAGGTCAGCAGAGCTGCTTTAGCGCCATAGAACCAGGTCAGCAGAGCTGCTTTAGAGGGAGAGAACCAGGTCAGCAGAGCTGCTTTAGAGTCAGAGAACCAGGTCAGCAGAGCTGCTTTAGAGCCATAGAACCAGGTCAGCAGAGCTGCTCTAGTGGCAGAGAACCAAGTCAGCAGAGCTGATTTAGAGGGAGAGAACCAGGTCAGCAGAGCTGCTTTAGAGTCAGAGAACCAGGTCAGCAGAGCTGCTTTAGAGCCATAGAACCAGGTCAGCAGAGCTGCTCTAGTGGCAGAGAACCATGTCAGCAGAGCTGATTTATAGGGAGAGAACCAAGTCAGCAGAGCTGCTTTAGAGCCATAAAACCAGGTCAGCAGAGCTGCTTTAGAGACAGAGAACGAGGTCGGCAGAGCTGCTCTAGAGCCAGAGAACCAGGTCAGCAGAGCTGCTGTAGAGCCAGAGAAACCAGGTCAGTAAAGCTGCTTTAGAGCGAGAGAACCAGGTCAGCAGAGCTGCTTTAGAGGGAGAGAACCAGGTCAGCAGAGCTGCTTTAGAGCCAAGGGACCAGGTCAGCAGAGCTGCTTTAGAGTCAGAGAACCAGGTCAGCAGAGCTGCTTTAGAGCCAGAGAACCAGGTCAGCAGAGCTGCTGTAGAGCCAGAGAAACCAGGTCAGTAAAGCTGCTTCAGAGCGAGAGAACCAGGTCAGCAGAGCTGCTTTAGAGGGAGAGAACCAGGTCAGCAGAGCTGCTTTAGAGCCAAGGGACCAGGTCAGCAGAGCTGCTCTAGAGCCAGAGAACCAGGTCAGCAGAACTGCTTTAGAGCCATAGAACCGAGTCAGCAGAGCAGCTTTAGAGATAGAGCACCAGGTCAGCAGAGCTGTTGTAGAGGCAGAGCACCAGGTCAACAGAGCTGCTCTACAGCCTAAGAACCAGGTCAGCAGAGCTGCTTTAGGGCCAGAGAACCAGGTCAGCAGAGCTGCTTTAGGGCCAGAGAACCAAGGCAGCAGAGCTGCTTTAGAGCCAGAGAACCAGGCCAGCAGAGGAGCTTTAGAGCCAGACACCCAGGTCAGCAGAGCTGCTTTAGAGCCAGAGAACCAGGTCAGCAGAGCTGCTCTAGAGCCAGAGAACCAAGTCATCAGAGCTGCTTTGAACCATAGAACCAGGTCAGCAGAGCTGCTTTAGAGCCAGAGAACCAGGTCAGCAGAACTGCTCTAGAGCCTAAGAACCAGGTCAGCAGAGCTTCTCTAGAGCCAGAGAACCAGGTCAGCAGAGCTGCTCTAGAGCCAGAGAACCAGGTCAGCAGAGCTGCTTTAGAGCCATAAAACCAGGTCAGCAGAGCTGCTTTAGAGCCAGAGAACGAGGTCAGCAGAGCTGCTCTAGAGCCAGAGAACCAGGTCAGCAGAGCTGCTGTAGAGCCAGAGAAACCAGGTCAGTAGAGCTGCTTTAGAGCGAGAGAACCAGGTCAGGAGAGCTGCTTTAGAGGGAGAGAACCAGGTCAGCAGAGCTGCTTTAGAGCCAAGGGACCAGGTCAGCAGAGCTGCTCTAGAGCCAGAGAACCAGGTCAGCAGAGCTGCTGTAGAGCCAGAGAAACCAGGTCAGTAAAGCTGCTTTAGAGCGAGAGAACCAGGTCAGCAGAGCTGCTTTAGAGGGAGAGAACCAGGTCAGCAGAGCTGCTTTAGAGCCAAGGGACCAGGTCAGCAGAGCTGCTTTAGAGTCAGAGAACCAGGTCAGCAGAGCTGCTTTAGAGCCATAGAACCAGGTCAGCAGAGCTGCTCTAGTGGCAGAGAACCAGGTCAGCAGAGCTGATTTAGAGGGAGAGAACCAGGTCAGCAGAGCTGCTTTAGAGTCAGAGAACCAGGTCAGCAGAGCTGCTTTAGAGCCATAGAACCAGGTCAGCAGAGCTGCTCTAGTGGCAGAGAACCATGTCAGCAGAGCTGACTTATAGGGAGAGAACCAAGTCAGCAGAGCTGCTTTAGAGCCATAAAACCAGGTCAGCAGAGCTGCTTTAGAGACAGAGAACGAGGTCGGCAGAGCTGCTCTAGAGCCAGAGAACCAGGTCAGCAGAGCTGCTGTAGAGCCAGAGTAACCAGGTCAGTAAAGCTGCTTTAGAGCGAGAGAACCAGGTCAGCAGAGCTGCTTTAGAGGGAGAGAACCAGGTCAGCAGAGCTGCTTTAGAGCCAAGGGACCAGGTCAGCAGAGCTGCTCTAGAGCCAGAGAACCAGGTCAGCAGAACTGCTTTAGAGCCATAGAACCGAGTCAGCAGAGCAGCTTTAGAGATAGAGCACCAGGTCAGCAGAGCTGTTGTAGAGGCAGAGCACCAGGTCAACAGAGCTGCTCTACAGCCTAAGAACCAGGTCAGCAGAGCTGCTTTAGGGCCAGAGAACCAGGTCAGCAGAGCTGCTTTAGGGCCAGAGAACCAAGGCAGCAGAGCTGCTTTAGAGCCAGAGAACCAGGCCAGCAGAGGAGCTTTAGAGCCAGACACCCAGGTCAGCAGAGCTGCTTTAGAGCCAGAGAACCAGGTCAGCAGAGCTGCTCTAGAGCCAGAGAACCAAGTCATCAGAGCTGCTTTGAACCATAGAACCAGGTCAGCAGAGCTGCTTTAGAGCCAGAGAACCAGGTCAGCAGAACTGCTCTAGAGCCTAAGAACCAGGTCAGCAGAGCTTCTCTAGAGCCAGAGAACCAGGTCAGCAGAGCTGCTCTAGAGCCAGAGAACCAGGTCAGCAGAGCTGCTTTAGAGCCATAAAACCAGGTCAGCAGAGCTGCTTTAGAGCCAGAGAACGAGGTCAGCAGAGCTGCTCTAGAGCCAGAGAACCAGGTCAGCAGAGCTGCTGTAGAGCCAGAGAAACCAGGTCAGTAGAGCTGCTTTAGAGCGAGAGAACCAGGTCAGGAGAGCTGCTTTAGAGGGAGAGAACCAGGTCAGCAGAGCTGCTTTAGAGCCAAGGGACCAGGTCAGCAGAGCTGCTCTAGAGCCAGAGAACCAGGTCAGCAGAACTGCTTTAGAGCCATAGAACCGGGTCAGCAGAGCAGCTTTAGAGCTAGAGAACCAGGTCAGCAGAGCTGTTGTAGAGCCAGAGAACCAGGTCAACAGAGCTGCTCTAGAGCCTAAGAACCAGGTCAGCAGAGCTGCTTTAGGGCCAGAGAACCACCAGGTCAGCAGAGCTGCTTTAGGGCCAGAGAACCAAGTCAGCAGAGCTGCTTTAGAGCCAGAGAACCAGGCCAGCAGAGGTGCTTTAGAGCCAGACACCCAGGTCAGCAGAGCTGCTTTAGAGCCAGAGAACCAGGTCAGCAGAGCTGCTCTAGAGCCAGAGAACCAAGTCATCAGAGCTGCTTTAGAACCATAGAACTAGGTCAGCAGAGCTGCTTTAGAGCCAGAGAACCAGGTCAGCAGAGCTGCTTTAGAGCCTAAGAACCAGGTCAGCAGAGCTGCTCTAGAGCCAGAGAAACCAGGTCAGTAGACCTGCTTTAGAGGGAGAGAACCAGGTCAGCAGAACTACTTTAGAGCCAAAGAACCAGGTCAGCAGAGCTGCTCTAGAGCCAGAGAACCAGGTCAGCAGAGCTGCTTTAGAGCCATAGAACCAGATCAGCAGAGCTGCTCTGGAGGCAGAGAACCAGGTCAGCAGAACTGCTTTAGAGCCAGAGAACCAGGTCAGCAGAGCTCCTTAGAGGGAGAGAACCAGGTCAGCAGTGCTGCTTTAGAGTCAGAGAACCAGGTCAGCAGAGCTGCTCTAGAGGCAGAAAACCAGGTCAGCAGAGCTGCTTTAGAGGGAGAGAACCAGGTGAGCAGAGCTGCTTTAGAGCCAGAGAATTAGGTCAGCAGAGCTGCTTTAGCGCCATAGAACCAGGTCAGCAGAGCTGCTTTAGAGGGCGAGAACCAGGTCAGCAGAGCTGCTTTAGAGTCAGAGAACCAGGTCAGCAGAGCTGCTTTAGAGCCATAGAACCAGGTCAGCAGAGCTGCTCTAGTGGCAGAGAACCAGGTCAGCAGAGCTGATTTAGAGGGAGAGAACAAAGTCAGCAGAGCTGCTTTAGAGCCAGAGAACGAGGTCGGCAGAGCTGCTCTAGAGCCAGAGAACCAGGTCAGCAGAGCTGCTGTAGAGCCACAGAAACCAGGTCAGTAGAGCTGCTTTAGAGCGAGAGAACCATGTCAGCAGAGCTGCTTTAGAGGGAGAGAACCAGGTCAGCAGAGCTGCTTTAGAGCCAAGGGACCAGGTCAACAGAGCTGCTTTAGGGCCAGAGAACCAGGTCAGCAGAGCTGCTTTAGGGCCAGAGAACCAGGTCAGCAGAGCTGCTTTACAGCCAGAGAACCAGGCCAGCAGACGTGCTTTAGAGCCAGACACCCAGGTCAGCAGAGCTGCTTTAGAGCCAGAGAACCAGGTCAGCAGAGCTGCTCTAGAGCCATAGAACCAAGTCAGCAGAGCTGCTTTAGAGCCAAAGGACCAGGTCAGCAGAGCTGCTTAAGAGCCAGAGAACCAGGTCAGTAGAGCTGCTCTAGAGCCTAGGAACCAGGTCAGCAGAGCTGCTCTAGAGCCAGAGAACCAGGTCAACAGAGCTGCTGTAGAGCCAGAGAAACCAGGTCAGTAGAGCTGCTTTAGAGGGAGAGAACCAGGCCAGCAGAGCTGCTCTAGAGGGAGAGAACCAGGTCAGCAGAACTGCTTTAGAGCGTGACACGTCATCAGAAAGCATAACTAATGGAAAGCGTCCTCCCTGAAGTGTGGAGCAGTGCCATGAGAGGTCAACGAGTGTGCGTCCCACTGCAGTATGACCGTACCGCATGACCCATGTGCCGCTTCCAGGGTACGGGAGGCAGAAGCGGATTCGCAGGTCCTCTTGATGACCGTTGTAGCACTAATTCAACATTTTGGTATTGGGGTATTTTAACTTTGTTGTTCCTGCCTGATACAAAGAGAAGATCCTGTGTTATTCAGTGCCCTCGTTACGTTTTTGGTGGGTTGTGGTGCTTGTCACTTCGCTGCCGCGCCGGTGAAACGACTCGGCACCCCACCTTGTGTGCCATCTGCAGGGCCTCTGCCCTCAGATCACTGGTTTCGGTTTCTGGAGTGGCAACATAAACAGTTGCTCCCAAAGGACTAGCCTGAACACTTAGGTGAATATCCCCTGCACCCGCATTCCACGAAAATTCTTTCCTAGCTCTCCCACATCGACGAGGGCGTCTTAATAGCACAGCTCTGCTCGCGACACCGTATGACATCATCGGAGGCATAAGAGGACCTCGTCAGCGTGCTGACGTCAGTTCCACCCATTTTTTCTGTGCCACCGAGACAACCAGGCGGACTGATACATTTTCACATGTATACATATTTGTTTGTTCCCGCTCTCCTCCAGGATTGTTGGCGTGCAGGAGTGTTCCAGGCGGAATCCTGTCATATTATAATAAATATATATATATTTACTGCAAAAACCATAGGTTTCAGGCACGTTATAGTTAGAAATTAGCATTTAAAAAACCTTAGAAATTCACTGAAAAAAACATAGGTGTCAGGGGCGTTATAGTTAGTTGGACATTTCACTCGTACAAAACCATAGAAATTCCCCTGTTATAGTTAGTTCAGCTAACTATAACTCGCTTCCCCGCTATGCACTGCTGATGATGCCACATATTACATCACTCATGACATGGTCAGTGACATCACTCATGACATCACTGATGACATCTCAAATGACATCACTGATGACAACATCCAGTGAATGTGTGTTTTTCTGAAAACTAAATATGTTTTATATATGTATATCTCAAGGTCGATGGAAGAATAAATGGGTATATATGTGTCTAAATGGATGATTTTGTTTTTGTAAAATTGATTGTATAACTGACTGATTAAGTGTATCTTAGTGAATACATGGGTTAGTGAGTAATGTTTAAATATGTAAATATCTGTATCAGTCTCTCATTTTGTGTATAAGTGGCTGCATGGGTTGGTGAAAAGCTACATGAGTGTCTATATGGGTTATTAGTTGGATTTTGAGTATCAGTCTGACTGTCTGAGTGTCTGTATGGTTCAGTGGGGGTATTACTTAGTGCATAAATGCATGAATGAGTGACTCACTGTTTGTATGTGTTGAAGACAGCATGTGTGCAGGATTGTATAGGTGGATGAGTGTGTGTATGGGTGTGTTAGTGAGTGAATGACTGTCTGAATAGTGTCTTTATGAGTAACTACATATGTTTTAAACTAGTAAATGTGAGTATTGGTGTATATAAGTGAGTATATGTGAGAGTGAGCGATTGGAAGAGTTCCTGTACAAATAAGTAGGTGCTTCTATAAGTGATTGTTTAAGAGAGTAAGTATGTGTAAGTTTCTGTAGAAGTAAGTGTGGTAGTGTGTGGATAACCGTATATGCAAGTAAATGGATGTTTGATACTTTGTTTGCATGTGTGACTATGTGTGTGAGTAACTCTATGGGTGAGTGGCGGTGTGTAACAGGATGTATAGGTGTATGAGTACATATGATGAGTGAGTACATGTATGAGTGACTGTATAGGAACTGTTGGTGAATGAGTGGATGTGTGTTGATCTTGGAATTACTGAATAGGTGTGCTGTAACTGGTATTGGTATGTCCATTGTTTTCAAAATGTTAGTTTGTATTTTTGAGATTGTGTATCAAAGGTTATATTAGGGTGAGAGGAGGTCTGCCACTCTATCACAAGGATGATGTAATCAGTGATGTCATCAGTGATGTAATTTGAGATGTCATCAGTGATGTCATGAGTGATGTCACTGACCATGTCATGAATGATGTAATATGTGACGTTATGAGCAGTGCATTGCGGGCGTGCGAGTTATAGTTAGCTGAACTAACTATAACGGGGGAATTTCTATGGTTTTGTACGAGCACAAAACACAGGCTGCCCCTTTCCTGGGTCAGCAATTCTTACAGAACTAATGCTAATTTCAAATGTGCTGCCATTTTCCTCTCTTTTCTTTCAAAGTGATTTCTGCTAAATCCTAACCATCACAATTAAAAACAAGCTGTCCTTTCCTTTCAACTGCAAGTCTTACTTTTCAACAGCAACGCAAATTAAATCTCTGTCAACAATTCTTCTCTGCACACAGACTCATGGTTTGATGGTAGGCACAAAACAGTATTCCTCATGCTTACCAGTACACATAAACTTATTGTGAAAACATACTCCATAATATCTTACAAGTTCAAAACAGTTAAATATCTCGCAAACCTCAAAATGTTAGACATAACTTTTGAAGAAGATTCACAATTCTAATATTTATCTCAAAAATCACCACATACATCCCCTCTCAAACTCACAACTCACCTTTTAAAATAGTTAATTGAGAAAGAAATGTGCCACTCAAACAGCAGACTATCAGAGTCAGAATATCAGAGCTCCACACCTCTCTCCTCTCTCCAGAAGCAGTAAATGGCAATGTTTCCCTCTCTTTTTTCACACATATACATGTTAATTTCAAATCTCAGTGCTTCCCACTTTTTTTCAAATGAAATCACTGTGGTGTTCGCTGGTATGTATGTGTTGTATCTTTATGTCTATTACCTGGAGCGTGGGGTGGAATGTGCATTGTTCTTATCTTACATTCCAGCCAGGACGTTAGTTGCTACTGGAGTCCTGAGCTGGAGGTTGTACTGCCTGGCGCTCACCTGTTTCTATGAAATAAACCTTATCCTGTTACGACTATTACGGCGTTTCCGTCATCTTTACAATTGGCGACGAGCTGGGAGAAAGAAAAGGCTGTGAACCTGAACAGCGTGGAACGATTGAAGAGGCACTACCATACTTAATTGCCGGAATTATTCGTGTGAAGCACCTTGTGTAACTGAATTGCACACAGGAGGTGAGAATCGTGCGGTCGCTGGGTCATCGGTGATGTCGGTAATGTATGCGGAACTGATTTTGGGAAGAAATTAAAGTTAAGGAAGCCAAGTTACCGGTTGCCGTGGAGACCAACAGCGGCATTTTTCGAGCTGTGGGGTGCGAGGCTGGAACGCAGGCGAGGTTCTGTGCAGGCGCACCGAGAGAGACACGCCATTGTGAACTGAGAACGCACACTGAATACCGCACATGCGCATTGGGTGAGACACGTCACTGCGCAGGGTTACGTACGTGACCTTTGCGTGGCGTCCATTTTTTTTTTTTTTATTTCACACGGGAGCGCTGGAAATCAAAGGAAGCAAACACCAGGATTGTGCCAAGTGTTTGAAGCGGAAAAGGATATTAATCCCATGCGGACATTGAGGGATGGCATAAGAAACAGGTGAGAGAGTCGGGGGTCGGAATTAAAATTTAAAAAAAAAAAATAATAATAATATATATATATGTCGTAAGGAACTGGAATTCTTATATGAAAATTAAGGACTATTGGTTCAGCTTGTCTGTTGGATCTGGGACACTGTACCTAATTCGGAGTAGGGACAGAGACCGTGTATAGTATATAAATACATGGATGAAGGAGACCACGTAACTGAGGGAGTTATGGCACAGCAGAATTTTACTATCAGTAACCCACATGCTTTTTGGGTAAGTGGTTCTCAGCCCAGCATCAAATGGGTGGAATGGAAGGAGTATTTTGTGAATTATATTGAAGCAGTTGACGAAGCGGGAAAGATGAAACCGGAACAGAAAAAGAGGATCTTACTTCATTCCTTGGGTCCAGTAGGCATAAAGACTTATTCTAGAATGTCAAAAAGTGCGAGAGGAGAGGAGAATGTGTTTGAAGCCGCATTAAAAGACTTGGACAAGTATTTTGCACCTAAAGTGTGCATCGGAGTAGTGAGACATACATTTTTTCAGAGGAAGCAAAGCAAAGAGGAATCGGTGGATGATTGGTTAGATGATTTGAAAAGGCTAGCAATTGACTGTAAGTTTGAGAACTTACATGATGACTTGATCCGCGATCAACTGGTAATGCACAGCAAAAATTCCTCCTTACAAGATCGGTTGAGGGTGAATGGGGATGCACCCTTGGAAGATATTTTGGCGATTGTAAGGAAAGCTGAAATGTCGGGGAGGTGTGCCACAGTAGTCAAAGAGTCGGAGAAAGATGGAGGAGGAGTGTTTAAAGTGCAAAGTCAAAATAGGATTCAGAGAACAAATGTGAATGGGCAGTGGCGCAACCAATCGCAAAAGAGTACATTTGGAGAAAGGAAGTGGGAGGAGAGAAGATGTTATCGTTGTGATAGCAGACAACATCTAGCGTTTAGTAAGAGTTGCCCTGCTTTAAAAAAAAAATGTGGCATATGTGGACTCATTGGGCATTTCAGTAAAATGTGTCGTAGGAGGAACAGTGTGAAAATGGTGCTACAGGAAGTCTTCAATTATACTCGTAGTGGATGGCCGAGGAAGCATCTCATTAGTGGGGATTTGAAAGCCTTTTGGGATGTGCGCAATGAATTGTCTTTGGACAGGGAAGTGTTGTTTAGGGGCAAAAGAGTGATTCCACCTAAGAAGATACGAAGGAAAGTGTTGCAGTTGTGTCACGAACGACATTTTGGTATAGTTAGAAGCAAGTCCTTACTTAAGGGAAATTTTTGGTGGCCAGGTGTAGACATGGATGTGGAGAGGTTTGTAAGGGAATGTTCAATTTGTTCCTCGGCAGATAAGTCACTGAAAACTTTGAGACCGCCAATGAGTGAGGGTCTCATTCCAGACCTCCCATGGGAGGTGATTGCTATTGATATATTTGGGCCTGTGGGGGAATCAAAGGATTATGTATTAGTTGTTATTGATTTGTTCACAAAATGGCCTATAATTGAAATAGTAGAGAAGGTGGACACTAATGCTGTTTTGGAATTTCTTGACAAATTATTTGTATCAGAAGGACTGCCTGTGTGTCTGTTAAGTGATAACGGGGTACAGTTCACGTCTAAGTTGGCAAAGGAGTATTTTCAGAAATGTGGAATTAGGCACAAGACTACCTCACTTTATAACCCTAGTGGGAATGGTACAGTTGAGAGGTTTAACAGGGTGCTTAAGAGTGTGATTCAGGCCGCAATGAATAAGAGGCTGGAATGGAAGGTGGAGGTACAAAAAGCAGTGTGGGCATATAGGTCTACTAAGCATTCTGCAACAGGGTTATCTCCTTTTATAATGATGAGAGGTAGAAATCCGAGGTGCAAGTTTAATCCGGATTGGATCAAGGGCGGTGGAGTTGTAGAGTGGTCACCTAGTATTGTGAAAGAGAATTTGGTTGCTACACATGTGAAAAGTAAGGAGGTATATGACGCACGTGGCACTAAGGATGTTTCAATTGAGGTAGGTGATTGGGTTCGCATCAAAAAACCGATCAAAGTGCCAAAGGGTGAGAGTAGGTTTGAGGAACCTCAGCAGGTGGCAGAGGTTCTTCGCAATGCTGTAAGACTCAAAGATGGTAGAGTATGGAATTTGAAGAGTGTGGCGCTGAATCCTATTCAGAAACAAATGGTTGACACCAGAAATGATGATGTTCATAATGATTTTGGTTGGGTGGAGGATTATTTTGACCAGAGTGCTTTACAATCTAAATTGGGAATGGATCTTTGTGTGGAAAACAAAGGGTCAAAGTGTATAGAACCAGCTGTCACTGGACAAACTTTTGGAGGAACTTGTGAAAAAGTTTTTCCTTTTCAGGATTTTGCTTCTTGTTTGAGAGGGGAGAAAGGGGTTGCCAGTTCTTCTAATTGCAACAGTGAGCTCGCTCATGAGGGCGATGAGGGTGTGGTAACCAAGAGGAAAAGGGTTCTCCCTGGGTGGTTGAGTGAGTATGTTAGGGAGTAGTTGTGCCTTGTTGTTAGAATGGGGTTTTAGGTATTGTTGATTGCTAGTTTTGATTTTGGTTTGCTGTTTTTCATTTTGATGTTTTCCTTTTCAAGGGAGGGGGATGTGTGGTGTTCGCTGGTATGTATGTGTTGTATCTTTATGTCTATTACCTAGAGCGTGGGGTGGAATGTGCATTGTTCTTATCTTACATTCCAGCCAGGACGTTAGTTGCTACTGGAGTCCTGAGCTGGAGGTTGTACTGCCTGGCGCTCACCTGTTTCTATGAAATAAACCTTATCCTGTTACGACTATTACGGCGTTTCCGTCATCTTTACAATCACACATTTCTATTGGTTGAAAACTTCAACCCCTTTCCAAATGTACCCTTCCCCCAACTTGTCTCCTGCCTGCTACCATAGCAACAGGTCATGGAACACTGCTGTGAGGAGAGAGGTCAGAAGTTCAGCAGACAATGTTTCATATCCAAAGAGCAAGAGTGCTTGACTTTTCAAACCTAACAGCAAATCCATAGTAATGTTCTTTGGTAACACATTTTTCTGAACCAATACAAAACATGCTTTTTAAAATTTAAACATACAGCCTAGTTTTTAGTGTAGAATGGTTTGAAACAGCCAATGAGTTTTTTTTATAAAAAAAACTATGTGTGCCTCCATTTTTCAACTGTCTTTCATTTCATATTGCCTTTCTACTGAAAGACACCTCCTGAGTGCATCCAGATCTCCTTGGAAGATGTTCACAGTGTGGATTGTAGGTCACAGCTATGTCTTCTGGAGTAAAAAATTTGCAGAAAAAAGAGGTATGGTGAGAGACCTTGCTTTGCCAAATGTAGACATTAAATGGATTGGTCAGAGAGGGTTAAAGTGGCACCAATTAATGCCTTTGGTGAAAACCTTTCTACATCTCCCACAGCCTAACCTTATTATTGTGCACTGTGGTGGTAATGACCTAGGCACTTTAACTGGGGTAGGTCTGGAAATGCTTATTAAGGACACCTTTGTGCAATTGATGTCGCTTTTTCCACAAACTGCCTTTGTATATTCTAACATATGCCAAAGGCAAAAGTGGAACTGGTCCAACCAATTTTGTCCGCAGATTGACAAAGCAAGGAAGCACGTCAATAAGTCTGTTTCTGCTTTCCTCAGAGACTATGGTATGGGTTCTATATACCACAACAACTTGCGTTACAACATGCAAGACATTTATAGAGGAGATGGTGTACACTTCACTGATGAAGGCAACAGAGTCTTCCTCTTGAACTTTAGACTCTGCATCGGTACTTACTTGTAGGTACCAAAAAACACACAATAAACACAAGGGCTCTTTTTAGAGCCACCTTATATCTTTTCACTTAATTGCGAATTTTTATTATTTTTTTGTTTTTAAAAAATTTTCGGGTGCGCGCTGGGTGCGCGCACTCGGCGATATTTTTTTTCAAAATATAAATCTTTTTTTTTGCCCTACAAGGTCCTACTGTGACCCCCTTACAATGCCTAGTGGGTCAATATCTCCCCACTCTGCCCCCTTTTCACGTTCTCCCCCTTTGTTTATCACCCCCTCTTTATGCGAGAGACAAAATGGCGGCCGCCGCTTCCTGATTTCCACCTATTCAAATGTTTACTGACATCTAACAACCAATCAGAAGTGCGCTCGCGCTCAGCAGGGTGCGCGCACAGGACTTGCTCAGTGCGCGCACGCTGCGCGCGTACAGATATATATATTGATTTAAATGCTAATTTCTTAGGAAATACTGAACAGATTTACACCAAACCTGCAAAAGGCACTTCATGGACCTCATGGCTACCTCTCTGCCAAATTTCACATAATTCTGTTCAGCCGTTCGGGCTGTAGCTGCGACTAAAGTCCCTATGGAAAAATACATGGGGAAAACGCGTTTTGGGACCCCCTTTTTTCTCGGCCCCCGCTTGACGAATCACCCCGAAACTTTCAGGGTAGGAGCTGAGCGGAGCGCCCCATTAGTTTTGAAAATTTCGCTTGGATTTGTCTACCGGCGCCAAAGTTATTCAAAATAGAATTTTGAGATTTCCTATGGAAACACGGTCCTAACTATAACTACCTACTGGCGACCGACAGTAGGTAATATAAATATATATATATATATATCTCAAATCTCAAGGCGCTTGGGAAAACGCCGAACCGCCACACTCCGCAGTGAGTTACAAAGCCAGGATCTGCTGGGCCATGACTGCGTGGCTACATTCATACTCACTGTAGCGGTGGATGTCTTGGCTCGCTGTGGAGACTTGCGGCTGGATGAAGGGGTGAAAGTTCCGCTCTTTTCACTACAAGATCCAGGATTCAGTGGTGTAGCTGCGGACACCGCCCACTTGGGCAAGTACTTACGCAGGTGCTGCTGCAGCTGAGGAGGTTCAGACATTGGTTTGAATACCCGCCCCTGAAACTATGTGGGAGTGTCTCTACCAATCAGAGGGAGGCGCTTTTAAAAGTGAACAGTGAATCACCATCCGATGAAAGGCATCTGAGGAAGGCTATTATGCTGAAATGCATCATGCCGATCGTTTCTGTGCACTGCAATAAAGAGAGGAACTTTCACTTACCTGTGTGGGCTGACATCCTTTCAAGAAGGGGAAGGACGTTTGGTGTGGTGTTAGGAGCTGGCCACAAGCTCTTTCAAGTCCCCGTCCTTAAGAGTTCGGCGTTCAGTGGCAATTTGTGGGAAATCTCAAGGCGCTTGGGAAAACGCCGAACCGCCACACTCCGCAGTGAGTTACAAAGCCAGGATCTGCTGGGCCATGACTGCGTGGCTACATTCATACTCACTGTAGCGGTGGATGTCTTGGCTCGCTGTGGAGACTTGCGGCTGGATGAAGGGGTGAAAGTTCCGCTCTTTTCACTACAAGATCCAGGATTCAGTGGTGTAGCTGCGGACACCGCCCACTTGGGCAAGTACTTACGCAGGTGCTGCTGCAGCTGAGGAGGTTCGGACATTGGTTTGAATACCCGCCCCTGAAACTATGTGGGAGTGTCTCTACCAATCAGAGGGAGGCGCTTTTAAAAGTGAACAGTGAATCACCATCCGATGAAAGGCATCTGAGGAAGGCTATTATGCTGAAATGCATCATGCCGATCGTTTCTGTGCACTGCAATAAAGAGAGGAACTTTCACTTACCTGTGTGGGCTGACATCCTTTCAAGAAGGGGAAGGACGTTTGGTGTGGTGTTAGGAGCTGGCCACAAGCTCTTTCAAGTCCCCGTCCTTAAGAGTTCGGCGTTCAGTGGCAATTTGTGGGAAATCTCAAGGCGCTTGGGAAAACGCCGAACCGCCACACTCCGCAGTGAGTTACAAAGCCAGGATCTGCTGGGCCATGACTGCGTGGCTACATTCATACTCACTGTAGCGATGGATGTCTTGGCTCGCTGTGGAGACTTGCGGCTGGATGAAGGGGTGAAAGTTCCGCTCTTTTCACTACAAGATCCAGGATTCAGTGGTGTAGCTGCGGACACCGCCCACTTGGGCAAGTACTTACGCAGGTGCTGCTGCAGCTGAGGAGGTTCGGACATTGGTTTGAATACCCGCCCCTGAAACTATGTGGGAGTGTCTCTACCAATCAGAGGGAGGCGCTTTTAAAAGTGAACAGTGAATCACCATCCGATGAAAGGCATCTGAGGAAGGCTATTATGCTGAAATGCATCATGCCAATCGTTTCTGTGCACTGCAATAAAGAGAGGAACTTTCACTTACCTGTGTGGGCTGACATCCTTTCAAGAAGGGGAAGGACGTTTGGTGTGGTGTTAGGAGCTGGCCACAAGCTCTTTCAAGTCCCCGTCCTTAAGAGTTCGGCGTTCAGTGGCAATTTGTGGGAAATCTCAAGGCGCTTGGGAAAACGCCGAACCGCCACACTCCGCAGTGAGTTACAAAGCCAGGATCTGCTGGGCCATGACTGCGTGGCTACATTCATACTCACTGTAGCGGTGGATGTCTTGGCTCGCTGTGGAGACTTGCGGCTGGATGAAGGGGTGAAAGTTCCGCTCTTTTCACTACAAGATCCAGGATTCAGTGGTGTAGCTGCGGACACCGCCCACTTGGGCAAGTACTTACGCAGGTGCTGCTGCAGCTGAGGAGGTTCGGACATTGGTTTGAATACCCGCCCCTGAAACTATGTGGGAGTGTCTCTACCAATCAGAGGGAGGCGCTTTTAAAAGTGAACAGTGAATCACCATCCGATGAAAGGCATCTGAGGAAGGCTATTATGCTGAAATGCATCATGCCGATCGTTTCTGTGCACTGCAATAAAGAGAGGAACTTTCACTTACCTGTGTGGGCTGACATCCTTTCAAGAAGGGGAAGGACGTTTGGTGTGATATATACATATATATATATATATAGATATATAGATATATCCCTGTGCAATGTGATGTCTGTCAAAAGTCCACACAGGTGAACTTTCTAGATTTGAAGGTTTTTGTGAGTGACAATAGGATACATACAGCCCTATATATGAAGGAAACAGCAGACAATTCTGTCCTGCCTGGGACCAGCAGCCACCCACAAAATCTGATTCAGAGTATCCCCTATGGGGAACTCTTATGAATCAAGAGGAACAGCTCGAGACAAGAAGATTATCTGCAGGCATCAAGTCAGAGTATGAATGGCTTCAGTGTGAGGGGCTATCCACTGAAAACACTGCAGGCAGCACACATTAAAGCAGAAGGGAAAAATAGGATGGATCTAATACAGTGAAGGGAGACAGAAAACAAAAGATTCAACAAATAACTTCAGAATGATAACACGCTATTCTAGTGCAGCAAGAGAAGTTAGAGCCATTATGCACAGAAACTGGTGGATCATTAGGACAGATGCAATAATTGGGAAAGATCTGCCAGTGGAACCAGGGATAACATTTAGGAGATCTAGATCTATAAAGGACCCTTTGGTTGAAAGTCACCACATGGCAGTGAAACCACAACAAGGCTTGTTTGATCTACATGGCTCCTTTCCCTGTGGCAAGTGTAGGGCATGTGCTAACAGCAAGAGAATCACCTCATATGACATACTGGGGATAAGGAAAATAGCGAAATTCATGACTTGCAGCACCACATTTGTGGCATTCTGCTTGGTCTGCCCGTGAAACCTGCGATATGTGGGTAGCACAATCAACCAAGTTAAGATGAGAATCTTAGAACATCAAAGGGCCATTGCTAGCAACGATACCATTACCCTGTTGCCCGACATTTTGCGAGCCACCACAAGAGTGATAGGGCGCTCTTGCAATACTTCTGCCTCGACCATGTACCCAAGGATGTCAGAGGAGGTGATAGAGATAAAAGACTAAGAAGGTTAGAGGTAAGATTTGTCATAGACCTCCAATGCAAATCTCCAGGGGGTTTAAACAGCGGAGAGGAACTCGCTGTTCACTTAGGAACTTGATAGTACTTCTAGTACAGAATGGGCCATTTAGGGACATAGGAAGGGACATTTCAGTATGTAACAGCTTTGAAGCAGGTCATAGAATAGGCCCATCCAGGGCAGGAAATGCACGATCCAATGATGGATAAGTGTAACACTGTAGCGCGCTTATTTACATTGATGGGGGTGTCATACAAAGGACATATAGCCTGTATGGGTAATTACCCTCGAGGTAACATCAGGTTAATAGCCCATTCAGGGCAGTATAAGCCTTTGGGTAATGATAGTTACCTGGTCATACCGCTTAGAGAAGCATTTTAACTGGTGTACCCCGTATAGTTGTGAGCAATAGGTCAACCCACTCAGTGACGAAACTGTATATAATAACTGTGGTGTGTGTATATATTGTATATAGAGAATGAATATAAATTGATTATCTAAGGAATTCCATGATGCATGATATGTTTAAGATGAAATATGCATAGACTGTTCAAAGGATCTATATTGAATTTCATTAGTCCCAAACATGTTCCAAGATGGTGCCCATAGAAATGCATTAATTTTTTTTGTCCGTTTTCACTGTCAAGGTTGAATCATGTGTTCAAAATCGCCATGACAACGGCGCCCACCAACATTGCCCAAGGCAGGATTGCCGAAACGTGTTTGTCCTTGATTATTTTGCTAATAAGTCTATAACAAGATTTCACTAACGAGAGTGCTGGTCCAATCTACTTTGTGAGGGGAGCAGGATATATATATATATTCACTGAAAATACATAGGTTTCAGGGACGTTATAGTTAGTTGGACATTTCACTCGTACAAAACCAGTGTAATTCTGGGGTCATTGATACAGACATTCACACAGTTTAGTCACTAACCCATGCATTCAGTGAGACACGTTTAATCACGCACTTATACAGTCAGTCATTCACCTACTAAATCATCCATTCAGACACTCATACACCCACTCATTCTTCAATACACCTTGGCATATATATATATATATATATATATAAACATATTTAAACTTTACAGAAACACGCAGTCACTGGATGATGTCATTTGAGATGTCATCAGTGATGTCACTGACCATGTCATGAATGATGTAATATGTGACATCATCAGCAGTGCATTGGGGGCAAGTTATAGTTAGCTGAACTAACTATAATGGCCAAATTTCACTGGTTTTGTATGAGTGAAATGTCCAACTGACTATAACGTCCCTGGAACCTATGTTTTTTTCCAGTAAATTTCAAAGCTTTTTTAAATGCTTATTTCTAACTATAACGGTCCTGAAACCTATGTTTTTTTCATTGAATTTCGAAGGTTTTTTAAATGCTAATTCTTAGCTATAACATTCCCTGAAATCTATGTTTTTTTAGTGAATTTCAATGTTTTTTTAAATGCTAATTTCTAACTATGCCTACAGAGGAAGCACATGTGCAAAAAGAGGAAGAAAAGCACAAAAAGAAGCAAGAGAAATGCAGAAAGAGGGAACAGAAGTCCAGAAAGACGAAGAAAGGTGCAGAAAGAAGCAAGAGATAAGCAGAAAGAACCAACAGAGGTGCAGAAAGAGGCCTTGTTGCAAAGTCACCATGTGCCCCAAACTTTTTGCTGACTGGTACTGGTGGTAACTGACTGACTAACCAGGCCCAGAGCCATTGCTATGCTGAAAGACACTTAGAATACAGAAAAATCACCTACATACACCAGGGTACACTATGGGTTGGGGTACCTCTGTGATTGGAAAGACCTCCCCTGTAAGGCCCTAGAACATAATAGGGCAGGAGGATTACATCTACCTCTAAGTCAGAGGTGCAAAAAGAGGCAAGAGAATTGCAGAAAGAAGCAACAGAGGTGCCAAAACAATCAAGAGAGGTGCAGAAAGGAACAAGTGAAGTGCAGAAAGAGGCACCAAAGGTGCAGCAAGACACAAGAGAGGTGTAGAAACAAGCAAGAGAAGTACATAAAGAGGAAAGAGAATTGCTGAAAGAAGCAACAGAGGTGCAGAAAAAAGCAAGAGAAGTGCAGAAAGAGGCAAGTGAGGTGCAGAAAGAAGTAAGAGCAGTGCTGAAAGAACCAACAGAGGTGCAAAAAGAGTCAAGAGGGGTACAGATTGAGATAGGAGAGGTACAGAAAGAGGCAAAGGGGGTACAGAAATAGGCAGGAGGGGTGCAGATAGAAGGAAGAGAAGTGCAGAAAGAGGCAATAGAATTGCTGAAAGAAGTAACCGAGGTATGGAAAGAAGCAAGAGAAGTGCAGAAAGAGGCAGGTGAGGTGCAGAAAGAAGCAAGAACAGTGCAGAAAGAACCAACAGAGGTGCAAAAAAGGCAAGAGGGGTACAGAAAGAGAAAAGTGGGGTACAGAAAGAGGCAAGAAGGGTGCAGAAAGATGCAAGAGAGGTACAGAAACAAGCAAGAGAAGTACAGAGAGGCAAGAAATTGTAGAAAGAAGCAACAGAGGCATAGAAAGAGAAGTACAGAAAGAGGCATGTGAGGTGAGAAAGAGGCAGGAGAGGTGCAGAAAATGGCAAGAGAACTGCAAAAAGAGGCAACAGGGATGCGGAATGAGAAAAGAGGGGTGCAGAAAGAGGCAAGAGGGGTGCAGAAAAACGCAAGAGAGGTGCAGAAACAAGCAAGAGAAGTGCAGAAAGAGGCAAGAGAATTGCTGAAAGAAGCAACAGAGGTACAGAAAGATGAAAGAAAGGTGCAGAAAGAGGGAGGAGGGGTGCAAAAAGAGGCAAGATGGGTGCATAAAGAAGCAAGAGAAGAGAAAAAAGAGCCAACAGGTGACCAGAAAGAGGCTAGAGGGGTGCAGAAAGAGGCAGGACAAGTGCAGAAAGAAGCAACAGAGGTGCATAAGGAGGCAAAATAACTGCAGACAGAGGCAAGAGCGTTGCAGAAACAGGCCAAAGGGGTACACAAAGAAGGAACAGATATGCAGAAAGAAGCAAGAGCAGTGCAGAATGAACCAACAGAGTTGCAGAAAGAGAGGTACTGAAAGAGGCAAAAGAAGTGCAGAAAGAAGCCAATGAGGCAAGAGAACAGCAGAAAAAGGCAAGAGGTGTAGAAAGAGGAAGGGTAGGTCACAAAGAGGCAAGAGGGGACAGAAAGAGGCAAGAGGGGTACAGACAGAAGCAAGAGAAGTACTGGAAAAAATCAACAGAGGTGCCAAAGAGGCAAGAGAGGTAGAGAAAGAGGCTCGAGAAGTGCAGAAAGAGGGGAGAGAAGTGCAGAAATAGGCAAGTGAGGTGCAGAACTAAGAGAGTGAGGTACAGAAAGAGGCAAGTGAGGTGCAGAAATAGGCAAGAGAGGTACAGAAAGAGGCAAGGGAAGTGCAGAAACAGGCAAGAGAAATGCACAAAGAGGCAAGAGATGAGCAGAAAGAGGCAAGAGAGGTGTAGAAGGAAGCAAGAGAAGTGCAGAAAGAGGCAGGTGAGGTGCAGAAAGAGGCAAAGGAGATGCCGAAAGAGGCAAGAAAGGTACAAAAAGAGGCAAGGGATCTGCAGAAAGAAACAAAAGAGGTGCAGAAAGCGGCAAGAGAACTGCAGAAAAAGGCAAGAAAAGTATGGAGAGAGATAGGGGACCTGCACAAAGACGAAAGAGGGGTACAGAAAGAGGCAAGAGGGGTGCAGAAAGAAGTGACAGAAGTGCAGAAGGAAGCAAAAGAGGTGCAGAAAGAGGCAAGAGAACTGCAGAAAAAGGCAAGAAAGGTGCAGAAAGAGAAAGGGGAGCTGCACAAAGACAAAAGAGAGTACAGAAAGAGGCAAGAGGGGTGAAGAAAGAAACAACAGAAGTGCAGAAAGAAGCAACAGAGATGCTGAAAGAGGCAAGAGGGGTGTAGAAACAAGCAACAGAGGTGCAGAAAGGCAGAGAGGTGTAGAAACAGGCAGGAAAGGTACAGAAAGAGGGAATAGGGGTGCAGAAAGAGGCTAGAGGGATACAGAAATTTGCAAAAGAGGTGCAGAAAGAGGCAAGACAAGTGCAGAAAGAAGCAACGGAGGAGCAGAAGGAGGCAAAAGAACTACAAAAAGAGGCAAGAGAGTTGCAGAAATAGGCAAAAGGGGTGCGAAAAGAGGGATCAGGTGTGCAGACAGAGGCAAGAGAGGTGCAGAAAGATGGAAGAGGGATACTGAAAGTGGCAAGAGGGATGCATACATTTGCAACAGTTGTGCAGAAAGAGGCAAGATAAGTGTAGAAAGAGGCAAGAGAAGGGCAGAAACAGGCACTTGAGGTGCAGAAAGAGGCAAGAGGGATGCAGAAAGAGGCAGGACAAGTGCAGAAAGAAGCAACAGAGGTGCATAAGGAGGCAACATAACTGCAGACAGAGGCAAGAGAGTTGCAGAAACAGGCCAAAGGGGTGCAGAAAGAAGGAACAGATATGCAGAAAGAAGCAAGAGCAATGCAGAATGAACCAAAAGAGGTGCAGAAAGAGAGGTACTGAAAGAGGCAAAAGAAGTGCAGAAAGAAGCCAACGAGGCAAGAGAACAGCAGAAAAAGGCAAGAGGTGCAGAAAGAGGAAGAGTAGGTCACAAAGAGGCAAGAGGGGACAGAAAGAGGCAAGAGGGGTACAGACAGAAGCAAGAGAAGTACTGGAAAAAAGCAACAGAGGTGCCAAAAGAGGCAAGAGAGGTAGAGAAAGAGGCTCGAGAAGTGCAGAAAGAGGGGAGAGAAGTGCAGAAATAGGCAAGTGAGGCGCAGAACTAAGAGAGTGAGATACAGAAAGAGGCAAGTGAGGTGCAGAAATAGGCAAGAGAGGTACAGAAAGAGGCAAGGGAAGTGCAGAAGCAGGCAAGAGAAATGCACAAAGAGGCAAGAGATGAGCACAAAGAGGAAAGAGAGGTGTAGAAAGAAGCAAGAGAAGTGCAGAAAGAGGCGGGTGAGGTGCAGAAAGAGGCAAAGGAGATGCAGAAAGAGGCAAGAGAGGTACAAAAAGAGGCAAGGGATCTGCAGAAAGAAACACAAGAGGTGCAGAAAGAGGCAAGAGAACTTCAGAAAAAGGCAAGAAAAGTGTGGAGAGAGATAGGGGACCTGCACAAAGACGAAAGAGGGGTACAGAAAGAGGCAAGAGGGGTGCAGAAAGAAGCAACAGAAGTGCAGAAGGAAGCAAAAGAGGTGCAGAACGAGGCAAGAGGACTGCAGAAAAAGGCAAGAAAGGTGCATAAAGAGCCAGGGGAGCTGCACAAAGACAAAAGAGGGGTACATAAAGAGGCAAGAGGGGTGTAGAAAGAAGCAACAGAGATGCTGAAAGAGGCAAGAGGGGTGTAGAAACAAGCAACAGAGGTGCAGAAAGGCAAGAGAGGTATAGCAACAGGCAGGCAGGAAAGGTACAGAAAGAGTGAATAGGGGTGCAGAAAGAGGCTAGAGGGATACAGAAATTTGCAAAAGAGGTGCAGAAAGAGGTAAGACAAGTGCAGAAAGAAGCAACAGAGGAGCAGAAGGAGGCAAAATAACTACAAAAAGAGGCAAGAGAGTTGCAGAAACAGGCAAAAGGGGTGTGAAAAGAGGGAACAGGTGTGCAGACAGAGGCAAGAGAGGTGTAGAAAGATGGAAGAGGGATACTGAAAGTGGCAAGAGGGATGCATACATTTGCAACAGAGGTGCAACAAGAAGCAAGAGCAGTGCAGAATGAACCAACAGTGGTGCAGAAAGAGGCAAGATAAGTGTAGAAAGAGGCAAGAGAAGTGCAGAAACAGGCACTTGAGGTGCAGAAAGAGGCAAGAGAGGTACAGAAAGAGGCTCAAGAAGAGCAGGAAAAGGCAAAAGAAGTGCAGAAAGAGGCCAGAGAGGTGCAGTACAAAGAGAGTGAAGTGCAGGAAGAGGCAAGTGAGGTACAGAAAGAGGCAAGAGAGGTGCAGAAAGACGCTAGAGATCTGCAGAAAAAAAGCAACAGAGGTGCAGGAAGAAGACAGTGAGGTGCAGAAAGAGGAAGAAAGGTGCAGAAAGAAGCAAGAGAAATGCATAAAGAGGCAAGAGAGGCACAGAAAGATGAGAGGTTTGTGCACCATTAGTACCAGTGTAAAATCCACATTTTATAATGACTAACACATGACCATTCCAGCTTTGCAAAGGGTCTTCCACCACACTGTAACACATGACGCTGCATTTTTGGGAATATTTGAGCCGTTTGAGCTATAAACAAGGGGCCCGATTCACAGAACTAACTTAAGGCAAAACCCTAAATTTACTACCATTTTCGGATTCACAGAAGGCACTTACTCATTTTGGTATTCACAAAAGACACTTACTCACTTCGGTATTCACAGAAGTTAGGAGTCCTAACTTTAGGACTCCTAAATGCCTTCTGTGAATACCGAAAGTCTTAAAATTAGGATTTTTCTCAGTTTAGGAGTCCTAAAGTTATGACTCCTAACTTTACTGCTACTAAACTGAGAAAAATCCTAATTTTAAGGCTTTCGGTATTCACAGAAGGCATTTAGGAGTCCTAAAGTTAGGACTCCTAGCTTTACTACTACTAAATTGAGAAAAATCCTAATTTTAAGACTTTCGGTATTCACAGAAGGCATTTAGGAGTCCTAAAGTTAGAAGTCCTAACTATACTACTACAAATCTGAGAAAAATCCTAATTTTAAGGCTTTCGGTATTCACAGAAGGCATTTAGGAGTCCTAAAGTTAGGACTCCTAACTTTACTACTACTAAATTGAGAAAAATCCTCATTTTAAGACTTTCGGTATTCACAGAAGGCATTTAGGAATCCTAAAGTTAGAAGTCCTAACTATACTACTACTAATCTGAGAAAAATCCTAATTTTAAGGCTTTCGGTATTCACAGAAGGCTTTTAGGAGTCCTAAAGTTAGGACTCCTAACTTTACTACTACTAAATTGAGAAAAATCCTAATTTTTAAGATTTTCGGTATTCACAGAAGGCAATTAGGAGTCCTAAAGTTAGGAGTCCTAACTATACTACTACTAAACTGAGAAAAATCCTAATTTTAAGACTTTCGGTATTCACAGAAGGCATTTAAGAGTCCTAAAGTTAGGACTCCTAACTTCTGTGAATACCGAAATGAGTAAGTGCCTTCTGTGAATACCAAAATGAGTAAGTGCCTTCTGTGAATACCAAAATGGTAGTAAGTTTAGGATTTTGTCTTAAGTTAGTTCTGTGAATCGGGCCCAAGGCTTTTTTTGTTCAAATCTGCAGATTAGGCAGCACATGATGGAATATTTGGCAAATGCAAAAAGTGTTTAATTATGTGAAAATTGGTGCTTCTGAACCATCACATAATTCCAGTGGCCCTACTCATACCTCCGACTAGGTCCAGAAGTGCTCCTCAGTGGTTTCTTCTATTTTTTGTGTGTCATTGAGTTTATAGCTTAACTTCTATGGAAACGAGGAAGACTAAACCTAGGTTTCCACTCCACAACACAAACTACAATACCACATAATTACTCTCAATAACACATAATTCCACTCCACATAATTTCTATACACTAAATACCACATACTTTGTATTCACAGAATTTCCCTGCACAGCATACAACATAATTCCACTACACACAACGTACATCCACTCTACACCAAAAAACATGATTAAAAAACTTTTACATTTACAACGCCAATAGCTCTAACTCTTGCAAATGCGAAACCTATTACATTGCAAATGATTCTTTAACTAGTAGTCGCATTTGCAGAGTGGTGAAGAAAGGGTGTTGGGCCTCCGACCCGTGCTCAGGAATTCCACTGTGTAGAACTTACAGGAGGTACCAGGAGGGCTTCTTGGCCCCCAAAGTCCCTCAGGAATAAAGTGGACTTCATCCCCATCCCCATCCCTTAGTCTGCCAGGAGGGGCGTTTGCAGAGTGTTCAACAAAGGGGGCATGTCCTCCAAAGACGTCTTAGCAATCCTACTGTGTAGGACTTACTGCAGGTAACAAGAGTGGTTGTTGGCCCCCAAGGACATCATTGGGGTCCAACTACCCCTCCTATTACCTCCAGTAAGTACCACACAGCAGGGTTGCTAAGTTCCCATAACAGGCCACGCCCCCTTTGCCCACCACTCTGCAAACGCACTCCCTAGCACGCTCTTGGATGGGGATTGAAGTCCCCTGCGCATGCTGGGGGTCCTTATGGGCTAACTAGCCTACCTCTTACCTCCAGTAATCCCCACAAAGTGGGATTGCTGAGAGGTGGACACTTGCCATGCCCCCTTTCTCCACCACTCTGCAAACACGTCTCCTGGCACATGCTGGTTGTAGGATAAAGTCCCCTTTCTTCAGGAGGGTCCCTGGGGGCTAACTAGCCCTCCTATTACCTCCAGTAAGCCCCATAAAGCTGGTTTGCTGAGAGTGCTCATAGGCCACACACCCTTTTTACACCACTCTGCAAAGATATAATGGAGGCTGATCACTTCCACAAGATTGGCTGGTTACGTGACATCAGAACCTTAATAACCAGCATGAGTATGCCATTATTGTGAGATGATCCTAGTGGCACTGAGTTTCCGCCAAAAAATCTAATCAAGCAAAAGTATTGGGAACTGATCGTGCAAGAAGTTAATAGAACGAGTGATGCCACTTCACTGACAGGGAAGTTCTTACAAATAAAAACCAATTCCATGTATTTGGGACTACTGGGATGCAAACACCAAGCCGCTAGATCGTAAATTGTATTCTTAGTTTAGAGCAGGCTGTTACCCTTGAAGTCCTTTACAGCTGCATGGTCTAGCGCGGCCGACGACAAATGCCCTAATTGTACTGACATTGAAGAATCATACACACATGTGCTGTTCGTTTGTCCGGCATACGTTGCACCCCGCAAAGCCTGGTTGGCACCCATCTGTAGGAACCCTGGGCACCCACCAGTCGAGTGTAGAAATGAGAAAATATTGTATACTGATCCATCAGTGTTGTATGCAATTTCAATGGCAACATTTTTTAGATGGATGTGGACAATTAGATCAAAGCTTTTATAGTGCTGTGACGAATGAAGATTTCTACCACTAACAATAACAAGCTATATTTTAAAGCTGGGACTCTTTAAATTTTCTTATCAATTATCAGCATCAATTTTGTCAAAGAACATTGCGTGCATGCTCTTTTAATGTGCCTGATTCTCTTCTTTTATTTATAGTTTACTAAATTGTATCGATTTTTATTGAACTTGAAAATGTGTTTTTATGTGAATTGCTTTTATGACATTTCTGTCGAATAAAGCTTATGTTGACTGACTGTATATATTAGGATGCAGATCCTCCAAGGATCCGAAAGCACCCATGCTAAAATGTGATTGGCGGCCAACACTTCAACCAGGAAGTGTTGGCAGCCATCTTGGGACTCGGCTTGAGCCAAGCCCCACAAACAAATGTAAAAAAAAAAGAGAAGGGGACTGGGAAGGAATACCCTAATCCCCTAGGCCTCTTGTGGAGGTCCCACAGGTACCCCACAGGGCAAATAAAACCTTTTTTTTTTAAAATAAAATTTGGCAGGAGCAGTGCTGGATCCGCGGCTTTCCTAGAAAAAAAAGAAGGGTGTCCTCCTGCGCTTCTCTAATGTTTAGCTCCTGTGTGGACCAGGTCCCGGGGGCATGAGTGATTATATAAAGGAGGGGAGTGCAAAGGGCCCCTCTCTGAGGGCTTATGAAAGCCCCGGAGACCACCACCTCCCCGTGCAGTGTAATAAAAATATGTGGGCAGGCCCGCCCGAACCCATCCCGGTGACCGCTGCCATGCCGGGGCAAAAAATGGAAAATAATTGCAGAGGAGCCCGCATGGCCCTCACCGCAGCCACAAGGACTGCCTCCTCCCCAGGGCTTAAAGAAAATAATGAAGGAGCCCATTGCAGATACCCAGCCACTGGGACCATCACCTCCGCGGGGCTTATATAAACATTGGCGGGGGTCTGCATCGCCCCCCTCGTGGAGCCATGGATGGCCCTGGGGACTGCCAGACAGCTCCCACCAAGCAAAAGCAAACATAACTCCACTTTCTGCAAGCCAGAGATGTCAAACAGTCCCCCCTACAACTATTTCAAAACAGCCGGGCCCCAGGGATGGGGTCCTCTGGGCTATCTGCCCAAGGGGGGGCTGCCAAAGGACAGGATTCTCTGGTAAAGGTCTCTGGGTGGGTGAGTAAATGAGTGATTGTGTGGATGAGTGTTGATTGTATGGTTAAATGTGTTTGTAGTTAATAGATGAGTAGATTCATGAATGAAAAGGTATACAAGTAAGGGTAAGATTAAGTGAGTAAGTGTGTAATTAGTGCAATAAATGTCTAGGTGAGTTTGTGACTAAGTTTGTGAACCTAGAACTATGGGCTTCATTGGGAAGGTGAGCATTGGCAGTGTGATTTGCATGATCAGCAGTGATAAGAATGCTGTTGTCATGCTATATCATCCGTAAAGTCGCTGATAATGAAGAATGAGGACAGATCAAAAGGGGACTATATGAAAAATGCCACTACGAACTAGCATGCTAACTTTCTGCAGAGAACTCGAGAAAAAGTGAACTTTAAGAATTGAGGCTCTTTAGAAGGGCCTTAAGTTTTACAACATTTTCAAGTTATAGTGCTAGCAGCAGCTGACTCCAGTGTTTGGATGCAAATCAAATGTACCTTCCAACACCTAACGTCTCAGTGTCATATTGCGGATGTTATCAGAGACCTATTCGATGATGCAAACTTTGCAGATAAAATCATTTTGATAAATGAATTAAGAGACAAAAGTAATTGCTTTAAGTGGATGAATAAAAGGTAGGTAGATAGATAGATAGATAGAGAGAGAGAGAGAGAGAGAGAGATAGATAGATAGATAGATAGATAGATAGATAGATAGATAGATAGATAGATAGATAGATAGATAGATAGATAGATAGATAGATAGATAGATAGATAGATAGATAGATAGATAGATAGATAGATAGATAGATAGATAGATAGATAGATAGATAGATAGATAGATAGATAGATATTTATTTACAAGCATAACATGTATCAACTCTCATTTTTTCTTGAACTAAAATCAGCAATTTAAACCCCTGTAAAGAGGACCCGTAATTAACTTTTCACATAACTGATGAAATTCAAACCAATTCCTAAAAATTGTTTGTATACATTGCAAATAAAAGTATATAGCAGGTGACGTTTGTTGTTCTATACTGACACCTCGGGTTCTGATGTCTGCTGTAGGAAACTTTTATCTCCTGGGCTACTATAACGTCTCTCTGAATACCCAATAGAATTATAGGACCATAACGCTTGGATAGACAAGGGAATTTCATTGCCACTGGATTCAAGCTCGCCTGGCCGATGAGGGGTGTTATCCCGAAACCGGTCCCAGGATGCTTGTTTCCGGTCCAGGGAAGACCTGGCTTGGCAGTTTGGACTGGACTGTTCCAATGTAGCACACGGTCAAGACTGATTTGCCTAGAGCTGGGTCTGAACTGGGGGTGGCGAGGTGAGCTAAAGAACGATGATGGATTTAACCCAGGTCTGTAACGGGGGTGCGTGTCTGAAAAGTTGCAGCACAAATCCATCATCTCCTTGTGTTTGCTTCATTTTGCTCTAAGTCAAGACTTTGAGTGCAAACCAATGTAATAATGTTTAAGTTCCAATATACATGTTAATGTAGTTCTAGGGTTTGACCCACTCTTACCCCACTAACACTATTAGTGCTCAAGTGCAACCATCTGGGTGTTTGCTAATTGGAATCTCTGTTGGTGTCACACTGCCGACACTTGACCACGAGCAGGGACAGACTGGGGCAGAAAATAGGCCCAGGTACCAAAATGACAATGGCCCGGTGGCCCCATTTAGTAAGTTAGAAAGCTAAAAAAATGTGGCACGTTTGCAAATTTGGTGCAGTTTTGAACGTTGAAAGACTTTGACATGACCTAGAAGACTGCATGGATTTGAACTTGCAATCTTTGTGGAAATATCATGAAAATCAAGAATAAAACCGGCCTGGAAGACCATAAACAGGTCCACTAACAGCTTAAAAGTACACACTGATCCCTCAGACCAGCCCATCTCTCTTTCTCCTGGGCAGCACCTGTACAACCTATGCTATGGTCCTGCGAAAGTGTGTATGCTCACAACATAAGCAGTCTCTGTGCATGTTAGTCAGAGATCTGCAGCCTGCTAGGAGGTGTGATCATCACAGGATCATTCTGAACCCTTTTGGCAACATTTTAGGTTCAGGGGGGAATTAAATCATTCTCATAGCATAAGGCGTGCATTACAATTTTACAACAAAGAAAATACTATCTTGAATGAAGTACGGCAGAGAATAGGGAGGTACTGGTGAAAATGCAAGGGCAGAAAGAGGGAATGGTGAGTATGCCTGTTTAAGGGGTCTGGGCGAACTTACCCCCGTTTCACTGCTGGGGGCAGCGTTTCCCACCCAGCACTTTAAATGCCTCTTAGATAAGTCCACACGGCGACAATCACTCAATTGGCAGAGTCTTCGCTGCAAACAATGCTGCGGCTGTTTGCATTTCTCTAGCTGAAAGAAACTGCCATGGCGCAGAGAAATCAGAAGAAATGATCACCACACATCCAAAGGTACAACCAATGCTTTAAAACATTACCCATATATTTGAGGATCTTCGCATGCTTAGAGGAACAGGTGCAGCCCTCCCCTCCCCCAACTTCTCAGCCTCCTCTCACTGCCGGTTGCCGGGAGCGGCAGCGCAGCTTGCTGTGTGCCCCCCTGCGTTCCGAGCCAGTATATGTGGGTGAGGCTGGCACCTCCTGGAGGCTCTGTGCGCCCTCTACCCGGACTCCCTGCTTGGGTGCACAGCAACAAACAGCCTCTGAAAATCTATCACCCTTGGTAGGGTCCAGACCTGGGGCCAGCAGTGAACTCACACAATGTTATGGATAAAGCCCCGGGGAGGTGGCATTCCTGGGGCTGCGGGGGCCCCCACTGGCCCCGCTATATAATTATACATTGCCCCCGGGACCTGGCCCACCCGGGGGCTTAAGAATAACGAAGCACGGGAGCTTCTTTTTTTATTTGCTCGGCCGGATTCACGCACCCAGCGCGAAATCGGCTGATTTTATTTTTAAAAAATGCTTTTTTTTGGCCCCGGGGTGCCTGGTGGGACCCCCTGAGCAGGCCTAGAGGGGCAGGGTGTTGCTACCCTGCCCCCTTTTCTTGGTATTCATCTTCTTTTACCTTTTTCTTGTGACTCGTTTACCGAGTCACAAGATGGCTTCCAACACTTCCTGGTTTGGAGTGTTGGCAGCCAATCAGAAGTCAGCTCGTGCTCGGGAGACTTCGCAAATCCTCCTCGGTGCTCAGATATCGATATTTTTATTTTGGGAATTTTTCAGGAACTACTGAATGGATTTACACCATTTAAAATAAAGGTCGCTTTTTGAACCAAGAGCTTCCTTTTTGCCAAATTTAGTGTAATTCCGTTCAGCAGTGTGGGCTGTTGCCTGTTCCAAAATTCCTATGGAAATGAACATTGGAAAACGTGTTTTGGGACCCCCCTTTTTTCTCGCCCCCCACTTGACGAATCACCCCTTAATCTTTAAGGACAGGAGCTGTCCTGAGTGAACCATTAGTTTTGAAAATGTTGCGAAGATTCACCAGAGGGCGCCAAAGATATTGCCAAAAGAAAAAATGCTTTTTGAATAGAAACGAGGTCCTAACTATAACTATATATAAATATATATATGATTTTAAAAAAATACAGAGAATTTGTGGAGGATCTGCAAATAAAGTGTAAAATGTAAAAAATGAAATCAGACTCCAATCCATTTTTAAAATGAGCCCCCAGGGTTGAGGTGGGCCCGGGGGAGGCAGCAGTTCTATTTTTTGGGAGAGAGAGTACACTCCCTTCCTCCCTCCCTGAGCCTTTTTCATTCCACAGGGACCCCATCCCCTGAGGCCACATCTCATTTGAAATGGGGGTAATTGCAGTTCCGCTCCCTGAGCCTTTTCTAGGCTCCGAGGACCCTTCCCCGGTGTCTATTAATTTGCAAAGGGGAGGGGTGCACAGGACATCTCCCTGTGCATTGTAAAGGCATCTGTACCCCATTCCCTGGGGCTGGCTCAGTGATGGTACCCCCAGAAGTGCATAATTTGTGCCGGTGGTTTCTGGTACTAAGCATCTGTTCTAGTGACAGTTCACCTCATGGTGGCGCTGTCTTTTTTAATTTTGAGATGAACCCTGTTTAATGAACCGTGTTTAATAAGTCAATATACATTGAAAATGAATAGGGACCCATGTGGTATAGTCGATGGGGAAGTGGAAGCCCTTCACCACTTTTCTCGCAATCAGCATGAGAATGCGTTGAATAGATTATTAATAAGCAGAAGTTTATTTATATTAAATAGAAGTGCCCCAGATACAGGGCAAATGGAACAACCTATGGGGACCTGGCAAATGTTCTACCATAGATTATAAAGTGGCCTCAGAGGGATTCAGTGATCGGTTCTCCCAATAAATATTGATTTTACAAATTTTAGTGATAACTCATTGCTGATAGGCTCCATCAAATGAGATGGTACCAACAAGCACACAACCAAGTTGCCAAACAGGTAATCACTAGAATGAATGTCTATACTCTTAAGTGGGAGAATATTAATAAAGAGGAATTCTTCCCAAAGATATTGGCTAAGATGGATACTGAAATTCTCATCTGCTTGGATAATAACCCAGAGCCAGCGCAGTTAACGAAGGCTTTTGCGGGTATACTTGATTGTATAAAAACAAAATTGATGCGCTCCACACATCATAGCCAGGCATCTACCCCAGGCTGGTTTGATGCCACTTGCACCTGTTCCCTAAATAACTTGGGTTACCCCAAGAGATCTGAAAGTATTACAAACCGTGCACAAGCATTGCAGAGAGGGACGTCATATTAGAATTCAAACCCTGGGAGAGATTGCTTGGGATGCGCTTAGAGCAGCTGCAGTAACGAACAATAGTCAGGCCTTTCTGGAAGGAGTAAAATGCATCCTTCCTCGCTGAAGATCAAGCACCAATGCTAGACCTTTATGTTCGAGTGGAAGCCTGGGTGGCCCATTTTAGCAAACTTTTTTAACTATCCAAAGAGGTTGTTCGCAGGCCAGTTAATACACCCTCACTCACTACCAACGTACCACTGGTTTTGGATATAGAAGAGGTGAAACGTGGATTAGCACATGGATGGGGTGCCGATAGATGTATTCCCGGTTAATCAAGATATATGAGCCCCCATCCTGACAAATACTTTTAACACCACAGTTAAAGTGGGTCCCCTAGAATCCTGGAAGGAGAGTATACTAATTCTCATATATTAAAAGAGGGATAAAAGTTTACCTTTTAATTATAGGCCCATCTCACTCTTAGATGGGACAGCGGAATTAATGGGTCAATTATTGCTAAATAGGTTAGAGGATTGGGCAGAGGACCATAAATTACTAATCCCCGTGCAGTAAGGTTTTAAAAGAGGCAGAGGGACCTTTGATCAATGTTTAAACTTAAGATTGGTGATGGCCATATACATGTTAACTAAGAAGGGACACATCTATCTGGCCTTTATGGACCTCTTGACTGCCTCTCACATCCCAAATTATGGACTGTTATAGAAGCAAACTTAATCTGACAGATGTACTTGCATGCATCGGCTAGTGTCCAATACGGTAGGGAAGGAGATTGTACGAGGCCGTTTAAAATCGAGAGGGGGGTTAGACAGGGCTGCGATTTCACCCCTTTCCTCTTCTCACTTTATACTAATAGGGTGGAGGCCATGCTGTCTACAGTGGATATTCCACACATAAATGCTGCTCCTCTTCCCATTCTCCTATACACAGATGACAGGGTTTTAATTGCAAGAACGGGAGAGCATTGCAGATCCTAATTGATGCCTATACTAGTTTTATGAAGCAAATGGATCTCAGAGTTAATGAGGCAAAACATAAATATTAGTAGCATTAGTGTTTTTAACACGAATTTCAAAATGTCCCGATAAAAACTACAAAAAAGAATTAAATGCAGCATGGACTGAGTGGACATTCCGTCACAAGGACAATTTGAAAGGTTATGAATCCACTTTCCTGATCTAGGGAAAGTTATTAGGTAGTGCAAGGAGCCCAATCTTAGCCTGGTTAATTAAAATCTATGCTGGATGTTTCTTAGCGAAGTAAGGTATGGTTGCATGCCCGTCAATAATGGGCGCTCACAATAAGATTTGATACTCTGTTTTAAACCAGCTTTGGTAACTCTTGCACGTTCCCTAGAAGTGACTAGCCCTGTCTTTAAGTATATTTTGCTATAATCCTGGATGGACAAAGGCTCATGGAGATCAGAGTCCACATTACAAACTTTTAAAAGATTGTGAATATACTCTAGTCAGGGGACATTACTTCTATGGCCAAGGGCAAGGCAGTCCATGATTATATCCTTAGTAAACTTTATTTCAACTTTCGTCCAGATTCCATGCCAAAGAGTAAGTGCTGCCGTGCTTATAGAATCACTAATGTAAGGTACGCACAGCTCTCTATGAACTATACATGAGGCAGTGGAACTTAGGACTGCCAACACCCTTTTTAAAAATGTGTTGTCTTGGGTCAGGGTTATGTTATCCCTCCCCCATATGGCTGCCCCATAAAATGGGCCTATTATAATTTAATTTGTTTAATTTGTACACCTCCCATGTGATGTTGCCTATTCTTCACTCTACTTTTCCCACAAGTCATGAAAAAGGTTTTGCTAAGGATCAACTGTAAATCGTTTTCTGACATGAATTGTGAGAATTTTTCTGTTAAACATTGTAGACCATTTGCAGTCCTCAGCAACAAGACCGCGTCGTCTGCATATAGGAGTACTGGGGTAACAAGTGTACCAACTCTGGGGGCATTGACACTTAAGTTTTGTAAGAATAAATCAACATTATTAATATATAAAGAAAATAAAAGGGGCACTAAAATACATCCTTGTCATATCCCCCGAGTGACTCTAAAATCAGGGGTACATTCGCCTTTTGTGCCAAACCATACTCTAGAAGTTAAAAAAGTATAAATCTGCGATAAATAAATAATAATATCATTTGGAGCACCCAACCCCCTCAGCGTTTGCCATAATTTGGCATGGTTAATCAAGTCGAAAGCACTGGTAAGTTTGGCAAAGCAAAGGTGTAGCTGACCTTAGCTAGGGTGTATTTCCCTATTAATAGTTCGAGGTTTCACATTGTTCCACCGTCCCAATACCCCTTCTAAATCTATACTGGGCCTCAGTTAGGATATTGTTCTCAGTTACCCAACTTTCCAGTCTTCCCATCATAATTCTGCCCATCAATTTGGATGTAGAATCAAGAAGGAATATGGGGCGGTGGCACTTAGTGTTCCCTCTGTTGCTTTTTTAAAAATATGTACTATTATGCTTTCTACCAACGTTGCTGGTAACACTTCTCCTATAGTGGCATTAAAAACACTCAATAAAATTGGCAACTAAAAATCTATATTATGTTTAAAGACATCAATAGGTACCCCTTTTGGTCCTGCAGCTTTACCATTTGCACTTTAATTTAAGGCGTTTTTAATTTTGTCCGCAGTGATTAGTGCTATCTTAACAGTTTCCACTAAGATAAGATTACTTTTATCACTTTTCGTAGCAATCGTGTTACCCGGATAAAAAATACGCTCAAAGTGCATTGTCCGTTCATCAGGTGGGACTAGGATATATTTTTTTGCCTCTGTTGGATCCTTAAAAAAGGGTGATCTATCGCTTTCCAAAATAAAACTGGATCACGTGTCTCTGTAGCTTGGATCAATTTTTACCAGGCCTTTTCTTGGATTTCTATTTTTCTTAAATTCAGGGTATATTTATAAATTTTCCTTAAGGAGCCAATCCTTGCACTAACACTGGGTCTTGCTTTTAGGGCTGTTTTTAGTTCTTTATTTATCTTTGAACACTCCTGATGAAACCATTTGGGATTGTGGTCACTGTTTTTCTTATTTTTCCTTTTTAAATCTCCAGCAATTCCAGTCATGATATTGTAAAAAGCACTTACAATATCTGTATTTAAGGACAAACTATTCAAATAGGTGTTAATGTCTTTTTGTTTTTCCCCTATTAAGTTTTCAATAAATGTAGTTGGGTTCACGCCCGACCATTTAATAGAGACTCCATTACTACCTTGTGTTTCAATGTCTAAGTCAACTGCCTTCCCCCTTTCCTAATGAGGCAGGCTTAGTTTCAAGATCAAAATTAGCTGGTGATTGTCACTAAACAAGCTTGCATGAAGGAAAAACATTTCCGCCAAGCCCTTACAATTTCCTGATACAATGATATGGTCAATATCCGAGGAGGATCTCGCCCCTTCATATGTTTGAGTAATTATCTCTCCATCATGTTCACCCAGCTCCATGATTTCTAAATTATAGTTATTGAAAGTTGAATTGATTGCTTCCCCATAGGTATTATGTGGAAAGTGAAGGATTGGGTCACCAAATTGGTCGCAGTGTCTGCATTGCTCTCTTGTTAAAAGTTTACACTTTTCACAATTAAAATCACTGGCCCAGATGAGTAAATAATCTCCCCCCACCCCCTTTAAAAATTCTATTCTTCCTCTATGGTCATAAATACCCTATGTCTTGTACTATCAAAAATGTTGTTAAAATACTTTATTACAATAATAGACTGTTTCCCCTCAGAACAAAAGTATAGAAACTGATAGAACTGTGACGAGGTATGGGCTTTCCCTAGTGTTAATGGTGAGGTTACTGAAATTAAGGCAGCTAAGCCGCCTTTAGCTCTATCCCCCCTAGAAGGTGTGGCTTGTGTAGAAATCAATTTGAATCCATTAATAAAGAAGGGTTCAGTATGCCAGGTTTCTTGCATGAAAATTAGGGCACAATGATGTATTATTTTTAACCATTCCCCATCTTTTAACTTGTTTTTTACCCCTGCAACATTCCAGGATATGAGGGTTAGTACCCCCTGTGTTGGCAGGTTGGTGGCAGCTTTTTTTGTGTTACAAGTGGGAATATAATCCTTATTACAAACTAATAGTCCACTGGCGTTCTCCCTCTGTCAATTAGTTTCACTACAACCTCTTAGGGGTAGCGAACCTGTTATGTGTGGGATAGATCAAAGATGGGTCGAAACTGTGAGATGTATTCACTTTACTATATGTAAAACTCATTTCTAGGCCTATAGAAATATATAAATGGTAAAGCAATTAGAGACCCATCCTTTTGGGAAAAAGGCTTAACAAATTTGTTTAAAAGATCTTCCATCAGGGACCCTACCAGCTCTCTTTTTCGGAAATTCACAACCACACAATCTCCCTCGCATGATTTTCTGGTGCTGCCCACCCAGTTCCCTCTTCGTATCATTATAATATTCTGATGTAATAAGTTAATATCAAAATTAGACTTTGAATAAAACCAGTGCTAAACCTGGTTTTTCAAAGTCTCAAATGACTCTGTATTATTATCTACAATTTTCAAAACATTTTTCAAGACGATCACATATGGAGTTGCCTGGGGTGGTAAATGGAGTGAGGCCTAACTAAAGTTTGTTGATCGCAAGTTCCTGTTTGCTTTATTTCCCTTGATTAGCATCAACAGTCCTTAAGGGATTAATGTTGCTAGCCTCGTTGGCCCTGGGTTCTTCCACAAGTTGTGTGTTCGGACGATCCTTTGTTGATAATATTGGCTTTGGGAGGGTTTTGCCAGTAATGACTGGGGTACGTAGTCCTTCATTTAACCTCACAACTGATTTGCTTGCAGGGGTTGGCTTGTGCATAGATTTTAGTGGTAATAATTCTGTAACCAGATCCGGTAAGTAGGTAACATCCTTTTGCACTAATTTAATTTCCGACATCAGGCATTGCTCAATATTATCAATTTTACCGTGCAATTTTTTAAAAAGCGTTTCAAAGGTTTGCACACTTTGCACATGATCCGTAGTTTCGCAGGCTTCCGTACTTTTTGCCACCCCTGGATTTTTTTCCCCTTTCTTTGGCTTAGCTTTAACAGTTACTATCTGTTTTTCTGAAGGTACGGTGGTTGTCAGTGATTGTTTTTTCGACTTTTTGGCTGGTGGAAAAACCAAGTCTGAATTATTAGATAGTACCGATATATCCAGGGGGGATGTTGAAATACAGGGGTTAGCCACTCTCTGAATAATAACATCTTTATTTACACAGGGACTGTGTGCCTCTGTAACAGGTTTCTTTTCAGTCCCGGTTCTCACTAATACTGGTGCATCTGGCCCACACTCTGATCCGGCCTCTTTTAGTGCAGCATACAATGCCTTTTTTGTGGCTGCCAATTGCTCATCAACTTGAATAATCTCATTGTTAATCAAACCATTGCATTTTTCAGATATTTAGTAATAGGTACGTTTTTTCTTAGGCAGTTTCTCTGTAATGTAGTTTCCTTTTGCCCATTATCCCACAATTAGGTCTGTTAATAGAGGGCAATGGGAATAAGTTATTTCAGTTCCAGTACTTAGCCGCTCCCGTAGAACTAAGGGGGTGGCCCAGCCAGTCTTCTCCTGTCATGGACCGGCCTAGTCGCGCCTGCGGCCGTTTATAAAGTGCCTCCGGGTGTGCTGATATGGCATGGGCGGCAACAGAGGTCAGGAAAACTGGGACTTGTGGTCCTGCATCCCAAACAGCAATCAGGCAAGAGCAAAACGGGCTCTGATGTCTTTTGCAGACTTTAGCGCTTTTCTGTGAGCCTGGTAGGCTGTGGGGCCATGTGTGAAATGTGCACTATCAGTATAGGGCAGTGGGCACCGATGAAGTGAGGCACTGTAAGCAGAACTGAGAATTGCACTCCTAGTACTTCCAACCATGGCAGCACCTCTCAACCGCTTACCGCTTTGCAGGCTGGCAGGTGTACTGGTGGTTGCGGGTGGGATCCTCACACTCACACTCACCTGCGGCCGTGACATGGCTGTGAATTTTGCGGCTTCTGCTTTCCCCAATTGACTGGGAGGCACCCCCAGTGCACAAAGCACTGCTCCTCTCATGGCTCCCAGCTCAGCTCTCAGCTCAGCTCGGTCCGTTCAGCCGGTGCAGCAGCGGGTTTATGGCTGTCAGCAAAAACAGCAAAACAGAAGAACCGCAGAGGTAGCGAGGTAGCGGAAGGATTGGTTGTGCAGTTCATAACTTGTACAAGTAGATTATTTAAATTAAAAAGTCCACCCCCTTCACAGATTGGAAAGAGTCATCATAAACTCTCTTCAGACTGATCTGCAACTCAATCAAAAAGATTTATATTCTGTAAATATTACATTTTATTCACAAATTTTTGAAATACTACACTTTGATGTTTGGAGGGACGAAAGGACTCTCTCTGATTAGGCAACCACAAGGAGATGATGGACAGAGCGCTGAAACTTTTCAGACACTCACCCCCAGTCACAGATCTGGGTTGAATCCTTCATCGTTAATTAGCTCACTTTGCCACCCCAGTTCAGACAATGGATTTAACCCAGATCTCTTGACCTGGGGTGAAAGTATGATTTTTTTCAGCTTTCAGTCCATCATTGGTTTGCTTAGCACATCTCTCTGAGTAAGGCAACACAAAAAGCTGTGAACTACCAGTGCCCTGGGGATGTGAAGAACAGGCGAGTGAGCAGCTAAACTGTAGAGAGAATGAGCAGATGGTGTGCTACTGTCTCAGTGTGAGCTCAGATAGTGACCAGGAGGCCCAGGGCCCGAGCTACGACTATAACTATCGTGACAACTGGTACCCCCCCAAGGTTACTTTCCTTTTTTAGGGGAAGGCCATTGGAGACCACCACGAGGACGAGGTGGCAACTGGCCAAGAGGACCATCGAGAGGCCAGCAGAATCCACCGAGTACGAATTGGGACAGAGGCAGAGGCTCGACCCCCAAACAGGTCCGGTTTCAACAGGAGAACCATGGGGAGATCTCCACAAGGCGAAAAGTGTACAGATGGTAGAGCCCAGCAATAATCCAGTGGTCAACATTTCTTCATATAATCTGAACACAGACAAACAAGCTGTCCTTTCAAAGGGTCTGTCGTTTGTTCCAACGGCTCATCCAAATACATTTAATCTTAAGACAGAACTTCATGGTTTTTTCCGTAAGATCCGTCTTAGGTATTTTTCAGGAACACTGAAGATAACCCCTCCAAGTCCTTTACTGGATTAAGGCCTCCATCCAAGTTTGTTCCGCCTGCCAATGCTATGAGTAGTAGGATTTTGGCATACGAGAGCATGGTACTGAATGATGTCAACACCTTGCTTTTGACATACAAACACACCATACCCAACACCAGCAAGTCTGAAAAAGCGGCACTCCTAACCCTCAAAAACAACAAGGACATTGTGATCAAATCCGCCGACAAGGGGGGAGCCATAGTGGTACAAGACACCACCGCATATAAGTCGGAGATCCTAAGACAGTTGCAAGATGGTGTCAGCTATTCCCTACTTAAGTCCGATCCCACCAAGGACTTGATGGGCGAAATTCACCAAATCACTTTTGATGCTTTGAATTTTGGTTTTTTAAGCAAGTTAGAATTTGATTACCTGAATCAGAAATGCCCACGACTACCTACCATCTACACCCTACCGAAGATACATAAAGACATACTTCATCCACCCGGGCGCCCAATTGTATCTGGTTGTGGTTCGTTATTGGAACCTCTATGTAAGTACATAGACTTCTTTCTAAAACCAATAGCCGAGGAAACAGAAACGTACCTTCGTGACACTATGCAAGTCATTACAATGATTGACCAACAACCATTCAACTCTAGTGAACAAATACTTGTCACCTGTGATATTGTTTCACTATACACTAGCATTCCGCAGGATCCAGCATTGGCGGTTATGCGAGAAGTTTTGAATTCTAGACCAGCACCAATGAGGGTACCTACTGACTTCATTATATCCCTTTTGACTATCGCTATGAAGAAGAATTTCTTCTATTTTCAAGGAAAGTATTATGTACAGACGAAAGGAGTTGCTATGGGGGCTGCCTTTGCCCCAGATCTAGCGATCTTTTACATGGACAATTTTGAAAAGCGTTTTGTTCTCAATAACAACCCCTTCTCGGCACATATTAATCTATGGAAGAGATATATCGATGATATATTAATAATCTGGAATGGCAAAACTATTCAACTCAATTTGTTCCATGAATGGCTCAATCGGTGTGATCAGGATATCCAGTTTACTATCCAGTTCAATACACAGGAGATACCCTTTCTTGATCTGAAAATCTTCAGCGAGGATGATAAACTTGTCACCACCCTATACAGGAAACCAACCGAAAGAAATTCCCTACTGAGGTATAGCAGCTACCACCCACGTGGCCTGCGTGACAATCTTCCAGTAGGCCAGTTCCTGCGGATCCGCAGGAACTGCACAAAGCGAACAGATTACACAGCAGAGTCTGAGGACCTAAGTGCCAGATTAATCGCTAGGGGCTACCCGAAGCGCTTGGTGAAGAGGGCCCAGAAGAGGGCCTGGTATAACCCACGGGACACTTTGCTCTTAACTAAAGATCCTGCCACATCGCTTCAGAACAACAAGATGATATGTGTCACAACATTCTCTACTAGAAGTAATGCCGTGAAAAAGATCATTAACAAACACTGGAGTCTTGTATCTACTGAGATTGACCAACCGAACTTACCTATGCACTCCTTTAGAAAGGCCATGAGCATTAAGGACCATGTGGTACATTCCTTTCTTGAGGACCCAGTTGAACCGACTATCCAGTCACTCTGGAATTTACCACCAGTGATAGGCCATTTCAAGTGCGGGTCATGTAAAGCATGCCCCACCACAATCCAATCTAAGAAGTTTGTCTATAAACATCAGACTATTACATTGCAATCCCATACAAACTGCAATTCTATTAACGTTATTTATGGGATCCTCTGCCCCTGTGGCCAATTATATATTGGCCAGACACAGCAAAAAATTAAAGCGAGAATTCTTCAGCACCAGAGCAGAATAAGATGTAATGTGACGGGTGCACCCCTAGTTGAACACTTTCATCAATTGGGACACAGCCCTGATCAAATGCAATGGATTGTTTTGGAAAAAACCGAACTGGGCCCCAGGGGAGGCAATATATCCTCGATCCTGACCATCAGAGAGTCCAAATGGATGATTCGCTTTGATACTATTAACATGGGTTTGAACGAACAAGATCCCAGCAATGCTCAATTAGCCGTTCTCAGTAACTAGGGAATATTGTTCATGATTTTTCTGTTTCATCCAGCTCTTATTCTAGTCTGTTGTCAATGTCATCTTTGAAGCCTTTGTAAGATTGACCGTTTGAAGCATGTGATTTATGTACGCAATGTTCATATGTAAATTTGAGCTTTTTTCTAATAATTCACCTATCCAAGATGCCTTCACGTTATCTTCTTCAGTATAATGGGACAATGTTCAGTCACATAAGCCAACATGCATGTTAAAATCAATACACATCTAGATGTTTCTCTTTATATTTCGTCATGTACTGTATTATGTATATTTGTACGATTTATTTCAAAGTATTTCCTCTCTGTCACACAACCATTTGGCTGTTTACGCACATGAACCCGTTTTGATCATTCATGTCGAGTGGCACAATCTAAGGCTTGGAGATTACTTAAACAATTTACAATCACTACTCGTGTTATTTAATAACATGTTGTAGCCCCTTATCTTTGCCCACCCAATTATTCATCACCCTTATATTTTATCAATATAGCTCAGCTAATCCTTAGCTCCTTCCCCCAATAAACTACTCGGGTTGTCTTTCTTCTATTACACCCGCGCGGGCAGCATCTAGCGGCTGCGCCCGGTTTAACGTCCCGCGGTGCGTCGCGTTCTCCTTATGAGCGCGTTTCCCCACGGGTCCAGTGCTTTGTCAGAAACCCCGAGCACCGCATTCATAGATGCCGTTTAAGGTATGGGAGCTCCCTTTTTTATTCTTCCGTTGACCCTTCATGCTGAGAATGCGACCCAAGGTTCAATTTGTGGCTCTTTCCCTCACTTTGTATTATAACACTTTTATTTTCTTTCTTGTTTTAGTATATGATATTTTCTTCCCTTTTTCTTTTCAATTTTGGATGTGATGCTTCTCTACCACGCATGGCATTGATTGAGATTCCGGATAGGTTTTCTTATGATAGGCTTGAACATTTGTCGTCTTCCCTATTGACGTACAGTTAAATGACAGATTGCACGTACCACCACGCTTCACGGTGTTGACTATCCCCCCATTGATTGATCATTATTCTCTTGATGATAGATTAGGGGACCGGGTCCTTGTTGCTCTATATCCTCTAGGTTTGGATTACCATGTGTTTTTTTTTAAAATAGTACTCTTTTCATTTTATTTATAGAGGCCGATTCCCCAGTGATTAATTTCACTCAACATACCGATCTACGTCACGGCGTGTGATGATGGAGTAATCAATACCTCCTTTGTGATTTTATCAATACTAGTAAGTTCACATCTATATTCAGTCGTACCATATGAATCCATTTAGCTGATTCCTGGATCATCACAATGACACCCTTAATTCGTTATAGGTGTTTCTTCACTCTCACCCGTCTTTGGAGTCTACCAGCCCGTGCGCCTTTGGACGCCAAGCTGACAGTGACTATATGTCCGTTCTCTAACATGGTAACTATGGTGATGCCTTCCCACACCCAGTCTTCCTCAATAATCCATTTGGGGACTCGATACTATCTTTAATACCTACCTAATGTCTTTATAGGTGCCTACCCTTCTTGTTTCACCGTCCCCTTTGTCCTGAAGAAGACCCCACCCGTAAGGACTGAATCAACCTACCTATGCCTAGGGGTCGAAACGTCGACATATGACTATGCCAGTACTTTCAATAGTGCAATGAGCACTGTGTTTTTTCATTTGTATATGGTTTTTGTCAAAACATCTTATCTTTCATGAATGAATTTCATCCTGACTATTTGGCACGATATTAATGTGCCCAGCAATTGAGTTGTACTATTGTTATAAATATATGTATGTCACTTATCCCATTACCTTACCCAACTCGTCACTCCCTTCCCTTTTCCCGTGGCACCCTGCACTTTTTGATTAATGTGAATTTATTCACACATTCATGTGTTCTATCCAGGTGTGATTAAATAACACTTCGATATGCCTCAATTGTTGCAATACTTATTTTGTTGATTTTGTTCAGGCTTTAAAAGCACGCATGTTCTGGGACCATTTCCTTTCTACTGCACACAGGTGCAGCAGCCATTCTGTTTAATCTGGCACAATGTTATAACCAAGATTAGGATTATAAACAAAATGCCAAGAGGCCAATTGGAAAATGGGCCTCTCTGAAGGGTCACCCACCTTGTTTTTGTTAGCTTTAGGTCTCTGAGCACTTCACCACTGCTAACCAGTGCTTAAGTGCATGTGCTCTCTCCTCTAAACATGGTTTCACTGATTAATCCACATTGGTATATTTAATGTATCTGTAAACCCCTAGTAGACTGCACTATCTGTGCCCAGGGCCTGTAAATTAAATGCTGCTAGTGGGCCTGCAGCACTGACTGTGCCACTTCCACAAGTAGCCCTTTAAACATGGCTCAGGCCTGCCACTGCAGATTCTGTGTGGTCAGTGTAGAATACAATGCCCTTAAAACCCCTTTTGTCACGTATAAGGCCCCCAAAGGTAGGCCCTAGTTAGCCAATAGGTCAGGGTGTTGTGTAAGTAAAAGGTAGGACATGTACTTTTAAGTTTTACATGTCTTGATAGTGAAAAACACCTACATTTGTTTTTCACTACTGAGGGGCCTACCCCTCTCATAGGTTAATATTGATAATTACTTATCACAGTTTTAAGCTGTAATTCTGATTGGGAAGGAGTAGCTCTGTCATGTTTAATATCATTTCAATAGTAATGATAAATCCTCTTAGCTGGAAAAGTTGGATTTAACTTTAGTTGTTTAGAAATGCCACTTTTAGAAAGATTATCAAACAGACAGAAGTTCTTATTGGAAAAGATATGTATAGCTTATATATTAAATAGGCGCAATTTCATAATACAACTGTAGTAGGATGCTGATAGTGAAGACCAACAAAAATTACTACACACTCATTTTAGCATACATATGTATAGGCTGTCTTTAATGCATATAAATGTACACAGCACATTGTGTCCCACATGAACGGAACCAAACCTTTTATCCAACCTCTTTGATTGTAAAGAGGGCTTGCGCTCAAATGTTACTGTACATTTATTGTTTATGTGATATTTGGAAACCTTTCTTGCTTTAATACTTGTTTATTTTGACTGTATTGCCATTTTTTGTGTTTTTTTTTGGTTTCCTTCACGTGGGACACCCTGCACCGTCTGCATCTCTATGCATGAATACAACAATTTTAAGGATGTATTTGTTCCAAAATAAAAATATTGGAATTGGTATTGGATAATGTTAAAAGCCCTGTTTCCTATTGAGTAGGGTTGCCTTTGTTGTTAGATGCCCATTCTCTGCTCTTAAAGCTCTGTGTCTGCAGCCTCTCTCTAATACCCGTCTGTGGTGGGGGACAGCTGGACTTTGTACATTCCTTCTAGACAGCCACACACAAAGGAAAGGTAGGTGTGACTGCATGCCCATCTGCATCCTGATGGCTCATCCTGGGCAGGATGGGAGGGGGGAGCTAACACTTACACCTGAATGAGCAGTGTCCTGTCCCCACACAAAGGATTGATTTTAATCCTGTAGTGATTCTGGAGCCAGGACTGGGAAGGGAGGACCTCTGCCCACTTCAAAGCCTCTCTTTGAAGTCACCTCCAATTCAAGGCCCAAGTGGGTAAAAGTATTCGGTCTCTGACCCCAACAAATCAGGTGCTTCTGGACCTGTAAAGAAACTCTGCGAAGAAGAAAGACTGTTGTACTGCTACAAGGACTGCCGCTCTTCTGGACTGCTGCTCTGGAAGAACTGCGTTTCTGTTGTACTGACCTGCTGCTGTTACCCTCTGGCCTTGCTAAGGAAGAACCAGACACTTGTTTGAACCCAGAGTGATCGCCAAGGGCATGCTGGTTTGCCTCCTGTTTTGAGACTTAGGGATATCAAAGTCTCACCTCCTGTTCCTGTGCCTGGTCCATTGGAAATAGAACCAGGTGCTTGCTCCAGTGGAACCGACGCACCCTCTGCTGTGTGAAGCACAATTGATGAATCGCTGCTGTTGTGGAAACAGACCCAGGGCATCACGTTTGGAACCAGCGCATCGCCTAAAGACCCGATGCATCAGAACTGCCCCATTGCCACCACTGCAGTGTGAGAAGATCGACGCATCCCCTTGACTGCGTGGAGAAACCGAGTACATCGGCTTTGGAACCAACACATCTCTGTTTCTGCACTACCTCTTTGGAACCAGCGCATCACCATCCATGCATGGAGAAAATCAACTCATCACCTTGAATACAGGGATCGACATCAACGTATCGCTCAGCTGCATCCCGCATCTCCCTGTTGCGACCAGGATCAAGGTACTTTGTTCAGCGGGCCTTGCGTGGTTCCTGTATCCAGCCCATGCTCCATCGCGGTCACCCTGAACTCTTGACTTTGCACTGGTCCAGCGTGACCAAATAACCTCTGTGGGCACTTATTGCTTCTCCAAATTGTTTTTACATTAAATCTTTAAAAAATCATATCTCAACATCGACTTATTGGAGGTTGTCATTCTGGTCTTGTTTTATTTCTAAAATCATAATCTATTTTTCTAAAGTGCTGCAAAAATACTTTACACATTGCCTCTTAAGATAAGCCTGACTGCTCTGGGCCAAGCAACCAGAGGGTGACCACAGAATTATTTATGGTATGCACTTGACTTAATATGACTAGGATTGCGGTGACTGCTCGGACAGGGGGCATACCTCTGCCAAGCAGAAACCCAATTTCTAACAAGGCCACATAAGGTGACATCTTTATCTTTGAAGGCTAAAACAACTACTGAAGAGCACACTTTTAAAGACTTGTGGATGCTGTTTAGTTACAGTTTTCGTGAACTTAATCACTGCCCTTCATCTTGGGATGTTTCCCTTGGAAGGAGATGACAGGAATGGACAATCAAAAGAATTTATAAGACTCTTACAATCTTAGCGCACCTTGCAAGTACTAGACTCAGCTATGACATTAGTAATTGAGAGAAAGTTAAGACCTCCATTAATTGTATATCTGCTTGGTTTTATGACCTAAAAATTCCAAATGGCAACCACAGTCTGCATTTTACACAATCCTGCTGAAACAGCGCCAGCCTTGGTCTTAATCAGATCCATTTGTGAAACTCCATCTCCTGCCTCTTAAATTTCCTTTTTATTGTTGTGACCAAAATGGCAAGACATGAACTTCTGAAAGTGAATGAAAGCTCAAGACACTTTTAAATATCATTGTCATGCTCCCTGAAGGGCATTAGATATTTCAAATGAAGACTGCTAGGAATGCATGTTATGCCATTCTTTAAATGACTTTCTAGGTACAGACTTTTTTGTGGAAACATTATTTAAAAACAGTATCTGCATTATATGCAAGTAGCCTTTATGAAAAATAAGACAAACTACAAGCAAAAGGGACTTTTAAAAGATACTTTTAAATAGAATATAAGCATGAGTACTGTTCTGATGTCAAAGGAAGACCTATATGGGCTTCATTATGAGGCTCTTGTTAATGCCACATTATGTCTACATATCTGTGAAGTTGTGGTGTTGAAAGCTAGTGGAGTTCCTGCAGTATGTGGACCAGAATTATTATTTTCTCAATAATTCCTTATTTTTATGTGTATCCTCAGGTCCCACTTTAAGCTCCAGTTAATCTTCCCCTCCACCAGTTACCAACACCTCAGTATCAGTAACTCTGTGCAGGGAGAGCTGGTACATAGGGCGTTAGAAGTTAATCTGTGAGAATAAGTTGACCAGGTGATAAGGCACCACATTACACAAGTATTATGTCTGTCACAATTATCTACTTATTTATTTAATCCCATTGGCATTTCTTATGACAGAGTCTGGTTGGCTATGTAGACAGGAAATGGAGGGCAGATCATGTGCACAGCTTTGTGTCAGCTGGTTTTGCATTTGTTATTAGCAGGATCATGAAAACAGATAGGAGTTTGTGGCATTTGAGACTGCAATTGGTAAAATCGATTGCAGCCAAAAGATTTGCTTGCGTAAAATGAAAATATCAATGGCAAAAATGAAAAAGTATATGGGGCAGCACGTGTAGTAAACCTGGGATTGCATACAAATAGTATGCCTTTCCAACAGAGGCATAATCAAGAAAATATCTTCATTCCTCCTTATTATTTCCTCTTTCTATATGTGCTGCTTTCTGCAGCAGACATAGAGAGAGGTAAATGCCCCTAACTATAACATCCCTGTAACCTTTACTTTTTTAGTGTATTTCTAAGTTGTTTTATTCTATTCCCTAACTATGACAGCCCTGTAACCTTTGGTTTAAAAGAAAAAAAGGAGGGGTCCCAAAACGCAGGCCTTGAGGGTCCCCTGCGTTCCAGTAGCACACTGGATGCCCTGGGTGGCTTCCAGGGGACCCAGAGAGACATGGTTGTGCCGCAAGGGCTGGGTCCCGGGGGTCAAAATTGGCTCCCGGGGTCATGCAGCCCCCTCTCACATTGAATTAGGGCAGGGCCTTGGAGGATGGTATCCCTCGGACAGAAATCAGCCCCAGGAGGGGGGCCGTGCAGTCCCCCTCCCCCAATAAGTTTTATCAGGGCTGTTTTCGTCCTAATCCTCATTTCCAGACATTAAACCTCAATTGGAGATATTTACAGATATAAATATGGCAGGTGACCCCACTGAAGCCCCATTTCTCTAAAGGACAATGATGCTAACTCCTTGGCATGGCAAAGGCAAAGCAAGTGTGTTTTCTTGGCAATTCCATATTGAAAGATGATCTGAAATCCTTCATGGAGGTAACTGCATCATTGATATATTGGGGTGTAATTTGTATGCCTGTGATGAGTGGGTTCTTTGTTGTCCTGACCTGGTGAGAACAGAGTCCATTGTTCACCCTTTAAATTACAAATATACAAATCACTTGAAAGTTTTGCCCATTTGGCCCTGCCCACCTCAGTAGTGGCCTTTTGCCAGTATGGACAACTTAACAAGTGCCCCCAGCGCATTTTCTGCAGACTTTGGTGAGGAGTTCTTTATGCCGAGGAATATGAGGACATCTCCACGAAACAAATAAAGTACTTACTTCATATAGTTAAGAGAAAAGAACCTTGTTTGGTGGAGATTTACCTCTTTATAGTCTTGTTGTCTTCTCTTTAGGAGGATTTGTTAAAAACATTTGTGGAAAAAGACACTCCAGGAACAATCACATTGCCAAAATGCACACAAGCTAACATTTCATCGTGCTCCATTATGCAGCTGTATTGTAGAATATGTACTGGACATTTACCAAAGGAAGTACCACTTACTAATTAACCAATCTAATGTACTCCACTTAGGTAGATATTTAGTGCAAAGCTGTGAACTCTTGTTGGATAAAAGGGCAGATGTGGTTCCTTTATGGATGAGTAACTCACACAGCTACTGACACACTCACACAGACAATTAGACCTCCGCTCTCACATTCAGACACTCACACACCCACTGACAGACTCACTCAGGCACTGATACACCCACTCAGAGACCCACTCAGACAGTCATACACCCACTTACAGACGTACTCAGACAAGCACTCAGATACTCATGCATAAACTCAAAGACCCATACAGCCTCTCACAGATCCATTCAGACACTCGTGCACCCATTCAGAGCCCACTCAGACATGTACACCTACTCACAGACCTACTCAGATTCTCATGCACCCACTCACAGACCATACAGCCACTCATAGACCCACTCAGAAACTCCCACAGCCACTCACAGACCCACTGAGACACTCATTGAGACACTCATGCACCCACTCAGATATTCACACACACACTCACAGACCCAATCAGAAACTCATGCATTCACTCACACACTCACTCTCGAAGGTTATAGGTTACATTTAGGACTTAATGTTTTAAAAAACTTAGAAATTCACTAATTAAACCAAAGGTAGCAGGGACATTTTACTTGGAAAACAACATTCCACTCCCACACTCAATCTCAGACTTATAAAGCCACTCACATACTCACTCAAACACCCACTTGCATACTCACACACCTACTGACACATCCACACAACCACTCACACACCCATACAAACACTCACATAGCCACTCATACACCTAGAAAACCACTCCCAAGCCAGTCACATAATCACTGACAGAGCTATAGACCCATTTGCACACCCACTAACAGATCCATATGCACACTCACACACCCATACAGCCACTCACACACCCACTTATTCACCCCTACAGACACCCACATGCCCACTTAAACATTCAAAGAGTCACTCCCACTCACATACAAATACACACATTCACACAGTGGCCGGACGATTACACACTGTGCGGCCAGACTCTGGAATAAACTGCCCCAGGCTATGACGCTTCAACCAAATCTCCAGATGTTCAGAACATTTTTAAAAACTATGCTCTTCGCAACTATATAAGCCGCAGACATCTGCTCCACGTGCCACTACATTTCCAGCACCAAGACGCTTCGCCATTCAAGCGCTTTAGAAACATATAAACATAAACATAAACATAAAATATGTTAGAAATAGTATCACTCATTACATTAGTAGTACTCAAATTAAACTAATTTTACCTTTGTGGTATCTTGGTATATATGTTTAACACTAATAAACGTTTACAAAACACTCTCACTCACTGGATATCATTTGAGATGTCACCAGTGATGTCACTGACCATGTCATGAGTTATGTAATAGGTGAGATCATAAGTAGTGCATTGCAGGGGCGTAAGTTATACTTAACTTAGGTAACTATTACTGCTGGATTTCTGTGGTTCTGTAGGTAAATAGACATAATATCGAAAAAAAAATATCGAGTGGACAGAATATCGAGTTTTAAATATAGAATGGACAGAATATCGAATTGCCAAAATATAGTGGTGAAGAATATCGAAAAACAGGTAAGAAATATCGATTGCAATAATATAGAAGTAAGTAATATTGACAGTCATAATATAGTTGTTAAAAATATCGAATTTTTTATAGTGTTTTAAGTGTTAAAAGTATGTATTAATATTGTAATGTATGTTAGAATATTTTTAAAGTAATGAATTTTATGTTACTTTATTTTTGTGTAATTTAATTCCGTAGCGGGTTGTGGGTTTATAGGGGAGTAGGGTGGGAAGTAATTTAATTATAGTACATTAAATAATAATTTATAGGAATTATTAATTATTTTTAATTTAATTTTGCGTTTTACTTCTGTAGCGGGTTGTGGGTTTATAGGGGAATAGGGTGGGAAGTAATTTAATTGTTATTAGTTAATTATTAATTGGTATTGAAAATTAATTGGTTGTTGATTAATTATTAATTGGTAAATGATTTGTATTAATTGGTAATTAATTTGTATTAATTGTTTAATTGATAATTATGTTAATTGTATTCATTTAATATTTGTAGCGGGTAGTGTGTTTATAGGGGAATATGGTGGGAAGTAATAAAATTGTAAAAAATTAATTATTCAAATAATTTGTGTATATCGTTAATCAATATATTATTAATTAATGATTAATTGGTATTATTAGCATTTATTAATGTTTGTTATTGAAAAACAATTGGTTGTTAATTAATTATTAATAGGTAATTAATTAAACAAAAATATATTGGTATTTATAAATAATCAATTATTAAATCTTGTGTGATTGGTAATTAATTGTAATACTTGTTTTGGTATTAATAATTAATTATTTTTTAAAAAAATATTAATTTATTATTTTCCCTACTTTTGCACTTACTTGAGTGGGAATAGTAATTTTTACCCCTACGCTATCCAATGCTTTCCCTATTATTGCACTCTCTGGAGTGGGAATAGTAATTTTTACCCTACCGCTATCCAACGCTTTCCCTACTGTTGCACTCTCTGGAGTGGGAATAGTAATTTTTACCCTACCGCTATCCAACGCTTTCCCTACTGTTGCACTCTCTGGAGTGGGAATAGTAATTTTTATCCCTACGCTATCCAATGCTTTCCCTACTGTTGCACTCTCTGGAGTGGGAATAATAATTTTTACCCCTACGCTATCCAACGCTTTCCCTACTGTTGCACTCACTGGAGTGGGAATAGTAAATTTTACCCTCCCGCTATCCAACGCTTTCCCTACTGTTGCACTCTCTGGAGTGGGAATAGTAATTTTCATTCCTACGCTATCCAACGCTTTCCCTACTGTTGCACTCTTTGGAGTGGGAATAGAAATTTTTACCCCTACGCCATTTGACGTTTTCTCTACTGTTGTAATCACTGGAGTGGGAATAGTAAATTTTGAACTCCCGCTATCCAACGCTTTCCCTACTGTTGCACTCTCTGGAGTGGGAATAGTAATTTTTTTCCCTACGCTATCCAACGCTTTCCCTACTGTTGCACTCTCTGGAGTGGGAATAGTAGTTTTTACCCCTACGCTATCCAATGCTTTCCCTACTGTTGCACTCACTGGAGTGGGAATAGTAATTTTTAACCCTACGCTATCCAACGCTTTCCCTACTGTTGCACTCACTGGAGTGGGAATAGTAAATTTTACTCTCCCGCTATCCAACGCTTTTCCTACTGTTGCACTCTCTGGAGTGGGAATAGTAATTTTTACCCCTACGCTATCCAATACTTTCCCTATTATTGCACTCTCTGGAGTGGGAATAGTAATCTTTTCCCTCCCGCTATCCAACGCTTTCCGTACTGTTGCATTCTCTGGAGTGGGAATAGTAATTTTTACCCTCCCGCTATCCAACGCTTTCCCTACTGTTGCATTCTCTGGAGTGGGAATAGTAATTTTTACCCTACCGCTATCCAACGCTTTCCCTACTGTTGCACTCACTGGAGTGGGAATAGTAAATTTGACACTCCCGCTATCCAACGCTTTCCCTACTGTTGCACTCTCTGGAGTGGGAATAGTAATTTTTATCCCTAAACTATCCAATGCTTTCCCTACTGTTGCACTCTCTGGAGTGGGAATAGTAATTTTTACCCCTACGCTATCCAATGATTTCCCTATTATTGCACTCTCTGGAGTGGGAATAGTAATTTTTACTCTCCCGCTATCCAACGCTTTCCCTACTGTTGCATTCTCTGGAGTGGGAATAGTAATTTTTACCCTCCTGCTATCCAACGCTTTCCCTACTATTGCACTTACTGGAGTGGTAATAGTAAATTTTACCCGCCCGCTATCCTACGCAGAAAATATTGAATATTTTTAATAAATATTACGTTAATATATATGTATTAATTATTTTTTTTACTTACATTAATTATTTATTAATTTTAATTTTATTTAAGTATTTTTAAGTATGTGTCAGTTAATTATATGTATTATTTCATTAATTTTACATTACTTTTAAAACATTTAAAAAATTCGATATTTTGACTAACTATATTATTTACAACGATATTTTGGATTCTATATTTTTGTACTTTCCTGTTTGGAGATAGGGAGTCGATATTTTGGTATTCTATATTTTGGCATCGATATTTTTGTAAGTCTATCTATCTATCTATCTATCTATCTATCTATCTATCTATCTATCTATCTATCTATCTATCTATCTATCTATCTATCTATCTATCTATCTATCTATCTATCTATCTATCTATCTATCTATCTATCTATCTATCTATCTATCTATCTATCTATCTATCTATCTATCTATCCATCTATCTATCTATCTATCTATCTATCTATCTATCTGTCTATCTATCTAATCTCTCTATCTCTCTCTCTCTCTCTCTCTCTCTCTCTCTATATATATATATATATATATATATATATATATATATATATATATATATATATATATATCTTACGACCGCCAGTAGGTAGTTATAGTTAGGACCTATTATCCATAGGAAAATCGTAACATTCTTTTCCCAATAAGTTTGGCGTCAGTTGACGAATCTTCACGCAATTTTCAAAACTCTTGGGGCGCTCCGGTCAGTTCCTATCTTAAAAGTTTTGCGGTGATTCGGCAAGCGGGGGCCGAGAAAAAAAGGGGGGCCCAAAACGTGTTTTCTCCATGTTAATTCCCATAGGAAACTTTAGACACGGCTACAGCCCAAACTGCTGAACGGAACTACACCAAATTTGGCGAAAAGGTAGCCCTTGGTTCAGAAAGATCCCTTTTTGTTAAATGGTGTAAATCCGTTCAGTAGTTCATGAGAAATTAGAAAATGAGAAAGTTTCAATATCTGGGCGGAGCCTAACGACACATCTCATCATGAGATCTGATTGGCTGTCAGCACTTCATCCTGGAATTGCTGGCAGCCATCTTGGGAGCAATATACATGATAGTACCCCATTGAAATGCATTGTAGTGAATCAAAGATTTTAAGGGTTACCAAAAGGAGAACTATAAATGGTGATAACAGACTATAGTTACATTAGAATTCATTTGTTGATGGTACCATACTAATTTCAGGAATTGTGGTGTGTTATAAGGTGATTTTACCCTGTGAAAAACATTCTGCTGGGATATCATGAATCATGTTTGAGAGAAAACTGAAGCTAAAATGAGAGCATATTTTCTGTAAATTCACATTATCTTTCTCAGTAATGTGAGAATGAAGTCTGTCATTCTCAGTAAATCATGTACATCCAACAAGGGCAGAGACTGTCAGTTGATTCCTTTGTGTTCTACTGCAGCTTCCCAGAGTGTTCTAAAGAACAACTAGAGCGCTAACAGGCTTACTTATGACAAAATGATGGCACACCTGAAGCCATCTTGATTGGAATAAACTGGTAACTCTTAAAACATTTAATTTCAAAAGGAACAAAATGAGGTGGTTCATTTTGTCATAGAAATTATGGTTAGTGCTGCAGAAAGAAAAACTAGGACATGTTTCAAGTGTGATCTCAAATATCTTCCTGTTATATTTCAACAGGAGCAGCCTGTCAGTTGATGCATTTGTGTTCTGCTGCAGCTTCCCAGAGTGTTCTAAAGAACAACTAGAGCGCTAACAGTCTTACTTATGACTAAATTATGGCACACCTGAAGCTAAATTATGGCACACCTGAAGCCATCTTGATTGGAATAAACTGGTAACTCGTAAAACATTTAATTTAAAAAGGAACAACATGAGGGGGTTCATTTTGTCAAAGAAATTATGGTTAGTGCTGTAGAAAGAAAAATTAGGACATGTTTTAAGTGAGATCTCAAATATCTTCCTGTTAACAGGAGCAGCCTGTCAGTTAATGCCTTTGTGTTCTACTGCAACTTCCCAGAGTGTTCTAAAGAACAACTAGAGAGCACAAAATGATGGCACACCTGAAGCCATCTTGATTGGAATAGACTGGTAACACTTAAAACATTTAATTTAAAAAGGATCAAAATGAGGGGGTTCATTTTGCCATAGAAATTATGTTTAGAGCTGCAAAAAGAAAATGTAGGGCATGTTTTAAGTGAGATCTCAAATCCTCTTCTATTTCATTAGAAAATTCTGACATGCAGACTGAAACAATCACTTTCAAAACCAGCAGTAGACTTCCAGTTAACTCCCTGATGAGCAGTAGCTTTACTACAGTGATCTAATGAACAACTAGAGTGCTAACATTCTGAATTTATGGCAAATGTGTGACACATCTGAAGGCCTTCTTGATGGAATCAAAGTAAAAAACTGAAAGCATTTCCTACTGAGGAGACTGCAGTAAATGAGGAAATTAGGAAACTTCATAACAAATAAGTCTCCCAAGATGGCCACCAGAGAAAAAAGAGCCCAAATGTAGCACACATATCACCCACATGTAGCCCACAAATAGCCCAATGGCAGAAGTGTGCAAAATACTTTTGATTTTAAATTTTTCTGCAGTTTTATATAGTGCAGACTGGTCAGGTATTGGAGCGTTACATCTTACTTGGACCCCTTATTGCGTATTTTGCACAAAGTACATGAGATTGATCTTGCAAAACATTGAACTTGCTCTGAACCGGGCTTTGTAACACCCGTTTTTACCTACTGGTTCTAGTTAATTCTCACTGTATTGTATTAGGAAAGAGAATTTACTGTTTTCATGTACACATTTGTGATCTATGTTTCTAAATCAGATGAAATAAAGTGTACTTAATTCTATGGCAGGACGGAGGCGAGGATTATGTATATCTTTCCTCACTTTATTTGCATAGCAGTTCAACTATAGTCCAATCATATCACAATCCATCGTATATAATATCGTGATGTCCCTTCTGCTTCCTCTTTCTTCACTGCTCGTCAGTTAAGTGCATTCCTTCCATTCTTGGCTTAATCAGACGTTGTTGCTGTTTGTATAGCAGTTTCTTGAGCACGTTATTAGCATTATTGCCTTGGTATTGTTTCATATTCCCTGCGCAGCAGGCTCTTGCCCGAGAGCGTTCTCCCCCTCGCAGTTTCTCCTGCTGTGCACTTTGCGCGCATTCTGTCAGGCGCATCTGGTCTGAGCGAGGCAGCTCCGTCGAGCGCTCCCGCCGGTCTTTACACACGTTTGGGAATCCGGTCACTTCTTTAGTGCCCGCTTGATTTCCGATCAACCCTCACCTAATTTTGACACCGCTACGCGGTAATTTCCCCACACGGCCACGTTAGTGACCAATGCCACCTGGTGGTGGTAATTGGTATTGCGCCTCAGTCTATTCTCATAACAGCTTGGGGGACAGCCCAGCTGTTGGAGCACCAGCGAGGGGTTTGCCTTAAGGATATTAAGGGCATTTGTTCTGTGCTCACACCCTCTGCTATCATGTCTTCTCCAAAAGACAATTTTTACTCCTCCTACCAGGAAGTGGAGGAGGAATGGCCCCCAACTTCTCCCTCCAGCAGTGGACCAAGCCCTCTCTCTGGCTATTTCTAGGGCGCTGGCTCCTCTTAGGGATCAGGTTGATAAGCTGGCGAAAAGCATCCCTGGGGTGTTCAGTCACCCAGATCTGGTGGTGGCGGGTCCCAATAGCTCCCAGATTGGGAATAAAAGGGCCGTTAAGCATAACGCGGGGCACTTGGAAGGATTTGGTAAACTTACGGAGACCTTCCTCAAGAACGTGCGAATGCTAAAACATTCACCCTGCCGGGAGGAGGAGGAGTCCGGAGAAAATTGCGACGCTGTCACCTCTATTGTAGACCCCAACGGCGGGTTTCCCTTAGAGGGAGAGGGTGTATCGGAGGACGATTTCTCCTCCGATGAGGATAAGGACTCAGGGCGTCCCTGGCATCCAGAGTCCCACTCCTTTCAGTCCTGGGTTGGGGACAGGGTCCACTCGGACATGTTCGAGCCTACCCAAATGAACCATCCTAGGTCGGCGGAGTGAACCCCTGACACCAAAGTGGCAGAGTATGTGGTGGGGAAAATCCATCAACCCCTTGAAAGGGAGGTCAGGAATAGGATGAGGGGAGAATGCCCCAGGCCTCCTCTGAAGGGGAAGGTGGCACACACGCCTGAAATTGATGAGAAACTATTTACCTTTTTCTTCAAGTATATGAGGGATCCCAAGAAAGGAATTGATAGGTCTTGGCCGTGGTAGGGCCCTTGACCCAAATTATTCAATTGGCAGAGTGTTCAAAAGAGTCAGGATCCCCTTTGTCCATGGATATTGTGGCTGGTTGGGTGCACTACCCTAAACCCTAAAACCCTACCCCCTCCACTACTCAAACACCACTGCACTACCCAAACCCTAAAACACTACCCCCAGCACGACACTCTACACTACCCAAACATAACTGCACTACCCTAAACCCTATAACACTACTACCAGCACGACTCCCTACTCTACCCAAACACCACTGCACTACCCTAAACCCTAAATCTACCCCAGCACAACCCCCTACACTACACAAACACCACTGCACTACCCTAAACCCTAAAACACTACCCCCAATACGACCCCTTCACTACACAAACACCACTGCACTGCCTTAAACCCTAAAACACTACCACAGCACGACCCCCTACACTACAGAAACACCACTGCACTACCCTAAACACTAAATCTACCCCCAGCATGACCCCTATACCACACAAACACCACTGCACTACCTTAAACCCTAAAACACTAAGCCCAGCACAACCCCCTTCACAATCTAAACATAACTGCACTACCCTAAACCCTAAAACACTACCCCAGCACGACCCCTTTCACTACCCAAACACCACTGCACGACCCTAAACCCTAAAACACGACCCCCTACACTACACAAACAACTCTGCACTACCCTAAACCCTAAAACACTAGAACCCAGCACAACCCCCTACAGTACACAAACACCACTGCACTACCCTAAACCCTGAAACACTACCCCCTACACTACACAAACACCACTCCACTACCCTAAACCCTAAAACACTACCCCAGCACGACTCCCTACACTACCCAAACACCACTGCACTACCCTAAACCCTAAATCTACCCCCAGCATGACCCCCTACACTACCCAAACACCACTACACTACCCTAAACCATAAAACTCTTCCCCCAGCATGACCCCATACTACACAAACACCACTGCACTACCCTAAACCTTAACACACTACCACCAGCATGACCCCCTACACTACCCATTCACCACTGCACTACCCTAAACCCTAAAACACTACCCCCAGCACAACCCCCTACACTACTGCACTAGCCTAAACCCTAAAACACTACCCCAGCACTACCCCTACACTACCCAAACACCACTGCACTACCCTAAACCCTAAAACACTTCCCCCAGCATGACCCCCTACACTACCCAAACACCACTGCACTACCCTAAACCCTAGAAAAAAAACACCCCATGCCCCATCCCCCTTACCTCTCACTCCTCATGGTTCCTCTCTCCTCGTGGTTCCTGCTTCACGCCGACTCTGAGGGGCGGTGCATGTAGTTGTGAGGAAACGGAACAGCCTCTGTTTCCGTACAACAACATGGATCGTCTACATGTTTTTTAGAACGCATGGTCATTTACCATACATACCTTTACAACAAAATTTGTTGTAAAGGCATGTGTGGTAAATGACCATGCTTTCTAAAAAAAATGTGTAGTAATGACTTTGCGATGTACAACGCATGCATGGTAATGCATGCGTTGTAATAGTATTGCGAAGTAAAAAAGTCGTTGTAACGGCTGTTTACCGATCGAAGCTGGCCCCTGTTCTTCAGTGAGATGTTTATTTGATTAATTAGGAGGAAGGAATGTGTTTTTTTTACCAAAAAGTGTATTCCCAGCTGTTGTATTGTGAAAGTGTCCACGTGGCCTGGTTTCACTTCCGGTGAGAAAGTGGAAGAGTCTGTGTGGATCTAAAAGAGTTCTGTTGTTGGACGGGGCCGGCGCGAAACGTCATCAGAAAACATAGCTAATGAAAAGCGTCCTCCCTGAAGTGTGGAGCAGTGCCATGAGAGGTCAACAAGTGTGCTTCCCACCGCAGTATGACGTACCGCGTGACCCATGTGCCGCCTCCAGGGTACGGGAGGCAGACGCAGCATCGCAGGTCCTCTTGAAGACTGTTGTAGCACTAATTCTACATTTTGGTACTAGGGCATTTTAACTTTGTTGTTCCTGCCAGATACAAAGAGAAGATCCTGTGTTATTCAGTGCCCTCGTTACCTTTTTTGTGGGTTGTGGTGCTTGTCACTTCCCTGCCCCGCCGGTGCACACGACTGGGCACCCCACCTCGTGTGCCATCTGCAGGGCCTCTGCCATCGGATCACTGGTTTCGGTTTCTGGAGTGGCAACATAAACAGTTGCTCCCAAAGGACTAGCCTGAACACTTAGGTGAATATCCCCTGCACCAGCATTCCACAGGAATTATTTCCTAGCTCTCCCACGTCGACGAGGACATCATAATAGCACGTCTCAGCTCGTGACACCGTATGACGTCATCGGAGCACAAGAGGACCTCGTCGGCGTGCTGACGTCGGTTCCACCCATTTTTTCTGTGCAACCGAGGCAAACAGGTGGACCGAGACATTTTCACATGTATACATTGTATAATTATATATATCTTCACTGAAAAAACTGTAGGGTTCAGGCATGTTATAGTTAGAAATCAGCATTTAAAAAACCTTAGAAATTCAATGAAAAAAACATGGGTTTCAGGGGATTTATAGTTAGTTGGACATTTCACTCGTACAAAACCATAGAAATTCCCCCGTTATAGTTAGTTCAGCTAACTATAACTCGCGCGCCTGCAATGCACTGCTGATGACGTCACATATTATATCACTCATGACATGGTCAGTGACATCACTCATGACATCACTGATGACATCTCAAATGACATCACTGATGACATCATCCAGTGAATGTGTGTTTTTCTGAAAATTAAATATGTTTTATATATGTATCTCTCAAGGTCGATGGAAGAATAAATGGGTATATAAGTGTCTAAATGGATGATTATTTTTTGTAAAATTGATTGTATAATTGACTGATTAAGTGTATCTTAGTGAATACATGGGTTAGTGAGTAATGTTTAAATATGTAAATATCTGTATCAGTTTCTCACATTGTGTATAAGTGACTGCATGATTTGGTGAGTAGCTACATGAGTGTCTATATGGGTTATTAGTTGGTTTTTTGAGTATCAGTATGAGTGTCTGTATTGTTCGGTGGGAGGTATTACTTAGTGCATAGATGCATGAATGAGTGACTCACTGTTTGTATGTGTTGAAGACAGCATGTGTTCAGGACTGTATAGGTGGATGCGTGTGTGTATGTTTGTGTTAGTGAGTGAATGACTGTCTCAATAGTGTCTTTATGAGTAACTACATCTGTTTTAAACTAGTATATGTGAGTATTGGTGTATATAAGTGAGTATATGTGAGAGTGAGAGATTGGAAGAGTTCCTGTACAAATAAGTAGGTGTTTCTATAAGTGAATATTTAAGAGAGTAAGTATGTGTAAGCTTCTGTAGAAGTAAGTGTGATAGTGTGTGTATAACTGTATATGCAAGTAAATGGATGTTTGATACTTTGTTTGCATGTGTGACTGTGTGTGAGTAACTCTATGGATGAGTGGCAGTTTGTAACAGGATGTATAGGTATATGAGTACAAATGACGAGTGAGTATATGTATGAGTAACTGTATAGGGGCTGTTGGTGAATGAGTGGATGTGTGTGTAGATCTTGGAATTACTGAATAGGTGTGTTGTCACTGGTATTGGTATGTCCATTGTTTTGAAAATGTTTGTTTGTATTTTTGAGTGTGTGTATCAAAGGTTATGTTAGGGTGAGAGGAGGTCTGCCACTCTATAATAAGGATGATGTCATGAGTGATGTCATCAGTGATGTCATTTGAGATGTCATCAGTGATGTCATGAGTGATGTCACTGACCATGTCATGAGTGATGTAATATGTGACGTCATCAGCAGTGCATTGCGGGCGCTCAAGTTATAGTTAGCTGAACTAACTATAACGAGGGAATTTCTATGGTTTTGTATGAGTGAAATGTCCAACTAACTAAAACGCCCCTGAAACCTATGTTTTTTTCAGTGAATATATATATATATATATATATATAGAAATGTACTACCTACTGGCAGCTGCCTATAGGTTTTTATAGTTAGAACCATGTTTTGATAGGAAAAGCATTTTTTTTACTTGGCTATAACTTTGGTGTTGTTTGGCGAATCTTCATAACATTTTCCACCAAAATGTGTCAAGATAGGTTCTGTATGTCATGAAAAGTTTGGAGGTGAGCCATGCAGTGGGGACTGAGCAATAGGGGTGCAAAAAAATGGAGCATTTGTAATGTTAATTGCCATAGGAACGTGTTGTCAAACCTACAGCCAGAACTGCTGGATGGAATTACACCAAATTTGGGAGAAAGGTAGATGTTGTTAGGCAGATTGTGGTTTTTGTTATTTGGTGCAAATCTGTTTAGTATTTCTTGATAAATGTAAGTTGAAAATTATAGTAATATCTTTGGCCGCTGATATTTCACAGTGATTAATCTCAAATGTGCACGCCAACAGGAATGTTGTGATTGGCTGGACGCAACCTGAACAGAAAGTTGTGGCTGCCATTTTATCAATCGAGAATGGTTCCCGGAGCTGAAAAGTTCTGTGACATGTGTGTCAGGGTGGAGGTACTCTGACCCCATGTTTGAGAAATGGGGGTGTGAGTGACACAAGTTATGTGTACAAAATAGCTTTTTTAATCATGTTTGATATTTGCAATGACTATGAGACTGCCTGTGCGGCCCCCGTGTCCTGTTGTGGGGACATTGGGTCTATAGGGGCGACACCCTGAATATTGGTAGAAATATAAAACAAAAGTATCTATTTCTATATAAATACCCCCCCTGGTCACAGTCACATATCCACTCAGACACTCATACACCCACTCACATACCCACTCAGACACTAAAGTACCCACTCACAGACTCACTCAGAGACCCATGTGTATACTCACAGAAGCATTTAGAGGCTCATGCATCCACTCACAGATGCACTCAGACACTCACGTGCCTATTCACATACATAGTCAAACACTTATAAACCCACTCACAGACCCACTCAGTGACTCATGCAACCAGTCACAGACCCACTCAGTGACTCATGCAACCAGTCACAGACCCACTCAGACACTTACTCACTGACTCACCGACCCACATAGACACTCATACTTCTACTCACACACCCACTGATAGAGAGACCCACTCAGACACTTATGCACCCACTCATAGATCCAGTCACAGACTCATGTACCCACTCACATACCCACTCAGACACCCATACACCCATTTATATGCCGACTCAGAGACTTACACATCTGCTCACATACCCAGTCAGGATACTTATAAACCAACTCACAAACTCACTCAAAGATTCATGCGCTCATTCATATACACACTCAGAGACTTTTGCACCCACTTATAGACCCACTGAACAACTCATGCAGAGACTCACAGACCCACTTGGAGACTTATGTACCCACTCACATAACCCAGTGAATCAATAATACACACTGTTATAGTGATATTAAGAGATTGTTAAATGTTATATAGAGTTATTTAGATAGTGATTTATCTAGTGTGGTGGTTATAATTAATTATATAGTTGTCATTTTGTAATGTGGTGTTGGCTACTGAATTCCTGCTTTTGCTTTGTGTTTTCGCAACATATTCATGGTAATTGCAGGCACCAATGTCATCGTGACTTCCGGTGTCACCGTGAACAGGGATAATAGGTTTTAGAGATGTTTTTATAGAAACTCACTAGAAAAACAAGAGTTTGGACTGTACAGTAATAAACCCCTATTGTCAAAAATACTATCATATGTGTGCATATATTTGTTTTTCTGTCTGTAAAATCGGCGCGATCATCGCAGGTACCGACATCACAGCAACTCCCAGCATCACTGCGAACATGGAAAATAGCTTTTAGAGCTGATTTTTTATAAAAACTCACTAGAAAAACATGAGTTTGGACTGTACAGCAAAAAGCCCCTAGTGTAAAAAATACTATATTATGTGTGCATATATGTGTTTTTCAGTCTGTAAAAAAGGCACAATCTTTGCGGGTACCGACATCATTGTGACTCCCATTATCACCACAATGGTTTTTATAGAAACTCACTAGAAAAACTTGACTTTAGACAATACAGTAATAAACCCCTAGTATGTAAAATACTGTAATATGTGTGCACATATGTGTTTTACACTTTATGAAAAAGGTATGATCGTCTTGGAAAATAGATTTTAAGGATGGTTTTAAAAAAACATAGTACAAAAACATGAGTTCAAGCATCTTTTTTTTAAAGATACATGAATATAGCAATATGTGCAGAGCAATGTTTAGAATGGATTTTTTTAGTTATTATTTTTGCATGTGCTGGTGGCCGTTGAATGTCTGCCTTTGTTTTGCAATTTCGACTTATTCACAACCATCGTGACTTTGTTGTGAGGATACCTAAAAATAAAAAGAAATGATCTTTACAAAGAAAATTAACAATATTTCCGGCACTAGGGTGGCTCTGACAAGAGCCTTTGTGTTGATTGTGTGTTTATTAGAGCTACACATAAGACTGGATGGAGAGTTTCAGGTTACTTAGAAACACCATGTTGCCTTCATCTGTAAAGTGCTCTGCATCATTTCTATAAATTCCATGCATTTCAAAATGAAGATTGTTGTTATACGTACAATGATGGTCTCTGAGGAATGCAGAAATAGTTGTATTAACATGTTTCCTGGCTTTGTCAATCTGTAGGCAGAATGAATTGATGACTTTCATTTCTGTCTTTGGCATATATTAGAGTACACCAAAACAGTGTGAGAGAAAAGTGACCTCAGTTCTGCAAAGGTATCCTTCATTAGGATTTCCAGCCCTACCCCAGTTAGTGTGCCTACATAATTTCCACCACAATGCACAGTCATGAGGTGAGGAGCTCGACAATCCACAATGGTCTTAACTAGAAGCAGCAAATGATGAAACTTTAACCCTCTTTGGCCAAACCAAGTAATCTGCACATTTTGCAAACCTTAGTCCCTAACAATACCCCTGTTTTTGGCAGCCTCTTTAGCCCAATAGACATAGCAGTGGCCAACAATCCTCACTCTAAGCATTTTGAAGTGAAGGGGCATTAGAAGTCAGGAGAAGACTGGAGCTGAATGAGGTCGTTTTTCAAATGAAAAGCAGTTAAATGGAGGTGTTTTCTAATTTTTTAACGTTATATTTGATTGGAGCCTGTCAGCATGTAAGTGCATAAAATCAGGTAGTGTGTTGGATGCATTGGCAAGAAGTCCCATTAGTGGCTGTTGTTTAAAATAGGAAATGTAATAGAGACATGGTAATGCTTTTGAATCTGTGGAGTAAACCACACCTGCTGTATCTGCATTGGAGGTAGCATGGTCCTGCTCGAATGTGCTGTGAACTTGTGACCTACTGGTTCCACTGGGTTGCTACACACACTCAGCTAAGAGTATATTGGGGGCAGAGGATGTTAAAGGAACAGAACATTTTTTTAAAGTTGAGAACTTATCAGACTATTTAAGTAATGATAAACTTTAATTTCCAACTCAGGACTATATAATACGCTACTGTGCAATATTTAACATTAAAAAATGAAGCTAAAGATTGGTTTGGACTCCAATTTTTTTGTGACTACTGCGCAATAATTGCAAAATTCTTTGCTAAAACGCATAGACAGGAATATCTTTTTGAAAGAGAGGGAAAGGGTTAACAGATGCTAATCATTCACAAGTAGAAATAAAGTAGTCTAAACTGAAAGACATGACTTCATTTGTTACCTTTTTCATGATCATAGAGTGGAAAGTTGAAGAAGTTGCCATTTTATAGTTGCTTTGTATGAGAGTGGTATACCATTCTTGTGCTTAGTTTTTACAAATCCTAACAGTGTCAAAACTATCCAAAAAGAGCTAAAACAAAAATATAATCTACAAACTCAATTCTCTTACATTGCTTTTTAATCATTTGAAAAATGTACATTAGAAATTGAGATGTATATGGCATTTTGATACAAAAGGGTATCACAGTGATATGAAAAAATATATCAAATGAACTATGTCTGTGTTTATGATGTCAATACCGAATGTTTTGGAAAGCAAGAGGAATATGAATTATATGAATTAGTGCCCCTTTATTCCATTGTGTAATTTATAGAAAAATAACTGTATAGTTTTGTTGAAAGTTACAATGAGGAATGTATTTAAAACTAAGAATGTTTTAAATGTCTAAACATTATGTGCAGAATAGATACATCTATGTTATTTGCATTCTGGGAATTGTAGTACTTTAAGTCACATTATTAAACACGAGTAGTGTTGTTATGAATAAAAGATAAGAAAACGTGCTGCGCCTGTGTATGGATTATAAATGAGACTCCCGTTTTCTATTTAAATGGATATTTACATATAAATACAGATGGAAAACTTTTTTCCTATGTCCTTGTATTTATAAATAGAAATGGAAAAATACTGACCAACCGGCTTTATGGTGTCTATGTGTGCCGCTGGAAAATCAGAGTCTAAGTCACTCAGGGGCTGCGGAAAGAAATCTGAAATTGATGCCGGAATATCCTGCAGACTATTCTACTCCCTACATTACCCCGCCCTCTTGAGTCTGGGCTAATCACTCTGCTGCGAAGTGAGACTGATCTGTTTCCAGTGAGCCTCTCTACCTCACAGACAGGAGCAGGCGGGGAGTGCTTATCGACCTTGATCAAAACATCAGACACATATTGACCATGTCACAGGGTTAATGTGGCAGCTATTTCCCCCGCCTCTGGGAGACTTTCTGCTCACACCATGACGTTCGTAGTCTGTTGTCTTACCATTAGCTCATGGGAGCAGCCTATCCAGAGGCATATTTCAAAGTGCGATGAAATGTGCAAGCATAGGCGAGCAGCAAGACAGCTCAACTGTCTTTTGAGACAGCAGAGTCGCTCTCAGCATGTAAAATATGTATCGATTTCTAAACAATAAGTGTTCCATATTTCCAGAGCCCGATCTCTAATTAATCGTATTGTGAAAGCTGGAGCTAAATACAAGTGCATGAGTCTTGGTGGCCTAAAATGTCAGTCTGTGGGATCAGTATATACATTTCTTTTAATAATTATATGACAATAGGTGTATACATCAACCACAAAGGTGGTAGGTGGAGGAAATGGGAGTAGCTGATTTGTATTGACTTGAATGTTGTGGTCAATTAGTGTTAGAGAGGAGCACAGACAGGGACCCCCCCAACTTGCTTTTAGTACCTCTGGCACTGCCCTTGCTAACCCTTGTCATCACTGGTGTGTGAAAAACAGGAAGTAATCAGGAATCTTAGAGTCCTGTTTAGTTTCCTTGATTTTCACTAAGCTTTATTTTCCTAGCCGCACTGTAGGAAATAAGCGACTGTTGTGGGGCTAAGAGTGGGTGTAACCCTGTGAAGGCAAAATGATTGTGATGTCACTTCAACTACTTAGAGCACTGGGGCAAAGTAACATCCATGTACGTGAACACACATAACCAGGCTCAAGTTTCAGTTGTGGTTCACCAGCCGATGATTCACTAAATGTCCCGGTGCCTGTAAAAATTAGAGTGACCTTCTGTAATCATACTGGTGCTCATGTGAAGAGTTTCAATACCTTCAGTGCAAGTTCACACTATACAAAAAACAGCAAAAAGTGTGCATTTTCTATTTAAATAAATATAAAAAACAATGCTGCAATATCTTCTTTACTAAATGTGGATATACACATATAAAATGAGCAAAAAATGAATATGGATAAATACAGACAGAAATGTTACAAAAATAAAAACCCTAAAACCGGGATCCCTAATTATAAATTAGTATTACTTATTAGGTATGTACAAGTAAGCGTTTGTCAATGTGGTTTTTAACTTATGTGACGGGTTTGCATATGTTTAGATGGCGAGATACGGCTTTTCTGTTTGCAGATATTTATATGTGCGATGGGACTCTTAAGTCTACGTAAAGATGAAGAGAACTATATATTTTTGGAAAGAGGCCCTGAAGATGTATATCTATTATGAAGCCACAAATATGTTTACATGGTAATCTGTGTTTTTTTTAAGACTGTTGAAAATTTCATATATATGGTGAGGCTGGTGTATTTCTTTAAACATGCTAGGTTTAAAATTGAGGAGGGTTAATAGTGCAGAATGTCTCTTGAGAGTTCTTGTGCTAGCTACACTTGGTGTGTAACTTTTCTTTGAGAAATGTTGAATATATATTTTAAAAACACAAACAATATTTGAGAAATGATAGAGGTTTGTCATTCTGAAAAGGTTTTGTCTTTTGATAAAGTGAGAATTGTTGTTTTCAGTTTTACAAACTTACTGATGCATGTGCACCCTGAGTTACAGAGCAATGTATGCTCCTAGAGAGCCATGTATTCAATTATATATCAAGTATGATCTTTAGACCTTACTCACACATAGCTCAGTAGAATAGGATAGATACCCTAAAACAGGTAGTTTGATGCTGACGGAAAGACTTACATAATGAGTCACAGATATAGTCACAACTGTTATATATCTAACAGCAATGGGGTTACTTTCACAATCAGCCAGGCACTACTCAGGCACTCATCCAATCACCCAGCCACTACTCAGGCAGTCATTGAATCACACACACAATATCCACACACTTATTCAATCACCCAGGCACTTCACATGCACTCTTGCAATCACGCAGGCACTAATTATGTAGTCATTGAACTATGCAGGCACTACACATGCATTCATCAAATCACCGAAGCACTAACCATTCACTTATACAATCACCAAGGTTCTACCTATGCAGTCATTCAAACACCCTGGCACAACTCATGCACTCATCCAAATACCCACTTACAACCCATGCACTCATTGATTTACTGAGGCAAAACCAATGCACTCATCCAATTATGCAGGCAGTACCCTGCAGTGAACCTACCACCCATCCAGTACCTATGCACTTGCACAATTACTGAGACATAAAAAGGGAAAAATGCAGAAAACCGGTGAAAGAAAAAGGAGCTACTCGTAAGATGACAAAGTAATTTCTTGAAAATATATGTGGACACCTGCAAAGATTACAAAATAAGAAAAATAAAAAGCAAACTATGAGATAGAATAAGAGTGGACAAAATCTATATTACAAGAACAGAAAAGAATGTAACAAAGATGGACACACCTTAACCAGGAGACAGAAGCCGTTAAAGGAAATCAGAGCCAGGATGTTTTGTAGTAGAATGATTGTAAATCTACAGAGAAATATGAAGAAGTATAGAAAAAGGAGAGAGGCACCTAAACAGAAAGAATGAGTTGAGGGAGTAGTTGATAAGACCTTTGCTTTGAAGAGGAATCTTTTCATTTTGATTCTAAAAAGAATGAAGCCTCTTGATAAAATTATGTTGTGCATGAGGAGAAAAAACAGAAGAAAAGATTAGTGAATATAAGTAACTTTTGTACAGTTTTTAGTGGAAAATGGATGCACACTTCTACTACAGAGCCTTTCTTTAATGAAGAAAGCTATCTCCAGAATAACATATTAGTTCATGCTATTGATGAAAGAGGACGATGTTATGAAATGAAGAAAGGCACTCCTACAACGAAAGAGGTGATAGTATCCAGAAATGTAGAACAAGTTATTACAGTAGAGGTACAGGGAAGGCTTAGTCAGGCCCTACATACAAATGGAATTGTAGTAGTGTTTGTAGTATTCGTCAGTAATTCATTGATATACTAAGAACATTTCTACATATCTTTCCAAGTAGAAGTTTAAAATACAAAATAAGAACTTTACACAGATTGGATCCGTGCAAGGTTAGAAAGTAGACACATTATGAGGGACAACCACTAGCTGTTTTTTTATAAAGGAAAGTGTGCCAAAACAACTTTCATCATTTCAGGATGTAAGCTGTACACCTCTAAACAATGCAAACGTTAGCTAGGAGGCTGTACTATGTAAAAAAACCTCTTCCTTTATGTTTAGGAGAAATGAATAGAGCACTTTCGCATAGTATTTTGGCAGAGGCAAAAAAAGGTTTGTGATGATGTGCAGTTTTGTTTCTTTTGTCCAGAACAGGACTCTATGGAAAATGAAGAGTTGGTAAAAGTAGGAGTTGCAGTACAGGACACAAGTATTATAGTTGATAGTTTTAAAGAAGAGATTACAAAATTAAATACAGTGGTCTCTGAAAAACCAGAGAATGTTAGTATATATTGCCTACACACTCACTACAAGATTCAAACACAGACTGCTGACTTGTATTTAAAAAGTGAAAAAGAAAATAAAGATAACTGGCAAAACTTTGCTGTGTACTTATTTGTAGATGAACGCTTTGACTTGTCCACCCAGCAGGTTAAATGTAAGTACTCTTACAATAAATTAGAGGATAATAAAATGTCAGCTAGAGCTGTGCATGACAAGTTAGTACTGGTTCCCATTCCAGAACCACTTCAAGGTTTACATTTTATGAGTCAATTCTTTTCAAAAGTATACATTCATTTCAGGCAATAGTCTGTACACCTAAGACAAGCTACCACCAAAACAGCTGCAAAAAGGTCTAAAAGGTAGAGTAGTGTACTGGATTAGTGGTGTTTTCTCAAAATGCTCAACAGGATGCTCAATAATGTTTAATGGTAATGCTAAGACTATTAGATGAAGAGGATGTGAATATCAATTAAATATTTGGTTTAACTCATAAATGGAACCAATAATTGTGAACATTGTGAATTCACCTCTAGTACTGAAATCAATTTGGAACAATTCCTCTACTTGATGTTACCAGATTGTAAAGCTGTGGCCTTTGAAAATGTCACCAAAACATCCATCAAGACATGATCTGTCCAAACTGCAGTTCAGAACTTAGGTCTATCTTGTTACTGCCAAAGGTATGGAAAATATGTCATAGTTATGCTCCAACGATGAGAAGAAGATGGTACTAAATTAGAAAGTGAAATTACAAACTTTGTAGCTGGACAAATGTTCATTTTTTATTTTAATAACAATCCCATAACATAGTATGATTATTGATCGTACAGTGCATACATCACATTTTGACACCGTAACCCTCCCTTAGGGTAGTCTCCCATATCATATATTGGGATCTGAGTCCTTCCTCCTTGTCCCCCAGTTTGTTTCAGCTGTGAGATAACATTTGTGTCTTTTTTGTAACATAGACTGTAACTGGATCTCCCAGTCCCGTCATGGCCCCTGTATTGGCCCTCTGTAATTCTTCCATGGGGACCACATTTGTTCCCATTTGTTTGGGCACCTTCTGGCCTTATAAATCAGTTCCTCTGCTTTCTGGCACCAGTCCATATCTGCTTCCCATTCCACTACTGTCAAAGGATGTGAGGTCCCCCATTAACTTGCTATATTCCTCTTGGCCACTCCAGCTGTGAGTGCCCACCTTATCCTGGTGTGATGTGGCCATGCAACTTTGCCTTGAATCATCAGTATTAACCCCTTTGCACACATTGATACCTTCGTCCCCAGAGCCTCGGCCTTTTTCTCAGTCACCTCCTTCCAGTAACCTTGTATCACCTGACAATCCCAGAGAGAATGATAGAAGGATCCCTCCTGTTGACAGCCTCTTGCACATAGGGGTGGTTTCCAATTCCCAATTTGTGTAACAGGTTGCGCGAGGAATACATGTGATGCAGGATTTTCAATTGTATAATCCTAACTCTGGCTCAAATTGTTATGTCCATGGGGCTCTGCAGGGCCTCCACCCATTTCTCATCCTCTGTGTCTCTCACGTCCTCCTCCCAAGTCTGCTGAGCTGTCCCATCGGGTCTGGGGAATTATTTAATAATTTTTGGTATATCACCAATATTCCTTTTTCAGAAATGGGGTCAGCTAGCAGTCTATCCTTCAAAGGAGAGAAGTCAGGGAGACAGGAACCCTCTCAGATATGCTTCCCGAGCTTGCGGCCAAGATGATAATAGGGAAGTCTCTGTGCTGGAAAAAGGTCAAACTCCTGGCTAAGGGTCTCAAGTGAAAGCAAGGAACCCCCTCTCCATATATCTCCCAGGTATTCAATCCCTATCCTCTTCCAATCAGAAACCCCCTGCAGTCCGAATACCTCCCTCAGCTGTTCACTGTGCCATAGCAGGTTCATTGTCGATAACTTGGATTGCCAACCCAGGTATTTGTTGGCCTCTGTCCAACAACTCACCATCGTCTCGGTATGTGTTGGCAATCTCAATTTCTTTTTGCCTGTGTATAGGATAATGTTTTGATTCACGAACTGCATGGATGCTCGATCAACCCTGTAGGCTGACTTGTTCCAGTCCGTATATACCCAGTGATGAATTATCAGGAGCTGTGAGGCCCAGTAGTGACTCCTGATTTCCAGGATCGCTAGCCCACCTTCGTATATACCTCTTTGTAGCTTGCTCACGGCTATGCGTGATGCTCCCCCTGCCATAGCACTGATCTGAGTTCATGGGCCATTTGTGTAAAGAAGTTTGGTGGAACCCGAAATGGTTTGTTATGCAAGGTGTATAATAATCTTGGAAGGGACATCATCTTGTAAAGTGCCGCCCTGCCCTTAAGTGACAAGGGGAGGGTGCGCCAGAGTGCCACATTCGCCCAGAGGTGGAGTAATTGAGGGGTGTGGTTTGGTTGTATGAATGATTGCTCTTCTCTGGTGATAAAGATCCCCAGGTACATGAAACCCTCTAGTATTATTGGGGTCACACAACATGGTAAGCCTTGGTAGGGGTCCCGACAAGGGAAATATAAGTGACTTGTCCCAATTTATTTTGTATCCTCCATAGCTTCCGAAGAGTTACAAATATGCAGAATACATGCTATAGAAGCATGAGGTCTGGAAAAATAGAGGACTATATCATCTGCTTATAGGGAGATCCATTCCTCCCAACCGTTAGACAAGGGGATGCCCCATATCAGTCGGTCACTGCGTATCCACACTGCCAGTGGTTCCAGGGCCAAAGCAATAAGGAGGGGCGACAAAGGGCATCCCTGCCTGGTGTCCCTGCCCAACGATATAACCTTGGAGATTGCACTATTGACCCACACCCTGACTAGTGGGGCCTGATATAGCAGTCTGACCCAGGTACAGAACCTCAGGCCAAAACACTAGCTGGCTAATACAGCGAATACATATGGCCATTCTTTGCTATCAAATGCCATGGATGCATCCAATGCCATCAGTGCCGTCTGGTGGGTTGTAAACTCTTTAGTCAAGTGCATGTTCCCATACATCCTGAGCAGGTTGAGTCTAGTACTCCTACGTGGCATAAAGCCCAATTGATTTACGTGTATAATATGTGGGAGGACTGCTGTCAGTCTCATGGATAGGGCTTTCGCCAGGACCTTCCCCTCGATGTTTAGAAAGGAGATTGATCTATATGAGCTGCATTCCTCTTGAAGCTTACTTGTTTTGTGGATAACTACTATCATGGCCATTCGTTGGTCTACTCGGAGGGATCCTGCCTCCACCACAGCTAGGAACATTTCTAACATTGGCAATGAAATTTTACTTGAGAGTCCCTTAAATAACTCTATTGGCAGCCCATTGGGCCCGAGGCCTTCCGGATTGCAATAAACCCAAGGCTGCTGCTGTTTCTACCTCCGTCAATTCAGCCTCCAGAGTGTCCCTGACATCACCCAACACTGTCTGGACTGAGAATTCGTTGAAGAGTTCCTCACAGTCTGAGTATGATCTTTAACTGCCGAGCTAATAGAGCTCCTCATAATATGAGGCAAAGGTATTTGCTATTGCTGTGTTTGGGGTCTGTAAGACTCCCTTCTGGTCTCTGGCTCCCGCCAGCCAAGATCTGTCTCTAGCCCTCTCGTACAGACAGGCCAATAGCTTTGATGCCTTGTCCCCGACTTCATATGTTTGTTGCTGTGTGGCCAGCGCATGCAAGAGGGCTGTTTCCTTCACCCGGTTTCTTAGGTGTTGCTGTCGCAATGTCAGTCTGTGTCGGGCGTCAGTTGTGGGATCTCTTGCTACCACCCCCTCCTGCCTAAGGATATCCCATTCTATCATCTTGCATGCTATTCGTGTCTCATTTTTCTTTCCCCCTATAAGGCCTTGGGCCTGCCCCCGAATTACTGTCTTGTATGACTCTCAGAGATTACACAGGGAATAAACCGAGCCCCTATTTTTTTGGAAGTATAACTGAGCCCCAAAGATCAATTTCTCTTTGACATCCTTGCCCTTCATATGCCAGGGCTCTAGTCCATGATAGTTATTGGTGTGAATTGTCGGCCCCTCTGATGACACTCTCATAGGTGAGTGGTCTGATATGCCCGCACTAAATGTTCAGCGCCCTGAAAGCTCACCACCTGATCATGTCTTGTTAGAAGGTAATAAATGCGGGATAGGGACCCGTGTGGTGCTGAGTAATATGTGTATTGTTTTGAGAGGGGATGCTGGATCCTCCCTATGTCTGTCAGGCCCAAAGCGGAGGCAAAGTCAGGGAGGGTCCCCTCCCCGTCTGGTGTCTGGCTAAGCTCAAGTGGTCCAGTTCAGGGTTCATATTATCGTTCATGCCCCTTCCCCACCAGGAGGGTTCCCAAGGGCAGTTTTAGAATTAGGTCACTAAATTGTGGCAGGACTGTAGCGTGCAATTTAGGTAGAACGTAAAGGGAGCAAAGGTTTATGGCTCGCCCTTCCCAGGGCCACGTGACATCCTAATGCGTTGGACCATATTGTCTTTGTTGTTAGTGGCACTTGTTTCTTCACAAGGATGCCCACTCCCGGGGAGCTGGATGTGAAACCTAAGTGAACTATAAGTTTGTACCTGAATCGGTCCAAGGCCTTATATTTGTTCCCCTTTAGGTGCATCTCTTGCATCAGCACAATATAAGGGAGGTGACGTTTAATGTGTTGAAGAAGCAGGGTGAGTTTATTTTTGTACCCAGACCATTTACATTCCATGAACAAATACGTAGATTTGCTTGTTTAGCAGGACTCATTAGTGGTTGTTAATTTCATCTCAGTATCCCCCCCTCCAGGGATAAGGTATCAATCAGTCGCACTGTACATTTGCTGGTATTTGTATGAGCAGGACCGTGCACCCAAACAATACAAACAATGAGAACCCCATTTACCCCCCCACCCGCTACCCTTCTTGGAAAAAGAAAAATGCCACACCACCCCGACCTGCAGAGTGCCTTTCTCCCAAAACTGTGCATTAAGGAATAGGAGGACGGTTGGCAGCCGACCCTTTTATTTCAAAGTTTAGATGAACTTGTCTAATCTTATAACCCTGGCCCTTATTGTGTTAGCCCACTATCTTCATATGCAGCTAAGATATCTTGCAGGCAACTGTTTGTTGCTACCTTAGCTCCTTTACAATGCCACCTTTGAACCCTGATGTAGTACCAAGGGGTTTATGATGTTGTGAGCCATTTACTAACTTTCGTCCCTATTCATGTTCTGTTCGCTGAGTCAGAGACTCCTGGTTGCCTGCCTTTTGGGGACTGGCCCTGAAGTCGAATGGTTTCTTCTGGTGTTTCCCCTTGCTGGCCAACCTCCAGCACTCTAGCCAGTCCCATGCCTTTTCAGCTGCTGTAAAGAAGAGCTGCTTCCCCTCAGTCAGAACCTTGAGCTTTGCCGGGAAGAGCATCATGCATTGTAGATATTTGTCCCTTAGGGCATTCTTTACCACCTCCAATGACCTTCTTTGGCGCTCTACCTGGAGGGTGAAGTCTGGCAAAAAACAAACTGTAGCATTCTTGTTCTGTAGATCTCCATGAAAGTGCGCTGTTTGCAGAATCGCCTTGTGATTGCGAAATGTCAGAATTCTGGCAATGATGGTACGTGGGGGTGCACCTGGATGACACGGCGGTCCCAATGCTCTGTGCACCTGCCCAACTGAGAAATAAGTGGACAAGCATTTGTGCCGGAGGGTATGGTGGATCAAGTCTTTCAGGAATAGGTTCACTGACTGGCCATCTGCCCCTCCGGAACCCTAACCACACTGATGTTGTTCCACCTTCCCTCCTGGTCGTCGATGCGGGCCATTATGTGATGTTGTTGCTTTGTGAGGCATGCAACCTGTTCTTCTAGTCTTCTGGTTTTGCCTTGGATGCCACCTATGTTCATTTCTGCTTCAGAAACCTTGTCCGCCATTTTGCGTGGGTCTGCCCGCAGTAGGTTCACCTCCTCAGTGACTGTGTCCAACTTTGGCTTTAGAGTGCCCCGCAGCTCTCGGATCGCTTTCATAATATATTTCAATTAGGTTCAGATGAGGAGTCTCTTGCTGTCGCTCCAGGGGAGTCCTCGAGCCGAGTCCCCCCGCCTGGTGTCCCATTGCAACTGTGTATTTCTTGATCTGGTTTGATTGGCCCAAGTGTGTGCTCTTGGTACATACAATTGTTGGCCCTCACTTCCAACTGATACAATATGTTGTCCCGTCTTTCAGGCCTGGAGGCACCCTGTAAAAAAACCCTATTGATGTGGGCTGGCGCGTTGGCTAAGTTCCCCAGCTCCCGGCACCGAGTTTCAATTTAAAGGCACCACTCCGTTGACATTTGGAGTATGGACTATCATGGCCATTCATTGGTCTACTTGGAGGTATCCTGCCTCCACACAGCTGGGAACTTCTTTAACATTGGCCCTGAAATTTTACTTGAGAATCCCTCATATAACTCTATTGGCAGCCCATTCGGCCTAAGGCCTTCCCGGATTGCATTGAACCCAAGGCTACTGCTATCTCTTTCTCCGTCAATTCAGCCTCCAGAGTGTCCCTGACCTCACCTAACACCATCTTGACTGAGAATTTGTTGAAGAGTTCCTCACAGTCCGAGTATGATCTTTTACTCCTGGGCTTATAGAGGTCTTCTTAATATGAGGCGAAGAAATTTGCTATCGCTGTGTTTGTGGTCTGTAGGACTCCCTTACGGTCTCTGGCTCCCGACATCCAAGATCTGTCTCTAGCCCTCTTGTCCAGCCAGGCCAAAAGCTTTGATGCCTTGTCCCCGACTTCATATATTCGTCGCTGTGCGGCCAGCGCATGCAAGCAATCTGTTTCCTCCACCCGGTTTCTTAGGTCTTGCTGTCGCAATGCCAGTCTGTGTCGGGCGTCAGCTGTGGGATCTCCTGTTACCTCCCCCTCCAGCCTAAGGATATCCCATTATATCATCTTGCATGCTATTCGTGTCTCCTTTTTCTTTCCCCCTTGCAGGGCTTGGTCCCGCCCCTAAATTACTGTCTTGAATGCCTCTCAGAGATTACACAGGGAATAAACTGAGCCCCTATTTTTTTGGAAGTATAACTCAGCCCCAAATATCAAGTTCTCTTTGATATCCTTGTACTTCAAATACCAGGGCTCTAGTCCAGGATAGTTATTGGTGTGAATTGTCAGCCCCTCCGATGACACTCCCACAGGTGAGGGGTCTGATATGCCCTGTTTTGTCCCGTGGGTCGGAGATGCCTGGTCGCCTGCCTTTTGGGGACTGGTCCTTAAGTTGGATGGTTTCTTCTAGTGTTTCCCCTTGCTGGCCACCCTCCAGCCCTGTAGCCAGTCCCATGCCTTTCTAGCTGTTGTAAAGAAGAGCTGCTTCCCCTCAGTCAGAACCTTGAGCTTTGCCGGGAAAAGCATCATGTATTTCAGATTTTTGTCCCTATGGGTTTTCTTTACCACCTCAAACAACCTTCTTTGGCACTCTACCTGTGTTGCAGGGATTCTACTCATGCACAGAACTATGCGCAGGAAACCAGGATCTCAGTGAATTGTGGTGTACCAAAAAACTCACCTCAGTACCTAGAACCCCTATCCGACCAGCATCAGTGTCCCATTCATTATACGTATTATCTCGGAGGTCCCAATGTATAGACAAACCAGAACAAGCGACTTCGCGTATTCTCAGGAATGGTGGGAATCAGAAATACCTGTTCGCTATTATTCATATATCAATCCACAACAAAGTAATCAGAGACACGGTAAAGTTTAAAAGGTTTATTTTATAAACTACGTGTCCTAAGATGCAGTTCTTTGGCTAACATAAGCAGACAAATGATTATAATTAGAACCATCAGCATTGTTACAATACCATAGAAAATGAAAGGAGAAATCATAGTATAAATGACAGTGGAATGCAGCCACCTTCCTTTCGCTATTAACTAATATTATTAGGCTAATAGAAGGTTTCTAGGCTTGAATGGGGAACCCCATACCATAAAGATCAGCTTTAGGTGGATCACATCACAGGATCAGCTTTGCTCTGCGCCTGGAAATGTTCTTCTCCAGAATGTGTTTCAAACGCATGCAAACTGTAATATTAAAGGCTCTCGACATTCAGGTATTTGCAGCTGTGTGCATATTATGACTAGAGAGTGGGCCGATCAACCTGGACTCAAAAACATACATTGTCTGGCGGCCCAGAGTGTTTTGCACACAATGTTCAGACCAAGGTCGCAGTGCACGTCTAGGGATGTGAACAACAGACAGTTCTCATGTGAAGAAAAGGCAAGCAAGCAGTTCTCAAATAATAACATGTCTCAGCAGTGTCGTGTGCAAAAGCAGCAAAAGTGGCAAGATGGCTTTCGAAAACCTAACGCGCTTATGCTAACCTAGCAATGTATGCATCTAAATCGCTACCTTCACTACACCTGGAGGGTGAAGTCTGGCAAATAACGAACTGTAGCATTCTTGTATTGTAGATCTCCATGAAAGTGCACTGCTTGCAGAATCGTATCGCAATTGGGAAAGGTCAGAATTCTGGCAATGATGGTACGTGGGGTTGCAACTGGACGTGATGGCAGTCCCAATGCTATGTTCGCCTGCTCAACTGAGAAATAAGTGGACAAGCGTTTGGGCCAGAGGATATGGGGGATCAGGTCTTCCAGTAAAAGGTCCACTGACTGGCCATCCACCCCTCCAGAAGCCCAACCACACAGATGTTGTTACGTCTGGCCGTTCTGTTCTGGTCCTCGATGCGGGCCATTATGTGATGTTATTGCTTTGGGAGGCATGCAACCTGTTCTTCTAGTCTTCTGGTTTTGCCTTGGATGCCACCTATGTTCATTTCTGCTTCCGAAACCTTGCCCGCCATTTTGCATGTATCTGCCCGCAGTAAGTTCACCTCCTCAGTGACTGTGTTTTAACTTTGGCTTTAGAGTGCCCCACAGCTCTCTAATCACTTTCATAATATATTTTAATTAGGTTCAGATGAGGAGTCTCTTGCTGTGGCTCCAGGGGAGTCCTTGAGCCGAGTCCCGCCCCCCCCGGTGTCTCATCGCAACTGTGTATTTCTCGATCTGGTTTGATTGACCCATGTGTGTGCCCTTGGTACATACCATTGTTGGCCCTCACTTCCAACTGATACAAGCTGTTTTCCCGTCTTTCAGGCCTGGAGGCACCCCGTAAAACAACCCTATTGATGTGGACTGGTGCATTGGCTAAGTTCCCAAGCTCCCGGCACCGAGTTTCAATTTAAAGGCACCACTCCATTGACATTTGGAGTATGTGCCTAAAGGGGTCCACCTGGCCACCACTGTCTTCTGTCTGGGGGCCCGGTCGACCACGCTCCCCACTCCACTGACCTGGTGCTGCTCATAGCTAGGGGGGAGTCACCTGTGTTTTCAAAAGGTTTTCTCACCTGTTGTTTTCAGCCCCCCTCGCTAGGATGTCATTTGTCAGGAGGGCTGCCACCTCCGTGCCCCCTGCCACAATGTCTGGTTCGCCACAGCCACCTCCTTTACCACAGCTGCCATCATAGACTGTGGGCTAGAGAGGCTGCCACAGCCGACCTCAGCCACCTTCCCACTGCTGTTCCTCTCGAGCAACTGCGGCTCGGGGCCCCGTCAGCACAGTCACCTCAGGCAGGAACACACATCCACTTCTACTAGCCCTCCTCGTGGCGGGTCACCCCCGCTGGTGTCTGGGCCTCATGCTGCGTCTGACTCCCTTTGGGGATCCACTCAGGGTCTGGCAGCACCCCACTCACCTCACTCCCCACTGGTCTGTCCACTGATCCGCAGTCTGATCCCTGATCACTTGTGCTGCAGTCAGCTTGGGGATGCAGGGGTCTTCGTTTCTTCCAGTCGTGGCCCAATCCGGTCCCAGGCTGATCACCTTGGAGCCGCGTGATTTCCTTCCTGCCACTTCGTCTCTTCGGAAGAATCCGCTCCGGCTGCCTGGGCCACTTACATTGCTGGCCCACTGGCTTAACGTCTCTTCAGGATACTCGTGAGCCCCAGAGGGAATGCACCTTGTTCCCTGGAGATACTACCAAGGTAGCCAGTTATGCTGCTCGATAGCCTGCAGATGATTTCGGATATTAGCTGGGGTGTAGGCTAGCAGAGCTCATTCAGTGCGTAGCCATCTTGGTCGGCTGCAAGCCACACCCCCGCTAGACAAATTTTCATAAAAAAAAAAAAAACTTTCACAACTATATGAATCATATTTCATGAAGGAGTTAATATACCCTTTACACACTACATAATATATTTAAGATGTCAAAGAGGATGGACAGTGTGCAATTACATAGAAATGACACTTAAAGCAAGAGTACCTAAAAAAGTTACCAAACTAATATCTGCTATTTTTAGAACCGAAGTTCTAAGGACAATTTAGGATAACAAAATTTGGTGTTGTGTTGACATGTATATAAATTATGTGTTGCTGAGACTTTATTTGGTGTATTAGGGGTATTGTCTACAGCAAGCTGTTAGAAATTAAATACTCTTTCTAACTGCAGGAAAGGAATTTATAAAACATTACAGGACTACATTCTGTTACTATAGATCAAAACTAAATGGAGGTACTATAATATCAGCAGCCTTAAGTTTCATCTTAGAAGTCTCTTCACCATTGTATCTTGTTTTTGTTGCCTAATGTCTCAAAATGAAATCCTAATTCATTTTTCTTTTCGTATATTTTTTCACAGTGGTTAAACTGCTGCAATTGAAAAGGAAAAATAATTAACAAGTATGGTTTTTCAAATTTTTCAAAATTACATTCACAGTTTTCTCCCTGATGGTGTTACAGTACAAGCAGAATATAGCAAAATGCTTTAGTTCTGGTGACATTTCACTGCATCTTCTCTCCACTTCAGCTGCACTGTTGTTGCCAGGATCAGGGGCTGGAGGTCTGGAGGCTGATGATCCCTCTCCTTTTTATTCTCTGTGCAACTTTAAGTTGCTTCTTGTGGTATGTTTTCAAGTAGCACAACATGCTTGTTGTACCACTTCAATATTTTTGCTGAGCCCTGAGATAATGTCCTCTCACATATGCTACACCTCACCAATTTAGTCGTGGTCTTTGATTCACCTGATGGAATAGTGAAAAAATCCCAAGCTATGCTTTGTTTCTTCATTGGTGGTTCTTCATCAGAAGACGGTTCATGTGCAGATGAGTCCTGCTGGTCTTCAACAACTTCAATCAGTTGTAGGTCGCCCGTCTTTTTCGCCCTTTGGCTGGGACACTTGTTACTCTGAGAATATCGTGACAGTCTTATATTGGCTGCAGAGATTGAACATGACCACATAACTTAAAGAAACGTGTGAAGGGATACGAATTGGGTTGGTCGCTAAAACTGCAGTGACCCTTGAGATTACCCTTTATGATATTTTACATGGGGACTAACATTCCTATTGATAAGTGCCATACGTTGTGATCTACCCAAGTCGTTGGGGTCTCCTGTATACTCTTTGGTATGTTCCCTTCATGATAAGGAACATACAGATTCCGGATAATATCTAATCATAATATAGACCATTCTTGATGAGAGTTTTTGTATACATCTTCGTAGTCTACTATTATCCTTTTTGGACTTATTCGACACCCTACAAATCAATATCCTTTTGCTTCCCTATTACCTAGAGGAAGTTGGCGTGTATTTTCGATATAGAATAACCCCACTATAGATGGGGAACTACTTATAGACTACGGACCTGGCTATCTACTGGCTCCTTTTCCTGATAAGATTGATTCTCTCTGAATATTGAGCGCCCTGAAGAAGTCCGCTTCAAGGACGAAACGCGTCGGCTGTGCTGTTGTGAACAGTGATGCTTATGACCTTGTTTTAAAAATTATTGATTTTGGAATAAAAAAGAATTTTGGAAGAACATTCTTGTCGGAAATAGACTTTACAATTGTTCTTCCCTAACTTTGATATGTGGTGCACCTGTGCTTAAGTTTAAAATGTGTTAGGTCTGCAGTGGGACTTGCATTGTGACAGTGGGTGCGATTCAGTGTGCACACAGACCCCAGTAAGTATAGAGGGGTTAGAATAACAGAGGGATAGCAGGTCAGGTGCTGTCGAATAGAGGGTTCCACTGTCAGGTGCGTCCTTTTTTTACCAGTTGTAGGCCTTCCTCTGGTTTTTCTGATGCCATTTTATTTTTGTAGAAATAGCCAAAAAGTTAAAAACCTGCACAATTTTCAAAATTAGTTTGGTACAGCTCCTATAACAAACTAACCGGAACCTGGAAAGTTTAAGAAGAGAGAAATGGGTGTGTACTTCCTTTCATAAAGGAAACTGTGCAAACCAATGAAATTTCTTTATTTGATAGTCATGTGCTCTTCACAAGTATTGATGCAGAAATGTATTGTTTATGTCATATGTGTTGTGAAAATAAAGTTAAACTAATATGTTATTAAACAGCTAGACTACAACTTTGTGTCAGATATGTCTATATAAGTGTTTTACACTTTGTCATTTGTATTTGGTCATCATTAGGTAGTTATAGTTAGAACCATATTTCCATAGGAAGAGCATTTTTTGACTTGCCTATATGTTTTGCACCGTTTGACGAATCTGCCCTGGTGAATCTTGTTGTGCATGGGAAGTTTCCGGGTGATCTGGGATGGGGGGGCTAAGAAAAAGGTTGGGTCAAAAAAAGTGCATTTCCCATGTTAATTCCCATAGGACTTTAGTCGAAGCTGTAGCCTGAAGCACTGGATAGAATTACACTAAATTTGGCAGGAAGGAAGATTTGGCTATGCAGATCACGCTGTCAGTTGTTTGGTGTGAACAAGTTCAGTAGTTGTTGGGAAATATAAGAAAATAAAGTTAGTGATATCTGTGGAAAGGATATTTAGCGACTATTTTGCGATTATTTGTTAATGCACGTGCCAACAGGAATGCTGTGATTTGATGGTCACAACCTGAGCAGAAAAATGCAGCCACCATTTTAGAAAATGGGACACAGTCCCGGGAGTAAAAATTCACTACAAAAGCAGTTAAAGGGGTCAGGATAGAGGTACCCTGACATCAATAGGGGTGACAGTAAGACAAGCTATGTGTCAAACATTTTTTGGGGGATGCATGATATTTGTGAAGGCGTCACAACCGGTAGCAGTGCACCCGTGTGACGTTACAGGGATTTTGCTAATTTCGCAACGTCTTTGTAAATATTGGTGGAAATTACAAAAAAATACACACAACCACTGTCAGTTTTTATTACACGCTCACAGACCCACTCACAGATACTCACACACCCAGTGACAGACCCATTCATAGACTCATACACCTACTCAGTTCACTCTGACACTAAGACAACCACTCAGACCCAATCAGTGACTCTTTCACCCATCACATATCCACTAACAGACTCATGCACCCACTCACAGACCCACTCACACACTTATTCACAAACCCAAACACAGACACTCATGCACTCACTGACAGACCCACTCAGACACTAATGCACTTACTCACAGACCCATTCAGAGACACATGCACCCACTCACATTCCCGCTCAGACACTAATACACCTACTGACTGAACCATTGAGAGAGTCAGTCAGCCACTGACAGGTCCACTCAGAGACTCATACACTGACTCACACGTGCACTCAGAGTTTCAGACATCCACTCACAGACCCACACAGACACTGATAGACCCATTAACAGACCCACTCAGAGACTCAGACATCCACTCACAGACACATTCAGAGACTGACGAACACACTCGCAGACCCTGTGAGAGACAACTTCCTATAACACTGGATGCAGGATTTCAGATTGCTTAGTAAGACACTGTTGCCTTCATCTGTGAAGTGAACTCCAACACTTCTATAGATTCCATACATGTTGAAATGAAGGTTGTTTTAGAGAGAGCCCATGTTATAGTCTCGGGGGAATGCAGAAACTGTTTTATTAACATGTTTCCTGGCTTTGTCAGCCTGTGGACAGAATTGATTAGACCACTTCCAATTCGGTCTTTGGCATATGTTGGAGTATACTAAGACAGTGTGAGGGAAAATAGTCATTAATTCTGCAAATGTATACTTCTTTAGGATTTCCAGTCCAACCCCAGTCAGTGTGCCTATGACATTGCCACCACAGTTCACAATTATGAGGTTAGCGGTTGGGAATACACAATTCTTTTAACTAAAAGCAGCAATTGATGACACTTTAACCCTCTCTGGCGAAACCATTTATTGTGCACATTAGCCAAACCCAAGTCTCGGTCAACACCACTCTTTCTAGCAGCTTTTCGAACCCAAAAGTCATAGCTGTGTACCACAATCCACACTCTAACTATTTTAAAGTGAAGTAGCAGTAGCAGACAGGAGAAGGCTGGAGCTGAATGAGTCAGTTTTCCAAATGAAAGGCAGTTAAAATTGAGGTGTTCTCCTGGTTTAAAAAAACACTTATTTGATTGGATGTTGTGAACATGTAGGTGAATAAAAATAGGTAGTGTGTTGAGAGGATTAGTAATTACATCTGTGATTGCCTGTGGTAAAAGGAAATATACAATACAGGCATGGATATGCTTTTTAATATGTACAGTAAACCACACTTGCTGCAGTTAATCTTGTAACAGGTATAGGCCTTCTAGAATGTGGTGTAAACTTGTGACCTACTAGTTCTAATGGGTTGGCACGGAGACTGTGCTAAGAGTGTATTGGGGAAGGGTGTTAAAGAAACAGGTCACTATTTCTTAAAAATGTGAGATGTTTGTACTTCTATTACTATAAACAGGGTTTAACTTATTACTGAGGGTTTGGTAAAAAAGTGTACTGTAGTGTTAAAGTCCTAAAACTATTAAGGTAAATATGTTTTGGGACCACCATTTTTTCCATGAATTCACTGCATTGATCGCGAATAAGCAGCAATTATAGAGAAATAAATTGGTGATCTTTGTAAAAGGGTGTCTAAGGGTTAACACAAACTAACCATTGAGAATTGCATTTACAATACTAAAATATGAAAGGCATATTTTTATTTTCTACCTTCTGCAGTATCAGATAGTGCAAAGTTGAAGAGGTTGCCATTTATGGTTGCTTTGTATGAGAGTGGTGTGCCATTCTTGAGCTTAGTTTTTACAAAGCCTGAGACTATTTCATCTATATAATAAGAGAAAAAACAAGCTATTTGATCAACAAACTCAATCATTTGGTATGAAAATAACATATCTTTTTAACCCAAGAAATTGATTAGGAAGGTATATGTGTATGTGAGATTGTAAAAAAAGAAACTGAAATTTATATAATGGTTTATGACTGGTGGTATGAGTGCTTTTATATATTTATTAATAGGACAGTGAAATACAGTGTGTATGAGGTACACACTAGTTGTTTGTGAAGTTAGTTCACAATGTGCTGCCATGGAGCTCTATATTACCTTGTGATGATTTTCTCTGTTTTCTAAATGGTAGTTGTTAAAGTTATATGCCAGGTGTATTTGAAGATGTGACATTTTTATGTCTATACATGATCTGCTGGTGATAGAGAGTGTTTCTCTTTTCATTTTGGGACTTGTAGTCCTATTTATTCGATTGTAAAAGAGGACAAGGACACTCAGAATTGAAATAGTCAAAATGTTTTGTAGGTGTATATGAATAATGAACTTATGAAAGTTGCCAGCAAATGTATTAGGTATACTTTAGTGTAGCGGTTTCTAAATTATAAGACAGATTTGTGTGTAGTTAGATGGTGAGGTATGTTGTTTAACCTTGACCAAAGTTACATGTGTAGAATGAGGCTGGTAGGCATAGTTAAACATGGATTGTTTGAATTCGGCCAGGTTTACTAGTGGAGAGTGCTCCTGTGAAGTCTTATTGCTCGCTTGACTTTGCAAGTAACATTTCTTTGTGAAGTGCTGAAAACGTGTTTTAGAAGAGAGAACTTATCTTTCAGATATGCTGTATGCATGTTGTTGTTTTGAGTTCTAGTAACTTAGTTGTGCATATCCTTTAAAAAGCTTAAAAGGTAACACATTTACTCAAAGTTTCAGTGAGATATATGCAGTCTTAGAGACTTGTGTGCCTAATTATACATCCACTCTGCCACCAAGGCTTTAATCTGACAGACCTAAGTAGGAAAGCAGACAGGCACTAAAACACCCAGTGAGACAGTAAGAAAAGTAACTAAACATTCACTCACACAGACAGGTAGAACTGTTATGTGCCAATTACTAATGGAGGTACTTGCAAACACACTTAAATAACACAATACTCACCAATACACCCAGGAGGCAATCCATGCAGTCCCATACAGACACATTTAGAGAAGCATAAATGTCTCAAAGAGAGGTAGTCATTTACCAAGAAACATATATATATTTACATGCAATCACAGCCTTATCTAGGAACTGAGACACTCATTCAGAAATTTGCTAAAGAACAAACAATTTCAAGTCGAACATGCAGAGAACTAGTGGTTGGATTATGGAACATATAAACTGCTCTTGTCCACATATAAGTAACCACTAAGGTAGCCTATTGCTAGACCACAAGGCAGGGTGATATGTGCTTAAAAGGTACCAAATGTAGTCTGAAGTTTCAGTGAGCTGTATGCACTTGTACAGACCCATGTGCCAAATATACATGCACCACCACTCAGACTTTAATCTCACATACATATGTAGAAAAGCAGACAGACACTAAAGCACCCATAGAGACTGTGACAGAAGCATCCAAAGATTCACTCACACAGACACGTTGAACTCATATGTGCCTAGTGCTAATGGAGGCAGTTGCACAGACACTTAAATAAGCCAATATTCACTAACATACACAGGAAGGAATCCACGGATCACCTACAGATGCATGTACAGCAGCATACATGTAATAGAGAGAAGCAGTCATTAACTAACAAACTTACATTCACATCCAATGGAGGCTGTTGGACACACACTTAAATAAACCAATACTCTCTAATGGGAGACAACCTTTACATCGCGGTCATCACACTGTGATGACATTGCAATGCAGTTGTTACAACGACCGCGTTGTTACCATGCAAAGTCATTACTACCAAAGCCATTACAGCGACTTGCATTAGAAGGCGGGCTAACATTAGGAATAGTATAGTTTACTATTCCAACACCTTCCCTACTGTTACGTAGGATGGAGTTGGAATAGTAAATTATATATTTCTAATATCAGCGCACCATCTACAGCAAGTCGATGTAATGACTTGCGTAGTTATGGCATTGCGTGGTAACAACGCAGACGTGGTAACGGCCGTGTTATAAAGCTACGCGATGTTATGACTCACGTTGTAACGAGTCATATTACCCTCTGATACACACAGGAGGCAATCCATGTAGCCCTTACCAAGACATTTACAGAAGCGGACATTAGAAAGAGAGGCAGTCATTTACAAACTAATTTACATATATATTAAATCACAGTCCCACACAGGCACGGAGACACTCATTCAGATATCTTTTAAGCAACTCACAGTTTCAAGTCTACCATACAGAGAAGTACTGTTTGGATTATGTCTTGGCCTGCTATAAGTGAGCCAATGCATGCAGTTTCACTGCTAGGCCCTCCCTCATATTTAATAGTGCTACAAAAGGCATACACTGCTCTTCTACCACATACAAGTAACCACTAAGGAAGCCTGTAGGTGTACCATAGGGTAGGGTGCTATGTACTAAAAAGATAACACATGTAGTTGAGGTTTGAGTGAGCTATAAGCAGTTCTGCAAACCCATGTGCCTAATTATCCACCCTGTCATTCAGGCTTTAACCTGACATACCTAAGTAGAAAAGCAGACAGATAGACACTAAAACACTCATAGAGACTAGGCCTGGGGTAAATTTCCGTTCCGCTCGCGGAAATTGCGATAATTTGACATTTTCGCGTTCCACGGAGAGCGCGAAAATATAAAAATTTCTGCATTCCGCAGCTTAGCGGTAATTTGTTTCTTTCTCGCGCTATAAAATAATACATTCTCGCGCATGCGCGATCGCCTTACCTGAATCCCCGCGTTCGCTGACAAGTTTTCCGGATCCAGTCGCGTTCTCCACGAGATGTTGGATTGTTGGTAGCCATTTGCGCTGTCTCGCGACAGTTCGCACCCGCAGTAAAGTCTTTCTTCTCCCGATCATGCACCGCGAGAAGATTGAAAACAAGATGGCCGCGCCCACGAGCAACCACATGGGTAAGTTGGCGAGACGCGACCACGCAGAAAATACCGCGAACGGGCGGGAAAAAAACTTCAGCATCTTCGCGATATTTCCGCGTGTTTGCGGAGATTTTTAACATTTTCACGCTAATTTGCAAAAGTCACTTTCGCAAATTCCGCCCACCCCTAGGCCTGGGCTAAATTTCCGTTCCACTCGCGGCACTTGCGATAATTTGACATTTTCGCGTTCCGCAGAGAGCGCGAAAATGTCAAAATGTCCGCATTCCGCAGCTTAGCGATAATTTGTTTCTTGCTCGCGCTGTAAAATAATACATTCTCGCGCGCGCGCGATCGCGCTACCTGAATCCCCGCGTTCGCCGACAAGTTTTCCCGATCTGGTTGCATTCTCCACGAGATGTTGGATTGTTGGTAGCCATTTGCGCTGTCTCGCGACAGTTCGCGCCCGCAGTAATGTCATTGGTCGCGCGATCACGTCTTTCTTCTCGCGATCATGCACCGCGAGAAGCGTGAAAACAAGATGGCCGTGCCCGTGAGCAACGACATGGGTAAGTTGGCGAGCCGCGACCACGCAGAAAATACCGCGAACGGGCGGGAAAAAAACTTCCGCATCTTCGCGATATTTCCGCGTGTTTGCGGAGATTTTTAACATTTTTGCGATAATTTGCGAAAGTCACTTTCGCAAATTCCGCCCACCCCTAATAGAGACTGTGACAGAAGCACCTGAACATTCACTCACACAGGCAGGCAGAACTGTTATGTATCTAACGCTAATGGAGGCAGCTGCATACACATTTAACCAAATGCTCACTTACATAGCCATGAGGCATTTGATGCAGCCACTTATAGACACATTTAGAGAAGTATACATGTTACAAAGAGAAGCAGTCATTTACTAACAAACTTACATACACATCAAATCACATTGGTAGATAGCAACTGAGACACTCATTCAGATATTTGCTAAACAAGTAGCCCTTGCATGATATCTTGGTTCTAGTAGATTTGAACCTGTGCATGCAGTTTTACTGCTAAGCTAACCTTTACATTTAAAAGTCCTAGAGATTGGATGAACTACTCTTTTACCATGTATAGCTCACTTCTGAGATAGAGTGCAGCTAGGCCATAGGGCAGGGTGCTATGTGCTTAAAATGTAAGACATGTACTCTTAAGTGCAGTGAGCTATATTCACTCTTAGAGACCGATGTGCCCAATTATACATCCACTCTACCACCCAGGCTTTGATCTGAGAGAGGTAAGTAGAAAAGGAGACAGTCACTAAAACACCCAGTGGAAAATTAAGAAAAGTAACTAAACATTGACTCACACTGACAGGTAGAGCTGATGTGTGCCAAGTACTAATGGAGGTGCTTGCAGACACACTTAAATAACCTAATATTCACTAATACACTCAGGACGCAATCCATGCATCTCCCTTCAGACAGATTTAGAGAAGGATAGTCTGAAAGACAGGCATTTATTTACCACAAACCGTACATATATATTGAATCATAGCCTGAGATACCAACTGACACTTTGAAGTTTACCATGCAGAGAAATGCCCTGTGCATTGCGTGTCAGGCTTGTATACTTGAGCTTGTGCATGCAGTTTTAGTACTAGAGTTCTTTGGTCACCTAAAGTTCATACACAAGGCATATCATGATTTTGCACCACACATAACTATCCAGTAAGGTGTTCTCTAGCTAGGCCCAAACACAAGGAACTCTGTGTTTAAAAGGTAAGACGTGTACTCTGAAGATTGAGTGAGTGATATGCACTGTTGGAGACGCATGTGTCCAATTATATATCTATTGTGCCACCTAGACTCAAATCTGACATACATAAGTAGAAAAGCAGACAGACAGTAAAACACCCAGGGAGATAGTAAATGTAGCACATCAACATACAGTCAGACAGACAGAGAAAGCTATGTATCTAGCGCTAATGGAGCCAGTTACATACACACTTTAATAACCCAATACTAACTAATGCACCCAGGAGGCAATCTATCCAGCACCTATCATACACATTTAGAGAAGCAATCATGTCACAAAGATAGGCAGCAATTTACTTAGAAACTTACATTTACATGCAATCACAGCCCTGGATAGGGAGTGAGATACTCCTTCAGATATACGGTAAAGCACTAACACTCTCAAGTCTACGATCCAGTGAAGTAGCCTTTGCATTGTGACTTGGGCCTGCAATCCTTGAGATTGTGTATGCAGTTTTATTGCTAGCTTTGTCTTTTTACTTAGAATTCCTACACAAGCTGTAAACTGTTCTTCTACCACGTATAAGTGACCACTAATGTAGGCTATAGCTAGGCAACAGGGCAGAGTGCTAAGTGCTAAAAAGGTAACACATGTGCTCTGAAGATACAGTGGCATATATTCGCTGCTAGAGACTCATGTGCTCAATTATACATCCACCCTGCCACCCAGTCTTCAATCTGACATACCTAACTAGAAAAACAGAGAGACACTAAAACACCTAGTGAGATAGTAAGAGAAGCACGTAAATATTTACTTACACAGACGGGGAGAACTGACATGTGTCTAGCGCTAATGGAGCTGATTACACATACCTAAATACCCCAATACTCACTAATACACCCAGGAGGCAATCTATCTAGCCCCTATCAAACACATTTAGAGAAGCATACATGTCACAACGAGAGGCAGTGATTTACCAACAAGCTTACATTCAAATACAATGACAGCCCAAGATAGGGAGTGAGTCATGCATTCAGATATCTGGTAAAGTACTGACATTTTCAAGTCTACAATCCAGAGAAATATCCCTTGCATATGACTTGGGCCCTCTATCCTTGAGCTTGTGCATGTAGTTTTACTGCTAGCATTCTCTTGTCACCTAAAATTCCTACACAAGCTGTAAACTGTTCTTCTATCACATATACGTGACCACTATGGTAGGCTATAGCTAAGCCATAGGGCAGGGTGTTATGTGATTAAGAGGAAAAATATGTACACTCAAACTTTAGTGAGCTATATGTACCCCTAGACACCTATGTGCACAAATATACAACTACCCAGCCACCCAGTCTTAAAATCAGACATACCAAAGTAGAAAAGCAGACAGACACTAAAACACCCGTTAGATAGTAAGTAAAGTATGTAAACATTCACTCAGACAGAAAGAGAGAGGTGATATGGATTTAGTGATAATGGAGCCAGTTGCACACACAGTTAAATAACCCAATGCTCACTAATATACCCAGGAGGCAATTCATGCAGTCCCTTACAGACACATTTAGAGACGCATACATATCACAAAGAGAGGCAATGATTTAGGTAGAAATGCACACACACATGCAATCACAGCCCCAGATAAGAACTGAGACACTCATTCGGATATCTGCTCAACAATTGATACTTTCAAGTCTATTATGCACAGAAGTAGCCATTGCATCATATCTGCATCGTGATACATTTGAGCCTATGCATGCTGTTTTAGGAAACCTTCACATTTCAAAGTCCTACAAAACGTATAAACTGTTCTTTTACCATCTATAACTCACCACTGAGTTAGGGTGCAAATAGACCATAGAAAGGGTGCTATGTTGTTAAAAGATGACTCATGTAATGTGACATCCCAGTGAGCTAAATATAAGCACTCCTAGGAAAGAACTGGGACTTTGAAGTCTACCATAGAGAAAAGTACTCTTTACATTATTTTACCGGCTTATCTACTTCAGTTTATGCATGCAGTGTTAGTGCTAGGGCTGTTGTGTCACTTAAAACTACTTCACAACGTGTAAACTGCTTTTCTACCACATATAACTAATCAGTAAGGTAGGTTCTAGCTAGGCCATTGGCAGGGAACTATATGTTTAGAAGGTAAGACATGCACTCTGAAGATTGAGTGAGCTACATGCACTCTTAAGAGACCCATGTGTCCAATTATGCTCCTACTCTGGCACCTGGACTTGAATCTGACATACCTAAGTAAAAAAGCAAACAAACAGTAAAACACCCAGTCAGATAGTAAGGCATGTACCTAAACAGTCACTCACACAGACAGGCAGAACTGATATGTGTGTAGCACTAATGCAGGAAATTGCACACACACCTAAATAATCCAATACTCACTAAAACACCCAGGACTCAATTAATGAAGTCCCTTACAGATAAATTTAAAGAACCATACATGACACAAAGACAGGCAGTGATTTATGAACAAACTTACATACACATGCAATCACAGTTCCAGACAGGAACTGAAACACTCATTCAGATATATGCTAAAAAAATAGAAACTTTCAAGCCTACCATGCAGAGAAGAGGGCCTTGCATTATATCTTGCGCTTGGTATATTTGAATCAGTGCATGCAGTTTTACTGCTAAGCCAACTTTCACATTTATAAAGTCGTAGAGAACAGATAAACTGCTCTTTTACCATGTATAACTCATCAATGAGCTAGAGTGCAGCAAGGCCATAGGTAAGGGTGCTATGAGCTTAAAAGGTAACACATATACTGTTAAGTTTCAGTGAGCTCTATGCACTCCTAGAGACCCAGTGCCCAATAATACATCAACTCTGTAACCCAGGCTTTAATCTGATAGACCTAAAGAGAAAAGCAAACAGTAACTAAAACACCCAGTGAGACTGTAAGAGAATTAACTTAACATTTATTCAGACAGAATGGTAGAACTGATGTGTAGTACTAATGGAGATGCTTGGAGATGCTTGTAGATACACTTAAATAACCCAATACTCACTAATACACCCAGGAGGCAAGCCATGGAGACCCTTACAGATACATTTTGAGAAGGATATATGTCACAAAGAGAGGGAGTGGCATACACATGTAATGACAGCCCCAGATAGGAATTGAGATAGTCATTCGGATATCTGCTGAAGAACAGACACTTTGAAGTTTACCATCCAGAGAAGTAGCCATTGCATCATGTTTTGGGCCAGGTACACTTCAGTTCCTGCATGTAGTTTTATTGCTAGGCTAGTCTTTCTAATTAAAAGTCATAGAGAATGTATAAACTGTTCTTAAAGCACATACAACTCACCACTGACGTAGAATGCAGCTATACTATATGACAGGGAGCTATGTTATGTTAAAAGAAATTTATAGAGCGCACGTACACCAGAAGGTTTCATGGCGCTAATTGTAGCAAGGAGACGCGGCGGGCGGGCTAGTTGTATGAGAATGCAAACAGCTGTGTTTTGAGGGCCTTTCTAAAACCCATCAAATTTTCCTGCGCTCTGATGTCCAGGGGCAGCGAGTTCCAGAAGCCAGGTGCGAGGTATGAGAACCTACACCCTCCCTGGCGTTTCAGTTTAATGGTCGGGGTAGCAAGCAGCATGAGGTTGCCAGACCGTAGATTGCGACGTGGGGTGTACTTCACAATCAGGCTGCTGAGGAATTTGTGGCTCCTACAGTCCAGAGCTTTGAAGAGTAGGCAGCCGGTTTTAAAAGCTGCACGTTGTGCAATTGGGAGCCAGTGTAGGTTAGCCAGCAGGGGGCTGGCAGAATGCCATTTGGGTTGCTTGAATATTAGTCTGGCTGCCTGGTTCTGTACCATTTGAAGACGTTTGAGCAGAAATGTGCATAAAATATAACTGATATAGTGTGAGGATTCAATGAGCTAAAAGCACTCCTAGAAATCCATAAGCCCAAATATACATCCACTCTGCCCGACAGGCATTAATCTGACATACCTAAGCAGAAAAATAGGCAGACACAAAAACATACATACACACTGTGACATTTAACAGTCCTAGACAAGGCATAACTTGCTTTTCTAACATGTATAAGTGATCACTAAGTTAGGTGTAGAAGGCCAAAAGCATGGTGCTTTGAACTTAAAATGTTAGGCATGTACTATGAAGTTTCTCTGAGTTGCATACATTTGTATAAATCTAGATGAAAATGAAGAGGGTAATGTTAGGTCTATTAGAGTAAGAGAGTTGTTTATGTCTGCAGTTAAATATTTGAAAAATGTAATATGATACTACAATAGTAAAAGGTAAATTTGCATATCTTTTTTCTTTTTCTTTCATTACAGAAATCAATATCTACTCAACCACAGACAGCAACAATGCCATCAAGAGGTGAGAGAAGCAAGAAACAGCAGCACCAACAGCTTCTCCTTAAAACTGAGAAACAAAAGGGGCAAAATGTGGAAAAAGTGGTAGGACGACAAAGACATTTGTTAAAATTATATGTATGCTGAATTGGAAAGAGTAAAAAATTAAGCAAATAAAAAACAAAGATTGAGATGTATTAAGGAAGAACAAAAAGCAGATGAAAAGAAGACTAAAAAATCTAAAATAAAAAAAACAGAGACTTTAACCAGGATGCAAAAACAGTTTAAGGAAATTAGAGTTCAAATTTTTCGTAGAACAGTAAATGTTAATCTTACGAGAAGTATGAAGAAGTGTAAAAGAAAAAGAGAAGCCCTCAGATGAAAGGAAAATGTTGAAAATAAAGCTAATACGGTGTTGAAAAGGAAGTTATTTATTTTGATTCTCCAGAGAATTAAGACATTGGACAAAAATAGTGTTGTGTATGAGGAGACATAGTTAAAAGATGACTTCTTAATAATAGTAACTTTTGCTATGTTTTCAGTGGTGAATGGACACATCCTTCAAATACTGAGCCTTTCTTTAATGAAGAAAGCTAGTTACAAGAGAATACGTTTAGTGCATGCAGTTGATGAATCGGGAAGATGCTATGAGGTAAGGATTGTTATGTTATGTTAATGTTAATGTTATGTTAAATATTACTTATAAAGGGCATGTACACCGAATTGGTTTCATAACGCTGCTCTAAGAGGTGCCTGGGACTTTACTCATATGCCTGTCTAAACAACTATGTCTTGAGGAGCCTCCTGAAGCCCATAAGATCTGTAGAGGATCTAATTTTGAGAGGCAGGGAGTTACAGTATCTGGGGCCTAGTACAGCGAACCTAGTTCCACCGAAGCACTTCAGTTTAAAGGAGGTAGTAGATAAAAGATGCATGTGAGCAGATCGCAGGTTGTGCGTAGAATTGTACCTTTGAATGAGACTGTCAACAAATGTAGGGCTCCTGCCATTCAGAGATTTAAAGATGAGACATCCCACCTTGAAGGCGCATCTCTGAGTTATAGGGAGCTAGTGCAGCTTCCTCATAAGGGGCGTAACATGTTGACACCTGTTTTGCTGAAAAATCAGTCTTTCTGCCTGGTTCTGTACCAATTATAGTCGATAGATTAGGTAGGCTGTGATGCCAAAGTATATAGAATTTGCATAGTCAATGTGGGATATTACCATAGCTAAGACTACCGGTATTATCGCTTTTTTTGTGAGGAATCTACTGATTTTTATTATTTTTCTCAACTGGAAGAAGCACGCTGAGATCACAGAGCCAATTTGGGCCTTCATTGTAAGATCGCTATTAATTGCTACCCCCAGACTTTTGGCAGAGAACAAAGGGGTAGGGGGCTGTCCTAATTTATTTGGCCAGAAGAGAGGACTCTAAGGGTTCTGTGAGCCCCCCGTTAGGATCACTTTCATCTTGTCTGGATTAAGTTTTAAGTGATTGCTATTCATCCCGTCGCGGATGAGTAGCATAGTAGTCTGAAATTCATGAATGGATTCCGGGAAGTTACTGATGGAAAACATGAGTTGAAAGTCATCTACATAGTTAAAGGTGCACACTTTCCTTTCTTTCAGGACGAGGATCAGAGGGAGGAGGTAAAGGTTAAACAGGTGAGGGGAAAGTGAGGAGCCCTGCGGGACACCGCAAGTGGTCCTCATCTTGGGGGCTGTGAACTGGCCTATGCGGACCGCTTGAGGTCGGTTTCCTAGAAAGGATCCATTCGAGAGCTGATACTCTCTGATTGGTTCTCTTATTCCAAAAGAAGTGATGGTAGCTAGAAATGTAGATGAAGTGATTGCTGAAAAGGTACAGGGAAGATGTTGACAGGCCCCTGTATACAAATGGAACTTTAGTAGTGTTTGCCATATTCAACAGCAATCGATTGTTCTATTGAGAAACTTCCTATGTAAGTTTCCAAGCAGAAGTCTAAAACAGAACATTGTGGCTTACAAGGATTAGATCCATGCAAGGTAAGGAACCATCCTAATTTACAAGGACACTCACTAGCATGTCTATAAAAGAAAGTGTGCCAAAGCACCTTTTATCTTTTCTACATGTTAGGTGTACACCACTCAAAACTGAGAACTTTAGTTAGGAGGCTTTACTATGTGAGAACCCTTGCCATATGTATAGGAGAAATGAATGGAGCTCTTTTGCATGGTACAGTGGCAGAGATCTGCTGGAATCCTCCTGTTAGGAATAGTCTAATGTCTTCAATTGGAAAGCACAGCAATACAGTTTGAAATCTGGGAATGCTATGCTTCCCTCTAATTTCATCTTGCATAGTTTCTTCTGAGCAGTTATCTCTCCCTTAGTGACCCCAAAAAAAACTGCTCAATTCTTCCTGCAGTTTTCTAACCATTCTGCCCTAAAATGTAGTGGGATGTCATTAAAAATAAAAATAGATTTCAGAAATATCATCATTTTTATCATGTTAGTTCTTCCTAATATTGTAAGGGGGGAATATCCCATGATTTTAAGAGTTTCTTGGTCCCTGTCATATGCTTGTTTAAATTCACTTGGGCCATCTCATTCAAGTCCTTCACTACCTAAATCCCTAGGTACCTAACTAATAAAAAAAGGAAATTAGATACCTTTCTGGCTTGTTCTTGCAGCAACAAATACAAACAATAATTAGACATCACACCAGCCTGCCAAGGCCACACATGTTGGCTTTGCCAATTCATGTTTTATTCATATGGTTTTGCCAGAAGATGTATAAACTTCTCAATAAAATACCTACAGCTTCATTCAATACATATTATCGAAACAATTTTTTTAAGTCAAGAAAAAAGGAAGAAGCAAGCAATCAATGCAATATAAGTATTTAACCAAGATATAGCAGATCATGTCAGAGGGCAATAAAAAGAAGAAGAGAGCAATACATCTTCCAGTCACTAAATAAAGAACTAAAATATACAAATAATGATATATAAAAGTGGGAAAAGAAAGACCATGTTTACTAATCTCCTATAGGACACAGGTGAGAAGAGCAGTGCATGGTATAGGAGATTACTTCATGAATGTATCTGAAAAGTGAATGCCTGATAAAGTGCTCTATCCTTCAATTTAAGATGTGTTACTCATCACAAGTAACATCCCAGGAAATGACATTTTTTGTCAAATTCGCATCTAAAGCTATTTTATATAAATGTTATTTCTAAAGTGTTAAATGTTATGCCTTTTCCCTCCGTTTTGAGGAGTGCTGACTGAGATTGTGCTATGCACAGTGACTCAACAAAGAGCTATCTTTTGAGAAAAAGTGTGAATGTAATAACAAAATAAAAAACAGGGAATATAATAGGGACAAGCATAACAATATTAATGATAATAGCAATTTCTGCATTAACCCTGTGACCTATGCTGTTCCTACAACTTGGTCTAAAAGAAATTCAAAAGTAATAATAAAAGAAATTGCAAAAGCAATGAGGCTCTTCCCGCTGCCATTAAACACTGAGATGTTGTCTAAACCTTTGTAAACTCAACATTTACTTCCAACTTTGAAGCCTAAACCATTTTATAACTAGAATGATTGTTTAGCAAACATTGTAAAATTCATATTACTCCTTCATTCTTAAAGACTAGGGGAATTGTCATCTTTCCAATGGAGTGTAATCAGGCAGCTTGCTATGGGAGAGCCAATAATGACACCATTTGCTTATTATTCATGAGGCCCTGCTGATACAGCCTCTGTATGGCCACAGTAGCCGTAGGAAGAATCACTTCACTCTACTAAAATCTTTAAAATTGTCCAGCTAGTACATAGTCAATGCAGCAGACACAAAAAATAATCCCAGTAACCAACAGCCGATTTAAAGTGATGTTAAAGATTTATCAGTTTTGGATACATCTGCTTTAGACAAACTAGAGTCCAGTATAACTGGGAGCTATTTAAATTTTGACTTCATTAAAGGATGAAGTAGATTATTGAATTTGCCATAAAAAGATACAAAGTTCTCTATTCCTTTTCGAATAGATCTATATTTGATCCTTCTTGCTAGGCAGCCAAAGTTTCCTTACGGCCTGGAGAGTACATCTGAAGAAGAATTAAGTAGAAATTAGAAGTTAAACCACGGGTCACAGACTTGTTACACAAAAACTCAAGTACTTTGGAAGACTCATTTAAGTATAGTACCTCAGCAACTACAAACCGACAAATATTTAGAAAAATAACCATACAGTCATACAGACTATTTTGTTTCATATATACATCACATCTGGTCAACCATTGATGATTTTTAACTTATTTGCCCCCTGGTCCTCACTATATATTCTACTTGACAAGGGGTGGCTTTGGGTCTACTCGTGCCCCCTGGCTGGTCTGGGAAGAGGCGGTACCCCACTGACATGTTCATCTAGTTTGGGCTGGCAGAGTTGATCACTGTGAACATCGGTAATGGGGAAACGTGAACACCACCAGGCCAAACTCTCCATTGCCAAAGGAGGCTGCACTGTCAGAGGTGGGCCGCCGAGGAGACTTGCAATGACACCATTATAAAAGAGCTCCTCACTGACATTCACCACAGCTTGCAGACCATCGTTTCAAAGATTGACACCCTAACAAACAGACTGGATTGCATGGTTGACAGTCTAAACAAGCATGAGGACCACCTGGAGCAAATGTTTTCTATTGTGGAAGATGGCGCAACCACATCTAAAGAAAAGCTACTACATATGGAAAAAGTGCTTGTCCCCATCAAAGCCAAAAATGAAGACTTGGAGGCATGATCCAGTAGGATTGACATCCACCTCATTGGCATTCCAGAGTACACAGCTATGGACAGTATAGAGACCTATGTAGAAACCCTGCTGAATAAAGATCTGCTTTACAAAGGAAATAGATTAGCAATCTACCTGGACATTACCTTCACGGTACAAGCAGCTCTGACAAGTGCCTACTGATAATAGCTGCTCTAACATACACCCTCTTCTACCCTGCCAAGTCAAGTGTCCTGATGCAAGGTAAACCAAACAGTTTTTACTGATCTCAAATTGACACTTAAGTTTTGCCATAAATAGGCCCCACAAGCGGCAGATGGAGGACACTCCGGCATGCACAAATCTGAAAACTTCATTAGCTACAAGGATTGGAAATTGACCCGGACAGTCAATTCAATTGACCCGGACTGAGGACAAGTGCAGAAGGACCCCATGTCACTTGCAGAGTGCCCTGCTCCAATGTTAACCTGGGGGTGTTCTTTCCTTCCCTACTGGAAAACTGGCATTTTCGTTTTATGGGCATGCCTTGACACAGCACCTTTGTTTTATGTTAGTTGGATGGTCATATATCTATCTCGCCTGACAAAGATTATTGGAAGCCAGCAATGGATCTGGTCACACTTGATTGCCCCTCCTAGGGCCAACAGACTTGGACCTCTGGCTCTGGACTCCTTTTACTTAACTTCAATCACCCATTCATGCCTGTTAACGGGGAAAAGCCCGGCTCACTAAACCTACCAGGGAAGTTTCCCTATCAGTATATGATTTGATTGTTGTTATGGGGGTTGATTTTGCTGCAGGTTGGGGTTATGGGAGGGACTTTCCTTCAACAAGCTGGAGCTGGTGAAGTGGGTGGGTGGTGGAAGGGTGTTTGGTTTCTATGTTTGGGTATCTCCCCAAGATCACCTGCTGTGTGTCTCTCCCTGTGTTACAGGGCCCTCCCAGCATGTGTGAGCACAGAAATGCATTGCAACACTACAATGCATGTGGAAGCTACTCCTGGGCTCTGACAGCTAGGTCTCCATGATGACTGTGGTTAACTTGGTATCCTGGAATATCTCAAGAATAAATGACCCACGCAAGGTGCAACAGGTGTTTGTGTTTCCTAATAGGCAATACAAAGTAGGCATAAGGCTCCTCCAAAAACTGTACGCTACTAAGCAAAGGAAATGAAAACTGAATGCAGACTGGATTGGAGAGCTGCATAGGGCTACTTATTCGGTCTACGCCGTGGGGGTGGCAGTGGTTTTCCATAAGGGGTAACAATGGCATACACTTGAATCCATCTGTGATAGGGAGGGTAGGATCATTGTCCTACAAGGGATCTTGGATGGCAAACATTTCACAATCACATGCATCTATAGCCCTTATGTGGATTGCCCAGACCTCATTCTCCACAACTGGCATAAAGTTCTGGGATGTGGGCATTCAACAGTTTTATGGATAAGTGACTTTCAAGTAGTTCTCACCCCTGTCATAGACATATCCCACTCAACTAGGCATCCCAATCCCAGAGTGGCGAGGCAGCTTTAGAGCATCACAGGTCACCATGACTTGTCAGACATCTTGTGTTGCAGGCACCCCTAAGGCAGAGAAGGGGCGTGCATTTCTACTTTCTATAATGCTCGATCATGCATCAACTATTGGCTGCTCACTAGAGATGCAGCCGCAAGGACGAAACAAGAGGAGTACATTCCCTGCACTCTCTCCAATCATTCTCCGCTGTTCCTCACAGTAAAGTTGCCCAGCATCAGGAATCGTGCCTTCTCATGGAGGTTACCTTCCAATGCCTTTCAGGCATCACAATTTTTCTGTTTGATGTACACACCAACATAGTCAAGTTCTTTGCCCCTAATGACCACACTATCTCTTCATCCAGCATAATCTCTTAGCAGTTTTGATTCTTGCGTGCCCTACTGGCATGCTTGGCTTACTTGGAGATGACCATATGCAGCCTCGAGATCTAATACACATCTCCTGGCAAACATAGTGTCCTGGCCCAGAACCAAGAAGCTGTCTCTGATTACTTCGAGATGCTGACAGGGAGATTCACTTCCTTCAGATGAAAGGTGTAGCCAGGAAACACGAAGATGAAGACGGGGCTGATCAGCCCTTGGTCTCTCTGCTTAAGTGGAGCTGGAGTAGCACCTATGTGACATTACTGGAGACGATTTATGGATTGATCTCCTCCCTCAGTCCCTGAGGGAGGCACTCATTCTTACAATAGTTAAACCCGATAAGTCTCACCCAAACGTGACTCATACTGCTCTCCCTCTATGATCAATGTGGATAACAAGATTCTTGCAAAACTAAATGGGGAACAATTTCTCCCCCTGCTTCCCTACATCATCATCCTAGACCAATCTGGTTTTAGGCAGGGGTGATCCATGACCGACAACTTGCACACTGTCTTTGCATTTCTTCACTTGCTTAACCCACAACTCAAGGCAGCTGTGGTGTTTCTGGACACTGAAAAGGCCTTTGGCTCTCGGGAAAGGCCTTATCTCTTCTGCTTGCTTGGAAAGATTGGGATTAGCCCCTCCTTTCTCTGATGAATCTGTGTCCTATATGAACAGCTAAACCCAGGCTGCATGTAAATGGCATCGTCTCACCCTCCTCCTCTATAAGTGAGGCACCCAACAGGCATGCCCCCTGTTCCCTATCCTATACGTCATTGCCATGGAGCCTCATACCACTCACCTGCAGCAACACCATTGCTGGGGACTCAACTACACTGTTGTAGACTTATTGTCTCCATGCATGTGCATGATGTGACTGTGTGTGTCTGAAACCTCGCCTGCAACCTTAGTCCAATATTGTGTGATCTTTTCAAATTTGGTAGACTCGGTATCACTATCAACTGTGCCAAGTTGGTTCTCACTGACCCCTTTCATGAATACAAACTGAGATGCGTTGATACTGCTAAAAAATATCAATGTCTTTGGATTAGCAGGTATTAATGAGCTTTAGTGGGAAAATTATGCCTGAGCCCTAGCTTGGTTAGAGGAGCATGTTCCCGCATAGCCGACATTGCCCCTGTCCCTGGCCGGCAGGATTGCCATTGCTAAACTGGCTGTCATGCCTAAATTTCTCTATTTATTTGTCAACATCCTATTGAAAAGGGCTTTCTTCCTCAGGTCCCTCTTGATCTGGCTGATCTGGGAAGCAACCTAGATTGGCTTGGGAAGTGCTAACCCTGCCTTGTGAACAGGCTGGCATTTGCGCACTTGACATTCAGCTTTATTCTTACTGCTCGCGTACCCAGTGTTTACACCACTGGCTCATCCTTATGGGGTTTTTCTATTGGCCTCATGCGACGACTGAGATGGATGCTGCCAGCCCTTGGCCACAAGTAACAATGCTTTGTTTGCCCTTTAATCATCTTGAGAGCGAGATAGACACTCTCAGATGTGCGCTGTAGGCTTTTAACTGGCTTCCGTGTATAGCCCGATTGTCCTGTATGTTCTCAAGAAGCCCGCAGCTGGCCCACATTCCATCCCTGCCTCTTACATTGGATAGATGGCTGTGCGATTGAATGCACCAGATAGGCCTTACCACGCTGGGAGATCCATAACGAAAGATAATTTTATCATGCAGCAGGATATTATCAGCAGAACGACGTGTTATCCCCTAGACATACAACAGTAATATTGTGTGAAGCAGTTTCAGGTAGTCATAGAGTGACTTCTCGAGGGAGCCGTTGAGCCTGGCTATGCAGGCCAATGTTCTTATCATCGCCTAGGAGACTGAATATCTGACTGTAAATGGACATGTAGGCCAAGGCTCATCCAGTGACACTTAGGGCACTGGCTCTGTGGCAGGTCACGCACAGTGAGGAGATTCTCGACAAACACTGGAGGTTTTGCTTTGCCTGGATGTTTTGCCTTTTCCTCAAATTACAGTCTGTGCTCATTCTGTTTTAACTCTTGCCACCAAACATTTCAACTATCTGGCCAGCTACACAAACTGGGCTTATTGGATACCTCCTCTTATTTCAGATGCTGCACAGAAGAGGCTGATTTGTAATGTAATGTAATGTAATGTAATGTAAAAGAAACTTGTAAAGCGCAACATACACCGGACGGTTTCTTGGCGCTGATTTTTTACACATAGCGTGGCTGTGTCAAAAGGTGACCCATTTTGGTCGGATATATACAATTGCATAGCGGTCATTTTTGGCCTCACTGTTTTTAAGATACCAAAGGTGGCGCTCCTCGGTTTTGTTAACGGCATTCCGCCAGGGGCAAGATTCTTCGCACTATTTGCACTTAAAATTCTGTGGTCTCAATAGAAGTCCTAATATTGGACTGGCGAGCACATTCATAAAATGACTAGCAGCTATTTTACGATTGTTTCATTGAATATTACATGGCAAAGAAAAGTTCTTAATGAGTCTTATGGCTTCAGAATATTTAGTTTCTACTATAGAGGCTGGATAATGTTTGACATCTTAACTGCACTTCAGCATTTTTCTTTGACTAGATTTGACATCCAGAGAATGAGTTATGTTCATCTTAAAAATCATCTAAAACATACTATATAACATTGCTCCATGGAAAATGATATACAGATAGGTAGAGTAAAATCGTGTTTCCATAGTAATATTCAATCATATCAGGCAGCAGTCCCTCAAGGGTTTTCGAATGGGAACCTGGAACAGAGAGTGCAAAGATGCTATGTAGGCTGGAATGTCTATTGTTAAAAACTGTGATGGATGCATGGAAGAATGTAATTTAGGAGGAGAGAATATGCACCTTATGTTATAATGATGTACAGACCATTGAACATGTTATATATGTTTGTCCTGTTTTAACAATTTATTAACAGAGATTTTTAAAACCACGGTCTCTGAAGCATTTGACGTTGGCTATAAAATCTTCATTTCTCCACACGCCACGTAGAAACTTTTCCTTGACGCATTACATTAGCAGCTCAGATGTGTGAAACCCACTACTTTATGTTTCCACACAATCTGATGAAATTATTAGAGCCTCACACTGTCTCTGGAGCCACCAAATTGGAAGCCATATCTCGTCTTTGGGATGTTCTTTTCCGTCTGCTCTCCAGATCGTGAGGAGATTCCTACTGGGATTATCTTACTGTTTGGGCCATTTCCCATACCGCGGGAAGACTTTTATGTACTCATCTGGACAAAACACATGCCAGCTGCATCTGCCTTTATGTACCAGATACTGTGGAAACCACAAATGGAATAAATAATGCAGAAGAAAAAAACTACTTTATGGACTTTGAAGTAGTGATAATTCTTTGGGAAAATGTTCAAGTAAATCCACTTCTTGTGTGTGCTTTCATACTTTATTTTTGTTTAATCCTAGGCAGTTTCAGACACACCAGTTGGCGGATTGTTCAGTACCACAATGGCATCCCTACTATATATAGAAAATGATTGTTTATGAATCCATATCCCTAACAATTGAAAATGTTGGCTGTGCATTTACTGTTGGCATAACCACCATTTGTGCTCTCTGTCCTTCCTGCCTGCAACGGAAGTACCTATAAGAAACGGGGCAACCCAGCAAACCTGGGTAATCAAGTAATACAGCAAAACAGCAGTCCCTCAAGGAGGAAGTGTGACCCTCTACTTCGTAGGAGAGTGTAACTTTGACCATCAAGAGATTGGCTCAATTTCTCAATAAGACAACTTTATTTAAATTTTGCAAACAATAGAAAACAATTGTTTCAATTTTATATTTAAATCAATTAGAAAGATTAAAGGTGATCCCAAATGGGGCAACGACACAGTGCAAGTGAAATAAGTAAGTTGTTGTGCACAGCTTTTTCCAATTAATTCTAATTGGATTAGCGCGTGCACTGCTCCAGCATAAAACCCTAGCTGGTTTCAGACACCTGCCCGCAGCACAGGCTTCAGGTGAGCAGGCCTGAATTATTTGCTTTATTCACTCAGTAAGACAGCTGTTTCCTTCGAATACATGATGGCAGTAAGCCTACAGTGTTGTGAAGCTTTCCCATATTTTGTGATTTTGATATTCGCTTTTTCCACTTTTTGTAAAGATCGACTCTGCTATCAACCGATCATTGAGGGTAAGTTTTACGCCACACATTTGTAGTGTTATTCACACTATGTATTATCTTCTCTCATTTTGATTAATTTGAGTCTTTTCCCATTAGTTGGAGGAATCTTTGCTTAATTCATTTCAAGTGGCCATGTTCACCCAAGATGGTTTGATGTATCTTTCCTCACATTTGGTGAGTTAAGTTTCTTTCTTTACTTTTTCTCATTTATTACAATGAACTTTGAAGGTCAGCGACCTGACATTTGTTGCTTAGTCACTCTATGCTCCCCCATCAGACACGGCTCACCAACATTTCATATTGTTTTACACATGTGCTCCTTTTTCACAGAGGTTCCACAGTCAGGGACGATTCAGCACAGCACTTTGAGGCAAATACTAGCCACAGGTTGCCTGTTTACTATTTTCTCTTGTTGGTGAGTCCACACACATGTTGCTAACCACAATTTGACACCCTCAGAGAGGCGTCTTCCTTACATGTTCATTAGATCCTCTATCCATTAAACAAACCTAACCACGGAGGGCTAGCTACTGGATACTTCATGACTCTGGCCCGGAATCCCACACTGCTGCATACATGTTCTAACTGGGGACCACACAACATAGGTGAGTCACCAACGTCAGTGAGTCCTTGTTTACTGCTCGAGTGTAGTGACTCATACACACAGGGCATAACTGTATCTTTTTTTACCACATATGGAGCTCTACTCCAAGCCACTCCATAGCTGCCCCATGTGCCAGTACTATTTTGAAGTATCGCAAGCATCAGTATTACTCAGAAATATCTCTGCTTTCATCCTATACATTGAGCAGGTTAGTTGGCCCTCCCAACAGTATGAAGTATAATTGTAAAACTGTGTTAATGTAAGCAGCCCCACTTAAACACGTTTTCTCCTCCTTAGGTGCTTCCCAAACTTACAGTCTGATGATGAACATGTCTAAATTGCATGCTTCGGGTCAAAACGTTGATATGACACAATAATAGTGTACTGTTTTTATTTCATTCTGGAGCAATTCACTCTGTGTCAGAGTGTGTACCAACCACCTGTGCATCCTGGATCAGTCACTATTTTATTTGTATACCTCCAACTGAAGTGCCAGCCTGAGCCGCACTGCCACTGCAGCCACCACAGACTACAGAGCATCAAACCCTCAGAGTTGAACCAAGGCGAGCCAGTCAGGGCAGCTACACCACACATTTCAACGACTGCTCCTCCTCATATCATCCTGCAAAAGAAAGTAAGTTTTATCACAATTGTGTTTATTGTGCTACATATTTTTTCAGATATAAAGGTGTGTGCAGAGCTTGGCTTAAAGGAGGTTTCGATTGTGCAGGTTAATTACAGAGCTGTCCGAGCTTGTCTAGGACAGTGCTGAAAATAACATGCACCGAGCTTTTCAAAATGCTAACACAAACAAGGATTAGTGTATAGAGATGGGCGAGCCACTGTGACGTTGCTTAGTGACTACAGCTGTCTTAGTGACCATGTAACATTGATCTACCAGGTTCGAATCCCTGCCTCAACTCAGCATCCTGCTAGTACTGCCAACTCACTCTTTGATCTGTGTGTGTTGTGAAAAACACCAGAAAATCTGGGATCAATCCTGGCTATCTTGCTTCACACAATTGTGTGATCTAGGCAAATAGTTATTTCACTCAGCCTCCTTTTTGTTCTTTATCAAGTAGGAGAAGTACCTAGAAATATATCAGTACATGATATGTGCTGCACAAAAACCTCTTGTATTTAATTTACTGACCTACCATGTTGCCCCATCTATAATAAAGAATGTAGTCCAGAAATGTGGATGCTTCACCTCTGTCTTGATTTTTAGTTCATCTATAGCATTGTCATTAGGGAGGTGACAGTTCATGTTTAAAAACTCTCACTTTTTAGACATAGTTCTAAAATAATCCAATGTGATCAGATTAAACCTTCTACATGTTAAAAAAAAATGCACTTTAAACATTTTTTAAATTGTAACCTACTGTTTGGTGCATGGTTTACGTGCCAAATATTTTCAAGGCTTGGTTTGTGTATGCGGCTCACCCACCTCTGCTACTAAACACAAGAGTGCATTCAGTAATTCACAATGTGTACGTATACTTCAAGTAATAATCGAATGAATTTGAAGTAAACAAATCTGACAAATTTGACTCCTTTTCTATGTCTTGTTTCAGTCCAGATCTGTATGTGTATCAGTCGCGGCTGACATTACTCGTTGGTGGGGTGGCGGGCGTGAGAGGTCACGGGTGGGAGGGATTCGGGGGAGTGAAATGGCGGGGTGTCTTGTCGGCTCCTGCTCTCCTTTCTCCAACAGGAACAGGGAGCAGGCCCAACCAGGGGCTAATGGGGTGGCCATGTCCTCCATGTAGGCTGCTGTGCAGCCTGCATAGAGAAATGGCAGAGTGCGCATGACTGGTTTGGGAAGCCCAAGAGGGCCGACCAAACAGTCTTTGCACACACAGGAGTGTGCAAACCTCTCCTCCCCTGCTCAAAGAGCAGAGCAGCCATGCCCACCCTCCCGCAATGCACAAAGCAAACATAAAATGGTAATAACTTTTAGTTATTACCATTTAATGTGTTGGCTTTCTTGCACTGCGAGAAAACTGTGGGGTGATGCTCCTGTGCCCTAGTGGAAGATCTGTCTATGATGTGTATCACTTTTACCCTCAAAACGCTGCAAACTCAATTGTCTTCAATTGCTTGAATAACAATTATTATATTACACCTTGCCACATTTATGGTAAAGCTCACAAACGATTCGGGGTGGTATTCAAAGCTGCATGGCCTGTTACAGATACATTGCCTGTCGCGGGTACTTGGACCTCTCACACGAGTGAGGCACCATTTTTTATCGGGAGACCTGGGGGAACACTGGGTGGTGTCACAACTTTCCCACACAAAAATGTGTTGGAAAATGATTTTTTCAGCTAAATGTGAGGTTTTCAGGGGATTCTGGGTAAGAGGTTTGCAGGGGATTCTGGGTAAGAAAACATTGTAGGATCCATGCAAGCCATACCTCCCTAGAATCCTCCAGGTGTCTAGTTTTAATAAATGTGTGGGTTTGGTAGGTTTTTCTAGATGGCCGCCGAGCACGGGGCCAAAAACCCAGGTGACCGCCCTTACAAAACCAGGTCGTTTTGTGATAGGCAATTTTGATGACACTGGTGCAGATTGGGGTATACAAATTCTCCCTACTTCCACGGATAGAGTAAATTCACAGATACACGCACATACACTCATCATACACTTGGGCCCATTTCACTAACATATACTCAATTACTCTATCAGCATTAAACCTGTAGAAAGAAAACCTCCTAAACACCCTGCATCTGCAACAAGGTCGATAAGACCTAATTGACACTGTCTTGAGTCATGATTTAAACAATAATAATCAACAATAATCAAAATAGAGTACTCAATAATTGACAAGAAATAACCACCAACACTGTATTTCAAATAATGGTAATTTATCTAAAATTAGTTCAAAGAAAAATCAATTCAAAAGCAAAAACATTATTCTCATAATTACCTATTCTAGCTAAATGTCATAAATGGGTCAGGACAGGTCTCTCAGTAGAAGTCTCCCAAGTCACCGTCCTCACAGCATCGATCCTCACCAACGCAAGTTTGGGAAGAAGTGGCCTTAGACCCTCTCTAGACTAACAATATTTATAATAAATTTTAACAAAAGAAGGCAACATAAAATGTTTTAGATATCCGCTGAACCGCTGAGCAGAGCGAGCAGGAAAGGATGTAGCATCGCTACATTTGGAAAAATCTCCGCTCAGAAAAAACACAAAAATAAAAAAACGGAAGAAGGAACTCAAATTTGCAAATGTTTCTTTTCATGTTCATATTTCCTCGGAACCAGCATTGTGATCACAAAGTTCATTGTGGCTCCCTTGTCCTCCAAGGACACTTGGATGTCCGCCCAGAACTGCTGTCCTCACGGAAAATTTTAAACCAGGCGAAGACTGTGGTCAGATGACTCTCGACCATGTTCAGCAAGGCCTTCTCATCACAAATCGACTACTCAAATGCAGGCTTTAAACGACAGCCATCTTTCACTAGGCCAAAACGTACCATCTTAATTAAAAGAGACAAAAACAACGTTACCACAACATAGTGATTAAACAGTGTTAACCCCACTAATACCCTTATGTGTATGTAATTATCTAGCCTTTGCAACACAAGAAAAGCATTAGTACATAACAATTTAAAAGCATTTTTGTGCTTCAAAATAGACAGCACTCAGCAACATTTATTTAATTAAACCCGCACATTATTATTTGAGCAACATCAATGCATCCCCACGTATAGTTTTCTCTTATTAGTACGTATTGATTAATCAGAACATTTACACAAAACAAATAATTAGTAGTTATAAATTAATAATTTTAATTTCTTTCGACAATAGACAAACCAGAGCTTAAAAACCCAATAGATTTTCAACAGAAAACTCTGCTCCAGCAATCCCCCCTTTGGTGATTTTATCACCAAATAACAACCCAAAAAAAAAAATTTAGTAAAAATTTAATCCCATTTTAGGAGAAATTGGAAATGTCTTTTTCTCCTTACACAACACTACACACCAGACTCCCTTTCATCATCCCTCTTTGTTTCCAAATAAACACTCTCCCTCAATTCTTCTAATTCTATTTCTTGTGGATCTCTTTTTCTTTTATTTCTCCTTTCAATATTTCTCTTAATTAATTTCTTTTTCCCTCCCCTGTGTTTACAACACAAACACACCAATCTTAGTATCAATAAAGCAACAATTATACAAGTCAAAGGAAACAATATCTTACCTATAATAGTACTACCTATTTTTGCAATAAAACTCTTAACAGCAACTATTTTATTAGCTATTTTAGTCCAGATACTCTCAGCTTCCAGTGGTACTAATTCTTCATGCAAATCAGTAATATTTTTGATATAGACCTTCAGGTCTTTTCTTTCGTCTGGAATGTAAGTGCAACAATGTTGAACTTTCAGCATTCCACAGACCCCACCCTCCTTGGCTAATAGAATATCAAGGGCAAGTCGATTTTGCATAGACTTGGCACGTACGGCAATCAATTCCGTATTCACCAAAACAAACCCTCCAGCGGTATTTGTCGATAAGCGATCCACCACTGTTGACAGTTTCCGAATTCCATATGCATTCAAAGAAATTCCCACTGCTGGAATTAAAGCTCCAAAGATATCACCAACTATTTCTGACCAAGTTTCTCTCTTAAAACGTGTTAGTAAATTAATATGTTCTACATCTTCTATTCTATCTATATGAAAGATCTTTGGAAAGACCAGGCCGACATAACACGTGCCATACCAATGGTCAGGCAACTTGTAATAAGCCTTGTTCCCACAAACATAATACACTCCTGGGAAAACTGGATCTTCTCCTCCTCTAAAACCCCATCCTGTTGCAATGAAGTATGTATCATGACACTCACTAGTCCCAACAAAGTATGTATCATATTGGGATTTCCTCCTTGTAATGCACAGCTTACCCTTCTGTGGTGCATCTAAAGCTAAAGTTGGACTAGCTCCATTTCTCAATTCTTTTCCCATCTCAATGTCCCAAATTGTCTCACTCACTTTGTATTTCCCTGCCTTTTCATGCATGCTCAATCTCCTTTCCTCCACCATGTTTAGGAAAGCTTTCTCCTCTTCTTTCAAACTGCAAGTTAAATTATTCTTAAAAATGTAATCTAATGTTAATTCTTCTTTCTCAATAAAAATCTCACCAAAAATGTTAGCTTCTTTAGCTGGATTCAGCTCTTTGTTCATAGGCAATTGCCCAAAAATACTATCTTTGTTAGACATCACATAATCTATTTTCCCTAACAAATAAAAAACACTACTCAATACACTACATGAAATTCCATACGTAGCTGGTAAATGGTGATAAGTAACACCCTCTGAAACGGATGCAGGTAATTGCATACATACGTAGCAATCCCTAACTTCCATTGTCTTCACATATTCATACAATAATTATGAAAAAACATTACTAGAAAAATCATTAATTGACCTATCTTTATGTATGTAAGTATTACTAATTCTAGTTGGAACTACTTTTTGTGAACTCTTCCCTATATTAGTCACATTCTCTGTATGCATCTCAAATGTACCTATTGTAACTCTAAATGTAACTAATAAAGCTAATACACCCCATAGTAGCATTAATAATCCAGTACAGCAGCAGCACATTCTACACCATCTTTTCAAGAAGGCACATCTACTTTGGTTATTCTCTATGTTAGCCATTTTACTACTTTGACCTTGTCTTTTGACTTAGCCTCTACTACTCCACTACTTGAGTTTCTAAAATTCTGGATTACTTCAACAATCAATTTTCAGTTTTTTCTTTTCACTTTTTCCAAGTGATTTCTTCTGTTCACTCAATCCAAATGAATTCTCCTGTTCACTCAATTTGGATACTTGTCATTCTTCACTTCAAATTCTTCGACATCAAATTGTATTAGATCTCCAACATCATCCTCAGTATCCGACTTTTCTCCAATGTCAGTCAAGATTACTTTCAGGATTTCACCTGTATCTTCCTCAACCACTTCTTGTATGGCCTCCTCTGGATTTCCTTGACTTTCTGCCTCTTCACCTTCAGACAGTGCCACGTACGTCCATTCCGGCGACCTATACTTCTGGTTAGGTTTTCTTATCCTCTTGATCTCCTCTGGTTCTTTTGACTCTTTTCGCTTTTCACCTTTTGCTGAATTCTGACTCGACACCTCATTCACTTGTTCAGCTTTCGAGGTATTTGCTCTTATCAGTCTGTATCTCAGCTTCTTTATTCTGTTATTAGGCCAAAGATCTCCTCTTATAACCTTTTTCGGCCTTATTTCTTTATTATTTCTTTCTCCAATCCAAGTTCTCTTTCTCAGAACTCGACCCTCTGATTTCTCATTCTCACTTTCATCCGATTCTGTTTCAAATGCTTCTTGTTCTTCAGCAGTTTTCTTTCGCTCCACAGCCTTTTTCACCACTGTTTGAGACTTCCCTATTTCTGTCCCTCCTCGGGTCTCCGACACGCAATCTTCTTGCTGTCTACTTGTCCCTTCACCTAGCTTATCAAGAATGTTCCCTACACCTCCTCGGGGGTCTTCCGCAATCTGTCCCTCTCTATCTTCTTCTGACCCTGCTTCTTCAGGTATAATCTCAAGTGGTTCTTCAATCTCCTCTTCTGATTCAGGAGTAGTCTCTGTGGAATTACTCTTTTCTCTTCTTTTTCCTCCACTGCTTTTTTGAACTTCAGGCTCTCTTACAGAATCTGATCTCCCTTCTGAGACTCTCAATGGTTCTTTTGAAACCTTTTCTGCTCCTTTTTCTAAACTTCGATTTTTTCTCACTGGTTCTGTGTCTTCATCATCACTGGAATCTGACTCTTCAAAATACTCCTTGCCAGTCCCATCCTATGGGTTTGGAACTCTCAGAGTATGACTCGCATGTACCCAGTTTTTCACACCAGCACACTTCACTGCAGTTGTCGTAGTCAGAATGACTTGTCTTTGCCTTCCCCACCTTGGAACCAAGCAATTTCTTCTTCTGTGTACTTTGATTCTCACCCAGTCCCCTGGACTCAGATCATGAGCTTGCTTCTTCTCAAGTGTAGTAGCGTCTTCTCCAACCTGGTGAAACACAGAATGAACTGCGTCAGCCAGGCCTTTACAGTAATCCAAAATCATGTCATCAGTTATTGTCATCAACTTATTGACAGGTACAAATGCATGACGCATTGCACGTCCCATCAAGATTTCATGTGGACTCAACCCAGTAGTTCTATCTGGAGTAGATCTAATAGTCATTAGCACTAGAGGCAAGACATCAGGCCATTTCATTCCAGTGGCTAAACACATCTTACCAATTCTGTTCTTGATTGTGCCATTTATCTGCTCAACCACGCCAGAAGCCTCTGGCCTGTATGCACAATGTAGCTTCTGCTGTATGCCCAATGCTTCACAAATCAAACTCATGAGCTCATTATAGAAGTGTCCATCTCTATCAGACTCAATCGTTACTGGAAACCCGTACCTAGGAATCAACTCTCTTAACAGTAACTTTGTCACTGTTATTCCATCATTTCTCCTAGTCGGATAGGCCTCTACCCATCTTGAGAACAAGCATACTACCACTAGAACATACCTCAATCTGTTCACTTGGGGCATTTCAATGAAATCAATCTGCATTCTTGTGAAAGGACCACCTTCTCTGCCTATCGTTCCCAGACTCACCACTGTCTTTTTCCCAGTGTTAAATTGCTGGCAAATCAAACATCTTTGACAAATGCTCTCTGCAATCGTCCTGAACTTTGCATTGTACCAAGTCTGTTTAAAAGACCTGATCATCGCATCCCTTCCCAAATGTCCCTGGCCATGATACATCCTTGCCATTGTCGACAGCATAGAGTTAGGCATGACTGGTCTGCCATCTCTATAGACCCAAACATGGTCTGTTTCTCTTGGGGCACAACCTGCCTTGATCCAGTCTTTCTTTTCTTCCTTTCCTGCCTCATCCTACAACTGTTTCACCTCATCCCACGTTTCTAGGACATTAGTAAACATCACAGAACAAAAAGACATTTCCCCTTCTCGTTCCCTATTAATCGAGTGATTATTTTTAGCACAATACTGTGCAATGTCGTTGGCAAATCTGTTTCCAACTGTCACAAAATCATCTCCTTGTCCATGAGCAGCACATTTCACAACCGCTAATTCTTTAGGCAGCTGTATCGCCTCAAGCAATTTTCCAATCACTTCAGCATTCTTTATTGGAGTCCCACTCGACGTCAAGAAACCTCTCTGCAGCCAAAGCTGGCCAAAATCATGCACAACTCCAAATCCATACTATCAGTCATTACAGTCACTCTCAGATCTTTACCAATTTTACAAGCTTTCGTCAATGCCACCAATTCAGCAACTTGTGCAGATTTCACTCCTTTCAATGGTGAAGCTTCCATAACTTCTGAAACCTTGCACACTGCATATGCTGCACTCAGCACACCCTCATCATTCCTCAGACATGATCCATCCACAAACAACACATGATCACTCTCAAGCAATGGAAGATCCCTTATGTCTGGTCTCGGTTTTGTACAGTAATCCAGCACATCCAAACAATTGTGATCATCTTCTGTCTTCACACCCACATTTTCAATATCCGGCAACAATGTCGCTGGATTCACATTCACACATCTCTCAAGAGTCACATTTGATGCTCCCAGAATGACTTTCTCATATTTAGTCAGCCGACTATGTGACATGTACTGAGTTCTGCTTCTTGTCAAAAGAATTGCCACATTATGAGGTACGAATACCCTTACAGGATATCACATTATGATTCCCTCACTCTGTTCCAGGCTTCTACATGTTGCAGCCACAGATTTCAGACAACCTGGTAAACCCACAGCCACAGGGTCAAGTGTCGATGAGAAGTACGCAATAGGCCTTCTCAGTAATCCATGCTTCTGGATTAACACTGAAAGTGCACATCCATTTCTCTCACTGCAGTACAATTCAAACTCTTTCTCATAGTCTGGCATACCCAAAGCAGGGGCTTCACACATTCTGCTCTTCAGCTCCTCAAATGCTGCCATTTGTTCTCCATCTAGTTCCAATGGATCTGTCATCTCACTTTTTGTCAGCTTAATCAATGGCTTTGCTATCAGGGAGAAATTAATTATCCACTGACGACAATAACCCACCATCCCCAGGAACATTCTCACTTCCCTCTGGGTCTTTGGGGCCTTCATTTCTCTGATAATTCTGATCCTGTCATCAGTCACTTTTCTCAGACCTTTTTCAATATTGTGTCCAAGATAATGCACCTCTTTCTTGCAAAATTGCAATTTGGCTGGAGATACCTTTAACCCTCCATCTGCCAGATGATTCAGTAAAGCTATGGTATCTACTTCACAAGCTTCACGTGTCTTTGATGCCACAAGTAGGTCATCAATATACTGCACTAGTACTGAGTTTTCAGGCATGATCAAACTCTCCAATGATTTTTTCAATAACTGATTGAATATCGAAGGACTCTCTGTGTACCCCTGTGGGATTCGACACCATGCTAAAATACGCTGGCCAAACCTAAATGCAAAAATGGGCTGGCTATCATGATGTAACGGAATTGAAAAGAAAGCATGACACAAATCAATCACTGTGTACCACTCAGCATCATGTGGAATCTGATACAAAGTCACTGACGATTTGGCACAATCGGACAACATGCCACCACAATTTTGTTAACTTTTCTCAAATCCTGTACAATCCTGAACTTTCCATTAGGCTTCTCTAGCCCCATTATCGGTGAATTACACAGACTACTCAGTAGTTCTCTCAAAACTCCTTGCTGAATCATTTTCTCAATAATAGGAGTTATTCCTTCAATTATTTCTGGTGTCATTTTATACTGAGGAATGTTAGGATAAGTAATTCCCTCTTTCACTGAAATTTTCACAGGATCTACATTATTCATCAATCCCACATCCTCTCCTGTAAAATTCCAAACTGTCCTTTTCACTGTGTCTCTCAGCTCTTGAGGCAAATCCTCCGGATCAAACACAGCATATGCACCAATTAACTCACTCTCTCTATTTTCTAGAGTCATTCGGTACAAAACATCCTCATCTGGTGTTTCAAAAGCTATTCCATCCGGTGTACAAAAAATTGTACAGTTCATCTTACAAAGCAGATCCCTGCCTAACAAGTTCACTGGACTAGTGTCACAGACAATAAATCTGTGCATGTCTGAAAATTTCCCTATTTGTACTCTCACTGGTTCAGTAAGACGTGTCTTTATTTGTGTATTAGCTACACCAACTACTTGGATTGCTTCATCCGAGAGAGGAAGATTTCTAATATCTGCTGACCTGACAGTTGATCTTGTCGCACCTGTGTCTACTAAAAAAGTAACACTTTCTTCATTTATTTTCCCATCTACAAATGGTCCTGCCTGGTCTATTTCTAGAGTTGCACCAAGTATGCACTCTTCCTCCTCTCCTCGGCACCGTCAATAATCACCTTCAGACTCACTCCCTTCATTCTTTAACAAGTACTGTTGTACCTGGTTAGAACGCCTTGGTTTGTTTACCTGCTCATCATTGTAGAATACTGAATCCTGATTGTACTTTTGTGACCCTCTATTCTGCGGCAAGGGCGGTTTTGGCTCTTGACTCTGCTGTTTCACAACCTTCTGTTGTTGATGCTGCTGATTATTCCCCTTGTTCTGCACCTGTTGATTTAATATTTTACCCTCATTATTCGCTAATGGTGGATTGGTACATTCAGATCTCCAATGTCCCAGTTGGCCACAGTTGTGACACGGGAACTTCTTTTTGGCTTCCTCAAGATTCCCCTTTCCTTTCCCTGCATACCTGGGCCTATTCCCTGCATTATTTCCTGCATTATTCGCCTGTTCCACCAACTGTGCTTCCTGTCTTTCCGCAACTTTTACTTGTGCCCACATTGCTTTTTCTTTCAGCTTTCTCTGTTTTGCTTCAATTTCATCACTGAAGTATTTTGCATGTCTCAGGATCTCATCTATTTTCTTACTCTGCCAGTCCACTGTATGCTCACGAATTCTCTCACTAATCTCAGGTCTCAGGCCATATACAAATCTGTATACAAAATGACTCAAATCTTTGTCACCCAGGTGTTCATCCCCACTGAATTGTTTAAAAGCCAGTATCAGCCTCTCATAAAAAGCATGAACTGATTATTTTGCTTCCTGATGTGTTCGATCTATTTTAACCCAGTCTGTTTCTTTTGGAGGAACTTTACTTTTCAGGTATACAATCACCTGATCATACTTCCTCATTACCTCTGGATCTGGTGCTCCTGTTCTCTGATCTCTTGGATATTCCTCAGTAGGCCAACTCACAACTATTTTACACTCAGCCCACAAGTCTGCTGGAACAATTATATCAAACAGACTATTCAGGTCAATCCACAGCACTTTTGACAATTTCACAAACCTGTCTACCTGCCTATACCACTCGACGGGCTTTTCTCTCAGTCGAGGGAAATCATTCATAAATGATAAAATATCCTGTCTGGTCCATGGAACATGTACATATCCTCCTCCAGGTATTTCTCTCATAGGATAAGCATCCACTGTTTTCTCTTTTTCTCTCACAGGAAATGCCGAATAAGTCCTATCCCCCGATTCTTCCCTTTTCTTGTACCACCTATCCTTCCACTTTTCAACATCACCCCATTTTCGCAATAAAGCGATCATCTCTTTAATCTGTCCTGTTCTACCAGCACCATTCAGATTCTCAATGTCTTTGTCCGTAAAATCCATCCTGTAAGACCTCTGCAAGACTTTCACCTTATCAATGTCAACTCCCTGTTCATTCGCTATTGCTCTTAACCTGTCATGTGTATTTTTAGTTCTCCAGGTGATATTTTTGCACATGAACAACAGTTCACCATCATGATGATTTCTGAGAATTTCTGTAGGAACTGTCCCTGCAACAAGCTCTTCTAACTCTACACGTAACCTGGCCACATCAATTGCCTGTGAATCTTTATCCCTCTTTTGAAGAACTTTCATCCATTCATTCAAATCTTCAGCTGTTATTTCAGTAGATTTTCTCACTGGAACCACTTTCTTCTGTGGTTCTAAAATCGGCATCCCTGAACAACTAGCTTCACTAGCATCCAATCTCGATTTAGACTGTACCTCTAATCCTTCACTACATGTGTCATGTCTGGATTGTCTCAAATCATCATTTTCTGTCCTTTTTCCTGAATCTCCTGAGGGACCAGCCAAACTTGTCAATCTATTCCCAACATATGGAATCACCAAACTATTTTTACCCGTCCTCTGCTTTTCAAAAACAGGCATAACTGGACCTATGGTTACAGGCACCGTAACAGCTTCTAGATTCTTTGTCAGCTCTCTAATCTTTTCAGTCAGCTCCAATGTAGTTCTGGCTAATTCTCTCGTATTCTCATCACCACTTCTATTCTCTCTCTCTTTTTCCCTGAAAGGATTACCACTTCTTAGCTCAGGTGTCACATTTTCTGTCTCAATGATACGCAATGTATCTCTTATCGGAGAAACAACTGGTGTGCTCTCTTCTGGTTCTGGTCTATATGGAGGTGGTCTCTTGTAAATCATGTCATTCAAGACCTCATCCTCATACTCATTAACTCCATATCTTTTCACTTCTGCCTCAGGAACCCTTTCTGTACCCTTCTCTTCAACTGTTCTCATAGGGTATAATCCTTCTGACATACTAGCATCTCGCCATCTCTTCATTCGATCATGATGAGTTTCACGATCATGTCTCCTTCCAAACATGTATCTATAGTTTCCTCCAGACCTCTGTTTTTCTCTCTCATGTACTTCCTCTTCCCATTCCACTAAAGCCTCAAACTGTGTCGGCCTTGGTCTTGGGTCAAGACACAACATCTTTTCCCGCAAATTTTTCAACACGGCCAGATTAAATGAACCATGTTCTGGGAATGCTAGGACACCATCTTCCCTAGTATACCTAACCCAATTCTCCAACCATATACAGGTATGACACCCATATCTCGCAGCCATGAAGGATGCAGGCGTTTTCGATGGAGGTAACAATTCACCTTCTCTCGTTTTAACATCTTTATCCTTGTCAAACCAATTTTTAATCTTTCCGAACAAAGATTTTTTCTTTTTCTCTTCTTGGTAATACATTCTGGCTTTTACCAAACTTTCTAATCCCTTCCGTAATACAACTGAATAATACAATGTTTTATCCAATAACAGCGCGACTCACACCAACGCACCAATCCTGGAGCGTCTACGTCACTCTGTACTCCTTCCAATCCTTGCGCGGCTCACACTAACGCACCAATCCTAGCGCGAGCACTATTCTGATCCAATATCCAATCAGAGCGCGGTCTGTATTACGTCAGCAGTCGCTGCAGTCGCTCCTACTCCTGTCTCCTGTCACTCGTCTACCCCTCCTTTACAAAATCTTCTCAGTAGACTTCGTGTCAAATTCTACAAAATCTATTAGTTACAACATATAAACATCTCCATTGTCTGCTTCGCTAACCATAGAATAGTAAAGAAAATCTATTTCACAAGAATCCCGTCATTTCCCTGAAACAGCACTTACTTCTGTTCCACTACGGAATTAATACTCTCGTTGACACAGTAGCACATCTTTCTACTCTGCCCTTCTAACATGCATCCATTAACTGTTTCCTCTAGGACTGCTCCAAAGAGTCTTACAATCAACTAAATGCTCATACATTCACGCACAATCATACAAGAAAATGTAGTACATACACACAGAATCCTGCTTTTCCTGAGAACAGCGAACAGTCTGTCCCACTACAGAATTATAACATACGTTAACCAAGCAGCTTACCTCTGCCCAGTCCTTCAAACAAGCTCAGAGAATACCTATTACTTCTCCCGCAATAAGCTTTAACGGTGAACCTTACGGATCCCTGGGACTTAAGACCAGAGTTTCACAGATAACCTTCGCTACCATACGCACTCTTTTTATACCAGAAATATATTTCTAATAGTAACATACGACAATGTCACTGATTCCGAACTCAGACAATGTGACGCGCAACTTCAATTGTCACACGTTTTTCCTGCATACATACAGGATCAACAATCCCGTTTTTCCCGAGAGCAGTATATACTTCCCTCTGCCCTACTACGGAACTGCTACCAGCTCCCAAGTTCCAGAAGCACTACATAAAACTCAACACGACGACTCCAACATATAATATTAGTACATATACCAACATCAATCAATAATCAATAATCAAAAGCCAATATACAAGCAATCTAATCAGATCAAGACAATCATCAAAACCATCAAATTCTGCTACCAGGAAATTGGTGCAGATTGGGGTATACAAATTCTCCCTACTTCCACGGATAGAGTAAATTCACAGATACACGCACATACACTCATCATACACTTGGGCCCATTTCACTAACATATACTCAATTACTCTATCAGCATTAAACCTGTAGAAAGAAAACCTCCTAAACACCCTGCATCTGCAACAAGGTCGATAAGACCTAATTGACACTGTCTTGAGTCATGATTTAAACAATAATAATCAACAATAATCAAAATAGAGTACTCAATAATTGACAAGAAATAACCACCAACACTGTATTTCAAATAATGGTAATTTATCTAAAATTAGTTCAAAGAAAAATCAATTCAAAAGCAAAAACATTATTCTCATAATTACCTATTCTAGCTAAATGTCATAAATGGGTCAGGACAGGTCTCTCAGTAGAAGTCTCCCAAGTCACCGTCCTCACAGCATCGATCCTCACCAACGCAAGTTTGGGAAGAAGTGGCCTTAGACCCTCTCTAGACTAACAATATTTATAATAAATTTTAACAAAAGAAGGCAACATAAAATGTTTTAGATATCCGCTGAACCGCTGAGCAGAGCGAGCAGGAAAGGATGTAGCATCGCTACATTTGGAAACATCTCCGCTCAGAAAAAACACAAAAATAAAAAAACGGAAGAAGGAACTCAAATTTGCAAATGTTTCTTTTCATGTTCATATTTCCTCGGAACCAGCATTGTGATCACAAAGTTCATTGTGGCTCCCTTGTCCTCCAAGGACACTTGGATGTCCGCCCAGAACTGCTGTCCTCACGGAAAATTTTAAACCAGGCGAAGACTGTGGTCAGATGACTCTCGACCATGTTCAGCAAGGCCTTCTCATCACAAATCGACTACTCAAATGCAGGCTTTTAACGACAGCCATCTTTCACTAGGCCAAAACGTACCATCTTAATTAAAAGAGACAAAAACAACGTTACCACAACATAGGTATTAAACAGTGTTAACCCCACTAATACCCTTATGTGTATGTAATTATCTAGCCTTTGCAACACAAGAAAAGCATTAGTACATAACATTTTAAAAGCGTTTTTGTGCTTCAAAATAGACAGCACTCAGCAACATTTATTTAATTAAACCCGCACATTATTATTTGAGCAACATCAATGCATCCCCACGTATAGTTTTCTCTTATTAGTACGTATTGATTAATCAGAACATTTACACAAAACAAATAATTAGTAGTTATAAATTAATAATTTTAATTTCTTTCGACAATAGACAAACCAGAGCTTAAAAAACCAATAGATTTTCAACAGAAAACTCTGCTCCAGCAACGCCTCAATACGTTTTGGGCCCTTGCCTGTCGAGGGAAGCACCATTTTTATCGGGAGAACTGGAGGAATGCTGGGTGGTAAGAAATTTGTGTCAGCCCGGTGATGCCACAACTTTCCCACACAAAAATGTGTGGAAAAAGTGATATTTTCCGCTACATTTGAGGTTTGCAGGGAATTCTGGATAAGAAAACGTTGGGAATCCACGCAAGCCATACCTCCTTGGAATACCCTGGGTGTCTAGTTTTCAGAAATGTGTGGGTTTGGTAGGCTTCCCAAGATGGCCGCGGAGCACGAGGTCAAAAACCCAGGTGACCCCCCTTGCAAAACCAGGTCGTTTTGTGATAGGCAATTTTGATGTCACCTCAATAAGTTTTTGGCCCTTGTCTGTCGCGGGTATTTGGGCCTCCCACACGAGTGAGGCACCATTTTTATCGGGAGACCAGAAGGAACACTGGGTGGTAGGAAATTTGTTTCAGCCCGGTGATGCCACAACTTTCCCACACAAAAATGTGAGGAAAAGTTGGGTTTTTTCAGCTAAATTTGAGGTTTGCTGGCGATTCTGGGTAAGAAAACTTTGGGGGATCCACGCAAGCCATACCTCCCCGGAATCCTCCAGATATTTAGTTCTAATAAATGTGTGGGTTTGGTAGGTTTCCCTAGATGGCCACCGAGCCCGGGAGAAAAACTGATGGGACCTCCCTAGAAAATCAGGTTGGTTTGTGATATGTAATTTTGATGTCGCCTCACTAGGTTTTGGGCCCTTGCCTTTTGCGTGTCCTTGACCTACCCACGCGAGTGAGGTACCATATCTATTGGGATTCTTGGAGAGTGGCGGGGGTAGGAAATATGTTGTTTCTCTCTGCAGCGGGAAAATGTTGGCACAATAAGGCAAGGAAAATGTGACAGACACATTTTGAGGTTTGCAGGACATTGTGGGTAAGATAACTTGTTGGGATCCACAAGATAGACATCACCATGTACTCCAATGGGTGTTTAGTTTACGACAATATCTACATGGTAGGCTATTCTGAGATGGAATGTACACCTTGGCAGAGAGACAAAAAAGACAAAGATTACTGCACAGCCATCTATTCCTCAAGCACACACACATACTGGTTGGATTTGGCACGAGGGCCAGTGATGGTTCAGTATATAAAATTTTATAAACAAGCGATTTCACAAAAATTAAATGCACTGTCAATAATTGAAAGGACAAAAAACTGAACCAGTGACTCGCAGCTCGTGAGCTGTAAAGCCACATCAAGGCCCCAACTGCTTTACAGGCCATTCACACACCTTTCATACGTGATACACACAAGACTATTCACACCAAAAGGCATTGAACAAACACATTACAACATTCACAAAAAGGGACAAGGTATACCCTGCTCGAGAAAGACAGAAAAGACAAATATTTCTGCACAACCACCTATTCCTCAAGCACACATACATACTGGTTGGATTTGGCACGAGGGTGAGTGATGGTTCCGTATATACAGTTGTATTAACCAGAGATTTCACAAAAATGAAATGCATTGTTAATAATTGAAAGGACAAGAAACTGAATCAGTGATTCGCAGCTCATGAGCTGTAAAGCCACGACAAGGCACCAACCTCTTTACAGGCCATTCATACACCTTTCCTATATGTGAAACATACAAAACCATTCACACCGCCAGCCGCGGGCCCAGCACATTACAACACTCACACAAGCAGACAGCGCCACTCAAGGGCCCATCACTTTCACATGCCCACATTCCTGAGACAGCAACCACACCAGCTCACGGATTTTGTGGAGTGGCGTTTGGCTAGCAGTGTGTGTAGTGACCAGCAGCAAGTCACTACTCAGACATCGCCAGCCAAGAGCCAGTCCATGTACACCACCAGCCGAGCACCAGTCCACGCACACCACCAGCCAAGCGCCAATCCAGGCACACCACCAGCCAAGCGCCAGTCCACGCACACTGCCAGCCAAGTGCCAGTCTATGCACACCGCCAGCCAAGCACCAGTCCAAACACACCGCCAGCCAAGCGCCAGTCCACCTACACCACCAGCCAAGTGCCAGCCCACACACACCGCCATCACATTTAGGATTTTTTTATACAAATAAGAAAACACAAACAAATTGCAAATAGATACAAATCTACTAACACAAAATCTGAAACTAAATACATTGCACAAATGCCAACCTTGAAACTGAACAAAACATCTAAAACAATAGAGACCAGGCTGTTCACTTTACCACTCATGGATGCTCCCAAAAGTTATTTTGCGTGTTGTACATTCTAAAACAAGCAGGCACACACAGCCCAGGGTTAGCAGGACACTCTGGGCAGTACATAGGCGTCTCCTTCCGCGTACCTCTTCGCCAACAGACTCTACATTTCCTACTGGGAAAGTCTTTAGAATGTGTGCAAGGAATGTGATCAGGAAAGTGGCAATCTTTCAATTTAAAATCAGAGTGGCGACTGCACACCTTCCCTTCATATATGTTTAAGTTCAATTTAGGAAAATAAAAATTGGTGCGTGCGTGCAAGCAGCGTACTGTGACCGTCCCTGCACAGCATCTGTATGAATGAAAACTGACAAAGGAGGCCATTGTCACGCCCCCAGCTGCTGCACTGCTGAGTTGAGGATACTTCCTCTGCGCTCCATTTTAACCAAAGTATTCAATAGTATTCAGTAATCAGTAGTAATCAAAAAAGTCGTTTATCTGAGAATTCAAAATATGCAGTCTTTAATGTGCACTCCAGAGACAGTGATGTTAAGTAAAGAATGTTTAATTTTGCATTTTCAAATGTCTTATGCTGCAATGTGCTTAAGCGTAGACATGTGCTTTAAACGTTCCTTCGAGCTGGCGCCTGAAAAATCACCCAATGCATTTCGAACTGTGAAAGTTCTTCGTCAGGGGTACTAAAACAAATTGAAAAGAACTGCATCAATGACCATATTATACTAACAGAGTCTAGAAGTAACACAGAACTGCAGTGAAGAAATAAACAGCCAGTTATTTGACCCCGTTATTTAACCCCCCACCCCTCTTTCTCCCCTCGTGATTATAATCTAAACAAACAGAAACAATAACATATAATCATCCTTCCTTTCTACAAACTTCCATGAAGAGCCCACCGTGTTCATTTACCTCCTAATCCGCAACAAACAGTTTCAAGTGCGCTTGGCGTTCTCCGAGTTAAGGGAGTCATCGACTTCCCGCCTCTGCTAAGCTTTTTGCAAGCGTTCTCGCGCGCACGTTTTACCTGTAACTCCCTGATTGCAACCAATCACGTGACCCCCTATGCCCCCTGTACGCTATTGCAAACAAATATAATGCCTTACTTTCCCATAATGCATCAACCCGGTAACCAATAACCCATAAGCCCAATCAAATGCGAATAAATCAACACAACTATAATTCTTTGTTCGAAAACATAACTGCTTTGAGTAAATTAGTAAAACAAAAAACTGAACGTGAAAAGATGCATTCAATCAAACACCATAAATAAATCACCATAAATAAATCAATGGTTCTGAATAAAAATCCATAGCAAGTGTGCAAGCCTGCTTCCTTCTGATTATTTTAGACAATGCGGTCCAATCCAAATGATGTTGTTGGCCATGTGCTCAAGATGGTAAAATGTTGTACAGTCTCTGAAGTGATGCTTTGAATATCTCCATATGATCTTCATGATGTTATCATTCTGTTGGGGTGCAACTCGCGTTTGCGGGACGACAAGTAATACAAATCCAAAATCAGAGTGGCGACTGCACACCTTCCCTTCATATATGTTTAAGTTCAATTTAGGAAAACATTTTTTTGTGCGTGCGTGCAAGCAGCGTGCTGTGACCGTCTCGGTCACAGCACGCTGCTTGCACGCACGCAGGTAGTTACAGGTAGTTACAGGTAAAACGTGCGCGCGAGAACGCTTGCAAAAAGCTTAGCAGAGGCGGGAAGTCGATGACTCCCTTAACTCGGAGAACGCCAAGCGCACTTGAAACTGTTTGTTGCGGATTAGGAGGTAAATGAACACGGTGGGCTCTTCATGGAAGTTTGTGGAAAGGAAGGATGATTATATGTTATTATTTCTGTTTGTTTAGATTATAATCACGAGGGGAGAAAGAGGGGTGGGGGGTTAAATAACGGGGTCAAATAACTGGCTGTTTATTTCTTCACTGCAGTTCTGTGTTACTTCTAGACTCTGTTAGTATAATATGGTCATTGATGCAGTTCTTTTCAATTTGTTTTAGTACCCCTGACGAAGAACTTTCACAGTTCGAAATGCATTGGGTGATTTTTCAGGCGCCAGCTCGAAGGAACGTTTAAAGCACATGTCTACGCTTAAGCACATTGCAGCATAAGACATTTGAAAATGCAAAATTAAACATTCTTTACTTAACATCACTGTCTCTGGAGTGCACATTAAAGACTGCATATTTTGAATTCTCAGATAAACAACTTTTTTGATTACTACTGATTACTGAATACTATTGAATACTTTGGTTAAAATGGAGCGCAGAGGAAGTATCCTCAACTCAGCAGTGCAGCAGCTGGGGGCGTGACAATCGCCTCCTTTGTCAGTTTTCATTCATACAGATGCTGTGCAGGGACGGTCACAGCACGCTGCTTGCACGCACGCACAATTTTTTTTTTCCTAAATTGAACTTAAACATATATGAAGGGAAGGTGTGCAGTCGCCACTCTGATTTTGGATTTGTATTACTTGTCGTCCCGCAAACGCGAGTTGCACCCCAACAGAATGATAACATCATGAAGATCATATGGAGATATTCAAAGCATCACTTCAGAGACTGTACAACATTTTACCATCGTGAGCACATGGCCAACAACATCATTTGGATTGGACCGCATTGTCTAAAATAATCAGAAGGAAGCAGGCTTGCACACTTGCTATGGATTTTTATTCAGAACCATTAATTTATTTATGGTGATTTATTTATGGTGTTTGATTGAATGCATCTTTTCACGTTCAGTTTTTTGTTTTACTAATTTACTCAAAGCAGTTATGTTTTCGAACAAAGAATTATAGTTCTGTTGATTTATTCGCATTTGATTGGGCTTATGGGTTCTTGGTTACCGGGTTGATGCATTATGGGAAAGTAAGGCATTATATTTGTTTGCAATAGCGTACAGGGGGCATAGGGGGTCACGTGATTGGTTGCAATCAGGGAGTTACAGGTAAAACGTGCGCGCGAGAACGCTTGCAAAAAGCTTAGCAGAGGCGGGAAGTCGATGACTCCCTTAACTCGGAGAACGCCAAGCGCACTTGAAACTGTTTGTTGCGGATTAGGAGGTAAATGAACACGGTGGGCTCTTCATGGAAGTTTGTGGAAAGGAAGGATGATTATATGTCATTGTTTCTGTTTGTTTAGATTATAATCACGAGGGGAGAAAGAGGGGTGGGGGGTTAAATAACGGGGTCAAATAACTGGCTGTTTATTTCTTCACTGCAGTTCTGTGTTACTTCTAGACTCTGTTAGTATAATATGGTCATTGATGCAGTTCTTTTCAATTTGTTTTAGTACCCCTGACGAAGAACTTTCACAGTTCGAAATGCATTGGGTGATTTTTCAGGCGCCAGCTCGAAGGAACGTTTAAAGCACATGTCTACGCTTAAGCACATTGCAGCATAAGACATTTGAAAATGCAAAATTAAACATTCTTTACTTAACATCACTGTCTCTGGAGTGCACATTAAAGACTGCATATTTTGAATTCTCAGATAAACGACTTTTTTGATTACTACTGATTACTGAATAGTATTGAATACTTTGGTTAAAATGGAGCGCAGAGGAAGTATCCTCAACTCAGCAGTGCAGCAGCTGGGGGCGTGACAATCGCCTCCTTTGTCAGTTTTCAATCTTTCAATTTAGCCACATACTCCATCACTCCAACTCTAGGAACACTTGCCTGTTTCACTACAACAAGGCTGCATGTTACAGACTCCTGAAAATTAGCAAAAGTCATCTTTGACTCAGGACAAGAAGCCTTGAATACAACAAAATCATTAAAGGTTGCCAAGTGGAAAAGATGGATAGCCAACTGCTTAAACCAAATGTAAGCCTTACGAAGAGCAGTGTAAGGTTCCAACCTCTGATCTACTCTATCAACACCACCCATGTGCCTATTATAGTCTAAAATGCACACAGGTTTGCGCGCTTCAGCAACCTGACCCCAAACAGTCACAGGTGAAGTGCTTTCATCATGGATGGTAGTCAGCATGTAGACATCTCTCCTGTTTGAAAACTTCACAGCTAGAAGTTCCTCGCAACGCACTGCACTGTCCCCACACAAGCTTTTGGCAAACTAGTTATTTTGAGAAACCTTTACGGTTATAGCGGATTGTGCCACAAGCAACAGTGTCCACTTTGGCCAATTCCCTGAACAACCGCACACCAGTGTTGAAGTTATCTACATATAAATGATGACCTTTGTTAAAAAGTCCTCTACCAAGTTCCCGCACAATTTTCTCAGTCCCTTCAAAAGTGGACGGACAACCAGGGGGGTTAACCCTGGATTCCTTACCGGTGTACACCCTGAAATTAAAGACATATCCAGTCCTACTGTCACACAGCATATACAGCTTAATTCCATAGCGTGCACTCTTACTAGGAATGTATTGCCTAAAAACCAAGCGGCCCTTGAACAAGACCAAAGACTCATCCTCTGCTGTTTGTTTCCCTGGAGCACAGATCTCAGAAAATCGATCTACAAAGTGATCAATGACAGTCCGAATCTTAAAAAGACGGTCACACTCAGGGTGATCTCGTGGCAACGCTAAAACATTATCGACAAAATGCAGTATCCGAAGCAGAAGCAAATACCTATCACGACTCACGACAGCCGGAAATATAGCCGTTGCCATCAAGGGACTAGTAGACCAATATGAAGACACTGATGGCTTCCTTGGCAAGCCCATCAAAAAAGTTAAACCCAAGAACTTCTTTATCTCTTCCAGATTTGTGGGAGTCCACCGGGTAGCTCTAGAGTGGGGCCTAAGGCTGGCACTGTTGTCCCTCAAAAACTGTTTGGCAAACAAATTAGTCTGCTCAACAATCTCTTCCAAAAACACATTGCCCATAAACAACTGAAAAACATTTATCTGCAAAATAAATTCTGTATTCACTCTACACCCTGGAACACCAGTAAAGTCTGGCAATACCGGCTGGACCATGCCTGGGGCAACCCAGATGTCATCACTTCCAAGTGGAAGCCTTGCAGCCCCAGGCTGCAGACCAGATGCCTCTTGCTGCACTATCAGAACATCAATGTCCTCCTCTAAAACAGGCACTTCATCCGCACTAAGAGTAGCTTCATCCACACTGAGAGTAGCTTCATCATCCGATGATTCCATGTGGAGAGAATACTCACTGCCTGACTCTTCCCAGCCCTCCTCTGCCTCAGATGCAGTCAGTCTCTGATTCATGGTCAGGGGAAGACTCAAAAAGCATACCAACAACCTGCTGAGCAGTAATCCTGCGGCTAGCCATTATCCTTACTAAGAAAGGAGACTGCTCAAACAAGTCAACAACAACCAACACTGTGCAAAATAAGTAAGTAAAAAAAATGTGTACATTTATCACAAAGATCTATATACTCAAAAACTATACGATTCACTTGCAAGAGACAGCTACACTCACCAGCACCTACTCTGTAGAGAGACAGCAAAAACCAACGATATCCCAGTAGAAAGTAAAAAACAAAACCAATAATCAAAATACAACAAAATACACATTGAGCACAAATGCAAAAAGTTTTTGACACACAAAAAACAGAAGCCAAACATTCTGCTATTATCACATCATTTGCAAAAAACACATTCGTGCAGAGCAATGAAACTCATTAAAATTGTAAAAAAAAGTTTCTTACCAAACACATTCAACGACACAAACAGCAGAACCACCAGTAACGAAACAGCAACCTGGAACAGTCTAAAGAGCAAAAGCCTTGAACTAGAACAAAAAGGAAGAAATAAATCATTACATTTGCAATTCACAAGAAATAAAACAATTACATTATAACACGCTATGTCACTACCCAAATAGTCAATCTGCCAGATGGGCCTTTAAATAGGGTTGAGAAAAATGGGGGGTAATCTTGCCCAAGGGATCGGGTGAGGTTGTCTGCCAGGCCGCTCTGTCCCCGAGGTGGGGCAGAAAACAGCAGACAGAAATGTGCCCCCCTTGCAAAATAAATAAATCCCTGGTGCCTAGTAGGGTTTACTGCCTCCCCCCTCCCGTCTAGGGCAGAAAGGCAAGAAAAAAGGGGCAAATCTGTCCCCAGGAGGGGCAGAAAAAACATTAAGCAAATGTTACCCTCTTGGAAGCAACCATGTTGCTTCCATTACACACAAAACAAAATCCCTGGTGCCCAGTGGGGTTTTATGTCCCCCAGGGCAGAAAGGCCAAACAAACAGGCAGATCTGCCCCCAGAGGGGGCAGAATACACATATAAAAAAATGCCCCTTGGAAGCGACCCTTGCCCAAGGGGTCGCTTCCATTTTAATTTTACAATTAGTCCCTGGTGTCCAGTGGGGTTTTCTGCCACCCATGGGTTGCTTCCATTTAAATGAATAAAGAATTCCCTGTTGTCTGGGGGCAGACAGGCCAAATAAACCAGCTGATCTGCCCCCGGGGGGCAGAATACACATTTTAAAAAATATGCCCCCGGGAAGCGACCCTTGCCCAAGGGGTTGCTTCCATTTTATTTTTTTAATATCCCTGGCTCTAGTGGGCTTTTCTGCCACCCCCCGGGGCCAGAAACGCCAAAAACTTTGGGCGCTCTGTCCCGAAAGGTCTTCAAATAATATAGCCCCCTAAGGAAGCGACCCTTGCTTCCTTTACACAAAAAAAATCCTTGGTGTCTAGTGGGGGCATTCCTGCTGCACGATCATGACGCTGTGCGCTATCGTGCAGCAGGAATGCCCTGCATTGAGACATCAGGGGAGAGGAAACACTGTTTCCTCTCCCCCGATGCCTCAATGCATGAGGATCTGGCCCCCCACCCCACCGGAGCACAAAAACTCACCCTTTGCTCACCTGGACGCCTGGAAACAAATGGTTTCCTGGCATCCAGCACTTCCTGATGATGTCGGCACGCGCTGTGCGCACTGACGTCACAGGATATCCGAGGGGGAAGGAGTCGGGGGTGGCAGCGGAAACTCTTCCGCTGCCGTCCCTGCTTGGAGGTGCAGATGGGCTGCCCATGGGGGGAGCGCCGGCGCTTCCCCCATGGGTGGGTGCCATGACGGAGCGGTTCTGTCATGAGCACATGCCCACCGTGGCTCATGATGGAACCGCTCCGTCATGAGCACCGAAGAGGTTAATATGTATGTATATATATATATATATATATATATATATATATGTATATATATATATATAGATATATATATGGAATTCCAATCCTGGCAGAGGAACAGCAGACAGGCACAGACTCCGTGAAATAATGGCAAAAAGATGTAGTTTAATCCAACAACAGCAAGACGCGTTTCGACGGCGAACCGCCTTGTTCACTTGTCTGTTACACATTCTAGTGACACTTAAATATGTTAATGTGCAGTTGTCAGAGCAACCACCACTCTGTCATCATAGACATAGAAAATCATGACAAAACATACGGCATGACATGACAAAAAAAAAAAAAACGAACAAAATACTGTTAAACGTTTTTTAAATTAGATACATGTAGAAAGAAAATAAAAGCGGCACAAGATACATATATTGGTAAGCATATATATATCAAAAACGGCAAATTACCATGCTCAACTAAAAAGAAACAAAGTATCTCGTGTGTCTCTCTGTCCTGAAAACACAAATAGACATAGAAGACGAGAAAGAGGCCCACAAGGGAAAATACAGACTTAGAGTATATGAAGTACACACGGTGAGTGCATGATAAGGCTATCAAGAAAACTACCCAATTGATATTAATTAAATCAGAATCTTGTCGTAACGGAAGATGCTCTCTGTTTATAGTTACACACCCGGGTGTTTGTCAGTATGTAGAAGGTTCAAGTGAACACTCGCAAATGTGACAGGCTCAGCCTGGGTGGAAATGGGATACGGAAAACAGTGTCTACATATTAAAAGCAGAGAGGGTCTTATAGTAATCCTAATAAGACAACAGGTGGGTAGAAAAATAAGAAGAGTCCCGCCCAAGTGGGCTAAAAGGTAGAGAAAAAATGTAAAGAAGTGTGGATATAATACAACCAAGTGTGTAGAAGCGTTCCCTGGGGCATAGATAAATGCAGTGGAATAGGACAATAGAGAAACAAAAAACGAATTTGTATACATGTAAAAAGTGGGTTGCAAAGAAAACACAAACAATAAGGAAATATAAAAAATGTGAACAAACTGTAGCAAAATTTGAGAGGGAAAACGGGAGTGTCAGCCTGAGACAAACTAAATTAAAGATGAACAGTTAGCGCTTCATCTGCATTCATACCATTAGGAATTTTTGAGTTATACAAAATGATGTAACGGGATTCCAATCTCCTGAGAGCTAGAAGTCTGTTACCTCCCCTGGGGTTTTTGGGGATGCTGTCTACCACATAGAAAGTGAGATCTTCTGCTTTGCCATTGTGGTGAGTGTTTATGTGTCTGGCAACCGGGTATGTGACGTCATTATGTGTGATAGCTCTAAGGTGTTGTAGAATACGCACGTGCACGGGGTGTATAGTGCTTCCCACATACTTTTTGTCACATGTGCAGGTCAGTACATAGACCGCAAAGTCCGTTTTGCATGTGAAATGCCTTCTGATCACATAGGGTGATTGTCTGAATGGTAAGGCGATTTCTTTGGTATTTTTACCATGCTTACAGGCCTTACATTTGGCACATTTGAAGAAACCAGTAGGAAGTTTGTGCCACGAGCCTTCAGCTTTGGTTCTGCTAGGGGCGTTGTTTACTATTTCTTGTCTCAGAGATTTAGCTCTTCTGAAAGTGATTTGGGGTTTGTTGCTAATATATATATTTACTCTAAAATAATTAATGAATAATATTTTTATTAAATTATAACATATTAGAAATATATCAAAAATACAATTAAATATATATACACAGACACCTGTAGCATTAATATTTTAAATAAAAAAATGATATTATGATTTTAATATGTTAATTACATTTTAAATATTAATTTAGTACAAAAGTAGGGAAACTGTTGAATAGCGGAAGGGTAAAAATGACTATCCCACTCCATTGAGTGCAACAGTAGGGAAAGTGTTGGATAGCGCAGGGGTTAAAATTACTTTTCCCACTCCAGTAAGTGCAACAGTAGGGAAAGTGTTGGATAGTGGGTGGGTAAAAATTACTATTCCTACTCCAGCGAGTGCAACAGTAGGGAAAGTGCTGGATAGCAGGTGGATAAAAATTACTATTCCCACTCCAGTGAGTTCAACCGTAGGGAAAGTGTTGGATAGCGGGGAGGTAAAAATGTATATTACCACTCCAACTAGCGTAACAGTAGGGTAAGTGTTGGATAGCGGAGGGGTAAAAATGACTATTCCCACTCCAGTAAGTGCAACAGTAGGGAAACTGTTGGATAGCAGGGGGGTAAAAATTACTATTCCTACTCCGCTGAGTGCTACAGTAGGGAAAGTGTTGGATAGCGGGAGGGTAAAAATTACTATTCCCACTCCAGGGAGTGCAACAGTAGGGAAAGTGTTGGATAGTGGGTGGGTAAAAATTAGTATTCCTACTCCAGCGAGTACAACAGTAGGGAAAGTGTTGGATAGCGGGTGGGTAAAAATTACTATTCCCACTCCAGTGAATGCACTAGAGGGGAAAGTGTTGGATAGCGGGGAGGTAAAAATTAACAATCCCACTCCAACGAGTGTAACAGTAGGGAGAGTGTTGGATAGCGGAGGGGTAAAAATTACTATTCCCTCTCCAGTAAGTGTAACAGTAGGGAAACTGTTGGATAGCGGGGGGGTAAAAATTACTATTCCCACTCCAGTGAGCGCTACAGTAGAGAAAGTGTTGGATAGCGGGTAGGTAAAAATTACTATTCCCACTCCAGTGAGTGCAACTATAGGGAAAGTGTTGGATAGCGGAGGGAAACAATTTACTATTCCCACTCCAGCAAATGCAACAGTAGTGAAAATGTTGGCTAGCGGAGGGGAATAATTTAGTATTCCCACTCCTGCAAAATAATTAACATTAATTAACAAATAATTAATTATTCTAAAATAATTTACCTCCCACCATATTCCCCTATAAACAACACGACCAATATTGTAAAACAAGACAAAATTAACAAATTTAATTGACAATCAATTAATTAACTAATAACAATTAACACGCAAATTAAAAACAATCACTAATAAATTAGTTCACACAATTAAAACTTTTATTAAAATTAAATTACTTCCCACCCCACTCGCCTATCAATTCACAACACACTCTTAAAAAAAGACACAAGTAACATAATTATTAATTAATTAATAATTATTAGTAATATCCAAATGATCTATAATTAATAATAAATGAATGACCACATTTAACAATATAAATATTACAAACAAATATTAATTAATAAAAAACATCAATTCATTAATTATAATTAATTACTTCCCACCCCACTCCCCTATAAACCCACAACCCACTACTAAAAATGGAGACAATTAACATATTTAACAATTAATTTATAAATATTAATAACCAATTGATAAATGATTAATATTAAATTAATTGCCACAACAATATAAATTATTAAATACATAAATATTAATTAATACACATTATTAATTGATTAATTGTGATTAAATTACTTCCCACCCTATTCCCCTATAAACCCACAACCCACTACGGACCTAAAACACAAAATTGATTTAAAAAATAATTAATAACTTCCAAAAATTATTAATACATTTATTATAATTAAATTACTTTCCACCCTATTCCCCTATAAACCCACATCCCGCTACAGAACTAAAACACTAAATGTCGTTAAAAAAATTAATTACATAAACATGTAACACATATATTGAAATACAAAAGCAGTAGTTACACAATAATATAGAACACATACATTTAAATTAAATACTAACATACATAACACTAACTAAAACATTAACATTGATTTTTTTTTAAACTATATTACTTACCTTCAACTCGATATTCCTGTCGACGATATTCTGACTGTCGATATTCTGGCAGGTCGATAATTAAGACTCGATATTTTGTCTGTTTACCGCAAAATTACCAAAAACGCTCTAATTAATCCAGCGTAGTTAAAATTTCTTCCAGGTCTCCTTTCTACACCAGAAACTAGGGAAATACAAGTAAGTTAGATTGACAATTAGGGAAAAGCTAAATTAACCATTTTTAAAAGGGTAGCTTGGGCACTTTACTCCTTGTTAGCAGGTGTAAAGCGCACTGAGTTCCAAATACAGCAAAAACAGGGTTGAGGAAAATGGTAAAATATCAGGCACGGTCATGTTAAAAAGGCAGGTTCTCTACTTCAATTATGAGGGAATCGTTAAGAAATCGACAACTCAACTCTTTACAACACCCTGCGCTAGATACTCTTCTGGTTCAAGTTGTTGATCCTGCCTGAACAGCCTGAAACTCGTTGTTAGTATACAGACTCCCACAAGCTAATACTGAATCTTTCCATTTGCTTGCATTTTCTGTGGCCCAAACTAGCTCTGAACAGGCATATATGATACTTTTAGGGGCTTTAAACCTCAATTTTGGCAGTCCTTTCCTATCCTTGCCATCGCATTTCATTTCATGGAATTTTTTTGTATAAGTAACCTCACTCTGAAAGTAACAGAGCCTATCCTTAGTAAAGGCCACTTGCTGACATATTCCTCATTAGTCTAATCCCTGTCTCCATTTACAATTCCTTGGACAGATCATTGTGATATTCCTTTTTTTCTTAGGATCTGTCAATAAAACTGTTGGTCCTGAAGTGGTAACATTTGGCTAATGGAATGCCACTATAGACTTATTGTCATAGCCGACTATACCGGCCATGAAAGGCCTGCTCCAGCGTCAAAGGCTTGAGCTGAAGGTAAGGGCCTTTAACAAGGGAGCAGGCCTTTAATGACCACTATATTTCAGCTACCGCGGGCTAAAGGGCGATTAGAACACTCCACCACTAGAAGGCAGAATGTTCTCACAAACAAAAAAAAGGCCTTCTAGAGCCACAGGGGATTTGAACACCCTTGGGCTTGAGGCATTTTGTTCACAGCAACAGCTGTGAACGACAAACAGAATATTGGCGCTCCGGGGCCTTTACCAGCCATTAGAAGCCCGGGGCACTCCATTGTCTTCAATGGAGCTCCCAACATTCCAATGTTCTAATATGGCAGAATGCCTTGCATCAACAGCTGTTGAAAACAAAGCCCAATCGGAAGATCCAATCAGGACAGGCATTAAGCTGTTACAACCAACACTTAACTGCTGCCCTACCCTTAGAAAAGAGATCCCTTGAAACACAGAAATGCCTGTCATACCCCAGAGTTGATCTATTAGTTATCCGGAACACCAATGGCCACATGAGCACAAGTCTTCAGCAAACCCTGTATGACACATGTACAATTAGAAAAATAAATGTGTAATTAAAACAGCAACATTTTCCTACTATACTCTTTTCAGCCCCCTGTACAGAATCAGCGATATTTTCTGCCATCAAAGAACCGAGAGCGCACCTTCAAAGCCAAAATGTCCCGCACTGAGTCAAAGTTAAATAAATCAATTGACGCACTTTTTTGAGAATAAAAGTCAAATATTTCTGTCGAATCTGGGGGCATATTAACAAGGAACATGGAAAATTAACGCTATTTTTTGTACGCCCACTATCGCCTGTTTATCGCGTTATTAACAACGCTAACTGCCTAGGCGATAAAAAATCCAGCGATAGCGGCATTTTGGGAGTTTATCGCTGGTATTGCAGCGATAAAACTACAAGCATAGGAGTATCCTTGTTGATAGCCCATGGCCGATTTAGCCATGTAATCCACCTCCCATTGGATTACATGGCTAAGTCTGAAAATTAGCAGACGTAAAAAAGCAGCGTTAACCGTGGTTAGCGCTGCTTTTTTTGTCTCTAACAGGGTTAGCGTGAAGCTTGATAATAGGAGAAATGTCACTTAGCGACATTTCTCCTATTATTTTGCTCTGGAACGCCCACTTTGCATCTCATTAGAGATGCAAAGGGAAGCGTAGTGAAAAAGGGTACAACATGCGATTTTGCATGTTAGCACCCTGTTGTTGTAAGGGCGATAAGTTTATCTCCACTTCTTTGGCTTTTAAAGCCAAAAAAGCGGAGATAAAGTCCTTGTTAATATGCCCCCAGATTAGCAAAATGCTACCGGTAAATCACTATATATCTGTGACAGACTTCTCCCAACCTGTCCTATGGCTCTGAAATAGGAACGGACGAGGCCCTTTGAGTGGTCTCCCAGAAGTAGGCTCCCCTGGTCCCCTGCCGATGTTGTTCCAACAATGCTACATAAAAACGTTTTGTTGCTTTATTCTTCCTCGGCAATATCTCTAATTAGTCTGTGATTAAAATGTCAATGTCATATGAAATGGAGCAGAGCGAACTGAAATCAGCACGAGTAATTCCCCTGCTGAAGAAAGCATCTTTACAGTGTCCACGCATAATTTTTGAACATTAATAGGCTCCTCTACACGCAAACACACACACATACTCACACCCACACATCCACAAGCACACTCGCACACATCCATTCAGAAGCGCCCTCCATGCACAAGCACGCGCACAACCCACTTGCACACACCCATTCACATGTTCATGAATACAAATAAATTGGAAAATAAATGCTCACACCCACACATTCAAAAAGCACTTTCTGGACCACTGCTGTGATGACGGGACCAGTAGGTAGCAGGAGGTGGAAGCACAAAGGCACTTGACGGAGCTGATGGCATTGGGAAGGAGAGGGAAAATCGAGGATCCCACCTCATCCTTTCATTAGCTTACCTGATCATGGGTCAGCCAATGGGGTGGGGCCAGTGAGACTTGCTGACCCCACCCCGCTCTGTGACAATGCATCATTGAGAGACAGTCAGCCCTGGTCACTTCAGGGCTTAACCCTGAAGCACTCAGGGCAGTCTCTATTGGTGACCCTGCCTCTCTTCATGCGGGGATCATCTTTATGGGCTTTGTCTGGCTAGTGAGGTCACTGTCCTCAGGGATGTGAAATCTTCGACCTGACAAAGCTTGGCTCAGGCTGCCAGGTGCCTGCGCATTAATGCATGTAAAGAGTCTGGCACCTGGGCAATTATCATTTAATTCCTCCACTACCCTATATTCTGTACTGCCTAAGAAGATGGTGTTTTCTCAATTAGCAGAGTGTGTTGAAACCAACTACTTCTCACACCTATGCAAGCCGGTTTTTATTCAGACTGTGGTGGTTGCAGTCCTTGACAAGCTATGCCACTGGGCAGGCCATAGGTTTCCAGCAGCCTTCATTCTCTTGGATGTGTTGGCAGCCTCTGAGACCGTATCCCCACCAATTCTGGCCTTTAGACTTGATGATCTTGTTCTCGCTCTCAAATGGTTGTATGTTTTTTGACTGAACGCATCTGGTTTCCTTTCCCTCATCTTCGTCCTCTTTTAAAACATAGACCTCCTGCATTCCTTAGGTTGATAATTTCTTACTTATATTGTTTAATTTGAGTATCACTGGCTTTGGCCATCATATTCAGTCGTTTGGCTTTACTTTTTCATGTATGCACTGGACCCATACATGGTTCTTGAAATCACAGGAAATCAATCTAGCTATCAAGCTGTATGGCTGTCTCACTTTGGTAGCACACTTGATGTGTTACAATCAACTAAATAGGGACAAGACAGAAATCTTACTATCTATTAGACTGTTTTTGGGAACTTCCTTTCTGGCCTCAAACAATTGATGGACAAATAGACACCTGTCCGCTGTGTTAAAAACCTTTGTGTGCAATATGATTCCCAATAGACTATGCGATTCAGATCAACTTTATTGTTGGTACATGCATCTACCAGTTGGACATTCTGAAATGAATCTTACATTCCTTTTTCTTTCCCACAAAGAGTTCAGAATATGAACATTGTTTGTTCTGATTGACTATTGCAATGCATTATAGTTAGATCTACTTAAACATGTCATACAAAAGCCGCAGCTGATGCAGAACTCAGCAGCCAGCCTGATCCTCAGCATTAGAAAAATAATCATATTACTCCAGCTTTGCCAGCTCTACACTGGTTTGCTTTTCAAGAATGAATCTTGAGTAGAGGCACATCTCTCTGTGTGTTTCCATTGACATACTCGTTTTCCCTCAGTCAGGCCAACAGATAAGTAGTGTTAACATTTTCGATTTCGATAAGAGTCTTTTGCCTCTCCTGGACCTTGTATAATGATGACTCCCTTTACTATAGGTTTCTATAGTGTCAAGATGACCTTTGGGTAAATGTTGCACTTAAAAACAACACAAACTATCTTCAAGAGAGCTATTCTTCAAAACAAGGGAAACATGCAACTTCCGGCAAGCCACAAATTGAACTTTAGTTTGATTGAAGAGAGGCTCAAAGTTTAAAGTGCAAAGTTTAGTAACAACTGTAGACACCCAAATCATAAGGAACCTGACAGGTCGAGTAATAGATTTTGTACCAAATGCATTAGGAATCAGCGATCCTCTCCATTCAGCCTACAAATCTCAGGTTTCCAACCATTTATTTTATATCCAGAGGCATGGTCAGACTCAGCGAAATAGTCAAGTACTTTCAAGAGCTGTTCAGAGCTAGGTTTTAAATATAAAATAATGTCATCGGAATATAATTTTATATTAGTGAGCTCCACCTCACTTGCTTGTGGTCCCCGAATTGAAGAGGTCTGCCTAATCCTTGCATCCAATGGTATAATAAAAATGGCAAATAGAGGCTAAAGGGGGCATCCCGATGTGTTCCCTTAGTGATATTGGTCCTACAAGCCGCTATGTTGTTGATGATCAGTTCTGCCCTAGCCTCTTTATAAAGATTTGCAAGCAACCCCATGAACTGGGCCAGAAACCCCATTTGCGCTAACATCCACCATAAAAGGAGTAGGTGTTGTTGCAGGGATTCTGCTCTGGAACAATACTATGTTTGGAACCATAGAACATCAGAGTATGTAGGGACTGAGTCCCATAATACCTCAGGACCCATGAGTCTGTGTCCAACTAGCCATAGTGTCTCACTTGACCTCCTAACCATACCAGAGGAACACGTGAATTAGCACCCTCAGAACACTACACTCTTGGCCCTCTCAGGGATCACAGTAACAGAACACACACTTTCGCTCTCTCGCTCGTACCTGTCCACAATGAGATAACCAGGAGATAGGAAGAAAGAATATTTTTTCAAACTATCACGCTCTGAAATGCAGTATATGTGCCACAATTAGAAAAAAGGGCATATTAAAAATACTACCAGAACTCTCATTCCATGTGTGTGTTTGTGTCACACGTACTCATCTATATGATAGAATGTGCATGCACAAAAAACAACAGTTGCTTTCTTGTGTTATGTCTAGGTGCTAGTGCCTGGCCAGAAAGAATAAAGGAAAAGAACAGAATGCAAAAATATATGCAGCTTCTGTGTGAAAGTACAATTTGGCACACAGACAAGCGTGTTTAAATAGTAACATGCAAAGCAAGACGAGGTGCACAACCTGTACAGTTAGGTTGACATAGGGATAACTACAATGGGCCATGCAAGAAACCCATGACACTGTCCACTAAGTATTCCTCCTCTACTGTGAGATGGTTGTTTGCTGTCAATAATTTACCCAGAATGGTACCAACCTTTCTCTTGACCTATTCAATGGCTTTTAAAACTGCTAATGAATGTGACTGTTCTTTCATTAATAGTTTACAATCCCCATACGAGAACAACAACTTGGAAGCATGAGTACAGATATGCAAAAATTCAGGGAGGCATTAGACAGCAAATTAGTCTGTGCATTGAAGGTTAATGGCAGTGGCATAATGAATGAGGCAGCATTTACAGGCCATTGGGTAGTATGGGACTATGTAGAGCATATGTGATTTGTGGTTGTACATCACTGGTCGTGATAGGAAGGCCTCTGCCATCAGCCTCCAGTCACCCTCAATATTATGTCCACCTTAACTGCATACTCCTTCTGCTTTGTGCATCAGTATGCTTTCTACAACAGTTCACTAGTCAGCATCACCGCCTATATTTACGAATATATAGTCAGTTTCTCTCATTTGAATTCGGGTTGTTCTTATTGGAAGGAATCCATCAAGTTTAAGCACCGATTCTCTCAAGGTTTTTCTGTTGTTTGCAGTAGTTCATGATATCTCTCGCGTGCATCATTCTGAAATCTCCTGGAGGGGATGATAATTACCAACATGATTAGTGTCTGCACGTGCATAGTAATTAGCAGTGGTGTTGCCTTGACAAACTGAATCCATGACATCCATTCTGTAAAAAAAATGAAGTATCCTCCTCATATTTCTAGCACAGTGTGTGTGTTATGAAAATAGTTTAAGATTGAACCGTGTAAGGTTTACAACAAGCAAAGGAAAAGTTATAAACACATGGATTAAATTGAACGTAGTAAATTTTGAATACAAACATAGTTCTGGGGAATTTGATAAGAAATGAAAAAAAATAGTTTACGTTATTCTGACCCAAATGGAATTGAAGCAACTTCCTAGGATGATGTGCATAGGTTTGAGACCTGACCCAGCAATGAAAGGGTTTTATCAATGATGGCACAAAGCAAAGATACGTGACTATTCAGAGTAACTCTCTCCTCACATCTCACCAACATCACTGTAATATGCCGCGGTGTTGTTAAAGCTCAATGATCATGGTTTAATATACCACGTTTAGGCCTTGGGGAAATGTACTTCTTTTCTTTTGTGGAAATTATTCAAAATTCCCCCCAAATTATGCGAAATTGTGCATTATTTCATTAAATTCAGGCTTCAGCATTTTACTCTAATTTTTTTAGTGCAAAATGTGTCCTCGTCCTAATGCAAAGTTGCATTAATCGCACATGACGTGAACAACAGAACTCTGCATTCGGCTTGTTCGCATTCCTCCTATGCTCCTGCAGGAATATTTTGAAGTGCACGAAGTGTCAATCACTTGACGGGGCATCCTTTCCAAATGTAAGGCATTTTGTGTTACATTCGTAATGCAAAATGCTGAACATTATGCAAAATTCTGATAGTGTAAATATAATTTCACCTGGGTCCTGTATAGATAAGTATATAATACATACTTTTAATGGAAGCACATAGAATTGTAGGTGCTCTTCTTTTGGGAAATGTTATCTGCTTTGTCGAGAATCCCTAATTTTGTAGGCGCTGACTTTGGACAGTATTGAGGTGTGAGGCCTTTATCTCATATCAATTCAGCCATGATGAGGTTCTGTGTATTACTAACTGGAGCCTGTTTCTTACAATGCAGAGGACACTAGTGAAGCAAGTGACGCATAACACAGGTCAGACTTGCTGCTTGTAGACACTGATACAAAGTACACAACTGTCAAATATCCACTAAGAATACGGGATGGTAACATGACACACGGGAGCTGTTTTTTTCAGTGCAGCAGTGTGTCACGTTTCAAAGTGCTCTACAAGATATTCAAATACTTATTAGTGTTGGTTCAGCAAATGGCTTTTCCAGACCCCTTAAATTAACAAAATGTTTCTAAAAAAAACTGCATTAGTAAAAACGCCTCTTTTAAAATAAAACTACTAATCCATAAATTCAAATTAGTAAAATCAATTTGTGCACAATTGACAGGCACTTTGCAAACACGTAATCTGGCATTAAGCTTGAATTTACATTCCTGAACCATATTCTGATATTAGATTGTGCAAATATACTTTGAAAATCACTCAATCTCATTCAGTGGGCAACAGATGTAGGGAGCGGCCTTGGAGTGAATGGAGAAGTCGACGTTCCTTCCTGAGAATCAATGGCGGCTGGTGGAATTTGAAAGTGGTGGTGCGAAAAATGTTGTACCCTAATATAACGAGCGCGTGAGTGAAGCGAGCGCCCGAACGGCTAGAGGAGGGTGAGGGGGGGGCTCACATTTTGGAAAAAATTGATTCTAATCGTGGGTTTTACACCACATTTTTACTGCAAATTGTTATAATTCCTTTTACGGACATCATTTGTCCATAATTTTGGGGACTGCAGCAAGCTGTGCTGTTCCCCTGGAGAAGCCCTAATGAAAGTTTAAATGTCATTGCTATTAGGGCCAGCTCGCACTTCTCAAACTGTAGAGGCTGCGGCAGCCCCCTCCAGTCTGGGTGAAGTCGGGGAGGGGCTGCCGCAGCCTCTACAGTTGATTGTCATTCTGACCTCGGCTGATTGCCACATACAGAATAACAATGGGCCCTTGGGAAGTTACGGCAGGGGGTGTCCGCCCTCTCCCACATGTGCCTAGGCACGAGGAGCCATGGTGAAAGCATCAGCAAAAATCGGAATGAATGTAGACCAATGTTTTCATGAAATCGTGAGAGTTATGAGGTGAAGGTATTTGATTAATCTAAACGTTTACGTTGCATTAATGTCCTACGGTGTGCCATTTAAAACACGTTTCATGTTGTCATCCAATAGAAAAACCTGACTACTACTCCGTTCAATAGAAAAAAATCTCTTTTAGAGGTGCGCTATACACTGGACTCTTCCGAGTTATCTGGGAAAAAAAGGTTCAGAAACCCACATATAAGATGCAGTTGGACTCAGGCATATGTAGGGTGACTTATGTAAAAAAAAGCGGTTCCAGCAGTCATTGACAGTATATTCAACATGTCATCTTTACAATTCAGAACAGAACACCACATGATGACACAAACTCAGCTGAAGGTCACAGCGTTGACCCACAGCTGAATAGGTACATATACTGGTATATTAACTAGGCAAGTTTTACCTGCATCCTCCATACTGAAAAACTGTGAAGTGCACAATTGTCTCCACCTAATATAAACTTATTTTGACTTTTACTTATGTTGGTTGTCTATTTACTTACTTAGGGGCATATCAACAAGGGCTTCATCTCTGCTTTTTTGGCTTTAAAAGCCAAAAAAGCAGAGATAAAACTAGCACCCTATCAACAACAGGGTGCTAACACGCAAATTTGCATGTTAGCACCCTTTTACTCTACGCTTCCCCTTGCATCTCTAATGAGATGCAAAGGGGGCGTTCCAGAGTAAAATAATAGGAGAACATTTCTCCTATTATCAAGAATGTCGCTAACCCTGTTAGAGACAAAAAAAGCAGCGCTAACCGCGGTTAACGCTGCTTTTTTACGTCTGCTAATTTTCAGACTTAGCCATGATATCCTATGGAAGGAGGATATCATGGCTAAGTTTGCCTGTCCCTATCAACAAGGTAACGTGTGATTATCGCTGGGTTTCCAGCGATAATCTCACGTTAGCCTGTTAGCGTATAGATTTTTATCGCTATTGAGATAAGCGTTGCTAATAGCACGCTATCTCAGCGATAAAAATTCACGCTAGCCGGCGATAATTTTCCTCACGCTAATAGCGCTGAGCGATAATTATCGCCGGTTGTTGTTGATATGCCCCTTATATACTATTGCACTACCTTCTCGGTGTCTGAAAAACATACATTTTGTCTCAAATTTTTGTCCTGAATTTTGACCTTATGTCCTGAATTTTTGTCCTGAATTTTGACTCTTTGTCCTGAATTTTTGTCCTGAATTTTGACTCTTTGTCCTGAATTTTTACACTCATTGTCCTGAATTTGCACCCATACCAGTTGGTCACCCTACACCAGAGGGGGTCTCTTTCCTGCTAGGAGCTGATGCTCTAAGGGAGTGAGGTATGTGGATGGATGGTCCTAGAGGCAGCAGGGAGCACCCACTCCTGCAAGGATGCACTCAGGCCCAGAAAGCAGCTTCCCAGCTTACAGAGCTTCAGATTTCTGACATGTCTTCGGTTTCACAGTGGCCCAGCACCCGTACGCTATCCTGAATTTTGCAATCTCCCGCCCTTAGACACACTCAACAGTGGTCTGCCTTCTTGGATGCCAATTCCCCAAAATGCCAGCGGTGGCACTGTACACCCTATGAGCCCCTCCAGTTTTATTCAAAAGTCAGTTCTCTAAGTGCATCTAATAAATTACTAAAAACTCACCTATGGAATGTTCTTGCGCCAGGCTCCTCGTGACTGGACTGCCAGACTCAGAGTGCAGACAGCGTGGCAACGGTGGAACACAACTAACTGGCTGCCTGGATGGAATTGGAAAATTCAGGATTTGAACTCCTCCCCCAGGCCCCAGCCCACCAATCATTTTAAAATAAACAACTGTTGCTGGGTCTCGTGGGAGAGGCACTGGCCACTGACACCCCCACTGCAAAACTTTATTCTGGCAGTGAGACACAGGCCGTGCCCACCAGTGTGCCGTCACTGCCCTGCTTTCTGGCCCCAGGTAGAAGAAATCTTCGCCCGGCCAAGGCAAGCCAGAGCCAAGGGCCATCCTCCCCCACCCCCTAAAAAAAAGGCAGATTTGGACATGTTTGTTTACCGAGCAGTCAGCACAGTTTATTGCTAGCTGCTCGGTGTTCCATCTTGGATTTTTTTTAAACCCCCCACGGTGGCAGGGCGACGCCCATCTCGCCCCTGTATATCAGCCGCCACTGCTGAGAGTGCTTAATTAATTTGTGGGTCTTGTCTAAGCAAACCAGATTGCCTTTGCTTCTCCCACAGGTGGGTTGGGATTCTTGGATTCACAGGCAGCATCGGTGCCACACTCCTTGCGCTTTCTCTCCCCTACAAACCCCTTTAAGGTGCTACTAATATAACAGGAGGCTCCTTCTGCTTCTCGAAATGCAAGAGTCTCGTGGCTTCACAAGAGAGATTTTAGTGACCTGAAAGCACATCTGACTAGGCCTCGCGAGGGTCATACTGCTGTAAAAGTGAAACAGCAGCTATACAATTTGTGAATAGAAGTGCAAGAGTGTAGAAAATATTGACCAGCCATACCTAAAAGTGATTTTTTCTATATGTCCAATTTGAGTAATACTATTAGTGGGGCTGGTATGAAGAAAGACAATTCTCAAACAGTTTTAGGTGCATACAAGATAAGAGCATTCAATTCATCTTCTAATGGATGCATGGATGTTACTCAAGGGCGCAACTAGAGCCACATTTTGGGGGGCGGGGCAAAAATTTCCAGAAGTGGAGTATGAGCTATCCTCAAAGCCAATATGAGAATAACAATTAACAAACTGTGTAATTTAAACATATTGGACAAACTTGATATTGTAACAAGCATATTTTTGTAGATTTTACACTGTTCCTAGGCTACTCACAGTGATCTTTGAAAAACCGATTGGGTGCACTGATAATTAAACACAGCTTCTAAAAAGTTGAATCCAAAGCACATAAGACATGTTTTCACAAATGTATTTCTAGACAACACCCTTTTTGCCAATTCCCTGATTACTTCTGTGCAGTACAATGTGCTTGTGAAATATTTATAATTGAAAGTCCATAAATATGCACAATTCCGTTTACCCAATTGGATGTTGCAAAATATTCATGGGTGAAGCTGCCCTTACATTCAGGTCTCAAAATATTAGGCTTAGTGGCAGTGCCTAATTTGAGCCGGTGGAGCCCACTTGCACTCTTTTTGAGGTCCTGCACTAATTTTTCCTAATCAGACTTTGCTCCAGAACAAGAGAGAGAAAAGCACAAAAGGGGGAAAGGCGAAAGAGAAAGATGGAATAATTATGACAAAACGAGAAACCAAAAATCAAAAAGAACCTGCAAGACTGAGATAAGGGGTCAGGGAGAGCCGGGTGACAGATGAAAGTGGCACACAGTAAAAGCAAGCCTTGGCAATGTTGGTATTCAGCTCTCCTGACATTTGAAATTGCTGGGCACAGTATCCTGAGCAAAACTTTGGGCCCGGCCTTTATGAATATATAAATTAGGGTCTTCTTTGTAGGTTACCGCACGTGAAGTTGGGGTAGGTAGCTGGTAAATCATAGGTTTAATTCCCCAAAAACCATTCCTTCTTCTGTAGTTGTGTGCCAATGAGTTGGTCATATTACAGCATGTAAATGCACTGCCACACACTTGTGCTACACAAAAAAACAATGGTTATTATTAGCACGCCACATTGAACAGTTCCCATATATGTATCCATATTGAGCCACATTCAGTAGGAATGCACCAGGCGGTTGTCAACGAGCTGGCAGAAAAGTTGATTTGTCGGGAGTATTATGGGCAGAGGTGCCATTCTCAAGGGCAGAGACCTAGCTAACTACAGATACAAAGTTATTTTTTAAGAAGTGTTGTCCACTTCAAAGTCCCTGTAGAAATGGACAGATTCAAAGGCAAGAGAGAGGTCAAGTAATAGGCGTGCCAGTACTCCATTTGAATCCATTCCAGTGTTTAAATCAACCCGTGTGGCAGTCAGTGCTGCTTTTGTGCCACAGCCATACCAGAATCTGTTTCGGTAATCTAAGAGGAGGTTACGTTCTTCAATGAATGTAGTTATTTGTCTTGACACTGAGATTTCAATCTATTTGTGTATAGACAGTTTGTTATTGACTGAAAGTTCGAAGGAGGCCTTGTTTGAAAGCCTCTTTGTTTTAGGGAGTGTTTTTTGAGAAGAGACCTTTATCCAAGGAGTTGTTGATAATTCTGGCTAGGTCAGTTGCAGAGATATTAATGAGGATATTCTTGCATATATGAGCAGGACATATTTCTGACAGTGATGGTGCTGGTCTACAAGCTTTTACAGATTTATTGAAGTCCTATTTGGTCAGGAGGTTAAAGGTGAGTAAGTGGTGGTTGTTTTCATAATTTGTTTTCTAGTGATCTGTGCAGCACTGTTGGAATTGTGATTGGAGAGGTATGGAGGAGGACGTACAATCATTTGAAGGTTGAAGTAATGCAGGTGTGCCAGGCATAAAGCAAGGAAAAGTCCAGACGCCTTTGACTGTGTTGCCAAGGCATCAGAATTTCCTACGATACTGCCACTTCAATTACTGTGGTTAGAGGATCCTTTTGCCTGTGAACTCTTCCAGTGGGTTTGTCATCTAGAGGCCCATCGTCACCTCCTCCTGTTCAGATCGCCTGTCTCATGTTTAGGTCTCTTGACCATGGTCTGCCCTTCAGGCGACAGGTCATCTCTACAAGACATAGAACAGGTTCCTCTAAAGCAAGGCAGGCATTAGGTAGCTTTCCCTGCTACCTATTCATAATTCTAATGCATAGTCGGACAGGAAAACTGTGCACTACATAGCTCCATGGAGCCGTTGTCATTCACTTACAAAGATTTCAAGTAGAGTCCAAGGCACAATTGGTGCATATAGGAACTGTATAAGATTATTGGTAATAAATGCATGAGAGGAAAGAAATCGAAACTACAATTTTGAATAAAACTGAGAGGGTTGAAAAACAACTGCACTGCTTCTGGATAATGAGTCATTTCCTGGCAACCAATGACATAACTTCATGCAGTAGTCTAGAAAAATTAAGATACTTGTATAGTGCTGTGATGTTCTTTTTATAAAGTAGTAACACTATTGGAAACAAATTAATCCACTCTTTAAAAATTAATGTCACAGCATCCAATTGATCTCATGAAACGCTTGACTGCTTTGGCAAACATGATTTTATCCAGTAACACTTTGCATCTTAGGATATTCAGACCCAATGTACAATGTATTTTTTTTTAACTCTCCATAATGAAGCATTGTGGTGAATGAAAAGTCAGGAATGGCTGTATATGTCACACAGAACAATGGGCAACTATGCAAAAAGTTTATAAACAAGTTTCACTTTGTGATTTTTGGCCTAATTATTTTGAACCAATCAAAAGCTATGCAGTGAAATGGTGAATGTGCAAAGATTCCATGTCATGTGTAGATGTTATAATTCAAATGATAAATGTCAAGCATTCAAACTCCTCTAAAATACTGAAGCTTCCTAAAAATGGACTGCCCACCACAGTGACAAGTCGGAGGGGCTATTGAACCAATGCTTTAGCATCACTTGAAACCGTTTGGTCATGCTGTGTAGTAACAGCAACTGAACGTGTCTGAACTGAGAAGATGAACAGAAAACCTCAAAGCTGGTGTTTGTGTTCCCATGCAGAGCAGATGATGTGGTGTGCTTTCACAAGCCTCAGCCACTCAGCTGAATTATTGTTGAAATGTGAGCCCAAGTGTCATAAAGAAGCTGGTGCGCTCAGCCTCAGACAGTTCTCCACTGTGGTACCTGCTGCCAGAGAGCACTGCCATCATGCAGGCCCACAGTTTCAAACACTGTTCTACGACATGGCTTCAGCAACAGCTAAAACACCAGCTCCCTCTGCAGGCCAAGGGAGCTCAGGTGAAGGATTAAAAATTAACTCTGGAGCCTGTGCTACTTCACAATCTACAATGCACCGTTGACCTAAGTCCCCACTCTATTCCATCACCAGCTCACAGCCTATGTCGTATTGCTTCATCCTTAACCTCTTGTGCCTGCTTCCCCCTTCAGCACCATTTGCCTACTTTCTCTTTCTGTACCAAATAAACACTTGCTCCCAGCTTACCCCCACAGCCTCAGATTCATCCTCAGTCCCTCACCATTCCCCAAAGCCTCAGCCCTGATTTCCCTCCTTTCACCATCACTGTCCTCTCTTGCAGCGGCTACGAAGTTACAGATGGGACTGACTAGGTATCTATGGCCTCCTTTACAAGGACATTGCGCCACCAGTGTGTCATTTTTTTGTGACACCCTGGTGGCGCAGTGCGCCTGCTCCTATTTACATGGACATGCAAATACACCTTGCATGACTTTTCACGGCCTTGTAAATATGGGCCCCTTTCACACATTACTCTGCGTGAAAAGGGCATTCCATGGGTGTTGCTGTTGGATCTCTGACAAAATTTCGAAGGTCAGAAATTCGACCTACAAAAATATCGCAACAAAAATATCGATGTCAAAAATATCGACATCCTATCTACAACATGGTAAGTGCAAAAATATCGAAAATAAAATATAGATGTCAAAAATATCGTTTTTAAAAATATCGGTTTTTTTTGGTTGCAAAAAATATGTAAAATAAACATAATAATAGTTATAAATAAAATAAACATAATTAAATATATTTCATAATATTTAAAATTAATAATTAATCAATATAATTTAATACAAAATGAATTAAACATATACATATAATATATAATATATATACTTACTTAATAATGTTTTTATAATTATTTTAAACAATTATAAATTATTTTAAAATATTAAAATTTGCGAACACATTACACACATAAAACAATAACATAAATAAAAATTAAATAATTATGTATAACAAATTAAAAAAATGTAATTTAATTTAAACATTGTTAAAATTAATTATATACTACATTAGCTAAAATAATAAAAAAATTATTAAATAGCAGAGACAATAAAACCACTACTCCAGCTCCCAAAAAAACAACATAAAGGAAATTTTTGGATAGTGGAGGGCTAAAAATTACTATATCCACTCCAGATAGTGGAACAGTAGGGAAAGTGTTGGATAATGTAGAGATATAAATTAATATTCCGACTCCAGGGAGTGCAACAGTAAGGAAAGTGTTGGATAGCTTAGGGGTAAAAATAACTAATCCAAATCCAGAGAGTGCAACAGTAGGGAAAGTGTTGGATAGCGTAGGGATAAAAATTACTATTCCAACTCCAGAGAGTGCAACAGTAGGGAAAGTGTTGGATAGCGTAGGGTTAAAAATTACTATTCCAACTCCAGAGAGTGCAACAGTAGGAAAAATGTTGGATAGCGTAGGGGTAAAAATTACTATTCCAACTCCAGAGAGTGCAACTGTAGGGAAAGTGTTGGATAGCGTAGGGGTAAAAATTAGTACTCCAACTCCAGAGAGTGCAACAGTAGGGAAAGTGTTGGATAGCGTAGGGGTAAAAATTAAGATTCTCACTCCAGACAGTGCAACAGTAGGGAAAGTGTTGGATAGCGTAGGGGTAAAAACTACTATTCCAACTCCAGAGAGTGCAACAGTACGAAAAGTGTTGGATAGCGTAGGGGTAAAAATTACTATTCCAACTCCAGAGAGTGCAACAGTAGGGAAAGTGTTGGATAGCGTAGGGGTAAAAATTACTATTCCAACTCCAGACACTGCAACAGTAGGAAAAGTGTTGGATAGCGTAGGGGTAACAATTACTATTCCAACTCCAGAGAGTGCAACAGTAGGGAAAGTGTTGGATAGCATAGGGGTAAAAATCACTATTCCAACTCCAGAGACTGCAACAGTAGGGAAAGTGTTGGATAGCGTAGGGGTAAAAATTACTATTCAAACTCCAGAGAGTGCAACAGTAGGGAAAGTGTTGAATCGCGTAGGTGTAAAAATTACTATTCCAACTCCAGAAAGTGCTACAGTAGGGAAAGTGTTGGATAGCGTAGGGGTAAAAATTACTATTCAAACTCCAGAGAGTGCAACAGTAGGGAAAGTGTTGAATCGCGTAGGTGTAAAAATTACTATTCCAACTCCAGAAAGTGCTACAGTAGGGAAAGTGTTGGATAGCGTAGGGGTAAAAATTAAGATTCCCACTCCAGACAGGTCAACAGTAGGTAAAGTGTTGGATAGCGTAGGGGTAAAAATGACTATTCCAACTCCAGACACTGCAACAGTAGGAAAAGTGTTGGATAGCGTAGGGGTAACAATTACAATTCCAACTCCAGAGAGTGCAACAGTCGGGAAAGTGTTGGATAGCGTAGGGGTAAAATTTACTATTCCAACTCCAGAGAGTGCAATAGTAGGGAAAGTGTTGGATAGCGTAAGGGAAAAAATTACTACTCCCACTCCAGAGAGTGCAATAGTAAGGAAAGTGTTGGATAGCGTAAGGGTAAAAATTAATATTCCCACTCCAGAGAGTGCAACAGTAGGGAAAACGTTGGATAGCTTAGGGGTAAAAATTACTATTCCAACTCCAAAGAGTGCAACAGTAGGGAAAGCGTTGGATAGCGTAGGGGTAAAAATTACTATTCCAACTCCAGAGAGTGCAATAGTAGGGAAAGTGTTGGATAGCGTAAGGGTAAAAATTACTATTCCCACTCCAATGAGTGCAACAGTAGGGAAAACATTGCATAGCGTAGGGGTAAAAATTACTATTCCCAATCCAGAGAATGCAACAGTAGTGAAAACGCTGGATAGTGTAGGGGTACAAATTACTATTCCCACTCCTCTAAGTGAAACAGTAGAGAAAGCGCTGGATAGCGTAGGGGTAAAAATTACTATTCCAACTCCAGAGAGTGCAACAGTAGGGAAAGCGCTGGATAGCGTAGGGGTAAAAATTACTATTCCCACTCCAGATAGTAAAACAGTTGTGAAAGCACTGGATAGCATAGGGATTCTATGAACATAATAACCAATTAAAGAATTTGTTATTAAAAAATAGCATGTTAATAATTTATTTACAAAATTATTATTATTAAATACCAATTATTTAAAATAAATATTTAAATAAATAACTTTAAATTACATCCCACACTATTCCCCCTTTAACACACAACACACTACACATACAAAATACACAATACATTTAAATATCAATTTATCTATTATTCACAATTAATAATACATTCTTTATAATTAATATAGTTATTAATTTACTAATTATTACATATTAACTACCAAATTACAATTATTCACCAATTAATTATTAACAATACATTAATTAGCAATAACAACAAATAAAATGAAATAATAAATTATTTATTTTTACTATATTTAACTAACTAATAAAAATTAATTACCAATTAATAATTAATTAAAAATTAATTAATATTAATTACAAATAAATAAAAATTATCATTATTTATTTTAATCTAATGACATCCCACCCTATTCCCCTATAAACCCACAACCCACTACACATAAAAATTCACATAATTAATTTTATTATCAATTAATCACTTAATAAAATTAAATCACCAATTAATTAGCAATTAACAATTAATTAATTAACAATAACAATAAATAAATATTAATAATACACTAATTATAACTTATATAATTAACCAATTAATAAAATTAATTTACAATTAATAATTAATTAACAATTAATTAACCAATTAATATAATTAATTTACAATTAATAATTAATCACTAATTAATTAATCATAAATACCAATTAAACAATACATAATAATTCATTAATTATAATTAAATTACTTCCCACCCTATTCCCCTATAAACCCACAACCCGCTCTGATACTAAAACGCTAAATTAAATTTAAAATAATTATTAATCTCTAAACATTTATTTTTAAATGTATTAAAATACATTACAATAATCTTTAACATACAAATCAAATACATATTAAAATACATTACACAAAAAAAATATCAATATTATTGACATCGAAATTTTTGCTTACGATATTACTTACATCTATATTAATTACTTCGATATTATTTACTTCGATATTACTTACCTTGGGGTCGATATTCTGTCCATCGATATTCTTGACTTCGATATTCTTTCCCTACGATATTAACAACTCGATATACTTGTAGGTCGAAATAAAAAAGTCGATATTTAGACTGCTCACCGTTGCTGTTGGTGTTCCACTGTAGCATTCATGGAACCTGACACATTCCCAGATTTACAATGTTTTGTAAAGCTGGGAATGCACCAGAATCTTACGCCTCCCCAGGAGAGGTGTAGGAGTGGCACAACAAGGGGAAATACTTTTATTTCTCGTCATTTATTCCTCTGTCTATGTGTGCTGCATTCTGCAGCTCGCATAGAAAGTGGAAAATGCCATCAATTATATTGTTTTTGAGCAGGAAGGTTTTCCTTTCTTGCACAATGAAAAAACATTCCTACAAAGCAGGCACCGTTGCAACAAGATGCAAGGGTATCTCCACTGGCACAGGGCAGCAATTGTGCACCAGTGCAGGGGAAAGCACTTAGATGCATTGTATTGTCATTAATACGATGTATACCTGTGTTTTTACAATAACACAGCTCAGTGCAGCAAAATAGCTTGCGGCGCAGCATAATTTTTTTGTAAATGAGACCCCTTGTTTTGCAGAAAGAACAGATATTTTGTAGGTGCCTTGTAGAAATGTGTATATTTACGACAGTTGGGTAATTTTTAGGTCTTGTCTGTGAAAAAGTATGTGCTGCTTGCACATGCACTCTAGCCTTTTAAGACATATGTTATACAGCAAGGGGCTTTGCCAATGCTTGTTATGTGTGCAGCATGAGATGTGAGCTCATATAAATGCTCGGTGATAGTGAACAGTGTGAGTGAATGCAGCATGAGTTTTGCGAGTGTAGGGTGAAAGGTGCGCCGATATGAGTACAGGGCGAGCTAAATGAGTGCAGGGTGAGAGAAGGGCCTGTGTGCATACTGGGGGACGAGTATGCCTGTGAGAGTGCAGGGTGAGCGGCAAGGGTGAAGGGTGAGCTGTGATAGTGAGTGCATTGTGAGAGAAGTTAGTGCACCGTGAGTGGTGTGTCCCTGTGAGTTCTGGCAGTCTATTGTGCCTGTGTGCAAGAAGAGTGAGCTGCGTGAGTGATGGGTGAATACAGTGCTTGTGTGAATTCAGGCTGAACAGTGTGCCTGTGTGTGTACAGGGTGAGAGAAGGGAGTGCAGGGTGAGTGGTGTGAGCTCAGGTTGAGTGTTGAGCGCGTTTGAGTGTTGTGAGTGCAGAGTGAGGGATGAGCCCATGTGAGTGAATGGTGAGCTGTGTGAGTGACCAGAGTGCCTATGTAAGTGCAAGATGCATGATGTGCCAATTTGAAAGTAAGGTGAGAGGAGTGAGTGCATGGTGAGTGATGTTGGTGCAGGGTGAGGTATGTGCCTATTTGAGTTTGGGTGAAAGTGCAGAGGTGAGTGATGAGACTGCAGGGTGAGCAGTAAGAGTGACAGATGAGTAGAGTATCACGTGTATGGTAAATGAAATGTGTGCAGGGTGAACGGCATAAGTGCAAGGTGAGAGGTGTAAGTACAGTGTGATTGCTGTGAGTGGTGAGACTGCAGGGTGAGAGTGACAGGTGAGTGGAGTGTTGTGTGAGTGCAGGCTGAGAGGTGTGCTCCTGCAGGTGCAGGGTAAGAGGAGGGTGAATAGCGTGAGTGCATGGTGATAGTTGGAAATACAGTGTGATCGCAGTGAGTGCACAGTGAGAGTTGAGAATGATAGGTTTGTTGTCTGAATGCAGGCCAGACACTTTGAGAAACTCAGCATATTTGTTATCCTAAGTAGTGAGTGGGGTCTCAGATATAATTCGTATTATGGCATTCATCAAGGATGGAGGGTGGAGTAAATAAATCATTTATGGGTCCTGCAACAAACTTTCACACTATTGATATGCCTTGATATGTGATATATTGCTATGACTTGAAAGTGGAAAGAATGTGGCATAACTGCCAGAGCTGCTGGCTTTGAGTTGGTGAACAAGTTTCAAGTGCCAGCACCAGCTCAACATCTTGTGATCCTGAGCAAATCAATTAAAAAAAATTATTGTGTCCTTGCATGATGTTACTGGTGCTCATGCAAAGTTTCTCAATACCTTCGGAGGAGTTCGAGCTACATAAAACTGCAAAAAGACAAAGCCCACGGTTACTTTTCAGGAAATGCATTCTCACACTGTGGCAGCAAAAGTAATTTCCAACTTTAAGAAACAGGCAGAGGGGAGATGCAGGGGCTCTAGGAATGGGTGAAAAAAAACAAAGCCTCGTTATCAAGTAAATGGTCTCTTAAAGACTTGTTCAATACTCGGGTGTGGCTCCGATAAGATGCCAGACCAGGAGGCCCACAGCAGTCTGAGTGTGAGCTATTACAGCCCAAGCTGACACACACGAGGGGGTGGGGTCTAAAGTCCTTAGAGCCTTATGGGTGTTACTGCAGATATGTGTAAAGAATGTACCTCTTGACATTGTTACAGAGGAAGTGGTCATTCTGAGAATTAAAAAACACTTTATCCAGAGTTCCGGGGAAGAAAGAAAGTGCAGTAAACATAGCATAGGCAATCATCTTGGTCACTGACTATAGGCGCTTGAAACATTGGTGGAGCGTTGCCCAGAGTGCCATATTGGGGCCTGCCTCCACAGTTTCAGGGCGGAAGACATAGGGATGATCTTGTCTGCAGAAGTGCATCCACAAATGTGAAATCCATTTCTGCAACTTGGAACAGGAAAATATTTACAAATAGTAGTTTAGATTTCAGCAGTAGATCATAGACTTCCAGGGGAGCCCGTCAGTACGTTTTCCCATTGACCCACGCAGGGCATTCAGTGGTTTTATGAAGCACAAAGCAGTCATGAAAAGGGCAAGCTGTCACAACCTTCTCTAATGGCTGCCACACAAGCACATAATAAAAATCTGAACAATCATAATTAGTCTCCACGTTTATAATATTTGAGCGGGTTTTTAACCATCCAAGGGGAAATCTGCTTTGTGGGCAACAAAAAAATGAGAATTCACCCATATCTGCCTTTCAGCACATATATTCGCCTACCTCTACTCAGCTAACTATATTATTCCTAAACAGTAGGAGGTAAATTTGATGTGATTATGCTGGGCTTTAAAATTATTGGGAAGAGGTGTACCGGCCACAATATTTTATGGTTGCTTTATAAATGTTTCTTTACGATGGTTTAGTATTCTTTCAGGGAGTGAAAGGTTATATGTATTTTTCTTGTATTGCTTAAACTTTCTTATTGGGAAGCTTTCTTGGCATTCTATTAGTTTTATGGGTATATTTACAAGGGGTTATTGCCACCAGAATGTCACTTTTCACGACGTTCTGGTGGCGATAACCCCTTCGCCATATTTACAAAGGCGACTTTAACCCACCTAACATGGCTTAACACCGCCTTGTAAATAATGCCCTATTCACGCAGCACCTAGCGTGAAAGAGGCGGGCAATGGGTGTTGCAATGGGGGTTCCCCCGCAACACCCATTGCTTTCTGACACTGCCCCCTATTTACAAGGTTAGCGTAAATATGGGGCAGCACCAAAAATAAGACCAGAGAAAACCTGGTCTTAAACTGGCGCAACTGGGAGACATTTCCTATTTCACCCCGTTTGTGCTGGTTCTATGTGTGCTCATTTCGCAGCACACATAGAAAGAGCAAATCGCCATTAGTGATTGTTTATGTGCAGGAAGGGACACCTTGCACATGAACAATCATTCCCTGCAATGCAGGCACCCTAGCACTACGGTGCAAGGGTGCCTGCGTTGGCGCTAGGTAACTAAATGTAGCACCAGCGCTACGGGAAACACAGGGGTGGCACCATATTATTGTAAATACTGTGGAGAAGTGTGGCTCAATGATTAGAGCGGCAGACCCTGATGCAGAGGTCTAGCCTGGGACCAGGGTTCAATTCCCCGCCTCGGCGGGTCTTGGGTTAAAAAATTCCACGGACCTGACAATTCTCGCCTGGGTGCCTATTCCAATCATGGAGTCCCACTCTGGGCAATAGCTTGCTTAATCTCCACAACGGCCCCCACAATGCTAAGGATGCCTGGCCTCCATCTTGGGGGTGTCCAGGAGTGGACGCCTCACAGGGAAAGCCAGGATAAGTTCCACAGCGATATTCGTACAAGTGCCTTGAGAATCTTGCGGGTGAGTAGTGCGCTATACAAGTATCAATTTACATTACATTACATTTAAATACTGCGCATCCCTGCGTTTTCAGACTGTCGGAGCACGGTCTTACCAATTGTGGCATAACACCACACTCCTCCATTCTGATGTGAATATGCCCCTTTGTTTGTTAATGTTTACACATAGCGCATGAGATGTTTTCAGAGGAGTAGACATGCTACAACCAGTCACCTTCCAGCCACGCGGCTTCAAGACTTGGCTGCAGCATTGCATATACGAGTAACTGCTCCTCCATTTTTATCTGTATCGTAATTATGCATTTTCTTATTTTTTATTTCTATTTTTCTGCTACAGGGAGATTTTTTTTCTCAATGTTTCAGCCTTTATGCTTTCTTATGATCAGGTTTATGATGATTGTGTAATATTGTTGAAAAACATGAATGAGATGTGCCATGTTGCCATCACGTATTCCAGCAAATGATACTCATATCAAAGGAAAATATCAGTACTACAGTTGGTTATTTCTAAGCAATATAAAGAAATGAAACATGGACACGTGTGCAAGAAATGTATGAGGTGTACTTTACAGGCACTCACAGAATATTACACAAAGCACCATTACGCTTTTTTTAAACTGCGGTTCTTCAGGGCTGGACTGGGAGGTAACTATCAATGGAAAATTAATGAAGGAAACAAAATGGAAACACTAATAAATAAAAACGCGTGCCATTCCTGGAATGCTCTCATTTTCTGAATGTAGTTCTCTAAGCCACTTGTATAAAATGCAGCGTTGATGTGAGACGCAGGCTATTGGTTGAGCACTGTGGCGCCTTATGACATCACTGTTCCACAAGTATAAGAACCTCCTTTTATATATTGTGCGTTACTTTCTCCCTCTGACTCCTCTCTTTTGACAAAAGCCATAAACGGTGCCAGTGCCATAAACGCAGGATATGGGATGTTAGGCAAAAAAGTAATTTTAATCAGATGGACTATGGTGGGGGAGGTATGTGTGTCACTACAGCAAAAACTGATGGAGAGATGGCCACCAAACGTCGATTGGGTGAAGTGCCTTTGTCGAATTAACCCACACATTGCAAGTCTTTATATGGACAGTAACCAAAAACACTGCACTGCATTAAAATAAATTCTAGTCAGTTGAATTATTTCTTTTAAACACCGACTCATGGCAATGCAATGTATCCAACATACAACAAATAACCTAACCTGCACTGCAACATACAGGCATTGTTTTTCAAAATAACCGCTCTCTAATCCCCCTCCCGTCCCCAACGCCAGTTTAAGTTGGAAATGCTCTCTATCCACCCTGGAAGCACACTCTTTCCCTTTGGTAGGAGTAAATCTGCAATAGTTTCAAAGGTGATGACCTTCGTGCAAGACACACTTGAATATCTAAGCATTGGCTTGTATGCGTTCATACAACCCAATACTTAAGTGGGACGTCCTGGGAACATACACAAACCTAACCCTCAATTGTAAATGAGGTAATTTCCACACTCTGGGACAATTTCCATGTTCTTACGTTTCTTTTGTGAAGGTACAGTTTTGTGAAAGGGGAAAGCTCAGACTAGCGACAACTAATTGTGGTGTGAAAAAGGTCGCTTTATTGAAACAGGTGCACATTACATATTAAAACAATAGGGCTTTGCCTAGCAAATTATAAACCCCCCCCCCTATACAGTAAATCAGCTACTATCATTAACCCCTCCCCTAAATTTGCTGCCGGACCTATATAATATCCTACACCTATCTACCTCCTATCAGTGGCGGCCGGTTCGGTACGGGGATGGCTGGCGAGGGGTTGAATAAAAAAAACAAATCACTTACCTGATCTCTCTGCGTCTCTCCATCGCAGCGTCTCTCCAGGGCCAGACTGGCCGTAGCAGGCTCTGGGCGTTTCCCTGGTGGGCCACAAGGGTGGGGGCCAGTTTTGAGCACCTGGGGGCCATATCTGTTACCAGTGGCCAGCAATATTGGCCCCTGGTAACAAAATCGGCTGCAACCAGCCTTAGAAAACAGCTCCGCTGGAACACCCCCCCTCCCCCCGGGGTGGCCTGGCCAAGCAGTTTTCTAGGGCTGGTTTCGATTTCCAGTCCAGCCCTGTGTCTCTCCCATGCCGAGTGAATCTCTTCTGTGGACCGGGAAGCACCCAGGCACCCTACAGCCAATCACAACACTGCAATGCAGCGTTGTGACTGGTCTGAGCACCATGGTTTGGCTCTGAGCCAGGGAATGGGGTCCTGGGCATGTTCTCCATGCAGGCTGTAATGCAGCCTGCATGGAGAACATGCGAAGCGCACATGAATGTTTGGCTGGCCCAAAAGGGCAGGTCAAACATTTATGTGCACTTTACAGAGTGCACAACCACTCCTCCTCCCTGACGTCAGGGGAGCCCAACCTGCCCTAGCCTGACCAAAGGAAAAATAAAATGCTAATAACTTCAGTTATTATCATTTTTTTTTTGTTTACACTGCTCTGTGAGCAGTGGGGTGACACTCTTCCGCCTTAGCAGGGGAGCCGCCACTGACTCCTACCCTGTCTCACAATGTAAATGGTGACCTTTAACATCCCCGTACTCTTAAACTACAACTAATAACATCTAACTAACTCAGATCCCACAGCATAACTTTCAATCTTCTTGTCTCCTCCAGGTGTCCTTCCTCAACACCTTCCTGTTTAACCTGCTTGTCTATGGCAACAGCAAGAAAATGTACCCAAAAAGCATGCCATTTTTAGGCCAACCGTCACTCAAAAAGGAGAGATCCTGCATCGACTTTTCAGACCCCTCCAAACTAGGAACACCATCATCTCTCTGCAATCGAAGCTCTATCCAGGCTCTCTAATTTGCAAAAGGTACAGCTCTTTCCCGAAGTGAGACAAGTGGATCCCATTGCCCCGAAAAAATTTGACGTTCTCAAAGTTCAACTCCGGATGTTCAACTCTATCCATCCCCTCACCCCTGCAAAAATAACTCATATCCCCTGTTTTTCATCCTACTTGCCTTGTCAATGGCTGAGTACTTTCTCGCCCCTCTCCATTCTTGTGTAGGAATACAGTTTGTCCAAATGATGTGGCACCCTGCCCATAGCTGTTTGATCTTCCTCAAATACACCTTCATCTCTTTCGATAATGCTAAACAGCCAAATAAGTCTCCCAAACATGAAAAAGCAAGACATTAGGGCAACAGTTACTGTGCTGCATATCATTCAAATAGTGCAGCAATTCATTCTAGTGCATCTCCCATTTTCCCTGCTGTTGGGTATTGTCCTTTTTGCAAGGTTATCCCAAAACCTTTTGCTTTCCTCTGTCTGTCCCAAGCCATCGCCTCCCTTGACTACATACTCATCGGAGACCTCAACTTTTACATCGACAATCTCAGCAATCCCAACTCCCACACCCTCCTGGACAACCTCAGACTGAAGCCACTTGTCACCACCCCCACCCACAAGGCAGGACACACCCTCGACCCCATCTTAGCAGGAGGAAACAACATCCACTTCAGCCTCACCACGCAACCCCCCTGGGCAGACCACCACTGCGTACATTTCCACATCGACAAACCCACTGCCCCAAAACGGCACCCGCCCTCCACAAAGGTACTGGAGCAAGGTCACCGAGGAGCAGCTCAACTCCACCATCAACTGCGATGCCTCCTCCACCACAACCAACACCCACCTCGCAGCTAAAGAACTTCATAGATGGATCACAAACTGCTCAGACGAACTTGCACCCCTATAGAACCCTGACAAACTGCACCCCAGAAAGGCCACCTAGTTCACCACTGACCTCCAAGCATCCAGACGCATTTGCAGATGCCTCGAGAAGAATTGGGAAAACAGCCAAACCTTGGAAGACCGCAGCACATACAAGAACGCCATGACAGAAAGCCACCAACTCATCAGATCCACCAAAAGGACATTCATCCAGAACAAGATCCTCACCAACTCCAGCAACTCAAAGGAACTCTTCAGCATCATCCAGGAATTCACCAAACCCCCCAGCGAAACCACGAACATCACACCCTCCAAGGACCTCTGCATCAAGCTCGGCTCCTACTTCCATCTGAAAATCAAGTCCCTCTACGACAACTTCAATGAACAGTCACCTGACTAGAAACCACTCCCTCCTCCAGCAACGCCACCCAGCCCACCATCTCCTCCTGGACCCCAGTCAACACCGCATTGATCATTAAAGGCATTCACTCAGGAGCCCCCACGGACCCCTGCCTTCCGCACATCTTCCACAGAGCCGCCGCGGCCTTCGCACCAAAACTACGATGCACCATCAATGCCACCTTCGAAACCAGCACATTCCCCGATGACTGGAAACATGCAGAAGTTAAGCCCCTACTCAAGAAGTCCTCAGCAGATCCTATGGACCTCAAGAACTACGACCCATCTTCCTCCTCCCCTTCGCGGCCAAAGTCAACGAGAAGACCGTCAGCGTCCAAGTAATAAAATTAATTGAAGAGAACTCCATCCTCGACCCCTCCCAATCCAGATTCCGCAGCACCCACAGCACCGAAACCGCTCAACTTGCCGCTACAGATGACATCCCTACCCTCCTCAACCAAGGCCACACCGCTGCCCTGATCCTACTTGACCTTTCTGCAGCCTTTGACACCATCTCCCACCGTTCACTCAACTCCAGACTCCACGACTCCGGCATACAGGGAACAGCCCACGACTGGCTCTGCTCCTTCCTCACCAGCAGAACCCAAAGAACCAGACTTCCACCCTTCCTCTCCGAACCCACAGAGATCAACTGCAGAGTACTCCAAGGATCCTCGCTCAGTCCTACTTTCTTCAACCTTTACATGGCCCATCTCGCCGCCATCGTCAGATAGCACGGACTCCGCATAGTATCCTACGCTGACGACACCCAGCTCATCCTCTCCCTCACCGAGGACCCCATCACCACGAGACTCAGCTTCCAGGAAGGAATGAAGGATGTCACATCCTGGATGAACAGCAGCTGCCTGAAGCTTAGCTCAGAGAAGACAGACGTTCTTGTCCTTAGACCCTCCCACACTACATGGGACAACACCTGGTGGCCATCTGCCTTCGGCAGCCCCCTCAACCCCACGGACCATGCCCGGAACCTCGGCATTGTACTCCACCCCTCCCTCTCCATGACCTGACCGATCAACGCCGTTGCCTCCAGCTGTTTCAGCAACCTCTGCATCCTTCAGAAGACCTTCAAATGGATCCCCCAAAATCAAGAAAGACCGTTGCCCACACACTCATACCCAGCAGACTGGACTATGGAAATGCCCTCTACTCCGGGATCAACAAGTCTCTTCTCCGGAAACTCCAGACCATACAGAACATTGCAGCCAGACTCGTCCTCGGCATCCCTCGACACGAACACATCACCCAACATCTGCAAAACCTCCACTGGCTCCCAGTAGAGAAGAGAGTAACTTTCAAGATACTCACCCACACCTACAAATGTCTCCACAACATCAGACCCCAATATCTCAACAAAAGAATCGCCTTGCACGTACCCAAGAGAAACCTCCGATCCGCCGACCTCACCCTCACCAAAACCCTGCGCATCCACAGAGCAAGAACGAGTGGAAGAACCTCCTCCTACATCACGGCTAAGACCTGGAACGATCTACCGATCGACATCAGATGTGCCCCCACTCTGCACATCTTCAGGAAGACCCTCAAGACCTGGCTCTTTGACTGACTAGAGCTGCTCCCCCCGAGTGCCTGAGACCCTCACAGGTGAGTACCACGCTTCAAATTTCCCGGATTGATTGATTGTTTTTCTGACCTTTTTTGTTGGCTTTAGGGCTCTGGGCACTTAACCACTGTTAATCAATGTTAAAGTGCATGTGTCCTCTCCTCTAAGCATGGTATGATCGATTTACACCAGTTTGGCTCATTTTATTTTCTTGTAAGTCCCTTGTAAAGTGGTATACCATAAACCCGGGGCCTGTAAATGTAATGCTACTAGTGGGCCTGCAGCGCTGCTGGTGCCACCCACAGAAGTAGTGTTTCAAACGTGTCTCAGGCCTGCCACTGCAGGGCGTGTGTGCACAATTTACTGTCACTTCAATTTGCCATTTAAAACTACTTGCCAAGCCTTAATCTCCCCTGGTATTACACATAGGTCACCACTAAGGTAGACCCTAGATAGCCCTATGGGCAGGGTCCTGAGTAAGTAAAAAGTAGGACATTTACCTTTATATGTGGCTTGGCCTGGTAGTGACAAACATCCTATTTTGTTTTTCACTGCTGTGGTGCCTACTCCTCTTAGAGTAGAGGTCTTCAAACCTTTTTAGGCTGAGCCCCCCCCCCCCATCTAAACTTTTTTAGACTTCGAGCCCCCCCTCTCCCATCACCACTTGACAACAAATTCTGGAAGCTGGTACTCTGCATCACTGCTTGTCATTCCCATCTGCAGAGTCCAGGTCGTACATGGCAAATAATATGAAAGCAAGAGTGTTTAATAAGCTGCAGTTTTTATACTGCCTGTGGTTAGGTGACAGATGCTTATTACAAATGAAAAATCTCCAAGAAAAGATGCGCACAAAAAAATTACAATGGTGCATTCTTTTACACATAAAACAACATTTTGCATAGATCAATAAAAACCATTTCAAAACTGAGACAGGTATACCAAAGAGACAGCCAATGTGTCGATGGATTCTTGCTACTACAATCCTGAGGTTGTGCTCCACTTTAATGGGATTATTTGCAAGCCTCTTGCGCCACCAGCGCATCACTTTTTATGATGCACTGGCAGTGCATTTTGCTGCTCCATATTTACAAGGCGGGGAAAAGCCACCCTGAGTGGCTTTTCCTGTCCTTGTAAAAACGGCCCATTTACACGCTGCACTTTGAGGGAAAGGGGTGTTGCACGGGTGTTGCTGTGGGTGTTCCCACGCAACAACCATGGAACCTGACACATTTCCAGATTTACAAAAAAAACAGAAACCTGGAAATGCATCTGAATGCTACTCCTCCCCATGGGAGGCGTAGGGATGTGCAACAAGGATAAATGTATTTTTTTCTCCTCGTTTTTTATCTCTTTCATGCATGCTGCATTTTGCAGCACACATAGAAAGAGGAAATCAACTCCGGTGATTGTTTATGTGCAGGAAGGTGACCCTTCCTGCACATAAACAATCATTAAAATAAATGACGGTTTGCAAGTTCTATGTGTGCAAATGCAGCACACATAGAAGTTGAAAAATGCCATTTCAGATTGTTTATGTGCAAGAAGGGACACCTGCACATGAACAATCATCCCCGTGACGCAGGCATACTTGCACCATGGTACAACGGTGCCTGCATTCGCGCATGGCAGTAAATCCACCATATCCTTGTAGATATGACACATCCCTGTGCTTTCAAAGTGCTGCAGCACGGCACAGCCAAAGGGATTGCGGTGCCGCGCTGCAGCACTTGCTTGTAAATGAGGACCCCAGTTTTGAGTGGTACTTAGAAACTGGAGCGCTCACAAACATTTGTAATATATTGTTTACAATTTTATATAGCACAAACATGACCCAAAGGGATTGGCGCGCTTTACAGGATCATCTTTCAAATACACAAGGACACATTCATTTTTTGTAAGCATAGGGAGATTAAGTGATTTGCCCAGAATCACAGGACGTTGAGCAGATGCTGAGAACTGCATCTGGTTCCCCAGCTCCAAAGTCAGCAGCTCTGGCTGTTGTGCCGCATCATTGCCCCTAGATAAGATATCAGGAAAAGGGGGCCCGAAAAACATGCTTTCTGATACAATTGAAAAATCAGTGATTATGTGGAGTATGGCCAGGTGTCGTCGGTAGAAGGTCATCCACAGATTTTCAAGGAGGCCTAGGGGACATCTACATCAGACATATATGCGATATAAGTGATTCAGGGGGATGTATACCTTTCTTCTCTAGCAGCATCAAGAGCCATTGAGTTGTTAACATCGTTGGCTTATAAAGAAGATTGGCTTCCAAAGATGCAGAAACATGTAATAAGAAAGCATTTCTATTTGCCCAACGAAAGACAGATGGCATATTTCATGATATGTGCTATTTCAGCTTGTGTACTCAGCTCTAAAGTATTTGAACATTTTAAATGAGCACCAGTGACTTTAATCAAAGGTAGGAGACTTTAAAAAATAAAAAAAACTCTTCAGACTTACCTGCTGCTGAATGGAATCCTCAGGAAGAATGCACCCGTTTTGAAATCCTTGGAGCGAAAGGCAGTAGCAGCGAGGTTACAAACTATGATAACCTTGCATGGGAAGACTTCAAAAGCGAGGTGCAGGTCAGCAACCCGATATGAAGTTAAGCAATCGGGAGGCAAAAGGCAGCTGTGGTGAAACGCTGCTTTATCACAAAGTTAAAGTATTTTGCAGCTTTTTTATGCAAAATTCGCGGCACTCCCTGGCATCTGTACTGCTGTCCATTTCTATGGAGGACATCAGTGTTGCAGGAACTACATGCTGATTAGCTGTTCTGAATGCTCCAATCAGAGAGAGCCTTAACTCGAGATGGGGGCCTGCAACACAGGCAGGAAACGTATTTCCAATGTGGGAAGCAACAATGGAAGGTGAAATGGCGAAGTGGAGTGCGCGTCCCCCCCGTGAGGTAAAGCTGCGGCTCCCCATGGGAGCGCGCCCCACACTTTGAAGACCTATGTCTTAGAGGCTAGCATTGGGAATTCCCTTACATGCATTTAAGTGATAATTCCTGATCAGGAAGGAGTGGCATTGCCATGTTTGGTATGTTTAAAATAATGGCAATAAATCCTGCTTACTGGTATAGTTGGATTTTACATTACTATTTCAGAAATGCCAATTTTAAAAAGTGGGCATTTTTCTGTGCTTATCACTCTTTGTGCTTTGCAGCCTGACTTCCAAAAATATATCTGGGCTGAGTGACAGCTACACTTTGTGCATACTTTCTAGACAGCCAACACACAGGATGGACTGGGTGTTACAGGGGATACATCTGTATTCTTCTGCATACTGATAGTCTTCCTGGGCTGGGAAATGGATAGGTGGTTCAAACTTTACATTTGTATATGTTGGGACCTGCCCTCACACAAAGGGCTGATTTACCCCCTACTGATCTTCTGGAGCCAGGGATGCGTTGAAAGAGAGAGTTGCACACTTCTAATGGTTCCTTTGAAGTCTCACAGCACCACACAGAGCAGTTTCTCCCTTTCCTGTCTGACGCCCAGGTCGGAAGCGACCTCAGAGGCATCCAGGTCAAAAGGGGCTGCCCTGTGCTTACAGCAGCTGCACCGCATGCTCGCAAGCAGCGGCATTTGGCTACTCTGCACGTGGGTGACCAAACGAGGTCTCTCCACTGGACTCTACAGTGTGTGACCCCCCTCTGTGATGTACCTTGGGGGCACTTGATCTGTCGTGGCATTATGGGGTGAAACCTCGATGGAAGCTCCTGATCGCCACTAGCAATTTGCCTGAACTAGGGAAACTGTGGGATACCGTATTACAGGTGCTAGGCGTGCTGGTGGTCCTGTTCCCTACGTTTGATACCAGATTACCATATAAAGTTTAGTAGGAGCGCAGGTGCGCTGCACCCTATGTGTTTATGGTGATGATTGGTGGTTCATGTGTCGTTTTTAGTTTGTTCTTGTACAGGATAGTGAGTACTATCTGAATAACTGCATAGTATGCACAGTATTTATGATTAACGTTGTTTTGGTCTGGTGTTTTATGTACAACAATATACATTTTTATATAATCCTTTTTGGAGTCTCTTTTTTGGTTTATTCTTTGTATTGCTGTGTGAGTGAGTTGCACAAATGCTTTACATATTGCCTCTGATGATAACCCTGCTTACTCTGTGCCATGCTAGTAGAGGGTGAGCACAGGTTAGCTTTGGTGCGTAATTGACTTGCCCTGACTAGAGCAGTGGATTCTGCCTGGCTTAGGCGCATACTCAATCCAACCAGAAACTCCATTTCTAACACCTGCCACAAGACCTAAAAAGACATTTGGGGAACCCCAAGTTGGAGCCGTGGCCCTGCTGCACCTCATATCTCTCCACCCACTTAATGATCAAATGGCCCACAATCCAGATAGACAAAGCAGCGACCTCTGGGCCCACAACAGCACCTGAAAAGATAACAAGAATGAGCTAAGCAGAAAAACAATCACGCGTATCAACATACCTCCCAATCCAACCTCACATATTTCTTGAAGCAGTTAGATGACCACCTACCCAAGCCCATGATCCTGGCCCTACTCCAACCACACTGCACTGCTTCTGTGACAACCCGAATTCTGAAAGAGTGAGTGCCAAATGCAATAGGCATTTCTCCCAGCAATACCAGGGCCTTGCGCAAAACAGCTTCAAATGATGTGACCCGGGAGCCCCTCAATGGCAAAAATCCTCCATGCTCAAGTCTGTCACCATACACAACAACTTCTCACCCCACTGTACTGGGCACAAAAGCTGCGCTGGGTATTTTTGCAGCAAAACTGCCCTTCCCTGTATCCTCTGGTCCATCTTGAAATTGCTCAATTAAAGCTCCAAGCTGTCTCCCAAATGGGAGACATCCTTTCACAATACTCAGTGCCACCAGTTCCAATTCCAACACTGAAAATGCACCAAAAACATCTAAGACATAAAAGCGGAGAACAGTATGGCTTCCGACTCCCCATCACAAACCATCTGCATTGCCCCCAGGACCTTACAAAAAAGCTGCCTAGTCAGAGGCCTCCTCCTTCTACCCCTGCTACTGCACTCCCTCACCCAGCCTTCCAGTTTCTTTTTGCCCAGCTCCCCAGTGGATGGGGCATACCCCCAGAAATATTTGACCATGACTTTTCCAGGTCTTCGTTACTCGCGACAACCCCTTCTCAATCAAAGCTAAGATAAACTGCACCACATTCTCAGTCCTGTTCCTACCCTTCTGCCTCTGCTGAGCCCCCGAGAGTAACAACTTCTCCCACTCCTTTGAGTATACACACCTGGTAGAAACTGTCAATGAACCTACAACAAGCTGGTGCATCCTCTGTCGCCTAAGCTCCATAGAACCTTTGGCATAGGCGTCTTGACCCTGTCCTCCTCCATGGCCAGCCCATGGAACCTCTCTCACTGTGAATGAGACAAACCATCCGCAATGTCATTGTCCACCCATGACATGTGATAAGCTTCTAACAGGATGTCATATAGCAAACAACACATCATAAAAACCTGCAGAAGCAACTGTGCTCCCCTGGCTGACTGCTTTTTAACCACATCAACCATGTCCATATTGTCTACTCTAAATAGAACCTTCTTGTGTGCCAACTCATTACCCCATGAGTGGGAGCAAGTCTAGGAAAGAGATGCTCCTCCCTCCATTTTTCCAGCACTCTGGTCATTCTTCTGTGCACCATTGTCCCTGCAAGTCCAGCCCAGGACTGCCACCACCGACTACATCTGAGTAGATCTGAGCATTCCAGGCACAATTTCTTGGTGTCATCCAAAGAATACCATTGAAGTCCTCACGTGTCCCTGTTGACAACCGCACATGATGATGTGGCTATGAGAGACCCACTTATGAGAACCCTAGCCACCTACAAAAGGTCTTACCTTACACACTTGCACCACTCTGCATGCTAAATTTAGATGTCGCAACAATACTAGTATTTCTTTCACGGTCACTTCGTTTTTTGCCAGCAATGTTTCCAATAGCAAGCTCATGGTTACCTCCTTGTGTAATGGCAAAAATGCTTCCATAGCCATAGAGTCAAGTTCAGTACCCAAAAAGGAGAGGGTAGTGCCGGGTCCCACAGCCGTCTCAGGCGCCAATGGCACCCTCAGGTCTCCCATGGGCTCTTGGAAACTTGCCAACTGCTGTTGGAAGTCCACAGAACCGGGTTGTCCCTCAAAGAAGAAATTGTCCAGATAATGTGTTACTGCTTTGTGCCCTGTGCACCGATTTAACAACCACTGTAGAAAAGTGCTGAAACATTCATACAGTGTACATGATATGGAACAGCCCATGGGCAAGGCCTTGTCCACAAACAATTGACTATCTAACTGAATGGACAGAAGCTAAAAGTCATTGGGGTGTACCAACAGCAGCCTAAAAGCAGACTTGATGTCGCTCTTGGCCATGAGCGCCCCTTTTCTTTCCGTTCCACCAGTGACATAACCACGTCAGCCGATGAGTAAGACATAGAAGCAATGTCATCAGCAATGACATCATTCACCAAGTTTTAGAAAAGTTAACTGGGGGGCCACTGATTTTTCTTGAACGCATCCAAGGCCTGGAACTCTTCCACCCTTGATCTCGGATCTCAACCTAATCTTTTAGCCTTCAGGAAGGCTCTCAAGACATGGCTTTTTACTTTAGATGAATTTCTAGCCACCACAGCTTGCTCAGGTTTCTCACTCAGCTAGCGCCAAGATGCCTTATTGGTATTCAAGCGCTTTATAAAACCACTTAACATAACAGAACCCTCGAGCCACGACGGATGCTAAATGAGATGAAACTGTTTTTTGTCCTCTTTGGGGACCACACCAATGAGTGACATACTCAGGGCCTCCATCTGCCAATCATCAAAGGGGCCCATCATCCGACCTTCTCGAATCTCTTGTAAAGTTTTTGGCAAACCATCTGCTTATGTAGTTTGGCTAAATTTAGCTTCTCACCTCACCTCTGTACTCTAGGTCCTTCATAACCCAACCTGAAACCTGATCGAAAGCCCTCACTCAGCAGCTTCACATCCTCCCTGTTTGAATAGTGAGCAAACCAGAAATTCAGGTGATCCTGATTATTTGGCCTTTGAGCCCTTCCCCAAAGCCCCATGTGTCCTCCTACCATTCCAAAAACCTGTGTTCTGACCTCCTTGGAATACTCCACTTGCTCCTTGCTGCTGTGACCACTGCCCTGACTGTTGCCCTTTGGAACCCCCTGCTACCATATAGCATTACACAAGAGTGTGCCTCCCTGAGCACTTTGAGCACTCATGCCGGAACATAAAATAATCTCATGTACAAAGGCCCTTGTTGACATCCTAGCAGGCTTTGATTGCCCTACCCTTTTTTTATTAGCAGAAGTCTCCCCTCCTTGAGTAGGACACCCCTGAAAGGGAAGGTATACTATTCAGAACCCACTGGCTGTGAAAAACTGTCTTCCAAAATTTTGCTGGACCCCTAGTGTGCTGCCACAGATCGTAGTCAATCCCCCCACTTTGCTTCAGAATCTCATGCTAAGCATTCCCTGAACTCATCGTCATATTGTGACCAAGCATAACCCCAGTAAAAGATCTGGACCTTGCGAATTACATCAATATATTTGAGACAGGCCACGCAATGCTATGGGAATTTCTCAGTAAACACTTGCGTAAATCAAAAATGCTACCGTACAGGGGCGGAGCTTGCCTGACCTAAAGATGGCCGGTTCTTAAGCTAGCTCCACGTACCGCCACCACAATCCGGCACAAATTTGCTGCCAAGGAGAGGAGTACTCCCGACTGAAGAGCCGGACGAGTGTAGCCCTTCTCCTGGTACCCTCATCACTGAAGGAGCAGGTGTAATTAATACAGTGAGTCCGTAGTTACGGACAAATACGTCACCCTCCCTGGTGCCAGCCTAGAACACGGCTGGCATTGGGTGCGCTTCCTGCGGAGCGGCGCTGATGCCTGCACCTAACTTCGTGGGCCTTGGATGGTGCAGGGGGATCAGTTCCCTAAACGGCCCGAATAGCCTGCTGTTGGATGAGGCAGTGGGTGCCGGAGCTCCCGTGTCGTTTGACGGATAGTGGAGGGTGGAGCTCCGTGCAAACTGCTGCTTCAGAATATTGTACTCCCCCGCGGTGCGGGCGTGACGTTTGGGCCTCCGGGGCCCGCTCCGGGTGGTAAGTCGTGATCTGCTGTTGACCCCCCCTCTGAACTACCGAGTGCCTACTGGTGAGACCCATTGCTCCTGAGCCTCCCGAGTCCAACCACATTGGTATCCATAGGTGAAGCCTGTGCCTGTACTGTTGGCTTCCATATGCATAGATTTTAAAGATCCTTGGGACTGTGTAAGCAGACGTCAGGTGCCCCCATCCGGTGATTAACGTCGAGGCAGGACCCCCACTACAGTGGCCTGGGCTCCATGGACCCCCACTTGTTGCATCACTTTTGCGTTGCTCGGGGCTGGAGTGTTCTTCTGGTTGTGCATGCCTGGGCCCTGTGGCCTGGGCTGGAGACACAATTGCTCTAGCGGTGGCGGAGGTGACTGGACCTGTTGCCGTGGCGAGAACGACACAAAAGTGAAGAGGTGCTACGATGGGTAAGCCAGACAAAGCTGAACTTTGAGCAGCAAAAGTCTAGACATCGGGAAGATGCTGCAGACTCTGCGATGTCGGAATCAGATGCGGGGGCGTATGAGTCGGTCGGCTACCTCAAATCGATCATAGCCTCCATGCAGAAAGGTTTATCTGCTATAGACGCAAAAATTTACACCCTGGCCTAAAGGATGGATCGAATGTCTGAGAGGGTAGACAAGCATGCGGAACGGCTAGACATGGCAGAGCGACGAATCACTGAAAGCGAAGAGGCCCAGACTGGCTCCAACAATGCCCTGAAACAGATGGAGAAGACGTTGGTTGCTTTTCAGGACGGAGCTGAAGACTTGGAAGCCAGATCGCAGCGTAGCAACCTGCGCACTACAGGCCTTCCAGAATCTACCACTACATGGAATCCTTTATAGAGAAGTTACTTACCACGTTGCTGGGCGCCGATACATTTTCTCCCATGTTCGTTGTGGAGCGGGCGCACCGGTCGTTGGGCCCTAAACCTCCTCCAGGTGCCCCTCCACGGCCTATCATTGCCAAACTACCGGGACAGAGATGCAGCTCTTCGAAGGGTGAGAGAACTGGGTAACTTGACGTATGAAGGATCCTCTCTCTCTCTGTTCCCGGATTTCACTCTCAGGGTCCAGGAAGCCAGGAGACAGTTTGCACCGCTGAAGCGCAAGCTAAGAGATCAGAGCATTAAATACACAATGCCATATCCGGCGAGACTGAGAGTGATCCTAAATGGGAAGGCCAGGATTTTTACTGACCCTCAGTCCCTTCAGAAAGCCCTCAAAGACTGGGGCAAACATGGCAAACGCAGGAGGGGCGCAACGGAGGGCGACTGGGCAGATGGTGCCAGCAGCAGCCTGGATGACAATGGTTGAAGAGTAATCGTTAACTTTGGAACTCACTGGGTATTCACTTCCATGTGTTGACTATATTGCTAGTATTTGGGGGATGGAGTGTGAGCGCTTTAGTGCGTGCATCACTAACGGACTGCACGGCCTTACGATCCTATTGTTAGTTTCAGTTTTGTATTTTTAACAGTAATCCTCATTCTGCTCAGTCGGGAGAGGCCGGGTGGGGTTGCTGTGCTCTCCAAAGGCGGGAGTTGCAATTATGTAGGAATTGTTCAGATATTATCTTTGGAATCCATTTTTCTCCCAATGGTAGCTACATTTCAGTAGCTTAGTGGCAGGGCGGGACGATGGCATAGAACTGTTCAGGCGGGCAATATCCGCCCAAATGCGTTTCACACCTGTTTATCGTGTGTTAATCCGTGCCAATTGTTGCATAATTGTTGTTTTTCGTCTATGCACTTCAGGGTCTTTTGGCGGGGAGAGCGAGAGATCACTGGTACCCAGTTGGGGAGGCACGGCATGGGTGGGGGGTGGGGATGGGTTTCTTCTTCCTTTTTTAAGGTTCATATGCATTTCAGAGTCATCAAAGCACAGGGTAAGACACTTCACACTGCTGTAGGGGTACACTACATCCAGGATTGTAGGGAATGTCACAACATTACCCAAGACTAGGTTATAGAAAGCGCTTGTGATGTGGAACGTGAGAGGTCTCAATGACCAAAGAAAGGTGTGTAAAATTCTGGCATATCTTAAGCAGCAGGAGGTTGACATTGCCCTGCTCCATCAGACACATCTCACTTCTAATTGTGCGATGCTTAGAGGGCATAATCTTTTAAGCTCAACTCATGCTGCTCAGTTTACCTCGCACTCAAAGGGCGTGCTAATGTGGGTGAACCCTAGATCGGGTCTTCAGCTGGAGAATCGTGCAAAAGACCCCGCTGGAAGATTTGTTATATCAAGATGTTATGGGAGGGACGTTGAGCTCCTTATTGTCAATTTGTAAGGGCTGAATCATGCTGATCCCCAGTTTTATCACTCAATATTCTCACTTATCAGAGACAGTACTGCACTGCATTGCTCTGGGGGGAACTTCAATTGCGTTATGGATCCGGCACTGGATCGTTTGAAGGGCCCACCTAGACCCCCGTTGGCTGCCGCTAGAGCTGTGGCTGATATAGCTTTACAGATGCACCTGGTGGACGTGTGGAGAGCTAGGTCCTCGGTTAGGGGTGGGTTTACACACTAGTCAGCTTATCACGATATACATACTCGCATTGATTATGGGTTCATTTCAGGGGCGTTAATAGCCAGGGTGCAGGATTGCGCAGTCTTGTTTTGCTCTTTCTCAGATCACTGTCCTGTACTGTTGTTGCTGGAGGTTTCCCCCTGGGGCCCTCCCCTTTTTCAGTGGCGATTCCCACCATACTCCCTGCTAGATACGGTTTTTAAAATGGACTTAGCTGCTGCCTTTGAGACATTTTTTGCAATTAATATCGGGTCAGTTGACTCCTTTGCCACAGTGTGGGAGACCTTCAAGGTCTTCATTCGCAGTGTCGCTATCAGTAAGCATGCTGGGGTGCTCAGTTCCATTAGAGGTAGACTCGCCCTGCTGGAAGGAGTTGGAAGCTGCTTTGGTTAATAATACTGATTCACAGATTCTAGAACAACTTACAACCACACTAGATGAGTACCACAAGGAGCAAAATCAAACATATGGGGAAATACGCTCTGGCCCAAACCTACGGAGAAGGGGACAAACCGTGCTCGGTACTTGGCGATGCTGGCACTCCGTAGATTTGAGTCTGGGGTCATTGCTGAGATCCTTTACGAGGATGGCTCCGTCTTAAAAGAACAAAGGGATATAGTTAGTCGGTTTTGTAGGTACTACCAGGACTTATACAGATCTAAAATTGCCCCAGGCGATGAAAATATATTGAATTACCTGGAATATACCAAACTGCCGTGGCTGAATGATAGTCATCGGGATTACCTGATGAGACCCCTTGACACTGCCGAGATTTGTACTGCGATGAACTCCATGCTGGATGGGAGTGCCCCAGAACAGGACAGGCTCACGGCGCCCTTTTATAAGGCGTTTAGCAACAAGCTGATTCCCCACCTGAGTACACTGTTTCAGGAGATGGGTGAAACTGGTATCATGCCTCCTTCCATGCGCGAGGCACTGATAGTAACGCTATTAAAACCCGGGAAGGGCCCCCCAAGAGTGCTCGTCCTATAGACCGCTGTCGCTCATAAACGTCAACACTAAAATTTTTGCCAAGATATTGGCTAATCGACTATCCCCTCTTTTATCCCTGCTGGTTGGTCCGGAGCAAGCCAGCCTAATTCCGGGCCGCTCATTATCTGGGAATCTGAGAACAGTCTTTCGCGCTCTTCAACATGTGCGACCAGAGGTTAAGGTGGCTGCGGTGTTGTTGGACGCCGAGAAAGCCTTCGATTCAATCAAATGGACATAGAAGCTGTTGGTTCCTGCGACGCCTGGGAGCGGGGGAGGTTTTTCTTCAACTGGTATCGGTGCTATACAATTCTCCTTCGGCACGAGTGTGCATTGGAGATATGGTGTCCTTACCTATCCAGATATCCAGAGGCACTAGATAAGGATGCCCTTGTCCCCACTACTTTATGCGGTAGCAGCTGAACCTTTATTGAGGGCTCTGCTCGAGTATCACAGCCACAGGGGTCTCTGTTTTCCCAGCTACAACCTAATTGTCTCTGCGTATGCGGATGACATGCTCCTATACATTCAGAACCCGGACTCTAAGCTCTCCCCAATTATCCATGAGGTGCTGCGATTTGGCAGCCTTTTAGGGCTTAAAATCAATTGGGATAAGTCAATAATTTTCCCACTCACTCCGGCTACAGAACCAACTCCATTAGATTATCCTCTTCAGTGGACATCTGATCCGGTTAGGTACTTGGGAATCCAAGTCCACTCTGATGCGGAGCAAGTGCTCAGGGCAAACTACGGCAGGGCCATTGCCAAGCTGGCGGAAGATATAGATAGGTGGATTTGGCTTCCCCTCTGGCTAGTTGGGCAGGATTCCTCGATGAAAATGATTGTACTCCCCTGTTTCCTCTTTCTCTTTGTCAATATACCTATAGTGGTACCCCAATGCATGTTTAGAGAGCTACGGACACTGATGTGCACACTGGCGTGGGCAGGCAAAACTCCCCGTGTTAAGCTGGACATACTCACTCTGCCCTACACAGCGGGTGGACTAGGCGCGCCTGATATATTACAGGGTGGCACAAGGTTCACACGTTCATAGCTGGGTTCAGGGGCCGCAGGACCTCCCGCATCTTCAGATAGAACGGGAGGCCGCTAGCTCTGACCCTCTCCCATGTTTGCTGACCCAGGCTCCAACCAGGCGCTGCGGAGTTCTAGACTCTGTTAACTCTGTAGTCCATGCTTGGCACGTGTTGCTGAAAAAGCAGGCAGGGGCCCAGTTATATTCTCCTCTCTTGCCAGTAAACTGGTGTCAATTGTTCGCTCTCAGCTCGGAATGCAGTGCTCTTCGCTCATTGAATACCCTGCGTATGAATGTAATGTGTGATTTCTTTAAGGAAAGGAGGGTATGCATGTGGGAGGAGGTGTTGGCAGGTTTATCAGACCATACAACTTTAACACAATTCCACTTTTTTAGAACTCGCCACGCTCTGAGGCCTCTGCTTGGTGGTGAGCTCCAAGAACCTTCTGAGCTTTCTGCCTTTTCTATTCTCTTGTGCTCAGAGTCCCGGGTTAAACTAATTTCGAAACTCTATGCCTTATCACAAACAAAAAATAATACACACTATTCTAAAGCTCGGCTCGAGTGGCAGAACGATCTTGGTGCACCCCTGGCTGACGATATCTGGTACTACTGCTGTGCCATGACACAAATGGTCCCACTCAATGGCAGGCATAGATTGGTGCAATTTAAGTTTCTAAACAGAGTCCACTACACACCACTGAGGTTGTTTTGATATGGGCTAAGGGACACACATCGCTGTGAGAGGTGCGGGATGGATGAGGCAGATTTTCTACATATTGCATGCGTGCGCCCCCCAGAGGCGACCTTTTGGAAACACATTTTTCAAGCATTGAATTATATAATTGTTCTGTCCCTCACTCCTGATCCCCTCCTAGCGCTTCTAGGATACATGAAGCCTCTCAGCAAGAGTGTCCGAAAACTGGTATCTATAGGTGTGCTACTCGCTAATCGCAGGATCGCGATGCGATGGATGCGGGGTCCTGCTCCAAATATTGCTGAGTGGGAGGGAGATATGTTATATTGTAATACCCAATCTGATGTTTATAATGAGTTGCTGCCCCCTCGCAACTGACCTAAAAGCTTTTGGGGACTGTTTGCACAATATCTAGTGATAAAACAGGGGCGTGCTCCTGATAATGCATGAGTATGAGCTGTCCTGTGTCGATCCGGCATACATGAGAAGAAGGGCACAAGGATTTTTTCAGGGAATGCGGACCACCTATAACTTTCGTGAGTCGATTGGTCTGTGATTTATGGTTTGATTAGATCGTACTATGATTGATTGAAAATGCATCGGTCTGCTGCTTGTTCCTTTCTAGAAGTACCCACAGTCAGTGTGTTTTCATTAACGATTTTTAATCAACTGCCTGATGACTCATGTGATCCTATATCTGTGATGTGTGCGATAATGTGATCCGCTTCCTTTGTTTTTCCTTTCTGTTTCAAAACCGAATAAAAACAACAACAACAAAGAAATTCTACCGTCCAATTCCTCGATTGTGCTGGGCACCTTAGGGCTTTTTGACAGCTCATATTGTTCCTCCTTCTACCCTCCTTTAGCCCTCAGTTCCCTATGGAGAAGTTTAAACATCTCCAAGTACTCCCCTTTCCATATTCTTTTCTTAGTAGATAACATCAGATGCAACTCGAGAGGTTCAGTAACCCCCATAGAAGGCAACTTCCTAATCTTAAGATTCTTACTCTCCAAACTCCCTGCCCTCTGCTGAATGCCCCCCCTGTGTGATGGTGCCACACCCATGCCAGTAGCTGACTGCATGTAATCTCTGAGTGGCGGGCCCCTAATGGCCAAGTCACCCTGGTCCAAGACACCCATCCCCAGGGGATCTGCCTCCTCGGAATCGGTGTCAACCTCCTCCCCTTTGCTCCACTCCAATCAAGCCATCAAAAGGGCTGACGCCAGGTCCTGTGCCACCCCAGCTCTGGGCTCTCCATTGACTGTGCCCTGTTCATCAAGGTTCCTCAAGGGCATTAGCCGTCCCTTGTCTATCCCCTGCCCCACTGCCCAACCAGTCTGATTTGACCAAGGGAGTGGAGCCACTGCAGACCCTGTCCAGCCAGCCATGTTTCGCCAAGGACACACCGTCCACTTTGTGGGGCCCTCAATGATGCTCCCACCCAATGGAGCCTTCCTATTAGTCCCCACCTCCCCATCCTGCTCACCCTTCTGTATTCCTCCCCCCCAGGTGTCGGCCACGCTATCTGGTGGCCTTCTTCCCCATCTTGGCCTCATGCTCTTCTGTGCCCATACCCCTAGTCTCAAGCTGGCCTTGCGTGTACTAAAGCCACTGGGTGAGGGTCTTGACATTATGCCCTCTCTTCCCTCTGGCCCCTGGCCCTGTGTCACCCTTGCATCCTCTGGCTCCTCCCCTGCTTTGCTTGCACTCTAGAAGCAATGTCATCAGCAATGACATCATTCACCAAGTTTTAGAAAAGTTAACTGGGCGGCCACTGATTTTTCTTGAACGCATCCAAGGCCTGGAACTCTTCCACCCTTGATCTCGGATCTCAACCTAATCTTTTAGCCTTCAGGAAGGCTCTCAAGACATGGCTTTTTACTTTAGATGAATTTCTACCCACCACAGCTTGCTCAGGTTTCTCACTCAGCTAGCGCCAAGATGCCTTATTGGTATTCAAGCGCTTTATAAAACCACTTAACATAACATAACCCTCGAGCCACGATGGATGCTAAATGAGATGAAACTGTTTTTTGTCCTCTTTGGGGACCACACCAATGAGTGACATACTCAGGGCCTCCATCTGCCAATAATCAAAGGGGCCCATCATCCGACCTTCTCGAATCTCTTGTAAAGTTTTTCGCAAAACATCTGCTTATGTAGTTTGGCTAAATTTAGCTTCTCACCTCACCTCTGCACTCTAGGTCCTTCATAACCCAACCTGAAACCTGATCGAAAGCCCTCACTCAGCAGCTTCACATCCTCCCTGTTTGAATAGTGAGCAAACCAGAAATTCAGGTGATCCTGATTATTTGGCCTTTGAGCCCTTCCCCAAAGCCCCATGTGTCCTCCTACCATTCCGAAAACCTGTCTTCTGACCTCCTTGGAATACTCCACTTGCTCCTTGCTGCTGTGACCACTGCCCTGACTGTTGCCCTTTGGAACCCCCTGCTACCATATAGCATTACACAAGAGTGTGCCTCCCTGAGCACTTTGATTATTTTATGTTATGCCGGAACATAAAATAATCTCATGTACAAAGGCCCTTGTTGACATCCTATCAGGCTTTGATTGACCCACCCTTTTTTTATTAGCAGACCTCTCCCCTCCTTGAGTAGGACACCCCTGAAAGGGACGGTATACTATTCAGAACCCACTGGCTGTGAAAACTGTCTTCCCAAATTTTGCTGGACCCCTAGTGTGCTGCCACAGATCGTAGTCAATCCCCCCCACTTTGCTTCAGAATCTCATGCTAAGCATTCCCTGAACTCATCGTCATATTGTGACCAAGCATAACCCCAGTAAAAGATCTGGACCTTGCGAATTACATCAATATATTTGAGACAGGCCACGCAATGCTCTGGGAATTTCTCAGTAAACACTTGTGTAAATCAAAATTGGTACCGTACGGGGGCGGAGCTTGCCTGGCCTAAAGATTGCCGGTCCTTAAGCTAGCTCCGCGTACCGCCACCACAATCCGGCACAAATTTGCTGCCAAGGAGAGGAGTACTCCCGACTGGAGAGCCGGACGAGTGTAGCCCTTCTCCTGGTACCCTCATCACTGAAGGATCAGGTGTAATTAATACAGTGAGTCCGTAGTTACGGACAAATACGTCACCCTCCCTGGTGCCGGCCTAGAACGCGGCTGGCATTGGCCGCGCTTCCTGCGGAGCAGCGCTGATGCCTGCACCTAACTTCGTGGGCCTTGGATGGTGCAGGGGGATCAGTTCCCTAAACGGCCCGAATAGCCTGCTGTTGGATGAGGCAGCGGGTGCCGGAGCTCCCGTGTCGTTTGACGGATAGTGGAGGGTGGAGCTCCGTGCAAACTGCTGCTTCAGAATATTGTACTCCCCCGAGGTGCGGGCGTGATGTTTGGGCCTTCGGGGCCCGCTCCGGGTAGTAAGTCGTGATCTGCTGTTGACCCCCCTCTGAACTACCGAGTGCCTGCTGGTGAGACCCATTGCTCCTGAGCCTCCCGAGTCCAACCACATTGGTATCCATAGGTGAAGCCTGTGCCTGTACTGTTGGCTGCCATATGCATAGATTTTAAAGATCCTTGGGACTGTGAAAGCAGACGTCAGGTGCCCCCATCCGGCGATTAACGGCGAGGAAGGACCCCCACTACAGCGGCCTGGGCTCCATGGACCCCCACTTGTTGCATCACTTTTGCGTTGCTTGGGGCTGGAGTGTTCTCCTCGTTGTGCATGCCTGGGCCCTGTGGCCTGGGCTGGAGACACAATTGCTCTAGCGGTGGCGGAGGTGACTGGACCTGTTGCTGTGGCGAGAATGACACAAAAGTGAAGAGGTGCTACGATGGGTAAGCCAGACAAAGCTGAACTTTGAGCAGCGAAAGTCTAGACATCGGGAAGATGCTGCAGACTCTGCGATGTCGGAATCAGATGCGGGGGCGTATGACTCGGTCGGCTACCTCAAATCGATCATAGCCTCCATGCAGAAAGGTTTATCTGCTATAGACGCAAAAATTGACACCCTGGCCTAAAGGATGGATTGAATGTCTGAGAGGGTAGACAAGCATGCGAAACGGCTAGACATGGCCGAGCGACGAATCACTGAAACCGAAGAGGCCCAGACTGACTCCAACAATGCCCTGAAACAGATGGAGAAGACGTTGGTTGCTTTGCAGGACAGAGCTGAAGACTTGGAAGCCAGATCGCAGCGTAGCAACCTGCGCACTACAGGCCTTTCAGAATCTACCACAACATGGAATCCTTTATAGAGAAGTTACTTACCACGTTGCTGGGCGTCGATACATTTTCTCCCATGTTCGTTGTGGAGCGGGCGCACCGGTCGTTGGGCCCTAAACCTCCTCCAGGTGCCCCTCCACGGCCTATCATTGCCGAACTACAGGGACAGAGATGCAGCTCTTCGAAGGGTGAGAGAACTGGGTAACTTGACGTATGAAAGATCCTCTCTCTCTTTTTTCCCGGATTTCACTCTCAGCGTCCAGGAAGCCAAGAGACAGTTTGCGCCGCTGAAGCGCAAGCTGAGAGATCAGAGCATTGAATACACAATGCCATATCCGGCGAGACTGAGAGTGATCCTAAATGGGAAGGCCAGGATTTTTACTGATCCTCAGTCCCTTCAGAAAGCCCTCAAAGACTGGGGCAAACATGGCAAACGCAGGAGGGGCGCAACGGAGGGCGACTGGGCAGATGGTGCCAGCAGCAGCCTGGATGACAATGGTTGAAGAGTAATCGTTAACTTTGGAACTCACTGGGTATTCACTTCCATGTGTTGACTATATTGCTAGTATCTGGGGGATGGAGTGTGAGCGCTTTAGTGCGTGCATCACTAACGGACTGCACGGTCTTACGATCCTATTGTTAGTTTCAGTTTTGTATTTTTAACAGTAATCCTCATTCTGCTCAGTCGGGAGAGGCCGGGTGGGGTTGCTGTGCTCTCCAAAGGCGGGAGTTGCAATTATATAGGAATTGTTCAGATATTATCTTTGGAATCCATTTTTCTCCCAATGGCAGCTACATTTCAGTAGCTTAGTGGCAGGGCGGGACGATGGCATAGAACTGTTCAGGCGGGCAATATCCGCCCAAATGCGTTTCACACCTGTTTATCGTGTGTTAATCCGTGCCAATTGTTGCATAATTGTTGTTTTTCGTCTATGCACTTCAGGGTCTTTTCGCGGGGAGAGCGAGAGATCACTGGTACCCAGTTGGGGAGGCACGGCATGGGTGGGGGGTGGGGATGGGTTTCTTCTTCCTTTTTTAAGGTTCATATGCATTGCAGAGTCATCAAAGCACAGGGTAAGACACTTCACGCTGCTGTAGGGGTACACTACATCCAGGATTGTAGGGAATGTCACAACATTACCCAAGACTAGGTTATAGAAAGTGCTTGTGATGTGGAACGTGAGAGGTCTCAATGACCAAAGAAAGGTGTGTAAAATTCTGGCATATCTTAAGCAGCAGGAGGTTGACATTGCCCTGCTCCATGAGACACATCTCACATCTAATTGTGCGATGCTTAGAGGGCATAATCTTTTAAGCTCAACTCATGCTGCTCAGTTTACCTCGCACTCAAAGGGCGTGCTAATGTGGGTGAACCCTAGATCGGGTCTTCAGCTGGAGAATCGTGCAAAAGACCCTGCTGGAAGATTTGTTATATCAAGATGTTATGGGAGGGACGTTGAGCTCCTCATTGTCAATTTGTAAGGGCTGAATCATGCTGATCCCCAGTTTTATCACTCAATATTCTCACTTATCAGAGACAGTACTGCACTGCATTGCTCTGGGGGGGACTTCAATTGCGTTATGGATCCGGCACTGGATCGTTTGAAGGGCCCACCTAGACCCCCGTCGGCTGCCGCTAGAGCTGTGGCTGATATAGCTTTACAGATGCACCTGGTGGACGTGTGGAGAGCTAGGTCCTCGGTTAGGGGTGGGTTTACACACTAGTCAGCTTATCACGATATACATACTCGCATTGATTATGGGTTCATTTCAGGGGCGTTAATAGCCAGGGTGCAGGATTGCGCAGTCTTGTTTTGCTCTTTCTCAGATCACTGTCCTGTACTGTTGTTGCTGGAGGTTTCCCCCTGGGGCCCTCCCCTTTTTCAGTGGCGATTCCCACCATACTCCCTGCTAGATACGGTTTTTAAAATGGACTTAGCTGCTGCCTTTGAGACATTTTTTGCAATTAATATCGGGTCAGTTGACTCCTTTGCCACAGTGTGGGAGACCTTCAAGGTCTTCATTCGCAGTGTTGCTATCAGTAAGCATGCTGGGGTGCTCAGTTCCATTAGAGGTAGACTCGCCCTGCTGGAAGGAGTTGGAAGCTGCTTTGGTTAATAATACTGATTCACAGATTCTAGAACAACTTAAAACCACACTAGATGAGTACCACAAGGAGCAAAATCAAACATATGGGGAAATACGCTCTGGCCCAAACCTACGGAGAAGGGGACAAACCGTGCTCGGTACTTGGCGATGCTGGCACTCCGTAGATTTGAGTCTGGGGTCATTGCTGAGATCCTTTACGAGGATGGCTCCGTCTTAAAAGAACAAAGGGATATAGTTAGTCGGTTTTGTAGGTACTACCAGGACTTATACAGATCTAAAATTGCCCCAGGCGATGAAAATATATTGAATTACCTGGAATATACCAAACTGCCGTGGCTGAATGATAGTCATCGGGATTACCTGATGAGACCCCTTGACACTGCCGAGATTTGTACTGCGATGAACTCCATGCTGGATGGGAGTGCCCCAGAACAGGACAGGCTCACGGCGCCCTTTTATAAGGCGTTTAGCAACAAGCTGATTCCCCACCTGAGTACACTGTTTCAGGAGATGGGTGAAACTGGTATCCTGCCTCCTTCCATGCGCGAGGCACTGATAGTAACGCTATTAAAACCCGGGAAGGGCCCCCCAAGAGTGCTCGTCCTATAGACCGCTGTCGCTCATAAACGTCAACACTAACATTTTTGCCAAGATATTGGCTAATCGACTATCCCCTCTTTTATCCCTGCTGGTTGGTCCGGAGCAAGCCAGCCTAATTCCGGGCCGCTCATTATCTGGGAATCTGAGAACAGTCTTTCGCGCTCTTCAACATGTGCGACCAGAGGTTAAGGTGGCTGCGGTGTTGTTGGACGCCGAGAAAGCCTTCGATTCAATCAAATGGACATAGAAGCTGTTGGTTCCTGCGACGCCTGGGAGCGGGGGAGGTTTTTCTTCAACTGGTATCGGTGCTATACAATTCTCCTTCGGCACGAGTGTGCATTGGAGATATGGTGTCCTTACCTATCCAGATATCCAGAGGCACTAGATAAGGATGCCCTTGTCCCCACTACTTTATGCGGTAGCAGCTGAACCTTTATTGAGGGCTCTGCTCGAGTATCACAGCCACAGGGGTCTCTGTTTTCCCAGCTACAACCTAATTGTCTCTGCGTATGCGGATGACATGCTCCTATACATTCAGAACCCGGACTCTAAGCTCTCCCCAATTATCCATGAGGTGCTGCGATTTGGCAGCCTTTTAGGGCTTAAAATCAATTGGGATAAGTCAATAATTTTCCCACTCACTCCGGCTACAGAACCAACTCCATTAGATTATCCTCTTCAGTGGACATCTGATCCGGTTAGGTACTTGGGAATCCAAGTCCACTCTGATGCGGAGCAAGTGCTCAGGGCAAACTACGGCAGGGCCATTGCCAAGCTGGCGGAAGATATAGATAGGTGGATTTGGCTTCCCCTCTGGCTAGTTGGGCAGGATTCCTCGATGAAAATGATTGTACTCCCCTGTTTCCTCTTTCTCTTTGTCAATATACCTATAGTGGTACCCCAATGCATGTTTAGAGAGCTACGGACACTGATGTGCACACTGGCGTGGGCAGGCAAAACTCCCCGTGTTAAGCTGGACATACTCACTCTGCCCTACACAGCGGGTGGACTAGGCGTGCCTGATATATTACAGGGTGGCACAAGGTTCACACGTTCATAGCTGGGTTCAGGGGCCGCAGGACCTCCCGCATCTTCAGATAGAACGGGTGGCCGCTAGCTCTGACCCTCTCCCATGTTTGCTGACCCAGGCTCCAACCAGGCGCTGCGGAGTTCTAGACTCTGTTAACTCTGTAGTCCATGCTTGGCACGTGTTGCTGAAAAAGCAGGCAGGGGCCCAGTTATATTCTCCTCTCTTTCCAGTAAACTGGTGTCAATTGTTCGCTCTCAGCTCGGAATGCAGTGCTCTTCGCTCATTGAATACCCTGCGTATGAATGTAATGTGTGATTTCTTTAAGGAAAGGAGGGTATGCATGTGGGAGGAGGTGTTGGCAGGTTTATCAGACCATACAACTTTAACACAATTCCACTTTTTTAGAACTCGCCACGCTCTGAGGCCTCTGCTTGGTGGTGAGCTCCAAGAACCTTCTGAGCTTTCTGCCTTTTCTATTCTCTTGTGCTCAGAGTCCCCGGTTAAACTAATATCGAAACTCTATGCCTTATCACAAACAAAAAATAATACACACTATTCTAAAGCTCGGCTCGAGTGGCAGAACGATCTTGGTGCACCCCTGGCTGACGATATCTGGTACTACTGCTGTGCCATGACACAAATGGTCCCACTCAATGGCAGGCATAGATTGGTGCAATTTAAGTTTCTAAACAGAGTCCACTACACACCACTGAGGTTGTTTTGATATGGGCTAAGGGACACACATCGCTGTGAGAGGTGCGGGATGGATGAGGCAGATTTTCTACATATTGCATGCGTGCGCCCCCCAGAGGCGACCTTTTGGAAACACATTTTTCAAGCATTGAATTATATAATTGTTCTGTCCCTCACTCCTGATCCCCTCCTAGCGCTTCTAGGATACATGAAGCCTCTCAGCAAGAGTGTCCGAAAACTGGTATCTATAGGTGTGCTACTCGCTTATCGCAGGATCGCGATGCGATGGATGCGGGGTCCTGCTGTGGAAATATGGATTTTTATGATCAGTTATGTCCCCTATCTTGGACCCCAACGGTTTCATGTATAAATCACAAGTACATGTATGTTCCCTCCAGTTCCAGTTATGAAGACGCAAACACTTGTGCGTCCACCGTCAACATGTCCTCTTTCAGATCCGCCATGAATGGGCCGGATATTCTATTTCTAAGTATGAAAGGCCACCGGCTTTATATGGTTCATTTATCCCATTTTTCAGTCCAGGCGAGTAGGCCCTGATTCTGCCGTTAAGCCTTTTCCTGCCTTCTGCCTCTGAAAGCTCCAGTCTGAGCTCGCATCTGTATCCATGAACTTTGTCCTATTCCCTGCGCGGCTAACGGTGCCTGACTCCAGCCTGTTGCCTGCAAAAAAACTGTATTTCACCTTCGAGATTATCTGCTCCGCTCCCTACCCAATGCATTCCTGTCTAGTAGTTTAAGTAAACATTCTTCCAGCTATCGAGCAAAGGGCCCGGCTTCTCTGTCTTTATGCAAGTAATTCATAGCCCTGTTACTATGGAAGATTTCTGCCCTCGCATCTAGTGTAGACACTTAGACGCTTGTACACGCACTCACAGTCAGTATAGAATAGATTTTGTTCGAGAGACCTTTCTTTTTGGATAACATAGTTCTTTAAACATAGGATGTTAGATATGATTTGGGATTAGGTTGACATAACCCCAGACTTTTGTCTCCACATGTAGAGCTAAATGTCAAGTCCCTTTCTCCCTCTAGTTGCACGTCTATCACACGTCATGCGACTGCGCACGCATCTCTGCCAAATATTTCTGCTGACATTGCAGGATTCTCCAGGTATCCACCCACACATGACAAATTACCCATTATCATCAAGTGGACGCCCACATGGACGCCCACCTTCACGCCTACTTACACGCCCACATGCTCTTATCTCATTCTCTCTTGCTCTTTTGCTTACGTACAATTGAGAAATGTATATATACTGTACTCTGTGAATAATGTTTTGAGAATATTGAGAATACTTTTGAGTCCCTTTCCAGATCCTTTTTTGGTGATGGTAATATTCTCCCTTTGACTCGAGTTATTGGAATAAAGCCCTTTTAGAACCTGATACCACAGACTCAGCCTCTTGCTTTATGCATGATCCTATTGATATTCTGAAATACATAGAGCGTAATATTTTATTTACCACACTGCTCCAAATATTGCTGAGTGGGAGGGAGATATGTTATATTGTAATACCCAATCTGATGTTTATAATGAGTTGCTGCCCCCTCGCAACTGACCTAAAAGCTTTTGGGGACTGTTTGCACAATATCTAGTGATAAAACAGGGGCGTGCTCCTGATAATGCATGAGTATGAGCTGTCCTGTGTCGATCCGGCATACATGAGAAGAAGGGCACAAGGATTTTTTCAGGGAATGCGGACCACCTATAACTTTCGTGAGTCGATTGGTCTGTGATTTATGGTTTGATTAGATCGTACTATGATTGATTGAAAATGCATCGGTCTGCTGCTTGTTCCTTTCTAGAAGTACCCACAGTCAGTGTGTTTTCATTAACGATTTTTAATCAACTGCCTGATGACTCATGTGATCCTATATCTGTGATGTGTGCGATAATGTGATCCGCTTCCTTTGTTTTTCCTTTCTGTTTCAAAACCGAATAAAAACAACAACAACAAAGAAATTCTACCGTCCAATTCCTCGATTGTGCTGGGCACCTTAGGGCTTTTTGACAGCTCATATTGTTCCTCCTTCTACCCTCCTTTAGCCCTCAGTTCCCTATGGAGAAGTTTAAACATCTCCAAGTACTCCCCTTTCCATATTCTTTTCTTAGTAGATAACATCAGATGCAACTCGAGAGGTTCAGTAACCCCCATAGAAGGCAACTTCCTAATCTTAAGATTCTTACTCTCCAAACTCCCTGCCCTCTGCTGAATGCCCCCCCTGTGTGATGGTGCCACACCCATGCCAGTAGCTGACTGCATGTAATCTCTGAGTGGCGGGCCCCTAACGGCCAAGTCACCCTGGTCCAAGACACCCATCCCCAGGGGATCTGCCTCCTCGGAATCGGTGTCAACCTCCTCCCCTTTGCTCCACTCCAATCAAGCCATCAAAAGGGCTGATGTCAGGTCCTGTGCCACCCCAGCCTTGGGCTCTCCATTGACTGTTCCCTGTTCGTCAAGGTTCCTCAAGGGCATTAGCTGTCCCTTGTCTATCCCCTGCCCCACTGCCCAACCAGTCTGATTTGACCAAGGGAGTGGAGCCACTGCAGACCCTGTCCAGACAGTCATGTTTCGCCAAGGACACACCGTCCACTTTGTGGGGCCCTCAAGAATGCTCCCAACCAATGGAGCCTTCCTATTAGTCCCCACCTCCCCATCCTGCTCACCCTTCTGTATTCCTCCCCCCCAGGGGTCGGCCACGCTATCTGGTGGCCTCTTCCCCATCTTGGCCTCACGCTCTTCTGTGCCCATACCCTCAGTCTCAAGCTGGCCTTGTGTGTACTAAAGCCACTGGGTGAGGGTCTTGCCATTATGCCCTCTCTTCCCTCTGGCCCCTGGCCCTGTGTCACCCTTGCATCCTCTGGCTCCTCCCCTGCTTTGCTTGCACTCTAGAAGCAATGTCATCAGCAATGACATCATTCACCAAGTTTTAGAAAAGTTAACTGGGCGGCCACTGATTTTTCTTGAACGCATCCAAGGCCTGGAACTCTTCCACCCTTGATCTCGGATCTCAACCTAATCTTTTAGCCTTCAGGAAGGCTCTCAAGACATGGCTTTTTACTTTAGATGAATTTCTAGCCACCACAGCTTGCTCAGGTTTCTCACTCAGCTAGAGCCAAGATGCCTTATTGGTATTCAAGCGCTTTATAAAACCACTTAACATAACATAACCCTCGAGCCACGATGGATGCTAAATGAGATGAAACTGTTTTTTGTCCTCTTTGGGGACCACACCAATGAGTGACATACTCAGGGCCTCCATCTGCCAATAATCAAAGGGGCCCATCATCCGACCTTCTCGAATCTCTTGTAAAGTTTTTCGCAAAACATCTGCTTATGTAGTTTGGCTAAATTTAGCTTCTCACCTCACCTCTGCACTCTAGGTCCTTCATAACCCAACCTGAAACCTGATCGAAAGCCCTCACTCAGCAGCTTCACATCCTCCCTGTTTGAATAGTGAGCAAACCAGAAATTCAGGTGATCCTGATTATTTGGCCTTTGAGCCCTTCCCCAAAGCCCCATGTGTCCTCCTACCATTCCGAAAACCTGTCTTCTGACCTCCTTGGAATACTCCACTTGCTCCTTGCTGCTGTGACCACTGCCCTGACTGTTGCCCTTTGGAACCCCCTGCTACCATATAGCATTACACAAGAGTGTGCCTCCCTGAGCACTTTGATTATTTTATGTTATGCCGGAACATAAAATAATCTCATGTACAAAGGCCCTTGTTGACATCCTATCAGGCTTTGATTGACCCACCCTTTTTTTATTAGCAGACCTCTCCCCTCCTTGAGTAGGACACCCCTGAAAGGGACGGTATACTATTCAGAACCCACTGGCTGTGAAAACTGTCTTCCCAAATTTTGCTGGACCCCTAGTGTGCTGCCACAGATCGTAGTCAATCCCCCCCACTTTGCTTCAGAATCTCATGCTAAGCATTCCCTGAACTCATCGTCATATTGTGACCAAGCATAACCCCAGTAAAAGATCTGGACCTTGCGAATTACATTTATATATTTGAGACAGGCCACGCAATGCTCTGGGAATTTCTCAGTAAACACTTGTGTAAATCAAAATTGGTACCGTACGGGGGCGGAGCTTGCCTGGCCTAAAGATGGCCGGTCCTTAAGCTAGCTCCACGTACCGCCACCACAATCCGGCACAAATTTGCTGCCAAGGAGAGGAGTACTCCCGACTGGAGAGCCGGACGAGTGTAGCCCTTCTCCTGGTACCCTCATCACTGAAGGATCAGGTGTAATTAATACAGTGAGTCCGTAGTTACGGACAAATACGTCACCCTCCCTGGTGCCGGCCTAGAACGCGGCTGGCATTGGGCGCGCTTCCTGCGGAGCGGCGCTGATGCCTGCACCTAACTTCGTGGGCCTTGGATGGTGCAGGGGGATCAGTTCCCTAAACGGCCCGAATAGCCTGCTGTTGGATGAGGCAGCGGGTGCCGGAGCTCCCGTGTCGTTTGACGGATAGTGGAGGGTGGAGCTCCGTGCAAACTGCTCCTTCAGAATATTGTACTCCCCCGGGGTGCGGGCGTGATGTTTGGGCCTTCGGGGCCCGCTCCGGGTGGTAAGTCGTGATCTGCTGTTGACCCCCTGTTGTAAATTAAAGCAGAATGTGATTAAGCATTTACTGAAAACATTAATGCTTCCCCTTTTATCGTGTTTCCTTCACTATGTTGGCCGAAGTCCGGACTCCATTTTGTATCATCACGCTGCCACGTGTTTGCCACGAGGAGAGTCCGACCTCTGTGTTAGTTGCTCTTGTAATCTGCCTAGCAACAGTTTATAAATAGCCCTCTTGTCCATCTGGCGCATGCCCAGACTTGACCACATCTGTTATAATTAGCTTTGCTTGACCATGTGTTTTCGCGGGCTCAAGGAGTGTGTTAGCTCCGCCCATGTATTGATTCAGTATCGAGAATGACCCTAAATGGTAATGTTCTTCGACTTCATGTGGTATCCACCCACTCATGAGCCCCTCTGTTGTGTATAAAAGGGGACAATGTACGCAAGTTCTTTGTGCTACTCCTTGCAATACTGAAGAGTGTTGTGTGGATTGTAGGACCACCCTTAAGGGTTAATAAACGTTGTTTTTGTATTTTGCAGTTTCCGTGCCAACTTCCTTATAGATTTCGTTACAGAAGAGCGAACCCTTGTCTCTTGCGGGCCTAGCTGGGGCTTGCATTCATCAATTGGCGCCCGTCACGTGGGGCTCATCGGCGACTCGGATGCTCGAAGGATTGGTCGCGACGAAGGTGAGGAGTTTGGCCGGGGACGTGATCACTGCCAGCGGCGTCTTAGCCCTGGCATCCCGAGGTTTTTTCTTCCTTCCCTTCCGAGCTGACCGTCTGGGTGGCGCCGGTCATCGACTGAGACCTCTTCTGTCGGTCCTGCCGTGAGAGCCGTTTGGGCGATTGTGGAGCTTGGCAGTTGGAACCTGGACTCTTGATTGGTAAGAACCGTTGTACGGTACTTGCTCCGAGTTTTGAAGCCTGGTCTGGCTATTTGAGTTTGATTGATGGTGACTAGTCATATTTTGAATTTGTCTTTGTGAAAATATATGCGTTGCAACACATATAGGCAGGTAATGTGGAGAAATTTCTCCGGAGCTGTGTAAACTTGGAACGGCGCAACGATTAAGTGCCATTTTTCTTGATAATACTGCATATTTTGCATTATTCCTAGCATGCCTGCTTTTAGCGCACTCCGTAAGTGGTGCTGCTGTTTGGGTAACCGGTTGAACCTCGAGGAATCTGCTCCAGCTCCCCCAGAGGGGACTCCTAATAGGGATATGTACGTGAAGCATGGTCTTTCTTCCATAATGTACAGCACGTTATGGAGGAAATATACTAGGAAGGATCCTGAGTTGCGATGGCCTTTGTATGGATCGTTTGATATACGTAAGATTGAGTATGTGGAACAGTGTATGTGTAAGCGACGTGCTCGTCAGGATATGTTTGAGTGTGTGCGATTATGGGTGAAGGAAGTGCGTGAGCGAGAGAAGCGTGAGAAAGCGCTGTTTGATAAAGAGCAACGAAAGAATGATCATGTGCGAGCACAAGAAGCAAAGCGTCGGGAGGACAAAGAGCAGACGGATAGACAAGAGAAAGAGCGTAGGCTACAAGTTTCGGGTCAATATGTTGTTCGCCAGCCGCTTTATCCTGTCCTTAATAATCCTGATGATGATTTTTATTTGCTAGATCGCTCTCCGCCCCCTTATGTTGGCGCATCCGCTCCGCGGCCGCAAGATTCTGACCCGGCTTCGGGTAAGGTAGACACACGGTCCATGCTGCCGGCCGAGCAAATGGCTGAGCTTCGGCAAATTTCCTTCCGTGCGCTTAAAGGCAAGGTATCCATGGAGGACTTATTTCAAATTTGGGGGTCATGGCAGGAGAGAGATAAAGTGTATTTTCTGGGTCATTTCGCGGATGAAGTGATTAATGCTTTCCGAAAATATTCTCATGTTTTTGAGCCTGACGAAGTGTCTTCAGATGCCAGAGCAATACGTAACGGTGCTTTTTCTCCCTCTAAGGCTCCTGAGGCGGCTCGGCGGCTGTTCGCCTTGCGGGACGAGGTGCTGGCCCTTCGAGAGAAAGCACGCCAACGAGCGGAGGAGGAGAAGCAGTCGGATTCGTCTGCAGCAGGGGGCTACCCATCCGCTTCCCAGTCAGATAAGGATGACATAGTGCATGTTAAACCAATGCGAGAGGCGGCGCCTTTGTATGTTCCTCCCAAGGGAGCAGGGACTAGCTCGGATATTAATTCTGTCGATGCTAGGGGATATTTTGTGTATAATTGGGTTTATACTCCATGGCATAGGGCCGATGTTATGGCATTAAAGAATGCGCTGCCTGACCCCCGCAAGAATCCAGCGGCCTTCTATGAAGAAGTCGAGGGGGCCTTGAATTCTTGCATTATGACCTTAGCGGATATAGACCTATTCTTTGGCCTTATCCTACCGCCGGATACGTGGCGCTCTGTTCGGAAGGTAGATGATGCGGTTGCCTTCAAGGCCCGGTGGTCTGACCTTGAGGACGAGGATAGGGAACGGAAGCCCGCACAGAAACCACCCCAGAATATTTTAGATCTCCCTGCGGCTATTGTGGCTAAGTTGAAGACGATTATCCCCCCTAAAAAGATTGACTGGAATATGTTAGCTGCATGTAAACAGAAAGTTGACGAGTCAGTTGCGGACTTCTTTACGCGCTTTGAGGAGACGTTTCATGATTTTAGTGGCCAGTCGCTTACTGACGACACGGGCCGCCACCTTTTCGCGGACAAATATGTGGCTAATCTGCTGCCGGCAGTTGCGGCCCGGTTAAAAGCGAGTGAGAGTTCTTGGTCCTCCGCGACACCGACGGCCCTTCTGACCATCGCTCAGTATTATGAGCGTCAGGAGCACGAGGCGAAGGGCCAGGAGGAGAAGAAATCGAAAGATCTCAAAACCAAAGTGATGTTAGCACAAGTATATGGCCCGCCCCGCCGGGGTAATAATAATAGGGGAAGGGGCGGATCTTATGGTCCCCCTTCGGGCCGATCTGATTTGAATAGGAACCAATGTGCGTACTGTAAGCAGTTGGGCCATTGGGCCAGGGAGTGCCCAGCATTGCGTGCTTCGCGGCAGGGGCACACTCCGGGTGGCCAGAGAGGTAGAGGGGGCTTCTCGAACTTTAGAGGGAATTCTAACGATAATGTCCGTTTCGACACTGCTGGACAGCACCGAGATAGCTCAAACGTTTTCGATCGCCAGCATCAGTATCATGTATCGGACATTGATCACTCGGGATATCATGATTCTCAGCATGCATAGGAATGCGTTGGATGGGGGTCTGAATCAGTTGAGGTGCCGGTCGATCAGACGGGTCCTTATGTATCGGCTGAGGTTTTAGGTTCTACTGATCAGTTCCTAGTGGATACAGGAGCGACACGTAGTGCATTGTCTAGGTACTTGGTTCCGGGGGCTCCCCCATCCGGCTCAATAGTTACATCGGTAGGGTTTGACGGTACACTCTCCCGAAGCCCTCTTTCGCAGCCCCTTGCATTTAAAGTTGATTGTTTTTCTGCGCCTTGTCCGTTTCTGCTTGCTCCGTACACACCGGATAACATTATGGGCCTTGATATGTTAAAGTACTTTAGGGCTACAATTCGCTGTTCCCCTGAGGGTGTGAGGGTGATTCTAAATGACAACTACCCCCGATCTGGGCGGATGTGTACGATCTCAGAGGATGCGTTGTTGGCTACCCTCCCCCGCGCTTTATGGGCGACTTCGGACACAGATGTCGGACAAATGGTGATTCCTCCGGTCCACATTAGTGTCCAGGAGGGGGCGGTACTACCACGCCTCCCACAGTATCGTATTTCCCAGGAGGGCGAGGAGGCTCTCATACAGATTGTGCAAGACCTGATTGCAGTGGGGGTAGTGGAAGAAGTTCCCTATAATATCTGTAACAGTCCGATTCTCCCAATTTTGAAAAAGGACACGGATGCAAAGGTCTATCGGTTCATAATTGATTTGAGGGAGGTAAACAAGGTCGTGATACCTCAGTACCCGGTGGTTTCCGATATCACGACGTTGCTTACTTTGGTCCCGCCTACGGCGACCGTGTTCTCAGTGATTGATTTGAAAAATGCCTTCTTTTCTATTCCCATTCACCCTGATAGCCGATTTCTTTTTGGGTTTACATTAAACAATAGATCTTATCGTTTTTGTAGAATTCCCCAAGGCTATACAGAAAGCCCTAGTATTTATAGTCAGGCCTTGAAGCGACAGTTGGATTCCTTTGTTTTACTCGAGGGGGTCGCCCTCATTCAATATGTCGATGACATCCTGTTGGCGGCTGACACCCTGGAGTTGTGCGAGAAAAGCACGATAGCCTTACTTTCCTTTTTAGCATCCCACAACCACAAGGTCTCTAGGAAGAAATTGCAATTCTGTAGACCAAAGGTGACTTATTTGGGTCACCTTTTGTCTAAGGAGGGGCGTGCACTCACACCAGATCGTATCCAAGTAATTTTGGACACACCAAGGCCATCCACGCAGAAGGATGTGCGTGCATTTTTGGGTCTTGTTTCTTTTTGTAGGCAGTGGATATTGGGGTTTTCACACATAGCTAAGCCATTACTAGCTCTTTTGACAAAAGACACGCCTATCCCAATCCCGTGGTCAGATGAGTGTGACGCTGCTTTTCAGCGATTGAGACAGGCCCTTTGTTCAGCACCAGTGTTAGGGACCCCTGATTATGCAAAACCCTTTTCGTTGTATGTGCATGAGAAAGATGGATGTGCATTATCAGTTTTAGTACAGATGCATGGTGATAAGCAACGCCCTTGTGCATACTTTTCGGCTGTACTTGATCCTGTCGCCCGCGCATTGCCAGGGTGTTTTCGCTCGGTTGCGGCGACAGCTGTGTCAATACGCCAAAGTGAAGGAATTGTATTGTCCCATAAACTGTTGGTGTTAGTTCCCCATGCTGTGGATGCCCTGCTTAATCAAACAAAGACGCAGCATTTGACCAGTGCTCGTTTAACGGGATATGAGTTGACGCTTTTGGCTCCTCATATTACGTTAAAGAGGTGCGTGACATTAAACCCGGCCACATTGTTGCCATACCCCGAGACCCAGCCGGAGGCACAGAAAGCGCATGATTGTATTCTTGTGACTGAGGAACAAACAAAGGGTCGTATTGATCTCCAGGATACGCCCTTTTCAGAGGTAGATGGAGAATTGTGGGTAGATGGATCATGTCTGAAGCTACCAGATGGTACGGCTTCAGCAGCGTATGCAATTACCACGTTGCGAACGATAGTGGAGACAGCACGCATACCACAGAAATCAGCTCAAGCAGCGGAACTGATAGCGTTAACACGAGCGTGTGAGCTCAGTACAGGATTGTGTATGAATGTTTACACAGATAGCCGCTATGCCTTCGGAGTAGCGCATGATTTCGGCCTACTCTGGAAGGAGAGAGGGTTTCTAACGTCACACGGGGTGCAGATAATGCATGGGGAGTTAGTCCACAACCTTTTAACTGCGTTGACATACCCAAAGAAAATCGCTATTGTTAAGTGTAGCGCCCATAGGAAAGTGGTTGATAAGGTTGGAGAAGGGAATGCGCTAGCGGATCGAGTAGCACGGGAGACTGCGATGCAGCCCGGTACTACTGCCATGTATGTAGTGAAATCACAGGTGGAGAGATGGCGTGATGCAAAGGAAGAAGTGCGAGAAATACAAAGGACCGCTTCTGATAAAGAGCGGGAGCAATGGGCTAGCGAGGGAGAGTTGGATGACGAGGGTTGTTGGAGAAATAAACAGATGGATAGATGGAAGTTACCCACGGCTTTTGTACAACCTATGGTTCAAATGGCACATGGGCTAGCACATGTTGGAGCTTCCGCAATTGTGAAATTGCTTACCCAAGTCTGGGAGCATCCAGAGATTGCTAGCACAGCAAAGAGGGTGGTGCAGACCTGTATGATCTGTCTGAAGTATAACCCAGGGAAAGGCACGCGAACTCCAGCAGGAGGATTTGCGACGCCCACTGCACCCTTTGAGGTTTTGCAGATGGATTACATCCAGCTTGAGCGCTGTAACAATTTGAAATATGTTCTAGTAGTGGTTTGCGCCTTCAGTAAATGGGTCGAGGCGTACCCTGCGAAAGACAATACTGCAATGACTACAGCGAAGCTATTGCTGAAAGAGTTTTTCCCCCGATACGGCGTCTGTAGACTTCTGTGGAGTGATAATGGCCCTCACTTTGTAGCAGATGTTATAAAGTATGTCTTGAAGGGCCTAGGCATCACCCAGAAGTTCCACGCCGTGTTCCACCCTCAGTCTGCAGGACTAGTCGAGAAGTATAATGGTACACTGAAGCTTAAGATCGCCAAAATTCAAGCTTCAACGTCTTTGACTTGGCCAGACGCTTTGCCACTGGCGTTATTGTCAATCAGGTCGGTGCCACACTCTCGAACCGGCCTTACACCCTATGAAATTGTATTTGGACGCCCAATGAATATTTGGGGTCCACCAGGACCTAAGGCTGTGTATGATGTACCTTGTGTGATGATGAGTGATTATCTGGCACAGTTAACGGATAACTTGGTTTCTATTCATCAACAGGTCCGAGAGGCGCTCCCTGATCGGTCTACTGGCGAAGGACATGGTCTCCGGCCTGGAGATCATGTGATGATAAAGGTTTTCGACAGATCGAACAGTTTGGAGCCGAGATGGGTCGGACCTGAGCAAGTCCTTCTTGCAACAAGGACGGCAGTGCGAGTCTCGAACAGGAAGAATTGGATCCATTCCTTGCACTGTCGAAAGGTACCGCCCGGATTGGTGGAGTCTGCCGTGCTGACCGATCAACGAGAAGTCCTAGCAGCAGAGACAGGCCGTGCTGCAGAGCCAAACGACACTGAGGAGCTCTTTTCGGACCACACGACTTCTGGAGGAAGGCGATATCATCTGCGACCAAGGAAGTGAGGTTTCCAGTACCGGGACATACTGTCAGAACGGCCCTTGGGTTAGTGAAACGGAGAGCCGATGAGGCAAGGGGGGGGGATCAGCCCTGCATTAGTGTAGTGACACCCGTCTTGGCCCGCTGGTGAAGAAATCAACCGCTGCCCAAGGGGAAGAGTTCTGACAGACTTTTTAGTTTCAGGAAGATATCAGGGTATTGTTTCCTTTGACATGGAGAAGAAGAAAATTTTTTGTGCGTTGGGGTTCATGCTAACAGTAGCTATCGTTGGTATAACCACATGGTTTGTGGAGGAGGCAACTCCTGCCCGAGAGACACTTGTGTTGACGACTCCAGTGCCTGCGGAGCACTACTTTTATACATTGCCATATCAAGAGTTGAAGCATCGACAATCCTATTTGAATAACACTTTCATTCAGATGCTGCATCACACCCACGTTGCTACAAATGCTACGGACTGTTGGATATGTGGGATGATGCCAGCCCATCAGAAGAAAGGAGGCACGCCATTCATACCACTTCCTTTCTCTCACAATGGCTCTTGTAGAGCATGGTACACTTTGTTGTTTGCTACTCGGAAACCGACAGTGGGACGATTGCTTTTCAGACTTAATAAAGAATGTCATCAGGACAGAAATGGATATCCACAAGCAAATGGAACAATTTGGGAATGGGAAGAGTACCGACCGGACAATGAATCCATTCCCTATATCTTCACGAATACCAGAGACACTGTGGGGAAGGAAAAATTTGTGATCCAAGTGGCCCAAGCCCAAGCGGACCTGTGTGTCCAGAGTGTGGGTTTTATCCCTGTTGGTGTCAGTGATTGTATAACCGTATTAAACATCGATGGGCTGAACAACAGCACCTTCCTAGCATCCCATAATACCTATTTCGTATGTGGAAATAAAGGTTATTACCGTTTGCCGGCTGGGTGGTCTGGGGTATGCTATGTATCATTCCTATTACCTCCTGTATTTCTAGCACCCGCGTCATATCATAAGGATTTGAAGTTGTTGAATAATGTGACTGTAAATAGATATAAACGTACTTTATCGATTGATGATGTGGATCAAACTGATACTAGCTTGCAACAGTATATTGATTTCAACTTAGGACTGTTTTTCTTTGTTGGAGCTGCTTTGAATAGTAGGAAGATCCGGAGATTAACGAGAGTGGTAGAAGCTGTGACTAATCAGACTGCTGCTGCTCTTGGGAATCTTACGGAAGAATTACAGATAACCAGGATTGTTGCATTGCAGAATCGTATGGTATTGGACGTGATGCTAGCTGATCGAGGAGGAGCCTGTAAAATTATTGGAAGCAGCTGCTGTGTGTTTATCCCTGATCATACGCCATCTGTTTATAGCGCTATTAATAAACTGCATAAAATAGCAGCTGAAATCCACTCAGAAAACGGCACTTGGTCCTTTTCTGGATGGTTTTGGGCGTTGGTTACTGCTTGGGGTTGGAAGGTTCTAACCGGTCTCTGTATTATCATAGCAATTCTGTTCTTTCTCTGTATGTGTATTCAATGTGGACCATTATGCTGTTCCGTATGCATTTCATTTTGCATTCCAGATAAGAAAGCTATTGCCGATGTTGCCCGCCAGAAGGGTCTAGCTAAAGAGGTTAAAGGAATGATGATAATTGACATATACGATGATTATTCTTGGAAACCGGATGTCTTCAGTAAATGCTGAAAGGGTCGTCTGTTGTAAATTAAAGCAGAATGTGATTAAGCATTTACTGAAAACATTAATGCTTCCCCTTTTATCGTGTTTCCTTCACTATGTTGGCCGAAGTCCGGACTCCATTTTGTATCATCACGCTGCCACGTGTTTGCCACGAGGAGAGTCCGACCTCTGTGTTAGTTGCTCTTGTAATCTGCCTAGCAACAGTTTATAAATAGCCCTCTTGTCCATCTGGCGCATGCCCAGACTTGACCACATCTGTTATAATTAGCTTTGCTTGACCATGTGTTTTCGCGGGCTCAAGGAGTGTGTTAGCTCCGCCCATGTATTGATTCAGTATCGAGAATGACCCTAAATGGTAATGTTCTTCGACTTCATGTGGTATCCACCCACTCATGAGCCCCTCTGTTGTGTATAAAAGGGGACAATGTACGCAAGTTCTTTGTGCTACACCTTGCAATACTGAAGAGTGTTGTGTGGATTGTAGGACCACCCTTAAGGGTTAATAAACGTTGTTTTTGTATTTTGCAGTTTCCGTGCCAACTTCCTTATAGATTTCGTTACAGAAGAGCGAACCCTTGTCTCTTGCGGGCCTAGCTGGGGCTTGCATTCATCACCCCCTCTGAACTACCGAGTGCCTGCTGGTGAGACCCATTGCTCCTGAGCCTCCCGAGTCCAACCACATTGGTATCCATAGGTGAAGCCTGTGCCTGTACTGTTGGCTGCCATATGCATAGATTTTAAAGATCCTTGGGACTGTGTAAGCAGACGTCAGGTGCCCCCATCCGGCGATTAACGGCGAGGAAGGACCCCCACTACAGCGGCCTGGGCTCCATGGAACCCCACTTGTTGCATCACTTTTGCGTTGCTTGGGGCTGGAGTGGTCTCCTCGTTGTGCATGCCTGGGCCCTGTGGCCTGGGCTGGAGACACAATTGCTCTAGCGGTGGCGGAGGTGACTGGACCTGTTGCTGTTGCGAGAATGACACAAAAGTGAAGAGGTGCTACGATGGGTAAGCCAGACAAAGTTGAACTTTGAGCAGCGAAAGTCTAGACATCGGGAAGATGCTGCAGACTCTGCGATGTCGGAATCAGATGCGGGGGCGTATGACTCGGTCGGCTACCTCAAATCGATCATAGCCTCCATGCAGAAAGGTTTATCTGCTATAGACGCAAAAATTGACACCCTGGCCTAAAGGATGGATCGAATGTCTGAGAGGGTAGACAAGCATGCGAAACGGCTAGACATGGCCGAGCGACGAATCACTGAAACCGAAGAGGCCCAGACTGACTCCAACAATGCCCTGAAACAGATGGAGAAGACGTTGGTTGCTTTGCAGGACAGAGCTGAAGAATTGGAAGCCAGATCGCAGCGTAGCAACCTGCGCACTACAGGCCTTTCAGAATCTACCACAACATGGAATCCTTTATAGAGAAGTTACTTACCACGTTGCTGGGCGTCGATACATTTTCTCCCATGTTCGTTGTGGAGCGGGCGCACCGGTCGTTGGGCCCTAAACCTCCTCCAGGTGCCCCTCCACGGCCTATCATTGCCGAACTACAGGGACAGAGATGCAGCTCTTCGAAGGGTGAGAGAACTGGGTAACTTGACGTATGAAAGATCCTCTCTCTCTTTTTTCCCGGATTTCACTCTCAGCGTCCAGGAAGCCAAGAGACAGTTTGCGCCGCTGAAGCGCAAGCTGAGAGATCAGAGCATTGAATACACAATGCCATATCCGGCGAGACTGAGAGTGATCCTAAATGGGAAGGCCAGGATTTTTACTGATCCTCAGTCCCTTCAGAAAGCCCTCAAAGACTGGGGCAAACATGGCAAACGCAGGAGGGGCGCAACGGAGGGCGACTGGGCAGATGGTGCCAGCAGCAGCCTGGATGACAATGGTTGAAGAGTAATCGTTAACTTTGGAACTCACTGGGTATTCACTTCCATGTGTTGACTATATTGCTAGTATCTGGGGGATGGAGTGTGAGCGCTTTAGTGCGTGCATCACTAACGGACTGCACGGTCTTACGATCCTATTGTTAGTTTCAGTTTTGTATTTTTAACAGTAATCCTCATTCTGCTCAGTCGGGAGAGGCCGGGTGGGGTTGCTGTGCTCTCCAAAGGCGGGAGTTGCAATTATATAGGAATTGTTCAGATATTATCTTTGGAATCCATTTTTCTCCCAATGGTAGCTACATTTCAGTAGCTTAGTGGCAGGGCGGGACGATGGCATAGAACTGTTCAGGCGGGCAATATCCGCCCAAATGCGTTTCACACCTGTTTATCGTGTGTTAATCCGTGCCAATTGTTGCATAATTGTTGTTTTTCGTCTATGCACTTCAGGGTCTTTTGGCGGGGACAGCGAGAGATCACTGGTACCCAGTTGGGGAGGCACGGCATGGGTGGGGGGTGGGGATGGGTTTCTTCTTCCTTTTTTAAGGTTCATATGCATTGCAGAGTCATCAAAGCACAGGGTAAGACACTTCACACTGCTGTAGGGGTACACTACATCCAGGATTGTCGGGAATGTCACAACATTACCCAAGACTAGGTTATAGAAAGCGCTTGTGATGTGGAACGTGAGAGGTCTCAATGACCAAAGAAAGGTGTGTAAAATTCTGGCATATCTTAAGCAGCAGGAGGTTGACATTGCCCTGCTCCAAGAGACACATCTCACTTCTAATTGTGCGATGCTTACAGGGCATAATCTTTTAAGCTCAACTCATGCTGCTCAGTTTACCTCGCACTCAAAGGGCGTGCTAATGTGGGTGAACCCTAGATCGGGTCTTCAGCTGGAGAATCGTGCAAAAGACCCCGCTGGAAGATTTGTTATATCAAGATGTTATGGGAGGGACGTTGAGCTCCTTATTGTCAATTTGTAAGGGCTGAATCATGCTGATCCCCAGTTTTATCACTCAATATTCTCACTTATCAGAGACAGTACTGCACTGCATTGCTCTGGGGGGGACTTCAATTGCGTTATGGATCCGGCACTGGATCGTTTGAAGGGCCCACCTAGACCCCCGTCGGCTGCCGCTAGAGCTGTGGCTGATATAGCTTTACAGATGCACCTGGTGGACGTGTGGAGAGCTAGGTCCTCGGTTTGGGGTGGGTTTACACACTAGTCAGCTTATCACGATATACATACTCGCATTGATTATGGGTTCATTTCAGGGGCGTTAATAGCCAGGGTGCAGGATTGCGCAGTCTTGTTTTGCTCTTTCTCAGATCACTGTCCTGTACTGTTGTTGCTGGAGGTTTCCCCCTGGGGCTCTCCCCTTTTTCAGTGGCAATTCCCACCATACTCCCTGCTAGATATGGTTTTTAAAATGGACTTAGCTGCTGCCTTTGAGAAATTTTTTGCAATTAATATCGGGTCAGTTGACTCCTTTGCCACAGTGTGGGAGACCTTCAAGGTCTTCATTCGCCGTGTCGCTATCAGTAAGCATGCTGGGGTGCTCAGTTCCATTAGAGGAAGACTCGCCCTGCTGGAAGGAGTTGGAGGCTGCTTTGGTTAATAATACTGATTCACAGATTCTAGAACAACTTAAAACCACACTAGATGAGTACCACAAGGAGCAAAATCAAACATATGGGGAAATACGCTCTGGCCCAAACCTACGGAGAAGGGGACAAACCGTGCTTGGTACTTGGCGATGCTGGCACTCCGTAGATTTGAGTCTGGGGTCATTGCTGAGATCCTTTAAGAAGATGGCTCCGTCTTAAAAGAACAAAGGGATATAGTTAGTCGGTTTTGTAGGTACTACCAGGACTTATACAGTTCTAAAATTGCCCCAGGCGATGAAAATATATTGAATTACCTGGAATATACCAAACTGCCGTGGCTGAATGATAGTCATCGGGATTACCTGATGAGACCCCTTGACACTGCCGAGATTTGTACTGCGATGAACTCCATGCTGGATGGGAGTGCCCCAGAACAGGACAGGCTCACGGCGCCCTTTTATAAGGCGTTTAGCAACAAGCTGATTCCCCACCTGAGTACACTGTTTCAGGAGATGGGTGAAACTGGTATCATGCCTCCTTCCATGCGCGAGGCACTGATAGTAACACTATTAAAACCCGGGAAGGGCCCCCCAAGAGTGCTCGTCCTATAGACCGCTGTCGCTCATAAACGTCAACACTAACATTTTTGCCAAGATATTGGCTAATCGACTATCCCCTCTTTTATCCCTGCTGGTTGGTCTGGAGCAAGCCAGCCTAATTACGGGCCGCTCATTATCTGGGAATCTGAGAACAGTCTTTCGCGCTCTTAAACATGTGCGACCAGAGGTTAAGGTGGCTGCGGTGTTGTTGGATGCCGAGAAAGCCTTCGATTCAATCAAATGAACATACAAGCTGTTGGTTCCTGCGACGGCTGGGAGCGGGGTAGGTTTTTCTTCAACTGGTATCGGTGCTATACAATTCTCCTTCGGCACGAGTGTGCATTGGAGATATGGTGTCCTTACCTATCCAGATATCCAGAGGCACTAGATAAGGATGCCCTTGTCCCCACTACTTTATGCGGTAGCAGCTGAACCTTTATTGAGGGCTCTGCTCGAGTATCACAGCCACAGGGGTCTCTGTTTTCCCAGCTACAACCTAATTGTCTCTGCATATGCAGATGACATGCTCCTATACATTCAGAACCCGGACTAAGCTCTCCCCAATTATCCATGAGGTGCTGCGATTTGGCAGCCTTTCAGGGCTTAAAATCAATTGGGATAAGTCAATAATTTTCCCACTCACTCCGGCTACAGAACCAAGTCCATTAAATTATCCTCTTCAGTGGACATCTGATCCGGTTAGGTACTTGGGAATCCAAGTCCACTCTGATGTGGAGCAAGTGCTCAGGGCAAACTACGGTAGGGCCATTGCCAAGCTGGCGGAAGATATAGATAGGTGGATTTGGCTTCCCCTCTGGCTAGTTGGGCAGGATTCCTCGATGAAAATGATTGTACTCCCCCGTTTCCTCTTTCTCTTTGTCAATATACCTATAGTGGTACCCCAATGCATGTTTAGAGAGCTGCGGACACTGATGTGCAAACTGGCGTGGGCAGGCAAAACTCCCCGTGTTAAGCTGGACATACTCACTCTGCCCTACACTGCGGGCGGACTAGGCGCGCCTGATATATTACAGGGTGGCACAAGGTTCACACATTCATAGCTGGGTTCAGGGGCCGCAGGACCTCCCGCATCTTCAGATAGAACGGGTGGCCGCTAGCTCTGACCCTCTCCCATGTTTGCTGACCCAGGCTCCAACCAGGCGCTGCGGAGTTCTAGACTCTGTTAACTCTGTAGTCCATGCTTGGCACGTGTTGCTGAAAAAGCAGGCAGGGGCCCAGTTATATTCTCCTCTCTTGCCAGTAAACTGGTGTCAATTGTTCGCTCTCAGCTCGGAATGCAGTGCTCTTCGCTCATTGAATACCCTGCGTATGAATGTAATGTGTGATTTCTTTAAGGAAAGGAGGGCATGCATGTGGGAGGAGGTGTTGGCAGGTTTATCAGACCATACAACTTTAACACAATTCCACTTTTTTAGAACTCGCCACGCTCTGAGGCCTCTGCTTGGTGGTGAGCTCCAAGAACCTTCTGAGCTTTCTGCCTTTTCTATTCTCTTGTGCTCAGAGTCCCCGGTTAAACTAATTTCGAAACTCTATGCCTTATCACAAACAAAAAATAATACACACTATTCTAAAGCTCGGCTCGAGTGGCAGCACGATCTTGGTGCACCCCTTGCTGACGATATCTGGTACTACTGCTGTGCCATTACACAAATGGTCCCACTCAATGGCAGGCATAGATTGGTGCAATTTAAGTTTCTAAACAGAGTCCACTACACACCACTGAGGTTGTTTTGATATGGGCTAAGGGACACACATCGCTGTGAGAGGTGCGGGATGGATGAGGCAGATTTTCTGCATGTTGCATGGGTGCGCCCCCCAGTGGCGGCCTTTTGGAAACACATTTTTCAAGCATTGAATTATATAATTGGTCTGTCCCTCACTCCTGATCCTATCCTCGCGCTTCTAGGATACATGAAGTCTCTCAGCAAGAGTGTTCGAAAACTGGTATCTATAGGTGTACAACTGGCTAATCGCAGGATCGCGATGCGGGGTCCTGCTCCAAATATTGCTGAGTGGGAGGGAGATATGTTATATTGTAATACCCAATCTGATGTTTAAAATGAGTTGCTGCCCCCTCGCAACTGACTTAAAAGCTTTTGGGGACTGTTTGCACAATATCTAGTGATAAAACAGGGGCGTGCTCCTGATAAAGCATGAGTATAAGCTGTCCTGTGTCCTGTGTCGATCCGACATACATGAGAAGAAGGGCACAAGGATTTTTTCAGGGAATGCGGACCACCTATAACTTTCGTGAGTCGATTGGTCTGTAATTTATGGTTTGATTAGATCGTACTATGATTGATTGAAAATGCATCGGTCTGCTGCTTGTTCCTTTCTAGAAGTACCCACTGTCAGTGTGTTTTACATTAACGATTTTTAATCAACTGCCTGATGACTCATGTGATCCTATATCTGTGATGTGTGCGATAATGTGATCCGCTTCCTTTGTTTTTCCTTTCTGTTACAAAACCGAATAAAAACAACAACAACAAAGAAATTCTACCGTCCAATTCCTCCATTGTGCTGGGCACCTTAGGGCTTTTTGACAGATCATATTGTTCCTCCTTCTACCCTCCTTTAGCCCTCAGGTCCCTATGGAGAAGTTTAAACATCTCCACGTACTCCCCTTTCCATATACTTTTCTTAGTAGATAACATCAGATGCAACTCGAGAGGTTCAGTAACCCCCATAGAAGGCAACTTCCTAATCTTAAGATTCTTACTCTCCAAACTCCCTGCCCTCTGCTGAATGCCCCCCCTGATGGTGCCGCACCCGTGCCAGTAGCTGACTGCATGTAATCTCTGAGTGGCGGGCCCCTAATGGCCAAGTCACCCTGGTCCAAGACACCCATCCCCAGGGGATCTGCCTCCTCGGAATCGGTGTCAACCTCCTCCCCTTTGCTCCACTCCAATCAAGCCATCAAAAGGGCTGACGCCAGGTCCTGTGCCACCCCAGCTCTGGGCTCTCCATTGACTGTGCCCTGTTCATCAAGGTTCCTCAAGGGCATTAGCCGTCCCTTGTCTATCCCCTGCCCCACTGCCCAACCAGTCTGATTTGACCAAGGGAGTGGAGCCACTGCAGACCCTGTCCAGCCAGCCATGTTTCGCCAAGGACACACTGTCCACTTTGTGGGGCCCTCAATGATGCTCCCACCCAATGGAGCCTTCCTATTAGTCCCCACCTCCCCATCCTGCTCACCCTTCTGTATTCCTCCCCCCCAGGTGTCGGCCACGCTATCTGGTGGCCTTCTTCCCCATCTTGGCCTCATGCTCTTCTGTGCCCATACCCCTAGTCTCAAGCTGGCCTTGCGTGTACTAAAGCCACTGGGTGAGGGTCTTGACATTATGCCCTCTCTTCCCTCTGGCCCCTGGCCCTGTGTCACCCTTGCAACCTCTGGCTCCTCCCCTGCTTTGCTTGCACTCAGGACAAATCCTCCTGGCTCCACATGGGCTCAATCTCCCAATATCAAAGTCTGTGCCCCCTTCCCCACTGTATGCAATCTGAGCTGACATGCTCAATGTTTAATTTGCCCTCAGGTCCAGCCGCTGTTTCTTCTCCCTAAAAGCCTGTACACTTGAAGCGCAGCTGCTACCGATGTGCTTGTTTCTCTCTCTATCCCCTGGGCCGACCGCATTGACTTTGCTGCTTGCCACGTCATGGCCCACATTCCTTTCATGTAGTTGCCAACATGCCGTTCAGCTGCCCCTTTCTCCTACCTTTTTGGCCCCCGCTGCACCTCGCAGAAGAGAGCAGGCAAGCACAGCAGTAGCTACACTGCCCACAGCCTTACGATCCGGGCGGCCACCTCACGTGACTCTGGGGTGAGCAGGTCAAGACTGCCTGGTTGCAGCCCTTAGTAATCGTACCGCATCTAGAACTAGTCTCTCCTCCATCAGAAATGGCCGCATATATAGGGGGCTGTATTGTGCTATATAATATAGCCCAAAATGTAGCCCAAGTGGCTCTGACTATACCACTCCCCCAAACATCCGGGGGTTTGGGTGGGGGGACATTCCCATTCAAATAATCCTGATACATTGAGTCAGGCTTGGAATTTTGACCCGCAAATACATGTCTTTGTGCCCCTCAGGTAAATTTAGGTTCATAACCAGCTTTCTACAACAAAGGTAATACACTATATACATATATAATACTCGAAGACAGCCTTAAATATACAGCCTATTTATGAAATAAAATTGTGGTAAATATAAATTTTATTGGAGGCATGTACATTATGTGATGGTTTTTTAAGTAAGTAAATATTTATTGTACAAGTTAATAAAAACCTTTACAAAAAGGAGATTGCTAAAGTCAAAAATTCATAAAGAAATGCACTACAATTTCATCATTTATGCAAACATTAAAAAAGGAAAAGAGCTATGGGAGGATTTGGCCTAGCCCAGTGTTTCCTTTTCCGATTGGTTGAGCCTTCCTCCAACAGAATGTCTGTTCCATCAATTGAGCTTTAGTCACTCCTTAGTCCGAAGGTTGTGATATAAAAACATAGATTAAAAGAGCTTAAGAATTGCATTTATATTTAAAAGTCACAGAATTAATAGTTACATTTATTAGGATTGTATCAATTTTTATGAGATAGATTCTACTGGTCCTTCTGGTCCTTGGCCTTTCCAAAGCCTAATAGTTTTAAAGGCGATGAAGAAAAGCTTTTTTGTGTCAGGAGTTTCCTCGGTGTAAAAAAAAGGCCAATCTCAGGACCAGGAATGGTAAGACCTTGCAGTTTTATGGTGTGACAGATCTCTTCATTTTCTCCTCTGCTGCCACCATAAATTGTACAAACTGGCATGCCAGCTGTATGTCTCCTCGACCAAAGCAAGCCTTCACTGCTTTCCTGCAGGTTCCTATCCTCTTGGTGTTAAAGATAGTTTTCAGAAACAAGCTTTGTTCTAGGTCCAGACTGTGGCAAATCCATAGTAGATGTATGATGCTCTCTTCTGCTTCCCCGCAGAGGCGGCACTGAGTTGTTTCTGCGGTTCGCTTCCATGGTGGAAGATGTGGGAAGACAGGAAGAATTCCCAATCAAAACCGGAGATATTTCTCTTTTAGCCTCCTGCTGAAACCAGCAAGCAGGTAGTTTTGCGGGCCAGGTATTGTATAGCTCTGCAGCACGCACCAACCGTGAGACCTTCTCCTGAGCATATCTTTGTCTTCGAGTGCTGAGAGCTTTTTTACTGTCTTACTTACCAAAGACTTAAAGCTGTTCTGCATTCCCATAGTTGCTCAGAGCTCCTTCAGGCCTAGGCGGTTTATGGTAATCTCTTGGTGTGCAGGCTCTGCTTGAGTTTATCTCTTTCCACAGGTGGAAATTCAGAGAGCACTTATTGGCGCTTCTGATCCTAAACCAGCATTTCACATAAGCAGCGTTGCGAGCTATTTTTAGTGACTGTAGGCCAAGCTCCAGCCTGATTTGTGCGGAGAGACATAGTTTGGTACCCTAAAGATTATTCTTGCTGCTCTTAGCACAGTTTGTTCCAAGTCTCTTCATCTGTTCCCCTGAGACACTCGATCCCGTATGTAATAGCTGGAATTAACTTTGTTTGTAGAACTTGTAGTAAGGGGTGAAAGCTTGGCCCGTTAGTTTTAAGTTTCAAAGATTTTAGAGCTATCGCTATGGAGTTTCCTCTCCATTTTATGGCTTCTTTTTGTGGCTTGAAAGTACCTTTCACGTCAAGTATCACCCCTAGGTACTTATATTCTGGCACGACTTCCATGGGTGCACCTGCTAGGTTCCAGTGAAACTCGGTTGTGTTCTTTTTCGGGTTGAACCGAATGATCTTTGACTTATCTAGGTTGATGGTTAAACCATTAGATGCTGCATGATTGACAGTTGTATTTAGCAAGTTCTGAAGCCCAATTGGAGTTCGGCTTATTAGGACGTCGTCGTCAGCATACAGTAAGTTAGAGAGTGACAGCCCACCTAACCTCGGTGCATGAGAGGTGCTATTGTTTAATTCTGTAGAAAGGTCTGCCATAAACAGGTTAAAAAGCGTGGGGGCCATCACGCACCCCTGCTTCAATCCACTTGCTGTTGGTATTCTCCTTGACAGATATTCACCGGTTCCTAGTTTTACTTGAACCCAAGTGTTAGTATGTAGGTGGATTATCTGTTTTAATAGCGCTGCTGCGATTTACATCTTCGCTAGTTTAGCCCACAGTTTGTGCCAGTTTATACTGTCAAAAGCAGCTGAATAATTGATGAAGCAGAAAAATAGGGGGAGATTTGCTGCTTTGGCGCCATCCATCAGTAGCGTCAGGGCAATTTGATTTGTGATGGTCCCTGTACCTTTGGAAAAGCCTGTCTGATTGATAAGGAAGAAGGATTTTTCATTTGCCCATGCTGTTAATTCGTCCAGAAGGAGACCTGCATAGTATTTCGCCTCGACATCAATTAGAGCTACAAGTCTGTAGCTATTAGGTTTATTCTTATCTCCCTTCTTGTAGATTGGAGATAATATGGAGCCTTTCCAGGAGTCTGGGATACCAGCCCCTTCTTCTATGGAATCGAACACTGGTAATAATGCAGCCACCCAGTAGTTCGGATACGTTTTAAACAATATTGGGGGGATACCGTTGGGGCCAGGTGCCCCCTTTGGCCTACCTTTGGCTACTCGGTTTTTAATCTGCAAAATCGTGAGGTGCAGTTCTCTTTTGACCTCCTGCGGATGTTTCCATGGGTGCTCAGCTTGTCAGGCTGTCCTGACCCTGGTTGTGCTGTAATGGGGCTTTCCCCTCTTGGGTTAAAGTGTTCTTGGAGGTGGCCTGCCCACATTTCCTCTGTTAGGTGGGAATTGATACCCTGCACGTGGGTATTACCTAAGTTATTTATTGTTCCCCAGAATTTTGCACTTTGGTTTGTCTTTGCATCAATCAGGAGCTTGGCCCACAAAGTATCTTCTACTTCCCTTTTTGCTTGCCAGATCATTTTCTTCTTTGTTGCTTTTAATTGAACAAGGGTTTTTTGTAGGGTAGTTTTGTTTCCCCTTTGTCTTAGCTTTCATAAAGTTTTATTTATATCTTTATTGAGGGCCCTCAGGTTTGGTATACTCTAGATTGGTAAGTGGTTGAGTTGGTTTCTAGATTGAGATCTTGCAATCTGTGTATTGAGCGATCGTCTTTCTAGCACATGGCCCTCTGATCTTTTGGTAAATTATTCCCCCAGTTGTTTTGTCACTGTTTCCCAGCGGGCTTTCGCATTACTATGTGCCTCTGCTTGATTTTCCCAGATTGACTTGGCTATGGACCGCAGTTTGTCAGGTTGGCTAGTTTTGCAGTTGAGCCTTCTGAGATTCACTGTATAAATAGTTGCAGGATCCTCCACTGGGAAGATCAAGGGCCTCTCCTTTATATGCAACGAAATTTCCTGGTGCTGATGGTCGCTATGCTCTTTTGTTCCAATCCTGAAACTAGAAATCCTGCTAAACAATTGTAGAGTAACCAGCGTGTAATCTATTGTAGAGCTTGCCATGGCTTTGTGATAAGTTGCCGCAGGGGGTTGGTCTCCCAGAAAGCGACCATTTAGTACCACAAGGCTTAAGTGCTCCATGTCCTGTATAAAGTTCCTAGACTGGGCTGTCAGCTTTATCTTTTTGCCCTGTACCTGGGTGGGGATCTTCCCTGCCGTACGTTGTTCCTCCAGCTCAGTATCCCTCGATTGTGGTCCTTTTAAATGCAGATTGAAATCCCCGGCCAGTACAAGGTTGGTTGTTGACTCTTCCGAGAGTAACTTTGTTATTTCCATACCCACCATTTTAACTCCTCTGGCTTTATCTCGTGGGTGAATGTAAACATTTAGTACAATAATTTGTTGTCTAGAGTTGCTCTCCTCTATGTCCAATGCAAGAATTTGGAGCCCATTTGTTGGGGTTAGAGTGGAGTCAGCTTCTCTTGTCCCCCTTATGGTGCTGATTGAGGAGTAGATGGAAAGGCCACCCTTTAGGTGGCCAAATTTGACCCCTTTGGTTGCTGGGAGATGATGGGTTTTGTAGCCAAGTAGGTGCTGAGGTTCTTCCAGCCACGTCTCCTGCATTAGAATTAAGTCAAAGCCTTGGATATAAGAGATAAATTCTATGTCCGATACCTTGTTTCCCAGACCGTTTACATTCCATGAGCATATTCGAAGGTTCGGGCCGCCCTCAAGGTCTTTGATGGAACTAAGTCAAGTGCCCTCTCCTTGTGAGTTTATTGTTCTAGCTAGCCAAGTCCAGTCGTCCTGTGGGGGTTCGTCATTCTGTCTTTCCCCTCCCGATGGATGCACATCCGTGCTCCGTGTCCCTTTGAGGACTGATTGGGTGGTCCTGGAATGTGGATAGTCTGAGTCAACTGGTCTGTTAGGTATAAGAGGATCAGGATAGCCCGGTTGTTGGTATAATAGTATTTTGATTTCCCAGGCTAATAATTGGGCATCGTCCACTAGGATCCTCCTTGCCGTTTCTTCTGAGGCCCAAGTTGCCTTGGTCATCTCTCTTTTTGACAGCTCTTCATTGGTTTTGAACTCAATTCCTTCAAGATCAGCTGAGTTGATGTCTGCCAAGCTCCTGATTGATTGAATCAGACGCAAGATGTTCAATCTATTAAGGGTGTCCCCCTGGCCTCTTGATTTGAATTCAGGGATGAATAAGATTGCTCGGCTCTTCTGGTTCGTGGGGTTAATGATGAGGTGCTTGGTCTGGTTTAACTGGCATGTTAATGGGGGCGATCGGTACCACTTGCTGTCCCCCCCCACGACATGCTTTTGTACGGCAGGCGGGTGTGCAAGTTTGTTGTTAGTTATGCCGTTCAGGTTGCCGTTCCTGTCAGTAAATGTACATTCTCTCCCCGCGGAGTGGATTTGCGTGGACTGTTCCACTCTGAGAGCTACCACCTCTGGTTCTGGGATTTTCTGCGATGTCTCAGAGGTCTGCTTGTGACAGGCGTGCGTATGAACATCACTGCTAATTGTGCAGACCAGGTTACTGTTTTTGCTTAAGTCGTTCTACTGCGGGAGCTTTCACCTCTGGTTCGGGCGTCTCCCTAGATACCTCGGGGGACGTCTCCTGGGAGGTCTTCATGGTTGGAAGGCCCTCTTTGCTTTCTGTCTTTAGCGAGCAGAGTTCAGAAGTAGGAGTGTTGACCAAGCTTGCTGTTCCAAAATCTGGTCTATTAAGAGGGAAGTAGTCCGTTATGTTCTCCTTCCTGTTTCTCCCTTTCCTCTTTTTCTTGCGATTTTGGGCCTGCTGCTCCTTGCCTTGCCCATTTTCCACGCCTTGGATGTTAGGGGCTTGTGCTATCAATGGTCCCCCTTCTGGCTCCTGCATGCGTTCACATTGCTGTATGATTCTGCTCTCTTCCGGTACTTTGTTCCCCTCCCTGGTTAACCTTTCCGCCCAAGATGGCTCTATTTGCTGGCCCTCTGCGGCATCTGATGCATTAAGCTAGAGAGGACTTGAGCGGATATTGGATCTATCCTCCTTGGTGTGGGCCTTTGAGGGGGGTTTATCCCTACCCTTCTCCTCAGGGGATAATTCTCTACTGACAATTGCCTCCATGTCGTACTTTGATGGTTCCTTGGGGGCTTGTCCTGGCAGTGTACGTTAAGTTCCTAATGTCGCTCACCAGATCCCCCATTGCTGCAGGCAGTGTGGACAGTTTGTCCACTATGGTGTAACAGGTACAGTGTGTTTGCGTTAATTGTGTTCCGTCCTGCACCCTGTGTATCATTTCAGCCATGTTTGTAAGTCTGTGGTCAGTATTAGGAACATGATTAGCAACTGAATTAAGAATAGTTAGTTGAATATCCATTTTGTCTGTAAGTCTGTGGTCAGTATTAGGAACATGATTAGCAACTGAATTAAGAATAGTTAGTTGTATATCCATTTTGTCCGAATGAAATTGCAGTGCCTTGATGGACAGCTGCATAGTATCCAGTAGGGACGACCACAACCTGCCTATGTCTAGGCCATCCAATTCCTTGGGTCGGATTCGGTGCCTTTATATGATGGTTTGACATGTCATGCTTGGATATCAAGTTGTCTGAAAGGCAAGGAATGTTATTTCTAATTAAGAGTTCAAGTATACGACAACCAGGCCAGAGTCAGACTCACCCCCTAAAGGTATCCAAGGATACCTCTAGAAAGCGAAAATGCGAAACACACCAAAGGACGTGTATGTTGTATGGGTGGATAGATGTGGTGATATTTCTAGAGCTCATACCTAGCTGAATAGCAACGCAGCAGCCACTGAAGATGGGTAATCAGAGGAATTTATACGTAATCATAATAGCAGCTGTTTATGGTTATACATTAGAGTGGTAGTTCTATTCCCTTTTAAACTTCTTTACCCCCCTGCTTGCACTCTCTCAGTGAATGCGTTACTGACCATTGCATAACATAATGAGAACAAAATTACTTTTCGATTTTGTATTTTGCTCAAGGCCACGCGAGCCTGCTGAACCAGATATTCAGACTGCGCGTGGCTGTCACAGGGCTGACAGTATGCACTATTCCATCGCCGTCGCGGTTAACTGCTCCGGTCAGACGAGCAGAGTCGAGCTGTAAATCCAGAGCGAAGTTTCTGGAGTTTAGTTGCTGCCAAGTAAAAAATATGTGATTATTCAACAAATTAGTATTTCGAGAACGCCGAGCTGTAATTGGATGGAAGTTTATGACAGTTGCTTGTGATATGGCTGTGGAGATCACGACTTCCACATTAACTTGAGAAATTGTTTAATTAGCTCCCAAAAACCGAAAGACAGTCGCCGTGTGATGTGTCAAGCACTTTGATGTAAATTAATGAATCCCCAATTTTGCTGCGGTGTAACCCACAGTGCAGGGAGAGCAGCGGGCGCCGGCACCTGCTCTTCGTCTGAGACCCCTGATCACTCATCCAGACGTGCTGTCAGTTTCAAAACTGCAGGCGCGCACCGTCTCCTAACTAGTTTGTGTATAGGAATGAAGGCTAATCGCTTACAGTATCTGTGAAGGATTTTCATAAAGAAAGTGAATAAAATCACAAACTAGCATTTGGAAAGCAATAGGTCTCGCATTTACGCGAGTTTAAGCTATTGGCATTGTAAATGACAATGCCTTTTATTTATGTTTTAAAAACCCAAACATAAATAAAAGGCATTGTCATTTACAATGCCAATAGCTCAAACTCGCGTAATTGAGAGACCCAGTGCATTGCAAATGCCTGTTTAAATTGTGGCTTTCAAAGAGTTCATATAAATTACTTTTAAACTGTATGAAAAAATAAGAAACGTAATTTTTTAAAAGATCTCACTAGAAATAACAACATATCAGTACACTTTAAAAAAAAACTACATACAGCTGAAAAGATCACAAAACCAATGTGATTTTTAAACTCCCTTCCACTGAACTCAATTTTTTTGTTGTTGCAGATAACCGCACTCTGTGTACAATCAGCAGCTCACTTTAACCTCCTGCCCACCCATCCCCCCACCTGATAGGAAAACCTGGTAAGCCAGAAAAATACTTAAGCATACATGTATGTATGAAAGACCTGCCCTTGGCAAGCTCATGCCACAGCCCTGCGGCACCCTGGGAGGTCCTAGGGGCGAATGATATTCCAGAAACCCTCAGACAGGCATATAAATCCAGAGGCAAATGAGGCCCGAGGTGGATTCAGCTGTCTATGACCAATGGCTAGAACTACCAACAACATAGAACTTGTAATGTTATAAAAACAGACTACAAGAAAGGGCCTGATTCTGATGCGGTTAGGAAGGCCTCCTAATGGCATTTGTCTGTCCAAATCGGATCGGGAATGTGTTTTTCCAACCGTCTCGGAAAGTTTTCCAAACGACCGAGTATGATGCAAGTTAGGAGTTAGGAATATCCCAATCCAAACCAGATGGCATTTGGACTGACCAAGCAGATTTGTACGCCTCTATGGGGTGCATTTCCAAACTACTGAGTACAATGCTGGATTTGGACAGCCTTTCCAAATCATGCAGTTCGACTCGAAAAGGCAGTTGGAATCAGACTTTGGGGGCCCGTAGTGGGACCCCCTACACCTGGAGCCTTCCCAATTGGGTCCGTGGGGGTACCCATGGGTCTTCCCTAACCAGCCATGCACAGTGTGGCAGGCACCAGGGGGTGCCCGCCACAGGGTGCCCGATTTTCCCCTGCCACCGCTTTCTTCAATGGGAGCCTATGCATTTGGTCGGAACACAGGCTCCCATTGAAGTCAAAGGGAATCCAACCCAATAGTATCTGGAAGCATCTGGATGCATCATACTCAGTCGGTTAGACTCTCCCGATCTGATGCGGTTGGAAACCATTCCCAAACCCATTCGGTTGGGAAGCTTTCCAAACCGCATTATAATCGGGCCCATAGTGTCAAGAATCCTGGTCCAGAAAACCTGATACCACAAACAGCTTCATAAGGTGAAGGCTGTCAACTATGCATGACAAGGTTAACAGAATACTCACACCTGATCTGTTATATTTTTATATTAATATGCCATGCATGGAAACCTTTGGAAAGTCATACACCCTGGACCACCAGAAATGCCATGCCCTGCACTATAAAAAAAATTAACGAAACCTCTCAACAACCAATCCTAGTGCAAATACTAGACAATCGTCACTTGTAATAAATGTAATACTATATTTAACTCATTGATGTTTCAGCTTCTAATCATTACTTAAACTTATCAAAGGCCTTCACCAGGACTAAACAGTAACGACATTGAATTCATAGTAAACAGTACTGAAGTTGCTATTTCAAGCATTGAGGAAAGCAAACCCATTTTCATGTGTATGAAACGAGTCTTTTGATTAAACCCACATTCTAAGGAGGAAAATTTAGTTATCTACAGTGAATGTCAAAGAATCGGGACATTGTTTATTAAACCCAAGGCATGAAATAGTTTTGCAAACAATTTATCACTGTCGAAACTTCCACAAAATCATCATAAATGGAGGAATCTTTTGTCAAGATTCTGGTAGCGATATTTATTAATATATTGATGTCAATCGATGATCAGACAAAATGCTGAAAATATTTCAGAAAAACAAGCATAGGTGCGGTTAAGTTGCATTGTTGCTCAAGAAACTTGTCTAGTGCTCACGTGGCTAATGCTACATAATGTGCAGTTTGGCGAGCTAAGAGAAAAGCAAATTATATTTAAATAAGGACTGTGAGAATCAACCATAAAATCATTTCATCCTTATGTCTTTCAATACAAAATTTACAAAAAAATGAAATGAGAAAGGAGTTAAACTAAGCACATTTTCCAGTAACACTTTTGAAATTATTTTTTTATTATAGATGGTGACAAAAAAAATAGCCATCAGTGGGCAACATATTGTGGTATTTCTGTGAGCCATATGTATTCAAAAATGTGAGCGGGTATTTTATAGGCAAGGCAGAGGGGAGGTGTTTCCTTAAAAGTCTCACTAAAATGCAGAAATCCTTCCTCGGCCATATGTTCAAAAGATGTGTCCTTTACAGTTGAAGTGGCTGGCTTGTTGTGAGGAACCACTCTTCTGGACAGTTCCTAAAGAGAGGGGGCCTGAAAAGAGGACAGTATTTTTTTATTTGAAAATAGAACTCGGATAAAATCTCTGGTTGGCAGTGGGATTATTTTGAAATCTCTTCGACATTACGGTGGGGTTGTTTTAGAATCTCATAGTTTGTCATTGTGGTTACTTCAAGCCCTCATGGAATGACAATGACTTTATTTACAAAAACTCACGGAAATACAGGGCTGTGGTTTCATGTCATTGTGAAAGGAAGGTGTGATAATCGGAATTAGAAAGTTGAACCGATTTTAATGTCACTGTGAAAGGAAGGCTTAAGATAGACCTCAACACAGTGTGGTTGTGTTTTTTTTAAACCTCAATGGGCATCAGTGGGTTTGGTTTAAAATTTCACGACGTGAAAGAAGGTTTGGTTTAAATCAGAGATGCCCAAGTTTGGGACCACAATGCAGGATAAAACAGGAGTTTATAAACTGTTCCCATTTAATGAACTGTATCCGCAAAGATCACACAGGGAGCTCTGGAACATCTGTCATGGCTTGGGCCCTCGTGGACCAACATTGTTTTACAATCTCACAGGGGAATAACAAGATTCATTTAAAAAAAAAAAAAAAAAAACGGTAGAGAGTTTGGTTAAAATCTCGAAGGATGACAGTAGGGTCCGAGTGAGCTCAGTCTGCTGGTGCAACCGGTCAGTGACGTAACGATAAATGAGGGGGCCCCCCTGCAAGGTACGTGGAGGGGTCCCCGGACTCTATCAGGAGCTCCCTGGCCGAAGTGCAGTGGTGAGGGCGCCCCATGGAGCGTGGGGGCCCTCCCACACTGTGGGGGATGCGGGGGCCTGTGTTACGCTCCTGCGACCGGTTAAACATATCAATGTGCCGGCGGAGTTGGTTTCAAGCATCCAAGTGCGATGCAGGGGGCAAGTGAATGTGGATCATGCACCAGGCCTCAAGGCGCTATTACTGCAGTTATAACATGCAATAAAACTACATTCTTCAGCCGCAAACACATTTCACATATAAATATTTAATGTATATGTCCGGCTTTAATCCTCCATGCTTACATGCTCAGAGGAGGTAAAAGCGAAGCAATTCTTAACCCCAATAGCAGACTTTGTGTAATACATTTGAAAAATTCAACAACCACTCTTCTGAACTGGTCCACGAGACGCAAGTTTAAGCTATTGGCATTGTAAATGACAAAGCATTTTATTTATGTTTTAAAAATCAAAACATATATAAAAGGTTTTGTCATTTACAATGCCAATAGCTCAAACTCGCATAAATGCGAGACCTATTGCATTGCAAATGCTTGTCCTTGGGTGGCTCTGTGGACAACGAAGGGTGGCTTTAGTGCTGGTGGCGCCCTGTGCGACAATATTTGTTGGCGCCGCCCCAATGACCACCTCCACCACGGATTCTCTCACTAGCACCCTTTAACAGTGACCAAGTCTCCATAACCACACCCTCTCAGATGCATTGAATTAGTTATACAGCACCACTCATACCAGTGTAGGGTGTCCGAGCACTTTACATCACACATACATTACACAGAGACAATCAATCATACGTGTGTAAATCAGTGTATAGGAAATGTTACATAAGCCAAAGGACTAAACGTGTAAGACTCACATGTCATCCATACTGGTAGGCAGTATAGTTTAAGAGTGCTTGGTGTGGAGAAGCACAAACTCAGAGTCGAAAAAGAAACATCATAGTTGGGAGTTTTCTTTAATAATAAGAATCGATTTCTAGCCAAATTAACCCTTTTGCAACATTAATCAATGTTCTAATAATGTATACTCTGCAGTGTGTATGCAGTTCTAGGATGAAAGTTAATAGCTCACTATTCTTTATTAGGACTTTAAGTTATAAATTGCAAGTAACAAAAGGATTTCTCTTTTGAAAGCAGTAACCTATGTTTACATCATACGCACTCTGTAATCTACTGGGTACACCTCAACTATACAAAATGCTGATCTCTCTCCAGGAAGGACATTAATCACACAAGCTATCTTGACATTTATGTGAGGCCTGGTAATTGCCGGGGGAAAGAAACGCTGCAGCAGGTGCTTCAAAAGCATAATAAACTTTCAAACACGGCGCCCCCAGGAAGCCAGCACCCGGTGCGGTGGCACCGGTCGCACCGCCCTAAAGCCGGCCCTGCCTTGAACATTGCCCTTCTAGCAGTAGAGCGATTGCACTACTGGAGTTGTGCGTTCTCCTGGCTGGAGAGTGCGCCACCAGTGTAGAGAGAGCAGCAGTTAGCCCAGTTAAAGGAATATCCTGCATTACCTCCTCGTTAGTCTTCCTCGCCACATGACTAACAAAGTGAGCTTCAGCTCCACACCAGAACCCTCCAAAGCAAAAAAAGTCAGCCTCCCATGCCTCCCATCCCTTCCCAATATGGCCGACCCAGAACACCCATGACCTCTATAAGAGGCGAGCCGGCCCAACCCATCAGCCTGTTTTTTTTTTCTGCGCTGCAGATTCTCCAGAGCGTCTGATCAGGTAAATTGGGCTGAGGTCCTGCTCAAGCAGGTCCCGGTGCCCTGGGGGGAAAGCCCTGCTCCAGCGGCCTCGCTCTCTGGTTCCCCTACCTTCTAGCCCTCACACTGTCCCTTTGGGTTTGCCGCTCTGCTCTAGCGGGCTTCTGGTGCTTGCGGGCTCTTGGGAGTTTTTGCCCTGCGCCCTCCCCATTCCTTGCTTTGTGCCCTGCTTTAGCGGGCTTTGTTTTGGGCCCTGCTGTCACGGAGTCGCTGTGGCCTACTGGTTAGGGCCTGTGACTTTTACTCTCATGGTTATAGGTACGGCTGACGGGATTCCTCGCTGGAGGGCCTCCCTGCATCTCATGCCTCGCGGGGCTTCCTGATAACCTACGACCGGCTTTTAAGCATGTGTGTCGCCTTGACCGGCCTGCCCGTCGGGTTTCTTTCCCCGGCGTGCTCTACCCTGGCCCGTCTCTGTTGGTTGTGGCGGAGTTGCTGCCTGCTATCGGGCTTGGATGCCCTGCGCTTACCCTCCCTTTGCTTTTCGCTGCTTGCGATCAAAACTCCTTGGGGAGAGGAGGTGGCCTGACGCTAGGAGGATCCACCTCACTCCCATGGAACCGGGTCCTCTCCACCTGTGGGCCTCCGTCCGTTCTTACGGCCGCACCCCCGTGTCCCGGTCTCCCCCATACTGATTCACGTGTTCGTTTGTCCGGGGCGGCTGTCCCGGGCTGGGCTTACCTTCGGGTGCAGGGGCTGGTGCTTCCTCGGCGCTCCGGGGTCTGCTCGGGGGTTTCGCGGGGGTCTGCGACTCCATTGGCTGGGACTGGGCTGCTGCCTTCTCCTCCTGGTTTCCGGCGGGCGTTCTCTGGACCGCCTCCGAGGGGCGGGGCCTAGCTCCCCTGGCTTCAGTCTCTGTGCGCGCTCGGGGCTGTTTTCATCGGGTGTGGCGGGTCCGGCTGCCGGGCTGCCTCCTTTGCGCTGCTGTGGTGGTGTGCAGGGGCCCACGGTTCCATTGTTGTTCGGGTCGTGGTGGCCCTGTGTTGGATGGCGGGTACACTTCCTCTGGTGAGTGTTCTGTGTTGGTTCCTCATTTCCCTCCGGGGTTTCCGGTTGCCTTTTTGGTCATTGTGTGGCGCTCGTCCTCTTGTGGTTCAGGGCATTTCGCTGCTTCTCCCTGGGCTGGTGTGCTGCGCTTTGTTGCTTTCGGGTCCAGTTCGCGCTGTTTGACATTGCTGGCCAGAGTGGTTCTCTGCTCTTTTTTGTACTATGACTGAGCCTCGTTCTTTTCTTGAGTAGTAGTCGCTCTGGCCTCATGGTTGCCATGTTCGACTCCTACTCTGTAGATTAGGTGTTCGGTCCCTGGTCTTTCATTGTCACTGTTTGCTCTCTCTAAACGGTGGCCTGTGGTGTTTCCTTCAGTATGGTTGGGAAGGGTTTTCTGGCTGCGTTGGACGTCCTTGTGGCTGTGTGCCTAGGTTCGCCTGTCGGCGCCGGCGCTTGACGTTCCGTGTCTCTGACACTTCTCTTCTTTCAAATGGTTGAGGTCTTAGCCTCTTCTTCTGATGATTAGGTGTTCAATCCTGGGTTTCTCAATTGAACTGGGTGCTCACTTAACGGTGTAGGCAATAAAATTCCTGTTTGGTTTGGGTTGCTGTGGTTTTCTGTTGCAGCGTCTCTCTGGCCTACTTGGTGGGGTCTTTGGCTCTTACTCTGTGGATGGGGTGTTCAATCCCTGGTCTTTCATTGTCACTGTTTGCCCGGTCTACAGTGTAGGGGTTGGTATTCCCTTGCGACCGGGAGGCTGACTTTTTTTGCTTTGGAGGGTTCTGGTGTGGAGCTGAAGCTCACTTTGTTAGTCATGTGGCGAGGAAGACTATACTCGGAGTAATGAAGATTACCGGTGAGTAATCAGGGCATTACACTCGAGTCCTTACCTCTCACATACTGTGTTTGCCCTGGATTGGGTGACATCTCGTCACCCTGCACCTCGCCTGCTCCTTGGCAGGGGACGCACACAGTCGAAACCAGTCTTCGGTTGCAGGTTAAGTGGCTATTTTCATGAGTGCCACGTCGAGCACCTGCAGGATGGCAGTCTGTGTATAAGTAGATAATTAAAAAAGCAGAACATATCCAATGAAAAACAAGATCCGATTTGAAGAGATTACCAGCTTTCCAGAGCCCACGCCTCTCTTCTCTTACTTTACTGATTGACCTGTCTGTGGGGGCACGATGCGTTTTCCAGGAGCCCATCACTTCCTGGAGAGCAATATTTTGGTTCAGGTTGCGACAGCGCAGGAGAAAGTTGGGAAAATGCCAGCAAGAGTCTTCAGTGGGTCTACACACACTTATGGTTGTTTAGAGACACGGGGTCTGTGCCTTTGTTTATAGCATCGGGAGCAGCCGGGTTTCAATGTTTGTAATAGGCTGCCCCCCTCAGTACACATCTATTTATTCATCCCTGCCGGGATGCCCAGACCCACAGAGAAGATATAAAGAATACAGTGAGACAGTATTTGCAATGCTATAGCCCTTGCATTTAAATGAAAGACCTATGGCATCGCAAACAAGCGGCCGCCATTGTGCCGGCTGCTGAGAAAGTGCAAGCAGGCATCGCAAGCTGAATGTAAGCAAAGCATGTGGTGTGGCGAACGTAGGAAAAACAAAATAAATAAAATAGTACACCTACCGTGTAACAACCAAGGAAAGGGCCCAGTAGCCATGGTAGGTTACAAACGAAGACATGGCCGTACTAAGGAGAGACTAACAATCCTATTTAGGAATCAGAAGACATTTAGGAAGCACAAAGACACAAGCCAATGAAGAACATGGGTGGGAGAGTGAGTGGTGCTTCTCTCCTGTACTGAACTACAACAGATCATCCCCAGAGCAGCGCTTGTGTGCTTGCTTAGGCTCAACCTAAAAACAACATGACTTTCTTTAACTATGAGCAACCACTGTTAGGGTCTAACTTACAAACGTTATGTGATAACCTGCAAGATGAAATTAACACAGAACAAACAGAATCACAGTTTAGCAGGTTTGAAAAGCAAAAAACATTGGCAAATTCGATTGGTCTCTCCTTTTTAAGACAAAAATATGTGATTTTTATTAGGCATTTCTGTGACATTCGTTAGCAACTGCAATATGTGGCATTTAACACCCCATAGGAGCGATAAACATCAGTACCAAGATAAAATTACAGATCAATCTACAGTGAGCAACAGGCAAGTGTCTCCCTGTGTTGCATGAAGTGGTCATGTGGGAACTAGGAAGGTATAACCTGGGTTTAACTGGTTGGCATGACATAGGCGTTATAAAACTGATCTTGTCGGGATAGCACTAACCGAGGGGAGGACCAGGGGGGAAGCAGGCACCAGGGAGCTGTGCAGGTGTCATGGTGCTAGCCATGACGGAGGGTAAGCAGGGATGGGTTCCATTTAGGAGTCTTGTGTGGTAACCAAGAGCACATCTGAGTGGTGTGTGGGTGCAGGAGGTAGGGTAGTGGTATAGTATCAATTATCAGTAGGGTCATGGGCTTACGGTGGGCGGGAGTCCTCCTTGATGATGTTCTGGAGGTGGATCAGCATGGCCATTGATATGGGATGTTTACAGAGGCCTCTTGCCGGGTCACCATGCTTTTGACTTCTGCCCTGTGGGCCAGTGTAGGTTGCCATGAAGTTGACAATAGGGGTTATGGCACATGCCACTTTAATGTTGTAGCTCTTTTCATGAGGAGGATTGTTAAGTCAGTGAACCGGAATACCACTGTTAGACCTGTCAACCTTAGGGTGCTCTTCCCCCAAATATTTTGCCTTCACCCCTCCTATTTGTTGGAATTCACTTTTGATGGCCTTATTACTCTGCACTTTACCACTGCTAACCAGTTCTAAAGTGCTTGTGCTCACTCCCCTAAACAGGATTAAATTTGCTAACACCCAATTGACATATTTTGTTTACTTATAAATCCCTAGCAAAGTGGTACTGGGTCATGGGCCCATTGTTGTAAATGACAAAGTAGACTCCTGGCAAAAAGTTTGCCAGAAATATCCAACAATGCTATCGGACCCTTCTTGTACAACGGTACAAAAATGCTACCCTTTCAAGATGAGAGGACTTTTCCAGAACAATAACAGTGTTTGAATAACGGGCCGAGGAAGGGTCGCTATACTGCAACCTCCTTTTTAGGTCTCGCCTGACCCAGCGCATGCGCTGGTCTGGCGAGACTTATTGAGAGGGCTCCAAAAAGTGCTACCAGGCCAGCCTAGAGCTACAGTGCATGTGCGCGGGTGCGCGCGCCGCACTTTATCGTGATTACTTTCACTTTCGCAGCCGCACGGCCGCTTTGATGTTTGATCGCGATCACTTTCGCGGTCGCACGGCCGCTTGGCATAGCCAATAGGTCTCGCTTTTGGGACCTTATAAGTATTTAGTTATGCAACTGTTGCATGGCTAAACACTTATAAGGTCCCAAAGGCGAGACCTATTGGCTATGCCAATGCTTGTTAATAACTGCAATGGGAATATCATCAAGTCCCAGGGAGCCAGATAATCTAACATTCTTTAACAACCTCACATTTTTGCCTGCTGAAGGAGCACCATACAAGGTGCACATCACTTCATACACACATAGCACGACAGGGACATCAACCTCAGTGTTACTCGAGTACAACTGAGAGATGTATTACACCCAGAATTTTCTGTAATAGGAATTGCCTGCGCCTTAACCCTGGTATAACAATATTCAGCAATCAATCACCAGTACTTCCTAGTATCCCCAAAGCTTGTGGCCTTTCTTAGATTGATCCATCTTACATCACTTCCCTCCTACATTCTTCGAGTTTACAATGACATCTTATCCTCTTAAGGCAGTCAATTTCCTGCTGTCGAACCAGGGAGAACCACAAGTACTGTTTTCTTTTCAGGAAATGTACTTCCTGATTAATGCCTTTGATGAGAAATTGCACCTTTGGACGTTGACTCAATTTATGGAAGTCATCCATATGGGACTTATAGAAAGAGACAGGATCATCCCATGGAGATCCCTTCGGGCCAGCAAAAACTCCATTAATCCTACCACTTAAGGATGCAATATTCATGGGCGTCCAGAAGGTGCGACAATTTGACTTTTTAAAGCCAATCTTACCCAAACAAGGGTTCCCAGGAACTAATTTCTGAAGATCAAAGGCCACTGAAATACCAACTAAACTGTGACCACTCATGTCAGTAAGAAATTCAGTAAGTTTCTCAAAAGCCCAAAACATTTGAAAAGAAGCTATTGTATAATCAAGTAGACTCTGTGCAGAAGTTGAATCAAAATGAACGAGGCAACTTTGCCCACAGGAGATCTTCCATTTAATATAATCGAATCATATTTTTCAAGAGCTTTGATTAACAGAAGCTAGCTCATATCCGTTCTAATTTTATCTAGGAGCAAAATCTCTGCAATAGACCAAACTTCCTCTTTTTAACATTACCAAAAGTAGAAGAAGAAGAATTAGACACCTTTCAATTTAAGTCACCCATGATAATAACTAGGCAACAATCTCCAATAATACTAGTATCATGTACATAAGCAAAGAGTGAACTCAACAGGAAATCAAATGGTTTCCAAGGTTGAAAATAGATTTTCACTAATCAGAAAAAAGAAGGACAGCCACACACATCTGAAAAAGTCAATTTCAAGCAAAGACAAAAATTTGAAGCATGTGTATAAACTACGTGTTCCACTTAACCATATTCTTAAGTAGAATTGCCATCCCCACTAGCATGACCTCTTTCAGAATACCTTGCATTACAAGAAAATGCAAACTAACCACTACTAGTAAGCTCTACACATGACCAGTTTTCTTTAAGCATATAATGAAAGGATTAAGAGACTTTAGGAATTAAAATTGTGTCTCTTCATGACCCAACCCGACCATATTCCTTGACAGAAGTAGCCAACTCAAGCTACCTCAGCATTAATTTGCAGAATTCGGGCACTACTCCGAGGAGAGAGTAGAGTTCCTGAATTCCGCCTTCTCGGGCACAAAACACAGCTTTTTTTCTGTTTGCTTGCTCACGATAAACTTGGGTTGCTAATGAGCATGTGCAATACTTTGCACTTGCTTGCATGGCTTCCAGCCGCGAGGGCGCCAATAGAGTCCCGATCATGATTGCATCACTTGAGCAGGTTTTAAGCTCGAGAAGACAGACTTTTTGAGAAGATTATCTTCTCCAACCAGCTATTTGACTTGTGTTTTTTGTGCAAGAAGACTTTTTAAAACTTTCTTTTACAACAGGAAGTGCACCAGAGACTCCAACTTCCTGGTCTTGTCCAGCAGGCTCCTCCCAGTGCTTTCTCCATCTCCTGGCCCTTTTTCATTTGGATTTGGAGCTGGAAGGATCACTCTCCTTGTGTGCTGCATCTATACCATTGGATTTAGGGACTTTGTTTTTGAGATTTCACAAGTAAGTTCAAAAACTGTTGTATAAGGGTTTTGTTTGTTTCATTGTTGGCATGCCCCAGGATTATTTTTTACTTTTATTTGTTATTAAACATTTATTATGGTGGGTGGCCTGCAGTTTCAGTAGGGGCCTAGTTACTTTTTGTTGCATGTAATTTTTCTTCTTTTGCAAAGGAAAAATGTTGCACGGTTTATTATATTTTCTCCATAGTTTTTTAATAAATTGGCAATATTCATTCAATTCACTGTGTGACCTAGTCTGCCTATGGGCCTTCCAGCAAGTAGGACCAGTACTGGCCGTGAGTGCATAAAACATCTGTTTCTGTAGTGTCCGTTGTGCTGAAACATCATTTCGGCCATGGATGTAATTGGGTTAAATAAAAAAAAATGTTTTTTGAGGGTAATGCACATTTTTTTCTGCAAACAGTGTATACGTGAGGTCATATATATGATGCCTTTGGAGGATGTGTGGTGTTGTAAAAACCTTTATCTCAGTTAATTTTCGTTTTTGGCATTGCTGAATTAATGTTGTTTTCTCCGGTGTTGCTAATTACAATGCCTCCTTTCTTTGTCTGGCCAGTGTATGAGTATGTTTTCCATAGGCCAACATTTGTCTTTGTTCTCTATGCCATGTGGCCAGGGGCCACTTTTTTGTATAGTCGGTGTCCATAGGCTTGTATCGGTTCTTTGTTTTCCATGCTTCCTTCTTGCTGTTGTTTGATCATGTGGCTGGTGACCATTTTATGTAGGCAGCCAGTGTGCTTTTGCCATAGGCCTGCATGTTTATCCTTGTTTTCCATGCCTGCTGTTTGTTGTTTGACAATGTGTCTGATGGCCATTTTTTGCAGCCAACCAGTGTGCTTTTGCCACAGGCCTGCATGGGTTCTTTACTCACCATGCCTCCTGCTTGTGTTTTGTTCACGTGGCTGGCGGACATTTTCTGAGGCCAACCAGTGTGCTTTTGTCGCTGGCCTGCTTGTGTTCTTTGTTTTCCATTCCTCCTGCTTGTTATTTTATTTGACCATGTGGCTGGTGGGCATTTTGTGTAGCCAGTCAGTGTGCTTTTGCCATAGGCCTGCATGTATTCTTTGCTGTGGCCATGCTTCCTTGCTGGTTGTTGTTGTTTGACCATGTGACTGGCAGCCATTTTGCATAGCCAGCCACTGTGCTTTTGACATATACCTGCATGTCTTCTGAGTTCCCCATGCCTTCTTGCTCAGTGTTGTTGTTGACCGTGTGGCACTGGTTGGCAGCCATTTTGTGAGTCCAGCCAGAGTGCCTTTGCCATAGGCTTGCATGCTTGGATGAGATATATGTTTAATAGTGTGCTTGAGAATCATTGTAGTATGTATCTAAGGATATGATTTTGATGAATAGTGCTTAAATATGACATGTATTTTTATTTTTTATTTTTTTATTTTGCACCTCCAATAGGTTTTATTCTCATCCTGTCACGTAAACCTCAGCAATCATTGATTTTTTGTAATTATACATTTTCTGTTATCTTTGTAATTTTTTTGTTTTTTTCATTTCTTTTTTATTCTTTATTTACATTTTTTTAATTGCACTTATTAAAATTTTTATTAGAATTTTCATTTTGTTTAATTTTATTTGTTATTAGAATTTTCTTAATTACAATATTTTGAATGTTATTTTTAGACATTGTGTATGTAATTTGATTTCTGAATTTTAATTGTAATTTTTTTATTGTAACTTTTTTATTCTAAATAATTTGTTACAGTTTTACCTCGGTTGATCCATCCATCCATCCATCCATCCATCCATCCATCCATCCATCCATCCATCCACACACAACCGCATTGAGTTCTTTAGTTATATAATTACTCCTGTACACCCTGCCTGCTTTAGAGTAAATATATCAGCATCATTAATGCGTGTAATGATGATGATAATACCATTTCACCCTAACCTCCATTTTTTAAACTATTACTATTCCATTTACACATTCAGTTCCCTGACTGCCCCAGGTCTCTCCTTTAGAATCTAAGGACATAAAGGAAAGAGCTCTATCATTCTGTATATTGTGTGTTATTCTGAAGGGGAATTACGGTATGGTGGCGTGGTTTGACTTTTAAGTGGATATTATTACCGAAACACAACCACACTAATATCGCTTTTGTCTGTACTAATACAAAACACAAACAATGCCATGTTTCACACTAAATGTTTTTCTCGCTTGTTTTCTTTTAGGTGCACAAGAAAAAAGACATCCCCGGCAGTACTACCAAACAGAAGGCCTGTGCAGTCACATGTCAGTCTTCTAATCTTTTCCGCTTGTGCAACTTAGTGCCACTGCCACCTGAGAGCTATAAGATGGCCCCAAAGAAAGTTGCTGCAAAGAAAGTGCTCACATTGAGAAAAAGCAGCTTTCCACCAGTGGCGTGTCGGTTGAAACCTTTTTCAGTCAATGTATGCCTGCTGCACCGGCCTCCAGGGAGCATTCTGGGAGCAGTACTCCTGCATCAGCAGCACCACCTCAACCTAAGCTCAGGACTATGTCTGCCAGTGAGGCAGCCACTGCAATCATGGCGATGCCGACTTGCAGTGATGTTGAATTGGATTTGTCCCTTTCGCAAAGTAGTATGCAAATATTTCAAGAAACAGAGCAAAGTGTACAGCAGCGGCAGCCAGTAATAGTACATTTTCCTGATGTTGGAGCAGAACAGGAGGCTGAGCTTACTTTTGAGCAAGGACCTCCTCTATTAGAATCACTGGATCAGGGAAAAGGAAGGTTACTACTCCACCTTCTTCTCCAAGCTCCCACTTCTGATGATGATGATAGGGACATGGAGAAGACCCCGACAGAGTCAAGAAGACAACAGGAGAGACAAGGTAAAAGAAAAGTTGCCAAAAGACTTAGACTTATAGAAGGGGATGATGATGAGGATGATGACAAAGAGACAGTCATTCTGTGAGGTGACTCAAAGGAGTCCGACAATGCTATTCAACCTGCTCCGAGGGATGTGGCACAGGTAGTACCGCCAGCTCCCACATTTGCAAAGCCTCAGCTGAAACCTGCAGCAACCCCTACCTCAGGAGAAGCAGAGAGGCAATCCATGACATGCCCACCTTCTTCCAGTTCTGTTTCAGACATTGGCACAGCAAAAAAGTACTTCTACCCAGTTTGGGGCTTTTTTATGGTTAGCACATAGGGAGAGCACATTGTAGTATGTAGCATTTGCAACGTCTACGTTAGTCGAGGTAAGCCTGGTTCACATTATGGTACTGGAAGCCAAATGACCCATTTGAAAAAATACCATGCAATCTGGTGGGAGGAGCCCCTTAAAAAATTGCTCAACACAATTGTGGTGGTCAGGAGAGCTGGGGAACGTCAGTTACAAGATCAATCTCATTGGGAGGTGATCACTGATTCACTATGGTGACAGGAGGACAATCTGCAATGGCTTCTTAATTAATCAGCTAAAGCGACCGCCAATGATGAGTATGATTAGGTAGTGATGAGAACCTCCCCAGAAACTAGAAACTGGATCACCTAATATTAATATTCTTAAAGTAAACTAAATGTAACTTACCTCTCTATGTGAACTGCTATTCAGAATTTGTTTTTAGCATTGTAAAAACACAACTAAATGAATACTCACCAAATCCCGGAATCTCGACAAACCGCAGGCCAAGCAGCTTCTGCTCCAGTCAAGAATATCCGCCAGCGGTGCGCCATCTGCTGGATGGAGTGCCGAACCTGGTTGGTGCGCCGGACGAACCGGTGCACCTTCCTCAGAGCAGCCATCACTCCCGCAGTGGGTATCCATTGCCGGGCCTGCCACCTGCTACAAGCATTGAGGGGCAGTGGCGCTGCAAAAAAAAAACGAGTGCTGCCACCTCTTCGTGGCTGAAGATTGCCGAGGGTTGCATTAGAAAAGAAATAAACAAGAAAAGGAAAGAGAGGATAAATATGGAAGTAAGGGGAAAAATAACCAAAATACAAAAAGTCAAGAAAAACACCACAAAAATTACAAAAAAATTAAAATACACAAAGAAACACAATTATATAATGAATAGAAACAAGGATTAGGTAAGTTTGATAGGGGGAGGATTAAAGAGATTAAAGAGAGCTTGAAAATTAGGCTCAGCACCGTAAAGAGATTAGTATAAAAAAAGATTTTTTGCCACTCCGCGGAGTTTCCCATAGCGCAATTCTGCGAACTCCACTCGGGTCTACTTAAGAGCTCATTATTCATGGATGAAGGGCAGGCATTGTTCAAAATACCACCACCCAACTCCACCGTGAAAGATCATCCTCAGACTCCACACCATGGGGATCCGGTACAGGACACTGCAAAATGTTAATTACTCATCCCTCTTGCCCCAATAACTTGACTATGTCTTTGGGATTCCCTTGTATAGAATCAAATCTAGCCCCACTGCATTTACCACCATTGACTTGGTTAGGTGGTTGAAACAGCTGTTCCAAATGCTCAACACAAGGGACAACATCAATGCCTTTCTTTAGGAAGAAATCAAATTTTTGCATGACCAGATTTCCAATAACCAAAGAGCCATAGGTAATTCTAGAATAAGGAGTCAAGGCTTATAAGTGAATAGTCACATTCATGATGTCACCCCTTTCCACCAACGTTAGAGTTTCATTCTCCAAGAATTCCAAATGTAGCTTCTATTCTCCGGCGGAGACTCGTTATCGAATATCAAAATGAAATCCAAAACAGTTAACAAGGACTTCTGCTGCACAAACATACTTTGTAAGTGACCTAGCGGGAGCTCCCATACAGGTTCTGTTAGAGTCGGGGATCTCTGGTTGGCGCAAGGTTGCCCTTGTGTCAAGCAGGAACCCTCTCCTCCACGTCAGGGCGCAGGATAACCCCTCGCGAATGACCCTTGCTCACCCTCTAGGTGCGTGGCGTGAGCAGCCAAGGCGATTCCTCAGGCGTTGTTGGTTAAGCACTTACAATCATACACACAGTAAATACATCAATCCCCCCAGAAACGGACACCAGACTTGGATATATATAAAAATACGCGTCTTTATGTAAAAATAGGTATATATATCTCAGCAGACTTATCACAAGACCAATAACGTTTTCGCTATGCCACCAGGTTGTACAGCGGGCAAATGTTCGTTGTTCGTAGCTTCAAATGGATACTTGGTAGTCTCTTGCAAATGTTACTTGTAGTTTCCAGTACTCACAGAGATCGACTCCTGCGAACGGGGAAATAAGGCGGTGCGGGCCCCGAGCCCGATACTGGAACTTCTTTCGTGATGTGGAGAGTCGGCACAGGTCGGTGCGACTCTCAGCTTGGGAAGTGTTCTTGGGTCCTCAATCAGCAGGTGTGGGCACGTAGGCAGGCGCGGCCAGCGACCCTTTAGCACGGCGGTGCAGGAGGGTCTCCACAGCGGGGGCGGCGCGGCCTGAGATGTCCGGGGATAGCGAAGCGGGGTCACAGGGCACAGTCAGTGCAGCTGGATGACCCGGCGTAGATCACAGTCGTCGGACGGCTTCCGGCGGGAGGGGTGATAGCACGTTCAGCGCGCTCCAATGGCAGGCGGTGACAGGGGTGCAGGCGGCCTAGCCCGGGGACAGAGAGCGGCTCCGGACGGAGCGGGGCTCTCACGGGGTTGCGGCAGGCGAGCTCCTGAGTGTCACGGCCCTAGGAGGGGCGATGAGGGGCGCAGTCTCTTTTCCAGCGGGATGCACACACGGCTCGAATTGGAGGACGAGCAAGAAGCACAGAGAACCCACTGTTCCTGGGGTTCAGTTCAGGGGGCAAGCTCAGATCAAGCCCTTGGAGAATGTTCAAGCACAAAGTAGCAAAGTCTTTTCAATAGTCTCTTCCTCTCCTTTCTCAGCAAGGCAGGCAGCAGGCCAGCTCCTCCAGCGTCTCCTTCTCCTTCTAGTCGGGCAGAGGTTCTTTGTGGTAAACAGGATTCTGATTTCTTAGGAGCCAGGCTCCTACTTTTATACCATGATTCTTTTGTTCTTTAGCGCCAGGGGGCCTGGGCCTGGCTCAGTCCAGTTCTGGAGCACTTTGTTATGGTGACTCTGCTCTTTCCTTTCAGCAGCAGGGCAGAGTCATCAGCCGCTCCACAGGGGGCGGCGCCGGCTTTGTGGTGGCAGAGCACAGGTCTATTCAAGAGTCAAGGTGTGCTCCTCCCACCCATCCAGGTGTCACCTCTCTACCCACCACCTGGCAGCCAACCTGTCTCTGGGGATTCCCCAACCCTGCTCCTCACTGTTGCTAGGCAGAACACACACACACAGCAGAGGCGGACTGAGATGGTCAGGTCAGTAAATACTAACTTTCTAAAAGTAGTATTTACAAACCCAGGATATTAAAATAAACTTGGCTACAAGAAGTATTTTATTATTCTGAGTTCAGGCATACTAAACTTGACATTCTACCATGCTCTATGAGTCCACTGGGGTCACAGCGTTGGCGTGATCCCAGCAGCCCATTCTGGCCTATGGAGAGCAGGTAGCCTTCAATAGTGAAAAACGAAAATGGCTGTAATTCACTACTAAGACATGCCACACACATCAGGGCATGTCCTACCTTATGCCTACAATGCACCCTGCCCTTGGGCCTACCAGAGGGGTGGCTAATATGTAGGTAAGGGAAGGTTTAGGGACTGGCAAGTGGGGGCACTTGCGCAGTCAGCGCGACGGTCCCAGACCGCGCACAGGGTCTGCGGTGGCAGACCCTAGACACATTTTACAAGGCTGCTTTCTGTGGGTGGCGCAACCAGAGCTGCAGGCCCACTAGCAGCATTGGCATTCACAAGCCCAGGCACTCCTGGTGCACTTTACTGGGGACTGACAGTAAATCCAATAAGCCAAACATGGACACCAATCAATGTATACATTTTACCATAGGGAGAGCATATGCACCTTAGCACTGGTCAGCAGTGGTAAGGTGCCCAGAGTCATAAAACAGCCAACAACAGGTCAGAAAAAATACAGGAGGAAGGCAAAAAGTTTAGGGATGACCCTGCAAAAAGGGCCAAGTCCAACACAACCCCCTTCCAGCCAAAACGCAGGGTAGACCAATCACAACCGTGATGGTCTTCCCTGCTTGGGGCGATAGAACAAGGACCTGGCCCGCAACTGCAGGGGCAGACTCCATTTCTACGCCAATCTGAACCTATGGGACTCCCTCTGTCCATACTCTCAGGGCCCACCAAGCCAATCCATGGGGAACCCTTCTCCTCACCTGTGGACACCACCTGTGCAGCACCTAACCTTAACTGGCCCACAGGTGTGTCCCAACAGACAGACAACAAAATGCTACAGTGGCCACTGACAGTAGTCAGGGATGAGACCCAGGCCGTATGCCTCTCAGGGCTCTCAATCCTCTGTGGCGCCAGGGAGCGGGGGGCAGTAGCCCCAGGTGCTTGGCACCCTTTGTCCATCCTCCCCCTTGACAGGTCAGGTATGACATCCTGGCACTGACCCACCAGCCCCAGGACTGTACCCGGCGGCTGGACCCCAGACTGGGGTGGCCTCTCCCACACCCGGTCCTTCTCCTTGGGGCTCTGTACCCTCCCACCTGGAGTGGTACCCCCTTCCAGAATTGCCAGGGCACCTGGGGCAGGTGTCCTGCGCAATTCGCCTACCAGTTCAGGTGTTCTATCCTGCAACTGGGCGTCCAGGTCAGGGGGGACACCCTGAACCTGGCCCTCCGACCTAGGGTCTAAACCCTTCAGTTGAGCCGGGGTCAGAGGCGAGGACTCCCTCCCTCTGCACCCCCTTCCAGAGTACTGCCCACTCCCAACTGGCGTGGTACCCCCAGAAGAAACATGGGTCAGGACACTGATTACAGTAGTCCCACCCTCCAGGTCAGACAATACCTGAACCTGGCTTCCCAACCCTGGGACCAACCCATGCGGTTGAACGCTCGCCTGGCGCACCAGGACTTCCCGGGGAGCACGCATGCCCCCCCTGCGGGTGACACATAACTCATGTGTCGTGTGACAGTCTGCCTGGTGCTGATTTCCCGACCCCTGTCCATCTGACAGTGCCTGAAGATCCCCCAGGACAGAAGTGGTGTCACCATGGTCACTCACGGGAGACGCAGCCCTTCTGGCTGGCCCCTGACCCACTGGTTCTTCCACTGGGGACTCTTTCCCCCTCTCACCCCTCAATCTGGACTTCTGCACCCTCCCAACTGGAGCGGTACTGCCAGACACCAGAACTGATGGAGGCCTGCTTACAGACACTCCCAGCTCACCAGACACTAGGGGATCCCCCTCAACGTGCGGCCCATCAGGACAGCCTAGGCTCCCCGCCTGGTGTTCCCTTAAAGAACCATCCAGGCTCTGAGACTGGGTTTCGGGCACCTGGGGGCACGCAGCCCCACACTCACTCCTTCTCCACTGAGACAGGACGTGAGCCCCTACACCCCTCCCACTACCATGGGACCTAGCTGGGCTACTCTGCACCACTTCCACCACTCTGGGTTGGAAGATACCTGAGCCACTCCCCACAGGGTCACTCCCCAATGCCTCTCCAGACCCTCTGGAATCCACCAAAAGGTCTGCCTCCAATGTGAGTTCTCTGCGGTCAGAGAACTCACTCTCCAACAGGTGTTGGCATAGCTCTGGAAAACAGGGACTTACAATATGCTCTCCCACAATTGGATCACACAGCCCCCTAGCAGGGTTAACCAAACTATCCTTCACCTTACCATCCAGTGCCTCACACACGTACTCCACACCACTCTCCTGAGACTGGCAAGACAGTATCTGACTGTCTCTGTCCCACAACCCACACTCTTCTGGGCGGTCTTCACACTCACCCACCAGGACTTCAATTTTGGGGGAACCCCTCTCCCTGTACCTCTCAGCTAAAGTCAGTAGAGTGTCCCTCCCTCCCCTAGGACTATGAACCCCTGCGCCAGTTACCCTATTCCCTTCAGGGATACTGCGCACTACTGGAGCTACCTCATGCCCTTGAACCTCCTGGTGTATGTTAACCCCCTCCTTCAAGTCAGGCGCCACATCTCTGGGTGTGCGTACTACTCTCTCAGCACTGTAAAATTCAATATTGCTGCCACCAGAGGGAGAGCGGTCTAAACTCTTGATCTTGCGATCCAACTCCCTCATTTTTAGGTCATGATCCATTTGGCGTTGTTGTGCCTCCAAGGCCAACTTCTGCATCTCCATTTCCATTTGTCCTGCCAACTTTGCCATCTCCATGGCATGCGCCCTGTCTGCTGCCCTGTCTGCCAGCTCCTCTGGGGACAGGACTCTGCTGGGCTCCACAAGGTTGTCGGGTGGGACGATGTCCCCCGCATTCTGTGGGTCTCTTGACTCTTTCCAGGCTCTCAACGCCTTGAGGTACTGGTTCTTCTTCCTGAATCCAGTATGGGGAACTCTGAATTTTACACTGTAGCCTTTCAATTGCTCTACTGTGTATCCCTCCAGTCCCTCCCAATCCACCTCATCTATTCCAGAAATCACAGAGAGTGCTCTTCCAGCAGGGAGTGAGCCAGGCATGGCTGAAGCAATGGTCGATGTCTCAACAGTTCAAAAATGAAAACCTGTGGCTGCGTTACTTGGTCTGCTCTCACTATCTGGTGATTAATAATTCACTGTATGCAAATTACAAATGCAAATCCGAAATCCCACCGCTGCCACCAATGTTAGAGTCGGGGATCTCTGGTTGGCGCAAGGTTGCCCTTGTGTCAAGCAGGAACCCTCTCCTCCACGTCAGGGCGCAGGATAACCCCTCGCGAATGACCCTTGCTCACCCTCTAGGTGCGTGGCGTGAGCAGCCAAGGCGATTCCTCAGGCGTTGTTGGTTAAGCACTTACAATCATACACACAGTAAATACATCAATCCCCCAGAAACGGACACCAGACTTGGATATATATAAAAATACGCGTCTTTATGTAAAAATAGGTATATATATCTCAGCAGACTTATCACAAGACCAATAACGTTTTCGCTATGCCACCAGGTTGTACAGCGGGCAAATGTTCGTTGTTCGTAGCTTCAAATGGATACTTGGTAGTCTCTTGCAAATGTTACTTGTAGTTTCCAGTACTCACAGAGATCGACTCCTGCGAACGGGGAAATAAGGCGGGGCGGGCCCCGAGCCCGATACTGGAACTTCTTTCGTGATGTGGAGAGTCGGCACAGGTCGGTGCGACTCTCAGCTTGGGAAGTGTTCTTGGGTCCTCAATCAGCAGGTGTGGGCACGTAGGCAGGCGCGGCCAGCGACCCTTTAGCACGGCGGTGCAGGAGGGTCTCCACAGCGGGGGCGGCGCGGCCTGAGATGTCCGGGGATAGCGAAGCGGGGTCACAGGGCACAGTCAGTGCAGCTGGATGACCCGGCGTAGATCACAGTCGTCGGACGGCTTCCGGCGGGAGGGGTGATAGCACGTTCAGCGCGCTCCAATGGCAGGCGGTGACAGGGGTGCAGGCGGCCTAGCCCGGGGACAGAGAGCGGCTCCGGACGGAGCGGGGCTCTCACGGGGTTGCGGCAGGCGAGCTCCTGAGTGTCACGGCCCTAGGAGGGGCGATGAGGGGCGCAGTCTCTTTTCCAGCGGGATGCACACACGGCTCGAATTGGAGGACGAGCAAGAAGCACAGAGAACCCACTGTTCCTGGGGTTCAGTTCAGGGGGCAAGCTCAGATCAAGCCCTTGGAGAATGTTCAAGCACAAAGTAGCAAAGTCTTTTCAATAGTCTCTTCCTCTCCTTTCTCAGCAAGGCAGGCAGCAGGCCAGCTCCTCCAGCGTCTCCTTCTCCTTCTAGTCGGGCAGAGGTTCTTTGTGGTAAACAGGATTCTGATTTCTTAGGAGCCAGGCTCCTACTTTTATACCATGATTCTTTTGTTCTTTAGCGCCAGGGGGCCTGGGCCTGGCTCAGTCCAGTTCTGGAGCACTTTGTTATGGTGACTCTGCTCTTTCCTTTCAGCAGCAGGGCAGAGTCATCAGCCGCTCCACAGGGGGCGGCGCCGGCTTTGTGGTGGCAGAGCACAGGTCTATTCAAGAGTCAAGGTGTGCTCCTCCCACCCATCCAGGTGTCACCTCTCTACCCACCACCTGGCAGCCAACCTGTCTCTGGGGATTCCCCAACCCTGCTCCTCACTGTTGCTAGGCAGAACACACACACACAGCAGAGGCGGACTGAGATGGTCAGGTCAGTAAATACTAACTTTCTAAAAGTAGTATTTACAAACCCAGGATATTAAAATAAACTTGGCTACAAGAAGTATTTTATTATTCTGAGTTCAGGCATACTAAACTTGACATTCTACCATGCTCTATGAGTCCACTGGGGTCACAGCGTTGGCGTGATCCCAGCAGCCCATTCTGGCCTATGGAGAGCAGGTAGCCTTCAATAGTGAAAAACGAAAATGGCTGTAATTCACTACTAAGACATGCCACACACATCAGGGCATGTCCTACCTTATGCCTACAATGCACCCTGCCCTTGGGCCTACCAGAGGGGTGGCTAATATGTAGGTAAGGGAAGGTTTAGGGACTGGCAAGTGGGGGCACTTGCGCAGTCAGCGCGACGGTCCCAGACCGCGCACAGGGTCTGCGGTGGCAGACCCTAGACACATTTTACAAGGCTGCTTTCTGTGGGTGGCGCAACCAGAGCTGCAGGCCCACTAGCAGCATTGGCATTCACAAGCCCAGGCACTCCTGGTGCACTTTACTGGGGACTGACAGTAAATCCAATAAGCCAAACATGGACACCAATCAATGTATACATTTTACCATAGGGAGAGCATATGCACCTTAGCACTGGTCAGCAGTGGTAAGGTGCCCAGAGTCATAAAACAGCCAACAACAGGTCAGAAAAAATACAGGAGGAAGGCAAAAAGTTTAGGGATGACCCTGCAAAAAGGGCCAAGTCCAACAGGTTCCCTAGCCCTCAGAGCAAAGGTTTTTCCCCATGATTAAACTGAAGACAGAGTTTAAGTAGCAGGAGCTAATGGGGTGCCATGCTCTTCATTTTTAATACTTAATGGGTAGGATACTTTGTACCCCTTATTAACTCTTCCTGGGAGGGAACTTTCCTCTGTAAGTAGTCTAACTGAGTTTCTAACAACCCCGGTGTGTCTCATCCCCTAAGCCTCCAGCTAGAATGTAAAAGATGTACTGGCTAACCCCCTCCCACTCCTAAAAGAGCAGGCAAGGCACACTGTGAAAACATCGAAGCACCCTTGGGGAGAGGAGGGAAGCGACAAGGGATCCAGCCAAAGCTGCCCCCACTCTCACTTCAACCCTGGAGAAGTCATCCTTCAGGAGAATCTGTTTTCGGGAGACTAGCCAAAGAACCACCTTCCAACAGCACTGTCGTTGACGCCACCTCCTGCAAACTAGTCCCATCACAGTTTTTGGAGAAATAAAATTTTTATGGTTTTCCGCTGAGGTATTCTTCTTATCTTTTTGTTTTTCCTTCTCTTTAAAACACTTGTCTGTCTTATTAGGGTAGGCTCAACCATACACTCCATCATTACACTATTAGACATGCTACTGGGCACTGACGTAGAGTTAGGCAATACAGCAGATGTACTAGCAATCAAAGACCCTACTTACGACCCTACTTCAGACTGAGGCACTAATTCATTTACCTTTTCAAGTTTTCAATAGCAGGAGGATATGGTCCAAGCCCTCTCGAAATCATTGAAGTCCCAGGTTCAACACTAACCCCCTTTGAGTATACGTAACTCAGGGCAAGGAAGACATAACTAAAAGTGGAGACACAGGAAGGCAAGAACCAGAAGCTTCCACCACTTCCGGAGAAACAAACATAGGCATTTTCAGAAAAAAGATAGACAAAGAAGATTGGGATTTGTAAAGATGCTGCTGGGAGTTTCTGTTAAGGCAGGTGGACTTCTTTATTTTCAGTTTTTAATTCAGAGTAGAAGGAATTAAACGCCCAGAATGTAGCTTCTTCAATGTCATTGTTTCTCAGATACCCCTCAAAACCCCTGAATCAGCACCCAAAATCTTCAAAAATTGCTCTTATCGGCCAGAAGATTCCTCATGTGCACTGTTAATACGTTGGTTACAGGGCACAGAGAGCACAAACAGTGCTAACATTGAAAAGCACTGATTCAACTGTGCCCACTACACCCACTATAGTGAATCTGAAACTCCAGGCTAAAAGGCTGGGTGTGGGACAAGACAAGGTGCAGGTTCTTCACAAGTAGGGAGAGGGGTTTAGAGAAGGAGAATTCTGACCCAGACCACAAACCGTACCCAGGCCTAGCTGGGCCGCTTCCACGGGATCCGGGCTACCTTTACAGCGGTGGTCAACCACTACACTCACTCTCACAGTTCCTTTAGCTCAGTACAATATAACACAGTACCTTGCCTGCAGTAGACAAAACTGAAGTCTGAGCTAAACCCTAGAGTCTATAAGGCCCCCATCAGACTTCCTCTCCTTAACTATCCCAGTAAGTGGGAACTGCTATTTTTGTATCGAAATGAAGAGAACATAACCGCTGTCAAGTTCACCAGCCTGAAGAAATTCTTACCAGGCAGACAGGCAGACAGGTAGGCAAGCAGACAGGCAACTAGTTTCTGACAAATAAGGTGGCGGGCAATAAGGGCACTGAGCATGTGCGATAGTTAAATGTCAAATGCACAGTTAATGGCTTTCGATGGTTCAAGTACCTTTGATATTGGAGCATTAGCGTATGTTCATCGTTTGCAGTGACTGATGACCAAATAAATTACTTGCGGTGGCTGGTGTCCAAGTAGGGAAACCCTGCACGCTTCTTCCTTAGGCTCCTCAAAATTTTGGGGACACAACTTATGTCATTGGAGGGCATCAGAGGCTTGAGTGACTAGACTGGCTTGGGGACGAGCAGAGTGGAGCACACCCAGTCCCCAAGCGGCACTCAAACTGGTTGGGCCACGTCCACGGGCCCTCCGCTCTATCACAGAGGAGAAGGTCCTAACCCACTGCCTGCCTCACCTACAAGGCCCCTGGGGTTATTACCAGGCCTCTGCGCTCCACTCTCTGTCTCAAATGTGGCTCTCCATTTCATGTGGTGTGGTCCGGGACTGCCCTCAGCAGGGGAGCACGGGGAACATGTTTCAGATCTAACAGCCCTCGGTCACTGTCACCACTCTGTGCCTAAACTTCCTCCTTAGCTACTTGAAGGAACAAGTGGTCAACCTCAGTGAGGCCCCCCTGGTCACCACGAAACACCAGTGGCCGGCTGACCTGCTACTCCATGGCTCTGTGGCTTGCCTTGGTTCCTCTTCACACATCACTGTGTACTTGCTTCGTTTCCTTTTCCGGGTGAAAGGTCACACAACTAAATGTCCTCTATTTGCACTTTGATCTTTTATGGGCTAGCTTTTACTAAAAACTTTTAAAATTCATAACTCCGGTTCTACTGCTTGGATTTTTGCGATTTTAGTGTCATTTTAATTATTACATTGTACTCTAAGTTTGTCTTCCAGTGTTTGTCTCTTGCATGGGGTAAGGATCTACCACGGCTTCCTGTACGTGCCCTTCTACTGGCGGCGCACTTCTGAAGGTAATTTGTTTTTATTTTTTTGTTGCACTCTGTGAAAGTGCTTGTGTTTGTAATGCGCCCCCTTTCCTCCTTAGTTTTGTTTGCTCTCTCCTGCCACTGTGGTCTTCCCCTATCTCCTTCCCCTACTCCTCCCTCGTGTTGCCTGCCTGCCCCGCCCTCCTCCCACTGATCATCGTTTTTGCTCCCATCTGATCAGGCCACCTCCCACCCAGTCCTGTCACTCCACAAAAACAAAAAAAACTGACAAAGCCAAATAGATTTGGCATGTGCAAGAGCTGTTTGGCTTTACCATTACTTTTTCCGGATGTTTCCACCTGTGGTGTTGTTGTGCTTGCTCCATCCCACTGCTGTGGTCTTCGCCAACCTCCTTCCTCCACCCCCCTCAATTTGCTTGACCAACCCGCCCTCCTTCTGCTGTCTGTAATTTTTTGTCCCTATACAATGAGGCTCCCTCCCTCCATGTTCTGCCACACCACAATAAAATGACATTGCCGAAATAGCTCTTGCATACACAACAGCTGTTTGGCTTTACCAATGGTTTTCCCCCTGAATTTACAGTTGTTGTTGAAAGCGCTTAATCCTGTTTGGGACCAGTGTTTTTTTATGAAAAGGGCGGGGGCTGCCGCACGTTTGACTTGCATTGGCTGGAAGAGTCATGCACGGGTGTGCTCTTCATGAGTGTTCATTAGGAGGATGTATGATGATACAACAAATTCCATTACCACGCATTCCATTGCAACACGGGTATTACAACGCATTTGCCATTATCACACATTGCCCTAACAACACAATTTTTTAACGCCCATAACACGCATATGCACTTATAACTCATGCCTTTACCATGCAAATGTAAGTATTTTACAGTTAAGTATAAACCCTTTCTATCTATATAAAAAGGGTTTATTCTTACCTACATAAAATGTACATTTCCTTGGTAAAGGCATACATGTTAAAGACATAAACTTGGTTAAAATGTAAAAGATAGGTACAAAACTATTATATATATATATACATAAACATATATATTCACTGGAAAAACCATAGGTTTCAGGCACGTTATAGTTAGAAATTAGCATTTAAAAAACCTTAGAAATTCACTGAAAAAACATAGGTTTCAGGAATGTTATAGTTAGTTGGACATTTCACTCGTACAAAACCAGAGAAATTCCACCGTCATACATGGTCAGTGACATCACTGGTGACATCTCAAATGACATCACTGATGACATCATCTAGTGACCGTGTGTTTCTATAAAGTTTAAATATGTTTTATATATATGCCAAGGTGTTTTGAAGAATGAGTGGGTGTATTTGTGTCTGGATGGAGGATTTAGTAGGTGCGTGAGTGACTGTATAATTGAGTGATTAAATGTGTCTTACTGAATGCATGGGTTAGTGACTAAACTGTGTGAATATCTGTATCAGTCCGTCTGTTGTTGTGTAAGCTGCTGCATGGGTTGGCCAGTAGCTACATGAGTGTCTATATGGGTTATCGATTGGTTGCCTGAGTATTTGAATGGGTGCCTGAGTGTGTGTGTGGGTGGGTGGGTGGGAGGTGTGTGACTGTGCATAGATGTGCGAGTGGTGGATTCACTGGGTGTATGGGTTCAAGAGTGCATGTGGAAACAGCTGTATGTGTGTGTGAGTGTGTGTATGGGTGTGTTGGTGAGTGAATGGATGCCTCAGTGGTACATGTCGAAGTAACCACATATGTAAAAGGCAGTGTATGTGAGAGTTGGAGTATATAAATGACTATACATGAGAGTCAGTGATTGTGAGAGTGTCTGTATGGATGAGTGTGTACTTGCATCAGTGATTGTGTAAGAGAGTAAATTTGCATTAGTATCTGTATGAATAAGTGTTGTGGTGTGTGTGTAACTGTATAGGTGAGTAAATGAAAGTGTGATTGATTATTTGCATGACTGACTAGGTGTGTGAGTAACTCTGGATGAGTGGTGGTATGTGAGTGTCTGTATAGGTGTATGAGTGCATATGATAGTGCTGTATTCATGAGTGACTGCATCTATGAGTGGCTGTATGGGTGAATGAGTGGACGTGTGTGTAGACCTAGCAATCAGTGAGTGGGTATGTAGTAACTGGTATTGGTGTGTCTATGGTTTCGAAATTATAGTCTGTATTTTAGAGTGAGTGTATCAAAGGTTATAACAGGGTATGAGGAGGTGCATCAGATTATCACGTGGATGATGTCATCAGTGATGTCACTGACCATGTGATGAATGATGTAATATGTGACGTCATCAGCAGTGCATTGCGGGGGTGCGAGTTATAGTTAGCTGAACTAAATATAACGGTGGAATTTCTCTGGTTTTGTACGAGTGAAATGTCCCACTAACTATAACCTGCCTGAAACCTATGGTTTTTTCAGTGAATTTCAAAGGTTTTTTAAATGCTAATTTTTATCTAAAACACCCTTATTAAGTCCCCTTGAATCCTGAGGGTCCCTGGGGGCCAACTAGCCCACCAGGTACCTCCAGTAAGCGCCAAAGAGCTGCTTTGCAGAGAGGTGTAAAAAGGGGCGTGGTCTCAGACCACCTCTCTGCAACGCAGCTCTGTGGCACTTACTGGAGGTACCTGGTGGGCTATCTTCTTTCAACTCGCCTTTAACAAAACAAATGGGCATACATTTTGGTCTGATAAGAACCTCCCCTGTCTCAGGAGGCTTTTTGAAAATGCGAGTTTAGGCCCTAAACAGTAAAACCCCATCTCCTGGTTTGAGAAGATTTTGGCACTATTTAAGTTGTGCGGAAAGAAAAAACGGGCTGGTGGCATTGATCCTTCAGTGACTAGTTCAGGGGAGGTAAAAAAATTTAACTATGAGATCAATGCCCTAATAAGGAAACAATTTAAGCATTCTTCAATGCATAGACAAAGGGAAATTAACAAATTAAAGCAGGAGTCAGGTGTTCTCTTATTGCTATGCACACAGGACTATCCCATCCTCTTGGAAAGGAAACATTGTAGTTCCATTATATAAAAAGGTTCCTAAAAACTCCCCTGCCAGCATTAGGTAGATCGCATTATTGGATGCGACCGGAAAATTGTTTACCAAGAGCATACTTCTCCACCTCCAGGGTTGGACTTTTAAAAAAGGTTTTGTCCCTGCAGAGCAAGCTGGGTTCCACACATATAGTGGCACTATAGACAATATTACTGCCATGCAAACTCTAATTGAAAAATATCCAATGAGTAAGGAATGGCCTTATATTACGCCTTTATTGATTTCTCCACAACTTTCGACCGGGTTGACTGGGGGACACTGGAGAAAACTGGCCGCAATGGGGATTCCCATGCACCTGCTCAGACTGATTATCATATTGCATTCCTCCACCTGTACACAGGTCCTGATAGAAGCTACCAAGGTCCTTACAAGAAAAGTTGAGACCCACAACGGGCTGAAGCAAGGGTGCCTACTGTTTCCTCTCCTTTTCTCGCTTAATATTAACAATTTGCTGAGTACGGTGGGACTCTGCAAAGGGGACCCTCCTAAGCTAGGAACAATGAAACTGAGCTGTCTGCTTTAAGCGGACAACGTCATTCTGTTAGATTTAACTCCGATGGGGCTACAAAGGTGACTTAAAGAGTTAGCACTCTACGCGGATGACTACTTTTCAAAAATATATATCTCAAAAAGTAAAATTATGTTTTTTAAATATCGGGGATAGAGAGTTCGGAAAAATATGCACTGGCTCTTGGGGAAAGACAAACAGGCTGTAGTAAAGCTGTTTCCATATCTAGGAAGATTTTTTACAAGTAAGTGCTCCAGCAGTGACCACAGTAGTAAGGCAATATCCCAGGCCTCCGCAGTTGGAAGACTATATAAACACTGTGGGAAAAGACATTTCGTACATGTACTATCAGTTTATAAAATAAAAATTCCCCCCGTGCTGAGTTATGCCTGTGAATCAGTAGATAAACAGCAGTGGGATTTCTTTGGGAACGTGGAGGGGCGTATTTGGCACCAAATGTGCAATCTGAACCGCCCAGCCATAATAGCAGCTACTCGGCTCGAATTGTGTGGAGCGCATTCTATTTATGATATCTTAGCGGGGAGTAGTATTTACAAACAGACCCAACCCTATGTTGTGTGGAATCGTCCCCATGGAGTGCGCAGAACCATCTTGTTGCTAAGGTTGAATTTGCTTTCCTTACGAATAATAACAGGGGCGTGGGAGGGTCTTCCTAGGCAGGATAGACTTTGTCACCTATGTGGAAACTGGCTGCAGGATTTAAATCATGTTTTAGATTGAGTCCCAAATGTCGCTTCCATGCGTGGTTGACACTCTGCAGTCCTTTGAAGCTGTCTCGGGCTTCAAGATTCAAGATCAACCTCTCTAAATCGTTCGCCCTCAACATTAATATTCCAGCCCCCGAGGCCAGCATGCTGCAGGGGTTAACTCCCTTCCAATGAATGGAGACCTCCATTACATACTTGGGGCTCCAGCTTACCCCCGCACTCACTTCCTGGTCACGTATAAACTGGGCGATACTAGGCTGCTCGGTACTAGCTGACCTTCAGAGATGGAAGCCCCTTCATATTTCATGGCTGGGGTGCATCAACATCATTAAGATGAATGTTCTACCTTGGGTTCACTACCTGTTTCAGACGCTGCCGACCACGATCATGCAGGCTGATATTCAGCGTCTCCAGGGCCACCTACGTGCCTTTGTGTGGAACGGGGGCGACAGAGGGTAGCGCATTCACTTCTGATGCGCCCGCCGAATAGGGGAGATCTGGCATGCCCTAACCTACAGGAAAACTATTGGGCATCGCATCTGAGGTACATTTCTGAGTAGGTTGCGCGGGAGAGTGAGAGGCATTGGTTCCACATGGATTTTGCGTTTGCATGCCGGCCACTGTGGGACCACTCTTGGCTGCCTAAACATGCCCGGCCCCAGAGTGAATATGTTGCGGCGCCGACCAAAACAGTCCTTGACATCTGGGACAAAATAGCGGTCAAAAGGGGACTGACCACATTTCCGTCCCCACATACCCCTTTTGTGCGCAACCCGGAATTCCGCCCGGGCTTGCCAAAGCAGGTGTTTAGTGGATGGAACGATGGGGAGTGTCGTACTATTAGCACCTTATTCATGGGGGAGTTCTTAGCTGACTTTGCGCTACCACACACTGCACACTATAAATACATGCAACTGCGGCACTGGCTCTCCATCCCCGAGGTTTATGCTGCGGCGACATGCTCCTTCACCCTGTTCGAAAAACTGGTGTGGGCCTTTGAGGGCTCAAAAGGACTTATATCCAAAACCTATCAGGTGCTACAACACTCAACTCCGCTGCGCCCACATCAATATCAGGCCACGTGGCAGGCTGCGACTCTGGGAGGACTCTCTCCCAAGCAGTGGGAAAAATGATGGCAAGATATCCCCAAAACGTACTGCAGCCTTGCTTTATGTGAAACTGCACACAAATTGATGCTACATTGGTACTATACGCCCTCCTGGCTGGCAACCATGTACCGCACAGTATCCAACCTCTGTTGGAGATGTGGGTCAGTGGAAGGCACTCCTTACCATGTATGGTGGACCTGTCACATGATAGCTACTTTTTGGAAGGAGGTCCTGGGATACCTGATCCTGTCGCTGCAACATGTGGTGGTACTGGGTATACGCCCCTCTACTCTAGCTGCAATGACTGGGGCGGAGTGACCCTCATAAGCCATTTACTACTAGCAGCGCGACAACTCGGTTTGTCACTGTGTGGCATACACTGGCTATGGGGAGGCTCTCTCATAACACAGCGAACAATGAAAAGAAATTCCAGCTCGTTTGGCAGCCATTGATCGCCTATCTAATGTGCATTGAATTCACTTGCTTTAGCCCGCCGAACCTGAGGGCCCTGCAACTCTTCCCAAGTGATTGAAAGACGTCTATGCCCTAGCCTGGTGGGTGATCTTGCACACCAAGACTGTTGGCCGATCCCTCTCTCGTTGACCCCCTTACCCCCCTATTTGAACCGCGTGAGACCCTTAAACGTCTCATGACATGTCACGACCTGTACAGTTACTGTTTCTTTATTATAATTGTTCTCTTTCTTTTACTAAAGCTGCCCTGGCCGCGTTCTTCCCTGCGCGCATGTACACATAGATCATTGGTTGCAGCGGGGACTCGGAGCTTATATGGGTTGACTGGCGATCGATGGCCCTGCCGGAGAATGATCACACACCCTGATCCCATACAATAGCTATATTACTTTGGGGCCTCGGGTTATTAAATTAGTAAGCACCTGTTTACACTAGGCTATCCGGCACCTCAAACGGCCAGTAGGCCTCTTCACAATTCGATCAATGTTTAGCTTGACGCGGTCGGCCCAAAGTGGTTGTAGGCGGCTTGCTGTTTACTTATACATTGGTAATACTGCTGTACCTGTCGTTTTCCACGCTGCCAGCCTGACCGGGGTTGTAGGCACCATGCTGTGTTCAACAGTGCTTGCTTACAATAAAGGTTTTAAAAAAAAAAAAAAAAAGAAAATCATGTTTTATTTCTCTGTCCCCTACAACAACCACCACAACGTCGTCTGTTGAGACCGCTGTTCCTAAAATACAACATTGCTATGGCTGGGGAGGCCAGAAATTGTCTTTTGCCCCCGCCCCCCCTGAATCTACCTACTTCAAAATCTTTTGTTTTTTAAAACAATTTTTAAATATATTTTAGAGAAGGACCATGCTGTTCTGCTTAGATGTAGTTGATTGCAATGGGGTGCTTTTCAGGCAAAATCCAATGTATCTTATACGTATAATTATAGGGTTCTTTTTCCTGTTGAAATTGTCAGAGTACTTAATGTTACAATATGCTTTGTACTGACTTAGTTATGGTGGCACCCTAAAAAACTTTATGAAATTGGCACTATAGTTGAAGAGCATTTGCACTTCCGTCATCTCTTTTGCTGCTATTCATTTTGTACTATATAATGACATTTTTAACTGTTAAATCTTTTTGAAGCATAACTATCACAGAGCAAAATGCATTTTTATAAATATATTTTAGGATCTTTGTTTACATAGATGAAGTTGTTAAAAGAACCTAACGGCATAACTCATTTTCCACTGTTCTATTTAGTCTTGTATTTTAAAAGGACCTTTGTAATTGATTTTGAGTTAGCTACCTGCTTTTTTGTCTCCCACATGCATTTATGAATTTTGTATTGTCTTATGAAAACTGTAATTTTTGATGTCTTATGTCCTTTTTTAGTCTGTTTTTACGTGTTTTAAGTGCTGGTTGATCTGGTAAATTGAAATTGTGTATATTTTTGTGTGGAACTCATCAGAGCTCCAAATCATAATAAATAAAGTGAATTTAACTCACCTTTAACACCCACAACCCCTCAAACCCATACCCACCCTAAATCCTAAAATGACCCTTGCCACCCAAAAGCCATACCCACCCTAAACCCTAAAATTAGCCTAGTCACCTAAAAAACCATAATTATCCAAAAAGCTAAAAATACCCTTGCCACCCAAAAACCCATGGCCACCCGAAACCCTAAAAAATACCCTTGCCACCAAACAAACCTTTGCTACCCAAAAACCCATACCCACCCTAAACTCTAAAATACCCTTGCCACCTAAACCTATCCTAAACCCTAAGATTACCATTGCCACCTAAAAACCCATATCCACTCTAAACCTTAAAAATACTCTTGCCCTCCAAAAACCCATACCCGCCCTTAACCCTAAAATTACCCCTGCTACCCAAAAACCTAAACCCACCCCATGCCCAAACAATACCCTTTCCACCAAAAAAACCATACCCGCCCTAAACCCTAAGAATACTCCTGCCCTCCAAAAACCCATACCTACCCTAAACCCTAAAATTACCCTTGCCACCCAAAAACCTAAAGCCAACCTAAACCCTAAAAATACCCTGGTCAGCCGAAATCCCACATCAACCCTAAAAATATCCTTACCACCCAAACACCCATACCTAACCTAAACCCTAAATTTATCATTGCCACCTAAAACCCATACTCACTCTGAACCCTAAAATAAATATTGCCACCCAAAAAGATAAACCTACCCTAAACCCTAAAAATACCCTTACCACCCAAAAACCCAAACTGACCCTAAAATTACCCTTGCCACCCAGAAACCAATAACCACCCAAAACCCTAAAATTAATTATCCCAACAAAAAAGGGCCTTTCGCAAAAAAATATTACCTACTGGCGGTCGCCAGTAGGTAGTTATAGCTAGGACGTATTTTCCATAGGAAATCCGCAACATTCTATTCCCAATAACTTTGGCGCCGATTGACGAATCTTCGCGAACTTTTCAAAACTTTTAGCCAGCTCCAGTCCACTCCTATCCTGAAAGTCTCTGGATGATTCGTGTTGCGGGGGCCGAGAAAAAAGGGGGGGTCCCAAAACGTGTTTTCCTCATGCAATTTCCCATAGGACCTTTAGCCGCAGCTACAGCCCGAACTGCTGAACGGAATTACACCATATTTGGCAAAGAGGTAGCCCTCAGTTCAGACTCGTGCCTTGGAAGTCTGCTGCTGGTATTAAAAGTGCATGTTTCAGTCTGCATATCAGAATTTTTTAATGAAATAGAAGAGGATTTGAGAAGTCACTCAAAATGTGCCCTAATTTTTCTTTCTTCAGCACTAATCATAATTTCTATGGCAAATGAACCCCCTCATTGTGTTCCTTTTTAAATTAAATGTTTTAAGTGTTACCAGTTTATTCCAATCAAGATGGCTTCAGGTGTGCCATACTTTTGTCTTAAGTAAGACAGTAAGCGCTCTAGTTGTTCTTAAGAACACTCTGGGACATTCTGTCATTAGGCTATACTTGGGCTACATCTGGGTGATATTTGGGCTACATTTGGGCTCTTTTGTGTCTGGTGGCCATCTTGGGAGATTTATTTGTTATGAAGTTTCCTAATTTCCTCATTTACTGCAGTCTCCTCAGTGGGAAATACTTTCAGTTTTTTACTTGGTTCCATCAAGAAGGCATTCAGATGTGTCACACATTTGCCATAAATTCTGAATGTTAGCACTTTAGTTGCTCATTAGATCACTGTAGTAAAGCTACTGCTCACCAGGGAAGTCTGCTGCTGGTATTCAAAGTGCATGTTTCAGTCTGCATGTCAGAATTTTTTTATGACATAGAAGAGGATTTGAGAAGTCAAAATGTGCCCTAATGTTTCTTTCTGCAGCACTAATCATAATTTCTATGGCAAAATGAATCCCCTCATTGTGTGCCTTTGTAAATTAAATGTTTTAAGTGTTACCACTTTATTCCATTCAAGATGGCTTCAGGTGTGCCATACTTTTGTCATAAGTAAGACTGTTAGCGCTCTAGTTGTTCGTTAGAACACTCAGGGACATTCTGTCATTGGGCTATACTTGGGCTACATCTGGGTGATATTTGGGCTACATTTGGGCTCTTTTGTCTCTTTTGGCCATTTTGGGAGACTTATTTGTTATGATGTTTCCTAATTTCCTCATTTACTACAGTCTCCTCAGTAGGAAATACTTTCAGTTTTTTATTTTGATTCCATCAAGAAGGCATTCAGATGTGTCACAAATTTGCCATAAATTCAGAATGTTAGCACTCTAGTTGCTTATTAGATCACTGTAGTAAAGCTACTGCTCACCAGGGAAGTCTGCTGTGGTATTGAAAGTGCATGTTTCAGTCTGCATGTCAGAATTTTTTTATGAAATAGAAGAGGATTTGAGAAGTCACTCAAAATGTGCCCTAATTTTTCTTTCTGCAGCACTAATCATACTTTCTATGGCAAAATGAACCCCCTCATTTTGTTCCTTTTTAAATTAAATGTTTTAAGAATTACCACTTTATTCCAACCAAGATGGCTTCAGGTGTGCCATACGTTTGTCATAAGTAGGACTGTTAGCGCTCTAGTTGTTCTTTAGAACACTCTGGGAAGCTGCAGTAGAACACAAAGGAAACAGCTGACAGTCTCTGCCATTGTTGGATGTACATGTTTTACTGAGAATGTCAGACTTCATTCTCACATGACTGAGAAAGATAATGTGAGTTTACAGAAAATATGCTCTCAGTTAGCTTATAGATCACCTTCCAAACCTCTGTGGGAAAAGCATGAGAAAATAGTTTTCTCTCAAACATGATTCATGATATCACAGCAGAAGGCTTTTTCACATGATAAAATCACCTTAGAACACACCACAATTCCTAAAATGAGTATGGTACCATCAACAAAGGATTTATAATGTAACTAAAGTCTTAAAACCTTCTATTAAATGCTTTTTAATGAGGTGCTATCATGTATATTGGTCCCAAGACGGCTGCCAACACTTCTTGGATGAAGTGCTGACAGCCAATCAGATCTCACGATGAGATGTGTGGTTAGGCTCCGCCAAGATATACATGTGATTTTACTTTTGATTTTCTCAGGAACTACTGAACGGATTTACACCATTTAAGCACATGCCTGACCTGAGGACTACCTCTTTGCCAAAATTCAAGTAATTCTGTTCAGCCGTTCGGGCTGTACCTTCGACTAAAGGTCCTATGGGAAAATGCATGGGGAAAGCGTGTTTTGGGACCCCCCTTTTTTCTCATCCCCCGCTTGACGAATCACCCCGAGACTTTCAGGGTAGGAGCTGAGCGGAGTGCCCCATTAGTTTTGAAAATTTCACGAAGATAAGTCAACCGGTGCTAAAGTTATTCAAAATAGAATTTTCAGATTTCCTATGGGAACTCGGTCCTAACTATAACTATCTACTGGCGACCGCCAGTAGATAATATACACATACATATAAATAAATGCATATGCATATATATATATGTGCATATGTGTGCATGTACAGAGAGGTAGAGAGGTAGAGAGGTAGAGGTGTAGAGCTAGAGCTGTAGAGGTAGAGAGGTAGAGAGTAGTGGAGAGAGAGGTAGAGTGAGGTAGAGAGGTAGAGAGTGGAGAGTGAGTAATAGAGAGTAGAGAGTAAGTAGTAGAGAGTAGTAGAGTTAGTAGTAGAGAGTGAGTAGTAGAGAGTAGAAGAGAGTAGTAGAGAGTGAGTAGTAGAGAGTAGCAGAGAGTAGTAGAGAGTGAGCAGTAGAGAGTAGGAGAGAGGGAGTTGGAGAGAGTGAGTAGTAGAGAGTGAGTAGCAGAGAGAGAGTAGTAGAGAGTAATAGAGAGTGAGTAGTAGAGTGAGTAGTAGAGAGTAGTAGAGAGTGAGTAGAGAGTAGTAGAGAGTGAGTAGTAGAGTGAGTAGTAGAGTGAGTATTAGAGAGGGAGTAATAGAGATTAGTAGAGAGTAGTAGTAGAGATAGTAGTAGAGAGTAAGTAGTAGAGAGTAATAGAGAGTGAGTAGTAGAGAGTGAGTAGTAGAGAGAGAGTAGTAGAGAGTGAGTAGTAGAGAGTAGTAGAGAGTGAGTAGTAGAGAGTGAGTAGTACAGAGTAGTGTAGTAGAGAGTGAATAGTAGAGAGTAGTAGAGAGCAAGTAGTAGAGAGTGTGTAGTAGATAGTGAGTAGTAGAGAGTGAGTAGTAGACAGAGTAGTAGAGAGTGAGAAGTAGAGAGAGTAGTAGAGTAGTAGAGAGTGAGTAATAGAGTGAGTAGTAGAGAGTAGTTGAGAGCGAGTAGTATAGAGTGAGTAGTGGAGAGTGAGATGTAGAGAGTAGTAGAGAGCAAGTAGTAGAGAGGGAGTAGTAGAGAGTGAGTAGTAGAGAGTAGTAGAGAGTGAGTAGTAGAGAGAGAGTAGTAGAATGAGTAATAGAGAGTAGTAGAGTGGGTAGTAGAGAGTGAGTAGTAGAGAGTGTGTAGTAGAGTAGTAGAGAGTGAGTGGTAAAGAGTAATAGAGAGTAGTAGAGTGAGTATTAGAGAGTGAGTAGTAGAGAGAGTAGTAGAGTAGTAGAGAGTGAGTAGTAGAGAATGAGTAGTAGAGAGTGAATAGTAGAGAGTGAGTAGTAGAGAGTGAGTAGTAGAGAGTAGTAGAGTGAGTAGTAGAAAGTGAGTAGTAGGTAGAGAGTAGTAGAGAGTGAGTAGTAGAGTAGTAGAGAGTGAGTGGTAGAGAGTAGTAGAGAGTAGTAGAGTGAGTAGTAGAGAGTATTAGAGAGTGAGTAGTAGAGAGAGAGTAGTAGAGAGTAATAGTAGAGAGTAGTAGTGAGTAGTAGAGAGTAGTAGAGAGTGAGTAGTAGAGAGTGAGTAGTAGAGAGTAGTAGAGAGTGAGTAGTAGAGAGTGAGTAGTAGAGAGAGAGTAGTAGAGAGTGAGTAGTAGAGAGTGAATAGTAGAGTGTGAGTAGTTGAGAGTGAATAGTAGAGAGTAGTAGAGAGTGAGTAGTAGAGAGTTGTAGAGTAATAGAGAGTGAGTAGTAGAGAGTAGTAGAGAGTGAGTAGTAGAGAGTGAATAGTTGAGAGTAGTGGAGAGTGAGTAGTAGAGAGTGAATAGTAGAGAGTAGTAGAGAGTGAGTAGTAGAGAGTAGTAGAGAGTGGTAGAGAGTGAGTAGTAGAGAGTGAGTAGTAGAGAGTGAGTAGTAGAGAGAGAGTAGTAGAGAATGAGTAGTAGAGTAGTAGAGAGTAGTCAGTCAGTGTCAGTCAGTGCCTGTCAGTCAGTCAGTGTCAGTCAGTGTCAGTCAGTCAGTGTCAGTCAGTCAGTCAGTGTCAGTCAGTGTCAGTCAATCAGTGTCGGTCAGTGTCAGTCAGTCAGTCAGTGTCAGTCAATCAGTGTCAGTCACTGTCAGTTAGTCAGTGTCAGTCAATCAGTGTCAGTCAGTGTCAGTGTCAGTCAGTGTCTGTGTCAGTCAATCAGTGTCAGTCAGTGTCAGTCAGTCAGTGTCAGCTAGAACAGCTCTACTGACCTGGTTCTCTGGCTCTAAAGCAGCTCTGCTGACCTTGTTCTCTCTATCTAAAGCAGCTCTGCTGACCTGGTTTCTCTGGCTCTACAGCAGGTCTGCTGGCCTGGTTCTCTGGCTCTACAACAACCCGGCTGACCTGGTTCTCTGGCTCTAAAGCAGCTCTGCTTACCCGGCTCTATGGCTCTAAAGCGGTTCTGCTGACATGGTTCTCTGGCTCTAGAGCAGCTCTGCTGACCTGGTTCTCTCCCTCTGGAACAGCTCTGCTGACCTGGTTCTCTCGGTCTAAAGCAGCTCTACTGACCTGGTTTCTCTGGCTCTACAGTGGCTCTACTGACCTGGTTCTCTGGCTCTAGAGCAGCTCTGCTGACCCGGTTCTTAGGCTCTAGAGCTGCTCTGCTGACCTGGTTCTCTGGCTCTAAAGCAGCTCTGCTGACCTGGTTCTCTGGCTCTAAAGCAGCTCTGCTGACTTGGTTCTCTGGCTCTAGAGCAGCTCTGCTGACCTGGTTCTCTGGCTCTAAAGCAGCTCTGCTGGCCTAGTTATCTGGCTCTAAAGCAGCTCTGCTGACCTGATTCTCTCCCTCTGGAGCTGCTCTGCTGACCTGGTTCTCTGGCTCTAAAGCAGCTCTGCTGACCTGGTTCTCTGGCTCTAAAGCAGCTCTGCTGACTTGGTTCTCTGGCTCTGGAGCAGCTCTGCTGACCTGGTTCTCTGGCTCTAAAGCAGCTTTGCTGGCCTAGTTATCTGGCTCTAAAGCAGCTCTGCTGACCTGGTTCTCATCCTCTATAGCAGCTTTGCTGACCTGGTTTCTCTGGCTCTAGAGCAGCTCTGCTGACCTGGTTCTCTGCCTCTAGAGCAGCTCTGCTGACCTAGTTCTTAGGCTCTAGTCCAGCTCTGCTGACCTGGTTCTCTGCCTCTAGAGCAGCTCTGCTGACCTGGTTCTCTGGCTCTAAAGCAGCTCTTCTGACCCGGTTCTATGGCTCTAAAGCAGTTCTGCTGACCTGGTTCTCTGGCTCTAGAGCAGCTCTGCTGACCTGGTCCCTTGGCTCTAAAGCAGCTCTGCTGACCTGGTTCTCTTGCTTTAAAGCAGCTCCACTGACCTGGTTTCTCTGGCTCTACAGCAGCTCTGCAGACCTGGTTCTCTGGCTCTAGAGCAGCTCTGCTTACCTGGTTCTCTGGTTCTAGAGCAGCTCTGCTGACCTGGTTCTCTGCCTCTAGAGCAGCTCTGCTGACTTGGTTCTCTGCCTCTACAGCAGCTCTGCTGACCTTGTTCTCCGGCTCTAAAGCAGCTTTGCTGACCTGGTTCTCTCCCTCTAAAGAGCTCTGCTGACCTGGTTCTCTGGCTCTAAAGCAGTTCTGCTGACCTGGTTCTCTGCCTCTATAGCAGCTCTGCTGACCTGGTTCTATGGATCTAAAGCAGCTCTGCTGACCTGGTTCTCTGGCTCTAGAGCAGCTCTGCTGACCTGGTTTCTCTGGCTCTACAGCAGCTCTGCTGACCTGGTTCTCGGCCTCTAGAGCAGCTCTGCTGACCTGGGTCTCTGGCTCTAGAGAAGCTTTGCTGTCCTGGGTCTCTGGCTCTAGAGCAGCTTTGCTGACCTGGGTCTCTGGTTCTAGAGCAGCACTGCTGACCTGCTTCTTAGGCTCTAGAACAGCTCTGTTGACCTGGTTTTCTGGCTCTACAACGGCTCTGCTGACCTGGTTTCTCTGGCTCTACAGCACCTCTACTGACCTGGTTCTCTGCACTCACGATGCACGTACCCGACTTCACGAAAATATATTTAAAAATAATATAAGTTTATTATAAGTACAAATATGTTATTTTTATGACTATTTTAGGTAATCCCTTGCCCTAATATGTATATTAAAGACACATACATATCGTTTTGGAACATAAAATTTTTTTGTGGGAGTTGCGCACCCAGCGCGCCCAGGCGTGTATATGACATCACACGGGACCCGCCACCGCGCAAGCATCTCGTACCGTAATGCGCATGAGTCGCGAATGCGCGTGAGCAGGAGTCGCGGACTGGTCGCATACCAATCGCGCACATCACATAATATTAAATGTATATGATGTAACTTAAAAACACGCAGCCGTCGCACACCGTACCTGGATCCTTCACGACTTTTCTAAAATAGCGGCTAGAATCCGCGCACCCACCGTGATGTGTACGCTTTATTCAATATTCCAGTTTTAATTTTTTTTAATGTTTTTTTGCAATTTTCAAAAAAATATATAATGTTATTTAATGAATAAAATATTTATAAATGAATAGTTAAAAAACTGTAGAAAATCAGTACAAAAAAATAGGTATAACTACTATCACACTTAAAAATTACCATTTTAAAAACCTTTGAAATTCACTGAAAAAAACCATAGGTTTCAGATACGTTATAGATAGAAATTAGCATTTAAAAAAGCTTTGAAATTCACTGAAAACACCATAGGTTTCAGAGACGTTATAGTTAGAAATTAGCATTTAAAAAACCTTAGATATTCACAGAAAAAACCATAGGTTTCAGTGGTGTTATAGTTAGCTGGCCATTTCACTCGTACAAAACCATAGAAATTCCTCCATTATAGTTAGTTCTGCTAACTACAACTCGCGCGCCCGCAATGCACTGCTGATGATGTCACATATTGCATCATTCATGACATGGTCAGTGACATCACTGATGACAGCACTGATGATATCTCAAATGACATCACTGATAACATCATCCACATGACAATCTGATACACCTCACCATACACTAGTATAACCTTTCATCACTCACTGTAAAATACAGAGTACCATATTTGAAACCATTGACACACCAATACCAGTTACTACATACCCACTCACTGTGTACTAAGTCTACACACACAACTACTCATTCAACAACAGAATCATTTATACATGCAGTCACTAATTAATAGAACACTATCAAATGCACTTATGCACATATATAGACATTGACACATTAGCAGTCATCTTAGTCGGTTATGCAGTCATCCTACTCATGAAAAAAATTAATCACACTTACATTTACTCACTTACACAATTATCCAACAACACCTCATTTACTCAAACACATAGTAACTCATAGTTAATATTAGGGGTGGGCGGAATTTGCGTAATCGCGTTACGCAAATCTCCGCGAAACGGTAAAAAATCTCCGCGAACATGCAGAAATTCCGCGAACATGCAGAATTGCTTGTTCGCGATGCTTTTTTCCTATTCACAGTTGCTGTTTGCGTGCTCGGGGAGAAATATCTCGCGAACACGCATTTTGAGAACGCGAACAAGAAAAAATTTCGCGAAGTCGCGGAAAGCAGAATTTTGGGCAATTTCGCGTTCTCCGCGGAACGCGAAATTACAGAAATTCCGCAAATTCCGCAAGCGGAACGAAATTTACCGCCCGGGCCTAGTTAATATGTTAAAAAATCGCCATTACAATTATACACTCATTCATATATTACTCTCACAATCACTGACTTACACATACTTATTTACATACACCAACTCTCACATACAATGCCTTTTATTTTTTTTACTTTGTTGAAGATGTACAACTAAAACATATATTTGCACACCAACACACAAATAAATACACTCAGTCACCCAAACAACTGTTTCCACATGCACTCTTAAACCTATCCACCTAGTCAATCAACCATTCACACATCTATGCATAGAGTTACACACACCCCCATCCAACCACACACAAACTCAGTGTCCCATACAAATACTCACCCAGCTAATCAATAACTAATACACACACTCATGTAGTTAGTGACCAACTGATGCAGCATGTTATACAACAACAGAGACAGTGATGCACACATTCACATAGTTTAGTTACTAATCCATGTATTAAGTGAGACACTTTTAATTACTCACTTAAACAGACAGTCAGACAGCTACTAAATCCTCCATCCAGACAGTTATATATCCACTCAATCTTCAATACGGATTGGTATATATATATAATACATATTAAAATTTGAAACTAAACTACATTCACTGGATGATGTCATCAGTGATGTCATTTGAGATGTCATCAGTGATGTCATCAGTGATGTCACTGACCATCTCATGAATGATGCAATATGTTACATAATCAGCAGTGCATTGCGGGCTTGCGAGTTATAGTTAGCAGAAGTAACTATAACGGAGGAATTTCTATGGTTTTGTACGAGTGAAATGGCCAGCTAACTATAACACCACTGAAACCTATGTTTTTTTCTGTAAATATCTAAGGTTTTTTAAATGATAATTTCTAACTATAACGTCTCTGAAACCTATGGTTTTTTCAGTGAATATATATATATATATATATATATATATATATATTCACTGAAAAAATCATAGGTTTCATGGGTGTTATAGTTAGCTGGACTTTTCACTTGTACAAAACCATTGAAATTCCCCCGTTATAGTTAGTTCAGCTAACTGTAACTCGCGCGCCCGCAAGGCACTGCTGATGACGTCACATATTACATCACTCATGACATGGTCAGTGACATCACTCATGACATCACTGATGACATCTCAAATGACATCACTGATGACATCACTGATGACATCATCCGGTGAATGTGTGTTTTTCTGAAAATTAAATATGTTTTATATATGGATATCTCAAGGTCGATGGAAGAATAAATGGGTATATAAGTGTCTAAATGGATGATTTGTTTTTGAAAAATTGATTGTGTAACTGACTGATTAAGTGTATCATAGTGAATACATGGCTTAGTGAGTAATGTTTAAATATGTAAATATCTGTATCAGTCTCTCACTTTGTGTATAATTGGCTGCATGGGTTGGTGAGTAGCTAAATGGGTGTCTATATAGGTTATTAGTTGGTTTTTTGAGTATCAGTCTGAGTGTCTGCATGGTTCGGTAGGGGGTATTACGTAGTGCAGAGGTGCATGAATGAGTGACTCACTGTTTGTATGTGTTGAACACAGCATGTGTGCAGGACTGTATGGGTGGATGAGTGTGTGTATGGGTGTGTTAGTGAGTGAATGACTGTCTCAATAGTGTCTTTATGAGTAACTACATATGTTTTAAACTAGTATATGTGACTATTGGTGTATATATGTGAGTATATGTGAGAGTGAGAGATTGAAAGAGTTCCTGTATGAATAAGTATGTGTTTCTATAAGTGATTGTTTAAAAGACTAAGTATGTGTAAGTTTCCGTAGAAGTAAGTGTGGTGGTGTGTGTATAACTGTATATGCAAGTAAATGTATGTTTGATTCTTTATTAGCATGAGTGACTATGTGTGTGAGTAACTCTATGGATGAGTGGCATTGTGTAACAGGATGTATAGGTGTATGAGTACATATGATGAGTGAGTTCATGTATGAGTGACTGTATAGCACTGTTGGTGAATGAGTGGATGTGTATGTGGATCTTAGAATTACTGAATAGGTTGTTGTAACTGGTATTGGTATGCCCATTGTTTTGAAAATTTTAGTCTCTATTTTTGAATGTGTGTATCAAAGGTTATATTAGGGTGAGAGGAGGTCTGCCACTCTATCACAAGGATGATGTCATCAGTGATGTCATCAGTGATGCCATTTGAGATGTCATCAGTGATGTCATGAGTGATGTCACTGACCATGTCATGAGTGATGTAATATGTGATGTCATCAGCAGTGCATTGCAGGCGCGCAAGTTATAGTTAGCTGAACTAACTATAACGGGGGAATTTCAATGGTTTTGTACAAGTGAAAAGTCCAGCTAACTATAACACCCCTGAAACCTATGTGAATTTCTGAGGTTTTTTAAATGCTAATTCCTAACTATAACGTGCCTGAAACCTATGGTTTTTTCTGTGAATTTCAAAGGTTTTTTAAATGCTAATTTCTAACTATGCCTACAGAGATAGGACATGTGAAGAAAGAAGAAAAAATGCACAGAAAGGAACAAAAGAAGTGCAGAAAGAAGCAACAGAAGTCCTCAAATACGAAGATAAGTGCAGGAAGAAGGATAACGTGCAGAAAGAACAAAAAGAAGAGCAGAAAGAAGCCTTGTTGCAAAATCATCCTGTACCCTCAACTTTTTCAGACGGATACTGGTGGTAACTGAGTCTGACTAACCAGTCCTAGAGCCAGTGCTATGTTAAAAGACACTTAGAATACAGTGAAAACACCTACATACACTAGGGAACATTATGCGTTGGGGTCCCCCTATGATTAGCATGACCTCCTCTGTAAGCCCCTAGTATATAATAGGGCATGGGGATTAAAACTACCTCTTAAAACAGGCCACAGGGCATTTTTGCACACGTTAACTCAGGCCCCGTCCCCTCCCTTCACCACTGTGTAAACACACCCTGTGTCCGTTTTTATTTGGGAGATTAAGTTCATTTGAATCCTGAGGGTCCCTAGGGTCCAACTAGCCCACTAGGTACCTCCAGTAAGTGCCACAGAGCTGCGTTGCAGAGAGGTGTAAAAAGTGGCACGGCCTGGACCACCTCTCTGCAATGCAGCTCAGTGGCGCTTACTGGAAGCACTTGGTGGGCTAGTTAGCCCCCAGGGGCCCTCAGTATTGAAGGGAAATTATATCCCCAATTTAAAACGTGCCATAGTGCGTGTTTGCACACGTCACCTCAGGCCCCGTCCCCTCCCTTCACCACTGTGTAAACGCGCCCTGTGGCTGTTCTAAGTTGAGAGATTAAGTCCCCTTGAATCCTAAGGGTCCCTAGGGTCAAACTAGACCACTAGGTACCTCCAGTAAGCGCCACAGAGCTGCATTGCAGAAAGGTGTAAAAAGGGGCTTGGCCTCAGAACACCTGTCTGCAGCGCAGCTCCCTGGCGCATACTGGAGATGCCTGTTGGGGGCGCGTTTGCAGAGTGCTGCACGGAGGGGGCATGGCCTCCGGCACGATGCCAGTCTTTTATTTATTTTAATTTTTTAAGAAGGGGGGCTGTGTGGTTCCCCTTCTTATTCTAATTTATTGGCCCTGATGACCCCATCCCCCAGGGCCTGTCTCCTAATTATATTTTTTTGACCCCAATCCCCAGGGCCGGCCACTGTTTTCTATTATTTTTAAAAAATATATATTTATAGACACACCTAGGACATGCTGGACAAACTGTACGTACCTATCACCATGACGATTTGCGTGATATTCATTAAAAGGCGACTATGCATGCAATGAATCCATGTGGAATGTATTTACACCACTAGTGAAGCTTTGACATGTCTGATGCCCTACCGTGCCTAATCCCGGTAGACACCCTTGTCGTTTATTTATACAAACATGGGTAGCTATCGATGGGCACATTTAATACACATGCACACCAAGCCATTCAAAGGGGATTCGACAAAAATTTGACCAAAACTATGCAAGAAACCCCCCTCACGGTTAGTAAAACACACATCCACTGCCGGATGTGTAATACTTTTTATTTTACTCTCTGGAAAGGGGACGAACATCACTTGAGAGTCACAGCGCGCTCCTGACAGAGCCCAATGCTGTGTTACACCCACCATTGCCTGCCGAGTGCCACACACCTCTGTGTTGTATTCCACTAGCTAGTGCATATGCTATGACACTCTCTAGCCCATGTGCACTGTAACACCACCCCGTGAATATGTCATGCCACACTTGTCTTCGCACGGGTTATATTGCCCCATCTAACGTGCCTTCCTCGATGCCTATGTTATAACGCACAGTGCTATGCCATACATATTACAATCTGGGATCCATATCTTTGTCACAGTGCATATGCAATGTTACACTCCCCAGCACATATTTTATATTACAACTTTAGAGACTAGTTAGGTTACACAACACTGCCCTGTGCATATTACACTCAAAGGCGCATATCGCATAGCACGCGCTAGTGCCTGTGCTATCTCGCGCTCTCCAATGAATCTGTCATTGCGCACAATGTATTGCATATTATATTTCACGCCCGGTTCATCTTATATCACATTTTTTGGTGCATAGTTTATACCATACACTATATCTAGTTTTCATTTTCAATCGTGCTCTCAGGACTATGTTCTATATAACACTGTGTTCACCTACTCTTTTCCCGGGCATTACATTTTGCGATAGGGGGTGGAGGGTTAGGGGGTGTTTCTGCCAAGTGAGCCCGGAGTCACAGTCACAAATGTCCTCTTCTTCCTGAATGAAAGTGAGATTATGCTGCATACTTGTTCATATTTTAAGTAGTTCGCACAGACACAATGCTTTAAAAACAATAAAGTTCCTAATACCCGCCTTCTCTGAACAGTTAGCTTGCTGCCCCATCCCCCTCCTCCCTATCCTCTGTTGTGTGAATCCATGGACTAGCCTCCTCCCTCCTGCCATGCATGGTCTGATGTGCTGCCACTGCCCTCAATTTAGTATGATGTACCAGTCCACTCCTCCTGCCCTCCATTGCCCAATTCTATGCCCGATCATTGACCTCCTGCTTAAACTCTGTGCTTAGCTTGCTGCCCCTATTTTCCTTCTCCCTGCCCTCCGATGTCTTTGAGCATGCCCCTGCTCCATTCTTTTTGCCCACCATGTCCCATGGACCTGCCACTCCTATCTACTCTGAGTGTTCTGTTGAGCTGCCACTCCCCTCCCACCTGCCTAGCATTGTCAGATGACTGTAACCTGTCCCTGCCACATCCACCCTGCCTGTCCACATGCCATGCCCCTATCCTCTTCCTCCTGACCTACATGGTCCATTGTACTGCCACACCCTTCTGCCCTCCCTGGTCTGTTGTGCTGCAACTGCTCCTCCTGCCTGCCCCGTGTGGTCTGTTGTGAGGCCCCTTCCCCTGAACTTTCTTGTCTGTGCACAGGTCCTGACCCTCCCTTCTATCCTCCATCGTCCTTTGTGCATGCCCCTGCACCCTCCTTCTTGCCCATCATAGCCATTGTGCTGCCACTAACCCTCCCACTTGCCATGCATGGTCTTCTGTGTTGCCATGGCCCCTCCTACCTTCCCCGTGTGGTCAGTTAGCTGCCCCTGACCCCCTTCCACCTTCCCTCCATGGTCTGTGTGTATGCCATCACAGTCTCACTGTTGCTCTTCATGGTGTGTCTTGCTTCTAGTGCCCATCCTGCCTGACCTCCATGGCTATCTTGCTGCTCCTGCCCTGCCCCCTTGCCCCCAGCCCTCTGTTTACATGTCCAGACCCCTACTCCCTCCCTCCTGGCTTGTCTGTTCCATTGTAATGCCCCTGATCCGTCCCTCCTGACCTTTATGGTCTGTTATGCTGCAGCTTTCTCTCCTGTCTGTCCATTATGGTCAGCTAGCTACCATTGCCTCTTTCCCATCTGTTCTCTGTTGTCCATGTGCATGGTCCTGTCCCCTCCCTTTTGCTTTCTATGGATTGTTGTGCTGCACTCCCGTCCCGCATGCGCTGTGTGGTGTATTGTGCTGCTGCAAACCCTGATGCCTGCCCTGTAGGGTCAGTTTGGTGCACCTCTCCAAGTCCCTCCTGTCCTCTGTTATCCGAGTCCATGTCCCTATCCCATTTCCTTCCATGATCCAATGTACCATACTTGCGAACATTTTGAACTTGGTAAGAGGGAGATTTTGAAAAAAAACTGGGGTATTGATTTTCCCCTTTGAGTTACATTGAAAAAGAGGAGATTGTAGACAGGAGACAGATCAAATAAAGCCCATTTGAGCTTAAAAACATTGGACGTTTCCTGGCTGAATCGGGTCTGTTGGCATGTATGGTTGTACTACCATTGCCTCTTCCTTCTGCCCACAATGGTCTATTACATTGCCACAGCCTCTCTTGCAAGTCCTGTATTGTTGGTTTGTTGCCCCTGCCCCCCTTTCTACTGCCCTCCATAGTCTGCTGTGCTTCCACGGCCCTTCCTGCCTGCTCAGTGTGGTTAAATTGTTGCCTTTGCACCCTCCTACCTGCCTTCAATTTTCAGAGTCCGTGTCCCTGGCCTCTGCCTCTCAACAGTATCCTAATGAACAACTAGATTGCTAACATTCTATATGTATTACAAAAGTGTGGAACGCCTGACATCATCTTGATGTAATCAAAACTGTAATACCTAGAGCATTTCCTTTAGAAATTACATATATGAGAGGGCCTTATTGGCATCACAATTATGGTTAGTGCTCTAAAAGACTAAAATAAGGACATATTTTCTGAGTTTTCAAATAGCGACAAAGCACTTTTAAATTATTTGTTATCTTTATGTTTTTTTATCCAGTTGACCACTTGATTAAATGTTCCACTTAGGGGACAGGATGTGGTGTTACTTCCAGAACTGCAGACTTTGCAACTGGGGAACCAGGTTAAAGTTTCTGCTTCAGCTCGACATTCTGTGATTCTGGTCAAATCACTTAGTCTCCCCATGTCTACAACCAAAATGAATTTGTTCTTGTGTGATGTAACCAATGCTCATGTAAAGCACTCCAATACCTGACAAGTCTGCACTATATAACACTGCAAAAACACAAAATAATAAGTGTTTTGCACACTTCTGTCATTGGGCTATATTTGGGCTACATCTGGGTGATTTTGGGCTACATTTGGGCTCTTTTGTTTCCGGTGGCCATCTTGGGAGATTTATTTGTTATGAAGTTTCGTAATTTCCTCATGTGCTGCAGTCTCCTCAGTAGGAAATGCTTTCAGTTTTTTACTTTGATTCCATCATGAAGGTATTCAGATATGTCACACATTTGCCATAAATTCTGAATGTTAGTACTCTAGTTGCTCATTAGATCACTGTAGTAAAACTACTGTTCACCATGGAAGTCTGCTCCTGGTCTTAAAAGTGCATGTTTCAGTCTGCATGTCAGAATATTTTAATGAAATAGAAGAGGATTTGAGAAGTCACTCAAAATGTGCCCTCATTTTCTTTCTTCAGCATTAATCATAATTTCTAGGGCAAAATGAACCCCCTCATTGTTTTCCTTTTTAAATTAAATGTTTTAAGTGTTACCAGTTTATTCCAATCAAGATGGCTTCAGGTGTGCCATACTTTTGTCATAATGAAGACAGTAAGCGCTCTAGTTGTTTTTAAGAACATTCTGGGACATTCTGTCATTGGGCTATACTTGGGCTACATCTGGGTGATATTTGGGCTACATTTGGGCTCTTTTGTCTCTGGTGGCCATCTTGGGAGACTTATTTGTTATGAAGTTTCCTAATTTCCTCATTTACTGCAGTCTCCTCAGTAGGAAATACTTTCAGTTTTTTACTTTGATTCCATCAAGAAGGCATTCAGATCTGTCACACATTTGCCATAAATTCAGAATGTTAGCACTCTTTTTGCTCATTAGATCACTGTAGTAAAGCTACTGCTCACCAGGGAAAACTGCTGCTGGTATTGGAAGTGCATGTTTCAGTCTGCATGTCAGAATTTTTAAATGAAATAGAAGAGGATTTGAGAAGTCACTCAAAATGTGCCCTCATTTTTCTTTCTGCAGCACTAATCATACTTTTTATGGAAAAATGAACCCCCTCATTTTGTTCTTTTTTAAATTAAATGTTTTAAGAGTTACCACTTTAATCCAAGCAAGATGGCTTCAGGTGTGCCATACGTTTATCATAAGTAGGACTGTTAGCGCTCTAGTAGTTATTTGGAACACTCTGGGAAGCTGCAGTAGAACACAAAGGAATCAACTGACAGTCTCTGCCCTTGTTGGATGTACATGTTTTACTGAGAATGTCAGACTTCATTCTCACATGACTGAGAAAGATAATGTGAATTTACAGAAAATAAGCTCTCAGTTTAGCTTATAGATCACCTTCCAAACCTCTGTGGTAAAAGCATGAGAAAATATTTTTCTCTCAATCATGATATCCCAGCAGAAGGCTTTTTCACATGGTGAAATCACCTTAGAACATACCACAATTCCTAAAATGAGTATGGTACCATCAACAAATGATTTATAATGTAACTAAAGTCTTAAAACCTTCTATTAACTGCAATGCTTTTTAATGAGGTGCTATCTTGTATATTGGTCCCAAGATGGCTGCCAACACTTCTTGGATGAAGTGCTGACAGCCAATCAGATCTCAGGATGAGATGTGTGGTTAGGCTCCGCCCACATATATATATGCTTTTAAATGCTATTTTCTCAGGGAATACTGAACAGATTTACACCAGACCTGCAAAAGGCACTTCCTTGAGCTTATGTCTACCTCTCTGCCAAATTTCAAGTAATTCTGTTCAGCCGTTCGGGCTGTAGCTGTGTCTAAAGGTCCTATGGAAAAATGCATGGGGAAAACGCGTTTTGGGACCCCCCTTTTTTCTCGGCCCCTGCTTGACGAATCACCCCGAGACTTTCAGGGTAGGAGCTGAACGGAGCGCCCCATTAGTTTTGAAAATCTTGCGAGGATTCGTCAACCGGCGCCAAAGTTATTAAAAATAGAATTTTGAGATTTCCTATGAAAACTAGGTTGTAACTATAACTATCTACTGGCGACCGCCAGTAGATAATATATATATATATATATATATATATGTCCCATGTGATCAAGCCACTTCGGTGGCGAAACGCGTCATGACAGAAGGGAGACTCTTATACTTTTACTAATAAAAAGTGTTTACCGACGAAGAGGAGTTCGTGCATTCTTTTCCGTGGAGAAAACTGATGAATGCTACGTGTATATATATATATATATATATTCAAACCAATTCCTTTAGCCTCCTAAAGACGGTAACGCACTCCAAGCTAGTAGATTTTTCAAATTGCTTTATTCCACCATTTTTGACAGACCGGTTTCGGTCATGACGACCTTTCTCAATGTCAAAAGTCCATTTGCAATCAATCTTTTTAAATACACAGATGTCAAAGGAAATAGAAAGAGGATTACCATGTATAGATACATAAACATGAAAGAAGGGCCTTAGTGCTTGTATTGCAGCACGGTGGCCATTTTTTAGGTGCTATTTACACAACATTGTAACGTTAAACTGCAATAAATTCATTAGTATCGAGTTATTCTGCCCTGAATGGGCTAAGACTCAAAGTCTTACTTTTTTCTTTTACAATCAGTTGCAAAATGAATTATAATCCAACTAACATCATCACATATTTAGTTTCAACAAATGGAAGCGGACAGCATATGAGACAAAGAAATATTTCTAACATATGATGAAAATTCATCATAAAAAAAAAAAAAAAAATATATATATATATATATATATATATATATATCCTACTGGCGGCCGCCAGTAGGTAGTTATAGTTAGGACCAAGTTTCCATAGAAAGAGCCTTTTTGTTTTGCTTATAACTTTGGCGTCGTTTGATGAATCTTCATGAAATTTTCCAAACTAATTCTTTGTTCATATCAGCTCCTATCTTATTGAAAGTTTGGGGGTGATTCGTCAAGGGGGGGCAGAGAAAAAAGGGGGATCCCAAAACGTGTTTTCTCCATGCAATTTCCATAGGAAAATTTAGACAAGGCTACAGGTCGAACGGGTGAACGAAATTACCCCAAATTTGACCGGGAGAAGGGTCTTGCTCTAGAAAGCACGCTTTTGTTTATTTGGTGCAAATCCGTTCAGTAGTTTTTGAGAACTATCGAACTTTACAGATATCGATATTTGGGAATTCTGCCATCGGATTGGCTGAGGCGTTACAAGCACGAGCTTGCTGCTTATTGGCTGCGAGCGGTTGCAACTAGGAAGTGTTGGCAGCCATTTTGTGATTCCGTTGAAGCGAGTAAGGGTAAAAAAGGGCAAAAGGAGTAGGAAAGAGGAGGGTAGGAGCGCTGTGAGCCCTGTGGGGTGGTTAGGGTGTGCTACACAGGGAGTGTGAAGTGATGTATTCACCCCTACCAGTGTGAAAGTGCTGTTTTGCCCAGAGTGAGATGTTGCTGAGGTGAGGTACCGGTACACTTGGGGATGAAACCGTGAGCTGACTGCTGCAAACAGATGTGCTCTGGGCGCTGTAGCATACTGGCCACTGTAGCATAACTGTGCAAGTGGTGTTAGTATGGGTTTAGACTATAGCGCTGTGAGCTCTGTGGGGTGGTTAGGGTGTGCTATACAGGGAGTGTGAAGCCAAGTATTCACCCATAGCGGTGTGAAAGTGCTGTTTTGCCCAGAGTGAGATGGTGCTGAGGTGAGGTGCCGGTACACTCGTGGATGAAACCGTGAGCTGATTGCTCTAAACTGATGTGCTCTGGGTGCTGTAGCATACTGGCCGCTGTAGCATAGCTGTGCAAGTGATGATAGTATGGGTTTAGACTATAACGGGAGTGGGAAGCAAACTATTCACCCCTACCGGTCTGAAGACTCAAATGGAGTGTTTTAGCAAGCAGGAATAAAGAAACAATCGTGAAGAATATAATGCAGAATGTTGCAACGCCACAGAAGACAAATGGTGTAATCAGGTGTGTTTAAGAAAGTGGCTGTGTGGGATAAAGCGATGGAGTCTGCAAGTTATATAAAAAGTGTCTTTATTTAAGTGCCACAAATGGACCCACTGGTGCAACAGCTAAGGCATCCAGCTGAGGCAAACTCCAACCGCTTCTGCTGTATTAAACCTAAGCTCCAGCATCAGTCAATTCCACATTACATGTTACAGTTCCATGTGACATAAACAATACCTATCAGGCATGAAAGACTGTAAATTGTAGAATGAAAATAAAGGTAGGATGCGATTACCACACTGTGCCAACCAGTTCCTAAACAATGCCATTTATTTTATCTTGATCGCCAGCTCGTGAGCAGAGGCTGAGGATGAGCTAATTTGTGTGAAAGGGCTTCGTGGATAACAGGCAGGCAGAGAGACGTGTGTACAAAGAATATACATGGTTTCAAAATGGATGTCGGGTTTCGGCTAATTTAGCAAGTAAATAGCGTATTTGCATAGGCCATACATCATCCATCCCTGGTTAGACTGGTGACATAAGGGCCAATAATGAAAACAGAGTTCAAATGTCTAAGCATACTTAGAAAGTTATTATATGAAAATAGTTAGATTGAAGTGTATTAAAAAAATGTATAGGAAAAAGTAAAAAAAGTTGGAAAGAATCAATCCAAGAATAAAGTGAATTTCTTACAAGTCTTGGAGTTTGCAGTCCTGAAGTTCTTCAGTGGCTTGAAATGCGTAATGTTCTAAAAGGTGATTGTTGCAATCGTGTGAGAAAAGCGATGCGATCCAATTCATATCCTCGAAGGGACTGTAATGTTCCTCGGATGTTGCAGCGGCAATTTGAATTGGCAGGCAATCTGCGATGTTGTCAAAGGTCGCACGTTGCAGGAGATCTTTCGCTGCTGCGCTGAAATCCCATTCCTCCAGGATACCTTTTGGCGTTGGCATCCGCCATTGCTCCACTGCCCGAACAATCAAGTTCATGGTTTTCAAGATCCTCCATTATCTGCTGGATATCGGGAGCGTTTGCTGGGATGTTGGCAAGGCATAGATCCATTCGCCAGTTGATTGGGCAAGTTTTGCAATAAAAAGATGGTTGCACGCAGATTGTATATGTGTAAATATATGTCATATTGTAGCTGGCTCCGATAATAGATAGAGGCAGGCAGCCGAAAAGTTGTTCCATTTTTTCACGGTATTGATGTAGCTTCGCGTAGAGGCGTATTCTGTCGGACATGCTTGTTACCACAGGGAGCGCAGCCAATTTTAACAAGCTAAAATAGTAGCAGAATGGCCGCAAACAGAGCGAGAATTATGGGCACTGTTCCTGTTATTCCGGAGATGATCGAATGAATGAAGTCTGGTATTAGACTAAAAACTGTTTGAAAGCCTGTGACAAGGCCGGAGGAGACAGTGTTAAAAAAAGTGTGTCAGACCTTAATGTCAGATGTGTTCAAAATTGTGTAACAATTCACAAAGTGTAATGAGAGGTTCGTATTTAAAAGGGAGTGTATTTTACTTGAAGTTCGTCCTATCTGCAGTCGATAAATTACTTGTGGAGAAGTGAGGGACACTTCTGTTTGTAACAAAAGCGCTTTCAGTTTGCTCTGTTTAATAAAATCTGTTTTCAAAGTAGGTATTGAAGTAGGGGTGGGCGGAATTTGTGAAATCCACTTTCGCAAATTATCGCGAAAATGTTAAAAATTATCGCAAACACGCGGAAATATCGCGAAGATGCGGAAGTTTTTTTCCCGCATGTTCGCGAGATTTTCTGCATGGTTGCGGCTCGCCAACTTACCCATGTGGTTGCTCGCGGGCGCGGCCATCTTGTTTTCAGTTGTCTCGCGGTGCATGATCGCGAGAAGATAGACGTGATCGCGCGACGCATGACGTCACTGCGGGTGCGAACTGTCGCGAGACAGCACAAATGGCTAAAAACAATACAACATCTCATGGAGAACGCGACCGGATCAAGAAAACTTGTCGGCGAACGCAGGGAGTCAGGTAAGGCGATCGCGCGCGCGCGAGAATGTATTATTTTACAGCGCGAGCAAGAACCCAATTATCGCTAAGCTGCGGAATGCGGAAATTTTGACATTTTCGCGCTTTTCGCGGAACGCGAAAATGTCAAATTATCGCAATTCCCGCGAACGGAACAAAATTTTCGCCCAGGCCTATATTGAAGGCCAAGTTGAACTTTGGGAGTTACTTTGTGTGGGTGGGAATAGAGATTGCCAGAGGAAGTTATCTGGTTTGAAACAGTAAGGACATACGGTATGCCAGCTCACATTGCGGAGCAGTCCATGTTTTTAAGAAGCAAATAACTACTGTTAGAAAGCTGTGTGAATGTTGGTCTGATTGTGGGAGTTGGCGTGCTTTTAAGAAAGCACGCAAGATTGGGGGCTGTAAGTTAGAAGCGTCGTGCAATTGGACATTATTGCATAGTAATGAATGACTGCCATTGTGGTCCCACTTTTCACCTGTGAGAAAGTTCTGTATCCTCTTTAACACAGCGATATGTAAATGGGAGAAACCACTGTTCATAAATAAACGCGATACCTTATATAATCACATGCAACATGACAAACAAAATGTACACCTAGCAGGCACAACAACACTACGTACTGTGGGAACCATGGCTAGCCATGTACACAAACCAAACATAGCACCTCTGCCACACAATGCAGAATGCGGGGGGAGATGGGAGCAAAGTATGTGCTAAGGTGGCAAGTAATTCTCGATTATAAAAGTATACAATGCAAAGTGTTGAGGGGATGTGCCAGACAGACTTTAGTATGCAGAGTACAGACATGTCAACATACACTGATGGTCTATTGAGTGAAGTGGACAGTGGACGCAACCATGATAGTACAGTCAGATTACAAAAACATAGCGCGTACTTGCCCTTCCCCCCAAATCTTTAGCATAGTGGGCTGGCTCGGCGTACGCAAGGCTAGCGTAGGGGTATGAATAAAAGTCACTTTTCTCTGGGTGTGGTTCTCTTCTGGAATGGCGAACATGTCTGTCAGGTCTGCGCAGTTTACACCGCCACGAGGCTGACGCCGTGAGCGAAGGTGGCTGCGGCAATAATGCTCTCAGCCTGCTGGTACCCTGATACCGTCATGGGCGCTGCGATGCACATATGCCCCACAGTTCACCTTTCAACACCACCGTATGTGAAAGAGGGCCCACCACGTGCCGGCGTAAGCTTTTGGGCCGAGGTCTGCGAGCTGGGAAGGCTCCTGAGATCATTGCTGGCTACCGCGACACAGGCAGACAGCGCCCAGCCTGAGGCCCAGCACCGTGGAGTGCTCTGTATACTAATAACACAGTAGTCCAACAGGTACCAACAGTGGAACGGTGTCTTGATCCCACAATGGACGATGTTAGAACTCCCTCTGAGAGTGCAGATGAAGGTACTCCCTTCGACCAGGTATAACCAAGTCTAGGTCCCAACAGTGGAACGGTGTCTTGATCCCACAGTGGATGATGTTAGAACTACATCTGAGAGTGGAGATGAAGGTACTTACTTCGACCAGGTGCAAGCAACTCTAGGTCCCAACAGTGGAACGGTGTCTTGATCCCAGAATGGACGATGTCCGATATTACCTGCTGCTTGTTGTTTTTTACGGAACTCCCTCCGTTGAGGTGCATCAGACTCTGTACTTCCGTAGCTAATTGCTGCTCGTGATCATTGGGCTTGGCTGACTGCAGTCGCTGGAGTACACCGCGGTACAGCAGGTCCGAACAGTGAAACGGGGTCTTGATCCCACAATGTACGATGTTAGAACTGCATCTGAGAGTAGAGATGAAGGTGCTCCCTTCGAACAGGTGCAACCAGCTCTTGGTCCCAACAGTGGAACGGTGTCTCAATCCCAAAATGGATGATGTCCGATATTACCTGCTGCTTGGTTTTCACAGAACTCCCTCCGTTGAGGTGCATCAGAATCTGTGCTTCCGTAGATAACTGCTGCACATGATTATTGGGCTTGGCTGACTGCAGTCAGTGGAGTATACCGCGGTACAGCAGGTCGGAACAGTGAAACGGTGTCTTGATTCTGTGATTGAGGATGTCAGGAGTTAAAGTCTGTGATGATTGTGTGTACCCCCTCCGAACAGGTGCAACCAACTCCATGCTTTCGAATCCAATGGAACGTGGCTGTGAGGCGTTAATGACCACTGCCTCTGGCCTACACTGCGGTCAGCAGGGCTCACAATTGAGATTCAGTGGTGATTGTTTAATTACAGAATCCAGTAGGCAACTACCTATAACATCTATTGAAATATGCACAATAGCCTTTTAGTATACTTGCTTGAAGAACTTTTTTTAGATGACTTATAGGTCTAGTACAATGACCAAATTCTTCTTGGTAGTGGTAAAGAACACTGAATACAGTGGACAGCTGAGATCACAATTCGAATTGTTTTGATTTATTTATTGCAGAGCTTTGTGTAATTTATGTTGTTGTATTTTGTGAAGAGGAAGTGAGAAAAAGTATTCATGGATGACTGTGCTCACTACTGCCTTCAATTTACACTGCAGACAGCAGTGTTCACAATTCAGATCGAGTCGCTATTGTAGATGACGCAGTCCTGTAGGCAAAAGACATTGCTCCAGTGCGCTCTGTCCACACCACGCATACGCATCATCACAGGGTCTGCACGCGTTTTTTGTTGCTTCGCGTTTTGCATACAGGACAGCTCAAGTCAACGCCACGTGGCAGTGGACCCTTGCTGACCGCTCTCTGGCCTGCACTGCAGACAGCAGTGTTTACAATTCAGATCGAGTCGCTATTGCAGATGAGGCAGTCCTGTAGGCAACAGACATTGTTCCTAGTACGGCCCGCCCGCAGCACGCATCCTCGCAGGCTGTGCACATGCTGAATGCTTTTGATGTGGATATCTGAGTGCACTAGACCTGATAGACCCTTTAGGATACAATCTTTTTGTGTATTATTTCAGATCTACTGCCTGTATCTTAGTATACCAAAAGTTATGGTTCTTTTACGATAGAATCTTTTTTGTAATATTTCACATCTAGTGTCCCTACCTTACTGCAGCACAAACTATTGACCCTTTTATTATTGAATCTCTGTGTGTGATCCAATAATTACTGTTGTAGTTGATGCTAGCAGCAACCATTCCCTGAGGGCTGGTTTGCACTCACCCCACACGCATTCAGCACAGACGTCACTGGATTTGGACCCTGGTAATAAAAAGGAGTCGAGCGCACGTGCCCGTACCCACTTCCACTATCTATCTGTGTCCGTGTATTTATTATCTATGCATGATACTGCCTCTGGGCCATACCACATTACATTGTGCTGTGGACAGCGTATGCAACCATGTTACCTCTGGCAGTGGGGAAAACTTCTTTTATGTAGCTTTTAGATGCATGGCTATCACAGGTGGAAGGCTACTTTACAGAGGATGAATATTGATGAAGATGATGGTTGCATGTTGTGTGTAGTGTCAGATATGTGTACATAGCAAAAAGTTTTCAAAAAAGCTCTCTAAGTTCCTAATTTTACCACTCATTAGGCATTTTTTGTAAGGGAACTTTAGGCCACATGGGAAAAATCTCTCTACTCCGACTGGTGTATTATGAATTATCCACCCTTACTTCAGAGAATGGGAATTAGCAGTTGCCCTATGTGGCAGACAAATGGAAATGGCCAATGAGTGGTAAAATGGGGAACTTCTAACAATTGTGTTATGCTGGTGTAATTTCACGCACTTTGTATCAATATTGATTTTGTAAATATTTTTGCATTTTTGTATGTTATATGTATCGCATCTGAGTCATGAAGTGAATGTCTACAACAAATATGCTTGAATTTATTATGAAAGAAATGTAATTTATACAGCAAAAGCATATGAACCTATTGGTCATTGTTTTTCTCCGCCAAAAATAAATAGCGGTAAAACAGATAACCAGGTACCTTTCCCTTTTTTTCTACATTGAATACTCGTCCATACCTGGTTTGCCAAGGATGAAACCCCCCCCATTGTATACATAACTAGGTAAAAGGTCAGCATCAAACCTGTTATGTAGAACAATGGTAGGACAAACGTAGGTGCAACTACTACCTCAGCCTCTATTGGGGTACATTGGGGTTCATAACACCTCCTTTCGCTGTCAGTGGTCTTGCTCCAACCTCTCTCTCTCCCTTATGTTGGGTACCCCTAGAGCCATTGGTCATGGTATGCCCCATCTCACCCTGTCCCACCACGCCACAAAATAAAAAAGCTTTCACAAAGCCAAATAGCTTTTGCATGCATGAGACCTGTTTGACTTTGTCAAGGCTTTGAAATGAAAAAAGGCTATGATGCAGCCAACATTGAGCTCATCATAGCACTTATTTAAACTTTTTCATGTTGCACAGCAGCCGTGCTGCTGTGCAACATGGTGAAAACACATTGGCAAAGCCAATTGCTCTCGTACAGGCACAACGTATTGGCTTTGCCTATGGTTGTTCTAAATTGGTGTACAATTTTTCTTGTGTTGTGTTTTCACTTTCTTACTGTTTGTGAACTGCATAAATACTGTGTATATCGTCTCTAAGTTAAGCATGACTGCTGCATTTGTGCCAAGCTACCAGAGGGTTAAGCACAGGCTAAATTAGTGACCTTTAGGGTTCACCATGACAAGGATTGAGGATGTTGCTTGAGTATTGCTCACACCACCCTCAAACAAAACCTCAACTTCTCACAGCTGACCTATATCTTTAGGGCTGCTTATGGATGCATAGGGTACCAGTTTCCTTTGCTACTGAGCGCTGGCCTAACGGCTTTCCCTATATGTTTTCTTTTTTGTTCCCCACATGCCGCTGTGGATTCTCTGCTGGCATTATTGAAATGGAGTATTGTAGTTGTCTCTGGGGGTTTGGGAAGAATCTTATTGGTGGGTGATTACAGGGTTGAACCAGCCTATGGGTCTATTGAGCAAAGAAGCAGTTCCCGAGGGGCTGATCTGACAGACAGTGTCATTTTCTTTAACTGTCTGTAGACCTGTCCTATGGTTGGTTCTATCAATTTTATTGTTGATTTCCCCAATATTAAAGTAAAAATTGTCTGCAGTAAGCTCAAATCCGAGTAGAATTCTATGCTTTGCAAAATGAGTTCAAAACTGCCCCAATTTGTTAACATGGGCCATTTTTTTAGTATCTAATTTACTATTTAGGGGACACTTTTATTTTGGTGGCTGGACCTATTTTCTGTCCCTTTCCGACCCTGGGGGATTATTGGACGTGTTGCTACCTGGCAGTAGTTCAATGAGGAGAGTTGTGAAAAGGAGAAATTGTTTGCAAGATTTGTTTCTTTTATTTTGCCTTCCATATTTTCTGATATTCATTTCTAGTTCTCTCCTTCTCTTTTCTCCTTTTCCTAATGGATTTCAATACAAATATGCGTTTTGGAGTCTGTGCTTGGTGGACTAATATTCCAATTAAAACCATTTTTTGTAAAGCTATAAAAATCAACTCAAACTGCTACCAGTGACCAACATTAAGTCTAATTCTTACATCATAATGTGCAGCTTCAAGGGCGCCCTCAAATGATGGAAAATAAATCTGACACGTTGACACAATGCCACTGATTAGGCACTTAGCACACAATTTTATATTGATCATAATTTTTAAATTTACAGTTTTTTTAAACATAATAGATGTTCTATCCCCTTTTGTATCGGAAAAAATAAATACCAACAAGCATTGGCAAAGCCAATTGATCTTGCCTATGTGAGAGCTATTGGCTTTGGCAATTTGTTTTAGCTATGTTGTACACCAGTGTGGCTGCTGTCAATCAGCATGGCTAAATGTTAGTGGGGTGAGTTGGGGTAGAGTTAGTGGAATAGGGTGTGGTGTATTGGGGTAGATTGTAGTGGGGTAGATTGGAGTTGAATATATTGGGGTACAGTGGAGTGGGGTAAATTGGGGTCGAGTGAAGTGGGGTAGATTGAAAGATTTGGGTGAAATGGGGTAAATTATAGTGAAGTGGGGTGGGTTGGGGTTGAGTGGAATAGACTAGATTGAGGTGGGGCTGAGTGGGCTCGAGTGGGGGAGCGGGGGTAGGGTGAGAGGGGCAGAATGGGATAGATTTGGGTTGAGTGGAGTAGTGTAACATGGGGTAGATTGGGTTAGAGTGGAATAGGTTGCAGAAGATTGGAGTGGGATAGAGTGGAGTAGAATAGATTGAGGTGGAGTAAGGTAGAGTGGGGTAGAATGGAGTTTGGTAGATTCAGGTAGAGTGTAGTGGGGGAGAGTGGAGTTGATGGGGGTATATGGGGTGGGGTAGATTGGGTAGAGCGGATGTAATACATTGGGGTAGAGTAGGATAGAGTGAAGTGGGCTAGATGGGGTAGAATAGAAAGGGGTAGAGTGGAATGGATTGGAGTGGGGTAGATTTGGGCAGATGAGGGTATATTGTAGTTCAGTGGAGAGGGGTAGATTGGGGTAGATTAGAGTGGAACAGATTGGTGTAGAGTGGGGTAAATTGGAGTGTGGTTGATTGGGGTAGAGTGGAGTGGGGTTGAGTGGAATGTGTTGGCGTGGGGTGGATTGTGGTGGGGTAGAGTGGGGTAGATTGGGGTAGAGTGGAGTTGTGTAGATTGGGGTAGGGTGGTGTGGGGTAAAGTGAATTAGACTTGAGTGGGGTAGACTGCAGTGGGATGATTGGGTTAGATTGTAGCGGGGTAGAGTGGGGTAAATCAGAATCAGGTAAGGTGGAGGGATAGATTGTAGTAGGGTGGAGTGGGGTGGAGTGGAATAGATAGGAGTGGGGTAGATTGGGGTAGAGTGGAGAAGGTTGGAGTGGCATGGGGTAGATTGGATTCGATTGAGAGGGGTAGATTGGGGTGGGGTTGATTGGGGTAGAGTGAAGTGAAGTAGATTGGGTAGAGTGGGGTTGGGTAGACTTGGTTAGAGTGTAAGTAGATTGGGTGTGGTGTAGTAGGGTTGGGTAGATTAGGTTGGAATGGAGTGGGGTAAATTGGGGGTAGAGTGGAGGGATGCATATTGGGGTAGAGTGGAGTTGGATAAATTGGGATAGATTGGAGGGGGTGGATTGCTATAGAGTGGGTTAGATTGGGGAAGATTGGAGTGGGGTAGATTGGGATAGCGTGGGTTAAATTGGAGTGAGGTTTATTGTGGTAGAGTGGAGTGGGGTTAAGTGTGTTAGAGTTGGGTGGATTGGAGTGGGGTAGATTTGGGTAGAGTGGAGTTCGGTAGAGTGGGGTAGAGGCAGAAGATTGGGGTAGATTGTAGTGGAGTGGAGTGGGGTAAATTGGAGTGAGGTAGACTGGGGTAGAGTGGAGTTGAGTAGATTGGAGTTGGGTGGTGTGGGGTAGAGTGAGGTAGATTGGAGAGGGGTAAAATGGGGTAGATTGGAGTGGGGTACATTGGGATATATTGGAGTGGAGTGTCGTGGGGTACATTGGAGTAGGGTAAATTGGGGTGGAGTGGGGTAGTGTGGAGTAGATTGGAATTGGGTAGATTGGGGTAGGGTGGATTGGAATAGAATTGGGTATATTGGGTTGGGGTAGATTGAGGTAGAGTGGAGCGAGAAAGATTGGGGTAGAAAGTAGTGTGGTAGAGTGGGGTAGATTGGGTAGAGTGGGCTAGATACGAGTGGGGTAGATTACAAAGCAGCAGTGGTCATCGTGGAACATGCAAATAGGCCACATTCTTGATAACAGTTTTACCTGCAAGATATGGCAAGGTCACATAGACACAGCTGGCCCTACCAAGAGGGTGCCTTCCAGTGACCCACTTGCTTTTTAGCAGTTGCAACGTAGTCTCCATGTCAGGATTTGTAATGAGAACAGTGAAAGTACATGGGTAGCCTGCAGCCTACCAACAGTGGTGCATTAATTGCTCAGCAATTGCAAAAATGGAGGGCTTTGGCTTCAAGAAACAAGCGGCGTCCCCTCAACATCCGCTGATTCTGGGCAAATCACTTAATCTCCCAGCATAAAAAAATCGAATGTGAACTTGTGAAATGTACTAGTGCTCATGTAAATGCACCCAACACATTCGGTTCAGGTTGAGTTTGTGCTATAAAGAAATGCAAAAAAAATAATAATAGTACCTTAACTCAATAGTGCTGACACTATGAACATAGTAAGAGGCACCCTCACCTACAGACCACTGGGACCCTGACCAGCCTTCTGTGATACCATCTCCAACCTCACCACCCATCTTGCCATTGACTCCCACCACTATTTCCTGCTCGGTGATCTCAGTTTCCACGTTGATGACCCCAGCAACACCAACTCTACCTCCCTCCTGGAGAACATCAACAACTTTGGCCTCACAAAACTAGTCAATGAATATACGCACAAAGCCGGACACACACTCGATGCTATCTTCACCTCCAGCGACAGAATCAAATTCTCACACACCACAGAACTCACTTGGGGTGACCATGCCATTGCTCACTTTACCATCTCCGATGCCCAGTGCTCTTCTGCCAAGCATCACAGCTTCAACCACCACAGGTGGGGCAAGGTCACTGAGATGCAATGGACCCAAGCCCTCGGCACCACACAACCTGAAACTTCAGCAAATCATGACCAGGAGGTCCAGAACTTCTTCGCCTGGATCATTAAATGTGCTGACAAGGTTGCCCCGCTGAAACCTCAAAAACCAACAAAACCTCAAAAACAGTCAACCGGTACACCTCAGAATTACCAATCACAACTGAAATCAACTAGAGAAGAGATGGCGCATCACCAAGAACCCCTCAGACGGAGCCGTCCACAAAGCAGCCCTTAGCGACTACCACTGACGCATCAAGGAAGCCAAGAGAGCATCCATTGCTAATCGCATTGGCACTGCAACTAACCACACGAAGGAACTCTTCACAATTCTCAAGGAATTCTTCAACTGGCAGCCACAGAGAACACCTTCTACCCCTTCCAAGAACTCTGCATCAATATCTCCACCTACTTCCACAGCAAGACTACCCCCATCTACAACAACTTCGACCCTCAATCCACCACCCTCAGCCTAGACATCTGCAATCAGCCACCAAACACCAGCCAAATGATAACCACCTGGTTCCCGCTCGCCACCCAGGCCACCACTACCATCATGTCATCTATCCACTCTGGGGCACCCACTGACCCCTGCCGCCTCCATCTCTACAACCTCGGAGCCAGCCTTATTACCATTGAACTCACCAGCAGCCTCAACCATCTCCACAGCAACCTTTCTAGACCGTTGGAAACATTCAGAGGACAGACCTCTCCTGAAGTACTCCACTGACCCCAGCGACCTAAAAAAATTCTGACGATTTCTTTGCTCCCTTACCCAGACAAAGTACTTGAGGAAGCCATCAACCAAAAGCTCACTGGATACCTGTAACACAACCACCTACTTGACAGATCACAATCAGGATTCCCTGCCAACCACAGCGCAGAGACCGCACTGATTGTTGGCACAGATGATATCAGAACCCTCCCCGACTGCAGAAAAACGGCGGCCCTGATCCTCCCTCTACCTCTCTGTGGCATTCAGCACCATATCTCACATACCCTCATCAACAGACTACACAACATCGGCATAGGAAAATGCTCTCAAGTGGATCACCTCTTTCCTCTCAAGATGTACACAGAGCATCTGACTGCCCGCTTGTGCACCCAACGACATCATATGCAGTGTACCCCAAGAATGTTCCCTGAGCCCCACCCTGTTCAACATCTACATGACCCCCCTCACTGATGTTGTCAGATCCCACGGGCTCAACATAATCTCCTTTGCTGACAACAGTAAGCATATCCTCTCGCTCATTGAGAAGCCCTCCACTGCCAAAACTAACTTCTACAACGCCATGACTGATATAGCCAAATGGATGAGGGACAACTGCCTCAAACTCATCTCCTCCAAAACAGAAGTCCAAGGGGCCCATTAGGATGGTGGGCGATCCGCCCGCCATACACGCCTGAATGACTCCCCGCCATATTAGGATGGCCTGGGGGGGAGGGGTGCAGCGGATGGGAAGACCGTCCACTGCTTTTCCACCCGTTGACGAGTCGACCGGGCAGAATATGGGCATTATATGGTGGCGGTGTCTGCAAGACACCGCCATCCATATTATCATGCTGGCAGAGATTGGCCTTTCCATGGCGGCGTGCGATTCCTGCATTTGGGGGCCGTTGCATGCCCCTGGAGTTTTGGGGGGATGGGGGCTGCACATGGGGGTACCTATAGTACCCCCCAGCATTTGCATGCACAAGGTGGCAGGCACCGCGCAGTGCCAGTCACGTTGGGCATGAAAATGCCCTACATGCTTTTTTACACTGCGGCGGGTGCTGCTTACAGCTCCGCCCGCCGCAATGTAAAAATGTGGGATGCGCCCACCAGTGTTGCGGGCGCATCCTAATTTGCATTGCGGGACCGCCACACCTATGGCGGGCGGTCCCTTTTGCCGCAAAGTCCGCCCGCCATCGTAATAGACCCCCTAGTCTTTGGAAACAACACCTCTGCATGGAACCATAGTTGGTGGCTAGCGGTACTCTGATCAACACCAACAGATCATGCACACAACCTCAGCATCATCCACGACAGCCAACTGAGCATTAAACAACAAGTCAACGCTGTCACCTCCTCTTGCTCACACACACTTTGCATGCTTTGCAGAATCTTCAGATGGATCCTAATCAACTCGAGAAGGATAGTCACACAGACCCTCGTCACTAGCCGCCTCGACTATGACAACGATGTCTACACCAGAATAACAACCCAGTGGGGAGGGGTGGATTTGATTGGAGCGGAGTAGAGTGGAGTGGGGCAGATTGTTTTGGAATGGAGTATGGCAGATTGTTTTGGATTGTGTGGGGGCATATAGGAGGGGGGCAGATTGTTTTGGGTTGGAGTGGAGCAGATTGTTTTGGATTGGAGTGGGGAAGATTATTTTGGATTTGAAAGGGGCATATTGTTTTGATTGGAGTGGGGCAGATATTTTGGAGTGGGGCACATTGTTTTGGATTGGAGTGGGGGAAATACTTTTAGACCGGAGTGGGGCACATTGTTTTGGTTTGGAGTGGGGCAGACTGTTGTAAATTGGTGTGGGACAGATTTAAGTGGTATGGATACTTTTGGATTTGAGTGGGGTATATTTTTTTGGATTAGAGTGGGCAGATTGTTTTGGATTACAATGGGGCAGATTGGTGTGGTCAGTTTGGAGTTGGCAGATTGGAGTGGGTGAAGATTGTTTTGGATGGAGTGAGGTGGATTGTGATGGATTGGTTTGGAGTGGCGTGGATTGGGGGAGAGGTGGGGTGAATTGGATTGGACTGGGGTGTATAGTATTGGATTGGACTGGGGTGGATTGTGGTAGATTTATTTGGGGAATTGGGATGAAGTAGGTGGATTGGGTGAGGTGGATTAGAATGGAGTGTGGTGGATTGGAGTGGGGCAGACTGTAGTGAGGAAAATTGGAGTGGAACTGATTGTTTAGACTGATGTGGGCAGATTGCTTTGGATTGGAGTAGGCAATATTGGAGTGGGATGGATTAGAGTGGAGCCGACTGTTCTGGTTGGAGCGCGGCGGATTGGAGTGGGGTGTATTGGAGTGAGCAGATTGTTTTGGATTGGAGTAGGGAAGTTTGGAGTGGGGCGGATTGTTTTGGATTTTGGATTGGAGTGAGGTGAATTGGATTGGATTGGAGTGGGGCAGATTACTTTGGACTGGAGTATGGCAGATTGTTTTGGACTGAGTGGGGCACAATAGAGAGGTTGATTGGTGTGGGGTGAGATGAGGTGGTTTGGATTGGTATGGATTAGAGAGGGGCGGAGGGGAGATGGGTCGATTGGGGTGTACTGCACGATTATGTGTTAAAGCATCATTTCAGAAACTACACATAAGAAAGAAACAATGTCACTTTGCAATATTTAGAGCTTTTGAGAAATTGTCTACGATCAAAAAATAAAAGAAAACATGAGTGCAAATAGAGGAAAGAAGACCTGGCAAAAAAAGAAAGTTAACTGTAGAAAATAAATCTTTGCAATTTTGTTTGTCCTGCTGGACACATTTTTGCCAGTCACAGGCCTTCTGTTTGCTGGGCACTAGAAGTTAAAAAGAACAAAATAGTACCTCAATCACATCAGGAGCAGTGGACGAGCACTGATTAAGTTGAGTCAAGCAGTGCTTGATCCCTGCTCCACAGAGAGGAACGATAATAATTCTAGGCCTGCAGTGACAAATTAGGAGGCTGTAAAGAAGAGTGCCACGCAAGCCAACAAATGGTAAGCAACAAGCCCTTCTTTGTTAACAACATCATCTTGCAAGCGAGACGCATACAAAGATGCATTTTGCATAAAAAAATATCCCTTAATAGCCCACTTGGCTACAAATTAATCTACAAAATGAACTTAGAGTTCATTATCAGTGCCTGGTATTAAAAAAAACAGCAGCCACTGGTGTTCAGCAAAGTCTTCTAGTGTTGTTCCCGAGTTACTGCATTCGTTTTTTTTATCTACACAAAATTTCCTGTATGTGGTGTAATATGATTGCGAAATAACAGACCTTACGCATCGCATCATTAACAGGAAGTTGTGAACATTATGCCTGATTACCTCGGCATCGAGGGAATTTTGCTTAGTTTTATATTTATCATCATCATATTATCTTTATTTCGACATACATATGTCATTAAAGAATTAAATACAGTCTAACAGAAATCACTGACAAATTCACAATATAAATACACATTAAATAGCAAAGTTAACCACAATAATAAAATCATCGTCATTGCCTGTGGAGGATACTACTCCATCATTTGTTATCATATACAATGAAAATAATATCATTGGGAGATTAAACTTCTTCTAATGTTCCACATTGCAACTAATATATATTTATCATTTTTCTTTCCCTCGGACTGGATGCACATTATGTTTATTTGGTGTGAGACTTAATAACACGTTGATGTTGTTCTCACATTACTATTTGGCATCTCCAGCAAGAAGGAGTCTCTTTCTTCAACCTCTTGCGTCTTGGCAAGGATGGGAGAATGTCGAAGGCATATTTTGTTGACATACGGAATTCAATTTTATTACAGGTGAAGTGACTCTTGTTGAAACGCTGGCCACACTTTAAATTGGACAAACAGCAAATGTCACTTATGTGTGACACATCCGGATAAGGGCTCTCAAGTCATGACAGCTCTGAAAGTACTGGGATAGGGAATCAGAGCGTTGAATGCCTCAGAGTACAGCCTGTTTGTGCAGCAGTATTGAAAGCATCCTTATGGTACTGTCTGTGGCCAAATCATTGCTCATTTTTACTCAATCCTTTGTTTTTTTATTGTTTCGGGTTACCAGTACACATACTTCGCCGTACTTCAAGCTCGCACATTGCTTTTCATTTAATTCACTAGGACCTTTGTTAAGTGTGATTCTCAATGTAGGACCTGTGAGCTAGAACCACAAACTATTGTGAGTTTACCTGTGAAAGAAGCAGAAGCTTAGGACTTTCACAGAAGTGGCAGACCGACATGGGGGAACTGCACGAATTCTTTCTCTTTGCTTGAGCGCGGACTCGCCACACTGGTACACATCTTCATGCGCAAAATTAGGTAAGATATTTTTGGAATTTTATAAATACGATCCATTTTTTCTCTTTTCAGGTAAAAAGCATTTCTATGTGAAGTCTTTACTTTCATGCCCTATTGAAAATGGGAGGAGGGATGTTCTGTACTCGCCACTCTTCATTCACCATGTACGTATGGGTCATACGTATGCAGAGTATAACTATTTCAGTCAGGATATTGGGCCATATTATGCACAGCACTGACTGAGCCCAGAGCTAAGTACCTGTTTCAAAGGTAAGTGTTTGCAGTGTCTAATGCACATGCATTTAACTCAGAATTTCTCTAAATTAATGCATGAGCTGCAGGCAGCACAAGTCAGTAACATTGAGCTGTGATTGCCTCTCTCTGTTTCTCAGCTGTGCTGCCTATGTTCATTCATGAATATGGAGCTGTCAAGTAGATCTCAGACATTTCAGGGCTCAAGGAGAGGATAAGGATAGAACTTGACTCCAGAATGGCTCTCAATTAGTATTATTTTTCCCCTTTTTGTGTTTAAATGCATACAATACAGTGTACATACGGAAGTGCGCTTGCATAGAAAATGTGCCAATAACTAAAAACAACAGTAAAGTCAATCGCCCTGTGGGCTCACAAAGCACTTGCCAGACTTGAAAGGTGTATCAAAACATACAACAAAAAAGGTGAATGTATGCATGTTGTCAGTCATGGGTCGGATGTGTAGGTTGCAAGAGGTGGGAAACCAGTCTGGCATGAGTTGTCACAGGTCAAAAGAGTTGGAAGGACATAGGTGGGAGTAGTGAGCAACAGAGCCTGCTGGTGAAGGGCAAAGCAATAGACCGGGAAGGAAAGGTGGGTGAGGGGTGGGCAATGGGGTCATGGTGTCGTACTTTATAATTTGGGACCGCATAGGAGGCAGGGCCCTACCCCTGTCTATCCCGGTATTAGCGAACCGCGAATGGTCAATGCGGTATGTACAAGTGCTTTGTGTAACGTTTTAGCTATGAATGCACTATGTATACGTTATTATACATCACTATGTGGGTTCCATCTTAGAGTAGTGGCCATCTTATGGTTGCCCTCACATAGGCTACATATCATGAAGCAAATACGGGCCTTTTAGAGCACATGTGCCTTCCTTTGACTTCTCTGTGACCTGGTCAGCTTGGCTCCGCTGCCCCAGGTCAGTCCGGTCCCACGAGTTCCCCGTCCTTCGGCCACCTGTGATTAGCATCAGGGCTTGACACACCATAAAGCCTTTTCATCCTACACAAGCCTCCAGCTAATCTCTTTCGCACCTGACTGTTCCTGCTTTATGGCTTGTTTTCCAAACAGGAGATGCTCATGTTTATTGGGGCCTATCGATATCTGATGTGGGATCTGAGCCTTGCTGGGTAAATAATTTTGGGCTGGTTTAACTGGAATGTGGGATGGTCATCATGACTCTGCCTTTTCGTTTGAAATGTATACATATAAATGACCATGCCATAAAACAAGGAATGTATGCCTGAAGCAGGATATTTTGTATTTAAGGAGAAGCCCGTTTCTGTGATTTTTAGCAGTCTCCTGAGAACATACACGCTGTTGTACTTCTAGGATACCTGTGATTGGTCTGCAGCCAATAAACTGATCTTTGACTTCACCCAGAAGACTCTGTGTTTCTGTAGGTCTGAAACAGGAAGAACCCGAAGTCATAGGGTGTGCTCCCCTGCACCGCTGGGCTTAAAATTCCCAGTACTTCAGTTGGCGCCCAACTCGGCGCGATTTCAGCGGTACCGGTCCAAGCCAGAGGTTCGTGAGGAGCTTCGTGTGGAAATTCTGGAGGAAGGCCGCCACTTCATCGACCCCTGCATGTCGACTTGGTCCGAAAGTCTTTTCTGCGAGGTTCTCCGCGTCCCGACGGCTATGAAGGACTGCTGCCCTGATTAATCGCCCTGTTTTGGACCCTTGACGATTTTGGTAGAGCGAAACAATCGAGAGAGTCTTCTGGTGACGCCATTGATCATCGATATTCAGTTAAGTATAAGTGGAGCGTCTCCCAGTTTGAATTTGGTATCCTTCGGGATTATTTTGATTTGGAGTTTGCAAACGCCAAAGCCAGAGGACTCGTGTATTCACGAGACTATCGTAATCGATAATCCTTTGAAGTTTGGAACTAGACTAGTGAGCGAAGATGCCTGGTGCTAGTGTATTTGGAAGATTATTTTGTTTGAGTTGTGGAAGGGATTTCCAGTTAGAGGATTCATGTCCGGTTCCTCCAATTGGAACTCCAACTTATGAGCTTTATGTAAAACATGGCGTGGGCCCCATTGCATTGCATTGCAGTATGGATCCGATATACCAGAAAGGACCGTGTTTTAAAATGGCCCCAAAATGGTAGTTTCGATACAGATATCTTAGATAATTTGGAAGTGAAATTGTTTAAAAAGAAAGCCCGGCCGGCGATGTTTGATTCTTTCCGCCTATGGCGAAAGGAAGCCAAACAGAAGGAAATTAAGCTAGCGAAAAGAAATAAGAGAGAAAGAGGTATGTCAGTGATGCAAGCAGCTGTGCAATTTAAAGATAATGAGGAGGAACAAATGAATGAGCAATTGCACAGACAGCGCAAACTAGGGATTGATAAATGTTACCCTGTTTTGTCACCCCTTGTGCAAGATGAGACAAAAGAGAAAGAGAAAGATTCCCTAATGTCCCATTTGCTAAGTTCGCCACCCCCATATGCGCAAAATGCCACAGCTCCTCCACAGCTTGTAAATGTGCAGCCTCCAGTAAATATGCCGCAAGCCTTCCCGCAGCCGCCAGCTCCTCTTCAGCTGGCTCCTATCCCTGTAGTGCAGCCCTCTCAAGGGTCGCCAGTTTTGTTACCTGTTACCCCCGCTCTTCCTGCGACTTTGCCTAGCACGCCAGCGGCTTCCCCTGGCGCTCCTTCTTACACTACCCAGGTACCTGTATCTGAATCCGTTTTTCTTCCCTCTGTCTATCCCCCCGTTTTCAACTCAACTTCTCCTTCAGCACGACAACGACTAGCTAATGTAGTTACTAATTTAATGTCGCCTCTCTTTGGGTCATCCAGTGAGACTCCTGGCTTACAGCGTAAGCAATTGCGCAGTCAGCTGCCTGGTCCCGACGAGAAAGAGGTGTTAGATCACCTGGCGCGTAGGTGGATTGGTTTCCCTTCACTCTATGATGTGGAATCAGTTGTTAACGTTTTTCACCAATGGGATGCCCCAAAACAGAGGTATGTCTTTGATAAAATGTGTGAATTCCTCTGTGAGGAATTGGAGGATAATGGTGCAAACCCAAACCCACAGGAATTGTGTCGAGTGCGATTTGATTTTGAAACAGGTATAATTGTGGGCCCCAATGTAGGTAAAGCAGTTGCGACTTTACTGTCCCTCAGAAATGGTGATTGCCAGCAATCATTGTTCGAACAGGAACTCCCTGTGGGGAAAAAGGTAAAAGCGTGCCAATAACCGATGCGTGAGGTTCCCCCAGTTTGGAGACCTGCTGATCCAAATGCTAATCCACCTGTCTTAGCACATTTTCAACGTGTTTGGGTGCATGTCCCATGGAAGCGATCTGAGGTGTTAGCGCTCAAGCAGACATTGCCTGACCCCCGTAAGAACCCTACAGGATATTATAAGGAGTTATCCCAAACTGCAGAATCGTGTGTCATGAATCTGGCTGACATAGATATGTTATTCGGGAATGTTGTTCCACAGCCTTTATGGGGATCCATCCGTAATACGGATCATGCTGCAGAGCTAGGGGGTACATGGGCTAATATCGTTGCTGCAGACGCTAGACAAGTTGGTGGCGCGAAGCCTCATCCTTTGGTAGCAGAACTCCCTGGTAGAATTATCACATACATGAAGACTATAATGCCCGCAATGCGCGTAAATTGGGATAAACAATCCGCATGTAAGCAGAAGAAAGATGAGACAGTGTCCGATTTCTTTACCAGGTTTGAAGAAACGTTTATCGACCACAGTGGTCAAGACATGAGCACTGAAGGTGGCCAACGGTCATTTGTTGATAAATTTGTGCAGAATCTACTTCCCGAGTTGTGTAAAAAATTAAAAGACTCAGAAAGTTCTTGGGCTGTTTCCTCTTCAGCGCAAATACTGGCTACTGCACAGTATTATGAGAATAGAGACAAAGATGAGAAGGATAGAACAGATAAGAAAACGAAAGAACTGAAAACAAAGGTCCTCTTGCAGCAGGCTTATCCACCACGTGGAGGACAGAATAATTATAGACCAACCCAAGGTATCTATCAACAACCCCAACAGTTTCAGAATAATCAGCAAATGAATGGGTATTATCAACCACGTATCCCTGTAGGTCCCAACCAATGTTCATATTGCAAAGAGGAAGGTCATTTTAAATATAGTTGCCCTAAATTAATGCAGCGTAACAGTAATGCGTATGGCGCAAGAGGTAGAGGTGGTCAGCAAGCTCCTAGAGGCAGAGGGCGTGGAAATGCTCCCCAGAACGTGCGTCCTCTTCCGCCTCAAAATACCATAAATAGCTTTGATCAGCAAGCCAACGCGACTGGTAATACAGCTCAGTACTACAATAATGATTATTATGCAGAAGACGACAATGTAGAAGATAATGATTACTAGGACAGCCGTAGACAGAGAGAGGGAGTTGTTTCAGTGCCAGTGGATCAGAGCGGACCTTATGTTAAAGTAACTACAGCAAATGTAACGGAGCCCTTTCTGCTGGATACTGGTGCTGCAAAGAGTTCAATTATGCATTCAAAACTCCCTGGCGCGCCTTTGTCTGGCGAAATGAATGTCTCAGTAGGTTTTTCTGGCGCCCCAGTTAGGAACCCGATTTCTAGTCCTATGTCACTTTCTGTTGGACCTTGTGAGCTAAAAGCACCCCTCATTCTAACAACAGGTTGTGGTGAAAGTTTGCTAGGCTTAGATTTGCTAAAAAGATTGCATGCAACACTATATTGTTCTCCCTCAGGAGTACAACTTACATTAGGCAAGAAAGTGATTTCCCCGATGTATTTGTCTAAGAATGCAATGCCACCTGAATTGTCATCCCTTCCGGATGTCCTTTGGGCTACTGGTCCCAATTATGTGGGTCTTTTGGAAATACCGCCATATGTGGTCACTTTAAAAGCCAATGTCAGACTGCCACGTATTCCCCAGTACAAGATCTCCAATGAAGGTCAGAAAGCATTGTTAGCAATTGTCAGTGATTTGATTAAAAAGGGTGTAATTGAAGAGACAAGAGGCAACATTTGCAATAGTCCTGTTTTACCTGTCTTAAAACGAACGGACCCTTCACAGCCACCTGTTTACAGATTTGTGATTGATCTTAGAGAGGTTAATAAGATTGTTGTACCACAGTTTCCAGTTGTCCCTGATATAACTGCCTTGTTAACCATGATTCCAGCCTCTGCTGCATGGTTCTCAGTGATCGATCTGAAGAATGCCTTCTTTAGCATCCCAATTGCAGAGGAGAGCAGAGACATTTTTGGCTTTAGTTTAGGAGGTCGCAGCTTCCGCTTTAAACGCGCTCCCCAGGGCTACTGTGAAAGTCCATCAATATACAGTCAAGCTTTAAAAGCGCAGCTTGATGCACTGGTTTTACCCAGTGGCGCTATCCTTATTCAGTACGTTGACGATTTACTAATCGCCGCGGATACTGAAAAGATTTGCAAAAACGCTACCTTGTCATTGTTGCGTCATTTGTCTGCCTTTCATCACAAAGTGTCTCTCTCAAAGCTGCAATATTGTCGACAAGAAGTGACCTACTTAGGTCATCTCTTATCGAAGGAGGGAAGGAAACTGACCCCAGAGAGAATTCAAGGCATTACACAGTTGAGTGTGCCAAGAACACAGAGAGAAGTGCGTGCTTTCTTGGGCATTACTTCATACTGTAGGCATTGGATTCCCAATTTTTCCTTGTTGGCAATACCTTTGTTAGCATTAACATGCAAAGACACACCGAATCCTATTCCATGGTCTGAAGAGTGTCAGAAAAGTTTTGTGGAATTGCATAATGCATTGTGTTCAGCTCCTGTGTTGGGTACCCCTGACTACAGCAAGCCTTTTACATTGTATGTTCATGAAAAAGATGGTTGCGCATTGTCAGTGTTAACACAGCCTTTTGGCGATAGACCGCGTCCATGCGCATATTTTTCGTCAACCTTGGACCCGGTAGCGAGGGCATTGCCAAGTTGTCTGAGAGCTACAGCCGCCGCAGCTATGTCTATTCGACAGTCTGCTGGCCTAGTAATGGATCATACATTGATTGTTATGGTTCCACATGCTGTGGACACATTGTTAAACAGGACCAAGACACAAACCCTTAACTAGTGCGCGATTATCTGGTTATGAGCTGACACTGTTAGCAAATCATATACACATAAAGAGATGCAACACGTTGAATCCAGCTACACTATTACAAATTCCAGCAGACTTAGATGAGATTGAGCAACATGATTGTCTGTTCAGAACTGAAGAAGAGACGAAAGGAAGAGTAGATCTTAAAGATACTCCCCTGACTGAGTGTGATGGTACTTTATGGGTGGATTGTTCATGTTTCAAGCTTCCGAATGGTGATACGACTGCTGCATATGCTATCACGACTTTGCACACGATTGTGGAAACTGCACGTGTGCCACAAAATTCGGCTCAAGCAGCAGAATTGATTGCCCTTACGAGAGCATGCGTGTTGTCTGAAGGAATGAAAGTGAACATATATACGGATAGCCAGTACGCCTTTGGCGTGGCTCATAGTTTTGGGCGATTGTGGAAAGAACGTGGGTTCCTGACTTCGCATGGAGCTAAGATTCAGAATGGCAAGTTGGTGAATGACCTCCTTGAGTCACTGACCCTACCGTTGCAAGTTGCGATTATGAAATGCAGAAAATCACTGATGATTTTGGTCGTGGTAATGCGTTTGCTGATGAAGTCGCGAAAGAAACAGCAAAAGATGTAAAGACTCAAATGTATGTAGCAGGCCCTGCCAGATGGGTTGGTGATGTTGGAATGTGTGAAAACACAATAGAGAGTGTGAAGTCCCTTCAAGCTGAAGCCACAGAGAAAGAGTTGAGTAAGTGGAGAGAAAATACGGGTAAGTTGGATGAGAATGGTTGTTGGATTGATCTGTCAGAACATAGGCGATGGTTGTTACCTGATGCATATGTGCTTCCAGTGGTTACTATGGCACATGGAATGGCACATATCAGTATGAAAGGAATCTGTAAGTTGTTGGCTCCAGTATGGCAAAATGCTGGAATTCCCAAGTGTGCAGAGAATGTGTCACGAATTGTATGGTATGCTTGAAATACAACCCTGGTAGGGGAACCCCAACTCCAGCTGGTCATTTTGCGCCTCCATCATATCCATTTGGAGTTTTGCAGCTAGATTTTATCCACATGGAAAGGTGCAACAACCTGAAATATGTATTGGTGGTTGTTTGCGCTTTTTCAAAATGGATAGAAGCCTATCCCCTAAAGGACAACACTGCTCTGTCCACAGCCAAAGCCCTTGTGAAGGAATTTTTCCCTAGGTTTGGAATGCCAAGAATGGTGTGGAGTGATAATGGGAGTGAGTTTGTGGGTCAAGTGATGAAGAATGTGTGTGAGGGGTTGGGGATAAAACAGAAGTTCCACGCTGCAAATCACCCCCAATCAGCTGGATTAGTAGAGCGCTACAATGGCGCTCTAAAACTCAAGCTGGCCAAAATCCAGGCGAGCTCAGGTCTTAAATGGCCTGACGCTCTGCCTCTAGCACTCCTGTCCACCAAAATGACCGTACACTCACGAGTGGGACTTAGCCCATACGAGGTCATTTTTGGCCGCCAGGCCAATGTATGGGGTGTGCCAAGACCGACGAAATTCAGTGAAATCGAACATCCAGTACTGCTTGATTATTTGTACGAATTGACGGCTAAATTGCGTGTTTTACACCAACAGGTGCACGATACTCTTCCCCAGGCCTCTGAAGCTCCAGGACACCCTATCGACCCTGGCACGTGGGTTCTGGTGAAAAATTTCCAGCGCAAAAGCAACGATGAGCCTCGTTGGATCGGCCCTCATCTCGTACTTCTGTCTACAAGATCAGCTGTTCGAGTAAAGGGGAAGAAGAACTGGATCCACGGCGCTCACGTTAAAAGAATCCCTTTGCCTCTGCCGTATGACCAGTGGGTCCAGGAGGGTATCGCAGACTCTGAAACAGACACTGTACCTCGTTTTGTGCCGTTCAGTGATGCACGCGTAAGAGGCACAACTTCAGCACAGGAAAGTGACGATATTTTGCAAGAAGCTGTGCCACCGTCAATTCGATTGGACACCACAGAGCCTGAACTCTTGTTCCAAGATCAGACAGTACCTGGCCGTTTCCATTACAATCTAAGACCAAGGCCTATGGACAAATAAATAATCTTTTTCCTTACCTTTTTGTTTTTGATAACCATAGCTCTCCCATCTGAAGGACTTTCTTGATTTTTGTTTTTCGAACCACCATCCGGGTTCAGCCGCAGGGTCGCGGTGCCAAGACTTTGGGGTACAGGCCGAAGACGTTAGGTCAACGGTTCTGGTTGGTCTAGGGCGTTCCCTGGACTGACAGGCGTACTCCTTAGCAGAAGATACTCACCCGCCGCGAGCGGCACGATTAGAGGATGGAGTTTTTCAAGATGGAGAGACTCGCTGAGGAAATGAACTTTAAAGCAAGAATGTGTAAAATAACGAAGAGCAAACGTTTTGTATTTTTATGTCTGTTTATATTATGTAGTATGGTAGTGTTTACTGTAGGATTGATATTCTTCTCCTCTCAAGAGCCCATTGCACCCACCGTACAGCCTATACCTCCTCCTACTATCTCCTCACACTCTTTTCACCCTCTGCCTGAACATGAACAAGCTAGACGGTCTGAGTTTGTAAACAACTCGTTTATTCAGCTCCTGCACCAGCACCAACTAGTCATGAATACAACCAATTGCTGGGTGTGTGGTTTAATGCCACATACCATTAATAAGGGTATTCCTTATCTAATGCTGCCGTTTAGTTACAATGGATCGTCATGGGCATTCCAGACCATGTTTCTCTTCGCATTAGACTCCTACTCCCCGCGACAACCGCGTTGCATCAGACCTAGCACCAATAATAAAGCTTTAATGAAAGGAGTTGCCGATATGAGCAGAGATATCGATGCATACTCATCTATTACCAAAGAAGAGTTGAGAGCTTATGTAGGGTGGAACGCGACGGGGTATAGTATTAGTCTGGGTGAAAGACAGCGAAAAATCTCATCCCCAATCTCGGTCGTACCCCACATTGGTCGGTTCTGTTTGCAAGGTAATGGTCAGAATCCTAGAGCTCAACTGGGGAGAAGTGACTGTACTGAAACGTACACCTTTCCATCACAGTTTTCCCCAGCGTTTTTGGCTGCCAAGGGTACATATTTTGTCTGCAATGACCGAGCATATACATGGTTGCCCCCTGACTTCTCGGGCACATGTTATATTGCAAATCTGCTACCGCCAACATTTACTGCCGCCTCTGACTATCACAAGACCAGAGTTGTGAGAGGCGTGATTAGTAAGGAGGATACTGCCGGCCAGGAAGCGGGAGATTTCTTTTTGGGTTTCCTGCCGTTTTGGGGACCTATGGTTAATAGTAGGAACCTGAGACAACTGACTTGTGTGGTTGAATCCACTGTTAATGTTACGGCTGGTGCCCTTGGTAATTTGACAGCTGAGCTCCAAGCGGATCGCCTCATGACTTTGCAGAACCGCATGGTTCTAGACGTTATACTTGCAGACCGCGGTGGGGTATGTAAGGTTATCCAATCTAGTTGTTGCATTTTCATACCAGGTAACGCTCCAACAGTTTATCAAGCCATCTCCAAACTACATAAAATATCTGAGTCCATACACGTGGATAAAGGAGATTGGTCACTGGTGGGGTGGTTCTGGGAACTGATATCTGCCTGGGGTTGGAAAGTTCTGATGGTCATTGGAATGATCTTAGCCATCCTTTTCCTGTTCTGTTTGTGCATACAGTGTGCTCCTGCAATATGTGGCCTCTGTGCTACATTATGTGTAAGGAAACCTGTATCGAGGGACGAGCTAAGTAATAGGATGATGCTACAGCAACATCTCCATGACTTCATGAATATTGACCTAGACTCGGATTGAAATGAGTGTAGTTATTGCCTATGTAAGGGCAAAAGGAGGGTCTGTCGTACTTTAGAATTTGGGACCGCATAGGAGGCAGGGCCCTACCCCTGTCTATCCCGGTATTAGCGAACCGCGAATGGTCAATGCGGTATGTACAAGTGCTTTGTGTAACGTTTTAGCTATGAATGCACTATGTATACGTTATTATACATCACTACGTGGGTTCCATCTTAGAGTAGTGGCCATCTTATGGTTGCCCTCACATAGGCTACATATCATGAAGCAAATACGGGCCTTTTAGAGCACATGTGCCTTCCTTTGACTTCTCTGTGACCTGGGCAGCTAGGCTCCGCTGCCCCAGGTCAGTCCGGTCCCACGAGCTCCCCGTCCTTCGGCCACCTGTGATTAGCATCAGGGCTTGACACACCATAAAGCCTTTTCATCCTACACAAGCCTCCAGCTAATCTCTTTCGCACCTGACTGTTCCTACTTTATGGCTTGTTTTCCAAACAGGAGATGCTCATGTTTATTGGGGCCTATCGATATCTGATGTGGGATCTGAGCCTTGCTGGGTAAATAATTGTGGGCTGGTTTAACTGGAATGTGGGATGGTCATCATGACTCTGCCTTTTCGTTTGAAATGTATACATATAAATGACCATGCCATAAAACAAGGAATGTATGCCTGAAGCAGGATATTTTGTATTTAAGGAGAAGCCCGTTTCTGTGATTTTTAGCAGTCTCCTGAGAACATACACGCTGTTGTACTTCTAGGATACCTGTGATTGGTCTGCAGCCAATAAACTGATCTTTGACTTCACCCAGAAGACTCTGTGTTTCTGTAGGTCTGAAACAGGAAGAACCCGAAGTCATAGGGTGTGTTCCCCTGCACCGCTGGGCTTAAAATTCCCAGTACTTCAATGGAGCCCCCAGTGTTCAAGGCAATGAACCAGGGTGGAGGCATTAGCCAACCGAAACAGTGAGTGGGGGACTGTGACTATACAGGCATACGAGCAAACCCTGAGGGGCACATCAAGAGTAAGGGAAGTGTTGACAGGCATTCACCCAAAAGTCAAAAGTCTAGGGGGCTATAGACCATTACAGCACTACACAGAGTAGGGGGCGCCAAATGTCAGTGAATGAGTGTTCCTGATCATTCAATTGGTAGAGCAAACATTAATGTGCCGCCTTAGTCACCACAGCCTATCCTTCAGAGTTGGAACAGCAGATGTGGACCGCCAGCAGAGGATGCAAAGCTTAGCTGCAATCAGTAGAGAGACCACCCAAAGGACCTTATGAAAAGTGAGCATCAAGAGGCACCATGTGTCATGAAGGATTGTCAGGGGGGCTTGGAGAGGAGTGGTGTTGCCAAGAGTGTCTCGCAGGAGGCGATCAACCTGGTCTAAAAGGGTGTGAGCTTAGGGGATGAACAAAAAATGTGTAGCATATCACAGTTTGGGATGTGATACCACCAGCAGGCAGACATAAGTGTCAGCTGGGCTCTGTGTAGCTTAGCCAGGGACCAGTGCCAGTCTTGCAAGATCTTAAAGTAACAAGACTTAATTCTGGTTTCTCGCAGCCCCCTATAATGAGAGTTGAAGAGACTTGACCAGAGTGCTGGAGCGTAGTCAGTTTGAAGGCAAGGTTGCCATTGAGTCCAGAGGAGGCACTCCAGTGACTGAGAAACCAAGTTGGACACCAACAGACCAAAAAGTGCAATAATGTTTTTTTTGTTGGAGCCTCATTGCACCAAGTATGCCATGAGTGAGGGGGGGGGGGCAGACCCTCTTGTGCTGTCAAGAGCAGAGGCAATGATGAAGCTGTAGGTACCTCCAGAAGTGGGAGTGTGGGAAGTGGCCCTCAAAGGACCTAAGAGCATCATCAGTCAGGACGTGTTGGTTTTATTCTTTTATAAAGTTTTGGATAGTGCGAACGTGACCCTAGAGGGTATCAGAGCGCTTTACATGAGGAGAATATGATTAGCAATGGGTCTGATCAACAGGCAAACATATGCGTGAGAGCCGAACATATCATAAATTAAAAATAGGATAACAGTGGCTGGACTGGAATAAAACCAGTACTAGGAAGGACAAACTTCATAAGAGTTTGGTATCTATGCCTTTTCAGTATCACCGATATATTGACTTAGGGTAAGAACTTAGGGCCTCATGTAGGTAAATAAATTTTACCGTTTCTTAAATACCGAGCCGTACCGAATCGGTAAATTAGAATCGGTAAGTTATATGTAGGTAAAAATTCGGTAACAGTTACCGATTCGGTAACATTCGGTAATCACGAATCGGAATTCACCGAATCGGTAAATACCGAGGTGGTATTTACCGAATCGGAAAATACCGAGGTGGTATTTACCGAATCGGAAAATACCGAGGTGGTATTTACCGAATCGGAAAATACCGAGGTGGTATTTACCGAATCGGAAAATACCGAATCGGTATGTACGGAATCGGTAAATAAAATCACATGACTTGACGAAACAGCTAATCCTGTGCAACCACAGCCCACCCAACCAGGAAGTGGCCACACCCAGGCAGGTGTACATAATTAGCCGACCCTGGAGAGGCTTGGAGTGCAGAGGAGAGGCAGGGAGCCGGTGCCTGTGCGAGCGGGAAAACGAACATCATGTCCAGCCAGAGAACACAGAGAGACGGAGGGGAAAGGAGGAGGAAGCTGAAATTTAGCCCCAAGGAACTCCAGGTGCTGGTGAAGGAGGTGGTGAAGCAGCACCAGAAGCTGTTTGGAAGGCAATCCCTGCAAGTGCCTGAGGCTGAAAAGCGCAACATATGGCTGGCCATCCAGGCCCATGTGAATGCTGTGGGAGTGACCCACAGGGACATAGAGGTCCTAAAGAAGCGCTGGTATGACCTGAGGATTGTAACCAAGAGGAAGATGGGCGACATCCAGAAGGAGGCCAGCCAGACTGGAGGTGGAACCAACAGGGCACCTGCCCTCACCGAACTGGAGGAGCTGGTGGGGGCCACAATCGAGCAAGAGAGCGTCGTGGGTCTTGGGGACGCCGACAGCTCTGCCAGAGCCGCCACACAACAAGGTAAGACGAAAGCACAGCAATGTAGCACCCCCTATCCCTATCCCACATCCCCCATTGTGAAACGAGAATCACACTGCAGTCCACACGTGTCAGTGCAGACAGGCAATGCATTCCGGGAGATGTAGTCAGGGAAACACCAACCATGACGTAAATGTTACAGGGCAACAAGGCATGTCACGCACTCGAGGCACAAGGAGACAGAGGACATTTTGGAATGTGAAATTATTTAATGTGACGCTTTCAATGCAGCCCTTCGGGGACACTGAGCCAATGTTGTATTTCTGTCCACAGATGTGACATCATGCAGGACAGGGCATGCTGCAGGAGAGACGGCACACCGGCCACAAATATCACCTCTAGCCAGCACAAGTTCAGACCAGGGAGCAGGCCCACTGGCAGCCGCACCACCAACACAGGCAGCCTCGCCGCAGCCAGAGCCAGCATCACCTCACCCAGAGCCAGCATCACCTCACCCAGAGCCAGCATCACCTCACCCAGAGCCAGCATCGCCACTCATGTTTGAATCACCGGCCACATCTCCGCTTGCAGGTGTGGGAATGAGGAGGCGTCCAGCAGCCAGGCTACGAGCCTTGGACACCTCATCAGACGACAGCATGGGCCCTGAAGAACTCACCAGGCCCCAGGAAGGGAGCCATGCCACTGTGCCCCACACCTCACAGGCAGCACAGACGGGAGCAAGAGGGCGCCGCAGGTCGCGTGTCCAGAGTCCACCAGCACCCATTGACGGCCATGGTGTCTTCTTGGGTCTCGAGGGCCAAATGTTGAAACAACAGCGCCTGCAAACAAAGGCAGTCATGACAGTCCAGAGGCACATGCGGGTGATGAAAACTACATTAGTCAACATGGACAATAACATCAGCGGCATGGCTGCGGGCATTCGGGACATGTCCCAGTCAATCCAGCAGTTGTGAAGCAAATTAGATGCTGACATCGAGGCACGGCGCCGGGAACGGCAGAGAAGGGACACTACCAACAGGGCACTCAACCGTCTGGCAACTGCGACTTCTCTACTGTGCCGGCGCTCTGTGACGATGCAGGAGGGCCTAACACACTGCTGCAGCGACCTGTCTCGGGGGATGGTGCAGGTGACAAGTGCACTAGGGGTGCTATTTACTAGTCAGGCGTCGACAACTGCTGCAGGGGATGCTGCGGAGAGCATCGACACCAGCAGCAGGAGCAGCATCACACCCCCCGTCCCAGAAGGACGCAGGAGCAGCAGGCGGCTTGGGGTTGGCTCTAGTGAGGATGCACAGGCCGTGCCATCCACCACTGCAGCGCGTATGCGCAAACATTGATGTGGCCCTGCTTAGCCACTTCCCAATGGGTGACGTAACCCTGGACATACTCCTTGTATAGATGGTATATTGCCAGATTGGCTTGTTCATGTGTTCATGGCGTGGTGCCACATTAAAACTACGTCATGACTAATCACAACTGGCTGTGTCCCCTTACTTACTCAGAAATAGTTGCATGTGATCTCTGTCCGTCTCTCTCTCCCATCGATTGCAGTTGGCACTCTAGCTGCGTTGCCCTGTGGCTGGCCTGACTCATCCTCGTTGTCCTCAAAATATGTTAGTTCCACATCTGTACCTTTTTTCGTGGCAAGGTTGTGCAGCATTGCACAAGTGGCAATAATCTTGCAGCAGGTGATGGGTGTGTACTGGCGTGCGCCTCCGCTCTTGTGGAGGCAGCGGAACCTGCTCTTCAGTAGTCCAAACGTGCGCTCCACCACATTGCGTGTTGTTTTGTGTGCCACGTTGTATCGTCTCTCACTCTGGGTTGATGGGTGTAGGTAGGGAGTGAGGATGAATGACCGGCATGCATATGCACTGTCGCCTAGATGAGTTAAAGGGAAACATCAGTCACATGCTTCTTTACACTATGATTTGCAGGTTGCAAGGGGCGTCACTGTTACTCACCTAGCAGGTATCCCTCTCCAAATTCTCCGGCACTCAGTCGTGTGTAGATCCCACTATTTTGGAAGATGTACGAATCGTGGGTGCTCCCAGGAAACTTTGCAACAATATCTGTGATGATGTTCCCTGCATCACAGATCACCTGCACATTGATGGAGTGGGTGGACTTCCTGTTCCTGTAGATGTGCTCTGTGTCAGCTGGTGGACAGATTGGGATGTGTGTACCGTCAATACAGCCGATGACATGGGGGAACTGTGCCATGTGATAAAAGTCTGTTTTTGTTTTCTGCAGTGCAGCCTGTGTGTTGGGGAAGCTGATGTAGTGGTGCATTCTCTGCATCATGGCATCCAGGAACTTCCTGAAGAAACGTGACAGGCAACTCTGGGATACACCACCCACTGCAGCTATCACCACCTGATAACTGCCGGATGTCAGCAGATGTAGGCTGCAGAGCACCTGCACATGTGGGGGTATGGCGTGCGCCCTTCTTATTGGCTGGTCCAGGAGTGGGTGAAGGTCCCTGATTAAGTCCATGATGGTTTCGGGGTGTAGCCTGTACCTCTCATGTATCTCTGCATCAGTCAGGTGGAATAGTGTGATGCGCTGTCTGTAGATGCGTTCCTCCCGTCGCCAAGCCCTCAGTCCTGCTGCCTGTAGACGTAGGCGCCTTGCAATGACATACATAGCGGCCATGTTGTCCACGCTGTTGCATTTTGGGATTGCTTATATGCACTGTTGATGGTTACCACCTGCTTTCAATCCGTGTTAATTACCGACTCTTATTTACCGATTTTCTTGGATTTCTTAATTACCGAGTGCTCCTACATGTCATTTTCATTTTTACCACTTCATATTTACCACTTCATATTTACCGATTCGTTAAGTATGTATTCGGTAAATCTGATTCGGTATTTTAGAATTCGGTAAATATGATTCGGTATTTACCGCCTCATATTTACCGAAAAGTCGTTTTTGGACTCCTACATCTCACTTGTCTGAATACCGGTCGGTAACGGCATATTTACCGAAAATCGTCCGTTACCGACCGGTATTTGGCTACCTACATGAGGCCCTAAGTCAGTAGATAAGATTTGGCTTCTCTTTTGAAGGCGGAGGTAGAGGAAATTAGGCGAAGGTCTGGTGGTAAAGAGTTCCATATCTTGGGTGCGATAGCCGAGAATGCTCTAGCCCCTGTTTTCTTTTCATGGGTTCGTTGGGGTTTCAGAAGCAAACAGAGCACACTTTGTGAGGATCTGCTGCCCCCTGAGTTTTCTAGCTTTTGGGCCAGGTAACTGGGGGTATTGAAGTGTAACGCTTTGCGCATCATGAAAGCAATTTTCAGTTGGATTCTTGCTTCGTATGGTAGCAAGTTTAAGGTTTTTAGGGCTGGTGAGATGTGCGCTTTTCTTTTAGTTCCTAGGACAAGTCTTGCTGCTGCATCGAGGGAGGCTCTTAGAGGGGCCAGTTTGTATCTAGGTATGATGAATACAGGCCCCAGCTAGGCCCGCAGAATACAAGGGTTCGCTCTCCTGTAACAAAAGCTAGAAGGAAGTTGGCACGGAAACTGCAAATACAAAGACAAAGTTTATTAACCCTTAAGGGTGGTCCTACAACCTATACAACACTCTTCAGTATTGCATAGAGTAGCACAAAGAACTTGCGTACACAGTCCCCTTTTATACACAACAGAGGGGCTCATAAGTGGGTGTATACAACATGAAGCAAAGAACATTACCTTTTATGGACATTTTCGATACAGAACCAATATGTGGGCGGAGTTAACACACTCCTAAGCCCGCGAAAACATGGTCAAGCAAGGACTAACTGATAACAGATGTGGTCAAGTCTGGGCATGCGCCAGACGGACAAAGGAGCTATTTATAGACTGTTACTGGGCAGATTACAAGAGCAACTAACACGAAGATAGGACTCTTCTCGTGCAGAGCACGTGGAGACATGACAATACAAAATGGAGTCCGGACATTAGGCAACATAAGGAGAGAAACTTTTGTCTAAGGAAGGGAGATTCATGTCTTTAGTGAATGCTTAATCATATCGCTGTTTCAATTTTCAACAGACGACCCTTTCAGCATTTACTGAAGACATTCGGCTTATTAGGATAATCATCATATATGTCAATTTTCATCATCTCTTCCACCTCTTTGGTTAAATGTTTCTGATAGGTGACATTGGCAATAGCTTTCTTATCAGGAATACAGAATGACACACATAGAGAACAGAGTAAAGGACCACATTGGACACAGATGCAACAGGAAAACAGAACTGCCACAATAATGCAGAGACCAGTTAAAATCTTCCATCCCCATGCAGTGATCAATGCCCAAAACCATCCAGAAAAGGTCCAAGTGCCATTTTCTGTATGAATCTCAGCTGCGAGTTTATGCAATTTATTAATAGCATTATAAACTGATGGCGTATGGTCAGGAATAAACACACAACAACTACTTCCGATAATTTTACATGCTCCACCTCGGTCAGCTAACATAACATCTAATACCATACGATTCTGTAATGCAACAATTCTAGTAATTTGTAATTCTTCTGTAAGATTCCCAAGAGCAGCAGCAGTTTGATTCGTCACAGCCTCTACAACTCTCGTTAATCTTCGAACCTTCCTACTATTTAGGGCAGCTCCAACAAAGAAAAACAATCCTAAGTTAAAATCAACATACTGCTGTAAGCTAGTATCAGTTTGATCAACATCATCAATAGATAGAGTACGTTTATATCTATTTACAGTCACATTATTCAACAACTTCAAATCTTTATGATAAGATGCAGGTGCTAAAAATACAGGGGGTAATAAGAACGCTACATAACATACTCCGGACCAGCCGGCTGGCAAACGATAGTAGCCCATATTCCCACATACGAAGTATGTGTTATGGGAAGCTAAGAAAGTACTATTATTTAGTCCGTCGATATTCAGAACAATAATACAGTCGCTAACACCAACAGGAATATAACCCTCACTCTGGACACACAGATCCGCTTGAGCTTGTGCCACTTGAATCACAAATTGTTCCTTCCCTACAGTGTCTCTAGTGTTCGTGAAAATGTAGGGGATCGATTCATTGTCTGGTCGATATTCTTCCCATTCCCATATTGTCCCATTCGCTTGTGGATAACCATCTTTATCTTGATGACATTCCCTATTAAGTCTGAAAAGTAATCGTCCCACTGTAGGTTTCCGTGTGGCAAAAAGCAAAGTATACCATGCTCGACAAGAGCCATTATGAGAGAAAGGAAGAGGTATGAACGGCGTCCCTCCTTTCTTCTGATGAGCTGGCATCATACCACATATCCAACAGTTCGTAGCATTCGTAGCAACATGGGTATGATGCAACATCTGGATGAAAGTGTTATTCAAATAAGACTGACGATGCTTCAATTCTTGATACGGAAGGGTATAAAAGTAGTGCTCCTCAGGCACTGGAGTGGTTAAAACAAGCAACTCACGGGCAGGAGTCACGTCTTCAACAAACCATGTGGTTATACCAACAATAGCTACAATGATAATAAAACTCGTCGCACAAAGAATCTTCTTCTTTTCCATCTTGTAACAAAGAGTCAATATCTTCCTGAAACTAAAAGGTTGTCAGAACTCTTCCCCTTAGGCAGCCGTTGATTTCTTCACCAGCGGGCCAAGACGGGTGTCACTACACTAATGCAGGGCTGATCCCCCCCCCTTGCCTCATTGGCTCTCCGTTTCACTAACCTAAGGGCCGTTCTGACAACATCTCTGGATACTGAAAAAAATCACTTCCTCGGTCGAAGATGATATCCTCCTCCTCCAGGAATCACTTGGTCCGGGAAGAGCTCCTTAGTGTCGTTCGGTTCCACAGCACGGCTTTTCTCCGCAGTCAGGATTTCTCGATGGTCGGTCAACACAGCAGGCTCCACCAATCCAGGCGGCACTTTACGACAGTGCAAGGAGTGGATCCAGTTCTTCCGATTGGAAACCCGCACAGCTGTCCTCGTTGCGAGCAAGACTTGCTCAGGACCAACCCATCTCGGCTCCAGACTGTTCGTCCTTTCCAACACCTTTATCATAACCTGATCCCCAGGTCGGAGATTATGGCCTTCACCGGTGGACCGATCAGGGAGCGCCTCTCGAACCTGTTGAGGAATAGAAACCAAATTATCCGTTAACTGTGCCAGATAATCATTCATCATTACACAAGGTACATCATACACCGACTTGGGTTTTGGTGGACCCCAAATATTCATTGGGCGTCCAAACACGATCTCGTAAGGTGTGAGACCGGTCCGACAAAGCGGTATCGATCTAATTGACAATAATGCCAGCGGTAAAGCGTCTGGCCAAGTCAAAGAAGTCGAAGCTTGGATCTTAGCGATCTTAAGCTTCAAAGTACCGTTATATTTCTCAACCAATCCCGCAGACTGAGGGTGAAACACTGCATGGAACTTCTGAGTAATGCCTAGGCCTTTCAGGACATACTTGATAACGTCTGCTATAAAATGAGGTCCGTTGTCACTCCACAACAATCTGCAAACACCATATCGAGGGAAGAACTCCTTCAATAGCATCTTGGCTGTAGTCATTGCAGTATCGTTTTTCGTAGGGTATGCCTCAACCCATTTGCTGAAGGCACAAACCACTACTAGAACATACTTCAGATTGTTACAGCGCTCAAGCTGAATGTAATCCATCTGCAAAACCTCAAAGGGTGCAGTAGGTGTTGCAAATCCTCCTGCTGGAGTTCGTGTACCCTTTCCTGGGTTATATCTCAGGCAAATCATGCAAGTCTGCACTACCCTCTTTGCTGTACTAGCGATCTCCGGATGCTCCCAAACTCGTGTGAGTAATTTAACAATTGCGGAAGCTCCGACATGCGCTAGTCCATGTGCCATTTGAACCATAGGTTGTACGAAGGCTGTGGGTAACTTCCATTTATCCATCTGCTTACTTCTCCAACACCCTTCATCATCCAACTCTCCATCATTGGACCATTGCTCCCGTTCCTTATCGGAAGCGGTCCTCTGTATTTCCAGCACTTCTCTCCTTGCATCGTGCCATCTTTCTGCCTGCGACTTTACAACGTACATTGCAGTAGCCCCAGGCTGCATCGCAGTCTCTCGTGCCACTCGATCTGCCAAAGCATTCCCTTCTCCAATTTTATCAACCACCTTCTTATGGGCACTACATTTAACTATAGCAATCTTCTTTGGATATGTTAATGCAGTTAAAAGGTTGTGAACTAACTCCCCGTACATTATCTGTGCTCCATGTGACGTTAGAAACCCTCTCTCCTTCCAGAGTAGGCCGAAGTTGTGCGCTACTCCGAAGGCATAGCGGCTATCTGTATAAACATTCACACACAATCCTGTACTGAGCTCACATGCTCGTGTTAATGCTATCAGTTCCGCTGCTTGAGCTGATTTCTGCGGTATGCGTGCTGTCTCCACTATTGTTTGTAATGTGGTAATTGCATACGCTGCTGAAGTCGTACCATCTGGTAGCTTCAGGCATGATCCGTCCACCCACTGTTCTCCATCTACATCTGTAAAGGGCGTATCCTGGAGATCAATACGACCCTTTGTCTGTTCCTCAGTCATAAGAATACAGTCATGTGCTTTTCGTGCTTCAGACTGAGTTTTCGGGAACGGCAACAATGTGGCTGGATTTAACGTTGCACATCTCTTTAACGTAATATGAGGAGCCAAAAGCGTCAACTCATATCCCGTTAAACGAGCACTGGTCAAATGCTGCGTCTTTGTCTGATTAAGCAGGGCATCAACAGCATGGGGGACTAATACCAACAGCTTATGAGATAACACAATTCCCTCACTTTGGCGTATTGACACAGCTGTCGCCGCAACCGAGCGAAAACACCCTGGTAATGCTCGGACAACAGGATCAAGTACAGCAGAAAAATATGCACAAGGGCGCTGCTTGTCGCCGTGCATCCGCACTAAAACTGATAATGCACATCCATCTTTCTCATGCACATACAGTGAAAAGGGCTTCGTATAATCAGGGGTCCCTAACCCTGGTGCTGAACAAAGGGCTTGTCGCAATTGCTGAAAGGCAATTTCACACTCATTTGACCAGGGAAGAGGGATCGGTGTGTCTTTTGTCAAAAGTGCTAACAATGGCTTAGCTATGTGTGAAAATCCCAATATCCATTGCCTACAAAAAGAAGCAAGACCCAAAAATGCACGCACATCCTTCTGTGTGGAAGGTACTGGCGTGTCCAAAATTGCTTGAATACGATCTGGTGTGAGTGCACGCCCCTCCTTAGACAAAAGGTGACCCAAATAAGTCACCTTTGGTCTACAGAATTGCAATTTCTTTTTCGACACTTTGTGATTGTGAGATGCCAAAAAGGAAAGCAAGGATAATGTACACTTTTCACACAACTCCGGGGTGTCGGCCGCCAACAAGATGTCATCGACATATTGTATAAGGGCGACACCCTCGGGCAGAACAAAGGAATCCAATTGCCTTTTCAATGCTTGACTGTAAATGCTAGGGCTTTCTGTATAGCCCTGAGGGACTCTACAAAATCTATAAGACCTATTATTCAGAGTAAAACCGAAAAGGTATCGGCTATCAGGGTGAATAGGGATCGAAAAGAAGGCATTTTTCAAATTAATAACTGAAAACGTGGTCGCCGTTGGCGGGACCAAAGTAAGTAACGTCGTGATATCAGAAACCACTGGATACTGGGGTATCACAATCTTGTTCACTTCCCTTAAGTCTATGATAAACCGATAAACCCTGGTATCGGTATCTTTCTTCAAAATGGGTAAAATAGGACTGTTGCAAACATTATAGGGAACTTCTTCCACTACTCCCACCTTAATCAAATCCTGCACAATCTGTATGAGTGCCTCCTCCCCCTCCTGGAAAATACGATACTGAGGGAGGCGCGGTAACACCGCACCCTCCTGGACACTAATGTGGACAGGCGGAATCACCATCTGTCCCACATCAGTATCCAAAGTGGCCCACAGAGAATGAGGGAGGGAAGCTAAGACAGTATCCTCTGCAACCACACACATGCGTTCTCTCATAGGGTGATTATCATTTAAGCTCACACACACTCCAGTAGGGGAGCAGCGGATCGTTGCTCTGAAGTACTTGAGCATATCAAGACCCATAATGTTGTCGGGCGTGTTCGGAGCAAGCAAAAATGGACATGGTGCAGAAAAGTGGTCAACATGGAATGCAAGGGGTCGGGAAAGAGGGCTTCGAGAGAGTGTACCATCAAACCCTACCGATGTAACCATTAAGCCAGATGGGGGAGCCCTCGGAACCAGTTGTTTGGACAATGCACTACGAGTGGCTCCTGTATCAACTAGAAACCGATCAGTAGAACCCAAGACATTTGCTGAAACATAAGGACCCTTCTGATCAACCGGTACTTCAACTGGTTCCAACCCCCATCCAACGCAATCCTATGCATGCTGCGAATCATGGTACCCAGAGCGGTCATTCCCAGACATCTGATACTGATTTTGCCGATCAAATACATTAGGTCTATCTCGTTGCTGCACGTTAGGTTCAAAGCGAGCACGATCATTAGAATTCCCCCTGAAATTCAAAAAGCCCCCTCTACCTCTCGGTGGTCCCTGGCCACGTCCCTGACGGGATGCACATAATACCGGACAATCTCTAGCCCAATGACCCAACTGTCTACAATACGCGCATTGATTCCTATTAACATCTGACCGACCCGAAGGGGGACCATAGAATCCTCCTCTACCTCTTTCTACACCCCGACGAGGCGGACCATATACTTGTGCTAGCATCACCTTAGTTTTCAAATCTTTCGATTTCTTCTCCTCATTCCCCTTCGCTTCTTGTTCCTGACGCTCATAATACTGAGCCATAGTCAGGAGGGATGCCGGAGACGAGGTGGACCAAGAGCTTTCACTCGCTTTCAATCGAGCTGCTATTCCCGGTAATAAATTCGCCACATATTTATCAACAAAAAGATGTCAACCCGTATCATCCGTAAGCGACTGACCACTGAAATCATGGAATGTCTCCTCAAAGCGTGTAAAGAAATCTGAAACTGATTCATCGACCTTCTGTTTACATGAGGCTAACATATTCCAGTCAATCTTTTTAGGGGGGATAATTGTTTTCAACTTAGTCAAGATAGCAGCAGGAAGATCTAAAATAAGCTGGGGCGGCTTTTGGGCGGGTTTTCTCTCCCTATCCTCATCCTCAATCTCAGACCATGTGGCCTTGCAAACGGCTCGATCATCCACCTTCCGCAGAGATCGCCACATATCCGGTGGTAAAATGAGCCCAAAGAACAAATCTATATCCGCTAAAGTCATAGTACAAGAATTCAAGGCCCCCTCAACCTCTTCATAAAAGGCCGCTGGATTCTTGCGGGGGTCAGGCAATGCATTCTTTAATGCCATAACATCAGCCCTATGCCAGGGAGTATAAACCCAATTATACACAAAATATCCCGTAGCATCGGGGGAAGAAATATCTGAGCTATCTCCCGCTCCTTTAGGAGGAACATACAAAGGTGCCGCCTCTCGCATCGGTTTAGCATGCACTAGTTCACTCTTATCTGAATGGGAGGTAGATGATTGGCCGCCGCCGATATGTGAATCCAATTGCTCCTTCTCCCCTGCCTGCAGGCGCGCTCTCTCTTTAAGTTCAAACGCCGCGTCCCGCAATGCAAACAGCCGTCGGACCGCATCGGGTACCTTAGAGGGAGAGAAAACACCGTTACGTAATGCTTTAGAATCTAACACTACATCATCAGGCTCGAAAACATCTGAATATTTCCGAAAGGCAGCAATCACGTCATGAGAAAAAGTTTCAAGAAAATACAGCTGCTCTTTAGCCCGCCAATGTTCCAAAGATTCCAATAATTCAGAAAGAGATAGCTTGTTCTTAAGCGCACGAAGAGAAATTTTCCGAAGCTCACCCATACGATCTGTTGATAACATGGACCGCGTGTCTACCTTATCCGAAACCGATCGAGGATCCTGGGATCTCGGGGCAGACGCGCCAACATAAGGGGGAGGAGAACGATCTAATAAATAAAAATCATCTTCAAGATTAGTAAGGACAGGATAAAGTGGCTGGCGAACAGCATATTGACCCGAGACTTGCAACCTACGCTCTTTCTCTTGTATCTCTGCCAGTTCTCTTTCTTCCCGACGCTTCGCTTCCTGCGCTCTCACATGATCATTTTTCCGTTGCTCTTTATCAAACAGCGCTTTCTCACGTTTCTCTCGCTCACGCACTTCCTTCACCCATAACCGTACACATTCAAACATGTCTTGACGAGCACGCCGTTTACACATACACTGTTCCACATACTCAATCTTTCGCAGATCAAACGATCCATACAAAGGCCATCGTAACTCAGGATCCTTTTTGGTGTATTTCCTCCACACTGTGCTGTACATTATAGAGGAAAGACCATGCTTCACATACATGTCCCTATTAGGAGTACCCTCTGGGGGGGGCTGGAGCAGATTCCTCGAGGTTTAACCGGTTTCCAAAGTAGCAGCATCACTTACGGAGTGCGCTAAAAGCAGGCATGCTCAAAAATAATGCAAAATATGCAGTATTATCAAAAATGGCACTTAAACTTTGCGCCGTTCAAATTTACACAGCTCCGGAGAAATATCTCCACATTACCTGCCTATATGTGTTGCAACGCATATATTCTCACAGTAATCAATACAAAATATGACCGGTCATCACAAATCAAACTCAAATAGCCAACCCAGGCTTCAAAACTCGGAGCAAGTACCGTACAACGGTTCTTACCAATCAAGAGTGTCCAGATTCCAACTGCCAAGTTCCAAAATTCGCCCAAACGGCTGTCGCGGCAAACCGACAGAAGAGGTCTCAGTCGAGGACCGGCGCCACCCAGAAGGTCAGTTCGGAAGGGAAGGAAGAAAACCTCGGGATGCCAGGACTAAAACCGCCACTGGCAGTGATCACATCCCCGGCCAAATTCCTCACCTTCGTCACGACCAATCCTTCGAGCATCCGAGTCGCCGATGAGCCCCACGTGACGGGCGCCAATTGATGAATACAGGCCCCAGCTAGGCCCGCAGAATACAAGGGTTCGCTCTCCTGTAACAAAAGCTAGAAGGAAGTTGGCATGGAAACTGCAAATACAAAGACAAAGTTTATTAACCCTTAAGGGTGGTCCTACAACCTATACAACACTCTTCAGTATTGCATAGAGTAGCACAAAGAACTTGCGTACACAGTCCCCTTTTATACACAACAGAGGGGCTCATAAGTGGGTGGATACAACATGAAGCAAAGAACATTACCTTTTATGGACATTTTCGATACAGAACCAATATGTGGGCGGAGTTAACACACTCCTAAGCCCGCGAAAACATGGTCAAGCAAGGATAACTGATAACAGATGTGGTCAAGTCTGGGCATGCGCCAGTCGGACAAAGGAGCTATTTATAGACTGTTACTGGGCAGATTACAAGAGCAACTAACACGAAGATAGGACTCTTCTCGTGCAGAGCACGTGGAGACATGACAATACAAAATGGAGTCCGGACATTAGGCAACATAAGGAGAGAAACTTTTGTCTAAGGAAGGGAGATTCATGTCTTTAGTGAATGCTTAATCATATCGCTGTTTCAATTTTCAACAGGTAGGCCACATAGTGTGGCACTACCATAATCCAGTCTGGGTAATACTAGGGCTTGGTCCGCTTGTTTTAGATCTTCGTGTGGTAGGTAGGGTTTAAGTTTCCGTAGAATGCTCAGTTGGTAGTTTGCTCCTTTGGTGGCTGCACTAATGTGATCCTGCATATGTAGATGTTTGTCTAATGTAATACCTAAGGATCTGGCAGAGTCTATGAAGTAGGGCGAGCATTTGAGGGCTGTGAGGATTTAACCACAGATCAATAATGGGGTTGTTATCGGCGGAGAGATGAGAAGAAATTCGGTTTTATTAGCGTTGAGTTTGAGGTGGTTAACCGTGAGCCAGAGATGTGTATTTTGTAGGATAGAATTGAGAGATATAATGTCATCTGGAGAGGTGATTTTGAGATATAGCTGAGTGTCATCCACGTACATATGGTAGTGGATATTAGAAGATTTTAGGAGGTTTGCTAGTGGTTCCAGGAATAGGTTAAAGTGAATGGGGGAGAGAGAAGATCCTTGAGGAACACCAAGAGTTATCGCGCGGGACTCCGAGAGAGATTGATTCATTTTGACTCTTAAGGATCTGTTTTGGAGGAATAAAGAGAACCATTATAATACGACCCCTGATAAGCCCATTCATTGTTCCAGTAGTTTCAGTAGGTTGTCATCTCCAAAATCCCCGCTCAAGACCAATCAGGCAAGGACAGGGGCAGCAATTGATTGTGATAGATCCATTGTGCCACAAAGGTGCTTTTAAACGTAAGAAACCAACTTCCTTTAGGAGAGCATGGTTCGGTTTTTAAATCACATTCATTTCTAGCAGCATGCGATTATGCAGATTTTGTGACGCCCATGGCCCTGCGTGGAGTTTCAAAAGGCCTGGATTGTTGTTGTGAAGGCTCCACTCGACCTTGACCCACAAGGAAAGTTCGCTATGCGGAAGAAGATGGTAAGCCATCTGGGATTGGTGTTGGGACCTACAGTAGGAGCAAAAGTGATGAATTCAGAGTTCTTGAGAGGATGTTTTGGTGTAGAGTTTGTCATGAGCAAGTCTCGGAGGAAACGAGCTGCTGACATATTTGTGAACCACAGAGTCAATCTGTAACAGAAGTCTAGCTGGGATATTAAAAGGAAGCATGCCAAACAGGTAATTAAATCTCAGGCCATCACCATTTTAACTATTTGGTCTCTTCCTCAGAGGGACAGGCAGATGCTAAACACATGGTGATGTCCCTTTTTGATTATTTCTGGAGCGGGAGGATATTAGTCTGTACCATGGCACGGAAGTCTCTGTGCAGGAAGAGGCCTAAACAGCAGAGTCCATTCAGGAGCCATATTGCAAGCAAGTGAGCTAAAGAATGTTCTGAGGCCTGAGGGGTCAATGGATTCACCTCCGTCTTGACCCAGTTAATCTTGCAGCTGGAGAAGTGGGTGAAAGAGTCCACAAGATCCATAAGAGCTGGAATCGGCAATCACAGCCTGGTTAGGGTCAAGGCGATATCATACGCATACAGCTGTAGTTTGATTTCCCCTGCCCTTCTCTGAATACCTGAGATGTGTGCTGAGGATCTAATGGCTATGGACAGAGGCTCCAATACCAAGAAGAAAAGGGTGATGGGACATCCAAGCCTGGTACCCTGAGTAATGGAGATCTGGTCAGATAGGATGCCATTACGGTTGACCAATGCCATAGGAGATTGGTATGGACAATGGATCATTTGGATGAACTTGGGGCAGATTCCGAATCTAGCCAGGGTGCAGAAAAGGTAAGAGCGTTCGACAAGGTTGAAAGCCTTTTCTGCATCATGGGAGAGCAGCAATTTTTCATCCAGGTACGTCTTGGTAGAAAATATGACATTCACCAATGTGCGCAGGTGGTTCCGGGATGACTTGTACGGGATGAAATCCATCTGGTTGTCATGTATCAGTGGTGTAATTACTTATCCCAGTCTGGTAGCCAGGACCTTAGCCAGTATTTTCATATCGCAATTGAGAAGCAAAGTGGGACAGTAAATTGACACAGTGAGAGGTGATCTTTTCTCAGTTTGGAAAGAGCGTGATATGCACTCTATTGAATTCAGGATGAAGCAAAACCATAGATGTTGCTTCCTGTAGCATGGAGGTGAGGAGCGGGTTATGGTTAGGTCACTAGTAGCCCTGTAGAATTCCAAAGGGAAACCATCTTTTCTGGTTGTTTTGGCTTCAAGGAATTGATGGCCTCGGCAAACTCCTCCTCTGAAATAGGCGAATTCAGGACCTCCTGGTCACTCAAAGGAAGGGTGGGGAGTTTGGAGGTCAGACATGAATGCATGTTCCCACGTGGCATCAGTTGAGCAATCCGTTGCATAAAGTGCTGAATAAAAGGTGGAGAATTCCTTCACAATGTCCTGAGGGTGAATCAGAAGGGACCCGGCGGCCCACTAGATGGATGGGATCGCCGTTCATGCTTCCTGTTGTTTCAATTGCATTGCCAAAATGCATCCTGCTTTCTCACCGTGTTCGTATGTGTTCTGTTGTATAGGGGACATTGCCTTTTCCATTGCTAGTGTGTATATACTGTTGAGTTAAAGTTTTTTTTGGCATGAAGGTCTGCAGACCAGTAGGAGTAGGGTATTCTTGGTATTTCTCTCGATGGGTTTGAACATTCTTTTCTAATCAGTCTTCTTAGCAATAGCCATAGAGCATGCAATACCAGCCTCTCATCAACATGTGGCACAGATATGCCTTTTTTGCCGCCTAGAGGAGTTGCTTAGAGGTCAATGTCAGTTCATTAATCTCGACGTAGTCACAGAATAAGGTCCGCAGTTGACATTTCTACGGAGGCGATTTGATCCTCGAGGTATTTAGGTGCCAAGTGCGGGACACAGGCAGTGTAAATTACAGTTCTAGAGGGAGGACAATGGGTGTGTGATCCGAGATTGCTCCAACAATGATACAGCACGCATCGGTCAGTGGTAGGGCCGTGGCAGTTATTAGGAAAAAGTCTAGTTATGATTCCTAACTGTGGGCTGGGGAAATATACATATATTTTTGGTCTGTAGGATGGAATAGGCACCACACACCATGTAAATGATTGTCTTCCATCAAGTCAAGGAGCACAACCCGGTCATTATCGCGTCACATATTTGGCCTTCCTGATTCATTAAGAAGAGGATCGAAAATTAAATTCCAGTCACCACCTATGATGAGTCAATGAGAGGCACATTTTTCAAGCTGTTTGTGAAGGTTAGAGAGCCAGGTGCGCTTCACCCACACAGTGGCATATATGGAGCCGACAATCAATATTTGATCTGCAATTTTAATCTGTGCAAAAATATAGAATTTGTGGTCATCTGAACATGATTTCAGGATTTGAACTTGGAGCCTCTTATGAAACAAAAGTGGCACTCTGCTCTTCCTGGAGGGAGACTTGTTGGTGCAGGTTGCTGGCAGGTCCTTATCATACCCGGTGCAAAAGAGGGCCATACCCACACAGTTGCATTTCAGCATCGTTAATTCTTCTGCTGTAAGATGCGTTTCCCACATAAGGACGATATCTGACTGTTTAGAGCCAAAGAAGGTCAGAGTCTTTTTACTTTTGATAAAGTGAGTCACATTGAGGGACCAAAGAGACAAATGTGCAGTATGATGTTGAGGCATATTAAATTAAACAGTGGGAGTCAATGGGCATGGAGAAAATAGGTTCAACCTGACTTTTGGTGGGGGGATAGATCATCAGGAGGGGCACCGCTTCAAAAAAAAGAGGGGAGGAGAGCTGAAAGTGCCAGGGAGATGGAGTCCACAGCCCGGCCAACAATGGACAATGGTCAAGGCTTATGAGGAGAATTCGATGAGGAGACTTGGATTTATCCTTATCATGGTGATGATCCCACAGGTGGTCCCTATACGAGTCTCTGGAATGATAGTCACCTCATTCTGGTGTGCTGTTGATGGGAGAGAAGAAAGCAAAGTGTTATCCATTGATTTGTGCTGTTGGGTTTCTATCTCCTCCAGCCAAAGCTCTAGTACAGCAGGATCCCGGAATTCATTGACCGTAATATCAACAGTCACCAACATGGTGGCCAGCTCCATCAGTCCAAACCAAAGGTCCAATATCTGAAGTGTCAGACATTGAGCCAGGAACTTCTTCTGCAGAATGTGAGTTTCGTTGAAGTAGTCCACTGAGAATGCAATCATATTGCCGTTAGAATAATACGGAACATGTTTGTGGGCCTCTGAGAGGACCACCCTAATCTGCTGGTGGCATAGAAAGCAGGCAATGATCTAGCAGATTGGGTTGCCGTGTGATGTGCCTGTTCAAACTCTACCTGGAAGGAGAAAGCCATGGCCAGCAACTACAGAAGAAATGATTGAATGAACTGGGGGACATTCTGCGTGTCTGTATATTAAAGGACCCCAAAAATCTATTGAGCCTCGCTGAACAGTTCTGGAGCTGGTCTCCCAGGTAGCAGTAGAATAATCAATCCCACAGTGCAGCCTCCAGTAAAGCCTGCTGGAAATAAGGGCAGGACAGATCTGGAGGAGGAGGATCTAGAGAGGCACCCGAGAGGTGGCCTGCCATTACCTAACACATCGGCAGCATCAGCACCCCACAGGGTTGTCCACTTTGAACTGACAGCTATCCACCTGTGGCTGGTATTGTTCCCTAAGTGACCAGGCGTAGTAAAGGGGTATATAATGTATGCCTTTCATGCCTTTGCTAGAATGTTGGGGATCAGAATGCAGAGTAGAATGTTAGTGATAAGATTCGAGGAGCGGCAGAGGAGAAAGGCAGACGGAGTTTGAGATACACTTGGTGTATGGTGCCTGGAGCTCTTCATAAAGTTAACTTAACAACAATCAGGAGCCTGGAATTGTTCTTACGGAAGTGGTGACAAGGATGAGATGGGCATATTTTCAGCCCCTGCACCATTATTAACTAAGCGTGTTCACCAAGTCTGCATCAACTACAGCACGTCATACAAATTAAGATGTGCAAATTGGAATAAACAGTCACTGGGTAGGAAGGAAATTATCGGCAACTGTTTTTACACTCAATGATCCAACGGTCGCCATCAACAGTAACCAGCCATCTGTGTGGGTCAGTGACATCAATCAAGACGTCTTCAGGTGTGCATAATTGACTTGGATCGTCAGCTCTTTAGCTGAACCTCTGTAATTTGCTGGGCGTGCTGCCAGCTCGTGTCTGATAGAGGTTACTGTGTTTAAGTGATACAATGTGTTCCCCAAGATCCGCAGTGTGCTGTCATTTCGTTTTTCTCACATAAGTGCCACAGCAAAGGAGTGAACGATCGACCAGTGGAATAATTCATTAACTTCAAATAAGGTACAATTTATAATATACTAAATCGATTGACTGGTGTAGCAATTTAACTACTGTAACCAGGAATGAGATACAATCATTACTCAATTCAAATAACACAGGTGTTTAACAGCGGTACAGAATAAATTACAGCTGCTGCACAGGAGTGAACAATTGACTGTGGTGGCAATGTGGTAACCGGGAACAAAGTACAATTCTTTATATTATATAATTTTCAAGAACTGTTTATATTGACACATTTACAGCAGTACAAAAACTACTTTACAGTGGTTCCAGTAAATATGTGTGATGTAAATTCTTAAATCTGTCTACTCCACTAACATTTTTACAATTATATTGAAACATTTGATGAGGAGGATTTCACAACGGAAGAGAATAAGAAAATAATATTGCACTGCATAGGTCCAGAAGGTTTGAACACATTTAAGGAAATAGAATAGAAAGCTAGGCAAGATGGAGTTGGTGATGTTTTCACACATGCATTGGAAGATCTAGATGCACATTTCTCACCAGTGGTGTGCATAGCCATGGACCCATATACATTTTTTCATCGAAAGCAAGGAAAAACTGACACTGTGGATGAATATGCCTCAGCACTGGCTGATTACTTGTTGTTTTGGTCGATTGCAAGTGGAATTTATTTGTGAACAAATCATAATGCATACCTGCAATCCCAGCATACAGGATAAACTGTGGGTAAATGGAGAAACACTGTTGAAAGAAGTAATTGCTTTAGTAAAAAGGCAGAATTAACAGTGTGGGAAAGCTGCAGTTGATGAGTTGCAAGACTCAAACAGAATAGTCTAATTAAAGTGGCCAAAAAAGTTAAAATTAACTATTCTACAAAGGTTCCACATGGTTCAGGTGATGGCAATACCAAAAACAAAAAAGCTGTGACTATTGAACCTGAGAAATGTTATAGATGTGGTAGTTTGGAACATTTAACATTTTATAAGAAACGTCCTGCTAGGAATAAAAAATGTTCTGTATGTTGTAGTGTAATGGTGAAGGTGGTTGCTGACTCTGGATCATCATATACCATTATTAATGGAAATGTTTCGAAAGATCGATTTGTGAAAGGATTTGGGGAACATTTGGAAGTTCCAGATGTGAAAGCCAAAACCTATACTGGGGAGAGCATTGATTTGATTGGAATTCAAACTTTAGAGCTTGTATTTAAAGGACGGAAGGCTATGTGTATATTGTATGTTGCAAAGAAGGGTCCTTCAGTACTTGGATGGTTTGATCATGAGGATTTAGGAATAATACTGGATCAAAATAGTTCAGAGCATTTTTTGTCAATAAACACTGACACTGATATTGGGAAGCGTAAATTGGATGATTTTCCCAAAGTGTTTTCTGGCAATGTAGGGATTTTGAATGATTTTAATCATAAAATTGAACTTAAATCAGCAGCAAATCCATGTATTCATAAAGTAAGCCATATTCCATTTTCTATTAGGGAAGAGGTGTCATAAGAATTTAAAGAGCGTAGCTCAGAATGGCACAATTGAACAAGTAGAATCAGCAGAATGCCTTTATCCCTTGGTGGTAGTGAGACGGTCTAAAAGTAAAGTTAGATTATGTGTAGAGCTAAGAGAATTGAATAAAAACATACTTGTGGATCAGTATCCATTACCAAGAGTTAATGAGATGTTTGCCAATGCAAGGGAGGTCAATTGGTTTTCCACACTTGATTTTATAGCTGCCTATCACCAGGTACCATTACATCCTGAAAGTAAAACATGTCTGCAATTTATTACACCTATGGAATGTTTTACATTTTTAAGAATACCTTTGGCCTGGCATCAGCTTCTGCATGTTACAAAGACTCATGAGTAACTTGTCTCAGGGCATTAGTGGTGTTCTGTTTTTCCAGGATGATGTTCTTATAACAGGAAACACAAGAGATGAGCATGATGTAAGACTGAAACAAGTGCTGAACATTTTGGAAGACAAGGATCTCACAATAGAATAGGGAAAATGCAAATTTGCAATGGAGGAAGTAAGTTACCTAGGACATAGCATAAGTGGTAAAGGTATAACACCCAAAAAAGTGTTGGTGGATGCGATTTGAAATGTACCCGCCCTCAAAAATGATGATGATCTGAAAGCGTTTCTGGTCTAAGTGAAATTCTATGCAAAATGTGTTCAGAATTTTTCTGAAAAAAACATATGCTATTTGTTATTCGCTCAAAAACAAAGTGAGATTTTTGTGGTGCGCTGAATGTCAAGATGAATTTATAAAACTCAAATCAGAAATACGTACTGCACCTTTTTTAAAGGAGTTTGAACCAGCAAGCAAGATTTGTATCACTACTGATGCGAGTTAAAAGGTTTTTGGTGTAGTATTATCCCAATATGACAAATTCATACTGAATGGGTGGTTGGATTTGCTTCATGTGCATTGCTTACCACAGAAGAGAAATATTCAGTCACTGAAAGGGAGACCCTTGCATGTGTGTGGAGTCTCACTCATTTTTGACAATATGTGTGGGGTTATAATGTAATTTTAAGAATGGATCATAAAGCTTACCTCACTTGTGTGGCTATCATTTTACTCGGGAGACCAATTGGGAGTGCCAGGTGGTAGGACATTTGTGCCGGCACAGTGATCCCACACAAAAATGTCAGGAAAAGGTGGTTTTTATAGCTAAATTTGAGGTTTGGTAGGTTTCCCTAGTTGGCCGAGAGCCCAGGGCCAAAAAAACAGGCCCCCTTGCAAAACCAGGTCGTTTTATGATAGGGAATGTTGAAGTCTCTACAGTACGATTTGGGCCATTTCCTGTTGCAGACACCATGCCAACCATTTTTATCTAGGTTGTAGGAAATTTGTGTCAGCCCGGTGATCCCACAACATTCACACACAGAAAAGTGAGGAGAATGTGAATTATTCAGATAAATGTGAGGTTTGCAGGGGATTCTGGGTAGAGAAACGTTGGGGCATCCATGCAAGCCATACCTCCCTGGACTCTCCAGGGTGTCTACTTTTCAGAAACGTGTGGGTTTGGTAGGTTTCCCTAGATGGACCTGAGCCCGGGGCCAAAAACCCAGGTGCCCCCGTTGCAAAACCAGGTCGTTTTGTGATAGGGGATTTTGATGTCTCCACATTACGTTTTGGGCCCTTGTCTGTCGCAGGTACTTGACCCACCCACACAAGTGAGGTATAATTTTTATTGAAAAACTTTTGGAAATGTGGGGTGGGTGGAATTTTGTGGATCAACGCAGATTCCAGGACTTTCCATCATAGAAATGTGAGAAAAATGTGTTTTTGTTTTACAAAGTTTGAGGTTTGCAAGGGATTCTGGGTAAGAGACCCTTGTGAAAGCCACATAAGTCACCCCATCCTGGATACCCGGGGTGTCTAGTTTTCAGAAATGTATAGGTTTGCTACGTTTCCCTAGGCGCTGGCAGAGCTAGGGTTCAAAATCTACAGCTAGGTACTTTTCAAAAAAAGGGTCAGTTTTCACTGTAAAAATGTGGTGTGTCCACGTTGCATTTTGCGCCGTTTCCTGTTGCGGGCACTAGGCCTACCCACACAAGTAAGGTACCATTTGTCTCAGAAGACTTTGGGGAATGCAGGGTGGGAGGATAATGTGGATCCACGCAGATTCCAGAACTTTCCATCACAGACATGTGAGTAAAATGTGGTTTTTTTACAAAGTTTGAGGTTTGCAAGGTATTCTGGGTAACAGAACCTGGTGAGAGCCAGACAAATCACCCCATCCTGGATTCCTCTGGGTGTCTAGTTTCCAAAAATGCATAGGATTGCTAGGTATTCCTGGGTGCCAGCAGAGCTAGGGTTCAAAATCTGCAGCTAGGCACTTTGGAAAAAAGGGTCAGTTTTAACTGTTAAAATGTGGTGTGTCCATGTTGTGTTTTGGGTTGATTCCGGTCACGTGCACTAGGCCTACCCACACAAGTAAGGTGCTAATTTTCTCATAAGACTTTGGGGAATGTAGGGTGGGAGGAATTTTGTGGATCCACGCAGATTCCAGAACTTTCCATCACAGAAATGTGAGTAAAATGTGTCTATTTTTTCACAAAGTTTGAGTTTGCAAGGGATTCTGGGTAACAGAAACTCGTGAGATCAAGGCGAATCACCCCATCCTGGATTACTCTGGGTGTCTAGTTTACAAAAATGTATAGGTTTGCTAGGTTTCCCTAGGTGCCGGCAGAGCTAGGGTTCAAAATCAACAGCTAGGCACTTTTCCAAAAAAGGGTCAGTTTTTAGTGTAAAAATGTGGTGTGTCCTTGTTGCGTTTTGGGCCGTTTCCTGTCACAGGCACTATGCCTACCCACACAAATGAGGTACCACTTTCATCGGAAGACTCAGAGGAACACAGAATTGTAGAGCAACTGTTATTATCTATTGACTTTCGATGCATTTCTGCCTTCCAAATGTAAGACAATGTGTTAAAAAGAAATCACTTTGAAAAATGTCCTATAATTCACATGCTAGTGTGGGTACCCACAATTTTGGAGATGTGAAAATAGCTACTGTTTCGAAACTCTATATTTTGTTACCATTTCAGAAGTACATAGGTGTCTGTCATACCATCTTTTTACTGTTTATAGTTTCCAAATGAATTGCTATATACCCGGAACACAATAAAAAACCATTGCAAGACACTGCTCAGTTATTGGCTCTGGTTTCGTCAGGTTATTGGTGAACATACGCGTCCTATATATCCCCACAACCACAAGGGGCCAGCAAATGTAACGGTATATTGATTTTAAAAACTCTGTCATACTTAGAAGAAGTTACAGGTGAAAACGTTGGCACAAATAGCTGTTTTTTTCAGCTTCTTTTCAATGTTTCCCATTTTCAACTGTTAGTTTCCATTAAAAAAACTTGGAGGGTCTACACAAATGACCCCTTGCTAAATTCAGAGTTGTCTACTTTTTTTAAATGTATAGTTTCCAGGATCTATTATTGTTTTCATACCCATTCCTACCATTAACTGGAAGGAGGTTGAAAGCACAAAAAATAGCAAACATAGGCTATGTCCCAGTAAAATGTTAACACCATGTAAAAAATATTGTTTTTCTGACAAAAGTCAGTCTGTCTCTGAAAGCTGGGAAGATGGTGATTTCAGCACCACAAACCCTTTGTTGATACCATTTGCAGGGGAAAAAACGGACGCTTTCATCTTCAGCACTTTTTTCAAATTTTTCCCCCCAAAAAACAAAATTTGACAGTATTTTGGCTAATTTCTGAGTCCCCTCCAAGGAAATCAACAATCCCTTGGTACCTATAAATTTCCCATGAGGTTGGAAGAAAAGGACGCAAATTTGGCGTGGCTTCCTTATGTGGTCAAAAAGTTACAGGGGCCTAAGTGCGAACTACCCCAAATAGCAAAAAGAAGGCTTAGCACAGGAGCGGTAAAGGCCTAGAAGAGAAGGGGTTAAGATTGTGTCATGAAGGACATTTGGGTATTTAAAAATCCAAACAAAGAATTAAAAATGTATATTGGTGACCCAGGCTGGATGCTGATATTGAAAAATTGGTGAGAGAATGTGTAGATTGCAACAGGTTAGTCAAAACCCAGAAAACATACCCTCCTCCTCTGTCACCAATTGCTTATCCTAATATGCCAAGGGAGAAAATTGGTACATTTTCCTTTCTTAAAATTTCACATGTTTTTATTTCTTCTCAAAGTCAAGAACTCAGAGATTAATATTTGCTTTAGAAGAGTTTTTATATTACTACTGAGTGGTCTCTCTGGAAGATTCTCAAAGCAATTAGTGCATATGAAACCAATTTATATGTTCACTTCAAATGAGTAATTTTAGGAGTTCAAAAACGTTTCTAATTCAGAAAAGTTTAATTTATTCACATGAAGTTTTCTTTTGAGAAAATCTGAGCAAGTGTTAGGAATAGGCATGGCATGGGTATAACAAGGCAACAATGCCCTGTGAGGCTGTGAACATCTACAAACAAACAAGTTTGCTGGTACTCAAACCTGTCTCTAACCCTTCGCAACATGGAAAAGGTGAAATATTACTCCTGTCAAGTGCAAGGATAAATCCCTTTCAAGAGTGTGAATTGGGCAAATTCCTATTAAACTGGTAGGGGTTTCCTTACTCAAAAACATGTTTTAAAGATTTCCTCTGCCACGTGCCCTCTGGACAGTGTGGCTTTTCTAGCTTACCTTCTTCCCCTATTAATGTTCATTGTATTTATTGATTTTCTGCTCACATATGTGGCGAGTTGATTGTGTGCCCCAAATTTGTCACAAATGCCTGAGGCTACGATTCATAGTTGTCAATTGCTGGATGAGGTCCTCCACGAAACAATGATCTTCGTTGCCTGAGGCCTACCCACAATAGCTGAGCAGCTGTAGAGGCCATGAGGTGATTTGGGGTTTTGCACTTTTCTTCCCCTGATGTGCAAGATTGAAAGAAGGAGCCATGTTCCATAAATCATCTCCCATGTCCAGGGATGTTAGAAGATTTTGCAGGGCCTGGCTCAATAAACTTATCTTCTTGCATTAGCCATGTTAGATGCCTGTTAATTCATAAGTGGAGCAGATTTGCTTTAAAAGTTTACAAATAAATGGTCCAGCATGGGCTGGTTTCCCTGAAAAGGTGGGGGGCCTGTAGCACAATAAACTTACTTCAAAGGACTTTCCTTTGAAGCCTTTTGGACTATCATCATGATTTCCCAGGGTCAAAATCTTTCACCATTTATCTTAAAGCTAAACCCCTCTGAAGAGCTGTAATGACAGCTAAACACATGTCAGGATTTAATGTCATTCTTTCCTGGTTGGCTTGGATGGCATTTAACCAATCTAAACCTGTAATATTGTGCTTGGAGCGGTAATATGCATTTGTCATTTTCCAGCTCGGCATAAAGTATGCAGCGTGCGGTGATCGATTTTATTGGCAGTTTTGTTTTAGACAGAGTGTGCTTAAACTAACCTGTTTGTTTTATGTTTTATGTTTGTATGGTATTTTAATTAGCCTTAACTCTCCTTCAGCACATCGCTCATTGCACTTTACCTTTTTAAAGCCTTTGCTAGTTGTACGCTCTATCAGCACACTATCTGGCTTTTACCTTCCAGCACATCGCACATTGCACTTTACCCTCTCTTGGTCGTTTTCAGTCCCTGGTCCGCCATGGCATTTCCTGATGATTGTGCGGCGGGACGGAGCTCCTCCCCTTAGCGGCACCAACTTCCGGTAGTTGCTAGTCTTCAGGGACGCTTAATCCGCATGTGTTGCCGGATGAGCGCAGTGGACACGCGCAGCAGACACTCCACCAGCGTGCCAAAGGCATGCCAAGGGAAAGCCCGTCTGCACCCGTCCGCACCTGGACCACGCCCAGTGCCAGAGATGCTGCCCGTCAGGTGTGCTTCAAAACCTGCCGTAAGACATACTCAGGCAAGTAACTACGGGCACATAATCAAACATACTCCACTTTTTATGATAAATGTGCATGCTTTGACCCCAACAAATTATTTTTCTAAATTCACCACCTGTTACAGGTGTGGTTTCTCTTTAGTTCGTTTACCACGATCCCGTACTGCTCCCTCGCCAACAGACATTAGCAATCCCCTGCTAACCCCCCGGGGAGCCCTTATTAATGCAATGTCTCTGCCTAAACACTCATTGGATATCGCTGAGTTGATAGATGCTCAGGGTCTTGACCTGCTTTTCATTACAGAAACATGGGCTGATCATGCATCAGACCCTGACTTCTGAAATGCGGTACCCCTGGGGTTTACGGTCTTCAGGCATGATAGAACCTACAAAAAAGGGGGTGTGGTGGCCCTGATTTACCAAGATGCTTACACAGCCTCTTTTGAGCCGGTACTAGATTTCGAAGCTTTCTTTTTTAACTTGAGGATAAAGAATCTTCCCGTATTTAAGGGGTTGCTGCTTTACTGCCCCCCTGGGGCTAAAAATGGATTCCCCACTTTTCTCAATATACTCTTTTTTTATTTTTTATTTATTTTATTTGAGTTTTATATAGCGCTGGCTAGACCCAGAGGTATCAGAGCACTCTACATGAGGATGAGGATCAGAGTTACAGGTTACAAGTTACATTTGTTCCAAGAGCAAAATCAAACATAGGAAAAAAGAAAGCAAAGTTACGGAAATTCGAGAGGGGAGGGGGAGGGATGGGAGAAAAACAGGGAGATGGGGAGAAACTGTGTCCAATGTCCGCTGGGTAGGTGATGGCCGAGGTGATGAACCAGGGCCGATCTCCTCTATAGCTGAACCGAGCAGCTCCACCGGGTATCGGACATAGTGCTCAGTCTCCGCTGTCAGGATAATGATCTGGTGCAATCAGAGAATGTCATAATAAAGCGGGGGAGTTGGAGAGATGAGATACCGCAGTCTGAACAAAATCCAGATGCCATCTTGAGGTCAGGCACTGTCCTGAGAGGGCACTGTGAGAAATATTTCAGCTTAGAATAAAGAGTTTGGGGGGACCCCAGGCACCTCCATAGTGATGCTGCTCCACCACTTCCCAGGGGGTGTTCCTAATTCTTCAAATGAGACAATCCTGTGCCCTTACCCAACACTGGGAACCAGGTTCAGCACCTGCAAAATCCAAAGCCGGTAACCATTCCCACCGTTGGGGGTGGAGATCTCAAAGCTCCCGCTCACCGCCGGTCAACAACTACGAGCAGTCCTGTATGAAGATTCCCAGTGTGACAGTCAGTCTCAATCCTGCATGCTGCCTCCCAATGCGGCGGGCGCCATGTTAAGGTTAGGCAAATCCTGCCTTGGTGCCATATTGAAGTCAGTTAAGTCCCGCCCGGGTTCCTCCGGTACAAATCTCAGCCCCCCAGGCCACCACACTTCACATAGGAAGTTCTGCCCCCAAGACTGACCTCCTCACTGCAAGGAGGCCGCTCACGCTGGCAGACCAAGACTCCAGACGGCCGCGGCCACGAGGCCCCAGGTGGGCGCCCGCAGTCATGCAGTCACCTCGCCTCCTGCCCTCTCCTCATGACCGATTCCTCCCGCTGCTCCCCTCTGCCACTCATGCTCATCAGTGGAGGATCGCAACGCTGACTAGAAGAAACGGAGGCCGCTGCAGCATACAACAGCGGTGATCCCAGGCGCCGCCATCATTCAGTGTGACGCTCGCTCCGTTCATCGTGCTGCAAGTTTGGGGAAAGCTGCAAATTCAGGCACTGCTCGCCATCCTCAACCGGCAGCGTCTTCACCGCATGTGCCCTCTCGACCTCCACTCCCGTTTGGCGACATAATCCCACAAGGTAAGCCCCATATACAGCTCACAGACCCGACCCAGAGCTGACGCAAATTACTTCCACTCGGCCACTCAGCTCAACAGCTTTTATAGTTAAGGCGATTTTAATTTTCACTTAGAGATTGCTACTGACATAAACACGATCTCACTACTAGACACCTTGAAGATGGCAGGCTTAGATCAAATAGTCATTGGCCCTACACATCGGGCAGGCCATACCTTGGATGGCATTTTTACAATAAATGAGCAACTCAAAATCAAGGAGATCTTACCTCAGACCTGGACTAACCATTTGTGGTCATTTTTTTTACTTAGCAGTAATCTTAAGAACCAACCTAATATAATCAATAGGCCTGCCAGATCCCACCGTAACTGGAAATGGGTTGATAATACATCACTTAGTCCTCAGAGTTCGTGCTCGCAAACAAAAATAACGGACAAAGCAAAACATGCCTCACTCCTTTTTAATCAATGGCATACGCAAACAGCTGATAACATAGAGCACTTTAAAAACAATTCAAGTAATAGGAAGACCCCAACAGCCCCCTGGTTCACTGAAATTTTAAGATTAAAAAAGCAAGAGTGCAGAGTACTTGAGAGATGCTGGAGAATACACTATGCTAATCGTGATCTCACCAAGTACAAGACAGTATAAGCTGATTACAAAAATCTAATTCTGTCAGAAAAGCAGTCCTACTTTTCCAAGCTAATTAAGGAGGCCGAAAATTCTACCAGAGAGCCGTTCAGAGTCTATCTACCTTACCAGGCAACACAGCAAATAATTACTCTCAGGACTTTTGTAATTCACTAGCCCAACATTTTCAAAGTAAAGTGGAACAGATATACACCACCTTTGACAATGGGGCAAGATCTAAGACTAGAGACTTAGGGGTCTATTATGATGTCGGGCGGATCGCCACCACCCGCATGGCGGTGGCCATCCGCCCGACATCATCCCCAGCCCGCCTTCTCTTTCCCCCCCACCATATTATGATTGCGGGGGTACCGCGGCAGACGGAAAGACCGTCCGCCGCCTTTCCGCCAAGTCGACGAGTCGACCGGGCGGAAAAGTGTTGAATATGGTGGCGGTGTCTGCTAGACACCGTGATCCATATTACGATGTCAGCGGGAAGCAGCATTTCCGTGACGGCGAAAGGCAGGCGGCTTCCTCAGTTGGGGGCCCGTTCCGGGCACCCAGGATGTTGGAGGGGTGGGGGAGGCACATGCGGGGTACCTATGGTACCCCCCCTGCATTTGCATGGACGACGTGGCAGGCACCACGCGGTGCCTGCCACATTGTGCATGCAAATGCACAAATGCCTTTTTTGTATTGCGGCGGGTGCTGCTGACAGCATCGCCTGCCACAATGCAAAAAATGCGGAATGCGCCCGCCACTGTGGCGAGCGAATCCTAATTGCACATACAGGTCTGCCGCACACATAGCGGGCGGGCCCATTTCCCGGGGCGATGGCGGGCATCATCGTAATAGACCCCCTAGTGATCATAATACCTCATTATGCTCGAATATTCAAAGAATTTAGAGCTATAATGCTAGATGAGGTTACCACCTAGATTACTCAGGCTAAATCTCTCTCTCCCCATGATCCTCTCCCCCAATGATTTTTAAACGAGTTCCTGAGATTCTCGGCCCTAGCTTGACTTCAATCTTTAAGTCTATGTTTGAACAGGGTGTTCTCCCCTCTTTATAGAAGAGGGCCTCGATTCTGCCTCTCTTAAATAAATCAAATCTTGATGAAGCTGACACTAATAATTACAGGCCCATCTCACGTCTTCCACACCCTGCCAAATTGGTGGAAAAAGCTATGAATAAACAACTGACACAATATCTACAGGAACATACCTTCCTGGATGAATCCCAGTTTGGTTTCAGAGCAGAGCATAGCACCGACACCGCCTTGATAAAAGCAACTGACGAAATCAGAGTTGGATGCAGGTGGTGCTGCGGCTCTTATCCTGCTCAACCTGTCGGCAGCGTTTAACACCGTCGACCATAAACTGCTACTTAATCGTCTAAATGTGCTGGGCATTACAGACAACGCTTTAGCTTTGATTTCTTCCTTCCTAACCGACAGGATACAATCCGTGACATTGGGTATCTATGTCTCCCTGTCTTTCATTCTCCCATGTGGGTTCCCTCAGGGCTCCTCAATGAGTCCTACACTCTTCAATGTTTATGTATCCGAATTGACTGCTTTGATCAGAGCCTTTGGGATGGCATTAACATCCTACGCGGATGACACACAAATCATCCTGTCTATCTGCAGAGGCGTCATCTCACCAGTATATAGATTTAGAGATTGTATGTTGGCTGTCAATGCATGGATGAGTTCACACTGCCTCAAGCTCAATTCAGGAAAGACAGAGGTGATTCTGTTTGGGAATTTTCCCACAAACTGGTCATAGATCTGGTGACCGGTTGAATTGGGAACAGCACCCACCCCGGTCACCAAGGCAAAACATTTAGGAGTGCTTATAGAGCAGAGACTACATTTTGAAACACAAGTCAAGGCAGTTTTATCAGTTAGCTTCTTTTTACTCAAGAAGATCAAGAAAATTCTACCTCCTATCAAAATTGACAGCAGGAAAACAGTGATTACCTCCCTAGTCATGGCTAAATTGGACTACTGCAATGAGCTTTATCTTGGAATGCACGTAAAGCAGACTCTTAGATTGCAGATGATCCAGAATGCAGAGGCGAGGCATCTGCTTTGGATCCCTAAGTTTTAATCAATAGGTTAACATCTTAGGAGACTGCATTGGCTTCCAGTCAAAGGTCGCATCAAGTTCAAGGCCTTATGTGTCACATATAAGGCACTCCACTACATTGGCCCCCAGTTTTTGAGGCGGTCATTAAACTGGTACGTCCCAAATAGATGTCTCGGATCCGAAGGGGCAAAATTGATGCTCTCTCAAAGATTCGGTAAGGCTAACTGGGGTGGGAGAAGATTTACTGTGGGAGCCACGAAACTCAGGAATGCCCTCCCCTTCTTCATGAGAAATCTTCCATCTCTTACATCCTTCTATAAGACCTTAAAGACTTGGCTATTTAATGAATAGTTCACCTTCCTGCTTCCTGGACTGTTAGTGCTGTGATAATGCTATGCTTAAAAACTTTAATAGAAAAACAGACATTTGAGGTGAGCAAATTTGAGAGTGTAGCTGGTAATGTAGGGTGCGCTATATAGGAGCTGCTCGCTACCTAAACGTGGTAGCTACCCAGAGTTCTCTGCTTCATTTTTGCATAATGTATGCCACACTCTAAGCCTGAAAGGGTATTGTCTTGACATATATTTGGTGCTCCCTTGTTTCTGGACAAAGCTAAATCTCTCTGAAGAGCTACAATGACAGTGAAACACATGGCAGGGGTGGCTTTTATTCATTCCAGATTGGCCTGGATGGCATTTTACCAATCCAATGCTGCAATACTGTGCCTGAAGTGGTAAAACTGTTTTGTCATTATGCAGCTCGACATAAATGGTACTAGCTAATCCTATGCTTAACGACTTTGCTTTACAAATAGCAAAATACTTTGTCCCTTTCTAGCTTGGCATGCATCCCCCTCCCCCACTCCTTAATTGGCCCTGAGGACCCCATTCCGTGGGGCCAAATATGATTAAACATTGGAGAATCGAGTACTGCACCCCTCCCTGGGTCCTTAATAGGCCCCGGGCACCACATCTCAGGTGCCAAACACAATCAAAAATTGGAGGAAGGGTCACCCTGCCACCCTATCCCTCCTTCTCAGCCCCTTGGGACAGGGGCATGCAGCCCTCCTCTCCAGACATTGTTAGGCTCTGAGGATCCCATCCCCTGGGCCAAATATAACAGAAAAGAGGTGGAAGACTGTGCAAGGTCTGAGGACCCCAACCCACGTGCAAAATATAACAAAAAAAGTGTGGATTTGCGCCGCTCCCCTCCCTGAACGTTTTTATGCCCCTGCAATACCATCTACCAAGTCCAAACTAATATAAAAGAGGTGGGGGCTGTTTGGCCCCCTTCCCTATGCCTCATTAGCCCTGGGGACCCTAATCCCCATTGCCTTATGTATTTTAAAGGGGAGGGGGCCACGTGATCCCTCTCCCCACACCTCATTAGGTCATAGGGACCTCATCCTCCATGGCCCTATTTGTTTAAAAAAGGGGACTGGAGCTGCAAGGGCACCCCTCTCTGAGCCTCATTAGGCCATAGGACCCTATTATCACAGCACAAATTTGTCTTGACCCCCCCCCAAGGGGCCTGGGGGTGCAGGGTATCCCTACTTTGCCCCCTATTATCTCTTTTTTTCAAACTCCAGGACACAGGACCATGCTCCCTAGTCGGGTAATTGCTGCAAGGAACTTTTTTCTAATGTTGCTGCCAGTCAATCAGAGCACTCGACCTTGCGGGGAAGCATTGGCTCAAGGGAACAAAAACCTTCATGAGCCAATCAGCACACTAATCTCGCGGATCCAACTGCCCAGATGTACAAATATTTTTGAACCCCAATTTCCCAATAACTTCTGAATGAATTTACTCCAATTCACAGAAGCACAATATGTGGACCAATATCTAGCTTCCTGCCAAATTTGATATGTAGGACGCTGGCTCTGTATATACTATACCAAAATGAGGTATAGTGTGCACAGAGTCCAGTGGAACCCTAAAGGTAGGCGGAGGTAAAAGTAGATAGCACCTTACTCTCTATTTGTGGTAGCGTGGGCGAGCAGTAAGGCTTTATCAGACGGTAGTGTTAAGTATTTGTTTTACACAGTCAATTAGCAAATGATGTCACACACAAAAAGACTGAACTCAGACCAATTTGATTTGTATACAAATATTATTTAGATGTATTTATTTCTAGAACAAAGCAAGCCTAGCACAGGTAAGAGTTTATGATACTTTTCAAGGCAGGTTGAACAATACAAGCAAGCTGAATGAAATTATCTTTGTTACAGGTTTTTAAATCTTTTCAATACAGTGGGAATTACTGTTAGATTACCTTTGATTACTTTTCAGATTACTTTATGGATTACTTTTTCTACTCAGTGTGATATGCCTAGATATCACACTGGGACATTTCCTAGAGAAAAGCTAAGTAAAGCAGTTTTTTGTTATTTGCAGTTTTTCAAAGTTTCATACAAAACCAACTCCACATTTGGATCAATTTTCCAAAAAAGCAGCCCATGCAATCCTACGGAAGGAAATTGAGTTATCGGTTTACAGGTAAGTAGAAGTTTGTGGGAGATGGTATTCTGGGGTTAGAAGCAAGGTTCCCCCAGGGTCAAGGATTCACTCTTGAAACACCCTCAGCGGCACTAGGGCGACCGGGTGCAGAGTGCTGAGGCCTAATGTTATCCAATAGGGGATAGGGGACCTCTGCTTGGTGGCTGCTCACAAGCAGGCCCCATGGTGATTGTAGCAAAGCTCCTGGTGTTAGGCTCAGGGAAAAGGGGGATCCGAGTTAGCACCCAAAGTACACCCGCAGCGGAGCAGGGGTGGCTGGGTGCTGGATGTTATTTTGCCGTCGGGTGCCCAGTTGTTTTCAATGGTGATTCTCCAGTTGCAACAAAGACTGCATGCCTGGGGATGAAGATCATCTTGAGGTAACCACCGGTTGGAGAGGTAAATTGGGATTATTGGTGATGCTGGGACACTGTCGGTTGGGCCACCCAAGGCCGTGGTATATCGGGTGCAGGGGTGTCATTAGGTGTCGAATTTTTCTTACCAGCTCCGGTCGTGGTCGGGGGGATCCTCAAGGAAGAGGCCTCAGGCTTTGCTTGGAGATTCGAGGCACATCAGAGATCAACAGATCGCAGGGGAGACCTCCTCGTGGTGTTGGGCTACTCAAACTCACGCCATAGGCATCAGGAGCAGAGTGGTGCATACTCGCGGATTTGGCCAGAGCCAGAGTCTGTGGTGAGCAAATCCGGTGCTCACGGGAGACAACGTTTATCTTGTGAAAGGCAGGGCAGGTGCTCAGGGTTCTTGAGGTTGCTGGCTGCTGGACACACCGGGATTTCGCTGGAGCAGGTTCGAGGTGGGGACGGGGCGATAGGGCTCGGGCCAAGTCAGTGGGCGTCCTCTTCTTCTTAGTTTCAGCACGGCTTCTTCGGTCCTTATTCTTTTCTTCTTGAACGATTCTTCTCTGGGGAGGCTTGGTTCAGGTGTTACAGGTAGTTAAAGGTTGGGACCAATGGGTCCCTTCCTTAGGGTGAGTACACCCCCTATTATGCCACCATCCAGTGGGAGGGGGACATATGCCTCACTCTGGTTGGCTGGGTCCCCCCATCTGCAAGATGGTTGGGACTGAGAGTTGTGCTTCACCTCGCCTCCACCACCCGAGGGTTGGGGTTGGCAAAGATGGGCACACCTTCCTTCCTCACTTGGTTTTCCCGCCAATTCTCCCACCCAAAGTGGGGGTCAGAACCGGTGGGGGCCAGTTGCTGTAAGCAGCAAAGGCCTCGGGAAGCTCACAAAGGCAACAAGCCTTGAAAGCTTCCCCTTCATGGACCCTGCCCATCCTGGGGGAGGAGACTTGGAACCTTGTCCAGGATGTGCATTGTTTCAGTCCCCCAATGCAGCAGGCTCTCACAGGCGAGCAGCCACTCAGCCTGGACACCAGTGCTAGTTTGTTTTTCAGGGGGCATCTATAAGATGCTCTCTGGGCATTTTTCATTAAATTCCACTCTGGCATCAGTGTAAGTTTAATGTGCTGTGAATGTTGATACCAAACTTTCCAGTTTTCAGTAAAGACATTCTGATGCTGTGGAGTTCGTAATGACAAACTCCCAGCACCATATACTCCTAATGGCATTACTGCACTTACAATGTCTAAGAATTGGCTTAGACACTGTAGGGGTACACAGGGCTCATGCAGCTGTACCCTCACCACTGGTATAGTGCACCCAGCTAGAGGGGAGGCTGAACTATGCCAGGGCAGTAGGTTATAGGCATGACACACAGAGATGTGTGCCATGTTGACTCTTCAGTTTGTTCTGCACCAAAACATGCAGCCTGCAATGGCAGTGTTTGTGTAAACGTACAGGGACTCTAAGTGTGGCTCAATAAGTGCTGCAGCCCTTGAAGGCCTTCCCAGGCCACAGTGCCCTTGGTAACTGTGGTACCTGTTACAAGGGACTGACCTGTGACCAAAGAGTGCCAATTGTTTTTTTTTTTAATGCAGTTTAGGGAAAGAAGATAGGTCCTGGGTACCTGTTTGGCAGGCACCCAGGGCACACTCAGTCAAAGTACATCAGCAGTTTAGCAAAAAGTGGGGGCAACCATGCAAAAAGAGGGCACTTTCTTACACATCCCCCCCGCATGAAAGAGGATGAGACTAACCTTTTCCTAGAGAGTCTTCATTGTCTAAGTGGAAGATTCAGGAAAGTCCATCTGCATTGGCATGGGCAGTCCCAGGTCTGTGTTCCACAATAAAGTCCATTTCCTGTAGGGAGATCGACCACCTCAAAAGTTTAGGATTTTCACCTTTCATCTGCATTAGCCATTTGAGAGGTCTGTGGTAAGTTTGAACTAGGAAGTGAGTACCAAACTAGTATGGTCTCAGCTTCTTCAGGGACCAAACCACAGCAAAGGCCTCCCTCTCAATTGCACAGGTTGGCCTTCATCATTGGTCTGGGATAGGACCATTCCTATCCCTAGCTCAGAGGCATCAGTCTGTACTATGAACTGCTTGGTATAGTCTGGAGCTTTGAGATTTGGAGCTGAGCACATTGCCTCTTTTAGGGTGTCAAAAGCCTTTTGACAGCTATCTAGTTTACCTTTTTGGACATCTACTTGGAGGTAAGTTATGTGAGGGGAGTCACAATAGACCCATATCCTTTCACAAACCTCCTATAGTACCCAGTCAAGCCAAGGAATGCCCTGACTTTTGTCTGGGTTGTTGGAGCTACCCAGTCCAGGATGGCCTGGATCTTGGGTTGTAGGGGTTGCACTTGGCCTACACCAACAAGGTGGCCCAAGTATACAACTGTACCCTGCCCTATGTGGCATTTGGGTTCCTTGATAGTTAGGCCTGCAGTCTGCAGGGCTTTTAAAACCTTTCCCAGGTGGTCAGGTGATCCTGTGAGGTGGAGCTAAAGGCATCATCATCATCTAGATATGCTGCACTAAAGGACTCCAATCCAGAAAGCACTTGATTCACCAACCTTTCGAAGGTGACAATGGCATTCGTTAAACCAAAAGGCATAACAGTAAACTGATAATGCCCATCAGGTGTAGAGAATGCTTTCTTTTTTTCTGCTCCTGGTGCCATGCCAATCTGCCAGTACCCTGCAGTTAAGTTAAAGGTACTTAGAAATTTGGCTGCACTCAATGTATCTATCAACTCATCAGGTCATGTCAAAGGGTGAGCATTTGTCTTGGTGAGAGATTTGAGCCCTCTATAGTCCACATAGAACCTCATTTCTCTCTTTCCAACCTGTGGATGAGGATTGGGTACTACAACCACGGGGCTGGCCCAGGGGCTCTCATAGGGTTAAATAACCCCTAGCTCCACCATCTTCCTGACTTCAGCTCTGATGCTTTCTTTGACTTGATCAGACTATCGATAGATTTTGCTATTGACAGGTACACTGTCCCCAGTTTCCACATCATGGGTACACCAGTTTGTCTGAACAGGGGTCAAGGAAAAGAGCTTAGCATACTGTTGCAAGACTTGCTTGCAATCAGCCTGCTGTTGGGCAGAGAGCGTGTCTGAATAGACAACTCCATCCACTGACCCATCTTTGGGGGTGTAAGAGAGGAGGACAGGGAGAGGTTCACTCTCTGTCTCCTGATCCTCATCAGTCACCATCAGCATGTTGATGTCAGCCCTGTCATGGAAAAGCTTAAGGCGGTTCACATGGATCCACTTTTTGGATCCAACTGCCCAGATATACAAATATTTTTGAACCCTAATTTCCCAAAGACTTCTGTACAAATTTACTCCAAATCACAAAAGCACAATCTGTTGACCAATTTGTAGCTTCCTGCCAAATTTGATGTGTTGGAAGCTGGCTCTAAATAGTATACCAAAGTTTTGTGGTGGTTTTATAGTGTGCACAGAGTCCAGTGGAACCCCAAAGGTAGGCGGAGGTAAAAATAGATAGCACCTTACTCTCTATTTGTGGTACTGTGGGCGAGCAGTAAGGCTTTATCAGAAGGTAGTGTTAAGTATTTGTTGTACACACTCAATTAGCAAATGATGTCACACACAATGTTTCATGCAAAACTAACTCCACACTTAGAAGAATTTTCCAGAAAAGCAGTCAATGCAATCCTATGGAGGGAAATTGAGTTATCGGTTTACATGTAAGTAGAAGTTTGTGGGAGTTGGTATTCTGGGTTTAGAATCAGTCTTCCCCCAGGGTCAAGGATGCACGCTTGAAACACGCTCAGCGGCACTAGGGCAGTCGGGTGCAGAGTGCTGAGGCCCAATGTCATCCAATGGGGAATAGGGGGCCTCCGGTTGGTGGCTGCTCATAGCAGGCCCCAGGTGTGTGGGAGCAAGGCTCCTGGTGTTAGGCTCGGGGGAAAAGGGGATCCAAGTTAGCCCCCAAAGTACACCCGCAGCGGCACAGGGTGGCTGGGTGTAGGGTGCAGTTTTGGCGTTGGGTGCCCTGTTGTTTTCAATGGGGATTCTCCAGTTGTAACAAAGACTGCAGGCTCGGGGATGAAGATCTTCTGGAGGTGACCACCGGTTGGAGAGGTAAGTTGGGATGCCTGGGTATGCTGCAACACTGTCAGTTGGGCCACCCAAGGCCGTGGGACGTTGGGTGCAGGGGTGTTTCTTTAGGAGTCTGGTTTTTCTGATCAACTCCTGTCGTGGTCGGGGGGATCCTCCAGAAAGAGTCTGCAGGCTTCGCTTGGAGATTCAAGGCAGGTCAGACATCACCAGAATCTCAGGTCAGGATCACCTGGGAGACCTTCTCGTGGTGTTGGGACACTCAAACTCGGGCCCTAGTCATCAGGTGCAGAGTGGTGCAGTATTGTGGATTCGGCCAGAGCCAGAATCTGTGGGTGAGCAAATATGGTGCTCACGGGAGACAAAGTATTTCTTGTGGAAGGCAGGGCAGGTCTTCGGGGTTCTTGAGGTTGCTGGCTGCAGGATACATGGGGATTTTTCTGGAGCAGGTTTGAGGTGGGAACAGGCCGGTAAGGCTGGGGTCAAGTCAGTGGGCGTCCTCCTTTTCTTAGCTTCAGCACAGCTTCTTCGGTCCTCCTTCTTTTCTTCTTGGTTGGTTCTTATCTGAGGAGCCTAGGTTCAGAGTTGCCCCTAAATACTGCTTTTAAGGGCATTACAGGTAGGTAAAGGTTGGGACCAATGGGTCCCTTCCTTGTGGTGGATACTCCCCTATTATGCCACCCTCCAGTGGGCAGGCGTCATATGCCTTACTCTGGTTGGCTGGGTCCCCCCATCTGCAAGATGGCGGGGACTGAGAGTTGTACTTCACCTTGCCTCGGCCACCTGAGAGGTGGGGTTGACAAAGGTGGGCACACCTTCCTTCCTCACTTGGTTTTCCCACTGATTCTCCCACCCAAAGTGGGGTCAGAACCGGTGGGGGCCAGTTGCTGGAAGCAGCAAAGGCCTGGAGGAGCTCACAAAGGTGGCAATCCTTTGAAGATTCCCCTTCGTCAACCATGTCCATCCTGGGAGGGAAGGCTTGGCACCTCGTCCCAGTATGTGTATTGTTTCAGACCCCCGAGAGCAGCAGGCTCTCAACACCAGGGGTCCAGAAACATGTCTGGTGGTGGCAGCTGGCGAGCAGCCACTCAATCTGGACACCAGTGTTAGGTCATTTTTCAGGGGGCATCTCTAAGATGCACTCTGTGTGCATTTTTCATTAAATCCCACACTGGCATTAGTGTGGGTTTAATGATACCAAATTTCCCAGTTTTCAGTAAAGCCATTATGATGATGTGGAGTACGTAATGACAAACTCCCAGCACTATATACTCTTAATGGCATTACTGCAATTACAATGTCTAAGAATTGGCTTAGACACTGTAGGGGTACAGGGCTCATGCAGCTGTACCCTCACCACTGGTATAGTGCACCCAGCTAGAGGGGTCGCTGACCTATGCCAGGGCAGTGGATTGTAGGCATGGCACACAGGGATGTGTACCATGTCGACTGTTCACTTTGTTCTGCATCAAAACACGCAGCCTGCAATGGCAATGTGTGTGTGTGTGTGTAAAGGTAAAGGGGCTCTCATGGTGGCACAATAAGTGCTGCTGCCCTTAGAGGCCTTCTCTGGCCACAGTGCCCTGCCCCTTGGTACCTGTGGTAACATTTACAAGGAACTGACCTTTGGCCAAAGTGTGCCATTTGGGTTTTGTTTTTAATGCAGTTTAGGGAAAGAACATAGGCCCTGGGTACCTGTTTGGCTGGAACCCAGGGCACACTCAGTCAAAGTATATCAGCAGTTTAGCAAAACGTGGGGGCAACCATGCAAACAGAGGACACTTTCTTACTTGATGTAATTCTGTTCAGCAGTTTTTGCGGTAGCCCCTCGTAAAGGAAGCTATGGAAAATGCATGTGGATTTTGCAGTTTGGGACCCCCTCTTTTCTCAGCCACTGGTTGATGGATCACCCCAATCCTTTCTATGCACAAACTAGGCAAAAACTTGCTCTTTTTTTGAAAGTTTTGTGGAGTTTCGTGGAAATTCGTCAAACGGTACCGAAGTTGTTAGTGACACAATAACAGGACCCGTGACCAAGGTGCAGCAGCACCGAAACGCGTCGGGCGTTTGTTTGCTGTTGTTGTCCATGAAATAAATCAAGCTTTACGGAATTGGCTTAAGACTACTTTATATATATAACAGGAGGTTTATCCATCGAGCTAATAGGCGGGCTTAGCCAATCTCGCTGCTAAAATACTCTTAAAGATTTTATAATCCGCATTTAGCAGGGAGATTGGTCTATAGGAATTGTCCTTGATAGGGTCCTTAGAGGGTTTCAGAATAAGAACTATTGTAGCCTCTTTCCAACATCTAGTGACATGTCCGCCCTGACTGTATATTGAGTTGAACAGGGTTTCCAAAACCAACACCAGTTCCTCTATTAAAAGATTATGGACTTCATTGGGGAGGGCATCCGTGCATGCAGACTTACTGTTCCTGCTCTTAGCAAGACTTAAACGGATCTCCTCCTTGCTTATGGGGGCCTCAAGTGTCTCCTGACTCTCCGTTGTTAGACTTGGCAGTTGTATCTTACTCAGCCAGGCCTTAAAGAGCTCTTGACGAGGACATATCTCCTCCTTATTTAGTGTGGAGAATAAGGATACTAGGCAGGCTTGCATGTCCTCCATTTTATCTTAAACATCCTCTCTGGCATTTACAACCAATTGTCTGATGACATTCCTTAATCTATCTACCCTAGCTTTCCAGGCCAGCAACACACCAGCATTTTCCCCATATTCAAAGTTCTGCATACAACTGGCATGCCACTGCGCTCTACACTTTTGATCGCCTCTGATCCTGTAGTCTTGCCTTGAGACTTCCAAGAGTCTCTGTATCTGCTCCCTTGCAGCGACAGACCCCGAGCTAGCCTGGAGAAGGTCAGCCTCCAGTAATCCCACTCTGTCCTCCATACCCTTTAAACTTAATCGTTCAGCATTGTTTTTAACATAAGTCAGATTTTGTACCACCCCTCTATTGTAAGCGTCGAAGGCATCCCACACAACATCTAAGGAGGTGGTCCCAATGTTGTCCTCGAAGTAAGCCACGCATGCCCGCTTTAGTGCCTCTTCTGTCTCAGACTCTGTAAGGATAGCCCTCTTTAGTGTCCATCTTGGCCTAGAAACTCAGCCATATCCTACTAGGGACATGCTGATCGAAACATTGTCCGAAATGTGACCAGGGAGGATGATTATAGTAGTTACTGTCTCTATGATAGCCCTGTCTGCGAAGAGGTAATTTAATCTAGAGGAGTGGCCATACTTTTTACTATGAAACGTAAAACCTTGGTTGGCTCCCATTTTGTACCTCCACACATCTAACAGTGCCAGCTCGTGCAGCATTTCTTTTATGTCTGGCGCGCCTGTGGAGCGTTACCCTGGCTCCTGCTGTTAGACCTATCATGTATAGGGTCCAGTAAAACATTGAAGTCCCCCCAACTATAATGGGAGATGTTACTTCCATTAAATTCCATTTAAGATTAGATAGATTGGAGGGATCAAAGATATTGGGCCCATAAAAGACAGCACACACTAGCTCTGCCCCTCCACAGTCCAGAGTAGCAATTATCCACCTCCCAGAGTTATCAGATTTGTAGGATTTAATAACGCAGCCCGCCCCCGTTTTATTACAATAGCAACACCCTTACAGTGCACCGCCTGCTTTGAGTCAAGAAAACACTCTATCCAGGGGTATTTTGAGAATGCAACTCGACTTTAGGTGGTATCTAAGTGGGTTTCCTGGAGCAAACATACATGCCCTTTACTCTCCTCCAGGTATTTCATTACCAACCTCTGCCTGCGCTTACACGTAAGCCTGTTAATATTCCAAGATAGGAATGCTAGCCTATGACTCCCCTCATCTTCAAAATTCAAAATCGGTACTGCCTTGGACCGATGCAGTAATATCATACATTCCATACATTCTGGTGTTATAGAGGACATTTTTTCTTGTATCACTGGCTATTGATGTAATTCATGCAACCTAGACGGTAGACCGAAATTCTTCATTTCTTTAGTGTGTCTTAACACATTTCAGATTTGGAACACGGTTCCTAAGGCTCCTCAGGCCCTATATTATTCCCTGGTGGCCAATGTTGTAGTGAATGGTAATCTTACACTAGATTTCAGTATAGGAAAAAAGGAACAAGACAGAGGTTCCCTATATTGTCAATGTTGTTTGATGTATTTACTGAACCATTGGCACAGCATTTGCAACTGGATGAAAATGTTTTTTCCTTTAGTTGCAAATGTTCGCTATCAATACCATCGTGTATGGAGACACACAAATATTGTGCCCCTCCAATCCTGATAATACAATACGCGCAGTCGATAATTTAGCAGAGCAGTTTGGCACAATGTCAAATTACACAGTCAATAACTTGAAATTCGAAACTATGTCCTCGGCTTCATTTTACACCTCTTCTTTATTGTGAAAGGAGCTGAAATATTTAGGTGTCCTAAATAAAACAGATTCTGTAAGGATGGAGACTGGAAGTCCCAAAACGGTGATGAAGAAAATAAAACCTCTTTTTAAAAAGGTGGCAAGAATTACCCTTAACTTTTATTAGGGGGATAATCAGTATGAAAATGTCTATTCTTCCAAAATACAATTTCTTATTTAACCTTATTCTCCTAGAAGCAGACAGTAAGTGTCTCAAAAAAATGATAAGGCTGCTTCACATCTTTCTTTGGGCATCTGATGGGTCCAGATTAGCCTGGAAGAAACTTTGCAAGTCTATTAAAAGAATGGCCTGTCCTTATCTGATGTACAGTTCTATCTATCTATTTGTCTTTCACTGGAAAAACTTCAATGCACTCATCAATTATCCTGACGAGTCAAAGTGGGGTTTACTCTTACAACTTTACTCTAGTGCTGGTTTTCTACATACATTTTCTGACCCTAATGCCCTCATTTACGGTGCTTTGGCACAGGGCAAGAATACACAGTGGTTATTCAATACAATTCATTCCTGTCCTTCCCCCCTGCGCTTGCGCTGTTTCAGCAGCCTAGTGCCAATGAAGGCACCCTCACACCATAGTGCATAGGGGCCTGTGTTGTCGGGAGGATTGTTTTTTTTGCAGGAAGGGACACCTTCCTGCACAAAAACAATCCTAAGAGCCATTTTCCCCTTTCTATGTGTGCCGCAGAAATATCTGCACACAGAATCCGAGGCTGGGATGATGAAGGTGAAGGTGCGTAAGAATTTGCGCATCTGGTGACTGAGGCCATCTGCCTCAGGGCCCTCACAGTGGAGGATATCAGGGAACTGACCACCAAAAACTACGGACTGCAAAGGGTAGAACAGGCCATCACCAGCAATGCCAGGCATCTATTCCTGAAAGATGCCACCCTGATGAAAGGTACAGGTTCACACAGATGTAAAAAGTTTGAGACAAGCTCAGCTACCTGGCAGATGGAATCATCATGAGAGGGGGTGCAAAGTTGCCCCAGGAGAGCTCAAAGACCATGCATTTGCCCTGGCTCATGAGGGACATCAAGGCATTGAGAAGACAAAGGCCAGAATTTGGAGTAAAGTATTATTCCCTGGTATGGACCGCAAAGTGGACGGAGTGGTCCAGACCTGTCCCATGTGCCAGCTCTAGGGAGCCCTTCTGCTCCAGCTCCAGTCATAGCTGGGGAAGCACTTGGACACACCTGGGAAAGGATCAGTATGGACTTTGGCAGCTTCCAGATGGTAGATTCACTCTGGTAATGGTGGATGACTGACCAAAATATCCAATAGTAGAGTTGGTAACATCTACTGCATTCACCCATGTCAAACTCTTGCTGGAAAAGACCTTTGCAGCGTTTGGGATACTACTGATTCCCAAACCTGACAATGGCCCGCCATTTTAGGGAACAGACTTTGCCCAGTATCTTTCAACGCTGGGCATCAAATGCAGGAAGATAACGCAGCAGTGGCCACAAGCCAACGGTGCAGCCGAGAGGTTTATGAGAACACTGAATAAAGCACTCAGGTGCATTAGATCAAAATCACGACTGTGAGTGGGAGCTTCGCAAGTTTCTGAATGCCTATCTCAATACACCACACTCCATCACAAAATGCAAACCCATGCACCTGATGTTTCAGCAGCCAGTCCTGGACACAATCCTATCTTGGCCAGTCTGGCAATGGGCATCCCTTTGTGAGGCTGAAGTGCAGACTAGGAGGGGCAAACCAATGAGAGAGACAGCCAGGCCTGGCAGGCTTTTCAGCAACAACTGTGAGTTGGGGATCAGGTGCTGCTAAAAGACTTTTACCCAGGGTGGAAGTTTCATACTCTCCATGAGAGCGGCTCCTGGACAGTAACAGGGGTGAAAGGCACGATAATCAATGCCCGCCGAGGCCCGGGCACTACAACCAGGAATATTTTTTGGTTCAGACCAGCATGGAACCTGAGCCCCGAAGAAACAGAGAATGAGTACAGTTTGGATGAGTCAGACGTGGCAATGCCTGAAGAATCTGACAACGTGTCACTCCAGCTGAAGGCCCTGCTGGCTCATCAGTGAGATTTCGAGAGCCGATCCAATGTCCTGGAGGGGCTCAGCCCCAACGGGATGGTCCAGCAGAAGACAACAGCTTCCAACGCCAACCTGCCCATCAGTATGGACTCAGGCCGAACCCAGCGACCAGTCAGAGGCTTTGTGACTTTGAGTGTGCCCAGCTGAGAATGTCATAGCGCATCTAAAGTTGGATAGGATGCAGTGAGTCACTCAGTATCACTGTCACAGGTAGTGACGTCAGCACGCAACTGTTTGGCCGGGTGCGGCGGAACAGATAAATAGAGTGGGCTGGACCCCGCGTGATCAGTCCTGTAGCATTCATAGCGGTGTATGCCTCACTATTGTATTGGCTCCACACAATAGGCCCATGCGCCACAATCCCATAGTGTTCCCCCTTCTCACCTGACCACATCGGGCTTCTGACCGGGCCTAATTCAGCCAAATGTCAGGATTGGATCATGGCAGCATTCCCCACTGGTTATCTTGGAATCCTTCCAAACTTGAATTCTTACAATTAGTGTATTGGACTGCAACTATATACCGAAATAAAGAAATTGTCTGAGCAGCTCCTTCTGACGAGGACCTCGGAGACTTTAACATCATGAAAAAAGAACGGTCAACCTGGTATAAGTACTTTTGTGAGCAGCCGAGGAAGAGACGTCATCAGCTGAACAAGCCTGGGCCGCTTGCTTGCCTACACCGCTGGAAATCCAACTTAATTTGCAAGACACAGTGAGTATTTCATGCAAAAGCTGTTTGGCCCAGTGCACTACAAACCACTTCTTCACACTCCACAGGATCTATTGGACACCTGAGAAAAACTCAAAATTTCAGAGGAGTACAGCTACTGAATGCCCTTTGTAAAAAAGCAGAGGAGCCCGTATCTCATTTGTTTTTGCAGTGACGTTTGAATTATTTAATGCATTTGAATTTGGTTCTACATCTGTGAATTCAAAATCAATTCTCCACTGTGACCATTTGTTTATGTACCCTTTGAGTGGGAGCAATGCTGGCTCCTGCTGTAAGTTGGTAGTTGGCTGGGGCTGCAGGGGCTTTGGTGCTCCCCTGCAGCCTCCAATGAGTATATGGTGGGTGCCTTGTGTGCGCACTAGGACACCCACCTTTAATAGTGCGGGCCCTGGGGATGGTGTCTCCAGGGCCGGAAAAGGCTCTGTAATGGGGCCGCGCAGCCCCCTCCCCTTTGATTTTTTTAGTGGCCCTGGGGGAAGGGATACTCAGAGCCTTAGAAGGCTTGTAGGGGGTGCCACTAAGCTCCCCTCCCTTTCATTTAAAAAAAAAAAAATGGCCCTGGGGTATGGGGTCCCCAGGCCATAACAACACTCAGGGGGGAGCCATGCAACCCCTTCCCTTTAATTGTAGCAGTGCCCTGGGGGATGGTTTCCCCAAGGCCTAACAAGATTCAGGGAAGGGGGGCATTCGACCCCCACCTCTTTATATTAAGCTATGGTCTGGGGGATGGTGTCCCCAAGGTTTAACAAGCCCCGGGAAGGGGAACAGGCAGCCCCCTCCTGTTTAATAAAAAAAAACAGCCCAGGGAGATGAAGTCCCCAGGGCCTAATGAGTCTTTGTTAAGGTGAACAAAACCCCCTTCCCCTATAATTTGAAAAAAAAAGGGCCAAACAAGACTCAGGAAAGGTGGCCACATGGCCCTCCTCCCCATTCATAAAAGAGGCCTTAATGGATGGGGTCCTCATGGCCCAATAAGGAGCGAAGAGGAGGGCCATATAGCCCCTCCACTGTCATGAAAAGAAAGGCCATGGAGGGTCGGGTCACCAGTGCCTAATACGGCTTGGGGAAGGGGGCCAAGTGCCCCCCCTAATTAAAAAAACAGCCCTGGGTGATGGGATCCCAAGGGTCAAATAAGGCTCGGAGAAGGGCACCATGTGGGTCACCTCTGTTTTCATTAAAAAAAGGCCTTAGGGGATGGGATCTCCAGAGCCTAATTAGTCTCAGAGAGAGTGGTCATTTGGTACCCTTGCCCTTAAAAAAAAAAAAGGGACCCGGGGGACAGTATCCCCCGGTTCTAAATATGGCTCGGGAGGGTGGCACTTGGACACCTCCTCCCCTATAAAAGCATAAGGTCTTGTGTCCAACCCCCGCCGTGTTGGACTCTTATGCCATTTTTCTCTTGCTTTCTTCCTGAAACCCTCAATCTGCATATCTCGCATCTCTTCTTGTTCCTCTTCACCAACCTCTTTTCATTCTCTCCTTCACATACTTCCTTGCATTTCCTTCCACTTACCTGTCCCACACACAGCTCACTCATTCACCTACAAGTACTGCGTTTTCTTTATTTCACCCTGCCAATATTTCGTCAGTTGTATACCTCCTTCACACACTTTCATATTGAAACACATTTACAATTGGTACACCTGGCCATTGCTGTATACACTCTGCACAGAGGCCAAAGATTGGATGAGTATGCATTCTGAGCTCCTATATGACCCATTGACAGGCACTGTGAGAAATTAACTTTGCTTAGGGCCTAAACTCCACAGCTCGAAATCACGGCACGTTTAAACAGCTCTTTTGACAGTATGCACTATTCACGAGTAACATGTTGCATGAAAAAACTACAGAAGCACAACTTCCTGAAAAAAAAATCGCATTCTTTTAGGGCATTCAAGAGTAAGTAGAACTTGAAATGTACACAAAAACTCATTTTCTGTGCCAATGTCTGTTGTGGCTGGCTTTCCGTTGCCACTCGGTGTTTTGGCAAAAGGTAGGAATAGAGCAATTTCAAATGAAGTACAGGTAGCTACACAGCTCTATCCAGCCACCTCTACATTTCCTGAATGGGAACTTTTGTCATCATGAATACCATTGGGCAGTCATGGTGATGCCTGAAATTATGGTGGACCGGCCTCCCAATTTAGGGTCACCGATCTCCCACAATGGATTTTTAATTACCAATTAATACAAACCATTGTGTTCTTTTGTGCTAACAACTGTAAAAATTTCAAACGTGCTCAGGAAATATTCCCAACATGAAATGTGCGCTTGAGATGTGGACACATGAGTTGTGCACCCAATTTGGGAGTACATTCAAATACCCATATTTTATGATGGCAAATCCACTCTACTGGCTGGGAATGTTCGAATTATTGGAACAGAGTTTTTTCACCAAGGCGTCTATGTTTTAGGGCCCAGTTGCAAGAGGCCTGGAGTTCTGGCACCTGACAGTAGGAGAAGGAAAACTGGGCCTCATTTTATCAGGTGCGAATCTACACACTGTGAAAACACCACGCAGCTACAGCCTGGTCCCCATCAACACCACAAGGGGAGCATGCATTGTGCCCCCAGTTAGGCATAGCTGTCCCAAAATTCTTACCACTAATTACCTCCCACCCCGTGAACACCATAGATCCCATTCCCATATAGCGCACAAATGACTGCAGCAACACCTAGCTGGTGCGCGCTGCACCGCAATCAGCCCTGGGTGGCAGAGTACAGGGCTCACACACAGGCAGCCTCAATTAAAAATGCGAAGACACTTATGCACATGAGTAAAGCGCCCATGCCCCCCGCATGAGAATAAAATGAATAACAACGAAACAAAGAGAGACCTGCAGTGTCCTCGCCATGGGCAGCAGGGACAGTGCCAGAGAGAAGCCAGGACATGTGCTGAGTGTAGCACGGGTGCCCTGGTGGTCACCTGCCGCTACTGCAGGAGAACAGACCAATCAGCCTCCTATACCATTTTGGCAGCACAAGCAGTACTCCTGGCTCCAAGTTAGAAGAAAGACCAGGTATGACCAACAGCAGCTCTGCCTTCTACAAACTGATTTCAGACTGCAGCTAAAGAGGTGAGAGGCTGTACCTGGCCTGGTGTACCCCTGCGCCACCTGTGGGTCATCTGCTGTTGCCACCGGACTGAAGAGGCTGAGAGCCGACTATGGAGGGAGTGCCTTCAACACTGCCTTAAGACTGTGTCGCACATCGGCCCGTCGCAGGCATGGCGAGAGCTGCTCATCCCCAAGTGGCAAAGCTGCCACCACCACAAAGAAGAGAATGTGGCTCAATGCCACATTGTGAGGAAAAAAAAAAAGACAATCCTGTCACCCTGAAGAACCGGACGCCCGCAGGTGCACTGAAGAGATCAACAAGGGGATAGGAACGAGGACTCGTACCACTACAAGAGTGTACCCGCAGACACAAGTCAGCCACTGAAGTGGAGACAGTTCGATGGGAGAACCAAATGTAAGCCGCCAGCAAGTGCAAAGCACGTCCCTCCCCCTATGCTTCCGAGTGTGACTATCAGTTCCCAAGCGTCGGTGCCTTGAGACAGGTGACATTCCTACTTGCGATTGCACATACCACTGGAGAAGTACAGCAGAAGCAAGTAAACTGAACTACGTGGCTGCAAAGTCCCCCAGTCGTCCTCGCTCCAGCTGAGTCATCACCACTTGATGACCAGGTCATCCATATGGAAAACACATCCATCAGTGCCATGGGAATCTCCATAACCATCAAAGGAGTATCTCAACACCCAAGGGGAGCCTAACCCCTTCCAACCACCAAGACACCCACAGGAGAAAAACTTCCCAGTGGATTCCAAGACGCTCCTGATGTCCCAAGTTTAAACTTTTAACACCAATTGTATCACGAGAGGACGCCGGACTGATCACCATCACATAGGTGGAATGTCACCCAACTAACGTGAAGCAGAGGATCTGGATTTCGTCAGCACAGCGCTTGTGTCCAGAGGTGTTCTGGTTAAACTATGGCTGCCTGCCAAGATTTTCAGGTGCGCCCAGCTACAGACTGCCTCTTGAGGCTATGAGACTTTGTTGTTTTAGTTGTTTTCATTCCCACAGGTTTTTTTTTCTTCAGATTTTTATAGCGCAAACTCGACCCTAAGGTACTGAAGCGCTTTACTTGAGCACCAGTTTCGTTACACAAGTACACGTTCATTTTTGGTAGGCATGGGGAGATTAAGTGATTTACCCAGAATCACAGGAAGCTGAGCTGATGCCGAGGGTCGAACCTGGTTCCCCAGCTCCAAAGTTGGCAGCTCTGCCATAAGGCCTCATCCTCTGGACTTTGTTTTGTTTTTCAATAAAGTTTGGGAGGAATGTAGTGTCCTGCTGGGCACGTTCTAGTGCCTCAGCAGGTACTAGTTTTATCAGCCACTCCTTCAAGGGTTGGCCACTCACACACACCCCTAACCCATCCACCACAGGCATCACGAGTGACGTGGGCCTTTTAATAAAAGGGCCTGAGTGCAAGTGCATCGCCAGTGTCAGCATGAGTTATTACTGAGTATGTGGGCCTAGAGCCCATGACTTTACACCAGTCACCAATCTTAAAATCAGGTTTATAGCTGTACATAGCAACCTTCTATTTTTTAAGGGAAATGTATGTATTTTCTTCCTGAAACAGAAGACAGCCGCACCGTCCCGTGGTACTTAACCCCTTCCCCGCTCATGACGGAACCACTCCGTCATGAGCCACGGGTGCCGTGTGCTCATGACGGAGTGGTTCCGTCATGCTGCGGCCGTTGGCCGCCGCTCCGCCCACGCGGCGCTAATTTCCCGCCTGTGCGGGCGATTAGCGCAGTGGGCGGAGTCGTGACGGAACCACTCCGTCATGAACACAGCTCAACCGTGACTCATGACGGAGTGGCTCCGTCATGAACACAGCGCCACCGCGCCACCCCCAAACCACCCCCCCCAGCGCTGCGGCGGAATTCCTGCCGCAGCCAAGGGGTTAAATAGACATATAGCTGTGGGATACAGAGAAAACGTTTTATGGAAATAACATGTGTTTATTAGAGTGCTAGTTAGGTCCTCAAAGGAAGATTTCTAATAATGCTGGAGTGGGCCTGGGGAGGCGGTAGGATGTCCCCAGAGGAGGCAGGCACCGCAGCTCAGCCGTGACTTAAGTGTAATTACCGCCGCTATTCATTGGAAGGTCTTGCTGGAGGAAATTATGCCAATCGTAGCAAATTGCCTGGCAGTTCGGAGATGAAGAAAAATGTTCAGGTGATTGATTGATTATTTTGTTTATTTTTCGAACATTGTCTTCTAATTTGACTCGCATAAAGAAACTGAATCTTAACTTTTTTGTTTTTGTGTTAAATAAGCAGTTCACAGTAGAAACGCGGGCTCTACAGTGGGTGCATTTCGAAGGCAATCTCTGTCATGATAGTACCATATGATGTGTTATAAATTACGATACATTTGCCTATAAACTACTGTATTAAAAGTCCCGGGTTCAGTTACAGAAGGAAGAGTGCGCTGTTTTAGTACATATCATGATCAAACAAAATGGACAAGTTGCATGACTAAAAGCAAACTTTTTTCGCTGTCATTATGGGAAACAATTTTGAAAGGAGAGAGAGCACAACTGCTGTGTAGGAAACCCCTCACCCACCTACCTAGTAGGTGGCATGCTTCATCATCGGGGCCCAACTGGATTGTCTAGCACAATCCAGTTGTGCTACAACGCCTGAGATACAGCGGAGCAGGGTTATGAGCAGTGAGTGAAGTGCTATGTGAAGTGATTTAAGAGTTAAAAAGTCTCTGGGAAATACCCTTTGCAAAAACTTTAATTTTAAGGGTCCCAGGACTAGTGTAAAAAAGAAGGGGATATGGTTAGGAATGTTATTTTCCTTGTATCCCTAGAAACTCAGGTCAACTAGTTTCAGCCTTCATTATAGTTCTAGAGGCTTTCGTCAGGACCAACCAGAATTGAAGTAAAAGTAGTTTTGGTGAATGGCCGTAAAAATAATATATAGGCCAAGTGTAATTATCAGCACACGCCCTAAAGTGTGCTGTGAGTGTGGTGATGAGGTACTCACAGTAACTCCGTTCGCGGTTACCTGTAAATGAAAAGTTAATTAAAAGTGGGGAGCAGTTGTAAATCATGCATATATATTAAATGCATGCTCCTTTCGATTAGAAGGCTAGTGGTATCGAACTAGACTACTATGGTGAGGGTGTACGAACACTATAGAGGCTTGCGTGGCTACAATGTGCCCCTCGAGATCCGTAGGTGAGTGATTATTGTAGTATTGGGGCACATGGTGCGCATAATCGTTATCCATTTTTTTGTGCCTATAGCGAGGTCATACACATGTTGTGTTTGTGGATTTGTGACTGTGCAAGTATTGAGGACACTGGTAGCTGTTGTGCTAGAGTAGTCATGTGCACGTGCAGTTTAAAAATGAGCTGATTATATGGTGGTATATATCAACATTATGTCCGCTGTGTGTGCCGTTCAGCAGACAGACTTTCGTGCTTAAAATTGAAAGACAAACAACAGCTACGCGACAGACAACATGGAACATGAAAATACAGTCTCACTTGAGTAGAGAGGTTGTGAATCCTCTGGAATTAGAACGCCGTATGATTCTCCGCTTGCCTTTAGTGGGGAAGGGATGGCAAGGAGAGTGTAAGAGCGTGAACACCCTTTACTAGAAACAAGGAGTTAAAGCAGCATAGTATTGAGGGTCTAGACTGGTCCATGGTGGAACAGTAAGTACTTACAGTTTGTAAGGGAGAACAGGTCCGTAGTACCTAGGGCGGCGATCGGTTCCGCTTGTTCAGCGCCGATGCACGGGTGGGGCGTGGTTAAGAAGGAAGGCAAACAGGAAGTAGCGTGTTAACGCTGGGAAGACTAGAACGTCTTCAATGTTCATGGAAATAGAAGACATACTCGGTGTCCCGAGTGCGGAGCACCGAGTGGGACAAAATTAAAATTGAGATACTGGGCGAGTAAACATTATGTTAAAATGTTTAAGGAGACCAAACAATGGAATACTGTGAAGAGCTCCAGCCTAGAAAGATAGGAGGAATCCTAAAATGCAAAATATGTCAAAGTAATAGGATGGAGGGTTAAAACAGTCTACCCATTAGGACTAAGTATGACTATACCTGACAGGGGGTTACAAGCTGCCACTAGGAGTAGTATGATAGTATTTAAAAGTAGCGGTGATGGCGACAATGCACAAAGGGCGGGTTAATTGTAGACTATAGAGCGATCAATGTCGATGTATGCTGTTCCAGGGTACATTATCGTTGAGTCCTGTAATGTGGGTTGAAAGTCTGTAGACCCAGCGTTGTTCTTTTTCAAAAAGACGTTCCTGGATGTCAGTTGGGCTAGGGTCTAGTTGTTCAATAACTACCCATGACATGTCATTGGTGGTGTGTCCCTTGGCTAGGTAGTGTTCAGTGAGTTTGGTGGTGCTGCGTTTGCAGCGGATGTTACTGCGATGCTCGCAGATCCTGGTTTTGACCTTTCTGGTGGTCATCCCAACATAACGCAAGTTACATGGGCATGTGATGAGGTATATGACGTTTGCCGAATTGCAGTTGGTATGTTTCTTGATTATCCAGACCTTGTCCTGTTCAAGATTCAGTGTTTTTGTTGCTTCAGTGAGATGACAAATACTACAGTTGCCACATGGGTAGTGGCCCGTTACTTCTGGAAGTCCCCATGCATTCAGAACTGAACTAGGCATGTTCAATGTCTTTTTTGGCCTGGTCGGTACTAGGCTGTCTCTGAGGTTATGAGACCTCTTGTATGAAAATAGAGGTTTTTCCCATTGTAGTTTGCCTGAGGTAACAATTTTCCAATTGTTTTGAATCAATTTAGCAACTTGATTAGAGATGGTGTTGAAGGTGGTTACGCATGTGAGTGGTATGATCGTTGACTGATTCATCTTGGGTTCCAAAAGACCTTCACGATTTTGGTTGCGGGCTCTTTTTTGTGCTTTATGGATGACTTTGTTTGGGTATCCACGGTTTTGCAACTTTTTAGTTAGTTCTTCTGATTGGTATTTAAAATCTTTTAGATCACTACAGTTACGGCGCAATCTGAGATATTGGCCGAACGGTAGATTGTCCCTTAGAGGTCTAGGGTGGAAACTCTGGAAATGCAGAAGAGAATTTTTCGCTGTTGGTTTGAAGTGGGTTTTTGTCATCAGTATTCCATCTTTTGCTTCAATTTCCAGGTCTAGGAAGGTGATTTTAGTTTTGCTTGTAGTGTGGGTGAATCGCAGGTTTTGGTCTAGTGTGTTAATCCAATTCAAGAAGTCGTTGAGTCTTTGGTTATTACTTGTCCAGATTAAGAGTACATCATCGATGTATCTTTTATAGAACGTGATGTCTTGATGGTAAATTGACTGAGGGTTGAGGATATATAGTTCTTCAAAGTTTGACACGTACAGCCCCGCTACACTAGGAGCGAAGGTGCTCCCCATGGAAGTTCCGTACTGTTGTAGGAATATGGTGCCTTCATACTCGAAAAAATTATCTTTGAGGGCTATTTCCGCACATTCCATTATGAATGATTTTGGGGTGTTGTACTCCCAGATTGTTTTATCAAGGGAGGTGCGGAGCACCTCTAGGGTGTCGTCTTGGGGTAGGCTAGTATAGAGGCTCTCAATGTCCAGACTTACTAGGATGGAAGTAGTAGGGTTGAATACCAAGTTGTTAATTTGGCTCAGTAAGTCTTTAGTATCTTTTAAGTATGCAGGAGTCGACTGTACTAGAGGCTGTAGATAGAAATCACAGAAGCGAGATAGGGGTTCAAGTAATGAGCCTATTCCAGAAACAATGGGTCTGCCCGGTGGTGGTGTTTTATTTTTATGTATTTTTGGGATGGTGTAGAAGTATGGAATGGTTTTACCACCTGAGGTAAGGAATAATGCCTCTTGTTTGCTGATGTAGCCATTAGATTCTGCTTCATGAACCATGATGTCAATTTTGGTCTTGACTCTGGTAGTTGGATCTTCGTTCAATATTTTGTAGTTCTTTGGGTCATCTAGGAGGCGGGTGCATTCTAGATGGTAGGCATCCCGATTTTGAATAACTATCCCCCCTCCTTTATCAGCTGGTTTGATGATAATGTCTCTGTTGTTTTTGAGACTCCGGATAGCATTGAACTGTTGAGTTGTAGTGTTGTTAAATCCTTTGTTCTCCTGAGTATTTTCTATGCCTTTGTATATCGCTTGTTCGAATGCGATGAGTTCTGCTGGTGTAGTGTGAGGAGGAGGAATGAAAGTTGATTTCAATTTAAGGGTGGTGTCCCCTTTCGCCTCTTGTTGTGATTCCTTATTAGGTGAGTTTTCAAAAAAAGCCTTAAGTTTAAGCTTGCGAAAGAATTCTGATAATTCACAGTGTAATTTGAATTTATCAAGTTTCGCTGTGGGTGAAAAACCAAGGCCTCTATTGAGGACCTCTTCCTCCGCTGTAGTGAGAGTATGGTTTGAAAGATTGGTTATTAGGTTCTGCTTGTGCTCGGCTGGGGTTCCTTCGTTCTGCTGCGTGTGTTGGCACTTGGGTTCTGATTGTCTTCCCAGTGTACTTGGTTTCCTCGTTGGCGTCTTCCGCGTCCCCTCTGGCCTGATCCTAAAAAAGGAAACCGTTGGTTGGGGTTGCCAAATTGGGGATGGGGTTGTTGGAATTGTGGATTCCAGCCATAGAACATTGGTTGAGTCATGGGAGGGAAGGGAGCCGGGTAATTAGGTACCATTCCTGGGTGCATGTTAGGCCATGGTTGTTGCCAGTGTGTGTTTCTTCCTCTGCCTCTTGCCCGTTGTCTGTTTGTGTAGTAGCTTTTCTCTGATCCTGAGCTCTCATTGCTGCCACCACTATGTATTGAGGAACCTTCTTCCGAAGACATAGAGTGGCTGGATCTCGTAGGGGTTTTGTAGTCTGCGTCAGAATAAGGGTATGTTTTGACATATGAGAATTTTTTTAAATCCTTTTGAAATTGTTGGATCTTGGATTGTGTTAGCTCTTCTTTGTAATCTGCTATTACTTTATTGACCTCCTCTAGTCTTTTCTTATATGATGTCAACGTGGTTTTGAAATGTTGTTCAGTTGCCTGGATTTCTATAAGGATCGCATCTGAAAGTCTTTTTGCTGTTTGAATGATCAGAATGATCCAGTCTCTTGTGCAGTGCCATGCAATTTGTGCCCAGTCTCTACGGAATGCTGCATCGTCTAGAAAGATGCGTGGCGCGTTAGTTACTATTAGACCTTTAGGGGCTGTATTGGAACGCAGGTATTCAGTCAGTATAACCCCGTGTAGTATAGTTCTGATGCGTGTTCTTTTTTTCTCAGAAAGATTTTCCCAATCTGCGCTCTGAGAGATTGTTTGTGCCACATTGAAGTCAGCTAATAAAGGAGTAGCTGCTAAGATGTTATTGACATCTTCGTCAGTGAACGTGAGTCCTGCATTTTCAGCCATAGTGTGTCAAAAGCTGTCACAGTCACAAATCCACAAACACAACATGTGTATGACCTCGCTATAGGCACAAAAAAATGGATAACGATTATGCGCACCATGTGCCCCAATACTACAATAATCACTCACCTACGGATCTCGAGGGGCACATTGTAGCCACGCAAGCCTCTATAGTGTTCGTACACCCTCACCATAGTAGTCTAGTTCGATACCACTAGCCTTCTAATCGAAAGGAGCATGCATTTAATATATATGCATGATTTACAACTGCTCCCCACTTTTAAATTAACTTTTCATTTACAGGTAACCGCGAACGGAGTTACTGTGAGTACCTCATCACCACACTCACAGCACACTTTAGGGCGTGTGCTGATAATTACACTTGGCCTATATATTATTTTTACGGCCATTCACCAAAACTACTTTTACTTCAATTCTGGTTGGTCCTGACGAAAGCCTCTAGAACTATAATGAAGGCTGAAACTAGTTGACCTGAGTTTCTAGGGATACAAGGAAAATAACATTCCTAACCATATCCCCTTCTTTTTTACACTAGTCCTGGGACCCTTAAAATTAAAGTTTTTGCAAAGGGTATTTCCCAGAGACTTTTTAACTCTTAAATCACTTCACATAGCACTTCACTCACTGCTCATAACCCTGCTCCGCTGTATCTCAGGCGTTGTAGCACAACTGGATTGTGCTAGACAATCCAGTTGGGCCCCGATGATGAAGCATGCCACCTACTAGGTAGGTGGGTGAGGGGTTTCCTACACAGCAGTTGTGCTCTCTCTCCTTTCAAAATTGTTTCCCATAATGACAGCGAAAAAAGTTTGCTTTTAGTCATGCAACTTGTCCATTTTGTTTGATCATATTGTTCTGGGGAAGAGGACAAGTTTTCTGCTTCCTCGCTCTCTTGTTGTTCTTATTTGTCATTACAGCGCACAGCTGTGAGAGTCAAAAACTTTTTATTTTTGCTCCCATTTATTTGATAAGTACAAGCTACAGCTTTTGACACACTATGGCTGAAAATGCAGGACTCACGTTCACTGACGAAGATGTCAATAACATCTTAGCAGCTACTCCTTTATTAGCTGACTTCAATGTGGCACAAACAATCTCTCAGAGCGCAGATTGGGAAAATCTTTCTGAGAAAAAAAGAACACGCATCAGAACTATACTACACGGGGTTATACTGACTGAATACCTGCGTTCCAATACAGCCCCTAAAGGTCTAATAGTAACTAACGCGCCACGCATCTTTCTAGACGATGCAGCATTCCGTAGAGACTGGGCACAAATTGCATGGCACTGCACAAGAGACTGGATCATTCTGATCATTCAAACAGCAAAAAGACTTTCAGATGCGATCCTTATAGAAATCCAGGCAACTGAACAACATTTCAAAACCACGTTGACATCATATAAGAAAAGACTAGAGGAGGTCAATAAAGTAATAGCAGATTACAAAGAAGAGCTAACACAATCCAAGATCCAACAATTTCAAAAGGATTTAAAAAAATTCTCATATGTCAAAACATACCCTTATTCTGACGCAGACTACAAAACCCCTACGAGATCCAGCCACTCTATGTCTTCGGAAGAAGGTTCCTCAATACATAGTGGTGGCAGCAATGAGAGCTCAGGATCAGAGAAAAGCTACTACACAAACAGACAACGGGCAAGAGGCAGAGGAAGAAACACACACTGGCAACAACCATGGCCTAACATGCACCCAGGAATGGTACCTAATTACCCGGCTCCCTTCCCTCCCATGACTCAACCAATGTTCTATGGCTGGAATCCACAATTCCAACAACCCCATCCCCAATTTGGCAACCCCAACCAACGGTTTCCTTTTTTAGGATCAGGCCAGAGGGGACGCGGAAGACGCCAACGAGGAAACCAAGTACACTGGGAAGACAATCAGAACCCAAGTGCCAACACACGCAGCAGAACGAAGGAACCCCAGCCGAGCACAAGCAGAACCTAATAACCAATCTTTCAAACCATACTCTCACTACAGCGGAGGAAGAGGTCCTCAATAGAGGCCTTGGTTTTTCACCCACAGCGAAACTTGATAAATTCAAATTACACTGTGAATTATCAGAATTCTTTCGCAAGCTTAAACTTAAGGCTTTTTTTGAAAACTCACCTAATAAGGAATCACAACAAGAGGCGAAAGGGGACACCACCCTTAAATTGAAATCAACTTTCATTCCTCCTCCTCACACTACACCAGCAGAACTCATCGCATTCGAACAAGCGATATACAAAGGCATAGAAAATACTCAGGAGAACAAAGGATTTAACAACACTACAACTCAACAGTTCAATGCTATCCGGAGTCTCAAAAACAACAGAGACATTATCATCAAACCAGCTGATAAAGGAGGGGGGATAGTTATTCAAAATCGGGATGCCTACCATCTAGAATGCACCCGCCTCCTAGATGACCCAAAGAACTACAAAATATTGAACGAAGATCCAACTACCAGAGTCAAGACCAAAATTGACATCATGGTTCATGAAGCAGAATCTAATGGCTACATCAGCAAACAAGAGGCATTATTCCTTACCTCAGGTGGTAAAACCATTCCATACTTCTACACCATCCCAAAAATACATAAAAATAAAACACCACCACCGGGCAGACCCATTGTTTCTGGAATAGGCTCATTACTTGAACCCCTATCTCGCTTCTGTGATTTCTATCTACAGCCTCTAGTACAGTCGACTCCTGCATACTTAAAAGATACTAAAGACTTACTGAGCCAAATTAACAACTTGGTATTCAACCCTACTACTTCCATCCTAGTAAGTCTGGACATTGAGAGCCTCTATACTAGCCTACCCCAAGACGACACCCTAGAGGTGCTCCGCACCTCCCTTGATAAAACAATCTGGGAGTACAACACCCCAAAATCATTCATAATGGAATGTGCGGAAATAGCCCTCAAAGATAATTTTTTCGAGTATGAAGGCACCATATTCCTACAACAGTACGGAACTTCCATGGGGAGCACCTTCGCTCCTAGTGTAGCGGGGCTGTACGTGTCAAACTTTGAAGAACTATATATCCTCAACCCTCAGTCAATTTACCATCAAGACATCACGTTCTATAAAAGATACATCGATGATGTACTCTTAATCTGGACAAGTAATAACCAAAGACTCAACGACTTCTTGAATTGGATTAACACACTAGACCAAAACCTGCGATTCACCCACACTACAAGCAAAACTAAAATCACCTTCCTAGACCTGGAAATTGAAGCAAAAGATGGAATACTGATGACAAAAACCCACTTCAAACCAACAGCGAAAAATTCTCTTCTGCATTTCCAGAGTTTCCACCCTAGACCTCTAAGGGACAATCTACCGTTCGGCCAATATCTCAGATTGCGCCGTAACTGTAGTGATCTAAAAGATTTTAAATACCAATCAGAAGAACTAACTAAAAAGTTGCAAAACCGTGGATACCCAAACAAAGTCATCCATAAAGCACAAAAAAGAGCCCGCAACCAAAATCGTGAAGGTCTTTTGGAACCCAAGATGAATCAGTCAACGATCATACCACTCACATGCGTAACCACCTTCAACACCATCTCTAATCAAGTTGCTAAATTGATTCAAAACAATTGGAAAATTGTTACCTCAGGCAAACTACAATGGGAAAAACCTCTATTTTCATACAAGAGGTCTCATAACCTCAGAGACAGCCTAGTACCGACCAGGCCAAAAAAGACATTGAACATGCCTAGTTCAGTTCTGAATGCATGGGGACTTCCAGAAGTAACGGGCCACTACCCATGTGGCAACTGTAGTATTTGTCATCTCACTGAAGCAACAAAAACACTGAATCTTGAACAGGACAAGGTCTGGATAATCAAGAAACATACCAACTGCAATTCGGCAAACGTCATATACCTCATCACATGCCCATGTAACTTGCGTTATGTTGGGATGACCACCAGAAAGGTCAAAACCAGGATCTGCGAGCATCGCAGTAACATCCGCTGCAAACGCAGCACCACCAAACTCACTGAACACTACCTAGCCAAGGGACACACCACCAATGACATGTCATGGGTAGTTATTGAACAACTAGACCCTAGCCCAACTGACATCCAGGAACGTCTTTTTGAAAAAGAACAACGCTGGGTCTACAGACTTTCAACCCACATTACAGGACTCAACGATAATGTACCCTGGAACAGCATACATCGACATTGATCGCTCTATAGTCTACAATTAACCCGCCCTTTGTGCATTGTCGCCATCACCGCTACTTTTAAATACTATCATACTACTCCTAGTGGCAGCTTGTAACCCCCTGTCAGGTATAGTCATACTTAGTCCTAATGGGTAGACTGTTTTAACCCTCCATCCTATTACTTTGACATATTTTGCATTTTAGGATTCCTCCTATCTTTCTAGGCTGGAGCTCTTCACAGTATTCCATTGTTTGGTCTCCTTAAACATTTTAACATAATGTTTACTCGCCCAGTATCTCAATTTTAATTTTGTCCCACTCGGTGCTCCGCACTCGGGACACCGAGTATGTCTTCTATTTCCATGAACATTGAAGACGTTCTAGTCTTCCCAGCGTTAACACGCTACTTCCTGTTTGCCTTCCTTCTTAACCACGCCCCACCCGTGCATCGGCGCTGAACAAGCGGAACCGATCGCCGCCCTAGGTACTACGGACCTGTTCTCCCTTACAAACTGTAAGTACTTACTGTTCCACCATGGACCAGTCTAGACCCTCAATACTATGCTGCTTTAACTCCTTGTTTCTAGTAAAGGGTGTTCACGCTCTTACACTCTCCTTGCCATCCCTTCCCCACTAAAGGCAAGCGGAGAATCATACGGCGTTCTAATTCCAGAGGATTCACAACCTCTCTACTCAAGTGAGACTGTATTTTCATGTTCCATGTTGTCTGTCGCGTAGCTGTTGTTTGTCTTTCAATTTTAAGCACGAAAGTCTGTCTGCTGAACGGCACACACAGCGGACATAATGTTGATATATACCACCATATAATCAGCTCATTTTTAAACTGCACGTGCACATGACTACTCTAGCACAACAGCTACCAGTGTCCTCAATACTTGCACAGTCACAAATCCACAAACACAACATGTGTATGACCTCGCTATAGGCACAAAAAAATGGATAACGATTATGCGCACCATGTGCCCCAATACTACAATAATCACTCACCTACGGATCTCGAGGGGCACATTGTAGCCACGCAAGCCTCTATAGTGTTCGTACACCCTCACCATAGTAGTCTAGTTCGATACCACTAGCCTTCTAATCGAAAGGAGCATGCATTTAATATATATGCATGATTTACAACTGCTCCCCACTTTTAAATTAACTTTTCATTTACAGGTAACCGCGAACGGAGTTACTGTGAGTACCTCATCACCACACTCACAGCACACTTTAGGGCGTGTGCTGATAATTACACTTGGCCTATATATTATTTTTACGGCCATTCACCAAAACTACTTTTACTTCAATTCTGGTTGGTCCTGACGAAAGCCTCTAGAACTATAATGAAGGCTGAAACTAGTTGACCTGAGTTTCTAGGGATACAAGGAAAATAACATTCCTAACCATATCCCCTTCTTTTTTACACTAGTCCTGGGACCCTTAAAATTAAAGTTTTTGCAAAGGGTATTTCCCAGAGACTTTTTAACTCTTAAATCACTTCACATAGCACTTCACTCACTGCTCATAACCCTGCTCCGCTGTATCTCAGGCGTTGTAGCACAACTGGATTGTGCTAGACAATCCAGTTGGGCCCCGATGATGAAGCATGCCACCTACTAGGTAGGTGGGTGAGGGGTTTCCTACACAGCAGTTGTGCTCTCTCTCCTTTCAAAATTGTTTCCCATAATGACAGCGAAAAAAGTTTGCTTTTAGTCATGCAACTTGTCCATTTTGTTTGATCATATTGTTCTGGGGAAGAGGACAAGTTTTCTGCTTCCTCGCTCTCTTGTTGTTCTTATTTATTTAGTACATATCATAACATGGCCCTAATATGACTGCTCACAATCGTATTCATCTGCACATTTTCAATCTATTTTTAGCCGCTGCTAAAAATATTTCATTATTTTGCAATTTGCGAAGGGTGTTATATTTTAGCGCTGATGTTAAACTATATTGTAATTAGAAAGTAATTTATTAAGATGCCGTAAGTATCTTTGGTTTTTATAACTGATAATGCTCTTATTTAAAATAAAAGCTCTATAGAAATAGCAATAATTACATTTGCTCATGTATTTCAGCTGGATTTATTTTGGTTGTTTCCTCAGTATCTTGTCCAGTGTCGTTTCTTTATTGCATTTTGTTTGAAGTCCTGCAATTATAATAGAACACACATTACAGGCACCAGAATTCACACTAACAACCATTCCCTCAAGCAAAATATATAACTATCTGGAGAATTAACAACAAATGCAAACAGGAGCACAAACATACCAGTTAAGTCCACGTGCTCTCCGATGAGCTGCAGAGCAGAACCCTGGCAAACATCTGCTGAAATGTACCACTTCCATGATATGTCGAAAACCTTGAGGGGATTTCATACCTTTCTTTGGTTGCAGGTGGGTAAAATATTATGCAGCAGGAAAAGTGACTGGTGGGTTGAATTTGTTCCCATTCAGAGGGGTCGGGCCTGGCAGTTTGGACTGGACTGTTCTTAACTGAGCAAGACGGAATTTCACTTATGTAGATTTGATCCTGTGTGTTGTGGCACAGGGAAGGGAAACAATCCTTCAGTCAGGGCCAGAGCAATCACCCATGACTGAGATTAATTCAAGCACTCCCCCGTCACTTTTTCACAGATAAAGTATTATAGTTACTCATGTCCTTATATGATGTTTTTGCCTCTTTTGGGAGTGGAGACAGGGGGAGAGTGTCATTAATTATCTGCCTCACTCCTAGGTAAGAAGGGGGCTGTTGAATGCGTAGCTAGGCACTGTATCAGTGGCGGCTCCTCAGCAATGACGAAGGAGCGTCGCCCCACTGCCTGGCTCAGAGCGAGCAAAAGTAAAACAAAACTATGTTCTTGCATTGTTTTATTTTGCATTTGCCGGCTCTTAGCCAGCGCTGTAGGGAGGGGTGGGCCTATGCATGGTAGGGGGGAGGAGTGCTACGTGCACTCCACTCTCTAAGTGCTCATGTGTGTATGGCCAGCCGTCTCAGACTGACCAAAACGCACATGCACACTTAGGTTTCTCCAGTCTGGCTGCATTGAGCTGCCGGGCAGGAGAAACCCCCACTGACTCCCTGGTCTGAGCAGGACGTTTTTTCAGCCGGCTCAGGCCCATCCCTGCGCTGCTCTGCAGCATCGGGATTGGATGGGAGTCTGTCTCAGAGAAGGCTGGGACCCAGGAAGAGGAGAGGCGGTGAATGCAACGGGATGCTGGAGGCAGCCGGAGGCTAAAAGTATGCTTTAAAAAAAAAATCTATTATTTCTAAACACCGCCCCACATGACCACGCCTCACCATCCTTTATTTGTGGCAGCCGCCACTCCACTGTATGCAAGCCTATGCCAAATCAGGCAGTGGGAACTTGGCACAAAAAGTTGTAGCTTCTTACAAACTCCCTGACTCTCTTTTCAGGAAGAGGCTACACAGAAGGTTACTCTTCAGAATGATGGGTAAATTACTAACACAATTCAAAGCGTTTAAGAAATAAAAATAAGTACTATTGAGGAAAAAACACTTGTAGAACCTCATAGCGAGTTCCCTTATTGGGGGTATACTCAATGGACTTTCCTTCAGCTTCTATAACCAAACAATGAGTAAATGAAGCCCAGAACGCCGACATGTTTCAGCTTCTAGCTTTCACGTCTAATGGTGCACAATCTTCACACCTCTCGCCCACTCTGCAATAAGTAGTGGATCCTCTGTTATCCACTTTTTACACAAAAGCTTATCTTGCCAACATAATCTTATAAAAGAGCAACTGTTTAGCCTGCTAGTAAATGTGTTAACTTAATCACCAGAGAACCAAAAAAGCAAGAGATATGCTTACCTTGAAATCTTGGCCCAGATTCTTGGACATAAGGTTACTCACATTCTGACAGAATGCAGCTAACTGTTGACATGTTACAAACAGGTAGCTATTGTTGCCTCCTCTGCTTTTATACATAGAGCATTCAGTAGCTGTACTCTTCTGAAATTTTGAGTTTTTCTCGGGAGTCCAATAGATCCTGTGGAGTGTGAAGAAGTGGTTCGTAGTGCACTGGGCCAAACAGCTTTTGCATGGAGGGGATTTCATACCTTTCATTGGTTGCAGGTGAGTAAAATGTTATGCAGAATGAAAAGTGACTGGTGGGTTGAATTTGTTCCCATTCAGAGTGGTCGGGCCTGGCTGTTTGGACTGGACTGTTCTTAACTGAGCAAGACGAAATTTCACTTACTTAGATTTGATCCTGTGTGTTGTGGCACAGGGAAGGGAAAAAATCCTTCAGTCAGGGCCAGAGCAATTACCCATGACTGAGATTAATTCAAGCACTCTCCCGTCACTTTTTCACAGATAAAGTATTATAGTTACTCATGTCCTTATATGATGTTTTTGCCTCTTTTGGGAGGGGAGACAGAGGGAGAGTGTCATTAATTATCTGCCTCACTCCTAGGTAAGAAGGGGGCTGTTGAATGCGTAGCTAGGCACTGTATCAGTGGCGGCTCCTCCGCAATGACGAAGGAGCGTCTCCCCACTGCCTGGCTCAGAGCGAGCAAATGTAAAACAAAACTATGTTCTAGCATTGTTTTATTTTGCATTTGCCGGCTCGTAGCCAGCGCTGTAGGGAGGGGCGGGCCTATGCATGGTAGGGGGGAGGAGGAGTGCTACGTGCACTCCACTCTCTAAGTGCACATGTGTTGGGCCCTAATCAAAAGATGAGGGCCTGTAAGCTCCGGCGGCGGCTCCGTAATGAGTCAGAAAGCCTAACTCATTGTATCAAGCATAGGCGACAGAGACGTGTTTAATCGCATACTCTTATGTTTGGATTAGTTTGGATTTATTTTGATTCTGTGATGCAAGTTAAATCATATGAAATCATTTGTTTTTGCAGTGACATTTGAATTATTTTATGCATTTGAATTCGGTTCCACATACGTGAATTCAAAATCAATTCTTCACTGTGACCATTTGTTTATGTACCATTATTTACCCGGGTCCAGTGGTCTTACGGGTCACCCCATTTATAATACCCACCCAAAGGGAGCAGCTACAAACGGTGCTTCATCTGGGCGGGGGCAATATTTCGATCGATATACCTGACCCCGTCACTGCAGGCAGGGAAACAGATCAAAAGTCTGCTCCCAGTTGACAGGAGCACTTTCAAAGCTCCCACTGGCTGGGAGCAGATTTTGTGTTTGCTCCAGCTTGGCAGGAGCATACAAAATGCTCCCACCAAGCAGGAGCAAACACAAGGTTTCCTGTGGGTGCCGGTGTGGGCAGGAAAAGCACTATTTCCTAGGGATGGCCACCCAGCATATAGCATGTAAACCGGTCCTGGAGATGTGGTCTCTGGAGCCAACAAGGGGTCAGGGATGGGGGTCCCTCCCAATTTTCCATAATTTTGGCCCCAGGATTGGGCTCCCCAGGGGCCTGTCATGGCTCAGGGAGGGTAGCCATGTGGCCCCATCCCTATTTACACTAAATTTCGTCCTGAAGGTTGGGTCCCCAGGCCAATCATGGCTCCCCTGACATTTATATTTGAAATCAGTAGCAGGGAAGTGGGCCCTTAGGGCCTCTGGAGGCTTAGGGGGGAGGACCGCATGGGCCCCCTCCCTTATATGCAAATTTCGGCTCAGGGGTGAACTCCCCAGGGTCTATAATGGCTTGGGGAGTGGTACTATGCTTTCTTGAATACAGCCTCAGGGGTGGGCTCACCGGGATTATAATTAAAGAATGCCACCTGCCACTATTTTTGTCTGATCCAGCAGGAGTCCCACAGGATTTGGGCAATTTCTGCCACAGAATTGGGGCAATATCTGCCATTTCTGTTTTGTTTTCAGCCCCAGAAGAGGGTCCTTCTCGGTTCCCTCCATGGGGCCATGGGGGTATAGGGTATCCCTACCCTGCCCCTTTATATTACTTTTAATGTTTTACTTCAGGATGGGTACTTAGTGCCCGAGTCCTGTAATGTCTGCCAGCAAAATGTTTCAGATATTGTTGCCAGCCAATCAGAGTGCTTGCTCCCGCAGGCATCAGTTCAGATATACAATGATATGTGAAACTTAATTTCTCAAAAACTACAGAACGGACTTGCACCACATCACAAAAACTACTAACTAACGACTGATAGTGAGTGTAGAGGTTATGTTATGTTAATTTAATTTATTAGGCACTCAAATCACCCCCTAAGGGATATCTCCGTGCAGGATCAGGGCAGTAAGGACATGCTAAAGTGAACCTAAAACAGGTGGGTCTTAAGCGCCTTCCTAAAAAAAGGGAATGATTTTCACAGAGACGTAATTGCGTAGGCAGATTATTCCAGAGATGAGGGGCAAGGAAAGAAAAGGATCTGTAGCCTGCTTTGGCCTTCATAAACCTAGGGATTTAGAGCAAGGCTTTATTGTTTGATCTAAGAAGTCTCAAAGGAGTGTTGGGCAGTATCTTGGATGCTAGGTAAGAGGGCCCATTGACCATGGAGAGCACGGTGGGTTAGACAGCATAGTGTAAAAATGATTCTTGTTCTCACCAGTAGCCATTGTGGAGACTGCTGAAGTGGGGCTGTGGTCGATCTCGGGGGGAGGTTACATACAAGACGAGCTGCAGTGTCTGGACAACCTGAAGTTTAGAGAATTAATTCTCATTGAAGGAGGCTAAGAGGGAGTTGCCGTAATCAAGACAACTGATTACCAAGGCTTGAACCAAAGTTTTCCTTGAGGAGAGTGGTAAGAGAGGGAAAACTCTTCTCAACAGACATAGCATATGAAAACAAGAACCTGAGGTAGCCGATGTGCGTTCTATCATAGAGAGTGATTGGTCCAGGTGGACTGCAAGGTTTTTTACCACCGATTTGGGTGCAGGGCAGATGCAGTCATGCAGTTCATAGCATGATATTTTGAAGGCAGAAGACATCTATGTTGTGCATCAGAATCCTTCATGTGCTGTAGCTTTTCCTTTAGGGTATCCCTTATCTGATGTATAGCAGCATGTAACTCAACCTATTTTTGGAAAGTTTCTAGTAATTACTCTTGCCCTTCTTCAAGTTTTGTTACATGTCTGCATAGCACTGCATACATTTTACTTCAGTGTTAAGTTATGATGCTAATCTTCGTTCATTTCTATGTCCACATCTTCAAATGCTGGTAGGTTGAAATTGTCATAATTTATTTCCATGCTGATGGGGTATTCTTGTTGATCAGTGTCAATGAATTGTATTGGGATCATTTCCTCATGGGGAATAAGCCCCTTCACTCCTGTATGGATTGCTAGTTGTGATATGTTATGTTATGTTAGTGTTATTTGCTATAGCGCACGTATCACCCGGGGGCATCTCGGCGCTGTTGCAGATCCAAACCGGAGGAGCAGACCAGGTAAGTTTAATAGAGATAAGCTTTTAGTTGTTTCCTGAATTTGCTATATGTGGGGGTCTCTCGAAGTGCTATGGGTAGGTTGTTCCAGTACCGTGGGGCACAATATGAGAAAACCTTGCCCCCAGTGCGAGTATGACGGATTCGGGGTACGCACAGAAGGGATTGGGTACTTGATCGAAGACTTCGGCCAGGGACGTAGGTGGTAAGTTTTTTTGAAGATAGCATGGACCATTGCCTCTCAGGGCATTATGCGTGAGGCAACAGATTTTGAAATGGCTATTTCGAGTGCAGCTCCACACACTTTTTCTTTTCAGCGCCATGTGATCTCCTTCTTCCTGAACATGGCTCAGCCACTGAACCAGCACTCGTGTTCGCGCTTAATGTCATTTCTTCAGTTTACATGCCTTTCCTACAAGAGAAAACATATCTGCCCAATGCGCATAGTCCTCCTAGCTCTAACTTTACATTTCTGATCTGTTACTGCTTTAATTATCGATATTGTGCGAAGACGCTCATATTTGAATGCCAGTGTTAGATTGCTCTGGATATTTCAAATTTATAGCAACATTTCTTTAATTTTGAATTGGCTCAAGTGAACTTGGAAATACTTCTCAGAACTGAGTCATTACCTGTATCAACACTTCATTGTTTTCAACGGCTTCTAACAATTTAGCTCAGATCTCACCATTTCTTCAACTTCCTGGCAAGCCTTTGAGTAAGTGGAATGCTTGGTTAAGATCTTTTGAGAACCATTTTATTACAGTTGGGGCAAATGGCTTTGAGCCTAAAAGAAAGGCTGCTAATGTGTTTAGTCATTTGGGAAATGAACGGCAGCAGGTTTTTAATAATTTGCCTCCCACTGCTGAGACATCAGGACAATCTGGAGAGTCTAATGAGTACTCAGAAGTGATTACAAGACTTGGAGTCAACTTCTCCGAAGACCCTAGCATTCTACTGCAGAAAATACATTTGTTTTAAGAAGAAACAATTATCGGATGAAATTGTTGAAGATTTCATTTTAGCCTTAAGGGCATTAGATGACGTGCAATTTTTCAGCATCCTTCGACATATACATTAGAGATCAGTTAGTGTATAACTGCTTTTCAAAAAAGATACAGGAAAGGCTACTCACTTGCAGAGACCCTCTACTGTCAGAGTTTATTGATCTGGGCAAAGAATTGAAAGTTCCATAATCTCCAGTCATATGATGGCTCAGGAATCCACTCAGACATCTCCACAAATTGTTAATGCTGTGGGGTATTCTGAACATGTTGATGTTGTAAAAATTAAGGGCAAATTCATCAAGAATGTTCAACATAATAATAACACTTTTTGTTTCAGGTGTGTATCTAATTTCCATTTAAGCATTTATATGCATACCCCAGCAGTAGATAAACTATACAATAATTACAAAAAATCAGGTCACTTTCACAGTGTGGGCATATATGGTAAACACCAAGTTAAAGTTCATAGTGTTGACTTAAATGAAGGAGACTCTCCTGTGGATCTATCAAATATTGCCCTGAATCTGGAGATTGACTCCTTGTCTACTAACAAAATTAAGGAACCTTTATGTCAGATAACTCTAGGTTCCAAAGTAACTCTTAACATGATGTGTGACTCAGGTGCTCCAATAACTATCCTATCTGAGACTTTATTTTACCAACATTGGGGGTCTTATGTTGTCCTCTGCACGCCAGACATACATCCTAAAGCCTATGATGATCAGAATATCAATATGTTTGGATTCTTCTTAGAAATTGTGTCTTGTCTTGGCAAGTTAATGTCAACTAAAATCAACGTTACAGTCAAGGGCAGAGATATAGTTGGCTGGAAGGACAGTGAAAAACCTGGACTTAGGCTTGTGCCTGGTGCTCATCCACCGGTCAGGGTAACAAATATATCTTTACTCACTACTGGAGATATTGTTAAAAAATGTCCTAAGTTTGTTTCTGGCAAGATTGGCCTTATTCAGAAATATGTCCGGACAATTAAGTTGTATAGATATGCTATACCTGTTGCACACAAAGCCAGACCTGTCCCCTTATGTGATGAAAGCTGAATTAAAGACAAATATTAGAGAAGTTAGTTGGAGATGACAATATCATACTCACTGACTCCTCTGAGTTGGGAAAGTGACATTGTATATATATATGTTCTTTATACATCGTGGCATAGGCGTACCCGCCGTCACCACTACATTTACCACAGTCCTTTGGGCCTACTTGCTGGTGTGACGAGCAGTGTGCGACCAACCTTTGCATAATTTATTACGGCTCCCTTGAGCCAACAGGCTGACGAGCCTTGGCTCTGCACCTGCGCGCCATGAGAGGTACTTGACCTGTTTTAATTACATTTGGCAGTCCACACGGCACCCCTTTACACTGACCTGCTCCCTGCTGACGAGAGGCAACTACCTCGAAACACGTGTCCAGGGATGGCTAACGCAACACATACTGTTCTTTATACATCGTGGCATAGGCGTACCCGCCGTCACCACTACATTTACCACAGTCCTTTGGGCCTACTTGCTGGTGTGACGAGCAGTGTGCGACCAACCTTTGCATAATTTATTACGGCTCCCTTGAGCCAACAGGCTGACGAGCCTTGGCTCTGCACCTGCGCGCCATGAGAGGTACTTGACCTGTTTTAATTACATTTGGCAGTCCACACGGCACCCCTTTACACTGACCTGCTCCCTGCTGACGAGAGGCAACTACCTCGAAACACGTGTCCAGGGATGGCTAACGCAACACATACTGTTCTTTATACATCGTGGCATAGGCGTACCAGCTGTCACCACTACATTTACCACAGTCGCTTGGAGCTACTTGCTGGTGTGACGAGCAGTGTGCGACCAACCTTTGCATAATTTATTACGGCTCCCTTGAGCCAACAGGCTGACGAGCCTTGGCTCTGCACCTGCGCGCCATGAGAGGTACTTGACCTGTTTTAATTACATTTGGCAGTCCACACGGCACCCCTTTACACTGACCTGCTCCCTGCTGACGAGAGGCAACTACCTCGAAACACGTGTCCAGGGATGGCTAACACAACACATACTGTTCTTTATACATCGTGGCATAGGCGTACCCGCCGTCACCACTACATTTACCACAGTCCTTTGGGGCTACTTGCTGGTGTGACGAGCAGTGTGCGACCAACCTTTGCATAATTTATTACGGCTCCCTTGAGCCAACAGGCTGACGAGCCTTGGCTCTGCACCTGCGCGCCATGAGAGGTACTTGACCTGTTTTAATTACATTTGGCAGTCCACACGGCACCCCTTTACACTGACCTGCTCCCTGCTGACGAGAGGCAACTACCTCGAAACACGTGTCCAGGGATGGCTAACGCAACACATACTGTTCTTTATACATCGTGGCATAGGCGTACCCGCCGTCACCACTACATTTACCACAGTCCTTTGGGGCTACTTGCTGGTGTGACGAGCAGTGTGCGACCAACCTTTGCATAATTTATTACGGCTCCCTTGAGCCAACAGGCTGACGAGCCTTGGCTCTGCACCTGCGCGCCATGAGAGGTACTTGACCTGTTTTAATTACATTTGGCAGTCCACACGGCACCCCTTTACACTGACCTGCTCCCTGCTGACGAGAGGCAACTACCTCGAAACACGTGTCCAGGGATGGCTAACGCAACACATACTGTTCTTTATACATCGTGGCATAGGCGTACCCGCCGTCACCACTACATTTACCACAGTCCTTTGGGGCTACTTGCTGGTGTGACGAGCAGTGTGCGACCAACCTTTGCATAATTTATTACGGCTCCCTTGAGCCAACAGGCTGACGAGCCTTGGCTCTGCACCTGCGCGCCATGAGAGGTACTTGACCTGTTTTAATTACATTTGGCAGTCCACACGGCACCCCTTTACACTGACCTGCTCCCTGCTGACGAGAGGCAACTACCTCGAAACACGTGTCCAGGGATGGCTAACGCAACACATACTGTTCTTTATACATCGTGGCATAGGCGTACCCGCCGTCACCACTACATTTACCACAGTCCTTTGGGGCTACTTGCTGGTGTGACGAGCAGTGTGTGACCAACCTTTGCATAATTTATTACGGCTCCCTTGAGCCAACAGGCTGACGAGCCTTGGCTCTGCACCTGCGCGCCATGAGAGGTACTTGACCTGTTTTAATTACATTTGGCAGTCCACACGGCACCCCTTTACACTGACCTGCTCCCTGCTGACGTGAGGCAACTACCTCGAAACACGTGTCCAGGGATGGCTAACGCAACACATACTGTTCTTTATACATCGTGGCATAGGCGTACCCGCCGTCACCACTACATTTACCACAGTCCTTTGGGGCTACTTGCTGGTGTGACGAGCAGTGTGCGACCAACCTTTGCATAATGACATTGTAATTGTGCGCAAAAAGGACGGTGAGTTTACTTGTGCCCTGCTCTGAGGAGTCTCAACGGAACATTGTGGTTGATTGCCATCCACTGCCCATGATTGAAGACTTACTTGCAAACATAAGAGACTCTACATTTTTCACACTTTTAGATCTCAAATCACCTTACCACCAGATCCCATTTGGTGAAAACTCCCAAGAGTTAACCACCTTTGTAACTCCTTTTAGAGCATTTATATTGTAGATACTCCCTTTTTTCAGTGCCTCAAGAATAGCACATTGGAGGGTGTGAGTTGGGTACAAGCATTTCAAGATGATGTGCTGATTTTTGAAAAATCTTCACCGGATCATAATCATACTCTTAAACAGTTTTCAATAAATTTAAAGAGTTTATTATCAATCTCCACAAAGAGAAAGTCAATTTTTTAGCAGAAAACATTGACTACTTAGGACACTCTATCCCTCCCAATGGTACTTCTCAAAAGTTTTATTGATAATGCACATACACCCAGTGACAAAGATACACTTTGCTCCTTCTCGGGCTAAGTAAATACTATTCAAGGTTTGTACAAGGTTATGTTTTTACTGTGCAGCCCTTGAGGAAATTACTTAAGAAAGGAGTGAAGTAAATCTAGCCTGATGATGTGCAAGAAGCTTCTTTTCAGAAAGTGAAGAATCTAATTATTTCAGCCCAAAAGGTAATTCCATTTGTAGCAGACAGAACGTTTATCTTAACTATTGATGTCAGGGCTATGTTTTCACAGTTAAGTAAGACAAAGAAAACACAAGTGCTTTGGCTGCTTGCTCTCAGTATTGTGGAAGCTAATTACAGCACCATTGAGCGAGAGGCTTTGGTGGTAAAAGGTTGAAGACTTTCATTTGGGTTCCCAAGTTGATCTATTTACAGACCACCTGTTGAGTGACAATGGTTTAGGGAAAACATCATCACAATTAGTCAGATTGTTATCAAAGCTGCCAGAATTAAATTTGATGGTGAAACACAAACCTGGTAGGAAGAGTGAACTGTCTCTCCAGATTACCCATAGCAGGGTTGAGATTTCAACACTCTTCAAGAAAATAAGAATGGGATTGCTTTTATGGAGGATATACTGCGGAACGAAGGGTGATCACATATAAACAGTGGCTAGAAGCTTCCAAACAGGATGCAATGTTACAATCTGTTTTCAAATTCATGAAAGAAGATGGTTGGCCCAAGGAAAGAAATGTTGACACCCCTTTTCAAGACCTTTTGTACAGATTTTAGAGGGCTTGTCAGTTGAAGAGGTGCTAGGATATAATGATGTGTGTGCATCCTGTGACTATCAGGGGTGATATTATTAAAGAGGCAGACAAGGGCCATTTAGGAGTCAGTTGCAAATGCAAATATATAAGACAATTTTCCTGGTGGCTGGCATTGAAAACTCACATTTCTAAGTTTATTGATAATTGCACCACCTGCTTGGTATCTGATAAGCACTGGAAGGTACATGAGTCACCTATACATATGGGTGTTCTACCGCAGTAAGCTTCACAAAAAGAAGCCCTTTTTTCCGGGGGTCCATTTGCACTATTGCCTATTACCAAATATACATGAGGGTTTTGATTGATTGCTTTTCAAAATGGGTGCATTTTGCTTTTACCTCTGTTCCCAACACTGATGCTATAATCAGATTTTTAAGAAGAATACTTGATGTAAAAGGAGCACCCAAAAGAATTGTTACAGACAACAGCACCCACTTCACCTCAGTGTGCATGAAAGACATTTGAGGTTTTGAACATTACTCATCTCAGAGTTGCGCTATAGTCACCTTCTGCCAATGGTTTATTTCAATTATGAATCAGTTCTTAAAAGAGGGTGTGCAAACAGCTCTGAATATGGGGTTTGAGGTTGAAACTTTTCTCAGGGAGAAAGTTTGGTCATATCTAGTAACTTTACACATTACAACAGATATGTCGCCATTGATGAGATAATGCAAAGATGTCCAAGAGCTTCAGCTTGTCCTGACTGGGTGAGAGAGATAAGCAAATAGAGCACACCTGAATTGTAGACTATTGCACCTAAAGTTGTACCAATGCAAAGTCAGGTTAAACAATGTTTTGACAAAACACACCAAGTCAAAGAATTAACATTAAAAGCAGGAGATTGGGTTTTGATCATAAATCGCACTAAGGTCAAGAAGGGTTTGTCAAAATTTTCAAAAATAGCTTATCTTTGAAGAGTGTCTAAACACTCCATACTTATAAAGGACAAAGGCGGGTGGTGTAAAGAATTGCTGGTCAAGATTACCCAGGCTCAGATAGCCATAATTCAAGATTTGAGAAGCTATGATGGCAACAAATCCTCTCTTGGAAGCATTTGGTGGCAAACAATTTAATAGCATTCAACTGACAGTCAAGGGCCATCTCAGACTGATAATGAAAATGATTTGTTACTTATTCAAAGGTGACCTGGTACAGAGATCGTTCCTGAACAGTCTAATGATTGCATTACGTCCCATAACACCAGAGCTGTATGCAATACTACTATGCCTTCTAAATTGAAAAAGATTACTATATTTCTTTAAAAAATAAAGGCTGTAGAGATGTTTATATTGTGTTGGTATGCTTATTTCAGATGTTTATTTATATTTTTTCATACTAAATATTTTGCTTAGTTTTTTTCAAAAAGGGGAAGGTCTTGTGCCAGAAGACATTACAGTATTGTATGGAGTGTCTGATACCTTTAAGAACTTGTTATGAGCGTGTGAGCTCCTGCTTTGCGGAGCGAGCTCCCTTGTCAAAACTTTATGCATCCCGGTTGTTATGTTTCCTTTCAAGTTACTGCTTTATGGCCCATGCTGCTTTCCCAAATCAGTTGCTCAGTCTTCGTTGGGCATGGGATGCATGTTGACAGGCTGCATGTAGCCTTCTTATGTATTACCTTGTACATCACTAAATAAACGCTGTACTTATTTTGGCTTCGCTCCCGAAGGTTCTATGTAACATACAGTTATTATTGTTTTCCAAATGTTTTAACCATGAAGGGGTGTCATTTGATTAGGAGAAATGGCGCCTATGGAGTTTGCATCTGTTTGTGATAATATGATTACTGCGGTGCAAAAGGTGAGGGAAAACACCCTAGATCCTCAAATAATTGGTCCCTAGGGCCACTATATGTAACAATTCTTATCCTATGCACACGCTCAAAAATAGATGTAAAGTTACATTTAGTAGATATGACAATGCATCAATAAAGAGTAGAATAGTTCTTGTGTTTTTCTTGTTTCTCTTTTAATCCAAACAACGCCCAGCCAACACGTGTCTAGTCGAAAGGGGAAGACCCCGCAACTTCGTCAGGGCTACAAATAATATGACAAATGTTCGTATCAATGACTGTAAACATGTACGTAAATACAATATTGGTGAAAACATTTCACCATTAGTGGAAACCCAAACAACACATGACATCCATGAAATATAATCCAGAATCTCAGGATGGTTGGATAATTTCTGTATCAGCACTAGTCATTAATCCCGCCGGGTGACAACAACTCGTGTGGAACACATTACATGAAATTGAGTGTAGTGGAAAATTGGGTCATGAGAAGAACGGTGAGAAGGTGAATGAATCCAAATGAATAATCCTGCGAGTGCCTATGAATTATCACGGAGATAATGTTCTGTGAGTGGTAGTTTGTACTAACCCAAATCAGACCAACTATGCAATGGCATATAGACCAATACAATCATCTGCCTAGGGGGGCAGGCCCCCTACCTGTATGGCTCTTCAAGTTCCAAGTTCTGTATCCTGCTCAAGGGATTGCATAGTATCATGTTACAGACTAATAACATCTGTTATGCATATACAAAATTATCTAAAAGAAAGAATGCTATAGGAAGAAAGGTGAATCTCACATCTCTGCTGGTTATACTTCTGACTCGACTGGTCAATTAATCACAACATGATAGAAATCCACAATAATGTTCCTAGAGCATGATAAATTGTCCCACCTTAAAGGGAGTAAAGGCTCAATTAATGCCTATGTTAAGCAACTCAAAATAATTACTATGTATCAACTGTCTCTGTTGCAAGAGAGCCCCATTGCCCCTTACCTTATAGTAAGGTTCGGTATATCCTCCCGAGTGAGGAGGCTGTCCTAAAGTTCAAGTGTCAATTAAAAACCACATTCTGGTGATTCCCTGTGGGTGCAATGGGATGTTATTTACATTAGGTAAAGTAAACCCCAAAGATTATGCCTCGAATCCTGATATGAAGTCACATGGTACCAAACCCTCCAAACCTACCTTAGCGAGTATGCTAGAACGGAGTCTCAGTCCTGGGTTCGTGTCCTGAACCGGAAGCGGTCAGTCCCAGTCCGGGTTCCACAGCAACCACAGCACCGAAACTGCCCTCGTCGCCGCCACCGATGACATCAGGACCCTGCTAAACAACGGAGAAATCGCGGCCCTCGTCCTCCTGGACCTGTCAGCCGCCTTCGACACGGTCTGCTACCACACACTACGAACACACCTCTTCGATGCCGGAATTCAAGAGAAGGCTCTGGACTGGACCTCCTCCTTCCTCTCCGGCAGAACACAGAGTGTCCGCCTCCCCCCTTTCGCTCCGAAGCCACCGGGATCATCTGCGGCGTACCCTAAGGCTCATCCCTCAGCCCAACGTTGTTCAACGTCTACATGGCACCGCTCACCCACGTCGCACGACGGTACGACCTCAACATCATCTTCTACACCAACGACACCCAGCTGATCCTCTCCCTTACCAAGGACCCCAACACCACCAAAACCAACCTCCACAAAGGAATGAGGGCCGTCGCCGACTGGATGAAGAACAGCCGACTGAAGCTGAACTCGGACAAGACGGAGGTCCTCATCCTCGGATCTACCCCTTCTGCCTGGGATGACTCTTGGTGGCCGGCTGCACTAGGAACAACCCCAACACCCACTGACCACACACGCAACCTAGGGGTCATCCTCGACTCTACCCTCTCCATGACGAAGCAGGGCAACGCTGCCTCCTCCTCCTGCTTCAACACCCTCCGCATGCTTCGCAGGATCTTCAAGTGGATCCCCACTGAAACGAGAAGGACGGTCACCCAGGCCCTCGTCAGCAGCAGACTGGACAACGGAAACGCACTCTTCGCTGGAACCCCAGCCAAACTCCTGAAACGGCTCCAACGCATCCAGAACGCCTCCGCACGCCTGATCCTCGACATCCCTCACCGCAGCCACATCACACCCCACCTGAGAGACCAGTACTGGCTCCCTGTCAACAAGAGGATAACCTTCAAACTCCTCACCCATGCACACAAGGCAGTCCACAACACCGGACTAGCGTACCTCAAAAGCCGACTCAGCCTCTACACCGCCACCCGCCAGCTCCGCTCCACAGACCACGCCCTCGCCACAGTCCCGCGCATCCGAAGAGTGGCCGCCGGCAGCAGATCATTCTCCCACCTTGCCGCTAAGACATGGAACACCCTCCCCATCCGCCTACGGTAGACCTTCTGACCTTCAGAAGACTTCTCAAGACCTGGCTCTCCGAACAGTAGCAGCTCCCCCCCCCCCAGCGCCTTGAGACCCTCATGGGTATGTAGTGCGCTTTACAAATGCTATGATTGATTGATTGATTGACACTCGACCCGGAGGTTTGAATATGTGCTGCTGCACGAACCCCGCACTATAATCTGAAGTCGGAAGTGGGTTTGCGGAAATCTTGTGTGTACATGACCTCGACTCTAACACGTATTAAATCTTCCATATAGGCCCTGTAATTGGCGAAGTATATAATCAGGTATAAATTCTCTCCATGAAAAGGGAGCTAAAATCCTCCTCCTTTGTGACACGTTGGGGTGAGATGAATTTGAAAAATCGATCTCACTATGAACATCGAGAACTTATGGAACAGGAGTATAGAATCCACACGGTAGATACCTCGCATATCGTGTGAAGCCAAAATAATTGCAGAAGAAAAGGGATTAGGGTACATCTGTGCACAGTACATGCAAAAGGGCTTATGATGTTGTTCTGCAATGTTGTACTGCATGGCATGGATTGAGAAGTTATGGTCATATGTACATACTTTTGTCACTTTTGATACCATTTGTGAACCATATGTGCAGAACACATCTGTTGGATGTATATTACGTATCACACTTCTTCCGATGTTGAAGTGCAGTGACTGATAAGTGACATTTTAAACACAATATAGACATATTGTATGCAGTGCTATGTGTATGGTACAAGTCAAACTAATTTAAATTGAGATCCAAAAACATTATGAACATCTTCCACATTTTTAGAAAGGTGTTATGATCCACACATTTGTACCTCAATTATCCAACAATTATTCATTGTACAGCTTGAGTGCACAATTACAATATTAAATGCAACTCAAACCTGATACACGCTTCTTCCTATTGATTACTGTACCCTAAGTGACTGTGGAAGTGCTATTGGATTAAATATGATTGCTATTTGTTTCTACATTCAAACATGACTACAACCCTACATTATTTTTACCAGATGATACATTCAAATACCTGTATGTTTTTTTGGTGCGTCCAACCTCTAATCCACCACTGATACCATTGAAACTAGACATCCCTATTCTAGACAGTATTTCCTCCTCCCAAAGAATGAGTGGGTCTTGTGTGGGCGGTCCCCACCAGTAGCCATGGCATGTTTCATTTTTAGCGACACTATTTCACGTACCCGTTTCTTCTGGTCCGGATAACTTTTCTTTGCATCCTCCACCTCACATGGGAATAATGTGACTGCATTCACATTGTACATGATTTCTTTCCTTAGGTTTGTACGGACTTTGGCAGGTGTTTTTAGCATCCGGTGGCTCAAAACTGTATTGTGGTGCTTCAATGCGCCATCAGCAAGTGCTTCAAGCTCCTGCTCAGAAAATGTATACTTACGTTGTCTGCTGCTATCCATCCTGTTCAGTTTTGTACTTTGTTTGCTCCACTGATTACTCCTCTAGAAGGATGGATGTGGATTGCAAATTGTCTTCTTTTATAAGGCATGGGGGGACACAATAGCTGCCTCCTTTCACTATTGTCTCTCTAGTGTTAAGTGTTTCTTCAGCCCCCAGATACTAAACAAATCTTAGCATGGCTGATTTCAATTGCTGTGCACAGTTATTTCTCAGGAGGAAGTGTCCTTGTGTTCCATGCCTCATGCAATCGCTACTTTCAGGATTTTAGGGCTTGAGAATAACTTTACGCATGCGATATTTTGTGCATGTGGCAAATATTGCATACATTAAATACCTATTTGTGTAATTTGATATTTACAACATGCAGCGATTTACACACATGTTAATTAACGATATTGCAGTGTACAGTAAATACTCATTAATCAAATGATATTTACACCATTAACGTTATTCTACGGATGCAATAATTCTCTGTGATTTTACGCACAACTTGTAATCAGGCCCTTAATGTGGTCATTTGGTAACCGACCTATATACTAATAGGTATGTTCTAAATCAGTCACAATTTGCTCTTCCTCATGAATATTAATGAGGTTGGTCACAAATTGTGACCCACTAGGAATTGCAGCCACCACAGGGATGGTGACCTGCTGAGGTCAGCAGACCACTGTCTGTAATTGCTTTTGAATAAAGCAACTTTTCTTAGGGTCGGCAATGCAATGCGTGATGGGCACCCGCAATGGGGCACTTTATCGTAGATCTTTTGTTCCAGTACCATATGTGAAGTGGGGGTAATGGAGTGTATGTGCATGCCGAAGTGTGTGTTAAAATATACTAAGTAGTCCTCAAAATATTTTTTTAATAGGAGAGTCTACCTGTCTGATTGAAAATGTGGTTGCTATCAAAAGAGGTAATGATCTCTGACAGCTCAAAAGGTCAAGATTTTTCTTGCCATTGGTAAAGTCAATGATGATCAGTTAGCAATTCATTAGGCCAAATGAGGAGCATGTCCTATGATGAAGCATGACACCCATCTGGAGTAACTGCCTCCCATGTATCTTCCTCATTCACATACCCCTCCCTAGAGGCTCCAGTCCCCCTCTTTCCTCATTAATCAAGTGCTTCCATGCCTCCATGTCTCCAGTGCTCCCCGTCCCCTGTTATGCAGTTCTTGCACCTCATCACTGTCCTATGTCACCTCTGGCCCCAGGCACTTGGAAAGCAGGATCTCTAGTGCTTGATAGAAAACAGCATTCAAGTTGACATCTCCACTCTCTTTGGCACCATACTTTCAACTGCCCGGAGGTGTGATGCTGCCGAAAACTGCTAGGCCACAAATTGTGACAACTTAGGGGCTCATTACGATGTCAGGTGGAATGCCTCCGCCTGACACTGACTCGGAATCGGGACAACAGACTTGCGGTAGGTGGTTCCTACTGCCGGATTACGATGCGACCGAACACTGTTCGGTCGGAGTCCTATTGTTTCATATGGGAGTTTGTGTACTGTCCAACAACCGGCTGTAACTCAGGCTCCTATAGGAAAGTAGGTTGTTGGAGGAAAACCCTGGACCCTGTCACAGGCACCCCATGGTGCCTGCCACACAGTGCAGGGTTTTACAGAGGGGTCCCTTAGGAACCCCCTGAGCTATCAACAGTATGCCGCGGGGCCTGGGGGGCCCTGCAGGGGCCCTCAAAGTCACTTTCCAACAGCCTTTCCATGTCAGACAAGGCTGCGGCAGAAAGACTGTTGGAAATCGGCGCCGTAACCCAGAGGATGGAAACGCAGTCCATAGGGGTGTATGATGCGGTTCTGACCAACACAAATACTTCACGAGTTGCCTGAAACTGATTCGGAATAACTGCGCAGTTTACATTCCGACCGCGTACATCATATTGGTGCGGTCTGAATGTAAACGGACCGATTCGGACGGAAGGGCTCCGACGCAGTCGAGGAGATTCTGACTATCGGGAGGAGGCTTTCCGCCCGACATCGTAATGAGCCCCTTTAAGTTTACAACATTGATAGACCCCAGGCTAAGTTATATTTTTGTGTCAGGAACATATTCTGTTTGTCAGAAAAATACAGTGAAAGTTTATTTTTTTCCTCCCAAATATTGTATTTTTTTGCTTACAAACTTGCCATCCATGCCGCAAAGTCTTGGAGGGTGTGGTTAAAAAAGTCCCATTCAAAGCAGAGAGCTAAAAACCAGGTGGTTGAAAATCCAAAAATCTAAAGGGAGGTGGACCCACTCTCTCACCCCATAGAATTTTAGGAAATTGGGTTATTATTTAGGTAGAATGTGAGGCCTGCACAAGTAATAGGTCTGCAATTTTCCCTTACTGGGAAACAAGCACCCCATTGTAGCACTTAACTCTCTCAGGGTAGTGAAGGAGAGTACTCCAAGGCTTACTCAGGGGCAGTGGTGTGGGCTAGTAATCACCACTCACTGATACTCAGTAATAATTACTTAATAAATGATTGCCCAGTCTGTGATTTTTCTTTAGAAAAGGTATATTTATTGCACAAGTACTACTAAATATTATTCATTATTTTACAAATATATACATAAAGCAGATTGAAAATAAAATAGATGACATTGCGAAATCACATTCGACCCCTAAAGGGTCATGAACCCCAAAATATCAGTGCTTCCCCACCTACACCAGACAACACATCACAGTATAGGGGGTATCACTTTAGATCGGAGGGTTTCAAGTTGTGAGGGAGACCCTCTAGAGGTTTGTGGCTGCTTTCCCTTGGGGGTTCAAATGCCTCAGTAAGAAAGTGTAAGACTGCCTGGAAATGTGCCCTTCTATATTGGGCACATTTACAAGTTGTCTTCATTTACAGACTTGCGGGCTCATTTATGAGCAAGTGACGAAGAGGAGCACAGAAAATCACCTTGCTATGCTGCACTGTGTGACAGGGAAAGGGATATTTAAGTGCATTCCTGTCCTTTCCCTTGCGCTGTTGCCCTTTTGGCAGCCTAGCTCCAATGCAGGCAACCTTGCACCATGGTGCAAGGGTGCCTGAGTTGCATGCAGGATTGTTTTTGTGCAGGAAGTGGCACCTTCCTGCACAAAACAAACCTGGTGTCACATGGTCAGGAAAGGCCTAGAAGAAACATCGCCATTTACATGCTCATATGTCTTGAGCTGCCTTCTCTTTTACACAAAGTGACTTTTGACATACATTAGCGTGCGTGACCGTGCAAGATAACATTCTCTGAATCTTCACTACTTACATTTCGACTTCGTAGGCAATCTATCACTACACTGTACTTAGTACAAGGGATAAAGTTCACTGCACAAATAGTATTTATGTTATTGTCCAAAAGGTGACAACGTTATCCAGCTAGAATAAACAACTGCAGCCTAACAGGTGTTGCAATATGGCCACATGGGCTGTATAGTTATAAATACAAAGCAGCATCCTTGTTTGGGAAGAGGAGCACTCCGCTGGCACTGTGGCATTACCACATGTCAGAATTCCAGCTCAGCTGATTTCTGTGTGCAAACACTAGGGATGTACAGCTCTGCACCAAGATGGACAGCCTGATGACACGCACCGACAGGTAGCGGGAAGTTAGTCCACCTGGCAGGGATTTGTCAGATGGCCCACCCTAGGCAAGACTAGGCCAGGGAGCACTTGTTAAGAGTACACATATACATAGTAGTTATATGCCTGTATATATACACTGTCTTAGCAGAATGGTGGAACTATTTATTCTTTTCACTCTGCATTGTAATGTTAATTAGACAAATCTGTTTCATTCTAATAATAATAACAGCACATAAGTTTATGCAAGAATTACAACACTACAAAAATATTGTAAAGCCTTGCTGAGTGTTGCTAGTGTACTTCTTTGGGTATGCACAAGAATACTAACAAAAAGGTTCTAGATCTGTTGCCATGATTTCCTTTGGGGATCAGGGTTGCTATGTTCTAAGGTTGCACACACATTTGTTACCGTGCAAGGTTAGGGGTTCGTATGGTGCACTGCGAGCTAGCAGGACTATAGTCTAACATCTCCTGATGTGGTGCGGGGGTATCTAATGAATCGCCTGAGTAGTTCTCTTTTGTGTACCCAAAGATCCCTACTCCTCAATTAGTAGGCGACGTCCTTGGAGTTAGGGGAAAAGCAACCTCAGATGACTAGATTAAATTCTATGTATTGGTTGTAGGTTGTTCAAGTTTGAACCTATTAAAGATCTCCCCATAGGGGTACCCACTCTGGTTCCACATATCCAAATGTCTGACACCAACAGAACTCTTACCAACATACCAGGTATCTGCAGACAAGCAGTTACACGAATGTTGTTTCAATGTGGTCTGCCCCAGATGGGTGGAGATGTTACCTTCAAACTTGGGGCTCACAAAACATTCAGGACAGAGGTATTCAATTCATGGGTTACATTCCCAGCAGTCAATACAAATACAAGTATCTTTCGCACATACACTGCAGATACAATATCTAATAACTACACAACTTATGAAGCCCTAGAAGTACCATTAACTTACCAAAAAAATCTAAATTGATTTGAAGGTACCGTACCAAATACACTTGCAAACGTTAGGCTAGGTCCACTTAGTAATGAGGGAACAACATGGAGAGTCTTAGCCAGATACACACCATAGCAAGATTGAAATAATCTAGGAGTTCCAGAACTGCTTATATTATACACAGATCTGGTTAAAACATATTGATGTTTAACAGAGTTGGTCTTGTGAACAATGACAATAAATCCTGCAAGGGCTGCGAGGGCTGCTGAGGCTGTGCAATCACAATTAGCTACACCAGGCATTAGTCCACAGACTATCAATGCTTTTATGGGTAAGATACCTTCGATGGGGAGTACCTTTGCTCCTAGTGTGGCATGTCTATACATGGCGGCATTTGAGCAAGAGGTCATTAGACATGCCAGCAACCCCTTTGGAGCTAATCTGAGATTGTGGAAGAGGTATATAGATGACATACTCATCTTTTGGCAGGGGGACATTCAGACATGCAACAAATTCTGTGGGTGGATCAACACCAAGAACCAGTACCTAAAGTTCACCCACACTATCTCACCAACAGAAGTTGCCTTCTTAGATCTAACCATCAAATTACAGGAGGGTAAACTGACGACCACTATGTTGAAAAACCTACTGACAGGAACAGCTTACTGTTATATAGCAGTTATCATCCCAAGACTCTGAAAAATAACCCACCCTTCAGCCAATTTTTACGAATCAGGAGGTATTGTAGTTCAGTAGATGACTACAAGACTGAAGCTGAAACATTATCAGACAACTTGCAAAAAAGACAATACCCTAGAATCATCTCTTGCATGAAATGAGCAAGAAATAATCATCGAGAAAGCCTTCTAGAGGTACATGAAAAAGAACCCTCTAATACTGTGACATGCGTAACCACATTCACACCCAGATCAAACTTGATCAAGAGAGCCGTAAACAAACATTGGGAGATTCTGAACACAGGGACACTGGCCATACCCAAACCTAGATTTGCGTTTAAACGTACTAACAATTTAAAAGACATGTTGATACACACGAGACCCAGAAATAGGAACAGCTCAAACCAGAGACAATTGTGGGATCTCCCCCCTGTCATGAGACACTACCCTTGTGGATCTTGTACCGTTTGTCCTCAGACAAAACAAACTAAAGAACTGGTTCTATCTGACACATTCACATGGACCATTACTAAACACACAAATTGCAACACATCCCGCTGTGTGCACCTACTGACATGCCCTTGTGAGAAAAGATACGTCGGGATGATCATGAGAGCCATCAAGACACGAATCACTGACCATAAAAGCAGTATTCATTGCCCTAAGACAAACACTAAACTATATACTCATTTTACAGAACTGAGACATCCTCCAGAAAGTCTACGTTGGGTAGTTCTTGAGGCATACCAACAAATAATACACACAGCTCTGTTCAGGATTGAACAAAGGTGGGTGTTCCGCCTTGACTCAGCCATTGGTGGCTTAAATTTTGACATCCCTTGGATCACCATTAACTAACCAATACATGCTAACTTCCCCCTTCATTTCTTGGGTGAGTAGGATACACTGCATGTTAACCAATGCATGCTAAACTGCCCTGGCAGGCAACACATGTAGTGTGAACCACCTTAGCATTTTGCTGGTAGTTGATTGAGGAACCTTACACCGATTGGGCATCATTTACACATTTATCTCATTCTAATACAAGAAGGTTTGGGGTTTTTAGAATACAAACTCCAAGATGGCCGCTATGATTCTGGTCACAATGACATCACGCCCTTCACTATTTTGTGAGCCCTTTTTTAAGGCCTAAATGACCGTAATGAGGCATGTTGTTATTTGAGCTCGCCCCCCGTACAGCATGGCACTCACTGACGTGATGAATTTGCAGCCGTTACACACTAACATACTGTTTATACCAGTATATCCCCATTTTCCAAAAACAAATCTTAAGATGGCCGCCATGGTCTAGTCTACAGCGACATCACGCCCCAACTACCGCGTGATTTTGTAGTGACGTGGGTGTTTGCAGCCATAACACACTAGCATACTGTTTATACCAGTATACCCCCACCTACCAAAAAACACACCTTAAGATGGCTGCCATGGTCTAGTCTATAGCAACATCACACCTCAACTATCGCATGATTTCGTAGTTCCCCAGCTGCGGCCAATTTGCCTAATCTGCAATCACTACGGCAAGTATTTAAACTGGCTCCCGCAGCGACAAGATACCTTCCGGGAGGCAGCGGAGCGGGTAGGTCAGACATGCAGCTCTGAACGGGAGCAGGTGAGTGTGCACATCCTATGGGGAGGCTCAATCTGACACCGGTGGATTACTTGAGGTAAGAGGTTCCGGGTACAGACGTGGGGTGCATCCAGCTGCTGTGCTCCAAGCCGACACCGTCAGCATTACGGTACCAGCCCTCCACGCAGCAGGGTCCCTGCGTGGGGGGGTTCTCACGCCATGCAGCTCTACTGGTACGGCTCCTTTAGCCTCCGGTTCCTGACTCTGCACGCAGCACCTCCCCCCAGGCATACCGGCCCTTTGTGGGCCTTTTAAACTCACTGGTGCAAATTGATTTGGGATCACTATGGTAGATTACAACCGACCTGACCTGGACTTTCTGCTCCTTTTCGATAATTATACTAGTGCCAGCAAGTGAGCGACGAACTATATGTGCATACAGCCAATGAATTGATCTGGTCTTTCATGTGTCTTCCTATTTAGAGACACTACATTGAGTGTCCTTTCAATCCGCTGCTAACTGATGTGGCAGTACTAGAAACCGCATAAAGGTGAACCCACGACCTCTCACCACTACGGTCCATATCACCACTTCTTAAGCATGTATACATGCTGGAGCAGGGTTTTCTATTTAAACCCAAACATCAGTTTATATTTTTTTGTATGTCATAATTAAAATTACTAATGATTAATTATTAAGTTTTTTTGAGTAGTTTTATTAACCAACCTTACTAATGAAAGAATTATACGTGGGAATGCAATTGCATGGCTAAATTAATAAGTGAACTAAGTTGGTGAGCAAATTAATTAAATAAGTGTGGCTTATGTGATATTTGTTATGTGATTGTGCTTTAAAATAATATGCTTTAATGTCTTTTTATGTTGCAAATGGCTAGATAAATACATACACATAAGGGTATTAGTGGGAATTAACACTGTATAATCAATATAATGTAGTAACGTTGTTTTGTGTTTCTTTTTAATTAAGTTGTCCGTTGTGGCCTGTTAAGAAAATGGCCGACACCTACAGCCTGCATTTGAGTAGATGAAATATGAAGAAAGGGTTCGCTGATTGTGACCCTGGCCTCTGCCTGAACTAAAAGGCTATGAAAAAGATGACAACTCTGGGATGACCGCCAGTTATCCTTGGTAGAGAACATTTGTCACGAATTAACATTTTTGATAAACTTGTGGTGGCTTCACTGCAAGTGATACAATTCTGGAGAAAGACATCCGTGGATGTTACGAATTAGTTTTGGACTTCCTATTTCCTTGTTTTGAATTTCGAGATATCCGAGAGCGGAGATTCTTCTAATGTTGGAAGATGACATCCTTTCCTGCTTAACGGACGTTTAGAGCTTTGTTTGTATCTTTTAGTATGTACATTTTAGTATAAATATTACTAGACTAGAGAGGGTCTGGGCCACTTCTTCCTGAACTTATGTCCAGAAGACCGATGCTGACTGAGAGGACGGTGACTCTACATGACAGCTTGAGAGACTTTAATTCTTTGCTGGGAGACCTGTCCTGACTTAGAGAACGACATTTAGCCAGAATAGGTAAATATGAGAATAATGATCTTGCAAATTGAATGGTTTTCATATGAATTAATTTAGATAAATAATTCTTGTTTGAATTGCAGTGTCGGGTGGTTATTTCTTTGTCATGTTATTGAGATCTCAGAAGTGTTTAATTGTTTTTATCATGACTCAAGATAATTCAATTTGGTTGCATTGACCTCAAATTAGGTGCAGATTGATTAAGGAGTTCTCTCTTATATTCAGTACGGATAGGGTAATAGAATGAATGTTGGTGTAATGGTATACACATACACATGGGAGTTGTATGGAAGCACATATGGAGCTTGAATGGTTTCCAGAAGAGCTCTATATGTTTTAAGCAATTCCACAGAGACTATATCTGAGTCAAATGAAGAAGTTGAGAGGAATCCATCTGAGATAATTCTTGAAGAAGTAGGGTCAGAAAAAGATAGAGAGGGACAGATTGCGGAAGAACCCCGAGGAGGTGTAGGGAACATTCATGATGAGCTAGGTGAAGGGACAAGTAGACAGCAAGAAGATTGCGTGTCGGAGACCCGAGGAGGGACAGTAGTAGGGAAATCTCAATCGGTGGAGAAGAAGATTGTGGAAAAAGAGAGAATTGTTGATGAACGAGAGGCAAATGAGACAGAATTGGATGAGAGTGAGAATGAGATACCAGAGGGTCGAGTTCTGAGAAAGAGAACTTGGATTGGAGAAAGGAACAATAAAGAAGTAAAACAAAAAAGAAATGTAAAAGGAGATCTTTGGCCTAACAAGATAAAGGCAGACCTAGTAAACCTCAAAATAAGAGTCATTATGAGAAGGATAACTCTAGGCAAACTCCAAACTCTTCTACAAAGAAGAATTGTGATAATGAGAAACATAAAGAAAAGACTAAGACCTGATTTAGCTCTAAACCTGTCCGACCGCCAGCACGCCGTGGCGGTGGGCTCCAGTACTCCGTCAGGCTGACGGAGTCCCGCCTGCCATATTTAGATGTATACGCAATACTCAGAAGACCTTCTCGGAGGTGGGCTTCTGTGCTAGTGAACTGGCCTCCATCGCTGTCCTGTCAGAGGGGTCCCACTGAGCCAATTTGCATTTTCCAGTTGGGCTGGTGGTGTTCTGTCAGTGGAGTGAAGACGAAGACGACCGTGGTGGTGGGGAGACAGGTAAGTAACATTTGAGTTTTGATGTATAACACATAAATGTTGTGCATGTGTCCGTATGTGTATGTAGGTAATGTGTAGTGACCCCATGTTGTACATTCTGCTCTGCACCCCTCCAAAATACACATACCATGCACTGTATACCTGGGTTCACTGACAGAATAGCAGCACCTAAAATATCCCCATACCACAATATTGAGTTATTTATGATTTATTAAGTATTTATTTCGAACAGACTGATCATAAAAGACAATAAATAAATAGCGTCTCCAGAAATGAAAAATACATACATAAACTCCAGTGCTGAACAAAAACAGTACATGACAGAGTACATGATAAAAAAAAAAAAAAATTGTATCGGAATAAAAAAAAATGTAAAAAAGCTTTTACAGATTTTTTTTTTAATTTAAATCAATACAGACCATTAACAGTTCATCTTAAAATCTGAACCCAACGATCCTAATATTAACTAAAAAATAAAATACATGACAGAGCGGGAGAAGCAAAGTAGAAGACAGTGTTTGAAAATAATCACTGTCGCAGTCTACTTGCCTTCAATCTTGTGTCGAATTCTCCATACCCATCCTAAAAACTTCGCTAAGGCGATCACAATTGCCTCCTGGGTACTAGTCTTCAATATTCACAGTGCAGTAACACTCAACCTGGTACCCATATTCAAACAGATTGGTTTAAGCCACTTACTCTGTGGAAAATTATATGCTGGGCATACAAATAGAATGTGAGGGATTGTTTCGTCCACATTCTTGCAGAATATACATTTACTGTCTTGGGAGTGGTGCCAGGTTTTGGTGACTATTTTAATTGGTAATGTGCCTATACGAAACTGGAAGGAAAGTTTCCTATCAGTGGGCTTTGTTATGAAGTCCCAAAAGTCTTCATACAAAGGTTCAAACTTGTGTTCCAAGAAGATACTGGTCAGAGATGATAAATTAGAAGAACACAAATTGCCAGCTCTAATCATAACCCAGTATGCTTCTTTAAAAACATTTTTTGGGAGGAAACATGTTGTTTACCGGGTCTTCCCACAGGTGCCTCATGCCCTTATTCACCAGGGAGCTTTTCACCCGCTGTAACCAGCTGATCTTATGAGAGGTGTCGGCATCTCTGATGTCTTTCAGTGCTAGTGCATAGTGGGCTAGCTCCGGGGTGGACCAAAGTCTTCTCCTGTAGGCTAATGGTCTAAACCTAGCAACCTCTGCCAGGGAATTACACCCCAGGTCATGATATAAAGGTATAAGTGGAGTACTTTGGGGGAGGCCAATTAGACCTCTCACAAATCTATTTTGGGCCTGAGCTAATGGGTACAGATTTTAGAATCCCCAAAGTTCTGCATCATAGAGAGTTGAAGCCATGACCTTGGTATTATATATCTTAAGTGCAGGACCAACCGGCTTGGTCTGAGAAAGCCTATGTTCTTTCAATATTGCTCCTGCAAGCTGGGAGTGCTTAAGCGCCATGATTTCTATCTGGGGTTACCAGTCTAATTTGCGGCCTATAGTTATTCCAAGGTAGGTAAATATATCTGTTTGTTCCAATGGCTCCTTATTCATAACCATTCTTGCCTTAACTACTTTATGTTTATGCAACACCATAAATTTGGTTTTGTCCACATTTACCTCTAGCTCATGTGCCTTGCAGAAGGACTCAAAGCGGGTTACTGCTCGCTGTAGCCCGACTTGTGTTTTTGATAGAATCAGGGTGTCATCAGCGAACATAAGTATTGGAACCTTTTTACCTGCAACTGAGGGTGCATCGGTGGAAAACTCTGAAAAATAATTAACCACACCATTTATAAACAATAAAAACAGGGTGGGGGCAAGTACGCACCCTTGTCGCACCCCTTTACGAATAGGGAATTTGGAGGTTGTATTTCCTTGCGATCTCCAGCGAACCTGGGCATAGTTGGATTTGTGCAGTTTGACTACGAGCTGTAAGGGGTGGCCCTAGATCTCTTAATACGGTCCAGAGCTTATTTCCCGGGACCATATCGAATGCAGCTTTGAGGTCTACAAAGGCAGCATAAACAGTTCCACCCACTAGTAGTACAACTCGCCAGTAGATTGAAACAAAATAGAAAACTTGGTCAATGTAACTTACGAGGGCCCTGAAGCCAGCTTGAAAAGGGGATAATATGTTGTTCTCTGTTATCCAATTCTGAATTCTATTCAGGACCAATCTGACCATAATCTTTTGGGTGGAATCGATTAGGCTGATTGGCCTGTAATTGCTAGGACTAGAGCCGTCCCCCTTCTTATAAATGGGTAAAATTTCGTCTCCTTGCCAGGAGTCGGGAATGGAAGCTCCTCTGGATATCGCGTTGGCAAGGATCAGGGTATACTGGAGCCAGCTATCCTTATCAGAGAAAAATAGATCCACCGAAATACAATCGGGGCCAGGGGCCCTGCCCCTCGGTGTTGAGTTCAGGGCATTTTCCACTTCGCTTATGGAAAATGTTACTGATATATTTGTACTTGGTACTTGGAAGGGAGATACATTCTCTCCTACTACAAATTGGTTCTCAAAGAAGGATACCCACTGGTAAGGCGCTATATAGTTTACAGGGGTATTACCTTGGCCACCACTACCCCACTTTCCCAGCTGCCAGAATGAGTGCATGTTTTTCGTTTTACTGGCTTGTAAAAGTTCTTTCCACCGTTGTTCGTCCCATTCCTTATTTGTTAGTGTTTGCGTGGTTTGATAATTTTTACGTCCTATTCTAATCTTGCCTATATCTTTGATTTTTACTGCCCTGGTCAGCTGCTTGTATGCTTCCTTACAGGCCTTATTGTACCAGTGTTTGTACTTATGTGAATGTCTCTTTGAAAGTTTGAAGGGTTTAACAAAAAAGTGCCTAATATTTTCAAACATGGTCTCATGGATTTTAGTGATGTTATGGTTAATTTCACCCTGATTATTAAGTTTTTATTGTGCTCATCACCTCTTCATTCATTTTATCAAGGGAGCTTTCATTCTCAATAATCCAGGACCATTTAATCCTCCTCATGTCATTACTTATTATAGCATCAGCAGTCTCGTGCACAAGTGCAGTGGGCAGGGATGTTACATGGCCTGTTACCTTGAGTTTTAACAACAAGGGGTTATGGTCGCTTTCATTCCTCGCACAAACCTCCATATCCACAAGAGAGGGCCAGTTCTCTATGTTAATAAAAATGTAGTCAATACGACTACTTCTCAGACCATTGTTGTATGTGTGGGATCCTAAGCTATCAGAGGGTGTGCGGCCGTTCGCTGCCCTAACTCCCTTTTCTAGGCGAAGTGCTTTGAGTTGGAGTGCTGCCTCTGTCCACTTTTTGATTGATGGTATCTCTAGTTGGGGAATACCCCACTGAGCATCTTCATCAGCACTAAGATTACTATCCTCGTGGGCCAGAGACTCAAATGTAGTATTAAAATCTCCTACTATGGCTAAGTTGATCCCTTCACTCATTCTATCTAAAAAAATGCTAAGATCAGGGATTGTCTTAGATGACCTACCATCCACCATGCCCCTTGCATATACGTTAACAATTAATAAGTTGGGTGAATATTTAAAGCAAACAAGTAATGTTATAATATCGGTATTGCCAGTCTCCTTTTCTACTATCTTATATGAGGAGCTCTGTCTTACCCATATTGTTAACCCTCCTGAGGGTCTACCTTTTTGGCCACCTGTTGCTGGTTTATAGAAATTTAGATAGCCAGGATGATAGACTGGAGTAAGCGCCCAGGTCTCTTGGAATGCTATAATATCCTGTTATTTCTAATTTCTTTCTAATTTTAAAATGATATACAAATTAATATATAGATATACATATACCAATACATTTAATCTATTTAGACAAATTCTATCATAAATTAAAACAATAAAGTATTTAAAATTCTTTAAACTTAAATTTCCCATTCCAGTCATCATCATCAAAGTCTTTATTTTGGTTTTGCAATACCATAAAAGTGACAAACACATGAATCTGCTGCACAAACTGACATTGGAAGGCGAGAGTCTGCGAGGTGTTCTAGAGGACCTGCGTCGCAGCGCTCGGTGTGGGCGAGCATCGCGGGGTCCACCGCTGCCTGAACTACACTTCCCATAATCCTGCGAGGGGCTCTTCCGCCCACAGCACGCCTGGAGGCGCTGAAAAGAAGCGAGGCTTTCCCTGTGGAGCGGGGGCTGCTGCACAAACTGACATTGGAAGGCGAGAGGCTGCGAGGTGTTCTAGAGGACCTGCATCGTAGCGCTCGGCGTGGGCGAGCATCGTGGGGTCCACCGCTGCCTGAACTACACTTCCCATAATCCTGCGAGGGGCACTTCCGCCCACAGCGCGCCCGGAGGCGCTGAAAAGACGCAAGGCTTCTCCCGCGTCGCGGGACGCGCGCGGACAGCGCCGGGCTGAGCCCGGGCAGAGGGCGGGCCGTCTGTGGCCGTCCGGGGCAGACCGTGGCAGGGCTGGGCCACAACCCTTGTGACTTCATCCCTGAGCTCTAGACACGTGAGTTTGCTGTCAATCCTTCACTCTGAGGAACCGGATTGTTGTGGACTTGCGTGACTTATAGTTTTGATATTGTGACAAGAACTTTGATTGGGTGCAGTATATACCTCTCTGCTTTTGGGGTTGATATTTTCGTTATAATTGTGTTCTGACTATGTCGAGCAACAAATTGGATTTCGGTGCAGTTGCGGCCGGCCCTATGGATAATTACTTAGTGAAAATGGTCAATAAAATTAATAATGATCGCAGACTTTCCCTTGGGAAGGGGGGCCCCTCTGTTCTGCCTGATACCACATGCATACCTGTGGTTGTTAACCCTTTTGACGATATTACCAGTGTATGAGTTAGTCCAGTTGCAACGATAGAAGGCCAGGTTCTTTTTGAGAACTTGGTGGAATGTTCCGATCCTCAGGATTTGGCCACCGATGCAACTGAGGAGGTCCTTCCTAGCCCAAGACCAGTAAGAGCTTGTAGGAAACTATTAAATAAAAGGGGGGGGAGGCCTACTAAAAAAGGAGCAGAAGCTTTACACAAAGTTCAAAATAGTACTGCTTCTGGGTCTGGTCTACAGGAAATAAGTAGATTGGGTGGCAACATTCTAGATCCAGTTCAATTTGCATCACTAATAGCTACTCTTGAGGCTAAATTTGAGACTCTGTTAGCCGAGCACACGCAATCCTTACTGCTCCAATTAAAAAATACCAACAAGGAAGTACAGAGGCTTGGTGAGCTGGTAGCGAAACTTCTGCCATGTAGTGGGGAATCTAAGTCACCAGATATTGGCTGTGTTGGGGTCACTGATGATAACGTAATAAAATCTCCGCTACTACCTTCCCAGGCACCCGCACCTCTAGATCCTGCCTGTTCTGACCCTCCACCTCCTACTATTCCAGTTAAGCTACCCTCTGTGGGACAAGATGGTACTTTTACTTCTAGATATGGAACTTCCTCTGGTTTTACTAATCTTCCCCCCGAGTGTGCTCCTTATGTGGTCGTCCTGACAAATGTGCCTGTCTTAGGAAACCTGCACGCCCATTCTAGTGAGGAAACTCATGAGTCGCTAAAAAATAAAACTGTAGCTTGGCTCAATAGAAGATGTGGCTTCCCAGTACATCTTGCTGATCAAATTATTTCCACTAGAAGGACTAAGTGGGTTGGTCCGTCCCAGAAAGGCTGCAGTGGGGACTGTGTTATAGTTAATTTTAGATCCCCACAACATGTTAATACAGTCCTGATACGTGCAGCTTCCTTGACGACCGAAAATACTAGTGTGTGTGCGCGCCCGTTGGGTTATTTTTATAAATGTTATGGGAGTTTTCCGAACAGAGCGGTGTTAAAACACGTTTTAGCTAGGGTTTCCCAGAGGTTTATAGAACCCCAGTGGGACAATATGGCAACTTTTTGTAGGGAAGACCATAACATTACCACCCGCAATAGATTTGAGGTACTCTCAGGCCTAGATGCCTGTGATTGACAGGAGGATTCTGTAATTCAGGGCAGCGCTGGTGTGGTAAATCTTATCCCCAGAGTAAACGCTGAAACCATAATGCACCATGGAACCTCACAATCAAACTCTGTTAATATTGTATCTGATTCCGGTGAAACCATAAAATTTATGAGTTGGAATATTGCGGGTCTACGGTCAAAGAAGAGTGACCGTGGTTGGTTAGACACTTTACAACTATATGACATCATTGCCCTACAAGAGACTTGGGATAAGGACTGTGACTTCTGGATGGATGGTTATACCTCTTATTTTGTACCGGCCCGGAGTTCTAATGCGGGAAGAGATAGGGGAGGCCTCATGTTCCTCGTTACTGTAAATATTTTGGGCTGTGTCAAGAAGGTTGTAAGTACTTCCTATAATTGTCTTATTCTGGAAGTTAGTTTGGAAAATGATGTTAAGTTCTTGTTAATTAACTGTTATAATTCCCAGCAAGAAGAGTCCCCTAATGAGCATATTCTCTGGTTGACCGAATTTTTAAAATCCTATAACGACAATCATACCACTTTTTGCCATTATATTTTGTTGGGTGATTTTAATGTTCATTTATGCAATGTTAATTGCCACTACAGAGATAAGGATGGCCCTGAATTTTCAAACCCCCAACATTTTGAACATAGTTCAAAAGGGGTTGCCATGGAGTCCCTTTTGGCAAATACCGATCTCTATGAGGTAGGATTTCGGGATAAGCATTCTCGTGTCCCTACCTATGTTGCTAGGGATAGGGAAACCATAATCGATTATATATTTCTATCAGCAGGGCTTTTAAATTATGTGCTCTTTTATAACGCCCAGCGCTCCTGTTTTAGCGATCACAACCCGGTGATATTGATCTTGGCCAACGTTTTTCCAATTATAGATAAACGTAATTTGACTCCTGTGGTGGTTTCGGTGAATGCTAAAGATCAAGGGAGGAGATTACAATGGTCCAAGGTTATTCCTGAAGATTTTTTTAATTCAATTACTTCAAAGGTTGGTTTCGAATTAAATACATGTACCGACCCATCCTCTCATGACAAAGACATAATAATGGCCTTTGAAACCATTTGTTCTCAAGTAGCTACGGAACTTACCACCAAAGGAGGCCCTGTTAAACCCAAAACTGACCAAGGCTGGTTCAATCATAGCTGTACTTCAGCTTTAAACCAACTTAAAAAAGCCCTTAATGAAAAACCGAGGAACAAAGGATTGGTCACACTGTTAAGGAAAGCATACTCTCAAGTAATAATGACACGGAAGAGGGAAATAAAACAAGAAGCTTGGGTAGCCCTAATGGATAACGCTATCCTGAAAAATAGTTCCAAATTCTGGGAAATTATTAATTCCCCTTTTTTATCTGGTTCCCAGAACATGGCGTTGGAATTGAATATCCCCGAGGAAGACTGGCTTGCCCACTTTGAAAATATTTATGGGAGTAATCTTGAGCAGGAAGCATTTAAGATCCCAATTTCTAGTTCTCCCCTCCCTCCTATCATTTTTACCATTGAAGAGGTGGAGAAAGCAATTGAGGGCTCGGCCGGTCGCAAGGCACCAGGCCCGGATGGGGTGCCTACGGACATGTACAAGGCTAACCCTAAGTACTGGGCCAAAGTTTTGTTAAATGTTTTTAACTCTGCATCTTTAGTAGCCCCACCGAAATCATGGTCCCAGTCTATTATAATCCCTGTGTTCAAGAAGGGTCAAAGGGGTGATCCTAGATGCTATCGACCTATATCCCTGTTAGATTCCTCGTTTAAAATTTTGGGAAAAGTTATCCTAGCCAGGATAAATAACTGGGCAACTGACAAAGGGGTTATCTCTAACGCCCAGTATGGGTTTAGATCAGGGAGGGGTACAGAGGACCAATGCCTGAATTTATATTTAATTATCGCAAAGTACACCAAAGCTTCTGAGGGGTCGATTTTCGCAGGTTTTATGGACCTGTCTACGGCTTTCGACCTGGTCAACAGGTCTAAGCTTTGGTCGATACTTCTAGAGTTAGGCTTGGATAAGACCCTCGTGTATTTTATGGCAGAATTACACAAAGACCTGAAGGCCTCCATTAGGATGACTAAGGAGGGGAAATGCACTGCTAGCTTTAAATCTGGTAGAGGGGTACGCCAGGGGTGTATTCTTGCCCCTTTGCTATTTACTTTGTATATAAATTCCCTGGAAGATAGTTTGCTAGCTGCCTCCCTTGATATCCCTAGGATTGATGGTATTCCCGTACCTGTGCTTCTTTATGCGGATGATACCGTTCTTTTGGCGCGGACTCCACTTGGTCTCCAAAGACTATTGAATTCTTTTGGTAATTTTATGTCATCCTTGGACCTGGTGGTTAATAACGGCAAATCCCATATAATGGCATTGGGGAAGGGAAAAAACCAACTTAAAACGTTTTACTGTAATGGAGCGGCTATTTCTAGAGTAAAAGTTTTCACCTACTTGGGCATCGTTTTTGACGATAAAGGCAACTGGTTACCCCAAGTAACTACAAAGGTGAAAGCTGTGCGTAGTTCTTCGGCTGCAATTTTGAGCTTCGCAAAAAGGTTGGGAGGGAAACCCTGTGAGGCTATTTTGAAAATTTACCAAGCTAAAACTATATTAGTAGCTAGGTATGGGGCTGCTATTTGGGGGTATATTAACCTTGGGGACGGGATATATCTCTGACACTTTAAAGATAGCCCCACGTTTGCTATGTCTAAGAACCTGGTTGAACCCGGATCTTACAATGAATCACAATATCTTGAAAGAATGTTCCAAATTGGATAATTGGAAGAATATTCAGTGGCTGTCTTACATTAAATTAATTGCAAAGACGGTAGGACGACCTGAACTCTTTTCCAACCCCGAAAGTTTAAGGAAAGCTGATTTAAGGTGGGTTAAGACGTACTTTATTAAGCACTGCGAGGTTGAGCGATAATCTCAAGAGCTCGGTAAAACTTCAGTAAGGGCTCACCTCTTGCTTACTTTATCCACGGTCATGCACCCATATTTATCTATGGTTACGAATAATTATCATAGGTGGCTTTTGACAAAGTTTTGTTTTAACCAAATACATCAGGTTTTAAGTGTTCCGCAGGGTTGGTTTAGATCTGAAGATGGGGTTCCTTGCAGATGTGACAACTTCTCTGCCCAAGATGTGATGCATTTCTTATTTTTCTGTCCATTGTACCTAGAGGCCAGGAAAAGGTTTATCCGGCCTATTTTGAGAAAGGCGGCTTTTGTCCAGGTAAAACCAGCATTATTATTTTTGCAATTAATGGAATCACCAACAACTATGTTTTGTGTGGCTAGCTTTTTAGTTGCCTGTATTAGATCAAGGAAATCAAGATTGACTGCTTTGGAAGAGATCAATTCGTTTTTATACTGGGAATCACCGGGGAAACTTATTTATTTTTTTAATATGTATATGATGGATTGTTTTTCCTCTTTATCTGTGTAAAATGTATTGTACACTTTTATGATTTTAACTAATCGAATAAAGTGGTTTTGATTGATACTATCTTATATGAGGAGCTCTGTCTTACCCATATTGTTAACCCTCCTGAGGGTCTACCTTTTTGGCCACCTGTTGCTGGTTTATAGAAATTTAGATAGCCAGGATGATAGACTGGAGTAAGCGCCCAGGTCTCTTGGAATGCTATAATATCCTGTTATTTCTAATTTCTTTTCTAATTTTAAAATGATATACAAATTAATATATAGATATACATATACCAATACATTTAATCTATTTAGACAAATTCTATCATAAATTAAAACAATAAAGTATTTAAAATTCTTTAAACTTAAATTTCCCATTCCAGTCATCATCATCAAAGTCTTTATTTTGGTTTTGCAATACCATAAAAGTGACAAACACATGAATCTCGGATGATGGTGTTCAAGATAAAAAAATACTATAAAGTGCTCCCTGTACATGCTCTTAGGACTAAAAAGAGAGGAATACACATTTAAAAATTCTTAATACGAATATACCTGCACAAAAAGGGAACAAAACTATACAAATTTCAATGTTAAATAAAATGTACCTATCGGTACAGGGCTAAAGTGAGAGTGCATTAGTAAACAATAATATCTCATTTTGCTGAGGAGTATGGCCCGTTTACACAAACGACAGCCATTTTATAACCCATGCCCCTAGTGGCCAATAAAAAGAGAATAAAAAGCTTAAAATGGTGACATAAAAACCGATTTTTACAAACCAACACACCCGACTTGACAGATCTATATGATAACAATTTGATTTCTTCATGCCAGTTGGGGAGGTAGATACAGCCCTCCTTCTAATGGCCCAAAACTGGCCCAGAAATTTTGCAGTTGCACAAGCATAGAGTGGTCTCGCATCTGTCTTTAAAATGCGTAGGGCGTCTTTGTGGCTGTATGTCCCTAGTTATCTACATACCGGTGTTAGCCATTTCCTTCTAGGTCTTGCATAAGCAGCACAAGCAAAAAAGACATGGCCTAATGATTCGTAAGGGCTTGGACAGGAGGGACAGAAATTTGTAAAAGCATTAATGGGTAGACAGCCATGTCTGAACTGGGTGTACAATTTCCTGTCTGCTGGCACTTTAATAAAATCAAGATAGCTTTCTAGCCGGCTGATGGATTTAAAGTCAGTAAAAACATCAGTTAAACAGTCATGATGAATTTTCAGGAAATTCTTCTGTTCTACTCATGTCCAATACTGAGATTTTAATTGATCCCTAGAGAATGTAGGCGAGAGACCTTTTAGCTCCTTAGGCACACCTATGCCTGCCCAGATGGTATCTATGTGTTTAATCCACCCAATTTAATGGTATTTTTCCAAAGCAGAAACTTCTGTAAAAGCGGGGGCATAGGGGGCCAGGTCTGGGGTTGCAACCATTCTATGCCAAAAAAGCAATGGGCGTAGGCTCACTTGGTCATTAATAGACTTGATACCTAAGTCAAGTTTCAAGGGAAGAAGGGGAGTTCTTTGAGGGAGTGATACCAAGCTCCTAAGGAACTTGTTTTCCACTGAAGAAAGGGTATTAACGTTAATGAAACCCCACAGTTCTGCCCCTTATAGCACACTACTCAATACCTTGCAACTATTCAACTTGAGTGCGGGAGCTATAGGCTTGGTATACGAAAGACAATGCTCCCGCCGCAAAGGCCCCAGTTAACCGGGAACATTTCAGGGCCGCCTTCCCTAAGTGTTTCCTCCAGGCCATTGCCTCAGACAACTGGATTCCCAAGTAGTCAAATGAACCAACTCGCTCGAGCGGAACATTATCTAAGACCAAGTTACCTTTAAAGGATTTGTGGGGATTTAACATCATCAATTTTGTTTTAGTAGTGTTGACGACTAAACCCCTCACATCACAAAAGGCCTTAAAGTTATTTAAACGTTTTTGTAGGCCCATGGGGGTTTTGGAGACCAAAAGGGTGTTGTCCATGAACAATAAGGTAGCTATTTTATGGTTTGCCAGCGAGGGAGCATCAGCCGGGATGGAACACAAGAGATCGGCCACCTGGTTTACATACAGGGAAAAGAGAGTGGGGGCCAGGACACACCCTTGGCGCACCCCCCGCGGGATCTTGAATGGCTCGGTGGTTTGGCCCTGGTTTCCCCACCTCACACAGGCAAAATTATCCTCATGCGACCTGATGAGTGGTTCTAGGATTTCCAGAGGCCTTCCCATGTCCCGAAGGACTTGCCACAGTAAATCCCTGGAAAATAGGTCAAAAGCTGTTTTAAGATCTATAAAGGCAAGATATAAGCTGCCTTTGCCCAGCACAACTACCTTCCAATACAGCAAGACCGGGCTAAAAGCCTGATCGATGGTGCCGGTCTTCCGCCTGAAGCCTGCCTGGAGAGGAGAGAGGATGTCATTCTCATCTATCCAGGTCTGGATTTTAACAAGGAGCGAACGGCAGAAGACCTTCTGGGCACAATCTATCAGGCTAATTGGGCCGTAGTTGGCGGGCTTCGACCTGTCCCCTTTCTTAAAAATGGGTATTACTTCTGCTCCCTTCCAGGTGTCCGGTATACTCCCCCCGCCAGCAATATCATTGACCAGTTTTGTGAAATAGGTTGCCCTGTTGTCCCTACCAGCTCAAAATAGGTCGCCCGTAATGCAATCTAAACCTGAGGCTTTTGCAGGGAAAATAGCATCTAAAGAGCGCATTATCTCCTCCCTAGTGAATGTAAGGGTACATCAAGGAACACCTATATTGTGGAACATCTGGGGACTATCATTGGTGAAACCATTAGAGTATAACTCTCTAAAATGATTATGCCATTCTGCAGCCGAAATGTTGTTTGCCAAAGGAGGTGAGCGTTCGAAATTGCTTTTAGACACAAGTGCAACAGTAGGGAAACTGTTGGATAGTGGAGGCTTAAAAATTACAATTCCCACATCAGTGAGTGCAACAGTAGGGAAAGTGGTGGCTAGTGGAGGGGTAATAAATACTCTTCCTACTCCAATGAGTGCAATAATAGGGAAAGAGTTAGATAGCAAAGGGGTAAAAATGACTATTCCCACTCCAATGAGTGCAACAGTAGGGAAAGTGTTGGATACCGGAGGGGTAAAAATTACTAGTCCCACTCCAGTGAGTGCAACAGTAGGGAAAGTGTTGGATAGTGGAGGGATAAAATGTACTATTCGAACTACTGTCAGTGCACCAGTAGGAAAAGTGATGGATTGCGGAGGGATACAATATACTATTCCCACTCCAGTCAGTTTAAAATTAAAAACAAACAAAATGTCAACCCCCCCAAAAATGCTTTAAAAACTAAATAAATAAAAAAATACATACATATGTTAAAAATTGAAATACAAATATATTTAATATTAAGAATAAAAAAATACAAACATAATATAATGTTATATATGTATCAGAAATACCTAAAAATATTATATCAAATAAAATAAAAAATAAAGATTCAAACAAATAAATATTTTTATTTGGAAATTATTCATGAACAAAAACATTAATTAATACATAAATGTTCTTTATTTACTTCCTACCCTATAATGCCACACAATTCACAACTCACATCTAAATAAAAAAAATGTACTTCCATAATTAACATAATTAATTATCAATTAAAGAAATGATATTAATAAAAAGAATTAAAACACATGAAAATATAATACCTTTCCACCCTTTACCCCTATAATCCCCACAACCCACACCTAAAATCAAACTGTAAAAAAATTAATTCCGCAATTAAAATTGTTTTTCAATTAAAAAACAAATAGTATTTAACAACTGATTGTAAAGTAAGTAAACTTAATTTACTCCCCACCCTTTACCCCTATAAAACCAAAACCCATGCATAATTTTTTTAACAATTGCCCTTATCAATCAATTAATATTAATTATCAACTAATTATTAATTATTACAAATACATTCCTTTCCACTCTTTACCCCTATAAACCCCACAACCGCACCTAAAATTAATGACAATTTCTATATATAATTTTCAATGAATTAATAAATATTAATCAACCACTAATTATTAATTAATTAAAAATAAATAACTTTCCACCTTTTACCTTTATAAACCCAAAAGCCACACCCCCAAAAAATAAAATAAACAATTAACAAAATGAATTACCAATTATATATTATTAATTATCAACTAATTATTACCTAATTAAAAATAAATTACTTCCCATCCTTTACCCCTATAATCTCCACATCCTGCACCTAATTACTTTGTACACATTTACGATAATTAATTACCAATTAATTAATTAATATTAATTAACAACCAAATAATAATTAATTCAAAATAAATTACTTCCCTATCTTATACCCCTCTAGACCCCACAACTCACACATATATTTATAGAAGAAAAAAAACACAATTAACACTATAAAATCTCAAATAAATATTAATAAATAAAAAATAATCATTAATTTATTATAATAAATTACTTTCCACCCTATTCCCCTATAAACCCACAACCTGCTACTGAACTAAAAAAAAGCAAAATTTAATTGAAATAAAATTGATAACTATTAAACTTTCACACACATATTAAAAAACATGATCAATACTTATACAAAAAAAAATGCATCACATATGCTTAAAATGTATACTAAAATACAGAACACTAATTAAAAAATCCATATTAATGACTTCAATATTTTTTAAATTATATTTCTTACCTTAAAAGTCGATATTCTTGACCACAATATTTTTGCTGTCAATATTTCTGTGTCACGATATTTACAACTCAATATTTGTGTAGGTCGACATTTCCAACTCAATATTTTGTCTAAATACCGTATATACCTGCACACATCACGTACACTTACCTTCGTGTCCATCAAAATAGGGTGCTATTCTGTCTTGGCCAAGGTGCACCAGGACGGGGGGATCTGGACGAAGGTAAAGAGGAGGAAACCGCAGCCTGTACCCCGAAAAAGGTGACTTTTCCCCCTTTTCGTCTCTTTACGCCTACTTAAAGTAAAAGGGAATCCCGTCGGAATTCCCTTTAAAACAAGCCAGAACCAAATTCATAAGGCAGAGATCCTGGTGAAGTCCCGCCGCCACCTTCTGCAGCCAACCCCTCTGGAGGGGCGGCAAGCAAAGGCCTGGCTGATTCGGCTGGACCGCGGAGGTCTTCATGCTCATAGAACTCCAACATGTAAATACGGCAGGTGGTCCACCATGTAGGCTGGCAGGAAGACCGCCAACAAAGCCCACTCCATCACTGTCCCACCAAGATCTAAAATAGTAACCTTCTGTCACAGGGTTGATCCCCTCAACAGGAGGCCTCTGAAAAATCCTATAATCTACGTAAGCATGACCATAGTAGTAGTAAATATCTTTATTCGATTTTACATTAAAACCATAAAAGCTCATCATATAAAATTCATTGAAGGAAGGAAAAACATTTTGTGAAAAATAATTGATTCAGGAAACCGAGACTATCTGTCTCAGAAGTCTAGGTTAAGTTACTATGAACTTTTGATAGAGTACATGATGATAATACCATTTAAAGCCAAACATCAAGTTTATATTAAAATAAGGATATTTACAAGTATAAAAACAAATGCATCAGTGACATATTGCAATAACAGTTGACCTATACATGCGGTACACCTATAAACTAATTGTGACACCCCTCTAATACATTAGGTCACGTTAATGATAATAATAACCGCGTGAGAAAAATTCCATCAAATATAAAACATGCAAAATGCCTTCTACATATTGCCACAGTCTTCCTTTCACTATAATTCCTTCATTCTGGCCTATGTAGTTTTGTGCATGGTTTTTACTGTCCTGCTTCTTATGGTCCATGCAAGGAACAGGTATCTAGATAAAGCAAAGACTAGGAGTTCTGTAGTGTAGCTTTTCAGGATTCTACTGATCTCATTTAAATGGGTTGCTGCTAAAATCCAGCGAATAGGATTTAGCCATATTCTCCTTATTTCTTGATACATCGGACAGAAATACAAAAAATGTGTTTCTGATTCGATTACTGGATTACACACGGCAACAGGGCAAAATATTGACCCCATTCCAATTGCTGACTAATAATTGGTAAAATACCATACCTAAATTTTAGGTATAATATTTTAACAAGGGAGGCTCTATTCGATCTAAAAATTCCTCTTGTAACATGTTATCTTTAAAATTGAGGAACTTGCATGTCAATTCACCCGCAGGACTCTTGTTGAGCCAGATAACCATGACATGATTCCAGTAATTCTTTTTGAGTTGAATTACCGTTCTTTTTTCCATTTTACTGGGGGTAAGCCACAGATCAGACTTGCCAAGTTTGTTCAACCATGTCTTAATATGGTTAAACCACTCAATGCATCCTTTGGTATCAAGTAGTAGTATAACTTGAATTGACTCTCCAAGGGTAGTGGTGAATCATTCACCCATATACGCATCAAATAGACTAATGGTCGTAGAGCAATTATGTGAGAAATGCTCCTCATTCCTAGGTCTAGTCGAATGGGTATAAGTGGTGTGTTTCGGGGAAGTTTCATTATTGATCTAATGAAATAATTTTCAGCCTTCTCAATGGCTGCTACATTTACTTGCCCCCATAACTCTGCACCATATAGAGCTGCCCCTAGTCCCTTTGCCTGATACACCTGAGTGGCTGGGGTCAATGGTCTAAAGCTTGATTTTTTAAACTTTTTGCATAAGGCCGACCCCACATGTTGTAGTGAAAATTGGCTTTTTTGTATTTGTGGTACCCACGATAGTTTGTTAACAAATCTCAAGCCCAAGTAGTTGAGCCCAGTTTAATATTTTGGTCAAAAGACTTGTGACGATTAAAAACCATAAATTCCGTTTTTAAATGAATGATTAATTTCCTGCCCTTGTTCTACACAACCCCTAGCAAATTGGTCCACTAAATTTTAGAGCCCCATCGGTGACCTCGAAATCAGCAGGGTGTTGTCTGCAAAAAGTAATGCAGGCTCCTCACATCCTGCAAGCTTGGGGGGATCAACCCTACAGTCCCTTAGCTGATCAATCAGTGCATTTATATAAAGTGTGAATAATGTTGGTGCCAAAACACATCCCTGCCTTACTCCTTGGCTCACTCCTATCCAATTAGTTAATCCTCTGTTGTTGCCCATCTTATTTGTGCATAGTTTTTTGTATGGAGTCTAATAAGGATCTGCAGGTTTTGAGGTAACCAAAGGTTAGTCAGGGCTGTCCAAAGTTTTCCCCGTGGTACCAAATCAAACGCGGCCCTTAGATCTACAAACACATAAACAGAGCATTTGCCTATTTTTACATATTTCCCCAGGATCAAGAGGAAGTGAAGCAGCTGATCAACAGTGCTTGTCTTCTCTCTGAACCCTGCCTGCAGGAGTGATAATAAGTCCCCCTCGCTAATCCATTCATTCACTCTCTTCAACAATCGCCAACAAAACATTTTCTGTGCTATGTTGATAAGACATATCGGCCTATAGTTTGATGGGTCGCTTTTATCTCCTTTCTTATGGATGGGCACGACTTCCGCACCCAGCCATGTATCTGGTATCTCTGCTCCACCCAGTATGGCATTAAAAGTGTAGTTTAAGATCACACTCCATATTTGGGGTTCAGAGAGATAAAGGTCACCCGGTATTAGATCTAGGCCTGTGGCTTTCCCCCACTTCATGGTCGAGATTGCCTCGTGGGTTTCCTCTATTGAAAATGAAAGACAGGCAATGTCAGCTCTCAGGTAAGAAATTTCCCTGGGTGCTGCCTCACTTTCCTCTGGTCCTGTATATAATCTAGAAAAGAGATCTTCCCAAACCTGCGGGAGTATGTGAAAGCTATCTTCCACAACTAAACTTTTTGTCCCTTTTCAATTAGGTGACAGAAGTCTGAGTGATTTCTAGTCTGAGCCGCAGCAAGAAAATCTTCCCACTGCCCTTGATGCCAATTCATATGTGCCTCATGTTGAGCCATTTTGTAGGCTGTTATATGGTTAATAATGGATTCTCTTTGGCCAGAGTTTATTGCACCCATCAAGGACTGGCGCGCTATTAAACCACACATTTGTTTTAGACCTTGTGGTTATATTCCTACTCGAGGTTTTATAAAAGAATGTGTTGATGTAATTTAATAAAATCCTGAAAGCGTCTAGAGACATTTGCAGGGCCATGTTATTAGGCCCTAAGGACACCAAAAAATTTGCAGCAATGGTATAGAGTTTGGACAGGGACTTTGCATTATTCCTCATTTGTGGCCATTTAATCCTTCTTTTGTTGTTGCTTGTAACAGTATGATTCTGAGGATTCAGTTCCCCAGATGGACAATGGGAACCAAATACCTCTTTTAGTTCTAGAGAGAGGGCATTATGGCCACTATCATTCCTCTCTAAAACCTGCATATCTACAAGGAATTGCCATAGCTGTATATCCATCAGGTAATAATGTATTCTTGTTTTAGAATTCGCCCGCTTGTCGGTACGGTGAAGCCCGAGATCTGAGATCGAGCGACCATTCACAGGTCGTAGCCCATATTTATAGGTAAGGGGAGCCACTTGAAGAGCTACTTTAAAGTTCCTGGCCAGCTTCTCATGACCCAGGGATAGAATGCCCAGTTCCATGTCTTCTTCATTGGTTATTTTTTAGTAACTTCTAGGGGCTCGAATGCTACATTAAAATCCCCTCCTATTACTATGTCATAGGATGACCTTTCCTTCTCAATTATCTTATCCAAGTGCGCAATAGTTGGAGAATCTTGATTTTGTGAGGCGAACCTATTATAGATATTTACCAGTAGAACAGACATCTTCAAGCTGGTGTCTTTCAGAATCGGGGTCATTAAGTTAGGATTGTCAGAGTCAAACTTACTTATATAGATCCCCAGGTTAATTTTGATCCAAATTATTAAACCATCAGCTGGGCGACCCTTTTTCAATGGAGTAGCTTCTACACTATGATTGGTGAATCCTACTCAATGAAATGTGTCGACTGCCCATGTCTCCTGGAAGAGGCAGATATCATGGCTATCTATCAGCCTCCCCCAGTCGTCACAGGCAATCTTCGACCTTAATCCTGCCAGGTTCCAGGACAACAACCTGAGTTCCCTGCCATTCTCTGTGGTTAATTGCTGAGCCCTTTCCTCATTAGGTGCCGGTGGGTGGGTCAGGTGGGGTTGTATGGATGCCACACTCAGGGACTGTCTCCCCTCAACACTAGCGGTATTAACCCCTGGTGGTTCAAGCGGAATAAATTGGAGGTTATTATGCGTAGATGGAATAGCGCTGTGTGGAAACAATCCCTTAACCCGTCAGATGGTCCTAGTTGCGGAGGGTGAGTTGACGATGACTTGGACATTGATATTAGTGGTGTTGGTTAGTGAGTGCATCTGACTTTGGCCCATGCTGGAAACCTTTCTTGGTGATGAAAACCTAATCTGAATTTCTGATTTTGTTAAAGGCAGGGAACGTGGCTCTAAATTAACCAATCTCAAAACCAGATCATTAGATACCGGGTCCAATTCAATGTGGTCAAAATCTTGGTCTGTGGGATATCGCTTAGCATTCAGAATGTCAGATCTTATAATAGAACGACAATGCCTTACCTGCCTAAGCCAGTGGATCATTTTATTCAACAAGGTGTCCCTTGACTCACTCTGGTCACTGGTCAATTTTGGTGCATTTGTTAAGTACACTCTATTGCTAGCCTCCTTAGTGGCACTTTTGAGAGATCTACCTCCAGTGGCCCCTCCCTTGCCTTCTCTGTTCGAATAGTTAAGTGCAGGATCCCTTAGCCTAGTGTTACCAAATAGAGGAGCTCTTGAGTTATTCACTTCTTCAAGTGAGCCTACTTGGGAGCCCATTTACCTCTAATCCCTCCCCGTCCATATGGGCACCCCGCTTTGATTGAGTTGTGGTATCTTTTTTAATTGTCTGCCGTACGTCCTTGAATGGACAACAAGGACATGGGTGCTTGTTGGTGTGTTTGGAGATTAGGGTTTATATACATGGATCGCTCACAGTTCGGGGCACTAGAGTGCAAAATGTGGCCCCTACTCCTACTGTCATTTCTTGCACAATGAATCTCCCCACAAATGGTATGATGAGGCATACGTCTATACTCGACGCCCTCGCCCACTCCTGGAATTGTACTCGGGGGGTCATGCCTGAGTGGGTTATACTGGAGGGCATGCTGTTAAGCTGATCTATCAAGCCCATTATGATTCCCCTAAGTACAGAAACATCCGATGTTAAGTCCTTAACATTTGTCCTAAGTTTGTACATTTCAGAACATAGGACTTCAATATCTCCATTCTGTGGGACTACCCATCCTCCTCCATCAGACCTGACCTCAATGCAATCAAGGCTGGGACTGGCAACCTTTTTATTGGAGATGTCAATAGAGTCTAAATCTGTAGTGGCCAGGGGGTCAAAGCCGTTAGGGCACATAATATTTACAGTCACTAATTCCTCCGCTGTGTTCTTCGAGGAGGCGTCAGATGGAGACTGAGTCACTCGACTAGCTTCCTGGTGTTTGTGTCGCTGGTCAATGCTTGGCTTATTACAATATCCTTTGGTAGTAGACCAGCATGTGTGACTCTCCTCTTAGAGTTCTTATGTGTAAATATATATGCCATTTTGGGGCCTGCTTGCATATTCTTGTTTTGGCTACTTAACAGGCTCTCAACTTCCTCAATTAATGAGTCTATGTCATCTACTACACAGTTAGCAGCAGCACTTACTGACGGTCTCTTAGCCTGCTTTATAACTCCATTTGGGCCCCATCATGCCGTGCTCTCCATACTTAACGGTTCCGGTTCGTTAGCATACGAAGGTGTAAAATAAAGTACCTGGGTGATATCGCAGTGCTTCTTCTCCTTGGTCCAACTCGTGAACGACTGCTCAGAGGGGTTACCCAGCCCTGCCTCTTCCTGGCTATGATGGGCGCGGGCGGGCCCGCTCTTTGCCCGGCAGCATCCGCGCACATCCTGCGCTGCGGGAGCCCCCTCCAGTGTTTAAAGCGCCTCCTGGCGCAGGGATTGGCTGTGAGTTCTGGTGGCTCTGAAAGCGAGAAGGACCAGGCAGGGAAGCAGCAGACGGCGGGACCCGCGCTGCGGGTGCCCGCTCCTGTGTTTAAAGCACCTCCTGGCGCAGTGATTGGCTGTGAGTTCTGGCGGCTTCAGCTGTGAGAAAGAACAGGCAGGGAAGTGGCAGACGGTGGGACCCACGCTGCGGGAGTCCGCTCCTGTATTTAACATGCCTCCTGGCGCGGTGATTGGCTGTGAAATCTGGCGGCCCCGGCCACGAGAAAGACCAGGCAGGGAAGTGGCAGACGGCGTAACCATGACAATATTAAAGTTTGACATGTATCAGGATACTGATGCATGTTCAACTCATTCCATTCAGTAGACATCTGAGCAACGATCGGAGAGAGGGGCACAGATCAGAGGAGTATGTGAAACCAAAGAATAACCCACAATGCTCACCTGAATACATAATAAAAAAGAAAGATAAACCCAAAAAAGTCAAAACCTCAATTCAAAAAGAAGAAGGTAGCTGGACTGAAAGTCAAGCATGCCACTGATATGGAGGACACTGCTTCTGAGTGGGGAGTGGATTCTGACCATGCTGGATAAAGCGGGAGACGTCACAATACTTCACTGGAGTCTGATGGATTGACTGGTGTGAGTAGCGTTGAATGAATATATCCAGGTGGAAACATGTATACTGGGGGTAAGCGTTCCGCATCATTTGTACGAGATCCAACTCCAATTGGAGAGGGACCAACCTAGAAATATTGACGTTCTCTTTTGGGAGATCTTGTCATTCAGCTATGATATTCTTTTGGCCGAAAAGGATTATCCATCTGAATTCATAATGGACTGTCCAAATTGAGAAATGGTCATTTTACCTGCCTTTTCTGGCCTTGTCCCAGAATCGGTTAAACATTCATACTCCAATGAGTGGACATTAGCACTTGCTCCTGCATTATACCGCAACCTTGTGTGGTGGGATGGCAGTTCCCATTTTCATGAAATACCATTGAGATCAGTTCCACAACATCAGAGACAATACCCCATCAAAAATAAGGCTAAAAAACAAGTTAGAGATATTCTCACATAACTTGAATACTAAGGTAAAATAGAAAGTTGCACCTCCTTGATTAATAATCCCTTTTTTTCAGTTATGAAACCAGACCATTCATATTGTCTAGTATTAGACTACAGACATTTAAACACAGCTATAAGAAAATTCAGAATGCTCACAGCGCAGCACTAATGAATAATATGATGCGCAAAAAATACAAAACAGCATTCAACTTCACAAATTTACTTTCCTGCCCAAATACAGCTCCTGGGAGCAGGTATTTGAATGCATTTTCCATGCTAGGTACTCAACAGCAGTTCTGTTGTTTGTCCCAGGGGCATAAGAATAGCCCTGGGTTGTTCTCAGCCTAGGTTAGAGAACATCTGCAAGAATTTCATTGCCAGACAATGTCCTATGGTGATGACATTTGTTTGACCTATGAGGACCTGTCTACACACCTGACAAGAGAAGATCACATCATCTTGGGATTTGCTCACAAAGGTTACAAATGTAATTTTAAAACATCAAACATTGCCAACCTCAATGTCCTGTTTCTAGGATACGAGTTGCCAAGTGAAGGCTAAAACCTTGTGCATTCTTAAAACCACCAAATTTACGGAAGAAACTTCAATTATGGGATACCTAAATCTTGGCGGAACATACATTCCAGATTATGCAGAATGGGTTAAACCATTCTACGACTTAATACGTCAATATATTTCAAGTACACATTGGACATCTGAACACTCACAGATTTTACGTTCAGTACAAGCTGACATACTAGCTTCAAAACACTTACACACATGTGTAAACACCACAAAGCTGGAAAATTGTGTGGTCATCATGGTATACCTATGTTACATTTAATGAGGTTGACACTGTACCAACTGCATATAAATCACATTTATACACCAATGTCGAGATGCCTTTTGCAACAAAAGAAAAATTCTGATGACGGTACAGACTGCTGTAGTGAGAGAGAGAGCACTGGCTCAGCAGAAATTAATCATTGTCATGCCTCTAGTGCCAGCCTTAGAGGCTGTCATGAATGCTAGTGTCCCTAACACAAAAGCATTACATCCAAGATGAATACAGTGGACTGAATCTCTCCCTGCAATAGATGAAGATCACACATTTAATTCTTGCAATATGAATATGAACATCCTCTGCCTAATGAAGTCATGCCTCTTGATCAGTATGAGTACATTATTTATACTAATGATTCTGCCCAGCCTGTGGTAGGGACAAAGCACCAATATTCTGAAGTGTGCACTGCTGTAAAGGGGTACATGTCGAACAGAGAATTCCCCCCTGAAGAGAGCAACACACAGTCACTTGATGATTGCACAGCACAGCTGGCGAAACTCAAGGCTTTAATTCTGGCACTAGAGAATATGAATCCTGAATTCCCCACACTGATTGCGTGCAATTCGTATTATTGTGTTCAGTCTTACAACGAGTATCTACACTATTGGAGCCAAATTGGATTCAAAGATTCAAAAGGGTACACCATAAAGCATGAAGCGCTTTGGGGGCAGGTGGCTAAGCTGAAAGAATTCTTGCCACAAACTTATGTGAGGCACACTTTGAGTCATCAGCAAGTAGGGACACATTGCAGAGAATTCCATAGCTGATGAAGCCACAAAAGCAGCAGTGCAAACTTCTACTTTCGATGCGACTACTTGTTCAAGTATGAGAGTTGATAGAGACATTATGATGGCTGTCAACACTGCATTTGAAGACACACATCTGCTGAAAGGCTTTCCCGTGAAGTACTTCTGCCACTTAAGTGCAAAAAATACAATTTGCTCAAATTCCTGGAGTAGGGGATAGAGTAATATCAAATTCATATTGCAGGTTAGGTTTGATCCTAGCAGCACATGAGGGTTTAGCATCTACACAGGCAGAGGTGGTGGCGACAATTTCACTATTACAGCAACACTATTGGTGGCCAGGTCTTTACAAACAGACTAGGGACTGTGTCCTTAAATGCAACATCAGCCAGCAGATGAAGGGTTCCACCATAGCACGGACACCATAGACACCTCTTTTAATTTCAGACAGGCATTTGGCTTGTATTTATCTGGACTACTGCAGCCCCTTGCAATCAGATGGGGTTTACAAATACATTATGTTTGCAGTGGATTCCTGATCTTGATTCCTATGGGTGCGGCCACAGCCATCGGGTGATGCCCGAACTGTTATCAACGACTTGCAAGTCTTCATCGGGACATACACAGTTGGCACATTCCATTCTGACCAGGGACTGGTGTTCGCCACTAAGGCTTACAAAGGCACCATGGGAAAATTGAGTGTGACCAAGTGGTACTCTTCCTCCGACCATTCCGAGGGAAACACAGTAGTGGAAAGGAAGAACCAAGACTTAAAGCAGTCTTTAAAAACAAGGGTATTAGGATCAGGTCACAGTTGGGTCCATCACCTATATGGGTTGAAATGACATTAAACAATCTGCCCAGAAAATCCCTGGGTGGATGGACTCTCTATGAGATACTTTTTGGGGTTAAGATGTGGGTACCTGACCTCAACAGTCCCAGCCTAGTTGCGGCAGAAACACCATTTGAAATAAATGAATGATTGGCTGTTTTACAGGAACTGAACAGTTTCCAGGATGCACAAAGGAACATACAAATAAAACGCACCACCACTGGAGAGGTGAAGGAACCACCAGAAGCCTCTGGCTGGGTCCCCAAGATTGGCGAACTGGTCAGAGATAAAATTGTGGACAAAAAAGAATTTGGGCCATGTTACAGAGCACCTATACCTGTCCTGGCTGTAGAAGGTACCAGAACTGTACTTTTACCGCCCCTTGGTGGTTTCAAAAACAAGAGATTTGTGTCAAGAGATCTCATCAAACCACATAATGTGGCCTGTTCTACACAGTACGCAATGTGGGATCCTGAGCAACTACCTGTCTCCTCTCACTACTATCCAGGAAGTCCCATTAGAAATTTTGATCAGCGATGAAGCTTCTACTCCCCGCTGGGGATGGCAAACAAGGAAGTATCTACCTGCTACATCTACAACAATGATACAAACAGCTTGCAAAGAAACACAGATTTCTATGTGGAAACCTGACAAGGATGGTGTTTACATCATCGTACCAAAATTCAAGTCTACTCCAAGTTCCACCCAAAATACAGAGCTGCCTAAAATAGAAAGAACAGCCTCCGACTACTTTGTCAACTTTGATGACTTCTCAACTGACTCATCTGAGCCACTACCACCTCCAATATCACCTGTTCAAGGTAGATTTCATGCTTTCTATTTTTTGTTGAAGAAAATTTACTTTGTTCCATAATGGGTGTATCTGTGGATTAAAATTTTATTACTTTTCCTTGTCCTGTGGATTGGCTTCATGACAGTTTTTTTCCCTTGCTACTAAATGACAATTCTCCCAGAACGCTCTGCGGTACAAATGGTGAACTTGGTTTTTTAAACACCCATTTCCTCATCGCTCAAAGTGCTGGTGAATATTTCTGCTGTTCTGGTTCCAGATGGAATTGTTTGGTATAGGGTATTGTATTATACATTCAGTCCTACTGAACTTTTACAACTTCCATACGTGTTTTGCATGATTTAATCACCTCTAGTACTGTGTTTGATGATTGGGACATTGATACAATGCATGAGATGCTGAAAAATCTTGAGTATTCCACTGTTTTTAATTCTGAAGAAATGTATGAAGGCACTTCTAACAATGCTGACATTTTCTGTTTTCAGCATTATGGTGATTACTTCTAGCATAAAGCAAGTATTTCACATGCAATATTCAAATAAACGCAATGGGAACACTGCCCTACACCAACACGGGGTAGGTTACAAATGTTTGCACAGAAGTCTGTATATTTCTCTGGTCATGATGCAACTGACCCAGTGTCTTATAACTATAAGCTGGCACTATCACCAATAAACAAAAATATAATGACTAATTCAAACTGATAAATTCTAAATCTTTTCTTTTCCAATTGTCCACAAAAGGGTTCACTTTTTAGAGGGACACAGTTGAGTAGAAATCAATTTGGAGAACTAAAGATTGGCAGGTTCAGGGGAGCGAGTCACTATTCAGAGCATGCCAGATACCATAGCAAACAATTTTCCTGAACAAAACAGTGTAACAGACATCATGTCTTGGATTGGCTATGATGAAAGATTTAAATACATCTAACATTCCCACAGTTGCACAGTTAGCGAACTGGCAACGGTTCATGAATTTCACGGAGACAACATTATACACCATACTTTGCAGTGGTTCATACAATTCTTCAAGGACCAATCAGGTGGATTGATAGTGTGGTCATTAAATGCTAACGGATGTCGTGCACGTTTCCTGGGTGACCCTGAAAGGTTTAAGATCAGTAGGCCCGACCCACATTCCGTTCAGACCCAACACTCAGGGGTGGTAACAACTTACAGTGTTGGGAAGTTGTACCTTGACTGGCCATAAACCGCAACATTGTACCAGGTGAAACAACACTTGTCTCTTCTTTCTTATGACATGGGACAACAGGACTTTCAATTAGGTCCTCGAAAACCACATCAAAAGCGCTTCTTGTCTGTAATAGACAACAAAGTATTGAAGGTTTCCTGCTGAGAGACTGCACGAGATTGACAGAGCAAATTTAGAAAGAGCTCTTGCGGTAGTAGATAATGGTATAACTACTTCATTCACTGGTATATGCCTTCTTGATATCATTCTGCCATATGCATCAAACAGAATGACATGTCCTTTTTAAACCATGGGCAGTCACAGCTTAGATCTATTATGTTATAAAGATGGACTCTGCAGACACTCCATTTAGGTCACGTACCATGGCGACACCTTAGTGCCACAAGCTTGTTTTTACCTTACAATCTCATAAAATAACAGCCAGGCATGGCAAGGAAGGGTGGGTGTAACATATAACATGTTACACACAGAGAAGTTAAAGAAATTACCATTTACTGTTGCCAAAATACCTTCGGAAGATTAGATAATCCACAGGTTTATTTTTCAACCGGTATCAACTTTCCACTTTCAATACTGCTTGCAATACCATCAAATAGGCAGATATGAAGCACTACGAGAAGGATATGTGTACGAGTCATGGAATTTTCCTTTTAGATATCGCTGTAGGAATGGTGACACTGGGTTATTTCTTAGCGGCTCAGACTGCGAGAATACTTCAGGGCATTTCTTGGTGTGCAGAGACGTTTCGCTTCATGGAACAAATTTGTAATGCTATCTGAAAGGTTCCCCAGCTACTGTGATATGTCTGTGATATGTTTAGCTTTCAGATTACTCTCGAATGGGAGTTATTTGATGTTGACCAATCAAGGCTGCTGCGGACTTAAGCTGGCAATCGCCTATCTTGTGATGGTTTCTGCACAAGTATTATTTCCACCTGCATGCACAGTTAGGGAGGGGATGCTTTGGCCTTCGACAAAGCTTTCAAATGTGCACTTTGATACTCTGAGCAGACTGAAAGCCTTACTGTTCCAGAAGGATGTGGCCTTAACATCTCCAAAGGAGACGTTTGATCTTCAATTTGCAACATCTTCCTCTGAGATACAGTCACTATTTTGCACCAATTTCCATTTACATTTTGGGGGAATATGTGATGTTACAATGCGATAATTTACATCGGGGTACGTTACATCGCAGTTATTACACTTGCGCTGGAGGGCGCTGGACTTAAGAATAGTATGATTTACTATTCCAACTCCAGCCTACGTAACAGTAGGGAAGGTGTTGGAATAGTAAATCATACTATTCCTTAGTGTATAGCGCCATCCAGCACAAGTCGTTGTAACGACTTGCGTTGTGTTCACCGCGATGTAAATGTACCGCGGTGTAACAACCACGTTGTAAACATCGGTCGCCTTTTGGGGAGCTGGTGGACTGCATTTTTAACATGTCTAGTACTGTGGGAGTTGTGCACTTTTTAAGAAAATATGCTCTGACTTTGTTAGTACCTTCCAGACAGTATTGAGAGTTATTCCATCATTTTTAAAATCCGTGCTGGGAAGCCTTTTTGGAGGTCTTCCTCTGGTACTGTTTCTAATTGTCGGGACATTACTTTTACTTTTTCTCCTCCGCAATGGATGTCGCATTAAGAGGCTAAATGAAACTACCAATTACGCATGTGGTCCAGTGTCATGAAAGCATTGTACAGTGTTATAGCTCACCCCTGCTTCAGGAACTAAACCAACATTGGTTCTTGTATTTTCGGCCTGTATGGCTACACTGTGCAACCTGTATTTCGAGTGTGAACTGGACATATGCCTAGGAACGCAACCGGTTCTGTCTTTTGACATTGACCTACAGATGAGCCCTTTAATGGCCCACTCGTACTGTTGTCTCTTGCGCTTGCCGTTGCTTCTAAATGCATTCTATGAGCCCTCCTGTGATGCTTCTGCTCCTAGTTATCTGGATCTTGGCTCGGCTTCTGAATAACTGTCAGCTCCTTTGGTGGCTGCTGAAGTGGATGCAAGGAAACATGTTGGCTCCCTGGATCTGATTTGATGGATGCCTCAGGGAACTAAGGGCCAGATGTAGGTAAATTCAATTTAGCGAGTCCTTAATAGCAATTTTTAACGAATCGCTATTAAGGACTCGCTAAATTGAATGTAGGTAGGAATCGCTAAAATATTAGCGATTCCTTAAAATTGCTTAATAACGAATCGCAAATTGGGATTCCTTATTAAGGAATACCTACCCATTCATTCCTATGGGCTAGGAGGCCCATAGGAATGAATGGGAAGATATTCACTATTTGCGATTCGGTATTAAGGAATCCCAAATAGCGGGAGCTATTTTAAGGGTGCCAGGGTGTCAAAAGGACACCCTGTTGCACCCCTGAAATGTGCATGTGTGCACATGTGGCGCACATACATGCCCTAAGGGCATGAATGTGTGCCACATGGCACTTTAAAAAAAGCAAAAAAGTGCTTTTTTACAGGAAATCGCTAATTACCACCAGCTTGAAGTTGGTGGTAATTGGCGATTCCTTAAGCCAAAAGTGCACTTTCTTTTGTGCTACCTACATTGCATTTAAGGAATCGTAATTTGCGATTCCTTAAATGCAAGAGCAAAATAAGGAATCGCACATTTTGTGATTCCTTATTTTGCTAGTAGGTTTAAACTCACCTACATTGCTCTCAGCCAAATACCGATCGCAAACGCTGAAATTCTGTGAATTTCAGCGTTAGCGGTCGGTACTTGGCCACCTACATCTGGCCCATAGTCTGCAGTGACTCGGAACAGCAATGTTTCTTCTACCTCTTGGTAAACATAAATAATCTGTCAGTTTCGAGTCAGGGGACCATTTTTAATTTGGCTTTATTTTTATGCTACATTGATTTTAAAATAAATATGTTTTTATAACTTTTAATTATTTCAATGACTTTGAGTAATGGTTTCTCTATGCTCTGTTATCAAAGAAGCGTGATGCTTTTTTAGATTATAGTGAGGGTTCCTTTTTATACTGTCTTGAACCTTAAATTTTAGCATTTCTCTAGGGATAGCTTTCACTGAATTACTTCCAATGAGTGGGTGTCATGTGGTCAGGATAGGCCTAGAAGAAACACCACCATTTACATGCTCATGTTTCTTAAGTTGCCTTCTCGTTTGCACACAATGACTTTTGACATATGTGCTTGACCATGCAGGATAACATTCTCTGAATCTGCATTACTTACATTGTGACTTTGTAGGCACTCTATCACAATACCCTGAACATTCAGTACAAGGGGGAAAGTTTAATGTGCAACTGTTACTTATGTTATTTGTCCTAAAGGTGATAACACTACCCAATTAGAGTCAACAACTGCAGCCTAAACAGGGGTTGTGACATGGCCACATGGGTTCTAGTTTTATATATACACAACCACTTCCTTGTTTAGGCAGAGGAGCACTCAGCTGACACTGCAAGGTTACCACATGTTGGAATTCCAGCTCAGCTGATTCCTGCATACCAACAGGAGGGATGATGAGCCCTACACCAAGATGGTCAGCCTGATGACACTTACCCACAGGTAACAGGGCATTAGTCCAACCGGCAGGGATTTGGTAGATGACCCACCGTAGGCAAGACTAGGTGAGGGAGCACTTGTTATGAGTACACATATACACAGTACTTATATGCCTGCATATATACACTATTTTAGCACAATGTTGGAAATGTTTATTCTTTTCACTGTTCTTGTAATGATAATTACACTAATCTATTTCATTCTACTCATAATTGCAGCACATGTATTTTATGCAATAATCACAATGCTACAATAAATATTGTAAAGATCTGCTTAGTGTTTCTTGTATACATCTTTGGGTATGCACGAGAATCCAAATGAAAAGGTTCTATATCTGTTATGCTGATTTCCTTGGGGGATCAGGGTTGTCATGTTCTACGGTTGCACACACATTTGTTACCCTGTAAGGTTAGGGGTTTGCACGGTCCACTGTGAGCTAGCAGGACTATAGGTAAACATCTTCTGAGGTGGTGCGGGGACTCAGACTCACACCATCCCAGTGTTTATGTTTTTCAACAAAGGCATAGTTTTATCACACTTTGGTACAAGCCATACAACACAATGAGCGATATTCCTCTCTCTATGTGTGCTGCAGAATGAGTAAGAAACGAGGAGAAACAGAGATTGTTCTCCTCGTTACACCTCCCCTGGGATGGTGTAGGATTTTGGCACATGGAGTTGTGTGGGAACACCCATTCAACGTCCATGGAATGTCTACCCAGGGCAGAGTAATGCAATGCAGCAATTTGCACTGCATTGTGTTACTCCAGATTTTTGAAGCCACTCAGAGCCATGCACAGTGGCTTTGTGTGGCTTCAAAAATCTGACTAAGAGGTTTGAGTCACATATGTACCACTTTGCTTGGTGCAAATGTGACACATGCCTCTCATAAATAAGCACCTTGAAGTGCATAAAAACGTGGGCTCTGGTCATTGAATGTGGTGGCAGTGTCGAAGAAGTGGCTAAAATGAAAAAAATATTCTGTAAGTATTTTGTTATTTTTTTTGCCTTTCACATGATTGTATATAAAATAATGCACACCCAGTAAAATGAAACAAATCAAGTTAAACATGATGTATTGTGATTCTGTGCAAACCACTTTATCTCCAGTGCTTAAAAAATTAGTGTGACCTTGTATTATGTATTTTCTGCTCATGTAAAGCGTTGTGATACCTCGGGTCAAGATTGTGCTAAATAAAATGACAAAAAGTAAAAACGGTGGCAAATGTGGCACATTATTTCCTTAATGTGATCACTGCAGCTGTCTGTGTGTGTGTGTGGGATCAGAAAGGCACAGAAATTATTCGTAGCTGGTACAGTGTGGAATATTAGCTTATGTATTGTTAGCGCTATGCAGTCTCAGCCTGTGACAAAAAGCACTGTCAATATGTAAGTAGTTATTTTAAAATAGTATTACACACAGTATACGTTAGGCTGCCACAAATCATCCTTTTTTGCAGTTTTACATAGTGCAGACTCCACCCAAAGTATAGAAGCGCTTTACCTGAGCACCAGTAACTTCAGCTCCTGAGCAGTGAATGCAGTGGGTGAGACACGTGTAGTGAGTCTCACCCACAGTAAAACGTTTAAAAAGCGGGTGATTCAAAAAGCAAAACAATTCGGGCATTTTAAATGAGCAGAACCCATTTTGCAACAAGAATATAGAAAAGATCTAGTAAGAGCCATAACACTATCTAGGTTCAACCTCATTTAGTAAGTCCATCTGAATATACCAAAAAACTGTAATAAGTACAAAGTAGTACATTATATTTCAAGCAAAAAATAGAGAACATCTACCGCAGTTGGGGCATACTGGAAAAAAAATAGTTAAACCACTATTTATTTGGGCCTCATACTACCATGGATGCATAAGGCTTTTCAAATTGTTCCTTCACCTTAGTGTCCACTTTTCCTTGATCATTTACTCATACACAAGCTCATTACCCTGTACCGCAAAATGTACCAAGCTGTAATCACACCCACAAACTTCTAACACTACAGCTTGCCACACCCAAAGTATATGATTTCCACATGGCTGTTTCTCATTCCAATATTGTTTGAGGCTCCACTCTTGATCATTTTTTGCACATTGCTCCCTCCTTGACAACACCAGGTACAACACACGTTTTTCCTCCTCTACAGTCTTCCTGCTAATATCCACTCCCTCCACTGTCACACCAAAGAAGACAAGGATATGGCTTACCTTAATCTCCTTTTGCAGGATTACCATCAAAGCTCTACCCACATCTTCCCAGTATCCCACAAACTTTGGACAGTTAACACACATATGGATGTCATCTGCTGCTGCCAAGCCGCATCTTCTGCATCCCAGCTCCATCATGCCCTTAATCCTTAAACACTTAGTTGGTGTCCAGTAACATGTGTGTAGGTTAAATAGATGGTTCCGTCTCAAGGTAGCAGGTCTGACAGTTCTATACAGTAAACTCAAGGATAAGTGCCATACAGCTTCCAATGCTGCTTGTGGCAAGCTCTTCTTCCAGACCTCGTATGGAGATTTCATCTTCAGCTCTGCTGCTGCAACCATCTGCCAATGCCACAATTATACCTCCTTCTGTAATTGCATCTCGATTTGAGTTCCGCTATACTCCGCGCACTACCCGCATGTCATTCAAGATGGCCGCGAGTGAGCTGTGCTAAGCAGTCGCCAGGACCTCTCTCCCATCTCAGACGAAGTTGCTGGTTTCTTCATTATCCTTGTTTCGGCCTCAACATGATTATTAATCCAACTGGATTCTAGGAAAAACTCTACTGATGCCGATACCCATCACGAGAGTCGAATACTACATATCGGCAGAGCTAGGCTGGCTGAAAGAAAGCTGGGGGAGATTCATCAGGGCCGTGGACTGTATAAAGACAAGATATATACAGCTATTCAAAATGCCGCCCCGACCCTCGAAAATCGACAAAACAAAAGAAGCAAAAGAAAAAATGAAGACGAAGGAACAAACAGAAGCTTGTACCTACTCCTTAAAAGATCGAGCTGAAGTGGCCACCCTGGATGCTGGAGTAAAGGAACAAGGGGCTATACGAAAGGTGGCTTTGCAGCCTAATAACAAAAAAAAGACGGAGACACGGAGAGGGGAAAAAACTGACAATATCGGATCTACCGGTGCGGGCTGTCACTCAGGCGATGCTAGGCCATCTTTGAAACATACCACAAGTACAGATAAGACGGACAAAATGAAAATCAAAACTAACTATAGAGAGACCCCTTTGAGGCAACCTACCCTGACAGAAGCGTTCTCCGGACCCGCAAGCAGTCGAGCGCCAACCGAAATCGGCCGCAACAGAGTGAGACTCAGCGTTCCTGGAAGCGTCCTCGAGGACGCGGGAGACGCGGCAGGAACGTCAGCTGCAGACACCTCGGTTGCTAAGCAACTGCAACAACTTCAGCAGGAGCAGCAGTTCGGGGAAGAACGCGAGAAAGAGGCACTACAGATTAACCTGGTCTCTCCTGTAAAACCTCCTTGCACTGAGCCTGGACCGACAATACCTGGTGAGAGGGGGGGCAGGGGGAGCAGGGGGAGTAAGGATGAGGACAATGATATGTTGGGTGCCATTATGGTACTCGAAGCAGAATTATTGGCATCCAAAAATCCCGGAAGCTCCCAAAACCCATCCGATAAGACCCTCACCACTTGGGGAAGTTCCGCTAGCTTGGGGGGAAAAAAAGAGATATTGAAACAGAGACCACAAGATTTCAGAGAGGAGACAACGGAAAAAGCGGAGGTGGCCTCAGTTGAAGGAGAACATTTTTTCTCTCTTAACGAAGACTCAGACTCTGTGCAAATAAGTGAGGAGTTCTCAGAGGATCAGGATGATGATGAGGCATCACTTTCAGATACCAATTCCTCTGAAGAGGATATAGCTACAGGGAAAGACTCGACCCTGCGAAAGAGACAGCGAAGGCCAAAATTAAATAACTTACAAATGAACTTACAAATGAGCGGAATGGGAGACACTGAAAGGGGACTGCTCTGGGATTATTCAGGCACCTCTCAGGTATACCAGGCTGAGGACAGTACTGGGCCGCTGAAACAGCCCACCTCTCTCGACATTCTGTTTAATACACTGAAACAGATACAAACGGAGGCTAGAACCGCGAGTCGGAAAGCAAGGCAGGATGCCAAAAAAATACAGATTTCGTTAAGAAAGACAAACAAATTATATGAGGATTTGGTGGGTAGAGTCACCGAAGTAGAAGAGCGTACCAGCAAGCTAGAAGATGACCATATTAACTGGCAGAACTTTAAAACAGCGCATGAGAAGATGGCAGAAGATTTCCAGTGGAAAATGGAGGATTTTGAAAATCGCCAAAGGCGAAATAACATCAGAATTTTGGGTGTGGCCGAGGGGGTGGAAGGGATGGACGTAAGATGCTATGTGATCAACCTACTTAAGGGTGCATTTCCGGAGTCCCAGTGGCAGTGGGATAGAGAAGTCCAGAGAGCACACAGATTTCCTTTTGCTCTCAGAAAAAATCAGGGGGCTGAAGGTGGCGGTGGAGGTAAAGCGGCCTTTCCTCGAGCGATCTTAGTATATTTAGGCAATTACCTGTTAAGGCAGGAAATAATCGAGAAGGCTAGACCAGATTCTAAAAGATCGTTTGACGGTGTTTCCTTCTTTGCCAGGCCTGATTTCTGCCACGTGACTGTTGAACGGAGGTGGAGGTTAAGGCAGTTGATCCCAACACTTCAGGGATTGGGGTCAGAAGCTTATTTATTGTTCCCCGCCAAGTTAAAAGTGGTTACTAGAGGAAGAATCATGGGTTTTTTTCAGAGATGAAAGCCCAGCAGTATATAGATGAGTTGAAGAAACAGGGTCTGTAAGGAAATATGGGATGGGAGAGGGGGGAGACTGTCACAGCCAGGACCGGTCACATATAGGTCCTGCGGACCTATTTGCCTGTACAGGGGGGAGTGGGGGGAGGGGGGGAGGGGAGGGTCGGGGCGGGGGGTGGGGGCCCATCACAAGGGCTAAAATTTTGGTATTTTCAGAGTATGATAAAGCACATTATTTCAGTATCCAACGGATGGAGGACAGCGTATGTGCAAGTTAGACGATGTAGACTATCCCAGAAGAATGTAGGATGTTACACTCTTGCTATATGGCCGTCTTGGAGTAAGAATCTTTTGATACCTCCCAATGCCATGTAAAATAGCTTCAATTAATGTGTGCGGGCTTAACGATCATAGGAAAAGAGCGAAGGTAGCAGGGTTGTTGAGATTTTTACAGTTAGATTTGGTATGTCTCCAGGAGACGCACATCGAAGCTTCGCAGCTTTATTTGCTGGCACAACTGGGATTTGATGTAATTGCAGCAAGTAGACAACATACTAGAACCAGGGGGGTAGCAATATTAGGAAGATTTAGGGATTGTGTGGTGCATAGGAAAAAGGAGGACCAATGGGGAAGATGGGTCATGGTTGATTTATGTTTTAAAGGGACACGGTTCACATTAGTCACTATATATGGTTCCACTGAAGACGATCCGGACGTGTGGCAGTATATGGATATGGAAATGCCACAGTGGCCAGAACCTATTGTATGTTGTGGGGACTTCAATATCCATGACCCGAGAAGCTCTTTCTTAGAACCTAGTGGGAGGTACCTAGGGAGAAAGAAAAAATGACATAGAGCCCTTGCCGCCATGACCCAACATAATTCTTTAGGGGATCCATGGGTGAAGCACCACCCCTATATAGACAGTAGTACATTTTACTCCTCGCCACACAAAGTATTAGTCAGATTGGACTATTTCTTGATATCTAATTCTTTAATTTGTAATTCAAAAATAGAGAAACAACCTAGGATTATATCCGACCATAATCCGCTCGTTTTGACCTTAAACACCACTCAGATAAATACTATAAAAACACAATGGACCTTTGAGCGTAGCCTATTAAAAGATGAGGCATACCAGAATCATATGAGAAACTGGATAATAAATTATTGGGAAGATAATAGAGGCACGGCATCCCCCGGCTCAGTTTGGGATTGCTTTAAGGCTGGGGTTCGGGGGGAAACGATGAGTTTTGTAATGGCAAGGCGGAAAAGGGAAAAAAGGCATTTGGAAGGTATAAGGCTTAAGTTATATGCAGCAGAAGAAAATCTAGCAATAGCCATAACGCAGGGAATACCACTCGACCCTTATATACTCAGCTTGGTCACCCTCAAGGGGGATGCTACTGAGGGCATTATTGCAAAAGCCACTGAAAAATATCTGGTACATAAACGGGATACCTATGAGCTAAGTGAGAGGGTTGGGCACATTTTGGCCGTTAGAATTAGACAACGGGCAGCAAAGGCCGACATTAAGGAGATACAAGATTCCCAGGGAAACCTGGGTACTGACCCGGACTTTGTTAGAGAAGTATTTCACAAGTTTTATACCGACTTGTATTCTTTAGAAGAAATAAGGGACCCAACCGACATAGAAATATACCTCACTGACATCTCGGCCCCTGTTCTTTTGTCAGAGGATAGAGAGATGCTAGATGCCCCCTTACAATTAGAGGAGATTAGAGGGGCATTGGAGAATCTCCCCTCGGGGAAAGTTGCTGGGCCGGATCAAATTCCAGTGGAGTTTTATAAAACTTTCCAGGATATCCTGCTGGTCGAGATGATTCATATAATGCTCTATACACAGCAAGGAGGTATCCCCCCGGAGTCTTGGGGGGGGCGGATATTGTTGTCATCCCAAAAAAAGGGAAATCCCCTATTCTCCCAGCCTCATACAGACCGATTACCCTCATGAATTCCGACGTTAAAATTTATTCTAAAATTTTAGCGACAAGGCTTGCGCGGAATATAGAGCAGCTTGTAAGCCAGTCTCAGCACAGATTTATTCCAGGCAAGGGAACAACCCAACATGTGAGGACAGTCATTACAATGTTTGATGCAGGGAGCCCTCTGATTTCTCTGCCAATAAATCTGATTGCATTATCCTTCCTCCTGCAATCAGGTCCCGCCCCCAACATCTGATCTTATCCCTCCTTATACCCATAGATAGCTTGTCTTTCAAACAATCTGGCTGCCCGAGTGAGTCCCAGATTGGAGCGAACCTATTATAATAAGGAATCCCCAAAGTCAATCTAATTTCAAGCCACAATCGGACTGCCGCCTGGAGTATCTTCAACCTTACTCTCTTAAAAAACCTTGGGGAACCAAGCCTATATAAGCAACCCTTCGCTGCATTGCTCTTTACCACGCACTTCAACCATCTCACAATTGCATGGTCTCCCAGCTTATCCATCAAAACTCTGCAGTTTGTCAGCTGAAAGGCCCAACAGTACAGATGCAGGTTTGGCTGTGCTACTCCTCCTTTTGAAAACTTTCCCCTTAGCTTCCTCCATGCTAGTCTAACCCCTGCATTAGCACATACAAAGCTAATTATATTTCCCTGCACTTCTTTTAGGGTCTTTTTTCAAAGGTCATGGGTATGCAATCAATCTAAAATGTGAACTTGGGGAGGATCATCATCATCCACCAAACTAGTACGACCATATAATGTTGAAGGGAGATTGTTCCAGCTTTTCAGTAACTCACCACTTCCTTTCATTACTCTGATCTAGTTAGCCTCCACCACCTTTCCCAAATTCTTTGTCACCGGTTTTCCCAGGTACCTCATAATTTCTCTTTTTTCTGGCCACTCCCAGATACAGTTCCAGTTCATAATCTCAGTTTTCTGTTCATTCACCTTATACCCTGAGAATGAATCAAAGGTGTCCACTTCCTCATAAATCAGTACCATTGTGTCATCTGCGTTAGCTGTATACACCATGAGGTCTTCAGCATATAATGCTATCTTCCTCTTGAAACCCTCACAGGGGAACGGCACAATATTTTTATTCAGTCGCAAACTCTGCATGAATGGCTTTATATAAATTGAGCAAAAGCGAAGAGAGAGGTCATCCCTGCCTGGTTCCTCGAGTTATGTTCACCTGTCCCATTAGCATACCATTCACCCAAATCCTTGCTCTAGGTGTTCTGTAAGTTCTCTCAATGGCCCTACCAAATGTATATCCCAATCCCATATATTTAAAACTTCCATCAGATACCCCAAGTTCCCCTTAACATTGGTGTTGGCCTCATCAAGTGTTATCACTGCTAATGCTGCTAAGTTAGCGACTGCCATATCTACTGACCCCAACAGCAGGTGGGTGAGTTCCCCCAAATATCTTGCAGTTATAAACCCTTTCTGTTCTCCATCTACCAATATTCCCACTCGTAGTGCCAGTGGCTTTGCCATCACTGCGGCAAAGACTTTGTAATCACAGTTCAAAAGCAAGACTGGCCTATATGATTCACAGTTTGATGCAGGCTTATTAGGTTTTAAGATCAGACTTACAGTGGCCTCATTCCACTTCAGACTTAAAGTGGCCTCATTCCACATTTCTGATAACTGTCCCTCACCACTCAAAATCTCATTAAAAAGAATTATCCAGACAGGAACTACAACTTCTTCCAGCATTACATATAAATCCGTTGGAATCCCATCTGGTACCACTGCCTTCCCTTTCTTGCTAGATCTCAACACTAATAATTTACCTCATTCAATAAATGTTGCTGATCTTCAGTTAATTTCTTCTTGGCTAGCTATTGCCTAATTTGCACTTTATCTGGTGACCTGCTATCCCGATGCAGATTCCCAAAGAGCTCTAACAAAGAGCTTGACCAATCCACTCTGTTGTGTTCCTAATGTCCTTAGCTCCTCACCGCCGGATTTCTCCTAGGTAGTTCCTATTCTGATGTGCTTTTGCCTTACAAGCCAACATTTTTCCACTCTTCTCTCCGTACTCAAAGTGCCTGATCATACTTGCTTCCCATTTTTCAATATGCTGTCTTTCAAAGAATGATTTTAACTAATCCTGGGCACCCTGAATCTTGGTTTTTATCTTCCTCATTCTCTCCACCTCTGCCATTTCCTCCTCCAGTTTCCTCCACAATCTCCCCAACCTCTATTCCACCTTTAGTTCTTTACTCTTATAGCGGTTCAAGCTTCTGAGAGACCCTCACATAGTCCATCGCCTCACCTCCCCTCCCTCAGATGATCAGCAACTGCAAGTTTCATGTCCACCACAGGATGATCAGAAATATATATTGGCTTGTGCTCCACACTTTTCACATTGTTCATCTCCCTTCTATCTAGCAGAAAAGAATCCAGCCAGGATGAAAACCCATATTTCTTTGAGTAATATGTGAGGCCCCTACTCTTTCCTGCCCTCACTCTCTATATGTCTACCAAGCCAAGCTCTTCCAACACATACAATAAAAAGGCTTGTGACTTAGGCGCAGTCTGTTGGGTGCACATCGAAGATCTATACAATCCGCTATCCATCACAAAATTAAAATCACCACCTATAGCTATGGGGGAGTCATAGTCCACCAGAGACAAAATTGCATCTCTTAGCACTTCAGGATCATCCATATTCAGACCATAAACTTCCACACATACCAGGGTCCTTGATCTCACCCTGAGCCTTGCTATTACCCATCCTTCATTCTCATCTACTTTAATGTCAATCACCTCTACCCCTGCATGTTGCCTGACCAAGATAGCCACCCTTTTTGTACAACATGATTGATCCATTATACTTATATCCTCAATCAATACCTTTATCTTGAAAATCCCCTAGCTTTCTTTTTTCCTAAGATGGGTTTCCTGCAGTGTCATAATATCTGCTCCAAATTCTATGAGATAGCCTAATATTGATTTATGTTTGTTCCACACCCTCAACTCATTCAAATTCTGTGACACTAATATCAATACTTGGGTGGCCCTCTTACACTAGGCATCCTTCCTACCTTTTCCTATCCATCCAGCCCCACTGTACAAGTACACATAATCCACACATTTCCTGCATCGCCATGGTGCACATGAGGAGATTTTTTTTATGTTCCTCACTGATGAGCCCATGTCCCACACCTCACCCTTTGACCCTCCCCCACCCCCTCTTCGGGGAACCCTCCCCTCTACCTTCCTTGACATAGAAATACAGGAGAGGGTGCAGGGGGAGTGGTTGGATTTCAGACCAGGTTTATAGACTGTGAAGATGTGTAAGGTGCCGTCGAAAAGTATCCAAAGGTTGAATAATACTCAAAAGACCCTACTTAAGATAACCTCATACTTAAGGTCATTTGTAGGGTGGGCACTGAGTCAAATACGGTCAAAAGGGGGTAGACAGTGACAAGGAGGACAGAGACATTGTGGATGAAAGGGTGGAAGACACCAGGGTGGGTGAGCTGATGATGGAGGAAACAGTAAGGACTGAGGAAGGCTCAACAGAGCAATTAAGTGAGAGGCAGAGGAGGCAAGGTGACCTAGGGACCCTTGAGTTTAATCTTACTGTCAGTAATTGGTTTGGGTTATTACAGGATAAATGTGACTTACAGGGGAATCAGGACCACTGGGGAGATGAGTTACAACGGGGGGAGAGGGCTAAGTGAGGAGCTTGGGATTTGTGCAATGTTACAGAATCTTTCCTTAGAAATGAAGAGGGGTTTTGAGATTTCAGTGGTCAATCAAAAAGGGGATACAAGGTAAGTGTGAGGCTATGGAAAGGAAACTAGACAACTTGTCAGTGAGAACTGAGGCACTAGAGGAAGATTTTTGTGAGCTGAGTAATGTGGAAACAAATGCTTCAGAAATTCAGATGATGAAAAGAATGAATAAAGAGCTGGAATGGACAGAGTAGAGAACAATGGCAAGAGAAACCACTTAAGGATCGTGTGGCTGGTAGAAGGCGTTGAATTGGGGACCTGAAGGCCTTTGTGATTGATCTTTTAAAGAACACTTTGGTGTCAGAGGAGGAATGCTTTGATCTTGTACACAAGATTCAGAGGGTACACAGGGAGCTTCCCCCAAACTGGTCTAGAGTGACTATTGGGTTGGGGATGTGAGCATCCTCTGTCAAACCCTGCTTGATAGGTGCGCTGGGTTTATATGTAACATTTAGGGTGCATTTCAAAGGAATGCCAAAACAATGTATGTGCATCCCCTGTTTGGTTGCTGAAAGCTCATCGTTGATTTTATGAGACTTCTGTCTCTTAGCTTGTTGGGGGTATAGGGACTGCCTACAACTGGATTTTAGTGTTAGATGTGGGAGGGCACTAGAATAAGCATAGTACTTTTCCCCGCATACACCTACGCCCCAAAACCCATGTTGAGTGTGTCTAAAGACTTTGTCCATCTTGAAAATGCCCAAAGTGGGGCAGGTTAGCCCTGGGAACCTTAATCCTATTGGTTAAGGCATCCCTAGGGGTCATTTTCACCCCTAGCTTGTGCCAGGCATAACTCTGGCACATCCAGGCACCAACTCCATAACACTCATGGACCCGTGGAAGATCAGTAGAGGTTTGAACCTGCTACCTGAGAAGAGCCTAGAACACTGGACTTCCTCTTGTACCTAGGACAAAGTAGTAGTATTACGGCTGACTTCCTTTTATGCTACAGGGACACAACAAACTACATGAGTTCCCTTTTATGCAACTGCCCACCTGACCTGTGGCAGCATGTCCTGGACCGCTTGAGTGCAGCAGAGAGTCGTCATCGCAGGAGCAGGAGCAGGAAGCAAAACGCTGTGCAAACGCCAGCCGACATCTTCCGTGGTCCGTGGTCCGTGGTCCGTGGTCCGCCGCCGCTTATGAGGCTTTAAGGGCTTTAAGGGCTTAGGGGGTTCCGAGGTACCTTGCCCCCTTGATATTTGAGGGGCAGGGATAGGTCTGAGGCCTGATGTGGACCGTGGCGGGCCGAGGCCGAGGGCCGTGAGGAGGCGCGGAACCCATCGTTTTCCCGGCATCGCCCGGCATCGCCCAGCTGATTAGCCGCGAGAGTCTCTTGCCGCGATAAAGGTTTATAAAAAAAAAAAAAACAGCGGCCGGAGTGAAATCTTGCTCTGCTCTGCTTTAGCGGCCGGAGCCGCAAAAAAGGCTTCTTTTCTTGAAAAGCGAAGGTCTGCCCCCTCTGTCAGCAGCAGTGGCAGGCAGTGGCAGGCGGCGCAGGTGGGGTGAACTAAGGAATAAGGCAGCCGATTCCAGGGCTTCTCCTTCCCTCTGCTCTCCTCCTGCGACCCAGGACTCAGGATTCCCCAGCCTGGTTGAGCATTTGATCTGGGCGGCCGGGTGATCCTGTGTTGTGCTTTTTTTTGCTGTGTTGCTGCTACGTCAATTAACGACCTGCCCCGCCACAGCTGCCATTACCGCTTTCGCTGCTGCGGTCTTTTCCGACCTTTCCCTGACGGCTGCTGCCACTAACCCTGTGCTTGACTGCTACCGCCGCATTGTAGTTATTGTACCTCCCCCGCTTTTCTACCTTTGCGGCTGGAGGTCTGGGTGGCTTCGGAGCTCGGCTCGGCGCAGGACTTGGGGCAGACAGGCCTGGGAGGTCTGGGAGGTGAGCTGTATTGGTGTTAAAAGTAGAGGTGGTGGTGAAGGGCAACCCCCAAAGTATAAGAAATTTGCTGAATTCACATCAAGGTGTTGGTTAATTATGAGATCTGGACGCCAACGCGGTGCTCTGCCGAAGTTAAAACAGCGTCACAATCCCGATGCATTAACCAAAGTGGGGTCACAGTCAAAATCAGACGAAAAAAATGAGAGGGCTACTACATCAGGGGACTGCCTGACTGAATTAGCTGAACTAAGTGTACCACCTTCATCCCCCGTAGTCCCAGGGAAGATTCAGAAGATTGCCAACATTGACGCTCAACCGTCAATTAAGAGTTACTTTTTCAAGTACCACACTCAAAAGAAAAATAGATCTCAAAATAAGAAGGATAATGGCAACTCTGGTGTTGATTGCAGATCATCTTCATTTACTTCTCTTGTATCGTCACCATGTTTAAATAGTGCTCAATTGGGTGAAGATCTTGAGCTCAAATCTGCCTCGTCTATACCAAGGCCCCGGCATGAGCCGGTGTCCCTGGTTTCGAACCTAACTGTAGGCCATTCATCTCCAATGAAAGATCCTAAAGTATTTTCGGGTCAATTTAAGGCATTGGAAATGAGTAGCCCTAAGGAAAAGCTTCCAAAGTCAATTAAAGACACACAAGAACCAGTGCTTATCCTGTCGAAAAATCTACCAGTGTATACTGGAAGGCTGCAAGCACAAGCACAAATTCACCGTGATAATATGGTGGATCAGCTAATTGAGCAGCCTACCGATCTATGTGTGATGGTGAACCAACAAAATTTAGGAATGGAAGAGTCGAACAAAAGATCCACAGAGTGTGGAACTGTTGTATGTTCGGTAATCGAAATCTCCTCGGGTTCGAATCATAATGTCAGTGATGTGGCCGTAGAGGCTGATTATAATGTGTTTAAGCCACTTAATAAGGGTGGCGGAGATGATTTACTAAGCCCGATCGAACATCTTTCTTTAACGGGGGAAGCTCGTCCTATTAATTTGGATAAATCCAGTATCCAGTTTAAAATTGCTCGTGTTTTCCCTATTGCCAGGCTAGCACTTCACCTACAGCGGACCTAGCGCTGTCAGGTGTTTCAGTCTAATTCAGTCTCCTCACGAACGCTAAACCCTCGTGACACGAGGCCACGCCCCCTGGCAGGACACGCCCACAACCTCCGCCTTTAAGACTGCGCTGACCAATTGCGCGTCTTACTGGTATTGACACCCTCTGAGGCGGAAGCCGGAGGATAGCTGCTCGCTCTTCTTTTTAAAACTGTTAATGTGTTTGTCACACTTTTTAAAATTGCTCGTGTTTTCCCTATTGCCAGGCTAGCACTTCACCTACAGCGGACCTAGCGCTGTCAGGTGTTTCAGTCTAATTCAGTCTCCTCACGAACGCTAAACCCTCGTGACACGAGGCCACGCCCCCTGGCAGGACACGCCCACAACCTCCGCCTCAAATGTGCCTCCAGCGCAAGCGCAGCGGACGAGCGCAGCGGGAGCGCCGTTTGCGCGCCGAAGGCGCACCTAAGGCAAGCCCGCCTGCGCCCGTCCGCGCCAAGACCGCGACAGGCGCAGGACACTCTGCCCCCGGTCCCCTTACTATGTGTTACAATGCCAATTCGCTAAAAATGTTACGCAGCAATTCGCCTTGTAACTGTAAAATCGACATCTACACCACCACGGGGCCTTTCAGCTGCAGGCATTGCAGATGGACCTCCTCCCCAGCCATGACCCCCGCCCCACTGATCAACCTCAAGGGAAAAAAACCACCCTTCATCGGAGGGCTGATCAACGCAAGATCTATGACTTGCCACAGCCAAGACATAACTGACCTCATTCAGGAATCAAACATCGACTGTCTTTTCATAACAGAGACCTGGCTTACGAACAACAGTAATCCTGTTCTAGCCACTGCCCTCCCACAAGGATACTCCATATACAGGCAAGATAGATCAAAGGGGCGAGGAGGAGGCGTAGCCCTCCTACTACGAAACTCCTTCAAATGCCATACCTTCACCCTCGACTCACTAAATGGCGCCGAAACCCTAGGATTCTCCATCAAACTCAACGAGTCCACCTCATTCTCAGGAGGACTTATATATCGTCCACCAGGTACCGCTACCAATTTTTTAGACTCCCTTAATGACACCCTCGGACAACTTCTAATCAGATACCCGCATGTCACCATGCTGGGTGATTTTAACTTGCACCTCGACTCCACAGAGGACGTGCAAACACTTAACTTCCATCAAACACTGGAGATCTTCAACCTCCAACAAAAGGTTAAGGAACCCACCCACCGAGCTGGACACACCTTAGATGGGATTTGTACCAATCTCCCCTCTTTAGAAACTCACACTCCAGTACCACACATCTGGACTGACCACAATTTTATCCCTTTTCTCATCAGAACCCCGCAGCATATAAATGCAACTAAACCTTGCCCTCTTCCAGAGAACCAGGTCAACTGGAAAAAGGTAGAAGAAGCCTTTAAACTTAACCCCATCTCTGAGACCCAAACCCCCATTATGTTGAGAGATGCAGAACAAGATTCACAATCCTTTCACAACTGGATATCCCACGAAATTAAAATCCGTGCCCCGCCTAAGCGTACCAAGAGAAAGGGTACAAAATCTAAAACTAAAACTAATGCCCCTTGGTTCACACCAGAAGTAGCCAAGGCGCACTTGCTCTGCAAAAAAGGAGAACGCAAATGGCGGAAAACATATGACAATATTGACAGGATATCCTATATCCTATTAAGGAAAAGCTATCACTTGACTATAAAAAACGCCAAAAAAGACTTTTTCACCAGAACTATCAATAACGCAAAACAAAAGCAAAAAACTCTGTTTGCAATAGTGAGATCCTTTACCCATCCTGCAGCTTTACAGTTTGAAATACCCCCCTCTCAAGATCTCTGCGACAAAATAGCAGATTTCTTTGAAGAGAAAATCCATCTGATTCAGAAGGATTTCCCCACATACCAACGATCCCAGCCGCCAGCTAGACAGGAACCAGAAGACTATACTCCGGTTCATCTAAGGTCCTTTTCACAGGTCACTCTTGCTCAATCTAAGGAAGTCATCCTAGCATGCAAATCAGGCTCTCCCTCCGATTCATGTCCTCCTAGCATCCTACATCAACTGATCGACACTGTCAATCCCATCATCAATGAAATAGTTAATACTTCCCTCAGGACTGGTATCGTCCCTAGTGCATGGAAACATGGCACTGTTAAACCTCTGACGAAGAAACCTAACAAACCCCCTTCTGATCTGACCAACCTACGCCCTATCTCTCTCCTCCCAGTTTTGGGTAAAATCACAGAACAAATAGTTTACAGGGAACTCAAAGCCCACCTGGAAGCAAACAATATCCTCCACCCCCAACAATCAGGATTCCGTCCTCAGCACTCAACAGAAACAGCCCTGATCGAGTTGACTGACTCCATAAAAACCCTCCAAGACCAAAGAAAAAATGCTGTACTGATTTTGTTGGACCTCACGGCAGCGTTCGACACTATCTCTCACCAAATACTCCTAGACCGACTTAAGGACATTGGCATCGCCGACCGGGCATTGGATTGGATAATATCCTTCCTTTCTGATAGATCACAATCCGTGAAACTAGGTCCTTTCAACTCCACAGAGAAAAAGATTCGATCAGGAGTCCCACAGGGCTCCATTTTAAGCCCCCTGCTTTTTAATGTCTATCTCATACCCCTCATCTCCCTGATCGAGTCATACGGTATCACTGTTACATCCTACGCCGACGATACCCAACTTATAGTCCCGCTAGAGGAGAACTCCACAAGTGCCGAACAAAATTTAACAAACTGCCTGAAAGATGTCTTCCTGTGGATGGAAACCAACCACCTCAAATGTAATACAGGGAAGACAGAAATCCTCCCCATAGGGAAAAACGTCAACTTCTGTCCCCATCTCTGGTGGCCAAAGGACTCCACAGCCCCCCCACAGACTGTCACCACTGCAAGAAATCTTGGCGTCACCTTCGACACTAACCTGTCCTTTGACCAGCATGTCAGGACTGTCGCAGGAAGCTGTTTCGGAATCATCAAATCCCTCAAAAAATTCTTTGATTTCCTTCCAATTGAAGCCAGAAAGACGGTTACCGTGGCACTAATCCTATCTCGTATAGATTACTGCAACGGCCTCCTGGCAGGTGTGAAGAAATCCACACTCAAAAAACTCCAGAGTGTCCAACACTCGGCGGCGAGGCTCGTGCTCAAACTCCCCAGAAGATCTTCAGCCTCGTCCGCCCTGAGAACCCTCCACTGGTTGCCCCTGCACAAAAGGATCCTGTTCAAGATCCTAACCGTGGCTTTCCGGTCATTCAACCATATTGGTCCCAAGTACCTAGTCAAACGCTATCCCCACTATAATCCTCATAGGTCCCTGAGATCCTCCAACAACAACCTTCTAACACTAGTCAGGTTCAACCTAAAAACCAAAGGGGGTAAAACTCTTACCCACTTATCCTCCAAAGCATGGAACGCAATGCCTCAGCATCTGAGATCCCTGACAAAAGAAAATCATTTCAGGAAACAACTGAAAACATGGATCTTCAGCTTATCAGACGAGTATGCGCGGGACGCCATCTAATCCTGCCTTAAATTCTCCCCCCTCCGCACTCCTTCCAGTTAGCGCCAGGATGCTTCTTTCGAAGCGACAGTCGCGCTTTATAAATACCGATTCCAATTCCAATTCCAATAATTTTGGAAAATAGTTTTTGTATCAATAAGTCTGTATTGATGCCAGGTGTGGTTAATAGGAGCAATAAGGTTAAGTTGGATATTAATGAGAAATGTAAGTCTTTTAACTCTGCAGATTTATCTTTTCTAACAAAGTTTCATGGAAATTTTCAGGTAAAATCAGATACCCTGGAAAATAATATTAGTAATTCTGAGTGTGGAGCATGGGATTGTATGCTTAATACTATGGATTCTATAACAAAAGCCCTTAATTTCCACTCTGACAAGTTAGACATTCAGGTAGATATTTTAAATACTTTAGCAACTCACGTTGTAGGAATAGACGCAAAGCTGTTTCAATTAACTAAGCTGATATCTAAAGTTCAAGCTGATAAAGAAAATCAGTTAATATCCTGCACGTGTGCTCAACTGATCGATAAAATCTCTGAGCTGCCATCAATTGTTAGTTCTATGGTCCATGAAGTAAAACTATTATCCGGTAGGGAAGTTGGGACGAGTGATGATATAAGAAATATCGAAAACATAGGAAAAAATCCTCTGGTCCCAAAACTTTCGCCTCCGCGGAAGACCAGTGTTAAAAGTGGGGCCCCCGGACCCGTAGTAGGTAATATTGAGGTACCCTCAGAGGCATTACTCTCCCCTAATTTAAAGATAAATCTGGAGGCAAATAATAACAGCTCAATAGTAACTACGGTCACCGAAGTAACAGGAGTCACTGAAGTATTATCAAAAAGGGCGAGGAAAAGATTGAGAAAAACACATAACAAGGCAGTACGGGATAAAAAAATAACTAATGGGGTTGCAAACAATAGCGGCCCATTAAACTTGAATCCCGGTCCCGCAGCCCTCTTCCCAATTTTTACACCTTCGACTGCACTTCGAGCCAATAGAAAGGTTAAGCCATGCAGTAAAGCTGGAAGTGAAGGGATAAAGGAAGAGCCTATTTTAAATGTGGGGTCTAAAACCCAGACACTGTCAATCCGAGAGAACCAGGTAGGGCGAGATAAGCATATGCATGATTCACACTCTTATCAGGGTTCTCAAAACCTTTTCCAGAATGAGATCATCCCAGTTCAAGAATTAATAGGGTCTAACAATAATATACATACCTATCCAAAAGAAATAGAGTCCGTTTGGTCTAGAGATGAAGGAGTAGTCTCAAAAGGTGAGAAACATATGGCCATTGAAACAATTATAAACCTTTCCCTTACGGACCAGACTAGTCCGAGAATACAGCCATGTGTATATGACCAAAAGTTACCTTATGGAAAATTAATAAATCCTCATCCTTCGCATCCCAACAAGAATGAACAGGTTGAGGGTTCCAGTACTCTGGTTCAATCTAAGCCAGGGCAGCCTGATCGTTTAAATCGACCGGATAATCCCCTGTTGGTGACTGTTGGGAATATGGATCAATCGGATTCAAGGTTAAGGAGCAATACTGATCGATCCGGTCCAGGGTTTAGGAGGGATATTGAATCCCCCAAATTACAGGATAGTTCCCTATTGGTGTCTGCTGGGAATATGGGTAGATCGGATTCAGGGCTTAGGAGTAATATTGAATCACCCAAACTGCAAGCTGAAAATCGAAAAGTGGTGTTCTGCCCTCTATATTCGACTCGCGGTTCACATGATATTCTGAATAGAGGGAATATTCTGAAATTACTAAAAGCAACTTCTGATCTTAAGGATGTTGCAACCGAAGACCTGGATTCTGTAGAGTTTAAGATAGATGGTGGTAATAGGGAGATAACCGTCACGACTTGGCTAAAGGATGATATTGTAAAGAAAATATTAGCGAATTCTAAAAACTTTGAATGTTGGGGGATTAAAGTATGGAGACTACACGGTCTGCAATACCCGACCCCACTAATACCCATAGTGAAAAAGGAGGCCCCAAAACAAACTGCTGTTAACCAATTTAGAGTATTGAAAGGAGCTTCAGGTCCATCTTCAGCCCTAAATAGGCTAGGTGGCATTAAAATTAAAAGCTGTCAGCCAGGGTCACGTGTGTGTGAGGAATCAAAAGGGGTTCATGCGGCAGCTGATGACTGGAGTTGGCTTCCGGCTATTCTATCTGGAAAAAATTCAGCAAAGACTGATTGATGTTGGGGTACTTCATTCAATGCACCAACATCAGTCAGAATTTGTCGGGGTTCTTCATTCAATGCTCCAACAGCAGTCAGAATTTGCTCTTGGAATACAAACGGATTTAATACTCTTGTAGAAGATGTAAATGTTGTAAGTTTTTTAAATTTGTTTGATATGTTACTTCTGCAAGAAACGTGGAATTTGGCCAGCACAGCGCTGATCGGCTATTACGAATATTTGAATGTAGCGTGTAGGGAAGCTGCTTATGGTCGACCAAGTGGGGGACTTTCAATATATGTTTCTTTAAATCTTAATGTTGAACACTATGAAATAGATCTTCAAGTTAAATGGATTCAATGTGTTAAATTAATAGCCAGTCAATCGTTGATCATTTTAAATGTTTATTTAAGTTCGAAAAAAAAGGTGCGATCACTTCAACTTATTGAGTTATGGGAGATGGTGAAAGTGCTATATTATGATCATAGGGATGCCCAGATGATCATCTCGGGAGATTTTAATACTCACCTTTTATTGTATAAAAACCGGGAAACCCTCTCAGATCTTCTATCCCAATGGTCTAATTGTGAATTTATTAAATACAATTTAACGATGTTGTATGATAGGGAGCATCTTCCAACATTCAATAAAGCCGACTGTCTTTCCATAATTGACTATACGATATTGTCAGATAAACTCGCAGATCAAGTTCAAAGCTATGAGGTTGTGCCAAGGATTGAGAGCGACCACAATCCGCAAGTTTTTACGATCAATTTACCCTTCGAGTATTTACCAGAGACTAAAATATTAAGATCGGCCCCGGTCACTCTTAATTTAAAAAGGTTAATATGGAATGAGAAAACAGAGAAAGATATTATTGACTTTCTGTCTCTTCTAATCCTAAATGCACGGGTCGAATACTCTGATGGAATCTCGATGATTGCCCTTTGGCCAACCTTATGTGAATCTCTATTGAATAAATTCCCCAATAGGGGACGACCTGGGGGTGGAATTTTGAATCCTAGGAACCCGGGTTGGTTTTCCCATCGTTTATTATATCTGAAACGATCTCTTAATAAATCAATAAGATCGGTATATAGAAAAGCTAAGGGATCTTGTTACTTCATAACATCGCTTAAAATCAGAAATTTAAAGAGGGGTTACAAGAATGAAATCTGGAGGGCTAAACGATTGTATTATGAAGAGTCATGGGCTAAACTCCATTACGCATGTAAATCTAAGGACCTGAGAATGTTTTGGAGCATAATTAATAATTTAGAAAATGGAAATTTTAGAAATACAAGTGCCAATATAGATGAATTAAGCTGGATACATTTTTTTAATAATAAATTAACTTCCCGAAGCCAACTGATAAAGGAGTTTGAATGTCTTGATTATAAAGGTAAATTGGAGCCAGTTGAAGGGTGTGACCCTTTTGGTGTAAGGGACACACCAGGCTCTACGAATATTAAGTTATGGTCGGTAGATAAAGTTAAAAAGGTTTTACTTAAAATTAGATCAAATGGAGCCCCTGGACCTAATGGAATGCCGAACGCTATTTTTAAAGTCAAAATTGAGTATTGGCCAGAGTTATTAACGGTCCTCTTCAATGAAATTCGTAAGACAGGCTGTATTCCGGATTCATGGAGGGGAAGTATAATACAGCCGATCTACAAAAGTGGGCCCCAGGAGAATCCTGCAAACTATCGTTTAATTACCCTCACAGACGTAGATGCTAAAATATTCGCAAGTTGTCTGTTAGAGGAGTTGGAGTCTTGGGCGGAAAAAGAAGAATTGATTCCAATCTTTCAGACAGGATTTAGGAAGGGAGAATCGACTCTTACCAATTTGATTTTATTGTCTTTACTAGGAGAAAGAGCCATATGTAGGAAACAAAAATTGTACATTTGTTTTATTGACTTAAAAGCCGCGTTTGACTCTGTACCCAGAAATATTCTTTGGAAAAAGTTAATGAATTGGGGTATATCAGAAACTCTTTTAAAAATGATTAAATTATTGTACTCAAATACCTGGGTGCAGGTCAAAATCGGCAATGGTAGACATACTACCCGCCGCCTTGAGACAAATCTTGGGTTAAAACAAGGATGTGTGCTCGCTCCTTGTCTTTTTAATTTATTTATGTCTGATCTCCCAACCCATTTTAATGACGTAAATTCACATTCCCCTTCTGTAATGGGTAAAGAAATTAAATACTTACAGTATGCTGATGATACTATTTTACTTAGCCAAACTATGATAGGATTAAAAAGATTAATACATTCTTTTAATATATATGTAACCCAAAATGGATTAACAATTAATATAAATAAAACAAAAATTATGTTATTAGGAAAAGGCAAACTTGGGGTAAAGGACTTGAGTATCAATGGTTTGTCTGTGGACTGTGTAAAAACTTATAAATATTTGGGAATTACATTTGATGATCGGCTATCATTCAGACAGCACTTCAATAACTTGGAGGCTAAAGGCTCCTCACTTGCCTTCGCATTTCGAAAGTTAAGAGATAAATTAGTATGCCCCAATTATGACCATCTACTTAAAGTTATGAAAGCAAAACTTATTCCCTCCCTGGATTATGGGTCTATTATTTTTAAGGGTAGAGACGTGAAAGTATTGGAGGCCATAGTTTCGAGGACATATAAATCAGTCTTTAGGATTCCTAGTCAGATTTCATGTGCCAATTTAAGACTGGAATTTGGCTTACGGAAACAGCTCTTAGTGCGTAAAGCATCATTTGTAAAAACACTATTGGCATTATCTCGAGCCAAGGAGGGCACGTTGGCCAATATGTGTTGGAGCGAGATTTCGACCAGTGAATACTCTAGAAGCTGGCAGGATTATTTAGCTGAGTGTCTCCTAAAATTCGAATGTCCCAAATTGGAAGACGAAACAAAGAGTAAAATGGATTATAAAAAAATAATTAATTCAACCGTCGCCTTGCTGTCAGAATTGTCGGATAAATATGAGCTGAGAAAAAAAAAACACTTTTGGTCTATTGCCAATTGTTTCGACAAAATGTTGGCCCAACCTTATTTACTTTTTCATCACCAAAAACCCTTAATTAAGAAGAAATTTATGTTATTAAGGTTTGGAATTTATCCAACCAAAGATGGAACCCCTAAATGGGAGTTCAAATGGGCATCAAATATTTGTCGGCTGTGTGGGCAGTATGACGAAACCTTGCTGCATATTGTAACACTATGCCCAAAAATGATGAAGGAACGGAAAATAATTTTAAAACCTATTTTTAAAGAAATGGGACTTAGGACTTGTAGATCGGCATTAATATTTTGCCTAAGTGGTGTCAACGTCTATATTATACACCAATTTGTAAAATTTATACTTGCAGTGGAAAAGAAATTATGTAAGGTTGACACCCAAAGTATATGTTGAATTTGTTAAGGCTGTAAATGATGATGCTGCTGTTTTTAAGATGATGATGAATTATCTTTATGGCACTTTTTAATTGTTTGTTTTTATAGTACTACCTTTAGATAATGTACTAATTGTTTGTTTTAAAATACTACTTTTAGATAACTGTTCCATTTATATTGTTTATTATTTTTATAGAATGGCACATGTGCACTTTATTCTTGAAAACTGCCACGTCCTGTAAACTATTTTAAAAATGAAATAATAATGTTGAATTATCCCGAACTGGAAAAAGTTAATTGATTGTGGTCAACTTTATGCATTGTATCCTGGAATGTTCAATTAGGTAATGTGTTTGGTTTGTATTTATTTTTGTCCTCTTTTTGTAATGGTTTTAATTAATCAACAAATAAATAAATATTCATTCCCTGTTGATCTCTGCCTACAACCCTGATAGTCTCTAAATGGACTAGAGTGTGGCTGTGAGCATCCTCTGTCAAACCCTGCATGGATGTCACACCCTGCTTGATTGGTGTTCTAGGTTTACATGTAACATTTAGGGTGCATTTCAAAGGAGGGAAAACTAATGTCAAAACACTTTATGTGCATCCACTGGTTGCTGAAAGCTCATCTTTAATTTGATCAGACTTCTGTCTCTCAGCTTGTTGGGGGTGTAGGGACTGTCTATAACTGGATTTTAGTGTTAGATATGGGAGGGCACTAGGACTAGCATAGTACCTTCCCCCCATATACCCCTACCACCCAAAACCTATGTTGAGTGTGTCTAAAGACTGTGCCCATCTCGTAAATGCCCAACGTGGGGTGGGTTAGCCTGGGGAACCTTAATCCTATTGGTCAGGGCATCCCTAGGGGTCATTCCCACCACTAGCTGCTGCCAGGCATAAATGTGGCACATCCACGCACTAACTCCATAACCCTCATGGGCCAGTGGAAGATCAGTAGAGGTTTGAACCTGCTATCTGAGACCTGAGAAGAGCCTAGAACGCCGGACATGCCCTCCCTCTTGAACCTAGGACAAAGAAGTAGTATTACGGCTGACTTCCTTTTAAGGTACAGGGACAAATCAAACTACATGAGTTCTTTTCCTGCAACTGCCCACCTGACCTGTGGCAGCATGTCCTGGACTGGACAATCCTGTTGACCTCTGCCTACAACCTTGAGAGTTTCTAAATGCCTCCCATAAGGTCCCTGGGCGCCTTTTGAAATGTACTTCTCTGGTGGATTGGTACGTAAAGGACTAAAGTCAGAAGGTAAAATCATTGACCAAGATGAATTTGGCTAGTAATCCGATCTACACTAAACTGCGGTCAATGTCAAATTGTGCCTATGCCCTATTCTATTGCAATCATTGACTATCTTTTGCAATTTTTGCTTGTTGGTGCTGTTTCTATTCAAACATTTTAAAAGTCATATCCTCCGTTACCCTTAGTGGATTTTTGTACTCTATTTTTCTAATTCATTTTGGAAGTTTTATTGTTTTGCATTTCCACCTTAATACTATTTTAGGACTGAATACATACATTACACATAGCCTCTAAGTTAAGCCTGTTCGCTCTCTGTCATAGCTATCAAGGGATTAAGTTCAAGTTAATTTAGTGACTTTCAGGGTTCACCTTGACAAGAATTGTGAAAAATACCTACGTTTAGTGTCTACTCCCTCAACTCATACATCAATGTCTTAAACTGAGGTACATGTAAAACATTTGTGCTCTTCGAAGAGCTCAAACTGAACTAGTTCACAATTTGTGTGTTTCCTGGTTTGTATTAAAAGACAGCTATTTCAGGGCCTGACTCAAACTGGATTTTAGTGTTAGACACTAATATTTTCCATAGTACACTTGCCTACCAACACCCAGCTCTCATAGCCCAGGCTTAGTGTAGCGGAAGACTTTGGCAATCTTGGGATTGCCTTGGAACATTGCATCTTGGGCCTGTTTACAGTAAGGCAAATACAACCTACTGAAAAGTAGAAATCTAGAAACTTTACCTCACTGGTTAGGACATGCCCAGGAGTAACACCCATGTATTGCAATAGTCAGCCTTTGAAAGGATGAGAGCAGCTACAAATAGTTTTCTCAAATCTGACGGGACAAAATGAAGAATCTTTCTCAGGATTTTTAAAGTGAGAAAGGATGAAGAAGTCACTGCATTTACCTGTTTATCAAAGGACAGGCGGGTGTCAAAAACCACTGCCAAATTTTTCAATTTTGAAACGACACAGGTGTGTTTCCTAGCTTCGATGGCCACCAATTTAGAGACCAGAAAGAAACATTATTATCTAGCAGCAAAATTTCAGTTTTTCCAAACTTCAATTTCAGGCAATTGTTTATCACCCAATTGCTGATGTGCTGCTTACAGCTAAGGCAGTTAGCAGCAGACTCCTGCTGGTTTCCAGCTACGGAAATGAAAATCAGGGTATCATCTACGTAGCTAACAACAGAGAAACCACATTTCTTGATCAGGGTAGTTATAGGGACATCAGATATAAGTTAAAAAGAATAAGCCTCAACGATGAGCCCTTGGGAACTTACCCCACAAGGAACACAGAAGGAGCTAGAAGAAAAAATATTAATTGACACAAATTGCGCTCTCTGAGAGAAGCGATGTAATCGGTGCAAGCGCACGTAGAGACTCAACATGAAGTGTACTACTGTGGTTGTTTTGACACCAGGAGAAATCAAGGAAGATTTTGAAATCATTTCCTTCAGCACTTCAGTGTGACCTGCCAAGAAAAGTATCCAAGTGACAGTTGCACAGTATCTCTGTCAAATTTTATCTTTGTTCCAACGTAGCGATCTCCACACCTCTTAATAAATGACAAAGTTCTATTCTGAGTTGGACTTGGAAGAATTTCCGCAAATATCTCAAAAGGTGCAGAGCATCAGCGGAAGCAATCAGCTTCAGTTATCTGGCTTACGACTCCCCAATGGCTACTACGCTTTCAGGAACATCCCTCGCAAAGAGAATTTTGTTTCCAAAAATGTGAAAAAATCCCTTTCTGAAGTGGGACTTAGAAACTTTTTTGAAATGTTTGCTTTCCGACTTTCACTGAGATCAATCCACTTGGTGCATCTGACCCACACTCGATGGCTCTCCAGGGTCATAGAAGTCCGTCGAGGCGTCATCCTTGGTGATCTGCATGTGGGCTGGATCGAAAAGGCCATACTTAATGTCCAACTTCAGGGGCCGGAGAGAGAGGAAGGCTTGCAGCGGTCAATAGTCTCCCTAGAAAAGTCCGCAGCTATGCGGATGTCAAGGCCCTCGTGTTCATAGTGGTTGCCATGCCTGCTCATGCTGCAGGAATCAGGTGATGAGGGGTTGGGGTACCTGGAAGAGTCCCGTCGTTGTGGTCCAATGCGATGGGCCCGCTGCATCTCCAGTTGGGGGAGTCAAAGGCAAGACCGGTGAGCTTCAGGAGGATGTCTCTGAGAAAAGACTTGGCATCATGCCCTTCCACGTTCTCGGGGAAGCCAACAAAACAGACATTGTCTTGACGGCTCCGATCCTCCAAGTTGATGAGCTTGCTACGCAAAAATAGGAGTTCCTGGTCCCGCTCTGGCAGGGTACTTAGACCATCTTCTACCTTAGTGACTCACTGTTCCAGCCAATCAACGTATGTCTGAAAGCCCAAAATGTCCAGTCGAATAGACTTGGTCTCTGCCATTAATGCGGAAATGATTGTGTCCATAGCCTCCAACCTACATCCCACTGCCATGATTTCCTGGAGGATGCGCTGCATGGTGGAATCCTGTGTGCTGTTTGTGGGAGGCTAAAACTGACCGCTCACCCGGGACACCGCCCCCCCAGGTTAGCCATGGTATGAGTCTGGAGGAGAGCTTCAGTGAAGAGGAGCTGCAATGCTGGTTTGCCTCTGGACTTGCCAAGAAACATCCGTCCGTAGCTGATGCGAACCAGCCATTTTGCCTCTGTATGAGATCAGGCCAGGGCAGGAAGCCAGTAGTCAATGTAGCATCGGCCCCTGCATGTCACCCCGCCAAGCCACAGGAGGGGTGATATGCACTGGTCAACAATGCCCATCCAGGTGAAGGTCAGGGCGTGGGGGCGGGACCCTCTGTAGAGGTGCCCACCAATTGAGGTGATCCAGTTGCTTGTGGTCCACAGTCTGGCCAGGCACCATTGCAGCCCTGGAGGATGGCCCCAGGGAAAGCTCGACGGCCTCACAGATGGCGTTGTGGGCATGCTAGGTGTTGCCGGCGGGCCCAGGTCTGGACCAGATGGTGCTGAGGAGGAGTGCCCCTTCCCTGACGCAGGCAAACGGCCCCAGTAGCAGGCCAAGGAGTCGGACTCTTGCTCCCCGGTATGTGGTCGGGTAGCAAAGGTCAGTCAGTGGTGACACCAGTCAGGCTGGATCCTTGGGATGTTTGGGGTGACACCAGTGTGAGAATAGGCAAAGAGAGTTTCGCCAGAGAGTGAGGTGCGCCTGCAGGGCAGAGGATGCGGCCGGCACTGTCAATACAGAGATGTGCTGCGTAAGCAGGCCAGCAATGCCGGTCGCATTGTCTCACCTGTTCTAGGCACCAAGGTGAGGCCAGATGATGGCCCGAGCTTTGGCCCGAGCGAGGGCCCATCGGACCAGGATCGCTGCAGTACCTAGGGCTGTGACTCCCCACCTGTCCCCAGGCCTTGTGGCCATTCGTTTAGGCAGCTGTGGGCACCAGTTGTGGGGCTTTGTCCACCCTGGCAGCTAGGGTATAGCCTCTCCTCGGATGTCGATCAGGTTGGGAGTTCTGCAGTGCTGTGGACCGAGGCCTACTGTGTTCAACTAGGCACAGCAGCCCGGTATAGACCAAAATGGGCAGAGGCAGGCAGATGGCTGTGAACAGGTGTCACGCCCTACTGGTGGGTTGGGGAGACAAGTCACCAGGCCCCTGCCATGCTTCAAGGGCTGAAGGGTCACTGTGATCAGTTCTCCCCCGCAATGTGCGGCCTGGATTCTGAGATGGGATTGAGCAACAGCGAGGGCGGTGGCCCCTGTCAGGGGAAGTGCAGGCTGGCAGCGATTTGAACTGTGGGCCCAGGCTTTGCAGGCGCCTCCACACCCAACACTGCTCCTCTTCATATGGCCAGGCCATGAGGAGCCTGCCCTGCAATAGTGCTGCTGGTGGCAGTAGAGGGAGGCAGTCGTTGGGCTCTCACATCAGGCAAATTGGGAGGATGGTTTGTTCAGCCCCCGCTGTGACGATCGTGCCGCTGCCTCCTTCCAGGACCTGTCTCAGCGCAGAGCTCCAGAATCAAGCAGCCATCTTTCTTCATGGTCAGACCATGCCAGCTTTGCCAAATGTTAAACAATCATTGGAGAAAGCAATAGGTCTCGCTTATGCAATGCAATGCTTTGCCAATGTGTTTTAGCCATGTTGTGCTGCCACATGGCTACTGTTTAGCATAGCTAAAAGTTAATGGCGTAAAGTAGAGTGGTGCAGCATAGAGCGGTGTGGTGTAGAGTGGCGCAGCATAAAGTGGCACAGAGTGGTGTGGTGAAGAGTGGCGTGGCACTGATTGGCGTTTCGTAGAATGACATAGAGTGGTATGGCGTAAAGTGACATGGCTTAGGGTGGTGTAGAGTGGCGTGGAGGGAGTAGAGTTTCATACATTGGAAGGATGTAGAGTGTCATAGACTGGAGAGGCATAGAGTGTCAAAGAGGGGAGAGACATAACGCAGAGTGGAGGAGCATTGATTGGAGCAAAGTAACTTGTAGTGCCACAGAGGGAGTTGCATGTAGTGGAGTACAGTGTCGTAGAGTGGTGTAGAGTGCAGTAGATTGTCGTAGAGTGGGGTGGCATAGAGTGGAGTAGTGTAGTAGAATGGAATGGCATAGAGTAGAGTAGAGTATCGTAGAGTGGAGTGGCACAGAGTGTTAATGAGGGGCATAAGTGGAGTGGCGTAGGGTGGAGTAGTAGAGTGGAGTAGTGTGTCATAGAATAGAATGGAGTGGTGCAAAGAAAGTTGCAAAAAGCTTTGCAAAGTGTTGTGGCGTGGCATATAGTGGAGTATAGTGGTGTATAGTGGAGTATAGTTTAATGGAATAGAGTGAAGAGTGGAGTTTCGTCAAGTGAATGTTGTAGAGTGGAATAGAGTGGCCTAGAGTGAAATGGCATAGGGTACAGGGGTTAAGAGTAGATTGGTGCAGAGTGCAGTGAAGTAGAGTGCATTGGTTTAGAGTATAGCACAGTGACATAGACTAGGGTGGTGAAGAGTAAAGTGGGGCAACACAGATTGCAGTGACAGAGTGCAGTGGCATAGAGATCAATAGTGCAGGGTAGAGTTGAATGCTGCAAAACAGAGTAGAGTGGCATAGAAGAGATTGATGTAGAGTGGAGTGCATAGGGTAGAGTAGAGTGGTGTAGGGTGCAGTGGCATAGAGTGAAGCTGTACAAAGTAGATTAGAGTGGTGTAGGGTGGATTGGCATAGTGTGCAGTGACATAAAGTGGTGTGGCGTAGAGTGGAGTGATGCAGATTAGAGTGGTGTACAGTGCAGCTGCGCAGAGTGCATTGGTGTAGAGTGGAGTAGAGTAGTGTAGAGTTGAGTAGTGCAGAGTAGATTGTAGTAAAGTTCAGTGGTGTGGAGTTCAGTCGCAGAGAGTTTAGTTTTGTGGAGCAGAGTGTCATAGAGTGCATTGAACTAGAGTAGAGTAGTATAGAGTGCATTGGTATAGAGTGCAGTGGTATGGAGTGGTGCAGAGTATGGTAGACTGATATAGAGAGCACTGGTGTAGAGTACAGTGGTGCAGAGTAGACTAGAGTGGCATAGAGTGCAGTGACATAGAGTGTATTGATTTTGAGTAAAGTGGTGTAGAATACAGTGCTTTAGAGTAGAGTGGCAAAGAGTGCATCAGTGTTGAGTAAGGTGCCATAGAGCAGATTGGAGGTGCGTGGTGCACAGTGGTGTGGCATACGGTAGTGTAGAGTGGCATGGCGTGGAGTGTTGTTGAGGGAGTAGAGTGTCAAAGAATGGAAGGGCTTGGTTTGTAGTAGAGTGTCATAGAGTGAAGTAGCATAGTGTATCAGAGTGGAGAGGCATAAAGCAGAGTGGAGTGTTGCAGATTGGAGTAAAGTAACATGAAGTAGCATAGAGGGAGTTGCAGAAAGTGGAGAAGAGTGGTGTATAGTGAAGTAGAGTGTCGTAGAGTTGAGTGCCATAGAGTGGAGTAGAGTATCATAGAGTGAAGTGGTGTGTCATAGAAAAAATTGGATTAAAGTGGCATGGAGGAAGTTGCGCAGAGCATCGCAGAGTGGAGTAGAGGGTGGTAGAGTGGCAGAGAGGGGAGTAGAGTTTAATGGAGTAGAGTGTCATTGAGTGGGGTACCGTGGAGTGTAATGTCATAGAGTGGAGTGTCGTAGAGTGGCCTACAGTGAAATGGCATAGAGTAGAGTGGTGCAGAGGAGATTGGCGTAGAGTGCAGTGCTGTAGAATCCATTGGTTTTTTGCAAAGTGGTGCAGAGTGGATTGGCATACAGTGATGTAGAGTGTAGTGGTTTAGAGTAAAGGGAAGTGGCTTAGAGCAGAGTGGTGAAAAGTAGAGTGGCACAGTGTAGAGTGCAGTGGCGTAGAGTGCAGTGTGCAGGGTAGGGCAGGGTAGAGTAGAGTAGTACAGGGTAGAGTAAAGTGGTGTAGAGTGCAGGGGCATACAGTAGAATTGCACAGAGTGCAGTGTCATAGAGTGACGTGGTATAGAGTATATTAGAGGGGCATAGAGTGGATTGGCATAGAGTGCAGTAGTATAGAGTGCAATGACGTGGAGTGATGTAGATTAGAGTAGCGTAGAGTGTAGTTTCATAGAGTGCATTGGTGTAGAGTGCATTGGTGTAGAGTGCAAAAGAGGGGCATAGAGTTTAGTGGTACAGAATAGAGTGAAGTGGTGGCGAGTAGAGTGGAGGAGAGTGCAGTGTTGCAAATTAAAGTGTTGTAGAGTGCAGTGGTGTGGAATAGAATGACAGAGAATGCAGTGTTGTACAGTAAAGTGTCCTAGAGTGCAGTGGTGTAGAGTAGATTGTATTAGCATAGAGTGCCATGGCATAGAGAGGTGTAGAGTAGAGTAGAGTGGTGCAGAGAGAGGAGGCATAGAGTACAGTGTTGCAGAGTAGAATAGACTGGTGTAGAGTGCAGTGGCATAGAGTGCAGTGGAGCAGAGGCTATTTGCATAGAGTGCAGTGGCATAGAGTGCATTAGTTTTGTGTAAAGGGGTGGAGACTGGAGTGGTTTAGAGTAGAATTGCAAGGAGGGCAGTGGTATAGAGTAGAGTGGTGCAGTATAGAGTGAAATGGCACATCTGAGAGTGGACTGGAGCATTGAAGAGTGGAGTGGCACAGAGTGGAGTGGCGCAAGGTGCAGTTTAGTGCAGTAGCATAGAGTGCATTGGCATGCAGTAGATTGTTTCAGAGTAGAGTGAAGTGGCATTAAGTGGTGCAGGGTAGAGTAGAGTGGTGCAGGGTGGAGTGCAGTGGTATAAAGTAGAGTGACATAGAGTGTAGTGGTGTACAGTATAGTGGAGTAGATTGTAATGTCAAAGTGCTGTGGTGCAGAGTAGATTAGAGTGGCATAGAGTGGATTGACGTAGAGTGGATTGCAGTAAAGTGGATTGCCATAGAATTCAGTGGCATAGGGTGAAGTGATGCAGAGTAGAGTGGCATATAGTGCAGTAGAGTAGCATAGAGTAGAGTAGTGCAGAGTAGAGTGCAGTGTCATAGAGTGCAGTGGCATAGAGTTCAGTGATGCAGAGAAGAGTGCTGTAGAGTTCAGTGGCAGAGCGTGCAGTGTTGCAGAGTAGAGAACAGTGGTGTAGAGTAGAGTGACGTAGAGTGCTTTGGCATAGAGTGCAGTAGTGCAGAGTAGAATAGAGTGGTGTAGAATACAGTAGCATAGAGTAGAGTGTTGCAAAGTGAGTATAGTGACATAGAGTGCAGTTGTGCGGAGTAAGATGGCATGGAGTGTGCTGGCATAGAACAGAGTGTTGCAGAGTACAGTATAGTGGAGTAGGGTGCAGTGGACCCGATTGGTGCAGAATACAGTACAGTGGCGTAGATTGGAGTGGCACAGAATAGATTGGAGTAGTGCAGGTAGAGTAGAGTGGAGTAGCGTAGGGTGACATGGAGTGCAGTAGTGTAGAGTAGATTATTTCAGAGTAGAGTGCAGTGGTGTGGAGTGGTGCAAGGAAGAGTGCAGTAGCATAGAGTAAAGTGATGTAGAGTGCAGTTGCATACTGTAAAGTGATTCAGAGTACAGTGTCATAGAATGCAGTCGTTCAGAGTAGAGTGGCATATAGTGCAGTGGCGTACGGTGCAGTTTCATAGAGTGCAGTGCGATAGAGTAGAGTGGTGCAGAGTAGAAAGCAGTGGCATAGAGCACAGTGGCATAGAGTACAGTGATGCAGAGTAGAGTGGCGTAGAGTTCAGTGGTGGAGAGTGCAGTGTTGCAGAGTAGGGTGTTGTTGAGTACAGTGGTGCAGAGTAGATTGTCATTGGGTGAAATGGTGTAAACTAGAGTAGCATATTGTGCATTGGCACAGAGTACAGTGGTGTAAAGTGCAGTAGTGCAGAGTAGAGTAGCGTAAGAGCAGTGGTTTAGAGTACAGTTGTGTAGAGTAGAATAGAGTGGCATGGAGTGTAGTGGGGCAGAGTGAATTGGTGTAGAGTGCAGTGGTGTAGAGTGCATTGGTTTTTAGCAAAGTGGTGTTGAGTGTATCGACATAGAGTGCAGTGGTTACAGTAGAGAGGCGTAGTGTGTAGTGGAGTAGTGCACAGTGGTGTCGACTAGAATGGTGCAGAGTGGAGTTGTGCAGTGTAGATTGCAGTGGCAGAGCACAGTGGCTTTGAGTAGAGTGGCGCAGAGTTGAGTGGTGCAGGTCGGAGTAGAGTGGTGTAGAGTGCAGTGGCATAGAGTAGACTTTTTCAGGATACAGTGAAGTGGTGTAGAAATGAGTGGTCAGAGTAAAGTGCAGTGGCATTGAGTGCAATGCTATACAGCAGAGTTATGTAAAGTACAGTGGTACAGAGGTAGTGGTGCACAGCAGATTAAAGTGGTGTAGAGTGGATTGGCATAGAGTGCAATGGCATAGAGTGGAGTTGTACAAAGTAGAGTACTTTGGTTTATAGTACAGTGAAATAGAGTGCAGTGCTTAGGAGTGGAGCAACTTAGAGTAGAGTGGTGCAGAGTGGATTGGCCTAGACTGGAGTAGTGTAGAGTGTAGAGGGGAAGAGTGTAGTGGCGCAGAGTAGAGTGCAGTGGCATGGAGGGGTGCACAGTAGAGTGGAGTGGCTTAAAGTGGAGTATGCATGGTGTGGTAGCGCACTGCCATTACAGATAACACATCTTCAATTGAAATGACCATTACATTTGCACAGCATTCAGTTTTTCAGATAAAGGTATACAGCACACAAACAATGATGTATTAATTTACTGTATTAATTTGTTGTGATCGTATTAAATATTTATTCCCACCACCCTTCAGAATTACCCAAAAATGTGCTTCATTTGTGTTTTCCTAATTCTGATATATTCTTAAACAGTTGCACAGTTTATTTACAGACATTTAAATGTTGTTATGTGCTAGAAAAAAGTACGATTCTACAGCCTTCACCATCACACCCCCAGTAGCCAACATGATTGTGAGAAGTTGGCCTGGCATATGCTGTCTGCTAGTTATAGGGACACATTGCACCAGTCCAATTCGACTCTTATTGATGATAGGTTTAAGACAACCTTTAAAGAAAGCTATCCTAGTGGTAGCTGTGGAGAGCAGCCTTCAGGCTAAGTCTTGAAGGAGTGTTAAGCTTATTGTTTTACCATAGATAACCTCTTGAATGACCAAATGAAAGAGTAGTCCACACAGGTATATATATAAAATATATGTATTTATTCTAAACAGAATCCCACAAGTCTCTTTATGAGGCTGAGGCAAAGTTACAATTCAAACAAGCAATGATAGATACAATAAAATAGCACTGGAATCATAGGGCCCCATGGGGGGACCAAACCATATATTAAAAAAGTGGTATAAGAACCACGACAATTCTACAGACAATGCCTAGGGCATTTAGGATCGATGGCCCCGTAAGAATCCACCCCAGGTTATGAGGAAGGGGACCCACGGGAGGCGCGTGCAGTGGAAATAGCTGCTATCGGGATCTCGATTAAAGCCTATGGAGAATGTCGCGGTTTGATTTAAACAGATTAAAGTCACTTCTAGCAGGAGTACAAAGTTAAAACTTTAGAGTTAAGCTTTTGAAGAGCCCATTACCACGAGAGTACCGAGGTACCACTGTAACCTGCCCCAGGGAAGCCGGGTGCATAGGTCGTTTTCGATGTCGGGTCGCGGGCTGATTTTTAATGGAGAAATGTTCAAAAGTTCTGCTAGCCAAAAGCGTCGATGATGCCATGAAGATTGAAGTTGTAGAACTTGCAGAGAAGAACCTGAAAGCAGAGGGGACAGAGTCTGGGTCACAGCACAGTGACCAGGGAGCTCAAAGCAAAGATCCCTTCAATGTCGGGTGCTTTAAGTGGAAAGAGGTGTAGCTTGGATCTGCAGGCACGGGCTCCGGGAGGCTTCAAGGAAGGCCAACTTCGGGAGGGCGACTGTCCCACGTCGGATGAGGGTCGCTGCGGTGTTAGTGTCCGGATTGGATCCACTAAGCCTTGGCAACCGCAACCCATGCAAGATGAACAAATCAGCTACTGGTGTAGACCCACGAGGTCTGTGAGAGGTCTCCTTTGGAGAGACTGTAGAGCAGGCCTGGAGCAACCAGAGGAACTCTTAGTTGTTGAGATTGGGTGCTAGGGCGCTGATCTTTGGCACCGATGCTGCTTAGTGGTTGACTCAATAATGGGCCAAAGCACAACTTCCACACTGGTCAGGGTCATGTGCTACGCAAGAGGTGGCCGGTGTCGTGGGGTATTGGGAATCTCAGCACCCACGCGGTCCACGGTACACAGGTTTGCTGTGCACACTCACTGGCCTCTGGGATGCTTAGGAAACCCACCTCAAGGGTGCTGGACGTCGACGAAGTTTGTGAGAGCAGCGAAGTTCCAACCGGGTCACTTGCAGTGTTTGAGGTGTTTAAATTGGTGTCCGAATTCTGCCGCTTTTCCCATATCGCCCCTCTAGCAGGGGGGAATCGTGCCCTCATGCCCATGGCTGGACTGGGGGTAGGATTCCTACATGTTTGACACCAAACACGATATGGTTCTGTGTAGCCATTCTCAAGTTATCACGCTATCGCGATAGACTTATAATGCGGTTAAGAGTATATGGTATGGCTACACTACAAACAACCCAGCAATGATTTTATGAGGGTTGCAGAGAGGCCCTACTCAGGTAGGGGTCCCCCCTCACGCATATCTCAGCACCCTGCCCTGTAGGATTAGCAAGGCCTGCTATAGGGGTGACCTATGAGAGTCAATGTGTTGTAATGGGGTGGGATATAGGGTACCTATATCCCTGTAAGGGGTGCTAGCACCACCTTACCCAGACTATAGTAGTGGTCTGGTGGTGTCAGTTTGTATGGCTGTCCCAGGGTGGCACAATAAGTGCTGCAGCCCTGGTAGGCCTACTGAGGGACCCATGCCCTGGGTACCTAGGGTACCAACTACAAGGGACTGTCAGGACATCCTCAGCATCCAATTGGTTTGTACCTAGGGTACTCACATCAGTTTTAAGGAGAAAGCAGATAGGCTGGGGTCCTGGATAGCAGGATCCCTGCCAGACTAGTCAAAAACCACTCAAATACCAGGCAAAAAGTTGGGGGCAACCATTAGTCAGATTCCACCTTCCTACAATGATTGTCACATAAATCCTCTCAATTTGAAGTCAGAGAAAGAAAGGTAATTGCCAAGTTCACTCAGAAGATAGAGTCTGACATTTGACCTCTGTCTTTGAATGCACAGAAAATGTGACACGATAAGAACAAGATGTAAAGGCCTGTTTACAGAAATTGAACACTGGTGGAATGATACAGTAAACAAGCTATGCTGTACCCGAGGGACAAACTCAAGCTGGACAGCCTAAAAATAAAGCCAGCAAACAGAAAGCAAGCAAATGTGAGTTACGAACCACAAAGCCAATGGTGAACAATGGTCATAATGCATTCCCAAAGAAACTTTCCCAATGTCCCCAAGCAAGACGTCTTTAGCAAACTAGACAGCTGCATTGTCTGGTAGTCTTCGACCTGAAAAGACCCTTGAACCTGTAGATTCATTAGGTTCACTGAGGACCTGGTGGGGAAACTTTTTCTAGTTTCAGGAACTCAAAGAAAGGTATATCCTATTCAGAATATGTTCTCTTGACTATCACCCTATTTTCAAAAAGGATTATTGGCACTACAGAGTAGAGTATGCAGGGTGCTACTTAGGAACAGTTCTTACTTTTTATCATATTTTATAAAATGCATCCATTAGTAATGGGCGGCCAGGATAGGCCATAATGACCAGGTCAGCTAAAGTTAAATGTGTTGCTGAAAATAACCATAATAGGTGTATTAGGCCACTTAAAATTAAAACAAATACACATTTTGAGCAGTTATTTGTATAATTTCACAAGGAGAACCCTAATCCCAAGATAAAGACATTGATAATACATCAACTACAGAATGATGGAATAAACTGTTAGCTATTGATATTGTAATGGCTGAGCCTACCGTTATACAAATCAATCTGGACACACCTACACTGTGTGACTGGACTTACAAACTACTGCATTAATAAACTTGCCATGATGCTGCCATGATAAAGGCATGGGCACCCTCAGATATAGGAATTGTTGGTCTCTCCCCTATAAAGTCATGAAGATTAGGAAGATACTTTTTTTTGGGGAAGCTTTAATATTTCAACTCATTTTCCTCGAGCCTGTACCCAGGTTGTGGCCATTATCATATCAGAGTATCACAGAAACAAACCTTATGTCAGAGAGAGAAACTGCAAAGTAGATAGGAAAATTGGTTTCAATTTGTGAAGGACTAACAACCCCCACATGTTGGCATTTATTGTTAGCCCTGGAATACCTGTGCCATCGTTGATATCCAGTGGGCAGACTTCCCATATCTTTGGCCATCCCCGGCATAATGGAAGCCCTGGCTTAATGGTGTACGTTCGTGATATATATTTGTGGCTGTGTATAGCATACTAGTACCCACTTAAAATATTGTGGGCATTGAACCTATTTTTGGCTACTAAGTGGATTTCCACATGATGCCAACTAGTGTGCTAGTAGGAAAAACATATGTGCAGGTACTTATTTTGTAGATGTCAGACGAAGTATGCTTCAGGATGTTTCAGTTGGTTGGATGGCACCAGAAGTACCTACTAGCAGCTTTGTGGTGGTATCAGGAGATTGACTTAGTTTTAACAAATTTACAACCTCTCTCTATAGCGATGTGACCCCTGTCAACGAAATTAGACTCATCAAAGGAGAAATGTCTTGGTAGTATGACAAGCTAGATGGCAAATGGGGGTGTCAGAAATAGGCTTTTCAATTGCAACTTCAAGGGCAGTCCCAAGTATGTCCCTTCAAAAGCACCCATAGCTCGTCACTGTTTTTGACAGTGATTTAGCGAGGTGAGAAGAAAAAGGTGGTCCCCTGATTGTTGCATTTGCATAGCACCCTGATGCTCTAAGGTGTCCTGGCATCTAAAGACAAGTACAACTATCTCCGCAATCTAAGAAAATGAAATCCTGAAACTATGAATTTTCATTAACTTACAGATATTTGATGGTCTGTGGTAGAACTAAGTGAGGAAGGATGTGTAGACCAGAGAGAAGGTGTTTAGCAGTAAAACAGTAGCCACGAATATGGGGGGAGTAAAAGTGTGATATTCTTAGAAGAGCCTGGGATAGGAGCTTAGAGGGGTAAAGGATGAAAATTGGCTCATTGTTGTAGAAGGACTTTTCAAAACATGGCCTAGGGCAATATGAAAGAGGATTTTCAGATAATTCTAGTTTACACCAGAAGTAAGTGCTATCTTGCAAATTAAGAAACTACAGAGATGAGTTGGCTTATGCCTAGTTGTTTGTGAGGAACAGCAATTTGTATTATTTTTAACCCATACGTTAGATTCTTAGGAATGCCTAAAAAGATCCCCTCTGTAGTTTCTGCAGTTACTCAGGTCACCTTTCTTGGAGAGCTTCAGGAGATATCCCTCATTCAGTATGATGACACCTTTTCCTTTTTTCAGATTGTTCCAAACATGGGGTAGAGCATGTCTACAGATGTTTCAATTTCTGCCTTCAGAACCTCTGCAGGAATTTTGTCAGGTCTAGCTGCCTTCTAATACCTCAGATGTTTGATTTCTTGCTGTATTTCTTCCTTGGTTGCTCTGCTTCAATCGATTGGAAAGTCCTTGTCATCTGGCTGTATGTCTGGTGGTGACTGCAGCATTGGCTGGTTCAGCAGTTCTTCAAAGTACTCCACCCATCTTCATTGTTGGGCTTCATTATCCATGATTGTCTTCCCAGCTTTGTCTTTAATAGGTATTTCTGGCTTGCTGTATCTGCCTTAGAGTTTCCTTGTTATGCCATTAAGTTCTTTCAAGTTTCCATGGCTTGAGGCTTCCTGTGCTTCTGAGTAACTGTGCAAACTACAGAGAGATAACTCTTCTATCATCCCCAGCAAAGTGTTCAACAGAGCCATCCTGCACAGAATGAAGGAACAAGTCAAAACTCAGTTGCGATTCCAGCAAGCTGGTTTACACAAAGATAGATCCTGCACAGACCAGGTTGCAACACTGTGCATCATCATTGAGCAGTCAATGGAATGGAACCCCCCCCATGTCAACTTTATTGATTATGATAAGACATTAAACAGCGTGGACAGAGAGAGACCCTTTGGCAACTCTTCTGCCACTTTGTTGGGCCAGATAAACACAGAATATTCATCAGGATCTCTTACGGGGGAATGACCTGCAAGGTAGTCCATGGAGGACAACTCACAGAAGCCTTTGAAGTGAGTACCGGAGTACACCAGGATTGTTTGCTCTTGCCTTCTCTCTTCCTGCTGGCCATAGACTGGATCATGAAGACATCCACCGCAAGGAGAAGAAATGGGATCCAGTGGACACCTTGGATGCATCTCAACGACCAGAACTTTGCAGAAGACCTGGCCCTACTTTCCCATACCCATCTGCAGATGCAAGAGAAGAGCAACAATATGGCAGCCACATAAGCACAACATGGCCTTAACATCTACAGGGGAAAACAAGATTGGGAAGGCTAACAAAACCAACACAACTGCAATCACTCTTGCAGGTGATTCACTGGAAGAGGTTGAGGCCTTCACCTTCGTGGGCAGTATCTTAGACAAGCAGGGCGGCACAGATGCTGACGTCAAGAAAGAATTGCCAAGCAATGGCTGCCTTCATTCAGCTAAAGAAGATTCGGAGCTCCAAGGACCTAACACTGCAAACCAAGATCAAACATTTTAACACCAATTTTAAATCGGTCCTTCTGTATGGAGCAGAAATATGAAGGACAACAGTGACCACCATCAACAAATTCCAGACCTTCACCAACACCTGGTTGCGGAAAATCTGCTAGATACTCTGGCCAAAAACCATCAGCAAAAATGACCTATGGCAGCAGATTTTCCAATTCCCTGCTCATGAAGAAATCATGAAAAGACGCTGGCGTTGGATAGGTCTCAACCTCCAACAGAGTAATTTGTGCTGCCACACATCTATGAAGAAAGTCAGACCAAATATAAGATATAACAAACCCAAACAACTTTAAAATGTAAAAAAACATATGTGGATGTAACTAATAAAAGGAAGTAAAAAAACTAAAGAGAAGAATGAGGGGTGGGGTCACCACAAATAATGTTTGGGGAAAATAAGGTTACCATCTACGAGTGCTTGCAGTGCTTAATTTGTGAAGGAACAAGCACATAACCAAAGAATTCCTCAGAAGCCTGAGGCAGGTGCTGCTGAATGCCACTCTCTGCCTATTTTCTTACTTTTCCAGTTTCTTTTTGTTGCTGTTTTCTCCATTTATTACAATTTTCTTGTCTTTTTCTTCCTCCGTCTGACTGTCTTTTCTGCCTTTCTCTTTTTGTTCTTGGTCAAAGTCTGATAATGAAAAATAAGTTCTGGTTCCAGAAACAGAGTGCCGACAGGCTCTAACATGCATCCACAAGCTCACATTAAGCACTGGAGGAACATTTGCTAAAATTTCACACAAGGCAACACAGCAAAGCAAGTTGCTGCGCTGCTTTGTGTGAATAGGAATGAGCTGAACAGAGCCTTATTTACAATGATATTGCACTGTTTAGCTCTCTCCCTGGCACACTTGTGGCTGCATAGCATCAATGCAGGAACCCTTGTACCATGAATCAAGGGTGCCTGCGTTCTGGGCAAGTTTGCTTTTGTGCCGGAAGGGATATCTTACTGCACATAAACATTACTTAAAATCATATTCCTCTTTACAAGTGTGGTGCAGCCCACTTAGAAAGAGGAAATAAAAAGGAGAATTAAAGATATTTCTCATTATTACTCCACTTTCAGGTAGCAGCCATAATTTGGTGCAAACCCAGATTTACTTTCTTTAGAAATTCTAGGTGTACCTCGAAATATATGGGTGGATGCATGGGAACGCACATGCTCAACACATGTAATGCCTATCCACTGCCGTCAAGTGCAGCAAAGTACAAGAAATGCGTTGTGTTACTTTCTTTTTTACAAAGCCATGCAAGGTGACCCAAATCAGCCCTTGGGTGGCTTTGTAAATCTAGACTAGCATTTTGAGTCATGGCTGCGAAAATAAATTGGCACAAAACAAAATTTTAGTAAATCTGGGCCTGAGTGTTTGTAGGATGAGCTGATGAACACACACTAGCAGGGTGGTTTAAATAAGTTCTGGGTGTGACATAAGAAGTGTGGATGAGCTTTGCCAAGGTAGGCTGTGCGTCTATTTACCTCCCATCAAGGGGCTCATTAAGATATCGGGCGGATCGCCACCGCCCGAATGGTGGTGGCGATCCGCCCGTAGAAAACCACCGCCCGCATGTGAATTCCCCCCCCACATTACCATGGCGGGGGGACCCTGGCGCATGGGAAGACCTTCCGCCAGTTTTCCGCCGGTAGGCAATCCTCCCGATTGCCTACCGGGTGGAAAAGCAGTTAATATGGTGGCGGTGTCTGGTAGACACCGCCATCCATATTAGTATGCAGGTGGGGTGTTGCCTTTCCAAGTCAGGGGGTTTTCTCCATTGGGGCCCTTAGCGGGCCCCCAGGGATTCTGGGGGGTGGGGGGTGCACATGGGGGGTACCTATGGTACCCCTCTGCAGTTCCATGCACAACATGTCAGGCACCGCGCGGTGCCTGCCACGTTGTGCATGGAAGTGAACGACATGCCTTCTTGGCATTGCGGCAGGCGGTGCTGAGAGCACCGTCCGACATAATGTCAGGAATGCAGGATGCACCTGCCAGTGTGGCGGGCGCATCCTAATTTCACCAACGGGACCCCCGCACCAATGGCGGGCGGTCCCATTCCACGACAGGATGGCGGGCGGACAAAGTCTGCCCGCCATCCTAATGACCCTCCAAGTTTTTGAGCTTTACCTCTACTCTGACCCCCATTGACTTATATTTATTGTTAATTTATTAAAACTGTAACTCCCCGATACCACTTGGGATCTGAACCCCTTTAACTTGGGCTATCACTATATTCTCCCAGTGCAGCAGATGCCATTAAGGGTGGGTGACATTGTACTGGCCGGCGGTGGGTGACTAATGACCCATTGGATGGGGCTGTCATGGGGACAATATCCAGGCATCATGGATGGTGTAGCTTTTTTCAATAAACGAGGCTAGACCCTTTACACAGATGTGACACCTTTAGTGACTGTACTTCACTGCCTCCTGTTTATTATGTGCATCCAAACAATGCGACCTAGTAGGCATTGCCATTATCGTGTCACAATGCAGCGCTCTCTCTCTCAACAATAGTTGGAAATGTTGAGGTTCCTAAACACAATAAACCCAAGTTCATTAGCTTATTTTTCGTTTACAATGCCTAACAGTGACTTGAGACACCAAGTCAAGTCAAGTCAAGTCAACATTATTCGGAGTAATTTTACATTCATAAAAGTATTCCACAAATACACTAATCATTTAAAATAAGATTAAAATCATTTCAATCCATTACAGTGTTAAAAATGTCAATAATTCATATCTTTCTCATAATCAGGTTAAAAATGCACATTCTTGAAATTTCACATGAGTAGAGTGGTACATTATATACATTTTTAAAATATCATTAAATTCAATCTTTAAAATCTTCATTTAGTAAGGCATCTAGATAAGACACCAAGTCATTGTGTTGTAACAGAAAAATGTACCTTGCTCTAATTCTTTGTGTTGCTGCTAGAAGGGCACTTCCTTCCAACATGATACTTGCAGGGAGCTGTACTACATCCAAAGGCCCAACTCAACAAGATGGGTAGGTAGACCGACTGGTGATTAGGAGCCTATTTGACATTGTTTCTTCATTATTGGTCAGCACTCGCTCATGGCAAGAATAAGGATGATCAGCAACCACTTTGAATTCCAGCCACCAGCAAAGTCCTGGCTGTTCCCAAACAATCAAATTAGAGAATGGTGCAAAGTGCCCGCACACCTGGCACAGCCTACTTTTTACTCCTTTGCTGCACTTCAGGCTCCTTGCCCAACCATTCAGAAGATGGTATGTATCTGCAACTGGAACTCTATTTCCCCCACGTGTCCCTCTTCCACTCCAATCCTAATCCAAACCAGTAGATTTCTACTACAAGATCGGGGAATTCCTCAGAAGCTCACACACGGCACGCAATGCTTCCCACTTAAGCCATTCTGTAAACCCCAAATCTACAAACAATGCACAGCAAATAGGGTGACATCATACCACGCGGAAGTGCTCCAAACCCTTGCCACTAATCACTATATAAATGCTAAAATACTAGGGGGCATATTATCAAGGATGGCGTTAAAACTTTTCGCCGGTTTAGCGGCAGAAAACTGCCGCTAAAGCAGCGATGATGGGCTCGATAATATGCTCTATGGAATTCCAATAGTGGTCCATGTTCTGGTGTCAACATGGGCTTCTATTGGAATTCTCCAGGGCATATTATCAAGCCCATTATCGCCGCTTTAGCTGCAGTTTTCTGCCGCTAAACCGTCGATAATTTCAACGCCTTCCTTGACAATATGCCCCTAGATCATTTGAGTGTTTTCACTGGTCCCTTGTCTTGCATCGCCCCATTTGCATGGCTTTGCATTTGACTGCATTACATTCTATTTGCTCTCTTAACGTTTCCTCAAACAACTCTAGCCCCTGTGTTTTAGCAGCTATGATGCAGATGTCTTTGCTGTCTACACTGATATACAAATCCCCATATCACTGCAAAATGGCTGATTAAAGCGGTGGTTAGGGCAGGCCCTTTGGTTTGATACCTTTGGCACCCTTTAGTTCCCCTCAGACCTACCTATGAGCTATTCACTCTCTTCGGCTGCCTCCTTCATACATCTCTACGGGGCATATCAACAACAACCGGAGATAATTATCGCTGAGCGCACTTAGCGCTCGGATAATTATCGCCGGCTAGCGCCGATTTTTATCGCTGAGATAGCGTGCTATTAGCAACGCTTATCTCAATAGTGATAAAAATCCTGGTGCTAAGTGGCTAACGTGAGATTATCGTTGGAAACCCAGCGATAATCTCATGTTAGCTTGTTGATAGGGACAGACAAACTTAGCCATGATATCCTCCTTCCATAGGATATCATGGCTAAGTCTGAAAAATACCAGACGTAAAACAGTAGCGTTAACCGCGGTTAGCGCTGCTTTTTTTATCTCTAACAGGGTTAGCAACATTCTTGATAATAGGAGAAATATCGCTTAGCGACATTTCTCCTATTATTTTACTCTGGAACGCCCCCTTTGCATCTCATTAGAGATGCAAGGGGAAGCGTAGAGTAAAAGGGTGCTAACATGCGAATTTGCATGTTAGCACCCTGTTGTTGATAGGGTGCTAGTTTAAACTCTGCATTTTTGGCTTTTAAAGCCAAAAAAGCAGAGATAAAGCCCTTGTTGATATGCCCCTACGTTTCTTGTGGGCCATTTTGCGACATATATGGAACGTTGCTTAGAAATGCATGGATACAGAGAATCATCTTTTGAAAAGACTACCTCCCTCAACATATGCTGTTTTTCGGTGCCTGAAAATGAGGTGGCTCCCCAAACTGACGAGAATCATTAAAATGTAAATTGAAATAAATTATTTACACCAGCAAATTTAAATAAATGACTTTAACACCTAAACTCAATTAAGCTGTGTTGTTAGTATGAATTCTGTCAGTATAGTACAGCAGATGCACAAAGTGAGGAATTGGCTTAGAAAAAGTGTTAGCTGTGCATAAATGTTTTATAGGTAACAGAGTGTGAGCCTTGAGGATTGTGAATATTGCATTATATTGCAGATTTTCAATAAAAAATATAAATGAATGTGGAACGAATGTCTGCTGTTTGATTAAAGCCCCAAATACCATTACAAGAAGGCACCTTACCACTGCAAAGCAGTGACAATATTATCATTTTTAATAGTTTAAACACTGTTAACTTAATAGCTCTATCTGTGAATGAGAAAAGCAGCCATTGGCAACTGCTGAATAATTATGGAATCGTTTTTTTTTGCGAAAGCTGGATGTAATTTTAAGCCCTTCACAATTTAAATGTAAATACCACATGCAGCAGAAGGGGCCTGATTAATTCGTCGTAAATTTCAGATTTGATGGATCGTTTGCAAATACAAGTGTTATTACTAATGCCGTTCAGGGCTCAAATAGCGTTTCTTCCCTCCCCGTCACACTAGGATGTTCACGCCCTACAATAGCCTGGCACATAGACAGGGCCTCTTTCCAAAGCACTTTCATGCCATGGGCTGGAGGTTCACGCGCACGCAGATGCAGCATTTGAATGAGTTGTGCAGCTGAATGTGCCATTCAACTGCTGGCCAGGGTTTCTCGCCTGCTGTTTTTTGTGCTAAAAGATGTATTTTTTGTGTGCATTATTCTTTTGTTGGTAACCTCTATTGTTTTAATGTAGAAACAATATACTTTGAAACGATACGTTTCTTGAGCGTTGAGGGGTTCATTCTGAGTTTCTTGTAGCATAGACAATCCAATGGACCAGTCTATATATAGGGGCCTATTACGATCTCGGTTGGATTCCGAACAGCTGATTACAATACAGCTGGTCGTAATCGAAACCGCCGGTTGTTCTGCATCGCTGGAGTCGCAAACTGGCCCTTAATCCATATGCAAGGCGCTTTACAGCGCCCGGATTACAATGCATAGTTTACGACAGGCTTTGCATGCCGGGCTTTCTGACATGGAAAGCCGGTCGGAAAGAGTGTTTCGGTGGCCCCTAGCAGGGACCCTTTCTGTTTGCTGACTCCGGTTGGGGCCGAGGGGGCACCATAGTGTTGATCCCTGCACCTTGAGATGCCTGCCACGGGGTGCAGGGATTAACACAATCTCCCATTTCTCTATGGGTGCTTGTGTTACGGCCGGTTTATCCCCGTAACACAAGTTCCCATAGAGAAATGGGAGTATGCGACTGCATTATATGCGGTCGCATTGTAATAGCGGTGTCAGGACAGCGAACCAGAGGTCGATCGGTCCCGAGACCGTGATGGTGTCAGGCGGACTCAAGTCCGCCCGACATCGTAATCGAGCCCATAGTATGTTTTATGCCTGCACAGTAGTCTAGCCAGGTAGTAAACTGAGAAAGAGAGGAGCTACTTTTCCCTGCCCTGCCCAACCCCATCCTCCACCCTTGCAATCTGTCCTAGCAACTGATGTGGCATAGTTTGCCACACAGGCTCTCATTAGAAGTAGGATGGATAATTCCAGTCTGTGTGAGTTTGGTGGCTAATACCAATCCCCGCAGTTTTGTCCAAAGTTATTGGAGTACAAATATATTGTGAAATTTCCTGCAGTAAACACTAAAATCCTTATACCAGAGGAATTCTGAGCTCTCTATTTGCAGATTTCATTGGGTGCAATAAATATCATCCTGTTCACTCGCAACGAGGGCCTACATTTCTGAGTCTGCTTATTTTAGTACTGAATTGCAACACACAATGGAGCACCTGTGTACATGTACTTGGACTTTTAGCAGGAAGGGCTGTTTTTGTTCACTGCCACTTGCATTTCAACCGCTTTTTAGTTCTGATGTTAGCCAAGTCCTTTTGATTTTACTAAAATTATATGTATAATTACCCCCAGGTCCCTTATGTCCTCCTCCCATTCATTAACATATTGGAGATAACCATCCCGACAGAAAAAAAGAGCAGAGGCATCCTGGGACCCTACTACTGCCCCTCCCACCGGGAGTACATAAGCAGTACTTACCCAGCATCCCGTCTGTTCTTTTTTTCTGTCTGTCGACAGAAGTTTGCTGTGGTTGCTGGTGCTGCTCCTGCTGGGCTTGAGTGGCTTCCCTCTCTTGGTACTCCCCGTCCTGCTGTCTGGCTGTTCGGTCGGGGTGTCGGCTGTCCTGCCTCCTGGTCTGCCGGGCTTGCTGGGAGGCTGGTTTCTTCCTGGGTTGTGGACTCTTGGGTGGCCGGCCCTTTGCGGCTGGTGCGCCGGCCTCCGGGTCTCTTCTGGGTCTCGGAGTGCGTCTTCCTGGATCCTGGCTTCGAGGAAGACGCGCTGTGTTTGCTCCTGGCTGTCTGCCCGACCCAGGCGTGGTTCCTGTGGTGCGCCTTGGGCTGGTGTGAGGGGGGGTCTTGCGGTGTGACGTGTGGGGCCCGGCCTCCCTCCCGGGTGTGTCCCGCGGAGCGGTTTCTTTGGCTTCTGCAAACTGCTGACATTAATGGCCTTGTGTGTGCTTGGCAGTTATTTTCTTTTTCCCGCTGTTGGTGACTGTTGGTGTATGCGGCTCCTGACGTTGCAGCGTCCTGTGGCTTTGGTGTGGCGGGCCCCTGTGCTGCATGGGTTCGGGTCCCACCACCGGCTCCTTCCTTGCGCGTGGGCCACTTTCCTCCGTGGCGTGGTTCCTTCTTCTGCCTTTTTGTTGCAGTTCCCTGTCCGGCAGGGGTTCTGTCAGAGGGCTATAGCTCATTAGTGTTTTCTGTGCCCCTGGTGGCACGGAAAGAGGGTTCAGCTCCTGGCTATACTGTCGGGATATACTTTGCTGGTGATTTTGTATTATGTGGAGGCTGCACACTATGTTTGGTGTCGGCGAGGTGCGCATGGCTGGTTGCCACCTCTCTGTTTCAATAGCTTGGTGACGTTCTTCCTGGCCCTTCTGGTTGTTAGGATTGGGCTGCGGGAGGCTCCTGGGGATGCCGGGGTTTGAACCCGGGACCTCATGCTTGCGTTGCATGCGCTCTGCCTCTGAGCTACATCCCGGTCGGAGCACTCCCGGCTTCCCTGCGTGCTGGTGCTGTGCTGCTGGTTTGCTTTTCGCTTGGGCTGCCCGGCTCCGCCGTGTGTCCGGGTCATTCTCCTACTGCCGGGGTTTGTGCCTATGGCGGTGGGGCGCTCCTTCTGGCTGCTGCCTTGCCACTTGGCTGCCTGTTTTTTTCGCTGGCTTTCCAGGTTGGGGCCTGGCGTCGACTTTCTCTGCCTTTTCCTGGCTGCGCTTGGGGTGCTTCCTGCTGGGACTGGTCTGCTCCTCGCGGGTGGCTTGCTGCGGTCTCCGGCATCTGCTGCCCTGGTCAGTTGCGCATTGGTGGGGGCTGTGCTTCTGTGGGTGCGCGTTCTGCTTCCGCTGCGCCTCTCGGGGTGCGTCCTGTCGGGGCTGCTCTCCTCCTCCTTGGTTCGCATGCTGCAGGCTCCTCTCCCTCGCACTGCTCCTGGCGTGCTCTGCCCGGTTCGGGTGTGCCATTGGTTTGGGCTGTGCTTCTCTGTGCAGCACAGTTGCTCCAGGCTCTGGCCTCCGCCCCCGCCTGCGGTATGTGATCTCGGGGGTGGCCGCGGTTTTTTCCTGGTTGCTGGCGGCCCTCAGTCGGGTGGCTTGCGTTTGGTGGCCTGCCGCTCCCTCTTCTGGCTCTGCTTCTCTGTTCTCCTCCCGTGGTCTGCGTGGTAGGTGTTTTCTGTTTCCGCCGCGGGCCTTCTTCCTTTGGGTCGCTGCCTTCGGGTGGTGCCCCTGCTACTGGCCACGCGTGCTTTTGCGTTTTGTTTCGGGCCTTGTTAGGGGGGTTCTCCTCTCTGTTGAGTTTGTTTGCTGCTTCTCTTGGCTGTTGGCATTCGCTCTTCTGTTTAGTGGACTGCCTCGGGTTGGCGTGGGTTCCTGTCGCCTCTGTGGTGGCTGGTTCCTTTGTTATTTTTTTTTGCTGGCTCTGTCTGTGCTCGCTCCAGGGGTTGCCTGTGTTGCTGGGGTCTCCCTGTCTGTTTGCTTGCGCCTTCTCCTCTGCTGCTCCTGTGTCGGGGTCGCCTTTCGCTTTCTCGGCGGTGGCCTGTTGGGTTGCGCCTCTGTCTGCTACGGGGGGTCCTATTGGCTCCCCTGGGTTCCTGTTGGGCCTACCTGGGGTTTTCCCTGCTTTTCTTGCTGCCCCTCTGCAGCCCTGCTTTTCGGGGTGTCGTGGGTGCAGGTGTCGTGGCCTTGCCTTGGGTGTGTTGGGTCCGTCTGCCCCTTTTTGGGTGGCCTTCCCTCCGCTACGGGCTGGCTGTTGTGTTGTAGCCTCTGCTCCGCTGTGGGTTCTGGGTGTTCGCTTTCGCTTCCTGGCTTCTGCGTGGTTGGTTGGGGTTTGGTGCGTGGTGGTTCAGGGTTCCTCCGTCCCTTGGGCTGCGCCTGGTTCCTCTTGTGGCTTTCTGGTGTCATGCCTGGGGCTCTCTGCCTCCTCTGCCTGCGCCTGGATGGCCCGTGCTGCCATGCGTGCGGCTGTTCTGTTCTCCTTTGCTCCGGCCTGGGGCTTTGCGTGTTTGTCCCGGGGCCTTCTGTGTGCTGGGGTTGCTTCTGGGGTCTGGCTGCTTCTGTTTTTTCTGTTTTTGTTTGCTCCTGTCCTGGCTCTCCCTGTGCTTGCCTTTTGCTTGTTTCCGGGTTTCCTATCCGCCCCGCCTGGTTTTCTGTCTGGTGTGGTTGGGCATCTGCTCTTCCTTTCCTTGGCGTCCCCCCGGGTTGTGTTTCCGGTGGTGGTTCGCCTTTTGGTCCCTGGGGTTCATGCCGCTGCTGTTTGGGCCTGGCTGTCTTGCGCTGCAGCTGTGTTCTTGGCGTGGCGCCTGTTTCCCCTCTTCTGTTCTACAGTTCCCCCAAAGTCACTGCCGGGTGCCGTTGGTTTCTTGGTCCGTGTGCGCTCTGGTGTGTTTGGTGCCGGGTTGGTTCTGGTCTCCTCTGGTTCCCGTGGTGGGTGCCTGGCTGAGTGTCTGCTGGGGATTTTCCGCTCCTGTGGGGTTTTGTGTGGCTGTTTGGTCGCCTTTTTGGGCTCTGCGTCATTGCCTGGGCTCTCTTTGGGGCCTGTATGGGGTCCTGTGACTCCAGGTTTGCCTGCTTCCTGCTGGTTTGGGGAGGCCTCAGGCTGTGCCTCCTTGGCTTTGTGGCAGTGCTGTCATCTTCGGCCTGCTCTAGGGTGTGTTTTGCTGGGCGTTCCTGGTTCTTTCCTGGTTCTGGTGTCCTGTCTCGCTTCTCCCTTGCTTCCCTGGGCTTTGTTCCCAGGGTGTGTCTGTTTGGGTGTCCTTCTACCCCTATCTGGTTGTGGTGCGGTTCTGTGGTGCTCTGGCCCCTGTGGGGTCCTCCCTCCTGGCTGCGGGTGGTCTTGGGTTTTCCTGCTGCTTGGCCCTCTGCCTTCTCTGCGGCTTCTGCTTTGGCGGTTTCCTCTGTTTCGTTTTCCGGCCTTTTTTGTTGTCCGGCGGTGGTGTGCTGGGGGTTTTCTGTTCCTCCCTTCCCTTTGCTTTGGCCTTGGCGCTGCGTGGGCTCCTTCCTGTGTTTGGTTGGGCCTGCGGGTCCTCCTGTGTCGTCGGGTTGCTGGGCTCAGGTCCTGACTTCCTGACTCCTTTTGGGCATTTGTTGCCCTGGTTTGTGCTGTTTTCTTGGCTCCTCTCCGGTGTTGCTGGGGTTGGGCCTTGTGGCCTTTTGGTCTGGGTGCTGTGTGCCCTGGGGCCGTTTTTTTTTCCGGCTGCTCCTGGCCTTGCTGCATGCTTGGCCTGGGTGTGGGTTGCTGTGCGGTTCTCTGCCGTGTGGGCGCCTGTTTTTGTCTGCCCTCTGTGGTTCGGTGGGTTCCTGCCTGGTTATTTCCTGGTTTGGGTCTGCTGGTTGTTCCCGGTTGCTCTGGCCTTCCTTCATGCCCTGTTCTCCCTCCCTTTTGGGGTTGGGGGTTTTATGGGGGTTGTGGCCGGTGGCTCTGTCCCCGCCCTTGTTGGGCTTGTTCGTTGTTGGTTTCCGGTCTTGTTGGCCACTCCTTGCTGGTCGGCTGTCGGCTGGTTCCTTCTGGGGGGCGTCTCTGGCCTGTGGTCTTTGGGCTGGCCTCCTTTTCCCTGCTGTTATGGGTTTGGTGTCCTTCCTGTTTTGGCTGGTGGCCTCCTTCCCGGTGGGGTTTTTTGGCCTCCTGGGGTTTTTGGTTTTTCTTTCCCCTTGCATGTCTTTCTGTTCGGTTGGGGTCTTGCTTCTGTTCGGTACCTGCTCTGGGCTCTCTGGGGTCGGGTCGTTCGTTTTGGTGGTGTGGACCGGTTTCTGGCCTGTGCTTCCTCCTTCCTTGTTGGTCTCAGTGCTTGTGCCTGCGCTCTGTTGGCCTTCTTTGGGGCTGTCGCGGTTTGCTCTGTGTCTTTGTGGCTGGTGTGTCCTGTGTGCCTTTCCGGTGGTTCTGGGCTGGGCGGCCTTGTCCAGTGGGTTGCTTGGCCATGTCCTTTGGGTCTTGGTTCCGGTTGCCCTGTCTACGGTTTCTCTGGTTGGCGGCCTCCTTGTTGGGGCTCTGGCCTTCTGTTTTTTCTGGGTTGTCTCCGGTCCTTGTTCTGGCCCTGCTGTCTTGTTCTGGGTTCCGGGCTGGTTGTTTCCTGCGGTTCCCCTTTTCCTCCTTCTCAGTGCTCCCTTGGGTTGCTGCTTTTGTTGTGGTTTCCTGGGTTGCTTGTGGGTGCGGAAGGCCGGTTTTCTGCTTTGGTATTCTCCAATATGTTAATGAATGGGACGAGGACATAAGGGACCTGGGGGTAATGTTCTATTACTTACCAGTAATCTTCATTACTCCAGGTCCCGTTGTCCTCGTCCCATTCATGCGCCCCTGCCTCCCTCCTGGGTGGCCAGCCTTCCTGTCTGGGCTTGGTTGTACAGACGGGATGCTGGGTAAGTACTGCTTATGTACTCCCAGTGGGAGGGGCAGTAGTAGGGTCCCAGCATGCCTCTGCTCTTTTTTTCTGTAGGGAGATGGTTATCTCCAATATGTTAATGAATGGGACGAGGACAACAGGACCTGGAGTAATGAAGATTACCAGTAAGTAACAGAACATCTACTTACTTAGATGGTCTTTCAGCCACCTCTCGTCATCCATTGGTCTGTTGTTGTGTCATTCACATTTTGCTTCCACCCACTAGAGTACACAAAATTGGGCAATGGATCAGCCTTCTTCAGCCACTGGCTAACTTCACTTTGAGTGACTAATTTAGCTCTTTTCCATGAAGCACATCCATTCAGGTCAGGAGGACAGCCAGCTAGCCCTTGGAAACAATATGGATCAAATGATGCAGGTCCAGTCCTTCCCATCCAGGCATGAAGGCAGGAGTCCAGGCAGGAGTCCAGCAAGAGGTGGGTATGCATCCCTTTGCGTGGTTACAGTACACAGCCTATTCAGGTGTAAGTGAGTCCAGCTCCTCCCGCCCATCCTCCCAGGTTGGCCTATCAAGACATACCTAATCTCCCATTTTGTGTGGCTGTATAGAGGAGATACGCAAAGCTCAGCTGTCACCCACCCCAAACACGTTATCAGAGACAGGCATCACGCACCAAATGGCCAAAGTAAGAAAATATAAACTTTCTGAAGGTTGTATTTTCCAAATTGTAATGTGAACTCTGACTCCACCATTATTTACAATTATAAATTAGGATTCCAGAGACAACTGATTTAGTGGTCTTATCTCTTCCAAATTAGAAATGACACTTATAAAATGTAATAAGGTAATCCCAATGTTATCCTTTGGGAGAGATAGGCCTTGCAGTAGTGAAAAAAGAGAGTGGGAGTTTTTCACTACTGGGAAAGGCAAAACCTAAAAGTACATGTCTTGCTTTTTAAATATACTGTACACTGCTATATTTGTTGTTTAGAGCCTACCTTAGGGGTGACTTAAATGTATAAAAGGGGAAGGTTTGGGCCTGGCAAAAGGTTTATTTTGCCAGGTCGACATGGCAGTGTAAAACTGCACACACGCACACACAGGGCAGGCAGTAGCAATCCTGAGACATTGTTAGAGGGCAACTTAAGTGGATGGCATAAGCTGTGCCACAGGCCCTCTAGTAGCATTCAATGTCCAAGCCTTGGGCACATGTAGAGTACTTTACATGGGACTTACAAGTAAATTAAATATGCCAAATGGGGATGAGCCAATATTAACATGTTTAGGGGAAAGAGCACAAACACGTTAGCACTGGTTAGCAGTGGTAAAGTGCATATAGTCCTAATAGCAGCACAAACGAGATCATAAATATGTAGGAGGAAGACCACCCTAGGGCTGTCAGGTCTAACACGTTGCATATACATTGTTGATGTCTTTAGCAAATCTTCCCAGTATCTTTTAAGTTGAGGGCAGTGCCATAGAAGGTGGGTCAATATACTTGCATGGCCACAGTTACACCAGCAACCATCATCAGTGTTTGGTTTCCATTTGGCCAAGCTGGCTGGGGTATAATACCAGTAGTGGGTCAGTGTGCACATGGTTTCCTTCCTGCCAACACAAAAAAAAGAGGGTGGGTCTTGTAAAGGATGCTAGCCCATTCCTTAGATGTGAAAGTGCACTCTAACTTGTTTTCTCACCTTCTATAAGCCTGGGGATTGATTAGAATCAGTGGGTGTAGGGGAGTAGTATCTGCTTCACATGGGTACCCCCACTTTTTTCTGGTGTTTCACAGTTTTTCGACCTTAGTCGGGCTGTGGCCCTGCTAATCAGGACCCCAGCCTAGCTGCTTCCTCTCTAAAATGGTTTCCATGTACATTAGGTACATTTCTAATTGGATTCTGGAGTGCCTTATAAGCCCCTAGTATATGGTATACTATGTACCTAGGGTACCTCAGAGGCCAACCAGGGGCTGAAGCATGTATTATGCCACCCCTGGGAAGCACTCCAAAATGACACCACAGGTCTGCTACTGCAACCTGGGTAAGGTGGTGCTTGCACCCTTTACAGTGGTATAGGCTACCTATATCACTACCATTGCACACACATATAAAACATATAAGTCACTCCTATGGCAAACCTTAACAACCCTGAAGGCAGAGTGCTTGGTTTTTATGTGAGAGGGTGCTCCTGCATGAGCAGAGCCCCTCTGCAGCATTCGGAGTACCTCCTCTGATGCTGTTTGTGGTGCAGCCTGACCATATGCTCTTAAGTGCATTATAACCTTGCGGTAAATGCTAACTTTGGACTGCCTGCACGAAAACATGTTGTGTTTGGTGTAAAATGCTTTGGAATACTACCCCCCTGCCAGTACTGGCGGTGGGGGTAGCATTCCACCCTTCTAGAGGGAGAGACATGTTCACACTGGTCTACCCGGTAAGGACTTTCTACAGCCCTGGCATCACAAACTGGATGCCTCTGCCACAGACACGGGTCTGGCCTCCTGCTGCTGACCGAAACTCCATCAGGGGAGGCCTGGACAATAGGTTTCCTATCCCAGGGAGGTGTAACCACCTCCCCAGACAGACAGATATGTATTGGGGCTGGGCGGGAGCACTCTCTGGTGCTTTGAAGTCCTGCACTGGGGGCACACTTGGTGTCCCTGTGCATAGTCCAGTTCAAACCGGTTGCAGGGGCTACCTGCCCCTGCTCTGGTGTGAAACTGGACAAAGGAAATGGGTGTAACCACCCCTCTTTCCAAACCCTCCCATAGGTGGGTCCCCAGAGTATGTCCATCCCCCTAACTTTGTATAAGTATGGGAACCCAGTCCTTGAGACTTTAGATTACCCTGGATGAAACTCTGCAACATATATCCTGGACCTTAGACGTTCTATTTCAACTAGAAGACTGAAGAAATCTCCCTTGGGGTCAAGGAGTGACTGCCCTGCTTGACAGGCACCAAAGAAGCAACTGACCAGCCTGCAATTCCGAAGCTCCCGCCAGACACCAAAGTCTCTGCTTCCCCAAAGGTGGATTTCCAGACTTTCCAGAGGCTACCCTGAGTCCACAGCAAAGCTGAGGCCCGTGGCTATCGTGGGTGACGTGTAACCGTGACCCCTGGACACCGTGATCTTTTGCTGATCCATCATCTTTCTGGTCTTCCTTGAAGTTGTGCTTTGGGCTCCTAGTAGCCCCAGCCTTGAGCACCTCCTGCACCGAAGATTTCTGGCCTCCACTTCACGAGTGACCCGTGGGCCAGTTTCCAGTGCGATCGCTTGAGGCTCCTTCGCGATCGCTAGCCTGTTGGCTAGTTGGTCCCCACGAAGGCGACTCCTCTTCTGATTGGGCTTTCCTGGTTGCTCCAGATGTGCCCCAACTTACCCTTGCTGGGTGAGTCCCCCAGACCTTGCTGGTCTGCACCGATGTCCTTTTCTATTTCCAAGTGACTTGCCGTTGCCAAGGCTCGTTGGGTCCAATCTGGTCGCCGACACCGCAGCACTTGACAGACTTTGTGGGACAGCTGAAATCCAGCTCCTGGTTGGCGTCAATGCCTCCTGGACCTCGTGGCTGAAGAATCAAGACATCCGTCAACTCAACTGAAGCACCCGACATCTGTGGACATTGGACTATTGTGCCCCTGGTCACTGGTAAGTGACCCAGACTCTGTCCCCTCTGCTTTCAGGTTCCTTCCATCCTCGATCCAGGCTTGGATCTCTCCGGACACTTCTCCTCTTCGCGGCAGCAGCACTCCCTGAGCAGCTTCCATTGAAAACAGCGACGCAACCCAACACCATTTGACACCTATGCACCCAGCTTCCCTGGGTGAGGTAACTCGAGTACTCCAGTGCTCCCATGGGTGTTGGCCCTAGACACCTCTAAGTCCAAAAGGGTCCGCTCGTAGTCATCCTCTAAGTGTCCTTAACTCTTAATTTCCAACCGCGACTTTCCCCATAGAAGTTAACAGCGATTTGCGGCTGTGTTTTCAAACTGCACGCGTCCCCGTGGGTCCCCTGTGTCACTACCTTGGGTGGTTCCTTGGGGTCCAAGCACTTCTACAGGCTCTAGGCCTTGTGTCTAGTTCAGTCGCGGTTCTTATACCACTTTATTGGTATATGGTTTGGTACGCCCCTAGGGCCCAAACGTGTATTTGTGCTATTACTGTTGACTACTGACTTGTAACTTAAGTACTTCGTACTCCAGCCTCATAAAGAGACTAGAGGGGTGTGTTTTATCTTAAATACATATATTTTAAATATTTACCTGGTGTGGTTGTCCTGTCATTTGGTCATTCAAGAGATTATAGACTGGTAAAACAAGCTGCTTTACATTCTTTCAAGACTTAGCCTGAAGGCTGCTCTCCATAGCTACCACTAGGATAGCTTTCAATAAAGGTTGTCTTTAACCTATCACCTTAAGGGATTGTTTGGACTGATACAAGGTGCCCACTATAACTAGTGGACAGCATATATCAGGCCAACTTCTCACATTGAGCTTTTTCAAGTAGGTGTATATGTCTGAGAGAAAACCTTTGGCACTATAGCAGGTGAGGAGCCATTTCTCAAAGTGGACAAGTGTCTGTCTGCTACCATGGTGACGTACTAGTGTTTTATTGCAGTGTAGTGCTAGTGCTCACTGGCTGATATGTTGTAACTAGATTGGGTGTGTGTGAAGTAAATGAGACCTGGGTGGTTGAAAAGAGCTCTGATTCTTTTGCAGTTTGGTCCTGCCATGGATGAATCCATGTGCCTTGCATGGTAGGGAGGATGCCTATGATGGGCGAGTATGGAGAGATGTGTGTAGACAGGTGCCTGGCAAGCTTAGCTGTCCCAGGCCCCAACTGTGGCCCGTGTAAATGGTGAGATATAGACAGAGATATAAACCTTAGGTGGGCAGTGTTTTTTGGGGAGCCAGGAGTTTTCCATATATGGACCCTAGAATTGCTTGATTGATGAAGCACCAATGTTTTCTGGTGAGGAGTCTGTTCCACTCCACCATGTTTCTCAGTTGTGCTGCCTGACAGTAGTGGGTTAGCTGGAGAATGCCCAGACCCACTTTGGCTACTGATAATTGGGCCTGTCTCCTAGTTATACTTGTCTTCATGCCATTACATATATAAATCTCAATCAGATGCTGCAATTTGCCTAGCAGCTGCTGGTGTGGCTGTAATGGAAGGGCATGCAATATATAAAGGATCATGGGGAGGAGAGTAATATTGTGTATAGTGTAGCCAGCAAGTTGGTGTAGTTGCATTCTGCTGTTTTCTCCATGGAGGGGCATATTTTAGGCCTAAATGTGAAACCCACTGAGTTGTGCATGGGAAGGGAAAGAAGCATTCTAGCTGGGCTCTTTCTCCCCATGTGACTCTGAAATTGAGGATTTGTGACTTCTATATGTTAAGTTTGAAACCGGATAATCTACTAATTACTTTGAGATCCGTAAGGAGTGACGACAAGGAGGTGTGGGAGTGAGTTGGAGCAGCCATAACAGTATCCACATGTAGTGTTATTTTGTGCTCTTGCTGTCAAATGGAGATGCCATTAATTTGAGGATGCAGTCATATCCCCTCTGACAGGGGATCCATGCATAGGATGAACAGAAGCGGTAATAGGGGGCATTCCTGTGTTTTGCACCTGGCTATGTCGAATGCTGGGAAGGTCAGCCTGTTAACTCTCACTCTAGCTCTGGGTTTGATGTAGCTGCACCATGCCCATTTCTGGAATCAGGCACCCAGGCCCGCCACGTTAAGCACTCATCGAAGGAAGAGCTAAGCATGTGATCAAATGCATTTTCTGTATCAAGAGATATAAGGAATGCAGGGGTCCAGGAGCGGTATTCTTTATCAATGAGGTGCAACAGCCTTTTGGTGTTGTTGGCACAGCTCCTCTCTGGTATAAAGCTGGCTTGGTCTCAATTCACAAGGCTTAAAACGGGCTGCAAGGGCACCCAAGAAAAGCAGGACGTCAACAATCAGCAAAGATTAGGGCCATTACCATGAGCACAGGGTTGGATCCTTCCCAGGCTTGGAATCACAGTGATGACTGCTTCCCTCATGGTAAGAGTGCCGGTGTCTCCAAAAGAGTTGTAAAAGTTGGAAAGGATGGGTGCCAGCTGGGTGGTGAAGATATTGTAGAAGACAGGAGTGAACCCATCTTGCCCTTACTCTTTCCTGAATGTAGTCGAGATATGGCCTAGAGGACTTCACTCTTCTGAATGTCCTTTTCAAGTATGAGCGTATCCTTCTCTGGCAAAAGGATGGTGTGCACTTTAGACAGGTAGGATGTGGCTTCAGCAGAGCTTAACATATCCACTGAGTACAACTCAGCCTAGAAAAGCTTGAATGCCTGTGCTATGTCTAGTTCATTATGTGAGTTCCACTCTGTCGGCCATTGAATCTACATTATTCTATTTCTGTGTGTGTTAAAGCCTCAGCTGGTGGGTGAGCAATCTCCCTGCCTTATTACCTCTGCCATAGTACTTCTGCTAAGTTTGGAAAAGAACATAATCTGTTTAGTCCGTATCTAATGCCTTAAGATGTTTTCTAGCTCACATTAATTGCCACTTCACCTTAAGGCAACCTGAGTGTTTGTGAGCCTCCTCTAGGTCTTTCACCTGGCTTTCTAGAGCAGGGCATTTGTCCTTCCTACTCTCATTAAATCTCGTAGAGATAGCTATCAGGGTTTCCCCTAAGGACTGCTTTTAGTGCGTCCCATAACAAGAACATAGAGGTATACGAGGGGTCATTTGTGCTGAGGAAGTTATGGATCACTTCTTTGTTCTCTTTTAAGATAGTGTCATAGGTTAGTTGTTTGGGGTAAAGGTGCACCATGCGATGAAATGTTGATAGCTCTGAGATGTTCAAAGAGATCGATATGGGAGAGTGATCGGAGAGTATTGCAACCCCTATTTCTACCTAATTATTGGTTGCCGCTAAACAAGAAGAAATCAGGAAATAGCCTATCTGGGCTAAGTCTGGTATGAGGCAGAGATGAAAGTGTAGTCCTTACTGGTGCAGTTGCGGGATTGCCACATATCAACCAGGCTTGTTTGCCTGAGCTATCGGAGGCCCTCTGCTGTGAAAGCACCAGTTTGTCCAGATCTTTGTGCAGAGCGATCAAGTAACATATCTTGGACTTGGCTGAAGTTGCCACTTTTGCTAGCATTGGGGGCAGAAGCCTCTATGACAAGAGCATTAAGGATAAATTGCTCTTGATGGTCATTGGGGAGTGACCAGTGGAAAGTTATAAGTGGGCATCAAGATTCTCAGACAAATGAGGCTTCCAGGTTGCTTTTGGAGAACCTAGCCTTGAAAGTTAGTGGTGAGCAGGATCGCTACTCCCCCCTTTTTGCTAGGCCTAGAATAAAAATATTGTCCGTTAAACCAGAGGGACTACATTCACTTCAATCCCCTTTAAGGCGATGGGTCTCCTATAGGAAGCAAATGTCGCAGTGTGAGTTTTGGCATGAGTGGGGGACCCACAACTGGATTCAGGAGAACCTGCGTCCTTGATACATGATCCATCAAACAGTCAGGATTAGGGGGGGGGGGCATTGAAGACCTGAGGGTGAACTAGAAATCAAACCACTCCCTCCATGGGAACCTTAAGAACTTGAAGCTTGGGGATCATGATGATGATGAATGAGTATTGATGAACATTAAGTGACGGATTAGTTCGCTGCTATCTCGTCGCTAGGGTGGATCAGGAGCTACTGGGCAATGTTGCCTATTGCTTGGGACTGGTTCCCCTGAAAATGAGGGGATATTGTCTTCCTGATCAGTCCTGAGGCATATATAGTCCACCAACTGTATCTCAGAATTGTTAGGAGGAGTCAGGGTGCAGGGGAGGCTCATGATTTTGAAGTTGCTAGGGTAGGGCTGAGCGCTTTCAGCAACTTTTATCTGCTGTGAGTTTATGTGCTATCCTCTTGCATGGGTGGCAATCTCTTCTACTGGCACTTGGGTGGGTCGGTGATGTACGAAGTGTATTAGGCTAGTCGCTCTCTGCCTGGGTGTCTTCCAGTCTTAGGATCGACCACTCTTCCTCCATAGTGTGGATTATGTCTGTTTCTTTGTTCCACACAAAGATTTAAAGAAAGAGGTCTACCCACTTGTATTTGACTTCTTTCTCATGTAAAAAAGTAGTGGTGGCTCTGAGGAAATGATGTCACTGAAGTGTGATGGGGATAATTCCTGATACAGCCACACTGTTATCCCATCAAACGTGATCAAGTTTTGGTCTCAAACGTCTGACCTCGTCCTCCTTATGTCAGAAGTGGTGAGCATATGTTAGGTTATCCTATGGCGTGCCAGGCGCATTCGATGGTTGCGGCCAGCTCCATGTGTGCGATCAAGACCATATCTTTTTTCAGCAAGATAGGGAAATATATTGCTGAAGAGGCATAGTTCTCCAAATTGCCAGAGTCTGCTTGGATGGGGATGCCTGTAATTGCAATGTTTGAACAACGGTATCTATTTTTGAGATCTCTAATTGGAGTTGTCGTTCCATGTTTCGGTCTTGTAGTTCACGTCTGTTGTTGTAAAGCTCCTCCTGCCTGGTGTTGCTGGTTTGCACCATGGCTCTCCATAAAGGATTAGGTGAATGGGGCCTCAGCCTCTGTTTGGTCAATGCCCATGTGTTGCATCCAAAGGGATGTCTTTGCGATGGGTGAGGTGGCCCAAGTATGTTCTGGCTCTTTAGCGGATGTCTTGGTAAACATGTCCTTCAATGTGGAATCTTTCTTGGACCGGAGTGCCAGCATGTTAATGTTGAGGGTCTGTGTCGGTCCGTGGCGTAGATGGCTCTGTGACATCCACTGCAGCTGCTCTTGTCTGTTGAATGGGGTTGTGGTAACGAGTAGATTTATGGGGGTCCGGTGAAGGAGCATGGTCCAAGCCATAGCCAATTGGCACCCTCAGTTCAGGAAAAAGTGGAGGTCTCAGTTCTCATGAGGGCACAGTGTAGATGGCCATCTGTGCTGTGTCTGTTGGATTCCAAGGGCACGTTTGCGTATTTTGTGCTTCAGGAGGTGCTGAGTTGTGTATTCTACTGTCTGGTGGAAAGGTTAGTAGCGACCTCTGAGACTGCTCGACCCCCCGGCACCAGTCCGTGCCTTGTGGCATCCACGTCAAAAGTTGTTCCCCTGTGATATTTCACTTCCTCCTGGTGTGTGTGTGTCCTCGACAGCTGTGGGAGTGAGGCAGAGAGATGATAGCATATGGATATGGGCCAGGCATTCACAATGGTAGGATGGAGTGGGTGCTACAAAGAAGTCACAGGAGAACCACTTCTATGAGGGCTTTAGCAAGTCCTATTCTGTATCCGGTGTAGGCTTCAGGGTGAGGTCAAGGTTCTGTGGGACCTGGTAGGTGCTTAGCGGAGGGGTCCCAAGCTAGCAGCCTTTACTATGGGCAACCCTACATCAGCGTGTTGGACTTTCTGTGCTTCCAGGCGATAGGACCCTCAAATACAGCCATAGTGGGCCATTCGCTGATCCACTTGGTGGTTGGAAGCTGCAGTGGCTTAGGGTAGTTGCAGGCAGGGGCGTCATGGTAACTATTTTACTGCCCCAGAGATCAGATCTGGGTGGGCCCATCTGACGGCAGACTACATGGCAGCCACCATCTTGAGCATTGATCTGCACTGCCCGGGGAAGAGGGCTATTGAGTTGAGCTCTCCTTCTTCTACGAGTTGTTCCCAGAAGGACGCCAGACATGGGACTGTGGTAGGCAGGCCAGAACCAGCAATTCCTGAAGAAGGGTGGCAGAACCTCATGGGGAAGCTCCTATTTAGGCACCATCTTGGACAAACACCTTTGTTTTTACTTTATAATTACTTTAGTATTGCCTTTGTGTTTAGAGCCTGAGGCAAAAGCAGGATGCTTCCTACCAGCTCTTTATGCACAGAGCACATTCTGGCTTTATCAGTACCTGCCTCCTGCCAATGCTGTTGTCAATTCCTTTTAAAGTGTCCTTTGTTTATGAAATGCTGGTATTTTACAGCATAACATATTGAAACTATTCTGTATAGAGTTGTTCTCTTTATGCTATGAAGACAGTACACAAACTGACAGAGCATGTTTATTCTGGACTCAATTTCACCAATGGCTCTTTAATAAACTTTGCCCGGAAAGAAAATCAGCCTTTATGTTTTTTTTTTAATTGCAGCACTTGCAACACATTTTAAATATATATTTCCTCTTTCCTTCTTTCTTTATTTTTTTGTTTCTTTCCTTCTTTCTCTGTTTCTTTCATTGTTTCCTTGCTTCCATTCCTGTTTTGTTTGTCATCTCCTTCTTTTTGCTTTCATTGTTGACTTTTCCTTCCTTCCTTCCTTCCTTCCTTCCTTCCTTCCTTCCTTCCTTCCTTCCTTCCTTCCTTCCTTCCTTCCTTCCTTCCTTCCTTCCTTCCTTCCTTCCTTCCTTCCTTCCTTCCTTCCTTCCTTCCTTCCTTCCTTCCTTCCTTCCTTCCTTCCTTCCTTCCTTCCTTCCTTCCTTCCTTCCTTCCTTCCTTCCTTCCTTCCTTCCTTCCTTCCTTCCTTCCTTCCTTCCTTCCTTCCTTCCTTTCTTCCTTCCTTCCTTTCTTTCCTTTTTTCTAATTTTCCTCTCTCCTTACATGGGTGTGAGTGAAATGTTTCCACCTCAGACGGCCTGAAGAAAGGATGCGTTCTCGCACCCCTCCTGTTCAACCTCTACACAGCCGACCATGGGACATTCTTGGAGCACAGCAGTGTGCTTCCTCAACAACTAGGTCACTCAAAATTGCACATTCTACAACACACTGACGACATCATCATAATGGACCATGCTAAATCTGGACTTCAATGTGCCCTATGCAGGCTTGACAAATACAACAAAGCCAACTCTCTTAAAATTAATCATGACAAGACAAAGGTCCTGATTTTTGGTTGTTGCAGTAAAAATAAACTTTCAACTCGGAGCATCGGGTCCGCCAAGATCAAAACTACACCCAAGTACAACTATCTGGGGGTATGGTTTAGCGAGTCTCCTAGACCATTAGTCCATCTAGTCACCCTGAAACAGAGAGTATGAGCTATAACACACAGCCTGACAAACCTTAACCGGACTCTGCTCAGTGCCTCAGCCATCCCTTCATTAAAGGTCTTAAAAGCCTCCCCCCCTACTCTACGGGCATCATGACTTCCCAGATCCGATTGAGGCCAGCCAAGACTTCGCCCAATGTATGACCTACAAACGAGTTCTTTATCTCCCCAAATCTTTACGCAAGGCAAGATTATGACTCGAGTTGGGCCTTCTGAGACATTCACTTACATGTGAGGCCGATACTCGGAAATTCTACATAAAGGTATTAAAAGCCCTAGATAACACCCTCAAAGCCCGCCTAAAAGAAATTTTCAAGCACCCCAGGAACCCATGGAACCAACAAATACAAAAGGCTATAAGCCTTCCACAAATTGAAGAAACAGCACTAAAATTTGACTCCATCTCCTACGCACCCTGGAAAAGGGTTATAAATAAGCAGGTGAGACAAATATGATATCAGCAGGACACTTGGTCCCTCAAAACTTCAGCTATTTTGTCTGTCTTGAATGATTCTTATCTACCAGGGATACCTCAACCATACCTCTCAGACAGCCTAAACCAATTGGTCCATAGGAATATCATGTATATGGGCCTCCTAGGCCTTCAAACCATTGACCTTAAACAATGAGCCCCAGTTGAAAAGGAGGGGGCCTGCAGACTATGCAACTATAAGACCGAATCATGGATCCACCTCTTGTGTGCTGCTGTCCCTCTCTTGATGCCTCCAGGAGATCTCTTCTGAAGCCACTCTATTTAAAAAGGGGCATCCATTCATGCCAGGAGGCACCAGAACTTTGTTTTTCTTGAACTGACACTCAAGCGCTAGTGAGATGTGGCAAATATGTGAGAAACCTTGAAGATCTATTATTCCCTCGCCCAGACCTTTCCAAATCGGCTACCACTGTTCAAAAATTGATAACTGATTATTTCAAGGTGTGCCATAGAGTTTCACCAACACACTACATCCTTTTAGATGGGGTTACCATTCTCTACACCCTGTATTTTTATTCTTTGCACCATCTGTCCATGGGGTTTGGGCTGCCACCAACTCTCACGCTGCTTAACTACTTTCTGCACTAATCTATTTCCGTTAAAGCTCACCTTGTACATCTCTGCAAGAAACCACTCTATGCTAGCTGCCTGCCTTTGGTCGAGCGGTTTAGTGACACACGGGGCAGACTGGCCAACTCAGAAGTAACGGCAGGCTGTCACAGTCTTTGGGTCCCCGACCAACAGCACTTTCTGTACACTGCCTAGGGATTCCAATCCTCACTGATTAGGAGCAGCGGCCTCGATCTGGCCCTACTCGATCCACAGCCTCGGCTTCGTACTTGGCATCTCCACCACAAACTTGCACTTGCCATTCTTTCTCCTGGGGGCTGACCCGACGTAGTCCAAACCTTGGCACCGACATTTTGAGAAAAAAAAGACAACCAATAGCTGCTGGTGGGTGTAGAGACAGAATATCAACGCCGAAATATTGAATTAAATGAATATCGAGTCAAGAATCTTGATGGTGTAAAGTATCAAGGTACTTTTTTTGCTGTTAGAAATATTGATTTTGTAAATATCATTGGCAAATATATAGGCGCCGATTCCAATCCCGCTCGGAAGGGCTCCCAATCCGGCCGGAAAAAGTATGAGACGTACGCGTGTTTTCCGTCCAACTCATACAGCTGTACTAGCGAGCAAGTATGATGCGAGCAACGCGAAATTCACCGACTGATTCGTTTCAGGGTCTGAACCGCTCCATATGTCTTGTACATAAGCAAACCATGCTGTGCAGTGGAGGCGATTTACGACCGAGCCAGTACGATGCACGAATCAGGCAGCCAGATTGAGTCAGAGCCTCCGACACGTAAATGCTTCGGGAAGCGGTCTTCGGTGGTCCGTGCCGGACCCCCTTCACCCGTAGTCTTACGAGTCGATCACAGGGGGGGGACTCATACAAATGCATGTAAGGTGCGGGTGGCACAGATGTGTCCCCACTACAGGGGGTGACTTTGTGCGCAACGTACCTTTTTAATCAATGGTAGTCTATGTACACGTCGTACAACAGGCTCCCATTGACTTCCATGCGCTTGTTCGCATCGTACTCGGGTGCTCGGAGCCCCGGAGCATGAATTGGTTGGAAAACCCTCCGGATCCGAGTCGGACGGAGCCTTTTCCCAGCGAGATCGGAATCAAAACCCCATAGTTGTAAATAATATCATTTTTGTTGTTGTTTTTGTTTAATGTTGTATTTTTAAAAATTTATTTGGTATTAGTTATTTTATATTTTTTAATTTATTTTTTAAGTTAAAATGTTTGTTTTTAATATTTTTTAATTAATTTTTAGGAACAGGATGTTGGGATTTTATAGGGGATAAGGGTAAGGAGTAATTTAAAAATATTTATCTCAATTTTTTAATATATTTTTCATTTAATGTAAAAATTTAGAGGCCGATTCCGATCTGGGTCAGAAGGGCACCGAATGCGATCCGGTCGGAAAAACTATGAGCTGTATGTGTGTTTTCCACCCGACTCGTACAGCTGTACGAGCGAGCCAGTACGATGCGAGCTACATGAAATTCACCGACCGAGTCGTATCCGGGTCCGAACCGCTCCGTACGTCTCGGTTGTAAGCTAACCGTGGCGTGCAATGGATGCGATTCATGGCCGAGCCAGTACGATGCACGCGTCTGACAGCCTGTGCGAGCCGCTTTTGTCCGGCTCGCAAAAGCTCCCGGAGTCGGACTTCGGGGGTCCGCGTCGGACCCCCCGACACCCACAGCCGTACGACACGCACACAGGGGGAGACCCATGGGTCTCCCTCACCCAGGCATGTACGCTGTGGATGGCACTGACGCGTACCCACTGTAGGGGGCGCACTTGTTCGAGATGTACCCGTTCAGTCAATGGGAGTGCATGTACGCGTCATACAACTGGTTCCCATTGACTTCTATGGGAGTCCGACCGAACCGAGTCCGACAGCATACGTGTGCATCGTACTCACTCGGTCGGACTGTAGGGGTCCAGCTCGGTCAGAAAACACTCCGGATCCGACTCGGTTGGAGTGCTTTCCGACCTGGATCGGAATCGACCCCTTAGTAGTGGGATGTTAGGTTTATAGGGGATAAGGGTGGGGAGAAAGTTGATTGACATGTTTTTTTTTTTTTTAAATATATAAATGATTTGTAAAAAACAAATGCGAATTTGAAAAATTGTTAACACTTTTAATTTTGAGGGGGTGTTAATATTTTGATGTACATTATGTAAATATTTTAGAATTATTTTTAAATGAGAAAAATTGAAAATAAATATGTGTTTAGTTTATTATTAAAAATTTAATGTAAAACGTAGTCTTTAATTTTATTTTTTTCTAATTATTTTTAGTTTAGAATTTTTAAATATTTAAATGTATTTGTAATTTAGAATTTAATATTTATATTTTTTATTTTTGTGAGAAGGGGTGTCTCAAAATGTAATTATAATTCTTAAAATGTTTATAATTTTTAATACTTTTTTATTGTTCATTTTATTCACATTTTTTGTGACAAATTTGTAAAACAATTGTGTAAAATATTTACTTGTGTTAAATAAATGTATTTTTTTTTACAATTATTTTTTGGGGTTTCAAATTATTTTTTATTTTTCTATATTTGTATTTGGTTTATGAAGTAGTATTTTTTGGGGAGAGTTAGGAATAGGAAGTTTTTTTGAGTTTATTACTCACACTTTCCATGAGTTTAGTTGGTTTTTGATTTGGAACAGTAATTTATCGAGGGTTTATTATTCAGCACTTTCCCTGAGTTTAGTTGGTTTTGGAGTTGATATAGTACATTTTTGGGGTTTATTATCCAGGCCTTTCCCTGAGTTTACTGTAATTGTTTGGTGTTTATGGTCCAGCACTTTCCTTGAGTTTAGTTGGTTTTGGAGTTGGAATAGTAATTTTTTGGGGTTTATTATCCTGCACTTTCCTTGAGTTTAGTTGGTTTTGGAATTGGAATAGAAATTTATTATGGTTTATTATCCAGCGCTTTCCCTGAGTTTAGTTGGTTTTGGAGTTGGAATAGTACTTTTGGGGTTTATTAACCTGCACTTTCCCTGAGTTTATTTGGTTTTGGAGTTGGAATAGCAATTTATTATGGTTTATTATCCAGCACTTCCCCTGAGTTTAGTTGGTTTTGGAGTTGGAATAGTACGTTTTTATGGTTCATTATCCAGCACTTTCCCTGAGTTTAGTTGTTTTTGGAGTTAGTAATAGTAATCTTTTGGAGTTTATTATCCAGCACTTTCCCTGAGTTTAGTTGGTTTTGGAGTTAGGAATAGAATTTTTTTATTGTTTATTGTGTATTTATTTTAGAGTGTATATGTACATTGAAATAAGAAAGGAGATGTATGTTAGTTTTTATTGTGAATATATTTATTTGCAAACATTTGTTTTTTTAGTTCACAATTACATTGTTTTCATTTGGTTTTGTTATACAATTTTCAACAATATTAAAAACATGAGTCAGAAAGTTTGATGCTATTCAGAAATTATTATAAAGTATATTATATTTTTAACATACATTAAGCATGTACATTTGTAAAATTAAAAATATATTTTTACATACATATTTTTAAGTATAGTCATGTAATAGTAAAGTATATGTAGTTTTAGTTCTTTAGTTATAAACAGTATTATTTTTTATTGTTTATCATTTGTTATGACAAAAAGTAAACATTTGTATACATTTCTTTTTACATTTTTTTAAATACATTTTATATAATTATATATTTTTTATAAAATTATAGATTATGGGGCCTATTAGGATGGTGAGCGGGAAACCACCCCGACCGCCATGGAATAGGAAATCAACCACCCGCCGGCACTGTGTCCAAATTAGGAACAAGCGCCCAAAAACAACGATCGCGGCGGAACGAGGCCAAGAAAAACTGCCCGTAGCGGGCAGAGATGGCCCAAACCCGTCCGCGGCGGTCGCATTCGCAGCGGAAAACAATCAAACCGCCGCCAGGACAGCGGAGACACCGCATGTTAAATTAGTATAACCCCGATGGCCCTGCGGTACGTTCTGCAGTTTCGGACCGCCACGGTCGCAAACAGTGATGAATGGGAGAGCCGGCGGAAGAGCTGCAGCATAGCCACCACTGCGGACGCTCCGTGACAAATATGGCGGCCGAAAGAAAAACCCACAACAAGGCCACAAAGTGCACACAGCAAACTAGCTATGCACCCAAAAACACAGAACACACCCCAATGACACAACCACATGGCAAATACAAAAATACAAATCCCAGGAAAACCCACAAAACACACCTGACAGCAAAACCCCATTTGGACACACCCACATAGCTGAGTATAAAACCAGCCCCTTCCCTGACCACACTGCTTTGCCTCATTCCAAGACTGAAGGCCACAAACCCTGACAACAAAGGATAGGCAAAGCAACACACCATAACTACTCACAGCACCACCACCACTTCCACACCTGTACCTCTAACCCCCTGCACATCACACACCATACACATCACCCCCACCCCAACTACTCACACCCCTGCACCCATAACCCCTTTGCACATCACACACCATGGCAACAGATAAAATGCCAAAATTCACAGAGAATGAGTTGAAGGTTATGGTAGATGAGATAGTTAGAGTGGAACAACAACTGTTTGGTAGCCTGGTCCAACAGACACCATTAGCCACAAGAGCACCAATGTGGGCAAGGATAGTTGATAAGGTCAATGCAGTAGTGGCCAACCAACGCTCAAAAAATGAAATCATGGGCAGTGGCATGACCTGAAGAGGGTGGTCAAACAGAAGAGGAGCAAGAACTGTGAGCTGGCTCAGAGGACTGGCAGTGGCCCTCCCATCCCACCAAAAACATTCAATGCATGGGAGGAGAAGGTGCTTACCATACTGCATCCAGAGAGTCTCACAGGAGTAGCCGGGGGAGTGGAGGCTGGTAAGTACAAACAAATGACCACCACCACACTGCTATGCACTGTCTTGCACAACTACAAAGCTACACCTCCTAGGCCCAAGTACATTCATCTGCACCACACATTCCCCAACACATGTCTCACAGATCCAACATTCACTCCCTCACATCCACCCCAAACATAGCTAGCAACATTACCATTGGGGCAAGTGCACAGGCAGCCAGCACAACAACTCCCACCAGGCCCCCTTGTCCCACAGCTCATCAAGATGGAACACTCCACACCCAAAAGCAGTTGAAAGCCATTGGCTCACCACAAACAAACCAACAGGTAGGTAGCCATCTTGCCACAGAGGCTGTTTGTGGGTGGGAGGCCTGCACTACAACTCCCACCATGCCCCATGTCCCACCCCTGAGCAGGATGTAGCACTCCACACCACCCAGAAGCATTTGGAAGCCATTGTCCCACTACAAACAAACTAACAAGTAGGTAGCCATCTTGCCATGGAGGCTGTTTGGGGTTGGGAGGCCTGCACTACAACTCCTACCATGCTCCCTGTCCTACCCCTGAGCAGGATGTAGCACTCCAAACCACCCAGAAGCATTTGGAAGCCAATGTCTCACTAAAACAAACTAACAGGTGGGTAGCCATCTTGCCATGGAGGCTGTTTGGGGGTGGGAGGCCTGCACTACAACTCCCACCATGCACCCTTGTCACCCAGCTCATCAAGATGGAGCACTCCCACCCAGATGCATGTGGCAGCCATGCTATCACTACAAACAAACTAATGGGTAGGTAGCCAGTTACCAAAGTAGTATCGTTTGGGGGTGGGAGTCCTGCACTACTACTCGAACCATGCACCCTGTCCCACACCTGAGGAAGATAGAGCACCACTCCCATCCAAAAGCTTGTGGCAGCCACTGCATTGTTGACCGTCATCTAACAGGTAGGTAGCCATCTTCACAGGGAGGTCTTGGGGGGGGGGGCTGCACTACAACTCCCACCAGGCAACGCTGTCCCAACACAAGCAGGATGGAGCAGTCCACACCCAGAAGCAGTCCCAAGCCATTGGCTCACTACAAACAAACTAACAGGTAGGCAGACATCTTCCCTGGGAGGTCTGTTTGAGGGTGGGATGCCTGTACAACAACTCACCCCAAGGCCCCTTCGTCCCCTAGACCATCAAGATGGAGCATCCCCTGCCACCCAGATGCATGTGTCAGCCATTGTATCACTACAAACAAACTAACAGGTAGGTAAACATATCATGCTTGCTTGTCACACCCCTGAGCAGGATGCAAGCCTCCACCACACACACACACACACACACACACACACACACGCATACACACACACACACGCACACACACACACACACACACACACAGATGTGTCAAGTCAAAGCCAAATAGGAAAACATAACATGTGAGAATATATCACATTCAAACCCTCATGCCCCACACAACACCCTAACCCATTTGACATGCAGCCGAATGTAAAAATAGCTTTTCAAATTAAAATGGTTACATAAACTTGGTCCAGTCTCGGAACAAGTTCAGATTTTTTTTTATCAACTTTAGCAATAGCACAAAAATTCATTTGGGCACTCTTTTAATGGCCAATATTAACAGACAGCCTTAGGACAACATTCAGAAATGACTACACATCTTTCTGATACTAGCTATTGGTGCTAATATTTTAAAAAAGGTATCACAGCTTGAGTCCATCTATTGGTCCTGTGGCAAATTTCCAACTATACTTATTCTATGGTTCTTTAGAAAGTGTGCTCAACAATGCACAGTAGGCTACAGAATCCATCACAACACAAACTACTGTTCAAGCAGGCACAACAATAAAACTAAAGGTTAAATATATTATGGTTGGTTTGAAACTTCCACATACCTTTAAGATTTTGTCACTTATCACACCACTTGGGGCTGTGCCAAGAGAAACAAATACTGGTAGAGCCAATAGGTCTGGCTTTACTGTAGCAGTACATGTTAACAGAGGCATTCAAATGTTTTATGCACGTGTTGCATGGACAAATGCTGAGTACTACAGTTAGGCTACCCTACTAATTTTGGGTGGCAAGAATTTTTTTAGTGTGGGTATGGGTTTTTGACTGGTAAGGGATTTTTGAGGGATTAGGATGAGTATGGTTTTTTGAATGGTAATGGATATTTTAGGGTTTAGGTTTTTTGGGTGGCAGGGGTATTCTTATCATTTAGGATGTGTGTGGGACTTTTGTTGGCAATTAATTTTGTAGGGTTTAGGGTGTGTATTGGTTTTTGGGTGGCAAGAGAATTTTTGAGGTTTAGGGTGGGTGTGGATTTTTGAGGGGCAAGGAAAATTTTATGGTTTAGGGTGTGTATGGGTTTTCTGGTGATAAGCAAGTTTTAGGGTGGTTGTAGGTTTTTGTTTGTGAGGTTTGTCTTAGGGTTTCGGGTGGGTATGTGTTTTTGGGTGGCAGGGGAATTTCTGGGATTAAGGTTGGGCATGAATATTTGTAGGTAAAGTATTTTTAGGGTTTAGGCTGAGTATAGGTTTTTTTTTAGGTGAAAAGGACTTTTAGGGTTTAGGGTGGATATGGGTTTTTTGGCAGCACAGGAATTGTTAGGGTTTAGGGTGGGTATACGTTTTTGGGTGGCAAGGGAACTTTGTAGGTTTAGGGTGGGTATGGGTTTTTGGGTGGTAAGGGATTTTTTTAGGTTTTAGGCTGCTATGGGTCTTCAGGGGATATGGGCTTTGTTAGGTTTCAGGGTTCGTATGGGTTTTTGGGTGGTCGGGGAATTTTTAGGGTTTACGGCGGGTATGGGTTTTTGGGTGGCAAGATAATTTTGAAGGTTTAGAGTGGGTGTGGGTTTTGGGGGGGGCAAGGGAAATTTTATGGTTTAGCTTGGGTATGGGTTTTTTGGTGAGAAGGAATTTTTAGGGTTTAGGGTGGATGTGGGTTTTAGGGCTGTGAGGTTTGTCTTAGGTTTTAGGGTGGGTATGGGTTTTGGGTGGCAAGGGAACCTTTAGGGTTTAGGGTGGGTATTGGTTTTTGGGTGGTAATGAATCTTTTAGGGCTTAGTGGTTGTATAAGTTTTTGGTTGGTAAGGAAGATTTTTAGGGTGGGTATTGGTTTTAGAGTGGCAAGGGAATTTTTAGGGTTTAGGGTGAGTATGAGTTTTTGAATGGTTAGGGAGTTTTTGAGGGTTTAGGATGGATATTCGTTTTTGGGTGGCAGTTGAGTTTTTAGGGTTTAGTGTTTGTGTGGGTATTTGGGTGACAAGTCTATGTACAGATTGTGTGTGATGTCAGTCATGTCCATGTCCCACAAAGATAGTGTCTGATGATAGTGATGTACGGGTCCCCAAAGAGATTGTGAGCAATGATAGCAATGCACAAGACCCCACAGAAATTGTGTGTTAGTACATTCATGTTCAAGTTCATAGAGATAGTGTGTGGTGATAATAATCATGTTGCAGTCACTAGAGATAGTGTTTGATGACAGTGATGCCCAGGTCCCCGCAGAGATAGTGTGTGATTATAGCCATGATCAAGTCTCTGTAGAGGTCATGTGTTATGTCAGTCATGTCCATGTCCCACAGAGATAGTGTGTGATGATCGTGATGCCAAGGCACCCCAAAGATAGTATGGGGTGATAAATACCCCACAGAGATACTATGTGAGTATAATTATATTCAAATACCCTCAGAGATAGTGTGTGATGATAATCATTTAGAAGTCACTCGAGATGGTATGTTATGATAGTGATGCCTTAGTCCATACGAAGATAGTGTGTGAATATAATCATGTTCAAGTTCCCACAGAGATAGTGTGAGGTTACAGTCATTATCAAGTCTATGTAGAGATCATGTGTTATGTCAGTCATGTACATGTCCCACAGAGATAGTGTGTGATGATAGTGATGCCAAGGCACCACAAAGATAACATGGGATGATATCAATACTAAGTCTCCACAGAGACACTATGTGATTATAATTATATTCAAGTACCCACAGAGATAGTGTGTGATGATAATCATTTAGAAGTCACTAGAGATGGTATGTTATGATAGTGATGCCTTAGTCCCCACGGAGATAGTGTGTGAATATAATCATGTTCAAGTTCCCACAGAGATAGTTTTAGGTTACAGTCATGATCAAGTGTCCTTAGAGATAGTGTGCAATACGAGTCATGTATATGTTCTACAGAGATAGCATCTGATGATAGTGATGCCGGGTCCCCATAGAGATAGTGTGTGAATATAATGTTTTCAAGTCCAAAGGTAATGCCTTTATATTGGCATGTTCAAGCCTCCACATAGATAATGTGTGAATAAAAGGATATTCAAATCCCACATAAACTGTGTGTGAAGGTAATCATATTCAAATCCCCAGAGTGATAGTGTGTAAAGATAATGGTATAGCCCCCATATATTGGTTAAAGAAAGTAATGTCCAAGTCCAAATAGAGACAGTGTGTGGTTGTTGGGATTTTTGAGGCTCCACATAGAGGGAGTGTGTGATTAAAGTGATGTTCATGTCCCCATAGGGATAGTGTATGATTATAGTGATGTTCATGTTTCCACAAATATGTGTCATTAAAGTGATGTTCATGTTTCCATAAATATAGTGTGAGATTTTAGTGATGTTCAAGTCCCCACAAAGATAGTGTACAATTATAGTGATGTTCAAGCCCCCGCAAAGATAGTGTGTGACAATACTGATTTTTAAGTCCCCACAGAGATAGTGTGTGATAATTGGAATGTTTAACTCCTCACAAAGATAGTATGTGAATATATGATATTTAAGTCCAAAGAAAACGTCTTTAATGTGGAATATTTCCACACATATAGTGTGTGATTATAGCGTTGATCAAGTTCCCACAAAGATAGTGTGAGTATAGTGATGCTCAAGGTGCCACAAGGATAGTGTGTGATTATATTGATGTACAAGTTCCCACAAAATTAGTGTGTGATTTTAATGGTGTTCAAATCGATACAAAGATTGTGTGAGATTAAAGTGATTTTCAAGTCCCCACAAAGATAGCGTGTGATTAAAGTATTTTTCAAGTCCTCAGGGAGATAGTGTGTGACTATTGGACTATTCAGCTCCCTACAGACAGTGTGTAAACAATGATTTTCAAGTCCAAAGGTAATATCTTCGCATTGGCATGTTCAAGCCTCCACATAGATAGTGTGTGATTATAAGGATATTCAAGTCTCACAATGATAGAGTGTAAAGGTAATCATGCTCAAATCACCAGAGCGATAGTGTGTCAAGATAATGGTATAGCCCCAAACATTGCTTAAAGATAGTGATGTTCAAGTCCAAATAGAGACAGTGTGTGGTTGTTGGCATTCTTGAGCCTCCACATAGTGATTACTGTGGTGTGCAAGTCCCACAGATATAGTTTGTGATTTTAGGGATGTTCAACTCCTACTAGGAGAACGTGTAAAGATAATGCTCTCTAAATCCCCAAAGAGATCGCGTATGAAGTTAGGAATGTTCAAGTCCCCACAGTGATAGTGTATGAAGGTCAATATGTTTAGGTCACCACAAAGGTAAAGACAGTTCCCACTCCACCATTTAAATCCTTTTGTTTGCCAATCTCTTATGGAGTCTCATAAGGCTCTGCTCTAAGTCTTGTCTTATTTAACTTTTATGTGGCCCCACCGGCAAAATTAATTTGCTCTTTTGTCATTACCTGGATGATTTATGCAGACGACACATAATTTGGTTCATCTTGATTTAGAAGTAACACCTCAAACAATCGTCATATCTTGCCTTACTGTAATAGTTTACTGGATGCAATCCAATTCTCTTAAAATCAATACTGGCAAGGTGGATAATCTATTATTATTGGCAATTTGCCACATATTTGGAAGTCAAAATGATGGCCTGGTGACCTTGCTCCAGCTCCTTGTCCAGTGACCACTGTTCAAAATGTAGGAGCCTGTTTTCTTCACAGCCCGCTGTCCTGTGTGGCACCTGGGAGCCTGCTTGACCTCCTGGCCTCGACTCCTGCATCCAGACCGGATCGGCTCTCTGATCCTCCCTGCTACCTTCTGACCGGCCACTAGGCAACTGGCCGTATGCCATTATCCTGGCTTACAATGCTAGCGTGTCTCAGGCCTCCCCCCAACCACCCCCCAGGCTACTTAATGCTCGCCACTGCGCAGCATTAGTGAGCCTTATTTCTACAACTCCGCTCTACTGCGTGACACCTGGGAGCCTGCTTGAACTCCCTGCCTCGACTCCTGCATCCAATCGGGATCGGCTCTCCGATTCTCGCTGCCCCTGCCACTTCCCAACTGGTTGCTAGGCAACCAGTTGGACACAATTTTCCTTGCCTACAACGCTAGTGGGTCACAGGCCTCGACCCACAGTCCCGCCCACCGCCCCGCCCAAACACCCAGGCTACTTAAAACTGGCCGCTGTGCGGCATTAGTGGACCTGTGTTTTTACAACACCGCTCTCCTGCGTGACACCTAGGACCTTGCCTGAACTCTCTGCCTCGACTCCTGAATCCAGACCAGACCAGCTCTTTGATCCTTGCTGCCCCTGCCACCTAGCGAACTAGGCAACCGGTCTGACGCCATTTTCCCAGCCTACTATGCTTGCGCATCGTAGGCCACGCCCCACAGTCGCACCCGCGCAGGCTACTTAATGCTAGCAGCTGCACGGCCGCTGCTGCTGGCGGCACACCGAAGGAATGCAAAAGGTAAGCCCATCTGCGCCCGCCCATGCTTGTCTGTAACCCAACCGCGCCCGGCATCAGAACCCTTCACCCTTCAACCATCCACCGATACTCCTGCGCCGCTCTCCAAGGAATGGAACCGGGTTGCTGCAGCACTCTCTGCTGCACCCGCTCACCCACAGACACCAAAGGAGCATTCGACTTCCACGCCACAGAGCCACGGGCTCCCACAAATACCACCTACTACTAGCCCGAACTTCAATGCATGCTCCTCAACGTCCACTCCCTAACCAAACATTCCATCGAACTCTGGGACACCATCACCACCAACAGCCCCGACGTAGTGTTCCTCACTGAGACCTGGCTCAAGGATTTCTCGGCCCCCAACATAGCCACCGCCACGCCAACTGGCTACAAACTGACCCACAGGGACCGGCCAGTCAGACCCGGGGGAGAAATTGCCATCATCCACAAGAACACCATCAAGCTCACCACCTGCAATGACCCCCCCACCCCCGACATGGAACACCCTAACTTCCACCTCCAAGCCAACCCCCACGCAACCATCAGAGGTACCCTCGCCTACAGGCCACCATGACCCGACCCCCCCCTTCTCCAACTCCATCACAGAAATCATTGCCCCCCTCGCCTTAAAATCCAGACATTACCTCTTCCTCGGCAACCGCAACTTCCACCTTGAAGACCCCTCAGACACCAACTCAGCCATGGATAGCCTCGGCCTCAAACAGATCAACACCAGCCCCACGCACACTGTCGGCCACAACCTTGACCCCATCTTCACATCCAGCGACAAAATCAGATACAGCCACACAACTCAGCTAACCTGGATGGACCACAGCATCGTCCATTTCACTATCGCTCTCAACCGACAGGCCACCATCAACCCACCCCACACTGCCCGCTGCAGCTAGAACACCATTACCGAACCTCAATGGATGTCCACCCTTAACACCACCACCCTCCACACATCTGACGACATCAATCAAGCCACCCCCCACCTAATGGATTACCACTAGCACTGACTCCATCGCTCCCATCAAAACCCTCAGTAACAAAAGAACCAACAAGCACGCCAACTGGTTCAACCCCGAACTCAAAGCAGAAAATCACAAATGCAAACCTCCAGAGAGATGCTGGTGAACCAGCAAAGACCCAGGCGGCCGCACAGCTTGCAAGACTGCCCTCAAATCCTCCAGAGAAGTAAAGAAAGTCGCACTTGCCACCCGCCTCCAGGACAGCAACTGCACCAAATAACTATTCCACATTGTCAGAGAATTCTCTTCCCCAGACGCTGTTGAAAACACTATCTAGCCTTCCCAGTCTCTCTGCTACTCACTCATCAACTTCTTTCACACCAAGATTGCCAACATCTACAAGAACTTTGAACTCCAACCGCTGCAGCTGGACCTCCTCGCTCTTCCCACCATCCACCCACCATACCTCCTGACCGACAGGACACCGCTCTGCACCAAAACCACAACCTTCATCATGTCCTCCATCCATTCGAGAGCCCCAACAAGCCATTACCCGCACCACACCTTCAACCTCGGACACAAAGTAATAGGACCACTCCTCACCAGCATCAACTCAGCAATCAGTTTTGCCACCTTCCCAGCATCCTCGAAGCAAGCCAAAGTCACAACCACTTCTGAAGAAGCCCACAGCGGACTCATCAGACCACAAGGACTACCTCCCCATCTCGCTCTTCCCCTTCCCGGACAAGGTTCTGGAGAAAGCCGTTAACCGCCAATTCCCAAAAGACATACTAATTTTACCTGATGTGGGATAAGCCCTGGCTAGTGCACAACTTGCTATATGTGTACCTAGCTATGGAAAATATGGCTCATCCCAAAAGCCATTGCTATTGTCAGGCTATGTAAATAGGATTTCTTATTAAATGGGGAAAAGAACAGATCCAATAAACAATGGTCTATATCCATCAAGCCATTACAGGAAGCCCCTCCGGATAGTTCTGTGGCCTCGGAAGAGTCATCGTAACTGGGAACAATATTTTCACCGATTAGCAAAATCACCTTGATGACATGGGACAAAGCGTGTTTAAAAGGGACCTACCACCTTTACCTTGTCATTTACTTCCATTGACCACTACTCAGATTTCACCTCCTACTTGAAGAGTGACAAATCTTTGGCAAGAGACAGAACGGATTTAGAAAATGCCAGATTTGTGCAAGAATAAAGCAGTTAAGCACTTCAAGGAAGTTATGGTTACGCTTGATCTTCCAGAATCTGAGAGATACTGCTATTGCTAGGTACAGCAGTGGGAGTGCAGCACAGCAATTAAAGTTAAGATATAGCTCTGTCATCCGCTCTCCCTTGCGTGAATATATGGTGTTACAACGCAAACAATTACAACGCATGCCTTTACAATGCAGTTTTTACATCGCAACTACCAATACAATGCATGATTTTGCAACGCATGACAGTACAACGCATTTATAGAAACTACCATTACAATGCATAACATTACAACACATGCCACTACAACGCATATCATTATAATGCATAATACTTTTGGGATAACAGTGGGGTAAGTGTTGGATAATGTAGGGGTAAAAATTACTATTCCAACTCCAGTGAGTGCAACAGTAGGCTAAGTGTTGGATAGTGTAGGGGTAAAAATGTTATCCCCATGTACCCCAAAACCCATTCCCACCCTAAAACTAAAAAATACCCATTTTTCACCTTATAATGCGTTGTAATGGCGTGCTTTGTAATGGCATGCGTTATAGTGGCATGCGTTGTAAAGGCAGTTGTGTTGTAATGACTGCGTTGTAAAGGTAGTGCGTTATAATTACTGCGTTGTAATGGTTGTTTCCCCCCTTGCGCTGGCCCACTTGTTTTTAACATGTGCCAGTGCTCATCTTTCCACTTTAGTTTCTATACAGTATGGGTCCTTTTTATCAAGGGTTTGCATCACATTTGCATTACGCACCATGGTGGATGTGAGACTCAAACCCTAAAATCCGATGTATCAAGCCACACAGGGCCACTTTGCCTTGTGCAGCAACTCTACCATCACTGGTAGACCTGGGAATGTGGCAAAAAGATACGCCTTCTTAGGAGAGGCGTAACAAGAAGAAATGTTTTTTTTCTCCTCGTTACTCCCTTTTTAGGTCTCGGCTACGAAGGCTGCGCTTGCGCAGTCGAGCTCCGAGATTTAATGACTTGGAGAAGAGGGGCTTGAACCCGCCCCTGTTCTCCCCTGTTCTCCATTGGCTGGCCTCTTGAATGCTGGCCAGCCATTGGAGAAGAGGTCAGTCATTCAGATTAGGCCCCGTCCTTTTCGGATCGGGGGCGTGTTTTTTGCAAGAAGTCTCATTCTCTCCTCCAGCCAATGACTGGAGGAGAGAAAAGACAAACACGCCCCCGAATCCGAAAATGCCGATGCCTTTCTCCGAGGCATTTCTGCTCTGCCTCGGAGAAAGGCGGTGGTGTTTTCCGGTGCCCTCGGAACCTACAGTCTCCCTGGAGTGGCTGATTTCTGTTTAGAGGCACCAATACTGGTATTAGTGATAATATCGCCTTCTATAATGGGGCCCGCTCCCTACTCCTTACCAGGGTCATCAGGGGTTCTTTGGTGTTATCTCCTGGCTGCCGATGTTCAGAGAATATGCTGTCTTGTGGCTCTCCCAGGCCAGCTTGTCTCGAGGATGAGCACAAACTGATCCTGCTCCCCAGGAAGTCGATTCTCGCAGCAGCCCGGCGGCCCCAGCTGAGCCGCACTGCAGCCTCCGCCCACACTCCCAGTGTTCTCAGCCCCGTTGTTACTGTCTGCCGCATTAATCCAGAGTGGTGCCACCACGATGAAGGTAACCATGCTTTTCAGGACCCCCCCCCCCCCACTATCCGCCGCACTCAGCACAGCCCCGGAGAGACCTCACCCTATTTTCGGCATGATTGAGAGCACAGGTAAGCGAAAAAGACTTGCCGCTGCCGTCAGCCTAGGAGAGTTTGCGACCGGAGCTAACTAGCAGCCTTGCCTTACGGACCTCAGTATGCTTCTGAGCCTCTGAGTGTATCCTGGTGGCTTCGTGGCCCATAAGCGTCATCTTCTCTGAAATACCTGGCGAGTTTCAGTGCTCTCCTTGTCTGTATATCTTTCAATTTGTACTTCCAGTATTTTCATATATGCTAATTTATGCTACTCGTTCTTTAATGGCATTCAGCCCTGACTTCGCATTACAACACCATCCATTATAGGAATGCAGAGCGACTCTCCCCTACTTCCATACCCTTCTTTCTCATTTATGGAATGACCCAGATGGTTAGCTTCTACGTTTCAGGAATTCTGAACAAGCATTTACAATGCAACGGTCTCGGCATTGTTAAAGTTAGAGCTATTGGCATTGCTCATGACAATGCCGTTTCTTTAAATGTTTTAAAAACAAAAACATAAACAAAAATAATGTCATGAGCAATGCCAATAGCTCTAACTTTAACAATGCCGAGACCGTTGCATTGTAAATGCTTGTTCTCTGTGTGCTGCATTTTGCAGCACACATAGAAAGAAGAAAATGCCTCTCTGGATTGTTGCTGTGCAGGAAAGTGTACCTTCCTGCAAAACAAAATCCTGCATGCAACACAGGCATCCTTATTGTAATAAATATGGTGCATTCTTGCCCTTTCCCAGTAACAAAGTGCAGCAAGGTGCCACTAAATCTCTAAATCAATGCAGCAGCTGGTATGTTTGGTTAATGAACCCTTTTTCACATTACAAATGCCGGACCACACAGGGCTGGCTTTCTCGCTGGTGGTGCCAGTGCGAAAGTCTTTTTTGACCCCCTCCCCATGACCTCCATGCAGGGCCGGACTGGCCGTAGCGGGCACCGGGCAATCCCCCCGGTGCGCGGCATGGGTGGGGGCCGGTTTTGGGCCGGTTTTGGTTCCCAGTCCGGCCCGGCCTCTGTGTTCACAGATCTCCTTACTACCTCCCTCACAGTGCCCCTCACATCTCCATAGTCCATCTTCCACATACATGTTTGTTTTATAGCACTGCTCATATCAGAGTAGGGTTTTTTCAGAGCACTTTACATCACACACACATTCTACTGGGACAGTTAATGATACTTGTAAATCAGTCTATAGAAAATGTTACATAAGGCAATGAGGATTAAAAGGTGTAGCAATCACATCATCCATACTATTGCGCAGTATACATTAAGAATGTTTGGCATAGAGAAGCACAGCATTTAAAATGTACCACAGTGTTTAGGGTTGGCTTCACTAATAAGAATATATTTCTATCCAAACGAACCCTTTTTTTGCAATATTAGGATAATAAAAGACGGGGGAAAATGCATAAAATTCTAACTTATACCATGCACTTTGCATGCAACTCTTTAATGACAGTTCATGGGTAACTATGGTAGGATTATAATTAATGAACTACAAGTAACAAAAGGATCTCTGTGACAAAAGCAGTAACCCACTGAGCTATACACAGAAAAGGCAGTTCTGTGATCTGCATGGTACGTGTTCTTTGCAGCAGGCATATTAACCTGCTGCATTACTTTATGATGAGCCAAAGCTGTCACTTGAAAAAACTGCAATCTCTCTCTCCAGCAGGAACATTAATCATCAAAGAGATCCTGAAATGTTTATTTTTAGCTGAAAACCTCTGGACACACAAGAAACTCTGCAGCAGGTGCTTTTAAACCCAACAGCGATTTCTAAATTCAGTACCGCCTAAGGTCAGCGTCCCATGCAGCTGCACCGGTTGCATCACCCTAAAAGCCGGCCTTGAGAGCACATGTATAATAGTGAAAAAAATGTTAGGACTGGGACATTTACTATCATTGGACAAGGGACAGAGACCCCTGCGAAATTGCACTGCTCTCCAGGTGTTTTCCCTAACTGCTTCTATTTCTACAGCAGTTCCTGCCCTGCCTGCATTTTTTCTGTATACCCCTCTCCCCTTGTTAGTTCCTGTAGTTCTATCTCCTTCAGAAGCTCTTGCTTTTCCTACCTTTCTTCCCACCTATTTGCTAGCCAGTACTGATCTCTGCATGGTTCCTTTGGACGTCTCTTACATCTGCAGTTGCTATTTTCTTTAAATTTAAAATGTGGGCGTGCCTTTCTCAGCAAATCCTGTTTTCATTGTCTGCACTTTCACCTCTCCTCTGTGACAGCCCTGATTTTCTTCCTACTCCCTCTTCCTCTCATCTCTTCCTCGCCATATACTTTTTTGTACGATTCTCTTTTCCTCCTTGTCTCCATTCGTTTTCTCTCTTTCATCCCCATTTGCCTTTGTATGTCACCAATTTATTTTCGCCACTCTTTTGTTCAGTTAGAGAAATGTTTTTCCGAAATGACAGGGTAGTCTATTGTTGCATTTGTTCTCCCACAAAGCTAATCATTATTTACCTGGAGAAGAACAACTTGTTAAAAAAAAATTAAAAGAACTGCAAATATCTACCAACATTCCGCCTTCAAACGTTTCTCATATGCATCCTTTTCACATAGCACAAACTCTGCCCCTTGCCAACCCGGGAACGCTTTTATTTAGAATGCGATAATTACCAGAATATTTTGTAGGCACACACGTTAAATTTTGTATGCCTCTTGCAAATGTTTTATTTTGTTTTTGTAACCATCATTTCGTAGTGAGCTTGATGCGATGATCAAGTGAGAATCTCTGGGTGTTGGGCCCCATGCTTGCTGTTGTCAGGGCAAACATTGAGAAGTATGCCATGCCGCTTCTCTGTAGACTTTTAGCAAGGTGTGCTCTGTTGCAACAGGGCCCAACCCCCCACAGGAAGCGTTTCCCGTCTTTCACCGTCTCTGGGGTTTTCAGGGACTAGTCTCTTGTCATGTTAATTCACCTTTTGAGATGCTCAATCGCGCATTTGCACTTCTGTGAGTGGCCATCCTGAAGTTCTGCTCCGAATCCTGTTTTCCGTTTCCTTTCGTTCAGTAGCAATTGTGCTAATAGATAGTTTGGAGGTTCTTGTAAACATTTCTCTGTTTAGGGAATAGAACATATATTGTAGCGTGAAATGAAATTTAGTGTTTAATTTATCTATTTTGTAGTGGATTTAATAGGCCACATTTAAATTCCTATCTTTCCCAATTAAAAATGTAAAAAATCAAGCGTGTCTGGAAAAAATGCATTATGTAAGTTTGTCTCAGACAATATTATTGATGTTAAGTGCACTATAAAAATTGAGCATATATGTTATGAGCAATAGGCAGCAATTTCAATTTAGCCCACTTTGCCCATGCCTCACAATTAATCTGATTTGGAGACGAGCAGGGAGGTTACAGAACGAGCGGGACAATAGCATGGCAGTACATATAGAACTAAACAAGCATTGGCATAGCCAATAGGTCTCGCCTTTGGAACCTTATAAGTGTTTAGCCATGCAACAGTTAATGTTCCTGCACCAAGGATATTGTGCTGCATAACTAAATATTTATAAAGTTCCCAAAGCGAGACCTATTGGCTATGCCAATGCTTGTTTCCTCTTGCTTGGCTGTTGTGAATAAATAGCAAGAAAAGATAGCCTAATACTCTGCTCCGAGTCTTTAGTAAAATCCAGCCTTTCTGACACCAAGTCTAGGACAATCTCAATTACAGCTAATGAGCTCAAAGTTTACACTCCAGAATGACGCAATTTATTTCAAGACAAAATGTCACATATGGCCGGGTACCTACTGCTTCCCGCCTGCTGTCTTAATTTTTGACACAGACTTTTAGTTTTGTATACAGTTAGTACCTACTATGCAGAACCTAAGAAGCCACTACATCCCACACTAATCGTCGCTATATACTCACTCCATGGTACAGTAAAATGCATACTGTGGTACATCCCTTTTAGCAGTTAATTCATGCATCACTGATATAAACATCTAAACACGCTAAACCTTATTATACAAAAAGATTCTGTTAACTGCTGCAGCTTATATTTTCTGGCGTTGACCGACAGCAAGATATGTGGCCATGACTTTCAGCTGTTTAACGCAAAACAAAACAGTCGTACAAAACATGCAGCTCACCCGCTTGCAAACCCTGCTCCTTTCTGGTCACATATAAAGGTGCATTTGTGGGTTGCGAATACTTGTAATTATGTAACATTTCAGTCAAATTTCGCAAAATGCAAAAACAGAATTCAAATGCTGTATTTTAGCACAGAATGAGTACTTGCAGCCCAAAAAAGGCAAGCGCTGCAAACTGCAACCCTTCATGTTGTGATTCTTCACATTTGTTCTTTTGCGTTGGATTTGCCGTGAATGTCGCGTAATTATGAGGCATGGTGTAATAAAATCATTTTGGGAATTTCATGTAACAAGTGTAACGTGAAATTACTGAAATTACACCAGATAACACCCACGTTCAGGAAACTTTGCCTGGGCCTTACACAACATCTTTCACTAAAGCGTAAAATGAAAATTCAATTTGTGGTGTGAACTGTGTTTATGCTCGATTCAGCTTATTTAATGGCAGAAAACTTGTATTTTAAGGGAACTGCTGCAAATTGTTATATGCAAATGCAATTTGCAAGACTGTGTAATTCCTCCTGTGACACTTTCAAACAATCCTGCTCAGTATATAGTTTATCCACTAGTGCAGTTGCAGACTGGATTAGAGGTTGAATTAACAAGCAGTGGGGGATATTCTCAAAGAAGTGGCGGTGCCACCACTTCAGAAACACGAGGCTGCACCCTATTCTCAAGAATGTTGTGCAGCCTAACGTTTCCCCCTGCGATGGTGCTAAGTGTCACGACTTAGCACCAAAGCAGGCACCCTTGCGCCAGAGTGCAAGGGTGTCTGTGTGCAGGGAGGGTAGTTTATGTACAGGAAGGTGCCCCTTCCTGCACATAAACAAATCTAAAATACCATTTTGTAATTTTCATGTGTGCTGCTTTGTTCAGCACACATGAAAGTTACATATTGGCATTTTTTAAAAGGTTTGTTCATGTACATGAAGGAACACCTTCCTGTACATGAACAAACCATGGCATTTTGCTTTTTCCATGTGTGCTGCAAAAGGCAGCACACATGGAAAAAGCTAAAATGAGGAGAAATAAAGTATTTCTCCTCGTTTCGCCTACTTAAGACCAGGATTTTTCTACCCCATGATACTACACTCCAATGTATCTCACTCCACTCTTCCCCAATCTATATCACTCCACTCCAGTCGTAACTCTACTCCAGTCTTTCCAATTCCACTCTACCTCACTTCAATCTACTCCACTCCACTCTACCACAATATACCACGCTCCAATCCACCCAATCTCCCTCTCTCCACTGTACCCCAATCTACCACATTCCAACCCACTCTGCCCACTCTACCCAATCTACCCCAGTCCACTTCTCTCCATACCACCACCTGCTATTCAAATCTATCCCACTCCAATTCAATCTAATCCAATCTACCCCAATTCACCCCCCGCCAATGTATCCCTCCCCACTCCACCCCAAACTAGTGTACTCCAATTTACCCTATGCAGTATGTCCCGCTCCGATCTACCCCAATCTCCTCCACTCCAATCTACTCCAAACTACCCTACCCTGATCAATCTACACCACTCAAATCTACCACACCCATCCCAACCTACCTCACGCCAATCTATTCAACTCCACTCCAGCCTACTCTACCCCAATTCAATCTACCCCACTTCAATCTACCTCAATCTACTCCACTCCAATATATCCCAACTCTGCCAAACTCCACACCACTCCCAATCTATCCCACTGCAGTCTACCCCACATTGTCTTCATTTACCCCACCCCATCCCAGTCTACCCCACCCCACACCACTCCAATCTATTCCAATGTACCCTCCTTTCTACGCTACTATAATCCACCCAATCTGTCCCACTCCGCTCTAATCTACTCAACTTCCCTCCAGTCTATCCCACTCCACTCCAATCTACCCCAATACACCCCACTCCATTCTGCCCCAATCCACCACACACAAGTTTACTCTACCACACTCAACTTCACTCCATACTACCACATGTCATTCAAATCTATCCCACACCAGTCCAATCCAATCCACCCAATCTGCCCCACTCCAGTCCACTCTACCCCAACCATCCAAACTCAATTCTAGTCTACCCAATCTACCATACCCCACTTGACTCCATATTACCAAATGCCACTCAAATCTACCACATTCCAGTCCACTCAATTTACTCGACGCCACTCTACCCCAATCTACCACATTCCAGTCTACTCTAGCCAATATACCCCACTCCACTTCACTCCATACTACTACATGCCACTCAAATCTGCCCCACTCCAGTCCAATCTGCCCACTCCAATCCACCCTATCTACTCCTTCTACCCTACTCCGATCCACCCCACTCCAATCTACTCAACTCCAATCTACCTCACTCCACCCTCTGTCTACCATATCCCACCCCAATCTACCACACGCCACCCAATCTACGCCACTCCACCCCAATTCAATCGGCCCCACTCCAATGTACCACGCTAATCTACCCAACTACCCCACTCTAATTTACCCCACTACATTCTACCCTAATCCACCCCACTCCATTCTACCCCACTCTACCCCATTCCAATGTATGGCAGTCTACCACACTCCACTCTACTCCAATCTACCCTATTCCGCTATACCTCAATCTACCCCTCTCCTGTCTACCCTACACCACCCCACTCCATGCCACTAACTTTTAGTCTTGCTGAACAGCAGCCCCAGTGGTATACAACATGGCTAAAACCCATTGCCAAAGCCAATAGCTATCACATAGGTGAGACCTTTTGGATTTGCCAATGTTTATTTGTAAAGCTCTATGAACAGTTTTTATATTCAGCAATTCAAATGATTCAAATGTAATTGCATATTATGATGACGTTTGAATATATCTTTTAAGAAGTTCATTAATTTTATAAGAACATACTTCAATTTGCTGTCTGCAAGTACGTAATCCTTAGCAAAGTGGAAGCCTAGTCACTCACTTATCTAGCCATCATCTAAAAGAACATAGTACATTGTGCATATAAATATGTAAACTGAGGACAAGCAACATCAAAATTCTGAATTCCTGGTACAGACATCTAAAATCTAACAATATGCATTGATGCCTGTAGGTTATGTGCACAAAAATGATCAATTCAGTTTATACTGAATCACAGTGCAGTGCACCATCATTGTTTAGTTACAAATAAGGATCAAGCGGCAACAGCAAAGAATGTTGGGATTTGAAACTGACCCAAACCACTTTTAGCAATGTTCATAAAACCACTTATAATGTTTAGATACAACAATTCTAACATCAATAGCTTCATGTAAATAAAGTTTTATTTTTAATGAATAGAGAAAAGTTTAACATGGATGAAAAATATTTGGATAAACACAAGCTATGAAGCTTTTCCTTTGAAATGTCTGTCCTTTCTGCTGCTACTGAGTGTTTCTAGTTAGCAAAGTGTGTTTAAATGCAAAGTGTGTTTAAGACTGCAGTACCACCTCCTGTCTACAGGGGCAGAGCTGAGCAGAAATATAAACACACTTGATGAAACACAGGTCCCCACAAGGTAATTTTTTCAAAAGTTGTAAAAATTGGCACAGATGTTCCTGAAGTCATTTTTTATCATTTAGAAGACATTGCCTTGTGGGGACCTGGGTTCAAGTCCCCACAGTGCACTCAAGTCCCCACAGCGTGAGTGTGTTATCACACCCAAGTCCCCACAAGGATAGTAACACAAACACACACACACACACGCACACACACACACACACACACACACACACACACACACACGCACACGCACACACACACACACACACACACACACACAGATGTGTCAAGTCAAAGCCAAATAGGAAAACATAACATGTAAGTAGCCAGTATGTGCACACAGCCATTCTCCTCAAAAAGCATGGTGCCACATGGCAACACCAGCCCTCTCATTGCACACACATACTCACAGATCCTATTGCCACTCACAGTGTGCACACAGCTAAGCAAATGAAACTGTCACAGCAACCAAAGTGTGACACACCAATGCACATGTTGAAGAAAGTCTGGGCACAATCATGCATAGCACTGAATTCCATGTGTAAGTGCCATGGGGCCAGAGCAGCAAGGATCAAATGAGAAACAAGAAAGCATGGTTGGTGGTACAAATCCAGATATGCACACGACAAGACAAAGGTATGCAGGAGATGACAATGGCCAGTTCATGCCCAGATGTAATGTCTGACAGGGCAGAGTAAGCAAAAAAGAGTCCTCACCGAAAATCTTTGTTGCGCTAGTCCCTAGATGGCAGCATGTCCCTGTACTCACAAATTCTGCATGTTGCGCATGGTAGTTATTGACAACTCACACCATGGACAAGTAATGCATGTACCACAGCATCATATCAGGAGGCACAGTAGTGCACATAGAAAGAAATGTGATGATTAGTCAACTGTGTGGTGTACAAACAGTGAATGATATACAGCTAACACAAAGCTTTCCGGGTGCACTACAATGACCATCTCCCATCTGACAGCCAGCCAGTCTCCCCCCTGGTACATGGACTCTCGGATGTTGACTCCCGGGATTCTCTGGACGATGAGCTTGAAGCCGGCCCATCTGGTGTGCCAAGGCGCAACAGGTCCCAGGACCCCATCGTCCCCCCCACCACATCTACTGCAATACCAACGTCTCTGCAGACCCCTGCTTTTACGGCCTATGAGTCCTCCACCACCACCATCACCACCACCACCACCAACATCACCACCACCAGTGCTGCCTGCAACCCTCCCCCTGTCCCAGAGGATGACCATCCCACCCCACCGACTGAGGAGGGCAGGGAGAGGATGCGGGTGCCTACACTGGTGAGGCAACAGGTCCGTTGTGGCAGGGAAGGTGGTAGGGGCAGGGTCACTCACAGACACCAAGAGGCTGGGACGCAATCCCTGGACCACGTTAACAGGGTCCTTGGGGCATATAAACGGGCCTGCATGGGACAAATTGTGGACATCTTGGGCCAGCAAGTGGCGGTACTGAGGGACAGGCCTGCACCACAACCAACACCTCCACCTCCCTCTGGTGGGCTGCAGGATGACAGTTCACCATCCTCCCCTGCGGCCACAGAGAAGGGCGAGTCCTCAGACCCCACTGGCCCTACAGCAGGGCCCCCCCTGCCAAGCGACAAAGGGGCCGTCCTAAGAAAACCCTGGGAGTAACTGGAGGCAAAGCACCTGCCAACCGCCAGTCACGGAGGCAGCCATGATGGAAACCCTCTTCACCACTGCATTGACTTTTTGGACTGTCCTTCCCTACACTGCCTTGTGAATGGCATCTGTCTGTTGGACTGGGTCACCACATCAATGTGGTGACTACTCGATTATCTCATTTACCACAACTGTCAACTCACTGCTCCACTAATGACCACAATGTAAATGTTCTCCCCCTCTCATGTCACCATTGTAAATAAAAAATCCTTACACACATGTTGTTGTGTCTGCTCCGTCTTTTTTCCAGGATGTACAGTCTTCAACATGATTACAATGTACCAGGAGTATGGAATGTATGTAAGCAAGGAGAGGTTGAAGGCACCTAGGAAAACACAACAGAACAACATTCACTAGTCTGGGTGTGGCATCTCAGACATCACACAACACCTACCATCAATATAATCCAACATGCACACATCACAATGGGCAACAAGTGCCAACATACACATCCTCTCGATATACAAAACTACCCTGTCCCAGAAACATTGTCAGCCACCACTGAGTCAACAACCGGTTGCAGTCACAAAGCCCACATACAACTTCACAACAACAGCAACATCATCAGACAATGGATCGTTGTACATTGTCACTCACCTTCAAGTGAAGTAGCGGGCAATGAGCTGTTGAGGCAGGTCAACACCTTCCTCCTCTCCACTGTCCTCATCAGTGGACATGGGTTGGTTTGCAGGCGTGGGCCTTTGCTGCTCATCATCATCCTGGATCGGGGGATCCCCTTGCAAATGGTTAGGTTATGAGCATGCAGCATGCCACTATAATCTGACACACCTTACCGGGCGAGTACATCAGTGCACCTCCGGTCTTGTCCAGGGAGCGGAAACGTGACTTCAGCAGACCAAAATTACTCTCCACCACACAACGTGTCCTCCCATGGGCATCATTGTAGCGGACATCAGCTGGTGTCCTGGGATTCTGCAGTGGGCTCAGCAACCATGAACGGTTGGGATATACAAAGTCACCTACGTGTGAAAAACACAGATACACATTGAAATGTTGCTGGGTCAGAGGACAGCATGTCACACACACAGCACGCTATTTGACTAGGCATACTCACCCACAATCCATGCACGCTCGGGAAGCAGATTAGCCACCAGCTGTGGTACAATGCTGTTCCGCAGGATGTATGAGTCATGGGCCGAGCCTAAAAATGTGGCACACATGTGAGAGATGATCATATCTGCCTGGCACACCACCTGCACATTTATGGAGTGGAAATGTTTCTGATTCCTGTAGACGTGCTCACATGCCTGTGGTGGTACAAGCCCAACATGACTACAATCAGTGGCACCAACAACATGGGGGATGTGTCCAAGGGGATAAAAATCTCCCTTCACAGCAGCCAATTCATGCCCCCTGGGGAAATGGATATATGTGTCCTTGTAGATCATCATAGCGGACAGAACATCATGCAGCACCATGCTGAACATAGGTTGTGACATCTCACCTGCGCTGGAAACTGTGTGCTGGAATGATCCAGTGGCAAAAAAATGCAGGGCCCCCATCACGTTAGACGTGGGGGTGAAAGCTGTTGGATATGTTCGACAAGGCTGCAGGTGGGGCCCCAACTGAGCACAAAGGGTCTGTAGGGTGCCTCTATCCAGACAGAATTTCCAGATGATCTCCTCATTCTCCATGTCTGCCAGCACTGTGAAGGGATGATGCAGATTTGGTCTCCTCCTAGTTGAGATGAAAGTGGACACATGTCAATGCAATACATCCTGAGATGGGCACAGCATCTCATATTTTGGCGGACACAACGCGAACAATGACTCTCATCAAAATTGTGTTACAGACCCAGTTGACATGTAGGGACTCCTTCAGCTACACTAATCGTACACCTGTCAACTGACACACAGCATGTACCTCCAAATCATCCTCACCATATGAGAATGCACATAGGGATATGGCCACATTTACCATGGGCACGCCTGGGAGTATATCATCCAGAATTTGTGTAAAAATGCAACACCTCTGTCTCACACCTAGCTGCTGCACCTGACACACCTTCAGGTGTAGTCAAACCTGGCACACATCAACAACACAGTGACCACAGGCTGAGCGTACATGATGAGTGTGTGCATGGTCAAACATAAGAGAACAGGCACATATGGACATTCTTCATCATGAAAAACATCGCTGTGAGTTTCACTTCACTTTTACACATTGACAAATGTACACATTGGGGAGTCCATAACAACACTGTCCTGTGTACAGGCCCATCAATATCACAAATGACATGTAAGGGAGTACATGCCAATCTAAGAAATCACATACACAAACATGGCATGTGTAGTCAGCAGTGGGGTACATGGCACATTGGCATTGTGTGCACAATGACTTGCCATCAACCATGTGACCACTGTGCACTGTTGATGACTGCCAGATGGCCACTGACACAGCATGATGTGTTCATTGGTACTGTCACAGTCATCCGCCACCCAAATCCCGGTCACCTATGTCACTGTATGGCACCCAAATCGTGATAGCAACCGCCTGGCCCCTGTAGTGTGTCACCGCCAATGCCCAGGACACAATCATGGTAGTGATATGCATATATGTATTGCCAAATGGAAGTTGGCATGCTCTGCCACCCAAATCACGGTCATAGGCACCAATGTATGGCACCCAAATCGCGATAGCTACTACCTGGCACAAGCGGTGTGTCACCGCTAATGCCCAAGACACAATCGCGGTCTTGATAGATATATATGAGTTGCCAAATGGCGGGTGGCATGCTCTGCCACCCAAATCACGGTCATAGGCACCAATGTATGGCACCCAAATCGTGGTAGCTACCACCTGGCACCAGTGGTGTATCACTACCAATGCCCAAGACACAATTGCGGTAGTGATAGGCATATACACATGCTGAAATGGTGGTTGGCATGCTCCGCCACCCAAATCGCGGTCATAGGCACCAATGTATGGCACAAAAACAACAGGAACTGGGGGTCTTATAACGGACAGCACAAAGGTGATAAGTGAAAATGGACTGAAGTGCAACAGACCAAATCAAACCTGGCCACGAGCAGAGCATGGATTACCATCAATCTTACTCGAAGTACAGAGCAAATGGTGAGAGAAAGGTGGCTCTCATGATCAGTAATATCATTTGGTGATCCAACTATTTGGCAGAGGTATGTCCCTTGATCGTGGGGACTACCTCGCTAGTTTGAAGCTCTGTTGTTATCTCAGGCTGGTAAGTGTTAGCCAGCAACACATGAAGTGTAAGAAGTTGTGAAGAACAAGGATCGTAATCCTATAGTGTGCAGGGCAAGAAATAGTGAGAACTAAAAAAGGTTGTGTAGAGAGGACAAATCTTGATGTGCCGAGTACTCCACACACCTTGATTAAAAAGGTGTAACAAGGTTATAGCAGTACTAGCAAGTGACTACTATGTAAAGGTCAACATGTTTCAGCCATCCGGGTTTGACTCCCTACTGCTTTCGTCAGGACCTATGTTGCACTGAAACAAGCTACTGCAAAAAGTACATTACTAGGCGTGAAAGAAATCCCACTTATCAGCATGTGAGAGGTTGAATAGAATTGGAAAAATACAACCTTAAATGCTCAAAATCCTCAGAGGCGTAGAGTGTAATTATCACCAAGAAAATAAAGCACCTGTTGCACACCGTCCAAAACACACACAACAAAACAGCAGTGCTGTCATTCTAAGCAAGAATCTTTCTTTGCATTATCAATAAGCATATCAAAATTGCTTACCCCACGGGCTCTAGGATTGTACCTCACCTACCCTGGAACCATGCTCAGGTGTAGGAGGCCCCGCTCTGTAACGTGGGTAACAAAAAAAGGCAAAACACAAGCAAAGAATTTCTCTTAAGTTTTTCATTGTTTTGTAATTATTTCATTTTTTTTAAAGTTTACAATTTTTCTAGAACTAAAGAAAATTTTAACCAACTGTGATTATTGGTTTAGTTCAGAGGCGGTCCCCTAGTGTACCCCTGTGTAGTTCTGGCTTAGCATCCAGAATAGAAAACACTACACTCTCAATAAAATTAAATCACCCTGAAAACAATTCAAAACGCCAGATTAACGTAAAGCAAATATTTATGTCCAGGCTGCAATCTCAGCCAAGCGCTATTAACTCAAAAACTGAAGACAGAGCACAAAGTCCAATGAGTCCTCTGCTAACAAAACGCACACACCTTATGAAGGAAATCGAATCCATTCTAGAAAGATAGGAACGCTTACCTATCCGTCGTTGCCCCAGACCTGGTCGAGCTGGGTGGGAGGCAGCGAGAGGACTGAGGAGTGCGCTTAAATGATGTTATCTGTCTCGCCTCGTAACGATCAGCGGTAGCTGCCACGCCCACTGAGGTCACCCCTCGCTGTCTGTGAGTGGCGTATGTTAAGAACTACAAAGTGACGTAATGCTGCTTGGGAAATGTAGTTTATAACTTAGATGCAAGGAAAGCCGAATCATCCGTCCGTACTATGCCGCTCAAATTGCGCATAATATGTAATGAACGATGCTCAATGTCATAGGGCTAAATGAAAATAATAAAGAATACAAAATAAACTACAATAAAATAAAAAAAAATAATGAAAGTCGCCCATTACTGCAGCGTCTGCTCGAGGCTGCCATCTGCGGACAATGTAACATCTATAATTCTAAAATATAAAGCCCTGAATTGTTAGCAGACCAATAATAGATTGTTACGCTATATGTCATGGGGCTATATTTATCCTACAAGGTCTGGTGGTGCATGTAGAGCTCTGTTATCATGGCTAATTGAGTGATCCCAACTATAACGAAACTACAAGATGATGTCATGCAGACCAGAATTGTAGTTCCAAGGGGAATCATAATTGTATATACTGGCTAATCCTTTCCGTTATTACATTGCCTAGTACTGCATCACATACAAGAAAAATTGCTTCTAAATGCTCTAAACATAAGAGTCTAAAAGGGACATAAAGGTCTAAACTACTGACAATAGGGATGTTGTATAAAACCGCCACATGGTCACTCATACTGGCAAACTAGGAGTTGTACCAAGAAGAAGGTTCTAACACATATAGATATCTATGAATCATGTTAAAAATTATATCTATATGTCGCCAGTGGGTGCCATTCACAGGAATCGAGTGTTATATACCCTGTCAGTGATTACGTCATGTATGAAGCCCTTAGTAGTTTTATGCTCATGTAATCCCTCAATCAAGAATTTTTGAACTGTATTTCTACAGGCTAGTCCAAGGTATATCATCATTTAGACCTAGAGTGTCGCTATGAAGTTTGTATACCCATTTCTGTTCTTTAATGAACAGGAATCTGGAAACGTCACTCATGTGCAGAGGTATGATTGGTTTTTCTAATACTGTCCAGTGAAACTCTTCTGCAGCATGGTTCGCCTCTACAAAGTGTCTAGTAAGTCTGGTTGTGAGTTTTTTGCACCTGAACGTGCTCTTATGTTCAAGCATGCGTGCCCTCACTTTGCGAGTGGTCATACCCACATATCGGATGTGACACGGGCACGTGAGTAGGTAGATCATGTTACTACTGTTGCAATTAGTAAATTGACTTTGGATCCAAGGACTGTCGTGCTGGCTGTCGTATCTCAACAGTGAGTTACGTGCCATGGGTTTTCGATACAATTCACTCGCTAGGCCTTGTGATGTTACAAAGATGGATAAATCTAGAAAAGCCAGACGCATCTTGTCACTCTCTACTGTGAACTTCAAGTAGTCATTGCGTGTATTTAGCCATCGATGGAATAAGCCAATTGACTCTTGGTCACCACGCCACACCACCAACACATCGTCAATATACCGCTTCCATAAGCGGTATATTGACTCACTGTTGAGATACGACAGCCAGCACCCGAAGGCCCTTAGGGATAATTTACCCTATGGCCAGTTTTTAAGAGTCCGAAGGAACTGCTCTACTACAGAGGGCTTTGTAAAACATTCTAACCTCTTAACAGAACAACTCAAAGAGAGACTCTACCCACACAAACTGATCAAACGGTCATGTAAGAGAGCCTCAAACAACAACCGTGAAGCTCTGCTAGATCTACCTACACCTAAACCACCCCTTGAACAGTTGACGTTTGTCAACACATTCAGTACTCTATCTAACAGAATCAAGAAGAGTATCAAAAAACATTGGCGTATCTTAAACAGCTGCAATGACAATATTGCTCCACCATTGTTTGCCTTCAAAAGATCAGGCAACTTAAGAGACAGACTGGTACATACACGTCCCCAGGTGTGCCTACCAAGGCCACTGGGGACGCTTTGGGATTTACCGCCAGTTTCTGGACACCATCCATGCGGGGGTTGTTCGGTTTGCCCACAAACCACCCATAGTACTACTATAGACATTGGTTCCGACAGTCCTTGGATCCAAAGTCAATTTACTAATTGCAACAGTAGTAACATAATCTATCTACTCACATGCCCGTGTCACATCCGATATGTGGGTATGACCACTCGCAAAGTGAGGGCACGCATGCTTGAACATAAGAGCACGTTCAGGTGCAAAAAACTCACAACCAGACTTACTAGACACTTTGTAGAGGCGAACCATGCAGCAGAAGAGTTTCACTGGACAGTATTAGAAAAACCAATCATACCTCTGCACATGAGGGATGTTTCCAGATTCCTGTTTATTAAAGAACATAAATGGGTATACAAACTTCATAGCGACACTCTAGGTCTAAATGATGATATACCTTGGACTAGCCTGTAGAAATACAGTTAAAAAATTCTTGATTGAGGGATTACCTGAGCATAAAACTACTAAGGGCTTCATACATGACGTAATCACTGACAGGGTATATAACACTCGATTCCTGTGAATGGCACCCACTGGCGACATATAGATATAATTTTTAACATGATTCATAGATATCTATATGTGTTAGAACCTTCTTCTTGGTACAACTCCTAGTTTGCCAGGATGAGTGACCATGTGGCGGTTTTATACAACATCCCTATTGTCAGTAGTTTAGACCTTTATGTCCCTTTTAGACTCTTATGTTTAGAGCATTTAGAAGCAATTTTTCTTGTATGTGATGCAGTACTAGGCAATGTAATAACGGAAAGGATTAGCCAGTATATACAATTATGATTCCCCTTGGAACTACAATTCTGGTCTGCATGACATCATCTTGTAGTTTCGTTCTGGTTGGGATCACTCAATTAGCCATGATAACAGAGCTCTACATGCACCACCAGACCTTGTAGGATAAATATAGCCCCATGACATATAGCGTAACAATCTATTATTGGTCTGCTAATAATTCAGGGCTTTATATTTTAGAATTATAGATGTTACATTGTCCGCAGATGGCAGCCTCGAGCAGACGCTGCAGTAATGGGCGACTTTCATTATTTTATTTTATTTTATTGTAGTTTATTTTGTATTCTTTATTATTTTCATTTAGCCCTATGACATTGAGCATCGTTCATTACATATTATGCACAATTTGAGCGGCATAGTACGGACGGATGATTCGGCTTTCCTTGCATCTAAGTTATAAACTACATTTCCCAAGCAGCATTACGTCACTTTGTAGTTCTTAACATACGCCACTCACAGACAGCGAGGGGTGACCTCAGTGGGCGTGGCAGCTACCGCTGATCGTTACGAGGCGAGACAGATAACATCATTTAAGCGCACTCCTCAGTCCTCTCGCTGCCTCCCACCCAGCTCGACCAGGTCTGGGGCAACGACGGATAGGTAAGCGTTCCTATCTTTCTAGAATGGATTCGATTTCCTTCATAAGGTGTGTTCGTTTTGTTAGCAGAGGACTCATTGGACTTTGTGCTCTGTCTTCAGTTTTTGAGTTAATAGCGCTTGGCTGAGATTGCAGCCTGGACATAAATATTTGCTTTACGTTAATCTGGCGTTTTGAATTGTTTTCAGGGTGATTTAATTTTATTGAGAGTGTAGTGTTTTCTATTCTGGATGCTATGCCAGAACTACACAGGGGTACACTAGGGGACAGCCTCTGAACTAAACCAATAATCACAGTTGGTTAAAATTTTCTTTAGTTCTAGAAAAATTGTAAACTTTAAAAAAAAAATGAAATAATTACAAAACAATGAAAAACTTAAGAGAAATTCTTTGCTTGTGTTTTGCCTTTTTTTGTTACCCACGTTACAGAGCGGGGCCTCCTACACCCGAGCATGGTTCCAGGGTAGGTGAGGTACAATCCTAGAGCCTGTGGGGTAAGCAATTTTGATATGCTTATTGATAATGCAAAGAAAGATTCTTGCTTAGAATGACAGCACTGCTGTTTTGTTGTGTGTGTTTTGGACGGTGTGCAACAGGTGCTTTATTTTCTAGGTGATGATTACACTCTACGCCTCTGAGGATTTTGAGCGTTTAAAGTTGTATTTTTCCAATTCTATTCAACCTCACACATGCTGATAAGTGTGATTTCTTTCACGCCTAGTAATGTACTTTTTGCAGTAGCTTGTTTCAGTGCAACATAGGTCCTGACGAAAACCGTAGGGAGTCAAACCCGGATGGCTGAAACATGTTGACCTTTACATAGTAGTCACTTGCTAGTACTGCTATAACCTTGTTACACCTTTTTAATCAAGGTGTGTGGAGTACTCGGCACATCAAGATTTGTCCTCTCTACACAACCTTTTTTAGTTCTCACTATTTCTTGCACTGCACACTATAGGATTACGATCCTTGTTCTTCACAACTTCTTACACTTCATGTGTTGCTGGCTAACACTTACCAGCCTGAGATAACAACAGAGCTTCAAACTAGCGAGGTAGTCCCCACGATCAAGGGACATACCTCTGCCAAATAGTTGGATCACCAAATGATATTACTGATCATGAGAGCCACCTTTCTCTCACCATTTGCTCTGTACTTCGAGTAAGATTGATGGTAATCCATGCTCTGCTCGTGGCCAGGTTTGATTTGGTCTGTTGCACTTCAGTCCATTTTCACTTATCACCTTTGTGCTGTCCGTTATAAGACCCCCAGTTCCTGTTGTTTTTGTGTATAACTTAGTAGTAGGGGAGTGGTACTTGGGTAGGTCTATAAACTATATTCCCTTAGACCCTTTTTTCTCACTAGGATTATTGATACCAATGTATGGCACCCAAATCTCGGTAGAAACCGCCTGGCACCAGCGGTGTGTTACCGCCAAAGCCCAAGACACAATCGCGGTAGTGATAGGCATATACACATGGTGAAAGGAGGTTGGCATGCTCCGTCACGCAAATCACGGTCATAGGCACCAATGTATGGCACACAAATCACGGTAGCTACCGCCTGGCACCAGCGGTGTTTCACGGCCAATAACCTAGACACAATTGCGGTAGTGATAGAGATATATCTATTGGCAAATAGCGGTTGGCATGCTCCGCCACCCAAATCATGGTCACCCATGTCACTGTATGGCACCCATATCGTGGTAGCAACCGCCTGGCCCCTGTGGTGTGTCACCGCCAATGCCTAGGGCACAATCGCGGTAGTGATAGAAATATATGTATTGGCAAATGGCGGTTGGCACGCTCCGCCACCCAAATCACAGTCACCCATGTCACTGCATGGCACACAAATTGCAGTAGCTACCGCCTGACCCCTGTGGTGTGTCACCACCAATGCCTAGGGCACAATTGCGGTAGTGATAGAAATATATGTATTGGCAAATGACGGTTGGCAGCTCCGCCACCCAAATCATGGTCACCCATGTCACTGTAAGGCACCCATATCGTGGTAGCAACCGCCTGGCCACTGTGGTGTGTCACCGCCATGGACCATGCCCTTATAGCCAATGGAAACCGCTATTGCGGTGGCCTGATGCAAATTTGAAAATCGCAGTAGGCGTGCTCCGCGACCGTGGGTCCGGTCATTGGATGCAATTGAAAGATGCATCACCGCAGTAGCGCCAGCCTGGCCCCTGCGGTGTGTCACCGCCATGGACCATGCCCTTACAGCCAATGGGATCCACAATCGCAGTAGCATGATGCAATTTTGAAAATCGCGGTAGGCGTGATCCGCCACCGCGGAGCTGGTCATTGGATGCATTTGAAAAAGGCTGACCTAGAACACCAATTGCAGCAGCTTAGAACCACTGAAACGACACCAGGGGGCTATATATGTGTGGGAGAGAGCCCCACATTTCCACTGCTCACAGAGCCTGCTGCCTGAGACCCCTCACCTGCTGTTGCCTCCAGGGACTGCTGCCTGAGACCCCCTCACCTGCTACTGCCTCCAGGGACTGCTGCCTGAAACCCCTCACCTGCTGCTGCCTCTGGGGACTGCTGCCTGAGACCCCTCACCTGCTACTGCCTCCAGGGACTGCTACCTGAGACCCCTCACCACCCACTGCCACCGCTGCTGTCTCATGTCCACAGTGATGGCAAGGACTGAGAAGATCCGTGCCAGTCCCTTCACAAGCGAGGAGCTGGAGGTCCTGGTGGACGAGGTGCTCACACAGTAACCAAGCCTATATGGTGTCCCAAATGTCATGGTAAGTCTTCAACAGTGGGGGTGAGAGTGCAGGGGGGGCACACATGTATTCGGTCTGATGCAGTATGTGCCTGAGAGTGTTGGGTTGTGTCATACACTGCCTAACATGCTGTTTCCTAGAGTGGAGGGGGTTGTACCCTACTCCACACGTTTCCCTGCCTGCATATCAAGATTGGAGGGACATGTGTTGTCTTGTCAGCCATACAGTGACGCAGCAAGCTGGTAATGCTGGAGTCAGGACAGTGATTGCTTGTGTGAATGGCTGTGTGGGTCCCTGTTGTCCATCTCAGTGAGCCCACCTGGCCTGCACAGTAACCGGCCAATCTGACAAGGACACATCACTGAATGTACAGTGTTACATATGTGTTTTTTGCAGGACTCTCCATCAATGAGCCATATCAGCCCTGTAGATTGCACACGGCAGGCCCTGTGAGAAGGGTATGGGTTTGTGAGATCATGTCCTTCTATGTGACATCCATGACACAGTGAGCTATTCACAGGGCAAGGTTGTTGAGGGCTGCGCAGTGTTGACACAGTGAGTCTCCCCCAACACATGTTGATATGTGATGTATGTCTTGCTCTACCTAGAAATGGACAGTAGATGTGGGCAGACTACACATGGCTTTCTGTGCTGGCATCCTGCTTGTATATGAGATGTGCAGGTACTTTGTCCCCCCTCACACCTGAATGCATTTACGTGTGCTTCTCACATGCAGATGTACCATGTGAGATGCATTTCTGTCTCTGCAAGACATATCTGTGGATTTGGGATGAGTCAGTTTCATACTACTGTCCTGAGTGATTTTGTTACATAACACTGTGCCACTTATGCTTTCCCCCTCTTGTCTCCCATGCCTGCAGCTCAAAGTACACCAGCATAAGGCCGTGTGGAGGGCCATTGCGAGCAAGGTGCGGGCTCTGGGTGTCTCAAACCAACAACGCACCCACTGCCACAAGAGGTCGGATGACATCTCATGGCTGGCTTGAACTTTGCAGAGATGACACTGGGGCTGTTCCCTCGCACTGGCAGGTTGGCACGGCGCAGCATGACACCACTAATGTGCCGCATCTTTGCCATGACACAGCCTGAGCTGGATGCACGATTGAAGGAGCATCAGTCGTAAAGTAGGGGTGAGTATTCTGGGATGGGTGACTTTGGCTGTGTGTGTCTGCAGGTGTACACAGCCTGTGTGTAGTGAAGTATGATGCAGTAAATGGATGCAAGATCACCACACTGTGCCAGCGCTGGGCTATGTGATGTTGGTAGTGTGATGCAGTGGCTTGTAAGTGGCCTCTGTGCTGGGTGCAGCTGTCATGCATTTGTCCTACATGTACTTCCTAAGGAAATTCGAGTACTGGGCATTTCAATAGCATTCTGGGTCGTGGGCTTCAGGTCTGAGCTATGTGTGTTACTGTTTGAACGGAGCCACATGCAGGATGTTGTGCTGTGTGGTCATCACATGGCTCACTTATGACTGGTTTTCTTGTTTACACGGACTGTTTGAGTAACAAAAGTGTGTTTGCACAATGTTATTGCACAGGGTGGCCTGCAACATGTATATTTAGTCATCTTCAGTGTTGCTTTGCTTGCATATGTTTGTTCTGTTGCTGCCACTGAACTGACCCTACATCTCTCTCTCTCATGCTGCATCTCCCGTGGTCACAGAGGGACAGGGGATGGGCACCAGTTGTGGGGAAACAAGCACAACAGCGGCACAGGAGCCCAGTGACACAGATGTGACCTGCGCCTCGGAGGGGGACAGGAGTCTGCTAGAGGAATCACAGCCAGAGATGCAAAGTTCAACGTCATCTGATGCCAGCAGTGATGCATCCATGTTGGAAGGGCACAGGGAACGGGGACTCTGCATCATCTTCCACCACACACCAAACAGTGCCCACCCTCCCAGCCACTTCCTCTGGTGATGCCCGTGTTAGTACCAGTGAGAGGGGAAGAGTGTCCTTCACCCCAGGCACCACTGCCCCTGCCCCTGTCCCCCCTGCTGCCATCAGTGCTGAGTCTGTGGACCTTTTGCACCAGCTGTGTGTAGGCCAGACAGCTCTCCTCAATGCATTCATAGACCACGACAAAAAATTGGCACAACTGGTTGCTTTCATGGAGGGCATACATTCAGACATGGGTGGGCTGCACCAGACTGTCCAGTCTTTGTTCTTGTGACTGCAGCCATTCAACTGGCACAATCTTGTAGTTCAGCTCCAGTCCCTTTGTCCACCGCCATGCCAGTGGCCACGTCTGACGATAGTGACCATGCTCCACAGACCTCAAGGTCACGATACAGCACACTTAGCACACAGCAGCAGCAGCCCAAGTGATCCAGGGCGCAGACACCATCCCCACAGAAAACCAAAGCACCCCAGAGCGCAAAGACAAAAGCATGTCAGGCGACACCAGGGGCCAAAATGCAAAGAAGCAGTCCTCAGGGTCACATGCCTCAGAGCCATCCCCAGCGAATGACTCACCTGTCCCAAAAGCGTCTCGCAAAGACAAGCAGACTATTTCCGTGCCCACTGAGAATGTGGTGTCTGCCAAGGGTACACATAAGAAGGGCTCCAAGGCAGATTCACCCACTACCTCGACTTCGTTTCCAAGCCCAGTGAAGCAGGGAAAGGAGGGCACTGTAGGGGGAACACCTGGTAGACAGGGGATGGAGGGGCAAATGCATGGCCATGTGAAGCGTACCGCTGGATCCAGCACGTCCCCAGAGGGAGGGCCAGCTTCTGCACCTGTTGCAGCCTTGGTGTTGAGTGTGCCTGTTGTGTCCACACCACTTACACCTGATCCAAAGTCAGGCAAGCCATTTAAAATTCCCTAGAAGTGGAAAGGACCCCCTCCACAATCTCCCACCCAAACCGTGTCTCACGTCTGCATGTTTCCACCTCCACGTTCCACTACATAACCTGGTCCAAGCAGCCCTCTGGCTTGCCAAACCACTGATAGCTCTACCTGAGCTGGGCCTCTCTCTCCCCGGTCAAGTGCTCCAACTGTGCCCAACACATAGCCAGCTCCCAGTCCGACTGACAGCCAAGTCTCTCCCACAGCGGGGCCTGTACTGCCCATCGTGACACCCCTGACTGTGTTGCTGACCATGGCAGGGTACAGTCGCACACATTCCCTGTGCAGCTTCTCATGGACTCACTCTGCACTTTGTTCTGCCCACTGGCCTTGGCATTCACTGCTGTGTGCCCCCTGCCGGTGCAGCTTCTCATGGACTCACTCTGCACTTTGTCCTACCCACTGGCCTTGGCATTCACTGCTGTGTGCCCCCTGCCTGTGCAGCTTCTCATGGACTCAATTTGCACATCGTTTTGGCCACTGGCCTTGTTGCTCCTTGCTGTGTTGAACTATTCCCTGTGCAGCTTCCCATGGACTCACTCTGCACTTCGTTTTGACCACTGACCTTGTTGCTCCTTGCTGTGTTGAACTATTCCCTGTGCAGCTTCTCATGGACTCACTCTGCACTTCCGTTTTGATCACTGGCCTTGTTGCTCCTTGCTGTGTTGAACTATTCCCTGTGCAGCTTCTCATGTACCTCATCTGCACCTTGGACAGGCTACTGGCCTTGCTGTTTTTCCCCTGCCTGTGCAGCTTCTCATGTACCTCATCTGCACCTTGGACTGGCCCCTGCCTTGCTGTTTTCCCCTTGCCTTCGCTGCTTCTCATGTACCTCATCTGCACCTTGGACTGTCCACTGGCCTTGCTGTTTGCCTCTTGCCTGTGCAGCTTCTCAGGTACCTCATCTGCACATTAGAATGGCCACTGGCCTTGCTGTTTGCCCCTTGCCTGTTCAGCTTCTCATGGACCTCATCTGCACCTTGGACCGGCCACTGACCTTGCTGTTTTCCCCTTGCCTGTGCAGCTTCTCATGTACCTCATCTGCACCTTGGACTGGCCACTGGCCTTGCTGTTTTCCCCTTGCCTTGCAGCTTCTCATGTACCTCATCTGCACCTTGGACTAGCCACTGGCCTTGCTTTTTCCCCTTGCCTGTGCAGCTTCTCATGGACAAGCTCTGCATTGTGTGCCTTGCTCTTCTCTAATGTTGGTGCCTATCTGTGCAATTTGTGAATAAAGACAGTTGCTCCTGTTGTCTGTTTTGTCAGTGGCCTTACTGAATAAAGATTGTCCTGTGTGTATATGGTCTTCTGTGCCACATGCCCTGTGTGCCACTTCAACATTGCCAATGGCTTGTCTAACTTGTTAAATTCTTTACAAGGGTGACAGGGACTTCAGTACTTCCTGACTCTGATACTTGTGGGTGCAATTATGTTGTTTTTAGATGGCACTCCGTTCTCCTTTTCATTCATTGTTCATGTTGGCTATATTGTACACATGTCAGGTTTGGGGGCACTGCCAGCACAGTGTGTGATTTTTTCCACAGGATTGCAGGCAGGCTGGCCAGGGTCATCATGTATGTGTGTTCTTACTTTCTGTGTGCACAGCGGTGTAGGTGTATAGTTATCTTGTGATGGTCAGTCATCCTATTCACATGGGTTACTTTCAATGTGTGCACTTGGGTGGTCAAAAAGTGAGCAGTGTGAAAGGGGTGAGTTTATCATGAGTATTGATGTGTGTGTGCCCATGCAATGTCAACTACACACATGTGTCACCCAGGAGCAGAGTGCCTGTTTGTATGATTGTTCAGGCCTGTGATTGTGTGCACATGTGTGAGTTGTATGTTGTGCACTGTGTAGTGTGTTAGTGTGTCCTTTCAGTTCTGGCTGACTCCTACTTGTTACTTTTGGCAATTGTGAGTATGCAGAGTGTGTGACTGGCAAGTCAGGGTTGTGTTTTGTTGATCAGCCGTGTGTCTTGATACTGTTTGTACTCACTGTGCATACCTGCTCAACCACACTGACATTGTGGGTGTGATGTTCTCATGCATTGCTGTCACATGGTGCTTTGTTGCCTCCAGTGTGGCATGTTGTGTGCGGTGTCATACCATCCCCTATCTGTGCTTCAGATGCCTTGACATTGTGAGTCTGCACTTCCTCTATTTGTGTATGGTACACTCCTGCCATGTCCACTACTGACGTGCACACCACTTCACTTTGATGTCAGCTGTCCCCTTGTGTTGCCTGTGTGTGTGCCTCCCCATCACTTCATTTGTGACACTGTGCTTTGTGGTGCTGATCTTTGCCCAGGAGCAATGTGTCACTCAGGACATTTCCCCAATTAGTTATTTGTGTTGTTCTTGTACTGTTCAGCAGTCATGGTTGCTCATATGCAGTTCAACTGTTTGTGCTGCCCAGTCCTCTGGTCAAGTTGTTTCTACTTTTGTGTCCCAGACTTGTGCATCTGTGGGTGTTGTGTTAGGTATATGTGTGTATGCTGGGGAACTGCTTGATATCCTGAGTGTGATGTTGTCAGTGTGCTCTTTTGATTGTTGTTGTGGGTGTTCATGGTGTGTCAGTCATGGCTGTGTAGGACTGTTATGTTTTATGTGCACACACTGCTTGTTTTGCATGCAGTGCTGTGGGTGTATGTTGCCTTGTCCTGGCCTGGTGTGCATCCCCTGATGTCCTCCTGTGTTTGCTATGTGATTTATTGGCATGTGCATCTGTTGTGTGTTTGATGTGGCAGTGTTGTTCTGGAATGGTGCACTTCTTGTCTGTGTTGTGGTATGTTGTCTGTGCATTGTTCCTGGCTGATGATGTTGTGCACTCCTGTTCTTTCTGTGCTCCCATTGCCTTTCCACAGTTTTGCTGCACAGGTCATGTGTGGTATTGTTGTGGTTCTGTGTGTGTTTCTGTTGAGGTACGTGTTTGGCTGTTGTTTTTGTGCAGACATTGGTTCTGGCATCCCTGTGTGTGTGTGATGTTTGGGGATACCCCCAGGGAGTGTGATTGTTTGTCTGTGTATTGACTGGACATTATTGACACCCTTCTGGGTGTCTGACACTGGGGTTTTGTGCTGCAGGTAGGTATGTGTTAAGATTCCTACTTGTGTTTGACACTCATGGAGTTTGTCAATGTGCCCTGTGTGTTGTGCAGCTGGCATACTCATGTGAAGTAGTTGTGTACATATGTGTGGCTGTTCATAGTTTGACTTCAGAGCCTTCCTTTCATCCCTGTGCCTATACATGGGTTGCCTTGCTGTCTCCTTGAGATGTTGCACTGAGGTAACTGTGGTTTGACTTCACTCACTGTGCCAGCCATGTGTGCTTTGATGGGATGAGGGTGTTGTTCTCTGTTCCTTGTCTTGCATGTGATGTACACATGTTTGTTGGTTATCTCCTTGGCCTTCCATTTGTGTGCATCTCACTTTGACTTTCCTCTATGTTGTGCTCCATTGCTGGTGGCATGTGGTCTGTGTATGTGACTGTGTGTCAGTATGGGGTATGTCTGTGTGACTTGACAGGATGTGTGTCCAGTAGGATGTTTGTTCATTGTATGTGTGTGTGTTCGTTTTGTGCTTGTACTCAGTTTTCTTGCCATTAATGTGGTGTTGTTGTGTTGTGTAGGTTGCCCTGGGCCTGTGCTTCTGTGCTGTGTGTTCCTCTGCAGCTACTCCTGCTGTGGCTGTCTCCCTAGTTGTTTGTTGTGTGGTGCAGGGTGTGGATTCACCTAGCTTGGGGGCACATGGCTTGTCCCTTCATGTTGGGGGGGGCTAGTGGGTGGAGGATTGGCCCTGTGTACTTTATGCCCTGCCCATGCCTGCTGCTGGCCCTGCCTTCTGCATTGTGCACATGTTTTCCCTTGTCTTCACCGCTGCGGTGACGTGACCGGGACATTATTTAGTATAATGAATATTATTTTGGATAAAATAATATTTATTATATTAAATAATTTAGAATTTTCTACAATTGTCTTTGTGCATTTTTTTGGGGGCTTTCTTTTTCGAATGGATTTGTCTTTCGAGTTATCCTCTTTGGATTTTTTTATTTTTGAGGATCGTTTACTGTGAGATAACTGTAAGTTAGTTTTTATTATTTTGATCGGAAATGTTTTTGGTTAAATTAATTTGTTTGTTTCTTTTTTATTTTAATAATTATAATATGTTATATATTTTTGAGTTCCTTTTTAAATTTTAAATGATATAATTATAATTATTAATTTAAAAAAGAGTAGAATTATATTGTTTAAATGTTTTGTGATTTTAAAATGCTTATGATGTTTAGCATTGTTTTTGTTTAAAGTATACATTTAGCAATCATGTCTAGGTATTTTAGCCCTTTGGTGTTTGCAAATAGTTGGGTTTTGTTTTGTAGGTATTCATATATAGTTTTTGTTTGTTTACTGAGTTTAGGGCTGATTTTAGTTTGTGTAGAGTTGGTTGTCCTCTTCCTATTGTGGCTTGGAAGGCATTATGCCATCCTTCCAACACATTAATAGTGTTAGCTTTTTGAGCTAGAGTGCTATCGTAGACGTTCCAACAGGGTGTTTGGAACTTTGGTTGTCTACGGTGCCCTGACCTATGCAGCCTTCCCATCCAAGTGTCTTCAAAGTAGTCTAAGAAGGGAGTTAGTTTAGTTTCATTTGCTTGGATAGAAAGGGTTTCAAGATAATAGCTGGCTACTGCAGTTGTTAGTTCACAGGCCAGGACTGTTAATTTTTTTATTTGGTTGGCAAAGTTGCTATTGGTGGTGTAATCTATACTTAGAGTAGATTTTTGTAGGTGTCTCCAGGTAGTTTGGTTGAAGTAGTAATAGTAACCTTGTATTGCTGTGCGTGGGAATATTTTTAAAATCTACTGAATCATTGCTTGTTCAAAGTCAATGATTATTTTTTGTGGAAAGTAGTTGTCGGTGTATTGTTTTAGTATTGAAAGGAGCTCTATGTAGGTGGTGTTTTGCTTATTAGGGAGTAGTGCGTATATGAAAGGGATATTAGTGTCTTCATATTTGCCATGGATGGTAAATATTTGGTAGAAAGGCTTGGGGCAAACTTTAAATGTGCCATCCATCATCCACATTTCACAGTTTTTAGGTTTTTGTAAGTTGTTGTTGGTTGCAAAGATGAACATTTTTTTTTTCATGACTGTTATTGTCATGAAGAAGGAATTTTTCATCTTTGTGGGTGATGGTATATACCGATAACATTTCTATTTCAGCAAAAGTTTAGGGGGTGGGGGGTGTTTGAGCTGTAGCTCTATCAGTTCTGGCAATTAATATTTTTAAAGTGGGGATGGATGGTAGTTGTCCTGTAACATGTTCAAGAACCCTAGTTATCACGTTTTTTAGTATTTGGGTACTTGCCTGTTGTGAGCTTGAACTTCCTTCTCTGATTGTTTCTAGAGCATCTCTGACCGCGATTTCAGTCACATTAGGGGGGTGATTGTGTTCTCTGACATTAACTACATTTCTTTCTACTGAGGTGGCACTCACATAGCAAGATTTAGAGTAATATTTACTACATTTCCAATGGGTTTTGTTTCAAGTTACTTTTTCCTGTGTATAAGTGTAGCCCATGTAGCATAGAAGTCGTTTTCCCTTTAATGAAGCTATGAATTTTGCTTCTTCTGCCACTTTTTTGTCTATCTGTGAATATATGTAGATATATATATGTAACTACCGACAGCAGCTGAGTGCATCCGGACTTGCTTGGGCAAATTTGATGGATAATCTATACGCGGCAGCCCTGCCGCGCTGCTTTGCACCATCTCAACAGATTAAGAGAGGCTGTGGGGGAAATGATTCCCTACTGATACAGCACCGCTGTTGGGGCATAAATTGACCAGCATTCTAACCGGAGCCCTGCTAAGGGTATGATAACTATTGCCGCTATGAAGCCGACGGAACCCACTGAGGGTAACTACATGATCCAGCATGCTCCTGGGCACTAAGCCACACCCACTAAGGGCGGGGAAAATATGTAAAGGCATGCTGGGTGTTTCCTAATGACTTCTGTGCAGCAGCCCCTGAGGAAGAAGTTAATACTTTGAAACGCGTTGGGCATTGACATTTTAAATCTGGTGTGAATTAGCTGGCCACCAGGTTAATAAACTACCGACAGCAGCTGAGTGCATCCGGACTTGCTTGGGCAAATTTGATGGATAATCTATACGCGGCAGCCCTGACGCGCCGCTTTGCACCATCTCAACAGATTAAGAGAGGCTGTGGGGGAAACGATTCCCTACTGATACAGCACTGCTGTTGGGGCATAGATTGACCAGCATTCTAACCGGAGCCCTGCTAAGGGTATGATAACTATTGCCGCTATGAAGCCGACGGAACCCACTGAGGGTAACTACATGATCCAGCATGCTCCTGGGCACTAAGCCACACCCACTAAGGGCGGGGAAAATATGTAAAGGCATGCTGGGTGTTTCCTGATGACTTCTGTGCAGCCGCCCCTGAGGAAGAAGTTAATACTTTGAAATGCGTTGGGCATTGACATTTTAAATCTGGTGTGAATTAGCTGGCCTCCAGGTTAATAAACTACCAACAGCAGCTGAGTGCATCCGGACTTGCTTGGGAAAATTTGATGGATAATATATATGTATATATATATATGTATATATATATTCACTGAAAAAACATAGGTTTCAGGGACGTTATAGTTAGTTGGATATTTCACTCGTACAAAACCAGAGAAATTTGAACGTTATAGTTAGTAGAGCTAACTATAACTCACGCCCCTGCAATGCACTGCTGATGACGTCACATAGTACATCACTCATGACATGGTCAGTGACATCACTGATGACATCACTGATGACATCTCAAATGACATCACTGATGACATCATCCAGTGAATGTGTGTTTCTGTAAAGTTTAAATATATTTTATATATGTTAATATCAAGGTGTATTGAAGAATGAGTTGATACATAAGTGTGTGGGTGGAGGATTTAATAGGTGTGTGACTGACTGTATAAGTTAGTGATTAAATGTGTATTATTGAATGCATGGGTTAGTGACTAAACTGTGTGAATGTCTGTATCATTCTCTCAGTTGTTGTGTAAGCTGCTGCATGGGTTGATGATTTGGTACATGACAGTCTATATGGGTTACTTAGTGGTTGCATGAGTATCTGTATGGGTGCCTCAGTGTTTGTGTGTGTGGGTGGGTAGGCGGTATTTGACTTTCTGCCTACATGTGTGAGTGTATAATTTACTGGGTGTATGGGCTCAATAGTGCATGTGGAAATAGCTGTATAGGTGAGTGAGGTTGTGTATCAGTATGTTGGTGAGTGAATATATGTCTCACTGGTATATATGTGAGTAACTAAATACGTGAAAGGCAGTATATGTGAGTGTTGGAGTATATAAATGACTATATGTGAGAGTGAGTAATTGTGAGAGTGGCAGTATAAATGAGTGTGTGCTTGTGTCCGTGATTGTATAAGAGAGTAAGTATATGTTAGTATCTGTATGAATAGGTTAGATTGTGAATGTATAACTGTATAGGTGAGTAAATGGCAGTGTTATTGATTCTTTACATGACTAGCTAGGTGTGTCAATAACTCTATGGATGAGTGATGGTGTATGAGTGTTTGTATAGGTGTATGAGTACATATAATAGTGCTGTATTGATGATTGACTGCATGTATGAGTAACTGTATGGGTGAATGGATGAATGTGTGTGTATAGCTAGGAATTAGTCAGTGGGTATATAGTAACTGCTATTGATTTGTCTATGGTTTCGAAAATGGTAGTCTGTATTTTAGAGTGGGTGTATCAAAGGTTATATCAGGGTGTGAGGAGGTGCATCAGATTATCATGTGGAGGATGTCATCAGTGATGTCATTTGAGATCTCATCAGTGATGTCACTGACCATGTCATGAGTGATGTAATATGTGACATCATCAGCAGTGCATTGCGGGGGCGCTCTACTAACTATAACGTTCGAATTTCTCTGGTTTTGTATGAGTGAAATGTCCAACTAACTATAACTTCCCTGAAACCTATGTTTTTTTCAGTGAATTTCAAAGATTTTTTAAATGCTAATTTCTAGCTATAACATCCCTGAAACCTATGTTTTTTTTCAGTGAATTTCAAAGGTTTTTTAAATAATAATTTCTAATTATAATGTTCATTAAACCTATAGTTTTTTCAGTGATTTTAAATTATCATTCCATTCTCAACCTGGTGAAAACAACCGATATCGCCAGTTTTCCAGCAATAGCTTCCGCAAAATAAATCGCCACAAATGAGAGCAACAACGACGCTAATATTATGCAGAGTAGGTGTTCCTGTGCAAAAATAACACGAAAACACCACTTCCCGATATTTTCAATGAGCAGCCAAATCTGCGGTGCGATCCAAAAACAGGCGAGAAGCTACGTTAGCAGTAGGAATGTACCATCTGCCTTTACTAGTGTAAAGTAGGACGACTACCTACAGTGTGAAAGGGAGCCCAGCCCAGAATCACATCTGAAGACCAACACATGTCATAGAGCTACTGATCATGCACCTCTGACACCCAAGAAGGCCACAAAACCCACTGCCACCACCCTCAGGACCTCCCCCCTGGACCACCCCCCTCACTACCACCAAGGCAGCACACAACAGGACAGCGAAGAATGGCCCCTCAGCCACACAATAACTGAATGCTGTGAGATGTGGCAGCCAAACATGTGTGAAGGACGCACATCACCCACCAATAATAATGCACACAATACCAAGTATAGCGGTGATGTGCTGGACAGACCTCACTATGCAGAGTGCAAACCTCTCCATGTGTACATAATATACTACTGGTGCTTGTAGTGTTGTGGACAGTGGACGCAACCATGTTACCTCAGGCAGTGGGGAAGATCTCGGTCATGCACTTGTGTCGTCGTCCCCTGTAAGCAGAAGCATTGTGGACTGGTCCAACGTACGCCACTCCAGCGTAGAAGTGTGAATAAATAGACGGGGGCTCTGGGCGTGGTTTACTTGTGTGAAGGCCAATGCGTCTGCCAGAGCGGCGGCCCTCACCCTGCCATGTGACTGCCGCCATGACCGCGGGCCTCCTCGACAAAGGCCCCCTGCAAACACAGTGGCATAGCACTGCGGAGTTATGTCTGTACACACTACTGTCTTTGATCTACACTGCGGACAACAGGGCTCACAATTCAGATGGAGTCGCAATTGCAGATGACGCAGTCCAGTAGGCAAGACACATTGCTCCCAGTGCGGCCCTCCCGGACCACACATCATCGCAGGCTGTGTACACGCTGAGCGCCAGAGGTACCACTAACTCAGTGCACCACAAGTCAATGCCACGTGGCCTTATTAAGGCAGAATTCATTAGACAAAAGACATTGCTACCAGTGCGGCCCGCCCGGACCACGTATCATCGCAGGGTGCGCACACGCTGAGTTCTTCTGGTGCCACTAACTCAGTGCACCACAAGTCACCGTCACGTGGCCTTACTGAGGCAGAATTCATTAGACAAAATACATTGCAACCAGTGCGGCCCGCCCGGACCACGCATCATCGCAGGGTGCGCACACGCTGGTAGCTTCAGGTGACACTAACTCACTGCATCACAAGTCATCGCCACGTAGCCTTATTAATGCAGAATCAATTAGACAAAAGACATTGCTACCAGTGCGGACCGCCCGGACCATGCATCATCACAGGCTCCGCACATGCTGAATGCTTCTAATGCCACTAACTGTGCAGCTCTACTCAACACCACGTGGCTGTGGGTCCTTGCTGACCGCTGCCTCCGGCCTACACTGCGGTGAGCACGGCTCACAATTAGAATTGAGTCTTGATTTATTAATTACAGAGTCCAGTAGGCAACTAACTACAACGTCCCTGAAACCTACACAATATCCATTCAGTATCCTTGCTTCAAGAACTTTTTTTATTTCAATTATAGCTTTAGTACAATGACCAAATTAATCTTGCAAGTCCAACGAAACACTGAATGGCAGTCTACACTGCGGCCAGCAGAGCTCACAGTTCGAATTCAGTCTTGATTAATTAATTTTAGAGTCCAGTAGGCAACTAACTATAACGTCCCCAAAACCTACACATTTCAACATGATTTATTAATTGAAGACAGGATTTTGTACTCTATGTCCTCGGATTTTGTCAAGAGGAAGTGACAAAAAGCATTCCTCGATGTCTGTGCTGACTACTGCCTTCCATCTACATTGCGGACTGCAGGGCTTACAATTCAGATTGAGTTGCGATTGCAGATGATGCAGTCCAGTAGGCAACAGACATTGCTACCAGTGCGGCCCTCCCGGACCATGCATCATCGCTAGCTGTGCACACGCGGAATACTTCTGATGCCCCTACCTCAGTGCACCACAACTCATGGACCCTTTATGATAGAATCTTTTGTGTATGATTTCAGATCTGCTGCCCCTACCACAGTGTAGCACAAGTCATGAGCCTGTACGATAGAATCTTTTGTGTATTTTTTCACATCAGATGCCCCTAACTTAGTGCAGCACAAGTCATGGACCCTTTATGATTGAATCTCTGTTTGTGATCCAATGATTACTGTTGTACTTATTGCCAGCACCAAACATTCCCGGGGGGCTGGCTTACACTCACCTCACACGCATCCAGCACAGGCGTCACTGGACCAGTGACCCTAGTAATCAAAAGGGGCCAAGCGCACGTGCCCGTACCCAGATCCAATATCTAACTGTGTCTGTGTGTTCATTATGTATGCATGATGCTGCCCCTGGGCCCTACCATATTATATTCTGCTGTGGACAGCGCTCGCAACCATGTTACCTCTAGCAGTGGGGAAAACTTTGGTTATGTAACTTTGTTTCGGTCATTGTATAAGTACATAGGTAGAGACTGGATCATTAGAGTACTGCAAGGAGAGTGTATAGTGAATTTATAAGTGCTTCGGAATTAGCAGAGTGATTGGATAAGTACATATGTTGGCGGAGCTTAACCCCCGAGCATGATGAGCTTGGCTCTAATTGGCTGCCCTCCATGTGCCAAAAATGGAAATTTGGGCTTTGCATGGCCCTGTAGTTGCTACAGCTGCACTCCTCTGAATGTGCAATAAACATTCATATCCACACAGATATGTCATGTGCACGATCTTTGATGTGTGGAAATATGGATGAATGCAGGATCCGTGATTCCCTCTACCTTCCATGTTGGCCATGTTTTAGGACTTGGGTCACAGGGCGACACTTTTGCGCTTACGGCCCGGGTGGCGGCAGCACTGCAACAGGGACACCCACATCAGTTGATTCCTCATACAGCCCAGGACGGAACCACGCCCAGAGCTCCGGAGTTATTGTTCACAGCCTCACGCAGGACTTGCATACGCCAGGCCAGCCCGATCCACTTATGCATACAGGGAGGGACAACAACGCTACATGGCCCAGATTTTCATTGTAGTGATCTGCTGCTTTCAGGTCAAGTTGTCAGTATGCCACAGACACACCCTGACAGCTGGTTTACACCCACACCACACCCATCAAGCACAGACGTCACAGGACACGTGACCCTGCCAATAAAAAGGACAGGGCACACATGCTCCACACCATTTCCATTTCAGACTTGGTGCACCGGATGCACTGCGGCCGGCACAGGCACATCACCACGGGACAGTGACTTTTGGTGCACTGAGGTAGGGGTATTGTAAGTGCTGAGCGGGTGCGCAGCCTGCGATGATATCCCGTCCCCGTGGTCCAGACAGGTCAGGTTTTGTGTGACCTTCTGGATCACAGTGTAGGCCTGAGCCATCGACCAGCGGGGTCCTACCGCCACGTGACATGGCCTCACTGGTCACAGAGTTAGTGGCATCAAAAGGGCTGAGCAGGTGTGCAACCTACGATGAGGGCGGGTGCACTGATATGTCCTCTGCCATGGTAAAATCAAGACGAAGCCCCAAATGTGAGACATGGTGGCCTGCAGAGTGGGGCTGCATGATGTGGAGGGTGCCCCGTCCACAGAAAGGTGAACAGTGAGGCCTGGGTGCGCAGGGGTGGGCAGACACCTCTGGGCGGCGGGAGTGGATGGGGTGCAGCAGCCTGGGTGTGCAGCGGCGGGAAGACACCTCTGGGCAGTGTAAGTGGATGGGTTGCAGCAGCCTGGATGCGCAAAGGTGGGGCAGCGATTTAGGCATGCGCAGTCGTATGTACTCTGCCATTACTGATTCTGTACTATGTTTCAGATGAGTGAGCTTGAGGGCTCCACTATGTCCCGGCACATGGTTGGAGAGACACCAGTGGTGGAAAGGTGAGCTGTGAGGGTTTTTTTCCACTGTGTGGGCACTCACTGTCCCTCACCATCTCTTCCTTTCTCTCCCTCACACTCTTTCTCTCTCTCACACTGTTTCTCTCTTTCTCTCTCTCTTCCTCTCTCTCACTCTTTCTCTCTCTCTTTCTCTCTCTCTCTCTTTCTCTCTCTCACTCTTCCTCTGTTTCTCTCTTCCTCTTTCTCACACTGTTTCTCTCTTTCTCTCTCTCTATTTCTCCCTCTCTAAATCTTTCTCTTTCTCTCGATATTCTTCTCACTCTTTCTTTCTCTCTCTCTTCCTCTCTCTCACTCTTTCTCTCTCTCTCTCTCTCTCTCCTTTGATGGACGCATGACACACAATCATATCTTGCTTTTTGTCTAGCAGGCATGCGATTATGCGTGGCCATCCTGGCAATCAACACCCACTCCGAATTGAGAGCTCGGCTTGATCGCGTGTACGCAATGACTGAGGAGGTTGCTTTGGCACGTGGTGGACCCTCTTACACAAACGTGGTGGCGGAAGGTGAACAGAGAGTCTTGTTTCCGCAGCAGCGGGTAGTCACCTCTGGGCAGTTGGAGTGGATAGTGTGCAGCAGCCTAGGTGCACAAGAGTGGGGAGATACCTCTGGGCAGTGGGAGTGAGTGGGGTACAGCAGCCAGGGTGCGCAGAGGTGGGCAGACACCTCTGGGTGGCAGGAGTTGATGGGGTGCAGCATCCTATTTGCGCAGGGTGGACAGACACCTCTTGGCAGTTGGAGTCGATGGGGTGCAGCAGCCTGGGTGCGCAGGGGTGAAACAAATAATTGTATGTTTTCTGCCATTACTGATTCTATACTATGTTTCAGATGACTTAACTTGAGGGCTGCACTATGTCCCGGAATGTGGTTGGAGACACACCGGTGGCAGAAAGGTGAGATGTGAGGATTTTCTCCACAGTGTCAACACTCCCTCTCCCTCTCCATCTCTTCCTTTCTGTCACTCACACTCTTTCTCCCTCTCACTCTCTATCTCTTCCTTTCTCTCTCACACTCTTTCTCTGTCTTCCTCTCTCTCTCACGCTTTCTTTCTGTCTATCTCTCTTCCTTGTATCTCACTCTTTCTCTCTCTCTCCTTTGATGGACGCACAACGCACAATCTTATCTTTCTTTTTGCCTTGTAGGCTGTGATTCACAAATTGTCGAGGGATGAAACGCCATGCCTGTACCTACTTTTATTTTGTTTTTTGTTTAAATAAAATGTTTTATATGTATATCCATACATGACTGAGATTCTTATTTGTCCAACCTCACATGCATGTTCTTAATTTTAATTGTGCGACATCAGCCAATTTGTTACGTTCCAGATTTCCTAAGGTTGCTCTCACATTTGTTTGTGGGGTGTGGGGGTGAGGGGGGATGACGGACAGGGGGCTGGTGGCGGGGGGTGTCGGAGCAGTGTTGGGTGTCTGAGTTGCATGATCCTTGGCTCCATTGCATCTGCTGTCATTCAAGTGTGGCTTTGGGATGGGCTCCCTTTCATGTTGCAGGTTGTAGTCTGACTTTACACCAGCTCAGAGCAGGTGTAAACTTCCTACTACTAGCACACCTTATCGCCTGTTTTGTACTTTCTTCGACGATCTTGCTGGTGGTTGAGAAACTTGCAGAGTGATGTGTTCGCTGCTCTTTGCACGAGTATGCCTTCTCTACATCTCATTTGCAATATTTGCTGGGGTCATTCGTGACGATGCTTTTTGAGGCTGCTATCGCTGGTAAACTGGTGATTTAGGCTGTTTGCTCCAGCTTGTGAATGGTGCGTTAAATTTATCCCTATTTTGGTTGCGATAAAGTGCCGTTAACCCAGCGATGTGTCCTTCAGAATATACCCCTCGGTGTTTGAAAGACTTAAGAAGTACTCTAGTGCCATGCTGAGAGCCGCGTAAAAAACAAACAAGAACAGGGCCACGTTGGCCCCCCTCCCGTGGCCAATTCCGTCCCCAGGGCCTGGCATCACCGTTGGGGACCGTGGGGGGGAGCCCCAATGTCATAGCGGTCCCGCTGGCTCTCCATGTCCTGCGGGAGCCGGCATTGCTTTTCCACATGGGGAGCTGCTGACATGCAGCTCCTCGTGTGGAAAAGCAATCAGCTTTGGATTTTGGAAACGAGAGCAGGTTTCCCTACTCTCGCTTCCAAAAGCCAAAGCAAGTTTGCTTGCTCCCACCCTGTCATAGAAAACAGCAGTGTCCCGGGGGTGGGCACCCCGGGACACTGCAGGAGCCGGCCTTGGGGGGTGGCGGTCCCCAGGGCCATCATGGGCTCCAGGAGGAGGTCCGCGCGCCCCCCTCCCAAAATGAGTGAAGCACCGGGGAGGTGGTGGTCCCCTGGGCTGCAGGGGCCCCAGCTGGCCCCCGCTATTATTTTTTAAGAAAGGCCCCTGGGACCTAGCCCACCTGGGGGCCTCAATAAAATAAAACGCGGGAACAAGCGCTTCATTGTTTTTTAAACAATTTCGGCGGAATTTGCGACCCTAGCGCGTATTGCGCCAATTTTCTTTATTCTAATGCTTTTTTTGGCCTTGGGGGTCCTTCTGGAACCCCCTGAGCAGGCCTAGGGGGTCAGGGTGTTTCTACCCTGCCCCCTTCTCTTGTTTTATATCTTTGTTTCTCTGTTTTCTGGTGACTCGCTTCTACCGAGTCACAAGATGACTGCCAACTCTTCCTGGTTTGGAGTGTTGACACCCAATTAGAATGAAGCTCGTGGTCGTGGCAGCCAATTAGAATGAAGCTTGTGATCGGGAGCGTTCACGACTCCACCGCTTCCCTAGATATCTAAACTTTTATTTTTGAATTTCTAAGCAACTACTAATCGGATTTACACCATTTAAAAAAAGGTTGCTTTCTTAACCAAGCTCTACCTTTTTGCCGAATTTGGGGTAATTCCGTTCAGCAGTTCGGGCTGTAGCCCGTCTCAAAATTTCCTATGGAAATTAACATTGAGAAAACGCGTTTTGGGACCCCCCTTTTCTCTTAGCCCCTGCTAGATGAATCACCCCCAAACTTTCAGGATAGAAGCTGACCTGGATAGACTTTTTTTTCCGAGAATTTCTCGAAGGTTCATCAAACGACGCCAAAGTTATTAGCAAATCGAAAAATGCTTTTCCTATGGAAACTAGGTTCTAACTATAACTACCTACTGGCGACCGCCAGTAGGTAATATATATATATATATATGGAATCAAAGGTCGTTGGAGTGCATTTTCAAGCTGGAGGGCAACTTGGAGCGTTTATATATATATATATATTCACTGAAAAAAACATAGGTTTCAGGGGTGTTATAGTTAGCTGGACATTTCCCTCATAAAAAACCCTAGAAATTCCCCCGTTATAGTTCGTTCAGCTAATTATAACTCACGCCCCCGCAATGCACTGCTGATGATGTCACATATTACATCACTCATGACATGGTCAGTGACATCACCGGTGACATCACTGATGACATCTCAAATGACTGTGTGTTTCTGTAAAGTTTAAACATGTTTTATATATATAGGGAAAGGCCTATGGAAGAATGAGTGGGTATATAAGTGTGTGAATGGATGATTTAGTAGATGCGTGACTGACTCTATAAGTGAGTGATTAAATCTATGTAACTGCAGACTAGTGACTAAACTGTGTGAATCTCTGTATCTGTCTGTCTGTTGGTGTGTAAGCAGCTGCATGGGTATGTGAACAGCCACATGAGTGTCTATATGGGTTATTGATTGGTTGTCTAAGTATCTGTATGGGTGCCTCAGTGTTTGAGTGGGTGGAGTGTGTGTGACTCTGTGCATAGATGTGTGAGTGGGTGATTCAGTGGGTGCATGGTTTTAAGAGTGCAACTGTGATGGGCTGTATGGGTGTGTGAGTGTATGTATGGTTGTGTTAGTGAGTATATATATATTTCATTAGAACATGTGTAATTTATTACATATGTGAACGGCAGTATATATATATGTTGGAGTACAGAAATAACCATAACTGAGAGTGTGTGATAGTGTGAGTGGCTGTATGGATGAGTGTATGCTTGTATCATTGATTGTATAAGACCATAAAAATGCGCTAGTATTTGTAGGAGTATTTGAGCTTGTGCGTGTATAATTGAATAGGTGAGTAAATGGCAGTGTGATTAATTACTTGGATGACTGAGTATATGTGTGAGTAACTCTATGGATGAATAGCGGTGTGGGAGTGTCTATATAGGTGTATATATGATAGCATATAATAGTCCTGTACTGAGTGACCATAAGTATGAGTGACTGTACAGATGAGTGAGTGGATGAGTGTTTACACCTAAGAGTCACTGATGGGGTATGTACTTATTGGTGTTGGATTGTCTATGGTTTTGAGAGTGGCAGTATGTAATTTAGAGTGGGTGTATGAAAGGTTATATTAGGGTATGACAAGAAGCATCAAATGATCACATGAATGACATCATCAGTGATGTCAGCAGTGATGTCATTTGAGATGTCATCAGTGATGTCATCAGTGATGTCACTGACCATGTCATGAGTGATGTAATATGTGACGTCATCAGCAGTGCATTGCAGGGGCACGAGTTATAGTTAGCTGAACTAACTATAACGGGGGAATTTCTAGGGTTTTGTACGAGGGAAATGTCCAGCTAACTATAACACCCCTGAAACCTTTGTTTTTTTCGGTGAATTTCTAAGGTTTTTTAAATGCCAATTCCTAACTATAACGTGCATGAAACCTATGGTTTTTTCAGTTCATTTCAAAGGTTTTTTAAATGCTAATTCCTATCTATAACTTATCTCTAAAGTTCTGATGTTTAATGATTTTTATTGGATTTCTAAATTGGTCTATTTCAGTGTGTCAATGCATTTAATTATATAAAAAAAAAAACATTTTTTGAACTTATTTTTACAATTAATTATTTTACAAATTAAAAAATATTATTTGTTTTGAATGTTTTTTTAAAAATAAATGTAAACTTTTTGAAAATATATTTTTTAAAATATTTTTTAAACTTTTTTTTCGATACTTTATTATTATTTTTTTCATTTTTTGGGGGATTCGCGCACCCTATGCACACCTTTTGTCAATCCCTGCGTGAACCTTGCTCGGAAGGAATGCCGCAGAATGAGAGTTGTTCCTGCTTCATCAGATCCATCGCAGCCAAGCACTTCAAGGGTGGATCCTTCTGTGCAAAATTTGGACATCCGTCCACAGTGTCAAACCCTAAAAGTGCTCTGCATAAAATGCAATGCTGTATTATGCTATGGAGAGCAGTCAATTGATCTTATCTGCCGAAAGCAAGCAAGTCATCATTGCTAGGTTTTATTTTCCCCTGAAGTTCACTGTTTTGTTCCTCCAGTTCTGTTTTTTCCTTTTTTTTTCAAGAAAAAACATTTTTTTTTAAATTGTTAAAAAAAAAACCAAAATATAAAAGAAAAAAGAAGGAAAAACAAGTTCTTCTAAGAACTAACTTTCCTGGTTTAAAAAAAGAGCTATATTTGTTTGTTAGTGTTTGAAAGCTTAGATGAATGTATGTGTAGTATGTAATTGACTGAATGAATGCATTAGTAGCGTATGGTAAATGTATAAGTGCAGAACTATGAGGAAGTGCTGCAGCATCACACAGTAACCTCTTTAACTGCAGTGTGCTGTAGTACTTCCGAAGCACCGGGATGTAACATATGTACATAAATATGTTGCAAATCTATGCTTCTCTCTGCACGGCTGCTTAAACTGCAGCCATGTGGTGACACAGGCACCATTGCACCATGGTGCAAGGATATCTGTGTCATGTGGTGTTTCTTTTTTTGCAGGAAGACAAACCTTCCTGCACAAAAACAATCAGAAAACACATTTTTCTCCTTCAATGTATGCTGAACATTTTAGCATACATTGAATATTAAAAAATGAGGAGAAATGAAAACAATTCTCCTTGTTGTGCTTTCCTACACCAATTGGAGAATGGTGCAGCATTCACACACATATCAAGATTTATGATTTCTGATAAATCTGGAGATGTGTCTTGTTCTATGAGTATTCAGTGCAATCACGCACAACAACACTTATAGAACACCCTTTCAACACAAAGTGGTGTGTATGATGAGGTTGTATTTACATGGAGTAGAAAATGTACACAGAGTTCCTTTTCCTCTCTTTGCAAATATGAAAGAGTGTCTTGGGCAATAACTATGTTACAAAAAGTGACATAATTCAGTTTTTAAAATTGCTTGCGAATGATAGAAGGTAAGCACAGAGTTTTGTCTGCAAAGTTGCTCAAAGAAGAATGATTGAAATGATTGCGGTCCTTCACTATGTACAATGGGAAATATTATGAACCACTCAAATCTGTTTTTTTGGAGGTCACATGATATCCGATAACAGAGAGATTTCAAAACTACATAGGTATAAACAGAGTGTTTTTAAAAACGTGTTCAAACTTTGTAGCTTCTTGCAGATCTGTCCATTCTGCATATTAATACTTAGTTAAACTTACCTTCACAGTAATAGAAATTAAAAATGGTACACATTTTTTTCAGATGTTTTTTTGTAATGTAAATTGGGGTAAATTGCTTATTTTAGAATTAGGATCTGTGAAAGAAAAGAAAAAATAGTTATAACATGTAATAATACATTTTTTACATCTCAGCATAATTTAAACACAGTAATTTGTTTGCCTTTTTTGCTGATCTCAGAATATATTGAATTTCACTAGAAATAGTGATTTCAATCGTACTCATCACTTAACAGCAGACAAAAAAAAAAAACAATCAAAAAGATTGTTTAAAAAAACCCAACATGCTATTCTCAGTAAAATACCAGAAAATACAAATCACACATATATGAAATGCTTATGGCTAACAAAATTTTATAACTTTAACTTATAAAACTGTAAATGTTGTCGCTTTAAAATATTCACCGAGTCAATGAGCACGAAAAAGTCCATAATTCAAACATATACCTTTCCTTGAGGCCAAATGGTATTTTTGCACTCCTTTTTATGTAAATTGTCCAATGATAATCCTATTAAATTATAATATTAAATTCCTCATAGAGTGAATTATCTTCCTAAAACTTTGACTTTAAAAATATTAGGTAGGAATTTGGTAATTCCCTAGGCAAACGTTGTTTGAAAACCAACTGGGAATCATTACAAAGTGTCCAGCCTTTGTCACATTTTAGATAGGCAGTGTAATGTCCAGATGTAGTGGAAGGACCATCATGGAAAATTATTGCAATTGCTACAAAAGTCCTTCCTGATATTGATATTTGTGTTGCTACAAATTGCTTTTTTAAAGTATCCAGTTTTCTTCCATTAGCTGTACAACGTTGCATCATTAAAATTATGTATTGTCCATATTTTTTTTTAAATAATGTGGATAACATTTCGGATTTACATTGGCTACACTCCATGTTTTGATTTGCACCTTTAACTAATTTATTGAAAGACACTGATTTACAGTCTGGTAATGTTAAATACAAAAATATTTCAGTGTCTACATTAGTGATACATGTATACATGCAATTTTCACAATGATGTTCCCATTTGTAAGAAAGGCCAAAAATATTTTCTATTTCTACACCTTCATTTTCAAAAATGGTAAGCATATACATTAAAAATTCCTGAGCATCTTGTTGGTTATTTTGTGTAAATTGTGTAGAACCAGAACACACTTCCAAAATATTACGAACATCTGAAACAGATTTTATTTTACTTGTATCTGTTGTCAATTTTTCATAAACAGAATGCAACAGAGAACAAAATCTTTTTTGCCGATTCTGCATAATTTGTTCTTGCAAACCTTCAAGATAAAAAACAACATTGACCACTACATTAGCATAGCAGTTGACACCTGAACTATTTTCAAACTCATAACCAACAATCTCTTCAATAGTGTCCTTTTTCTTTTTACTTGCAATCACATTATCTTGTTCTTTTCCCTTCTCTACACCTTCAGTACAGATATTCTCAAACCTTCTTTTTCGACCAACCACACGCTTTTCAAATACAGGATATTGACCTAAATTGAGAGCATACACCCTTCTTAACCTATTATACTCTTTTACACAGTTTGCATCTGCAGTAACCTTTGTCTCATCAAAATCAATCAAAAACAAACCAGATAATGTTCTGACTTGCGACAAAGCAACATATGCCATACCCTCTTTAAATACGGTAGATCCAAAGTTCACCAATGCACTGTCTACACTTAATCCTTGAGATTCATGAATAGTCACTGCAAATGCCAGAGAAAATGGAAATTGTTTCCTATGGACATATAAATCTTTAACAAGCAAAAAACAAACTGAACAACAACCAATTTCTTTAACTTCTTAATCTGATCAAATTTAATTTTTAAAAATTCAATTCCTTCTTTTTTCTGATAATTAACAAAATCCACCACTTTACCCATTGCTCCATTAAATAAACCTTTTTCTACATCCAAATTACGCCTTAAAATTACCAGACAGTTTACACATGCATATAGGGTCTTTTCTAAACCAGCTGTTTTAGATATTTTTTTTCTAAAGAATCCAGTTTTGTTTTCAACTTTCCCATCAAAATAATAGTGATTCCTTCATGCTCTATTTTAGCGATGGCTTCCATTTTTATAATTTCTTCATTTTCCAGTTTCAATAGTTCTTCGTTGAATATAGAACACTCGCGCAGTGTTGGCATTAAGCAGATCACTGTTTTATTTTCTGCAATTTTCATGTACACTTTCTCAGGAACTACATTTTCATTTGGAAACAAATTGCAAAGTAATTGACTCTCCAAAGCTTGTTTGCCATGTTCTGTCAGAAGTCCAATTCTTATGTCTTGAAGAATACTTCCATATTCAACATCATTTGCCTGTCGCATATTTGTTGTCAGTTCTTTGTATTCAAAATAAGTCCAAATGTTCACATTACCAACACTACCAAGACACTTTCTGGTATCTTCATATGCAAGTGTTTTAAAAACCCGTTGTCCTTTTACCGGAGTCAGTTGCAGTAGATCTCCAAAAACTATGACGTGTTTTTCTCCAAATAACACGTCATACTCTGTTTTAAGAATTTGCTACATTCTTAAATGCACAAAGGCAAGCATCAAGTTTGAGACCATGCTTACCTCATCAATAATGAGAAGTTTCATTTTCTTCAAGACTCTTGAAACTTCACAACAAGCTTCTCCAGATAGCTTGTGGTATTTCAATTTGTTCTCATGCTCTACTGGTAGCATTAGTAAACAATGTAAAGTAATTCCTTTAATGTTATGTGCTGCCAACCCAGTTGGAGCAGTGACAACACAAGACAAATACGACTCACTTGTTGTCTGCAGATGACTTGTAATTACTTCAATTAAGAAACTTTTTCCTGTTCCAGCTTGACCACTCACATACATTTGGATAGGTTGAAATTATGTACATGAGCACCCTTTCTTTTCATGAAGTAATCCATTGTCAATCTGCTCTTTCACTTGTTGATATATTTGTTTCTGTTCAACATTTAGTTGTTCTTCCAAGTTTCCTAACTGTATTACATCTTCTTGAGCTTGATACATTGCTGTTTCCACCTCATTCATGGCAATCGCTGCTTCATTTTCAACAATTGGTTCTCCTAGTGGATCTTGACTCAGTGCAGCAGAACTTTGACTCTCTTGAGAACTGTCTCTAGCAATCGCAGCTGCAATTGTACCTTCTTGATCAAATTCATCATTCAACATTTTCACATAATTTTCAAAAGCACTGCATTGTATGCTATCTTTACAAGCATTAAATGAATCTTCATAGCTCTGGAACTCTCCAACTAATTCCAGTTCTGAACGCCACGGTTTCAACATTTGCAAAACGGCTAAATAGTAAAATTCCCTTTTGTAAGCAGTGTCGCAACTCAGTTTCCTGTGATTAATTACATTTCCTTTCCTTTGTTTCACCAGACATCCTTCGGAACCAATCACTGCATATTTTCCATCATTGATGTTCTCTGTAGTATTCCTTTTAAAAGTGTAGTTTTGCAGCACTTCATAGAGACACATGTTCTCAAGATGATGACGTCTGTTTGGGTAATATGTGTGCAACATATGTGTTCAAAATATCTGTACTTTCTGGTTCTTTTTCTGCTAAATATTCAATTTCTTGAACAGATTTCAGTACCCGATTTCGCATTGCTGCAAGACCTAGACTCACCCAAATGATTCTTCTACTTTTGGAATATAGACTTGCAGATGATAACCGATCTGAGCATTCATATGCTCCAATTTCACGATGCGATAACATCTTCAAACTGAAACTGTATAATTTCTTACTTAGAGTCTTCTCGTGAGAAATCTCTTCCCACATTTCTTTCAATTCCGTTTTTTCTGATTTAGTAATGTAGGATGTTACATATCGAGCAACAGCAATGGAATTGTCCGCAACATACTGAATATCCATGTTAGCGTTCCACATGGATAAAATAACTGGATTGTAGTCAATTATGTATTTTGATTCTTTGCTTCTTCTTAAGTTGTAGGTATTTTTTGGAGACTTTCCTTGCGATGGTATGTCGCATAGCTGACATAAAACTGTTCACTCTTCCTTTGGATAATACAGGACATGGAAATCCAAAACGACATTCGGTATAGAACTTATCCTTTGACTTGTACTTTCGTCGACAGTATTTTCCACACCCATGGATTTGGAATCGTAAGAATTGTTGTTTTAAGTTTTTATCTTCTCTGCTATTTGGTACAGCACATGTGGCATAATCTTCAATGAAAGACAAAACAGTTTCATCTGAATCTGTTCCAAATTTGGGGGTATCCTTGATCCATAACAACATATGTATATGAGGAGCACCTCTTGCTTGATACTCCTTTCTTCAAAAGAAATCCACAACTTCTCCAAAAGGAGGATTCTTTTTATTGCAGATGAAAGACATCATAGCTTCAAATCTATGATTGAAATATCTGCATACATTAACAGGATCCAAAGAGCACAATTCTCCAGATGTCTTGTATTCAATATTTTTTATATTGGAATTTGCCTCTCGAAGAAATTCAAGTAAATCATCTCAAGCATACTCAGCACAGCTTAGTGTAACAAACCATGTAGGAGTTCCCAAGTTCCGTAGCATACATTTCAGTTCTCCATGACGACGGTACCAATATTCATTAGTCCCACGCTGACATGCCATCAGATTAATCGACTTAGATTCTAAATGATCATCTATCTGATGCACTTTATTCATAAAAAACTTTTCAGTTACATTGTGCAGATGCATTCCAGTTTTTAAAATGTGATTCACTGCATATGAAAGTCCAGACAAGTCACTTTCAAACAGAAGATGAAACATATAAGGGATACATTGTCGAAATCTTGGATCTTCTGCATATAATCTTGTTGTCCGATATTCAGATGCAGGAATCTGCACAGGACGTTCATCATATCGTCCACCTTTTCCTGTTGGAAACAACTGCGGGAAACAACGAGCTTCCAAACTCTCTTCCCATACACTCATCGGACTTCCTCCTGCTTTTTTCATTTGGAACAACTCAATCGTATTCCCCATCACCTCATTGGAAGGAAGTGGATGTACACTGTAATGTTCATGGATTTCTTCACATCTGGACATGTCCACTTTTTCATTTTGTCCACTTAATATTTCAGTATCTTCTGCTAAATCTATTTCTTCTTCTCCTACAAACACATTTCTATAGTACTCATTATTTTTTATCAGATACAATGATGCCTTTTGCACTTTTCTAATATCCACTAACTCTTGCCAGATTTTCTTATTCTTAGTAGGAACACCATTAACTAGAATGACTATGGGTTAATTTTCTGCATGGTCTACACCAATAGTTTCAATGTTTTTCTTTAAATCTAACAGTAAATACACAACTCTTCCTTTCAATCCTCTTTGTAACTCTGATGGAAGTAATTTACCTGTTTTAGGCTCCATACGAACAATGGCCTGAAACGGGTGCACACATTGAATGAGAATAGACTCATACGTATTTTAATCCATCAGCTCTGGAGGAATAGCAACCAACTTTAGATTATTATGAACAGCTCTAGCAGGCATTTTATTCTCATCTAATTTGTTATAACAATATTTGCAAATACGCTGCTCAGATCCCAAATCAAAACAATTCTCTACCAACAAATAAGTTGCAAATTCCTTCCACTTATCATTATTTTCTATTTCACTTTTTAAATACAGATTGACACTCCTAGTCTGATTTTTATAGTGACTTTGCCGACAACAAATACAAGAAACATTTGGTCTTTCACCTGAAATTACCTTAAACTTTGTGATTTGATCTTCAAAATTTTTTGTAATCATGGGTTCTAGATTGTCTTCAACATTTTGTTCTACTAATGTGTCAGTTTCTGCACTCTCTTGCTGAGGACCAAAGTAACAAAACTCAATATCATCACAAACCTTCTTCACATCTGATACTGACCCACGCAAAAGAGCACTGTTCAACTCATTTAACTTTACTGCTGGACTTTTTGCATAATACAATCTTCTCACTAACTTCCGCATTTGAGTATGATGTGCCACTCGTACTTGGGAATACTCTGCCAGTGAACTTTGTGAGTGTTTGCTTCTGGGTGTGAGGGACTGCGAGGCCCTGCAGCGGCAATATCCTCATCAGCTGCGGCCTCTTCCCGGACACTCCCCTTCTTGCCTGCCTTTTAAATACGACTCGCGGCCCCCGCTCCGCGGGGGCCACTCGTACTTGGGAATACTCTGCCAGTGAACTTTGTGAGTGTTTGCTCCTGGGTGTGAGGGACTGCGAGGCCCTGCAGCGGCAATATCCTCATCAACTGCGGCCTATTCCCGGACACTCCCCTTCTTGCTTGCTTTACCCAAAAATATTTAGTCTCGTGACGCAATGCGGGACGCGCGCGAGTCGCGCGCCGGGCGAAGCCCGGGCCAAGGGCGGGCCCGTTTAAGCCCGTTAAAGACCGAGTAAGACCGGACCGGGCTCCCCCCTAACGTCTGCTACCGTAGGAAGTTGGATACTGTATTTCGCTGTATCACATTAACGTTTGGCCGCCCCGTTATTTAATTTATTAATGGCGACCACACGAGGGAGCAGGAGTAAAACGGCCATGGATGCATCTAGTATAATCGGCCCATTGGACAATTTTATTGTATTGCACTTATGGAACGGAGAGTGTCCCAAGATTTAGTACTAGCAAAACGTTCTTCTATGGGTCACTTTGCAACAGCTAAAACTCAAGACCAGCAAAATAAAGAAGTAGTCCCCATTTTAGTCCATGCGGACTTACATAGTTTTCCAAATGTGGTAGACTTGTCAGTGTCGTCTTCTGAATGTATATCAGTCTCACAATTAGAGAGGTCCTCGATTTTAGAATCAGATCCATTGTTAGAAGATTTAATCACTAGACAGTCGAGGGGAATGAGAGAGGGTGCTATATCAAAAACATCAAAACATTCAAAGAAAAGAAAGTAAAGAAAACTAAGAAAATTCAGAAAACTATTGCGCCCGTGAAAAAGGGGGCATGCGAGCTACCCTTAAGAAATGAGGAGGGAGTACAACAACAAATAAAGGATGGTCATACTTTTATCCGCTTAGATGTGAATAACGCGACTTTGGGTTCAGGGAGTGTAGAGGCTTCCCCTAGCATGTTTGTAAGCACCAAGGATGTTGAGGCTGATAATAAACTATTTGAGTTTATGAGGGAGCTTTTTAAAATATACCTTTCCCCTTTAGAAAATAGATTGAGGTGCATCGAAAAGCACTTAACTGAATTGATCGTCTTCTCTAAGTCTTTGAGTAATCCTGGGGTATTAAAGGTTGGAGACAGAAAGTTAAGTTATAAAAACAATAAATCAGCGGGCTCGTTGATAATTAAACCATCTGCCCCAGTCGAGAATGCAAAAATAACGGATCCTACTGCGTTAGAGAAAAAGTTAGTAGATAATACTAATAACCCCATTGTCAACACCAGACAGGAGGTTAAAATATCCAACGATACTGCCTTGGACCCTACGGGGAATCGTAGCTGGGGATCTCCATTGGGGAAATTAGCTATTAACTTGCCCCCGGAAGTAACCCCTTTTTTGGTGGTTTTGACCGGGGTTCCAGAGTTGAAGGAGGATGTAGAGGAGTCTATCGGGTCACTAAAAAATAAGGTTCAGCATTGGCTCAATATAAAACGACCATTACCTCCTAATAGGACGAGCAAGATTCTAATGGTGCGTAGGGTGCCCTGGGTGGGGTATGGAAGAAAAACCGTCCAAGGCGACTGCGTTTTGGTCAATTTTGAGGACCCGGGTACGTCGATTATATCTGTTCATGGGATATCCAGAGTAATAACGAAGGTATTGAAACTAAGCGACTTTCCTTTTTTTATCCTCACAGGATTCGTTATGACCCAGTTTTTGATCGAAGCTGGGGTAGAGTAGGCCTTCAAGAGAGAGGAGTAGACAGAAGGGAATGGGGTTGGCAAACAACCAGGGAAGTAAATTCTAGGGATACTTGGAGAGGAATACCGATCGCCAATAGGTTTAGTTGTTTGGAGATGGTCGATTGACTCCCTTCGATTGCTGGCGTTAAGTATGATTTTTGTGGGGGCCCTAGTAAGTCATTTAAAAGAGCCAATTATTTGGTGAATGGTAACTCAAGGGTTATGTATGAGGGATGGGATAATGAGATAGTAGCGACTCCAATCGTCTCGCGACCACTAGTAGAAGGACTAGATAGACAAGAGCATGCAGCGTTTAAACATACTGGTGTTGAACACGAAAGCGAACTAGTTTGTCAACAATCTCAAAATACTGTAGTGAGGGATATAGGAGTAAATCCCATACCGATAGAAATAGGCACTTGTATTGATAATTCCTCTGTTTTGGAGACGCCAGGAGATGTTCAAAGGGGGAAGCTGGCTCTCTTATCCTGGAATATAGCGGGCCTATCAAACAAGGTAAAGGACCCCATCTTCCGAGATTTTATTGAAAAATATGAGGTTATCTGTTTTCAGGAGTGCTGGGAACAGGTTGAAATTCATCTTGCAGGGTATCGTACATATTTTTCGACTGCATCTCAGTCAAGGAGGGGTAGATGCTCTGGTGGGCTCTTTACATATATTTCTAATACTGTTAATTTTACCATAAAGCACCAGACCACCGGGGGCATAATTTTTATCAGATTCTTTTTCTCAAAGCGGGAGGTAATCGACACATTACCCTAGTAAACCTGTATAATAACATTCCAAAGGAAGATCAGAAAAGAGTCCTGGAAGACTTAAATAACTCTTTACGTCATGGGATAGGCTCGGAACACAATGACATGTGTATTATATTGACAGGCGATTTTAATTGCCATTTATGCCCCCATAGTAACTTGGGTATATGTGGAATGGTTAATCTAATTGGTTACCCTTGTACTCACTTTGAGCATTCCATGCTGGGAAATTTGCTTAACAGCTTAATTTACGATTGGAATCTGGGTTTTGTAAATGAATTATGTAGCCCCCAGGTTAACTTTCAACCCACTTTTAATGGATGTGGTTTGCGGTCTGTTATAGATTATACATTGGTTACTACTAGCTATTATCATAACGTCCTGTCGTTTAAAACAGAGGATATCGCGATGAGCGACCACTTTCCGATTAGCTCAACTTTCGATATCGGGACGAGCATTAGAACAGTACCTAATGTAGTTGAAAATTTATATCGCCATGCTATTTCGCTGGCGAAAACAAATGGTTATGCAATAAAATGGAGTAAGGTCGACTCTACAAATTTTTTGCAGAGCCTAATAGCGGATCAATACAGTAATTTTATGACCTGCCTAGAGGAATCCCCTGATCCAAGTGCGGTCATTAGTGCCTTCCAGAAGATCGCAACACAAATTGGCAATAAATTGACAGGAACACTGCGGGAAGGGGAGAGACATAAGGCAGAGGGATGGTTTAACTCAGAGTGCAGTAAAGCACATACCAATTTAAAGCAGATTAAAAAAAAAACACCTAAAAACCAGCAAGATATTAGAGCTGCCAGAACAGCGTATAAAATCGCATTACATAAACGGAAATTAGAGTTGAAGGAGAATGGATGGGCCACACTACTAAAGGCATCCTCCTTGAGAGATAATACTGCCTTTTGGAGAGCAGTAAATGCTCCCTTTTTCGTTGAAAGGAAATCTGACCTGGTAGAACTTGCTATAGAAGAACCAGTTTGGGTTGATCATTTTACTGAGCTTTATAAGAAAGATGATTTGCTCAGCCTAGATAACATTTGCCAAAATCAACTGGCTGTTGGCAAGCTTATTCCTTCTGTCTTGTTTCCTTTGGGGATTTCCTTTTCTGTTTCTGAGGTGGAATTAGCTCTACTTGAAAGCTCAAGAAACAAAGCCCCAGGACCCGATGGGATTCCTATAGATATATACAAGGATAATATCTCCTTATGGGCCCCGCTCCTGACTAACGTGTTAAATAGCTGTAATAATAAGGGATTTCCATCCACTTGGCAGGAAGCGATAGTAGAGCCTATCTTTAAAAAGGGAGATCGAAATGATCCTAAATGTTATAGGCCCATTTCGCTACTTGACTCTTTGATGAAAGTGGCAGGTAGAATTATTTTAAATAGATTGCAAACATGGGCTAAGGACAGTGATGTTCTTTCCAAGTTCCAGTACGGTTTCAAGTCAGGATTGGGTACTGTTGAACAAGGACTTAACCTAGCCATATTAACTGGTAAATATATGGTGGCAAAAAGGGGTAACCTTTTTATGACTATTGTAGATCTCAGCTCAGCTTTTGACTGCTTGAGTCATGAGGTTTTGTGGGATACCTTAACAGGTCTTGGCATTGATCTAAATATCCTTAATTTTATTAAAGAGTTATATAGAGGGGCAGGGGCAAAGGTACGTTTTGGAAAAAGAGGAGAATGTACAAAAATATTCCCAATAATGAAAGGTGTTCGACAGGGTTGTATTTTGGCACCTTTTCTTTTTAATTTATATATACATGGCGTGGCGGAATCTTTATCAAAGCTAGAAGTAGATTACCCCCAAATTGATGGCACGGCGGTGCCCATTTTATTATACGCAGATGATGCGGTTATCATGGCTAGAACCCAAACAGGCCTCCAAAAGGCGATAACCAGTTTTTCAGTATTCATGGGATATAGGGGCCTAAAAATTAATATTGGGAAAACTTTTACCATGTGCTGCTCATCAAAGAATAAGATTTCTTGTAATATTTTTTTAGAGCAGTCTAAGATAGGATTAACAAGTACTTTTTCATATTTGGGAATTGTTTTTAATAAAAGAGGTACTTGGACAACAGCGGTTAGTACAAGGAACCTTGCATTTGCTCGTGCAATAGGCGCAGTAAAACAGTTTGCCAATAAACTGGGGGGGTAGGCCTGTTCGTATCCTAATGGATATTTACAAGGCTAAATGTGTGTCAACTGCCATATATGGGGCTGGCATCCGGGGTATTGCAGATTGTCGGGAAATACAAGCAAAAGAAAATTTCTTCCTGCGTTATCTGTTAGCTGTCCCCAATTCCACCTCCACATACGTTTGCCATAAGGAACTAGATTTGGTTTATATATCCGATTTAATTAAAATCAGTCCATTATTGTTAAGGCATAAGATATGGACCTCGACGGCATCCGCCTTTAATAGAGCCATTTTGTTGGATTGCATCAAACTTGAGAGATCGAAAAATATCCAGTGGTTTTCATATGTAAAGGATTTTATGACCAACATGGGACACCCAGCATATTTTAGTACCCCCTCCTCGCTATCATTGATCCCCAGAAAGGCATTTAAGGATTGTTGTCTTGCTTTTCTGGAGAATCAATGGTGGTTTGAGGAGAGGAGTATGGTATCCGTAATGCAACATCACTTACTTTTGCAGTGCTCTGGTTTGCAGATTTACTTATCTCCTGAGCAATCTAGCTACAATAGAATGTTATTAGCCCGACTGAGAACTGGTAGTTATTATAGGTTGCTAACCTTCCCAGATAGCAATGATTGGTCGTTAAGTTTAATTAAATGTCCTTGTGATGATCTTTCTACGCAATCAACAATACATAGTGTTTTGTTTTGCAAATTTTATGCATGGGGGAGGAAGAGATATTTGATTCCCCTTTCAAAGATCTGGGGCTTGAGGCAGTGTAGACCTGCTTATCGAAAGCTGCTTTTGTTAGAAGATGAAATGACCATTAACGCTGTATCCAAGTTTTTAAAATTTGCAATTAGGTGTAGATCTTCTATGGATTAATTTTTAATTTTGTCTTGATCCAGACTGTCCCACTATGATGTACTTAAATTGCAATGTATTTCGATTTCTATTATTTTGTTTTATTGTATGTATTTTTATTGTGCTTTTATGATTTTTATATTGAAATCGAATAAAGCTATCTTTGACTTTGACTTTGAGTATGATGTACTGCCAACATCCTGAAATGGTGAAAAACACTTTGACAAACTTCCCTATAAAGACAAGCCAGAAAATGACCTTGCAAACCAGTATTTATTCTCACTCTGCAAGGGTCTAGTCCTTGCAACACCTTAATCTTTTGTTTAACACTTTTTTTACTGTATGCTCGTAAAAAACTACACAATTTATCAATTGATTCTTGTCGTACACTACAAATACTACTGCAATCCCAAGTGAACACAGGGTGTTTAGGACGTCTCCCTAGAACTTCATCAGCTATCACTTCTTCTACATTTCTTTCAACCATTTTCTCTTTGTCAATTGGACAACCATCTCTAACTTCATAACCTCGACCACTGGTGTCAACTTCATGCAATAAATTATTGCTCTGTAAATAACTCTCCTCATTAAAGAAAGGCTCTGAACTGGAACTGTGTTTCCATTCTCCCAAAAAAACATCACAAAAATTTGTTCTATTAATTACTCTTTTCCTCCTACTTTTGGCCTTCATTAAATGGATTGGTTTATCTAGTGATCAAATTCTGTTTAATACTAAAATGAATATTTTCCTTTTTACTTCAAAAGCCTTTTCAACAATGGTTTCAATATGCTTCTTCTTTTTATAAAATAGATCTCTCTTTTTATATTTCTTCACATCTTTCAGCAAATTATGTACTACTCTCTTGTAAAATATGTTTTTGCGTATTTACTTATACTGATTTTGCCTTCTTTTACCATACTTCATCTCCTTTGATTGTCCATTTGCTTTTTTGCTTTTCCTATTATTTTGAATATTTTTTCTAGTTGAAGCATTCTCAGAGGTTTCAGCATTCTGTACATTCTGTTTGGTCCTACAAACATTTTTAATAAATTGCTTTGTGATCTTACCAGAAGATTTTTTTTTTTTAGCCACATTATGTTGTTCATTCAATATTTGTGGTTGATTTTTCTTCAAGTAACTCTCCTTTCTCTGTTCTTTTCTTTTTCTTTTTTTTTTCTGGCATGATCTCTCTATTTTAATGGTGAAAAACAGTATCTGTAAAAAATAATCACAAATAAATGTAAATTAATAACTTTAAAATGTATACTTTTCTATTACTGTACAAACACATTTTATATAAATACTGACTATGAAACTATAGCCCTGAAGCACAAGTGTGACGATGGTTAAAACACTACATGCATAGTGCATACTACTTTGAAGCAGTTCATGCCCTAAAGCCTGCCTCACTCAAAGACTACATGCTTACTGACTGAATGATTACAGTACTATAAGGAGAGACACTGGGTGAGTGACAGGGTGTTTGCTAGAAGTGTATGGATACTGACTGGGATATTGATGGTGTGAAAGACATGTGTGTAGGTGATTAGAGACCTACATGCATAGTGGATACGTGTTTGAATCAATCCATATGTTAAGGTCTGTCTCCGTCCAATAGTACTTGGATACTGACTGAATGTTTTGAGTATTGCAAGGAGAGTGCCAGGATGAATTTATAAGTATTTGTTTTTTGGCGCAGTAAATACATTAGTACATGGTGCTGAATAAGTCACTGGAGAAGTATAAGGGGAGTGAAAGGTTGTTTGCGGGAACTGTATGAATACTGTCTGGGGTATTGAATGTGTGAAAGACAAGTGTGTAGGTGGCTAGAGACCTGCATGCATAGTGGATAGACGTTTGAAACAGTCCATGGAGTAACACTTGGATCACTGCAAAACTACCTGAGTACTGACTGAATCATTAGAGTACTACAAACAGAGTGACTGGGTGAATCTTTTTAAGTTTTTGGGTTTTGGCATAGTGAATAGATTAGTACTTAGTGCCAAATGAGTCAGTGGAGGTGTGCAATTGAAGTGACAGAGTGTTTATTGGAGTTTATAGATACTGACTGAAAAATTGAAGGTCTGAAAGACAATTGTGTTGGTACGTAGAGGCCTCCATGCATAGTGGAAAAACGTTTGAATCAATCCATGTGCTAAGGCCTGCCTCACTCCATTAGTACTTAGGTACTGACTGAATGATTAGACTATTGCAAGAAGCGTGCCTGGGTGAATTTATAAGCTTTTCAGTTTTGGCGCAGTGAATGCATTACTACATGGTTCTGAATAAGTCACTGGAAGAGTGCAAGGGGAGTGACAGGGTGTTTGCTGGAAGTACATGGATACTGACTGGGGAATTCAAGCTGTTAAAGACAAGTGTATAGTACGTTAGAAGCCTGCATGCATACTGGAAAGACATTTGAAGCAGTCCATGTGGTAATGCATGGTTCACTACATGAGTACCTGGGAACTGACTGAATCATTAGACTACTGCTAGGAGAGTGCCTGGGTAAAACTTTTACGTTTTTCGGTTGTGGCGCAGTGAATAGATTAGTACATGGTACTGGATCAGTCACTGGAGGAGTGCAAGATGAGTGACAGGGTGTTTATTGATGTATATAGATACTGACTAGTTAATTGAAGAAGTGAAAGACAAGTGTTTAGGTGACTAGAGGCCTGCAGGCATAGTGGATAGACGTTAAAACAGTCAATGAGCTAAGACCTCAGACACTGCATGATTACCTGGGTACTGACTGAATCATTACACTACTGCAAGGAGAGTGCCTGGGTTATTCTTTTTAAGTTTTTGGGTTTTGGTGCAGTGAATAGATTACTACATAGTGCCAGATGTGTCAGTAGAGGTGTGCAAGTGGAGTGATAGAGTGTTTACTGGAGTTTATAGATACTGACTAGTTAATTGAAGAAGTGAAAGACAAGTGTGTAGGTAACTAGAGGCCTGCATGCATACTGGACAAACGTTTGAATCAATCCATGTGGTAAGGCCTGCCTCACTCCATTAGTACTTAGGTACTGACTGAATGATTAGAATATTGCAATAAGAGTGCCTGGGTGAATTTATAAGTGTGTCAGTTTTGGCGCAATGAATGCATTACTACATGGTGCTGAATAAGTCACTGGAAGAGTCCAAGGGGAGTGACAGGGTGTTTGATGGAAGTACATGGATACTGACTGGGGAATTCCAGCTGTTAAAGACAAGTGTATAGTAGGTTAGAAGCCTGCATGCATACTGGATAGACCTTTGAAGCAGTCTATGTGGTAATGCATGGTTCACTGCATGAGTACCTGCGTACTGACTGAATCATTAAACTACTGCTAGGAGACTGCCAGGATGAAACTTTTAAGTTTTTCGGTTTTGGGGCAGTAAATAGATTAGTACATGGTACTGGATCAGTCACTGGAGGAGTGCAAGATGAGTGACAGGGTGTTTATTGACGTATATAGATACTGACTAGTTAATTAAAGAAGTCAAAGACAAGTGTGTAGGTGACTAGAGGCCTACATGCATAGTGGATAGACATTTCAACAGTCCATGAGCTAAGACCTCAGACACTGCATGATTACCTGGGTACTGACTGAATCATTACACTACTGCAAGGAGAGTGCCTGGGTTAATCTTTTTAAGTTTTTGTGTTTTGGTGCAGTGAATAGATTACTACATAGTGCCAGATGAGTCAGTAGAGGTGTGCAAGTGGACTGAAAGAGTGTTTACTGGAGTCTATAGAAACTGACTAGTTAATTGAAGAAGTGAAAGACAAGTGTGTAGGTGACTAGAGGCCTGCATGCATACTGAACATACGTTTGAAGCACTCCATGGGCTAAGGCGTGGGTCACTGTATGAGTACCTGGGTACTGACTGAATCATTAGAGCGCTGCAAGGAGAGTGCCTTTTATTAATCTTTTAAGCTTTTGGGTTTTGGCGCAGTGAATAGATTAGTACATGCTGCTGAATGAGTCACTGGAGGTGTGCAAGGGGAGTGACAGGGTGTTTATTGGAGTGTATAGATACTGACTGGGCAAATGAAGGTGTGAAAGACAATTGTGTAGGTGGTTAGATGCCTGCATGCATAGTGAATAGACATTTGAAGTAGTCCATGTGCTAAAGCCGGGTTCACTACATAAGTACCTGGGTACCGACTGAATCATTAGAGAACTACAAGGAGAGTGCCTCAGTGAATTTATAAGTGTTTTGCTTTTGGCGCAGTAAATGGATTAGTACATGGTGCTGAATGGGTCACTGGAGAAGTGTAAGGGGAGTGATAGGGTGTTTGCGGGAACTGTATAAATACTGACTGGGATATTTAAGGTGTGAAAGACAAGTGTGTAGGTGGTTAGAGGCCTGCATGCATACTGGACAGACATTTGAAGCAGTCCATTATATAAGGCCTGGGTCACTGCATGAGTACATGAGTACTGACTGAATCATTAGAGTACTGCAAGGAGAGTGCCTGGATGAATCTTTTAAGTATTTGGGTTTTGGCGCAGTGAATAGATTAGTACATGGTGCTGGATGAATCATTGGAGGTGTGCAAGGGGAGTGACAGGGTGTTTATTGGAGTATATAGATACTGGTTGGGCAATTGAAGGTATGAAAGACAATTGTGTAGGTAATTAGAGAGGCAAGCATGCATAGTGGATAGATGTTTGAAGTAGTCCATGTGCTAAATCCGGGTTCACTACATAAGTACCTGGGTACTAACTGAATCATTAGAGTACTACAAGGAGAGTGCCTCGGTGAATTTATAAATGGTTGGGTTTTGGTGCAGTCAATGGATTAGTACATGGTGCTGAATGATTCACTAGAGGAGTGCAAGGGGAGTGACAGGATGTTTGCTGGAAGTGTATGGATAATGACTGGGGAATTGCAGGTATGAAAGACAAGTGTGTAAATGGTTAGAGGACTACCTGCATAGTGGATAGGGGTTTGAAGCAGTCCATGTGCTAAGGCCTGGTCACTGAATGAGTACTTGGGTACTGACTGAATGATTAGAGTACTGCAAGGAGAGTGCCTGGTTGAATTTATAAGTGTTTGGGTTTTGGCGCAGTGAATGGATTACTACATGGTGCTGAATGGATCAGTAGAGTAGTGCAAGGGCAGTGACAGGGTGTTTCCTGGAAGTGTATGGATATTGACTGGAGAATTGAAGGTGTGAAAGACAAGTGTGTAGATGGTTAAAGGACTGCATACATAGTGTATAGGAGATTGAATCAATCCATGTGCTAAGGCCTGCCTCACTCCATTACTACTTGGATATTAACTGAATGTTTACAGTATTACAAGAAGAGTTCCTGGGTGAATACATAAGCAATGATTAGCTTCTAATTCTATCAAAACTTGAGAAGAAGAAAGGTTGTTAAGCAGTTATGTGTATGCAAAGATATGAACTACCCAAATGTTTCTCTCACAATGGTTCCCAAATGCACACAGACTCACAGTGTGATTCTAGACAAGCAACACTATCCCTTGGACTTTAACAAAACTCATTCACTACTCTGGAAGGGGTAAGGGGACTGCACACAATCTACATATTTCAATATTGCACTTTAGTGTCAAAGCCTGACTAATTTTATGAATGCATAAGCAATAACTGGCTTCTAATACTACTAAAACTGGACAACTTGACAGGTTTTAAAACAGTTATCTGTCAGCAAATATATGATGTTACCAAATGCTTCTCTCACAATGCTTACCCAAATGAACACATACTCACAGTGTGATTCTAGACAAGCAACACTATCCCTAGGAGTTTACCAAAACTCATTCACTACTGTGGAAGGGGTAAGGGGACTGCACACAATCTACATATTTCAGTACTGCACTTTAGTGTCAAAGCCTGACTCATTTTATGAATGCATAAGCAATGACTGGATTGTAATGCAACTAAAACTTGACAACAGGGCAGGTTTTAAAACAGTTATCTGTCAGCAAATACACAATGTTACCAAATGCTTCTCTCACAATGGTTGGCCAAACGCACACAGACTCACAGTGTGATTCTAGACAAGCAACACTATCCCTTGGACTTTACCAAAACTCATTCCCTACTCTGGAAGGGGTAAGGGCACTGCACACAATCTACATATTTCAATATTGCACTTTAGCGTCAAAACCTGACTCATTTTATGAATGCATAAGCAATAACTGGCTTCTAATACTACTAAAACTGGACAACTTGACAGGTTTTAAAACAGTTATCTGTCAGCAAATATATGATGTTACCAAATGCTTCTCTCACAATGCTTACCCAAATGCACACAGACTCACAGTGTGGTTCTAGACAAGCAACACTATCCTAGGAGTTTACCAAAACTCATTCACTACTCTGGAAGGGGTAAGGGGTAAGGGGACTGCATACAATCTACATAATTCAGTACTGCACTTTAGTGTCAAAGCCTGACTCATTTAATGAATGCATAAGCAATGACTGGCTTCTAATGCTACTAAAACTTGACAACATGACAGGTTTGAAAAACAGTTATCTGTCAGCAAATACACAATGTTACCAAATGCTTCTCTCACAATGGTTGGCCAAACGCACACAGACTCACAGTGTGATTCTAGACAAACAACACTATCCCTTGCACTATACCAAAACACATTTCTTAATCTACGAGTATGAATGAATGAATGAATGAAATAAACTTATATCGCGCAGACTTAGCCCAATGGGCGTCAAGGCGCCTAACAACTAGAACTGACTGGAAAGAACAGGAGAACTTACTGATAGGCCCTTATAAAATACCAGGTTTTGAGAGCTTTCCTAAACAAGGACAGGGAGGGTAATGACTTAATCTCCAGAGGAAGGCCATTCCAGAGTAGAGGAGCGACAATGGAAAAGGCTCTGCTCCCCCATCTGGCTTTTTTAGAGCGGGGCACTACCAGTTGGTTAGCGTCTGAAGATCGCAGACACCTACTGGGAGTATAACGGGTGAGCAGAGACCCCAGAGCATTTGAGGGGCCAGCCTGCACGGCTTTGTAAGTGAGGCAGAGAAGTTTAAAAGAAATTCTAAAACTGATGGGGAGCCAGTGCAGGTTCTTCCTGGGCAGCGTTGCCGAGGAGTCCCTAGGAAGAGCTAACACGAATCTGGCGGCAGCGTTCTGTACCACCTGCAGACGTTGTATCAGATATTTATTGGACTCTGCATATAGTGCATTGCAGTAGTCCAATCTGGAGCCCACAAGGGCAGTCACTGTATATTTACGTGCCTGCGGAGACAAATAATGGAGGATACGTTTCAAAATTTTAATGACTCCCCAGCACGTGGCCACGGTCCTGTTAATCTGACTATTCATGGCGAGTGAGGTATCAAAAATGACACCCAGATTCCTAGCCGTAGAAGAAGGAGTCGGGCAAATTCCAAGGGACGGAGGCCACCACTCATTGGACCAAATGTCTTGATCCTTTCCGAACACGAGTACCTCCGTTTTATCGGCGTTGAGTTTTAAAGAATTCAGCACCATCCACTCCGCGACCATCTGCATACAGGCCCTAAAGCTAGAGGCAGAGACACTCAAAGAATGGCTAAGAGACACCATAATTTGAGTGTCGTCAGCATAGGACACTACCTCCATCCCCTGTGATCTTACTAATCTGGCAAGGGGTGCCACATAAAGATTAAATAGGGTCGGACTAAGGGCCGAACCCTGGGGCACTCCACATTGCAGAGATTTAGCAGGGGAGAGGAACTCACCCAGCAAAATTCTTTGCTCTCTAGGATGTAGAAAAGAGTCAAGAAGGCTGAGAGCTTGTCCTGCCACCCCTGCCTCCCTCAACCGAGATGTTAGGGTAGAGGGAGACAGGGTATCAAATGCTGCAGTCAGATCCAGCAAGACAAGAATCGTCGTCTGACCAAGATCAACTTTGCGCCGGATGTTATCAACCACCATAGTCAGGGCGGATTCGGTGCTATGAAATTTCCTGAATCCGTGCTGAGAACTGTCCAGGAACTCAGAAGAGTCAAGGAAGGTGGAAAGATGAGAATTTAGGTGGGCTTCAAGCATCTTAGCAGGGGCAGGCAAGAGGGAAATGGGCCTAAAATTCTTCATCACTCCAGGATCCAGAGAGGGCTTTTTTAAGAGGGGTTTCACTATGGCCTTTTTCCAGACCATTGGGAAAATGCCCTGAGTCAAAGCTCCATTCATAACTGCCAGTAACGGAGGCAGAAGCGTTTCCCTGCAGTCCTTTAGAACTTTCAGCGGACAGGGGTCAGCCGGAGAGGCTGACTTAGTCATATCAAGCAGTGAATTAAGCCCCTCAAGGGAAAGAAGCGGAAAGAGGGTGAGAGACTTGCGTGAATCTCTCCTCCAAGATTCAGAGGCCTTAATGTTACCCAGAGAATGCTCGTCCAGCATCTTCTTTTGGTTGTCAAGGGCCAAATGAATATCCGAGATTTTATTATAGAAAAAATCGGAAATATTGTTACAGAGCTCCTGAGAAGCCACCACTGGATCGGGGGTCTGAAGAGAGCACAATGAGCCAACAATCTTAAAGAGCTCTTTGGATGAGGGAAGCGCCGTTGTCAAATGGGAGAAATACTCCTGCTTCTCTTTAATCACTCGAGCTTTATATTCTCGTAGCATCCGTTTGTGATCTTCTCTGTCAGAAGAAGCCCACGACTTACGCCATTTTCTCTCCTTGATCCTGCAAGCTTGTCTTAAGAGTCTTAAAGGCTCCGTGAACCAGGGTGCAGAAGGTTTCCGTCGCGCCACATAACGTAGAGAGGCGGGAGCTAAAGCATCAACCGCAGTAATAATAGAGTTGACGAGGTCTTGGGCAGCCCCATCCACGCCTCTTGAAACGGAGGTATCACAGTCTCGCAGAAAAGGAGCAAGAGCTTGATTGTTGATATTCTTGTAACCTCTTTTCAAAACTCTGTTGCAGGGAGCAGCCTTGGAAAGCTCCTTAGTAACAGATGCAAATCTAAGGGGTAGCGCAAGATGATCCGACCAGACCAGAGGCAGGGGGGAGCCAACAGAGAGTCTAGGATCATTGGTGAACACCCCGTCCAAGGTGTGGCCAGCCCGATGCGTCGGGTATTTTACAAGCTGAACAAACTCACAGGCTTCCAGCGCGTCAATGAGCTGAGTAGAGTCCCTAGAGACCACATCATCTAAGTGAAAATTAAAATCCCCCAGGATAGAGAGATAAGATTTATCCAAGTATGGCTCCAGGATTCTAAACAGCTCAGAGCAGAAACTAGCTCTGGGACCCGGGGGTCTATAGACCAGGATACCAGTAAAAGATACTGTGGAAGAGCATGTTATGCAAAAGTATAAGGCCTCAAAAGCGTCCGACGGATCAGACAGGGTTTTAATAGTGCACAGATAAGGGGCCTTGCAAATAATTGCCAGACCCCCCCCTCTATGTCCCAGTCTATCCTGTCTATATAAGGTGTAGCCCTCCGGTATTGCTAATATCAGGTCGTGACCTGATGAGGCGGATGCCCAAGTTTCAGTCACGAACACCCAGTCAGGTTGCCTGTCATAGACAAACTCATGAAACGCTGTATTATTTTTTATGAGTGACCGAGCATTAATCAGAAAACCAGTTCTAGGTGGTAGGGCATTCAAAGGAGGTGGATCTTTAACCGGGGTCTTTCCGCAGCGAAACGAGGGACGCCACGTTACATGACAACACGAACAGGTAGAAGAACGTGTTACCTCAATCGGCAACCAGCAATGGTGGCAAGGTCGGGGCGAAGGTCTAAGTGCTAGCAGCTCGTGCACTAAGTACTTCCTCACCGTCTGTATGGGATGCGAGATAGTGATGGAGTCCAGCCCTACCTGCAGCCCGTCCTCAGCGCGGACGGGCGCAGACGGGCTGAACTCAGGCGTAACTCCGGCGGAAATCCGGCGGTCACGCTGCGCGGATCCGCTGCGCGCCATCCCCCGTCTAAAATAGCCGCCTAGTGTCCTTGTGACAGCTAGAGCGTTAGCCTCCCAAATGGCGCCGCCAGGCGTCCCGGAGTTCCCCCAATATGGCCGTCAAGCGCGATCAATCCAGGAAGTGGACCCGCTCCAACACGGTGAACAAACAATTTAGTGTGCAGGTGAGGGGCCTGAATTAAGAAAAAGGGAAAAACTAAATTACACTAACGCAAATGGAAAACAGGGAGATTTAAAAAGAGCGCACCAGCAGTTCTGAGCGTGTAATCCAGTAGCCAGCACAGCGCGAAATAGGCGCGTTAAAAACACAGGGCACTGCACCTAGACTGCTCCCCTTAAGTAGCCGCCTAGTGTCCTTGTGACAGCTAGAGCGTTAGCCTCCCAAATGGCGCCGCCAGGCGTCCCGGAGTTCCCCCAATATGGCCGTCAAGCGCGATCAATCCAGGAAGTGGACCCGCTCCAACACGGTGAACAAACAATTTAGTGTGCAGGTGAGGGGCCTGAATTAAGAACAAGGGAAAAACTAAATTACACTAACGCAAATGGAAAACAGGGAGATTTAAAAAGAGCGCACCAGCAGTTCTGAGCGTGTAATCCAGTAGCCAGCACAGCGCGAAATAGGCGCATTAAAAACACAGGGCACTGCACCTAGACTGCTCCCCTTAAGTAGCCGCCTAGTGTCCTTGTGACAGCTAGAGCGTTAGCCTCCCAAATGGCGCCTACATTTTAGTGTAGAAACATGACTCATTTTGCAAATTCATAAACAATGATTGGTTTCTAATTCTACCAAAACATAAAAACAGCACAGTTATCTGTCTGCAAACACATGAAAAACACAAGTGCTTATCACAGAATTGTTTCTACATGCACACACACTGTCAATAAGATTGTAGACAAAAAAAGTACTCCCTGTACTTTAGCAGGAGAAATAAATTAGTCTGATTAAAATCAAAATAGAACCACACGAACTTCAGATGTAATGGAGTGTTATTCCAATACCTACTCGTCAGGTGGAATATCAAAGATATTGAAGTAAAAGCCTCACTCACATAATAGTGACATGCTTCATCATAGGCAAATACTCCACACCCAGAGTAGAGGGTACTCTCTGGGCGGACTCAACCAAAGATGTAATGGGAGTGCTTAGATAAATGAGTAACTGGTTAAGCAGGGAACCAGATTTGAATTAAAAGTACCTACGAGTATACCCCTATTTAATCCTTTATTCTAGGGTACTCTTGGTATCATTAAACACTTTATATTGGGGTTATTTTGAACGTAATATCATTCAAATGTACCCTCAACTGTGTGCCAACATGTTTCGGCCCATGTAGGTAGCCCGGTCGGGTCTGAGAGCCTTCGTCAGGGCAATATATTTCTGTTCCTTATCTTTAAGGTCCCTGCCGTGTATCAGTGCATGTGCTACATGCAACCCAAACGTGAGGCCTAATGCACTCACCTGTACGTATTTGTACTCCAACTCCAGTAGATTTTCTATAGAAAATTCAGAGAGACAATAAAACATCTATACTTTATGTACATTTGTAAGTCTCTAATGCTATTGTGCCTATTTCGTGCTCTTATTTGCTAAAATAAAGTTGGAGTGTCGGTGCACCACCTGACTACGTGCTCACTATTTAGGGCTTGGTGGACTTATCTACTCAATCCATCAGAAATGCCAGTTCGCTGAAATCTAGTCACCACACTACGTGATCTCTATAAAAAATGTTTGTCTTGAGGTATAAATACCGTAACCATTTGATTGTATAACACACCATTCACAGCAGTCTATTTTATCCCAAGCAAATTGCTAAACGTGATGTTATAGGCTCATTCATTCGGGTTCTCAAAATGCTGTGATATATAGTGCTTCCTAGGACACCTCAAAACATGGTGTGTTCAATAACCTAATTTCTTTAAAAGTGAAAGATTTTTTCACCAATATTGCTTAATAAAGAAGAGTCATAGTGTTTCTCACCTACTGGTTGATGCCTACTAGCATCATGCAGCTCTCATGTGTTAGGGTGATGTCCTGTAGTCAAACACTGTATTAAATAAACAGTATTAGTTATACACCACCTTCTTCATTTGGGAACTCTTAACGCCGTATTTATTATACATCTAACACCCAAGCTTTCAACATACATGGCATATGCTGTCTTTTATTCTGTCTTTGTTTTTTGTGCATGCCCCACGACTCATGGTAACATTATTTAAACTGCGTTTCAATCCATTGCCTTTCAAAAATACAGAGTTGTGCTTTAAATTGCTACCGTATGTCGGGTCAATTCTAGGTGCGGTTTCTATTGGTAAAAATGCCTCGAAACAGCGAGTCTGCGGGGAAATTATTTGACTGCTCGTGTCAACCACAAGATCGTTAATCTGCTTGGGGCGAACAAAATAGTGCAGCGTATCTTCCCCCAAAATCTGAACGAGCATGAAAATCTACGCTGTCTCAAGTGTATCTAGTGCGGTTCTGTCTAATACTGCGTGGTGGGCGAGACCCTAATCACACTTACTTCGTCAAGGACAACATACCGCTGATCCACCTCTTAGGACACATCGTCTGCCATCGGAGGAGTTGTAAATCTACTGTATCTCTTAAGTAGAGCATTTTCCTCTCGCTAATTGGTTTCTCTGTCCAATTACGTGAATTCTCTATGGTTGGACCAGGGGATGCTGGGTTGTGTGGTGACGTATGTGTGGTTACTGCACAGGGTTTCTGGGTAGTGTAGATCTGTTACATAGCGTGTTAGGTGTTCCTTTCTATTTGCGTTGGCTTGCTTTGTTTATTTGCGTCCAACTTTATCGATCTTCTAAAATTGTGAACTCCCAATCGGAGTTACAGAACACCATGTTTATTTATAATTTGTATGCGAGCGAAACCTGTGGCGGGTTAAATCGCAGTATGAGTTTGTAGCGATTACTTCACTTTCCACAGATTCTACTGAACACAGGTGTGATTTGTATTTATGCGCCATGTTAACGGAGCCATAATAATCCAGCCAATCTACACGTATTTAAGGGTGTCATTGTTACTAGTGGACTTTGTTCTTTTTTTATATTAATTAGTTCCTGGTTCCTTCAGTATGCTAGGGCATATATTGGTTACCAGAGATGTCTATTGCCCCACATATTGTTTTTAGAGTCTCTTCTAGTTTTGCTATTTTAACACAATAAAACAATCTTCTATGTTATCTGCCTATTGGCTAATAGGCTGAACCTTTATCATGTTTGAGGGGATCTGTTTGTATGGATACGCATTAATATATTTCATCGGTTCTATTCCATTGTCTAGGTATGTTCAAAACTTTCAGTTTTTTCAGCATACTAGGAGGTCATTTTATCGTGGTATTGCAAACATTAGTTTCAACCATGTTATATGAGGTTTGTGTAAGACTAGGGTTTGGAGCTATGTTATAGTTGAGTTTAGTTGATCTTTTTGTTCTTCTTTTTCCTGCATTTTCTATTTACAATAGCCTGAATTCATAATGAATGCATCTTAGTGTATTCTGTTTTGAGTTAAGTCATGGAGGTCCACGGGATTTCCTCATTCAGACCTAGTGTTGTGCTTGACAAACGGTAGATCCATCTCTGTTCTAGTTTTAGTAGTTGTCCTTCGTTGCAACTGGTGGGTAGATTGGGAGTTCACAATTTTAGAAGATCGATAAAGTTGGACGCAAATAAAAAAAGCAAGCCAACGCAAATAGAAAGGAACACCTAACACGCTATGTAACAGAACTACACTACCCAGAAACACTGTGCAGTAACCACACATACATCACCACACAACCCAGCATCCCCTGGTCCAACCATAGAGAATTCACGTAATTGGACAGAGAAACCAATTAGCGAGAGGAAAATGCTCTACTTAAGAGATACAGTAGATTTACAACTCCTCCGACGGCAGACGATGTGTACTAAGAGGTGGATCAGCGGTGTGTTGTCCTTGACGAAGTAAGTGTGATTAGGGTCTCCATCACCACGCAGTATTAGACAGAACCGCACTAGATACACTTGAGACAGCGTAGATTTTCATGCTCGTTCAGATTTAGGGGGAAGATACGCTGCACTATTTTGTTCGCCCCAAGCAGATCAACGATCTTGTGGTTGACACGAGCAGTCAAATAATTTCCCCGCAGACTCGCTGTTTCGAGGCATTTTTACCAATAGAAACCGCACCTAGAATTGACCCGACATACGGTAGCAATTTAAAGCACAACTCTGTATTTTTGAGAGGCAATGGATTGAAACGCAGTTTAAATAATGTTACCATGAGTCGTGGGGCATGCACAAAAAACAAAGACAGAATAAAAGACAGCATATGCCATGTATGTTGAAAGCTTGGGTGCTAGATGTATAATAAATACGGCGTTAAGAGTTCCCAAATGAAGAAGGTGGTGTATAACTAATACTGTTTATTTAATACAGTGTTTGACTACAGGACATCACCCTAACACATGAGAACTGCATGATGCTAGTAGGCATCAACCAGTAGGTGAGAAACACTATGACTCTTCTTTATTAAGCAATATTGGCGAAAAAATCTTTCACTTTTAAATAAATTAGGTTATTGAACACACCATGTTTTGAGGTGTCCTAGGAAGCACTATATATCACAGCATTTTGAGAACCCGAATGAATGAGCCTATAACATCACATTTAGCAATTTGCTTGGGATAATATAGACTGCTGTGAATGGTGTGTTATACAATGAAATGGTTATGGTATTTATACCTAAAGACAAAAATTTTTTATAGAGATCACGTAGTGTGGTGACTAGATTTCAGCGAACTGGCATTTCTGATGGATTGAGTAGATAAATCCACCAAGCCCTAAATAGTGAGCACGTAGTCAGGTGGTGCACCGACACTCCAACTTTATTTTAGCAAATAAGAGCACGAAATAGGCACAATAGCATTAGAGACTTACAAATGTACATAAAGTATAGATGTTTTATTGTCTCTCTGAAATTTCTATAGAAAATCTACTGGAGTTGGAGTACAAATACGTACAGGTGAGTGCATTAGGTCTCACGTTTGGGTTGCATGTAGCACATGCACTGATACACGGCAGGGACCTTAAAGATAAGGAACAGAAATATATCGCCCTGACGAAGGCCCTCAGACCCGACCGGGCTACCTACATGGGCCGAAACATGTTGGCACACAGTTGAGGGTACATTTGAATGAAATTACATTCAAAATAACCCCAATATAAAGTTTTTAATGATACCAAGAGTACCCTAGAATAAAGGATTAAATAGAGGTATACTCGTAGGTACTTTTAATTCAAATCTGGTTCCCTGCTTAACCAGTTTCTCATTTATCTAAGCACTCCCATTACATCTTTGGTTGAGTCCGCCCGTAGAGTACCATCTACTCTGGGTGTGGAGTATTTGTCTATGATGAAGCATGTCACTATTATGTGAGTGAGGCTTTTACTTCAATATCTTTGATATTCCACCTGACGAGTAGGTATTGGAATAACACTCCATTACATCTGAAGATCGTGTGGTTCTATCTTTCTAACAACAGTTGCTGATTGTGAAAAAAGTTTATTTGGGAGAACGCAACTATGTTGTTTATTCTCTCACTCTCTGTGTGTGAAAAATAAAATCAAAATAGACCACATACATCCCCTCACAATTAAATAACTCACCTTTCAAGTTGTTTTGTAGATTAAGAAGTATATCAGTCACACGCCAGATTTTCTTATACAGAATCTCTGCAGTGTGCACCTGTCAGCAAAACCAAAGAATGGCAAAGTTTCCCTCTCATTTTGCACAAATATACATGTAAACATCAAATCACATTCCTTCCCACATTAGTTCAAAAGCTAACACACATTTCTATTGGTTAAACATTTCAACCCTTTCCAAATGACATAAATTTGAACCCTACCCCAATCTGCCTTCTGCCTGTTACCATAGAGGTCACAAGTTCAGCACACAATGTTGCTAATCAAAACAGCAAGTGTGCTTGACTTTTCAACACATCAGCTTATCTTATATAATGTTCCTTTCAATCAGTTTTTGTTAACCAATTAGAATCATGTGTTTAGAAAACAGAAACATGCACCCTAGTTTACAATGTAGAAGGTTGTCAAACAACCAATGATTTCTTGTCTTTTTTTAAAACTGCATCTTAGCCACCATTTTAGAAAAATCTTACTTTTCAAACTGCAATTTCATTTACAGAGACCATCTGAGTGCATCCAGACCTCCTTTCAAGATGCTTAGAGTGTGGATTGTGGGACACAGCTTTATTTTCTGGAGCCAAAGGAATGCAGAAAACAAAGGCATTCACAAAGACCTAGGTTTGCCAAATGTAGACATTAAATGGATTGGACAGAGAGGGTTAAAGTGGCACCAATTGATGCCATTGGTAAAATCCTTTATGCATCTCCAACACCCTGACCTCATAATAGTGCACTGTGGTGGCAATGACCTAGGCACTTTGACTGGGGTAGGTCTGGAAATGCTTATGAAGGACACCTTTGCAGAATTGATTTCACTTTTTCCCAAAAGTGCCTTTGTGTATTCTAACATATGCCAAAGGCAGAGATGGAACTGGTCCAATCATTTTTGTCCACAGATTGAGAAAGCTAGGAAACATGTGAATAAATCTGTTTCTGCTTTTCTCCGAGACTATAGAATGGGGTCCATTTACAATAACAATCTGCCCATTCATATGCAAGAGATGTATAGGAGAGATGGAGTACACTTTACTGATGAAGGAAACAGAGTCTTCCTCAACAACTTTAGACTCTGTATATATACTTACTTATAAGTACCAAAAACTCTTAGTGAACACAACGGCTCTTTTTAGAGCCACTCAAGAACAAAGCACTTAAGCTTGATGTTTATCTCCAAAAAATTTCACTTTTTTTCCCTTGGAGTCGCGCATCCAACGCGTTATGAACCGCGCACCCTACGCGAGAGAAATCGTGCACCCAACGCGTTAGGATGCGCGACTCCTAATTTTACTGTAAAAAAAAAAATAGCCCCTATCACAAATTTTTATTATCACCGGGGACCCCATCCCCCGGGGTTTATTAAAACATGTTGGGGACCATGGAGGGAGCACCAACGCCCTACGGTCCCAGCCGGCTCCCCGCGTCCTCCGGGAGCCGGCATTGCTTTTCCAAATGGGGAGCTGCTGACATGCAGCTCCCCGTGTGGAAAAGCAATATCGTTTGGATTTTGAAAGAGAGAACAGGTTTCCCTGCTCTCTCTTTCAAAATCCAAACGAAGGTTGCTATGGGAGGGTGGGAGACTCCCACCCTCTCATAGCAAACAACAATGACACTGTAGGAGTCGGCTCTTGGGGGGGGCCCTCGAGGGCTCCAGGAGGGGGGACACACAGACCCCCTCCCTCAAACAATAAAGCCCCGGGGGTGGTTCTCCCTGGGGATTGGGGGGGCCTTCAGCCCCCCCCACCCTATCTATTTTCTAGCCCCGGGGGGTAGCGTCCCTGGGGCTGGGGGTCCCCACTGGGCCCTCTATTCATTTTTACAGATTTTGTCCCTGGGATTTGGCCCCCTGGGGGCTAATTATTAAGGAAGCGGGGAAGCCCGTGCTTCGGGTTTTTTTTTCCCCGGCCAGATCCGCGCACCCTGCACGCATTTTGCCATTTAAAAAAAAAAAAAAAAGAGGGCCCCGGGAGCAACACTAGAGGGTCAGAATATTTCTACCCTGCACCCTTTACATCTTTCACACATTTATTTCCCTTACTTAATCAGCCTCGCTTCTACCGAGGAACAAAATGGCTGCCAACAGTTCCTGGTTTCGAATGTAGACAGACACTTGACAGCCAATTAGCATTCAGTGCGTGATCAGGAGGGTGCGCGCACGGTTCTCAGAGGGTGCGCTCAGGGCGCGCATAGCGTGCGCGGATCCTCCGAGGCCATAGATATATATGTACTTTTAACTCTAATTTTCTCAGGAACAACTGAACGGATTTACACCATTTATGCAAAATGCACGAGTCTGAAGTGAGGACTACCTCTTTGCCAAATTTGGTATGATTCCGTTCAGCAGTTCGGGCTGTAGCTGCGTCAACAGGTCCTATGGGAAATTGCATGGGGAAAATACGTTTTGGGACCCCCCTTTTTTCTCGGCCCCCGCTTGACGAATCATCACGAAACTGTCAGGATAGGAGCGGACCGGAGCTGGGCAAAAGTTTTGAAAATTTCGTGAAGATTCGTCAACGGACGCCAGACTTATTGGGAATAGAATGTTGCGGTTTTCCTATGGAAAATAGGTCCTAGCTATAACTACCTACTGGCAACCGCCAGTAAGTAATATATCTATATATATATATATATATATCCAAAAAACATAGGGTGCCCTTGTAAGAACGGCCACACTGAAGGTATCCCTCTGATGCTGCGGAGGACAACGCAGGCAGTTTCACCATCCCATCACCTTGTGCGGCTCAACGCGTTTCGAACTACCGTTCTTGATCACGAGCCATTGAACAAAGAGACAACAGCTGCTGTTCGGAGCACATTTGCATTTATTAGTGTCCTGCCCCTGTGGGCGTGTACCATGCCAGTTTGGGCGCAATGCACGATGGTCTTTGTAGTGTTCCAAAATTATCATACCAAGTGGATGCTGCTGTTGGCCCCAAATAATGTCAATAAAAAACCCCAGTGGGCTGACGAAAGTGAAAAACAAGAGCGCGCTGTCTTAATGCATCCTGCAGCTTGAGCCTTACAGTTCTGAAGCGGCACCTGGATTTCCAGGCACCGCAGATCCGCCTCCGGCGGCGGGCCGTTCTTGCGACCGAGCAGGCCGCCAATAAATCCAAAAAACAAAGGGTGCCCTTGTAAGAACGGCCACACTGAAGGTATCCCTCTGATGCTGCGGATATATATATAATATATATATATATATATATATATATATATATATATATATATATATATATTTTTTTTTTTTTCTCCAAATTCCCGAAAGCTTTGAACTCGCACTCCCAGCACATGTCACCTTCCGGCATTAATCATGGAAACGAACCTCGGCATGTCAGGAAACATTTATTTCATTTGCCTACGCGTTTCGAGGCAGCAGCCTCTTCTTCCTGGGCACCTGCTGAAAACTGGCTTGTGGATTTTTCCCTCATTGCTTGCACCTGTTGCCTTTAGTGGGTCACGTTCGTTACGCTGTCTCTGTCTGGTGCATGCAGGGACTTGTGGTCCTGGGAAATGCAATTAAAACACCCACAGTGGGTTCCGTGCCAGTTTTAAATTTCTGCAGCATTAAATTGATTTAAGACACCTTTAGTGGGCTCCACGATGTCAGGTAAGTTGACTGAATCCGCATCTGCTGTGCTAATCGCAACGGGGCAAAGTTCAATGTTGCGCAGCCTCTTTTCATTCGTAAGATGGTGCGAGTTCCACGGCAGGGCGCCGTGTGAATCATTTTTTTCTCCAAATTCCCGAAAGCTTTGAACTCGCACTCCCAGCACATGTCACCTTCCGGCATTAATCATGGAAACGAACCTCGGCATGTCAGGAAACATTTATTTCATTTGCCTACGCGTTTCGAGGCAGCAGCCTCTTCTTCCTGGGCACCTGCTGAAAACTGGCTTGTGGATTTTTCCCTCATTGCTTGCACCTGTTGCCTTTAGTGGGTCACGTTCGTTACGCTGTCTCTGTCTGGTGCATGCAGGGACTTGTGGTCCTGGGAAATGCAATTAAAACACCCACAGTGGGTTCCGTGCCAGTTTTAAATTTCTGCAGCATTAAACTGATTGGAGCTGTCTGCGCAGTCATCTTAGCTGTCCAAGAAGAAGAGGCTGCCTGCCTCGAAACGCGTCGACATAGGAGAACTGTAACCCCATGTGGAAGATGCTGGCTTTCTATCTTAATAAAAACCCTCTGGTTTTAACAACTGCTGTCGAGTGCGCCTCCAAAACCCTCGGGACTTTGGAAAACAAAATGATTTACACGGCTGCCCGGCCGTGGGAGGCTGCACCATTCCCGTTGAATGCAGGGAAGGCTACGCGGTACAGGAACCATGCCGCCACCGCGAAAAGCACAGCAGATGGAGTTTAAATAAGTCAACATGACATTTGGGGGCCCACTGAAGGGTGAAAAAATGTGAAAAATTGCTTTTACAATAGATGACTGCACGGAGCCTACTAGCGGCGATACTGAACTCCAATTAGGACATCGTGTCCCAGCATGCATCGTACTAAACGAAGGTATCACCTGTGATCCACTACGGGTCTTAGCATGCTCTTTAAAAGACTGATTGGAGCTGTCTGCGCAGTCATCTTAGCTGTCCAAGAAGAAGAGGCTGCCTGCCTCGAAACGCGTCGACATAGGAGAACTGTAACCCCATGTGGAAGATGCTGGCTTTCTATCTTAATAAAAACCCTCTGGTTTTAACAACTGCTGTCGAGTGCGCCTCCAAAACCCTCGGGACTTTGGAAAACAAAATGATTTACACGGCTGCCCGGCCGTGGGAGGCTGCACCATTCCCGTTGAATGCAGGGAAGGCTACGCGGTACAGGAACCATGCCGCCACCGCGAAAAGCACAGCAGATGGAGTTTAAATAAGTCAACATGACATTTGGGGGCCCACTGAAGGGTGAAAAAATGTGAAAAATTGCTTTTACAATAGATGACTGCACGGAGCCTACTAGCGGCGATACTGAACTCCAATTAGGACATCGTGTCCCAGCATGCATCGTACTAAACGAAGGTATCACCTGTGATCCACTACGGGTCTTAGCATGCTCTTTAAAAGACTGATTGGAGCTGTCTGCGCAGTCATCTTAGCTGTCCAAGAAGAAGAGGCTGCCTGCCTCGAAACGCGTCGACATAGGAGAACTGTAACCCCATGTGGAAGATGCTGGCTTTCTATCTTAATAAAAACCCTCTGGTTTTAACAACTGCTGTCGAGTGCGCCTCCAAAACCCTCGGGACTTTGGAAAACAAAATGATTTACACGGCTGCCCGGCCGTGGGAGGCTGCACCATTCCCGTTGAATGCAGGGAAGGCTACGCGGTACAGGAACCATGCCGCCACCGCGAAAAGCACAGCAGATGGAGTTTAAATAAGTCAACATGACATTTGGGGGCCCACTGAAGGGTGAAAAAATGTGAAAAATTGCTTTTACAATAGATGACTGCACGGAGCCTACTAGCGGCGATACTGAACTCCAATTAGGACATCGTGTCCCAGCATGCATCGTACTAAACGAAGGTATCACCTGTGATCCACTACGGGTCTTAGCATGCTCTTTAAAAGACTGATTGGAGCTGTCTGCGCAGTCATCTTAGCTGTCCAAGAAGAAGAGGCTGCCTGCCTCGAAACGCGTCGACATAGGAGAACTGTAACCCCATGTGGAAGATGCTGGCTTTCTATCTTAATAAAAACCCTCTGGTTTTAACAACTGCTGTCGAGTGCGCCTCCAAAACCCTCGGGACTTTGGAAAACAAAATGATTTACACGGCTGCCCGGCCGTGGGAGGCTGCACCATTCCCGTTGAATGCAGGGAAGGCTACGCGGTACAGGAACCATGCCGCCACCGCGAAAAGCACAGCAGATGGAGTTTAAATAAGTCAACATGACATTTGGGGGCCCACTGAAGGGTGAAAAAATGTGAAAAATTGCTTTTACAATAGATGACTGCACGGAGCCTACTAGCGGCGATACTGAACTCCAATTAGGACATCGTGTCCCAGCATGCATCGTACTAAACGAAGGTATCACCTGTGATCCACTACGGGTCTTAGCATGCTCTTTAAAAGACTGATTGGAGCTGTCTGCGCAGTCATCTTAGCTGTCCAAGAAGAAGAGGCTGCCTGCCTCGAAACGCGTCGACATAGGAGAACTGTAACCCCATGTGGAAGATGCTGGCTTTCTATCTTAATAAAAACCCTCTGGTTTTAACAACTGCTGTCGAGTGCGCCTCCAAAACCCTCGGGACTTTGGAAAACAAAATGATTTACACGGCTGCCCGGCCGTGGGAGGCTGCACCATTCCCGTTGAATGCAGGGAAGGCTACGCGGTACAGGAACCATGCCGCCACCGCGAAAAGCACAGCAGATGGAGTTTAAATAAGTCAACATGACATTTGGGGGCCCACTGAAGGGTGAAAAAATGTGAAAAATTGCTTTTACAATAGATGACTGCACGGAGCCTACTAGCGGCGATACTGAACTCCAATTAGGACATCGTGTCCCAGCATGCATCGTACTAAACGAAGGTATCACCTGTGATCCACTACGGGTCTTAGCATGCTCTTTAAAAGACTGATTGGAGCTGTCTGCGCAGTCATCTTAGCTGTCCAAGAAGAAGAGGCTGCCTGCCTCGAAACGCGTCGACATAGGAGAACTGTAACCCCATGTGGAAGATGCTGGCTTTCTATCTTAATAAAAACCCTCTGGTTTTAACAACTGCTGTCGAGTGCGCCTCCAAAACCCTCGGGACTTTGGAAAACAAAATGATTTACACGGCTGCCCGGCCGTGGGAGGCTGCACCATTCCCGTTGAATGCAGGGAAGGCTACGCGGTACAGGAACCATGCCGCCACCGCGAAAAGCACAGCAGATGGAGTTTAAATAAGTCAACATGACATTTGGGGGCCCACTGAAGGGTGAAAAAATGTGAAAAATTGCTTTTACAATAGATGACTGCACGGAGCCTACTAGCGGCGATACTGAACTCCAATTAGGACATCGTGTCCCAGCATGCATCGTACTAAACGAAGGTATCACCTGTGATCCACTACGGGTCTTAGCATGCTCTTTAAAAGACTGATTGGAGCTGTCTGCGCAGTCATCTTAGCTGTCCAAGAAGAAGAGGCTGCCTGCCTCGAAACGCGTCGACATAGGAGAACTGTAACCCCATGTGGAAGATGCTGGCTTTCTATCTTAATAAAAACCCTCTGGTTTTAACAACTGCTGTCGAGTGCGCCTCCAAAACCCTCGGGACTTTGGAAAACAATATATATATATATATATATATATATATATATATATATATATATATATATATATATATATTACCTACTGGCGGTTGCCAGTAGGTAGTTATAGTTAGGACCCCTTTTCCATAAGAAATCCGCAACATTCTATTTTGAATAACTTTGGCGCCGGTCGACGAATCCTCGCGAATTTCTCAAAATGGGTGGGGCGCTACGCTCCGCTCCTACCCTGAAAGTCTCGGGGGGATTCGTCAAGCGGGGGCTGAGATAAAAGGGGGGTCCCAAAACACAGAATTACTAGAAATTTGGCAGAGAGGTAGTCCCTAGGTCAAGGAAGTGCCTTTTGTAGGTTTGGTGTAAATCTGTTCAGTAGGTCCTGAGAAAATAGCATTTAAATCAATATATATATCTGAGCCAGCTTACGGTACGCTTACCGTAAGCTTACCGTACGCGTACGGTGGCGTGCGCGAGCGCGATTCTGATTGGCTGTTAGATCTTAGTAAACATTCGAATCGGCCGAAACCAGGAAGCGGCGGCCGCCATTTTGTGTGTTTCACTCAGAAAAAAAAGAGTGAAAACAAGAAAAGGGGGCAAGGAGGAGAGTTACAGACCCCCTTACATTTGTGAGGGGGTCAAAGAAGGACAGAAAAGTACAAAGAAAACATTTATGGATTTTAAAAAAAATCACGGGGTACGCGTACGGTAAGCTTACGGTAAGCGTACGGATGAAAAAAAAAATTAAAAAAGAAATGAAATGCAGATTTAAGAGTTTAGATATTAGGGGGCTCTAAAAAGAGCCGTTGTGTTTATGAAGTGATTTTTTAAGTGGTACCTACAAGTAAGTACCGATGCAGAGTCTAAGGTTCAAGAGGAAGACTCTGTTCCCTTCATCATTGAAGTGCACACCATCTCCTCTATAAATGTCTTGCATGTCATAACGCAAGTTGTTGTGGTAAATGGCACCCATACCATAGTCACGGAGGAAAGCAGAAACAGATTTGTTGACGTGCTTTCTTGCTTTGTCAATTTGCGGACAGAAATGATTGGACCAGTTCCATTTTTGCCTTTGGCATATGTTGGAAAACACAAAGGCAGTTTTAGGGAAAAGTGAAAACAGTTGTGCAAAGGTGTCCTTCATAAGCATTTCCAGACCTACCCCAGTCAAAGTGCCTAGGTCATTGCCACCACAGTGCACTATTATGAGGTCAGGGTGTTGGATTTGCATGAAGGATTTCACCAATGGCATCAATTGGTGCCACTTTAACCCTCTCTGACCAATCCATTTAATGTCTACATTTGGCAAAGCAAGGTCTCTCACCATACCTGTTTTCTCTGCAAACTTTTCACTCCAGAAGACATAGCTGTGCCCTACAATCCACACTGTGAACATCTTCAAAGGAGAACTGGATGCACTCAGGAGGTGTCTTTCAGTAGAATGGCAATAAGAAAAGAAAGACAGTTTGGAAATGGAGGCATACATGTTTTTTTCAAAACAAAAAGAACTGATTGGCTGTTTCATACCATTCTAGAATAAAAACTAGGCTGTATGTGTAAATTAATAGAAGCATGTTTTGTATTGGTACAAAAAAATGTGTTACCAAAGAACAGTACTATGGATTTGCTGTTAGGTTTGAAAAGTCAAGCACTCTTGCTCTGTGGAATTGAAACATTGTGTGGCGAACTTCTGACCTAACTCCACACAGCAGTGTTCCATGAGCTGTTGCTATGGTAGCAGGCAGAAGTCAAGTTGGGGGAAGGGTACTAGGCAGAAGTCAAGTTGGGGGAAGGGTACTTTTGGAAAAGGGTTGGTTTTCAACCAATAGAAATGTGTGATTACATTTGAAAAAAAGGGGGAAGCACTGAGATTTGAAACTTACATGTATATGTGTTGAAAAATAGAGGGAAAGTTTGCCATTATCTGGTTCTGCTGAGAGGAGAGAGGTGTAGAGAACAGAAATCCTGGCTCTGATATTCTGCTGTTTGAGTGCCACATTTCTTTCACAACTAACTAATTTTAAAGGTGAGTTTAGAGTTTGAGAGGGGATGTATATGGTAAATTAAGAAATGAATAATAGAATTGGAATTCCTTTTGTAGAAGTTGTGTTTATTATTTTCTGTTTTGGGAGAAATTTAAATGTGAAGAACATGTAAAATAATATGGACAATTTTTTCATGATAAATTAAGGTGTACTGGTAAAAATAAGGAATACTTTAAGGGTTTGAGGTTGCAGTCAGTAATGCAAATACATTCAGCATCACTAAGGCTGGTTGCCCTTGCTGGAGTGTAGGCAGTCACCGAGGATACACATGGTGGTGGTCTGAAAAAGCAGTTTGGACATGGGCTTTTTAAGAAAATCTAAAAAGTGGATTCATAATGTGTCAGTCTGTAAAAGTGATTTTCACTTGCCAAAAAAAAAGAGCAGTAAGTGTGCATTTAAATTGGCAAAGAAATTTCGTTTTGTGACTAATGTGAAAACATGACTCTGTGTGCAAATAGGAATTACAGGCAGAGATTTATTGCGTATTGCTCTGGTGATTTCACAGTTGCATTAGATGGAAAGGGGGAGCGATTTTTTGGTGCAGAAGCAGACTCTTAGCACACACCCAGCTCCTGTCCATGTATAATCATGCACAGTATTTACAAGCGAGTGGGGTTTTCAGGTTTCAGTCTGTAATGCAAATACATTCAGCATCACTAAGGCTGGTTGCCCTTGCTGGAGTGTAGGCAGTCACCGAGGATACACATGGTGGTGGTCTGAAAAAGCAGTCTGGACATGTGCAATTTAAAAAAATCTGAAAAGTGGTTTCATAATGTGTCAGTCTGTAAAAGTGATTTTCACTTGCCAAAAAAAAAGAGCAGTAAGTGTGCTTTCAAATTGGCAAATAAATTTCGTTTTGGGACTAATGTGAAAACATGACTCTGTGTGGAAATAGGAATTACAGGCAGAGGTTTATTGCGTTTTGCTCTGGTGATTTCACAGTTGCATTAGTAGGAAAAAGGGGGAGCGATTTTTTGGGGGAAGAAGCAGACTCTTAGCACACACCCAGCTCCTTTCCATGTATAATCATGCACAGTATTTAGAAGCGAGTGGGGTTTTCAGGTTTCAGTCTGTAATGCAAATACATTCAGCATCACTAAGGCTGGTTGCCCTTGCTGGAGTGTAGGCAGTCACCAAGGATACACATGGTGGTGGTCTGAAAAAGCAGTCTGGACATGTGCAATTTAAAAAAATCTGAAAAGTGGTTTCATAATGTGTCAGTCTGTAAAAGTGATTTTCACTTGCCAAAAAAAAGAGCAGTAAGTGTGCATTCAAATTGGCAAAGAAATTTCGTTTTGGGACTAATGTGAAAACATGACTCTGTGTGCAAATAGGAATTACAGGCAGAGATTTATTGCGTTTTGTTCTGGTGATTTCACAGTTGCATTAGTAGGAAAAAGGGGGAGCGATTTTTTGGGGGAAGAAGCAGACTCTTAGCACACACCCAGCTCCTTTCCATGTATAATCATGCACAGTATTTAGAAGCGAGTGGGGTTTTCAGGTTTCAGTCTGTAATGCAAATACATTCAGCATCACTAAGGCTGGTTGCCCTTGCTGGAGTGTAGGCAGTCACCGAGGATACACATGGTGGTGGTCTGAAAAAGCAGTCTGGACATGTGCAATTTAAAAAAATCTGAAAAGTGGTTTCATAATGAGTCAGTCTGTAAAAGTGATTTTCACTTGCCAAAAAAAAAGAGCAGTAAGTGTGCATTCAAATTGGCAAAGAAATTTCGTTTTGGGACTAATGTGAAAACATGACTCTGTGTGCAAATAGGAATTACAGGCAGAGATTTATTGCGTTTTGTTCTGGTGATTTCACAGTTGCATTAGTAGGAAAAAGGGGGAGCGATTTTTTGGGGGAAGAAGCAGACTCTTAGCACACACCCAGCTCCTTTCCATGTATAATCATGCACAGTATTTAGAAGCGAGTGGGGTTTTCAGGTTTCAGTCTGTAATGCAAATACATTCAGCATCACTAAGGCTGGTTGCCCTTGCTGGAGTGTAGGCAGTCACCGAGGATACACATGGTGGTGGTCTGAAAAAGCAGTCTGGACATGTGCAATTTAAAAAAATCTGAAAAGTGGTTTCATAATGTGTCAGTCTGTAAAAGTGATTTTCACTTGCCAAAAAAAAAGAGCAGTAAGTGTGCATTCAAATTGGCAAAGAAATTTCGTTTTGGGACTAATGTGAAAACATGACTCTGTGTGCAAATAGGAATTACAGGCAGAGATTTATTGCGTTTTGTTCTGGTGATTTCACAGTTGCATTAGTAGGAAAAAGGGGGAGCAATTTTTTGGGGGAAGAAGCAGACTCTTAGCACACACCCAGCTCCTGTCCATGTATAATCATGCACAGTATTTACAAGCGAGTGGGGTATTCAGGTTTCAGTCTGTAATGCAAATACATTCAGGATCACTAAGGCTGGTTGCCCTTGCTGGAGTGTAGGCAGTCACCGAGGATACACATGGTGGTGGTCTGAAAAAGCAGTCTGGACATGTGCAATTTAAAAAAATCTGAAAAGTGGTTTCATAATGTGTCAGTCTGTAAAAGTGATTTTCACTTGCCAAAAAAAAAGAGCAGTAAGTGTGCATTCAAATTGGCAAAGAAATTTCGTTTTGGGACTAATGTGAAAACATGACTCTGTGTGCAAATAGGAATTACAGGCAGAGATTTATTGCGTTTTGTTCTGGTGATTTCACAGTTGCATTAGTAGGAAAAAGGGGGAGCGATTTTTGGGGGGAAGAAGCAGACTCTTAGCACACACCCAGCTCCTGTCCATGTATAATCATGCACAGTATTTACAAGCGAGTGGGGTTTTCAGGTTTCAGTCTGTAATGCAAATACATTCTGCATCACTAAGGCTGGTTGCCCTATGCATTTCTGTAATGTTAAGTTTAAGTGAGAAGAGATTCTGGGCTTTTTTAATACAATCTTTGAGATTGTTATTTTTTTTTTGCCCGCTGTTAAATGATGAATGCAATTGCTTTCACAATTTAAAGTGAAATGCAATATATTCTGAAAACAGCAAAAATAAGGCAAAAATATTTTTTTAAAAATATGTAAATACGAGTACTGTATTTTAAAATGTTTAAAAAATATTAATACTTTTTTCTTTTTTTCAGATTGATATAGAAAATTTTCGAAAACTAGACCCATTTTTAAAGGAATTTTTTTTTTAAAAAACAAATGAATAAATATTTTTTTGAGTGGGTATGGTAAGTCAATAATAATAATTGTAGTGTTTCAAAGTCCTTGTAATGTGATTATTGATTTTTAGTGTTTTAAAAAAAAAAAAAAAAAAAAAATTACGCGCACCGTACGCGTACGGTAAAAAAAAAAAAATGTTTTTAAAAATATCTATAAAAAAAGATGAAAGATAAGGTTGGCTCTTAAAAGAGCCGTTGTGTTCTTGCAGGGAGAGAGGAAAGAAAGAATGGGAAAATTAGTCTCTGTGACAAGTGTGCTGATCTATTTTGAGGTCCACTAGGGAAACACTGGTCTCCCAATGACAAATTAGATCATGACAAGAGGCACATCGAATATCAACCCTCAGAAATTGAGGGTTAATTTCCAGAGGGCCAGCAAAAGGAGATGCTCCCCCCACAGATGAAGGGCTCACCTGACCTGCAGAAGAAGGAGTCAGCCCTGCAGATGATGGTCCAGGCTGAGCTGCTGTGGATGTGCTTGGTTGACTTTCTGAAGGGTTACCTCCAAAAAGTCGAGCATGTGTCCTTCTGTGTACATCCTTGAGGTGTCTCTTCATGGTATGATTCCCAAAGGAATACTTCCTGTCAGGATTACCTCTTGAAAGTACACGCTTACACAGCTTGCAAGTTACCAAGGGTGCATTTACCTTTTGCTGGCCTTCAGGAAAAGTAAAATAATCCCATACATAAGAGGTCTTTTGTTTCCTCGCTCTCTGCCTCAAGGTAGTGCTGCTAGTGCTAGCCTCACTCTCAGAAGAGCTCTGCTGGTCTGCCATCGTATCACAAAGACAACCCAGCTCCTTCTCCTAAGGGATCACAAGCAGAAATGAGGGGAATGGGTGTGGTGTAGGAGAGTTCTAGAACTGAAAGTAGTTTCAACCAATCAAAAATTGTGTTTCATGATCACATGACCTACCGTACGCTTACGGTACGCTTACGGCAAAAGTGCGCATGCGTGTAAAAAAGTTTGTTAGAAAAAGAGAGGATTTGGGGCAAAGCACAACCGCACCTATCCCTAGTGAGATTATTTAAATGAATGGTGCTAATGACCGGAGATCCAAAGCCTCTAAATCTCCTGAAGCTCCACGCTTCAAACAACCAAAGCAAAATCCAATGGTCCAGCACCCAAAAAAGCAACAGATATTAAACATTTGTTTATGACATAAATAATTGTCGACAGTTCGTCTTTCAAAGAACATGGACTTTCAGCAGAGACGATTCTTTTCTTTTTTGATCCTTTATTCAGAAATTTTCTTTCAACATGTTAAAACAGACCATAGCCAACGCGTTTCATCCTCGCGGACTTCTTCACGGCTATAAACAATACATATATGTACATAAAATTAATATACACTATTTACATAAAGTATCTCTTTTTATATTACACTATATACAATTCAAACAATCATAGCATCTGATTAAGTAAAATTAGATATAAAAATGAATGTACAAACCATAGTGATTCGAGGTTCCCAATTCTTTATAACTAAGACAATGAATTAACAATTCTTTTAACATGAAAGAATAAAGCAAAAGTACTCAAAATTCGTTACTTCCTTTTGCCCATTTCCAGTACATCTCCTATGGGATCATAATCATTCTGCTGAGTTCCAAATTACAAGAGAGGAACAATTATATATACTATTCCTTGAGCATTTCATTTGTTTACAATTCCGTATACGTTTCACATCAATATATACTGTCATATTGGAGCATCTCAACAACCTTGGCTAGAGTAGTGAAAAAGGGGTATCAATTCCATCAGGCTTACCATTAAATAGTAGCTTTGTTTTTCTGTGGTCTGTGCTCTTTCCTCACGATTGTAGGTAGTCTAATTGTTGTGTACGTTTTTGCAATATCTATCAAAAAAAAGTCTGTATACATATTTCGCACTTTAAAAAATCTAAAGAAATTCTTTTTTAAAAAATATGAAAGACGAACTGTCGACAATTATTTATGTCATAAACAAATGTTTAATATCTGTTGCTTTTTTGGGTGCTGGACCATTGGATTTTGCTATGCGTGTAAAAAAGACACGCGCTTGCGCGCATGCGCATAACAGTCACTACCCGACACTTCCGCGTAACGTGCGCGTGTAGCGTACACGCGTACGCGTCCCACGCGGAGTACGCGCGGCTACGTAAATTGCGTAACTATACGCAAACAGCGTAGAAAAATTACGGGCGTTGCGTAAACCGTACGCTTACCGTAAGCTTAGGGTACGCGTACTAAAAAAAAAAAAAAAAAAAAGGAAAAAATGTATTGCTAATAAATTTTACCTTTTTGTATTATAAATTTTTTTTCAAAAAACATATTATAGAATTTTAATAATTTAACCACAGTCTTAAAAAAAGGATAGAAAATTAAAAAAAAAAAAATGTAAAAAAAATAGAAAAAAATACATAACTTAGCATTTAAAAAACCGTACAAATTCACTGAAAAAAACATAGGTTTCACACACGTTATAGTTAGGAATTTGCATTTAAAAAACCTTGCTAATTCAATGAAAAAACCATAGGTTTCACACACGTTATAGTTAGGAATTAGCATTTAAAAAACCTTAGAAATTCAATGAAAAAACCAAAGGTTTCACACACGTTATAGTTAGCTGGACATTTTACTCGTAAAAAACCATTGAAATTCCCCCGTTATAGTTAGTTAAGCTAACTATAACTCGCGCGCCCGCAATGCACTGCTGATGACGTCACATATTACATCACTCATGACATGGTCAGTGACATCACTCATGACATCACTGATGACATCTCAAATGACATCACTGATGACATCACTAATGACATCATCCTTGTGATAGAGTGGCAGACCTCCTCTCACCCTAATATAACCTTTGATACACACATTTATAAATAGAGACTAAACTTTTCAAAACAATGGACATACCAATACCAGTTACAACAACCTCTTCAGTAATTCTAAGATCCACATACACATCCACTCATTCACCAACAGTCCTATACAGTCACTCATACATGTACTCACTCATCATATGTACTCATACACCTATACATCCTGTTACACAATGCCACTCATCCGTAGAGTTACTCACACACATAGTCACTCATGCTAATAAAGAATCAAACATCCATTTACTTGCATATACAGTTATACACACACCACCACACTTACTTCTACAAAAACTTACACATACTTAGTCTTTTAAACAATCACTTATAGAAACACATACTTATTCATACAGGAACTCTTTCAATCTCTCACTCTCACATATACTCACTTATATACACCAATAGTCACATATACTAGTTTAAAACATATGTAGTTACTCATAAAAACACTGTAGAGACAGTCATTCACTCACTAACACACCCATACACACACTCATCCACCCATGCAGTCCTGCACACATACTATCTTCAACACATACAAACAGTAAGTCACTCATTCATGCACCTATGCACTACGTAATACCCCCCATCGAACCATAAAGACATCAGACACTTATACTGATACCCAAAAAACCAACTAATAACCTATATAAACACTCATGTAGCTGCTCACCAACCCATGCAGCCACTTATACACAAAGTGAAAGACTGATACAGATATATACATATTTAAACATTACTCACTAAGCCATGTATTCACTATGATACACCTGATCAGTCAGTTACACAATCATTTTTTCAAAAACAAATCATCCATTTAGACACTTATATACCCATTTATTCTTCCATCGACCTTGAGATATACATATATAAAACATATTTAATTTTCAGAAAAACACACATTCACTGGATGATGTCATCAGTGATGTCATCAGTGATGTCATTTGAGATGTCATCAGTGATGTCATGAGTGATGTCACTGACCATGTCATGAGTGATGTAATATGTGACGTCATCAGCAGTGCATTGCGGGCGCGCGAGTTATAGTTAGCTTAACTAACTATAACGGGGGAATTTCAATGGTTTTTTACGAGTAAAATGTCCAGCTAACTATAACGTGTGTGAAACCTTTGGTTTTTTCATTGAATATATATATATATAGATAGATAGATAGATAGATAGATAGATAGATAGATAGATAGATAGATAGATAGATAGATAGATAGATAGAGAGAGAGATAGATGGATGGATGGATGGATGGATGGATGGATGGATGGATGGATGGATGGATGGATGGATGGATGGATAGATAGATTGATAGATAGATAGATAGATAGATAGATAGATAGATAGATAGATAGATAGATAGATAGATAGATAGATAGATAGATAGATAGATAGATAGATAGATAGATAGATAGATAGATAGATAGATAGATAGATAGATAGATAGATAGATAGATAGATAGATAGATAGATAGATAGATAGATAGAGATATTACCTACTGGCAGTCGCAGTAGGTAGTTATAGTTAGGACCTATTTTCCATAGGAAATCCGTAACATTCTATTTGGAATAACGTTGGCGCCGATTGACGAATCTTCGCACACTTTTCCAAACTTTTGGCCAGCTCCGGTCCGCTCCTATCCTGAAAATGTCACATTGATTTGTCAAGCGGGGGCTGAGAAAAAAGGGGGGTCCCAAAACGCGTTTTCCCCATGCATTTTCCAATAGGACCTGTTGACACAGCTACAGCCCAAACTGCTGAACAGAATTACACCAAATTTGGCAAAGAGGTAGTCCTCAGTTCAGACTCATGCCTTTTGCTTAAATGGTGTAAATCCGTTCAGTAGTTCCTGAGAAAATTAGAGTTAAAAAGAAAGATATATCTGGGCGGAGCCTAACCCCACATCTCATCGTGAGATCTGATTGGCTGTCAGTACTTCATCCAAGAAGTGTTGGCAGCCATCTTGGGACCAATATACATGATAGCACCTCATTAAAAAGCACTGCAGTTAATAGAAGGTTTTAAGACTTTAATTACATTATAAATAATTTGTTGATGTTACCATACTCATTTTAGGAATTGTGGTGTGTTCTAAGGTGATTTTACCATGTGAAAAAGCCTTCTGCTGTGATATCATGAATCATGTTTGAGAGAAATCTATTTTCTCATGCTTTTCCCACAGAGGTTTTGAAGGTGATCTATAAGCTAAACTGAGAGCATATTTTCTGTAAATTCACGTTATCTTTCTCAGTCATGTGAGAATGAAGTCTGACATTCTCAGTAAAACATGTACATCCAACAAGGGCAGAGACTGTCAGTTGATTCATTTGTGTTCTACTGCAGCTTCCCAGAGTTTTCTAAAGAACAACTGGAGCGCTAACAGTCTTACTTATGACAAAAGCATGGCACACCTGAAGCCATCTTGATTAGAATAAAGTGGTAACACTTAAAACATTTAATTTACAAAGGAACAAAATGATGGGGTTCATTTTGCCATAGAAATCATGATTAGTGCTGCAGAAAGAAAAATTAGGGCACATTTTGACTTCTCAAATCCTCGTCTATTTCATAAAAACATTCTGACATGCAGACTGAAACATGCACTTTGAATACCAGCAGCAGACTTCCCTGGTGAGCAGTAGCTTTACTACAGTGATCTAATGAGCAACTAGACTGCTAACATTCAGAATTTATGGCAAATGTGTAGCACATTTGAATGCCTTCTTGATGGAACCAAAGTAAAAAACTGAAAGTATTTCCTACTGAGGAGACTGCAGTAAATTAGGAAAGTAGGAAACTTCATAACAAATAAATTTCCCAAGATGGCCACCAGAGACAAAAGAGCCCAAATGTAGCCCAAATATCACCCAGATGTAGCCCAAGTATAGCCCAATGACAGAATGTCCCAGAGTGTTCTAACGAACAACTAGAGCACTAACAGTCTTAGTTATGACAAAAGTATGGCACACCTGAAGCCATCTTGATTGGAATAAAGTGGTAACACTTAAAACATTTAATTTACATAGGAATAAAATGAGGGGGTTCATTTTGTCATAGAAATTATGATTAGTGCTGCAGAAAGAAAAAATAGGGCACATTTTGACTTCTCAAATCCTCTTCTATTTCATAAAAAAATTCTGACATGCAGACGGAAACATGCACTTTGAATACCAGCAGCAGACTTCCCTGGTGAGCAGTAGCTTTACTACAGTGATCTAATGAGCAACTAGAGTGCTAACATTCAGAATTTATGGCAAATGTGTGACACATCTCAATGCCTTCTTGATGGAAGCAAAGTAAAAAACTGAAAGTATTTCCTACTGAGGAGACTGCAGTAAATTAGGAAATTAGGAAACTGAATAACAAATAAATCTCCCAAGATGGCCACCAGAGACAAAAGAGCCCAAATGTAGCCCAAATATCACCCAGATGTAGCCCAAGTATAGCCCAATGACAGAATGTCCCAGAGTGTTCTAACGAACAACTAGAGCGCTAACGGTCTTACTTATGACAAAAGTATGGCACACCTGAAGCCATCTTGATTGGAATAAAGTGGTAACAGTTAAAACATTTAATTTACAAAGGAACAAAATGAGGGGGTTCATTTTGCCATAGAAATTAGGATTAGTGCAGCAGAAAGAAAAATTGGGGCACATTTTGACTTCTCAAATCCTCTTCTATTTCATAAAAAAATTCTGACATGCAGACTGAAACATGCACTTTGAATACCAGCAGCAGACTTCCCTGGTGAGCAGTAGCTTTACTACAGTGATCTAATGAGCAATTAGAGTGCTAACATTCAGAATTTATGGCCAATGTGTGACACATCTGAATGCCTTCTTGATGGAACCAAAGTAAAAAAACTGAAAGTATTTCCTACTGAGGAGACTGCAGTAAATGAGGAAATTAGGAAACTTCATAACAAATAAATCTCCCAAGATGGCCATCAGAGACAAAAGAGCCCAAATGTAGCCTGAATATCACCCATATGTAGCCCAAGTATTGCCCAATGACAGAATGTCCCAGAGTGTTCTAACAAACAACTAGAGCGCTAACAGTCTTACTTATGACAAAAGTATGGCACACCTGAAGCCATCTTGATTGGAATTAAGTGGTAACACTTAAAACATTTAACTTACATAGGAACAAAATGAGGGGATTCATTTTGCCATAGAAATTATGATTAGTGCTGCAGAAGGAAAACATAGGGCACATTTTGACTTCTCAAATCCTCTTCTATTTCATAAAACAATTCTGACATGCAGACTGAAACATGCACTTTGAATACCAGCAGCAGACTTCCCTGGTGAGCAGTAGCTTTACTACAGTGATCTAATGAGCAACTAGAGTGCTAACATTCAGAATTTATGGCCAATGTGTGACACATCTGAATGCCTTCTTGATGGAACCAAAGTAAAAAACTGAAAGTATTTCCTACTGAGGAGACTGCAGTAAATGAGGAAATTAGGAAACCTCATAACAAATAAATCTCCCAAGATGGCCACCAGAGACAAAAGAGCCCAAATGTAGCCCAAATATCACTCAGATGTAGCCCAAGTATAGCCCAATGACAGAATGTCCCAGAGTGTTCTTAAGAACAACTAGAGCGCTTACTGTCTAACTTATGACAAAAGTATGGCACACCTGAAGCCATCTTGATTGGAATAAACAGGTAACACTTAAAACATGTAATTTAAAAAGGAACACAATGAGGGGGTTCATTTTGCCACAGAAATTATGATTAGTGCTGAAGAAAGAAAAATTAGGGCACATTTTGAGTGACTTCTCAAATCCTCCTCTATTTCATTAAAACATTCTGATATGCAGACTGAAACATGCACTTTTAATACCAGCAGTTTTATATAGTGCAGACTTGTCAGGTATTGGAGTGCTTTACATGAGCATTGGTTACATCGCACAAGATCAAATTCATTTTGGTTGTAGACATGGGGAGATTAAGTGATTTGACCAGAATCACAGAATGTTGAGCTGAAGCAGAAACTCCAACCTGGTTCCCCAGTTGCAAAGTCTGCAGCTCTGGAAGTAACACCACATCCTCTCCCCTAAGTGCAACATTTAATCAAGTGGTCAACTGGATAAAAAAAACATAAAGATTACAAATAATTTAAAAGTTCTTTGTCGCTATTTGAAAACTCAGAAAATATGTCCTCATTTTAGTTTTTTAGAGCACTAACCATAATTTTGATGCAAATAAGACCCTCTCATATATGTAATTTCTAAAGGAAATGCTCTAGGTATTACAGTTTTGATTACATCAAGATGACGTCAGGCGTTCCACACTTTTGTAATAAATATAGAATGTTAGCAATCTAGTTGTTCATTGGGATACTGTTGAGAGTCAGAGGCCAGGGGCACGGACTCTGAAAATTGAAGGCAGGTAGGAGAGTGCAGAGGCAACAATTTGACCACACTGGGCAGGCAGGAAGGGCAGTGGCAGCACAACAGACTATGGAGGGCAGTGGAAACGGGGACAGGGGCAACAAACCTATAATACAGGACTGGCAAGAGAGGCTGTGGCACTATAATAGACCATTGTGGGCCGAAGAAAGAGGCAGTGGTAATACAACCATACATGCCAACAGACCCGTTTCAGCCAGGAAACGTCCAATGTTTTTAAGCTCAAATGGGCTTTATTTGATCTGTCTCCTGTCTACAATCTCCTCTTTTTCAATGTAACTCACAAGGGAAAATCAATAACTCCGGTTTTTTTCAAAGTCTCCCTCTTACCAAGTTCAAAATGTTCGCAAGTATGGTGCATTGGATCATGGTAGGCAGGAGGAATTGGGGTAGGGACATGGACTTGGATAACAGAGGACAGGAGGGACATGGAGAGGTGCACCAAACTGACCCTACAGGGCAGGCATCAGGGTTTGCAGAAGCACAATACACCACACAGGGCATGCAGGACCGGAGTGCAGCACAACAATCCATAGAAAGCAATAGGGAGGGGACAGGACCATGGACATGGACAACAGAGAACAGAGGGGAAAGAGGCAATGGTAGCTAGCTGACCATAATGGACAGACAGGAGAGAAAGCTGCAGCATAACAGACCATAAAGGGCTGGAGGGACGGATCAGGGGCATTACAATGGAACAGACAAGCCAGGAGGGAGGGAATAGGGGTCTGCACATGGAAACAGAGGGCTGGGGGCAAGGGGGTAAGGCAGGAGCAGCAAGATGACCATGGAGGTCAGGCAGGATGGGCACTAGAAACAAGAGACACCATGGAGAGCAACAGTGAGACTATGATGACATACACACAGACCATGGAGGGAAGGTGGGAGGGGGTCAGGGGCAGTTAGCTGACCTCACAGGGAGGGTGGGAGGGGCCATGGCAGCACAGAAGACCATGCATGGCAAGCGGCAGGGTTAATGGCTAGGATGGGCAAGAAGGAGGGTGCAGGGGCATGCACAAAGTAACATGGAGGATAGAAGGGAGGGTCAGGACGTGGGCACAGACAAGAGAGTTCAGGGGAAGGGGCCTCACAACAGACCGCGTGGGTGCAGGCAGGAGGAGCAGTTGCAGCACAACAGACCAGGGAGGGCAGAAGGGTGTGGCAGTAAAATGGACCATGGAGGACAGGAGGAAGGGGATAGGGGCATGGAATTTGGACAGGCAGGGTGGAGGTGACAGGGACAGGTTACAGTCATCTGACAATGCTAGGCAGGTGGGAGGGGAGTGGCAGCTCAACAGAACACTCAGAGTAGATAGGAGTGGCAGGTCAATGGAACATGGTGGGCAAAAAGGATGGAGCAGGGGCATGCACAAAGACATCGGAGGGCAGTGGGAAGGAGAATTGGGGCAGCAAGCTAAGCACAAAGGCTAAGCAGGAGGTCAATGATGGGCCATACAATTGGGCAATGGAGGGCAGGAGGAGTGGACTGGTACATTATGCTAAATGGAGGGCAGTGGCAGCACATCAGACCATGCATGGCAGGAGGGTGGAGGCTAGTCCATGAATTCAGACAACAGAGGATAGGGAGGAGGTGGATGGGGCAGCAAGCTAACTGTTCAGAGAAGGTGGGTATTATGAACTTTATTGTTTTTAAAATGTGTGTCTGTGCGAACTACTTAACCCCTTCGATGCTGCGCAGATTCCGCCGCTGTGCTGGCGGAATCTTGCGCGGGTGTGGTCATGACGGAATGGTTCCGTCATGAGCACAGCTCAACCGTGGGTCATGACGGAACCATTCCGTCATGAGCACCGAAGGGGTTAAAATATGAACAAGTATGCAGCATAATCTCACTTTTATTCAGGAAGAAGAGGACGTTTGTGACTGTGACTCCGGGCTCACTTGGCAGAAACACCCCCTGACCCTCCACCCCATCACAAAATGTAATGTATGTGAAAAGGGTAGGTGGACGCAGTGTTATATAGAACACAGTCCTGAGAGCACGATTGAAAATGAAAACTAGATATAGTGTATGGTATAAACTATGCACCAAAAAGTGTGATATAAGATGAACCGGGGCGTGAAATATAATATGCAATACATTGTGCGCAATGACAGATTCATTGGAGAGCGCGAGATAGCACAGGCACTAGCGCGTGCTATGCGATATGCACCTTGGAGTGTAATATGCACAGGGCAGTGTTGTGTAACCTAACTAGTCTCTAAAGTTGTAATTTAAATTTGTGCTGGGGAGTGTAACGTTACATATGCACTGTGACAAAGATATGGATCCCAGATTGTAATATGTATGGCATAACGCTGTGCGTTATAACATAGGCATCGAGGAAGGCACGTTAGATGGGGCAATACACCTGTGCGAAGGCAAGTGTGGCATGACATATTCACGGGTGGTGTTACAGTGCACATGGACTAGAGAGTGTCATAGCATACGCACTAGCTGGTGGAATACAACACAGAGGTGTGTGGCACTCGGCGGGCACTGGTGGGTGTAACACAGCATTGGGCTCAACCAGGAGCACGCTGTGACTCTCAAGTGAGGTTCGTCTCCTTTCCAGAGAGTAAAATAAAAAGTATTACACATCCGGCGGTGGATGTGTGTTTTATTAACCGTGAGGGGGGTTTCTTGCATAGTTTGGTCGAATTTTTGCCGAATCCCCTTTGAATGGCTTGGTGTGCATGTGTATTAAATGTGCCCGCCGATAGCTACCCATGTTTGTATTAATAAACGACAAGGGTGTCTACTTGGAGAGTACCCACAGGCGGGGGCGCCGGGATTAGGCACGGTAGGGCATCAGACACGTCAGAGCTTCACTAGGGGTGTAAATGTATTCCACGTGGATTCATTGTATGCATAGTCACCTTTTAATGAATATCACGCAAAATCGTCATGGTGATAGGTACATATGGATTGTCCAGCATGTCCTAGGTGTTTCTATAAATATATATTTTTTTTAAATAATAAAAAACAAAGGCCGGCCCTGGGGGATGGGGTCCCCGAGGCCATAAGTGGCCTGAGGAGGGGGGCAACGCAGCCCCCCTCCTAAAGAATAATAAAAAAAAAAAGGCCATGACCCGGGGGTTGGGGTCCCCGGGGCCGATTAAGGCCTTGGGAGGGGGGCCACGCTGACCCCTTCCAGATTTATTTTTTTCAACAAAAAAAATTAGGGTGCAGGCCCTGGGGGATGGGGTCCCCAGGGCCAATAAATTAGAAAAAGAAGGGGGGCCACACAGCCCTCCTTCTTAAAAAAATAAATAAAATAAAAGACCGGCATCGCACCGGAGGCCACGCCCCGTCCTTGCAGCACTCTGCAAACGCGCCCCCTGGCCAGTTGTAAGTTGGGGAATTAATTCCTCTTTAATACTGAGGGTCCCTGAGGGCCAACTAGCCTAACAGGTATCTCCAGTATGCGCCAGGGAGCTGCGTTGCAGACAGGTGTTCTGAGGCCATGCCCCTTTTTACACTTCTATGCAACACAGCTCTGTGGCGCTTACTGGAGGTACCTAGTGGGCTAGTTTGACCCTAAGGACCCTTAGGATTCAAGGGAACTTAATCTCTCAACTTAGAATGGCCACAGGGCGCGTTTACACAGTGGTGAAGGGAGGGGACAGGGCCTGAGGTGACGTGTGCAAACACGCCCTGTGGCGCGTTTTAAGTTGGGGAAATAATTCCCTTTAAATCCTGAGGGACCCTGGGGGCCAACTAGCCCACCAGGTACTTCCAGTAAGTGCCACTGCTCTGCGTTGCAGAGAGGTGGTGCAGGCCGTGCCCCTTTTTACACCTCTCTGCAATGGCGCTTACTGGATGTACCTAGTGGGCTATTTTACCCCAGGGACCCTCAGGATTCAAGGGGACTTAATCTCCTAACTTAAAACGTCCACAAGGCATGTTTACACAGTGGGGAAGGGAGAGGACGGGGCCTGAGGTGACGTGTGCAAACACGCCGTATGGCGCGTTTTAAGTTGGGGAAAAAATTCCCCTTCAATCCTGAGGGCCCCTGGGGGCTAACTAGCCCACCAGGTGCTTCCAGTAAGCGCCACTGAGCTGTGTTGCAGAGAGGTGGTCCAGGCCGTGCCACTTTTTTCACCTCTCTGCAACACAGCTCTGTGGGGCTTACTGGAGGTACCTAGTGGGCTAGTTGGACCCTAGGGACCCTCAGGATTCAAATGAACTTAATCTCCCAACTAAAAACGGCCACAGGGCGTGTTTGCACAGTGGTGAAGGGTGGGGACGGGACCTGAGTTAACGTGTGCAAACATGCCCTGTGGCGTGTTTTAAGATGGGGAAATAATTCCCCTTCAATCCTGAGGGACCCAGGGGGCCAACTAGCCCACCAGGTGCTTCCAGTAAGTGCCACTGCGCTGCGTTGCAGAGAGGTGGTCTAGGCCGTGCCCCATTTACATCTCTCTGCAACACAGCTCTGTGGCGCTTACTGGAGGTACCTAGTGGTCTAGTTGGACCCTAGGGACCATCAGGATTCAAGGGGACTTAATCTCCCAACCTAAAGCGGCCACAGGGCGTGTTTACACAATGGGGAAGGGAGGGGACGGGGCCTGAGGTGACGTGTGCAAACACGCCCTGTGGCACATTTTAAGAGGTAGTTTTAATCCCCTGCCCTATTATATACTAGGGGCTTACAGAGGAGGTCATGCTAATCACATGGGGACCCCAATGCATAGTGTTCCCTAGTGTATGTAGGTGTTTTCACTGTATTCTGAGTGTCTTTTACCATAGCACTGGCTCTAGGACTGGTTAGTCAGAATCAGTTACCACCAGTATCCGTCTGAAAAAGTTGAGGGTACAGGATGATTTTGCAACAAGGCTTCTTTCTTCTCTTCTGTTTGTTCTTTCTGCATGTTGTCCTTCTTCCTGCACTTTTCTTCGTCTTTGAGGACTTCTGTTGCTTCTTTCTGCATTTCTTTTTTTTCTTTCTGTGCATTTTTTTTCTTTCTTCACCTGTCCTATCTCTGTAGGCTTAGTTAGAAATTAGCATTTAAAAAACCTTTGAAATTCACTGAAAAACCCATAGGTTTCAGGCACGTTATAGTTAGGAATTAGCATAAAAAAAACCTTAGAAATTCACTGAAAAAAACAGGTTTCAGGGGCGTTATAATTAGCTGGACTTTTCACTCGAACAAAACCATTGAAATTCCCCCGTTATAGTTAGTTCAGCTAACTATAACTCGCGCGCCAGCAATGCACTGCTGATGACGTCACATATTACATCACTCATGACATGGTCAGTGACATCACTCATGACATCACTGATGACATCTCAAATGACATCACTGATGACATCACTGATGACATCATCCTTGTGATAGAGTGGCAGACCTCCTCACCCCCTAATATAACCTTTGATACACACATTCAAAAATAGAAACTAAAATGTTCAAAACAATGGACATACCAATACCAGTTACAACAACCTATTCAGTAATTCTAAGATCCACATACACATCCACTCATTCACCAACAGTCCTATACAGTCACTCATACATGTACTCACTCATCATATGTACTCATACACCTATACATCCTGTTACATAACGCCACTCATCCATAGTTACTCACACACATAGTCACTCATGCTAATAAAGAATCAAACATCCATTTACTTGCATATACAGTTATGCACACACCACCACACTTAATTCTACAGAAACTTACACATACTTACTGGCACATGCATCAAGCAAAAATCACCTCGCAAAAATACCGAATCGCTAAAATCTCCCGTTAGCGAGTGGCAAACAACGAATCCCAATGCATCAACACCAATAGCGAAAAAATAAAGAATCGCCAAAAAAATCCCCATTAAACTACAGAATCGCAAAAAACTTCCCCGTTAAAATAAAGAATCGCAAAATAAAGAATCAGAAATGCCGAAATGACAAATAGCGCCCGGGATTAGCTAATCGCAAATAAGGATTCGCTAATGAATGGATCAAAAGTCGCAAATACCGAAAATCTCAAAAATCGCTATTTAGCATGAGCAGATTAAGGGGAATCAGAACCAGGAGGTAAAAAATCCTAGAAAAAATTACAAGTGTTCCACAGATGCAATCAATCAGAAAGCCATACAAATTGGGCCTGGAGACCCTGTTTCCTTTCACAAAATTGCAGCCCTCTACGTGCTTGCAAGGAGGATGAGAATAAATGCTGCAGCACAGCGCAGAAGAAGGATCCAGGAGAGAGTATTCAGAGTGCGCATTACATTGCTTGGCCAAAATGAGGATGAGGTATACGACAAGTACCGTCTCAATCGTGCAATGATAATGCGCCTAATTGCTGACCTAGAACCACTACTGCAGCACCAGACACGTCGGACCAATGCCATTCCTGCGCATGTCCAGGTCCTATGCAGCCTGCACTTACTGGCGTCTGGAAGTTTCCAGGGGGTCATAGCGGTAGTGGGAGGCGTATCACAAAGCGCACTATCACGCTTCTTCCATAAATTCATTGATGCCATGCTGACAATGATACATACCCACATCAGCTTCCCCACAACCCCACAGAAGATGGACCACACCAAACAGGAATTCTACCAGGTGGCCCAATTCCCTCATGTCATAGGATGCATTGACTGCACGCATGTCCCCATCTGTCCACACTCAGCCAATGAGTATATCTTCCGTAACAGGAAGTCCTATCACTCCATCAACGTGCAGGTCGTGTGCGATGCCAAGCACATCATCACGGACATAGTGGCACAATTTCTAGGGAGCACACACGACTCCTATATATTCAGACACAGTGGCATCCACAGGCGTCTGCTCAATGGAGAATTCGGAGAGGGACTCCTGCTTGGTGCGTAAACATACCTATTCATAACATCTGTATCACACATGTATCATCATGACTGACGCTAAGCCTTTGCTTCCATCCTGTAGGTGACAGTGCATACGCCTTGCGGGAATATATCCTCACCCCCTACATCACCCAGCAACACCACAGGAGCAACGCTACAACGCGGCCCACATAAGCACAAGAAATGTGATAGAGAGGACATTCGGAATCTTACATAAGACTGGTGGTGCTTTGCAATATAAACCAGACACCTGCTGCAGGATTGTAGCAGTATGTGCCATGCTGCACAACATTGCAACCAGAAGGGGGATACCCATAGAGGTGGAGAGGAATGACAACTCCCGGGATGATCAACCACCCGCACAACACCGACAGTCACACGTTCCAAACACAGCTGAAGGTCAAAGGAGGCGGACATACATCACACAACATCATTTCAGAGCCAGGTAAGAAGGAGCCATTACAATATCATTAGGAGTGCTACTGTTTACTTCACATGTGCACTTATGTAGGTAATGTCACACTGACATGCAAATTAGAGTTCCCCCACACATTGTGGGCAAAAACATGACCGTTGGCTTCACGGGAGTGCAAATGCAAAATTAAAGTGGGCCATGGTTACCCCACCATGGTCAAGGATGCAGGACTGAATGTCTAGTGGCGCTTCCCACGAACATCCAGCCTCCTATCGCATGTCTCCTCCACCTCACCACACTGTGTCTCTGTGGCTGTGGAGCAGCGCGAACTGCGCCTCCTGGTGCAGGTCTCCAGCACCGACACGCTGCTCACACTGGATGCAGCCTCACTGCCATCCTCCCCTCCCAAGTTGCTGCCACTGAATGTCCCTGACTGCAAGTGTTCCACTGCAGTGGTCACCTGGCCTAAGGCCTTCGCCACGTCACCACAGTAATGTCCGAGGTCCACCTGCAGTGAGACAGAGCGGCGGGACAACACAGCAGTGCTGTTGCAGAGCTTCGTGATGGCCCTGGTCGATGCTGTGGAATGGAGCAAGTTCTGCCTATGCCTCCGGCGCTCGCTGTGTTGTCCTGCTCGGATGGCACGGGTGAGCTCCTGGAGGTTCTGACTAATGTCCCTATTGCCCTTTGCCACAACTGTGGTCATGTGCCACACAGCGTCAGTTAGAGTGCACATATGTTTGGCGAGTCGTGAAATATTGAGGTTCATTGTCCCCATGTGTCTCCCCTGCAGGCGCTGAACACGCAGCATCTGGGACTCGACTCCACCATAAATGTTCCTTGCCTGATCGGCTCCCTCGGCAGTACTGTGCATGGACCTGCGCCGCTGCGTGACTCTGCCACGTGCTGGTGGTGGTGCTGGCGGTGTGACACCTGTATGACTTTGCCCACTTGTGGGTGCAGGACTTGGGCATGCATCCATCACCTGCAGGGAGGGGACATGTGCCCTGCGTCTTGGTGGTTTTGTCGCTGTTGTTGGTGGTGGTGGTGGTATTGTCGCTGGTGTTGATGGTGGTGGTATTGTTGCTGGTGGTGTTGGGGATTGACCTTCCTGCGGAGTGTCACCATTGGAATCTGCCGGTGTTTCGGAGATGATGAGGCACTCACTATTATCTGAATCCCCAGGAGATGCATCTGTGTATGAAACGGTGCATTGTTAGTTTATTTTGTGACTACATCTGTTTGTCATTCTGCATTTATGTCCTACAATGAATTACATAATTTGACTCTCTGTTGGCCCTGTACTGCTGATCTAATTCATTTCGCTTTTGCTGACATGACTACGACTTCCATGATGCAATACTGATGTGAGGGCATATGTGTTATGCACTTCTGCCTGCACACTGTGATTGACCTGGGGGGATGGGGATGGGTATACGATACATAGCGTATGGGCGCAGGCATGCATCTTACCTTGTTCTGTGGTGGCTGCGCCGGAGGTGTCCATCTGCGTTACTCCGACGACCGCCTCTGGCTCAATGGTCCCCTCGACAAGCTACTCTAGGGCAGTGTTTGCAGGTACTGTGGATGGCCCCCCTCCTGTGCCAGCTGCCTCCTTGACCCTCTCACCAATTCTTTCCTTTGCCCTCTTCCTGAGGTCATACCACCTATTCTTTAGGCCGTCGATGCTGCGGTGCGTCACTCCCACAGCATTCACCCTCTCCCTGATGCGAAGCCAAATTTTCCTCTTCTCAGCTTCGGGCACCTTGAGTGACAGCTTGCCAAACAGCTTGTCATGCTTGCTGCTCACCCCCTCGATCAATTGCTCAAGTTTCCTGTCAGAGAACTTTCTCTTCCTCTTCCTGGGCGTGTCTGCAGTGGCTGGTGCATCCTTATCCATCCTGGATGAAGGTTGGGTGGATGGTTTCAGTGTGTGAATTCTCTTGCCTCAGCCTGTGTGGTCTGCCTCCTCCTAAGCTCCTCAGGGCAGTGAATGAGGGTGGGGCTGGTTGACTTTCTGGTTGTGATGTCATCAGCCAGCTTCTGGAGCGACCCGTTTTTAGCGAATTCGCTAATGCCGAACTCGCTAATACCGAATTCGGTAATACCGATTTCGGTATTTGCTATTCGGTATTTTCAGAAATCGCTATTGATTATTCGGTAAATATTAGCGATTTTTAAGGATTCGCTGAGATTTACCAAATCGGTTCATGCATTCCGAAATGCGATTCCTTAATACCGATTCTTTATTTCTCGCTATTTAGGATTTGCTTTTCGGGATGTTGATGCATGTGCACCTTAGTCTTTTAAACAATCACTTATAGAAACACATACTTGTTCATACAGGAACTCTTCAAATCTCTCACTCTCACATATACTCACTTATATACACCAATAGTCACATATACTAGTTTAAAACATATGTAGTTACTCATAAAGACACTATTGAGACAGTCATTCACTCACTAACACACCCATGCACACACTCATCCACCCATACAGTCCTGCACACATGCTGTCTTCAACACATAAAAACAGTGAGTCACTCATTCATGCACCTATGCACTACGTAATACCCCCCACCGAACCATACAGACACTCAGACACTCATACCGATACTCGAAAAACCAACTAATAACCTATATAGACAGTCATGTAGCTACTCACCAACCCATGCAGCTACTTATACACAAAGTGAGAGGCTGATACAGATATTTACATATTTAAACATTACTCACTAAGCCATGTATTCACTAAGATACACTTAATCAGTCAGTTATACAATTAATTTTTCAACAACAAATCATCCATTTAGACACTTATATACCCATTTATTCTTCCATCGACCTTCAGATATACATATATAAAACATATGTAATTTTCAGAAAAACACACATTCACTGGATGATGTCATCAGTGATGTCATCAGTGAAGTCATTTGAGATTTCATCAGTGATGTCATGAGTGATGTCACTGACCATGTCATGAGTGATGTAATATGTGACGTCATCAGCAGTGCATTGCTGGCGCGCGAGTTATAGTTAGCTGAACTAACTATAACGGGGGAATTTCGATGGTTTTGTACGAGTGAAAAGTCCAGCTAACTATAACGCCCCTGAAACCTATGGTTTTTTCAGTGAATTTCTAAGGTTTTTTAAATGCTAATTCCTAACTATAACGTGCCTGAAACCTATGGTTGTTTCAGTGAATATATATATATTTATTAATTATATGATTTTTGACAGTAAACATGTTTGTGTGATTATTATATTTGAAAATAAACCTACATTTGTCTTGCTTTAATTTTCTTGATGGATATTTTATTGATGGTCCTGGTTTATGCATTCCTTTTTTTTCTTTTGGCTTAAAAGCAAATTGTTATTTTTATTAAAGTGTTGCATTTAATTTTATTATTTTGTTTATTTAGTTTCTACTTTTATTTATTTGAGAAAAAAAATACTTACTATTTTTAGTTGATGGAGTTTATTTTGTTGGTGTTGTTGTATGTTGAAATCTGTAGAAGCTGTGTATAGAAAAGTATTTGTTAGTTATATTTGGCTTTTAATTTATTTTACCTTTTTATATTAGTTTGCTTTATTTGTTCGTTAATTTATATACTTACTTAGTTTTATATTTTTCTTTAATGTTGATTTTGTACTTGTTTTCAAAGTTAATGTTTGTTTTGAGTTTTTGCGGTGGAGATACAGTGAAGTGTAATCTGTGAAACATAAAAGAAAACGTTATAGTTTTAGTTAATCTGATTATTGCAATTATTTAGTCTTTATTTTTATTTATTTGTAAAAAAAACTATATACTTACTCTTTTTAGTTGATGAAGTGTCTTTCATTGATGTTGTGGTTTTGTTAACTTTTGTAAAAGCTGTTATGTTTTGCTTTTTTATTATATTTATTACTTTTAAATACTTTACTTTATTTGTTGATTAAGTTATATACTTATTTTGTGATATATTTTTAATAATGTTGATTTTATTGTTGTTGTGTACATAAATCTTTGTGTTGAATTTTCTTGGTGTATTTTTATGAAGTTTAATCTGTAAAGGAAACCATCTTATAGTTTTAGTTAATAATTTTGTAAAAAGGTATTTTCATTTATTCTGTTAAAAAGTTTTGTTCTCACCTTTATTGAGGGATTTTTGGAATAGTTGTATGTGTAGTTGTTCTTAGTTCTGTGTTCTCTCTCGCAAATGTTCACTCTTCCTCTGTGTTTGTCCATTATACTGTAAATTTTGTGTTTATTAATTGAATGTTTTTATAGTGTTTAATAAGTTAGAGTTTTCTATTGGTTTGTTTGGTTTAGTGTTTTGATTGAAATAGCTTTTTTTGAATTTTCTAGCTGTTACCTTTTAATTTGTTTAATTTTTAATATTTTATTTAATGTTTGCTTGTTTTTTGTTTTCTGTTGGTATTTAAATATATATGTAGATAAATGCAGTCGCGGCTAATCGAGGGAGTGCTGCGGGGTGGTGAGGCAGGGCGGGGTAGGGGCAGCATGGGGGTAGGAATCTCCAGCCTATGGCCGAACGGAGTTAAGTAAATAAATATATAAATAAAACAAATTACATTACGCATGCTGCATCACACCCCCACCCTTGCCCTCCCCCACCCCACCCCACCGCCTCGCAGCACTCCTTCGAGGAGCCGCCACTGGATAAATGTGATATATTTTGTATATATGATATATAATTATTTTTGTTATTTTCAGTTGTTGTGATATAGTGTTAATTTTGTATTGTTTGTTTATTTATTTGTTTGTGCATTTTTACTGTATCTGTATTTGTCTTAATTCATGGTATTAATTTTGTAATTATTATTATTGTTTGTTTAAAATATTTGGTATATGTTATTTTAATATTTTATTGAAAATAGTATATTTTCATGTTTAAGGTTATTTTCCATATAGTTTATATGTATTTTATTGAGGTTTGTTTTGTCGATAATGTTTGTATCAATGTTTTTGATATGTTTCATTTTTTTTAATGTTATTGATATTTTTGTGTTCTTTATTTTTATTGTCAATATTTTTGTTATGAAGATTTTACTTAACGATATTTTTTTATCGATGTTTGTGTTATTTCTGTTTTGTGTATTGTGTGTCGAAATTTTGGTATACAATATTGTTGACTCAATATTTTTGTAGTTCTAGGAGTCAATGTTGTATCAGTGATCCCTGCTGGTGTAATTTATGTTTGAACCTCGATCCTAAAGCTTAGTTAGGAAAATCATCATAAGGATGTTAGTTCTAAATCCGTGGATGGTTTTGGCTCTAAATGTTGATTCGGAAATACAACTCCATCTGAACCTGACTCAACAGATAGGGGCCTTTGATAAATCTTGCACGCCTAATTGTTTAAAAAATGGGTATTGCCAGATGAAAATAATCATTGGAATACCAGAGAACAGAGAGGACCACTGGTAGACATGTTCCAGTTGTGAAGTAATGTGCCGGTTTACAGAAAATAAATGCTGCAGAGGTGACGGTGCCACCTGGCAATTCACACAAGGACTGTTTCATGATGGGTCTCTTCACAGAATGCAATTCAGTGTTAAAATTAATATTCTGACAGTATTATGTTTGGCCTAGTGGGATATTCCAAAGCAAAGAAAATTGAACCAGTGGCGGCCGCCAAAAACAAAGGGTGGTGGAAGGAGTGGGTTGTGCGTGAGCTGTTGTGCATGGGGGAATAATTTATTTTTATTTTGGTTTTGCGCTGGCCACCTCTAGTGTTGTGTCTCATTGCGCTGCCTCTCCTCTTCTTCCTGGGTCCCAGCAGCCCCTTTGGCAGGCTCCCTGTCCCATCTCCATGCTGCACTGCAGTGTGGGGATTGGTCTGAGCAGGCTGGAAAAACGCCCAGCTCAGACCAGGAGTCTGTGGAGTTTCTTCAGCCCGGCGGCTCAATGCAGCTGGGCTGAAGAACCTAAGTGCGCATGTGTGTTTTAATCAGCCTGAGACGGCAGGCCAAACACACATGAGCACTTAGAAAGTGGAGTGCACCAGCACTCGTCCTCCCCCCTCCCATGCCTCAGCCACACCCCCCAACACAGCTGGCTAACAGCAGCAAATGTAAAATAAAACGATGCAAGAACATAATTTTATTTTACATTTGTTGGCTCTGAGGCAGGCAATGGAGAAACGCTCTTCTGCCATTGTGGAGGACCCGCAACTGTGTTGAACACAAAGCCTAAGATCGAGGCCTGGCTGGATGATGTCAGTGCCCAAGCAGTGATAGAAACACGAATATAAAGGCATATCTTGCATACATTTTGATCTAACATGGAAAGCATTTGAGGACTCAGAGCTTTGGTATAAATTTAATCTTTATGTTTTCAGTGGTTAAAAAGGCTAACCTCCTCTCATGCAAGCTTTTTTAGCTTATGCCTTTACTTGACACATTCAATATTCGGGTTGTGTATGTGAGAGGGGATCTTAAGGTTTAAGGGGTAAATTGAGAGTAAGAGATTTGGATTAATTGTTTAGGAAGTGACTTAGTAACACATAGTTCTGCTTGTTCCTCACTAATTCTTAAATTGTGAGGAATATTTAAAATAATCAGTTTGACATTCCTGCCAATTTATTTGCATGTACTTCCATTATTGCTCACACCACCTAATTTCACCAATGAATTAATATGATGGATTTCCAAGAACCTCTACAAATAAGATACTAAACCTCATTGCATGTACCATAAATGAAGATCATAGGGGTCTCATGCCAGGAGGGCAGTATCAATTGCAATTAACAAAGATCTTTAGTAGCTGAGTCTAAAGAGAGCTGAGTCGGCTAAGGTTTTTCATAACTATTGTTAATCATGTCTATGGGGGTGTTTGGCTTTGGAGAAAAATATTTGCCAATGATTAATTTATTATATGGCAGTCACAAGGTTATGACTGGACCAAATAAATCAAGTAGCACCTTGGTTTTGATTTGAAAGTGACACTAATGAAAAGTGTCCCATAGTTCCATTACTAATTACCATTGAAAATGGAAGCATCCAAGGAATACTGTTTATTTTCTTAACAAAAGTTTCTGTTTAAGTCATAGCTTTGCAAACATTGCCTTTAGAACTATCACTAATACTCCTTTGATACTATGCTTCTTGCATAAGACCGATATATGCTGCCATGTCAAGACCGCAGCAACTTTCTCTTCCTCACACACATTTCTGAAAATCAACACTAGTAGATGATGTAGCAACCAACATTATCCCTATCCATTTCACTAGGAGAATTGGTAACTATCGACTCAACTAGTTGGAGTGCTCCTACGGCCTCAGCATGAAGAAGAGAAGCACATTAAAAATTGCTCCTGGGTGCAAGCCAAAAAGTTAATTACTGGTAGTTTAACAGTCCATCCATGGCATGGCACTTCTATGGCACCTGGATGGATGCCATAAAATCATTTTTGGGTGGTCTAACAGTTTCTCCATGGGCCTGACTACGGTCATAGCCCCTCTGGGGAGCATTTCCTTTGGCCTTCCAAGCAATCCTTTGACCTTGCCCTCATAAATATTTATGATCATCAAATCTACTTGTATTCAGATCACCAACAAATACATGGCCTCTCTTAAAATGTGACAGATGTGCCTCAAATGACACTGGTCTCTACTGCAAACCACTTCATACGTAGAGTGCTGCTATTTTCCACTGCAATAAGTTTGGAGTACACTCTCCTGGGGCGGTTTCACTGTATCACCCCAAATTAACAGCCAGGCTAGCTTGAATCCAGTGGTGCAGCGATTACGGGATCCATGTCAGGACATGCCCTTCTAACTAAATGTGACAAAAGCAAAAAGAACAGATGATGGACGGAATTTTGAACAATGCAAATATTCACCCCGAGTCAAGAGATCTGGGTTTAATCCATTGTTTTTTTGTCCACCACCCCACCCACCCCAGTTTGGACCCAGCCATATCCTCATGGGAACAGTCAAGCCCGAACTGCCAAGCCAGGTACTCTCTGGACCAGAGACAAACTTCCTGGGACCGGATTCGGGGTATCACCCCTCATCAGCCAGGCTAGGTTGAATACAGTGGTGTAGTGAGCATTGGACCCATGTCTCGGCATACCTTTCCACTTAAGGCAACAGAAGCAAAAAGTACAGATGATGGACAGAATACTGAACAATGCAAACATTCACCCCCAGTCAACAGATCTGGGTTTAATCCGTCATGATTTTACCCACCACACCACCCAAGTTTCGACCCAGCCATATGCAAATCAGTCTTGACCATGCTCCTCGTGGGAACAGTCCAGCCTGAACTACCAAGCCAGGTACTCCATGGACCAGAAACAAGCATCCTGGGACCCGTTATGGGGTATTACCCCACATCAGCCAGGCTAGCTTGAATCCAGTTGTGCAGTGAGCACGGGACCTACAGATGGGCATACCCTTCCCAGTTAGGATGACAAAAGCAAAAAGAACGGATGATGGGCGGAATTCTGAACAATGCAAACATTCACCCCCAGTCAACAGATCTGGTTTTAATTAATCGTTTTTGGCCCACAACATCACCCCAGTTTGGACCCAGCTATATGCAAATCAGTCTTGACAATTCTCCTCATGTGAAGGTGTAGGAAGCTGACTCTGTATATACTATTATCCACGGGTCTAACGGGCTTAGAAAAGCACTAGAAACAAAAACAGAAGACACAAGCAAAGGCTCTCAATCATAGAAAGGAGAAGTCCTTTAATAAGAACGGAATCTCATCACCCACCGAAGTGGCATGCTTCATCATCTGGGATTTCTCCTCTTGGCTGAAACACCTAGTGCAGTCAGGGGCTAATATCCCCTCACTGTGAGGGAGGAGCTCAGGGATCTTTTAGATACTACTCTTATAAAGGATATACTAAAATCCAGGAGATGTAAAGCACTAACGTACTTGAGTATAGGAGCAGTGCAGAAAATTCAACTAAATGTGATATGTGTTTTAAAACTAACTACCAAGAGAAAGAAGAAACTTTATTAATTAACTCCTGGTGTCAGGGTTAAAAGCAGTGCATGTGCAGGTTAAAAATATTAACTGCATCTGTCCAATAAACAGGTCTACATGTTTTGGCCAGTATGACCTCAGTGGTGTCGTTGCTTTCCTCAAGACCTTGATGTCAAATGCTACTGCGTTTCAAAGTGATAACACTTAAATGTGTACTATAGAACAAATTCAACCTACAGCACTAGTAGTCTAACTTTTGTTGAATTACGATATACTGGTGGTAACCCGTTTATTATGATAAGACGCCTCACCTCACCTGGCAACAGCTCAGGACGGGAGGCACCGCTCTATCCGTTGGTACCCCAGACTTTCAAGAGCTATGACCGGAATTTCCAGTGGGAGGGGGCATATGCCTCACTCTGGTTGGCTGGGTCCCCCATCTGCGAAATGTCAGGGACTGACAGTTGTGCTTCACCTCGCCTCCCCCATCTGAGGGGGTGGAGTTGGCAGAGGTGGGCACACCTCTCTTCCTCACTTGTTTTTCCCACCGGTTCTCCTGCCCAAAGGGGGGGTCAGAACCAGTGGGGACAAATTGCTGAAAGCAGCAAGTGGCCTGGGGAAGCTCACAAAGGCCGGAAACCTTTGAAGCTTCCCTTTCATGGACCCTGCCCATCCTGGGTGAGGAGGCTTGGCACCTCGTCCCAGTATGTACATTGTTTCAGGCCCCCGAGAGCAGCAAGCTCTCGACCCAGTGGTCCAGAAACATGTCTGGTGGTGGCAGCTGAAAGCAGCCACTCAGCCTGGACACTAGTGGCAGGTCATTTTTCAAGGGGCATCTCTAAGATGCCCTCTGTGTGCATTTTTCATTAAATCCTACACTGGCATCAGTGTGGGTTTAATGTGCTGAGAAGTTCAGTACCAAACTTCTCAGTTTTTAGTGTAGCCATTATGGTGTTGTGGAGTTCATAATGACAAACTCCCAGCACCATATACTCTTAATGGCAGCACTGAACTTACAATGTCTAAGAATGGACTTAGACACTGTTGGGGTACAGGGCTCATGCACCTGTACCTCACCATGGGTATAGTGCACCCAGCTTGACTGAGTGACTGATCTATGCCAGGGCAGGGGGAAAAAGCAAAAGACACGCAAATGATGGACGGAATGCAGAACAAATCAAAACATTCACCCCCAGTCAAGAGATCTGGGTTACATCCAGCATTCTTTTGCTCACCATGTCACCCCAGTTTAGACCTGGCCATATGCAAATCAGTCTTGACCTTGTGCCTCTAGGGAACAGTCCAGCCTGAACTGCCAAGCCAGGTCCTCCTGGACCGGAAACAAGCATCCTAAGACCGGTTTCGGGGTTTTACCCCTCTTCAGCCAGGATAGCTTGATTCCAGTGGCACAGTGAGCCCAGGACCCACGTCTGGGCATAACTGGCGCACTTAGGGCGAAAAAGCAAAAGACACACAATTGATGGACGGAATGCAGAACAAATCAAAACATTCACCCGCAGTCAAGAGATCTGGGTTATATACAGAATTCTTTTGCTCACCATGCCACCCCAATTTAGACCTGGCCATATGTAAATCAGTCTTGACCCTGTGCCTCTAGGGATCAGTCCAGCCTGAACTGCCAAGCCGGGTCCTCCCTGGACCGGAAACAAGCATCCTAGTGAGCCCAGGACCCACATCTGGGCATACCTGGCGCACTTAGGGCGAAAAAGCAAAAGACACACAATTGATGGATGGAATGCAGAGCAAATCAAAACATTCACCCGCAGTCAAGAGATCTGGGTTATATCCAGCATTCTCTTGCTCACCATGCGAACCCAGTTTAGACCTGGCCATATGCAAATCAGTCTTGACCCTGTGCCTCTAGGGAACAGTCCAGCCCGAACTGCCAATCAATTTCCTCCTTGGACCAGAAACAAGCATCCTAGTACCGGTTTCTGGGTTTCACCCCTCTTCAGCCAGGATAGCTTGATTCCAGTGGCACAGTGAGCCCAGGACCCACGTCTGGGCATACCCGGCACACTTAGGGCGAAAAAGCAAAAGACACACAATTGATGGACGGAATGAAGAACAAATCAAAACATACACCCCCAGTCAAGAGATCTGGGTTAAATCTAGCATTCTTTTGCTCACCATGCCACCCCAGTTTAGACCTGGCCATATGCAAATCAGTCTTGACCCTGTGCCTCTAGGGAACAGTCCAGCCCGAACTGCCAAGCCAGGTCCTCCCTGGACCGTAAACAAGCATCCTAGGACCGCTTTCGGGGTTTCACCCCTCTTCAGGCAGGATAGCTTGATTCCAGTGGCACAGTGAGCCCAGGACCCACGTCTGGGCATACCTGGCGCGCTTAGGGCGAAAAAGCAAAAGACACACAATTGATGGACGGAATGCATAACAAATCAAAACATTCACCCCCAGTCAAGAGATCTGGGTTATATCCAGCATTGTTTTGCTCACCATGCCAGCCCAGTTTAGACCTGGCCATAGGCAAATCAGTCTTGACCCTGTGCCTCTAGGGAACAGTCCAGCCCGAACTGCCAATCAAGGTCCTCCTTGGACCGGAAACAAGCATCCTAGTACCGGTTTCGGGGTTTCACCCCTCTTCAGCCAGGATAGCTTGATTCCAGTGGCACAGTGAGCCCAGGACCCACGTCTGGGCATACCCGGCACACTTAGGGCGAAAAAGCAAATGACACACAATTGATGGACGGAATGCAGAACAAATCAAAACATTCACCCCCAGTCAAGAGATCTGGGTTATATCCGGCATTCTTTTGCTCACCATGCCACCCCAGTTTAGACCTGGTCATATGCAAATCAGTCTTGACCCTGTGCCTCTAGGGAACAGTCCAGCATGAACTGTGAAGCCAGGTCCTCCCTGGACCGGAATCAAGCATCCTAGGAATGGTTTCGGGGTTTCACCCCTCTTCAGCCAGGATAGCTTGATTCCAGTGGCATAGTGAACCCAGGACCTACGTCTGGGCATACCTGGCGCACTTAGGGCGAAAAAGCAAAAGACACACAATTGATGGACGGAATGAGGAACAAATCAAAACATTCACCCCAGTCAAGAGATCTGGATTATATCCAGCATTCTTTTGCTCACCATGCCACCCCAGTTTAGACCTGGCCATATGCAAATCAGTCTTGACCCTGTGCCTGTAGGGAACAGTCCAGCCCGAACTGCCAAGCCAGGTCCTCCCTGGACCGGAAACAAGCATCCTAGGACCGGTTTCGGGGTTTCACCCCTCTTCAGCCAGGATAGCTTGATTCCAGTGGCACAGTGAGCCCAGGACCCACGTCTGGGCATACCTGGTGCACTTAGGGCGAAAAAGGAAAAGACACACAATTTATGGACGGAATGCAGAACAAATCAAAACATTCACCCCCAGTCAAGAGATCTGGGTTATATCCAGCATTCTTTTGCTCACCATGCCACCCCAGTTTAGACCTGGCCATATGCAAATCAGTCTTGACCCTTTGCCTCTTGGGAACAGTCCAGCCCGAACTGCCAGGCCAGGTCCTCCCTGGACCGGAAACAAGCATCCTAGGACCGGTTTCGGGGTTTCACCCCTCTTCAGCGAGGATAGCTTGATTCTAGTAGCACAGTGAGCCCAGGACCCACGTCTGGGCATACCTGGGGGCGAAAAAGCAAAAGACACACAATTGATGGACGGAATGCAGAACAAATCAAAACATTCACCCCCAGTCAACAGATCTGGGTTTAATCCCTCATGATTTTGCCCACCACACCACCCAAGTTTCGACCCAGCCATATGCAAATCAGTCTTGACCCTGCTCCTCATGGGAACAGTCCAGCCCGAACTACCAAGCCAGGTCCTCCATGGACCTGAAACAAGCATCCTGTAACCCGTATGGGGTATTATCCCTCATCAGCCAGGCTAGCTTGAATCCAGTTGCGCAGTGAGCACGGGACCTACGGATGGGCATACCCTTTCCAGTTAGGTTGACAAAAGCAAAAAGAACGGATGATGGGCGGAATTCTGAACAATGCAAACATTCACCCCCAGTCAACAGATCTGGATTTGATTAATCGTTTTTGCCCCACCACATCACCCCAGTTTGGACCCAGCTATATGCAAATCAGTCTCGACAATTCTTCTCATGTGAAGATGTAGGAAGTTGACTCTGTATATACTATTATCCACGGGTCTAACGGGCTTTGAAAAACACTAGAAACAAAAACAGAAGACACAAGCAAAGGCTTTCAGTCATAGAAAGGAGAAGTCCTTTAATAAGGATAGAATCCCATCACCCACCGAAGTGGCATGCTTCGTCATCTGGGATTTCTCCTCTTGGTTGAAACACTTAGTGCAGCCAGGGGCTACAATCCCCTCACTGTGAGGGAGGAGCTCAGGGATGTTTTAGATACTACTCTTATAAAGGATATACTAAAATCCAGGAGATGTAAAGCACTAAAGTACTTGAGTATAGGAGCAGTGCAGAAAATTCAACCTAATGTGATACGTGTTTTAAAACTAACTACCAAGAGAAAGAAGAAACTTTATTAATTACCTCCTGGTGTCAGGGTTAAAAGCAGTGCATGTGCAGGTTAAAAATATTAACTGCATCTGTCCAATAAAAAGGTCTACATGTTTTGGCCAGTATGACCTCAGTGGTGTCGTGGCTTTCCTCAGGACCTCAATGTCAAATGCAACTGCGTTTCAAAGTGATAACACTTAAATATGTAATATAAAACCAATACAACCTACAGCACTAGTAGTCTCACTTTTGTTGAATTACGATATACTGGTGGTAACCCGTTTATTACGAGTAAGACGCCTCACCTCACCTGGCAACAGCTCAGGACGGGAGGCACCGCACTATCCGTTGGTACCCCAGACTTTCAAGAGCTATGACAGGAAATTCCAGTGGGAGGGGGCATATGCCTCACTCTGGTTGGCTGGGTCCCCCATCTGCGAGATGTCAGGGACTGACCGTTGTGCTTCACCTCGCCTCCCCCATCTGAGAGGGTGGAGTTGGCAGAGGTGGGCACAGCTCTCTTCCTCACTTGTTTTTCATATCCTGTTCTCCTGCCCAAAGGCGGGGTCAGAACCAGTGGGGACAAGTTGCTGAAAGCAGCAAGTGGCCTGGGGAAGCTCACAAAGGCAGCAAACCTTTGAAGCTTCCCCTTCATGGACCCTGCCCATCCTGGGCGAGGAGGCTTGGCACCTCATCCCAGCATGTGCATAGTTTCAGGCCCCCGAGAGCAGCAAGCTCTTGACCCAGTGGTCCAGAAACATGTCTGGTGGTGGCAGCTGAAAGCAGCCACTCAGCCTGGACACTAGTGGTAGGACATTTTTCAGGGGGCATCTCTAAGATGCCCTCTGTGTGCATTTTTATTAAATCCTACACTGGCATCAGTGTGGGTTTAATGTGCTGAGAAGTTTGGTACCAAACTTCTCAATTTGTAGTGTAGCCATTATGGTGCTGTGGAGTTCATAATGACAAACTCCCAGCACCATATACCCTTAATAGCAGCACTGAACTTACAATGTCTAAGAATGGACTTAGACACTGTAGGGGTACAACGCTCAGGCACCTGTACCCTCACCGTGGGTATTGTGCACCCAGCTTGAGGAGTGACTGATCTATGCCAGGGCAGGGGGTTGTAGGCATGGCACACAGGCTTGTGTGCCATGTCGACTCTTCACTTATTTCTGCATCAAGACATGCAGCCTGCAAAGGCAGTGTGTGAGTGTAAAGGTACAGGGCCTCTAAGGGTGGCACAATACGTGCTGCAGCGCTTAAATGTCTTCCCTATTCAGAGTGCCCTGGGTACCAGTGGTACCATTTGCAACAGGCTGACCTGTGGCCAGAGATGCCAATTTAGTTTTGTTTTTGATGCAGGTTTAGGTAAAGAACATAGGCCCTGGGTACCTGATTGGCAGGAGCCCAGGGTACTCTCAGTCAAAGCACATCACCAGTTCAGCAAAAAGTGGGGCAACCATGCAGAAAGAGGGCACTTTCTCACAGAATGGTATGGCCAGATTTGGTCCCATGCTCACTGAACCACTGGATTCAAGCTAGCTTGGCTGATGAGGGGTGATACCATGAAAACGGCCCCAGGATGCTTGTTTGTGGTCCAGGAAGGACCTGGCTTGGCAGTTCAGGCCGGAATGTTCCCATGAAAGGCGGGGTCGAAACTGATTTGCATATGGCGGGTCCACACTGGGGGACTGTGGTGGGCAAAACGACAATGGATTAAAAGAAGATCTGTTGATTGTGGGTGAATGTTTGCATTGTTCAGCATTCTGTCCATTATCTGTTTGTTTTTCCTTTTAGAAACTTGGCATTTTCTGAATTAGCCACTTAGTCCCTGTATCCTGTCTCTGGATTACATGACTAGGCGTAGTTTGCCATTGGTCTTTGCGTATTCCTTCCAGACAGCCCCACACAATAGAGAGCTTAGGTGTGCCTCAATGGGCCGTCACTGGAAGGATGAAGGGGTGGCACAGCTAGTCACAGGTCCAATTACATCTGAATAGGCTGTGTCCTGCCTTTACAAAAAGGATTCAAAAACAACAAGGTGATGTGTAGATTGCTTGAATTAATCTCAGCCACTGGCAATCACTTGGGCTGCATCCCAAATCATTGTTTTTCACTCACCATGCCACCTAAGTTTGGACTCCGCCATATGAAAATCAGTTTTGACCCTGCTCCTCATTTGAACAGTCCAGCCTGTACTGCCTGGCTAGGCCCTCCCTGAACCAGAACACAAGCAGCCTAGAATCAATTTTGCCCTATTTAAGGCTCTGCAGCCAGGTATACCTTGGTTCCAGTGGTACACTGAGTCCGGAACCCACTTCTGGGCATACCCGGTGCACTTAGGGCGTCGAAGGCAAAAAAACATGGTGATGGATGGAATGCTTAAATTAACACTTGAATACTTGAATTAATCTCAGCCACTGGCAATCCCTCGGGCCACATCCCAGTCAATCGTTTTCCACCTACCGTACTACCTCAGTTTGAAACCAGCAATGTACAAATCAGTCTTGATCCTGCTCCAATGGAATCCTGAACCCATGAAAGTGGGCCTGAAGGTACTCTGCCAGCCCATCTGTGGACCCAGCACATCAGGCTCATCTCCTCTTCTGCATGGCACAACCCTAAATAGAACCGATGGCTCTCTCCTTCTATGTGGACATTCCTGAAGCAAGGACTTTGCATCGGCTTTGCAGCCCGCAGACCCATAGGAGCCATTGCTGAGCAATGCATCCCCAATTCAGGGCTTTGCATTGCAGCCCTCTCATCGATGGCATCCTTGATGACTATGCAGGACTCCGCATCACAAGCCCAGCAGCTTTTTCAGAACTATCCAGTGAGCAATGCATCCTCAAAGCAGGATTCCACATTGTGAGCCCTTTATTGATGACCTTCTCAATGACAATACAGGACCTCGCCTCACAGCTCCTCAGAACTAATGCTGCACAACACATCTACATCCAGAACCATGCATCGCCTTGGCTGAAAGACATAACCTCGATGTAGGACCTTGCAACTCTCTGAAACTAGGAATTAACTAGGATTTAAGATACTCTCGTTCAGCCACTCTCGTTCAGCGTGCCTATCTGGATCCCTGCATCTGGCCCACGCTCTATCGCGGTATGCTTGAACTTTTGACTTTGTCCTGGTTCGTCACGACCAGATAACCACAGTTCGCACTTTGTGGAGCAAAATTCAATTAAATCTTTCAAAACGCATATCTCCAATTCTACTGTTTGGTTTTTTGTCCTTTTAGTCACGATTTATTTGCTAAAATGTATTCTATTTTCCAAATTGGTGTACGTTTTTCTTGTGATGCATTGTCCCTTTATTCCTGTTTGAAGTGCTGCATAAATACTTTACACATGGTCTCTAAATTAAGCCTGACTTCTTTGTGCCAAGCTACTAGAGGGTTGAGCACAGGTTAATTTTGGGTTTGCTTGTGACTTCACCCTGACAAGGATTGTGGTTGCTGCTGGAGTAGGGATTCACCCCCCCCAACCAATAAACAACCTACTTCTTACAATAGGCAAACACTATTTGGTTGCTATGTATGTTTCTTGCAAAACTCTCAGTACATATTTATCCACATGGATATCTCATACTTAGCAAGTTATTGTGAGTATGTGTGCAACGCCTCACATGTGCATACATGTTATGTTATGTTATGTTATTTAATATTTATGAAGCGCACAGATGCCACAGCCAAGCGGCGTCCCGGCGCTATACAAGAACAAGCAACACAACACCAGACACAAGGTTACAGCAGTGATCATTACGCCAAAGGAAACAGAAATGTTTTCACAGCCTTTCTAAAGGGCAGCAAGTCGGGAATAGAACGGATACAAAAAGGCAGTGTGTTCCAAAGGCTGGCCGCCAGAACACCAAATGAGCGGCCGCCCACTCTTGCTTTTTTAAAACGGGGAACCTTCACCAAAAATCGGCCCGTTGAGCGAAGTGCTCTAGCAGGGATATAGTAAGAAATGGTCTGAGCCAAAATAGGAGGGGAGGCCAGCTTCAAGATTTTAAAAGCGAGGCACAGTACTTTGAATTGTATCCTCTGCCTAACAGGCAGCCAATGAAGATCAGAGATGGAACGCCTAACTGAACAAAACTTAGGCAGACCAATCTGCATTCTGGCAGCCGCATTTTGTACCCGCTGAAGACGTGTCAGTTCTGCTTGATTAGAGCCCAATAAAAGTGCACTAGCATAATCTAATCTAGAAAGAATCAGAGCCTGAACTATTAATTGCCTAGTAGAGGCATCAAAAAATTTAAAAATGGGCCTAAGACTCTGAAGGACACCAAAACAGGTACCCGCAACTTTTTTTGTGTGAGGGGTAAATGATAGATTAGCATCCAACAGAACCCCAAGATTCTTCACCTGAGTCACTGGAATGGGGGTTTGACCAAGCTCTGACGGCCACCACTCGTCTCCCCAAAGGTGAGTTTCTTTGCCCAGTACTAAAACCTCAGTTTTAGAGACATTGAGTTGGAGACGGTTATCCGTCATCCAGCTTGCCACCTCCTTAAGGGCTCCCTGAAAATTAGATGCATTCAGCGCAACATTTCCATTCAGTACGACCGCTAATTGTGTGTCATCGGCGTATGACACCATGGTTAGGCCCCATTTATTGGCAACCCCCATTAGTGGTCGTACATACAAGTTAAACAGGGTCGGACTAAGTGCCGAGCCCTGCGGAACTCCTTGGGAGATGAGGCGAGGAATAGACTCATAAGGAGGTATACACACCTTAAAAGTACGCTCAGCTAGAAATGAATGAAACCAGTCCAGAGCAGTACCCTCCACTCCGGCTTCTCTTAATCTCTGGAGCAGAATCGGATGGGAAACAGTGTCAAAGGAGGCACTAAGATCCAGAAGGATCAGTGCCGCCGTCTGCCCAGAGTCTAGCAACCTCCGTAAGTGCTCAACCATAGCCAACAGAGCTGTCTCGGTACTGTGGCCTGCTCTAAAACCATTCTGGGAAGGATGCAGAAAGCCAGTGTTGGACAGGCCACACGAAGGGCTCGCTCCCTCCCCGCACGACAGGGCCCAAGCCCCGGCCCGCCAGGCGTGACCCACAAGAATCACCCGCACCCCGTCCCCCGACGGAACTCCTGCCCCCGGACCTCCATGTATCACGGGACCGAGCCACCACCGGCTCCCCCGGCCGGATCAAGCCGCCATCTTGGGCCCTGCACCACGAGGCCGCGTGGCCTCCACCCGACCCTAGCCCTGGGCCTGGCCGGCCCCGACATCCCGGCACCACCATCCACCCAGGAGGTGAGCGGACCACTTGGCAGGTCAATGGGAGAACGAAGCGTCAAGGGCTCTCCCCCGCCAGGTGCCGATCGCCTCCAGCTCCCCCAGGCACTGGCTCCACCCCCTGCTGGGTGTCTGGACACCTTCATCCCGGGCCCTCCGACCTCCAAGTGCGAGGGTCCGGACATCAAAGGGCGCCAGACCTATAACTAGGGCAGCTCCGGAGCAGGACGACAGTTGTATCCTGGAGTCGAGAGACACCGAGAGAACTCAGCCTTGACGGACTACTGGCGCTGCCGTAGCCCTACCTTGTGAACTATCGTCCTGCCTGCTGGCGCTGCCGCGGCCTTCTGCAACATCCATCCTCGTCGGGACCTGCTGGCGCTGCCGCGGCCCGTTGTAACGACCATCTTCACCGGGACCTGCTGGCGCTGCCGCGGACCGTGTATCGACCATCCTCACCGGGACCTGCTGGCGCTGCCGCGGAACGTGTATCGACCATCTTCACCGGGACCTGCTGGCGCTGCCGCGGCCCGTCCCAGCTAGAACACCGAGCTCGAGGATTGTGAGCTATCCACTATACCATCTCAACTACCAGACTGGTAGCCAGACTGTCCCGCTACCCCCTTTCCCCACCTTGAGAGACTTGAATCGAGGGGACCCCTGAGTCCAGACCTCCTTGTACCATTTCATCGTACCGTAAGAAATTGCCTATAAAGAACGCTGAATCTTCTCCTTGTGTGGTGTCTGTCTGTGGGGGGGAAGTTATTTATCTGTACGACTGCTGGAGACGGCTCTCCCCGGAGACCTCTCCCATTGTCCTCGGCCGACCCTCCCGGTCCGTCTAACATTGGTGGCCAGCGGCGCGATCCGAATCAACGCGTAATCGTACAGAGAGTAGCTCACCCCACGACAAAACCACGATGTCAGCCAAAGATAGCGGTTCCACTGAAAAGTTCCAAAGGGATAAGTTGGAAGAATATAGCCACCGTGAACTTAAACAATTCTGCATGGAACTAGGCATTGCTACCACCGGCCTGAGTACCAAAGACGATTTGAAGCGCGCCCTTGAGTCGTGGGCAGAAACTGGGGTCGCCGGATCACCCGACCAAAACAGTGTCGCACCAGAGGGGAACGCCACGGCTCCCGAGGAGCGGGGAACGGGCCTCTCGCAGGAGGAGATCCAAGAAAGAGAAAGAACCAGATTACATGAGTTGGAAATGGCACGACTCAAGATGGACGGTGAACTAAAGTTAGCCGAGCAGAAACTAAATCTAGAACATCTGCGGCTCCGAGAAGAACGAGAAGAAAAACAGAGACAGAGAGAGCTCGAGGAAAAAAGAATAACACTCGAACACGAGCGCAAACTGGCGGAAATAGAACTTCGGAAACAGAATAAAGAACCGGGGGTGCCTGAGCGACCGCACACCCCGGGAGCAACCGAGAAAAAAGTCCACATCCCCAAGGATGTTGTCCGAGAATATGTCCGAGAGGACGACATACAACAGTGGTTCAAAGCCTACGAGATCGCCATGACCTCCCACCGGATCGACCGGAGTGATTGGGGAGCCGGACTATGGGGGAGGTCCGTCAACGAAGGCCGCGATGCCCTATTGCAGCTCCCAGATCACCAGATGTCGTCCTACGACCACATGAAGGCTGCCCTCCTCACCCGCTACGGCCTCACGCCCGAGATGTACCGCCAGAGGTTCAGAGACTGCACCCGGATCCCGGGTACAACTTGGGTGGAGTACGTCAACTATTTCAGCCGAGCCTTCGAGGGTTGGATCAAGGGGAGCCATGTAACGACCTACGAGCAACTCTTTAACCTTATGGTATGGGAGCACCTGTCGAACAACTGTTTCGTCGAGCTCAGGCAGCACCTCCTCGACAGTAAATTGACTGACCCCCGGCAACTCGCCGCCGAAGCTGACCGATGGGAAAGCACCCGAGTGGGCCGGAGAGGACAACACGAGCAAAACCGAAACAACCAAGGCCAGCACCGTCCCCGGGGAGGAGGAGGAGGCCAGGGGCGAGGGAGAGACACCATCCCGGCAACACCCGTGGCCAGCACCACGCCCCCGGCCGGCCGGGGCAACCCCCCGATGCGCCCGGGGTTCCGAGCCAACGTCACGTGCCACCGATGCCAGCGAGTCGGCCACTACGCCAATGACCCGAGCTGCCCGCAGAACCAAACACCAAAGCCCCGCCAGGTAGCTGCCGCCGCCCTGGGGGGAGAACGACTATCAGAGGAACAGGAAGAATATGAGCCGGCCCAGCAGGAGTGGGAACCGGCCGCCATGGTTCCTGCGTGCCTAGGGGGAAAAGACATGGTCCCGCGGGCTCCCCTACCCGCCAACACCCGGAAATATGGCCAGTGGGTGACCATTAATGGACGTCGGGCCGAGGCCTTACGTGACACAGGCGCCAGTGTGACGGCCGTCCGCTGTCACCTGGTGAAGCCCGAGCAGATCATTCCGAACATTCTCTGCCCCGTCCGCTCAGCCGACAATTCCGAAAGTCTGTGTCAAATGGCCTGCGTCCCCTTCGAATGGGGAGGGGTCTCCGGCCTGTTGAAGGTGACGGTCCGGGATGATGCCCCCGTGGACTGCCTCCTGGGGAATGACCTTGAGAGTTCCCCGTGGGCCACCGTCGAAAGAAGAGAGCACCTGGGGATGCTGGGCCTCCCGGACTGGGCCTGCGTAACCACCCGGTCCATGGCCGCCCGTGCCGTCCCCCGATCAGAAGACCCAGAATGGCCAGCACCTCCGCCCCCGGTCGCCCCAGTAGAGGACAACGACGAGGCCAACGCCCCAGAACCAACGGCCGAAGGGGTCGCGCAACCCCCGGACCTTCCCGGCCTGGCTCAGTGGCGTCAAGAAGGGGGGCCCACCCAAGAACAGTTCCGCCAGGAGCAAAAGACCTGCCCCTCCCTCGAGGGACTCCGCCGGCAAGCCAGCGCCCAGAGCGCAGGGGACTCCACCGGAACTCATTGGGTCTATTGGGATAACGACCTGCTATACAGCGAACAAAGAATCGCAGAGCTAGGGGCCAGTCGAGTGCTGGTGGTACCTCTCCGCTTCAGAGACTTCCTACTAACTTTGGCCCACGATGTCCCCCTGGCTGGACACCTGGGCCAGGACAAAACCTACAGTCGCCTAGTGACTCACTTTTTCTGGCCGAAGATGCGGAACGACGTCCTTAACCACTGCCGGTCCTGCCCCACGTGCCAGGCCAGTGGGAAGAGCGGCCGTAAGCTGAAAGCCCCTCTGCAACCCTTCCCAGTGGTCACCACCCCGTTCGAGAGGGTAGGAATAGACATTGTGGGGCCCCTGGACCCCCGCACGGCACAAGGACATAGGTTCATCCTGGTACTGGTGGACCACGCCACCCGCTACCCCGAGGCGGTGCCCCTACGAACTGTAACAGCTCCGGTGGTTGGCCGGGCCCTAATGGGGATCTTCTCCCGGGTGGGCTTCCCCCGAGAAGTCGTCAGCGACCGAGGCACGAACTTTATCTCAAAATATATGAAGTCCCTCTGGCAACAGTGCGGGGTCACCTACCGATTCACGACCCCCTATCACCCCCAAGGGAACGGACTAGTGGAGCGATTCAACCGCACCCTCAAGGGGATGATTGGGGGATTGGAAGAGCCCCTCCGTCGCCAGTGGGATGTACTACTCCCGTGCCTCCTCTTCGCCTATCGAGAAGTTCCCCAGAAGTCCCTCGGCTTCAGCCCTTTCGAACTCCTGTACGGGCACCCTGTGCGAGGGCCCCTCAGCCTGGTCAAGGAAGGTTGGGAGATGGCCCCCCTAAAGACCCCTCCAGACGTCTTCAAGTACCTCCTGGCCCTACGCAATCAGACCCGGCGCTTCAGGGAGATGGCCAAGGCGAACCTCGAGGCCAGTCAGGAGGACATGAAAAAATGGTACGATCACAATGCCTCCTCCGTCGAGTTCGAACCTGGTCAACAAGTGTGGGTGATGTCCCCCACCGAACCATGTGCCTTACAAGATAAGTGGACGGGGCCCTTCAAAGTGGTCGAGCGCAAAAGCCCCGTCACTTACCTCATCGACATGGGGACCCCCCGGAACCCCCTCCGGGTCCTCCACACCAACAGACTCAAACCACACTTTGTGCGCTCAGAACTCAGCCTCCTGATGGCTATGGACAGTGGGGCGGAAGAAGACTCCGAACCCCTCCCGGATCTCCTGAAGACTCAGGAGAACGACGGTTCCGTGGACGGGGTCCGGCTCTCCGATGCCCTCACCCCAGAGCAACGCCAGGGCTGCCGGGACCTCCTGCTGCGGTTCGCTACACTGTTCTACCTCACCCCCGGGATCACCCCTTGGTGCTTGCACGACGTGGACACCGGGGACAGTCCCCCTATCCGACACCGGGCCTACCGCGTGCCAGATCGGGTACGGGCCTGCATCCAAGAGGAAGTGGCCAAAATGCTCACGATCGGGGTCATCGAGCCCTCGGACAGCCCCTGGGCCAGCCCGGTTGTACTGGTCCCCAAAGCCGCTGCCCCCGGCACCACACCTGAACTGAGATTCTGCGTCGACTACCGGGGCTTGAACGCTGTCACCCGGACCGACGCTCATCCTATCCCCCGAGCGGATGAATTGATTGACCGGCTGGGGGCCGCCCGCTACTCAGCATCTTCGACCTAACAGCGGGCTACTGGCAGATCGGTCTCACACCCCGGGCTCAGGAACGGTCCGCCTTCTCTACCCCCGATGGCCACTACCACTTCAACGTCATGCCCTTCGGCATGAAGAATGCCCCCGCTACTTTTCAACGTCTAGTGAACCAGGTCTTGGCGGGGCTCGAAGAGTTCAGCGCCGCCTACCTGGACGATATCGCTGTGTACAGCCGCCACTGGTCCGACCACCTCCTCCACCTCCAAGAGGTCCTGCAGGCCCTCCAGCGGGCCGGCCTCACGATTAAGGCCGGCAAATGCCAAATTGGTCAAGGGTCCGTGACCTACCTCGGGCACCAGGTGGGAAGCGGGCTGGTGGCCCCGCTGCAACTTAAAATTGCTGCCATTCAGTCCTGGCAGCCCCCCGTCACCCAGACCGAGGTCCGAGCCTTCTTGGGGCTCACCGGCTACTACCGGCGGTTCGTGAGGGACTACGGCAGCATTGTAGGGCCCCTCATGGGTCTCACGTCCAAAAACTAGCCGAAGCGGATTAACTGGACCCCCGACTGTCAAGCGGCCTTCGAAGAGCTGAAGGCCGCCCTGTGCACCGCCCCTGTGCTCCAGGCCCCCGATTACAGTCGGGAATTCATTGTACAGACAGACGCCTCCGACCACGGCATCGGAGCGGTTCTTTCCCAACTAAACCCCGAGGGTCATGACCAGCCGGTGGCCTTCATCAGCAGACGTCTCCTGGCCCGAGAACAGCGCTGGAGCACAATCCAGAGGGAGGCCTTCGCAGTGGTGTGGGCCCTCAAAAAGCTCCGGCCCTATCTCTTCGGTACCCACTTCCGGGTACAAACCGACCACCGACCCCTGCAGTGGCTGATGCAGATGCGGGGGGAGAACCCAAAACTATTGCGCTGGTCCATCTCCCTGCAGGGAATGGACTTCACCGTGGAACATCGACCGGGCCAAGACCACGCCAACGCAGATGGCCTGTCACGCTTTTTCCGCCTCGACGAGGAGAGTCCCCAGGAAGATGGGTGACTCTCCCCGCCTTCAGCTGGGGGGGACGCATGTTGGACAGGCCACACGAAGGGCTCGCTCCCTCCCCGCACGACAGGGCCCAAGCCCCGGCCCGCCAGGCGTGACCCACAAGAATCACCCGCACCCCGTCCCCCGACGGAACTCCTGCCCCCGGACCTCCATGTATCACGGGACCGAGCCACCACCGGCTCCCCCGGCCGGATCAAGCCGCCATCTTGGGCCCTGCACCACGAGGCCGCGTGGCCTCCACCCGACCCTAGCCCTGGGCCTGGCCGGCCCCGACATCCCGGCACCACCATCCACCCAGGAGGTGAGCGGACCACTTGGCAGGTCAATGGGAGAACGAAGCGTCAAGGGCTCTCCCCCGCCAGGTGCCGATCGCCTCCAGCTCCCCCAGGCACTGGCTCCACCCCCTGCTGGGTGTCTGGACACCTTCATCCCGGGCCCTCCGACCTCCAAGTGCGAGGGTCCGGACATCAAAGGGCGCCAGACCTATAACTAGGGCAGCTCCGGAGCAGGACGACAGTTGTATCCTGGAGTCGAGAGACACCGAGAGAACTCAGCTTTGACGGACTACTGGCGCTGCCGTAGCCCTACCTTGTGAACTATCGTCCTGCCTGCTGGCGCTGCCGCGGCCTTCTGCAACATCCATCCTCGTCGGGACCTGCTGGCGCTGCCGCGGCCCGTTGTAACGACCATCTTCACCGGGACCTGCTGGCGCTGCCGCGGACCGTGTATCGACCATCCTCACCGGGACCTGCTGGCGCTGCCGCGGACCGTGTATCGACCATCTTCACCGGGACCTGCTGGCGCTGCCGCGGCCCGTCCCAGCTAGAACACCGAGCTCGAGGATTGTGAGCTATCCACTATACCATCTCAACTACCAGACTGGTAGCCAGACTGTCCCGCTACCCCCTTTCCCCACCTTGAGAGACTTGAATTGAGGGGACCCCTGAGTCCAGACCTCCTTGTACCATTTCATCGTACCGTAAGAAATTGCCTATAAAGAACGCTGAATCTTCTCCTTGTGTGGTGTCTGTCTGTGGGGGGGAAGTTATTTATCTGTACGACCGCTGGAGACGGCTCTCCCCGGAGACCTCTCCCATTGTCCTCGGCCGACCCTCCCGGTCCGTCTAACAGCCAGAGTTTAAAAGATGAGCAGATAGAATGTTGTTAACGTGGGCCTCAGCAATCTTGGAAATCCATGGAAGCAAAGAAATAGGCCGATAATGTTCTGGTTTAGTAGGGTCTAACGTAGCCTTTTTCAGTATCGGCATGACCATGGCTTGTTTCCATTTTATAGGTACCGTCCCAGAAGTCAAAGATAGCCTGATAAGATCGTAGAGAACCGGGAGACAGATCTCAGCCGATTCCCTAAATTGTGCAGGTCTCAAAGGGTCCATTGGGGAACCCGATTTGACCCTCACGACCAGGGAATCAAACTCTTCCTGAGATGGCACGGGAAGCAATGACAAAGGACTAGGGATAGGATACATAGGCTCCATATTGTTGACGGATGTGATGAAAGAGGGAAATGACCTATAGATCGCATCCACTTTTTCCACGAAAAAGGACGCCAGCTCTTCACAATAAGCCAGAGAGCCATTCCCCATCACTCTGGTTTTCACATTAGTTAAGTCATTGAGATTTGCACAATTCTTAAACTCTGAGGAGTAGAAAGCGGCCCGTGCTTTGCAAATAGCCCGATGATATAATTTGATGGTGGCCTGATATCTCTCTTTAAGAATAGGGTCATATGCCTTGCGCCAGGCTCTTTCTGCCCTTTTACAGGCGACCTTAAGAAGCCTAAGAGATTCATCATACCATGGGCTGGAATGACCCGGCCTGGTCTTACTCCAACCCGCTGGTATTAAGGTATCTAAAGCCTGGGTCAGCCATTTACAAAAGTGATCATATTCAGAAGTAACATCAATAGGATAATCTGGTAGATGTTGTAACAACAACTGATGAAAATGATCCAGATTCAAATTCCTCCAAGGGCGTTTAAAGACAATAGGTGTGGTACTTTTAAAAGGAGAGCACACAGAAGTTTTGTGTGCTGTTGCATTCTCATGGCAGTTTCCTAAAAAGGGGTGAATAGCCAGGCGGAATTTTTCTAAATAGTTGTATTTCCATGAAAGTCACCAAAAAAGGGATGAATGGGGGCCTTTGTCCAAAAAGAAACAAGCAAGAGCGCTTCCTCAAGAAAGTAGTGTTAATGACGGAGCCCGCCGAAATACACTATAATTGTATTTCAATGCACTGCGCTTTACTCTCGGTTATGGGGCTGTAAGGGCATGTTACTAAGCAGCAGTATCGGCTCGTGGAGGGAGTTTGGTGGGGCAGTGAGGCGGGGCGGGGGAGAGGCAGGGTGGGGAAATGTAAACACCAGAATATGGATGAACGGAGGTAAGTACACATTTAAATTAATAAAACGAGTTCCTTTGCGCGCGCTGCATCGCATTTTGCGATGCAGCCGCGCAACGAAATTCGTTTTATTAATTTAAATGTGTACTTTTTTATTAATTTAAATGTGTACTTACCTCTGTTCATCCACATTCCGGTGTTTACATTTCCTCACCCTACCCCTCCCCCGCCCCGCCTCACTGTCACACCGAACTCCCTCCACGAGCCGCTACTGCTAAGCAGTGTTTTAAATTACTTTTGTCATTTTGGCACTGTGGTTGGTGTACGTGGGAGGCAAAGATTAACGACAAATGCGTTAATACGTGTTTGGATGTATGGTTCACCCACAATGAGTGTTAAACTCGCAGGACTACGCTTTCTGCCACTACAGGTGATCCATTTGTTTTGGTTCCACCCAGAAAAGAATAAAATGCTAAGCTTTGGTGAGGAATATTTCACATATCACAATTTTAAATTCCTCTACAAGCAGAATAATCCAGTCTCATTAACGTAATATATAAATAAAAGCAAGAAGTGCAATCGTCATACGTAAATACACGCATAATATTTCAATGTTACATATTCTTAAACATATTAATAAGGTAATCATATATTTAAAGTGATATAAAAAGAAAGCGCACACAAACGCACGCATACACACATGAAATTAGAACACATCCTCACATCACAGTGTAAAAACATCTTACATATGGTATAAACAATATGCATATATGTTACAAATTGTACTCTAAGGTACAAACATTCGCAGAGGCATTGACATTGTTACATAAGCAGATGAACACGACGTGCCAAAAATATAGCCCGTATTTAGACTCTAGCAAACTTTACTTAAAATCGCGAATTGTCTGGACAGCAATTGTCCAGACAATTAGGACACCCCCAGAAACACAGCTTGACATGCATAAAATCTCAACTGCAGCCATCTCAGCTCTTTTCCTTCAGTCATGAAAAATTGAGTTTCAGGTGCGTGTTTTGTAGATGATGACTTCTTTTCTGATAGCAAAAGACAGTACATTAGCAAAGCTAAAAAACCGTGGTGAACAGGGCACCGTTGGAAGTTGAAAAGACAGCCCAAAACTGCTCCCCCCATCTTAGAGAAGCTGAACTCACTGGCAGTTATGTTGCAGGCTGTTGTAGACGATTTTAAAAAAAGGTCACGCGACCATTGCTTCAGTGCTACTGCAGCTGCATCCACGCTAGTAGTACCACGAGACAGTGATGCTTCTCACCTAGTTAGTGGAGAGGTGTGGGGCAGCAGCCAGGGCAGCTGACTTCGGAGCACAGGGTTCACGGTTCGGGCTCTGGCGGCAGCTCAGCTCAGCTCAGCTCAGCACCATGTGACTCTGGGCAATAGTTCACTTAATTTCCACCACGACCCCCAGCGCCCTGAGACCCGTAAGGGTGAGTAATTCGCGCTTTACAAATACGGATTTCACCTAAAGTACTGAACAGGATTTGACTAATCTGGCAAATAACGTAAAGAAGGTTGTCTTTAAATAAATTGGTAGAATTTGTACTTCTCATTTAACTACAAACCCAGAGCAGTACTGAAATGTATTTCGAAACTGAACAACCTTTTCAGATGAATGATAAAAACAGCTTCTTAAAGGTGAACGCATTCCAGCCTTTCTTGTTGCACAAACCTGTAAAAGAAAGTATGAAGTAAACAAAAGAAATGGGGGCATATTCTCAAGGACTTATCATCGAGTTAACGGCACTTTATCACAGCCAAAGTGGGGATAGATTTATCGCCCTATTCACAAGCTGGTGCTAACAGCCAATATTGCCAGTTTTCCTGCGATAGCAGCCGCAAAAAACATCGCCACGGATGACACCGGCAACTAACGCTAATGAGATGCAGAGTAGGCGTGCCCGTGCAAAAAGCTGCGACAACACCACTTTGCAACATTCTCAACGACCAGATATCGGAGATAAGATCACAAAACATGCGATAAGGCGCCTAGCAGGGAATTAACACCTGCTCTTTCCTGGTATTATGTCGGACAATACCCTGCACCAGAAATGGGAGCCCAGCCCACAGCCACACCAGAAGAACAACAAATGCCATGGAGCTACTGATCATGCAGCTCGGCGCCCCAAGAGGGCCACAACACCCACCACCATCACCCCCAGGCCCGCCACCCCCCCCCAGGATCCCCCACCGCATCCCCCAGACTACCACCGAGGCAGCGCAGACAAAGACAGCGGACCTTCAGAAAACGCACCAGCCACACAGACTTAACACCAGCAGATGTCATTGCCCACTACAGGCTCAAAAGGACAACCATCCTCCACATTCTCACCCACATTACCCACAGGCTGACGGTATCAACACAGCGGACAACCAACATCCCTCCGCAGACAAAGCTGCTGGCTGTGCTGCACCTGCTGGCCTCTGGGACCTTCCAACCAACAACTGCTAGAGTCGGAGGAGTCTCACAGCCAGCCCTATCCAAGTTCCTCACACCTGTCTTGGATGCCATCATCAGCTTGGTACACCAGCACCTTTACTTCTCACACACTGTGCAGGAACAGCTGGAGACCAAGCAAGGGAACTTCCCACACGTGTTGGGGCAATCGACTGCACACATGTACTCCTCGTGCCCCCTGCCGCCACTGCACACAATTACCTCAACAGGAAGCACATGCATTCCATCAATGTGCAGGCAATAGTGGACAACCGGGGACTCTTCACCAATGTCGTCGCCAACTACCCAGGCAGTGTGCATGATTCCTTCATCCTCCAACAGTCTATCATCAACCAGCGCTTTGAGGCTGGCATCTAAGCAAATGCAATTCTCGTCGGTAAGTACCAACTGAACACACCACACACCCCAACTCCTCCAACATACAACTCACAACTCTGGGAATGCACATCTTACAAAATCACATACAACATGACAAACAACATGCCCACATACCAGACATGACAACACAACTTACTGTGGTAACCTGGGCTAGCCATGTACACAAGCCATTAATGGCATGGCACCTCAGCCACACAATAGCTGAATGTGGGGAGAGGTGGGAACCAGGCATGTGAGAAGGAGGCAATTGACCCATGAATGAGAATGTACACAATGCCAAGTGTGGCGTGGATGTGCTGGACAGACTTGAGTATGCAGACCTCAGACATTTCCAAGTCAACATACACTGCTGGTATTTGGAGTGTAGTGGAAAGTGGCCGCAACCATGTCAGCTCAGGCAGTGGGTATGACCTTGGACATGTAGCTTTGTCGTCCCCCCTTTATACGTAAGAGGAGTGGACTGGGCCGGCGTACGCAAGTCCAGCATAGGGGTGTGAATGATTATCCCGGGGCTCTGGGCGTGGTTCAGTAATGGAAATATGCAAATGCGTGTGTCTCTGTCGCAGTGTGGGTGTCTGTTGGGGAGTGTAAGTGGTCCCTGATGGGATTTGGACACCCACGTATGTGATCTAGTTTGGCTGTCATGAGGTCAAACCCCACCCGCACCTGTTCAGCCACCTCCTTCTGGCAGTCTAACACCTGGCCTTGGAATGCGATGTGTGCTTCGGTGAGGTGCTGGGAGCCAGCTGTGGTGGTGTGTGCTTCCTGCTGTGTGGTCTGTGCAGGGGCTGGCTTCTCCTGGACGCAGCTGGGCTGCCCTGCTCCTGGAGGTGAGTTGACTAAGATGTCCATGAGCTGTTGTAGGGCGTCGGTGTCGAAGGTGTGGAGGTCCTCTACATCATCAATCATCACTGATGAGTTGTCTGGTCTGCTCTGCAGGAGGTGTTGATTGTCCTTCTGCAATGTGAAGGGGAGACCCATTTTAACATTGTGTTGACATGTATGTGGATGCATTGTTCAAGTTTACATACAGACTGCATGAGAATGTACATTGTGACTGTTTGGGAGAAGCTGACTATTTGATGTGGGGCAGTGGCCATTTGAACTATATCATGAATGTGAGGTTGTACATGTACATTTTCATCTCACAGTTTCCTGCAATGCCAGATGTGATTGGCCAGTTTCTACACACAAGTGGAACCAGTTGTGTCCTCTGTTCTGTAGTGAAAGTGTTGCACTTTGTACCACATTGTCGTCAATATTGATGTGATGGTATTGCTATGTGTGTGTGCTGCATTGTGGGAAAGTCGCCCCTGCAGCTGTGATTTGTGTGCCCCTTATCCCTTTGAGGCGGTGTGCCTTTGATTTCTGTGCTTCTACAGTGCTGAGATGTTGCAGACTTGGCTAATTTTTGCTCTTGTTTGTATTTTGGATTCCTGGACATGGTTTATCCGCAGATGTGTTGTTGACGTCAGGGGTTGTTTGTGCACGTGGATGTGTCAGAGTGTGACCTGCTCATTTCCACATGTGTTCCACACTCAGCCATCTCAGTGTCATGGCGTGCACCATGTCATGATAATTGGACTGCAGCCATGCTATTCGTCATGCAGTGTCACTTGCATTGTCAGTGTGGCTCGCAGACATGCAGCTTTGCTGGTTTTAAAACGTGTGCATGGGTTGGTTGTGAGATTGGTGCTATGTGGGGAGGGACCCCTTTGTGCCCATAGTAGACGGGTTCCTACTTGCTGTTTGTATGTGTGCTGCAGTGTGCCAAGGGGATCAGGGACATGATCCATAGTCATTGTGGGTGTGCAGTGTGCTCTACTCACTTGTGAATGTGTGCCATTGTGCCAATCTCCCCCTGTCTCCCCAGTCCCTGGTCGGTACTCACCCTGTTGATGTTGAGTCAGGTCATGTTGAGCAGTGTCCGGATCCCCAACTCCTGGCACTGTATCCCGACTGATGACTGTGGCCACCATTTTCTCCATGTCATCCAGCTCCTGGTGTGCCGCTGGGCCCCACCTCCAATCTGCGTTGCTGCTTTCATGTTGGCATCAATTTTCTTTTTGGTTTTGCCTTTTACATCATTCCAGCGCCTCTTAACCTCTTCCATTGTCCTCCTCAACGCTCCAACTGCATTAACATGGTCCAAGATGGTCTGACATATTTTCATCTTTGTTGCCAATGACACGTTGGAGGTGACGAACAGTTGTTGGTAGTGTTCTATCAACTCTGTAACAATGATCCTGATTTCCTGCGGACTGAACTGCGTCTTCCTGTTCCTCTTCTCCTTGGCCCTCCCTGACCCCGAGGTTCCTTGCTGGTCGTCTGTGGGGCTTGTGGGGTTCGCGTTGTCCTCTGCACTTGGTCCAGGTGCATCCATGGTGCTACGCAGTTTATTTTTGTTCTGCTTTTATAGTGCATTTTCCTGCATGACGCGTGGGAATTGCAGGCCTTTCGCTGGTTATTGCTGATTTTTGTTTCGCGATTTGGGGCATCTCAACTTTTTTCGCGTTCGTGTTTCGCATTTTTTCGGTGCCGCGTTATTTTTAACGCGGTCATTTGGTGCATTATCGTGAGACTATCGCATGGTGCCGCCAGGTTGAGAATACGTTAACAAGGTGTTATTTTCCCATGATAGACGGCGATGTGCAAAGTTGCGTTAAGCTAATTTTACGATAATTATCACGCGTTCTTGAGAATATCCCCCATGGAATCTTACGTCAAAGAGGTTTGAAATTGGCCTGGGCAAAATGTAAATTACACAGGCATAATTTGTGTAATTTCAATAATTTCATGTTATGCATGTTACACGAAATTTCCGAACTGATGCCATTATTTCAATTCACATAGAAATTATAATGTGGGAGAACAGGAACAATACATACAACTGCAATGCGAGGGGCTGTTGTTCATGGCAATTGCGATTTTCGTACTACTTTCAGCAGGAAATACAACCTGATTGATACGCGGACGAATTTCATGCAAAACTACTGCTAAATTGTAGATTTGCAATTCACAGAACAATACATACATTTCCCAAATTTTCGAATAATTATGTGAAAGCTAATTACACTCATTTCACACATACTAGTTTTAACCAGTAATTTTGAATCTAAGAAAGTGTATTCAATTTTCAAACTTCAGAATTTCACGCTGGGCAACATCATATCTGATGATAACATGAATGGAAAAGGTGATGAGTGGACACCACCCTCTCTTTAAAGACATAACTGTTCATGGCCAGATCTTGGAAAATATGAAGACCACTTCCCTGTGTCCCATTCAGGAAGGGATATAGGGGGTTATAACTTATCCCCGGGCCCAGTTTAATATAAATATTGTGGACAATTCGTGGAGTTTCTGCCATTGGCCACTGGCTTTTACAAGCTCACCCCATAGGTATTAAAATCCATTGCAACTCAGCCTGCAGTAGCAACAGCCAGGAATCATTGGGCACAGAGATGATAAATTAAAGTCACAGAAACCATCTTCTCGGACATTGAACTTAGTTGAAAGGTTTGAGCGGCTGCCACTTTGTCCTATTTCTAGTTCACTTGCTCTTGTAAATTGGAATGAAAAGGGGAATAGTAAATTATCAGCTACTTACTTTGAATGCTGGGAGCAGGTAGTGCTCATTACAAGCAGATATAGTCAGGTGTCCATATCGCCTCACAGGACTGCTGGCGTTATGAACTCTACTGGAGAAATGAGGGCTTCGCCATATATTCAACAGTTGGCTCAGTCCATTGGACTGGAAGATATCGTCATGCTAATTTTCACTCCTAACCGTGAGTCATAAAAGTACTTTGACCTCCTCAAGAGGATAATATTCTCCATCTTGTGAAGGCCTGTATCACCCTGTGCTGAATGGACACTTAGGCAATAGTCGGGCGGGTTCTCACCCACCGCTGTGTCTCGACAATTATAATGAAATTGTCTCGCGTGCGGAATTGGGTTCAAGTCTCTGCAGGGATGCTCAACAACCTGTGATTCTGTGCAAATCACTAGGAGCATATTAACAACGGCCAGCTATAATTATCGCTGGCCATGCTTAGCGATAATTATATTATCGCAGGCTATCTCTGGTATTTATCAGAGATAGCGAGGTTATCGCCCTTTTGCAGGAAACATCACTGGTTTTCCAGCGATGTTCCCTGCATAAGGGCGATAACCTTGTCCACCCCCTATGTTAGTGATGGCTAAGTCAGGATTTTAGCAGATGTTAGGTTTTGGCAAAAACGGTCGTTTTTGCCAAAATCTAATGTGTGCTAAAATCGTGTGGGCTGCCTTGTAAATATCGCGATGTAAACATCAGCGATATTTGCAAGGTAGTCCATCTTGGGTACGCCCAGTAACGCCCACTTTGCAACTCATTGGAAATGCAAAATGAGGCGTTGGGGAAAAGGGTGCTAACATGCGATTATGCATGTTAGCACCCTCTTGTAAATAGGGCTCTGGTTTTATCTCTGCTTTTTTGGCTTTGTAAGCCAAAAAAGCGGCGATAAAGCCCATGTAAATATGCCCCTTAATGTCCCCGTGCCTAACAATATGAATGTGTCCATCTGTAATGCTCTGGTGCTCATGTAAAGCGCTCAGATACCTTCGAGTCGAGTTCGCTATATAAAACTTTGAAAAAAGGGCTATGTGGACTTCAAATAAAAGCTTTGGAAGGATCTTGCCGAATTGGGTATCACAATCTTGAAAGCCAGTCCTTTCCATGATCCTAGTGTCCTAAATCATGTTCGCCTTATTGGTAATGATGCCTACTTGCCCTCTTAAGACATGTGTTGCGAATTAGCACAGGCCCATACAATAGGCTTTTGAGTGGGAAAGAGGTACCACTGGATAAATGGAAAATGGGATCGAGACGCTCTTGGATAGATATTGGGAATATCAATTATAAACATTTAGAGGATTGGAGCTGGCATCCATGTGGCTTTCAGATCTCAATTGAAACAAATTGTACTTGTTTATATATTTAAAGATTTTTTGGGGCATATTATCAAGAAACGGCGTTAAAATTATCGCTGTATTAGCGGCAGAAAACTGCCGCTAAAGCGGCAATAATGGGCTTGATAATATGCCCTTGAGAATTCCAGTAGAAGCCCATGTTCTGGTGTCAACATGGGCTTCTATTGGAATTCTCACGGGCATATTATCAAGCCCATTATCTCTGCTTTAGCGGCAGTTTTCTGCCGCTAAAGCGGCGATAATTTTAACGCCGTGCTTGATAATATGCCCCTTTTTTTATCATGTTAAAAGTTCTTCTGTGCAAGGGTCCACTCCCCCCAAATAAAAAGCAATTGTTGGATTTCTATGTAATATTTCAAATTCTATTCACATGTTCAGTTTCAAGAGGGGGCAGTATTTATCTGACATATCCAGACATCTTGAAAGCATAAAAATGATAAAAAACAATCATCTATAGCGCAGAAAGAAACAATGTGCGATATAGATGTCAAAGGAAGTGCTTGGTCAAGATAGGTCAGTCAGTCAATATACCTTTATTGCATAATTAATTAAAATCATTACAACATATGTGCAAAAAACCAAAAATATATATCGAGTTTATCGAGAAAATTTCAGATTCATGAACAGCGTCTGTTGCTAGAAATCGCAACATGGGTGTGCAAATTAGCATAACTGTGCAAACATTTCATGTGATGCATATAGTATGAAACAAAAGCTCAGGTAGAATCGGTTTAAAATAAATACCATGAGAGTTTAGACTCATGATTTATACCTGAAACAAGGTATTGACTCAATTCCCAGCTCAGTAGTTTGAGTGTGCAAACAGTGCAGGAGTGCGTGTGGGCTGATACGAGTAGAGCAGATAGTCATGTACTAGGCGGGTGACTGATAAATACATTAAAAGGTCTGTCCAGCCGAAAATTAAAAACCGCCCTACAGAACGTTACAATTCTATTTATAATCTGTTTTAGAATTTGTTGGCAAAACTATAAATGCAAACTCCCCCATCCTCGGACTGTGGTGATAAATAAATAAATAAATAAAAGGTCATGTCCATATCGCCCATGAGTTTCGTGAAATGATAATGTTGGCTGTAAAACAGCTGCAAAAGATGGCAGTCACAGTGTGACTCCGAAAGGGTCTCTCTGCACTCACCCTTATCTATTTCACTTGATTTTGACACTTTTATTTGATCCTGATGATATAATATATATATAAAATTCATGAAAAGATTCTGGATTGCGCCAGGAGCAGAGTGCATCACAGGAAAGGGGAAGTATATTAATGCTGCGCGTTCAGCATATTTCAAAGGAGGGAGCCATATGCGGCATGATTAATGATGTACATTAGTTAAAAAACAAAGTAAGTCTGTTACTTTCAGACTCTCACTCATTCTCATTAAATGCATTCAAATGGTCCTAATAAATCAAACATGTTTTGACATTTCTGCATGCATATCATGCTGAAGTTCCTACAATTAAAACAAGTGAAGAAAGTAAAGTATATCTTTTTTCCAACGACTTTTATTATTGGAAAATATGCACATAGCGTAAAATCATAGCTATGTATGCAGTGTGCAAAAATAACGGCATCTCTTATATATGCCTGATTTTACTAGCGGGTGTCATGGTTAATTAATGCCGATACTCTCATTACTGTGGTGGACCTGCAACAAAGAAAAGTAAACAAAGAAAAACACAAGCCTCCCAAGGTGCCTTAGGTCTGAAATAATAAATCAAACTGTGGGGGCTACTTTTTCCCATTTTCCATCAATGCATTATTTATAACCCACTGTTTAACTTTGCAGATCCTATTGTAACCTTTTTTTTTATTTTTAGTCCTAACTTTATTTTGATTTGTTTCTCTTTTAGTATTTTGGCTCTTTTGTACAGCCTTGATGGCATGATGGTAAGGTCCCTATTTACTCTGCGTCTTACAAGTGCAGTATTGTCTATGGCACCTGTAATAGCTCTCACGTTTTAACGGAGTACCCCGCCCGCCGAACTCTGATTAAGGCCCTATGTCTCCAAATGTACCCTTAACATGAATACCAGCTTTGTGCTGGGTGACAGGAAAGGCAAGCTTGCATGTTGGCACACTTATTTTAGGTAGCCCCATTCTAATCTGTGTCCTTGCCTGTCAGGGGCGATTTCTGTCAACAGCAATGAACGCTAATACAAGATGTCAGTTGCAATTCCAGTTTTATCTGCTAGTTGAGAGTGCATAACATGCAGTTCTGGCAGCCATTTTAGAATCGATTGTGCAGTTTCGTTCCCTTTCTCGACAGTACTACAGATTTCTTTCCAGACTTCGCATCAGGAAGGAGGCTAGTTTTCAGTCATTTTTAAACATTCCTCTAGGCTTCCTTTCTGCTCTCCGTCCTGCTAATAGCTCGATTTCTGGGGATATTAAATAGTAATTTGTCCGACGTGTTACTCCCAGGCAGCATATTTTACCTTGACAGATGATCTGAAAAGAATTGGGAGAGGCATTCATTTTAGCCCAGTTACTTGGGAATTCTGTAAAGATTTAGGCACCTTCTTCCCTCAAGGAGCCCGGCTATGAAATTCAGTAGTCACGCTGGGGAGCGGATGTATTTATTTCTGTTAAAGAGCTGTATGGTGAAACTGATCTTAGTAATCAATCAAACCACTTTAGTCGGCTAACCAAAGTCATAAAAGTAAACCACATTGAACAATACATAAAAAGCTGATTAAAAAACATATTTATACATTTTAAATTCGTTAAAATATACCACATACAAACAATAAAATAATACCAATAAAAACAAATGACTTATAGTTCATTAATCATGTGAGAAAAGCAATTATCTCTATGTATGAAATCAATCAGCACTTTAAAATATCTAACCCCTTTTCTTCCTATGTCTGACTGCCGCCACCAAAAAATTTGCAACATTAAAAATCTCCTATGGGTTATTTAACAACTGCAGATATAGTAGGGCTGGTCTGACTTGCACAAATCCCTTCCCCTTTAAAATGGGTCTTAAAAACTTTCTCCTCATGGGGCTAAAATGCTCACAAAAGATTGTAAAGTGCATGGTGTCCTGCAAAGAAAAATTATCACATGTACAGGGACCTAGGTCATTTGCCCTGCTCCAGCCCTGTACATCTGCTAAAAGACAATGGATGAGATTAAAACAGAACTTAATTAGAAGAAATCGATGGAAAGGTTTTGTAACAATTAAAAAGTACGGTTCTATCCGTGGGACTGTCTTTAACAGCAAATGTGCTCTCACCGTGGGTTTCACAATCTCCAATGCCTCTCTCTCTACAGACAACATATTTAAAGAATTGGGCTTTAACCCATGTCACATCCTCTTTCACTATCTTTTCCGGAGTGGCAGAGAGTTCCGGTCGTCCCAATTTTCCAAGCATTGACTTGATGTATTGTATCCATTGGATTTAGCCCACGTTGTCAAACGCTAGGCAGTCCCTAAGGATTTCTCTGTTCAGTCCCAGTTCTGAATTAATCTATGTCTTTAGCCAACAAATCACAGGACCCATTCCAATTTGATCCTTAACAAAGCCACTGCCCAGCTCTTGGTGAATAGTAAAAGTAGAGGTAGATTTGGGGACCGCGAGGAGATATATCATAAATTTGTTTTCAACTTGCTAAATTACCACTATGGATTTATATCCCCAGATTGCAGACCTGTACAATGCTATTGCAATGCTTTTAGAGCCAAACATTTTGAGCAAGGCTTCAAAAGGCTTTGCTCCCAATCGGGAAGCAAAACCTTGAATGGCAGCTATGGACCTTGACATTACACGTTTTTTAACCCTTAACTGTGGGATCCAAGAGCCTCTTTCATCGAATAAAACTCCCAAATAGGGGAAAGAGGAGACCCTTAACAGCTCGACCCCTTCACAATGAAAAGTTTCAGATTTTTTGGGTCTCAGCCCCATTGTCATCGTATGCGATTTTGTTTTATTGACAATAAGGTCCAGGGATTGCATAAAAGATCCAAAGGAATCCATGAGTTTCTGCAGACCAACTGCAGGGCGGACCAAAAGAACCGCATCATCGGCGTATAGGAGGGCAGGAATAACCCTGTTCCCTATACGTGGAATATCTAAAGTGGCAGTGCTAAGGGAGGTACTTAAGTTATTTATATAAAGTAAAAAAAGCAAAGGGGCTAAAATACAACCCTGACGAACCCCTTTGTCAATTTTAAAATGCTTCGTGCATTTACCATCTTGGTTGACTCTGACCCTAGCATAAAGGTCCTTATGGATATCTGCTCAACAATAGACTAGACAGCCGTCCATCCCCATATTCAACAATATTGACCATAATATTGACCATAACTTTGTTCTATTTACTAGGTCTAAAGCCGAAGACAGGTCCATAAAGGCCAGCTGCAGCGTACCTTGTTTCGCCACTGTATATTTCTCTATCAAAAGGTGCAGGTTTAAACATTGACCTATTGTACTTCTACCTTTTCTAAAACCATATTGACAATCTGTTAAAATTCCATAGTCATCCAACCGATCAGAAAGTTTATTTAAAATGACTCTACCTAAAATCTTCACCACTGAATCAATCAAGGAGATAGGTTTATAGCAACCTGGGTTGCTTCTCTGCCCCTTTCTAAACACTGGGATAATGGTCGAGAGAGACCAGGATGGCGGAAATCCGTGCTTACTAGCCGTATTTAGAGGATTAGTTATGATTTTTGCCCAGAGCTGTGGCATTATCTTATATAAATCGGCCGAGACACAATCGGGGCCGGGGGCCTTATGCAATAGCTGCCTCCACTTCAGTTGCTGTAAAAATCAAAGATGTATTGCCCCGGGTTAGGCCAGGAATAGCTGGGGAGACCATCTCGACTTGTGATACTCCATAAATAGTATTAAAATGGGAGTACCACTGATCCTCCGTAATATTACATTCTAAGGGAGTGTTGTTTAGTCCCGTAAAAAAGGGTTTATTGACTATAGCCCAAAATCTTGCACTATCCCTATTAACCTCAACCGAAAGCAGGTCGTTCCATGCCTCTTCATTGATTTCCTGTTTGCGGCAATTAATTTTACATTTATAGGACTGTCTCAATTGGGCTACAAGGGTACGATCTCTAGGAACCTGCGTCAGGGCAGAAATAAGCTTTTGGTGGGCTTTCAAACACTCTTTATCAAACCATTACTCCCCCAAATTAATATAACTTCTGCTAGGGATTGTTAAGCCCGATGCCACCTGTGAACAGATCTCTTCAAATGCCAATAAAACCTCTAGGCCTGATATTAGTAAACCAGTGTAGAGATACATGAAGTTACCAATCATAAGCTTCAGGGCCCTGAATTCTAAGACTGTCACGTCTCCTGAAAGAGTTTGGAGGGATCATAATTAGTGCTCCTGATTTTCTGGTATTTTTTTTTTAACATTTACGCCTGTATTTATCCACATTTATTTTTGGGCCCTCCTATTGGAATTTATCCATATTTATTCAGTGTTTTGAGAATAAATGGAGTTGTAAAATGGTGTATTTCCACATTTATTTAATGTGCCCTCATACGTGGAAGCCTGTCGCGTGTTAGCAAATTAAACACCCGTATATAACATAAAACAACACCCATTGGTGCATATTATCCTCATACAACAAATCTATGTTAACGTATGCCTATATTTAAGGAAATCTGATCCTGTTTTGTAACTTCGTATGTGTCTATCTGCTCAGTTTTTGCCTGGAATTCATGAAAGACAGCATGGAGAGTCTTTCAAAAAAAGCACAATTTTCAGTATTTTTGCCACTTTAAAAAAAAATGCAGACAGGAAAATTGTAATTACAGTAGTTTGCCTTTCAAACAGTGGAATGATTGATTAATTAAATGCACTTTGGTACCATGTTTTTTGGTGCTGAAGCGCCATGTTGCCTAGTATTACCTGAGAGAAAGGGCGTGTTTGCAGGTTTTTCCTGTCAAAAATTACATAGAATCCAATGCTGTTTTCTTTGACCAAGATAGCAAGCATTTTTCTCCCTGTTTGACTTTGTCTGGGATTGCATTAACAAACAAGCGCCAATAAAAAGCTGAATCTTAACCCATAAAGAGCACAAAATATCAACCGGGAACTATGAATCAAATCCAGTCTTCACTTTTTCATTGCGGCTTGTGTTGTGGCCTGAAAAGAGCCTCAGCACAAGCCACAATGGAAAAAGGGATGTTTTTAAACATCCATGGATCCTGTGCCAGGCACCATGTGTTGCCTGACACACTGGGTATAGATGTTTCGGTCGGCACCACAGGTGCCCCCGGGCCCCATACCGTAGGTCCACGGGCTCAGGTAGGGGCCCCAAAGTACCTTTCCAACAGCCTTTCCATGCTCCTGTGTCAAGGGTGTGCTTAGCGCCATATTCCACCACTCTAGCGCAGCTTCTGAGTGCGGCTAACAATCTACCTGTACAGCATTGTACAATTTAGTCACCAAGTTTTTTATGGTCGGGCTAGTGATCAATATCTGCAGTGCATCTAGGACAGGGGCAGTAGTGGCCCGCGGAGGGAGTGCTGCGGGGCGGGGTGGGGGAGGAGCAGGGTGGGGAGTAGTAAACTACGGATTATGGCCGAATGGAGGTAAGTAAACAAGTAAATAAAACGAATTTCGTTGCGGGCGCTGCATCGCATTTGGCAATATATCGAATTTCGGTGCGCACGTTGCATCGCATTTGGCAATGAAGCGCATGCAATGAAATTTGTTTTATTTATTTATTTGTTTACTTACCTCAGTTCGGCCATTCTCCATAGTTTACTACCCCCACCCTGCTCCTTCCCTGCCCCGCCCTGCCCCACCACCCCGCAGCACTGCCCCACGGGCCGCTACTGGACAGGGGCACCTCAGGGAAATCACAAACTGCAGATTGTAGCATCCTACCCCAGCTTGGTTACTTGTAAATCATCACACCACACATTGAGCTTGGTTTAACGCATCTTTATTAAACAGTGTGTAACTATGATCATCATGAATTCTATTACCCACTCCCACACACTTATGTCACAGTTCTACAAAGTCCATCAGGAGCCAAAAGAGTCCCATCAACTCTAAGCCACAAGACACTACAGGGAAAAGGGTAAAGGGAAAGACAAAATGAGAATAGGCCACTTGTGCTGCTTAGTCCACATCTATTGTGATGGCATGTGTCCACAATCTGGCCAAGTCTTGTGTATCCACGTATTGTTCTGAGAAGTAGTAGAAGCTAGCCCCTGTAATGCAAAAGGGGGTTGGGCCTAGTAAAATAAGTTTAAAAGTGTACTTTAAATAGCCTTCAATTGTGAACTGAACTTGATTGCCATCATGAAATGAATGTACAATGAAGACATTGATGAAAAGTTTGAATACATCAGTTCATATGTTAATGGAATTCTGAATTCATACAATTATTAATATACCTGCACATTTATTGTTGATTTAAAAATGAAAGAAAAATAATAGTTGTATCCCCAGGTTAAATGGATTATCTCATTAATAACACTTGGCACTTCGATTCAAGAAGCACAAAGTGCAAACATTACTGAAATAAAAAAACGTCATATTATAAAGATTAATTGAATCAATCACAAAGACATCAGTAATAACCTATCTACTTATCTAATTGGGGTGTTGCTCAAAGTTCAAAGCTAATTTCTATAACCCAATGAATGATTATTCAGAGGGATTGCTGTTGCAGGAAGTACAAATTTCAACCAAAGGCAACAGTTCTTTAAGTCTTTGTGGCAGATTTACTAACAATTTGCACAGGGTTTGTGTCACAAAAGCAAACCAGCAGAAACTGTTGATTTGGGATTTACTTTCAATTGAAAAACTTTATGTCCGCTGGAAGTAGACCTAAAGTAATGGAAAGTAATGCTTTCACTATTTTTCTTTGCTTAGCATCAAGGAGGCATCCCATTGGTGGTACAATGGCAATACTATGAAGCCACCCATAGGTTTTGAATCTTAGCCCGATCTCTTAAAATGATAGACTGGTCTTTTCGTGAACAAATAAATAAAGAAATAACATCTCTTCAAGGCAGGTGGTACAGTGGGAAAATGTTTTCATTTCTCCTAACTGTTCCATTATTACGTGTGTACACCCAATGTGGGAAGTATTTCAAATGATTTAAACATAGTGTTCTCTTTTTTTCATGCTGTTTATAAAGTGAACTTGACCTGAAAGCACTAGAGCACTTTACATGAGCACCAATTATATTACACAAGGACACATTCATTTGTTTGGGACTGGAAGATTGAGTGATTTGCACAGAGTCAGAGGGTGTTGAGCTAACTCTGAAACTCGAGCCTGGTTCCACATTTCAGCTCTGGTTGCTATGCCACACCCATCCAGTACAACATCTATGCTAGACATCACACATACACTCTTACCCTATTCTGCAAGGGGGTGTACATGGCATTGAGCAAGCTTGAGGAGCTCCGGTGCAGTGTGGGGGGGGACAGCACCCTATGTCATTAGATAAGGCTGTGTTCTGCTCGTCCTATCACGCAATGCAGCGCTTTTGAAATGTTGGTAAATCTGCTTCTATGCTCAGCAGTCTCCCACTAACTCTCTATGGTTTCAACCAAGCTGGATTTCCTAGAGGCTCACCAGGACTGTACCTGGACATTTGTCTGCACAATAATGTTAAAGAACATGGCCTAACGGCTAGGGCGGTTGTCCTTGGAGGTAGGAAATTGGGTTCGAATCTCGGTAGGGACAGCTCAAAATTCTGTGATTCTGGGCAAATCACTTAATTTCCCTGTGCTTAACAAAAATGAATGTGTCCATCTGTAACGCAACTGGTGCTCGTGTAAAGTGCTCTGACACCTTCGGGTCTAGTTCGTGCTATATAAAACTCCTCAAAAATATGAAATAAAAAAATATATTTTTTTTTAAAACACTATTTAACTCCAATTTTAATATGTCTGTGGGAGGGAGAATGTGAAGAGACACACAAGTGGAAAAAGGGACATTTTTGGTAATTGTATGTTCAGAGTATAATAGCAGAATGCTCAATCCATGTGAAAGAAAAGCGCATGAACAGAAGAAAGCAATAATCATGTTATATTAAATGTGCCATGGTTTTAAAGAAGCTGGCAAACTGCTTACAATTTGTTTAACACTTGTTAGCGTGCCCTTTTCAGGCACCACTGTAACACTGGGCTCCATACAAAAGACACATGGCTCATCTGCGGGCTCTTCCAGGCTGGTGGTTTGTGGAAGTGCTTTTCCACCTTGATCTTTAAAAAAGAATTTGTTTCCGAGTATTGCAATAGGGGGCACTAGTCCGCCTCTTCCCCTCATCTTAGGTGCTCCTTTGAAACTCATGTCACTATTCGAATTTTGGGGGCTGTTCCTAATAGCCATCAGAGAACATTGATGACCAAACAAATATAGGACTTTCTTCTGAGTTCTATGTATCCTCTTTTTTTTGTTAGCGGTGGTCCCATCCAACATTGTTTATCTCTGTGGATGAAAGTGTGTCTTTTTTTGTTCTGTACCATACCACTTTAATGTTCTCAATGCTGCAGCTCCAAGAGCAGATAGTATTTTATCAGTGATAAAAAAGCAAAGTTGACAATTAAGTATACGTTGTGAAATATATCCTACATTACACATACACAGTGGAGACAACATTGAAAAACTATGAACATATACCTAGGTTTCACGAAATGCCAGTCAGTCAAACAAGCTTTATTCGCCAATTTGTCATAAAAGCGAAATACAGAACATATTACTGGAAGGATATTTTGATTTCAGTAAACAGAATAATTAAGCATGATTGAAAGACTTCCTTAAAATACAAATTTATCTTCATGACATTGTCTTAAAAACCATAAAACAATGATAAAATAGCATTAATAGCTTACATAAAGGACAACCATTAAAAAAACATTAAAAAACAAGCACCGTTAGAAAACTCAGGTAAAAAGAAATTAAAAATTAGTCCTAGCATATGGAAAAAGCGTTATGGGGCTGATACTTTTAATCACAGTTTAAATATGGAACTTCGTATACAGGAGCAAAAAAGAGCAAATGTTAGGTGGGAAAGGAGTGTGACCTTATCGTCCAAGCCCAACGTAAGAATTTTGCTACAGCTGTAATGATTGGAATAGAAGTGTTTGTGCGTAGAATTCTTCCTGCTTCTTCACTCCTTCTAGTTCCATGTAGTTAGCAAATTGGGACTGGCCATACTCGCTGAGGAGCGGCATAGGCTGGGCAAACAAATAACAAGTGTGCTGCCGACTCCTCTCTAGTCTGGCATAGAGAACACATATTATCATGGGATTTGGACCATCTAGCTGTGAAAGCTTTGATGGGCAATGAACCAACCCTAAACTGGAAATACAATTTCCTATTATGTGGTTTTGCTATTATATCCCAAAAGGCTTCAAAATTCGGTGACAGTTTAGATTCCATAAAGTTTCCTGTTAAGGTAGAAGACACACTGTTGCTAAGTGTTTTTTGTGTAATCATCACCCAGTATTTTTCTTTCAGGGTCTTTTTTGAAGGGAAGCTAACACTGTCTGGTTCTTCCCATAGTGTTCTCATACCTATACTTACTAGGGCATCTCTAATTCCTCTCAACCAACTTATTTTGTGAAATGTATCAGCCCTGATTATGTCCAGAAAGCCCACGGCATAATGGTTTAGTTCTGGTGTTGTCCAAAGCCTACGCCAGTATAGTAAGGGGCGCAGTTTGGCCACCTCAGCCAGGGGCCTTCTTCCTAGGTCATGTAGTAGCAGACACACTGGTGTACTTTGTGGGAGCAACGTGATGCTATGCATGAACCTATTTTCAGTGGTCGTAAGATTGACAAGGTTTTTGTACCCCCAGATCTCTGCTCGATAGAGTGAGAAGTTGACCACCTTCATATTGTAAACCTGGAACACAGGGCTGATTGGTTTGGTCAATGAGGTATTGAACTCCCTATTTAATACTCTAGACAGTTGTCGGTGCTTGAGTGTTGTTAGGTCAATTTGCTGTTTCCATTTTAAATCACTTTGGATAATGACCCTCAAATAAATAAATGCTTTTACTTGCTCCAATGGATGATTATTCATTACAATTTTACTTTTAAAAGTTCTGTGAGGATTAAAAGACATGAATTTCGTTTTCGACACAGTGACTTCCAGACCGCGAGTGTTGCAGAACTCCTCAAAGATGTTCAGGGCCTTCTGCAAACCACTCGGGGTCTTTGAGATAATCAACATGTCGTCCGCGAACATTAAAATCGGGTTTTTACGCTGGCTAATACCGGAGCATCGGTGGGCTCGGCTTTCATATAGTCAACAAATGCAAATTTATTGAGGCTTGCGGGCAAGAACGCAAATATGAAATGTGCAGTAACTTTACTGTGTTATACTAGGGTGATTTATGCACACAGCACTACCAAACTCACCAGGCACAGCTATCGAATGGATCTTGGAATCCATGGATACTTGAACTGTTCTTTGGTTTCTGATTGTTAACACAGGCCTAGCATTATGTATATGTTGACAATGAGTGGCCTGTTAAAATGTGGTATATCTATTAACAGACATACCGGAATACTGAGGTCTGCAGCAAACAGTGCACGCAGAGTTTAGTACGGTAAGCACCAAAACCCACGTTATGTTTTATTTCACTCGGGTGGACTCGAAATAAACAATATTTATTGCAGTTTGTAATGTCTGAGTCCTGGGAGAATTGGATATTAACAGATATGGTAATTATGATATCTAGGGCGGGAACACTGAAATTGAGAGCCGTAGGGGCAGATTTACTAACATTTTGGGTCATGGATGGAGCACTTTTTTGGTGCAGCTAATGGAGCGGGTATAATGTTTTCTTTTTATATACCCAATCCATTTATATATGTTTGTATTAAAATGACTAATGATTAATCATAATAATTAATAGAGTGTTGTTTAAGAAACTAATCAACCTTATTAACCAAGAGAATATACGTGGGATTGCTTTGCATGGCTAAAGATAATATGTAAACTAAGTCTGTATGCATATTAATAGGATAAATGTTGCTTATGTTATGTTATCGTGAATTCTGCTTAAATAAACAAGTAGTAATGGCTTTGGACGTGGCATATGGCTAGATAAATGCACACACATATTGGTATTAGCAAGGGAAATAACACTGTTTAACCATTTCAATGTATTAATGACGTTTTTGTGTTTCTTTGCTTAAGTTGACCATATGGGCCTGCTATAAAATGGCCGCCGACTGAATCAGACCTTACGAGGTAAAAGCAATGAAGGGAAAGGAGAAACGCGCCTGCGCAAACCTCAGCAGCTGCGACCTGCCGGTGAACTGTCATCGCTGTGCCCATCAAGGCTGCACCAGGCGAAAAGCCAACCCTTCAATACAAATTGTTGCAACCTAAACTATGAATTGCCAACGTTCCCATACATTCGTTTTGGAACATTTAGCCTGTGGGAACGACATCAAATGTTTCCTGATGAATTAGGATGTACTTTGATTGACCAATGAAAAGCTCTGAAAAAGAAGATTGTAACCTTTGAATGTAAATTTTTAGTATAAATAATAGTAGACTAGAGAGGGTCGTTCTGAACGCGCTTCATCATATCCAGTATCCTGATGTTATGCTGACGGAGAGGACGGTGACTCTGCATGATAGAACCGAACTTTGACGATTTGACAGAGGACCAGATTCTGACTTAGAAAATGACAATTAGCCAGAATAGGTAAATATGACAAAAGCTAAAATTTACTAATTAGGTTTAACCTGCATTTGATTTAGATAAAGAAAGATTAATTAAATTCATGTGTTGCGTTGTTCTTTCATTGAAATGTATTATTGATTGAGTCAGAGAATTAAGGAGTCATTAAGCTAATTCCAACTAAATGATTCATCGAGTTTGTAGTTTCTCCTAGATGGGAGGAGGAGTAGAGGGATTCTGTTAAGTGATGTTAGCGATGCCAGACTATGAGAAGGAATTTGAATTGTACTGCAGTCAGAGAAACGGATGTGCACTCTCAGTGTTAATACAGAAACATGGAAGATTGAGAAGACCAGTTGCATATTTCTCATCAATGTTAGATCCAGTGGCGGTAAGTTTTCCAGGATGTCTGAAAGCAGTAGCTGCTACCTGCCGAAGCCTAGAGCAGAGTGAGGGAATTGTGATGGGATATCCAGTAAGATTGTTTGTACCTCATAATGTGGCGATTCTTTTAACAAGGAGCCGAACACAGTTCATGTCACATAGTCGGCTGACTAAGTATGAGAAGGTCATTCTAGGTGCAACCAATGTGAGTCTGGAAAAATGTGTGAATGTGAATCCAGCTACACTATTGCCAGATGCAGAGAGAGTGGAGGTAAGAGTCTGCAACACATACATCCTAATTTAAGTATTAATAATATGAAAATCACACACGTTAATGGAAATAATATTTTCCCTAATATAGTACTACCTAATTTACCTAGGAAAGTCTTAATAGCATCCATCTTATTACTAATTTTAGTCCAGATACTTTCAACCTCCAGTGGTACTATTTCATCATGCAGTTCTGTGATATTTTTGATATATACCTTTAGATCTTTGCTTTCATCAGGAATATAAGTGCAACAATGTTGAACTTTTAGCATTCCACAGACTCCACCCTCTTTTGCCAATAAGATATCAAGGGCAAGTCAATTTTGCATAATCATAGCACGCATGGCAACCATTTCAGTGTTTACCAAAAGGAATCCTCCTGCGGTGCTTGTTGACAAGCGATCCACTATGGTTGACAATTTCCGAATATTATTTGCATTCAAAGATATTCCCACTGCTGGTATCAAGGCTCCAAAAATATCACCTACAATTTCTAACCAAGTTTCTCTTCTACTACGCATTAATAGGTTATGTGATCCACTATTTTCTACTCTATCCATGTGAAAGATTTTTGGAAAGACCAGGCCAACATAACATGTGCCATACCAATGGCCGGGCAACCTGTAATAAGCCTTATTCCCACAAATATAGTATAATCCAGGGAAAACTGGATCTTCTCCGCCTCTAAACCCCCATCCGGATGCAATAAAATATGTATCATGACACTCACTTGTCCCTATATAATAATAATCCTTGTCTTTGCTTTGTTTGCCCTAAGTTGGCAGGATTCAAGCTAGCCTGGCTGATGAAGGGTGTTACCCAGAAACCGGTCCCAGGATGCTTTTTTCCGGTTCAGGGAAGACCTGGCTTGGCAGTTCGGGCTGGACTGTTCCCATGAGGCATAGGGTCAAGACTGATTTGCATTTAGCTGGGTCTGAACTGAGGTGGCGAAGTGAGCTAAGGAATGATGATGGATTCAACCCAGCGCTCCGTCCATTATCTCCTTGTGTTTGCTAAGTATAAGTTTAACCATTTGCTAAATATTTTTCTCTAGCAATTGGAGCATGCAGTAAAACAGCAGATGTACAATATACAGTTCCAGGGCAATACATCATGAACCAAATTTTCACACACATAGGGGCCGATTATGATGCCGGTTGGAGTTGCCTCTGACAGACATCATTGTGGAATTGGGACCTTCCAACCTCAGGCTGGTGTTTCTGACCACAGAATTGCGATGTGACCACACATGGTGTGGTTGAATACTCCCATTTCCCTGTGGGAGCTTCTGCTGCAGACATAAACTGGCCACCACAGCACAAGTTCCCATAGGGAAATTGGAGACTGTGTTCATCCCTGCACTGCATGGCAGGAACATCAGGGTGTCTGCCGCATGGTGCAGGGATCAACAGGGGCCACCATAGGTGCCCATCAGCCCCCAACCCAAGGCCACAAGGAGACGTGGGCCACGCTAGGTGCATCCAAACTCCCTTACTGACAGGCTTTGCATGTCGGAAAGCCCGGCAAGGACAGCCTGTCGGAAACCAAGCATCATAATCCCAATGGCAGAAACTCCTTCCATTGGGATTATGGGTCAAACTCTGACTGACCAACAGACACCTTGGGCGCATCAGAATCCAGCCAGAATGTCCTGCTGGTTTCAATTCCAACCTCATTGAAATTAGGTGGACAGAATTGACCAACAGGCACCTTGGGCGCATCAGAATCCAGCCAGAATGTCCTGCTGGTTTCAATTCCGACCTCATTGAAATTAGGGGGTCAGAATTGAAACCATCGATGTCGGTCGGAAAGCCTGCGGTCAGAGGCTTTCCGACCAACATTGAAATAGGCACCTAAGTCTGCACTTCACACCAACAGTTACATGCTCTCACAACCAGCAAGCATCTTACACATCTATTGATACATATATAAACACACTCACACTACCACCAATAGATCATCTGTTAACGTTTCAATACTTTTCTATAAATTTCATGCTCACTTTTATAAACTTCACATACACAAATACCTGTTCAATCAATTTTTTTCTGAAATTCCAATGTAATTCACATAAATGAAAATTGAGTGTGTTGGTGAGATAGGTTTTTTGGTGCTTATTAGCCTTCTTTGAAACGGGTAACAACATTATGTGTTTTTACTTTTGAGTGGGCTCACTGTCTTGAATAAAGAGGGTGATTGTGACGTGAGTCTACAACTCAATTTTAAAGATTGCTTTGAACAGTCGTTCCTTGCAATTCACGGGTTTTGTCTTTTCTCTTTCTGCTGGGAACAGGAATACAGCTTTCTCTTGCGACCTGTTCCCTCTCTTCTCTCTTCACTGGATTCTAATTTCTTTCTCCCATGAGTGGGCACCCGATGATGAGAAAACGTGGGCATACTAGCGAGAACCGGCTGGTAGCCTCCCTGGTGGTGCGTACGTGAGGGGCCCACTCATGTTTCACCTTCTTTTTTGCTTAAATACTTTTGATTTGTCTTTGTGAAGGTGATGGGTAGTGAAGGGCTGTTTGTTTGTTGTTTGAAGTTTGATAAATTGAGGGTGGCTGGACCTAAATCATTTCTAGATAAGATTATCAGTAGTAGAAGAAAAATTGTTTTCTCTCTAAACAGTTTTTTGGTCCGTCTTTAAAGTTTATACCCCTCTTTGGTGCCTAGCCTTAATTGATATATTGACATTGAGTGGAGGGCGGCTTGGCACTTACCCTCTATAGCTCCTATTTGTAATGAGGCTTATTAGATAGATTCAATACTTTCAGGAAATGTGGAAACTAAGCATCAGAATGGCACACCACTCTCAATACAAAGCAACCATTAATGGCAACCTTTTCAACTTTGCACTCTCTGATTGTGCAGAAGGCAGCAAATAAAAGCATGTCTCTCATAGTTTAGTTTTGTAACTCCACTTATTTATGCTTAGTGTTTGTTAACCCTTTCAAGCACTTTCATGAGGAAGCCCAACTTAGGGCCCCATTAGGATGTCTACCCGCCACCCTGGGACAAACCGCCAGGGGTGCGGCGGTCCTGCACCGCCAATTAGGATGCGACCGCCACCCTGGTGGTCGCAGTTCGCATCTTTAACATTGCATGCGCACACAGTCCTACATGACTTACATCTGACGTAGGGGATTCTGCAGGACCATGGTGAGGAAGAGGAGGGCAGCCCGGAGATGCCGCGATAAAGGTAAGTTAGTTTTATTTACTTTAATTTTTATTTTATAAATATTTATTTGGGGGGGGTGGAGGAGCGGAGAGGAGTTTTTGCCCAACTCCGTGGAGCTCCGCGTAGAGCAACTCCGCCTGCTCTGCCCAGAGTTACTTTCTTGATAAATATCTTTTTGTTTTAAATTTTCTGAAATATTTGCAGCAATTTTGCGAATACACAAAACAAAAGCAGACATTCAATAGACACCAGGACATTCAAAATTCATAACTATATAAGTGATTCTGTACTTCACACTGGATATATCAATAGCTAAATAAATCTACAAAAACAATTGTGAGTCTCTAAGTGCATCTGTGAGTGCGTGTATGAATCTTTGATTGGGTCTGTCAGTAGGTGCATAACTTTCTGAGAAGCTCTGTTAGAGACTGTATGAGAGTCTGAGTGTATCTATTAGAGTGTGTGTGAGTGTCTAAGTAAGACTATGAGTGGATGTATGAATCTCTGAGTAACTATGTGAGTGGATAAGTGAGTCTCTGAGTGGGTCTGTGAGTGGATGCATGAGTGTCTCAGTGGGTCTGTAAGTAGGTGTCTGAGAATGTGAGTGGATCTGTAAGTGGGTGAGTGTGTCTCTGAGTGGTTCTGTGAGTGGGCGTGTGAGTGTCTAAATGGGTGTTTGAATGGCTGCATGAGTCACTCAGTGGGTCTGTGTATGGATGCATGAGCATCTCAGTGGATCTGTGAGTGGGTGTGTAAGTGTGTGAGTGGGTCTGTCAGTGTGTGCATGAGTCTTTGAGTGAGTGTGTGAATGGGTACATGAGTCTCTGAGTGGAACTGTGACTGGGTGTTAGGTTCTGAGCGGATCTCTGAGTGGGTATGTGAGTATCTGAGTGGGTCTATGATGGGGTGTGAGTCTCTGAGTTGGTGTGTGAGTGGTAGATGACTCTGAGTGAGTGTGTGAGTGGGTATGTGAGTCTTTGAGTGGGTTTGTGAGCTAGTGCATGAGTGTTTGAGTGGGTGTGTGAGTAGGTATATGACTTTGAGAAGATCTGTGAGTTGCTGCATGAGTGTCTAAATGGGTGTGCAAGTGAGTGCATGAGTTTCGGAGTGGATCTGTTATGTAGTCCATGAGTCTTTGAGTGGATCTGTCATTGGGTACATGAGGGTCTCAATAGGACTGTGATTGTGTGCATTAGTCTTTGAGTGGGTGCATGGCTGTCTCAGTGGATATCTGAATGGGTGCAGGAGTCTCTAAGTACATCTATAAGTGAATGCATTAGTGTCTGTATGTGTCTGTGAATGTATATTTTCTTGGCTATATTCATAAATTCGTCATGATGGTACATGAGGCTACACTAACGTCATGGCAAATGTGTGAATATTACATGTGAAAACAACAGTTTTGCAACATATACACATCAGGGGTTGCTCAAACATCCCTAAATTCCAGCCGAGGAGTTAGGCTACATCCAGCCAGACACCTTATGCCAGTTTTTGCCATTTCATTTGAGCCCGGGGGTTGTTCCAAGAAACTAAAATTACTGCTGCCACTCTCTGCTCAAGTTGCGGCCAGCTAATCATGGCATTTCTGTTGGCGTACGCATTCTCGATTCATCCTGAAATAGTCACGAATTAGCAGAGATAGTAGCTATACAAATTTGAATTTCCTTTAATATCCTGACTATCTATGTAATGGATTTACACCAAATAACAAAAACCACAATCTATGAAGCAAAAGCTAGCTTTCTGCCCAATTTGGTGTATTTCTGTCTAACGGTTTATGCTGCAGGCATGTTTAAAGAGTCTATGGGAATTAATATGGAAACAAACACTTTTTTTGATTACCCCTTTTCCTCGACCTCCGCTCGAAGTATCACCCCGAAAAGTACCATACATAACAAGTTTCATGGGGATAGTTTTTGGGGAAAATTTAGGAAAGATTGACATGGACAGAACCATCCACACACCCACTCACACTCCTATCCAATATCTCATATACCCACTCAAACGGGGAACAACCTTTACAACGCAACTTTTACAACGCACTACACTTACAACGCATTTTTTACAACGCAAAATCCACTACAACGCATTCCATTACAACGAATGACACTACAACGCATTTTTAAAAACTACCTTTACAACGCATTCCATTACATCGCATACTACCTTTACAATGCATACCATTACAATGCATAATATTACACTACACTATCCAACACTTACCCTACTGTTGCACCCCCTGGAGTTAGAATAGTAATTTTTAACGCTATACTATCCAACACTTACCCTACTGTTGCACCCCCTGGAGTTAGAATATTAATTTTTACCCCTATACTATCCAACACTTACCCTACTGTTGCACCCTCTGGAGTTAGAATAGTAATTTTTACCCCTATACTATCCAACACTTACCCTACTGTTGCACCCCCTGGAGTTAGAATAGTAATTTTTACCCCTATACTATCCAACACTTACCCTACTGTTGCACCCCCTGGAGTTAGAATAGTAATTTTTACCCCAATACTATCCAACACTTTCCCTACTGTTGCACCCCCTGGAGTTAGAATAGTAATTTTTACCCCTATACTATCCAACACTTACCCTACTGTTGCACCCCCTGGAGTTAGAATAGTAATTTTTACCCCTATACTATCCAACACTTACCCTACTGTTGCACCCCCTGGAGTTAGAATAGTAATTTTTACCCCTATACTATCCAACACTTACCCTACTGTTGCACCCCCTGGAGTTAGAATAGTAATTTTTACCCCTATACTATCCAACACTTACCCTACTGTTGCACCCCTTTGAGTTAGAATAGTAATTTTTACCCCTATACTATCCAACACTTTCCCTACTGTTGCACCCCCTGGAGTTAGAATAGTAATTTTTACCCCTATACTATCCAACACTTTCCATACTGTTGCACCCCCTGGAGTTAGAATAGTAATTTTTACCCCTATGCTATCCAACAATTACCCTACTGTTGCACCCCCTGGAGTTAGAATAGTAATTTTTAACCCTATACTATCTAATACTTACCTTAAATGTAATTTAATATTATGCGTTGTAATGGTATGCATTGTAAAGGTAGTATGCGATGTAATGGAATGCGTTGTAAAGGTAGTTTTTAAAAATGCGTTGTAGTGTCATGCGTTGTAATGGAATGCGTTGTAGTGGATTTTGCGTTGTAAAAAATGCGTTGTAAGTGCATGCGTTGTAAAAGTGTGCGTTGTAACGACGTACATCCCACTCAAACACCCATACAACCACACTCAAGTACATATTCACAGACTCATACAAGAACACACACCACCACTCACTCCTCCATAGAGCCACCCAAACACCCACCCACTCATTCGTATAGCCACTCATACAACTATTCAATCACCCGTAGAGACACTGATATAACCAGTTACTCACCCATACAGGTACTCACAGAGCCACGCAATTACCCATACAGCTACTCACACAGACTTATTCACCTATACAACCACTCACATACCCACTCACTCACTCATACAGCCTCTCAACAGAGCCACTCACTCTATCATACAAGCTCTCATACACTCACTCACACACCCACACAATCACTTACATACCCATTCACACATCCATACAAGTACTCCCATATCCATTCACTTACCCATACAGCCATTCACACAGACACTTACTCTCCAATACAGCCACTCACACACCAAATCACCTAACCACTCACTCAAATAGCCACTCACTTATCCGTATACCTGCTTACACACCCAGCCACTCACTCATACAGCCATTCATACACCCACTATCTCACCTATACAGTCACTCACATACCCACTCATACAGCCACTTGCACAGCTACTCACTCACCAATACAGCCATGACAATCCCACTCACACATCCATTTAGCCACTCACACAACCCCTTATACTTGGGATGCACACAGTCACTCACATAATATAGCTTAGAAGTAGTTTCACGTATTGTTAGTACACATAGTGTACTAATTTAACCATTTTAATAGCTTAGTAGATATGTTTAACAATCATACATTCTTAGAACTTAGTTACACCTGCTGGATAATATCATCAATGAGGCTATCAGTGATTTCATTTGAGATGTCACACAGGTACTTACTCACCCACTTTTACACCCATACAGCCACTTATACACTCACATACCCTTGCAGACACTCATATACCCACTTGTATACCCATACAACCACTCAGTCACCAAGTCACACACTCATACAACCACTAACATTTCTACCCACACAATCACAGAGCTAGTTAGAAACTTACTCACACACCCATACAGCCACTCATGAACACACTCACACACACATACAGCCACTCAAACATCCACTCACACACTGATACAGAAAGTCACACAGCCACTCAGATATTGGAAATAATAGCACTCATTAGTAGTACACCTAGTATACTAATCAAACTTTTGAAGTAGGTAAGTTAACACATTTAACAGTCATAATCTACTGGAAAACACTTACACACACTTAATATCTGATGCACCACCTCACACCCTAACATAACCTTTCATACACCCACTCTAAAATACAGACTACCATTTTTGAAACCATAGACACCTCAATAACAGTTACTAAATATCCGCTGATTTATGGGTCTACATACACATCCACTCACTCACTCACCCATACAGTCACTCATACACACAGTCACTCATCAATACAGCCATTGACATATGCACTCATATACCCATAGAGATACTCACACATCACCAATCACTCACTGAGTTAGTCACACCTAGTCAGTCACCCAAAAAATCAACCACACTGCCATTTACTCACCTATACAGTTATACACACACCACCTCACTTATTCATACAGATAGTAACACATACTTACTCTCTTCTACAATCAGTGACACAAGCACACACTCACCCATATAGCCACTCTCACACTCACTCACTCACAGATACAGTCACTTATATACTCCAACACTCACATATACTGCCTTTCACATATTAAGTTACTCACCGATATACCACTGAGACATCCATACACTCACCGACACAGCCATGTGCACACTCACTCAAACATACCGGCCCTCACAGACACACTCATGAACCCATACACCCAGGGATTTGCCCACTCATACATCCATGCAGGGAGTCGCATGGCCCCTCATCCACCCACATAGACAATCAGGCACCCATACAGGTACTCAGACAACTAATCAATAATCCATATAGACACTCTTGTACCTACTCACCAACCCATTCATCTACTTCCACACCAACTGACAGACTAATACACACATTTACACAGACTAGTCACTCACCCATAAATTCACTAAAACATATTTAATCAGTCACCCCTAGAGTCAGTAATGCACCCAACAAATCATCCATTCAGACACTCATACACCCACTCATTCTTCGAATACACCTTGGCGTGTATATTTAACAGTGGTTGGGTATAGGTTTTTGGTTGGCAAAGGGATTTTTAGGTTTTAGGATGGGTATGGGATTTTGGTTGGCAAGGGAATTTTTAGGTTTTATGGTGGGTATGGGTTTTTGGGTGGCAAGGGGATTTTTTGGGGTTAGGGTGGGTCTTGGTTTTTGGGTGGTAAGTAAATTTTCTTAGGGTGTAGAGTGGGTGTGGATTTTTAAGTGGCAAGAGAATTTTTAAGATTTAGTTTGGGAATGGTTTTTGGCTGGTAAGGGACTTTTTAGGTTTCACAATTAGTATCGTTTTTTTTGAGGCAAGGTAATTTTTAGGGTTTAGGGTGGGTATGGGCTTTTGAGTGGCAAGGACATTTTCAGATTTTAGGGTGGGTAAGTGTTTTTGGGTGGTGAGGTAATTTTAGGGTTTAGGCTGGCTATGGATTTTTGAGTGGCAAGGGAATGTTAGGGTTTAGGCAGCGATGGGTTTATGAGCTTGTGCTTGGCAATGGATTATTTAGGGTTAAGAGTAGGTATTGTTTTTAGGTCGTAGGGTCATTTTTAAAGTTTAGGGTGGGAATCGGTTTTTGCGTGATAAGGGATTTTGTAGGGTTAAGGGTGGGTATGGGCTTTTGGGTGGCAAGGGGATTATTAGTGTTCAGTTTTTGGATGGCATGTCAATTTTTAGGGTTTAGGGTGGGAATGAACTTTTAGGCTGTTAAGGGACTTTTTATTGTTTAGGGTAGATAATGGTTTTTGGATGGAATGTCAATTTTTAGGGTTTAGCCGGGTATGGGTTTTTGGTTATAAGGTATTTTTCAGGGTTTAGGGTGGACATTGGTTTTTGGGTGGCAAATATCTTTTTAGTATTTAGGGTGGGTATGGGTTTTTGGGTGCAATAGAATTTATATGGTTTAGGGTGAGTATGGGTTTTTGAGTGGCAAGGATGTTTTTAGGGTTTGGGTGGGTATGTGTCTTTGGTTGTTAAGGGATTTTTTTTACAGTTTAGGCTGGGTTTGAGTTTTTGAGTAGCAAGGGATTTTTTAGGGTTTAGGGTGGGTATGGGTTTTTGGGTGGCATGGAAATTTTTATGGTTTAGGGTTGGTAAGGTAGTTTTTTAGGGTTTACTGCAAATGTTACAGTGATATTACAAATGATGCCATAGAAGATGACATGAGTGATGTAATAAATGGGGCAATTAGCAGTGCATGGCAAGGGTGCACATTATAGTTACCTTAGGGCACAAGTCATAGCTATTTCAAATAACTCTAACTATCACAGCTGAATTTCTAAGACTTTTTGGATGTTAAATCTGAGCTCAACTAGAATGTCATTGTAACCTTTAGCTTTTTGATGAATTTCTATCATAAAAAGAATATATTTCTTAACTATAATGTCCCTGTAACCTTTGTTTCTTTCCAGTGAATTTCTAGTTTTTTATTACATTAAGTAAAATGCCTAATGCAATGCATGGCGATTGGGAGGAAGTTGGACACAGGTCCTGACCTGGCATTTTGCACCCCTCACCCAAGCTTGCTGCTTCTGCCCCCTCCTCCTTGCCATCCATTGGCCAAGTCCCTGCAACTTCCCTTCCTGCCTGCCATGAACGGTTAGCCTGCGGGCCCATCCACCTTTTCCCTACCATCTGTTGTCTGAGTCCATGCACCTGCCCCCTCCCTCCTGCCCTGAATGGTCCAATGTGCTACCACGGCCCTCCATTTAGCTTGATGTCCCTAGCCACTCCTCCTGCCCTCCGTTGCCCAATTTTATGCCCCATCACTGCTCTCCTGCTTAGCTTCTTTGCTTAGCCTGCTGCCCCTAACCTCCTTCCTCTGCTGTCAGTATGTTTGCCCCTGCTCCCTCCTTTATGCTCACCATGTTCCATGGACTTGCCACTTGTCTACTCTGAGTCTTCTTTTGAGCTTCTACTGCCCCTCCCACCTCTCTAGCTTGGTCAGATAACTGCCACCTGTCCCTGCCACCATCACCCTGCCTGTCTGAGTTCTATTCCCATATGCCCTCCCTTGTGTCTTCCCATGGTTCATTTTTCTGCCACTCCCTTCTGCCTGCCATGCTCTGTTGTGCTGCGCCTGCTCTTCCTGCCTACCCCATGTGGTCTGATGTGAAGCCCTTTCCTCTACCATCTCTTGCCTGTGTTCATCCCCTACCCATCCCTTCCGTCCTCCATTGTCCTTTGGCAATGCCCCTGCCCCTCCCTCTTACCCACCTTGGTCATTGTGCTGCCATTAACCCTCCTGCTTACCATGCATGGCCTTCTGTGCTGCCACAGCCACTCCCACCTGCCCTGTGTGGTCAGCTTGCTGCCCCTGACCCCCTGCCATACTCCCACCTTCCCTCCACTGTCTGTTTGTATGTCATTATAGTTTCATTGTTACCCTCCATAGTGTGTTGTGTTTCCAGTGCCCATGCCGCCTGCCCGCTATTGTCAGCTTGCTTCTCTAGCCCAGTACCCTTGCCCACTGCTCTCTGTTTCCCCATTGCAGGGCCCTATCCCCTCTCTCCTGCCTTGTCTGGTCCATTGTCATGGCTCTCCCTCCTGCCGTTCAGGGTCAGTTATGCTGCAACTGTTCCACCTGTCTGCCTGGTATGACCATCTTGCTGCCCTTGCCTATTTCCCCTCTGTTGTCCATGTGCATGGCCCTGTCCCCTCTCTTTTGCTCTCCATGGTCTGTTTTGCTGCACTGCCATTCCACTTGCTGTTTAGTGGTGTGTTGTGCTACTGAAACCCCTCACGCCTGCCCTGTAAGGTCATTTGGTGCCCCTGCCCATCTCTTTCCTGCCCTCTGTTATCTAAATCCATGTCCCTACCCTATTCCTCCTGCCCTCAATGATCCAATGTACCATACTTGCCAACGTTTTGAACTTGCTAATATGGAGATTTTGAAAGAAAAGCCTGGGAAATTGATTTTCCCCATTGACTTAAATTGAAAAATAGGAGATTTAAAGCAGGAGAGAGATAAAATAAATCCCTTTTGGGCTTACAAACATCGGCAGTCTCCTGCCTGAATCAGGTCTGTTGGCATGTAGGTACATATATATTACCTACTGGCGGTTGCCAGTAGGTAGTTATAGCTAGGACCTAGATTTCACAGGAAAAGCGTTTCTTCATTTTCCAATAACTTTGACTTTGTTTGATGACACCTGGCGAAATATTCAAAACCAATTTGCCACTCACTTCAGCTTCTTTTTTGGAAGTTTCGGGGAAATTCGTCAAAGGGGGGCCAAGAAAAATGGGGGTTCCAAAACACATTTTCCCAGCTATTTTCCATTGTAACTTTATACACGGTTGCAGATCGACATGCTGTATGGAATTACACCAAATTTAGCGGGAAGGTAGATGTTGGTTCAGGGAAGTGCCATTTTGTGATTTAGTGTAAATCTGGTCAGTAGTTGTTAACCGAAATCCAAATTTGTATATATAGGGACATGGATCCTCCGGGGAATGTCCCCGTGCTCAAATGTGATTGGCTATTAACACTTCAAACCAGGAAGTATTGGCAGCCAGCTTGGGAGTTGGCCTGACCTGAGTCCCCCAAAAAACTCACAAAAAATGAACAGGGGACAGGGTATAAATACTTTGACCCACTAGGCTTCTTAGGGGGGTCCAACAGGGCCAAAAAAGCATTTAAAAAAAAAACAAATTGGTGCGAGTTGTGTTGGCTCTGCAACTCCTGCCGACTGTTTTTTTTTTTAAATGAAGCGCGGCCACCTGCACTTCATTAGTGGGCTCAGGGCTGAGTCCTGGAGGCATTTTCATATTAAAGTAGGGGGGTACATGTTACCCCATGAGGCTGAATATTGCCCCAGGGACTACCACATACCCTGGGCTTGTTTATTAATAAATGGGGCAGTCTCTTGGACCCCCCACAGCCCTGGGGCCCACCACCTCCCGTGAGATTTAATTTTATTGAAAGGGGGACTGTGTGGACCTCCCCCAGCCGCGGGACCACCACCTCACTGGGCCTTTATCCTAAAACAATGTGAGGGACTGCACGGAACCCCCAGACATCCAGGGCACTACCATCTCCTTGTGGCTTTTCTTAAGTTGAATGTGGGGGCTGCGTGGACCTCCCTGGAGCCCCGGGAACCACTATGTCACTGGGACAACATCAGAGAAAGAAGGGAGGCTGTGTGGTCCTCCTACTGGAGACATACATGGCCACCCCTCAGGGCCATTTCCTGCTATGTCCTGGGGTGCCCCCTCCCGGGACATAGCTGTTTGCTTTACCACTCCTGCCAAGCCACAGCAAACACTCAGTTTCCTGCAGGTGAGAACATTATAAAGGCTCTTGCTTCCTGGAATCAGAGAAGAATTGCTTTTAGACAGAGGGAGCTGCATGCTAAGCAGCTCACTATGTCTAAAATGAATGTTTACTCCTGCAGGAGGCAAGGACCCAGGGGTCCCAACAGATGTGAGTGGTTACCCTGGGTGGGACCAGGGCACCAAGAATAGAGGTGCATTGAAATTGGCCGATAGAGTGAGACTGCATGGCCCCCTCCACCATTTCAGAGAGGTAGGGTCCTGGGGGATGGGGGCATGGGGCTGAAACAAGCCCGGAAAGGAGGGCCACACAGCTCCTTCCCATAAAAGCATGAAAATACATTTTAAATGGTCAAGCCCCGGGGGCGGGGTCGCCTGGGCTGAAATCAGCCTTGGAGGGAGGCCCCCCTTCCCATTTAAAAAACGGCTGGCCCCAAGGCATGGGGTCCCCTTGGCCCAAATTGGCCCAGGGAAGGGTGCAATGCAGCCCCTCTCCCATATTTAGAGAAGAAAAAAAAAGCCAAAAGGAAAGTCAAAAAAGGCCTGTCCCCTTTTACCACTACTCTTCAAACATGCCTCCTAGCAGACTACTAGTTGGAGGATGAAGTCCCCTTGACTCTGGAGTGTCCATGAAAGTCAACTACCCCTTCTGTTACCTCCAGTAAGTCCCACACAGCAAGGTTCCTGAGAGGTTGTCGGGGGCAACGCCCCTTTCTCCATCATTCTGCAAAAGCGCCTCCTGGTGCACTACTTATTGGGGGATGAGGTTCTGTTGGCTCTTAATGAGCTTTGGGGGCCAACTGCCTCTCCTGTTACCTCTAGTAAGTCCCAAACAGCAGGATTGCTGAGAGGCTTTCAGGGCCACACCCCTGTTCTCCACCACTCTGCAAACAAATCTCAGTGTGTACTACTAGTTGGGGGTGAAGTCCCCTTGGCTCTTGAGGACCTTTGAGGCCAACTACCCTTCCTGTTACCCCCAGTAAGTCCTACAGAGTTGGTTTGCTGAGAGGTAGTTGGAGGGCACAATCCCATTCTCCACCACTCTGCAAACTAACCTTCTGGAGCACAACTGGTTACCGGATGAAGTCCCCTTGGCTGTTGAGGGTCGTTGGTGGCCAAGAGCCCCTCCTATTACTTCTAGTGAGTGGTATTGCTGTGAGCTGGTTGGAGGCTGTGCCCCTCTCTCTCCATCACTCTATAAATGCCCCCTGGCGCACTACTCATTTGGGGCATGAAGTCGTCTTGGATGCTGAGGGACTTTGGAGGCCAAAAAACACTCCTGGTACCTCCAGTATGTCCCACACAGCTGGATTCTTGAGAGATGGTCGGTGGCCCCTTTCCCTTCCTCCACCACTCTGCAAACATGACTACTAGTTAAAAACCCATAGAAATTCACTTAAAAAAACAAATTTTACAGGTACATTATAGTTAGGAAATAGAGTTTGAAAAACTTTAGAAACTTACTTAAAAACAGCAAAGGTTACACTTACAGGAGCATTATTGTTAGGAAATAGAACTAAAAAAACCTTAGACATTCACTGAAAAATACAAAGGTTACAGGGAGGTTATAGTTAAGCTCAGATTTCACTCATACAAAACCAGTGAAATTCAACAGTCCCAGTTACCTAAGCTAACTATAACGTACAACCCTGTAATGCACTACTTATGACCTCACATATTACATAACTCATGACAGGGTCAGTGAAATCAATGATGAAAACTCAAATTACATCACTGATGACATTACTGATGAAATCATTTACAGAACCCCATAAAACCTTTTGTACGCGCACTCACAAACCCATACAACCAGTCACATATCCATTCACAGACCCATACCAGTACTCACTAAACCACTCATTCCTTCATAGAGGCCCTCACGCACCCACTCACTTATGTAGCCACTTACACAACATTCACTCACCTGGACAGCCACTCATGTAGCCACATAGCTACTCACACACTTACTTATTCACCTACACGGTCACTCACACACCAATACAAGCACTCATAAGCACTCACACACTCACTCCGGCACCCACACAACCAATTGCATACCCATTTACACATCCACACAAGAATTCATACAGCCGCTCACTCACCCATACTGCCATTCACACATACAGTGACTCTCCAATGCAGCAACTCACGCAGCAACTCACTTAACCAAACTCTGACTCAAACAGCAACCCACTCACCCATACAGCCACTTGTTCACCAAGCCACTCACACATATAGCCATTCAGACAACCACTCGGTCACCAATTCGGGCACTATACACCCACTTAATCACCCATAGAGCAACTCACACTGCCACTCACTCACCCATACAGCCACTGACACACCCATTCCCTCACCAATACAGCTGTTTACACAGCATCTCACTCACCCACAGCTATTCACACACCCACTTTTGCACACATACAGCTACTTACACACCCATATACACAAGGATACATACAGTCACACAGCCACTCACATAATATATGTTTCAAGTAGTATCACTCAGTAGTAGTGCACTTGGTATGCTAATGTAACTTCCTTAGTAGGTAGGACATATGTTTAACACCCATAAACTCTTAAAAACACAATCACTTGATGTCATCAGTGATGTCATCAGTGACCATGCCATGAGTGAAGTAATAGGTAAGATCATAAGCAGTATATTGTGGGGGGTGTAAGTTATAGTTAGCTCAGGTAACTATAACAGCTGTATTTCTGGTTATGTATGAGTGAAATGTCGGCCTAACTATAACGTCCCTGTATGCTTTGTTTTTTTCAGTGAATATATATATATTTGTTGTGCTTAATCATGAAAATTTACATAAATGAATGAACTGATTTTCCTCTCCCCTCTAAGGCAATTTGCAATTCGTGCATATCCGTTTTTGCATGCTCGATATGTCTCAAGGGTTTCAGACTGTCTCATGCACCCACGCATCTGCGATGGTTTGATGAATTAACCTTCTAATTTTGTCGTTATTTTCTGTTAATTGACTAGGCTAATATGGCCGACACATAATGATTGATTCACTGTAATCTATTTGATTAGTCCTTTGTTGGTTTTGCTCACTTTCCTTCTTGTCCAATGAAGACAGTGATTATTTATATGTGGCATTTGTAATGCACTAACTGACACTGACGAAGGCCAGGGTGCCGGAACGCGTGTGTCAGCTTTCCACGGAGAGTGAAATAAAGATTTATCTTTGGATTACGAGCTCGGAGTGCGCTTCACGTTATCTTGGGAGACGTGTGTTTTGGATATATATATATATATATATATATATATATATATATATATATATATATATATATATATACACATCATCCCGCAACCAGCCGTGCACTAGGAGGTACATTTGCAGAGTGGTAGAGAAAGGGGGTGGGCCTCTGACCAGATCACAGCTCTCCTTGTGTGGGACTTATGGAGGTACTAAGAGGGGTTCTTACCCCCTAAAGATCCTCAGCATCCAACGGGTCTTCATCCCCCAACTAGCAGTGCACTGGGAGGCACATTTGCAGAGTGGTGGAGAAAGTTGGTATGGCCTCAGATGATCTCTCAGCAATCCCACTCTTAGGGACTTACTGGAGGTAACAGGAAGGCTTATTGTTCCCCAATGACCCTCAGCATCCAGTGTGCACCAGGAGGCATGCTTGCAGAGTGGTGGAAGTAGGGGGGCCTCTGGGGACTTCCCGGGTTGGACAATTTTTTGAATCTTTATCTTTTTTTAGAGAAGGGGGTGTGTGGCCCCCCTTCCCAGAGCCAATTTTGGCCCTGGGGACACTATCTCCGAAAGCCAGGCCTTTTTGGAATGAGGAGGAGGCTGCGTGGCCCCCCTGCCTGGGTGATTTTGGTCGTGGGGATGCCATCCCCCAGGGCCTGGCCTTTCTTAATTTTTTTTATTTAGTGAGAGGGGTTGCGAGTCCCCACTCCCTGGACCAATTTCAGCTCCAGGGACCCCATCCCTCGTGCCCAGCCTTTTTTAATTTAAAAAAATACTTTTAGTGCAGGGGATCCAGACGCCCCTTCCTGATTTGAGCCCCAGGGACCCCATCCCAGGGGACTGGCCTTTTTTAATATTTAAAAATACTTTTGGGGAAAGGGGGTCATCCAGCCCCCCTCCCCAAGCCGAATGCAGCTCTGAGAACTCCATTCCCCAGGGCTTACCCTTTTTTAAACAGAGGGCTGATTTCATCCCCGGGGACTCAATCCCCCAGAGCCTGGTCATGTCTTATGTGAGACCTCAGGTCACCCAGTCTCTATTGGGAAAGCGCAATGCTCCTGTGATTCCTGCTGGGTTCTCAACCCCTGTGGGTGCTGGCATTGCTTTTAGATATAAGGAGCTGCTAAACATGCAGCTCGGTCTGTCTAAAAGCAATTATGCTCTGCTTCCAGGAAGCGAGAGCATTTTTAATGCTCTCGCTTGCTGGAAGCTGAGTGTTTGCTGTAATTTGACAGGATTTGTAAAGCTCCCACCAAGCCACAACAAAAAGCTATGTCCCGTGGTTGGCACCCCACTGCTGGCAGTCCACAGGTCCATGTTTGAATCCAGAAGGGGGAAGAGTGGCCCCCTACTTTCTTGGATTTTGCACATTGTTTCTTTTACAGTGGAGATTCTATCATCAGTAAATGTATTTCAGCTACTGAAAAGAAAACTTAAAGACATTTTTTAAATACATTTTATCTCTAAATATTTTGTAAAATATTGTTTTAACTTCTCTTTCTGCGATCAATATAGAAGAAAATACCCTTTTTAAGAAATAAAAAATTATTCGCGACTACCGAAGTCACCAGAATGACGTTGTTAGTCACGAAGAGCACGTGGTTTAAACAAAGTGTAAAAGATATATATAGACTGATTCTACAGTATATTTAACAGTAGGGCTTTATTAGTGTACTGTTCAAACTCATATTCTTCAAGCGAGTTTCCAGTTTAATCACGTCAAACCCTTTTTCCCGTTTCTGAGAATCCATAGGAAGTCATGATGATGTCGGTAGTCGGGAATAGCAACAACTCTGAAACGTATATGTAGAGGTACTGTGAGCAAATTTAGTATATCTGTTTACTATTATAATATTGCAAGTTCAGATTTTCTTTCCATTTTTAAACAAAACTGCTTTAAACTTATATTTTGCATTTTTGCTTCACTGTAGTAACTGCAACTATTTTGGTCACTGCAAATATCAAATGACTGGGAAAGCAAGGAATATGATTGGATAATATACTTTTTAGCAAAATCAATAGGAAGTACATACCCACATCTCCTTCTTGAATCTTCTTGCATCGAACTTCATTCTGAGCAGTGGATTTATTTAGCTGGTTTTTTTTAATCGGGAATGGCAAAACAGCAAGGAGATGAGGGTCAGCAGGACAAACAGCTGGACCAGGATGTGGATGAGGTGGACAGTGAAGATCTGGAAAAACAGGAACTTCCATAATAGAGAGCCAAAGTGTCTTGGGATTTTTTTACAATCTCATCAGGTGAATCAAAAACAATTGCCAAACTTGTGCAATGCACAATTTGCGAGAAGACCCTCTCAATAGGTAAGAACAAGAAATATTCATGTCGGACAATGTCCATGTTATACCATCTAAAAACCTATCAGTAAAAGCCTCTCCAACGTGTGATCAAGCAGAGGAAAGCTGGAGAGCCATCTACTTCAGTGGCAGCAACAACATTCAATTTCAAAACCTCCCTTCTGAGGTGCAGAGTACTTCAACATATATGGCTTCAGAGATTTCAAGATTGGCAATGTACTGCATGGACTGCAATGTTGTCATTAGTGCTGGTGAGCAGTCTCTTACAGCTATTCACAATGCTGCAAGACAACATTCATGCACATTGTTTCCTCTTTTATATGTTTTGCACATTTTCAGGGCAGGTTTTTAAATTCCTGTTGTCTCATTTGCCATTTCTGTTATTATAGAAGCCGATTTTTTTTACAGCTTTCAAAAAGCCTTAATAAAAGGCTCCTGTTGGAACCGGCTTTTACAGTTAAAAAAAAAAAGTATGAATTTATGTTGGAATGAGTGTATGACTGGTGTATGGATAGTTGAATGAAGCACAACTGGTGCATGGATGTTACAATGGTTGCAGCAGTGGTGCCTGAGTTAATCTATGAGTGCATAAGTGGTGCCTGAGTGATTGGATGAGTGCAAATGAATGGGTGATTGCATGTGTGCATGGGTAGTGTGTGACTGAATGGATGAGTGCAAATTGTAGTGCTTGAGTATATTGAAGAGTGACTAGGCAGTGCCTTAGTAAATATATGAGCACATGCATAGTACCTCAGTGAACTGATGAGTGCAAGAGTAGTGCTTGAGTGGTTGGATGTGTCTATGGGTAGTGCCTGGGTAAAAGGATGAGTGCGTGGGTAGTGCTTGAGCAAATAGATGAGTGCATGAGTACTGGCTGAGTGATTCGATATGTGCATTGTTAGTGCCTGGGTAATGGATGAGTGCATGAGTGAGTGGATGAGTGCAAGTGTAGTGCCTGGGTCATTAGACGAGCATTTGGAGAGTGCCTGAGTGAATGGATGAACACATGCATAGTGCTTCAGTAAATGGATGAGTGGGTGGCTGGTGCCTGGGTGATTGAATGTGTGCATGCGTAGTGCCTGGGTGAATGGATGAGTGCATGGATAATGCCAGAGTGAATGAATGAGTGTGTGGGTAGTGCCTGGATTATTCGAAGAGTGTATGGGTAGCGCCTCAGTGAATGGATGAGCGCATGCATACTGCCGGAGTGAATTGATGAGTGCAACGGTAGTCCCTGGGTGATTGTAAGAATGTATGAGTAGTGCCTGGTTAATTGGATGAGTGCATCAGTACAGCCTGGGTGAGTGGATGAGTGCATGGGTAATGCCTCAGTGAATGAATGAGTGCAAGGCTAGTGCCTGGTTGATTGAATGAGTTCATGGAAAGTGCCTAGGTGATTGGAAAAGTGCATAGATAGTGCCTGAGAGAATGGAGGAGTGCATGGGTACTGGTTGAGTGATTGGATGAGTGCATGAGTAGTTCCTCAGTGAATGGATGAGCGTATGCATAGTGCCCCAGTGAATGGATATGTGCAAGGGTAGTGCCTGGGTGATTGGATATTTGCATGGCTAGTGTCTGGGTGAATGGATGATGCAAAGGTAGTGCCTGGGTGATTGGATATGTGTATGGTTAGTACAAGGGTGAATAGATGAGTGCATGGGTAGGGCATGAGTGAATGGATAAGTATATGGATAATGCCTGAGTAAATGAATGAGTGGATGGGTAACGCCTGAGTGATTGGATGAGTGCAAGGTACTGCCTAGGTAATTGCATGAGTGCAGGGTTAGTGTCTGGGTGATTAGGTGAGTGCATGGATGGTACCTGGGTGATTGGATGAGTACATGGTAATGCCGTAGTGAAGGAATGAGTGCAAGGCTAGTACATGGGTGATTGGCTGAGTGCATGAGTAGTGCCTGGATACATGAATAATGCTTGGGTGAATGAATGACTGTATGTTAGTGCCTAGGTGAATGGATGAGTGCATGAGTAGTGGCTGAGTGAATTGAGGAGTGTAAGGGTGCTGTCTGAGTGAATGTATGAGTGCATAAATAAGTCTGGGTGATTGGATGAGTGCATGGAAATTGGCTGGGAGAATAGATGAGTGCATGGGTGAATGGATGAGTTGAAGGGTAGTGCCTGGGTGATGTGCATGGTTCGTACCTGGCTGAATAGAAGAGTGCATAGGCAGTGCACAAGTAAATGGATCAGTGCAATGGTAGTACCTCAGTAAATGAATTAGTGAAAGTATAACACCTCATTGAGTAGATGAGTGCAAGGTAGTGCCTTGGTAATTACATTAGTGCAAGGGTAGACCCTGGGTGATTGGGGGAGTGCATAGATAGTGCCTGGGTCATTGGGTGAATGAATGCATAGTGCCTGCATGATTGAGTGAGTACATAGTTAGTGCATGTGTGATTGGATGAGTGCATGGGTAGTGCCTTAGTGAATGGATGAGTGCAAGGGTAGTGCCTCAGTGAATCAATGAGTGCTTGGATAAGAGCAGGGTGAATAATTCAGTGCATGCATAGTGCCTGGGTGAATGGATGGATGTGTGCATGGGTCATGCCTGAGTGAGTGGATGAGCGCATGCATAGTACCTGACTGATGAGTGCAAGGGTGGTTCCTGAGTGATTGAATGTGTCCATAGGTAGTGTCTGTGTGAATGGATGAGTGTGTGGTTAGCACCTGAGTGAATAGATGAGTGCATGGGTACTGGCTGTGTGATTTGATATGTGCATCGTTAGTGCATGGGTAAATGGGTGAGCACATGAGTGAATGGATGAGTGTAAGTGTAGTGCTTGGGTCATTTTACGAGTGTTTGGATAGTGCCTGAGTGAATGGATGAATGCATGCATAGTGCCTGAGTGGATGGATGAGTGGAAGGGTACTGCCTGGGTGATTGGATGCATGCATGCATAGTGACTGAGTAAATGGATGACCACATGCATACTGCCTGAATGAATGAATTAGTACATGGGTAGTGTCTGGGTGAATGAATGAATGCATGGATAGTGGCTGGGTAAGTAGATGAGTGCAAGGGTAGTGCCTGGGTGAATGGATGAGTAGAAGTATAGTGCCTGGGTGATTCGATATGTGCATGGTTAGTACCTGGGTGAATAGACGAGTGCATGGGCAGCGTGCAAATGAATTGATCAGTGCAACAGTAGTACCTGAGTAAACGAATGAGTGGAAGGTTAACATCTGAGTGATTGGATGAGTGCAAGATAGTGCCTCGGTAATTGTATTAGTGCAAGGGTAATGGCTGGGTGATTGGGTGAGTGCATAGATAGTGCCTGGGTGAATGAATGCATAGTGTCGCCTAAATTGAATGAGTGCATGGGTAGTGCCTGAGTGAATGGATGAGCACAAGCGTAGTGCCTCGGTGAATGCATGAGTGCAATGGTAGGGCCTGTGTGAATGGATGAGTAGAAGGGTAGTGCCTGGGTGAAATTAAGGAGTGCATGGGTAGTGCCTCAGTGAATGGATGAGTGCAAGGGTATTGCCTGAGTGAATGGATAAGTGCATGGATAATAGCTGGGTTACTGGGTTACTTAATTAGTACATGGGTAGCGCCTGGGTGAATGGATTAGTGCATAGGTAGTACCTCAGTGAATGGGCGAGTGCAAAGGGAGTGTCTGGGTAATTAGATTAGTGCATGGATAGTGCATTACGGATTCCGTGAGTGCATAGATAGTGCCTGAGTGAATGGGTACTGCTTGGGTAATTGGAGAAGTGCATGGGAAGTGCCTGGTTGATGTATGAGTGCGTGAGTAGCACATAGGTGGCTAGATGTCTGCAAGAGTAGCACCTGGGTAATTGAATGAGCACAAGGGTAGGCCCTGGGCCATTGAATGAGTGCAACGGTAGTGGGTTGGTGATTGGGTGAGTACATAGATAGGATCTGGGTGATTGGATGAATGCATGGATACTGTCTGCATGATTTGGTGAGTACATTGATAGTGCCTGGGTGATTGTATGAGTGCATGGGCAGTGCCTCAGTAAATGGATGAATGCATACATAGTGTCATGGTATTTGCATAGTGCATGGTTACCACCTGGGTGATTGGATGAGGGCCTGAGTAGTGTCTGGGAGATTAGTTGAATTAGCAGTACCTGACTGATTTGATGACTGCTTAGTTAGTGACTGAATGATTGGACTAGTGCAAATGTTGTGCATGGGAGATTGGATGAGCACATGAGTAGTAACTCAATTACTTCATTACTAAATTAGTGATTTGACAGTCGTAATATATCTCGATCTCCAACCACTGTGAAGAAATAAAAAGAGACAAACATATATTTCAATTTTATTTCGAACATTAGGCAACCAAACAACATACAATATTTTTTTACCAAAACTGTAATTCAACATAGACAAATGTTCTACATTGTTTACAGCTTTCATACTTGTTCACTTTCAACAGTGCTTTGTATGAGGCTCATCATGAAACAGTGTGAAAAAACAATGAATGGATTGTAGAAAAAAACAATGTGCACAGTAGATCATTTTAACTATGTCATACTGTTCACTGCACTCACTACAAGTTTTTTAATACTGGCATGCTGATAGCTTACTACCTTAATGAAAACAACTATATGGTAAAATTGTTTCTGATATTATTATATCTGGTAAAAAATGTCCAACAATTATGAAGCAGTCTTCATTTTTGCATATCCTTTCAAAAACATCATCCCTGTTAGGTCTAAACTGTACTTAGTCCATGTATGAAAAACATAACTCATAGCACAATGCATAAGTTGCTGTAGCAGAAACAAACAGGGACTTTTTTTAGTGGTGAAGAACTTTTCACATGCAACTTAATGGTACTGGTATTATAGTAACATCATTTACTTTTATCTGTAGTAACACAATGTAGTCCTCAAATATTTATAGATTCCTACCCTGCAGTTAAAAAGAGTCCTTCATTTCTAACAGCTTGCTGTAGAAATACCCCCAATAGGCGAATAATGTCTCAGAAACACACAATCCATATATATATCAACACAATACCACATTTTCTTACATTAGAGTCTCCTTAGAACTTCAGTTCTAGAAACAGCAGATATGTGTTTGGTAAGTTTTTGAGTAGTCTTGATTTGAATATCATTTGTATGTCATTGCACTCTGTCCATCCTGTTTGAGATCTTACTTATATTGTGTAGTGTCCAGAGGTTCTATTAACTTCTTCATGAAATATGATTGCTATAGTTGTGAAAGTTCTTTTTGAGATGGAAATTTGTGCAGCTTGAAAGTTTGTAATTTCAGTTCCTCACTTGGTACCATCCTCTCTGCATCATTGTAGCATGACTATGATACATTTTCCATACCTCTGTTTTCACGTGGCCCATGAGGACCTTGCCGTCTTCACTAACTCAGCATGAGCACACTGCAGCCTGTCTGCTGCTTTGCGTGCATTTCTATATGTCTATTTTTTGCAATCATTTCTATAGCTGTTTTCACATGAGAACTCATCGCTGTGTTCACTCTCTGCATGTTCCTGGGATTTTGACTCAACATTATGTGCAAGGTCGTACAACAATGCCTGTTAATATTTTGTTCTGGACAGGCCTTAGTCGTTAGACAAAACATACCAATGCAGCTGTTGTTTGGACAAACGTACTTTGGTTTTATTAGAATACACGAATAGGTAGCACAGACTTGGAGAGGGACTTTTCCAGGGAGAAGAGTGAGACAGCTCCTATGATGTAGATGTACCATCTATAGGCTAAGGTATGGGGTCTGCTGACAAATCCCAGAGATCTTCTGATATATAACAATACTGCTTCTTAGCAAGGGGAGGGAGGTTAGACTCTATTGTCTTTTCATGATGACATCTCACTTCATGATATATGGACTAGCTGCTATGCTGACTGTATTTGTACTATGCATTTTCCTGCTTGTTGTGGCACTTATACTGCATGTTGGTTAAAATAAATATTTTTAACTATTTTGTGTCTCTGTCAGATCTTATTGTGGACAGGAACAACAGTGCGAGCGAAAGGGTGTCTTGTTACTGTGATTCCTGAGGATCTGGGAGTGTTGTGTTCTGGGGTGTCTAATCTTTTGTTTCTATGTGAGTGAGTAGGAGAGCAAGTGAGGCACTATAGCTAGTCGGTACTGGGCTCGTGGGTACTAAGGTGGTAGGATGACCCAGTCCTTATACACCAAGGTCCTATAATCCTGCGCATAGTTCTGTGTTTGGGCAGAATCCCTGCAACATGGTGCTACCAACATTTGGTCTGGTACTTATTGGCGAGACCCCTGAGTTGCACTTGTGCTTGTCCACAATACCCTCTCACCGGTTTCCGGAGACATCCATGGTGGGGGGAGCTCAGCCTCCTATATATGTAATTTTTAGGTTTTTCAAGCTTGATGTTGAAAAGGTTCTTATTTACCCTGTTTTAAACTACCGTTTTCTTTGTTTCTTTATTCCATTTCTACTATGGCACAACCGGTCGCTATTGCAAGACATAACAGTGCGGCAGTAACAGCGTTCTTGACTCAACACGGAATGCCAAATGCAGAGGCTAACATTATTTTTGTTGTAGAAGCAGACCTTGCTTTTCACTTCAAAGTCTTTTATTCGTTGGCTACATTCCCAGCGGTAGATGGGAATGATAATTTATTTCATGAATAGACAAGGGCTGCTGTTCCGGAGGCTTCTCGTCCATATACATTACTTGAAGTTCCGTTGACTGCCTGGGAGAATATCATTTTATTTAATGGCTCCCTTCCTCACCCTGTTACTGCTGTACGAATGGGCCCCTTATCTATTGATGGGGCCACTTGGCCTGTGTTGGCTGGTTTTAAACCACATCCAAACTAGCTTAATCTTACATTCACAGAGCTACGTCAGCTACATACATCATTGATTCACATACACAGAAGTGTCAATCAGTTGATGTTGCGTGCCAGTCATATGGCTCTGGCTGGAGCAGCTCCTCCACCACCAGGACTTGGTGGTGGTCTTGACATTAGTCCCATCATGATTAGCTCATCCATAAAACCGTGATGACTTGCCACTTTGGCTTGCACAAAAATTTGAGCAATTCGAGGCTGTTTTTCCACACACAACACCTGTTGAAAAACAGAATCCTTACAATGAGTTTGCCAAGTGGTCTAATTCCTGCTTTTGATGACTGCACCGCCTGGGGGACGGTGTTTGCTTCAGTGTATACACTTGTCTTTGGCACCCCGTCCATGAGCGCTTTACCAAGCATTCTAAAGAAGGATGAACACAGGGCTGTTCCAGCCCTGGATTTGGGGATGAAGTTAGTAGGAATGTTCCCTATTGTCTCCTATATGATTCTGGCCAATATTAAAGGTGACGCGGTTTGCTTACCAGTACATCAACGCGGTAGCAGAAGTGGATCGGCAGCAACAGTTGCCGATTATCATTGTGGATGTGTATACTTGCACTTGCTTGGGGATTCGGCCATTTGCTCAGTCACAGACTAAACCTCCTCCAACAAGGAGGGATGTCCAGTCTTTCCTGAAAAGACTTGGAACAAGAATCAGCGGCATCAACAACAGCAGCCTGGATCACTTGCAGGTTTGCCTCCACCTGACACTTCTGGACATAGATATGATTTGCGTGACCGCTCTAAAATGAAACACCTCGGAGGGCTCAGGTTCCTGATACTCGTTCTCCTCATTCCTTTTTTAGGAATCGGCGGATCAACAATTCGGCGGAGGAGGGCGTCAGGATCGCAGACAAGGCGAGTCTATGCAAGCAAGACGTGACCCGCAGTGCCAGTTGATGTAAAAGTGAAGCAGGAGGAACCACCTAAATATCGTGCCCCATTTCAGAAGAAAAAAGTTGCCACTTTGACTGCAAAATATGCATCAGATAGTGAGAACCCTGCTCCTCAACAGGAGTTGGGCGGTAACCTTCCCTGACAGTGCAGTGGAGGTTATCATAGTGCAGCAAACACTCCACCAGGATCTGGAGGCGAAAGCAACTGACACTTTTATACAGTAGAGACAGCTGATACTCGAGTTGCCCCTCCTGATAGGCTTTATGAAGTAAGTCTCCAAATTGAAGGAGATATTAAATGCCCAGTAAAAGCACAATTTTGGGAAAACCTCACTTCCTCTTATGATATTTTGTTAGGGGAGATCGATTGGCCTCCCACCTTTATCCTAGCTTCCGCTAGAGTGGAGGATGTTATTCTACCTAGTTTTTCACAATATGTTCCTGATGACCCAAAAATGGCTTATGCATCAAAGTGGGCTTTATCCTTAACCCTGGCACTATATCGCAATCAGGCAGGTTGGGATGAGAGTTCCCCAGTTCATGTGATTCCTTTGCATTCTGCACTGCAGCCCCAACCACAATATCCAATCAAACAGGATGCTATAGCGTCCATAAGCGAAATCTTAACCAATTAGAATATCAGGGTGTGATTGAACCCTGTGTCTCGTCGATGAATAATCCTATTTTTCCAATATTGAAACCGGATAGTTCATATCGTATAGGTTTAGACCACAGACATTTGAACAGTCATGTTCATACCTCTGCAGTTCAGAACACACATAGCTCTGCGTTAGTAAACAACATTGAAAAAAGTACAAAACCACTTTGAATATTTCAAACTGCTTTTCCAGCCACTCTTAGGCTCCTGAGAGCTGCAATTTGACCACATTTATTGCATTGGACAATCAGCGCTGATATGCGAGATTGCCTTTGGGATATAAGAATAGCCCTGGTGTGTTTGCGGGATGTATAGTGTCCCTTTTGCATGAGATTGACCCCGATGCCTTCTCGTACGTCAATGACATATACTTGACGGATGATGAACTGCAGCTGCATCTCTTGCGTGTAGACTTCATTATCACACATTGGTTACAAGTTCTGTTTTGCTAAGTCTCACATCGCCATCTTGGCAGTGCATTTCCTTGGTTACAAACTCAATAATGAAGATAGGGGTTTGGCACCCCACTTTCTGGAGAAATGTGCTCAATTGCAACCTCCATCTACACTTAAAAAATTGCAATTGTTGCAGGGTTTTTTTTAATTTTGGGACAACAGAATTCCTGATTATGCCCAGTGTATCAAACCTCTTTACTCATTTAAACAACCTTCTTTTTCGTGCTCCAGTTGGCTTCCGGAAATACCGCTATTCTTCGGTCTTTGCAGTCTGACCTGCTTACGACCAACTTCTACAAATGTGGTCATAAGGATTGTATGAGGGGCGTTAGGCTTTACTTACTTGACGTTCAATGAGGGGGACACTGTCCCTATTGTTTATAAATTTCATTTGTATACACCTGCGGAGTTGCGTTTTTCTTTGACAGAAAAAATCTTGACCGCTGTGCCAAAGGCTATTGTTAAGGAATGCTCTCTGGCTCAGGGAAAACGTATTTTCATTGTTTCGCAGGTACCTGCTTTAGAAGCAGTCACAAAGGCTAGTGTTCCAAATTCCAAAGCCTTGCATCCTTGTTGAATACAATGGGTTAGTTCTTTGATGTCGGCCGATGTCAACATTATCTTTGATCCTTCTTTGCAAAGACAGGAGTTATTACAATATGCACATGTTCATCCTCCTCCTTCATCATTACTCCCTCTTACCAGTACAAATGCATAATTTACACGGATGGATCCGCACAGTCAGCCATTGGTTCTAAGCATGCTTATTCTGCAGCCTGCGCCATTGTGGCAAGCTCAATTGTTGATGGGGATTTTAAGTCCTCCTTAGTGCACACACAGTCTCATGGTGATTGCACGGCTCAATTGACAGAGCTACGTGCATTGGTTTTAGCTTTTGAATGTGCTGATCCAGATGTTCCTACACTTGTAGTGTGCGATTCATTTTACTGTGTACAATCCTTCAATGACAATTTGTTCTGGACACAAAATGATTTTCGTGATTCTAAAGGTAGCGCAATTGAGCATAAAACGCTTTGGGTCCGAGTGGCCGCTCTGAAGGAACGTTTGCCACTCACACATGTTATCCATACTTTGGTCCATCTACGTGTGGAAGCACATGCTGTTGGTAATTCACTGGCTGATGAGGCAGCCAAATCTGCAGTAGCCAATTGTTCAGTAGCAGCAGTCGCTAGGCCAATGTCTAATATCGATGATGATATTTTGGTGGCTATAGCTGGGATGAAGGAGGGGACGGAGTTCCCCCAAAGATTCCCTTCATGTTAAACCTATCATTGAACTAACAAGCAGGTTCTATTTCTGACTATTCAATCCATTGGTGATCGGCTGATTCCCAGCGAGGACCGCAGACTTTCTTTAATAGAGGCTGCACATGAAGGCGTAGCTTCTGCACATGCCGGAGTGACAGCAACTATTTCCCTTTTACAGCAATGTTTTTGGTGGTGGGGTTTGCACCAACAGGCACATACATGTGTTCTTTCCTGTGAACTTTGGCAACAGATTAAGCCTTCAACTGTTTCATGTCCACCCCACACTCAACTGTACATCTCCAATCAACCATTTGGCTGTATTTATTTTGATAACTGCGGTCCTTTGACATCTGATAATGCTTTTAGGTATATCTTAGTTGCAGTGGATTTGTGCACTAGATTCCTTTGGGTTTGGCTGCAGCATAGTGCTGACGCTCGAACTGTTATGAAAGATTTGCATGTCTTTGTGGGGACATTTGTCTGTGGCACCTTCCACTCTTACCAAGTTCCTGCTTTTGCCTCTAAGGGTTACCGGGATGAGATCAAGTTTCTGAGAGTGCAGGTGCAATTCTCGTCTCCATATTGGCCTGAGGGCAATTCTGTTGTGGAGCGGATGAACCGTGACTTAAAGCAATCTTTAACAGCTAGGGTATTAGGTACTGGCAGGGGATGGTTGACTCATCAATATGGAGTTTAACGTACACTTAACAATCTCCCAAGAAGATCTCTGGGTGGGGGACCACATACAAAATCCTCTCTGCCATTAACATTTTTGTGCCAGACCTTGATGGTCTAGATGTTGTGGCGGCTGCCGCAACCTTTGACATAGATAACCATTGTGTTATGTTACAGGATCTACAACAGGCTCTTGATTCACTAGCAAAAGCCCATTTGCCCTCTTCTACAGATGCAGCGGTGCTGATTCTGGTTTCTAGCTGGCTTCCTAAAGGTGGAGATCTGGTCCGAGAGAAGGCGGAGAACAAAAAAGAATTTGGTCCTTCCTACCGTGCACCGGTCATTGTCCTGATTTTGAAAGGCACCCGTACAGTGATTCTGCCTCCAACACCTGGAGAATCGTTACTTTTCCATCGAATATGTCAAGCTACACCATATGAGCGATACTGAATAGTCTGCCTCCAAGCATTCCATGCCGTGATATTTCACTGAATCCAATGGCTTTTGTTTCGTTGACTAATCCCTAACAAATGGAGGGGGGATGGAGTCTTCAATTGATTTGTTTCCTGTTTTACCTACTACATTGACAACAGTGGATAATGAGTATTCTTCTCCTCCAGTTGATGCTATAATTGACATTCCTGAAAGTACAAGTAATTCCCCTTCAAATGAAGAGCAACCCCTGTTTTTTCAGCTGGGGTCCAGTGGTTACTAAAGAGACCGTAATAGCTTTTCTTCTGATATATCATCGTTGTCCTTATCTGTGGCTGAGCCCCCTACACATGCTAGTCTTTTCATCTCCTGGTTCAAAAAGACGTACCTAGCCCCGCCCTGGACATATGTCTGGATGATGATGACGATGGTGCTCCTCTTCATGTGGATTGGGTTCACGACTCTGTTTTTCTTGTTGCCATTACCATTACCTACCTGAACGATCTGCTGTAAACTTGGTTGACGGAATTCTGGCCCCTCACACCTCATCCCATAAAATGAAATGAGATTAAGCCCTAGTTAAAATGTTAGCATTCCCAATTGTTGATGGCATTGTTTGGGATAAAGTGCCATTCGATATTCATGGTCCAACCGAAACTTTGAACATTCCATAAATTTTCCGCGTTTCATTAGGAGATGTGGTTTTGCCTGGTAAACACTCTGATGACTAGAAAGTTCACGCTGTTCCTTCATTGTTCTCGGATTTGAAATATTATAATGCTTTCGACACTGAAGATTTGCATTTGAATTCTGTAAATTATGCTGATTTAGTCTGTTTCCAACATTATGGCCATCACTTTTTGCACAAAACTAATACTCAAAGGCCATTTTTTAATTATACCTAGTGCGAACATTGCCCAACCCTGTTACCGGGGAGCTCAGAAACCCAACAGGGTAAATTTGTGATTTTCACTGGTTACAATCTTTCTGACCCTGTGTCCTATTTTTATAAATTGAACATACCCACCAAAACCAAATTTATGTTGACCCATACCAAGGTGGTCTACTCATTGTCCTTCATAACTAATTTGTCTGTGAAAGGTTATGAATACTGATAGGACAAGGCCGCTTTAAAATCCATTTGGGGTAACAAAAATTGTCAGGTGCAGGGCACTGAGTCATTGCATTGTGCATGTCTGATACCGTCTCAGCTCATATTTTTGAATAAGACGGTACAACAGACTAATTGTTTTGGTTTAGCCACGGCCAAAAATCTGAATATTCCTCCATTCCATTATTGGCTCGGTATGAAACATGGCAAACACATACCAACTAAACAATTGAACTCTTAGCTGTCATGTTTCAGAATGGCACACTTAACTCTTCCACTTTTGACCCCTTGGGATGGTTATTGTGGCCAACGAGCTCAAATGCATGTCAATTACACTTTTTGAATACCACACAAGGGTTTAACTCAAAGTAGACCTGATGCTCATTTCCCGCATTCCTATACAGTTACCACATATTCAGTGGGTAAATTGTGTCAGCAATGGTTGGAACATTCCACATTGTCATTTGTGAAACAGCACCTTTCTTTCTTGTCGGGTGAAATTGATCTTGCTGATTTTCTTTTAGGTCCAAAGTCCCCGCGAGCAAAACGATTTTTTTATGAAGCCTACAAAGTATTTTGAAGCTATCGCAAATGGAAGCTGTGGTGCGCCTGTGCATAATTGACCAAGGTAATTTAGAAAAAAATACTTGCAGTAGTCGATAACAGCATTAATACACTTTTTTCCTGTATAGATACTTTAGATAATATTGTATCATAAGTCATTGACATTGTTCGAAATGAAGTGTCGGTTTTGTATCATGGTCAAAATCAGTTACGTTCTGTAACACAATTTGCTTGGACCTAACAGACCTTCAAAAGTGGAAAAGTGCCATGGGATTACCTCAATGCTTCCACATGTTTTTGCCATTTAATTTGACTTATAAACGGAGATTAATGTCAATGAAAGATGCAACATACACATTGTTACATATTGAACAATTATAAAATTTACCATTTTCTATGGCAGAGACTGATTCAGCTCTATGGTTAATACATGGGGTTATTTCACTGCCTATCTCACTCTTTCAGTTTACAGCCTGCATGAAACATTATACGGTTGGTAGATTTGAGCTGCTCGGCATTAGCTATATTCATGAATTATGGTTGTTGCCTTTCACCTTTAGATGTCAACGTGTGGATAAGGAAGATTTTCTTTTCACAGAGCCTGCAATGTTTCGGCTCCTAATTTGGCTTATTTTTTAAATGGTACCTCTGTCCTAGCTAATATTCCCATGCTAAATTTGCTTTCTAACGGATGTTATCTCATTTTAAATAACCACGACTGCTGCATCCCGTATATAGTAGTAGTTTCCTAAAGTGTTACATGTTGCAGCAGTGTCCTGTTTCCACCTCTGCATGGGGTTGTAGATAGTTCCCTTTTGTCTTTAATTCCAACTTTGAAAACGGATTTTAATAAGCTAAGAAGACTCAAAGCGCTATTGTTTCAGGAAGTAGTGGCTCACACATCAGCTCGTAAGGCCTTCCAATTGCAGATGGCGAGAACTGAAAGTGAGATTTACTCACTGCTAAACACGAATCTCCCACTCCATTTTGAAGAATTAATTCACCAAATATTTATTGCATCTGGTACGGAGGGCCTAGCCCTCTTTTTTAAATTTGTGGGTTCCCGCCTTGTCCCCTCCTTTCAGACTATTTTTAGAGTCATCCCAGCATTTATCCATTCTATTTTTTCCAGCGCCTTTGGAGGGTTTCCCCTGGTGCTCCTGCTCTTTTGTGGCGTGCTTGTACTTCTATTGCTGCTCCGCAATGGCTGCTCGATCTGCGGAGGTGCGAAACCCAGTCCAGTTGCAGCTGTATCGTGAGCGGATGCACCAAATATTTGGTGTAATGCAAATGAAAGCTCTTGACATTGGCTACTAGCTGACTTTCTATTATACCTACTTCACCTGAGTGCAACTTGCGTTCCACTGTCTCCGGTGCCCTTTTCAATTGGCCCTGGATGTCTGCCCCTCCAATACAACCCACGCACCCCTGGATTATGAACTGTGAATGGGTCCATTAAAGGCCCATGACCAGGGATGTTCCATGGGTAGGCGCTTTTTGTGCAATTCCCTACTTGGACCAATGGCAGACTTGAGTACCTGTGCTTGGGCACAGCGCCTCTTGGATCGGTTTCAGACAACATACTGGAGCTTATGGCATTCCGCTTTTCCCGCAACAATTCTGAATCTGAAGATTTTCTATGAATGGATATGGTTTTGGATACCCATTGGCTATTTTTTTTGTATAAATGTATAAAAAATGTTTTACTTCATGAACATCCTAATGAGGATACCACTGAGACGCTTTGCCCCTGCTTATCTCTGTTTTTTGTTTTTGCACAGTGCTAACGACATGGCCAAGGGGAGAGTGTCACGTGGCCCATAGGGACATTGTCGTCTTTCGTAAGTTAGCATGAGCACACTGCAGCCTGACTGCTGCTTTGCACAAGTTACTATATATCTTTATTTTTGCAACAATTTATATGGCTTTTTCCCTCTCTGCATGTTCTTGGGATTTTGACTGAACATTATGTGCAAGGTTGAACAACAATGCCCTTTGTTATTTTGTTTTGGCCAGGCCTTAGCCATTAGACAAAACATACAGATGCAGCTGTCGTTTGGACACATACACTTTTACAGTAGAATATATATAAATAGGTAGCACACATTTGGAGAGGGACCTTTTTGGGGAGAAGAGCGAGACAGCAGGTATGCGGACTGCTGACAAAGCCCAGAGAACTTCTAATATATTAATACTGCTTCTTAGCACGGGAGGGAGGTTAGGTTCTATTGTCTTTCCATGATGACATCTCCCTTCATGATATATGGACTAGCTGCTATGCCGACAATATTTGTACTATGCATTTTCCTGCTTGTTGTGGCACGTATCCCGCATGTTAGGGCACGTTAGTTAAAATAAATATTTTAAACTATTTGTGTCTCTGTCAGATCTTACTGTGGACAAGTACAAGAGTGCAAGTGAAAGGGTGCGTCTTGTTACCTCGATTCCTGAGAGATCTGGGAGTGTTGTGTTCTGGGGTGTCTAATTATTTGTTTGTCTATGAGTGAGTAGGAGAGCAAGTGAGACACTATAGCTAGTCAGTCCTGGGCTTGTGGGTACTAAGGTGGTAGGATGACCCAGTCCCTATATACCAAGGTCCTATCATCCTATACATACTTCTGTGTTTGTGCAGAATCCCTGCAACACTCTAGAAACAGCGTTGACCTAAGTTCTGATCTGGAGATTGGACAGGTCATATCTTGATGGGCGTTTGTAGTTAAATCTCCAAACGGCACTGCTTCACAATTTGGTAATTTCAAGTAGAGGAATCGTTCTGAATTAATTTCAGTGCTAGACGTAAATTCACAATCTTCACAGGTATGGGTCCAATTGTATGCTAAACCAAATGATTCATTGATATTCACATCTTCTTCATCTAATATTCCTAGCATTACCATTAGAAATTCCTGAGCATCCTGCAGAAGATTTTGAGAGAACACTACTGATCCAGTACAGTCATCGGTGAGTTTTGTTATCCAGTAGCTGAATGTATAATACTTCTTTCACTTCATCACTTCTTAATTCTTCAAATAAACTACACACTTGTCAAGACATTCTTTTATCGACTTTTTCTATAATAGATTTTGTAAAATGAGGCAAATGATATAGTCCATTTAACACTACATTTGCATATCAGTTCACTCCAGATTTATTATCAAAGTGATAGCCCTGTATTTCCTCATTGTGCTCAAGTTTTCTTTTCTTTCCCCTTGTTGATTTTCTTTCTGTTCATCTTTATGTTCAACTGTGATAGACTGTTTGGATATTTTCCACTTTGGACTGAGTATTGCTTTTTGAACCACAGGATATTGGTGTAAATTAGGTGCTTATTGAACTCAACCGATTATACTCAGTAACACAGCTGATGGAGCAAGGTTTTGAGAAAACCTGCTCGGATTAACTCCTCAATAACATCTACTAACAGTGTGCTGTGAAAATAACGTGCAAAAACACGAAAACATGGGGAATTGCTTTTGTGCATGCATGCACTAATGCGTGAACTACTGCAAGAAAACTAGGCCGCGTTTGCCTGCTGTTTGAAGTAAAATATTAATAATGCCGCTTTTGCACATTAATGCTCTTGCTAGGAATACAACGTAGGATAGTGCAATGGTGGGTGGTAAACAGTGAGAAGTATATTTCATGAAATTAATAATGTCTGTGTTTTGTTCATCATAGTGAAGCACGCATGGGCCTACATCTTTGCATGTCAGTCAACGGTTAAAGAAAATAAATAAAAATAAATAAGCTGAAAATCAAGCTCTGAGAGAGAAGAAGAAGGCAAAGGTTGATAACCTTCAAGAAAAATGTATGTTTGCCAAGTAACGGAAGACGACCGTGATATCAATAAAAATTTACAAATGTCTTCCGCAGAAGCAAACAATGGATGTGTAGAGACTTGCAACATGTTACTTGTTGGAGGAAACCTGTATTCATGAGACGTGGTTAACGTAAGGAGAAAAATGTAAAAAAAAAGAACGCTGTGAAAACATGGACATGACTATGGTGGTATGATAGAACACCTCCTAAACTGACCAATGAGAGACTGAGTTTCTGAAAATGTTGCTACAATGGTGGGATGGACATGTAGGTTTTTAGAGTAAAACTGGGTGCCTGGGGGGGGGTGAGAGAGCACACGCCTTGGAAGAAGCTAGAGAGAGGGAGATCGTCGCTGTCCGTTGGTTTGCTGTATCCAGACAGAGGCCTACCTATTTCTTGTTCCTGTCCTACTCTTTGAGCCCTGAACCTTCTCAGGGGACCCCCATCTATTCCCATAGCCACGGTGTAGATTTTTTTGACTGAAACTCTTGGGTTAGTATAGCTAAATGATCTGTACTTTGCATTAATATTTGCAAATATATTTTGTCTCTGAAACTACTGTCTCTGCCTATCCACTCTCTCATTTGCATTTTGTTATTTGATGTTGAGTTTGACACTGTTTGCTTGATTAATGTTCTCCCTCTGTGATTGATGCATTGTTTGCCTTGTAAAACTGTACTTGATGAGCATTTTCCCTTCCCATTATTTTGCGATAAATATGGTTGACCTTGCACTGAGTTTGTGATTTATTTAGTAGTATTGATAGATAGTTAGTATTAATAATTACCATCAACTTCTCAACTTTAGGTCCATCGACCAGAGGAAAGAGAGTTGATATACAGGTTCAGTTATGTATTTAGTGTATTAGAGATGAACCTGTATTTACGAATAACTGATTAAACTCAAACAGCGCAACAGGGATTCATGTGTTGGGTGTAGGAGTATGGGCCAGTGATTGTGTTATTATTGATTATTGATCCCTGATTGGTGCTGGATCAATATTTGGAAGCAGAGGATAGTTTATTATTGATTACTTTGGTAATGATTATCGATTATTGATTAGTTGGTTCCTAAGATGAAAAGTTAGTGTTTTGTTCTATGTTGTCTAGAAGTACGGGTACGGAGTTACCTGAGATCCCGCGATAATTTTTTAGCCTGAAGAGGCAGAAGAATAGTGTGGAAAAGTATCAAACTGGAGAAGTACTTTGTCTGTTGTTTTAATACTGAACGGCGAAAGGCTGTTGGTGTTATATTAGGGACTATTCGTAATAGAGTAGATTTGCTTGAAATAGCGAACGGTCCACTTCAGAAACTCTGGCCTTACATCCCCAAAGGAGTACCAAGACCTCTTTCCATGTGAAAGTCCTCTTCCGAAACTTTGGCTAGTATCCCTAGAGGAGTACCAAGCCCACCTGTAGCTTGTTTGTGTGTAGATTAGCGCTGGTCGTTTTTTTACTAAGAGTGAAAGAATTTCTCTCCGAAAGGAAAATCTATCTCTTTATTTAGAGGAACAGACAAGGTAGCATTTGTTTTGTGTTGTTTTCTAACAAACTTAGTTGTGAAAAAACATAGAAATACATTGCCGTATTATTTTGTAAAGGGAGGGTCAGTAGTAGGTGTAATACTGACGTCAGAAAAAGCTGCTCTAGCATTGGTCAGACAGTTGGTGCTTATAGAGACGTTATTGGTTGGTTGCTGTGAGTCGTGTTAGTATTTGTCGAGGTACTGACTATGTAGTGTGCTCTGATTGGTCGGTTTGTGTGAGTCGCTCTTGTTTTGGACGAGCGTTGGCAAATAGAATAGGCAGAAGTACGAAGAGTTTGTTGTTTGTCTACTGAAATATATTTTTGCGGGAAGGGTCGGAAAAATGAAGATGATTAATAGAATAAAGGGTTTCTTTAAAAAGGACAAACCAATAGTTACTAGAGAGGAAAGTCCTATTCCATCTCCAAGAACTGCTGCTTCTTTTATGATGTTGGAATGTGGTTACCATACGTGTACTTGGTTAGAGAATTAGGGGGCATATGTATCAACATCTCCATTTGCGATTCTCAAATAGCGATTTTTTGAGAATCGCTATTTGAGAATTGCAAAAAGGGATGTATTTAAAAAATCGCACAAATTTAGCGATTTCTTAAAATTCCTTAATTGCGATTAGCAAATTGCGAAATCGCAATTAAGGAATACCTTCCTATTCATTCCTATGGGCCAGGAGGCCCATAGCAATGAATGGGAAGTCCTTCTCAATTTGCGAATCGCTATTTGCTAATCACAAATTGAGAATATTTTCAAAGGCGCAAGGGTGTCATGATGACACCCTGATGCACCCCTGAAATCAGCATGTGTGCACATATGGCGCACATACATGCCCTAAGGGCATGTATGTGCACCACATGGCACTTTGAAATATGCAAAAAAGTGCATATTTCAAAGAAATCGCAATTTACAACCAACTTGAAGTTGGTGGTAATTTGCGATTTCTTAAGGAGAAATCGCACAACTTGGGTGCGTGTTACATTGCATTTAAGAAATCGCAATTTGCGATTTCTAAATGCTTACGCAAACTTAAGAAATCGCTAATTTAGCGATTCCTTAAGATTGCGAGGCTGAAATGCCTCATACATCTCCTTTTGCGATTTTGTATTCGCAAACGCAGTTTTTTTGCGATTCGCAGCGTTTGCGAATACAAAATCGTTTGATACATATGCCCCTAGGTGAGATACACAGAAAACGATGGTGTCTTAGCTTTTCCGAAACATGGTACATTTAATGTAAGGATTCTACAGAATTAGAGAGGACAAATGATCTCTCTAGAACCAAGACCTAGACCTACTCAGTATGAAGCACTTGAGGAATGGGAATATGAGGCGCACGAACGAGAGAAATATAGGGGTGTGAAAAGATACAGAAGTATAATGTCTAGACATCCTTTTGAAAAACTAGATGATAAAATGAAAAGATGGAGGAGAGCTGTGCCAGCGGATGGTCTCTACCCAGTTTTAGTTGTTGAGGAAGCAACTGGAGGCAAATGTAAAGAGAAAAAGAAAAAGGCAGAGACATCAAGATTAAACTTTGACCTGAGTGAATCTGATGATGAGTTGTTAGATGACATTTTGATTAAAACACCTCCACCGTATCAGGAAAACTCGAGTGAAACAGTTTCAAATGCACCATTAATGGGAACCCCACTAATTCCACAGGTTTAACAAGTCCGGGTAGTTACTAGAATAGTACAAGAGAGTGAAATGGACATGTTGAATAAGGCGAGAGAGGAGTTGACTCAGAAAATTAATCTGTTGAATCTGAATGCGGAAGCTTTAACAGACCGTTAACAATTGGTCCCAGTGAAAAGTATCAGGAATAAGGTAATAACTGTAGATGAACAGGCTGGACAAGCTGAAACAAGCACTTAATTAATTGATCTTCCAGTTTGTGAGATTATAACTGAACCCCTAAGGGAGATGCACAATTGGATCTAAGGAGAATAGTGCAGAATGTCACTGCAGTGTCAGGGTGTTCAATGGGACCTTTGCCAGATGAGCTAGGTAACTGGATAAGGGGGATGTAAAAAGCGGAAACCTCAACCACAGAGTATAGATGTGGGTAAACTGAGAGTAGATGTGGAAGAGATGATTATTGGTACAATAAGTCCAGATAGATTATCAAGATGAAGAGTTGTTATTCATGTTCACAAATAGTACTTGAAAAGCAAGAAATCTTCATGAGAAATTGACAGAGGCTGCTAATGAATGCAGAGTAGACATAGAGAAGTCAAGGGTGTTACAGAAAACATATAGACTGGATTTACTGAAAAGGATTTGGAGAGTTTGAATGCGTCTGGCAAAAGATTGCACATAAAAGAATTGATGAGTATTTTGAAAAAGTGGGATGATGTAGAACGGTGGAAAGGTAGATCGGGAAAAAGAAAGAAAAAATGATTGACAATAAAAATGCGTCTTTATTTTCATTAAGAGAAACACTGCAGGCTGAAATGCTGTGTCCAATGTAAAGGGGGGCCGCTCGGCCCTCCCGCCCACATGGCGGTGCGGCGCCCTCCCTTCCCCCAGCCTCTCGGTGGTGGGGGTGCGTCATGGGTCAAAGACGTGCGTGGCGCGCCCCCACCACCGATAGGCTGATGCCTCCCCCGTGACCCGGAAGCAGCTGTACAGCTTCCGGGGCAGGGGGCGGGCCGGCTGGGCCGGCGACCCCTGGGTGGAACATCACCTTAAAAGGCACGGAAAGCGAGCTGGGCGCCCTCTTGCCCCTGGCTCGCTCCCCGCATACCTCGTGTGCCCCACGCTCGGGCGTGTAATTTTCCCCACCCACCAGCCCTAAAAACAAGCTACTAAACAATGCTAGTCGGAGGTACTATGTAAGTTTGACTTAGGCCTTTTTCCCGTTACATGGGTAGGAGGTTGACGTGATTGTAGGGTTGTACATAGGCCCCCCTTTTTTCTCCTTGGTCATAGCTGAACTTAGGCCTTTTTCCCGTTTTGAGCTAGGATTGGTTGTGATCAAATATGGATGTTGTGTGTACTTAGGCCTTTTTTCCCGTTAGAGCTGTGATTATGTTGTCATTAAAAGAGTAATATTGTGTGTACTTAGGCCTTTTTTCCCATTAGTACAGCATGCTTTGTATTACTATGGTCTGGTTTTAGTTTAGTGTAGTTGTCCTTTAGCGAGTTCTTTTTCCCTTTTTTCCCTAGGTTCATCGTCGTATTTATTAGGGTTGGTCAGGCGGTAAGGTCATGATCGGTGAGCAGTAATTTAAGGTTCTAGGGGGGGCGTCACCATCCACGGAGGGGGCGGCCCAGGGGGAGGGGCCACTGGTCCCTCCTAGAACTTCAGGGGCAGGAATATCCGCTAGCTGCTAAAGATGCGGGGGAGGGAGTCACGCTTTCCTTAGGCTGGTAGCCACCCCGCACATACATCATGACGTCAGCAAATGACGCAGAGTGTAAGGGCCCTCCTTGTTGGTTAAATGGAGTTCATGATGCCGACGGGGTAGGCGGTCCCCTGTCGCGCATGCGCACCTGTAAGTAAGGGCGTGGTTAGTAGGACTTGACACCGGTTAGCGACCTTGCCGTCGGGCCAGAAATGTTAGAATGCAAAATTCAGGCAGGATGTTAGATTCGGATAGGAAACACGCTGTATTAGACTTTTGTTAAGGTTAGCCTTTGATATTTGTCTTCAATACTGTATATCTAATGTCATGAATTTTGCGTTTCTTAACATAATTGATGTAATGTTGATATTCATCCATTATTGTTTTGTATAATAAATACGGCCGGGGGGTCCCTTACCCCCCGCCTTCCAAAGACAACTTGCCTATGTCAATCCTTCAAGGTGGTGTGGGAAGCTGGGAGGGGAGGGTAGCCAGTCACGGACCATGTGAGAGAGGTTCCAGGTGGTGGATATGTTCATGTTCCTTGGACAAGACAGGATATATTATCCTTTACTAATGACTTCCCCAGGTTGAGGGAAAAACCAGTTGAGTGGTACTGTTGGACTTGGCCCTTTTTTCAGGGTCATCCCTAAACTTTTTGCATTTCTCCTAGCCTTTTTTCTGACTTGGTGGTTTTAGGACTCTGGGCACTTTAGCACTGCTGTCCAGTGTAAAGTGCGTGTGCCCTCTGTGATAAATGTGGTAAGATTGGTCTACACCTGTTTTGGCCTATTTAATTTACCTGTCAGTCTCTTATAAAGTGGTATCTCATATATCCAGGGCTGGTAAATTAAATGCTACTGGTGGGCTTGCAGCGCTGATTGCGCCACCCACCAAAGTAACCTTTAAAACCTATCCCAGGCCTCTGCCATTGCAGGGCCTGTGCGCGCAGTGTTACTGCTGCGGTGACGTGGCACCTAAAGTGTGTGCCATGTCCGTGTCCCCCTTTTACTACATGTCAGTCACCCCTAAGGTAGGCCCTAGCTAGCCCTATGGGCAGGATGCATTTTAGGTAAAAGATAGGATATATACCTTAAGTGTGTGACATGTCCTGGTAGTGACAAACAGCCGTTTTGGTTTCTCACTACTGTGGGGCTGCCCTCTCATAGGAATGCATTGGGGATTTCCTGATAAGTGTTTCAGTGGTAATTCCTGATATGAGAGGTGCTTAGTGGTCAAGTTTGGTATGCTTGGAATAGTGATAATTAACGCTACGCAATGGTGTGTGCAGATTTATTATTACTATTTTAGAAATGTCTCTTTTAGAAGTTGCCATTTCTGTGTGCTATGTGTCTGCCTGCTTTATGTGAATTGCATGTCTGGCTTGTGAGTGACAGGGGCTGGTGAGGTGTGTGTGGCTCTAGGAGGTGCAGGGTGAGTCAGCGATAGGCTGAAAGGGACATTTGCATTTGGAGTGGTGGAAGGAGAAGTCCCTGGTCCCTGAATAGGATGGTTCCTGCCCTAGTGAATGCTGGCTCTGCCCCCCTGTGGTGTGTCTGATGACGAGCCCCCACCTAACAATAGGGAAGTGGAGCCTGGTAAACAGAGTGCTCCAGAACCAGTTGGGACTGGTTTCCCCCAGCCCTGTGCTTTGTAGACAAAAGGGAAAAATGATATAAATATAGGCGCTGTGACCCCATAGATCGGGTGCTGTTCCTGACTTGCTGGGGGCTTGCTGCTGCTGGGGCCCAGGAGGAAGCGCCATGGGAGCTTACCTCCCTGCTGGAGGGCCCTGTGTGCTGGCCTCCCTGGGCCCAGCTATGCCCCATGGACCCTGGAAGACTCTTGCACCCAGTGAGCGCTGTGCTTTTGATATTCCAGGACCTTCATGACTTTGGCTGCATCTAGCGCCTCGTGAGCACTATATTTTTATTTCCCCAAGAAGGAGGGGAGCGTGGGCTGCGCAGCGCTGAGCTGCCTGTCGTTTTGGAAGGAATCCCAACGTGGGAATCCCCCCCAGTGATGTTGTGGAGCGGGTGCCTACCCCGCTTATTGAAATTTAAAATTGCGGGTGCCCACCCCGCTTTTTGCTTTTACTTGATTGGGGTGCCCACTCCACTGATGCGTTGACTTGTGTGCTTGTTCTGACGGGTGCTCACCCCGCCATTATCTTTAATTGAAGAGGAAGCCCACCCCGCGTTTCACCGCCGTGGCCCGATTGGAAGTGAAAATGACCGAATGGATGCTGACAATTGCATGGCGGCCGGTGAGGAAGTCATGCAATGTGGTGCCCGACATGGTGCGGGACTTCCGGATCAGCGAGGGATGCCCAGCCCTGTGTCCACAGAAGAGCCGGGAGAACCCTGCCTTCGCCCATGCGCCAGAGAAGTCCCTGCTGCAGACCCTGTTCCCGCCTGCAGAGTCCAGCGGGAGGAGATCCTCCCCAGCATAGCCCGGTGCCAAATAGGATGTCCAGAGGAAGGACCGGCGAGAGAGGAAACTTCCGCACAACCACCCGGTGTGTAGGGCTTCATGTTGCGAGTGGGAGTTCCAGAGCGGTACCGCCAGAGAGCCGGCCACTTCAACAATTGGGGCAATTATTTCTTAGAGTCCATGATGGGAGGGGCGTGTCAGGGCACATTGTCGTGCCCACCCTCCGTTGCCCAGTGAGCGCCCCTGTGGCTTTCCCAGCTGCCCCACCTGAGAGAGGCCAGCTGCAACGATAGGGGCAATTTGATCTAGAGAGGCCCAGTGGGGCTGAAAAGGAACAGCTGTGCCAGGGCCCCTTCACTTTGTTTATTCCCAGCTGCGCCGCACCATCACAGGCAGCTGCAACGTTTTGGCATATTTGTTACAGAGTCCCAGTGGTGACCCACCCAGAGGGCACAAGGAGTTCCCATGCCCACAGTGATGATCACGGCTGCACTGCAATTGGCGGCAGCTGCAACGTTTAGGCCATCATTGTTTTGGGGGCATTTTGGATGAGACAGGTGTGAGATACACTCCTCTGCCCCAGCGCAATTGCGCACTTTTGATGTCGCTGCATTGGCAGCCAGAGCTGACATTTGGGACATAGGGCATTTGAGCCCTCTGAGAAGGCCAGTTGGCCAGGGGGACTGCGTTAGGTTGATAGGGCACCAGGCCCTAAATGTGATTTATGTGGTGTACAGGAAATGTGATTTATGCCCACTGTTATTGCCTCAAGGTGGTACCTAATGTATAATGTATTTATGCTTAGGTGGTTAGTGCATACTGTGCTTATGCTGGTGAGGCCTAATGCGTAATGTGTTTATGCTAATGAGGTTTGGGCCTAATGTGGATATGCCTAATGTCATGCTATGATATTTTAGGATGATGTCTAATGTGACTGTGATAATGCTGAGGGCATTATTGTGCCAGTAGTTACTGGTTGTGTTTTATATTTACTTACCTGTTCTGTTGGGTCTGACAGTGGCCCATTGGCCCGGTCCTGGATGTAATTCCCTGTGAATATTGCCTAGTGCCAGTTGGCACAGTGTAAATATGTGATTATGTTTCTAATGTGTTCATGGTAATACAAAGGCTATTTTTGATATAACCTTGTGTGGAGTTTCTTTTGTAGTGTGCCTAGTGTGCTGCTGCTGTGTGTGTGTGTGTTGCGCAAATGCTTTACACATTGCCTCTGAGATAAGCCTGACTGCTCGTGCCAAGCTACCAAGGAGGTGAGCAGGGGTTATCTTCAGCGTGTAACTCCCTTGCCCTGACTAGAGTGGTGGTTTCTGCCTGGCTTTGGCGCAAGCCTTAGCCAACCAGAAATCACATTTCTAACATTGGTCTCAGTGGTGAGGATAGGACTTGTGTTTGCGCAGTTCCACAGCGACAACTGGTTGCACTACAAACTGTGCATTTAGATAATCACATGTTGGGGATTATTTCTACTGATTATTTTTCTCCTCAAGAGTGTCATTTTTAAATGGTGTTTTCTTCTCTTATCTTTTGGTGGCAGAAGAGAGAAAATGACAGGGCGTGAATGCCAGTAGGTGGGGAGGATCCCATAGATAGGGAGTCCCTTGCTGGTACCAGTGCCGGGGGCAGTGACCCATCCCTTTCCCTGTCCCCAGAGGAGTGGGTGGTTAGGAGGGAAGAAAGGGAGCATCAGCTGGCGTTGGAAAGGCTCAAAGTGGAACTAGCGCAGCTGAGGGTGGAGGAGAAAAAGCTAGCTCTGGAGGGTAGGTTATCCCTGAGTGTAGTTTGAGTTGTCTGGATTCACCAGTAAGGGTGGGATCCAGTGGTGGCAGCAATATGGGGTCCAGTGCACGAAGTCCCATTCCCAGTTCCCAGAGTATGGTACCTGGTTCCCAGTTAGAGGGGTACAGGTTGAGATTCAGGGGCAGTAAGAAACTGTCTCACCAGTCTTGGGAGGGATTTGGGGATGAATGTTGTGATGCACTGGACGATTGGGTGATGGTTAGCATGGCAAATGATTTTGAAGGGCTGTTCAATCTGGTTGTCAGAGAGCATGTGTTCAGTAATTGTTTTCCGGTGTTGCACCAATACCTGTTGGAGTGTGAGTTCTCTGATCCCAGGGAGCTTGCACGGGAGGCAGGCCTCTGGCTGTGTGCTAGAGGGTCTGAAGAGGCATTGGAGAGTGATTCCAAAAGTAGTGGCTCGGGTATCTTCCGGTCCTGTGAGGTGGAAGTGGTTCAGCGTAGCCCAGCTAGGTCCCATTGTAGTGGGAGGGGTGTAGGGGCTCAGGTCCGGTCTCAGTAGAGAAGGAGTGAGTGTGGGACTGTGTGTCCCAAGGTGCCCAAAACCCAGTCTCAGGGCCTGGAGGCTTCCCTAAGGGAGCACTAGGTCAGGGGCCTAGGCTGTACTTGTAGGCCATTTAAGGAGTATCTCCTAGTGTCAGGAAAACGTGGAGTGTCTGGAAGCAGAGCTCCAGCAGTTCTGGTGTCTGGCGGTGCCGCTCCAAGGTAGGAGGGTGCAGAACTCTGGACGGGGGTGCAAGGGGAGGGAGCCCTCACATCTGACCCTGGTGCAACCTGAGGGTTTAGACCCTAGGTTTGGAGACTTGGAAACGTTGTGATCGAGGGGGAATCCCTGCCAAAGAGAACAGCTGAATAGACTTAGGAAAAGTGCAGTCATTGCTGTGTGACTGGGTGCTGACCTACAGTTTGCTGTTTCTGTTGAGGAAGAGGAATAAGGGACTTTTCTGTGTGCTGTGTCCCCCCTGCTTGAAGAGGAACTGTGCTCTGTGCTTTGTTTTTCTTATGACAAGAGTCTCCAAGGGTCTGAGTGAGCTGTCCTCCTGTTAGGGAGTTTCAGCTACTTGGAGAGTTGTGTTCTGAAGTTGCCTCTCATAGGAGAAGAGTGCGGAACCCTAGAAGAAGAGGTAGGGGGAGGAGAGCCTCACCCCTGACTTCTGGTCAGCCTGAGGGTGCGGACCCTAGGTTGGAAAATCAATGGCAGTTTGGAACTGCCCTGATGAGAGGAAGAGTGGAGAATGGTTACTATGTGCCAGGGTTACTGCCCCCACTCTGAGGATTGGCAAGGACCAGTGATATCTGGGTGGCCTAGGGCCTGGTCTTGGCCGTGGACAACTAGGGAGTACCAGTGGGATAGCCTAGTTGGTCCTGAGAGCTTTTGACAGACGGAACCACGTGGGTTCAGAGTGGCGTAGAACTGGAGGGTGTCCCTGCAGTTGCGGGGCCGCATCCATGTTCTATCGCCCAAGGCAGGGTAGCCCATCAAGTTAGTGATTGGTCTACCCTGCGTTTTGGCTGGAAGGGGGTTGTGTTGGACTTGGCCCTTTTGCAGGGTCATCCCTAAACTGTTTGCCTTTCTCCTAGCCTTTTTTCTTTCGTGGTGTTGGTGGTTTTAGGACTCTGGGCACTTTAGCACTGCTGTCCAGTGTAAAGCGTGTGTGCTCTGGGTGATAAATGTGGTAAGATTGGTCTACACCTGTTCTGGCCTATTTGAATTACCTGTCAGTCCCTTCAAAAGTGGTATCTCATATACACGGGGCTGGTAAATTAAATGCTACTGGTGGGCGTGCAGCGCTGATTGCGCTACTCACCAAAGTAGCCTTTCAAACTTATCCCAGGCCTCTGCCATTGCAGGGCCTGTGCGCGCAGTGTTACTGCCGCTGTGACATGGCACCTAAAGTGTGTGCCATGTCTGTGACCCGCCTTTTACTACATGTAAGTCACCCCTAAGGTAGTCCCTAGCTAGCCCTATGGGCAGGGTGCATTGTAGGTAAAAGATTGGACATGTACCTTAAGTCTATGACATGTCCTGGTAGTGACAAACAGCCATTTTGGTTTCTCACTACTAAGGGGCTGCCCTCCCATAGGAATGCATTGAGAATTCCCTGATAAGTGTTTCAGTGGTAATTCCTGATATGAGAGGCGCAGCGTGGAATAGTTTGGTATGCTTGGAATAGTGATAATAAATGCTACGCAATGGTGTGCGCAGATTTCTTATATCTATTTTAGAAATGCCACTTTTAGAAGTTGGCATTTCTGTGTGCTATGTGTCTGCCTGCCTGATGTGAATTGCATGTCTGGCTTGTGAGTGACAGGGGCTGGTGAGGTGTGTGTGGCTCCAGGAGGGGCAGGGTGAGTCAGCAATAGTCTTAATGGGACATCTGCATTTGGAGTGGTGGGAGGAGAAGTCCCTGGTCCCTGAATAGAATGGTTCCTGCCCTAGTGAATGCTGGCTCCGCGTGCCTGTGGTGTGTCTGATGACGAGCCCCCACCTAACAATAGGGAAGAGGAGCCTGGTAAATAGAGTGCTCCAGAACCAGTTGGGACTGTTTTCCCCCAGCCCTGTGGTTTGTATACGAAGGGGAAAAGTGATATACATATAGGGGCTGTGACCCCATAGATGGGGTGCTGTTCCTGACTTGCTGGGGGCTTGCTGGTGCTGGGGCCCAGAAGGAACTGCCATGGGGGCTTACCTCCCTGCTGAAGGGCCCTGTGTGCTGGCCTCCCTGGACCCTGGAAAACACTTGCGCCCTGTGAGCGCTTTGCTTTTGATATTCCAGGACCTTCTGGACTTTGGCTGCATCTAGAGCCTCGTGAGCACTATATTTTTATTTCCCCAAGAAGGAGGGGAGCGTGGGCTGTACAGCGCTGAGCTGCCTGTCATTTTGAATGGAATCCCGACATGGGGATCCCCCCAGTGATGCTGTGGAGCGGGTACCCACCACGCTTTTTGCTTTTATTTTTTTGGGGGTCCCCACCCCGCTGATGCCTTGCCTTGGCGGGTGCCCACCCCGCTTGTGTGCTTGTTCTGGCGGGTGCCTACCCCACCTTTATCTTTAATTCAAGCGGGATCCCACCCCGCGTTTCACCACCGCAGCCTGATCCAAAGTGAAACTGACCGGCCGGAGGCGACCAATCGCAGCGTGGCCAGAGAGGAAGTCAGGTAACGTGGTGCCTGATGTGGGGCGGGACTCCCGCATCAGCGAGGGAAGCCCGGCCCCGCGTCCACAGAAGAGCCGAGAGAGCTCTGCCTTCGTCCCGGCGCCAGAGAAGTCCATGCAGAGGACCGTGTTCAGCGGGAGAAGAGCCTCCCCAGCATAGCCCGGTGCCAAAGAGGATGTCCAGAGGAAGGACCGGTGAGAGAGGAGGCTTCCTCACCACCGCCCAGTGAGTAGGGCTTCATGTTGCAAGCATGAGTTCCAGAGCGGTCCCGCCAGAGAACGGGCCGCTCCAACGATGGGGGCAAATATTTCTTAGAGTCCCTGATCGGAGGGGCATGTCAGGGCACATTGTTGGTGCCTGCCCTCCGTGGTCCAGCGAGCGCCCGTGTGGCTTTCCCAGGTGCCCCACCTGAGAGAGGGCAGCTGCAACGATGGGGGCAATTTGATCTAGAGAGGCCCAGTGGGGCTGAAGAGACACAGATGTTCCAGGGACCCTTCACTTTGTTTATTCCCAGCTGTGCAGCACCAGCGCGGGCAGCTGCAATGTTTTGGCATATTTGTCCCAGTGGGGACCCTCCCAGAGGGCACAGGGAGTGCCCATAACCACAGTGATGATCACGGCTGCACGGCAATTAGCGGCAACTGCAACGTGTAGGCCATCATTTCTTTGGGGGCATCTTGGATGAGACAGGAGTGAAATACACTCCTCCGACCCAGCATAATTGCGCACTTTTGATGTGGCTGCATTGGCAGCCAGCCCTGACATTTGGGACATAGGGCATTTGAGCCCTCTGAGAAGGCCAGTTGGCCAGGGGGACTGTGTTAGGTTGATAGGGTGCCAGGCCCTAAATGTGATTTATGTGGTGCGCAGGAAAGGTGATTTATGCCCACTGTTATTGCCTCACGGTGGTACCTAATGTGTAATTTTCTTATGCTTAGTTGGTTAGTGCATACTGTGCTTATGCTGGTGAGGCCTAATGTGTAATGTGTTTATGCTAATGAGGTTTGGGCCTAATGTGGATATGCCTAATGTCATGCTATGATATTTTAGGATGGTGTCTAATGTGACTGTGATAATGCTGAGGTCATTATTGTGCCAGTAGTTACTGGTTGTGTTTTATATTTACTTACCTGTTCTGATGGGTCTGACAGTGGCCCGATTGGCCCGGTCCTGTATATAATCCCCTGTGAATATTGCCTAGTGCCAGTTGGCACAGTGTAAATGTGTGATTATGTTTCTAATGTGTTTATGGTAATACAAAGGCTATTTTTTATATAACCTTGTGTGTAGTTTCTTTTGTAGTGTGCCTAGTGTGTTGCTGCTGTGTGTGTTGCACAAATGCTTTACACATTGCCACTGAGATAAGCTTGACTGCTCCTGCCAAGCTTCCAATGGGGTGAGCAGGGGTTATCTTCAGAGTGTAACTCCCTTGCCTTGACTAGAGTGGTGGTTTCTGCCTGGCTTTGGTGCAAGCCTTAGCCAACCAGAAATCCCATTTCTAACAGGAAGAAACAGGTAGAGAGGTTTGTAAAGGTTTCAAAGGTGTTGTTGAAGGATCTAGATGGTTTGCTCGAGATTATTGTGCCAGCTGATTTATGGACAGAGTGTAAATTTACAGTTGATTGGCCTAAAGAAGAATATCCTAGGGATGCGAGAACAGGAGCACCTTCAGATGAGATGATGAAAAAATATTATCAGATGATCACTTTTCTAAAAGGTAAGATTTATCAAATGGAAACAGATTGGGTTAAAATTGACAGAACGACCCAAGAACCTATAGAGTCAGTACATGCTTACTATGAAAGATTGTTGCAGGTGTTCAAACAGTACAGTGGGTTTGAGAATATTGGAGATAAAGATATGGAACATTTTGTGTGTCATTTTGTGTTTGGATTAAAACTAGAAATTAGTAACATGATTCAGCAACATTTGATTTGTTGGCAGTGACAATATTGAATCAAGACACAAGAATCTAAAAGAGAAAATGATGTGGGCACAGGTGAAGGTGGCAGAACAGCAACAGTTTAAGGCTTCGGGTATTGAATTACAAAGGATAGAGGCCCCACGTTACCCTGGTCCGCTTCTCCCTAAAAAGGAAAGAGAGGGATCCCTACTGAGAGGTGCCATTGGTGCAGCAACAAATCAGTCAGCATTTGAAAATTTAATAATTACAAGGCCCTTGATAATCGCCCCACTGGGAGGGAGTATAGAGGAATTTAACACGACTAAACAGGTGACTAAAGAAAATAAGGCGGGGTCACCGAAACATCACGCCAACTCACAATCCTGACGATCTAAAGGCTCACAAGAAATTCTAACATTTGCTCTTGGAACACTCACGGCCTAGAAAATCTTCTAGGAAACCCTGGTGTCTTGGAATTCTTGCAAGCTTATGACATCATCTTAGCCCAAGAAACTTGGAGCACAACAACCTACCATATTATAGACTTTACTGGTCATCACAAACCAGCAATAAAATCAGCAAAATTTGGTCACCCAAAGGGCGGTTTGTCCTCGTATTTTTCAACCAAACTAGATTGGTCATTAGAAAAACTCCCCATAGGGACGAATTGGGTTTTTGTAACAAAGTTGGAACAGCACAATAATGACGGGACTCTAATATACTAATACTACTTAGGTGCCGATTCCGATCCGTGAAAAATATTCCCCGTACGAATCGTATACGGATTTTTTTACATACGAATCGTACAAGTCCCGTACATACTGGCAAGTACGATTCGTATGTTAAAAAACTCCATACGAATCGCATTGGGAAAATTCCCCGACACGTCCTTGGGTCGGAAAAAGTGTCCGACACGTCCCTGGACAGTTTTATATACGAATCGGTAAACTGAAGTCCGAGTGCGCAAGTACGATCTGTCCCGTCCGTCCGAATGCACAACCGTATGGAAAAAACAGCGTACGGAGCAAACATGCAGACGTCCAAACATGTGCCCGCATACGCGCCGAACACCCCCCAGCCCACCCCCAAAGTACGTGCTGTACCCCCAGCCCCCCCAAGTACGCGCCGTACCCACAGTCCCCCCATGTATGCGCAGTACCCCCACCCCACCCCCGTAGGTATGGAGCGTACCCCCACCCCCGTAGGTATGGAGCATACCCCCACCCCTGTAGGTACGGTGCGGACCCCCAGCGCTGGGGGTCCGCACCGTACCTACGGGGGTGGGGGTACGCTCCTTACCTACAGGGGTGTGGGTACGCTCCGTACCTATGGGGATGTGGGTACGCTCCGTACCTACAGGGGTGTGGGTACGCTCCGTACATACGGGGGTGTGGGTACGCTCCGTACCTATGGGGGTGTGGGTATGTTCCGTACCTATGGGGGTGGGGGTACGGCACATACATGGGGGGCTGTGGGTACGGCGCGGACATGGGGGGTGCTGGGGTACGGCACGGGGGTGGGGGTACGCTCCGTACCTACAGGGGTGTGGGTACGCTCCGTACCTACAGGGGTGTGGGTACGCTCCATACCTATGGGGATGTGGGTACGCTCCGTACCTACGGGGGTGTGGGTACGCTCCGTACCTACGGGGGTGTGGGTACACTCCGTACCTACGGGGGTGTGGGTACACTCCGTACCTACGGGGGTGTGGGTACGCTCCGTACCTACGGGGGTGTGGGTATGCTCCGTACCTATGGGGGCGGGGGTACGGCGCATACATGGGGGGCTGTGGGTACGGCGCAGACATGGGGGGTGCTGGGGTACGGCACGGGGGTGGGGGTATGCTCCGTACCTACAGGGGTGTGGGTACGCTCCGTACCTACGGGGGTGTGGGTACGCTCCGTACCTATGGGGGTGTGGGTACGCTCCGTACCTACGGGGGTGTGGGTACACTCCGTACCTACGGGGGTGTGGGTATGCTCCGTACCTATGGGGGTGTGGGTACGCTCTGTACCTACGGGGGTGTGGGTATGCTCTGTACCTATGGGGGTGGGGGTACAGAGCATACATGGGGGGCTGTGGGTACGTCGTGGACATGGGGGGTGCTGGGGTATGGCACGGACATGGGGGGGGCTGGGGGTACGGCACGGACATGGGGGGGTGCTGGGGTACGGCGCAGACATGGGGGGGTGCTGGGGTACGGCACGGACATGGGGGGGCTGGGGGTACGGTGCAGACGTGTAGGGATGGGGGTACGGTGTGTACCGGGCCCCCTTTTCGCAGTGCATCGTGGCGTACTTAGCTTTTCCGGCACTTTTTGGGTCCCGTAAAAATATTGCCGTGCGAAGTGCTGTGGGTACCAATCGTACTTGCTGGTCCATAAAACGCTGCCTGACCCTGTGCGAATGTCGCGTACGCGGTGTCCCGGATCGGAATTGTGGGTATATTTTAGCCAGTCAGTGTTTTTTACGATTCGTACGGAAATGGTGTTTCTGTACAAATCGTACTTGCGGGTTTGTAAGGTGTTTTTCCCGGGTACGAGTTGGATGGAGAAAACGCTCCGTCCGACGGTTCGTACTCGGGTTTTACAGGATCGGAATCGGCACCAAAATGTCTACATTCACCCAAGTGAGGAGACAAAAGACTAGCATATGAACATGGTGTTTGGAATAATACAATCACTGCAAAGGCTTTATTGTCAGGCACAGTTCATCATTTCAGGTTACTTCAACATTAATTTATGTAATACCCTAGGGAACCTGCACAAAAAGGGAAACAACTTCAGACTACAGTTTGAAACACTAGGATTGATACATCTTAATGGAAACACAAAAGAGGATTCACCAGCAGCAATGACCTTTTTAAGCGGGACCAAAAGTTAAACCATTGACCATACCTTAGTTAGTGAAACTGTAGCGCGACAGACGCAAAAATTCCAAATCGTGACATGCATAGAGAGTGATCACATGCCACAAACAATAAAATTGGAGCAAATTACAGCCAGGCTGACAGCAACTAAAGAGCTACTCTCCACCCCACATGCTTATAATTTTATAAGACTGAAATAGCGAGGAACAGGGATCGAGAAGGTAATGGCTGAAGTATATCTCCAAGCGGGAACGAGGGAAGGAAGTTCAGAGGAAACCAGAACTTTAGAGTCATCTCAAGCCGGGAAGGGCAAGAGATTAAGAGCGTGGGAAAATCTAACGGGAGCCCTAATGGAAAGCTTCACGGATAACAATAGGCAATATCCTTCTATGTATCCCAGGAAGCCCAACAGGACAAGAAGTCACCATCCCTGGTTCAACCATGAACTACGCAAACAGAAAAGCCTAATAGTGTGTGAAATAAGATCAGTCTCAAACCAGTTAAAAATGGGGGAAAAACCTAACAGAAGTGATCTTAAAAAATTAAGAACACAATATAAGAAAAACTGTCGAGCAGCTAAAACCAGACACTGAGTCACAATATGGAATAAACTTCTTCTGGCAAGTAAACAACGGAACGAAAAACATCTCTGGTATCAGATAAATTCACTGACACTCAGGAAAAATAGACATCAAAACGCAGGGATAAATGAGGATACATGGGTAGCTCAGATAATGAGTATGTATAAAGAACCAAAGCTCAAATCAACACCAGTTATTGAAATAGTAAAAAAGGACAGCAGGAGGAGCACAGCGCAAAAAACGCAGACTCCCCCTGGGGTCATTAATCCGAATAATAACCACATCGCCCCACAATGTAAAAACCCCGATAAATTAACGGAAGTAAATCAATTAATAAAAATCATAAAGAAACTAAACTCAGAGGGTGCACCAGGCCCTAACGGAATCCCCAATGCTCTCTTCAAAGGAGAAGCTTCATATTGGGCCCATAATTTTACTCCACTCTTCAACGAGCTGTTCATGAAAATAAGAATTCGAGAATCATCGGGGGGAAGCATCATCCAGCCAAGTTTTTAAAGGGGGAAATTCAACAAAGCCGATAAACCATAGATTAATCGCTTTAATTGACGTTGAAGCTAAGTTATATGCGAGCTGCTTGCTAACCCAATTGAAAAAAGGGTTAGACGATTACAACTGCATCCCAAGGTCGCAAACAGGGTTCCGGGCCAGAGCAGGCACCTTAACAAACCTAACGGCATTAACATTGTTAGCCGAAAAAGCCAAATTTAGGAACACCCGCTTGTTCGCCTTTTTTGTGGACCTCAAGCAAGCTTTTGATAGCATGCCCCATAAACGTCTATGGGATAAACTGGACAGCTGGGGCCCTCCTGCAAAGTTATTAAATGCCATCAGAGATTTATACCCGTGCACATGGAGTCCTGTAAAATTAGGGGATCGTCGGTGGATAACTAAGAAAATATACACCCAAATTGGTCTGAAACAGGGGTGCGTGTTAGCTCCAACTCTTTTCAATCTGTATATATCAGACCTTGAAGAGGCTCTCCTGGAAATCAATAGTCATCCCCCATCGATAGTTAACGAGGAAATCAGGTGCCTTCAGTACGCAGACGATCTAGTGTTACTAAGTCAAAAACCAATTGGCGTACAACGAGGAATGAGTGCCTTAGCCAAATATTTGACAGCACAAGGGCTAGAATTTAATTGATTAAAAACAAAGGTTGTACGGCTAGTGGATGTCAAATACAAGAAATACATATGGCATATAGAGGGAAAAAAGGTTGAGGCAGTCGCCTCCTATAAATATCTAGGATTTAAGGTAGAACAAAAATTAATCTATAAATCACAGCTCACCAGGCTAAAAACTCAAAACCTGATATACGGTTTTAACGTATTAAAAAATAAATTAAGCTGCCCATCATATGGTAACCTATTAACTGTCATGCATGCACAGTTAATGCCAACAGTAACCTATGGCACTGAAATAATGAAAGGATGTGAAATCCCTGCCTTGAATAAAATAAAATACAAACAAAAGTCTATAAAAAAGCTTTCCATATCCAACAAAGCGCATCACCAGCCCATGTGCGGCTAGAGTTTGGCCTGCTAAATCAGGTATTTCAGAATAAAGGCGCCTTTATTAAATTATGTTGGAGGTTGCGTGCTTTTGAAAGCGGTACCATAGACCAACTATGCTGGAAAGAAATAGACAGACAAAAAGAAAAGAAAACGCAAGGATCCTGGGGTAGTTATTTAAACCAGGTGATAGAGGACCTGTCTGCCCAAGACATTTGGAACCTCAGCATAGGGAAGAAGTCCTTCAATAAATTAATCAACTCTACAATAAAACTATTATCTCACTCAACAGATGAGAATACCTTACTTCAAAGACGGCATGCCTGGACGGTGATCAGCTCACATGGGTAAAAGGAAGCCTCAGGAATATTTATCAGCATATTTCTCACTTACCCTAAAACATCAATTTATGAGACTGCGTCTTGGCATGTGGGAAAAAAAGGCCTAATCCCCTTATGGAAGGGAAAATTGAGACTGCAGATTATGCGAATACAAATGTGAATCTTTTCAACATATTTGTTGCGTATGCCTGAAGTTATTAAAAGAACGGAAGTCACTATTAAAAGTACTACTGAACAGTAGGAATATACGAACGTGTAGAGAAGCAGTAATCACCTGGCTCGGCAGGTCCTCAATCCCTATAGTATGCAGGGGGGGGTAAAACTTTAAAATTTGCATTTAAAGGAAAGTGGTTGAAACTCTGTGGGGATCGAAATAGATATTTTAAACTATTGGACATCCATAAAAATTCCGAAAAGCAAAATGCCGTCTTTATATGGGCTGTTACAAAGACAACGACTTTCCAAATCTCTATTTTAAATGAATTTTTAAATATTTGTTGCACAGAAGTAGTTTGTAGATTACCTGTGTAAAAATTCCACTAACGATTTTATCTGTTTATACAAGTATGTAGAAGCACTATTTGAAAATGTCATTTGGTGTAATGGTTTTTGTTTTTAAAGACCGATCACTCAAAAATAAATTGAAATAAAAAATAGAGTAGAGATGAGATGAAAAAGAAATGTCCTTGTCATGCGTGCGGAAAATTTGGACATTGGAAGAACGAGAGTAGATCTTTACTGAAAAATAATTTAAATCCACAGATGCCGAATGAGGTGGTTGTGAACCAACAACAGAAACAACAGCAGAAGGTAGTTACTCCACAGTTACAGGTGCCACAAGCTCCTATGCCAAATAATGTGAATGATCAAGTGCAGAGATACAGTGTGAACACTGGGTTTCATGGAAGTGAACAAATTGGTAAGAATCAAAATGTGCAAATGTTTTCGCAATATTTTTTGCAGTGCTATGAGAGTGATTCAGACTCATCTCAATGATGGTGCCTGAGGGGGGAGGAATAGTGCGTGCTTGGCGCATCTCTAGAGGTAGATCAGACAGGCCCATTTGTTGATGGAAAGGTGGAAGGTAATGATGTTACATTCTTAGGGGACACTGGTGCTACCCGTTCTACTGTGAGAGCAGCAGAAATTCCAAACCTACCTCTCTTGGGAGAAACTATCCAAGTTGTAGGAGTCTGCAATAAGTATATTAAAACTCCGATCACAAAGTCAATAGAAGTTCATATTGGGAGATTCAGAGATTTGTGGTATGTGATACAAGTCCGGTGAACCTTTTAGGGAGAGATTTGCTATGTAAGATGAACTGTACCATCTATTGCACACCAGATGGTATAGCTTTCCAAACACCAGATGAAGCTGTTGCGTTTAAAATGATGTTAGTGAAACAAGGGACAGAAGTGGATGAGTTATTTTCACTTCTCACTGAAGATTTGCCTGCAGAGCTTAGAAATACAGTAAGACCTGATGCATGGGATTTTACGGGAAAAGAGATTGGTCTGATAAAAGGTGTGGACCCTATTCAGGTTGCAGTGAAACCAGGTGCAACATTTTCAAACACACCTCAGTACAAAATGAGTCCTGAAATAACAGCAGGAGTTATTCCTGTGATTGATCAAATGATTGGGCAGGGTATATTAAGAGAATTACCAAGCAGTCCTTGCAATTCGCCTATTATGGGAATTAAAAAGCCCAGTGGAAAAGATAGGAGAGTACAAGATTTACGTAAAATTAATAAGATTGTGGTACCTTGTTGTCCAATAGTGCCAAATCCAGCAGTGATTCTTTATCAAATTCCCTGTGATGCAGAATGGTATACAGTAATCGATCTGTGTCAAGCATTTTTCCCGATTCCCTTATATCTGGATAGTCAATATTTATTTGCATTCTGGTTCGGGGACCGTGTTTTGGCATGGTGCCGAGTTCCTCAAGGGTACACAGAGAGCCCTTCAATTTTTATTCAGATTTGAAAGAAGTGTTTGGAGACTTTGATCATAATGGAAAAATTAGTTGTGGTTCAGTACATTGACGACCTACTGGTGGCATCAAAAACATGAGAGGCATGTGTGACAGATACAATTGCCTTACAGAAACATTTGGCAGAAGGTGGGCACAAAGTATCACAAGCAAAATTACAGTTTTGTTTTCAGGAGGTCCAATATCTGGGACACAAAATAGTGAAGGGAGTCAGGAAGGTGACTCTGGAACGGATCAGTGGGATTCAGCAAATGAGCTCTCCTAAGACTCTGAAAGAAGTTTAAATGTTTTTGGGAATGGTTGGATACTGCAGACAGTGGATCAGAGGCTTTTCACTGATTGCAAAACATCTACTTAGGTTGACACACAAATATGTAACTGATCTGATTGCGTTGGACGATGAAAGCATGAAAGCATTTATTGAGTTACGAGACAGTCTTTGTCGCGCACCAGCATTAGGAATGCCAGATTATACAAAGGATTTTGCGTTGTATTGTTGCAAGAGCGATGGTTGTGCACTTTCAGATCGAACCAAAAAACATGGTATTGCACGACATCCAGTGGCATATTTTTTTGCTACACTGGATTCAGTGGCCACAGCGTTACCAGGCTGTTTGAAGGCAGTGGCTGCTACTTGTGTGAGTCTGGAACAGAATGAAGCGATTGTGATGGGACACCCAGTCAAAGTATATGTGCCACACTCTGTTGAGATTCTATTAACAAGAACTCAAACTCAGAACATGACCTATAGTCGGCTGACTGGTATGAAAGGGTAAACTTGGGTGATGAGAATGTGACTGTGGTAAGGTGCACAACAATAAATCCGGCAACCCTGTTACCTAGTCCATTTTGAGAGGAAGTGAAAGATGAAGCAGATCATGATTGTTTGGATGTAACAGAATTGTGCACGAAACTGAGGCCAGATATTAAGGATATGCCGCTATAGGAAACAGATAGTGTGAAGTTTGTTGATGGATCTTGTTTGAGAAATGAAAAAGGTGTATTGAGCTCTGCCTATGCATTATGCACAGTCACTGCGGTTCGAGAAGCATCCTGTCTAAAAAGGGTAAATTCCGCACAAATTGTTGAACTGATAGCTCTGATTAGAGCATGCAAAACTGGAATAAATCTGAGAGTAACCATATTTACTGACAGTCAATAGGGTTTTGGGGTGGTCCATGATTTTGGGCAGTTATGGATGCAACTGGGATTTCTGACCTCCTCAGGTTCACAATTAGAAATAGAATAGTAAAAATGTGAAAGATTTATTGGATGCTTTGCAATTACCAAAGAAGATTGCAGTGGTCAAAAGTTCTGCACATAAGTCAGGAAATGATTATGTGACAAACGGTAACAGATACCCCAATCAAGTAGCGTGTTTCTGTGCACAAAATACAATTGCAATCAACAGAGGGGTGGAGAAGAAAAATACTGAATGCCACTTGTTGTTTTCCTCTTGGGAAACTTGGGACAAGATTAGACAGTTGCAGGAAGAGGCAGATGATGAGGAAAAAGAAATAAGGAAAATATCAGGCTGCAAAAAGAGAGCGGAGAAAGAGGGTTGGGTGTACACAGATGAAAGACAAGTTATGCCAGATTCTTTACTTTTTCAAATGGCAAGGGTGTACCATTGATTTGCACATGTTGGAAGAGATGCAATGATCAGGCTTTTCAAGCAGTCATGGTACAACCCAAAATTCAGGGTCATTGTAGAGAGTCTATGCCAATGGTGTGTTATATGTCAGCAGCAGAATCCAGGCAGAAAGACAGTTGTTAGTTGGGGATGAATTGGAAAGGCAGCAAGACTGTTTACGAGGCTCCAACTTGTCTTTTTCGAACTACCCCCATGTTATGGACTAAAATATGTGTTAGTCATTGTTTGTTGGTTTTCTCATTGGGTGGAGGCCTATCCAACAAGAAGGAATGACAGTCTAACTGTAGCAAAATAGCTTTTGAGAGAATGAATTCCTAGGTTTGGTTTTCCAGTCACTTTAGAAACTGATAGTGGGTCGCATTTTAACAATGAGATAATTCGGATGATTTGTGCAGCATTACAAATTGAGCAAAAGCTGCATTGTGCCTATCGACCTGAAGCATCTAGAGTAGTCGAGCAAATTAATGGCACTATAAAATATAGACTGGGAAAAGTATGTGCATCTACAACACTGAAATGGCCTGACGCCTTACCCCTGGCATTGATGGGTTTTAGAAGCATTCCTGATAAAAAGACTGGATTGAGCCCTCTTAAAATCCTAATGGAGAGAACAATGAGACAAGTGATTGTACCAGCAAACAAACTGATGAATATTTCTAATGATCTAGTGCTTGATTATTGCAAAGGATTGGCTGATCTGGTGCGTTCTGTGTCTCATCAGGTTGGAGAAATTGTACCCACAACACTGCCGGGTCAAGCACATGATTTGAGTCCAGGAGAGTGGATTCTTGTCAAGAAACATGTGAGGAAGTTGTGCTTAGAACCCAGATGGCATAGACCATACCAGATTATACTGGTAACAACAACAGCAGTGAAGTGTGGTGGCTTGCCAAACTGGATACACGCAAGTCATACAAGAAGAGTCACAAGTCCACTTGAAAGTGAAGGTGAGCAGCAACAGGTGAATGAAACAAAGAAACCAGAAGCTGGAGATTGTGAAGCTAAAGAATCTAGAGTGACGTATTTTGACGAGCATGTCGATGATGAACAACCAAGCACAAGTCAAGTAGAGTGAGCACAAGCTATTGGGTCTCATAAGACTGCTGTTGAGCGAGAAGAAGAGAAAGTTACTGAAAATCAAGAACAAGTACAACAAAGAAAAGGGTAAGTAAAAGAACTTGTGAGCCAGAAAAGAAGGTGAAGAAACAGTTCAAGTTAAGAAAGTGTGACAAGTGGCTGAGAGGTGTGAAAAGACTGAAATATACCCTTGAAAAGGGAAAACCAGATCAAATAAATGAAGTTTCAAGTTTAACTGAACAGGAGAATTAGAGAAAGAATTGGTACGAAAAACTAAAAGAATAAGAATTCCAAGCACAAAATACACAGCTCCAGAATGGACATATGTGATACTGGAAGAAATTAAAAGCACAGATCAAATAAAGAGTGACGTTTGTACCGTTGCTGAGCAAATTGCTGAAAGCAAATTAAAACCGCCTTAAAAAGAAACTGTGAAAGATTAAGGTGCAACAACTACAGTCAAAATAATTTGAAAGTTCCAGACAATTTGAAGAAGACTCTTAAAAAAAAAAAAATAGAGGGGGTAAAGAAGAAACTTTTGAAGTGTAAGATACACTACTTTTGGTGGTTTTTCGTTAATTTTTGGATACTTTTTTTGTAGTTGAATTAGTTTTTCTTGGATTTTTTTGTTCTTTAAATATTTTTATAGTATACAAAATGGAAGAAGCTACAGTGACTGGGCATCGAAAACCTAATTTAAAACGTAGATGTATTAAAGCTTGCTTGTGTAGTGTCTTACTACTAATGTTGATGTGGCTAATATTGACTGTCATCGTACCTGTTCTAGTGGTGACTAATAAGAAAAATAATACTAATCATGTGATGAGTGAGGGAATGGATTCTGTTACTAAAGAAACTCCTAATACTAACATTGATCAGATTGATGATAGCGTTTATCATCATGATAAATCAATTAATGATTTCTCGTTAAATGTCTTTACAAAGTTGCTTTATGAATATGTCGACACAATGGACGTGAGAGAGTATTATGTGTGCATGCAATTACCTTTGTCTGTTTCAGAGGGGGTGACTTACCATCACCTTCCTTTAACATATGGTGTATTGTGAAGCGTACTAACCAGTCTTTTTTACGTGACGGGGAAGTTGCAGTATTATTATTCAAACATGGATTTAGTGTTTTCAGAAATTCCTATTAGAAAAAACATGAATAAGGTGTATAGTAACAGAAATACTGGATTTATGGGAGACTTTTTCCATATTACACAGACGCTGGATACAGTATATGCTCATAGAAATAATCTTACATGTAGTTTGCAGGCTGAAGAAAAAGATTTCATTAACATGGTAGAAGATAGAAGGCAGGATTTTCAAATGAAAGCTGCTGTACAGAAGTCACATGTACCACCATGGGCTTTCAGAGAGGGGAATTATAAAAAGGGCGAGAATTACGCTGCAATGTCTCTGGGTTGGTACCATAAAGGGAAACTTTGCTTACTTAGACTAAAAACTGACATAATAATATTTCATTGGTACTAGTGAATGTGAACATACTTTTCCAGGAGTTTATTATGTGTGCGGTAAGAATGCCTCTTATAGGTTGCCTGCACATTGGTATGGTAGTTGGTATTTTGGTATTGAATTTCCTAAAGTATACCACGTACATAGAAATAATAAAATTCAATGAAATAAAACATGGACTAATACGTAATAAGAAAGTGAGTTTTTCAGAAATAATTGGGGATATTTTTGGTGCACTGATACCTTCAGTTGGAGTCGTTCTGAATTTGCATAAAATTAGAAAATTGTCCACAGTGGTTGATCGTCTATCAACAGATACCGCTGGTGGGTTCTTAATGATTGATACTGAAATGGTTGCAATTAGATCACTGAATTTGCAAAATAGACTTGTCCTAGATATTTTATTGGCAAAAGAGGGCGGAGTTTGTAGCATGTTGAAAATACAACCCTGCTGTACTTATATCCCTGATAAAAGTAAAAATATCAAGGGGTACATTAAGAATATTACAAAATTACACAAAGATCTGACTCAACTGGAGTTTGATGATGTTTGGGTGAGACTTGGTAAGAGTTTTTCCTCTGTAGGTAAATGGTTTTCAACATTTGGAAGTAGCTTATTAGGGAAAATACTAATACCAATTATTTCAATAGCTGTAGTGCCATTATCGTTAATAATGGCATATAAATGTTGCAAGTGTAGAAGTGGATGGAAAGAGATGACAGAGTCAGACAACAAACGTAGAGCTAGAAAGAGAGATGAGCAAGAATGAGAAGATATGAAAGGAAATTGGTATGAAATATTGAAAGACTTAGATGAAAGAATCATGAAACATGAAAGAAGTTCAGTCCTTTAGATAAAAAGAAAGGTGGCAATTAGTATGATGGTTATTTTTGTGATAACTCAAAAATGCCATCAAAGGGGGGAATTGATGGAGCACGATTTTGAGAAAATGAAACCTACTTGGATGACCTCCTCAATAACATCTACTAACAGCGTGCTGTGAAAATAATGTGCAAAAACACAAAAACTTGGGTAAATGCTTTTGCGCATGCCTGCACTAATGCATGAACTAGTGCAAGAAAACTAGGCAGTGTTTGCGTTCTGCTTGAAGTAAAATAATAATAATGCCGCTTTTGCACTTTAATGCTCTTGCTAGGAATACAACGTGGGACAGTGCAATGGTGGGTGATAAACAGCGAGAATTATATTTCATGAAATTAATAATGTATGTGTTTTGTTCATCGTAGTGAAGCACGCATGGGCCTACATCTTTGCATGTCAGTCGAAGGTTAAAGAAAATAAATATGAATAAATAAGCTGAAAATCGAGCTTTGAGAGAGGATGAAGAAGGCAAAGGCTGATAACCTTCAAGACGAATTGTATGCCTGCCAAGTAACGGCCGTGATATCAATAAAAATGTACAAACTTCTTCCGCAGAAGCGGCAGAGGCGAACAATGGGTGTGTAGAGACTTGCATCATGTTACTTGTTGGAGGAAACGTGTATTCATGAGATGTGGTTAAAGTAATGAGAAATAAAAACAAAGAACGCTGTGAAAACATAGACGTGACTTTGGTGGTATGATAGAACACACCCTAAACTGAGCAATGAGAGACTGAGTTTCTGAAAATGTTGCTACAATGGTTGGATGGACATGTAGGTTTTTAGAGTATAACTGGGGTGCCTGGGGGGTGTGAGGGAGCGCGCACCTTGGGAGAAGCTAGTGAGAGGGAGATCGTCGCTGTCTGTCGGTTTGCTGTATCCAGACAGAGGCCTTCCTATTTCTTGTTGCTTTCCTACTCTTTGTTCCCTGAACCTATTCAGGGGACCCCCATCTATTGGGTGTAGATGTTTCTACTGAAATTCTTGGGTTAGTATAACTAAATGATCTGTACTTTGCATAAATATTTGCAAATGTATTTTGTCTCTGAAACTACTGTCTCTCCACCTATCCACTCTTTCATTTGCATTTTGCTCTTTGATGTTGAGTTTTACACTGTTTGCCTTGATTAATGTTCTCTCTCTGTGATTAATGCATTGTTTGCCTTGTAAAACTGTACATGATGATCATTTTACCTTCACATTATTTTACAATAAATATTGTTAACCTTACTCGGAGTTTTTGATTTATTTAGTAGTATAGATAGATAGTTAGTATTAATTATTACCATCAACTTCTCAACTTTAGGTCCATCGACCAGAGGAAAGAGAGTTGATATACAGGTTCAGTTATGTATTTAGCATTTTAGAGATGAACCTGTATTTATGAATAACTGATCAAACTCAAACAGCTCAACAGGGATTCATGTGTTTGTTGTATGAGTATGGGCCAGTGATTGAGTTATTATTGATCATTGATCCCTGATTGGCGCTGGATCACAGCTCACATCAGCACTTACTTTCTTCTCATAAAAATCAATCAGAAATAAACCAGACAATTTTCTAATTCGCGACAAAGCAACTTATGACATTCCTTCTTTGAATACACTACTATCAATATTAACAAGACCTGTGTATACACAGTTAAACCTTGCAATTTATGAATAGTTACCGCATACGCTAAAGACAGTGGTAACTGCTTTCGCTTGACATACAAGTCTTTCACAAGTTGGAAACGCACAACACATCTACCAATCTGGTTAACTTCAGCAATATCATCATATTGCATAGCTAAGTATTCCACATCATTTCTGTTTGGATAATTAACAAACTTCTTAACTTTACCCATTGCACCATTCACTAGCCCTTCTTCAACATTTAAATTATGATCACACAACAATTTTTACAAATACGTAACTGTTTTTCTAATCCTACAGTTTTTGACACATAGTTTTCTAAACTAATCAATTTAGATTGCAGTGTTTCTGTTAGTAGCACTGTAACTCCTTGATGTTCCATTTTATCATTTGCTCCATTTTCGACAATCTCTTATTTTTTAAGTTGCAATAATTGTTCATTGAATTTACTGCAATTCTCCAGAGTTGGCATCAAACAAACAATAGACATCTCATCCTTAACAAAATTGTAGATTACTTCAGCAGCTGGAACATTACTTGGAAACAAAATGTTGATGAGACCGGTTTGTAATACTGTATCCCCCTCTTTTTTGGAGACTCCCACTCATATACCCTTTAGTATATCTGCAAAATGCATATCTGATGCATGGTGCATATTTTGGATTAACTCTTTGTATTGCAAGTTTTCCCACCTGTTTACATTTCCAATACTTCCTAATTAATTCCTTGTTTCATAATTTGATCTAGGCACCCTACATGATGCTCGTTGTGGCTCCCTCGTTTTTATGCTGCTAATATCTTAATTCATTCACTGTTTGTTGCTGAAATTCTGTGTTTGGGCTCACTTTTGTTACGCGATTATCGTGGCCAGGCTGAGCACTGATTGGTGTTTCTTGTCCAATCAGGAGCTCGACCGAGATGAGCCAGTTGTGCCCCCAGCCATTTAATGCCTTCCATGGCGTGGACGCACTGCCGGCGTGCCAAAGGCGTGCCAAAGACAAGCCAGCTCCCCGCATGTGCGCGCCCGCGCCTGGACAAGCCCGGACATGCAAAAGGTTCGGTCTGCGCTAAACAGGCATACTCTCGGCATGACCTAGTGGCTATCAGCACGGACGTACGTCCATGTGCATATCAGTTCTGTGTTTCTTTGGAAGGCCCTTTTTGCTGTATGCATTGCAGTTTCAGCTCGTTGGCAGCCGCAACTTCTATACCTTTTTCCCCGCCCACTGTTAAGCATCTTAGCTTGAACTGCAGTTCCCTGACCTTATGCAGGATGAGGCCCTGGATATCCTCTTCCTCCCAGAGACATGGCTCACTGCCAGTAAGGAGGCTGAACGTGGTCTAGCCCTTCCCCAGGGTTATAATATTGAGATATTCAATAGAGGGGTCCGGCTGGTGGCATTGCAATTATCTTTAAAACTGGCTACACTTGCGTCTTGATTAAAGAGGCCCTAGTGAGTTGCGAATGTGCACATTTAAAAATCTCCCTCAACATCAATTTTACACTGTCTAGGATCCTGATCTACTGTCCCCCAGGGCCCTCCAAAGACTTCAGGGAGGCCCTTATCGCTGTATCTGGCATATTAGCCATCAGATAGGCTAATTTCAGCATCATTGGTGACCTCAACCTGCATTTAAAAGCGAGTCAAGACAGTGAGATTGACAATTTCTTAGCAGATCTTGCTGCCTTGCAACTCATGCAGCGCGTCCCTAGTTGTACACATTCAGCTGGGCATTTGTTGGACCCTATTTTTTCCAATCTACCTGCTCTTAGAGTCAATACACCCTTTCCTACGAGCTGGTCCAACCACTATCTGGTAATAATGGATTACAGGGAACAGGGCCTCTCCAGGATGTTACTTGTAAATCTGTCCTAAAGTGCCCCTGGCGTAAACCTGATGGCGACAACTTCCGTGCTCTTCTGCGCAGCCAAATAACCAACCTTCCAGACAACCCTGAGAGGGCTAAAAGCATCTTGTAAAAATTGGCTTATGCTTTCCCTTGATGCCCTCATTTCCACCAGGTGGTCTCAGAGTCACAGAACCCAGTCGAGCCCGTGGTACAATGACAACCTGGCCTTGGCCTGGAAAAATTGTAAAACCCTGGAACAGGCATGGAGACGGCACTATGATCCAGCTCGGAAATTACAATATCAAGCAGCCATTAAGAATTATCATAAGTCCATCCAGAAGGAAAGAGGTGCCTATTTTGCAGATAAAATTACAAACAACAGTAACCCTGCTAAATGTACCTTTGCCTTGCTTAAAGATGTCAAATCCTCAGGGCAATCTAAGGCATCTCCTCTTTCCTCTAATCAGCAATACGAGGTCCTCGCAGCTTTTTTCATTAAGAAGGTAAAGGACATTTACAGAACTTTCCCGGACACTGCAATCATAACAGGCCCCTCTCTCCTGCCCAGCGGCGCTCCCACACTCTCTGCTTTTCTGGCACTCTCCCAAGAAGTGATGCGCACCATCTGCAATAAACTCAAATCAGAATCCCCAGCAGACCCTCTTCAACCGGATCCATTTCAGACATTTCTACCTCAGCTTCTCTCTCCTTTCTTTGATCTCAATAATCTGGCTATGTCCTCTGTGGTAGCTCCATAGGTCGGGAAAAATACCAAGGTGGTTCCTTAACTCAAAAATCCTACGCTGGATGTTTCTAAGCCAGAGAATTTACATCTTATCTCTCTTCTCCTTCTGGTATCTAATATTACTGAAGCCTACATTAATTCCATTCTTACCACATTCATCGAAGATAACAACTTGCTGGACCCCTCCAAATGGATTTTGCCCTCGTCACAGCACTGAAACTGCCCTTCTGGCTGTGATGGAACATCTGAGGAGCTCACTAGATGTAGGACGTACTTCAGCTCTGATCATTCTGGACCTAAGCGCTGCATTTGATACAGTGTCCCTTAAGTACCTAATACAGCACTTGGAGGATATCATTATTGATGGCCTGGCCCTGAGCTGGTTCACCTCCTTTTTATCTGAGAGATCCTTCCAAGTGTCTGTCCCCCCTTATACTCTCAGGTGCATGCCGTGTATCAAGGGGTTCCTCAGGCCCTGCCCTGAGACCTACTCTATTTAACATCTACATTCAACCCCTGGCAGCAGTAGCGAGGAACAGAGGACTAACTGTGGTATCTTATGCAGATGACACACAGCTGGTGGTTGTATTATCTGACAACTCTGCACAGGATGTGCTCAAATTCAAAGATGATTTAACAGCTATCGCAGATTGGATGACCTCTAACTGTCTTCAACTGAATGCCACTAAATCTGAGATCTTGCTGGTAGGTAAAGATACTGATCTGTGGAGTGAGCATTGGTGGCCATCCACTCTGAGCCTTCTGCCTGCCCGGTAGCAGACAGTTAAAAATCTTGGCGTATGAGTTGACAATGCTTTGAGTTTTCAGGCTCAAACAAAAGCTGTAGCTGGTGTCTGCTTTGGGCTGCTACGTGGTCTCAAACCCCTGCTGGGTTTCTTTGACCCCACAATCCATCAGGTGATCATTCAGGCCACTGTATTATCCTGGCTGGGTTATGCTAACTCCCTGTAACTAGAGGCAAATGGAACAGAGATTCATCTCCTACAGAGGGCACAAAATGCTGCTGTCCAGATCCTCCTCGGTCTGCCAAGAACCTGCTCTACCTCCAATTTCATCTGCAGACTACATTGGCTTCCGGTGAAGAAATGTATTCAGTGCAAAGCTCTCTGTATTTCCTATAGAATCATGAATCGCCAATCTCCTGACATTCTGGCTAATCTTCTTACGCCCTATATACCCACCCGACAGTTGCATTCTATCAGTGAGCACCTGGCAGTCGTTGCCCAGGACAAGAGAGCACGGACAGCAGGGCGCTCCTTCCGGAGAAATCCATGTTCTACTTTACCTTTTTCCTCTTCAAAAATGTCGTTCTGATCTGCATTGAATTGCTGTGGTAGTAGTTCTAGATCTACAGTTTCATGTCTTACTTGCTGCACTGCATTCTCTACCTCGTTCATAACTATTGCAGCTTTATTTTCAATGATGGCTGTCCAGAGGATCTTGACATCCAGATGCTGAACTTTGACTGCTCTGCGAATTCTCTCTTTCTGTCTCAGCAGCAATTGTTTCTTCTCGTTTAATCTCATCTCTCAATATTTGAAGATACACTGTAAACACAGAGCACTCAATCCTGTCTTTCACAGTGTTGATAAGGTCTTCTTAACAGCCAAATTCTCTGAGTAACTCACTTTCGGGTCCCCATGGCTTAAACAACTGTAACAAGACTAAATAAAAAAACAATCCTTTGTCTAGAGTTTGGCAATTTAGCTTTTGATGGTTGTTTAAATTTCCTTTGTTATGTCTCACTAACCATCCTTTACATCAGCCACAGCAAATTTCCCTTCATCTATGTTTTCACTGACATGACTTCTGAAAGTATAATGTTGAAGTATTTCATAAAGATACATCCTTTCCAGATGATGACTTTTTCTTGGATAGTATGTATCCAGCATGTTACTCTTTAGAATATCTGTACAGTGTGTCGCAAATACTGAAATATATTGAATTTCAGGAAAGCAGTCTTAGCTAGCACTAAACTCACCCATAGAACTCCTCTAGATTTAGAAAACAAACTAGCTGAGCTTAACCGGTCTACATATTCATAGGAGCCTATCTCTATGTCTATGTGAGAAAGCAAGTTAAACTGTACAATTTCTTCATAAGACCCTTTTCTTCTGAAATCTCCTCCCACATCTCTTTCATCTCAGTTTTCTCTGACTTTGTTACATAAGATGTAACATACCGAGCAATAGCAATTTAGTTGTCTGCAACAAACTGCACATCCATGTTTGCAGTCCATATGTTCAGAATCACAGGGTTGTAGTCATTAATGTACTTGGAGGCCTCTGTTCTTCTCGGTGATTTCCATGTACGTTTATGTCTGACTGCAGAGAAAAAGCTGTTGATTCTTCCTTGTGAAATGACAGGTCAAGGGTATCCAAGACGACATCGTGAATAAAATTTCCCTTTTGCTCTGTATTTTCGCTGACAGTATTTTCCTCATCTATGATTTTGGAATCGTAGAACTTGTTGTCTTAAAATGTTGTCACTACTCTCCTTTGGGATGGAGCAAGTTACATACTGCTCAACAAAAAACAACGCAGATTCACCACTGTCAGTTCCAAACTTTGGGGCATCTTTTACCCACAACAGCATGTGAGTATGGGGGAGGATGTATGTCGTTACACAGCACACTTTTACAACGCATGCACTTACAACGCATTTTTTACAATGCAACATCCACTACAACGCATTCCATTACATAGCATGACACTACAACGCATTTTTAAAAACTACCTTTACAACGCATTCCATTACATCGCATACTACTTTTACAACGCATACCATCACAACGCATAATATTAAATTGCATTTAAGGTAAGTATTGGATAGTATAGGGGTAAAAATTACTATTCTAACTCCAGGGGGTGCAACAGTAGGGTAAGTGTTGGATTGCGTTGTAGTGGTATGCGTTGTAAAGGTAGTATGCGATGTAATGGAATGCGTTGTAAAGGTAGTTTTTAAACATGCGTTGTAGTGTCATGCGATGTAATGGAATGCGTTGTAGTGGATGTTGCGTTGTAAAAATTTTGTTGTAAGTGTAGTGCGTTGTAATAGTTGCGTTGTAAAGGTTGTTCACCATGGGGGGGGACCTCTGGCATGGTACTCTTTATGCCAAAAGAATTCAATCACTTCACTAAGAGGAGCTTTTGTTTTGTTCAAGTTGAAAGCCCTCATTGCTTGTAATTTGTGATTAAAATATCTGCAAACATTTGCAGGGTCTAGTGAGCATAATTCTCCTGGCATCTTCAGATGAATGTCTTTTATATTTGAATTTGTTTCCTGCAAGAATTCTAGCAGATCATCCCAAGCATATCCAGCACAACTCAGCGTCAGGAACCAAGTAGGTGCTCCAAGGTTCCTCAACATGCACTTGAGTTCACCATGGTGCCGATACCAATATTCATTAGTCCCACGCTGACATGCCATTAAGTTTAATAAATTGTATTCCAAATGCTCATCTTTTCCCTGAACTTTTTCCAATAGTTCTCTTGCTGATGTATCATGCAAATTAACTCCTGTTTTTAGAATATAGTTCACAGCCGATTAGAAGCTAGACAAGTCATTCTCAAATAATATGTGAAATATGTATCGAATACACTGAAAAAATCTAGGGTCTTCTGAATAAAGTGTACTACATCTATACTCAGCTGCAAGTATTTCCACTGTCCGCTCATCATACCTGACATCCTACTCCACCAGGGAAAAGATAGGGGAAACACAGAGCTTCGAAACATTTTTCCTACACACTTAATGGAGCTCCTTTTGCATCCTTCATTTGAAACAGCGCAATGGCATCACCAAAAACCTCTTTGGAATGCAAAGGGTGGATGCTATAATGTTCATAAATTCCTTCTGTCCTGGACTGATCCACCTTCTCAATCTGACCTGTTGATGGAAATGTCTGATCCTCCATATGAGTGATATCTTACATGCTTTCCACATTTCTAGGGTAAACATTGTTTTATACGAGATATAAAGTTGCTTTTTTAACTTTGGTAACATCTAATAACTCCTGCCATATCTTCTTTTTCTTGGTAGGCACACCATTTACAAGAAATACTGGTCTTTGCTCTATATCTCGATCTACCCCTACTGTTTCAATGTTTTACTTGACATCTAATGGCAAAGACACTACTCTCTGTCAAATCAAATATCTTTATTCGGCTGACACCCAGCCATAAAAGAGTACATTAAAAAAATGATCATAAAACAATTAAAATATGATACAAACAATATAAAATAAACTTCATGACAATAGAAATGTATATTCAGGAACATAACAGTGATAAGTAACTCAATGTTTTGCCAAATAGCAGCATAACATACAGACGACGTATAATGAACTTTATGGTAACCCCCAATACACTACTCTACCGTTTAGACCTTTTTGCAGTTCTTTGGGGGATAACTTGCCTCTCTTTGACTCCATACATACTATAGCCTGAAATGGATGTATAGTTTGGATAAGAATGGACTCATAAATATTTAAACCTTGAAATGCTTCTGGAATGGGAACCAGTTCTAGCTTGTTATGCATAGCTCTAGCAGGCATTTGATTATCCTCTAATTTATTGTAGCAGTACTTACCTATAACTTATCATGTGGACAACTGAATTCTTTCGTCTACAAACAAGTACAGTGCAAACGTTTGCCAGTTATCATTATTCTCTATTTAAATTATTAAATATAAGTCAACAGTCCACGTTTGAGTCTTGTAGTGAGTGCGTCAACAGCATAAACAAACATAATCTGGTTTTTCAGCACTGACTGTCTTACATTTTGTAATCTCTTTTTCAAAACTATCAACTGTAGTACCTGTGTCCTGTTCTATTACTCCTCCTGTTATCAACTCTTCAATTTTCCTATAGTCCTGTTCTGGACCAAAGAAACAAACTGCACATCATCCCAAACCTTTCCCATCTCTGCCATAGTACCATGCAAAAGTGCCCATTTGATTTCTCCTACACATAAAGTAGGAGTTTTCACATAATACAGCCTCCTAACCAAAGTTCGAATTGTTAAGTGGTGTACAGCTAACATCCTAAAATGATGATAAACAAGCTAGTGAGTGTCCCAGCATTATTGAATGCTTTCTCCGCTTGCAAGGATTCAAACATTGTAAAGTACTTATTTTGTGTTTTAAACTTCTCCTTGGGAATATACTTAGGAATTTCCTCAATATATCAATGGATTGCTGTCTAACACTACACATACTACTACAATTCAATTTCTATATAGGGGCCTAACTACGCCTCCCTTGTATCTCTCCTGCAATAACTTCTTCTACATTTCTAGGTACGATCACCTCTTTTCCTACAGGATTGCCATTCTTCATTTCATAGCATTGTCCACTTTCTTCATTAACATAAACTAATCTGTTATCCTGGATATAGCTTTCTTCATTAAAAAAAGACTCTGTACTAGAAGTATGAATCCATTCTCCACTAAAAATTGCACAAAAGTTACTTCTAGTCACTAATCTTTTCTTCTGGTTTTGTTCTTCATGCACAACACTATTTTGTCAAGAGTCTTCATTCTATTTAGAATCAACATGAAAAGCTTCCTCTTCAAAGCAAAGGCCTTATCAACTACTCTCTCAACTCGTTGTCTCTGTTTTAGTGCCTCTTTCCTTCTTTTATACTTCTTCATAGTTCTCTATAGATGTATAACCACTGTACTATGAAACATTCTGGAACTGATTTCCTTAAACTGCTTCTATCTCTTGGTTAAGGTGTGTCCATGTCTTTTACAATCTTTTCTTTTCTTACAATGTACAGTTTGCACACTCTTATTGTTTCTCATAGTCATAATTACATTTTCTTTATTTTGTATTTTTTGTAACTAAGTGCATATACTTTTAAGAAATGACTTCGTCCCCCTACCAGTAGCTATTTTTCCTTTCACCACTTTTTCTGAATTTTGCCCCTTTTGTAACCTATTTCTGCAAACATACTATAGTTGCTTCTGTTGCTTTTGTGTCTGAGCTTTTGTAAGCAGTATAACTGTGTGTAGTTATGTAGATATTGTTCTGTAAAAAAAAGAAATATATTTTTATGTTTACCCTAGCCAATCTACCAACTACTTTACTACAACTCACACATAATACAAAAACAGTTTTCCTGTTATGTTGCAGTTTCAAATCTACAGATGAACCTAGAAATATTAGTACCTACACTTACTTCAATATAACAAACACAGGGCATAACACAAAACTTTATTTATTAGTTACCTTTTAACATTTTAGCACCCTCTTGAACAACACAGCTACAGGATATCCCAGTTCTCACTTATACATGGTGTAAGAACAGTTTATCCCTTCTGTAGTAAATTTAAAACGAACATCAATGCAAGAAGGCATATTTACAAGCGTAATGCACTTTATTAAGAGTCATTTTTTTTGACACACCGACACCATAATATGGTGCTCTATAATTACAAAGCTACATAAAGCCACTTTGCATAGCTTTTCATGACCTTATAAATACACGTGCTTTTCAGGCAGCACTTTCTGTGAAAGAAGCATGACATGGGTGTTGCTGTGGGTGGTGCTCCCCAGGGGAGGTGTAGGAGATGCAACAAGGAGAAATACTTTTCTTTCTCCTACTTTTTTCCTGTTTCTATGTGTGCTGCATTCTACAGCATGCATACAAAGAGGAAAATACGTCTCATGATTGTTTTTGTACAGGAATGGGCCCCTTCCTGCACAATTATTCCCACTACAAATGCACCCTTAGTGCAAGGGTGCCTCCGTTGGTGCATGGCAGCCAGTTCTGCAGCAGCACAGGGGAGAGCATAGGGATCCATCATATTATTGTAAATATGAGGCATCCCTGAGCTTTGAAAGTAATGCAGCATGGCACAGACAAATGGCTTGCAGCTCTGCACTGCATTTCTTTCTTCTAAGTTAGCCCCAAGTGTACAAGTGCATACAGTGTCTCAACTCTATAAATACAAATACACAACATAAGCACTATTGGATGCATCTCTGCCACTGTGTTAGTTGTCTACTTACTATCTCTGTACTGTTCTAATTAAATGTTTTAGATTTACATTTTAGGAAACAGCACATATAACAATCTGCACGTTAATATCTATCAAAACATATGCCTCTCTAATTCTTCCAATTACATCCAAGAGAATGTCACAACTTCATCTATAATTACCAGATGGTTTGAAAAGATTACGTATGTTTTAGTAAAACTTGTAAAAACCTGCATTTGTGGTTGAATCATGAATACTAATTGGATGATTGAATTGGTGCATACATAGTACCTAGGTGAGTCTTTGAGGACACAGGAACTCCTTAGATGATTCCCTGAGTGTATCAGAACTCCATGGGTCGTTTCACTCTGCATAGTTACTGCCTGCATGTTAACATGAGTATATCACTACTATCTGGCTATTTCAATGAGTGCATGAGTAATGACTGGTTGAGTAAATGAGTGCATGGGTAATGCCTCAGTGAATGAATGAGTGCAAGGGTAGTGCCAGCATATTTAAGTAAACTCAAAAGTCTCACTGTATATATGGCTATGTGCAACCACAAGGACCATATCACACCAGCTAAGCATATGCAAAGCGGTCATATGATTTAAAAACCACATTGGCAAACACCTCCCAAAACATACCTAACAAGTATTACTTCTTTCTAATTCATATACAGGCAGACAACATGTTGTCATCTTTTAAAAGTGACTACAATAATCCTGTGATATATCTTTTCATATCACTGTGATACTCTTTTTCATCAAACTCCCCTATACATCTTCTTTTCTTATGTAATTTTCATAAAGAATTAAAAAGTTATGTATATACAAGTGAATTCAGTTTGTAGATGATATTGTTGTTTTAGCTCTTTCTTGATAGATTTGACACTGTTATGCTTTCTGAAAACTAAGCACAAGAATGGAGCCCCACTCTCATACAAAGCGGTACAAAAGGGGGTGGTGATGTACCACTTTGTTCGCCATAAGTTGGCAGGGTATGCTCAGACGTGAGTCCCTTGCTCACTTTGCCACTGGATTCAAGCAAGCCTGGCTGAAAACGGCTGAAATGCCAGAAACCGGTCCTAGGAAGCTTGTTTCTGGTCCAGGAAAGGAATGGCTTGGCAGTTCGGGCTGGACTGTTCCCATGAGGCACAGGGTCAGACTGATTTGCATATGTCCATGTCTGAACTGGGGTGGCAGAGTAGGCTAAAGAACGGTGATGGATCAAACCCAGATCTGTCGACTGGGTGTGAGTGTTTGATTGGTTCTGATGCTCCGTCCATCACCACCCCCTTTTGTACCGCTTTGTTCGCCATAAGTTGGCAGGGTATGCTCAGACGTGAGTCCCTTGCTCACTTTGCCACTGGATTCAAGCAAGCCTGGCTGAAGATGGCTGAAATGCAAGAAACTGGTCCTAGGAAGCTTGTTTCCGGTCCAGGGAAGGCATGGCTTGGCAGTTCGGGCTGGACTGTTCCCATGAGGCACAGGGTCAGACTGATTTGCATATGGCCATGTCTGAACTGGGGTGGCAGAGTGGGCTAAAGAACGGTGATGGATCAAACCCAGATCTGTTGACTGGGTGTGAGTGTTTGATTGGTTCTTATGCTCCGTCCATCACCACCCCCTTTTGTACCACTTTGTTCGCCATAAGTTGGCAGGGTATGCTCAGACGTGAGTCCATTGCTCACTTTGCCACTGGATTCAAGCAAGCCTGTCTGAAGACGGCTGAAATGCCATAAACCGGTCCTAGGAAGCTTGTTTCCGGTCCAGGGAAGGCATGGCTTGGCAGTTCGGGCTGGACTGTTCCCATGAGGCACAGGGTCAGACTGATTTGCATATGGCCATGTCTGAACTGGGGTGGCATAGTGGGCTAAAGAACGGTGATGGATCAAACCTAGATCTGTTGAATGGGTGTGAGTGTTTGATTGGTTCTGATGCTCCGTCCATCACCACCCCCTTTTGTACCGCTTTGTTCGCCATAAGTTGGCAGGGTATGCTCAGACGTGAGTTCCTTGCTCACTTTGCCACTGGATTCAAGCAAGCCTGGCTGAAAACGGCTGAAATGCCAGAAACCGGTCCTAGGAAGCTTGTTTCCAGTCCAGGGAAGGCATGGCTTGGCAGTTCGGGCTGGACTGTTCCCATGAGGCACAGGGTCAGACTGATTTGCATATGGCCATGTCTGAACTGGGGTGGCAGAGTGGGCTAAAGAACGGTGATGGATCAAACCCAGATCTGTTGACTGGGTGTGAGTGTTTGATTGGTTCTGATGCTCCGTCCATCACCACCCCCTTTTGTACCGCTTTGTTCGCCATAAGTTGGCAGGGTATGCTCAGACATGAGTCCCTTGCTCACTTTGCCACTGGATTAAAGCAAGCCTGGCTGAAGACGGCTGAAATGCCAGAAACCGGTCCTAGGAAGCTTGTTTCTGGTCCAGGGAAGGCATGGCTTAGCAGTTCGGGCTGGACTGTTCCCATGAGGCACAGGGTCAGACTGATTTGCATATGGCCATGTCTGAACTGGGGTGGCAGAGTGGGCTAAAGAACGGTGATGGATCAAACCCAGATCTGTTGACTGGGTTTGAGTGTTCTGATGCTCCATCCATCACCACCCCCTTTTGTACAGCCACTCTCATACAAGGCAACCATAAAATGGCAATCTCTTCAACTTTTCACTCTGTGATCATGAGAAAGGCAGCAAATGAAATCAAGTCTTTCATTTAAGACTACACTATCTCCTCTAGTGAATGATTAGTGTCTGTTAACCCTTACCATCTCTTTCAAAAAACATTCCAATCTATGTGTGTGTGCGATGTTTTCACAATGATCGTGAAGAAATCATGATCAAAAATGGGAGTGCAAACCTATATCAGGTTCATTTTGTAAAAATTCAAATACTGCACAACAGTTTATTACATAGTCCTGATTTGGAAATTAAATCTTGCCATTACTTAAATTGTCAAAAAACAGAACAAAAGCCAATGCTGCATTTAACTCACCTACACTTTAGATGGTGAACTGAATGAAACAGTAACACTAACAACCACTTTTTCCGTTGGATTTAATCCAAAAAATAATTTACATTTTATATTAAATGCATTTTCAGTTATTGGAACAAATTCATTACAAATACAGACAAAGTAAACAACATTACCACAACAATATCGACATTTTGACAAAATTTTATGCAATTCGACACCAATACATATGAACTACACTCAACCATGTAAACATCTCAGTCATACTGTTCATCCATCCTCACTCAACAATATACACGTTAAAACAATGATAAACAATCAATAGACATACAGGCCATCAGAAGACAAAGCTTAGCATAGTTATGAATCACTACACTTTATTATTTAGAAAAGATTGGCCAAAGGCGGAAAGGTCTACGCGTTTCGAATCCCTTTATGTGCGGGGATTCTCATCAGGACCAACACTTTGCTTATACTAAAAAAAAAGCCGAAGTTTTCAAAGTTGTTATCACTGCAATCCGTAGCTTGTAAGGCTGTGGTATGCGGGAGCCTGGAAAACCAGAAAGTCTTCCCTCCTCACTTGTGTTTCAAACAGCGGCAAACGCTTGGTAAGTAACCAGTCTTGCTTCCGTTGTAAACAAAACTCGACGTGCACTTAATCTCGAAGAGTGTAGGAATGAAGGGTCTAAAGATCTCCTTTCTTCGCTGTGCTTCATGCAACAACGGGTGCTCCAAAGGGGGGCGGCCAAAGGGGACTCTGACTGACGTAGAGAACAAAACTCGGCGTAAATTCAATCTCAAAGAGCATGAATGCTCAAGTCTCTTTGCTTAGGTGGCTGGCCTCCGTATTGGTGCTGATTTTTTGTTTTTGTGGTTATTAGGGATGTCGCAGTGACTTTGTTAACCGCGACGATCACGCCTTTTCCATAAAGTGAAAACACATACATGCACACACATTACAGTATTTTACACACTGTACACTGTACACTTCAAACTCATGTTTTTCTACTGTATTTCTAGAAGTAGTCGTGCCGTCCCAGCAATGGTACCAGGGGTTGTGCTAGAGGTTGCGTCATCGTCGCAAATATAGAGCGCGAATAAAAAAATCTATTTTGGACACATAACTTGTGTCACTAACACCTCCATTTCTCAACAATGGGGTCAGACTATCTCCACCCTGACCCCTTATGTGTGCTTTCACACACATTTTCAGCCCCGGGAACCATTCGTGGTAGATAAAATGGCAGCTGCAACTTTCTATTCAGGTTGTGACCAGTCAATCAGAGCATTCCCGTTTGCATTTGCAATTCATCATAAAACCGTCTCAAAATATCCATGGCCAGAGATACCACTATAATTTTAAATGTACTTTTCTCAAAAACTACTGAATGGATTTGCACCATATAACCAAAAGCCACTTCCTTGAACTGACATCGCCCTTCCTGCCAAATTTGGTGTATATCCATTCTGCTGCTCAGGCTGTAGAAGTGGCTAAGGGTTCCTACGGGAATTAACATTACAAACGCAACCTTATTTTGCACACCAAATCCTAGGTCCCTATTGCACGGCTCACCCCAAACTTTCCCAATCAATAGCATCCATGTGACACTTTTTTGTGAAAAGTTCATGCAGATTGGTTGTACTGATGCCAAAGTTATAGCAAAGTCATAAAATGCTTTTCCTATGGAAACCAGGCCCTAACTTTGACTACCTACTGGCTGGCAACCGCCAGTAGGTAATACATTTATATATAAATATATATATATATATAAAAGGAAGGTCTGTTTGAAGGTTTTCAATTATGCAGTTGTCCCTCTCTTGGAGAGATAAGTACGATAAGTTTTTGAAATATTAATTTGTAGCCACTCCATGTCAATTTTCTAATTGTATGGTCACACTTGGGTATGTAGCACAAAGCACTTTAGTTAGGGTGTGAATAGCCTTGTCTACAACTGTCAGTATAAGGGCACTTGCTCCTAAATGAACTGAGTGGAATAAGCCGCATTGGGTGCTTTTTGGAGTACCTGTAGACATATCATGTATAAGTTAGTTTCACATTTTTTATTTTAATGTGGAACAATTAGGCACTATTTACACAATGCACTTTGCACTTCTTCTGAAAGTGGGTGACAATTGCATATAAATATCAATGGCAGATGATTAGCATAGATAAGAGGGGATAAAAATGATATTGACCGTTGGTAAGGCACTTGCCTTAAGATTGAACATTGCTGACTGTTTAATTGTTTTAAGTATTTTATTGCTTAAATAGGTATTTTATCGCGGGTTTTAATTGCATAAATTATTTAGCATTATTTATCAAAAATACTGACAATGTTTGCTAAGATTTATTGCAACAGTCATGCTTGGAGGAAACTTTGTTGCACTAGCATTAGCATTTAAAAAACCATAGAAATTCACTGAAAAAACAATAGGTTTCAGGGATGTTATAGTTAGTTGGACATTTCACTCGTACAAAACCAGAGAAATTCGGCCATTATAGTTAGTTGAGGTAACTATAACTCACCCCCCGCAATGCCCTGCTGATTACATTACATATTACATAATTCAAGACATGGTCAGTGACATCACTGATGACATCACTGATGACATCTCAAATGACATCACTGATGACATCATCCACGTGATAATCTGATGCACCTCCTCACACCCTACTATAACCTTTGATACACCCACTCTAAAATAGAGTGCCATTTTCGAAAACATAGACACACCAATACCAGTTACTAAATACCCACTCACTGATTCCTAGGTCTACACACACACATGTCTACTCATTCACCCATACAGTCACTCATACATGCAGTCACATATCAATGCAGCCCTATCATTTGTACTCATGCACCTTCACAGACACTCACACATCGCCACTCATCCGTAGAGTTACTCACACACCTAGTCAATCATGCCAACAATCATTCACACACCCATTTACTCACCGATACAGTTATACACACACCACCACACTTATTCATACAGATACTAACACATACTTACTCTCTTATACAATCACTGATACAAGCACACATGTATCCCTACAGCCATTCTCACAATCACTCCTGTTTTGAAGTAGATATAAAACTGATTGAAATATTTATTTCACTTATTTTCTTTGTAATGTAAATTTAAAATATTTTAAACTTTAGTAGTAGAACATGTAAAAGAGAAGAAAAAAATCCTGTTATTAAATATAATTTTAGAGTTTTAAGAACACAACTTTATTTTACAATTACATAACATATTCAGTTTGCCTTTTTGCTGTCTTCAGATTCTACTGAATTTCACCATACACAGTGATTTCAATTTTGATCATCAGTTGACAGCGGGCAAAAAAATACAATCAATAAGATTGTTAAAAAAAACAAATCTGTGTTCAAAATATATACAAGAAAATCAACAATCTATTTACATTTTCACAAATGAACATCCTCATTAACATTGTTTATAATACAAAGTTCAAACATATCAGCACCTTCTTTTGAACACAATTTTCCAAATGCAATGTCAAAGAACAGAATCAGTAATTCAAACCGTAATTTTCAACATCTTCCCAATAGGCCGAATAATGTTTCTAAAAACATTTCCTTTAAGGATATCCAAGATAAACTTCTGAATTCATATTGACATTTTCCCAATAGGCCGAATGATGAGTCTGAAATTATTTGTAGTGAAAATACCCAAAATATACTCAGTAATTTATGTTGACATCTTCTCAGAATTTCGGCAGAAAAAATATTAGATATGAATTTGGTAATTCATTAGGCAACCAACATTTGAACTCCAAATGTGTATCATTGCAAAGTGTCCATCCTTAATTGCATTTTAAATACACAGTATAGAGTCCAGATGTTGAAGTAGGTCCATCGTGGAAAACAATAGCCGCTGTTTTAAAATTTCTTCCTGAAATTGACACTTGACCTGCCACAACATTTTTTATTTTGGTTTCCAATTTTGTTCCATCTGCTCTACAACGTTGTAGCATTAAAATGATATATTGTTAACATTTTTCTATAAATAATGTGACAACATTTCTGATTTGCACTGAGTACATTCCATATCTTGATTAGCTGATTTCACTAATTCATTGAAAGACACTGTTTTGCAATCTGGTATTGTCAAATATATGAATCGTTCAGTGTCTATTTTAGTGGTAGATGAAAATGAACAGCTGTCACATGTATGATCCCATCTGTAACGTAGTCCAAACAGATTTTCAATTTGTATTCCTTCATCTTCTAATACTGCAAGCATAAACATAAAAAATTCCTGAGCGTCTTGCTGAACATTCTGTGTAAATTGTTAAGAACCAGAATATATATACAGAAGATTACGCACGCTAGAAGCAGTTTGAATTTTCGTTTTATCAGTTTTCAACTTTTCAAAAACATAATGTAACAAAGAACAGAATCCTTTTCCTCGATTTTCCATAATTGCATGCTGTAGAGTTTCTAAAAAACCCCACAACATTCACGATTACATTAGCATAGCAGTTGATACTTGAACTATTTTCTAACTGATATCCTACAATATTAGCAACCATGTCCACTTCCATTTTCTTTCCAGCCACCTTATTCTTTTCAGTTCTTTTCTTCTTTGTAACCTCATTAGAATGTTTGTCATATTTTTATTTTGGACGTATCAAACGTTTTTCATAACTAGGATATTCACCTAAGTTAGGAGCATAGAGTCTTCTTAACCTATTGTCTTCTTTTACACAATTTACATCTGCACTAACATTTTCCTCATCAAAATCAATCAAATACAATCAAGTTAATGTTCTTATTCGAGACAATGCAACAAATGCCATACCCTCAACAACTTTCCCCATTGCTCCATTTGCTAAACCTTTCTCAACATCTAAATTACACTGTAATATTACCCAAAAGTTTACAGATACATACAAGGTCTTTTCCAAACCAGCAGTCTTAGATATTGAGTTTTCTAAAGAGTCTAATTTTAACTGTAATTCCTCTGACAGAAGAATAGTTACTCCTTCATGTTCTATTTATTCAGTAACTACAATTTTCATTATCGGTTGTTTCTCCAGTTTCAACAGTTCTTCATTGAATGTAGAGCATTCTTTCAGTGTTGGCACAAGGCAAATTATAGACCTCTTTTCTGCAATTGTTTTGTAGATAGTTTCAGGTGCAATATTTTCTTTTGTAAAGCAAGTTTGTTAGTAGCCAATTTTCTAAAGCTTCTTTGCCATCCTTTGTTAAGACACCAGTTCTAATATTTTGGAGAATTTTTCCATAACCTTCGTTATTTGCTTGTCGCATGTACTTTATAAGTTCTTTATATTCAAAATAAGTCCAAATATTCAAATTTCCGATACTTCCCAATGATTTTTTAGTGTCTTCATGAAGAAGGGTTCTAAAAACTGCTTGGCCTTTCACAGGTGTGAGTTGTAGTAGATCACCAAATACAATTACATGTTTTCCTCCAAATAAAACATCGTAATTTGTTTTTAAAATCTGCTGCATTCTCAAATGTACAAACGCAAGCATTACGTTTGAAACCATGCTTACCTCATCAATTATCAGAAGTTTAATTTTCTTTAGTACTCTTGAAACTTCGAAACAAGCTTCTCCAGATATCCAACTTATTTTCATGTTCTACTGGTAGCATAAGTAAACAATGTAATGTGATCCCTATCATATTGTGTGCTGCTAATCCAGTTGGAGCAGTTGCAACACACGATAAATGTGAATCCCTTGTTTTCTGTAGATAACTTGACAAACATTTAATCAAGAAACTTTTTCCTGTTCCAGCTTGCCCACTGATGTACATATGAATAGGTTTAAATGATGAAACACTCTTTTCATGCAGTAGTCCGTGTTCTATTTGTTGAGTAACTCGGTGATATATTTCTTTCTGTTCAGTATACAGTTGTTCTTCTAAGTTTTTCAAATCAATATTGTCCTGTTGTGCTTGTTGCATCACCGTTTCAACTTCACTCATTGCTATTGCCGCTTAATTTTCAAGTTTGGCTTCTCCTAGTGGATCTTGACTTTGTGCATCAGAACTCTGACTATCTTGACAACTATCTCTAACTATTTCAGCTGCAAAAGTACTTTCTTGATTAATCTCTTTGTTCAACATTTGGAGATAATTAGGAAAAAGTGTACATTCAATACTTTCTATTCAAGATTTGGAACTCCAAGGAGGTCCAGATAAGATAACGTGCATAGTATTATAGATAACAAAACATAACAAGGCTCACTCCACATGCCATCAAAAAATTTACCACAGCAACATGCAAACAATTCAACTATAAATGGAGTTTAAAATTTGCGGCATAAGAGATGAGATTAGAAACAATATCCTAATAAGCGAAGAAACATCAGATAGCTCCCTCTTCTTATGTTATATAAAACCCAAATTCTATTTCAAATAAAAAATGATTTAAATTAATTACCAGGCGAGAAAGGAAACAAAGCATCTCATAGATATGCAAATGTACAAAAGAGAGTAGATATGAACCTATTCAAGGACAATTTGGGGAATAGTAGCATGGTAACAGAGTAACTAACAGTAGCCCGATCTATGCAAAAAGCCATGAACTAGCAGATAAGTTATGTGCAAAATGTATGCAAAATTCTACTTCAATTAATTTTAAAGAATAACTGAAAGGTCAGAGTGGGTCATATACTCAACATATCCCTAATGTGCAAGATGGCAATAAATAGCAGCTAGTAATGTGCAAAATACAATTTAAAGAGCAAGATACTAGTACTTCAAAGGGTTTTCTCAAGCGAGAAAGTTAATTACCCAATAGAAATAAATATGCATATATATGACAAATTTAAAATATATACATAAATTCTTTAAAGTAATTAAAAGGTTTTACACATACGGCTTCATTTTTTGGACAAAAAAGATAGTCTCGGGCTGATGCTACATTTTTTACATTGTTTAGCAGGAACATGGGCCGAAGCCAACGATAACGACTCGAGATCAACACCGGACAAGCAAACAAAACATGATCTAAAGTCTGGTTACAAAGGTTACAAATATTACAAATTCTTCCATTAATCGTATTCTGAGACCAGTTTACAGTTAAGTAGTTTAGAGGTGGGAGATGCATGCGGCATAAAATTAGCAGATGTCAAATTCCATGTTCTAAATTCCAGAATATGTATTTTTGTGGAGTTCTCAATGCACTAGTCCTGGCTATTAGCTTTAATCTTTCCTTAGAATTACAAAATGTCATATCTTTATTAAAGCTCATTTTTCCACATAAAGGTTTCAGAGAGATTTAAATCCTAAGGGTGGGAGTGAAAGCACAGATTTTTCTTGTATACCAAAGGTCTTTTGTGCCAATAAAAAATCCTGACAAAAGGAGTATTTACCTGCCTTTACATTAAAAATGTCATGACATAAAAGGCCTCTTTTTTTAGTTGGTATCCCCAACGAAGAACCCTAGATAGGCCTTGAATATAAGAGCTTATCAACCCAAATTCAAATATAATTGCTGCAGTTGGAATTATCGTGCTAAAATTGCTAATTTTACGTAATATTTGACCTTCAGTCTTATCTAAAATCCTCCAGTCCTTAACGGGGATTGATTCAATCGCATAGAGCAGAGTTGGCAGAATTTTTGCCTTAAAGACCGTCAAAAGGTGTAACATGTGTCTTCTGCCCATAGCACGATAGAAAATACGCAAGTCATTAGCATGGGACGTAGCTTTACAAATGCTGTGATCAATGTGGGGCTTATTCTTTGAACTACCTGTTAAAAGTTTCACTAAATAGAGGTATGAGTTTACCACCTCCAACTTATCAGGACCGATTTGCCATTTGAAGTTACATCCCTTCCTACTCTTAGAACTTTTCATAATTCAAATTTTACTTTTAGAAACATTTATTTTCAAGAAGTGATCTACTGTGTATTTTTGTAGTGATATCAGCTTTCTGTTTAGCCCGATAGGGGTTAGGTCCATTACTACAATGTCGTCTGCGTATAAAAGACATGCTATAGGACGAGAGCCTATCTTAGGTGCATCTCCAATAGTTTGGGCAAAGCAGTGAGGTAAATCCACTATATATAGAGAGAATAGCAGCGGAGCTAGCAGGCATCCTTGTTTCAAGCCATTTTCTGTGGGGATTATATCAGATAGACCTTGGTTTCCACCCATTAATATCTGGCACCAAGTTTGGGAATGAAGAGCGATAATAAGAGATAACAAGGGTGGAGGCAAGCCCATTTTTTGCAATTTTGTCCATAAATGCGGACAATCTACCTTATCGAAGGCTGTAGAAAAGCCTTTGAACGCCATATACACATTGTATATTTTTCCTCAAATAGTTTCAACATAAATATATTGTCTAGAGTGGAATGACTTTTGCGAAAACCTGCTTGTTCTAAGGGAAGGACTTTTATCTCCGTCACCCATTCTGTAAGGTGGATCAGGATACTACGCGCAAATATTTTTCCTACAGCGTCCAATAAGGCAATTTGCCAATAATTGCCTGGGTGTGTTCTGGGGCCCTTTTTGTACAGAGGGATTAACACGCTTCCAGACCAAGAGGGTGGAGTATTCCCCTGTGAGTAGCAAGAGTTGAATAATGGAGCAAGGTAGGTAGCCCACAAAAGCGGCTCCTTTTTAATAACCGTCATTGGGATTTCGTCAGGGCCCATTGCTCTTGAAGGTCTCATTTTTGTTATGATTCCAGTCACTTCATTAACTGAAGGTGCATAGTTGGATACAAAAGTATTAGATTGATCGGTTGCCACGATGTATGATTTTGGAGAATTAGGATTCATGGAATACAAATCTAACAAATGGGATTTCCATTTCTCTTCTTTTATAGGTATGGGGAGGGATTTCATTCTAGTACCACAGCAATCTGCGATTACTTCCCAATACCTGTTAGAAATATTTTTAGAGGCTGCCTCCTTTAGCTGCATCCAAATGCCATCCTCCTTTATTTGTCTTAATGAGCATTTCCTCCTCTGTCTTTTCCTCTTTAATAGGTTTATTAGGTTATTTATTTCACTTGAGAAATTAAAAAACTGGGCCCACACTAATTTATGGATTCTGCCGTTTGGTACAATCAACTTTACTGTGTCGCTTTTAAAATTCCAGGGGCCAACCTTGGCACAGGTAAAATTAAATTTAAAACAGATCAACATATGATCACTAAGAACGTTTCCAAAAACGTCCATATATGTAACTTTATAAAAGGAATTAGCCGAAACAATCAGATAATCTACGATGGATCTTCCAGTTGGCGCATTGTGAGTGTAATTAGCTGGATTATCATTATCTAGCCTTCCATTAGCAATTAAGAGATCTAGGCTTCTCAAACCTTCAAGTAATGTAACTCCTCTCTCATCTGTCCTACTTTTTTCCGGAAATTGAGCTATCGGAATCTTGAGGGCTTAATTTTTTCGGTGTTAGAGAATATCCTTATACTATGGAAAGAGACTTTAGAGTTAAAATCTCCCAGCAAAAATACCGACCTACAATCTTTGTTATCCAAGGTGGCAGAAATAAAAAAAATAGATCTTTTAAAAGATAGGAATACGAGGCATCGGGTGGAAGGTATGCATTTATAAGTAACATGGAGTCCAAAGAAACTTGGTCATCCATATGGTCTATTTTAATCGCCTGCATTAGGTTGGAAGAATGGGAGAATTCCTTATATGACCAACTAAGGCTCGTACGTAATAATATGGCTATACTTCCTTTGGCGTGACCTCTATTCACAGGAAGCGCAGGCTGGCTCAACACTATGTAAACTTCGGTAGACAAGTTCTTAGACATCCAGGTCTCTTGTAAACAGATTACATCAGCATTTTGTTCTTTCAATAGTAAAAGCTTATTATTATTATTGCTTAAGCCAGCTGCGTTCCATGATATCACCTTTAATTCCTTGCTAGGAGGAGTTCGCACATTTTAGACCTGAGGGCCTATTTGAATTTAAAACACCTTCAACCCAGCACCATTTCGTATCTTTCTCCTCTGAAGAGGACCCAAGATGACAATTTTTTTCTGTGTTATAAGCATGACATTACTTCTGGTACTAAAACATCAATGCCACAATGACGTAATGTATCACAGTGAGTCACTATTAGGTGGAAAATGGCCTTAGAAGCAAAGGTTACTCTTGCCCCCCTGGGATTTTTATATTTTTGAACCTCAACCAGCACAATATCATTACTTTCAATCATCCGTAGGCCTGAGATCTCAGCAAAGCACCCCAACAAGAAGAACATATTCATGAGAGTTTTGTGGTAAAAAATAAACGAAAAGTCTAGACTATAAGGGACAGGCTGGAAGTTATTACCTATGCTAGGTACCTAGAAGATAAAGTTTTCGGAATTGTAAATAATGTTGTTACCTAGACAGGAAGAAAATAATTTTGCATTAGGATTCAGTACGCTTTGAGCCGTAAAAGAAGCACATTTATCTATTGTCTCAACTGCTTTGGGAAGATTACAAGGTCCTTCTGAGTTCAAAATGAAGGAGCTGGAACCCAAATGGTTGAGTTCAGGTTGTCCATTTTCTGTATTTGTACCAGTTAAATCGAGCTTTGGAGACATAGGGGTCCATTAGGATGTAGGGTGGTGGGACCACCGCGGCGCTGGCGGTGTGGAAAAATGCTTTATCCGTCCGCCAGCAGCGGACATCAGCGGACATTATGCCCGCCATATTAGTATGTTCAAACATAGGCCAATTTCCGACCGCCGCAGTGCGACGCGCACCACCATCAAAGTGCGCCCGCCACCGCGGCGGTGGGAGCCAATGGAGACCCTCCACCGTGCGGAATGACGTCCGCCCCACTCCACAAATTAGGATGACTCAAGCAAGCAGACGCACCGCAGCGGAGACACCGCCCAACCAGAGACAGCGGAAACTCGACAGCGGAGCACGAAACCAGAGTCCCGGTCCACACCACCCGGACACGACCGCAATGGACACGTCTTTCCGGTGCTGTACCTACTAAATCACCAGGATCTCATGGACCGCCGCGGACGCGGCCGCAGGTACTCAATAACACAACACACAACACACAACCCACGGCCTGACACAGGGTCCAAATCCACATCAGACACCGTAGGGGGGATAGGGACATATCCACAAGGACACCCACATATCACCCACCTGCCACAAATTCACCCCGCTGCATTCTGGACACACAGCTACCGCCACCATGCAGCAATGTCCCAGTCACGTCACCGCTGCGGCGAACACAAGCAAATATATGCGCACAATGCAGAAGGCAGGGCCAGTGCCAGGCATGGGCAGGGCACAAAGACCACAGGGCCACACCCACTCCCACCACACACTAGCACACTCCATGAAGGCACATGCTATGTGCGCCCCTGTGCACCCCATGCACAACAACATGCCAGGGCAATACATACCCTGCAGCACACAACAAACAATCATGGAGACACACAATACAGGAGTGGCTGCACAGGAACACACAACACACAGCACAGTAGCACAGGGCCAGGAAACACACACAACACTACCCTCAGGGAAAAAGCAAAGAGGACAAGCAACAAATGAACACACACAAGGAATCAACATCCAAATGGACACACAGCCTGCACAGTCACACATACATATCACAGACTGACACCCACCCACATACACACTCCACATGCCAACAGCAATGGAGCACAACAAATAGGGAAACCAAAGCGGGATGCACACAAATGGAAGGCCATGGAGACACATAACAAGCATGTGTACATCACATCAACACAAGGAACAGAGCACAACACCTTCACACCATCAAAGCACACATGGATGGCACAGTCAGTGAAATCAAACCACAGACAGCTCAGTGCAACAACACAGGGAGACAGCAAGGCAAACCATGTATAGGTACAAGGATGAAAGGATGAAAGGAAGGCCCTGAAGTCAAACTGGGAACAGCCACACATCCCTACAACTACTTCACAGGAGTACACCAGCAGCACTACACACAGGGACCATCTACACACCTCAGGACTAACAAACACCAGTAAGAATCTACACACATACCCCCCTCACACCAGCAGCACACAACACCAATGCCAAACACACTGAAGGCTGGCAATACTTGACAGGCAATATACACACAAACAACAACACACCCTGGGCTCAGCCACAAACATCATACACACCACAAATGTGGAAACAAATAAAACAGACAAACACATAACCCAACAGAAACACACACAGAGCCACATCAACAACAACAGACATGCCCTGTGCAGCTAAACTGGGGAGAGGCAATGGGAGCACAGACACAACCTCATCACTCAGGAACAATGTACAGACAACATACTACAACACACACCCGAAGTGCACCATCGCAGAACAACACAGCCACAGCAAACAAACAACAGATGCACAGGCAGAACAATCACATAACAAACACAGCACGACATCAGGGGATGCACACCAGGCAATCACAAGGCAACATACACACACATCACTGCATGCACAACAAGCTGTATGTGCACACCAAGCATACCAGACACACACAGACATCAGTGACAGAACAGCAACCCACAGAACACCATACAGCACAGCATGAAGACAACAGCACACCCAGGAAGTGAAGCAATAACACAAACAACACACATACATCCAACACAACACCCAATAGATGCACAAGTCTGGGACACAAAGGTGGAAACAACTTGACCACAGGACTGGGCAGCACACACAGTTGAACTGCATAGCATCAACCATGACTGGCAAACAGCACCAGAACATCACACATGATTCATTGGGGAAATGCACTGAGTGACACATTGACCCTGGACAAAGAACTGCACCACAAAGCACAGTGGCACAAATGAAGTCATGGGGAGGCACACACACATACAAACCAAGGGGACAGCTCACACCAAAGTGAAGTGTACTACATGTCAGTAGGATTCATGGCAGGAGTGTACCATACACAAAGAGAGGGAGTGCAGACCCACAATGGGTAGGCAGCTGAAGCACAGATAGGGGATGGCATGACAACACACACAACATGCCACACTGGAGGCAAGAAGGCACCATGGGACAGCAGGGCATGAGAAAACACAACCACAATGGCAGTGTGGAGCAGCAGGTCTGCACAGACCCCACAAACAGCCACCAGACATATGGATGTGCAACAAAACATAACAATGAATTGCCAGTAACACCGTCTGCATACTCACAAGTGACAAAAACAAGTAGGAGTCAGACAGAACTGCGAGGACACACCAACACACTGCACAGTTCACAACATACAACTCATACATTGGCATACAACCACATTCACAGGGATGAACAATCAAAACAACAGGCACACAAGTCCCGGGTGACACATGTAGTTGACATTGCAGAGGCATGCACACATCAACACTCCCCACAAACTCACCCCCTTCACACTGCACACTACCTGGCCATCCAAGAGCACAAATGGAAAGTAAGCCATGGGACTAGGATGCCTGGCCATCACAATGTGGTAAATATTTCGTTACCGGTACTATTTTTTATGCGGTAAAGTCTATTAAGAACAACTCAGTAAAATGAGAGGCAGAATCCGTGGTATTAGAGGTTTTAAAAAGGCTTTATTCCTATACAAAGGAATACAATTCGAATTGTAGGCATTCTATTCCATCACCACGAAAGTTCAGGAAGGAAGGGCATATATTATTGACAGGTAATCATTTTTATAGAAAAGGCATTACAGTGAAACAGATGTAGTAGGCGTAACAACTGATAAAACAAAATAAAATATGCATGCGTAACTAGAATAGGCGTAACTAGAAAACGTCATTATACATGATGTCACAAGTGGGTGGATCCATAAGGGAATCCTGCAATGTCAGCAGAAATATTTGGCAGAGATGCGCGCGCAGCCGCATGACGTGTGATTGACGTGCAACTAGAGGGTGAAGGGGACTTGACATTTAGCTCTACATGTGGAGACAGAAGTCTGGGGTTATGTCAACCTAATCCCAAATCATATCTAATATCCTATGTTTGAAGAACTGTGTTATCCAAAAAGAGAGGTCTCTTAGGATAGAATCTTATTCTATACTGACTATACTGACTGTTAGTGCGTGTACAAGCGTCTAAGTGTCTACACTAGATGCGAGGGGGTAGGAATATTCCATGGTAACAGGGCTATGAATTACTTGCATGAGGACAGCGAGGCCTGGCCCTTTGCACGGTAGCTGGAGGAATGTTTACCTAAACAGCTAGACAGGAATGCATCGGATGAGGGGCGGAGGAGATAATCTTGAAGGTGAAATACAGTTTTTGGCAGGCGACGGGCTGGATCAGGCACCGTTAGCCGCGCAGGGAGTAAGACAAAGTTCATGGTCACAGATGCAGGCTCAGACTGGAGCTTTCAGAGGCAGAAGGCAGGAAAAGGCTTGATGACAGAATTCGGGCCTACTCGCCTGAATCTGTAAAATGTGGAAAGTGAACCACATAAAGTCGGTGGCCTTTCATACTTAGGAAAGGAATATCTGACCCATTCATGGTGGATCTGAAAGAGGACATGTTGACGGTGGACGCACATATATTTGCGTCTTCAAAACTGGAGCAGGAGGGAACATACATGTACGTATAGCATGTACATGGAGCCGTTGGGGTCTACGATAGGGGACATAACTGATCACAAAATTCATATTTCCTCATTCCCTCCTTGTCCCCTTCGGACCCTTAGGAGATATCGATCTTCATCAATCCATCGATCTGTTCATATAGCATCATTTGTTCTTCTTTCTTCTTCCGGGATCTCGAACGAAAACTTGGATGTGGGATACACGAGGTGGCACACAGACCACAAATCGCTGGCCCACATTGTAGACATAAGCAGCAACTGAATAGTATGAGAAAGCCAATACCTAGGAAGGAGAGCATTCTCCATCCCCAGGCTGACAACACGCTCCAGAACCAACCGGACCAAGTCCAGGTGCCTGGACTCTGGTGTATCTGGCTTACAATCTTATGAAGGCTGGTTATGGCTTTATATACTGACGGTGAATTTTCTGGTATGAAAATGCAACAACTTGATCCGATGACCCTACAAGCTCCGCCCCTATCGGCCAGGATGACGTCAAGGACAAGACGATTTTGAAGCACAACAATCCGCATAGCAGACTGCTCTTCTGTTAAATTGCCTAAGGCGGAAATAGTTTCGTTCACTACTGCTTCAAGGGTTCTGGTTAGTCTACGTATCAGCTTACTATTAGTGACTGTACCTATATAGGGAAAGAAACCTTTATTGAAATCTGTGTAGTTTTCCCATGCTGTTTCAGTGTAATCGACAATTGGGAGATCTCTCTGCTGTCTATTGTGTACTAAATGGGTATTTCTGTGATAATCAGGAGGGGCTAGGAAAACAGGTGGTAGAAGGAATGCTATGTAACAGGTACCATCCCAATCTAAAGGTAGACGTATATATGCGGTCTGGCCACATATAAAGTAGGAATGACGGGAAGCTCTAAATGTAGACTTGCCTTGATCACTGAATTTTATTACAGTGGTGCATTTACTATGGCCCATGTGTATGGAACCATTCTTTCTTATACATAGTTCCCCTTTTACTGGGAATACGGACATGGCGGGCAAGATTGGTGTAGCTTCAGATTCAACGTTCAGGATCATGAGGTTAAGTGTAAAATTACCTAATCCATATACTTCATTTTCTAGATCAGTTCCTGTTCTTTTGGGAAGTCCCTCCTTGTTAGGGTAGCAGACTTTAAGCAAAACTAAGTTCAGGTTTCCCCATACCCAGTTGTCTTGATAAACTGCGGAATTTGAATCTAGGGAATTAATCAAACTAAACCATGCTCCACAGGAGCCATTGTGTGTGAACGGATAGGGAAAGAGGGGCAAAACTCCCTTATAGTTCTGATAGGGAGGGAGTCGGCCACATATCCAACAATTTGTGGCATTGCTGGTTTGATGGGAATGATGTAGCATACTAATGAAAGTGTTATTGCGCAGCGCAAATCTATAAGACAATTCATGTGGAGGTAATTCACTAAAAGAATGTTCTGCAGTTATATTATAAGCATGCTTAGGAATAGGGTAATACATGTGCAATAGGATGCTGACAATGATGATCAGAAGACTTAGGAAAAACAAAATTAATAATGTTACTGTGCAGTGACTACGAAATGATTTACAATACGCATGCTTCTTGAGCAGCATTTGATGATTTCTTTCTCTATTCCGGTTTAGAGGATACATGTCAGAGACCAATTCAACCGATTCACCTTGGAGAGGACTTAAACAATCAAATTGTCTGACTTGCTAGACCTCAATTTTAGTTTATACAGTTCTCGTTTTGTTAATTCAGCCAAGGGAAGCTTTGAGTCTGTCTGTGAGGGAATACAGGGTGGAGTATCTACACTGGATGGTAGTCCATAAAATTTCTTGATATGACTCGAGTGCAACCACCCTTTCCTTCCCTCGATTTTCACAGCTGTCCTTGTGGTGAGTAGAACCAACTTCGGTGACTTCCACCTAGGATCCAGTTGGGTCTTCCGGTCAAAATTCCTGACCAAAACCAGGTCACCAGGAACCACGTCATGGGGCTTCACCTCAGTATTGTCGGGAAAAGCTGCGGATACCTGTGAACGACAAGATTGTAGTGCAGACATCAAGCCAGGTAATCTGTCAGCATATTACAGTCAACATCAGTGATTTTACGAGGTATAGGCGTCCCCCACATATTTGGTGGTCTACCGAAGATCACCTCATACGGGGATAGCCCTGTTCGAGAATGTGCTACCATTCTCATGTAAAAGAGCGCAACTGGTAAGGCTACTATCCAATCAACTCCTTTTTCTCTACATATTTTGGACAATCTAATTTTCAGAGTTTGATTATGACGTTCCACGAGACCTGCCGCCTCGGGATGTCGGACACAGTGGAATCTCCATTGGTAGCCTAATAGAAGGGAAACGTGTTTCATTAATTCGGATGAGAACGGCTGACCGTTATCTGAGTAGACAACACGTGGTAAACCGTACCGTGGGAAGAATTCTCGAACTAACTGTTTGGCAGTAGTCGGGGCAGTGTAATCTGAAACCGGGTATGCTTCTGTCCAACGGGAAAGAGCACAGACAACTACGAGAACATATTTGAATCCTCGACATCGTTCCATCTGGATATAATCCATCTGGAGGACTTCAAAAGCATGATCGGGAGTTTGGAATCCACCCTGTTCTACGGGGATGCTTTTACCTGGATTAAACTGACAACATATCATACAGGTACGAACTTTTTGTTTCGCTGCGGCTCGCAAGTGTTTGTTGAACCAAATGTGTTGAATGCTGTCTAGCATAGCTTTTTCTCCTAGGTGCGCTGGACTATGTATAGTGTTAATGATGACTTGGACCATTGAGTCGGGAAGAAACCATATAGATTTTTCCTTCGTCATCCATCCTTGATCTGTTTGGATCCCTCCTAATTCAGTCCATTTCTTTATTTCTTCTGGTGTAGCATGTGTCTGTATGTCAATTACATCAAGGGCGGGATCCTTAACTGTCATGCAATGTGTTGGTGTCAGGACTATTGTCTTTGTCATGTCAGTTGTGTGAGTCTGATTCTGAGCAGTCTGTTTAGCTGTTCTGTCAGCTAGGTCATTACCCTGAGAAATAATATCGGTAACCTTTGTGTGGGCTTTGCATTTCATAATCGATATTGCAGTAGGTAGATGAATCGTGTCTAATAGGGCTTGAATGAGGGGTCCGTGTTGAATGTGGGCACCGTGAGAAGTTAAATAACCTCTCTCTCGCCACAGTACGCCGAAGTCATGGACGACTCCGAATGCATAACGTGAATCTGTGTATATGTTGACTTTTTTATTTGTGGCTTGAATACAGGCTTGTGTCAGAGCGATGAGCTCTGCTGCTTGAGCTGACAAAGTGTTAATACAATTTGTTTCAATGACTTCAGTGTCTGTTGTGACTGCGTAAGCGGCCACTAACTCTCCTGTACTTGTTCTCATACATGACCCATCTACATATAATGTCAAGTCTGGATCTGACAAAGGGATGTCTGTCAAGTCTTGTCTGGGTTTCGTCGTGATAGTAATGACTTCGACACAATCATGTGCCAATGGATCTGTTCCGCCTACTGGTAACAGTGTGGCAGGATTTAACGTATTACAACGTCTGATTTCTATGTGTGGCTGAAACAACGTTAATTCGTAACCGGTGAGTCTTGCTATAGTCAAGTGTTGTGTTTGTGTGCGGTTCAAGAGAACCTCTACTGCGTGTGGTACTTGTACTGTCAATTGATGTCCTAACACTATGGCATCGCTTTGTCTGATTGCTAAAGCTGTTGCTGCCACTGATTTCAGGCACGCTGGAAGAGCCTGAGCTACTGGATCTAATGTACTAGAGAAATAAGCACATGGTTTGTGTGATCCTGCTTGTTCCTGAGTGAGTACTGACAAAGCAGTACCTTCGCGTTCTGTAACAAAGAGTGTAAACTGTTTACTGTAACATGGTGTTGCTAGGACAGGTGCTTGACATAAAGCTTTCTTTAAGCTTTCAAAGGCATGTGTATGTTCTGGAGTCCAAGGGAGGACAGTCGATGTGGCTGCCTCCTGTGTTGTCAACTGGATGAGTGGTTTTGCTAGAAATGCATATTGAGGGATCCACTGCCTACAGTATGAAGTGAGGCCTATAAAAGCCCGCACCTCCTTTTGTGTCTTGGGTAGTGGCATGTTAGCAATTAACTGGATGCGATCGGGTGTAAGCTGCCTTCCCTCCTTGGACAGCGAGTGCCCAAGATAAACAACTCGCTGGACACAGAATTGCAGCTTAGAAGGGGACACCTTGTGCCCCTTGTCGGCCAGAAATTTTAAAACCGTCAGTGACGCTTTTTCACATACAAGTTCGCTTCGGGCGGTGATCAGCAGATCATCGACATATTGAAGCAAGGCAGTGTTAACTGGCATGTGGATACTGTCAAGTTCTCGTTTCAGTGCTTGGCTATAGATGCTGGGGCTTTCTGTAAATCCTTGAGGTGCGCGTGTGAATTTAAAACTTCGTCCATTTAAACTAAAACCGAAAAGATATTGACTTTCCGGATCAATTGGGACACTAAAGAAAGCATTCTTGAGATCAATTACAGTGAAAAACGTTGCTTCTGAGTCAATAGCTGTGAGTAATGAGGAGATATCTGGGACCACAGGGTATTGTGGTACAATACATTTATTTAATTCGCGCAGATCAATAACTAATCGATATACTGGTGGTGCTTTTGGATCCGTTCTTTTAAGGATCGGAATTATCGGGGAATTACATACATTGGAGTCAGTTTCCACAACCACTCCTTGGGCAATAAGCTCGTCAATGATTTGCAGTAAAGCCACTACAGCATCTGGAGGTAACTTGTATTGTCGCATTCGTGGTAGTACTATTCCTGTTTTCAGTGTAACTCGATATGGTGTAATGTTCATGCAACCAACATCAGTGGGGCCTTGTGCCCATAAATGTGTAGGTAAATTCTGCAGTCGGTGATCCATGTCTCTGGACACGTAGTGACCTTTAAAGTCACGTAAAAATAGTCGTACTCCTTCCGGAGAACAACATATTATGGCTCCTAGAGCTTTCAATGTTTTTATGCCTAACAAGTTTTCTGGACATGATTTAGTAAGCAATAAATCTGTAGTACGTGTTAATGGACCGACTGTAAGTGGAAGAGGTTGTGTTACGTCATTGATTATAGGTTTTCCTGAGAATCCAAGGGAAATATTCTGTGAGCCTGAGAGGGGTGCCCCTGGAACTTCACTGCGTCTTATAGTTGTTCTGCTTGCCCCTGTATCAAGTAAAAACTTTCTGTCTTCCCCTAATAGTTCACTATGTACATAAGGTCCCTCTTGGTCTACAGGAACCTCTATAAGGGGTAAGCCAACTTCCCTCTCTAGGCTATCTCATGAGTATCGCTGATAATCGGGATAATCTGTTTGTGCATACTGATACATTTGTTGTGTTGTTGCTTGAGTTGCAGCAATAGGCTGCGCTTGTGGTGGTGCTACGATCTGTTGTGGAGCTGCCTGTTGCGGAGCTAATTGTTGCGGAGCTAACCTAGGTTGTGCATTCTGAGGGATTTGTTGTTGATTCTGATCCTGTCTAGGTGGACGTGGTCTTTCATGCGTTCTACCTGTGGCAATATTATGTTTCAGGACTGGACAATCGTGTATATAATGACCTGGTTGTTTACAATAGTTGCATGTCCCTTTCGCAGGACTTGCGGGATCACCCTTTTGATGACTATCGGCTGGAACTGATTGTGCAACAAGCATTTTCATTTTCGTATCTTTCATACGTCTTTGTTCGTGTTCTTGTTCTTCTCTAATTCTATTGTGGTGATATTGTAACATCTGTAGCATCTGTGATGGGGTATTACCTTGCCAGGTACTTTCGAATTTCAATACTCTATTCTTGACTTGTAGCAGAGAATTTTCAACTAATTTTGTCACAAACAGATGTGGATATGACTCACTACTGGCTTTTATGCCACTATTTATACTAAAACATTTTTCAAATCGGGAATAGAAATCACTAGTGTCTTCATCTGGTTTTTGTTTACAGGCTGAGATTGCACCCCAGTCTTCCTTTTTCGTAGTTAATAAACGTGGCAATACTTGTATTAGTAATCCTGCTAGTGCTGTAGTCTTTTCCCCAAGCCCTGCTCCTGCAGCTCGGGCCTTTTCTTCGTTTTCTAATGCTGTCCAATCTATCTTTTGGTCTCCCACCTCCCATTCTTTTTCTTTGAGTTTCTCATAAACACCGGCGGGTAATAGGACTTTTAATATTTTCATAATATCGGGGTAGGTATACTCTCCCATGAGTAACATGTCTTTTATCTCACGGTGGAAACCTGCTGGGTCCTTGTCATGGCTGGGTACTACTTTCTTCATTTCTAATAATTCCAGTTTAGTTATAGGCGTGTACACAAACACGCGTGTAAAATTATCACCGGCACCTCTAATTGGATGTACTTCGCGTAACGGGTTCTGTCTATCTATGTGATACATTTTTCTTCCCATGATGGGAACTGGAACGTGTTCTGGGCATACGAAATTTAAATATTGGTTTCGGGATTCTAGAATTTCCTTAATCAAATCAGTACCTGACCCTCTCCATGTATTCGTGAGTAGTTCTGTCAATATGTCAGGTAAGGGTCCTGGATCGGAGTGTTGGCCTTTATATAATATAAGGAGGTGTTGAATCATGTATATACTAGCTAAGCGCTGTTCATATGGGTCTAGATTCAGAAACGTGTGTGCAAGTACATCGTCATTGTATTCGCCGGGACTGTCAGCCCATTGTACTGCTGACCTGGCTAATTCTTGTTCGTCCATGGAATCGAGCACGTGGTATCCCCTTCGATCTCGGAGTAATTTATCAGCGGCTTGGAATAGGTGTTCAGGGGATTTTGTATTTAATATAGGGTTTGGAAAATGTCTATTATATTCCGGGCGTATTGGACGTATCGGGTCGTTAAAACCTCTGGTATTATTATGGGATCTTCCTTTACCTACATAAGCTATCGTGTCTAATTGCTCTGATTCTTGCTCCTCCTCCTCTCTGTTTAGGTCAGTGGCGTCTACCTCTAATCTTTCTTCATGTATTCGTTCTACTTCTTTGCGGATCTTTCGGTACATAGCTACTATACATAACTGTTTATCATGTCTCCCTTCTGATATATTCTGGCCCCAAGTGACAAGTTTTTGCATTTCTTCCGGATTTACCCCAGGCCGGTCTTGATTTCTTATTACACAGTTTATGAGGAAACGTAACAGTTGTCCCTGTACCTCCGCTTTCTGGTACTCCATGGCTCTGCTAATACTTTCAGGACCTCGTCCTGACTGGACAAAATGATATATATTTTCTAAATGTGTAGCCATTCCTGGTAGCTTCGTTAAATATATTGCAGCTCGTCGAATACGTAATGATGACAGCAGCATTTCGTCCCGTTTACCGGGCATAGGATCATATCTACAATCTACTAGAAGTTCCTTGAGCATGTCGGGAGTTGCTAGTTTGGGCGTACGTTGGTGTGCTAATTCTCTAAGGGAAAATTTATTTCCTCTGGGTGGCGTAGAAAAAATGTCTGTCGTACCTCCTGTAGCACCGTCTGGGGTGCTGGACGTGAAAGGATTTGTTGAAGGTGAGACAGCAACCGTCGCTGCGGGAAAAGCTGTAGAAACAGATGTGCTTGTCGGAATGTGTGTCGGAGCTTGTTGTTGCGGAGGTACAGACGGAGGGTCTTGGCGATGAGCACCATCGGTAAGCGGTCCATGTGGTGCGGTATTAGCATACTCGGGAGCTGCGTCATCTAAATAAGAGGAAAGGAAAACATCTTCTGCGGTTCTGGGATGCCCCTTGGGATGTGCTTTTATCGGAAACAATGGAGGTGGCAAGTCTTTTGGTATTTCCGGAGTAGCCTTAGGTAACCCTTCGGCCAGAAGTGGATACATACCATTCATAAGGGCGTTTCTTTGTCTGTCTACTTGTTCTGATTTTACTCGGGTATCTTCCTCAAGTAATAGATTTTCTCGGATTTTATTGGAATTCTCTCTACCTTTCTCTTCCTGTCTGAGTGCTTTTTCCGTACGTCTATATGATTCTTTACGCCATAATTCAATGGCATCTTTCTGTGACTGTCTGGCTTTCTTTTTCCATAATTCTTCTTCTACTCTCATGATGCAATCTGCATCCCAGGTCCCCGCTGCGGGCCATCTCTGACTCTCTGGTAATTCTTTTGTGTAGTCCACCCATAAATCAAGAAATAATACGGCATCTAGGCCATGCTTAGGATACATAAAGTACCCTGGAGTGTCCCTTGGTGGGATGGGAACAGCTTCTTTGAGTACACCTTTTCTAGTTTTGATCTGTCTTAGTTTCGAAAAGAGTGGCATTTTTAGATCTTATTACTAGAACACACTTTATACAAAAAAAACACAATAATGAACAGTCATTCACACCACAGTATATAGAACGTATTTCAAAACATTTAACACTTAACAGTTTTACGAACAATGATGACTAATAGAAAACTAGTTACTGACATAATACTGACACTAGATAATACTTATTTATATTTATTTATATGCAAAACATACTATATATACTGCTAAACAGTACAGATACACTGCTAAAACAGTGCAGACCGGATTTGTGTACCCAAACCCGTCTTGACCGGCACAGACTATGTGCACGTTAAATGCCTCCCCGGTAATGGTACTCACCGGGTAGCTCGGAACGGAAGGCCTCGGAACGGAACTGAAACTGGACCGGACTGGACTCGACTCGACTGGACTCGGAACTTCGGAACCTGGCGGGTCTCTGTATACCTCGGATCTTGCTCTCTCAGCTAGGCTCTGGTCGGGATACTTCGCACTTCTCACCGCCTCGTCTGGGTGTTGATCGCAGCCTCAGTCGTCCCCGCTTGGCCGGAGGGAGATACAGGAAATCCTGCAGGTACGCGTTTTTGTCCGTTCAGCTGTGGCAGGAGACCGGGCCTGCAACGCACCACCGGCGCGTGAGATGAGAAAGTGTCCCTGTTCGGGCGCCAATTTATGTGGTAAATATTTCGTTACCGGTACTATTTTTTATGCGGTAAAGTCTATTAAGAACAACTCAGTAAAATGAGAGGCAGAATCCGTGGTATTAGAGGTTTTAAAAAGGCTTTATTCCTATACAAAGGAATACAATTCGAATTGTAGGCATTCTATTCCATCACCACGAAAGTTCAGGAAGGAAGGGCATATATTATTGACAGGTAATCATTTTTATAGAAAAGGCATTACAGTGAAACAGATGTAGTAGGCGTAACAACTGATAAAACAAAATAAAATATGCATGCGTAACTAGAATAGGCGTAACTAGAAAACGTCATTATACATGATGTCACAAGTGGGTGGATCCATAAGGGAATCCTGCAATGTCAGCAGAAATATTTGGCAGAGATGCGCGCGCAGCCGCATGACGTGTGATTGACGTGCAACTAGAGGGTGAAGGGGACTTGACATTTAGCTCTACATGTGGAGACAGAAGTCTGGGGTTATGTCAACCTAATCCCAAATCATATCTAATATCCTATGTTTGAAGAACTGTGTTATCCAAAAAGAGAGGTCTCTTAGGATAGAATCTTATTCTATACTGACTATACTGACTGTTAGTGCGTGTACAAGCGTCTAAGTGTCTACACTAGATGCGAGGGGGTAGGAATATTCCATGGTAACAGGGCTATGAATTACTTGCATGAGGACAGCGAGGCCTGGCCCTTTGCACGGTAGCTGGAGGAATGTTTACCTAAACAGCTAGACAGGAATGCATCGGATGAGGGGCGGAGGAGATAATCTTGAAGGTGAAATACAGTTTTTGGCAGGCGACGGGCTGGATCAGGCACCGTTAGCCGCGCAGGGAGTAAGACAAAGTTCATGGTCACAGATGCAGGCTCAGACTGGAGCTTTCAGAGGCAGAAGGCAGGAAAAGGCTTGATGACAGAATTCGGGCCTACTCGCCTGAATCTGTAAAATGTGGAAAGTGAACCACATAAAGTCGGTGGCCTTTCATACTTAGGAAAGGAATATCTGACCCATTCATGGTGGATCTGAAAGAGGACATGTTGACGGTGGACGCACATATATTTGCGTCTTCAAAACTGGAGCAGGAGGGAACATACATGTACGTATAGCATGTACATGGAGCCGTTGGGGTCTACGATAGGGGACATAACTGATCACAAAATTCATATTTCCTCAACAAGATGACCACACACATACACCACTGGGCATACATATAGGAAGAACACACACATGATGACCCTGGACAGCCTGCTTGCAATACTGTGTGCAGAAACCCACCCTGTGCTGGCAATACAGCCAACATGAACTAATCAAGTAAATGACTACTGCTAACCATTCGAAATTGACACCATTTCCACCACAAGTATCTGGGCCAAGAAGAACTGAAGACCCTGTCACCCCTGAAAAAAAGAGAGAAAGTGAGCCCAAACATTGACCATGTTGAAGTGCCACACAGACCATGTGGCACAGTATACCATTTACACACAGCAAAAGAACTTTATTCAGTAAGGACACTGACAAAATAGACGACTGGAGCAACTGTCTTTATTCACAAATTGCACAGATAGGCACCATGAGAAGAGAAGAGTAAGGCACAAAATGTAGAGCATGTCCATGAGAAGCTGCACAGGCAAGGGCAAAACAGCAAGGCCAGTGGCCAGGGCAGAGTGCAGAGCATGTCCATGAGAAGCTGCACAGGCAAGGGTCCAAAACAGCAGTGAACAACAAGGCCAGTGGGCATGACAAACTGCAGACTGAGTCCATGAGAAGCTGCACGGGGAAGGGTCCAACACAGCAGTGAACAGCAAGGCCAGTGGGCATGACAAACTGCAGACTGAGTCCATGAGAAGCTGCACAGGGAAGGGTCCAACACAGCAGTGAACAACAAGGCCAGTGGCCAGGGCAGAGTGCAGAGCATGTCCATGAGAAGCTGCACAGGCAAGGGCAAAACAGCAGTGAACAACAAGGCCAATGGCCAGGGCAGATTGTGGTGCATGTCCATGAGGAGCTGCACAGGCAAGGGCAAAACAGCAGTGAAAAGGAAGGCCAGTGGCCAGGGCAGAGTGCAGAGCATGTCCGTGAGAAGCTGCACAGGCAAGGGCAAAACAGCAAGGCCAGTGGCCAGGGAAGAGTGCAGAGTATGTCCATGAGAAGCTGCACAGGCAAGAGCAAACAGGAAGGCCAGTGGCCAGGGCAGAGTGCAGAGCATGTCCATGAGAAGCTGCACAGGCAAGGGTCCAAAACAGCAGTGAACAACAAGGCCAGTAGGCATGACAAACTGCAGACTGAGTCCATGAGAAGCTGCACAGGGAATGTGTGTGCCTGTACCTTTCCATGGTCAGCAACACAGTCAGGGGGCAACAATGTGCAGTACAGGCCCACCTGTGCGAGACACAGGTGTGTGAGGGTGACTACCACTCAGACTTGGCTGTCAGGCGGACTGGGAGCTGGCTGTGCTCCGGGGACTGTCAGGGCACTTGACGGGGAGAGAGTGAAACAGCTGAGGTAGAGCGATCAGTGTCTTGGCAAGCTGGAGGGCTGCTTGGACCAGGTGGTGAAGTGGCACGTGGAGGTGGAGTCATGCAGATGGGAGTCACGGCGTGGCTGGGAAATTGTGGAGGGGTGCCCTTCCACTTCTTGGGGATCCTAAATGTCTTGACTGACTGTGGATCAATGGGAAGTGGTGTGAGCACAACAGGCACACTCACCACCACTGCTGCAGCAGGTGCAGGTGCTGGCAGCCCCTCTGGTGATGTGCTGGACCCAGCGGAATGCTTTGACTTGCTTCGCCTCTGCCCCCCCTTCCCCTGTTTACGAGGTATCACCCCTACAGTGCCCTCCAATCCCTGCTTCACTGGGCTTGGAATGGGAGTTGAGGTGGTTGGTGATACTGCTTTTGAGCCCTTCCTAGGTGTACCCTTGGCATGCACCACCTCCTTGGTGGGCACAGACACTGTACGATTATCTTTGCATGATGCTTTGGGGACAGGGGAGTCCTTGGATGGGGATACCACTGAGGCATGTGTGCCTGAGGTCTGCTGCTTTGCTAATTGTCCACTGGTGTCGCCTGGAGGGCTTTTCTCCCTGCACTCTGGGGTGCCTTTGGTCTTCTGTGGGAATGGTGGCTGTGCCCGGGACCGCTTGGGTTGCTGCTGCTGTGTGCTCCGTGTGCTGTATCGTGACTTTGATGTATGTGGACCGTGGTCACTATTGTCAGACATGGCCACTGCCTGGGTGGGGGACAAAGGGACTGGAGCTGGACTGTGAGAATGTGCCTGTTGCAGGGCAGACACCACTGTTGATGACAAAGCCTGGACTTTCCAGTGCAGCCCACTCACGTCGGAATGTATGTCCTCCATGAAAGTAACCACCTGGGCCAATTTCTTGTCATGGTCAATGAAGGCCTTTAGGAGAGCTGGCTGGCCTTCACACAGCTGGCGCAAAAGCTCCACAGAGTCAGCACTGATGGCAGCAGGGGGGACAGGGGCAGGGGCAGCGGTGCCAGGGGTGAAGGACACTCTTCCCCTCTTACTGAGGCGCACATGGGCAGCACCAGAGGAAGTGGCTGGGAGGGTGGGCAATGGCCGCTGTGTGGTAGAAGTCGAGGCAGAGTCCCTGTTCCCTGTGCCCTCCAACATGGATGCATCCCCGCTGGCAACGGATGATGTGGTACTTTGCGTCTCAGGCTGGGACTCCTCCAGCAGACTCCTGTCCCCCTCTGAGGCACTGGTGACATCTTTGTCACTGGTCTCCTGGGCATCTGTGGTGCTAGTTTCACCCCCACTGGTGTCCGTCTCCTGTCCCTCTGTAACCAAAGGTGATGCTGCATGGGAGAGAGAGAGATAGGCTCAGGTCAGTGGCAAAAACAAAACAAACATATGCAAGCAATGCATGACAAAAGTTGTGCAAATCTACATGTTGCACATCACTCTGTGCAATCACATCGTGCCAACTCACTACATAGACTCAAGCAGTGCGTGGAAACTGGAAACTCAGGCATGAGTGAGCCATGTGATGACCACACAGCACAGCACCCTGCTTGTGGCTCTGTTCAAACAGACACACAACTAGTTCTGAGCACACCTAGGGACATGATGGGGGCACACTACTTGTTGCCAATGACAGAACTGGATGGAACAGGAGGGGACAACACAGACCCAGACTACAACATGACAGTCCACAATGGCCATTAGCCCATGCCACCCACCATGTCGTACCTTGGGGACAATAGAATGCTGCACAAGATATCTAGCCCTCCCCAATATGGGTGCATGCAATGGACGCATTGATGTACGCACAGTCAGATTGGGCACACTGCCGTTCCCTCCCATGGGATTCCCAAGACTACACCAATGCAGAAGAAACCTGAAGAGCCCAACTCAGGATGTAATATGAAGGCACAGCATAAAAATCAACTTTGTAAGTACAGGTAGGGCAAATGCATGCCACAGGCACCCAGGCCAGCAGGGCCAGCAGCCACTTACATGCCACAGCATCACACTACCAACATCACAGAGGTCAGCTCTGGCACAGGCTCTGTACACATGCAGCCACTCCCAGCCAAAGTCAGATTCCCCAAATGCTCAGCCCTGGCTTGCTGCTGATGCTTCTTCAAATGTGCATCCAGCTCAGGCTGTGTCACCGCCAAGATACGCCCCATTAGTAGTGTCATGCTGCGCCGTGCCAGATGCCCAGTGCGAGGAAGTTGCCCCAGGGTCATCTCCGCCACATTCTTTGCCAGTCGGCTGATGTCGTCCCATCTCTTGTGGCAGTGGGTGCGCCGTCGGTTTGAGACCCCCAGGGCTCGCACCTTCGCTGCAATGGCCCTCCACACGGCCTTACGCTGGTGTACCTTGAGCTGCAGGCATGGGAGACAAGAGGGAGAAATGATCAGGGACACATTGCCAAAGGTGGTGTTTGAGGTACTTGTCTTGTGTAAGTTGGCACATGTGCCCTTTGTGTAGCTGAAGGTGTCCCTCCATGTAAGCTGGTCTGTTAGTCACTATAGATGTCAGTCATTGCTGTCGTTGTGTCATCCAGAACGTGATATGCTGTGCACATCTCATGATGTATTGAATTGACATGTGTCCACTACCATCTCCAATAGGAGGAAGCCAAATTTGACTCGTCACTTGACATTGCTGGAGGACATGGAGGATGGTGCGATCATACGGAAATGCCTCCTGGACAGAGCCACCCTGAAAAACCTTTGTGATCTGTTGGAGCCCCACCTGCAGCCACGCAGGACATATCCAACAGCTTTCACCCCTACTTACAAGGTGACGGCAGCCCTGCAATTTTTGCCACTGGATCGTTCCAGGAGACTGTGGCCAGCGCTGGTGGGATGTCACAACCGATGTTCAGCATGGTGCTGCTTGATGTACTGTCGGCCATGATGCTATACAAGGACAGATACATCCATTTTCCCAGGGGTGCTGAATTGCCAGCTGTGAAGAGAGACTTCTATCCCCTTGGACACATCCCCAATGTTGTTGGGGCCATTGATTGCACCCATGTCGGTCTTGTGCCACCACAGGCAAGTGAGCACATTTACCGCAATAGCAAGCATTACCACTCCATCAATGTGCAGGTGGTATGCTGGCAGATATGACCATCTCACAGGTGTGTGCCAAATTCCCAGACTCCGCCCACGACTCCTACATCCTGTGGAACAGCAAAGTGCCCCAGTTGATGGCTAATCTTCTTCCAGAGCGTGCATGGATTCTGGGTGAGTATGCCTAGTCATGTGGCATGCTGTGTGTGTGACCTGCTGCCCTGAGACTCTGCGACATTGCAATGTCTATTTGTGTTTGTCATACCTAGGCGACTCTGCATATCCCAACCATCCCTGGTTGCTGAGCCCACTGCGGAATTCCAGGTCCCCGGCTGCAGTCCGCTACAATGAGGCCCATGGGAGGACAAGTCATGTGGTGGAGTAGACTTTTGGCCTGCTTAAGTCACGTTTCCGGTGCCTGGACAAGACCAGAGGTGCACTGGCATACTCGCCCAGGAAGGTGTGTCAGATTATTGTGGCATGCTGCATGCTCCACAACCTAGCCATTCGCAAGGAGATTCCCCTGCTCCTGCATGATGGTGAGGACCCAAGGTCCCAGCCTGCAAACCAAGCCATGTCCAGTGATGAGGACAGTGGAGAGGAGGATGGTGTTGACCTGTGTGAACAGCTCATCACCCGCTACTTCACTTGACGATGGGTGTCAATGTGCAACATACCCATTGTCTGATGATATTGCTGTTGTCGTGAAGGGGCATGTGAGAATTGTAGCATGAGCCAGTTGTAGACTCAGTGGTGGTTGGAAATGTTTCTAGGACATGTCATTTGGGATCATCAATGGGACGTGTAGGTTGATACTTGGTGGCCATTGTGACGTGCATGTTGGGTTATCCTGGTGTTAGGGCTTGTGTGATGTCTGTGATGCCACACCCAGACCAGTGACAGTTGTTCTGTTGTGTTTTCCTAGGTGCCTTCGACTTCTCCTTGCCTACATACAGCCCATGCTCCTGGTACATTGTGATCACTTTGAAGACTGTACACCCTGCAATAAAAATGGAGCAGACACAACAACATGTGTGTGAGGATATTTTATTTACTATGGTAAGATGCGAGGGGGGTGTACATTTCCATTGGGGGAGCAGTGAGTTGACAGTTGTGGTAGATGAGATAGTCGAGTAGTCACAACATTGCTGTGGTGACCCAGTCCAACAGACAGATGTCATTCACAAGGCAGTGTGGGGAAGGACAGTCCAAAGACTCGTCAATGTAGTGGTGGAGAGGGTTGCCATCATGGCTGGCTCCGTGACTGGCGTCTGGCAGGTGCTTGGCCTCCAGATACTCCCAGGGTCTTCTTGGGACAGCCCCTTTGACGTTTGGCAGGGGGGCCCTGCTGCAGGGCCAGTGGGGTCTGAGGACTCACTCCTCTCTGTGGGCGCAGGGGGGGGAGGATGGTGAACTGTCATTGTGCAGCCCACCAGAGGGAGGTGGAGGTGTTGTCTGTGGCGCATGCCTGTCCCTCAGTACTGCCACTTTCTGGCCCAAGAGGTCCACGATTTGTCCCATGCGGGTGTCGATGGACCTCATCAGCAGGATGAGCTCGTGCAACAGATCGTCCAACTGGCCCGTTTGTCCCAGGGCCTGTTCGTATGCACCCAGGACTCTGGTGATGTGTTCCAGGGAGTGGGTCCCAGCCTCCTGGTGTCACTGGGTTACCCTGCATCTCCCACCTGCCCTGCTGCCACGGACCTGTTGCCTCACCACTGTGGGAACCCGCATCCTCTCCCTGCCCTCCTCCATGGGTGGGGTGTGCTGGCCATCCTCTGGGACAGGGAGGGTGTTGGAGGCAGCACTGGTGGTGATGGTGGCGTTGGCCGCACAGGCCGTGACAGCATTGGTCTGCTGTGGAGTTGTTGTTGCCGCAGATGTGGTGGGGGCACCATGGGGTCCTGGGACCTGTTGCTCCCTGGCACACCAGATGGGCCGGCCTCGAGCTCATCATCCATGGAATCCTGGGAGTCAACATCCGAGAGTCCTTGTACGGGGTGTGGAGACTGGCTCTGCAGGTTGCTGGTGTTGTCCTCGGCAGTGAGTTCTTGGTCACCTGTGAGTCAGATGTGAAATGGTCATTGCAGTGCACCCGGCAAGCTTTGTGTTAGCTGTGTGTCATTCACTTTTGGTACACTGCACAATTAACATATCATCACATTGTTGACTATGTGCAGTACTGTGCTTCCTGACATGATGCAGTGGTACAAGCATTACTTGTCCATGGTGTGAGGTGTCAAGGCATACCATGCGAACAATGCACAATTGAGGTTTACAGGGACTTGTTGCCATCTAGGGCCTGGCACAACATGTGTTTAATTGAGGACTCATAGTTTATTTGTCTGACCTAACAGACATCACATCTGGCCATGGAATGGCCATTGTCATCTCCTGCATCCCTTTGTCCTGTTATGTGCATATCTTGATTTGTGCCACCACACATGCTTTCATATTTTTCGAATGGTCCTTGTTGCACTTGCCCAATGGTTATGCACATGTAACTAGTTGCTGTGCATGATTGTGCCCTGACGTTCTTCTACTTGTGCATTGTTGTGTCACACTTTGGTGGTTGTGACAGTTTCCTTAGCTTACCTGTGTGCACACTGTGGTTGGCAATGGGGTAGGTATGCCTCTTTAAGCAATGAGATGGCTGGTGTTGTCATATGGCACCATTTAATTTGTGAAAAATCGGTGGGTGCATGTACTGGCTACCTACCTGTGAGTTTGTTTGGTGTACTGCAATGGCTTCCAACTGCTCCTGGGTGGGGTGGGGGAGGGCTCCATCTTGCTAGGCTGTGGGACAGGGGGCATGGTGGGAGTAGTGGTACAGGCCCCCCACCCCAGAGACCCTCATTGTGAAGATGGCTACCTACCTGTAAGTTTGTTGGTTGTACTGCAATGGCTTCCAACTGATCCTGGGTGGGGTGGGGGAGGGCTCCATCCTGCTGAGGTGTGGGACACAGGGAATGTTGGGAGTAGTAGTGCAGCCCTCCCAGCCACAAACACCCTCCCAGGGAAGATGGCTACCTAACTGTATGTTTGTTTGGTGTACTGCAATGGCTTCCAACTGCTCCTGGGTGGGGTGGGAGAGGGATCCATCCTGCTCAGGTGTGGGCCAGGGGGCCTGGTGGTTGTTGTAGTGCTGTCTGCCTGTACACATGCCCCCATGGTTATGTTGTTAACTATGTTTGGGGTAAATGGGAGAGGGTGAATGTTGGATCTGTGAGCCATGTTTTTGTGAGTGTGTGGTGCAGATGGATGGTATGTGTCCTAGGTGGTGTAGCTTTGTAGTTGTGCAAGGCAGTACATTGCAGAGTGGCGGTAGTCATTTGTTTGTACTTACCAGCCTCCACTCACCCGGCTACTCCTGTGAGACTCTCTGGACGCAGTATGGCAAGCACCTTCTCCTCCCATTGTGTGAATGGTTTTTGTGGAATGGGAGGGCCATCGCCAGTCCTCTGAGCCAGCTCACAGTTCTTGCTCCTCCTCTCCTTGACCACCCTCTTCAGATCATGCCAACGCTTCATGATCTCCTTTTTTGATATTGGGGTGGTCCCTACTGCATTGACCCTTTGGACTATCCTCGCCCACATTTGTGTCCTTGTGGCTAATGGTGTCTGTTGGACCAGGGTACCAAAACGCTGTGGTTCCACTTTGACTATCTCATCTTCCATGACCTTAAACTCACTCTCAGTGAATTCGGGCATTTTCTGTGTGCCCATGGTGTGTGGTGTGCAAAGTGATTGTGGTTGCAGGAGTGTGAGTGGTGGTTGTGGTTGTGCTGTATATGGTGTGTGTTGTGCAGGGGGTTAGTTGTGCTGGTGTGGAGGTGGTGGTGGTGCTGTGTGGGGTGTGGCTGGTGATGTTGTGTTCTTTGCCTCTCCTGTCAGCTGGGGTATGTGTCGCTTCTCGCCTGCAGTTTTGCAAGGGATTGTGGTTAGGGAAGGGGCTGGTTTTATACTCAGCTATGTGGGTGTGTCCAATTGGGGTGTTGCTGACAGGTGTGTTTTCCTGGGATTTGTATTTTTCATTTTGCCATGTGGTTGTGTCATTGGGGTGTGTTTTGTTTATTTGGGAGGCATATCTAGTTTTCTTTGTGCACTTTTTGAACTTCTTGTGGGGTTTTGGCTCCGTCCGCCATTTTGCCGGTTCGTCCGCCGCGGTGGCTGTGCTTCAGCTCTTCCACTGGCTCTCCCATTCATTCCATTGTGCGACCGCGGCGGTCGGAGATGGCGGTACGTACCGCGGGACCGTTGGGAATATACTAGTCTCTGCTATACTTGCGGCGGGTTGTTGTTTTTCCGCCGCGATTCCGACCTCCGCGGATGGATTTTGGCTATCTCTGCCCGCTACGGGCGGTTTTTCTTGGCCTCGTACCACCGGGGTCGGATATTTATGGCGGTTAATCCTAATTTGGCCGCCGGTTTTCCCACAGTGCCGGCGGACAGTTGTTTTCCGCTTCCATGGCGGTCGGGGGGTTTTTCCACCCACCATCGCCATGGACCTCATAGTGTGGATAGCGTTAGAATCAAAGAGTAATTATTTAAACATTTTTTTGTTTATCCTTCTGCGTTTTTCCCTTTTTCCCTTCAACTTTTTCTTGCAGACCTGGTTATTTTTGGTCATGAGTTCTGTTTCCTTGATAGGAGAACTTCCGACATTATGTCCTTCCATTGCGTGCTGTTTTGATGGATTTATGCCTGTTTTTAAAAAGATTGGAAAAACCTTTCATTTTAGGATTAAGTTTGTGTTTTCCATTTTAGGATGTGGACGGGATGTAGGATCAACCTCTGTTACTAAAGACTCAGTGTCAAAAATTAATTTTAATGTAGAAGAATGTAACTTACCAAGTATATCTTCATTTCCTTTCTTTTTGCGGTTATTATTTCTAGTGAAGAGGAAAGGCTTACCAAATTGAGTACCAAAGTCTCGCAATTTTACCTGTGAAAAGGAATTTATTTGGATACTATTTAGTTTGTCATTCTTTGGAAGGGGAATATTTATTCCCTTTCCCTCCTTAAGTGTACAGAGGGAAGGTGTGCAGGCCTTACCCAGCAATAGATTTTTATCATTTGTGATCATTTTTGTCAATGACAGAATAGAATCTAAGATAGAGTCAGAGTTACTTACTGACTTCTCTAATAATGTTAGAATAGAGGCCAGCACTCTTTCTAGGCAAAGTAACGAATCCGACAACAACATTTTTCACTCCGGATTATTAATTTGTGAAGGAAAATTTTGGGATAGTTTGGGGGTTAATGAACCCCGTAAATCTAATAGACTTGCTTCGCTTGGTGTACTGCTGAACAGTGGTAATTTCACAGGAGGATCCTTAGTGGATGGAGGGGTGGCAAGAGAGAGAATCCTGGATGATTCTAAATTAAGTACATATGACTTCTTATGAGGCAGTACTGGATTGATATTGGGCAACGTAAAATCTTCCACTATGCAATCATTCATTTCTTCCACTTTTTGAAATGATTGAGTGACTCCTGCAGGATCGGAGGCTCCAATTTATATGGAATGAGTAGTTACATTTGCAAGCAGGGAGTCAACTGCTATCTTAGATTCCATGTGATGGTTGTCTATAGAACATGGATCTCTGATCCTGGGCAAAGGAGAGGGAGATACTACTGATACAGATTTTTCAAGAATTGCTTTAGCCACTTCAAGTTCAGTTTCTTGTGACTCCGGCATCTCTACAACTTTTGGGCTTATTTCTCTTTTCAGAAAGAAAGAAGGAATGGTGTTGAAACTCTTCAAGGAATTAATTTGTAGAGAATGATTCCTTAAAGGATTAGCTCTAGTTTTTTTGCAGGCTCTTGTGTATACTAATCTGCCAGAACGAAGATTTTTGCAGTCATAACTTTGCCCCTGAATTCTATTACATGACTGTTTGCCGTGCAGCCAATGCAATCCGAGAAGAATGGCTTCGAAGACCCCAGTACACTAATGCGCCCGAGCACCGATGCGTCGCTTATGCTACACCGAGCTCCGGACGCAGAGCTGAGCTTTCCTTTCTCATTGCTCAGACAAACCTGAGCAGAAGACTGATTTACTGACCGCCGGCTAAGCCACAGGGGGCGGGGGCAGAGCAATGAGCCTTTTGTTGTTTTTTGTAGTATTGTTTATACCCTCAAACCTACAAAACCTGTCAATTCCTGTCCCGCAACGCCTCGACTCCTCACAGCTCCAGACTGCTCCTCTACAAGCCAATACAGTTGGTGTGAGTCAGCTTTCCAATCTGCAGTGCTGCTGTTACTACCAGAGATGCCAGGGGTCACAACTGCGCATCAGAGACCCTTCGCATCTACCCCTGCACTGGCTCCTCACCGTCTATGCTCTGAGCCTGCTGGTGCTCTGCTGCCGGTTGCTATCAGCAATCAACAGTCAGCTCCTTCCTGCAGGGGGGGTTCTTGTCAGACTCCTTGCCAGGCTCTTTGCGGGGGGGTTTCAGCTGTTTCCGGTGATTACACCCAGCAGTTACATGCAGTTACATGCTGCATTTTCACTCAGGTGATGTGGGTGATGTAGGTAGGCCGCAATGGACCGCAGGAGCCACGCAAAGCCACACTGAGCAGAAAGTCAGCTCAGCGGATTCACACAGCGATTACACACAGCTGTAGCCGATAGGGAGCAACAGGGAGGCAATGGTGAGCGAGCGAGTGATGTCAGCGATGACTGCCTGCTCCAGCTCAAGCTCCCTGCTCCCGGCTGCTCTGTCCCCCATCCCCCGCGATGGTGAACTCCTCCTCCTCTGATCCCTGCAACTTGCTCTCATCTCGACCACGCTTCCTTGGAATCAGAGCGCTACTCGACCTGTAAGTTCCTCATTACCTCGGCGCTGCTGCCGGCCGCAATTGGAATACCGCAACCCCACAGGCCGTCATTTGGAGCTAATTTGGAAAAATTGTACATTCAATGCTATCTTTACATGCATTGAAAGAATCTTCATAGCAGTCAAAATCTCCAAGTAATTCCATTTCACTTCGTTTGAAGAGTTGCAGACGAGCTAAATAGAAAAACTCCCTTTTATCAGGAGTATCGCAACTTAGTTTCCTGTGATTAATCAAATTTCCTTTGGTATGCTTTACCATACATCCTTCAGATCCAATTACAGCATATTTTCCTTCATTTATATTTTTGGTAACATTTTTTTTAAAGCTGTAAAGTTGCAGTACTTCATATAGACATATCTTTTCCAGGTGTGGACTTCTATTTGGATAGTACGTATCCAACATATTTGTTTTAAGATTATCTGTGCTTTCTGGATCATTCAATGCTAAGTATTCAATTTCTTGTACAGATTTCAAAACTCAATTTCGTGTCGCAGCAAGACCTAGACTTATCCAGATGATTCCTCATGACTTTGAATATAAACTTGCAGATGTCAATCGATCCAAACATTCATAGGATCCAATTTCTCGATGAGAAAAAGCATCTTCAAGCTGAAGCTGTACAATTTTTTGCTAAGTGTCTTTTCTTGTGAAATGTCTTCCCACATTTCTTTCAATTCTGTCTTCTCAGATTTCATAATATATGATGCAACATACCGAGCAACAGCAATTGAGTTACCTGCAACATATTGTATGTCCATATTTGCATTCCACATTGTCAAAAATCACTGGATTGTAATCATTAATGTACTTTGATTCTTCTGTTCTTTTTATATTATAAGTATTTTTGGGTGATTTTAGAGTGATAGTATGCCACACTGCTGACATAAAACTGTTCACTCTTCCTTTGGAAATTATTGGACGTGGAAAACCAAATCGACATTTTGTGTAAAATTTTTCCTTTGACTTGTATTTCCGCCGACAATATTTTCCACATCGATGATTTTGAAACCGTAGAACTTGCTGTCTCAAGTTGTTTCCTGCTTTTTCTTTTGGTATGGTACAGGTAACATGTTGTTCAATAAAAGACAAAACAGTCTCATCACTGTCAGTTCCAAATTTTGGTGCACTCTTGATCCATAACAGCATATGAATTTGAGGTGCACCTCTAGCTTGATATTCCTTTCTCGAAAAGAAATCAATAACTTCACCAATAGGTGGATTCTTTTTATTACAATCAAACCTATGATTAAAATATGTGCACACATTTCCAGGATCCAGGGAACACAGTTCTCCAGCTGTCTTCAATTCAATATTCTCTATATTTCAATTTGCTTGTCGTAGAAAATCTAGCAAATCATCCAATGCGTACTCAGCACAACTAAGTGTAACAAACCACGTAGGGGTTCCTAAATTCCTAAATTCCTTAACATACATTTCAGTTCCCTATGACGTCAATGCCAATATTCATTAGTGCCTCGTTGACATGCCATCAAATTAATTAACTGTGTTCCTAATTGTTCGTCTCTTTCTTCAACTTTGTCCATGAATTGCTTTGCAGAAACATCCGAAAAATGAATACCTGTTTTTAATATGTGATTCACTGCATATGAAAGTGCAGAAAGGTCACTTTCAAATAAAAGATGAAACAAATATGGAATATGTTGGAGCCGGCCTCGTGGCGTGGTCCTGTTCCCCCTCGCTAAGCCGCACGAGGTCCCATGCACCTCGGGGCTCCTCCATTTTGGATTATACGTCACTCCACGTGACCACCTACGTGACCCCGCTCCACCCGGCCTCGGTCCCAGCGAGGCCCGACATCGAGGCGCCAACCCCTGGCCCGGGGGATACCACGTGAACCCTTCCCACTCCCGGCGGAGGGCAGTATCGATGGGACCCCCAACCGTCCTTCCACACCTAGGTGCGATCGCCCCACAGCTCTCTGGGGCCTGGCGCCTCTCCTGCTGGGCGTCTGGCCGCTCCCTACCCGGCCTCTCCACCCCCCCCCCGGGCGCAAGGGTCCGGACATCAAAGGGCTCCAGTCCTATATCTGGGGCGACCCGGCAGCAAGACAACAGTTGTATCCCGGAGTCGAGAGCCCTGCTGATCGGATCGCGGCTGACCCTACGGAGAAAGACTCATCCTGAAACTACCCCCTGAGCCCTGCTGACAACGTCGTGGCTCCACCGTGCTTAAAGACCTTCACGAACCTTTGGGGCCCTGCTGACGCCGTCACGGCCCGACCTTGTTGAACTTGCCATCAGAGCCCAGCTGACCTCGTCGCGGCTCGACCGAAGCGGACCTACCACCGGAGCCCTGCTGACTGTGTCGCGGCTCGACCCAAGCGGAACTACCACCCGAGACCTGCAGACGCCGTCGCGGCTCTCCACGGCCGAGCTACTTTGAGGCCAGCACGCAAGGTCTGGCGCAGAGCCTCCCCGTACCTGGCTGGTACTGAGACTGACCCGCTACCCTATCCCCCTAAAGACATTGAGACTCTTTTTGGATCACTCGATCCCACTGTAAATATTGAATGTGGTGGTGTTACTGGGCCTAGTATGATCTCAGGAGAAGGACCTCTCCTCGGAGGCTTCTCAGCCGCGCTCGGCTATAACTTTGCGGAAGGAAGGTGGCCGGAGCAGTCCCCCCGACTCCCCGGTGGTCCTCCCTCCAACATTTGGTGGCCAGCGACGGGATCCGAGCCAGACGCAATCGTACAAGCAAGTAACGCAACCACTACCTAACCAGACGGAAAGAAGGGAACCATGAACGACCTAGAAGCAACCATCGCCGCAACCTTCCAACTGGAAAAGCTGGAAGAATACACCCACAAAGAACTGAAACAATTCTGCAAGGACAAAGGGATCCCAACCACAGGATTGGGCACCAAGGAAGAAATGCAGAAAGCCCTGAAAACATGGGCAGAATCCGAGACCACTCCACCCCGAGCCGAAGGAACCGCGGCCCGGGGCGGAAACCTGCCACCGACCATAACCCCAACAGATGGGGGACGAAGCATCCTGGAAGCCGGCCTGTCCCACGAGGAGATGCGAGAACGGGAGAGGGCCTGGACACACGAAATGGACCTCGCCCGACTCCTGCTGGACGGTGAACTCCTGCTGGCAGAGAAGAAACTAGCCTTGGAGCAACTCCTGCTGCAGGAGGAAATCGAAGAAAAGAAACGGCAGCGAGAACTAGAAGAGAAACGGCTAACCCTCGAGCACGAGAGGGGCCTCAAGGCACTCGAACTGAAATCCAAAACAGGGGAGACCGGCACCCCCGGGGCCCGGGACGCTCTGCCACTAACCGAGCCGAAGGTTCATATCCCCAAGGATGTCGTCAAACAATACTACAAAAACGACGACATCTAGCAGTGGTTCCGAGCCTACGAGGTAGCCATGACCTCCCATCGGGTACCCCAGAAGGATTGGGGTGCTGGCCTATGGGGGAGATTCCTCAGCGAGGGCCGGGATACCCTGCTGCAACTCCCCGACGCGGTGATGACCTCATACGACCACATGAAAGAAGCCCTACTCACACGCTACGAACTATCAGCCGAGATGTACCGGCAGCGCTTCCGGGACTGTAAGAAGCTCCCCGGTACCACATGGGTCGAATACGTGGACTTCTTCAGCCGGGCCTTTGAAGGGTGGATAAAAGGGAGCAAGGTCACCTCGTACAACGAACTGTTCGACCTCATTGTCTGGGAGCACCTCGCCAACAACTGCTTTGTGGAACTAAGGCAACACCTCCTGGACAGTAAGCTGACCGAGCCCCGGAAGCTCGCCGCCGAAGCCGACCGATGGGTCAACACCCGGGTCCCCCGGAACCCCGTGGGGGACTACCAACGGAGTACCACGGGACCTCCTCGCCAGCGGGGCGGAGGAGGGGGGTCCCACCGCAGTCGAGATTTCCCGACCGGGCCGCCCAGAAGCCCGCCACGAGGCCAAGCCGCCAACCACACGTCCCCGACCCTGGTCCGAAGGGGGACCCCCATCGCCAGGCCTGGACCCTGACCAACAGTGACCTGCTTCGGCTGCCAACAGACCGGCCACTATGCGAGCGACCCGGCCTGCCCTGTGAACCGGCGGAGCGGGACCGCTGGGCCCCCTCCCCGACAAATAGCCGCCGCAGCCCTGGGGGAAGGAGAGGAAGAGGAGGAAAACCGCGAGCACGGGTCCCCCAAGTGGGAACCAGCTGCCATGTCCCTCGTATGCCTGGGCCCCCGAGAAATGGTGCCCCGGGCTGCCATCCCAAGTAACACCCAGAAGTACCAGCAGTGGGTCACCATCAATGGACAACGGGCCGAAGCTCTCCGGGACACTGGGGCCAGTGTGACCGCTGTCCGAGGCCACCTGGTGACCCCCGAACAAATCCTGCCGCATGTCCTATGCCCTGTCCGGACCGCGGACAACACCGAAAGCATGTGCCGGATGGCCAGGATCCCCTTCGAGTGGGGAGGAGTGTCAGGCACCCTCAAAGTAACTGTCCGCAACGACGCCCCGGTGGACTGCCTCCTGGGGAACGACCTAGAGAGCTCCCCCTGGGCCCAGGTGGAGCGCCGAGAGCATCTGGGGATGCTAGGGCTGCCCGAGTGGGCCTGCGCCACCACCCGATCCATGACCGCCCAACCTGCCACGGCCCCCGACAAGCCTACGGGCCCAGAACTACCACCCTCCTCCCGCACGGAGGAACCTGACGATGAGGCCGGGCCATCCGAACTTCTTCCCGACGAGGCCGCCTCCCTCAGCGAGATCCCCGAGCTGGCCCAGTGGCGCCACGACGGGGGCCCCACCCGCGAACAATGCCAGCAAGTGCAAAAGGCCGGCCCGTCCCTCGAGGGGGCCCGACAGCAAGCGGCCGCCCAGGCCTCGGGGGACACCACAGGAACCCACTGGATCTATTGGGACAATGACTTATTGTATAGCGAGCAGAAAGTCGCCGAACTGGGAGCCGGCCGGGTGTTGGTGGTTCCCCTCCGATTCCGAGAGTTCCTCCTGAACTTGGCGCATGACGTGCCCCTCGCCGGACACCTTGGGCGAGACAAAACTTACAGCCGCCTGGTGACCCATTTCTATTGGCCCCGAATGCGGAGAGACGTGGACCATCACTGCCGGTCCTGCCAGACCTGCCAGGCTAGCGGAAAGACTGGGGGTCGAGTTAAGGCCGCCCTCCAAACATTTCCAGCCGTCCACACCCCGTTCGAACGAGTAGGGATCGACATCGTGGGGCCCCTGGACCCCCGGACCGCCCTGGGACACCGCTTCATCCTGGTACTGGTCGACCACGCCACCCGATACCCCGAGGCCATCCCACTCCGCACTGTGACAGCTCCAGTGGTGGGCCGGGCCCTGATGGGCATCTTCTCCAGAGTGGGGTTCCCCCGAGAAGTGGTGAGCGACAGGGGTACGAACTTTATTTCAAAATACATGAAATCCCTCTGGCAACAATGTGGGGTCACCTACAAATTCACCACCCATTACCACCCCCAGGGGAACGGACTGGTCGAGCGGTTCAACAGAACCCTTAAGGGAATGATCAAGGGTCTGGAAGAGCCCCTGAGGAGGAGATGGGACGTCCTGCTGCCCTGCCTCCTGTTCGCCTATCTAGAGGTACCACAGAAATCCCTGGGCTTCAGCCCCTTCGAACTATTGTATGGGCGCCCCGTCCGAGGGCCCCTCAGCCTGGTCAAGGAGGGCTGGGAGGCGAACGTCCAAGATGCTCCCCCCGACGTCTACCGGTACCTCCTGACCCTGCGGAACCAGACTCGGAAGTTCCGGGCCCTGGCAGAAGCCAACCTCGAAGCCAGCCAAGAAGACATGAAACGCTGGTATGACGAAAATGCCTCGACCATCGAGTTCGAGCCGGGCCAGCAAGTCTGGGTCATGTCGCCCGTGGACCACTGCGCCCTGCAGGACAAGTGGACCGGGCCCTTCAAGGTGGTTGAGAGGAAGAGCCCCGTCACCTACCTGGTCGACATGGAGTCCCCGAGGAACCCCCTCCGGGACCTACACGCCAACCGGCTCAAGCCCCACTTTGCCCGAACTGAACTAAGCCTGCTGCTGGCTACCGACGACGGGGGCGAAAGTGACTCCGAGCCCCTACCAGACCTCCTGGGGTCCTCGGGCCAAGACGGCTCCTTGGAGGGCGTCCACCTCTCCGCCACCCTGACCCCAGAACAGCACCATGACTGCCGGAAGCTGCTGCAACCCTTCGCTGCCCTCTTCTCTCTCACGCCCGGGGTGACCCCCTGGTGCGTCCACGACGTGGACACCGGGGACAGCCCCCCGGTGCGGCACCGCGCCTACAGAGTACCCGACCAAGTCCGAGCCTGCATACAGACCGAGGTCTCCAAGATGCTCGCCCTCGGAGTCATCGAGCCATCCGACAGCCCGTGGGCCAGCCCAGTGGTCCTGGTGCCGAAGGCCGCTGCCCCCGGCACCTCCCCAGAACTCAGATTTTGTGTAGACTACCGGGGCCTGAACGCAGTCACAAAGACCGAGGCCCACCCCCTGCCACGGGCAGACGAGCTGATCGATCGCTTAGGGGCCGCTCGCTACCTAAGCACCTTTGATCACCGCTGGGTACTGGCAGATCAAGCTCACTCCCGGCGCCCAGGAACGATCCGCCTTTTCCACCCCCGATGGGCACTACCACTTTCGGGTGATGCCCTTCGGTATGAAGAACGCCCCAGCGACCTTCCAGAGGCTGGTGAACAAGGTCCTGGCCGGGCTAGAAGCCTTCAGCGCGGCCTACCTCGACGACATTGCCGTCTTCAGCAACCACTGGGCCGCGCACCTAGGACACCTCGGAGAAGTCCTGGCCGATCTCCAAAGGGCCGGGCTCACAATTAAGGCCAGCAAATGCCAGATCGGTCAAGGATCTGTGACCTATCTGGGCCACCAGGTGGGGAGTGGCCAGGTGGCGCCCCTCCAGTTAAAGGTCGATGCCATCCAGGCGTGGGAGCCCCCCGCAACCCAAACCGCTGTCCGGGCCTTCTTAGGCCTCACAGGCTACTACCGGCGATTTATTAAAGATTATGGCAGCATTGTGGGGCCCCTTACGGAGCTCACTTCCAAGAAACAGACCGCTTTTGAAGCCCTCAAGGCGGCCATGTGTGCTGCCCCTGTGCTACAGGCCCCTGACTACAGCAAGGAATTTGTGGTGCAGACCGATGCATCAGAGTACGGGGTCGGGCGGTCCTCTCCCAGATGGACGCCGAGGGCCTCGACCGACCTGTGGCCTTCATCAGCCGCCGACTGCTGCCACGAGAACAGAGGTGGAGCACCATCGAGCGGGAAGCCTTCGCTGTGGTATGGGCTCTCAAGAAGCTCCGGCCCTACCTTTTCGGCACCCACTTCAGAGTCCAAACTGACCACCGGCCCTTGAGGTGGCTAATGCAAATGCGGGGCGAGAACCCCAAGCTGTTGCGATGGTCCATCTCGCTGCAAGGGATGGACTTCACCGTGGAGCACCGGCCCGGCAACGACCACGCCAGTGCTGACGGCCTGTCCAGATTCTTCCGCCTCGGCGAGGAGAACCCCCAAGGAGATGGGTGACTCTCCCTGCCTTCAGCTGGGGGGGACGCGTGTTGGAGCCAGCCTCGTGGCGTGGTCCTGTTCCCCCTCGCTAAGCCGCACGAGGTCCCATGCACCTCGGGGCTCCTCCATTTTGGATTATACGTCACTCCACGTGACCACCTACGTGACCCCGCTCCACCCGGCCTCGGTCCCAGCGAGGCCAGACATCGAGGCGCCAACCCCTGGCCCGGGGGATACCACGTGAACCCTTCCCACTCCCGGCGGAGGGCAGTATCGATGGGACCCCCAACCGTCACCTAGGTGCGATCGCCCCACAGCTCTCTGGGGCCTGGCGCCTCTCCTGCTGGGCGTCTGGCCGCTCCCTACCCGGCCTCTCCACCCCCCCCGGGCGCAAGGGTCCGGACATCAAAGGGCTCCAGTCCTATATCTGGGGCGACCCGGCAGCAAGACAACAGTTGTATCCCGGAGTCGAGAGCCCTGCTGATCGGATCGCGGCTGACCCTACGGAGAAAGACTCATCCTGAAACTACCCCCTGAGCCCTGCTGACAACGTCGCGGCTCCACCGTGCTTAAAGACCTTCACGAACCTTTGGGGCCCTGCTGACGCCGTCACGGCCCGACCTTGTTGAACTTGCCATCAGAGCCCAGCTGACCTCGTCGCGGCTCGACCGAAGCGGACCTACCACCGGAGCCCTGCTGACTGTGTCGCGGCTCGACCCAAGCGGAACTACCACCCGAGACCTGCAGACGCCGTCGCGGCTCTCCACGGCCGAGCTACTTTGAGGCCAGCACGCAAGGTCTGGCGCAGAGCCTCCCCGTACCTGGCTGGTACTGAGACTGACCCGCTACCCTATCCCCCTAAAGACATTGAGACTCTTTTTGGATCACTCGATCCCACTGTAAATATTGAATGTGGTGGTGTTACTGGGCCTAGTATGATCTCAGGAGAAGGACCTCTCCTCAGAGGCTTCTCAGCCGCGCTCGGCTATAACTTTGCGGAAGGAAGGTGGCCGGAGCAGTCCCCCCGACTCCCCGGTGGTCCTCCCTCCAACATTTGGTGGCCAGCGACGGGATCCGAGCCAGACGCAATCGTACAAGCAAGTAACGCAACCACTACCTAACCAGACGGAAAGAAGGGAACCATGAACGACCTAGAAGCAACCATCGCCGCAACCTTCCAACTGGAAAAGCTGGAAGAATACACCCACAAAGAACTGAAACAATTCTGCAAGGACAAAGGGATCCCAACCACAGGATTGGGCACCAAGGAAGAAATGCAGAAAGCCCTGAAAACATGGGCAGAATCCGAGACCACTCCACCCCGAGCCGAAGGAACCGCAGCCCGGGGCGGAAACCTGCCACCGACCATAACCCCAACAGATGGGGGACGAAGCATCCTGGAAGCCGGCCTGTCCCACGAGGAGATGCGAGAACGGGAGAGGGCCTGGACACACGAAATGGACCTCGCCCGACTCCTGCTGGACGGTGAACTCCTGCTGGCAGAGAAGAAACTAGCCTTGGAGCAACTCCTGCTGCAGGAGGAAATCGAAGAAAAGAAACGGCAGCGAGAACTAGAAGAGAAACGGCTAACCCTCGAGCACGAGAGGGGCCTCAAGGCACTCGAACTGAAATCCAAAACAGGGGAGACCGGCACCCCCGGGGCCCGGGACGCTCTGCCACTAACCGAGCCGAAGGTTCATATCCCCAAGGATGTCGTCAAACAATACTACAAAAACGACGACATCTAGCAGTGGTTCCGAGCCTACGAGGTAGCCATGACCTCCCATCGGGTACCCCAGAAGGATTGGGGTGCCGGCCTATGGGGGAGATTCCTCAGCGAGGGCCGGGATACCCTGCTGCAACTCCCCGACGCGGTGATGACCTCATACGACCACATGAAAGAAGCCCTACTCACACGCTACGGACTATCAGCCGAGATGTACCGGCAGCGCTTCCGGGACTGTAAGAAGCTCCCCGGTACCACATGGGTCGAATACGTGGACTTCTTCAGCCGGGCCTTTGAAGGGTGGATAAAAGGGAGCAAGGTCACCTCGTACAACGAACTGTTCGACCTCATTGTCTGGGAGCACCTCGCCAACAACTGCTTTGTGGAACTAAGGCAACACCTCCTGGACAGTAAGCTGACCGAGCCCCGGAAGCTCGCCGCCGAAGCCGACCGATGGGTCAACACCCGGGTCCCCCGGAACCCCGTGGGGGACTACCAACGGAGTACCACGGGACCTCCTCGCCAGCGGGGCGGAGGAGGGGGGTCCCACCGCAGTCGAGACTTCCCGACCGGGCCGCCCAGAAGCCCGCCACGAGGCCAAGCCGCCAACCACACGTCCCCGACCCTGGTCCGAAGGGGGACCCCCATCGCCAGGCCTGGACCCCGACCAACAGTGACCTGCTTCGGCTGCCAACAGACCGGCCACTATGCGAGCGACCCGGCCTGCCCTGTGAACCGGCGGAGCGGGACCGCTGGGCCCCCTCCCCGACAAATAGCCGCCGCAGCCCTGGGGGAAGGAGAGGAAGAGGAGGAAAACCGCGAGCACGGGTCCCCCAAGTGGGAACCAGCTGCCATGTCCCTCGTATGCCTGGGCCCCCGAGAAATGGTGCCCCGGGCTGCCATCCCAAGTAACACCCAGAAGTACCAGCAGTGGGTCACCATCAATGGACAACGGGCCGAAGCTCTCCGGGACACTGGGGCCAGTGTGACCGCTGTCCGAGGCCACCTGGTGACCCCCGAACAAATCCTGCCGCATGTCCTATGCCCTGTCCGGACCGCGGACAACACCGAAAGCATGTGCCGGATGGCCAGGATCCCCTTCGAGTGGGGAGGAGTGTCAGGCACCCTCAAAGTAACTGTCCGCAACGACGCCCCAGTGGACTGCCTCCTGGGGAATGACCTAGAGAGCTCCCCCTGGGCCCAGGTGGAGCGCCGAGAGCATCTGGGGATGCTAGGGCTGCCCGAGTGGGCCTGCGCCACCACCCGATCCATGACCGCCCAACCTGCCACGGCCCCCGACAAGCCTACGGGCCCAGAACTACCACCCTCCTCCCGCACGGAGGAACCTGACGATGAGGCCGGGCCATCCGAACTTCTTCCCGACGAGGCCGCCTCCCTCAGCGAGATCCCCGAGCTGGCCCAGTGGCGCCACGACGGGGGCCCCACCCGCGAACAATTCCAGCAAGTGCAAAAGGCCGGCCCGTCCCTCGAGGGGGCCCGACAGCAAGCGGCCGCCCAGGCCTCGGGGGACACCACAGGAACCCACTGGATCTATTGGGACAATGACTTATTGTATAGCGAGCAGAAAGTCGCCGAACTGGGAGCCGGCCGGGTGTTGGTGGTTCCCCTCCGATTCCGAGAGTTCCTCCTGAACTTGGCGCATGACGTGCCCCTCGCCGGACACCTTGGGCGAGACAAAACTTACAGCCGCCTGGTGACCCATTTCTATTGGCCCCGAATGCGGAGAGACGTGGACCATCACTGCCGGTCCTGCCAGACCTGCCAGGCTAGCGGAAAGACTGGGGGTCGAGTTAAGGCCGCCCTCCAAACATTTCCAGCCGTCCACACCCCGTTCGAACGAGTAGGGATCGACATCGTGGGGCCCCTGGACCCCCGGACCGCCCTGGGACACCGCTTCATCCTGGTACTGGTCGACCACGCCACCCGATACCCCGAGGCCATCCCACTCCGCACTGTGACAGCTCCAGTGGTGGGCCGGGCCCTGATGGGCATCTTCTCCAGAGTGGGGTTCCCCCGAGAAGTGGTGAGCGACAGGGGTACGAACTTTATTTCAAAATACATGAAATCCCTCTGGCAACAATGTGGGGTCACCTACAAATTCACCACCCATTACCACCCCCAGGGGAACGGACTGGTCGAGCGGTTCAACAGAACCCTTAAGGGAATGATCAAGGGTCTGGAAGAGCCCCTGAGGAGGAGATGGGACGTCCTGCTGCCCTGCCTCCTGTTCGCCTATCTAGAGGTACCACAGAAATCCCTGGGCTTCAGCCCCTTCGAACTATTGTATGGGCGCCCCGTCCGAGGGCCCCTCAGCCTGGTCAAGGAGGGCTGGGAGGCGAACGTCCAAGATGCTCCCCCCGACGTCTACCGGTACCTCCTGACCCTGCGGAACCAGACTCGGAAGTTCCGGGCCCTGGCAGAAGCCAACCTCGAAGCCAGCCAAGAAGACATGAAACGCTGGTATGACGAAAATGCCTCGACCATCGAGTTCGAGCCGGGCCAGCAAGTCTGGGTCATGTCGCCCGTGGACCACTGCACCCTGCAGGACAAGTGGACCGGGCCCTTCAAGGTGGTTGAGAGGAAGAGCCCCGTCACCTACCTGGTCGACATGGAGTCCCCGAGGAACCCCCTCCGGGACCTACACGCCAACCGGCTCAAGCCCCACTTTGCCCGAACTGAACTAAGCCTGCTGCTGGCTACCGACGACGGGGGCGAAAGCGACTCCGAGCCCCTACCAGACCTCCTGGGGTCCTCGGGCCAAGACGGCTCCTTGGAGGGCGTCCACCTCTCCGCCACCCTGACCCCAGAACAGCACCATGACTGCCGGAAGCTGCTACAACCCTTCGCTGCCCTCTTCTCTCTCACGCCCGGGGTGACCCCCTGGTGCGTCCATGACGTGGACACCGGGGACAGCCCCCCGGTGCGGCACCGCGCCTACAGAGTACCCGACCGAGTCCGAGCCTGCATACAGACCGAGGTCTCCAAGATGCTCGCCCTCGGAGTCATCGAGCCATCCGACAGCCCGTGGGCCAGCCCAGTGGTCCTGGTGCCGAAGGCCGCTGCCCCCGGCACCTCCCCAGAACTCAGATTTTGTGTAGACTACCGGGGCCTGAACGCAGTCACAAAGACCGAGGCCCACCCCCTGCCACGGGCAGACGAGCTGATCGATCGCTTAGGGGCTGCTCGCTACCTAAGCACCTTTGATCTCACCGCTGGGTACTGGCAGATCAAGCTCACTCCCGGCGCCCAGGAACGATCCGCCTTTTCCACCCCCGATGGGCACTACCACTTTCGGGTGATGCCCTTCGGTATGAAGAACACCCCAGCGACCTTCCAGAGGCTGGTGAACAAGGTCCTGGCCGGGCTAGAAGCCTTCAGCGCGGCCTACCTCGACGACATTGCCGTCTTCAGCAACCACTGGGCCGCGCACCTAGGACACCTCGGAGAAGTCCTGGCCGATCTCCAAAGGGCCGGGCTCACAATTAAGGCCAGCAAATGCCAGATCGGTCAAGGATCTGTGACCTATCTGGGCCACCAGGTGGGGAGTGGCCAGGTGGCGCCCCTCCAGTTAAAGGTCGATGCCATCCAGGCGTGGGAGCCCCCCGCAACCCAAACCGCTGTCCGGGCCTTCTTAGGCCTCACAGGCTACTACCGGCGATTTATTAAAGATTATGGCAGCATTGTGGGGCCCCTTACGGAGCTCACTTCCAAGAAACAGACCGCTTTTGAAGCCCTCAAGGCGGCCATGTGTGCTGCCCCTGTGCTACAGGCCCCTGACTACAGCAAGGAATTTGTGGTGCAGACCGATGCATCAGAGTACGGGGTCGGGCGGTCCTCTCCCAGATGGACGCCGAGGGCCTCGACCGACCTGTGGCCTTCATCAGCCGCCGACTGCTGCCACGAGAACAGAGGTGGAGCACCATCGAGCGGGAAGCCTTCGCTGTGGTATGGGCTCTCAAGAAGCTCCGGCCCTACCTTTTCGGCACCCACTTCAGAGTCCAAACTGACCACCGGCCCTTGAGGTGGCTAATGCAAATGCGGGGCGAGAACCCCAAGCTGTTGCGATGGTCCATCTCGCTGCAAGGGATGGACTTCACCGTGGAGCACCGGCCCGGCAACGACCACGCCAATGCTGACGGCCTGTCCAGATTCTTCCGCCTCGGCGAGGAGAACCCCCAAGGAGATGGGTGACTCTCCCTGCCTTCAGCTGGGGGGGACGCGTGTTGGAGCCGGCCTCGTGGCGTGGTCCTGTTCCCCCTCGCTAAGCCGCACGAGGTCCCATGCACCTCGGGGCTCCTCCATTTTGGATTATACGTCACTCCACGTGACCACCTACGTGACCCCGCTCCACCCGGCCTCGGTCCCAGCGAGGCCCGACATCGAGGCGCCAACCCCTGGCCCGGGGGATACCACGTGAACCCTTCCCACTCCCGGCGGAGGGCAGTATCGATGGGACCCCCAACCGTCCTTCCACACCTAGGTGCGATCGCCCCACAGCTCTCTGGGGCCTGGCGCCTCTCCTGCTGGGCGTCTGGCCGCTCCCTACCCGGCCTCTCCACCCCCCCCGGGCGCAAGGGTCCGGACATCAAAGGGCTCCAGTCCTATATCTGGGGCGACCCGGCAGCAAGACAACAGTTGTATCCCGGAGTCGAGAGCCCTGCTGATCGGATCGCGGCTGACCCTACGGAGAAAGACTCATCCTGAAACTACCCCCTGAGCCCTGCTGACAACGTCGCGGCTCCACCGTGCTTAAAGACCTTCACGAACCTTTGGGGCCCTGCTGACGCCGTCACGGCCCGACCTTGTTGAACTTGCCATCAGAGCCCAGCTGACCTCGTCGCGGCTCGACCCAAGCGGAACTACCACCCGAGACCTGCAGAAGCCGTCGCGGCTCTCCACGGCCGAGCTACTTTGAGGCCAGCACGCAAGGTCTGGCGCAGAGCCTCCCCGTACCTGGCTGGTACTGAGACTGACCCGCTACCCTATCCCCCTAAAGACATTGAGACTCTTTTTGGATCACTCGATCCCACTGTAAATATTGAATGTGCTACCTTTGATAAAGAACCAAGATAAGCAACTGATACAGAGTCCTGTGTGGTGGTGTTACTGGGCCTAGTACGATCTCAAGAGAAGGACCTCTCCTCGGAGGCTTCTCAGCGGCGCTCGGCTATAACTTTGCGGAAGGAAGGTGGCCGGAGCAGTCCCCCCGACTCCCCGGTGGTCCTCCCTCCAAAAGAATAGATTGTCTAAATCTTGCATCTGCTGAGTACAGTCGTAAAGTACGATATTCTGAAGCTGAAATCTGAACATGTCGCTCATCATATCGTCCACATTTTCCAGTAGGGAACAGCTGTGGAAAACAATGAGTTCCAAACTTTTTTCCCATACACTCATGGGAGTTCCTTTTGCTTTTTTCATCTGGAACAATTCAATATTGTCTCCTAACACTTCTTTTGAGTTTAGAGGGTGTATAGTGTAATGTTCATAAATTTCTTCTTTTCTGGGCTACTCCACTTTTTCGATTTGACCACTTGCAATGTCTGTTTCATCTTCTAAACATATTTCTTGTTCTTCTACATTTACAGTTTATTGTAAATATTGTTTTGCACCAGATATAATGTAGCCCTTTGGACTTTGGGGACATCGACTAACTCTTGCCATATTGTCCAACTCTTTGTAGGCACATCATTAACAAGAATGACTACAGGTTCACTTTCCTCTCTTTCTACACCAGCAGTTTCAACATTTTTCTTAAACTCTAAAGGTAAATACACAACTCTTCCTTTTAAACCTCTTTGTAGATCTGTTGGAGGCAACTTACCTGTTTTAGGCTCCATACGAATTATAGCCTGAAATGGGTGCACAGATTGAATAAGGATGGACTCATATGTATTTAAATCTTTAAGTTCTGGAGGTATAGCTACTAATTGTAGGTCATTATGAACAGCTCTAGCTGGCATTTTGTTCTCTTCTAATTTATTGTAACAATATTTATCAATACATTGTTGACTACCCAACTCAAAACGACCTTCCACAAACAAATAAACAGCAAATTCCCTCCATTTATCATTGTTTTCTTTTTCACTTTTTAAAAACACATCTACATTCCTAGTTTGAATTTTATAGTGAGTACGCCGACAACAAATACAAACATAGTTGGGAATTTCACCAGAAACTATTTTAAACTTTGTTATTTCTTTTTCAAACTTCACATCAGTACTATCTTTCATCTCTTCTTCAACACCTACACTTATCAAACTCTCCCTTTCTCTACACTCCTCTTGACCAGCAAAGAAACGTAACTCTATATCATCACAAACATTTTTTACATCCAACACTGAACCATGCAAAAGAGCCGTATTAATTTCCTTTAGACATAACGAAGGACTTTTCACGTAATATAATCTTCTAACTAACTTCCGAATTTCTGAATGATGTACTGCTAACATTCCTAAATGATGAAAATTACTTTGACACACTTTCTTAGAAAGACAAGCCAGAGAATGACCTTGCAACCCTGTATATTTTCTCACTTTGCAAGGATCCACTCCTTGTAATATCTTAATCTTCTGTTTCACAGTTTTTTTCCCATATTCTCTTAAGAAATTTCTGAATGATGTACTGCTAACATTCTTAAATGATGAAAATGACTTTGACACACTTTCTTAGAGAGACAAGCCAGAGAATGACCTTGCAACCCTATATATTTTCTCACTTTGCAAGGATCCACTCCTTGTAATATCTTAATCTTCTGTTTCACAGTTTTTTTCCCATATTCTCTTAAGAAATTTAGTAATATATCAATAGATTCCTGTCGTATACTACAAATACTACTACAATGCCCTGTAAACACTGGAGACTGGGTACGTCTTCCTTGCGCTTCCTCAGCTATTACTTCTTCCACATTTCTAGGAACCATCTTTTCTTTTTCAATTGGAGAACCATTTTTAAGTTCGTAACAATGACCACAAGTGAACTAATGTATTTTGTTGAAAATTGCTTTCTTCATTACAAAAAGGTTCCGTACTAGAAGTATGCTTCCATTCCCCAGAAAATATTTTACAAAAGTTAGTTCTATTTACAATTCTTTTTTTTTTACATTTGTTCTTCATAGAATTCATTATTGTATTTAAAGTTTTTAATCTTTTTACAATTAAGATAAACAATTTTCTTTTCAATTCAAATGCTTTTTCAATCACCCTTAGAATCTAATTTTTTACTTTGTAAAATGCTGATCTCTTTTTTGATTTTTTACATTTTTTAACACATTTTGTAATACTCTATTTTTATATAATCTTTTTCGAATCTCTAAAAATTGTTTCTTCCTCCTTTCAACAAATTTTTTTCTGATAATCCAATTTTCCACTTTTTTGTACATTTTTCTTTTCCTTTTGTTTCACTGTACATCTTTTGTGTCTCTCTTCTTTATTTTTAGAATTTGTTAGACTCTTTAAAACTTTATTAACAAATTCTTTACTTCTCTTACCAGAAGGCTTTTTCTTTAAGGATCCATGTTGTACTTGATCTTATTGCTCCTTTCCTGTTTTCTTTACATAGGCCTCTTTTCTTTGTTGTCTTTTTGTTTGCTCTTTTCTTGTCATTGTAACTCTGATTAAAAATAATTATGCAAAATAGCTGTAAAAAAAGAAGTTTTAAAAACAATTTAGGATGATTAAAAAAATTGCATTGGAATATTCACATGTTTAAATATAAAAATATATTCAATAATACTATCACAATGATTAGAGCAGTGGAACGGTACTACCTGGGTAATTGGAAGAGTGCATGAGTAGTGTGTAGGAGATTAGAGTACAGCATGGATAGTACACAGATGATTGTAGAAGTGCATGGTTAGTACCTTGATCATTGCATGAGTACATGGGTACTGCCTGGATGATTACAGTACTGCAAGGAGAGTGCAAGGTGAATTTAAAAGTGACTGGGCATTGTCAGAGTGACTGGATTACTACATGATACTGGCTGAGTGATTGGAGGAGTGCATGGACAGTGACAGAGCGATGGCTATAGTGTAAAGATAGTGCTCAGGAGGTTGTAACAGTGCATGTATTAGTGCCTGGAGCATTGCATGACTACATGGATACTGACTGAATGATTAGATTACTCCATGATGAGTGCATGGTGAATTTATAACTCCTTGGGTATTGGCAGAGTGATTAGAAAACTACATGGTGCTTGATGAGTGATTTGAGGAGTGCATGGGTAGTGACAGGATGATGACTGCACTGCAAGACTAGTGCTTAGGAGATTATAGCAGTCTATGATTTAGTGCCTGGATCATTGCATGAGTACATGCATACTGACTGGATAATTAGACTAGTGCAAAGAGACTGCATTGTGAATTTATAACTGCTTCGGTATTGGCAGAATGTTTTGATAAGTACATGCTGATAGATGGCTGATTGGAGGAGTGCATGGGGAGTGACAGGAGAATTCTTGTAGTGCATAGGAACTACCCGGGTAATTGGAGGAGTGAATTAGTAGTGTGTAGCTGGTTAGAGGTCTGCATGGATAGTACACAGAGGATTGTAGCAGTGCAGAAATTAATACCTGACTCATTGCATAAGTACATGGATAGTGACTGGATAATTAAAGTGCTGAAAAGAGAGTGCATGGTGAATTTATAAGTGCTTGTGTCTTCTCGGAGTGATTGGAAAACTACATATTACTGGATGGGTGATTGGAGGAGTGCATGGGGACTGACAGGGGGTTTGCTGGACTGTATGAGTACTACATGGTTAATTAGAGGAGTGGATCAGTAGTGGGTACCTGGTTAGAGGCCTGCATGGATAGTGCATAGACGATTGTACACTGCATATGGCAGTGCCTGGGCCATTGCATGAGTACATAAGTAGTGACTGGATGATTACAGTGCTGCAAAGAGAGTGGATGCTGAATTTATAAGTGCTTGGCTATTGGCGGAGTGATTGTAAAACTACATACTGCTCGATGGGTAATTGGAGCAGTGCATGGGGAATGACAGGGGGATTGTTGTATTGCATGGGTACTACCTGGATAGTTAAAGGAGTGAATCAGAAGTTGTATGTAGCTGGTTAGAGGTCTGGATGCTTGGATAGTGCACAGAGGTTTGTCGCAGTGCATATGTTAGTGCCTGCGTCATGGCATGAGTACGTGAGAAGTGACTGGATGATTACAATACTGAAAACAGAGTGCCTGGTGAATTTATAACTGCTTCGGCATTGGCAGACTGATTGGATAAGTATATGGTGTGAATAGGTGATTGGAGGAGAGCATTGGGACTGCCAGGGGGATTGCTGGACTGCACGGGTACTACCTGGATAATTGGAGGAGTAAATCAGTAGTATGTAGCTGGTTAGAGGTCTGCACGAATAGTGCACAGAGGATTGTCGCAGTGCATATGTCAATGCCTATGTCATTGCATGAGTATGTAAGTAGTGACTAGATGATTACAGTGCTGCAAACAGAGTGCATGGTGAATTTATAAGTGCTTGGGTATTGGCACAGTGATTCGAAAAGTATATACCACTGGATGGGGGGTTAGAGGAGTGCATGGGGACTGACAGGGGGTTTGCTGAAGTGCATGAGTACTACCTGGGTAATTAGAGGACTGAATCAGTAGTCTGTAGGTGGTTAGAGGTCTGCATGGATAGTGCATAGGTGATTGTAATAGTACATGTGTTACTGACTGGGTTATTGCATGAGTACATAGATACTGACTGGATGATCACAGTAGTGCAAAGAGAGTGCATGGTGAATTTATAAGTGTTTGGTTATAGTCGGAGTGATTGGAAAACTACAGGAGGATTGCTGGAGTGCATGGGTACTACCTTGGTAATTGGAGGAGTGAATCAGTAGTGTGTAGGTGGTTAGAGGTCTGCATGGATAGTGCACAGATGATTATACCAGTGCATTTGTTAGTGCCTGGGTCATTGCATGAGTACATAGGTAGTGACTGAATGATCGCAGTGCTGCAAAGAGAGTGCATGGTGAATTTATAAGTGCTTCGGTATTGGCAGACTGATTGTATAAGTACATGGTGTTAATGGGTGATATAGAGTAGTGCATTGGCACTGACAGGGGGATTGCTGGACTGCACGACTACTACCTAGATAATTGGAGGAGTGAATCAGTAGTATGTAGCTGGTTAGAAGTCTGCATGGATAGTGCACAGAGGATTGTCGCAGTGTATATGTTAGTGCCTACGTCATTGCATGAGTACATAAGTAGTGACTGAATGATTACAGTGCTGCAAAGAGAGATCATTGTAAATGTATAACTGCTTGGGTATTGGCCGAGTGATTGAATAAGTATATGGTGCTGGATGGGTGATTTGAGGAGTGAAAGGATACTGACAGGACGATGGCTGCACTGCAAGAGTAGTGCTTAGGGCAGTAGTGGCCCGTGGTCAGAGTGCTGCCGAGTGCTGATGTGGGGCAGGGGAGGAGCAGGGTGGGGGGTAGTAAACAGCGGAATATGGTCGCACAGACGTAAGTACATAAACAAATCCAGAAAACGAATTTCGTTGCGCCCGCTGCATCACCAAATGCGATGCAGCGCGCAATGAAATTCGTTTTATTTATTTGTTTGGGTACTTACCTCTGTGCGGCCGTATTCCGCAGTTTACTACCCCCACCCTGGCCCTCCCCTGCCCCACGTCAGCACCCGGCAGCACTCCCACCACGGGCCGCTACTGCATACAGAGTGCCTGAGTGACAATATCTCTACAAACATATCTCACACCTCACTTTTGTGCTGCCGCTTTACCATTTTACAACTACGTATAATGTTACACCTAGCCAAATATAAAGCAGGAACCGTTCACATGTCTCTGCTATAAGTCTCACCATATTCCTGAAAACATGCATGGATATATCTATACCGTAACACTATGTACACCTCATAAATTCACAGAACAAACTTCAAATTTAAATTAAACACTAAAAATTATGTGGTATATTTGAACTATACCTCTCTAAACTCTTATAAAAACTAGTCTATTTACAAATACTTTAACTAAACATATACACTACCAACTTGAAAGCAACACCTAAAATTATGCGATGTACTACAAATGTACATATCCACACACTGAAACAAACTACCATAATCAGTAATCCATATTCCAAAATGCACATAATACTATACAGAATCTATATCAAACAACATTTAAATACATTACAACATGTCAAAGTTCATGATTTATATTTTAACTTTAAAAACAAAGCCAACACATAATATACTCCACAAATTTATAACTCACCTTACAAATTGATTTGTAGATTATGAAGTATCAGAAACTCAGAAAAGATTTTGTTATGCACACAATCAATATGTATAACACCCAGTGGCGCTGGTGGAATTTTAAACTGGTGAGGCTTATTTCCAAAGGAATCAACGTATGGGAGCGAGCGAGCGCAGCGAGCAAGCCCAACGGCAATAAGGGTGGTTTGGGGGGTTCTTTCCCCGTGAAGATTTTTTTTTTATATGTGCATTTTTGGTGCAATTTACAGCACTATTTCTGTGATAAATGGACTGAAAAATCAGTTCTTCTAGGCATTCATAAAAGAAAACTCATACATTATTTCAGAGAATTTCTGTGTTGCCAAGAAAGTCTGACTTCTGAAGAGGGCTAGGGTACTAAGCAAGACTGCTTTATCTCTACCCATTCCAATAGAAAACACCTAACATAGGTGCATAAACATCCACAAAGAAACACACTTGTGATTTTGTTCCTACTGGAAATGAAGGCTGGCCACTTCCTTCTCTGCATCAGCTATTCAATGTTGATTGCCCAGTAATTTTCATGACATATTAAATAGCTACAAGTATAAGAAATATCCATTCGAAACAAACATTTAATTTTTAGGAAGTTAGCAAAAGCTTTGCATTTTTGAGCAAGGCAATTTTGCAAAATAAAAAATGAAGTAAATATTGTACTTAAAATAGTTCATATACCGCTCTGAGGCCCTTGGGTCCATCAGTATTTTAGAAAACCACTAAATAAAAATAAGTTATGAAATGAGTGTAATATGCATTGCTTAAAATATAAGAAATATCCATTAAAAATCTTTCATTTATTTTAGAAAGAAACAACAAAAACTTTATATGTACAAGCAGGCTAGTTAAACTTTTTACTTTATTTTTAAATACTTTGCATGCCACTCTCAGGCCCTTGTGCCTATCAGTACTGTTGAAAATGGCTACCTAAAAATAAAATATGAAAATAAATAAATGTATATTTTAAGAAATATCCCTTCAAAACCAATATGATATTTGTAAACACAAATGAGATTATTTTAAATAATACTATGTAAATACTTTGCATGCCACTCTCAGGTCCTTGTGCCCTTCAGCCAGCACAGCAGAAAAAGTTAAATAAAAAGAATTTATGAAAATAAATATATGTACATTTTAAGAACTTTCAAAACCAATATGATATTTGTAAACACAATTAAAAAAAATAAAACAAAATATTTAAGTACTTTGCATGTTAATCTCAGGTAGAAGTGTTCTTGTCCCTGTTAGTATAGTAGAAAACAGTTAAATAAAAATAAATTAGGAAAATAACTAAATGTTGTACATATAAAGACATATACCCTCAAAACCAACATATTTTTAAAAACTATCAACAAAAATATTTAAAAAAAATAATATAATATGAAAACAAATATCTATAAATTCAAGGATACATGAACACACATATATAAATACATATCGACTGTACAGGGGTTGTATGAATATTAAATGGAATGAGTACATTTCCAACAGTACTTTCTAATCTTATCAAACAAAACAAACCGAGCTATAAACACCTGAAACTATGATTACACATCAGATTCATATTTTCTATTTATATAGAAAGTTTGCTCGTTGATCTTTAATATGAACAAACTTTTCGATTGTTCTTTTGTTGAATTCTGGTATTTCCTTTATTAGCTCTTTTTCCATTGACAGCATAGCCAATGCATTAAGTTTAGCTTGAGTCAAAGTGTTTCGCAAAAACGTTTTTACCCTCTTTAGTGTGGAAAAACATCGCTCAGACTTTGCTGTTGTCATGGATGTAGTAATGACAACTCTTAAAAGCTTTATGGTCTCAGAAAAAGATTTCTCTAAGTTGTTTTCACACAAAAAGCTAAATAAAGCCATGGCACCACCTGTAGTTTGACGGAAGTCACGTCTTCCATACAGGACCGAAAGTTCTGTGCGCAATCTGGCCCTGTCTAACATAGGATAGGCTTCTATCGTTTCTGCGAGTGCCTCAGCTGGGAAAGATTTGTCATGTCTTTCAAAAAGGTCACTTCGCAATAGTGTTGCACTTACAAGATGCATTGTGAATGCAAAGCGCTCTCTGGCATGGACCACAATAATGTCACAGACTTCTTTTGCTTCTTGTGTCAAAGTATTTATTTGCAGTCTCCGGTTTACAAACGTACATTCTTGTGGCAGTGTAGAATTCAAACTGTCAATGGATTCCCGTACTTTGGTGATACTTGTCACAAAGTCTGTAGTGGCTTTCTGGACATACAACGTGTCAATGTCTCACTTTTGCAATTGGTTATATAAAATGTCTACCTGGGGCATTATACAGTGAAAAAGAAACAGAAAGAATATAAACTCTCTATCATCTAATGTTCTACTAAATCCCTTAGCATCACATATAGTATTTGACTCAAAATCACCACTGTTTGCAATGGTTGACATGCATTCAAGAAGATTGTCGTCTCTGTATTCATAAATTATCAATATTGCTCGAATATTGAAGTTCCAGCGAGTTGCAGACCCTCTTGGAAGTCTTCTTGAAACTATTTGTTCAAGAATATCAGTCCTTATCGGGGAACGTGCAAAAAATGCTGTTATACCACCAATCTCTGAAAAGAAAATTTTAACTCTAGATATTTTGGAGGAAGCCTGTTCCATAATTAGGTTAAGTTGGTGGGCATAGCAATAAATATAATGTGCATTTGGGTAAACATCCCTGATTTTCTTTTGCACCCCACCTGTTGCACCCCGCATGACGCAGGCACCATCGTAGCTTTGAACAATTTGTTTTCCTTTAGCACATTGCTCAGGGAAAACAGTGTTTAATTCATTAAGAATGGCTGAGGCAATTGTTTCTGCAGATGAGTCTTTTAAATGCGTGAAACAATAAAATCATTCAGTTACCTTGTAATTTCCATCAATGTAGCGGAAGACTAGAACTGACTATGTCTTAGTAGAGACATCAGTTGTATTGTCAGCTTGGATAGCTACATAATCAGTGCTTCTCAACTGCTGTGTAATATATTCTCTTATTACTTCCAGCATACAATCTGGCAATTCATTCTGAATAATTTTAGAAGTGCTTTTAAACACTGTGGCTGTTTTTAAATGTGTTTCCATAGCACTGTCAATGCTGGAAACAAAATCAACAAGGCCCCTGAACACGCCAGGATTTAGAGAGTCTTCAGTTTCATCATGGTCCCGTAATGCCAATTCAAAGGCACCACAAAAACTAATACAGTCAATCAATTTTGATAAAATATATCATTTTTTTTATCCACTTCTGCATTATGTTTTCTTACTCCCACATGGTATGCTTCGTTCAATTGCTGTACAATGTCCGATTTCCCAAAAAGAGATAATTTCAACATATTTATCAAATGGGATTTACAGGAATCATGCTTTTTTATTTTTTCAGCCAGATGCTTTAGGTCAGTAACTCCTGTTTTTTTCCAGGCAACTTCACCTCCAAAAAGTAAGCAAGGGAAACAGAATAAAACATTTTTAGAAATGCTACCAGTAAAGCCACTCTATTCTATCATACCATGTTCTGGTAAACCGATGTGTATAACCCTCTCCCCTATCTTTTGCAGACTGCTCAATTTTAATTTCAGGGTTATCAGCTCCTAATGTTTTCACTTGCAGTTTATCTGCATGTGTCAAGCCCAAAAAGGGGTTTACGAGTAAACTGTCAACTGTGTTCATTGTGTCTAGCAATAGATCAGACTGGAAACAGAAAACCTAACCTCTTTTTAAATACTCCCAAGGTTGGAGACACAAAAACTATATTACGCAAAATACTGAATACACTACTATGAATTGTCATGCACACAATAGTAACAGCAATTAGTTATCCATCCTCATTCTGACAGGAATGCAACTACAGCAGCACGTACAGCTGTCCCACAAGCGGTGTAGCCTTGTAACTAGTTCAGAATTCCTCCTGGGATCCTGTTAATAATTAAAATATGATGTAAGCTTTGAGGCTAGGTGCCATTGCATGCACAACACCAGTGGCGATTGTAAAGCTTGAGCATGTCAATTCAGTGATCTGCCTAGAATTTAAAGGGTATATTCCAATTATGGGGTCCTTGAATTACTATTAATAAAATCAGTATATGTTAGGAGTAAACCTAAAACAAAGTACTTATACATTTGGACTTGGCTTTAGATGGCAAATAATACAAAACATGTTGAAAATTTCTGTAAAAAGCATACGACTTGCATTGAGCAATACCCTTTAAAAGAGTTCTAGGCAGATCTCTGATATATCCAGTGCCGTCTGTACCAAGCACAGCAAAATAAATGTAAATTTTTCCAATTAAGAGTTTACCATTGCAGTTAGACTATTTCCAAATTCAAAAAATATATGGATGGACCTATTCTACACACAAGACAGACTATAATTACATCCTATAGATAGTGCTAGTCATATCAGTGATCCTATTACTAAATGGACAGGACTCACACTGTCACAACACATTAGATAGATTTGATATATCCTACTCACTGTACATACTCTGTGTGCATTAAAAATATGGTACGGAAAAAAGTAGACTGAAAAACATCGGTGTGAAAAACATTGTTGACTGAAAATATAGAATGAAAATAAGTAGTGGCTTTCATGCATTATACAGGAAAGATAAGTGTACTGGTAGCAGGGGTAAAGGCCATCCTCCCAAAGTAGACAGGAGCATTTAAAATGAGGTGGGGTAAAGGGTCAGGAGACTAGCAATGAATTGTAATGATTCAGGTAAAGTTAGCGTTAATGGATAATTACGGGATTTTAGGGTAGCACTACGGAGTAGTACAGGGCTATTATGAATCAGGGTAGCATTAAAGAGCAGTACATTTTTTAAGCATCAAGAAACAACAGAATATATGGGCAGTTTGGGGTTTAATATCTTTAGGGACGGTAAGCATTAAGGGATAGTAAGGGATTATTAGGCTACAGTTAGATAAATGAAAGAGTGCATACAATAATAAAAGATTTAAAAATTAACATTTTTGGACTTTTCATAATTAATCATGAAAAACACAAAATTATCCCCTTAAAATGTTTACTCGCCACAATCTCATACTCTCTGCACTGTTCTGCTAGGATAAACCAGAGGCCTCCACACCTAAAGACCACACAGTTGGCACGCATACACAGCTGAATGTGGACCTTTGCGGTAAATAGAGAAGCATGTCCTACATTCTGGCCTGAGGTCAAGGACCAGGAAGCTGAGTTTTGATCAAGGTTCTGTTGCAGCAGGGCCGGAGACACCACGTGTCTTCTTTTGATATCTTGCAGTACTGATCTTGAATGTGATTATATTACCATCAGTCTTACCTCCAATTTCTCATGTGCTAAAAGAATTAAAACAAGAATTATTACCAACAATTACTGCACTCTATTCATGTAATGTTTCTAGCAAATGTGCTACCTCTACAATACTGCTTTACACAAAACAAATAAACACAAACATTTAAGATAATAAATTCAGGTGGTTTTAATGGAATTTGCATGAGTGCAAGTGAGATCCTGGGTCTCTGCAAGCATTGTGATTTGTGTAATTTTGTGTAGAGTTGCTGGTTTCTGCAAAGAAGTGCCTACATGTTTAAACGAATATATGTGAATGAATGTGTGTGTATGTTTTAGTGTGTGTGCATTGTAGTGAGTGTCTGTGGGGCAGTGCATGAACTCTAGAATCCTGTTGGTGTAGTGAGCAGAGTTATGGGAACACCTCATGTGACTCTACTGTGGCTGGACCCCAGCCCTGCCTACCTTTGTGCCTCTTACCAACATTGGCTCCATGTGTGAGGCCCGCCAACACAGCAGTATGGGGCCATATACCTGACTGTGCTCCTTCGGCCATGCCGGAACCCAACTCAACTTCCCGCCCCGTGGGTCCCGTGTGCGAGACCGCAGACAGCCAGAGCAGCGACTCCAAGCCCCAGGTATTCTCTTGAGGGCCCACGGCCTGACTTCAACCCCCACTGCATTGAAGGCCTTTCCGAGGTGGAGGTGACCAGTGGACTCATTTGAGGATTACTATGACTGCCTTAATGGGAGCACCTGCATCTTTCTTGAGCATTGTGATGCCCCTGGAGAATGAGCAATTAACTTTACTTCTGGCATAACTCTTGATAAACTGGTTAGACTGTTGTTCTTTAGGCTTAGCTTTAATTAGATAAGGACGGCCTCCTTTCTACAAATGGTGTGAAGTTTTTTTGTGGTGTCTTTTACTGTGTTACTCTACTATGTGTTGCACTAATACTTTACACATTGCCTCTTTGATAAGCCTGTCTGCTCTGCGTCAAGCTACCAGACGATGAGCAGAGGTAATCTTACATGTGTATCTGAATTAACCTGACTACAATGGTGAGTTATTGCTGGCTAAGGTGTATACCCTAGCCAAGCAAAATCATCTCCATTTGTAAGAAGGACACATTCAGCAGCGCCTACGGGTTGTTTGCTTTCATTCCAAGCAGCAATGTGCTAAGGGGGTGGGGGAGCTTTTCAGATTCTATCAGGCCAAATTTAAAGGGCCATCGGCATCCTTTTGTTCCAGGGAGCTATCTAGAGCTTCACACCTAGATGCAAATGCCTCAACCGAGGCGAAGCAGCTGCCCTCATCCTCTTGCACCTCTCAGCCTCCTTCAACACCGCTTCCCACCAAACCCTCTGAGCAAGACTCCATGACGCCGGCATCCGCAACAAAGCCCTGGATGGATCAACTCCTGCCTCACCGGCCGAACACAGAGAGTCAGACTTCCACCATTCAACTCTAAATCCACAGAGATCAGCTGCAAAGGGCCTCAGGGATCCTCCCTGAGCCTCACCCTCTTCAGCATCTACAGGGCTCCACTTGCAGCCATCGTCAGAAACCACAGACTCAATATTGTCTCCTATGTCGACGACACCTAGCTGATTCTCTCTCTCACAGAAGAACCCGCAGCCACCAAGAGCAACTTCCAGAAGGAGATAAAGCAGTCTCCACCTGGATGAAGGACAGCTGCCTCAAGCTTAGCTCAATCAAGACCTAAGGGGCTCATTATGATGGTTTTGACCACCCGCCAGACGTGCGGCAGTCCCACCAGTGCAATTAGGATGTGCCCGCCATACTGGCGGGCGCATCCTGGCCTTTTAACGTTGCGGACAGTGCTGCTGGCTGCAGCACCGTCCGCACTGTCAAAAGAGCATGCACAGCATTTCCCTGCACCACGTGGCAGGCACCACACGGTGCCTACCACTTGGTGCATGGAACTCATGGTACCCCCCAGTGCACCCCCCCAAACACACATAGAGGGCGCCCACAATGACCACTACCCACTGACCACGTGCAAAACCCTGGCATCTTCCTGGACTATTCGCTCTCAATAAACCCCCAAATCAACGCTGTTTCATCCTCCTATTTCCACACTCTCCATCTACTTCATAAGATCTTGCAGTGCATCCCCAGCATGACTTAAAGATCCAGGACAAGGCCCTCAACTGGATCCACTCTTTCCTTTCCGGCAGAACGCAGCGGGTCAGACTCCCACCTTTCCTCTCGGACCCTACACCAACCACCTGCGGAGTCCCCCAAGGGCCCTCCCTCAGCCCCAGGCTCTTAAACGTTTACATGGCTCCGCTCGCTCCATTGTAAGAACCCATGGACTTAACATTGTTTCATACGCAGACGACACCCAACTCATTCTCTCCCTATCCAGCTAACCCAATGCAGCCAAACACAACTTTCAAGAAGGCATGGAAGCTTTTGTAAAATGGATGAAAAGCAGCTGCCTACAACTCAACACTGACAAAACAGAAGTACTCATCATGGGCCCACACCCTGAAGCCTGGAACAACACCTGGTGGCCCCCGCCTTCGGAAGCCCACCCACCCATGGTCTACGCACGCAACCTTGCTATCATCCTGAACTCTGAGCTCAAAATGTACCGCCAGATCAACCCCGTCGCATCCTCCTGGTTTCACTCCCTCTGCCTCCTACCTAAGACCTTCAAATCGATCCCCCTCGAGCACAGAAATACCGTTACTCACGCCCTCATCACCAACAGACTCTACTACAGCAACGCACTCTACGCCGGAATAAACAAAAACCTTTCCCGCAAGCTATAAAACATCCAGAACGCCGCCGCAAAATTGGTCTTCAACCTGCCAAGACACTGCCATATCTCCCAGCACCTGCGCACACTCCACTGTCTCCCCATCGAGGCTAGAATCACCTTCAAGATTCTCACCCACGCACACAAAGCCGCCACAATACCAGACAAGCATACCTGAACAGCCAACTCAAATTACACTCACCCAAAAGTACCCTACAATCAGCCCAGCTCTCCTATGCCGTTGTCCCCCGTGCCAGAAAGACCAGATCGGGAAGCCGCTCCTTCTCCTTCCTCGCGGCCAGAGCCTGGAATGCCTTACCGCTCCACCTCAGACAGACAGCATCACTCTCATCTTCACGCAAAACTTGGCTTTTCGACAGACCCCCTCCTTGATGGACTGGAACCTGCACCTCCCCTCCCCCCAGCGCCTTGAGACCCTTACGGGTGAGTAGTCACGCTTAACAAACACATGATTGATTGATACCTCAACCACCACTTTGCCTTCTACACATACACCAGACATCTCCACTCCGTCTAACTGGCCCAGGCCACCATCCCACGTATCAGCAAGACCACTGCTGGAGAAAGATCCTTCCCCTAACTCCTGGAACTCCCTGCCTGTCCACCTCAGGCAATCACCATTATGTCCGCAATTCAGGAATGACCTCAAGACCTGGCTTTTCGACTGAACCTCAGATCCCCTCAACCCCACACTGCTTGAAACCCTTATGGGTAAGGAGTTGCGCTTAATAAAAATGAGTGTGTTAATGAATGCACAGGTTGCGTTACATAAGTGAGTGAGGGATACACGGTGTAAGAGCTGCATGTTGTTTATAGCTCACTGTGCTATATTAGAAGGATTACAATTTATGAACTGTCGATAACAACTATCTCTGTGTTAAAAGCAGTGACACACTTATCTAGCTACATCAAGTAAAAATATTGTCATCTGCATATTACATGATCTGCTTTGCATCACACATAGAGTGCATTTAAAACAACTTGCAAGGTTAATATCATATTAACCCTTTCTCATTTGTTTTAATGCACTCATGAGGCATTATACTAGACCTGGTAAACCAAATGGGCAATATGCTAAAATAATTATATAAAGCAGCATATTTTACCAATGCAAACATTGCACAAAAAATTAAAAGTACATATTATTATTTCACACTTACCTTATCAGGCAGCTGCTTTTGTCTTAGTCAGCTAGTTGATGGCATCAATGCTGGTTGCTGTGTGCTTTGTGCTTCTCTGGACCTGCTCCTGCCACCTTCAATTCAGAGCTGCTGCTGATTCAGAGTAGCTGAATTGTGAAAGCTCTACTCTGTGCATGTGACTCCACCTCACAGGGTCATGAGTTAAGTCTCATGACTCTGTGACACAAGGAAATGTGTGTGTGTGGATTATTTTTTAAATCAGAGTCTGTAAAGTTATTACAATAATGCTGGAAATCATTATTGCAATAACGAAAAAAAAAACACCCTTTCCCAACTCGTCATAGAGATGGGTGGGGTCAGTTATGCTTGATCCCACCCAATCCAGTGACGACTGGTGAAAGGGAGGGGTGAGGCAGGGCAGTGTGGTAGAGTAATGCAGCCTCGGGCTTATACAGTACCCACCCGAGGCTGCTATGGAATTGTGATACTGCCTGGCGTCATCAGTGGGCGGGTCCTAACAGGGCTCTCAACATAACTACCGGGTTGACACCATGTCTGCCCGGTAGATCTAATGTATCATTCACTGGATGATGTCATCAGTGATGTCATCAGTGATGTCATTTGAGATGTCATCAGTGATGTCATCAGTGATGTCACTGACCATGTCATGAATGATGCAATATATGACATCAGCAGCAGTGCATTGCAGGCGCACGAGTTATAGACAGCAGAACTAACTATAACGGAGGAATTTCTATGGTTTTGTACGATTGAAATGGCCAGCTAACTATAACACCCCTGAAATCTATGTTTTTTTCTGTGAATTTCTGAGGTTTTTTAAATGCTAATTTCTAACTATAACGTCTCTGAAACCTATGGTTTTTTCAGTGAATTTCAAAGCTTTTTTAAATTCTAATTTCTAACTATAACGTCTCTGAAACGTATGTTTTTTTTCAGTGAATTTCAAAGGTTTTTTAAATACTAATTTCTAAGTGTGATAGTAGTTATACCTATTTTTTTGCACTGATGTTCTACAGTTTTTTAACAGTTTATTTATAAATATTTTATTCATTAAATAACATTATATATTTTTCTGAAAATTGCAAAAAAACATGTAAAAAAAATTCAAACTGAAATGTTGATTAATTTTCTTGATTTCATTTTTTATTTTAATATATTTATATTATTTTCTTTTAAAAAAAAAGTTTTCACATTTTTTTCGGAGTCTCGCACTCAAAGCGTACACATCAAGGTGGGTGCGCGGATTCTAGCCGCCATTTCAGAAAAGTTTTGAAGGATCTGCGTACGGTGTACGACGGCTGCGTGTTTTTCAGTTACATCATATACATTTAATATTACGTGATGTGCGCGATTGGTATGCGACCAGTCTGCGACTCCTGCTCCCGCGCATTCGCGACACATGCCCATTACGGTACGAGATGCTTGCGCGGTGGCGGGTTCCGCGTGACGTCATATACATGCTGGGGCGCGCTAGGTGCGCAACTCCTGCAAAAAATATGTATGTTCCAAATGATATGTATGTGTCTTTAATTTACATATTAGGGCAAGAGATTATCGAAGAGATTCATAAAAATAATATATTTGTACTTATAATAAACTTATATTATTTTTAAATATATTTCCGCGAAGTCGGTGCATGCATCGTGAGGGCAGAGAACCAGGTCAGCAGAGCTGCTGTAGAGCCAGAGAAACCAGGTCAGCAGAGCCGTTGTAGAGCCAGAGAACCAGGTCAGCAAGGCTGCTCTAGAGCCTAAGAATCAGGTCAGAAGAGCTGCTCTAGAACCAGATACCCAGGTCAGCAGAGCTGATCTAGAGCCGGAGACCCAGGTCAGCAGAGCTGCTCTAGAGGCTGAGAACCAGGTCAGCAGAGCTGCTGTAGAGCCAGAGAAACCAGGTCAACAGAGCTGCTTTAGAGGGAGAGAACCAGGTCAGCAGAGCTGCTCTAGAGCCAGAGAACCAGGTCAGCAGAGCTGCTTTAGAGCCATAGAACCGGGTCAGCAGAGCTGCTCTAGAGGCAGAGAACCAGGTCAGCAGAACCGCTTTAGAGCCAGAGAACCAGGTAAGCAGAGCTCTTTAGAGGGAGAGAACCAGGTCAGCAGAGCTGCTTTAGAGCCAGAGAACCAGGTCAGCAGTGCTGCTCTAGAGCCAGAGAACCAGGTCAGCAGAGTTACTTTAGAGCCATAGTTCCAGGTCAGCAGAGCTGCATTTGAGCCAGAGAACCAGGTCAGCAGAGCTGCTCTAGAGGCAGTGAACCAGGTCAGCAGAGCTGCTTTAGAGCCAGAGAACCAGGTCAGCAGAGCTAATCTAGAGCCAGAGAAACCAGGTCAGCAGAGCTGCTTTAGAGGGAGAGAACCAGGTCAGCAGAGCTGACTTAGAGGGAGAGAACAAGGTCAGCAGAACTGCTTTAGAACCAGAGAACCAGGTCAGCAGAGCTGCTCTAGAGTCAGAGAAACCAGGTCAGCAGAGCTGCTTTAGATGGAGAGAACCAGGTCAGCAGATCTGCTTTAGAGCCAGAGAACCAGGTCAGTAGAGCTGCTTTAGAGCGAGAGAACCTGGTCAGCAGAGCTGTTGTAGAGCCAGAGAACCAGATCAGCAGAGCTGCTCTGTAGCCTAAGAACTAGGTCAGCAGAACTGCTCTAGAGCCAGAGATCCAGGTCAGCAGACCTGCTGTAAAGCCAGAGAAACCAGGTCAGCAGAGCTGCTTTAGAGGGAGAGAACCAAGTCAGCAGAGCTGCTTTAGAGCCAGAGAACCGGGTCAGCAGAGCTGCTCTAGCTGACACTGACTGATTGATACTGACTGACTGACACTGACTGACTGACACTGGCTGATTGACACTGACTGACACTGATTGACTGACACTGACTGGCTGACAATGACTGACACTGATTGACTGACACTGACTGACTGACACTGACTGACACTGATTGACTTACACTGACTGACACTGCTTGACTGACACTGACTGACACTGACACTGACTGACTGACACTGACTGACACTGACTGACTACTCTCTACTACTCTACAACTCACTCTCTACTTCTCTCTACTACTCTCTCTCTACCACTCACTCTCTACGACTCACTCTATACTACTTGCTACTACTCACTCTCTACTACTCTACTACTCTCTACTACTCACGCTCTACTACTCACTCTCTACTGCTCACTCTCTACTACTCTCTACTACTCACACTCTACTACTCGCTTTCAACTACTCTCTACTACTCACACTTCTACTCACTTTCTACTACTCTCTACTACTCTCTCTACATTTCACTCTCTACTACTCTCTCTACTACTCACTCTCTACTACTCTCTACTACTCACTCTCTACTACACACTCTCTACTACTTGCTCTCTACTACTCGCGCTCTACTACTCTCTACTACTCACTCTACTACTCACTCTCTACTACTTTCTACTGCTCACTCTACTACTCACTCTCTACTTCTCTCTTGTACTCACTCTCTACTACTCCACTACTCTCTACTACTCACTCTCTACTACTTTACTACTCTCTACAACTCTCTCTCTACTACTCACTCTCTACTACTCACTCTCTACTCACTCTCTACTACTCACTCTCTACTACTCTCTACTACTCACTCTCTACTACTCTCTCACTACTACTCTCTCTCTACTACTCTCTCTCTACTACTCACTCGCTACTACTCACTCTCTACTACTCTCTACTACTCACTCTCTACTACTCACTCTCTACTACTTTCTCTCTACTACTCTCTACTACTCTCTACTACTTACTCTCTACTACTCACTCTACTACACACACTCTACTACTTGCTCTCTACTACTCGCGCTCTACTACTCTCTACTACTCACTCTACTACTCACTCTCTACTACTTTCTACTGCTCACTCTACTACTCACTCTCTACTTCTCTCTAGTACTCACTCTCTACTACTCCACTACTCTCTACTACTCACTCTCTACTACTTTACTACTCTCTACAACTCTCTCTCTACTACTCACTCTCTACTACTCACTCTCTACTCACTCTCTACTACTCACTCTCTACTACTCTCTACTACTCACTCTCTACTACTCTCTCACTACTACTCTCTCTCTACTACTCTCTCTCTACTACTCACTCGCTACTACACACTCTCTACTACTCTCTACTACTCACTCTCTACTACTTACTCTCTACTACTCTCTCTCTACTACTCTCTACTACTTACTCTCTTCTACTCACTCTACTACTCACTCTACTACTTACTCTCTAAAACTCACTCTCTACTCCTCACTCTCTACTGCTCACTCTCTACTACTCACTCTACTACTCACTCTCTACTACTTGCTCTCTACTACTCTCTACTAATCACTCTACTACTCACTCTCTACTACTCTACTGCTCTCTACTATTCTCTCTACTACTCACTCTCTACTACTCTCTCTACTACACACTCTCTACTACTTGCTCTCAGCTACTCGCTCTCTACTACTCTCTACTACTCACTCTACTATTCACTCTCTACTACTCCCTACTACTAACTCTACCACTCACTCTCTACTACTCTCTACTACTCACTCTCTTCTACTCCTCTACTCTCTACTACTCACTCTCTGCTACTCACTATCTACTACTCTACAACTCCCTACTACTCTCTCTCTACTACTCACTCTCTACTATTCGCTCTCTACTACTCTCTGCTACTCACTCTCTACTATTCACTCTCTACTACTCACTCTCTACTACTCAGTCTCTACTACTCTCTACTACTCTCTCTCTCTACTACTCACTCTCTACTATCTACTACTCACTCTCTACTTCTCATTCTCTACTACTCTCTACTACTCACTCTCTACTACTCTGTACTACTCACTCTACTATTCACTCTCTACTACACTCTACTACTCTCTACTACTCACTCTCTATTACCCACTCTCTACTACTCTCTAGTTCTCACTCTCTACTACTCTCTACTACTCACTCTCTACTACTCACTCTCTACTACTCACTCTACCACTCACTCTCTACTACTCTCTCTCTACTACTCACTCTCTACTACTCACTCTGTACTACTCACTCTCTACTACTCACTCTCTACTACTCGCTCTCTACTTCTCTACTACTCACTCTCCTCTACTCACTCTCTACTACTCGCTCTCTACTACTCTCTACTACTCACTCTCTACTACTCACTCTCTACTACTCCACTACTCTCTACTACTCTCCACTACTATCTCTCTACTACTCTCTACTACTCAGTCTCCACTACTCTCTACTACTCACTCTCTACTACTCACTCTACTACTCTATACTACTCACTCTCTACTACTCACTCTCTACTACACTCTACCACTCACTCTCTTCTACTCACTCTCTACTACTCACTCTCCACTACTCACTCTCTACTACTTGCTCTCTACTACTCTCTACTACTCTCTTCTCCTCACACTCTATTACACACTCTCTACTACTTTCTCTACTACTCGCTCTCTACTACTCTCTACTACTCACTCTACTTCTCACTCTCTACTACACCCTACTACTTACTCTACTACTCACTCTCTACTTATCTCTACTACTTACTCTCTACTACTCCACTACTCTCTACTACTCACTCTCTACTACTCACTCTCTGCTACTCTACTACTCCCTACTACTCTCTCTCTACTACTCATTCTCTACTACTCACTCTCTACTACTCACTCTATATTACTCTCTAGTACTCTCTCTCTACCACTCACGCTCTTCTACTTTCTCTCTACTACTCACTCTCTACTAAACACTCTCTACTACTCACTCTCTGCTACTCACTCTCTACGACTCACTCTCTACTACTCTCTCTCTACTACTCTCTACTACTCATTCTACTACTCACTCTACTACTCACTCTCTACTACTCACTCTCTACTACTCTCTACTACTCACTCTCTACTACTCACTCTCTACTACACTCTACTACTCACTCTCTTCTACTCACTCTCTACTACTCACTCTCCACTACTCACTCTCTACTACTTGCTCTCTACTACTCTCTGCTACTCTCTACTCCTCACACACTACTACACACTCTCTACTACTTTCTCTACTACTCTCTACTACTCTCTACTACTCACTCTACTTCTCACTCTCTACTACACCCTACTACTTACTCTACTACTCACTCTCTACTTATCTCTACTACTTACTCTCTACTACTCCACTACTCTCTACTACTCACTTACTACTACTCACTCTCTGCTACTCTACTACTCCCTACTACTCTCTCTCTACTACTCATTCTCTACTACTCACTCTCTACTACTCTCTACTACTCACTCTATATTACTCTCTAGTACTCTCTCTCTACCACTCATGCTCTACTACTTTCTCTCTACTACTCACTCTCTACTACACACTCTACTACTCACTCTCTGCTACTCACTCTCTACTACTCACTCTCTACTACTCTCTCTCTACTACTCTCTACTACTCATTCTACTACTCACTCTACTACTCACTCTCTACTACTCACTCTCTACTACTCTCTACTACTCACTCTCTACTACTCTCTCTCTACTACTCTCTACTACTCACTCTACTACTCACTCTCTACTACTCTCTCTCTGCTACTCACACTCTACTACTCACTCTCTACTACTCTCTACTACTCAATCTCTACTTCTCACTCTCTACTACTCACTCTCTACTACTCTCTACTACTCACTCTCTACTACTCTCTACTACTCTCTACTATTCACTCTCTATTACCCACTCTCTACTACTCACTCTCTACTACTCACTCTCTACTACTCTCTACTACTCACTGTCTACTACTCACTCTACTACTCTCTACTACTCACTCTCTGCTTCTCTCTCTACTACTCTCTACTACTCACTCTCTACTCTCTACTCTCTATTACTCATCCTGTACTCTCCACCTCTCTACCTCTCTCTACCTCTCTCTCTACTTCTCTCTACCTCTCTACCTATCTACCTTTACCTCTCTACCTCTACCTCTCTACCTCTAAACCTCTACCTCTCTACCGTACTCTACCTCTCTACACGCACACATATTCACATATTTATATATATATGTATATATATGCATTTACATATATGTATGTGTATATATATAAATAAATATATAAACATATATATAATCTGCATATCTATATAAATACAAATATAAATGCATGCATACATATACATATACATATATACATGCATATGCATGTTGTGTACATGAAAGTTTGAAAAACACTAATAAAAGCAAAGCTAAAAAGCCACCTAATAACAAACAGAATTGCTTTAACTTAAACGAGGGTGAGACCTATTGCATTTTCAATGCTTGTTTACTTTGATTCCATCAAGAAGGCATTCAGATGTGTCACACATTTTCCATAAATTCAGAATGTTAGCACTCTAGTTGCTCATTAAATCACTGTAGTAAAGCTACTGCTCACCAGGGAAGTCTGCTGCTGGTATTCGGAGTGCATGTTTCAGTCTGCATGTCAGAATTTTTTAATGAAATAGAAGAGGATTTGAGAAGTCAAAAATGTGCCCTAATTTTTCTTTCTGCAGCACTAATCATAATATTTATGGCAAAATGAACCCCCTCATTTTTTGACTTTGCAAGTTAAATGTTTTAAGTGTTACTACTTTATTCCTATCAAGATGGCTTCAGGTGTGCCATATTTTTGTCATAAGTAAGACTGTTAGCGCTCTAGTTGTTCTTTAGAACACTCTGGGACATTCTGTCATTGGTCTATACTTGGGCTACATCTGGGTGATATTTGTGCTACATTTGGGCTCTTTTGTCTCTGGTGGCCATCTTGGGAGACTTATTTGTTATGAAGTTTCCTAATTTCCTCATTTACTACAGTCTCCTCAGTCGGAATACTTTCAGTTTTTTACTTTGATTCCATCAAGAAGGCATTCAGATGTGTTACACATAAATTCAGGATGTTAGCACTCTAGTTGCTCATTAAATCACTGTAGTAATGCTACTGCTCACCAAGGAAATCTGCTGCTGGTATTGAAAGTGCATGTTTCAGTCTGCATGTCAGAATTTTTTAATGACAAAGAAGAGATTTGAGAATTGACTCAAAATGTGCCCTAATTTTTCTTTCTGCAGCACTAATCATACTTTCTATGGCAACATGAACCCCCTCATTTTGTTCCTTTTTAAATTAAATGTTTTAAGAGTTACCACTTTATTCCAATCAAGATGGCTTCAGGTGTGCCATACGTTTGCCACAATTAGGACTGTTATCGCTCTAGTTGTTCTTTAGAACACTCTGGGAAGCTGCAGTAGAACACAAAGGAATCAACTGACAGTCTCTGCCCTTGTTGGATGTACATGTTTTACTGAGAATGTCAGACTTCATTCTCACATGACTGAGAAAGATAATGTGAATTTACAGAAAATATGCTCTCAGTTTAGCTTATAGATCACCTTCCAAACCTCTGTGGGAAAAGCATGAGAAAATAGTTTTCTCTCAAACATGATTCATGATATCCCAGAAGAAGGCTTTTTCACATGGTAAAATCACCTTAGAACACACCACAATTCCTAAAATGAGTATGGTACCATCAACAAATGATTTATAATGTAACTAAAGTCTTAGAACCTTCTGTTAACTGCAATGCTTTTTAATGAGGTGTTATCATGTATATTGGTCCCAAGATGGCTGCCAACACTTCTTGGATGAAGTGCTGACAGCCAATCAGATCTCATGATGAGATGTGTGGTTAGGCTCCGCCCAGATATAGCTATGATTTTACTTTTGATTTTCTCAGAAACTACTGAACGGATTTACACCATTTAACCAAAAGGCATGAGTGTGAAACAAGGGCTACCCTTTTGCCAAATTTGGTGTAATTCCGTTCAGCAGTTCAGGCTGTAGCTGCGATTAAAGGTTCCTATGGAAAATTGCATGGGGAAAACACGTTTTGCGACCCCCCTTTTTTCTCGGCTCCCACATGACGAATCACCCCGAGACTTTCAGGATAGGAGCGGACCGGAGCGCCCCACCAGTTTCGTAACTTTCGCGAAGATTCATTAACCGGCGCCAAAGTTATTTCAAATAGAATATTGAGGATTTCCTATGGATATTAGGTCCTAACTATAACTACCTACTGGCAACCGCCAGTAGGTAATGTATATATATATATATATATATATATATATATATATATATATATATATATTCGACAAAGTGTTACTCCAAACAACCTCCAGCGAGCAGGAACTGGCGAAGAAGGAGACGGACCACAGAGATTTGACGAGATGGTGTTTTTTCACCCCAAGTTACAGCAGTGACGCATTTTGAGCCCAGGAGCCCTTGATCACACATCGGTCAAAGTGAACATCATTCTTTTTAAATGCTTAAAGGTGTACTCACATGGTTAACTCGTGTTTGATCATGTGACCATGAACAGAGAAAAAACACTATCCATTTTGTATCCTGAGCTTAATACTCACAATGAATTTAAAAAAATATATCAAGTTCAATCTCAAATATGAACGATGCTTGTAGGATGCAAAAAATAATAAGCTAAAAAATAATAAGATATAGCAGTATATATATGTAAATAAATATATACATATGAAGGCATACACGTGTATAGAAAAATGTATATATACACAATTATAAATACCTACATTCGTAGCATATACAAATATATACGTGTGTAGCCTGATTGTAGTGACCGGACTTATACATATAGGTTCAGTGGAATTGCTATGTCTGTATAAATACATAAGCGATAAATGGATTTTTTTCTTTTCTGCTTTTACATAAAAGTCCTATTTTCTTTCTATAGATTCCATCTAGTCCAAACTGAACCAGTCTGTTGTCATTAACTGATGTCAGGATAAGGCATATGGCACAGTCACTAAACATATATGAACCAATTTGATGCATCTATATAACTTGCATAATCTGATCAAAATTCATTGATTGATAGATAGTCAATAAAGTGCAAATAACAAAGCAGCCATCAATCCACTGTGCAAAACTGTGCAATTTAGTGCAAATATTCTTTAAAGTGCCTACCGAATGATTAAATAAATATATATAAATATTGATAACAATAAAAAAAACATTTCTGGATAATATTGTTAAACTCATATGAACAATATTCAAACAACTTCTTATATCGGTAAAAAATAGTGGTAAAAAGAGGTAAAAAATGTGTGTTGTTTTAAAAAGGCAAACTTTAGAGTTATATCAGTTGTTTCAGGCAAAAGCTCAATTTCATTTTATACTTAATATTAGGGAACCTATATATTAAGACCGTCATACAACTACAATTAAACTTGTTGTGTTGCATCAACATGGTGGAAACACAGACATCATATTCAGTTCAATTGATGCAAAGATAAAATTCACAATAAAGAGAGCCGTGAGAATACATAGACACATGGGGAACTGAAAACATTCAAGGAAATTGTACATGTCCTCAGTGTTGTTCAACCCATTAGGCCATTTGCTATCGAACTCCCATTTTTTTTTTTTCAAGTTGTCTCAGCTGTAGCTAGCGGTTTCCCCCTCTGCGTAATTTCGGAACTGAACATACCACAAAATACTTTAAACAAGCAACGTCATTATTGTGAGTACTTTTAAAATGGCGTGCTACTGGGTAAGTGGGATCACTGTGCAAAATAGCACGAAGGTGCTGCAAAATCCTGACATTGTTTGGTAGAGGTTGGCCTATGTCAAAGAATAGAATGTGGGTTCTGTGCATGAAGTTTGGAAGGAGGATAGGAGTGTCACCAACATATCACGCTGCATTGTGGGGTTATAAGCACCATTCCCAGCGGAAGCGCACATATGGGAATGCGGAAGACCTGAACTACGTTGGATCCATCAGCACGGCACCCCGCGGTAATTGAAGCAATCGCAACCAGTTCCCCACCTACTAAAGGTGTACTAATAAATGAACTATTGAGGAACAGACATTGTGCTTACTTAAAGTTATTTTTTAAATCACCTTAAAAGACTATAAGCCCCACAATGCAGCGTGATATGCTGGTACGCCGTGATTTGCAACTGCTCAAATAAAGGATGTGGTATCGGCAGTCAGGTGACTCGACAGTGATGTTCCGTATGAGCCCTGGAAGAAGAGGCGCCATAGCCTCGAAACGTGTCGGCTTGTTCCCAAGTTCAGGGAACTGTTTGGGAAAGCTAACGAGGACACAGCCCGGATGGGAGGGGTGTGGTCGAGTGACCTTATCGAAACGTCAAGGCGTGTGTTGGATTGTATCTTTGGAGGGCTGTCTGGTCCTGGTACGGAGCACCATTCCCAGCGGAAGCGAACATATGGGAAGGCTGAGGACCTGAACTACGTTGGATCCATCAGCACGGCACCCCGCGGTAATTGAAGCAATCGCAACCAGTTTCCCACCTACTAAAGGTGTAATAATAAATTAACTATTGAGGAACAGACACTGTGCTTACCTAAAGTGTTATTTTTAATCACCTTAAAAGACTATAAGCCCCACAATGCAGCGTGATATATTGGTACACCGTGATTGGCAACTGCTCAAATAAAGGATGTGGTATCGGCAGTCAGGTGACTCGACAGTGATGTTCCGTATGAGCCCTGGAAGAAGAGGTGCCATAGCCTCGAAACGCGTCGGCTTGTTCCCAAGATCAGGGAACTGTTTGTGAAAGCTAACGAGGACACAGCCCGGATGGGAGGGGTGCGGTCGAGTGACCTTATCGAAACGTCAAGGCGTGTGTTGGATTTTATACATATATAACATTCATGGCTCTGTCTTTTTGAAGGCTTATGTGACACTCCTATCTTCCTTCCAAACTTCATGCACAGAACCCACATTCTATTCTTTAACATAGGCCAACCTCGACCGAACAATTTTTGATCTCTGCACACTGAGATGGAAAACACCATGAAAATAATGGCATGCATCATGCAACTACATGCAGAATGTGGTGCGGGTGAATTTTCCCCCCGAATACACTGGGCCTACCAAGCAAGAGGGAGAATTAATCATCCATGTAAATGTTTTCTTCAGTAGCAGAGGATTTCTGCAATGTAGAGCAATGTGTGAGTGATAAATGGAACAGAAGGTAGTGACATGAAGAAATATATGTATAGAAATGTTTCTACACAGAAAAGTGAAATCTGCGCAGATATGGTTTACTGCTTTACTTACTACCTACAAAAATGTATCAGTATTTACCACCAATATTTGAGGGAATCCAAGGGGGGAAAGACAAATGACAATATATATGATTTGCTGCAAGTGTCTACATTCAGTGGAGCATATCAGCAGGAAAGAAATTGATCACATAAAACATGTCCACCAGCGAACTGGGAATATCAGCTGACAATAAGTCAAAATACAGTACGTGGATTATTACCAGAATAACGTCCCAAGCCACTTTTCACTAGAGCTTCGTCGCCCCTATTTCCTAGGGAGGGAAGCGCTTGGCACTTTGAGAAGCTGAGCTCAGCACAATGTGAGCACAATGATAACAACAGCAGCTGTGACATCGAGAGAGCTGCACCCTAATTTGGGACAATCTTTGGGGCATATTATCAAGAGACATATCGCTTCTTTTTCGGCTCATAGCGCCAAAAAAAGCAGCAATTTTTTTAAATCACTATTTAAAAGGACTCGCTAGCAAGCTTTAGTGCGAGTTTCCTTGAGTTAGCTGCCTTTTTCTTTCTACTTTGCATGTCAGCGATATTTATCCCGAATGACATGCAAAGCAGGCGTTCCTCACCTAATCCTCATGGAATCCGTCGCCAAAACAACATCGCCCTATTATCAATGGGGGTCAAGCGATAACAAAAGCAGCGCTAACTGCGGTTATCACCAGAATTTAACACCTGCTTCAAACTTGACTCAGCTGTATTCACAATGGGAGGTGGATTGACATGTTAAGTCCACACTCCTCTATTAGCAAAGTTTTCAATAGCGCACTAACATTATCACTGCTTTTCTCATGCAAATGCCGTCTATCGCTGGAGTGTATATCGCCATTGTGCAAAGTGTTGCTAATACGCCGCAAACACGGCGATGTACTCCAGCCATAGACGGCGATAATGAAAATCGTGCTAAGCACGATTTGCGTAATTATCGCATGTCCTTGATAATATGCCCCTTTATCTTCTCAGCGCTAAGCTTTAACGGCTGTTGCAGCTGTTAGAGAAGTACAAAGCCTGCAATGCCTGAACTGATGAGCACATAGAAATAATGATGAGCTGCAGCCTAATAACCACTAAATGTATTTGTATTTAATAGAATCTGATGCTTAGCAAGTTTCTAGAAAGCGTATGCTATTGATCATAAACTTTAACAAAGTTATTATTTTGCTTTATTAACAGAGGCTGTGCACACCATGCACCTTAGGGACACTGAAATGCCAACTCAAACACAAGCTCGGTAGTCATTATTTCTGTGACCTACGCTTTCTTTGGCAGATTACACTTCAGCTACAGTGAATAAAACATGAGGAGGAACAGGTCATGATACTATTAGAATAAAAATGTAACCTAGCACCTTGAAATTTATAAATACATCGTTTGAAATTAAGGCCGCTGTAATGTCTGCCGTTTTCCACATTTTTATGCGTTTGCCACACATATATTTCACCATCTGCTTCCTAAATTGCAGATTGCAATTAAAAAATGTGTTTGCAGATCAAACGGATTGAAAGTTACTAAAACGTACCACACATAGTAGAACTCTTGGAAAGATTAACTGGTCCCTTTTTGTTGTTGATAGCTGAATTTTGAGTGGTAACATTTAGGGCCCGATTACGATGCAGGCTGGAATGTCTCCGACCATTGGTCGGAGTCATTCCACAGCCTGCATCGTAATCTGCTGGTCAGATTCTTTTCCAACGGACCCATTTCGATGGGGTCAGTCGGAAGGGAATCTGAATCGGTTTTCCGAATGGCCTCCAACGGGCTCAGAGAGCCTGTCCACCATTTGGAAACCCTGCAGTAATCCCTCAGCCGGCTCTTTGCAGCTGAGGGATTACAATAGCAGATTCCCACTGCCTTTCTGTGACGGCCTTTCCAACACAGAAAGGCATTGGGAATCTGTCTTTGGGGGCCCCCAGGTGTGCAAGGCCACTGAATGGCAGCCCAGACAGCACCATGCCCCCCTGTTGATCACTGCACCCGGTGGAATACACAATGAGGTGCATGCCACGGGATGCAGGGATGAACTGCACCTCTGCTCTTTGCAATGAGAGCATGCATTCTATTTGGAATGGATGCTCTCATTGTAAAGTATAGGATTGTGAACAAACAGGGTTCGGTCACATCCTACTTCCTAGGCTGGAACCGACGACAGGAGGTAATTCAGTTCCAGTTCCAAACCGATGCCAGACAGACTCCAGTCCATCCAAAATTGGAATCGGGCCCTTAGTTGAAATGTTTAGGACCCCACACATTTGATGTGTGCTAAACTTACAATGTAATGAGATAATACTTCCACAGAATGCGCCACTTCACACCACATAATTTACCTTTTCTTGCCAGATAATTTTGCTACATATTGCATACATTTGTCCTCCAGTGCAGATCAATTGTAGTGGCCTTGAGTAAAAGACATACACATGCTTGGTGGCGATATCCATTGAAAGGTTGTTCTGCTAGACTACCACCATAGTCTGTATTATTGACGAGGAGTACAGTGTTTAATTAGTAAAATAGTAAATGCCAGTGTTCAACATTTTTCATAAAAACCCACAGGCAGTGCTGGTGAATGTGGGAACTGCTATATACCAAGGCTGTGTGGTCTAGATTACACCTCATGCCTCTTCCTTTCATCGTCATCCACTCCTTGACTCTTTACGTCACTCTTGCAGATCCTTTTTCATCCTTGCTTTCCTCCCTTTGTCACTACTTTTTTGTTTTGTCTTTCTTTTCCTTCTCTTTCCCCCTTTTGTTAGGTCACCCCCTAACTGTCTGGCTATGAGAAAGACATATTGGGGACTTCATAAAGATGACCTGGGAATGAATTACACCTGGTGCATACTATTGGCTTTGTGGTTTGTAACTCACGTTTTCTCCCTTTCCATTTCCTGGCTTTATTTGCATTAGGCTGTGCAGCTTGAGTTTGTACCTCCCTTTGCTTAAGCCTGTTAGGGTATTCTTCCACAAACTTGTTTTCTGTAATATACAGGCCTTTGCATCTTGTTATTCTGTCACATTTACTGGTCATTCAAAGACCAAGGTCAAATGTTAAGTTGTGTTTTCGTGGGAGCCTGGTGTATATTTTGTTTTCGGCTGACTTCTAAGTGAGAGCATTTATAAGAAAGAGGAATGCAGCATACTTTCTCCATTGAGCCTGCTTGTGCCGTTTTTTTATTTTATTTTCGAAATAGTCATCTCAAAAGGTATCTCTTTCTCAGCTGCATGAAGCATTTGCACATTTGTTTCAAAATTCCTCTTTTTGTTGAGTCCATTTCATTTTTGCAACTGTCTTTTTAAGAGAATAGTACAAAACCGCATTTCAGTCCCATCATCAGCTTAGCATATAGTGATCTTGGGCAATTTACACTGTTCATGGCCCGTTCATTTTCAAGCACTGAATAATATCTTTTTACAGAATGAGCCAGCCCCATTGTAACACAATTTAACAATGTTTGGTTTTCACTTTGAAGTGTATAGCATACGCTTTATTTATGACATCTGTAGCCTCTCATTTTGGAGAGTTGGATATGTTTAGAGGCAATTTTTATAAAAGCTTTGTGTTAATGATTAGCTACACAATAATTATGTCTTCTGTCTGCAACTGTGCCTTTTTCCAAACACATATATTACTGGATATAAATGATTTCCTCAAATGTCCTTGCAGGCAGTAGGTCCATGATTTCAATGGTGCAGCAGGTGTAGTGGAACAGGGTACACAAGTTCTAGGAAACCCACTGAAAACGTATTTTTTAATACTAAACCAGCAGTCACAAGTACAATTACTTTGCAGTATCAAGGGACATGATTTGAAAGGTGCAGCAAGTGCAGTGGCACAGGGGCCAAAAGAGCTAGAGAACACATTGAACACCGATTATTGTTATATTTTAGTTCTAAACAAGCAGTCAACAAGTGCAATTACCTTGCAGGCACTCGGGTCATGATTTGAATGGTACAGTAGGTGCAGTGGCACAGGGTTCAAAAGGTCTAGGAAACCCAATTAACACTGATCATTGCTATGTTTTCCCATTAGACAATCAGTCACAAATGCAATGAACTTGCAGGCACTAAGGACATTATTTGAATGGTGCAGCAGGTGCAGTGGAAAAAGGACAAAATAGTTCTAGGAAACCCACTTAATACTGGTTATTGCTATATTGTACTACTAAACAAGCAGTCACAAGTGCAATTACCTTGTAGGCACTCGGGTCATTATTTGAATTATAAAGTACATTCAGTGGCACAGGTGCCGAAAGCTCTAGGAAACGCACTGAACACCAATTATTGCTATTTTTACTACTAATCAAGCAGTGAAATATATGTAGTTACCTTGCAGCATTAGGGTCATGATTTGAAGGGTGGAGCAGGTGCAGTGGCACAGGAGCCAAAACGTCCAGGAAACCCACTGAACATCGGCTATTGCTATATTTTACTACAAAACAGGCAGTCTGGAGTGCTTTTTTGGTTCTTTTGCAACCATTGCACCCGAAGAAGTACATAGCCTAAAGCATCACTGTAATAAAAGCTGTAACGTATTAGACTTTTCTATCTACCTACAACTTAGATTACATTCAGTGTATTTATATGGCACATTTTCCCCATTTCTGTATGGTCCTTAAATGCTTCTGAATCTGGATACACTAACACCATGGCAAGGACCTTCTCTATTCTATACCATTAGCAGTTCAGCCTTTGTAAACGCTATATAAATGCTTATAACTTACCATATTCCATACCAAGCTTAGGCCAAGCCAATAGGTCATAACTATTTGAGATCTATTGGCTTTGTCAATGTTTTTTTAGCCATATTACTCAGCAACACTAGCTTCAGTGCTGCTTAACTGAAAATTTCAAAACGGGCTATAACAAGGAGAATGCTGGGTGGTTCATATATTTTTTTTACATTACTTGTAGCCATTTGCAACATAGCAAAAACATTAGCAAAGCCAAAAAATCTCACATTGACAATGCCTATTTACTTTGACAATGCTTGTGGTTTTTTCTGTCTTTCTGGGTTAAGGTCTGATGAGGAAAAGTAAATGCCAGTCCCCAAAACTGAGTGCCGGTGTGCCCAAGCTATAACTAGCGGCTCAAATTAAACACTACGGGCCTTAAGTAGGTGGCCTGGCATTTACCACTTCATAAATACCGAATCATACCGATTCGGTATTTATGAAGTGGTAAATGCTATGTAGGTATTCAATCGGTAAAAATTACCGATTCGTAGAAATTCGGTAATTACTGAATCGGTATTTACCGATTCGGTAATGAGGCATACCTTCCCATTGATGGGAAGGTATGCCTCATTACCGATTCGGTAAATACCGATTCGGTAATGGGGGGAGCACATGCAAGGGTGGCAGGGTGTCACATTGACACCCTGTTGCACCCCTGATTCGGCCATGTGTGCACATGTGGCGCACATACATGCCCTAAGGGCATGTATGTCTGCCACATTGCACACTTAAACGTGCACAAAAATGCTTTTTTACACATATTCGTCATTTACCACCAACCTTTAGTTGGTGGTAAATAACGAATCCCCACACCCACCACACACTCCCCCTACATCTCATTTCATGATTCGGTATTTACCGAATCGGTAATATTACCGATTCGGTAATTTTACCGATTCGGTAAATACCGAATCATGAAATTCTCCCCCTACATCTCAAAAGCCAAAATACCGGTCGGTAACGGTATAATTACCGAAAATCGGCCGTTACCGACTGGTATTGGGCTTCCTACATGAGGCCCTACATGTACTCCTTTTGATGCCTCACCTGCAGATAACTTTCAGTGTCTGTCAATAACGACTGCCATCACACAGCATTATGCACAACACAACACACCAAAAAACGAATACAGAAAGAGGCTTTTAGACACCCTTTATCTACTGTACTTGAGGAAGTATAAGATACTGGCTGATAGGGTTGTCCTTCAGCGTTGGTATGAGCACTGGCATTCCAAGGACAAAAACAACAACAAAATAGTGTCACTCCTTATATGGCACCTATATGAATATACACAGTGATTGTCCTAGCACCCCCTTTCCTCTGCCTGCCTATTGCATTTTGTTTCTCCATAGGGCCAGCTTTTGCTAAGATAGCCCCCTGGATGAAATCAAATTTGATGCCATTCCTACACCTCTTCCTTTCTGCTCTCTTCACTCCCCATGGTTTTCACTTTAACCTTTTCAAGCTGCTACATACAACAGGAGTTACTCTTATGCAGAGCTTAATTTGTAAAAAAAGAAAAAAAATACAATTGGCCAATGTTTTCTATGGCGGTTGGGCCCCAATTTTGTAACTGATGCAGTCCACTTCCAGCACTAGACTAGCATCACACTGCCCACTGTTTTTAGTGCGAGCACCAGGCCTGCTTGGAAGCAAGTACTGCTGGGGACCCTACTACATAGTTTTGGCTGACAAGCATTCACCCCCCAAAAAAAACACAGCTCCAAATGGTGAATTTATACCTCACATTTGAGTTATAGGTGGTCAAAAAATCCAGAGTTTCAGAAAGTGTACTGAGGAAATAGTCCAGTACCTTTTTTGGCTCCATGGAAGAGGTTTGGAGATGAGCGGAGGAGATGTGGCCTAGTGGCCAAGGCTGCCAACTTTTTAACTGAGGAACCAGGTTTGAATCCTGGTGTTGGCTCAACTCCTGTGATTGTGGTCAAATCACTTTATCTCTCTGTGAAATATTAAAAAATGTAAACTCCACAGGGCTTATTCTCCCAGTTTTACATGGCCCATTTCATATAAAAAGTACAGCGCATCTTTCTTTTTTTCCAACCTGTACCTTCAAATAGATCCTGAGAATGTACTATAAAGGGGAAGGGTGGACGCCTCACAGTCTCTTGCTGTAGATAGAAGCCCTCACCAGTTACTCTCAAAACCAATGCTCTCCCCTTTCTAAATTTCTATTTTTTAATTTAGATCCGTTTCTAGAAGTCTATCAATCAATCAGCCCTGCATTATTTTTACAACAGTTTGGACTTTCCAAACATTTATGTGAAAATAGCTTTACATTATTAAACAGAAACTCATGTGAAAAGGAGTAATCCACTTTTATACGCCTATCATGAATTCATAGTAGTAGTAAAAAAGTTCACTAAGTTGAACACCACAGTCTGAACAAGCAGAATGGCCAAGCCATCCATTCTTCTTTCTCGGGCAAATAACATGCATACCAAATTGCATAAAAAACAGCAGTCCTTACATTTCAGCACCTTTTTCAAGAGGCATCTGCTGCAAGGGGGTGGTGGGCATGTTCGCCATGTAGGTGACCACACTGGCTCACAAGTTTAGCACATTGCCGATGAATGATGATGCTCACTGGGCCCTGTACACAGTGCATACTTTGGTTTTTAAAAGGATACAAGAAACCAGTCACATTTAGCATGGGTCAAGCAGCGCTCAGGGTCACCTACTATTTATATTGTTCTGCCCTGGATATGGTGGTGGTGGTCTCCTACCTAATATTTCTTACTACTCCACTGTCCTGGGTGCCCTTGTAAGGTAGTAGAACAATACAACAGAGGAGACCAGTCCATGTCAAAGGGGAGCAGAACAGTTCTCCAGTCTTCCGACAGCACTAGGAAGAACGGAAGCATTGGCAGCTCATGGTTTGACCGTGTTGGGTCAACAACTGGCTGGCAAGTGGTAACACTCAATGGTAGACGGTCTGCCGCTGACCTTATCTGCCAGCTCCTTCTTGATGCTGCTGATTATTTTAGTGGGGGAGAGGGAGGCATTTGTGTTTACAGGTCAGGTCCCCTCTTTGTCCTTACCTGAATCACCTATTCAGGTGGTCAGGCCTAGTGCCACTATGCCAACAAGTCCACCAGACATGCACAGTCTGTTACCAGGCCTGGAACTTTCTGGCATCGCACGTCTGACGTATTTAGTGCAATGGGGATGTAATTTCCTACAATACAGCAGAAGCTGCAGAGTGTGGGAGTGAGGACTGAGGAGAGGCACACTGGACCCTGTTCCAAAGAGTGACAAACTGGCTGCAGGTTTCTGCTGGCAGGATGACTGCCACTGAAGAGGGCGAGTATGAAGAGTGGCGAGAGGCATCTACCAGGCTGTGAGTGTTAGGGTATCCATTCTGAACATTCATGGAAGGGATGCATCTGCTTAATTGTAGTGGAGCAGCGTAGCTTTGGCTCCACTCTTACACGTCACAAATACGCAACATAAACGTGCATTTAGCACATTTTCTCTGTGTACCCTAACAAAACTAATATAAAGGGTTGCCCTGGGCTTCATTATTAAAATGCATTCACTAAAGAATTAGAGCATTCATATATACTATGTGCCTTAACTGTATTACATGAACGCTTCTAGTTTAGGTGAGTGAGTAAACCATTCTCACACTATTGACACATATCCACATTAGAAACATTAATGGATTTCTGAAATGTGTGTACCAATGTTTCACTTTTGCATTAAAATTCATTTCTTAGTCATACATTAACACATGTATTCAAGATTTTGCTGTATGCTACATGTAATATATATCTAGTGTACTGATAGGTTTATTAATTTGTATTTAAATGTGCACACTCAAATTTAATGTGCACTATTGATTTAATAATTAAATTGTCCTGACTAGTCCTGTTTCTTCTTGCATAAAATGCTGTTTTCCATTTCTGCTTGCAAGTCTTTCCCATGCAAGTTTAATTAACATGGTTTCTTAGTTTGAGAACAGGTACAACTCTGTACTAGCGAGAGAGAGCGAGCCTGAGAAGAAGACCTTGACAAGGAACATGGAGAGCCAGAGTGTTAACTGAAAGTCTCAATTTTTTAATGTTGCAAAAGCTCTTAGGTGGTCAAGGACAAGATTGTTCTCATCTGGCCTGTGAGAAATTGCCAATGCTACAGTTTAGGCTGACACTTATTCCCCTGACCCAAGAAGACTCTTGACACTTGACAGAGCTTCTGAGATGCTGACACCTTCCCATATTTTTAGTACTTACCCACATTTCCATATGTTTTTTAGGAGCTTTGGTTTTCCAGTTATTATTCTGTATCTTTATAGCATAGTACTAAGATCTTTTTACCTTAACCTAACTGCTAACTTGTAATACATCTTTTAACTATAGTCACTGATTCCTGGTCCATATTGTGTTGCCAAACGGGTTGCACTGTAAATGAAAATGAATTAAATTAAATGTGCAATGCTCTTTACCTTTCAGGCGGTGAAGAAAAGATCCATTAGGTGACTAATGGCAGGAACGAATGGCCCAGAACGCTGCACCAGTAGCAGAGATGGCGTTTGTCTTCTCAAGGGAAACAGGAACCACAATAAGGTGGTAGAAGTGGCGCAGCAGGTTTTGTGTATTGAAGTGCTAAGTATTAACTACCACCTTTGTTTGAAATAAAAACATGTCAACTACAGACATGCCTCTTTAGAACACCCACTTTCACCTACATCTTCACAGGTATTTTCTTGATTATTCCACAACTTTGCAGTTATTTAATAATACTGTAAAGGAGACAGACTAATTAGCCACAACAACATCCCAATCCTTTGCCTTTAGGTTCCCTATAGAGTGCTGCAATATAAGAATTTAATGCTCTAATCAAGTTTACCCACTATATCTGCTGGCCAGCTACATCCACTGTTAGGGGAGTTAGGGGATTGCTGTGTTTTATGTATTGGACTGTCTAACCTGTAGTTCATATATTTATATCAGAGTAAGATAGTTCAGGAAGTTAATGTGCTTAATGCAGAGTTCCTTGTGTAATGCAGACCACAGATCTAAATCCTCAAAAGACACCTGTTTAAATGGAGCATCACTCATAAATATCTGGATTTACCATGCTGGGCACACACTTAGGGCAGATGTACAAAGCTTTTTTGCACTCGCAAATAGCTTGAAAAACTTTTTACAATATACAAAAGGCAAATTGCGATTCAGTAACTTGTTACTGAATTGCAATTTGCATTTGCTACCAAATACTGATTTGGTATTTGAAAGGGGCATCCCTTCCAAATACCGAATTAGATGATATGTGTTAATGTTTTGAGACCAAATCCCAGTCACAAAACAGTAATGCTTTACCACTGGTGGTAACTCATTCGCAAACAGAAAGGGGTCAATTGGGGACCACTTACCCTTTGAGAAGGTTAATAAAATATATATAAAAAGCAGGCAGTGGTCCCATCAGTCACAGACATTGTGATCTGCTGCCCTCAGCAGGCAATCATCCCTGTGGTGGCTGTAATTTCTAATGGGTAGCAAATTGCTATTTACCTCATTAATATGCATGAGGTAGGTTTATTTGTGACCCACATGGAATCGCTAATGAAACTCAAAAGAGTTACATACATTAGGAATTCCGACTTCCTAATTGTGATTCAGGTAGAGTCGCAATTAGAAAATCGGTATTCCTAATGTTTGTACGTCTGGACCCTAGATCCTTACAACAACTACTCAAATTTCATTCTTCAGAGGTCCATGAAATAAGTACCATTGAGTTGGATAGTAAATGCAAACTCTGCAAACTAAGTAGTCACCGCTTTGATTCTCTCAAATCTTCACCATATAATGCTGCGTACTGTAGTAAACTCTTGAATTGATGACAAGGATGACTTGTATCTAGGTGTTTGGTATAAATGGGCTATAAAATTTGCAAGTTCACCAAAAGGTTGAAGAACTCCATTGCAATATATGAGAGAAATGATTTAATGTTTCAAGCAGGACATTCCTTTGATTGTCTTTACAATCAACACTGCTGTATCCATGTTGCTACTGCACACTTTCAAACATTGAGTATGGAATCCCACAATAACAAAACTCTTTATTCATTTGGTTGAGACCCCTATCACCCAGTCTAGTCTTTTTTCATCTGCATGGCTCAGGCTAGGTCTGTGCCAGTAAGTTTGCTCGGAGCCTTCAGCTGCACCACTTCTCTTTTAAAATTGCGACACCCAGAACCTCTATGTTCAGTGTTTATACCTCTCCCCCAATGATCCCCAGAAGATCCAGTTAGTACCCTTGGTGGAGCGGCCCCACTCAATCACCTTCCATCACCATTACTTCACCTCACTTGTGCATCAGTCATAGTGTCACCACCCCCATGTGGCCCCAGCCTCCTTCTCCATCCAGTGCCATGCAGCCCCACTGGAATTAGGTGCTGCAGTGGTGGGGTTGGTGCTCAGACCCCACTATAAACACTGACAGGTCAGTAGGCATCAGCGTGCTGATTTTGAATTTCAACATTGGTAAGTGCTGTATAGAGGGCATGGTTCATTGAGAGGAGGGGGTGCACAGGCTTGTGCTTGATAGAAATCAAGCTGCTGTGTGTATGGCAGCTATTAAAAGGGCAGGATATTTAAAATGTACTCCCTTCTAGAAAGCACTTGTGTCAGACAAGGGACAAAATAGTAAAACAAGGGGTTAAGCGCCCCCGCTGTACATCATAAAGATATTGCAAGCTAGAGAGGTGTTTGATAACCATTTAGAGAAATGAGGTCAAAGGTTGAGTTTCTGTATAAGGTCATGGACCTTCGAGATGACTTGCAACATAATTTTTAATGTACAGCAGAGGGTATTTGTTTCCTTCTAATACATGGTCACGCCATCGACCTTCCGACCAGCCACTTAAATTTAGTGTGTCTTGTTCTTTCATGTTTATTGCAGATATGAAGAATAAAATCAGTAGCGGTACTGCTAAATAAAACACAGAAGTATGGTTAGTAATTTCTGCTAAAATATATACAAGAATCAGCATACTGTAAATCAGATTGAAATGCTGTGGCTCAGACTCAGTAGAACATGCAAAGATTCTATCTTTTAGGTAATGATGAATAGCATGGGAAAAAGCATGTTTCTATAAATATCTCCTTTCTACTTATCACATTTTCTTTTTAGAAAAACAAAATAGAAGAAGGAAAGGCCACTTCCTGTTTTCCTTATTTAGGAACCCTCCGCCGACCCAAGCAAATTAAAAGACTACCGACCAATCTCCCTGCTCCCATTCCCAACAAAGGTACTGGAAAATATCATCAACAATCAACTCATGACACACCTGAAGCAGAATCAGCTAATCAATGGCTACCAATCTGACATCTGCAGCAATAACAACACCAAAACCACCTTAATCGCAGCCACCGACAACATGCAAACTCTCCCCGACCAGCTTTGATCCTCCTCTACACCGTATCACACCACATACTGATTGAAAGGCTCCACCAAATCAGCATTCAAGGGGACACACTCAGATGGATCACCTCCTTCCTCACCGGAAGAACCCAGAGAATTCCCCTTCCTCCTTTCACCAAATATATGACCCTGCTGGCCAACATCGTCAGCCATGGTCTCTTCATAATTTCCTACGCAGATGACACCAAACTCATCCTCTCACTCACTGACAACTCAGCTCAACGGTGACTCCTCTGCCTGCTTCCTCACTCTATGTATGCTGAGTAAGATCTTCAAGTGGTTACCCCTACACACGGGATGACACAAGCCCTCATCACCAGCCGACTTGATTATGATAATGCCCTCTACATAGGAATCGCCGCACACCTCCTACAGAGAATTCAGACCATACAGAACGCTGCAGCCAGTCTCATCCTCGGCCTTCCCTAACAAACCCACGTCACACCCCACCTCAGCAAACTCCACTGCCTGCCGAACAGAAGAGATGCCAATTCAAGCTGCTGACCCAGGCACACAAGGCTCTCCATATCCAAGGACTTGCCTACATTAACCACTGCCTGAACTTCCACCAACCACTGAGAAGACTACACTCCGCTTCCCTTTCACTTCCTCATGCTCCCCACATCTACTGAAGCAGAAGTGGATGACATTCCTCCTCCCACATCACAGCACAGACAAGGAACAGACTCCACATCACCTCACTTCCTAAATTCTGAATGGCCCTCAAGACCTGGCTGTTCGAATATGTCTCCTGGACCTGCAAGCTCCAGGATACTCTATTGGGTGATTAGCTGCGCTTCATAAATCCTGATTAATTGCCCTTTATAAATCCTGATGGATTGAAACTTCAGCTGCAAGGATGCTCAATGACCTAGCTTTCAGCTTGATTTCCTGCTCTGGCAGTAGGGATTATGACTGCAGAACTCAACTGTAACAACTTACTATCGTTGACCAGCTAAGTCATTTCTTTATTACAGGGACTAAGTCTGGGCAGTGAACTCCACTCCGCTCATGGAGTTTGCTGAAATTTCCACAGTCCGCATTACGTGCTGCTCGCGGAGTTCTGAAAAACTCCACTCTGCGGAGTGGAGTTTTTTTCCTCGCTTGCATTCGTCAACTTGGCGAGTGCGAACGAGGAAAATCCACCTCCCGGCGAGACTTTTCCTCATTCGCGATCTTCAATATCAAGTTGACGAGTGCGAGCGTGGAAAATCAACCTCCCGGAGAGGATTTCTCAACGCAGGTGATCAGATTTCTCATTGTGAGAGTGGTTGCGTATGCTTGTGTTGAGAAACTGTCCGCTCGCATTGAGAACGCTGCTGCTCGAGTAAAAATCTACTCGAGAAGTAGAAAGGAAGCAGCGCCCGCTTGCACTGTGCATGGTGCCGTTCGAGATGATTGCACATTGCAGACAAGCACCTGGCACTGAAAATCACTGCGAATAGCATTTATTCAATGCACTCCAACGCTTGCGGAGCTCCGCGTAGCGTGACAGAGTGTTTTTTTACACTTCATAGAGTTACCCGTAGCAGAACTCTGTCTAGGCTTACCAGAGACATCACAACTCAACAGTAATAAGGAAAGCAAAGACAGGTTTTTTCCACATATTTTAGGATTCTGTGCATTATACCTTGTTTGCATTTGAGACCTCTTCTTCTACAGACTGATAAAGGTTACTGTGTAATGCTTCACTGAAGCTTGTTTCTTATACACTGATTAAACCCAACACCTCGACCTAATACTACCTGGTTAGGTAGTGGATTTTGAGTCTAGTTTCATCCCCTAGAAGCCTGCTCTTATCGATCAATGTATACCACCGAACAGCAAGGACCTGTCCCCCAAGTGGGAATTAATTATGGTGCTAAATGTTAAATTACCACCAGTGAGCCGGCAAGCCAATCCTTGATAGTATATTAGTTCAGACAAGCGATGTTAAGCCCTGTGTGGCATCTACAGTCAAAGGCTTAAAACAGTGCTTAGTACTGCAGTTCTTCAGTTTCAAAGAACTGTTTGCAACAACCTGTGTTACATTATGTAACATGATTATGCTTCTTTCATTTCCTTAGGAAGGCTGAAAAGCTTACTTTCCTGACAGATCCAACCTTAAAAAACCACAGAAGCATATACTCTATTATGAATTAAGTCATTAGCCAAGGTGTTTTGTTATTAATAAATATATTTATGCTATTTACATTTGCTTACAGAGGCTTTCAGTAATCTGGCTCACATTTCATTTTGCTTCTTCTAACCATAGTATTCAAAATGAAGCACAGGGTCATGTTGTTTCAGTCACTCCTTTATCTGACTGTGAGTGATGGCATTCTGCTTTTGATCCACGTGCACTTCTACACAATAAATAGTTCCCTTCTGTACCGGGGACTACTTTGCACATACATAGGCCTGTAGACAATACTTGTTTTCATAAAAGAACCATTCACAAATAAAATAGACTTTGGGAAACATAAAAGGCATGCTGCCAACAACAAACCTAATGGAGTTTCCGAAGATTTTTTTATAGGTCTTTCACTGCCCTGAAGCCTGTTATACAGAGACTGCCAGAATCCTAACGGAAAACTGGCTGTGGCACTTGTCAATCAAGAACACACAATAAATGGCTCCGCCACACCCATACCATAACTTTAAAGGTAGGAAAATATCGAGCTTGGCCTGTAGACTAGCATGTCGTCCTGGGCAGCTCCTCCACTAGGGCGGAGGAGCGCCGCCCCACTGCTTTCTTGCAGTGCGAGAAGCAGAAACATAAAATAGTAATTACTTTCAGTTATTACCATTTTATGTTTGGTTGTAGACAGGTGGGTGGGCAGGGCTGCTATGCGAGCAGGGTAGGAGAGGAGTGGTGTGCTTGCCCACTCCAGAGTGCATGTAGACTGTTTGGTGGGCACCCTGGGGCCGCCCAAACCAGTCATGCGCACTCTGCCCTTCTCCATGCAGGCTACAATACAGCCTGCATGGAGAATAGGGCCTCCTCATAAACCCCTGGCTGGGCGCCATCCAGAACAATCACAGCGTTGCTTGCAGCATTTTGATTGGCTTAGGGGAGGGAGCCTGGCTGCTTGCTTCTGCTTCCTGTTCTTGCCTGAGGCAGGAAAGCAGGAGCAGAGAAAAGGCGGGACCCGGCAAGCGGAAAGGAAAGTTGAATTATTATTTTTTATTACTAAATTAAACCCCCACGCGACCTCCCCACATTACCCTCTGCACCCCCACCCGTGAGCCAGGTCCTAACCTGGGCCAGACATACAAAATGTATGAATTGCAATTTCAGTGGTGGCCAGCATGGCTAACAGGTGGGGGGGGGCAGTCGCGGGGGTGGGCCACGGTTGCACAGTATGAATAAAAATAAACGTACCTTGCCACCGTGTCCCACGTTGCTGCTCCTGCTCTCCTTGTCGAAGTAGAGGAACAGGAAGCACAGACAGGCCCCATCGACCAATCACAATGCTGCCATGCAGCATTGTGATTGGTAAGCACCCAGGATCCCCTGACCAATTGGTAAGCACCCAGGATCCCCTGACCAATCACAACGCTGCCGTTGTGTTTGGTCTGAGTTTCCTGGTTCGACGCTCAGCCTTGGAATGGGGTCTGGGTATGTTCTCCATGCAGGCTGTAATGCAGCCTGCATGGAGAACAGGGAAAGTGTGCATGACTGTTTTGGGCAGCCAGAGAGGGCCAAAAAGTCATGTGCACTTAGGAGTGGGCAAACCACTCCTACCCTGCACTGCTCCAAGAACTCTTTGAAATCATTAAGGAGTTTGCCAGGCCCAACAGCGAGACCAAGGATGTCCCACCCACCCAAGACTTCTGCAACAAACTCAGCGCCTTCTTTCGCCACAAGATCACGCATATCTAAAACACCTTTGACACCCAAGATCCTTCCACCAAGCCTGCCACCACTATACCCAACCACACCACACCCCAACAGATCCTGCACAACTGGACCCAGCTCATCACAGTTGACACACTCAAGAGCATGAAGAGCATCCACTCCAAGGCACCCTCGGACACATGCCTACACCGCATCTTCCATAGAGCAACCACAGCCATGGTCCATGAGCGTTGCTGCCCCATCAACTGCTCCAACAAGACCGCCACCTTCCCCGATGACTGGAAACATGCCAAGATCTACCCTCTGCTAAAGAAACCATCTGCTGACCCAACAGACTTCAAGAACTTAAGACCATCTCACGGCTCCACTTCCCAGCCAATGTCATAGAGAAGGCCATCAACGTCCAACTCTCCTAGTTCATTAAATTAAACCACGTTCTTGACATCTCCCAATCCAGCTCTGAAGTAACTACAATACCTAGACTGTACTTCTCACCACCTGTAACGACATCTGCTGCCTCCTCAACTGGGGTGAAACACCACCCCTCATCCTTCTGGACCTCTCGGCCGCCTTGGACACTGTCTCCTACCAACCCCCAATCATGAGACTCCATGATGCCGGCATTTGTGACAAGGATCTGGACTGGATCCACTTCTTCCTCAATGGTCATAGACAGTGAGTCAGACTACCTCTGTTACTCTCTGAACCCACAGAGATCATATGCACAGTACCACAGGGCTCCTCCCTGAGCCCCACCCTCTTCAACATCTACATTGCTCCACTTGTGGCCATCGTTAGGAACTACGAAATTAACATTGTCTCCTATGCCGACGACACCCAATTGATCCTCTCTCCCACCAACTAACCCACAGCCACCAGAAACAACTTCCACAGTGGGATTAAGGCCACTGCCACCTCAATGAAAAACAGTTGCCTCAAACTCAACGGAAAACTGGCTGTGGCACTTGTCAATCAAGAACACATAATAAATGGCTCCGCCACACCCATACCATAACTTTAAAGGTAGGAAAATATCGAGCTTGGCCTGTAGACTAGCATGTCATCCAGGGCAGCTCCTCCACTAGGGCGGAGGAGCGTCGCCCCACTGCTTTCTTGCAGTGCGAGAAGCAGAAACATAAAATAGTAATAACTTTCAGTTATTACCCTTTTATGTTTGGTTGTAGACAGGTGGGTGGGCAGGGCTGCTATGCAAGCAGGGCAGGAGAGGAGTGGTGTGCTTGCCCACTCCAGAGCGCATGAAGACTGTTTGGTGGGCACCCTGGGGCCGCCCAAACCAGTCATGCGCACTCTGCCCTTCTCCATGCAGGCTACAATGCAGCCTGCATGGAGAATAGGGCCTCTTCATAAGCCCCTGGCTGGGCGCCATCCCGACCAATCACAGCGCTGCTTGCAGCGTTTTGATTGGCTTGGGGAGGGAGCCTGGCTGCTTACGTCTGCTTCCTGATCTTGCCTGAGGCAGGAAAGCAGGAGCAGAGAAAGCGTGGGACCCGACAAGCGGAAAGGAAAGGTTAATTATTATTTTTTATTATTCAATTTAACCCCCACGCGACCTCCCCGCATGACCCTTTGCACCCCCACCCGTGAGCCATGCCGGCCATGAATGATGTAGTCGGAATGTAGAAAATGCTGTAAAGTTATGGGGTTGGTGGTTGCGATATGAACATGCTTCTAATCTTGTTTTCTGTGCTTGATCAAATGTGTGGGCCTGAGCAATCAACAACTTTAACAGACTTTGAAAACTCATTGTTTACATTGACTTATACATGCAATAATTCATGAAGAGAGCTGGTTCTTACTGGATTGAAAACTTAAACAGAAAAGTAAAGAGAGAGTAAAGTACTAAACTAAACTTGTCAAGAAAATAATTACATTTTAGAGGTTTCAAAAAGACTATCACAAGGAAAAATTAATCCCCTTTCCCAAGTGCCCTAAATAAAATTCTCCAATAGAGGAAAACATGATTGTTGCATTGGAGAAGAGATATCCATTGTCTGCATAAAGACTGAAAAAACACAGCCCATTCTTCTCACTATCTTTCTCCTCCTGGGTGTCAGGTCCTAACCTGGGCCAGACATACAAAATGTATGAATTGCAATTTCAGAGGTGGCCAGCATGGCTAACAGGTGGGGGGGAAGTCACGGGGCGGGCCACGGTTGCACAGTATAAATGAAAATAAATGTCCCTTGCCACCGTGTCCCACGTTGCTGCTCCTGCTCTCCTTGTCGAAGTTGAGGAACAGGAAGCACAGACAGGCCCCATCAATCAATGACAATGCTGCCATGCAGCATTGTGATTGGTAATCCCCCAGGATCCCCTGACCAATCACAATGCTGCAATGCAGCGTTGTGTTTGGTCTGAGTGTCCTGGTTCGACGCTCAGCCATGGAATGGGGACTGGGTATGTTCTCCATGCAGGCTGCAATGCAGCCTGCATGGAGAACAGGGAAAGTGTGAATGACTGTTTTGGGCAGCCAGAGAGGGCCGGCCAAAAAGTCATGTGCACTTAGGAGTGGGAAAACCACTCCTACCCTGCCCTGCTCCAAGAACTCTTTGCAATCATTAAGGAGTTTGCCAGGCCCAACAGCGAGACCAAGGAAGTCCCACCCACCCAAGACTTCTGCAACAAACTCAGCGCCTTCTTTCACCACAAGATCAGGAATATCTAAAATACATTTGACACCCAAGATCCTTCCACAAAGCCTGCCACAACTATACCCAACCACACCCCAACAGATCCTGCACAACTGGACCCAGCTTATCACAGACGACACACTCAAGAGCATGAAGAGCATCCACTTCAAAGCACCCTCAGACCCATGCCTACCCCGCATCTTCCATAGAGCAACCACAGCCATGGCCCATGAGCGTTGCTGCACCATCAACTGCTCCAATGAGACCGCCACCTTCCCCGATGACTGGAAACATGCCAAGATCTACCCTCTGCTAAAGAAACCATCTGCTGACCCAACAGAGTTCAAGAACTTAAGACCCATCTCACGGCTCCACTTCCCAGACAATGTCATAGATAAGGCCATCAATGTCCAACTCTCCTAGTTCATTAAATTAAACCACGTTCTTGACATCTCCCAATCCAGCTCTGAAGTAACTACAATACCGAGACTGTACTTCTCACCACCTGTAACGACATCTGCTGCCTCCTCAACTGGGGTGAAACACTACCCCTCATCCTTCTGGACCTCTCGGCCGCCTTGGACACTGTCTCCTACCACCCCCAATCATGAGACTCCATGATGCCGGCATTTGTGACAAGGATCTGGACTGGATCCACTCCTTCCTCAATGGTCATAGGCAGTGAGTCAGACTACCTCCGTTACTCTCTGAACCCACAGAGATCATATGCAGAGTACCACAGGGCTCCTCCCTGAGCCCCACCCTCTTCAACATCTACATTGCTCCACTCGTGGCCATCGTTAGGAACTACGGAATTAACATTGTCTCCTATGCCAACGACACCCAATTGATCCTCTCCCACCAACTAACCCACAGTCACCAGAACAACTTCCACAGTGGGATGAAGGACATTTCCACCTCAATGAAAAACAGTTGCCTCAAACTCAACTCAGAAAACACCAAATTCCTCATCCTGGGACCCACCCCCTCACATTGAGATGACTCGTTGGGAACCCCTTGCCTCCATGGACCATGCATGAAACCTCTGCATCATACTGGACTCCTCACTCACAATGACCATCAGATCAACGCTGTCTCCTCATCATGCTTCCACACGCTTCACCTGCTCCGAAAGACATTCAGATGGATCCCCACCAATGCAGAAAATGGTCACACAAACATTCATCAGCAGCACTCTTTGCCGCCTCACAGAGAAATTCCTTAAGAAACTACAGAAAATTCAAAATGCCACAGCCACATCACCAAACACCTCCGAGGACTCCAATGGCTCCCATTCAAGAAACAAATTACTTTCAAACTCCTCACACATGCCTACAAAGCCCTCCACAAAACAGAACCAGCATACCTGAACCACCACCTCTCATTCCATGTACCCACCAGACACGTCTGCTGCGGCCAACTGACCCTGGACACCGTCCCATGGATCCACAAGACTAGAACTGGAGGGAGATCCTTCTCCTACCTCACCACCAAGACCTGGAACACCCTACCTCTCCACCTCATGCAATCCCCGTCACTGACCCAATTGAGGAAGGATCTCAAGAGCTGGCTCTTCGGCTGAACCTCAGTGCACAGACGGATCAGCAGGCCCATGCTTCCTCCCCAGCACATTGAGACCCTCACAGGTGAGTAGGTGCTCTTTACAAACACTGATTGATTGATTTATTGATTGATTGATTGATTGATTAATTGAAATGGGGAAACAGCAGTTTTACCAGCTTTTTCCACCCTCGCTCCAGAATCAATTAAACATTCATATGCCACCAAGGGATGGACTTTAGCTCTAGCACCTGCATTAAACGGCAACCATGTGGAGTGGGATGACAGTTCACCTTATCATGACATTCCATTGAGGATGACCCCATAACCACAAAGGCTATATCCAATAAAAAAAATTAAGGTAAACAACAAGTTAGGAAAATCCTGAAAAAAAATTAATACCAAGGTGTAATAGAAAGTTGTACCCCTGCAATGAATAATATATTGTTCCCAGACATGAAACCAAATCATTCTTATTGTTTAGTATTAGATTATAGACATTGTACTTTGCTACTCGCACATTGGCAGTACAAAGCACACACAGCACGGCATTAATGAATAACATTGTGTGGAAGAAATACAAAACAACACTAGACATCTCAAATGGAATTTTCTGCCAAAATATTGTGCCTGAAAGCAGATTTTTAACACCATTCAGTGCTCTTGGTTCTAAAAAACAAATCTTCCGTTTGAACCAAGTGCATAAGAATGAATAGCCCTGGACTGTTTTCAGCCAGAGTTACAGAACTACTTGAAAATGTTGATGATCAGACATTGTATTGTGTTGATTCCATATATTTGATAAATGATGACCTTATGGAACACTTGACCAGACTAGATTGCATTATCCTGGGGTTTGCTCGCATTGGCTATATATTTAATTTATAAAATCTAAAATCGCCCACCTCACTGTTCCATTTCTGGGATGTGAGTTGTTAACTGAAGGCAAGAGCCTGGTAACCCACTTTTTAGAAAAATGTGTGCTGCTCCAAAAGCTAAAGACTTTAAGGAGATTACAATCTATATTAGTATTTCTAAATTTTGGCATACCATACATTCGAGATTGAGTAGAATGGGTCAAACCATTCTACAACTTTATATGTTCAGACTTCTCAAGCACAAACTGAATGCAGGAACATACAGAAATTCTATGTACCGTACCAAATGACATGATAGTTTCCAAACACTTACACACACGTGTAAACATGACAAACCTGGTGATCCGTGTAATCGTGGGTACATCAGGGTACATATATGTCAAACTCAATAAAGGTGACTACTACTAATAGCATATAAATCACATTTATACACCAATGCTGAAACATGTTTTGCCCCTACTGAGAAAATACTGACAGCAGTACACACTGCTGTAGTGAAAGGGCAAGCCCTAGCTCAAGTGAAACAAATAATTGTTGTGACCCCGGTACCAACTTTAGAGGTGGTCACCTGGGCAAGCTCTCCAAACGCCAAGGCTCTACATCCATGATGTATACAATAGGCTAGCTCACTCACTGCAACAGATGTAGCATTTCAGATTTGATTCTACACTACAAACATAAACCTTTCTGCAGTACGAACAACAATATCCTCAGCCTAATGAAATAATGCCTGTAGATTGCTATGACTACATCTTTCACACTGATGATTCTGAAAGGAGAGAAGCTAGACAGTGGACCCTATAGGCCACAGCACCTGATTTGCTATCCCTATCTATTATGTTTAGATTCTGGAACTACCCAGCATACCGTGTGCACACCGAAAGAACACTCACTGTCACAATGTAGTTCCAATACAGGAATATCACAGTTTAAACAAAAAGCACTGGTGCACCACAAATGAACGCAGACACGGAAGGAAAAAAGATCTTTAAATTAGTGTCCATGTATATTCTTCAAATATCTTCTTTAATTTGATAATGTTTAAAATACGATCAGGGTGATCAAAACACAGCCAACGCATTTCGTCCTTTACAAAAGGACTTATTCAGGGCGCAATTAATCCGTATAGTTGTTGGAATGATTCCAAAAAGTGAATGCAGTGACCAAGTATAATATACTTCAGTCAATTGAAATATTTGGCTTGCGTATGAGCATCACCTTGTCTACCAAGGAGAGTGTTTTGGGATATTAAAATATTCACTCCCGGGTGAAGCAATCCTTAGTCCCTGATTAAGTAGAGATGAACAAGAATGATTTCACGCAGTGTACCACAACCGGCCCGGATACATTGGTGTGCGCGTGTATATTTCAATTGACTGAAGTATATTATACTTGGTCACTGCATTCGCGTTTTGGAATCATTCAAACAGCTATACGGATTTATTGCACACTGATGGTCCTGCTCTGCCTGCTATAGGGACAAAGCACCAATACTCAGCGGCATCCACAATCTGGCAAGGGTGAATGCATGAAGGTGAATTCTATCCTAAGAAAACCTACACACAGTCACTAGGTGATTGCACACCACAGCTGGCAGAATTAAAGGCTCTAGTACTGGCACTACAAATATAGATGCTGGATTCCCCACACTTATAGTGTGTGATTCATATTATTGTCTGCAGTCAAATAATGAATATCCACATTATTGCAGCCAGAATGGATTCAGAGATTTAAAAGGCTGCACAAAAAAGCACATGTTTATTTGGGAACAGGTGACAAAGCTGAAAGAATGCATGCCACAGGCTCATGTCATTCATACAATGAGCTATCAACGTGTTGGTGTTCACGTTGCTGGGACTTCCGTGGCTCATGAAGCCATGAAAGTGATAGCTTGCACCACCGTGATTGCTGCAATTACTCGTTCTAGTACGAGGATAGAAAGAGACATCATGGGGGCTGTCAAAGCTGCTTGCAATGACACACAACTGCGAAAGGCTTTCTACTCAAGTACTCCTACAATTCAGATGCACAAAACACACCTTATGCTCAGATTCCAGGAGTGGGGGAAAGAGTAATACCAAACAGTGATTGCAGACTGGGGTTAATTCAAGCTGCGCATGAGGGTCTGGTTTGCACATGCAGAGGTGGCTGATACAATTTCATTATTGCCGCAAAGCTATTCGTGGCCAGGTCTTTACAAACAGACCAAGGACTTTGTCCTTAGATGTGACATATGGCAGCATATGAAAGCTTTCACCGAGGTGTGTGCACCCCAGACATCTCTACGGATTTCATACAAGCCATTGGCATGTGTTTATCTGGACCATTGCAACTCCTATCATCAGATGGACTTACAAATATATCTTGGTTGCAGTGCTGTCAATTCCATTGGGTCTGGCCACAGTGATCGGCTGACGCCTGAGCCGTTATAAAGGATCTGCAAATTTTTCTCAGGACATGCGCAGTTGGCACATTACATTCTGACCGGGGCACAGTGTTTAGCTCTAGGGCTTAAAAAGAGGCCATGGGCTGTTTGGGTGTCACCCTGCATTTCTAATCTTCTTACCATCCTGAGGGAAACACGGTAGTGGAGAGGAAAAACGTTGACTTAAAGCAGTCTTTAACAGCGCTGGCCCTAGGCTCAGGTCAAAGTTGGGATCCATCACCTATATGAGGTCCAGAGGGCTTTAAATAACATGCCAAGAAAATCCCTGGATGGTTGGACTCCCTATGAAATCCTGTCTGGGATTAAGATGTGGGTCCCTGATCTGGACAATGCCAGCAAAGTGGTGGCAGAAACACCATTTGACATCAATTATTGTTTGGCTGTTTTAAAGGAACTAAATCATTTCTGGGACAAACAAGGCAATGCCCCGGTAAAATGCACCACCATTAGAGAAGTGAAGGTAGTTCTGGTAAGGCAAGGCTGGATCCCAAAGTGTGGGGATCTGGTCAGAGAAAAGATTGTGGATAAGAAAGATTGTGGGCTACCCTACAGAGTGCCTGTTCCCGTGCTGGCTGTTGAAGGTACAAGAAGAGTACTACTTCCGCTCCTTGCCAGCTATTGAAGTTTGTTGCTATTGATCTGATCAAACCACATTATGTGACTGATTCCCAACAGTTAGCTATGTGGAATCCTGGGTGGCTAAAAGTCTCCTCTAACTATCCTACAGGAGGCTCAGATGAAAGCTTTAATTATGAATGAAGCTTGTTCTCTCCAATGAGAAACAACACTAAACAACAAAGAAGTATGTCTTCTACCTGTTGCAAAAACTATGCAACAGGTCAACTAGTACCAAAACACACATTTCAATTCGGACTTCTGAAAAAAATAAGGTCTACATCAATGTACCACAGATCGAGTCTCCTTCAAGTTTAACACAATCTGCTGAGCTGCCATGGATAGACCAGATGGCTTCTGGCTACTTCATCGACTTTGATGACTTCTTTACCAACACATGGGAGCAACCTAAACCTCCACTGCCCCAACCTTTCAAACTAAAGGTGCGTGTTTTCTAACTTTAGCTGAAAAGAACATATTTTGTTTCACCTTTGGATTGCAATTGCATTACTTTATCTAGTCCTTTGGATTGGTTCCGTGACAACTCTTTCTGCTTCTGAGCGGTCTGCGGTTGAAATGGTAAACTTGGTTCTGAAACCACACGCATCATCACACCAGTAACAGAGAGACTTGTCTCTAGTGAACATTTCAGCTGTTCCAGTTCCTGATGGAATTGTATGGAATGAGGTATCACTTGATGTGTACGGTCCTACTGTTATGTTATGTTATGTTATCCGGATTTGTAGAGCGCACAGCTGCCCCAGCAAAGGGGCGTCCCGGCGCTGTAAAGGACAAAATACCGGACACAAGTAGTACCAAAGACAAGAACACAGCATCACTAAGAATCCTGAAGAAAAAGGAAGGTTTTAACAGCCTTCCTAAAGGCAAGGAGTTCATACATGTGTATAAATTGCACACATGTTTAAAATGTTTTTAAATGACATATTCACCCCTAGTACTGTTTCTGATGATTGGGACATTGATGCAGTGAATGAAATGCTAGAAGATCTAGATCATTCAACTGTGTTTTCTTCTGATGAGTTAAATGATCGTACAGCTAACTATGATGAGATGTTTTGTTTTCAACATCACAGACATAATTTTCTACACAATGCTAGTATTCCTGTTAAGTTTTTAACTTTACACAATGGGAACATTTCCCTACACCACCACGGGGTAGTACAAAGGCATTTGCGCTAAAGTTTGATTATTTTTCTGGGTATGACATCACTGTACCGTGCTCTTTCTATTATAGGCTTGCACCGTCACCTGCAAAGAAAAATATGTTGACGGACACAAAACTGATTTACTTTGCTTCTTTCCTTTCCCAGCTCTCTGTACAAAGTTTTGACAATTAGAGGGACAAAATAGATGTAAATTCTATCTGGGGGACGAAAGATTGATTGGTGCTTGGAACTGAGGCTTTTATTTAGAGCCTGTTTAATACCACAACAAACAATTTTCCTGAATAAAACTGTGCAACAGACAATATATCTTGGGCTTGTGAAGATAAAAGATTTGAACATACCACAGGTTCCCACACTTGCAAGATTTGAGAATTGGCAACAGTTAACATCAGACCATGAGGATACCTTAGATACCATAATGCGTAAGAGTAAGCATAACTCATCAGACCCAAATTGAAAGGGATGGTTAGCCTGGTCATTGGACATGAGTAATTGTCAGGCTCAATTCCTGAACAGCAGCAAGGGATTTACAGCAAATAGGCCAGACATGTGATATGCGCAGACTGAATAGTCGGGGGTGGTGACAACTTACAGTGTTGGGAAGTTGTGCCTTTATTGGCTAAAGAGCTCAACACTGTCCCAGGTACAACAGTCCTAGTCCCTTTTATTTGATGACCTGGAACTACATGGCTTTTGATTTGGTCCTCTAAAACAGGAGGCTGCTGAAAGGTTGTGCGAGATTGACAGGACCAACTCAGAACAGGCTCTTGCAGTAGTGGACAACACTAGGACTACCTTATCATTCAAAATATACTCTTTGGATAACATTGTGTCCTCGACAATAGATGTTATACAAGAAGACATATCTGCATTTCGACAATAGATGTTATACAAGAAGACATATCTGCATTTCAACATGGACAGTTCCAACATGGGTCTATTCTATTGTTGAGCTGAACATTACAGACACTACGTTCTGGTAAAGTACGGTGGTGACACATTAACAGCACAAATCTGTTTTCCCCATAACACCTTACTGAACAACAGATAGTTATGGCATGAAAAGATCCAAAATACACTATGTTACAGGCTGGAGAAATTACCTTTTACCATTGCTGAAACAGCATCCTCGGATTGAATAATCCATGGCTACATTACACTACTGTTCTCAGCTTTACACTTTTATTACTTTCTACAACATCATCAAGTGGGCAGATATGAAGCGTTAGGTGAAGGGTTCATACATGAACATTGGGAGCTTCCTTTTGAATTCCGGTGTTGGTATAAGTATACTGAAGTTTTTCTCAGCAGTTCTGACTCTAAGAATACTTTGAGTGGGTCCCTAGTAAGCAAAGATGTTTCGTTGCAGGGAACGTGTAATGGCTCTGTGGCAAACTTGTCTTGCTACTTGCAAATCTCTCCAGTGACCATGATATGTCCGACTTCCGATTCATTGTAATGTAGTGTTCTTTTACAGAGTTGATTCTTTAACTCCTTTCCAATTTGAAGTAGCGTTGAGGCACTCCAGATGGATGGATACAGGGATGTTGTTCCAGATCATGGCTGCATAGATGCATAGATTTTCTTTTTTATATCAATTAATCTGCAGTCTGATAGTGTCCTCACTGCAGATGTGCCGGGGTACCACCAGAGATAGGTTACTTGTATCCAGGAAAAGCAGAGTACTGGTCGTGATGGCTGTGTAAATGGTGCAGCTGGTTTTGAAGATTATGCGGGCCAGGAATGAGAGCCAATGGGGTTCCATTAGGATGGGAGGGATATAATCATATTTCTTCAGGTCCTGGATGAGATGTGCAGGCTGTCCTTAAGGGGTGGTAGTTTGGAGTCTGGGAGGTCACGGAGTAGTACATTGCCACCATCCAGATGCAAGAGTACCAGGATTTGAACAGTTGAAGCAGTTCTAAAGTCACTCTCTGTAAGGTAGGATTTGAAGTTTGTAGAAAAGAGAGCTTGTACATGGTAATCTTTCTAATTTTTGTCATATGTTCCTTGATGGTGAAGTTGATGTCCAAGGTGAATACATGTGACCTGGTAACCAGTGAAAGTTGGGGTTTCAAGCTGTTAGCGTTCCTGTCATTGAGCCAGGTTTGTACTGTATCTTTGCTGTTCTTCACAAATGACAGGACTTCTGTCTTGGTTAGGTTGAGTTTCAGATAGACACCAGGTCTGAATGATGTGCAAGTAGAGTTTGAGGCATTGGATGTTTGAAGCACAGGAGACTTTTAGGGGGAGCTGTGAATCATCTGCATATGTGTGAGTCTGGATGCTGTTATTTGTGAGTAAAGCACCAAGAGGGTCTATGTGAATGTTAAAGATGACAGGAGAAAATATGGAACTCTAGGGGACTCTACAGGTGATAGGTATCTTTTGTGACCTGGAAGTTCCCATGCTAAGATTCTGGTGTCAGTTGGATTGGGAGGAGGACAACCACTGAAGGACTTTGCAGATGAATATCATTCAAGACTCCAAGGTGCACATGAGGGTGGAATGATTGACTGTGTAGAAGGGAACTGAGAGCCCCAGCAATATCAGAAGGCAGTGGTCATATGTGCTCAAGAGAGCATTGTCTATGATGCATGTCTCTGTGCTGCAGTGTGATCTGTTGACAGGCTCATACTCATGAGGAGATGGTTAGCATTGATGTGACATTGGAGTTGAACTTAGACTCCTTTTTCAATGATCTTGCCGATAAATGTAGGTGAGAGATGGGTTGGTAGTTGACGAGCTCATCGGGGTCTTGCGCAGATCTGTTAAGGAGGAGGAGGATCTGACCTGTCTGGACAGCTTCTGGGAAGATGCCTTGAGTGAGGGTGGCATAGACAATGATAAGTAAGGGTAAGAGAGTATTCAGAGAGCGAGCTTTGAAGAAGTAATGAACATACCCTTGACAACTTATATGTGACCGAATTGGCCTCAAAGCACAATGACAAATGGTCATACTCAGAATCCAATTAAAAGCCAGAACCCAAACAAGGTACCGAAGCCTTATAGTTGACAAAGCACTGTGCAATCAATGTAATGCACCACACCTATATACATCCTAGAAGAATGCACCTAAAGCTAGCATAAATGGAAGGTGCCCCCAGGTTTAATCGCCAAAGACTGGGTGGGAACTCCTTTGTTCGTAAAGCAGGCCTAGCCTGGAACTGCCTGCTGGTAGCGCTTCGGGCTACCCAGGACCCTCTTTTGCTTAAAAGAAAACTAAAAACTTTGCTTTTTTAGTCTGATTGGTTTGCCTTTCTTCTTCCTCTTTTCCGGAGCTAGCGTCGGGACACTTTCGAGTAGCTGCGCGCTGTACAAATTAAAGATAAAATAACATAACATAACATGCACACAACATCGCATCAAAATAACCCACCCTCGGTTGCAAAGCATATAGTAGAATAGTTTGGTTAAGCAATGGACTAGTGATCTCGCCATCGAAAGAAAACACAGCGTTTCTGCACACCTGCCGGCACACATAAACACCATAAAAAAATTCCTAGATGTAGCTTATTTTACTTTCACGCCATCTCATATAAACTTTTGTTATGCTTAGCACTGTACACTCTACATCTGCATGAAAAGGGCACCCAGATAGAGAGAGCGGTGCCATGCCCTAACAAAGATATTTAGAGCTATTCAAATGTGAATTATGGTCAGGTGTTTACTCCTCTAAATAGTCTTTAGTGATTTTTCGCTTAATGTTCCTGTTAAGAATGTGTTATCGAGGAGGAGCCTAGCGCGCAACCAAGATGGCCGCGTAGGTGCGAGGCTCCCGAGGACCTCCGCAACCTCCTACGTCTATCCTGACTTCATCCTGCATCGGTTGAGGGAACTGTGTCGGTGAGCCTGAGCCGAGGTGGTACCCGTTCCCTGTTTTCGAATCGGACCTCGGGTGCCGGAGTGAGCACCGATTGAAGTTTGCGGCCTACCTCTCTCCTGACCCCGGATTCGCGTTTGGGGGCGACCCGGTGACAAAGTGAACAACAACGGCGGGCTGGGCTTGGCGAGTCGCGTACCCCGCACTTTCACTTTCACTTTCGCGCCCCCTTGCTGTCTTCGCAAGTGGGATCGCGGCGCTCTTGGTGTTGGGGTGGCCTCGCTGGGAGACCCTGCCTGCCTACCTGCTGTGGCCCGCTCCGCAGTCCGGGGGTGGCCCCCCGGAGCTCGTGGCCTTGATTGCTCGCTTTCTACTGCGTGGCTGGTGAGGGTGTGAGACCCGCGACGATGGCCATTAAACAAGATGGAGATCGGTTGAAGGCCAAGTCGACCCGGCGTGGCGCCGCACACCAGGCCAACGTCATGGACCGCTACATCCTCCCGAAGGGATCTCCCGGTGGACCGCACAAGTCCTCTGAGTGCCCCCCGGATGCCCCGGACTTGCCCACAGATCTGACTCTGCAAGACGTCATGGGCGCCATTGCTGAGATGAAGGCCACGGTGGGCCAGCGGTTTGACACGTTAGCGTATAAAATCGACGCGGTTCTTGTTGATGTCAACCTGGTGAGAGCTGATCTCTCGAAGACCAACGATCGGGTCGATTCTTTGGCCCACACCGCGTCGGGCCTCACGACTGAGGTGGCGGCCCTTCAGACGGAGGTACACCGGCTTCGTCAGGCGAGTGCGCTCATGGATCGGCGCCTGGAGGATTCCGAAAGCCGGGCCCGGAGGAATAATATCCGCATCATCGGAGGACCTGAGGGATGGGAGGAGTCGGCGGCGGATCTTTTTGTGGAGGACCTGATCACTACCCATCTCCAGCCTCGGGGACTGAGTAAATTTTTTGCTGTGGAGAGGGCCCATAGAATTCCCAGGGGACGGCCGAAGGTCGGAGCCCCTCCGCGGCCTCTTATTGCCCGTATCTTTAATTTTCGGGACAGGGATGCAATTCTGCAAGCCTCCAGACTGCAAGGGCCGATTAAGTTGGAGAACATGGAGGTGAACTTTTATCCTGACTTCACCCAAGCAGTCCAGAAGCAGAGACTGAGCTTCTTGGGTGTCAAGCGGCGGCTTCGGGACATGAACTTAAAATACGCCATGCTCTTCCCGGCCAGGCTGCGGGTGGAGGTGGATGGTCGCACTCACTTTTTTGACCGTCCTGAAGCGGCCGGGGACTGGCTGGACACTTTGTCTGGGGGTCGGGATCGGGATGGCGGGGGGGGGGGCTGCGGGAGGAGAAGGCCCACTGGACCGGGACTGAGGTGCTGATACTGGGACTCACTCTGGACGCAGATGCTGCCGCTTTCGGCCAAGCTTAGGGTCTCTCGTTTTTTGTATTCGTTCTCCCTCTTTTGTAGGTGGTGCGGGGTCTCGAAGGGGTACTCTTTCCTTCTCTAGGGGGTTTACCTAGTTTCATCTATATAGGGGCGACAGGCACACTGCAAGTTGGGGGGGCTGTTTGGGCTCATGCAGGGGTGCAGGGAGGGGGGAGTTTTGTTGGGGCGGTTGGGTTGAGGTGGGGTGTTGTTCATTTGTACCACAAGGCAAAAGTATTGTTGTGCTATTCCCAAAGTGCCCTCGGGGGGACGAGTGATTGCTTTCGTTTATGATGGGGGGTAGGGGACTGAGTCTTTTGTCCTGGAACGTTAATGTACTGGGGGACAGGATAAAACGAGGTGTGGTCCTGCAGTTCCTGAAACGAATATCACCTGACATAGTTTTTCTGCAGGAGACGCACCTCATTGGCAACTCCTTTCGTGCTATGAACCGGCGGGGCTACCGCCTTCTGGCCCATTCGGGCTTCACGTCGGGTTCAAGGGGTGTGGGCATCATGGCCAAGACCTCGCTCCCGTTGGAGGTTGATGACTTACTCCATGATGACAGGGGACGTTACACGGTTCTGGTGGGTAGAATGGAGGGCAGAGTGATTATTTTTGTTTCTATCTATGTCCCGCCAGGGTTGCAGACGACCACCTTTGCGGATCTGGGGCGCCTCCTCCTTGGCCTTCCGGAGGGGATCCTGGTGGTCGGGGGGGATTTTAACGCTGTGGTTTCCGGAATTGAGGACCGTCACCCCCCTAGGGATCTCCCCCGTGCCCAAGCGTGGTTGTCTGGCCTATTGGATGCCCTGGGGCTGGTGGATTGTTGGCGTTTGAATCATCCTACGCAGAAACAGTACACTTTTCACTCCGGGGCCCACGGCAGTCTATCAAGACTAGACTATGTCCTGGTGCCGGCGGCGCATGCGGGGAGGATCGGGGAGGTGCGCCATTTGGCGCGGGGTATTTAAGACCATTCCCCGCTCTTATTGCACTTCGATATACTCCCGAGGGGAGAGGGTAGGGTGGCCCCGATTAATCCCTGGTACCTGCGTGACCCCACCATTCGCGCAGAGTTGGTTAAGTCCCTTAAGCGATATTTTGATGAGAATGTGGGGTCGGTGTCATCTGCGGTCTCGCTATGGGAGGCATTTAAGACGGTGATTCGGGGGGATGCCCTGTCCCTTATTTCCCATTCCCGGAGGCGCGAGCGGGAGGAGGTGATCCGTGTTGAAACTGAAATAACTGAGTTGGAGGGGGACCTCGAATGTGGGGTGACGGATGACAAATTACATGTCCTCCGACTCAAGCAGGCGGCCTATAAGGCCCTTGTGACGGAGGCGGCCAGGGGCCTCAGTAGAGAGCAACAGGGGAGACTGTATGATGTGGGTGATAAGGCTGGGAAATTGATTGCGTGGCTGGATAAAAAGGAGAGGGCGAGTCGAGTTGTCCCATTGATTGAGAAACTGGATGGTGTGTGTGTCACGGAACCGGAAGAAATAGTTGATTGCTTTGCAGAATATCTCCGTGGGGTCTATTCCCCGGTGTCCTCCCGCTCGGAAGAGGATTCCCATGCCCTGCTCAGGGATATAGCGCTGCCTTCCCTTTCGGAGGAGGATAGAGTGTCGTTGGACGCCGCCCCAACCTCTGAAGAAATTGCTCTCGCCATACGCTCGGTCGCTTCCGGCAAGGCTATGGGTCCCAATGGTCTTCCCATTGAATTGTACAAGCTGCGACCGGATACGCTGGCGCCGCATCTCCGTGCGATGTTCCTCGCGGCCCGTTCGGCGGGTTCCCTCCCGCTAGACCAGCGTCTGGCTACTATCGTGGTCATTCACAAGGAGGGGAGGCCGCGGGACCGGGTCACGTCCTACCGGCCTATTTTGCTGCTGAATGCGGAGCCCAAAATTCTCGCCAAGGTATTGGCCAATCGGCTGGTTGGCGTGGTGTGCGATTTGGTTCACCAGGATCAGTCCGGCTTTATCCCCCATCGCAACACTGCGCCTAACCTGTGGCGCTTGCATGGGGTGCTAGCTCGAGTCCCGTTTATACGGGAACCAGCCATTTTGGCATCCCTGGACGCCACTATGGCGTTTGACACACTTGAGTGGCCATATATTTGGGCGACACTGGCGAAGTTTGGGTTTGTCCCGGGATTCATTGGTTGGGTGAAATTGTTGTACTCGGGACCGCTAGCGCAGGTGGTTGTGAATGGTAGAGTGTCGGCTCCGTTTGAGCTCGGCAGGGGCACGCGGCAGGGCTGCCCATTATCACCGCTCCTCTTCGCGCTTGCCCTGGAACCCCTGGCGGAGTGGCTGCGGTGGGAACCTTCTATTCGTGGCCTCCGCTGGACCCCCGAGTATGAGGACCGCGTATCTCTTTACGCTGATGATATTCTTCTGTACCTGGCTTCCCCACGTAAATCACTGATAGTACTGGTTGATGTATTGCACTCCTTTGGCCTCAACTCCGGCCTGGTCATCAACTGGGCTAAATCGTGTGTATATGTCCTCTCTGGGGAGGATCCTATCCTTCCGCGGGGTTGTCCTATTCAGATCGCCCCGCGGGGTTTTAGGTACCTGGGTATCTTCATTACCCTGGACGCGGGGGCCCGATATAGCCAGAACTTGCTTCCCCCCCTCCAGCGCCTGAAGGAGGACGTCGCGCGTTGGAAGCGCTTGCCGCTCTCGCCGCTCGGCCGGGCGGCATTGTTTAAGATGATGTCGCTGCCACGTTTCCTGTATGCTTTGCAGAATACAATGGACGTTGTCCCGGTGCGCTACTTCCGCGAGGTGGAGAGTTTGCAGCGCCGACTGTTTTGGGAGGGTCGACCGCGTATCGCCCTGGCGAAGCTGACGCTCCCGTGGTACGACGGGGGGGTTGCCCTCCCAGATATCAAGCGATATTACTGGGCCTCCCAGCTGGCTGCGATCAATCACGGCCTTTACGGGCCCGCCCTAAACCCGGCCTTTGAGATGGATAAAATGTTACTGCCGGGCGGTGACTATAATCGGGCGCTTTATTCTAGCTCGCATGACGCGCAGCTGACGGGCCCCACGGGGGTTATGGTACGGGTGTGGCACACAGCTAACGTGGCGATGGGGTGGAAGGACCGCTTGACCCGGGCGACGCCACTATACGCATCTGGGCGGCTGGGCTCCCTGTGGACCTCGAAGGGCTTTGAGAAGTGGGACATGATAGGCATCAGCAGGGTGGGCGATCTCTGGACGAGGGGGGGATTTAAAACGTTCGATGTGCTGCGGACAGAATTCCAGCTGCAGGACAGGGAGTACTTTCGTTATATGCAAATCCGTCATGCGTTGTGCTCCGTATTTCCGGACGTTGCCTCCATCCCGGAGTGCTCCCCTCTGGAGGATAGAGTGCTAGATGGGCATGTCCCGGACGCCACGATTTCATTAATTTACAAAAAACTCATCAATGATCGCTCGGGACTGCTGACTGGCCTTCGCGAGGCCTGGGGGGCTGATGGATTGGAGCTGGATGACGAGGACTGGGTGTCTGCGGTGGCCTCCCCGAAAGAGGTGGCCATACCGGCTCGCCTTCGCTTCGTCCAGCTCAAGATACTCCATAGGGTCTATGTTACGGGGCCGAGTCTGATGCGTATGGGCTATGCTGTGGACGGGTTGTGTAAGCGTGGGTGTGGTTCTTTGGGGACCTTTCTCCATATTCTGTGGGAATGCCCAGAGGTGGTGCGATTCTGGCGTGGTGTGCATGAGGTTCTACAGGTAGTTACGCATGTGCCGCTGTTGCCTGAGGCGAGGAGATGTCTTTTGAATGTATGGGAGCCAACCGATTACTCAGTGCCGCAGACGTGGTGGGCGACTCTGGGATATATGGTGGCCAAACGTGATATTGCGCAACTGTGGGGTTCCCAGAGGTCGCCGACTGTCTCGGCGTGGAAGGAAAACATGAATTGGTGTATGTTTCGGGAAAAGGTGGTGTATGTTGCGAGAGGTAAGCCTGGGACGTGGGTGAAAGTATGGGACCCCTGGAACGCTTACCGTGGGGAATCTGTACCCCGCCGCTACTGCCGGATCCGTCACCGGCTCCGTCTCCTTAGCCTGTTTGTCTTCCCGGTTCTGGGAAATGAGTCTACTTAGTCCCCGTCCTGACCTATTCCCCCCCTCGATATTCCTATGAATCAGTGGGGTCCCCTCCCTAGGGGAGCACATGCTGTTGTTTTTGACTGTGGGTTGCCTTGTGGATTTGTCTTTTTTGTTGTTATTTATATAAAAATGAAACCGTCATGTGGGGTCCGGAAGGTGTGGCTGCCAACGCTTCTTTCAACTCCTGTGAATTCCCTTGTGCCGCAGCGTGTGTTCTATTGTCTGTATTACATGCTCCTTCTGTTTGCTAGCGGCCGGCCTAAAGGTTGTAGGCCCATCTTTGTATATTTTTTGGATTCTGTAATAAACGGTTTCAACAAAAAAAAAAAAAAAAAAAAAAAAGAATGTGTTATCTGCAATAGCGCTAAACAAGCTTCCTGCTGTCAATATCTAGGATATTTTGAAAGACAACATGAGAAACATGCCTCTGTGTATTAAATACCTAAAGGATTTGCTTCTGAATGGCCCATTTAAATCCTTTTTAAGTTCAAAAAGAAAATGTTATTAATAGAAATAAAGGTGTCAATACAGAAGTCAGAACAATAAATTCATGTCAATACAATACAATAGATTGCACTACAGAAAAAAGAATCGGACTTATGAGTAAAAAATAAACGGTTGATACGATAAAAGTGAATCATAGAATGTATTGGAATAACAAATATTCTGGGAATGTGTAGGGGTTCGAGGGGTTTTTAAAACTTCTTGCTGAGACGGTTGTAACTGGGAATATCGTTTGGCACATGCATCAAGGTATGTTGTAACAGGGGACCACAAGTCCAAACATTTCGCTGCCATATGTATAGGATATACAAAAGAAGTGTCCAACCTATGGTTGTAGCAAACAGCATACCACCATGCCTTATAAGAAATTTTTGTGAAATCCTTCCAATTAACAGTTATTTGCTGAAAAGCAACCGCTAATAACAGATCAATAATTTTAACATTGAATGTAACATTCTCCCAACAAGGTGAAAGACTCCCTAAAAAAACGTGGGTGATAGAGAAAGCATTCGGTGTAAATAAAAGTCTATTATAAACACAAAACAGCGTTTGTATTATGTTAGCTGCTCTGGAGGATTTGCGCAATTTAATCCATATATTATTCCACAAAGTTATTGGCCAAGAAAGCAGAAAATCTTGCTCCCATGCTTCTTCTATTTTAGATTTCTGCCTGACAATATCTTTATCATGTAAATACTTATATATAGTGGAGGCTTTAGGTTTAGTTTTTAGCAAGGTATAAAGTTGTGGAGAAGGGTCCTGGATAATGGAAGCATTAGGTGTGACAGATAATTGAACATATTTATCCATCACAGCAATCTTAAATAGATTATATTTATGTATAAATGAGGCAGGTAAGCTGAATAGCTGTCTAAGTGAGGGAAAAGATAAAACGTTTGAATGTGAGAATAACTGATGTATACATACTAAAGCCTTCTGTCGCCAAGTCTTCCAATAAAATGGTTTATTCCGAATAGTCAAATCCTTGTTGTGCCAAATTGCTGAATTAAGGAAGTGATCAATAGTGCTGAGGAGAGGAGGGAATGCAGAATCCAAAAGTTTAGAGGTCAATTTAATTATGGGAGAGGACAAGGCCTGCGGTTTACGTGAAAAGGAAAGGTACTCGGAAAAAGAGAAGGGGGATAAAAAAGACGCTCAATTGTGGTCCAAAAGGGTCAATCCTCCGAAGGATCAAGCAACCAAAGAGAAGCTTGACGTAGGAGAAATGCTTTCTGATAGGCCTGAAAATCGGGAAAACTGACCCCACCTTCTGTTTTAGGACGTGTCAATTTAGATAGAGACATTCGGGGCCTCTTCGAATTCCATAAAAATGAAGAAAGGGTAGAATTGATCCTCTTAAAATATTTAGCAGGGATAGGGACTGGAATGTTAGAGATGGTGTATAAAATTATGGGTGACAGCATCATCTTTATAGTGTCCAAGCGACCCCACCACGATAAATAGAGGGGATGCCATTCTGCAACTAGATCCGCAATTTTTTGTATACATTTATTCATGCCTAATGCTACCGTGTCTGATATTGAAGAGGTAACATGCAAACCTTGATATTTAATATGGGAGTGTAACGCCCTGAACGTCTCAGGATCGTTTAACAGACACGATAATGAGAACGCAACCACTTGTGAAGGTTTAGTTATTTTAATGAAGGCAAAAATAATACAAGGAATAAACAAAGGTTATAGTCACTGGAATCCTCCAGGCTAAGTACGTTACCAGCCCACAGCACGGATGGTCCTAACCGTCCTCTGCATATACGCCGATCCCGGCGTATGCCAACAGAGGGCAGAAATGAAATGGCCGACAATGCCAATCGGTAGGCTGTGACGGGCACGAAGAGTGTTGGGGAGAATCGAGGAGTCAGGGAAACACCCAGCCGGGGTCTCTACCTGAAGGGAGCAGCCGCTCAACCTCTTCCTCAGACTGCACCGGGACGCGGAGTCACCTCCTGGTGATGCGTCACCGATACCCCAATCACAAGCAAAGAAGACTGAACCGAGAGCAGCCGCTCGATCGATCCTGTGGACTTCCGAGTCTGTAACGCGGCAAACACCTCCTGGTGTGCGTTTACAGCTGGCAGTCCCTGTATCTCTGGTCGGGCTGGGAGTTTCGACTCCAACCAGCAAAAGCGCCACTGCGCTTTGACTCAGCCGAGTCAAAAAGCGAAACTCAATGGTTATCCGGTAGAGCTTCCGGGTCCTTCACAGGTGACGATGGGGCAAGACACGGCCCAGGGAGTAACGACTCGACCTACCTCCGTTCTTGCCTTACTGGAGCACCACTCCGGAACACTGCTCTTCACTAAGCAGGTACGTCGGTGTAAACACAATATCCGACAGCGTTGTACCTCCCGGTTCCTCCCTTTATAGGGCGTGTTTTCCTTGAGTTATGTAACAGTTCTCCTGTTTACATAAGGGCGTGTTTTCCTTGAGTTATGTAACAGCTCTCCTGTTTACATAAGGGCGTGTTTTCCTTGAGTTATGTAACAGCTCTCCTGTTTACATAAGGGCGTGTTTTCCTTGAGTTATGTAACAGCTCTCCTGTTTACATAACCTCTCAACCGCTAAGCATCCTGGGAGATGTAGTCCGTTTTCGCTGGTTACCGTTTTCCTCCCCTCGCATGACAGGAATTCTTGACAGTGAGGGACTCCAAGTAAAATTTGAGGCACTAAAGTCCGCCTTAAAAGTATACTTAGTCAAGGGTAGAATCTCACATTTATCATTATTCAACTTATAACCCGAAATTCTAGAGTAGGCTTGTACCTCCGCCAGAAAGGCAGGGATTGAGTCACTAGGATTAGACATAAAAAGTAAAATGTCATCAGCATAAGCTGCTAGTTTAATGTGAGAGTTTGCTGTTTGAAAACCATGCAAATTTGGATTTTGACGTAGTTTAGAAAGAAAGGGCTCCAAAGATAAGTTAAAAAAGAAAGGAGAAAGAGGGCAGCCCTGACGTACTCCTCTACCCAAATCGAAAAATGAGGAGATCAAGCCATTGGCGCAAACAGCCGCACGAGGACTAGAATAAAGAAGAGAAATCAAGGATATAAATTTAGGCCCAAACCATCTAAGGGTATAAAACAAATAAGTCCATTCAACCCTATCAAACGTCTTTTCAGCATCAAGTGCAATTGCCCTGAGGGGTTGTTTAAAATGTGAAGATTTAGACAGAACATTAAAAAGGAGTCTCGTATTATCATTTATAAATCTACCCCTGACAAATCCAGGTTGTTCCTTGCCTAATAGATCAGGTAAGAAAGAATCTAGTCGTATGGCTAATGCTTTGGGAAAAAAATTATAATCAATGTTTACCAGGGAAATAGGTCTATAATTTTTACAATACTTGTGGTCCTTACCTTCTTTGGGTATAAGGCAAATGTGTGCTTCCGAGAAAGACCCTGAAGAACCGCCTAATGTACTAAAGAAATTTATGAGAGAATGCAACTTGGGCAGTATGAGTTTGGAGAAGTGCTGATAAAATTCTACTGTGAAACCATCAGGTCCCGGCGCTTTATCTTTTTTAAGCTGCTGAAGAGCAGTTAATAATTCTTGATGCGTTAAATCCATCTCCAGAGGAGATAAATCCGGCAAAGTTTGATGAGGTCTCTGGATGTCAGAGAAAAAGTGGAGTAGGGAATGATCAGAGGGTTGTGTCTCAGAGGCGTAGAGTGATTTGTAAAAGAGAGAGAATTCATGCAAAATATCAGCATCTTTAAATTTTAAATCTAAGCGATCATCATAGATAGATTCGATATTGAGTTTGTTGTTTAACTTTTAAATAATTTGCCAATATTTTCCCTGCTTTATTTTTACCCCCATAAAATTTGGCGCTGGACTTTAACAAATATAGCGAGGCATCCTCCGTTGATTTCTTATTGAATTGCAATTAGGCATTTATGAGAGCTGTGAGACACTCCTTCGAGTGCGAAGTGTAAAAAGAGTGCTTCAGTCTTTTAATGTCCTGTAGAAGATCCTTAGTGAATTTACAGGAAATTTTTTGTCTCTTTGCAACGAAGCCAATAATAAAATCCCTCGCTGAGGCTTTGAATGCGTCCCGTACAGTTGAGAGAGGCATGGAATGGGTTTGATTCAACACAAAAAATTCATCAAAGATGGTAGTGAAGGAGGCAGTAAATTTTGGGTCCAAAAGGAGGGCACTGTTAAAACGCCACCTTTTGGGACCTATAGCTTTAGGTAGAATGTCGAGGCCAATTGAGACAGGGGCATGATCTGATAATAAAATGGGACCAATCTCTACGTGGGTAAGGGTTTGTGAGATGGTATGAGAAACAAATATGTAATTAATTCGTGATTGAGTATGATGGGGAGTAAAAAGTGTACTCTCTAGTAGTCGGATTACAAAGACGCCAGGCGTCTAAAAGTTTATGTTGAGTTGTAGCTCGAACAAATGATTTCTGAGATTTGTTGGGAACATAAGAAACTCTAGAGTTCCTGTCAACGAACGGGTCAAAAGTCTGGTTACAGTCGCCAGCTAAAATAAAATTATCCTCCATACAGAGGGTAATTTGCGTAGCCAGCGTGGACCAAAAAGAGGGTTCGCCACATGTAGGGGCATACACATTAAGAAGAGAGACTGGAACACCCTTCAAGGACAATTTTACATTCAACCATCTTCCATCAACATCAGAATCTTGAGCCAGAAGTGAAAGCGAAAGGGACTTTCGGCAAAGTATCATCACTCCATTTCGTTTGCCGTCACCTGGGGAGAAGATGACCTCCCCCACCCAACCCCTTTTCAGCTTTAATGATTCAGCGTCAGAAAGATGAGTTTCTTGCAAAAAAACAGCATCAGCATCTAACTTGGCTAAGTGGGTCAGGATTCTTTGCCTTTTGATGGGAGAATTTAAACCCTTAACGTTCCATGGAATCAGTTTAAAAGACATAGGTATTTTAAGACAAAATGTAATACAAATATAGAGCAAAAGTCCAATTCAGAACGAGAGCAATATAGAATAAGAAAGAGGTAGAGCAAAAAGGAGATGATTTGTCCGATGATATAGTGAAGATAGAAAGACAAATCAATTAGCCAGAGCAGAAAAAGAAAATCAGAAACCAGAATAAGAAAAAGGATAAGCCAAGTGAATAGATAATAGGGGAGTGAAATAATATAAATAATTGTGACAGAAGAAATAATCAAGAAGGCAAGACAGGACATTATGAATAAACGAGAAACACCTACTGATAAGAAAATGCGAGCAATCAAAGAAAAACAGAAAACAAAAAACACAAAAAAGAAAATATCTAAGAAGAAACAAGAGGAAGACATACCTACAAAAGAAGATTCAGTAATATATGAGGGGGGATGGAACCACAAGGAGTAAGCAGTACATCTGGGGTCGGCTGAGCGGAAAGTCGGGGAGAAACCACAATACAACGGTAAAACTCTGTGAAGACAACAAAAATTAATCCTGTAGAATAAACGTTGAAACAACTAAACACAAAAATGTAACTTCGTGAAAACAGCAATAGAAAAGTCAAATTCTAGTAGGAAACATTTCTACAATCGTTAAATACCATATTAAGGTTAACAGAATCTGAAGAACCTGTGGAGAAAGAGAAAAAGGAAAAACAAAAAAACAGTCAAAGTGTTCGATGAAGAAAAAGGCCCAGAGGAGTCCACAGCAACTGTTTTGCAGGAGTTGATAAAGCTTTGTAAGCGAGTTGGATCTTCATATGTCGTTGTTCTGCTGTTGTATGTGACCTTGAAGAGGCACGGATGGAAAAGGCCATATTTGGCCCCCAAAGAGCGAAGATCAGCTCTCATATTGAGGAAAGCTTTACGCCTGTTAGCTGTAGCTTTAGCGTAGTCTTGTGTGAAAAATAAAGATGATCCTGACCATGTAATCTTCAAGGAAGCTTTGACCACTGAGAGCACTTTAATCAGGTCAGTATATTCCAAGAAGTATAAGATGACACCTCTCGGCTTCTGCGACGTACTAGCGTGAGATGGAGCACGTCCCAACCTGTGAGCGCATTGAATATTGAGTTGCGTCCCCTTCGGCAAGTGAAGAACTTTAGGGAGAAACGATTTAAAGAAGGCGATCGAGTCTGACCCTTCAAGTCCCTCTCCCAGGCCGTAGATGCGCAGATTATTCCGTCTATTGCGATTTTCAAGATCCTCAACCTGTTTCTGAAGTTCAGAAACCTGAGAATGTAGGTGGGAAACATTTGCACAGGACTCTTTTAGAGAGGAAACAGAATGTTCAACAGCAGAAACCCTTGTATCTAGTTGAGACCAATTATCCGTTAAGATTTGCAACTTGGTGTTAGTCTCTTCCATAAAGGGTTGGATGGCCCTGATCTCCTCGAGTATTAATTCCATCGATACAGACGAGGCCGACTTGGGCGGTGAAGGAGGATCTTTTTTAAGACGTTTAGTGAAAGATTTCCCAGGAGCTCCAGAAGAAGAATCCATAGTTATGTTTTAGCACTGGGGCGTAGGCACTAAAGGGATCTCAAGCTTAGAAAGTTCAGTAAAATGTTTTGAGTTCTTTATAAAGATATGCCTCTTGGACGAAGAAGGGCGTTTTCCTGTTGTTCTGCCCATAAAATGCTGACCTAAAATTCCCACTGCCAGGCCACAATGAGTACTCGCAGAAGGCGTATTCTATGAAGCTCACTAGGAAACACACAATAGTCGCCAAACACAGTCCTCCCAAAATTATCAGTGGAATTATGGCACAAATACCCAGCAACGTGCCCTGAAGTAGTGAAGAGGAGTTGTGCAATCGTTGCAAATGCTGAGACATGCAGAGCGCGTCAAAAATAAAGCCAGAGAAGACAATATAGGGATATTATTGTGATAATATCCAGTCAGCAGCATCAAAGCAGTAATAAATAAGCTCCATAAGGGTTTCCTAAAAGTCCCAAAATGTCCGCCAATCGTAATCTCCTCAGACTCTCAGCAACCCCCCAGCAGCACTTCACAACCTCATACCCCAATGTAATGGGGGGAAACCACACAAGAGACAGGTGCAGAAACAAACTGGAGGCATAAAGGTGGTTCAGTCCTTTTTCAAACCCAGGTGCATTGAGAGGGAGATTCCACCGTCGGTTACGCTATGCAATAGCATTTCTGACTTTTTTGACAAGAAAATTAAACGAGTGTATGAGTCTTTCGGTCCAGAAAGGAGGACGGTAAAAACAGAGTGGACTGTCAAAGAGATGACTGGTAATCGTATGACTCATTTTCAGCCTATAGCTTTGTCCTCGGTCATGCAGGAATTAAGTCGCTGTAAGTCAGGATCACCTGACGACCCATGCCCCCTCCAAGCTTTGGAGCACAATGGCTGATTTTGTGGCTCCCACTATACAGCACATCTGGAATACGTCCATTTCCTCCGGTGTGTTCCCGGAGATATGGGAACACGCCACCATCCTCCCATTAAAGAAAAAGCCTAATGGTGATCCCACGGACCTCAGTAACCTTTGCCCAATCTCTCTGTTGGCTGCCCCGGGAAAAATGCTTGAGAAAGTAATCCAGCGGTAGTTAAGCAAATTCATAGATGATAATAGGATTCTGCATGAGACGCAGTCAGGTTTTAGACCCGGCTTTAGCACCGAGACAGCGCTGATTGAGGTGGCAGAGTCAGTAAGGTGGTCGATGGATTCGTGAGACTCAGCTATGCTGGTGCTCCTGGATCTATCGGCTGCTTTCGATACAGTCGACCACGCAAGGCTGTTACAGCGACTGGCAGAGGTTGGCCTCCAGGATCAAGCACTGGGTTGGATACAGTTGTATCTGTCTCAGAGAACCCAGAAGGTGGCACTGGGGACCGTTTAGTCTGCGCCTAAGGTTCTTAGTTGTGGCGTTCCTCAGGGATCGGCACTCAGCCCATTACTCTTTAATATTTACCTGGCTCCGCTCTTTACATTGATTGCCAATTGGGGGATCAAGGCAATTTCTTATGCCGATGATACCCAACTGGTGTTCCCATATTCGGTGGTGTCAGAGGCGGCATTCTCAAGTTTCAAGGGCTGTCTTCAAGACGTTGCGCGTTGGATGAATACCAACAAATTAAAACTTAACGCGGATAAGACGGAGGTGATTTTCTTCAGTAAAGGTTCCCCTCCCCCCTTTGAGTTTTGGTGGCCGACGGCAATGGGACCGGCACCGTCTCCCAGCCAAAAGGCAAAAAACCTGGGGGTGCGGTGGGACAATAATCTGTCCTTCGCCTCGCATTCCCAACAGCTAGTTGGGTGTTGTTTAGGTAAGTTGAGGAATCTTCGGAAGATTCTGCGACTTTTACCAGAGAGTTGCCGGAAAACAGTTATCCATGCGACAGTAACATCAAGACTGGATTACGCTAACGGCCTCTATCTGGGCTTGCCAAAGTATCTGATTCAACGTTTACAAATGGTCCAGAATGCGGCTGCGAGACTGTTATTCCGTATTCCATTCAAGCATTCAGTCTTTCCGCATCTTCTTTCACTTCACTGGTTACCTGTAGCCAATAGGATCAAGTTTAAGGCACTTACGCTGGCATTTAGATCTTTGTATGGTACCTGTCCTAATTACCTGAAAGTGCGGCTGCCGCGATACTCCCAGGCCCGCTCCCTTCGCTCCAATTGCCGTGTGCAGTTAGCAGTCCCTCGAATAAAAAAGGCCCGGCTGGGAGGGAGAACCTTCTCAGCCAATGTGGCGGCGTTATGGAACTCATTGCCCCCAGAGCTTCAGCAGGCCCCCTCCGAACCCTGCTTTAAGCAGATGTTGAAGACATGGCTCTTCACTCAACCACGCTAATTTCTTAAATTGGTGTCTGTTTCTATGCCTGCGTTTAGCGCCGGGACACCTCCTTGTGAGGTAGCTGTTCGCGCTCTAGAAAATGCTGTATTATTATTATTATTATAAAAAACAGTCAATGGAAGTTCTGGGCATATCTGGCCAATCAAAACAAGAGTGTTTGTCTCTTTAAATAGAGCAATTTGACACCAAGTGTAAGCAGGCATGCTTTGTTGCATTTTTTATATTGTCCATTATCTGTGATCTGTAATAGTGCGTGAAGGCTCAAGATGTATGTGGATCTTTGGTTTAGACATATGTGTGCCCTGGACCTAGTGACTTTTGTGTTTTTCAGCCAGAATCAATGTCCTTGAAATGCCGAACTATTAATTCCTAATGTATGTGTTATTCCAATACAGTATATCCTCCTAGCTGTGCCCTGCAATATTAGACAGCAGGTTCCAAATCCTGTGAGCTGATCCACAATGGCAAACGTACACTTTTGTGTAACTTTACTATTTTTTTGGTATTCACAAACTACGAGTTTAATTTTACTGATATTAATGTTACAACTTTGGAGACTCCGCAGATAAAAAGACAGGCCTATCTTTTTTTGTGTGAACACTCTGCCACAAATGCGGAGTCTCTACAGTTGAAAAATAGCTTTTAGTAAAATTAAGCTTTTAGCTTGTGAATACCAAAAATATAGCAAACTTACAAAAGTGTAAGTTTACCCTTGTGAATCCGGCCCGACAAGTTTAATTTTACCAATAATGATTTTACTATTGCAGAGTCTTCGCAGCCCCACACATAAAAATATGTCAGGCCTATCTTTTTATGTGTGCCGTCTCCTCTACGAATTCAGTTTCCCCAGCCATAACATTAATATTAGTAAAATTCAATGTGTTGTTTGCAAATACAAAAAATAATAAACTTACACAAAAGTTTAAGTTGACCCTTGTGAATCAGGCCCTATGGGTTTATTTTGCTAATGGTAATTTAAGATTGCGGAATCTCCGCAGTTGGGGTAGAGAACTTGCCACATAAAAAGATAGGACAGGCCTAACTTCTAATCTGCTGGGTCTCCGCCATGAGTGTAGAGTCGACCGGGCATATTTATAATAACTGACGCATCCCTGCATATCAGCAGGGATGCGCCAGTTATTTTGCGCCCCAGCTCCGCCACCATGGATGCGCCGCATTTATAATGCGGCGCACCATGGGGCGAAAACGGCACAGATGCGTCACGCATTTGTGCCGTAAAAGTGGCGCATTGCTGGAGTTGCGTCGCAAGCGTGACGCAGCTCCAGCAATGCTCTGGGGGGCCCTATCTGCACAATGCTGCGTCAATCCTTACGCCTGCTTCAAGCAGGCGCAGGGTTTCGACGCAGCATGGGCTCAAAAGTGACTGAGTGAAATCTTGTAGATTTCACTCAGCCACTTTTAGGAGGCGTTCCTGCGCCGGAACGCCCCCACCTGCCCTGGAACGCCTACATGTGGCGCAGGGCTTTACAACGTGACGCATCTCCCAGATGCGTCACTTTGTAAATACCCTGCACCATGGCGCAGGATTTGCGCCGCTGCTGCGTCACAAAAGTGACGCAACGGCGGTGTAAATGAGGCGCAAGTCAAACATAAATCTGCCCCTGAGTATTCATAAAATTACTATTAGCAAAATTAAACATGTAGGGGCAGATTTACAAGCCCCTTGCGCCACTTTTGCTTCACTTTTCACATGTTAAAAGTGACGCAAAAGTGGCGCAAGGGGCTTGTAAATCTGCCCCGTAGTTTGTGAATACCAATAAAATAGTAAACCTACACAAAAGTGTAAGTTTACCTTCTTGAATCAGGCTCAGAGGGTGCAACCATCCTGATGTGTTTGTTCTGGAATAGTGCTGTCAACTTCGGCACCTACAACTAACTGCACATGAAAGTGCAGCCATCACTGTGACAAACAGTTAAGGCCCCATAAAAGGAGCTGTCTGCTCAGAGACTCACTCGCTGCCTCGGGTCTGACCGGTAAAGCTTTTTTTTAATGTATTGGATTTAGTTTGTCTCTTCCTCCCACACATGTTTTATCTTCTGAACATTCTCGTCGAGGCAGCCAATGCGTGCCACTGTCCATATTTGAGACACAGTAATACCTAATTAAATAACAATAAACTCTGTGTAAACATCTTATGTCCTTTGGAGTTGTTTTGCTAACTCAACAGGATCATTTCCTAAAACCCCTTCTGGCAAACGTGGCCTCTCCGCCCCTTCACTTGTCTCTTTTCCAATTATCACTCGGGATTAACTGATTAATTTGTTGCCGCTGGCAAACATATGCTTGTGGCAGGACATCATTCCATCGCTCCGACAAGTGCTATAAAAAGATCATTATTTTTATTAGCATAAATAACAGCATGCTGACAGAACGGAGGTAACTGCAAATAGGAGATCGTTTTAGCTGCCTTTAATCACTACCAGATATAATTAAATGTAAACATATTGTAGAAGTGCGCGGCCAGTTATCAGTGGCCAGGGCTCGATGGCCCTGTGCAGTGATTTGTAAGAGTCACTTTCGCACTGGGTTGCGCGTGGTTTCTGTGCTGATGTAGATGATTTCTTTTCCCCTGGGAATAGCAGAGAACGAGGCAGCTTCTCGTCACTGTTCGTGATTTGAAATTGACCTGTGTTCAGCGTCAAAAGCAGGCCGCAGATGGGATGCCTCTGAGAGTCTGCACCCCCTACTCTTTGATTAACTTTAAACAAGGAGGTTAGTGACGCTGATTGGATCGATTGGCACGTATACAGGGTCTTATAGCGCCAAGAGATGTGGTCCGGCGGTTCAAACTGCCGACTTTGATGCAGGAAACCAGGGTTCGAGCCTCGAGGTCGCGTCCACATTCTGTGATTCTGGGCAAATCACTTAGGGGCATATCAACAACAACCGGCGATAATTATCGCTCAGCGCTCTTAGCGTGAGGATAATTATCGCCGGCTAGCGTGAATTTTTATCGCTGAGATAGCGTGCTATTAGCAACGCTTATCTCTATAGCGATAAAAATCCTCACGCTAACAGGCTAACGTGAGATTATCGCTGGAAACCCGGCGTTAATCACACGTTACCTTGTTGATAGGGACAGGCAAACTTAGCCATGATATCCTCCTTCCATAGGATATCATGGCTAAGTCTGAAAATTAGCAGACGTAAAAAAGCAGCGTTAACCGCGGTTAGCGCTGCTTTTTTTGTCTCTAACAGGGTTAGCGACATTCTTGATAATAGGAGAAATGTCGCTTAGCGACATTTCTCCTATTATTTTACTCTGGAACGCCCCCTTTGCATCTCATTAGAGATGCAAGGGGAAGCGTAGAGTAAAAGGGTGCTAACATGCCAATTTGCGTGTTAGCACCCTGTTGTTGATAGGGTGCTAGTTTTATCTCTGCTTTTTTGGCTTTTAAAGCCAAAAAAGCAGAGATAAAGCCCTTGTTGATATGCCCCCGAATCTCCCCATCCCTGCATATGTAATGTAAATACGGTGCTCATGGACAGCCCTCCAATACCTTCGGGTCGAGTTCGCGCTATATAAAAGATGCAAAAAAAAATAAAAAAAGGGATAGCCTCAAGGTGCATTGGAATGCACCATAGCTTATGAATGAGCACATTGCAATCAATTCATAGATAAAACCATAAGCGTAAGATCGCTGAAAAGTAAAACTCTCACTGCTGAAACTCTTGAAAGAAAGTTCTGACCTTTTCTAGAATCAAAATGCGATGTGGCAGCATGTAATCGTAGAGAGGAGGAAGTTGTTATTATTGCCAATCAATTCAACAGGAATTTCTCTGGACACACTGTAACCACAGACCACTGTGTATGGTTATTTAATTTATTACAGAGCCAGAAATGACTGGACATAAAGACACCTCAAGATGAGAACGTAGAAATACATTGGAATCAGCATAAAGCCAAACCTCTGCATCCAGTTTGAACGGTGCAGCATAAACAAAACAATTAATTCAAGAAGCAGAATGCAGAGGATTAGAAAGCATGAGTCCAAGTTTACCTGCATCGAGGGTTGATGAATATAAAGCATTAATCTATCGCTACGTTAAAATGACGTCTCTACTTAAGCATCTTCAGGGACAACAAATACAAGGTGTCAGCATGTGGAGTCTACCTAAGAAGCCTCTCCACCATCAATGGGTCAAACAGCATAAAGCTTGTTCTAAAGTGGTCTCTTTCCAAAGGTAGAAGGAGAAGTGGGTGCCTTCCCTACTCCCAACAACCCAATATTGAAGAGCACTTTCCCCAAGATGCTTTGCAGGTCATGCCATCCCCTATGGGTACTGTCCTGAAGGTAGTTTTCAATGGGACAGTGGTGTTCTTCTTCTCAACACATTTGCACTTGGTTCGTAAGCCTTCTCCTGTGCGAAGGACAACGGCCTTTGTTTATCGAATCAGACCATACAATGTAACTTTTCCTCTCCTTGACTGACTAATAAAACATAGACATTATTCTAGCTAACAAGACCACTTCTTTCACCTGCAACACAAACGTGAGAAAGAAGAAATCCCACAGCACACATGAAATTCAAACTATTAATTCTAAAGAGAGTGCTTCAAGGGAAAATGCATTTCAGGCCTACAGAATTTGGCTAACATAAGAAAATGGCATGTGAGCTTTACGAATTTGCATAAGGAAATAAGGCACATTTGATCAATCCATTGCCTAAGTTAAAATGACACAGATAATAAACACATTTAATAAATAAATAATTGTCAGTTTCACAACATGAACTCTTCATGGTAATGCTTTCTATTACTTACATTCCCTTTCTACGTTAATTCTCCAGGTTACTATTCAATGGCCTAAACACATCCCATTTCATGTTGTTACATTTTGAAATTCTAACACTTTGCGTTAATACGACAAAGGAATATATGAGGGTGCGTTCTACACGTGTGATTATAATGCACCCCTACGAATAAAATGCGGTTTCAGCGACATCACTCTCTAATTAGGAGAATCAAGGTATTTTGAAAGTTTGATGAAAACCTCTAAGAATTCACAGATGGGAGGGTCAACATGCTTCAAACAGCCTTTCTTTTCTTTGAGTAAGAAGTAAACACTTCTTGAAATATGCTTTCATTAAGTAAAATGCACTCGTTCAGATAGATTTAATAAGGAAAAGTGGGGTAAAGGGTTATAGCAAATGGGCAAAAGTTCGATTATTGTGATTTTTTAAACATGTTTGGGGATAGGAATTTTTCTGGAGTAGATGGTTTCTGCAAAGCTACATTATAACTGCATTTTAAAATGTCCTGAATATTTACAGCCAACACGATAATCTTGCTAATTTAGTTAACTTGAGGCCTTCTCTCTGGGTCATCATGGGGCAGTCAGAGGTTACTGAAAATCAATAAACTCAATGTTTAATCACAGCTATACATCTAAACAATCTCTAGCAGAGCCAATTGGTCTGGTGTTGGCTGTCAATGTTTAGGCTTTCTCAATGCTTTTTTGTTTTCCAAGGTTTTTCTAAAACATTATTGTCGGGGGACCCACTGGTCTCTCGTATATGTAAAGTGACGTTATAGTGAGGTGTTGGAATGAGACACCAGGTACGTTTTTGAACCCCCCAAAACACTGAAATTTAACAGTTATAGTTTTTTACCTTGCACCCCCATAATGCACCTATGACCTCTCATATTGCATCGCTCATGAAATGTTAAATGGCATCATTGATGAAAATTCTAATGTTATTTCAGTCATAGCCTCCAGTGAGATCCTGCCTCCAATCCACATTAGGAGTGGGCAAAGTGCCTAGGCACACCCCCAGGGCCCTCCACCAAACCCTCCACAAGAATCAAACCTCCACTACAATATTCCACAATATGTTGGACAAATTTGACACAGGGCTTAGCCTGTGCCAGGGTCTACACCCACTGCTCTACAAGCAGCCTCATTTTGTTCCATTAGTGCAGTCTCTGTTGGAAATGCATTCAGTTTGACAGCTTTTACTTCTTCAAAAATATATTTAAATTGACGAAAACCAAAATAAACTTTTTTCACAAAAAATATACATTGTCATTGTTGATCCTGGCACTGAAGTTAAGTACTTTGTGTGCAGATGTGTACCTTTTGAAAGAGCAGAATTTCTCTCTCACAATGGAGTTAGTTAATGGCTGAAGTATGTTGATGCACTGCATCATGCTATTTGCTCTAGTGGGTTGATGAAAACTGCAAATGAAAAAACAATAGCCCAGTGGATGAAGAGGGCTGAATGGAAGCCCCTATAAATACATTATGTATAGTTTTAGTACGATTTAAAGAATTTTGCTAGTGCCAGACCTACAAAATAATGGTACTTTCATTTATAAATATTAATGTGGGGCACTTAGAATTTTGAACAGCACCAAAAACATAAGGGTCTTCCATCTATTGGCTGTGACATGCTGCCTAAAATCCAATATTAGTTTTGATGTTAATAGACAATACACTTTAAATAACATGAAAACCTATTGTTAAAGGAATCCCAAGGGCAAAGATTTGGCGGACCTGGGCAGACTTTGTGATCCCTCAGGATTACTAAAAGATCAAGTAATTGCAGTCAGTCTCTGGGACAGTGGTTTCTGACAGAATGCTACAAAGTATCACGTTAACTGTGACAGTGTTGACCTCTACCTAGGTCTCTCAGTCGAACTGGATGAAAGGTACAACAACGTGGTAGGTTTGAGAACAGATGTTTGAAAATCCATGAAAATGGTCCAAAACCCAAGAAAACAACAACCCCAGCATCCAAAATCTACTAGGGTCCAATCTAATAACCAACGTGATGCGTTGGGACACCACATCACTTCAAAAAGCCACAATGTCCAGGTATTGGGACTACTGTGGGTTCAGTACTCAGCACACAAGATGGGACAACGTTCAGTGAGACATCAGTTGTGGTACAAACTGATCTTACTGTCACAGTTTAACACAGGGGGTACCAGTGCTAGAGTGGTGTCATATTTACAGAACCAATATTTCAAGCCTGGCTAGCTGCAGTGAAGGTTTTCAATTGATTAGGGCACCTGTGGTACTAAGGGCACAAGTTAAATCAAGAGCTAACCAGTTCTGACTGGCAAACTGGATTATATGGTTAGGGTCTAACCACGTTTCAAATATTTATACTCCGAAAATCATAAGGGCTCAAGAGATTATTCAAATGGTTTCGGAATTAGGAAGACCAACCTTAGCAAACAGGGCGTAAGGTCTACTATAAAGAGAGCACATCTCTGTGTGTCTCTTCAGTCTAGAATGAAGCACATATTGTTTCCCAAAAGTATGCACATCACACTGACAGTAAGATAATGTTCTCTGGTAGGGTTAGGACTTTGGTCATGTACATGTTTTCTCTGCGAATATGGTAAACTCTGTGTAAAGGTAATGGGTGTCTCAGTCTCTCAAGACCACATCTACAGAGGGTTCTGTCTTTCATTCATTTGATCCAGTACCTTCCTTGTCATGGGCCTGTTTCTCTCCATGCACCAAATAGTAAGGTTTACACTGCATCCTAAGAAGGTCATAGCTTCAAGGCTTCTTTAGAATCCTAAACCTGTGCCTGGACTTAAAGAAAACAAAAAGCAAAGTTCTCTTTCTGACTAATGCCTATCTGGGCTGGGTACATAGTCTCATTCCAAAGACAAGACCCAGTACAACTACTCACTGGATAGGACCTGCATTTATCTAATGTTAGGATACTTACTGGTTGAAAGGACCAGCGAATGCACATGCTTAGCTCAAAATTAAAGCTCTCCTCCAATGCTTCTTCTTCTCAAAGGGTCTCTGGAGGACTTTTGCCTTTGGTCATGCTGATGATGGTTCTAGCCATCTCTACTTCAAGATACTGGATGTCTACCTCCCTCATATGCTAAGTAGGCTTCAAGCAGTCATACCTGGCACCATGCACTACCGATCAAGCACCTATTTATCTCCAAACAAGTAGTAAAGCTTCCATTTATTTCCGGGCATTACAGCATCAGGATTTTCTCAAGTCCTAAACATGTTCCAGGAAATCAGGAAAACAGCTGGTGAAATTCTGTTTGAGCTAATATCTATCAGTCCTGGGCACAGAGCCTCCTTCTAAAGACTAGACAAAATACAACTATTGACTGTCAAGGTACTGTATTTACCCTGCCATAGAAGCACTCACAAGAAGCTAGGACTATCGAAAGCACAAAATATGCGCTCAACATTGAAACTGTCCCCCAATCTGAGCAGAGCACATCTTCTTTAGGTTTGGGCAAGAAAGAGATGGTTGATAAAACCTGCAAATCAAATAGACTTTGTTACTCGAGGACTCCTTTTTTATAAGACAGGTATTAAGAGATGTGTTAGAAAGGTAGATGGACCGGGAGGGTCGGCCGGGGTCAGGAGGAGAGGTCTCCGGGGAGAGCCGTCTCCAGCGATCGTACAGACAAGTAACTTCCCCCCCCACAGACAGATACCACACACGGATAAGGTCCAGTGTTCTTTATAAGCACTTATTTACGGTACGGTTAAATGGTACAAGGAGGTCTGGACTCAGGGGTCCCCTCGATTAGAGTCTCGCAAGGTAGGGAAGGGGGTAGCGGGACAGTCTATTTACCAATCAGGTAGTTCGGATGAGATGATGATGAGCTCACAATCCTCGAGCTTGGTGATTAGGTGGTATGGGCCGCGGCAGCGCCAGCAGGTCCCGGTGTGGATGGTCGTTACAACGGGCCGCGGCAGCGCCAGCAGGTCCCAGGAAGATGACTGTTGCAGAAGGCCGCGGCAGCGCCAGCAGGTCCCGGTGAGGATGGTCGTTACAACGGGCCGCGGCAGCGCCAGCAGGTCCCAGGAAGGTGAGGGTTGCAGAAGGCCGCGGCAGCGCCAGCAGGCAGGACGATGGTTCACAAGAGCGGGCTACGGCAGCGCCAGTAGACCGTCAGGGTTGAGTTCACTCGGTGTCTCTCGACTCCAGGATACAACTGCCTTCCTGCTCCGGAGCTGCCCCAGTTATAGGGCTGGTGCCCTTTGATGTCCGGACCCTCGCACTTGGAGGTCGGAGGGTCCGGGATGAAGGGGTCCAGACACCCAGCAGGGGGTGGAGCCAGTGCCTGGGGGAGCTGGGGGCGATCGGCACCTGGCGGGGGAGAGCCCTTGACACTTCGTTCTCCCATTGACCTGCCAAGTGGTCCGCTCGCCTCCTGGGTGGATGGTGGTGCCGGGCTGTCGGGGCCGGCCAGGCCCGGGGTTAGGGTCGAGGGGAGGCCGTGCGGCCGCGTGGTGCAGGGCCCAAGATGGCGGCTTGACCCGGCCGGGAAAGCCGGTGGGGCGGGACCCCGTGATGAGTAGGGGTCCGAGGGCAGAGGGTCCGTCGGGAGACGGAGTACAGGTGCTTGTTGCGGGGATATGCCAGGTGGGCCGGGGTTCGGGCCCCGTCGAGCGGGGAGGGAGCGAGCCGTGTGTGAGGCCTGTCCAACATGCGTCCCCCCCAGCTGAAGGCGGGGAGAGTCACCCATCTCCTTGGGGACTCTCTTCGTCGAGGCGGAAAAAGCGGGACAGGCCATCTGCGTTGGCGTGATCTTGGCCTGGTCGGTGCTCCACGGTGAAGTCCATTCCCTGCAGGGAAATGGACCAGCGCAAGAGTTTTGGGTTCTCCCCCCGCATCTGCATCAGCCATGGCAGGGGTCGATGGTCGGTTTGTACCCGGAAGTGGGTACCGAAGAGATAGGGTCGGAGCTTTTTGAGGGCCCACACTACTGCAAATGCCTCCCTCTCGATGGTGCTCCAACGCTGTTCTCGGGCCAGGAGACGTCGGCTGATGAAGGCCACCGGCTGGTCATGACCTTCGGGGTTCAGCTGAGAGAGGACGGCCCCGATGCCGTGGTCAGAGGCGTCGGTCTGCACCACAAATTCCCGACTGTAATCGGGGGCCTGGAGCACCGGGGCGGTGCACAGGGCGGCCTTCAGCTCCTCGAAGGCCGCTTGACAATCAGGGGTCCAGTTGACCCGCTTCGGCTGGTTCTTGGATGTGAGACCCGTGAGGGGCCCCACGATGCTGCCGTAGTCCTTCACGAACCGCCGGTAGTAGCCGGTGAGCCCCAAGAAGGCTCGGACCTCGGTCTGGGTGACGGGGGGCTGCCAGGACTGGATGGCAGCAATCTTAAGTTGTAGTGGGGCCACCAGCCCGCTCCCCACTTGGTGCCCAAGGTAGGTCACAGACCCTTGGCCAATCTGGCACTTGCCGGCCTTAATGGTGAGGCCGGCCCGCTGGAGGGCTTGCAGGACCTCTTGGAGGTGGCGGAGGTGGTCGGACCAGTGGCGGCTGTATACAGCGATATCGTCCAGGTAGGCAGCGCTGAATTCTTCAAGCCCTGCCAAGACCTGGTTCACAAGGCGTTGGAACGTGGCGGGGGCATTCTTCATGCCAAAGGGCATGACCTTAAATTGATAGTGGCCATCGGGGGTAGAGAAGGCTGACCGTTCCTGAGCCCTGGGTGTGAGGCCGATCTGCCAGTAGCCCGCCGTTAGGTCGAAGATACTAAGGTAGCGGGCGGCCCCCAGCCGGTCGATCAGCTCGTCTGCTCGGGGGATGGGATGAGCGTCGGTCCGGGTGACAGCGTTCAAGCCCCGGTAGTCGACGCAGAATCTCAGTTCAGGGGCGGAGCCGGGGGCAGCGGCCTTGGGAACTAATACGACCGGACTGGCCCAGGGACTGTCCGAGGGCTCGATGACCCCGATCGTGAGCATCTTGGCCACTTCCTCCTGGATGCAGGCCCGTACCCGATCTGGTACGCGGTAGGCCCGGTGCCGGACAGGGGGACTGTCCCCGGTGTCTACGTCGTGCGAACACCAGGGGGTGACCCCGGGGGTGAGGGAGAACAGGGCAGCGAACTGCAGCAGGAGGTTCTGGCAGTCCTGGCGTTGCTCTGAAGTGAGGGCGTCCGAGAGCCGGACCCCGTCCACGGAGCCGTCCTTCTCCTGAGTCCTCAGGAGGTCCGGGAGGGGCTCGGAGTCTTCTTCTGTGCCACTGTCTGTAGCCATCAAGAGGCTTAGTTCGGAGCGCACAAAGTGCGGTTTGAGCCGGTTGGTGTGGAGGACCCGAAGGGGGTTCCGGGAGGACCCCATGTCGATGAGGTAAGTGACGGGGCTTTTGCGCTCGACCACTTTGAAGGGCCCCGTCCACTTATCTTGCAGGGCGCATGGTTCGGTGGGGGACATCACCCATACTTGCTGCCCCGGCTCGAATTCAACGGAGGAGGCATTGTGATCATACCACCTCTTCATGTCCTCCTGGCTGGCCTCGAGGTTCGCCTTGGCCATCTCCCTGAAGCGCCGGGTCTGGTTTCGTAAGGCCAGGATGTATTTGAAGACGTCTGGAGGGGTCGTTAGGGGGGCCATCTCCCAACCTTCCTTGACTAGGCTGAGGGGCCCTCGCACAGGGTGTCCGTATAGGAGTTCAAAGGGGCTAAAACCGAGGGACTTCTGGGGCACTTCCCGGTAGGCGAAGAGGAGGCACGGGAGCAGTACATCCCACTGGCGACGGAGAGGTTCTTCCAATCCCCCAATCATCCCTTTGAGAGTGCGGTTAAAACGCTCCACTAGTCCGTTCCCTTGGGGGTGATAGGGGGTCGTGAATCTGTAGGTGACCCCGCATTGTTGCCAGAGGGACTTCATGTACTTTGATATGAAATTCGTGCCTCGGTCGCTGACGACTTCTCGGGGGAAGCCTACCCGGGAGAAGATCCCCATCAGGGCCCGGCCAACCACTGGAGCGGTCACTGTCCGTAGAGGCACCGCCTCGGGGTAGCGGTTGGCATGGTCCACTAGTACCAAGATGAACCTGTGTCCTTGTGCCGTGCGGGGGTCCAGAGGTCCCACAATGTCTATCCCCACCCTCTCGAATGGGGTGGTGACCACCGGGAAGGGTTGTAGAGGGGCCTTCAGCTTCCGGCCACTCTTCCCGCTGGCTTGGCATGTGGGGCACGATCGGCAGTGGTTCAGGACGTCATTCCTCATTTTCGGCCAAAAAAAATGGGTCACTAGGCGACTGTACGTTTTGTCCTGGCCCAGGTGTCCAGCCAGGGGGACATCGTGGGCTAGGTTGAGCAGAAAGTCTCGGAAGCGGAGCGGTACCACCAGAACTCGACCGGCCCCCAGTTCGGCGATTCTTTGCTCGCTGTAGAGCAGGTCGTTATCCCAGTAGACCCAGTGGGTTCCTGTGGTGTCCCCGGCGGTTTGGGTGCTGGCTTGTTGGCGGAGTCCCTCGAGGGAGGGACAGGTCTTTTGTTCCTGGCGGAACTGTTCTTGGGTGGGCCCCCCTTCTTGCCGCCACTGAGCCAGATCCGGGAGGTCCTGGTGTTGCGCGTCTTCCTCGGTAGTCGGGTCCGGGAGATCGGTCTCGCCGTTGTCCTCTACGAGGGCAACCGGGGGCGGAGGTGCTGGCCATTCGGTTTCTTCTGATCGGGGGGCGGCACGGGCGGCCCTGGATCGGGTGGTTATGCAGGCCCAGTCCGGGAGGCCCAGCATCCCCAAGTGCTCTCTTCTCTCGACGGTGGCCCACGGGGAACTCTCGAGGTCATTCCCCAGGAGGCAGTCCACGGGGGCATCGTCCCGGACCGTCACCTTCAGTAGGCCGGAGACCCCTCCCCATTCAAACGGGACGCAGGCCATCTTACACATGCTCTCAGAGTTATCTGCCGAGCGGACGGGGCAGAGAATGTTCGGCAGGATCTGCTCGGGCTTCACCAGGTGACAGCGGACGGCCGTCACGCTGGCGCCGGTGTCACGCAAGGCCTCGGCTCTCTGTCCATTAATGGTCACCCACTGACCATATTTTCTGGTGTTGGCGGGTAGGGGAGCCCGCGGAACCATGTCCCTTCCCCCTAAGCATGCCAGGACCATGGCGGCCGGTTCCCACCCTTGCTGGTCCGGCTCATACTCCTCGGGTCCCTCCGATGATTGCTCTTCCCCCAGGGCAGCGGCAGCTACCTGGCGGGGCTTGGGTGGTTGGTTTAGCGGGCAGTTTGGATCGTTGGCGTAGTGGCCTAGTCGCTGGCACCGGTGGCACGTGACGTGGGCTCGGTACCCAGGCCGCAATGGGGGGTTGCCCCGGCCGGCCGGAGGTGGGGTGCTGGCCACGGGTGTTGCTGGTAAGGTGTCTCTCCCTCGCCCCTGGCCCCCTCCTCCTCCCCGAGGACGGTGCTGGCCTTGGTTGCTTCTGTTCTGGTCGTGGGGCCCTCTCCGGCCCACTCGGGTGCTTTCCCACCGGTCAGCTTCGGCGGCGAGCTGCCGTGGGTCAGTCAGCTTACTGTCGAGTAGGTGCTGCCTGAGCTCGACGAAACAGTTGTTTGATAGGTGCTCCCATACCATAAGGTTGAAGAGTTGTTCGTAGGTGGTGACCTGATTTCCCTTGATCCAACCCTCGAAGGCCCGGCTGAAATAGTTCACGTATTCCACCCAAGTTGTACCTGGGATCCGGGTGCAATCTCTGAACCTCTGGCGGTACATCTCGGGCGTGAGGCCGTAGCGGGTGAGGAGGGCAGCCTTCATGTGGTCGTAGGACGACATTTGGTGATCGGGGAGCTGCAGCAGGGCATCGCGACCCTCGTTGATGAATCTCCCCCAAAGTCCGGCTCCCCAATCACTCCGGTCGATCCGGTGGGAGGTCATTGCGATCTCATAGGCTTTAAACCACTGTTGTATGTCGTCTTCTCGGACATACTCGCGGACCACATCCTTGGGGATGTGAACTTTTTTCTCAATAGGCCCCGGGGTGTGTGGTCGCTCAGGCACCCCCAGTTCCTTATCCTGTTTGCGCAGTTCTATTTCCGCCAGTCGGCGCTCGTGCTCGAGCGTTATTTTTTTCTCTTCCAGCTCTCTTTGTCTCTGCTTTTCTTCTCGTTCCTCTCGAAGCCGCATATGCTCGAGGTTGATTTTCTGTTCAGCCAACTTAAGTTCCCCATCCATCTTGAGTCGTGCCATCTCTAATTCGTGTAATCTGACTCTGTCTCTTTCTCGTATCTCCTCCTGTGAGAGGCCCGTTCCCCGCTCCTCGGGAGCCGTGGCGTTCCCCTCTGGTGTGATGCTGGTTTGGTCTGGTGTGACGCTGTTTTGGTCGGAGGGTCCTGTGACCCCAGTTTCTGTCCATGACTCAAGAGCGCGCTTTAGATCATCCTTGGTACTCAGGCCGGTGGTAGCAATGCCAAGTTCTATGCAAAATTGTCTCAGTTCGCGGTGGTTGTATTCTTCTAATTTCTCCATTTGGAACTTCTCGGTGGAGCTGCTATCTTTGGTCGACATCGTGCTTTGTCGTGGGGTGAGCTACTCTCTGTACGATTACGCGTTGATTCGGATCGCGCCGCTGGCCACCAATGTTAGAAAGGTAGATGGACCGGGAGGGTCGGCCGGGGTCAGGAGGAGAGGTCTCCGGGGAGAGCCGTCTCCAGCGATCGTACAGACAAGTAACTTCCCCCCCCACAGACAGATACCACACACGGATAAGGTCCAGTGTTCTTTATAAGCACTTATTTACGGTACGGTTAAATGGTACAAGGAGGTCTGGACTCAGGGGTCCCCTCGATTAGAGTCTCGCAAGGTAGGGAAGGGGGTAGCGGGACAGTCTATTTACCAATCAGGTAGTTCGGATGAGATGATGATGAGCTCACAATCCTCGAGCTTGGTGATTAGGTGGTATGGGCCGCGGCAGCGCCAGCAGGTCCCGGTGTGGATGGTCGTTACAACGGGCCGCGGCAGCGCCAGCAGGTCCCAGGAAGATGACTGTTGCAGAAGGCCGCGGCAGCGCCAGCAGGTCCCGGTGAGGATGGTCGTTACAACGGGCCGCGGCAGCGCCAGCAGGTCCCAGGAAGGTGAGGGTTGCAGAAGGCCGCGGCAGCGCCAGCAGGCAGGACGATGGTTCACAAGAGCAGGCTACGGCAGCGCCAGTAGACCGTCAGGGTTGAGTTCACTCGGTGTCTCTCGACTCCAGGATACAACTGCCTTCCTGCTCCGGAGCTGCCCCAGTTATAGGGCTGGTGCCCTTTGATGTCCGGACCCTCGCACTTGGAGGTCGGAGGGTCCGGGATGAAGGGGTCCAGACACCCAGCAGGGGGTGGAGCCAGTGCCTGGGGGAGCTGGGGGCGATCGGCACCTGGCGGGGGAGAGCCCTTGACACTTCGTTCTCCCATTGACCTGCCAAGTGGTCCGCTCGCCTCCTGGGTGGATGGTGGTGCCGGGCTGTCGGGGCCGGCCAGGCCCGGGGTTAGGGTCGAGGGGAGGCCGTGCGGCCGCGTGGTGCAGGGCCCAAGATGGCGGCTTGACCCGGCCGGGAAAGCCGGTGGGGCGGGACCCCGTGATGAGTAGGGGTCCGAGGGCAGAGGGTCCGTCGGGAGACGGAGTACAGGTGCTTGTTGCGGGGATATGCCAGGTGGGCCGGGGTTCGGGCCCCGTCGAGCGGGGAGGGAGCAAGCCGTGTGTGAGGCCTGTCCAACAAGATGTGAGAAATCAGGACCTGTTTGCAGTGTCCCCAACATTTTGTCCCCATTTTGAATACTGGGTGCTGGTTTTCTGACTCTGACTGTGCCCTGGGCTCTGCTAACCAGACCCAGGGCCTGTGCTCCTGTGTAAGAAGTACATGGTAATTTTGCATAATTACAATTGCCAATGACAGACACCTGTAAGTCCATAGTATATAATAAGGCAAAGGGGATTCAAACTACCTATAAGTCCCTAGTATATAATAGGGCAGGGAGGTTTGGAGGCACAGTAGATTTCCTGTACTGGAGTGTACACTACTGTGGTGCCTGCCGTCATTTTAAAATCCAGCCTGGCCTTGGAGGCTGCTTTTAAATTGAAATTATAGACAAATCTGACTTCAGATTGAAAAGTACTTCCAAAGTAATAATCTACCTTATGTTTACATATAAGTCACCCCTAAGATCACCCCGAAGGTCTACCCTAGGTGTCCCAGGGGTAGGGTGCCTTGTAACTATAAGCAGGGAAATTATAAAAGACGTTTTTTTAAGCCCTGGTGAGGGAAACACTGGCAATGTAATTTCCCCATTGTAGTGATAGGCTAACATTGTAATATTTTAGTTAAGTATATTGAAAGGAGCCACATAAAAATATACTTCAAGGTATTACATTCAAAGTTAAGATAAATCCAACAACTTGTCACTCTTAGATTTAAAATAACTATGACAGAAAATACATTTTTCAACTGTCTTTTCGGTGAGCCAAAATCCAGCCTTTCAGCTGCTCTCTCCTGATTGGGCTGCTCTTATGATGTGTGAAAAGCCCTGCTGGAGAAACAATGGGTTTCCTATGGGAGGAGAAGTACAACCTGCAGAGCAGATGGCCGCGGAAAGGGGGTGAGGGGTAGCTAAACTGGTCTTCAAAGGGAGAGTGACACTTTAGGACAGCACATGCTGACCCATACCTCCTGCCACCCCACCCACACATGAGCCCTTGTAATTAGATTAGGAAGAGGGTTGGAAGTGGAGTGTTTCTGAAAATTAGCCACACCAGTACATCGAGTTAGCCTGAGCTAGCTCCTCTGGAGAGACTTTCTCCATTTTGGATTTTGAGAGACTAGTGCTTTCTGGATAAGAATATCCCACACTTTGGAGGAAGTGGGTGTACACCTTGGTGGCACCCTGCATCCCATTGGTCAGGGATGCCCCTCTGCTTGACGCCTTGGAACACTGAATAAATATGGAGGGCTTCATATCTACTCAGATCTGCTGCCTTAGGCTACCAGAAGAAGAAGACCTGCCCTGCTTGAATCTGGATTTGCATCTAATGGACTGCACTTTGAAGTACTTCACCTGATGCACAATATGGTACTACAGCCTTTAAGGACTTTGCCTTATTTCAATAAGGATTAAGGTGTGAAATCCCTGCAAGCTACAGGTTAACAGAGCCCTTCTGCATCATCTCCACCAAGAGTTCCCATCCTGGAGTGCATCCAGTAAACGTTTAAGGATTTGGCCAGGTGCATTGTGGAAATTTTGGTCCTAATATCCCAAGGGCCATCTAGGAGATTCCAGATCATCGGATGTGTGTTTTGGACACCGTGAACCCTCAAGAGGAAGTTCAGGAAGAAATTCCAGAAGTTTTGAGAAGTTTTAAGAAACTTTTGAAAAAGCTCCACAAGGTGACCACATCAACATCAAGGTGCCGATCCGATCCTGTAAAACCCGGGTACGATTCGTCGTACGGAGCGTATTCTCCATACGACTCATACCCGGGAAATCCACCATACAATCCAGCAAGTACGATTCGTACAGAAATACCATTTCCGTACGAATCGTACAAAACACCGTACGGCTAAACAATACCTACGAGTCTGATCCTGGACAGCGCGTACGCGACATCCGTACGGAGTCAGGCAGCGTTTTACGGACCAGCAAGTACGATTCGTCCCTACGTCACTCCGCACAGCTATTTTTTTACGGCAGCCAAAAAAGCCGGAAAACTGAGACCGACGCGAAAACGGAGCCCCGGTACGCGACGGACAGCCATGGACCCCATCCTACGCGTCATCCCGGCCCTCTTAGCCTACGACCTGGTGCACCGAACCCGACGCACATGCCGCAGAAGGTGAGAACAACACCCAGGGTCCAAGTGGGGGTGAGGGGCAGGAAACATACCCCCTACCCAAATTAAAACCTACAATATTGAGGACATACATTACCTCAAGTGTCTGGTCACTCGGGGGGCGTGTCCACCAATCCCTGCGTCACGCATCAATGGAAGTGGACGTGTACGCCTACCCCTACGGCAACACTACAATAGTGATACGCACCGTACTCACACATACATAGCGTGGGTACGGTCCGTAGCGCTATATCAGTGGTGCCATGGGGGTACGCGTGATACGGACCGTACAGACGCCCCAAGAGCGTGTGTACAGTCCGTAGCACCATTGTACTGGTGCCGTAGGGTTACGCATGGTACAGACCGTACACACGCCCCAAGAGCGTGTGTACGGTCCGTATCACCATTGTACTGGTGCCGTAGGGGTACGCGTGGTACGGACCGTACACACGCCCTCAGAGCGTGTGTACGGTCCGTATCACCATTGTAGTGGTGCCATAGGGGTACGCGTGGTACGGACCGTACACACACCCTCAGAGCGTGTGGACTCCCAGCAGTGGACAGACATGTGAGGTGTGGGTGCAGAGGACTCCCAGCAGTGGACCGACATGTGAGGGGTGGGTGTAGAGGACTCCCAGCAGTGGACAGACATGTGAGGGGTGGGTGCAGAGGACTCCCAGCAATGGCCTGCAATATGAGGGGTGGGTGCATAACACTCCCAGCAGTGGACAGACATGTGAGGGGTGGGTGCAGAGGACTCCCAGCAGTGGACAGAGACATGGGGGTGGGTGCATATCACTCCCAGCAGTGGACAGACATGTGAGGGGTGGGTGCATATCACTCCCAGCAGTAGACAGACATGTGAGGGGTGGGTGCAGAGGACTCCCAGCAGTGGACAGAGACATGGGGTGGGTGCATATCACTCTCAGCAGTGGACTGACATGTGAGGGGTGGGTGCAGAGGACTCCCAGCAGTGGCCTGCAATATGAGGGGTGGGTGCATATCACTCCCAGCAGTGGACAGATATGTGAGGGGTGGGTGCAGAGGACTCCCAGCAGTGGAAGGCATGTGAGGGGTAGGTGCAGAGGACTCCCAGCAGTGGACAGAGACATGGGGGTGGGTGCATATCACTCTCAGAAGTGGACAGACATGTGAAGGGTGGGTGCAGAGGACTCCCAGCAGTGGCCTGCAACATGAGGGGTGGGTGCATATCACTCCCAGCAGTGGACAGACATATGAAGGGTGGGTGCATATCACTCCCAGCAGTGGACAGACATGTGAGGGGTGGGTGCAGAGGACTCCCAGCAGTGGACAGAGACATGGGGTTGGGTGCATATCACTCACAGCAGTGGACAGACATGTGAGGGGTGGGTGCAGAGGACTCCCAGCAGTGGCCTGCAATATGAGGGGTGGGTGCAGAGGACTCCCAGCCGTGGACAGACATGTGAGGGGTGGGTGCAGAGGACTCCCAGCAGTGGACAGACATGTGAGGGGTGGGTGCAGAGGACTCCCAGCAGTGGACAGACACGTTAGGGGTGGGTGCAGAGGACTCCCAGCAGTGGACAGACATGTGAGGGGTGGGTGCAGAGGACTCCCAGCAGTGGCCTGCAATATGAGGGGTGGGTGCATATTACTCCCAGCAGTGGACAGAGATGTGAGAGGTGGGTGCAGAGGACTCCCAGCAGTGGACAGACATATGAGGGGTGGGTGCAGAGGACTCCCAGCAGTGGACAGACATGTGAGGGGTGGGTGCAGAGGACTCCCAGCAGTGGCCTGCAACATGAGGGGTGGGTGCATATCACTCCCAGCAGTGGACAGACATGTGCAGGGTGGGTGCAGAGGACTCCCAGCAGTGGACAGAGACATGGGGGGGGTGGATATCATTATCAGATGACCACAACTCCATGGGTGTATGTACGCATCCCTAACTGTGGACAATGATGATAGTGCCATAACAACACATCACTGACAGCAGTGTCCCACTCCCAGGAGGATGGATGTCACTCCCTCACTGCATGACACACCACATGTGGGTGTGAGGACAAATAACACATACATACCCACCCCTGGCGGATGCAGCACAATACACACACTGAGATCATGCCACAAGACTGTATAGTCATGTCACTGCCTACTAAACTAAGAGAGCCAAAGGGAACACACACTGTCACACACATCCCAGGACTGATAGGAATGTTCAGGTGCTGGGCCAGCCACCAAGATGTTGTCTCCCATGGAAGGACTAGGGTGGAGTTCCCACAGATACAATGCCCACAATTGTGAGTCAGGTGCCCAAATACCTTGCAGAAAAATTACCATATGTGTGCTTGGGCGGGAGTACACACATGTAGAGTGCTGAAAAGGGAGAATTTCTCCATGAAGGCATTTCGACATACGCAATACACAAGTACAGTGACTAGCAAGGATGTCACAGACGATGCAGCTGGAGACATTGCTGAGCAGGCATGGCCATGGTTGAAGGGATCCGTCACCAACAAAGGAAATGTAGACACAGATCAGCACAACAATTGTGCAACTCTTTGCAGGGAAGATGTCAGGTGCCACAGAGGAAGGAACACTCCTTGGGACAATGTCTCAAAAGCAAAATAACACACTAACAATGATTCTTTGCAGAGACCTTTTGATGCCACGCAGAAACCATGGCCCACCTCATGACCATCAGAGTAGAACATTTCTCAGAATCAAAACACATTACCACTACACCAACTCCAGGAGCCTCAGCACCAACATCAATACCTGAAATGCAATAGTGTGCAAAGTAAAAATAAATGATTTATTCAGCATAAAAAATAAAATATGAAATGACACTATATACAAAGGCCAATGGCCAGTCCGCAATAGAAGTCCTTGGGGGACACATGGGCACGTGTCTCCCCTAGCTTGCCTGCACATTGGAACCCTCAGGTTCGTCGAGCGGGGGGGGGCATCATGTGGGGAAGGACCAGGCACCGCAGGGACAGGAGGGGGAAGGGCAGGTGTGGTGGGTGCAGGGGTGGACCTCTCCAACGCAGGGGGTGGGGCAGCGTCAAAGGTGGATGTTAGCACATCGCTGCACACTGCTGCCAGGGCGTCCAGGGTAAGCCCTGCACCGGAAGAAACCCCAGGGCCAACGGAGGGGGGGGTGGCCGAGGGATGGGGTGCAGCGCTCGTGAGGGAGGGGGTGGACGGGGGGGGAACTTGACTACCCTGGCCGGGGACTTCCTCGCCCGCTTGCGGGGTGGTGTCACAGTGTGGGTGATGGCCAGCTCTTCAGGTGTCAGTTTGGCAGGGGAGCCAAGGGGAGTGCTTTTGGAGGGACTGGGTTGTGAGGCCTGCGGACTCAGACTGTGGCTGCGTATATGTCTTTTTGCCCCAGACCCAGTGGGTGTGCCTACATCCCCCTGAGTGTGCGTGACAGGAGGTGTGCGCTTGCCCTTGCTTGGTGGTGTGATGCCTGTGTCTGGTGGGGTGCGTGCTTGGGAATGTCTGGGTGTGCATGGGACAGGTATGGGAGAGGGAAATGTGGATGGGGCTGGGTAGGGGGGGCGAAGCGCTGCAGGAGACTCACTGCTGCCGTCAGTGAAGAGTCCATGGACCGCAGAAACCTGCGTTGTTCAGACATCGATGCTGACATGCCCTCCATGAACGACACCATCTGTGTTAGCAGTGTGGTGTGGCCATGGAGGACAGTCAGCACCGATGCCTGCCCAACCTGCAACTGCCGCAATATGTCCACAGAATCTGCAATGAGGGCAGCAGGGGTGACAGGGGCAGGGGGTGCGGTTCCTGTCCCGAAGGAGACATGGTGGTGCCCTGCACGGACAGAAGGGACCGGAGCAACTGGGAGGGCGGTGCTGGGAATGGAGGAGGCGGGGACAGATGTTGGGCTGCTGCCAGGTGTTGTAGCAGCATCCGCCCCCTCGATGAGGTCAGCCTCGGACCCGTCTGCGTCATAGTTGGATTCGCCACCAGACAGGTCCTCTGACTGACTCCCCTCGCCCTCCTTGCCAGTTGCGCCCGCAGACTCGCCAGCACTGGTGGCACTGGTGCTGGGTCCCTCATCCAGGTCCGTGCTGGTGTCTCCCTCGGTTTCCAATGATGATGCTGTGGGCAAGGTAAAGATACAGAAAAACATCAGTCACCTGTATACATCTGACACATGAGTACAAAAACAATGGGTCATAGTGCATATCAGGCAATGCAGCATGAGAAACAGATAGATTACTTCGCACATATGTAAGCCCTGTACTCCCCAGTTGGTAGACCCACCATGCCACTTGGACACAAGAAACAATAGGACACACCAGCCCATAACTTGAATGAGAAAACACTGAGGAGCTAGTGTCTGGGAACAGGTGAGCACAGCAATACAATGAAGTCATGCCACCTCTTGTTTACCCTGTAAGAAACAGTAGTGGTGCCCCCAAGGCAAAGTAACACACCTCAATACCAAAGGTGTCCCCACACTCAGAGGACCTGTAAGTACTTTGGAACACAAAACAAAAAAAAGTTCGTCCCTTGGGAATCACAATACTTGACACAATCGACATGGTCAGAATGTGGGAATGTGCCATTTTGTAAACAGAACACACATGTGCCTTCATAAGAGATGGCTCCCAAGGAGGTGCACACCAAACTACATTTACCCAGTCATTGAAGAAGCTGGCAGCCTTCTTTAAAGAAGCCACTGTCATAAAGAAATGTAGTTGCAGAAAGTACATATACATGGGCCCACGGAGGGCTTGATGACTTGACACTCGTAAGTTGGTATCACCAACAACCAAGGACCTACCCAATTTCCACAACACTGGGGGAACATGTATATGTATAATCAGAAAAACAGTCTAATTAGAACAGTGCCAGTGTGTTCCCTGAAAGTGTAAAGGTGGTTTGGTGTTCACTTCCTTGGGAGACATCTGTCATGCAGGCACATTATTGTTCTTAACAACAAAACATCAAACTAAAGCATAGAAAACATGAAGACCTGTTGACAAGTGTTGTGAGTGCCAAGGTACAATACCTTGTGACTAACAACTTGAATTATGTCAGTTGTCACATGGCCATCCGTTACCTGATGACACAGTTGCCAACACATCTGACCCAATGCCTATCATGTGGAGTGGCACACATGTCCAAACCCAGGACAATGCATGAGCTAATGGGCCTGCTATTGTGTTGTAAAAAGGCATACCTGCACTGAGGAGACACCCCCCATGGCAAGCCAGAATGTCCACACAGATGTCAGCACACAAAGACCAAACTACGTAGCATCTTGACCGCACACTGGTGCAAAAAATGAATGAGCAGGAATCATGTATCTAAACAATTGACACATGCTGCAAAGCACAAACATTAAACCCTGCACAACATCACTGGGACACTGCACGTTGAGTCTCTGTCCAGCCAATTGTCACACACAGGTCGGACCTGGCAAGGAGACATAAGGTCTGGCCATGTTGGCTTCGCCCGCACAAATCCCCCATACCTGAGACAAGACTTCCCAAATGTACTCCACATCACCTTGTGAGGCTGCCAACACATATTTGTGACAAACAACCATCCACAGATAGTTGTGAATAGACACACAGGCACTGCCCAGTGTGAGTATGCACAAGCCAAATGGGGTCTCCCTGTCCAGTCGACGCATGTAGCACACTTTAGATAAATACAAATGAGGCCAGGGAACAATGCCACAGAGGCAAACATATACTGAACACACTGAGAATGGACACAGTGTTGGATGACACACATGATTAGGAGGCAAGGGTGTCTCAGGGGACTGTAGTGGCCACACTGCTCCTTGTTCCTGGAATGATCTGACTGTAACATGAGCAACCGTCCTGGCACTATGCATATCTCCCACTCATGCACATCATGTCTGAGGCCACAACATTGGTCATGCATGCTGCAAGGCTGTTCATTTGAAACCTCACACTCCCATGTTGAGACTCATCATCAGTGCCAACAAATATGTACCCTCAACAGAGTGAACAGGACAGGGCACAGGCAAGGTAACAACACATGTCACAGACCACCCTCCCACATGATGTTGAAAGCAATGTGCACTTGGATTAACTGGCAGGCTAGATGACCATGTGCAATTGTGATTACACACAGACCAGGGGACACATGTCAAGCAGGGGAAGGGACAAAAAAGAGCACCGGTTGACTTTGGGGAACAGAATATGCACTACACATATAAACCCTGGCAGTGTATCCAGGCTACAGAACACTTCCAAAAGCTGGAGACACACAACACAACAAACAGACAGGTACCTACTCCCTCCTTGCTGCTGTCCCTCCTGTAACTGCCTATCCAGGTCAGGGAACACCACCGCCAGGACACGCATCATGTGGGTGGTCAGGCGTCGGCGCCCGCAATGGGGGCGTGGAGGTGAGACCCCCAGCTGGACCCGGGCGATCCGCCGGGTCCAGCACCGGATGTCCTGCCACCGTTTTCTGACTTGGGCTAGGAGCCAACTGCGATCCCCCGCCACTCTCATGGCCCTGACGATCCGCTTCCAGGTCCCCCCCTTCTCGTAGGCAGTTACCTGTGAGGATGACAAAGTGAGACAACATCACTACACCTGCTCCATGTCACAGAGACACACATTTGAACATCGATGATATGTTGAACAGGGCATAGGATGCTGCCAAGGAATCCCATCTTACTCATATCGACATTGGCCTCTGTGGAAGCCCCAATGCACTACATGGCATTTAAAGTACACAGGTGGCAGGAGTGGTGCGACACACTCCCTGATCATGGCACACACTGTGCATCACATGCAACACCAGGCTGATGGACAGCACCTCAAAACAGTTACATGCCCCAGCCCACTGACGCAACCTCAGCAGAGTACACAGACATACACAGGCACAGATCAATCACCTGCCATTGGCAACAGAGGATACATAGCTCACTCTGCACATGTGCCACTTGCCTGTGGGGTGTCACAGGTGTCGGGCTAGCCCAGCAAGTCAGACACACAGCACGGCTTACTCCTCACATCAGATGGGTAGAGCTGTTGCCTCCTCCATGCAGCTGTGGTGCAACACTTCACATAGATACTCACCCACATGACAAGGAACCTTCACACACATCAATGTCCAGGAGCGTGTACACATCACTTGGACACTCTCACCACAGCTCCCCTCAACTCATACACATCTGTGGGTACAGTCACCAGTCACACCGGGGGGACCACTGAATCACCTCAGGACAATAGCTAAAACGCCACCAAGGATTTGCCAGGCTGAATGTGTCATGCACTATGCAGGGAATGTCACAGTAAGCACAATGCAAGTGAGGAGTGCACACAGTAATTACTTCATGCTCTGCATGACAGACATAAGACTATCTCCCCCTGGGACCCACTCTAAACCTCATTGCATGTCTGTCACACCTGGACACAATGCCAGAAGTGACAGCCACGAAACAGGTACACAGTCAAAGGTAGTGGGGTCAGCACTTACCTGCTCCCCTGATCTCCCACACAGGCTGGGGTACTGTGGGAGGAGGACATTCAGCAAGGCCTCATTCTCCTCCATGGTGAATGGCTGGGCCCTCTCCACAGTCCGCGACATGGTGCCAGAGGAAGCACAGACAGCAGCAGTGTGGTCGACAGGAAAGTTGTGCAGGCAAGTGCCCTCTCATGGGTTCTCGCTGACTTATATCTGCTGGGGGCTTTCATTTACAGGAGTACAGAGTGATTGGTCAGACTCATTTGCATCCTATGTTTCCTCCAATCCCTTTAAACATACACCAATGACACGAATTTGCATGTTTCAAATTTTGAGCATCATAGCAAGGCAAACACCACTTTGCAACATTGCAACTTTTAGGCCAACTGACTTTTCAAGCCCACATGATGGCCACATTGCAACTGAAATCTCTGTATCCATGACCACCAGCATGCATTTTGGGCCTCATACTTGTCCCCTATGTAATTTTTGATTTAAAAAAACATGTACGGTGCATTTCACATGTACCCGTACTCCTACGGCACCACTACTATAGTGATACGGACCTTACATACGCTCTGAGAGCGTGTGTACGGTCCGTAACACGCGTACTTCTACGGCACCACTACTATAGTGATACAGACCGTACATACGCTCTGAGAGCGTGTGTACGGTCCGTAACACGCGTACTCATATGGCACCACTACAATAGTGATACGGACCGTACACACGCTCTCAGACCGTGTGTATGGTGCGTTTCACACACTTACACTGGTGATAGGAGGCGCACACGAAAGGAATGGATGTCTCCGACTCGCACAAGGCTGTACATCAAGTCATTGTCATTGCAGACTTTCATATGCAGGGCCTAGGTGTGTCAGGCAGTGATATTGCACATGTCTCCTCATGTAGTTGCACAATTGATGTGTGATGACCTGTGTGCACATGTCATGTGTGATGGGGCACTATGTGGCACACTTCCCCTTCACACTTTGCACATGTGTTCCTGTAGTACAAACGTGTCAAGCACAGCATCACTGGTATGGCACAGTCACCACCACCCGCAACTGTCAGCTGATGCCAGGGACAGGGACACTAACAACTGACATTTCACAATCAGCGTGCCCCGATGTGACTATGTCATGTGTGTGTCATGTGTTCCCATGAGCTACCTGTTACTGTTCCGTCAACTACATCTGCTGTTGCTGCATCCAACATGTGTCTGTGTGGAGATGGGCATGGCACACATCTACGCACACCATGCCACATGTGGATTCCCACGTAAGCAGGGTCTGTATGCATCGGACATGATATTTTCACATGAGGACATATCTGCGTCGTCTCAATGTCTGTGTTTTCTGTTTTCATGTGTACCCCTTCATGGCAATGTGTGTGATCTGTACATTTGACATTCCATGTGACCTGTGCATCTAGCTTGCCGTCTGCTGTCTGTATGAGATGGCATCCTTTAAATGCAGCTATGTGAATGTATGTCACTCCTGTGATGTCTCTGGCAGTTCACTCAGACTGGCCCCAAGCTCATTTCAGTGCATGTCATGTAGACTTGCCAATCAACGGGTGTATCCGGCTTTTCGTAGGAGTATCACCAAGCTAGCATACGTGTCCTGGATGTATTGCACACACCAGACTCTGTATTTAGCAGATGTGTAGTAGCAGTTGAGCATGTGCTCTGTTCATTGACATTGATGTTGTTATGCTCTCAATCTTCGAGATTCATCACAATTTTCTGCAGGGCACCGCCTGTCCCCCGACCAATGCCATACTTTGGTGCCATGAGGGAACGTGCCCGCATCCGACATTACAGATTAACTCAACAGTTGATTGAGGACTTGACCGCCAAGGTGGCACCAAACCTCCAATCGTGACACAGGTATCCCACTGCGCTGACCCCCAAGATGAAGGTGATGGCAGCCCTACATTTTTTTGCCACAGGTATGTTTCAATTCACCATAGCTGATGTTGGTGGCATGTCACAGACAATGTTCACCCGTGTCCTGCGTGATGTTTTGGCAGCCATGTTGGAGCACCTTGATGAATTCCTCCATTTTCCGACTCCTGAGGAGTTGACAGGTGTCAAGGTTGATTTCTATGCCCTGGGAGGGACGCCCCATGTCATTGGGTCCATTGATGGGACACATGTGGCTTTGGTACCACCACAGGCACAGGAGGTAGCCTATCGGAACCGTAAACATTACCACTCTATAAATGCTCTTGTGGTGTGTCTTGCTAACATGCTGATTTCCCACATGCACGTTTTCCAGGGTCAGCACACGATGCCTACATCATGAGGCGTAGCAGGGTGCCACAAATGATGCTGCGGCTGCACAGCGAACAAGCATGTCTTGTTGGTGGGTATACTCTGTTTGACCTGTGTTTTGCGGTATCTCTGGCTCTTACGGCATCTCCTGACCCACTTATTTACATGATGTTTCCATGTAGGGGACTCTGGCTATCCCAACATGCCATGGCTGATGACGCCTCTCCGCAACCCAAGATCAGCTGCAGATCACCGGTACAACAATGCACACGGGCAGACAAGGCGAGTGATTGAGAGGACATTTGGCCTCCTGAAGAGCCGATTCCGGAGCCTTCACAAGACAGGCGGGTCCCTCCCATATGCACCGGCGAAGGTCTGCAAAATCTTAATCGTGTGCTGCATGCTGCACAACATGGCAGTGGAGAAGGCAGTGCCACTCAACCTGGAGCAGGATGAGCAGGAACATCCACCCGTGGAGGATGAAGGGCTTGGTAACGAGGCAAGTGATGAGGAGGAGGAGGAGGAGTATATCCGGAGTCAGCTCATACGCAACTTCTTCTCATAATGGTGATTCACTGGGTCTGAGTGTGCACGCTTGGAGCCTTGGGTGGCATGTGTTGCAATGTGTGTGTTCAGCTGACTGTATGCTAAGTGACTTAGATGTGTGTTCTGATGTGTCACTCGAGTGATGATGTCATTCCACACATTTTAGCAGGGACACTTTCTTTTAAATTAGCATGGGGACAACATTGTTCCTGTTTAGTAAATGACCATGTATGCGGAGAAAAATCTTTTAGCAGACTTCTTGTGTTTCTGTCATTCCCAGGTTCTTGCGCATGTTGTCTGCTCGTGTCATCGTTGTCCTCCTGCTATTCCTCATGAGTATTGCAACGTATGCTGCATCAGCGTTCCATGCACGGACATGGGGAAATTTCATTTTGGGTAAGGATTGGAGCAAGGCATTTTGGTGGTGGTACATGTTTGGAATGTGTGGGTACTGCCTCTGTGCATGTTGTGTTACCATGCATACATGTTGACTCACCATGGGGCACATAACATGTAGCATGACTCCCATGAATTGACAGTCACCCTTCGTGACAGTCGTCTGTAATGGTTTTTGGATTCTGATGAAGGTATCAATGTGTGTAAAACTTCCCTCTGAAACATACGGGATGCTACGGGTGGTCATAGTGTGGGACATCCCCATGACAGGCTCAATGGGGAATTGCAGCCTCTCCGTGTGCAGCAGGAGGTGTTTGGCTAATCCCCTTAACTTGTGTGCCAGTTCATTTGGATTTACAACATCCGTGTTGTGAAGGGGGTGTCCAGCGTAGGTCCCACATTTTCAGTCAAATGACCTGTGAGTCTGTTCATATTGATGCATTTCCCTCAGTGTGAGCTTGAGTAATAAAGGTGTTCCTCATCCTCCGAAGTGCCTCATCTCTGTCATTGCAGAACTCTTGCCACTTTGCATGCGTCATCTCTGGCATAGTTGTCAAAGATGGTGCAGATGAGTGTATGTGTAGTTTGGCAACATGCATGCAGCTCTTCATGGATAATAATCTCTATTGTGCATGAAGTCCATGGTTGTGTATGTATTTGTGCAGGTTGCTCCCACCAATGGGCCGTCAACGCCTGCTGAGGGTGTGTCTCCTGTGCGCAGCTCGGCCTTCTGTTTCCTGATCCTGTGTCAGTCATCTTTGGTGATTGTTCATCCATTTTCTCAGGGTGAGCCATGAGTAACCTGACACTCCTTCCTTTACATGCACCTGTTGCAGTTGTCCTTTCTGACATCCTTGTCTTTGTGTGCTACTTTTGGCCTAGTTTATAGTACATGCCGCCTGCTGCTGCGGGCCCTGTGGCAAGGACCCACCAAGTTCCCGGATACTGCAACCCACACGCCTCCAAGAAGCTCCTCCCTTCCTTCCTCCACCCATTCATTAGGCTGTCATCAGCTTGTCTGTGCCACTGTTGTGGCCAGGCGGTGTCAAAGGCAGGACCGTCAGCGCATGCAACGTGCACATTGCACGACCCTCATGTCCTTGCATGACCCACATCACACAACAGTCTCATGTTGCAGCCACCCTCCAAGCAATGTCCAAGCGAAAATCAACCGCCTGCTCTCAGGCATACCCTAAGCGCACACACCACACCTTCGCATGCTGAGTGTGCAACTCCAACTGCCTACACAACGCTGCCCCGCCTTCCAGGCCCAGTCGTACCAACCAGGTCATGTCCCTCCTACTCCACACCGGCTCCGTCCAACAGCACGCCATTGGACTCTGTTACCTCCTCAACACAACAGGCCCACACATCACCATCATGACAGTGACCTGGATGAAAGCATCCTCAGCACACAACTTCTTCATTGCCATCTCAGACAGATACAAGAGGACCCGCAGGGACGGCACTAACAATCCCGGAGGATGAATTGATATCTATTCCCAAGTACGCACTCAGGGTCACAAATCCGGTTTGGCACAAACCCCCTGCAAACCCTCAGAGTAACACTCCTCTACAGATCTCTAGGCCTACACCCACAATTCAGCAAAGCCATCAACACGTCCATCGTCACGCACGCCCTCACATCCACAAGATACATGTGGCTGTGGGCCAGGAACTTCTGGCTGGATGAGAACCACACCAGCATCCATCATTGGTCCATCCACATTAGCATCCACGTCTCCGACGGGCAACACACTGCCACACACCCCGCTGCCAATCCCCCAAAGATGCTTGATGTAAGTCAACACAAACATGCTGTGTGGGACACTGGAACCAACACCACCGCCACACCTTGCAACCTCAAACACTGGATCAGCAACTGATCCAACAATCCAGCCACGTTGACACACTTTCCTGTGACGCACATCAACAATTAAGCCACCTTGGACAAGGCAGACCTACTGGACTCATACACGTCTAGCAGGACTCTTGTGCACAGCTTGTGACACAAATTACCATCAGTGGCCTTACAACCCTGGAAAACGGCACACATAGTCATCACCATATCATCAGCAAGGACAATTAGAGATCCTTCAGATGGGGACGAGGCCAAAAAACAGCACGACATCAAGGAGCTCATCAGCATTGTGAGTGCACAGACATCAGCTCTCCATCCAAAAGACACCCCACCCTTGCAAGGCTGAGCCAATACATTGCAACGTTCTACCACTGCAAGCTCATGGACATACACGCAAGCCTTGGCACACAGAGGCAAAACACACTATGACACGCGTGACCAACCACCCTCAGGTTTTGGACTTCCATCATCAGCAGATAAAACACCCGGCTCATGTGCAACATCCCCTGGGGATCTCCATCAGGACCCTTCCCACACAACATCTCAACCACATCATTCCCCATCCTTGTGGCCCCCGTCCAGCACGTCATGTATGTATCTTTGGAGTTGGCCACATTCCATGGTAGATAGAAGCATGCAGTGACCCAGGCCCTTCTTAGACAATGGACGACAGGAACGCTGGCTCTCAAGGAACCTCAACGTGCTTCCCTAGCCAGCAAATGTAATCAGGAATACGGTCAACGAGCAACTACCAAACTTCCTCCACGCAAAGAGCTCCAGGCAACCTGCACAAGACCGTCTTCCACAGTAATCACCCCACTGCAACCGTCATCATCGCCACCAACACCGACAACTTTGCCCTGCTCAACAATGGTGAGGCCACCACCCTTGACCTCTCCACAGCATTATGCATGATGTGGTCCCACACTGCCAGCTCACACATCTCCAACACTGGTATCCAGGGGATGGACCAGGATGAAATCACCAAGTGGCTCACCAGCAAGGCCATGGGAGTGGGACTCAAGCCTTCAGCATGTAGTACAGTGGCGTCATCTGGCACATGGCCCAGGGCTCATCTCTCAGCATGTCAATCTTCAATGTGTACATGACCCTCCTCTCCACCATCACATGCGCACACAACCTCATCATCATCTCGAATGCCATTGACAGCCAGCTGCTCCTCACCCTCATCAAAGACACAGCCATTGCCAGTTCCAACCTTCAAGAAGGCATGAGGTCCGTTGATGAATGGCTAAACATCAGCCACCTGAGGCTGGACTTGTACAGGACTGAGGTAATCATCTGAGGATTGTCCCCTTACAGCTGGGTCAACTCCTTGTGTCCCACCCGCCAGGGCACTGCACCAGCACCCAGTGAGAGGGGGTTTGTGTGAAGGAGTGTGTGTGAAGGTGTATATGTTAAGGTGTATGGGTGCAGTTGTTGGGGTGTGCTCTGTAGCTGCAGTGAGTCTGTTGCAAAGGCTCATGGTTTGTGTGTGTGGGCCCTTTTTATTGGTCCATTTGTGGGTGGGCCTTAGTTTGAATTTTTGGTGGGTGTGTTAAAAGAGGTGGTTGAGAGTTTGGGCCTCTGTTTACCTGTTTGGATGTGCCAGGTCAGTCATGTTGATGTTTTTTGTTCTGTAGATGTGTTTTGTGGTGTTGTGCGCGTCGAATTGACCCTCCTTGTGCTGTTTTACAGTGTCCTGGTTCAGTACGAGTCGTTTTTGCGTATGTGAGGTGCGTCCATACGCGATGTTATTGTACCGTGCTCGCATACGCAATGTTGTTGTAAGGTCTGTACATACACAATGCTGGGGGACGGTGCTGGGGTACGGTGCATCCAAGTACTGACTGGGGTACGGTGCTGGGGTACGGTGCATACAACTACGGAGCTGGGGTACGGTGCTGGGGTACGGTGCATCCATGTACAGGGCTGGGGTACGGTATGTCCAAGTAAGGGGCTGGGGTACGGTGCTGGGGTACGGTGCGTCCAAGTATGGGGCTGGGGTACGGTGCTGGGGTACGGTGCATCCATGTATGGGGCTGTGGTACGGTGCATCCAAGTACAGGGCTGGGGTATGGTGCTGGGGTATGGTGCGTCCAAGTACGGGGCTGGGGTACGGTGCATACAAATGCGGGGCTGGGGAACGGTGCTGGGGTATGGTGCGTACAAGTACGGTGCTGGGGTACGGTGCGTCCAAGTACAGGCCTGGGGTGCGGTGCGTCCATGTACGGGGCTGGGGTACGGTGCGTCCTAGTACGGGGCTGGGGTATGGTGCTGGGGTACGGTGCGTCCAAGTACGGGGCTGGGGTAGGGTGCTGAGGTATGGTGCGTACAAGTACGGGGCTGGGGTACGGTGCGGACATGGGGGGTATGGTGCTGAGATACGGGGGTACGGTGCTGACATACGGGGGGACGTGCGGACATACGCGGGGGAGGCGGGGGCTATACGACTCGTATCTCGGGCACAAGTTTACCCGGGATACGAGTGGTACAGAGTTCGTTCCGTACGGACATTTTACATACGCTTGTATATTCGGAAGGGCGTTACGAATCGCACTTGTGCGCTCGGACTTCAGTTTTACGATTACGTTTTACGTCTCGTAGACCTTTTCCCGAAGCGATTCGTATGTATTTTTCACGTATTGATCGTACTTCACCGGTGGGACCGGACTTGTACGATTCGTATGTAAAAATATACGGATACGACTCGTACGGGAAATTTTTTTACCCGATCGGAATCGGCACCCAGGTGTCAAGCCTGCCTCCTTCAACCACGACCTGACCTAGATTTCAGGTTTGTCCCACTGAAAGCTCCAGAGCTTCAGACTTCCAGTGTTTGACCCGGGCCTCGCAGAGAAGTGATCGGGTGATGTTGCATCAAAATCGGCCTGCTTAAGGGGAGTGCTCAGCGTCAAGAGAAAATTCTCCAGAAACGTTTCTAAGTCTGAAGTTAAAATTTTTACAGAGGCCTCCTGCTTAGAGTATTTGGCCTGGGCGCCATCACAGTGGGCCTCAAACTATGACTTTGTCCCTGTTAAGTCAGACCAGATTTCCCAAAGTGGCACTATATGATTTTAAGCACTAGAAAGTGTTTATTCTTTTTAAAAATTCATATCTTCGGTTCCCTACTTTGGATTTTTGTCATTTTGGTGTCTATTTGCTCATGAAAATATAAACTATTGTTTTAAACTGGAGTTGGATTTTTATTGTGTGTGGTGTCTTTCTTATTTAGTGTATTGGTGTTTTTAAATGCTTTACACAGCTGTCTCCTAAGTTACGATTTCCTGCTTGTTGCCAGCTACCAAGGGTTGATCAAGGGGATAATTTATTGAGACCTGACTGACCCTTTGATTGTGTTGTTGGCCTTATTGTTAGTGGTAAGTTACTTATTGTTAGTGGTAAGTTACTACTTATCACAACTAATTAACCTCTTTCCAACAAGAGACATACCCCTGGAATTGGTTAATGTCACTGTTGTGTTGGAAGTTAATATTGAAGCAGACATTCCCACCAGGAAGGAGAATTTATAATCAATTTCAGAGAGTACTAGAGATTGTATAACCTTTCTGAGGTTATTGAACTGAAGGTGCAGCCATTCACAGGTGCTATCCCTCTTACCATTGATGTAAACATGTTGCTCTTATCCAGAATGGTTGGTCTGGTGCAAACATGACATTTGGTTTTAGTTGTTCACTTATATTACACTGTTTTATCACATTTAAATTATAATACATGGGATTCTCTAATTCCTTTATAAAAACCCATCTCTAATTTCTTTATAATCAGCAACTTGTTTTTTTAAAAACATTTTTATTGCAGGTTTTTCAGATAGAAAACACAAGAGGAGAGTGACAAGAAAACAAAATACCAGTGCAATTGCAGATATGAACAGCTCAGCATAATAACAGAAACATCGCGCAATAAGAACAACCACACAAAATATTTGCACTTAGCATATAAGGTCACTTTATTAGGCCAGACAACATAAATTAGAATCTTGCTACAATAAACATCCTTGGAACAAAAACCCCATTGTCATTACTCTTGAAACTTTTTTCTATCCAACCAAATATTCCCCACAAGACTTCTCATCAAAAATACCCCATGAAATGCACAATCCCAATCAACCTTCCCAAAACCCCTCCGCCACCCCAGAGGGAAGGATAAGCTCGCTCCAGACCATCCAACCCCCAAGAGATAAACGCCACCTAGGAAAACCAGAGAGTTTTCCTGGTCTCCCCCCTTTAAACAAAAATTATGTTTGCTTCCACAACCTTAGTGGATATTAAAGGAACACCAAAGATTCTTGCACCAAAAATCTGCCTATAGATCTCTCAACTCCATTAAATAGTGTGCCTGGCCCATTTGTGACGAATGCACCCCGTCTTCCCTAAAAAGATGATATTCCGCACCCGTGATATTATCATGAGATAAAATCTTTATCCCAATTGCAGAACAAAAAATTTTCATTTCCCAATTGAGTTTCCTGCGAGCCCTTTCCATCGCCGTGTGGTTTCGAGCTCCCCTCCAATGGTGCCTGTAAATAAATTCAGTCCAAGCCAGAGTTGTACCTACCCAGTTATTCTTGAGCACCGCCAAGTCCACTTTTCATTTTCTTCAAAAGGGATAAAACGGGCAATGCCACAATATCATTTTCCCCCAAATGGTTTATTAATAAATCAGGGAACCCTCTAGCAGAAGACAGCTCAGAGAGCATAGGAAATAAATCATCCCACTTCATCCCCCCTTTCCCCTGCTATACAACTTCATGTCCCTTGCTAGGCAAACCAAGAGCTCGGCCATAAATCTGCTGTTGGGCGAAGCTGGCTGACCACTTTACAAATGAATGGCCCACTATCCATGTCCGCCTCTTTGATGATAATGAACTTTTAACACGACCCAGTGGAAAAAAATCAAAATTAGTCCACATAGTAAATAACATCTCATTTCCTTACATAACGTGTGCAGCAATCAGATTTCCATCTCCCAATCTTTTTAATGTCATCCAAACCCCAAACCAATTTGTAGGCTACAGTCGCTGCCCCTATCCGAAAAGAGTGAGTCCCAAAAAGTGCGGGGTTTTTTCCCAACAATGACAAAGTTTTACGTAAAACTGCCAATAGTTGTCCACTAATAATTTTACTCCCATTCTTGTGAATGAATATGTCCACACGTTGTAGGCCTAAGTAAACAAAAAATGACTCCCATTCCTTCACTGGACAACAATCCTGCACTCCGCTACCCTTTAAAAAGGTACAAGTGCCTCTACCCAGCTGATCAGTTTTTGCTTCCTCAAAAGAATCCTAACCTTCCCACCTTGCACTTGAATATCCTCTACCTGCATGCCCTTCTGATCCCGCAGACCTAACAACTCAGAAACTCTAAAAGCGCAAAAAAACAGCCAAATCATACAAAGTCTAAAACGTAAAACCTCCCACAAATCATAACAGCACACCGTTAACTGCTTTAAAATTGTTGCAAAATGTGAAAAGTGATTGGCTCACGTAACTCCGAAGAAAAGGAACGTTCCCTCCCCAGACCCTTCAACATACACCTTAATAAAACATCCCCCGTAAACTCCTGTCCCCCACCACAACTGACTATAAAACGAAATGCCGGCCAATTTTCCTGAGATTGTGGTATGAGATAACCTCAAATTGACTAAATGCAAAACAAACCGTAACATAACCTCTCTGATACTCTCTGTAGAAAGAACCATTTTTTGAAACTTAACATAACTTAAAAACTCCAACCAGGCCTGAAGATAACTGCGTCTAGTAGAAGGAGCTATAGAATTTTCCACCAGATCAACGATTCTCATTCCCCCAGCGCCCAGATGTCTTTCGGGATCGAAGTTTTGCAGCCATCCGCCCCCGGCGCCAAACTGCGAAATTTCTGCCAATTGAATCGAGACAGAGCATCCGCAATTGCGTTATTAACACCTGGAATGTGTCTCGCTCGAAACACAATGTTTAATCTGAGACTTTGCAGCATAAAAACACGCAACAGGTGTAATACATGCACATCTTTTGCCTTTTGCTTGTTAATTAGCTCCACAACAGCCATATTGTAAGTATGAAAAAGAACACTCCTGTCCTTAAACTCCTCCCCCCAAACTAAAACAGCCACTATGAGAGGGAACAATTCAAGAAAGGCTATGCTTCAGCCCTGTTGTAGCCAATGTGGAGGCCATTTTTCCGCACACCAACGACCCTCCCAAAAAATGCCGAAGCCATGCGCTCCAGAAGCGTCTGAAAATGCCAGATGGTATCATCCGCCACACAATATAGAGAGACTCCATTAAAATCCTTCCAAAATTGCAGCCAAATTAGTAAATCCTCCTTAATCTGCTTGGTGAGCCTAATCCTGTGATGAGGAAGAAATGTCCCAGACATCGCCATCCCCAAGCATCTACGGAAGGTCCTGCCAGCACGCACCACGCGGCAAGCGAAATTCAAATAGCCCAAAAGACGCTTAACCTGCCAGAACTGAACTTTTTCCTTGTCAATGATCTCCAATAAAAATGACCTAATCTCAGTCCCTTTAGACGCTGGCAACCTAGCCATCATAAATTCCGTGTCAATTTCAATACCTAAGAATGTAATTTTGGTACCTGGACCCTCAGTTTTTTCCCGAGCCAAAGGAACGTCAACTCCTCAGCCAATTGTTGGAAAATGTTCAGGCATCTGTTGCACTGATGTGACTGAGCTTTGACAATAAACAAGAAATCATCTAAATATTGACATACCTGTTTGTGACCACTTTTTTCCGAAAAACACCACTGAAGAAAAGTACTGAACATTTCCAAGAGTGCACATGACACCGAACAACCCATTGGGAGGACTCTGTCTATGTAAAAAGAATCATTGAAAAACATGCCCAACAGCTCAAAATCTGATGGGTGAATGGACAGTAAACGAAACGCTGACTGGATATCACATTTAGCCAGTTCTGCACCACTCCCAGCTGTGCGTACCATCCTCAGGGCATCATCAACAGATGTATAAGACACATTGGAGTCTGACGGGGAAATGAAGTCATTAATAGACTGGCCCTCCAGCCACGATAAGTGATGGATTAGTCTAAATTCACCTGCCAATTTTTTGGGAACCAAACCAAACGGAGATATCATCAAATTCTTCAAAGGACAGTGCTTACATGGACCTGCTATCCTGCCCTCCTGTATCTCCAAATCCAATTTCTTCTGCACCACTTGAGGCAACTCCTTAGCCGATTTTATATTGTCAGACCATTTATTATAACGGGGACCCTGATAACCTATCTTAAAACCCTCCTTGAAACCCCAATAGAGTTTTGAAGCTGATTCCGTATCAGGATACCCTTCCAACCACGGTGTCATGACCAATAACTTAATTGGGATATGAGACCTTTGAGATAAACTGCGGAAAAGCTCCCCTACCTCTTGGTGATTTTCCCTGATCCCCAAACCTTTGGGTGGCAAAACACTGGATGATGGCATGTTTCCCACCACACTGTGAACATTTGTGCTTAAACCTGCAAAATTGCCTGATGCAGGAACCTCGATTAAAGTTCCAACAGGATCCCGTAACTGGTAGTTGTCCTCTTCCCACACCACCCGCCCCAAATTGGGCGGGCGAGGCAGAAAGGGCTGATAAGTAATTGGGAGCCCGCTTGCAGTATGCGTTGTTGCAGGTGTCTGAGACGAGGACATCCACTGAAGCCACAGTTCCTGATCCACATCCCCCCAAGGCTTATCATGGAAAAGACTTACTCTATCCCTAAACTCCTCATCATAGTTGAGCCATGCGAACCCCCCGGACTGTAAATGTGCTTTGCGTATGATATCAATATACTTAAACATTGCAACAGCCCTGTCCTGATGTTTTTCACAATAGACGCTTGCATAAATTAAAAATGCTGCCGTCCAATTTTCGATATTTTTTGGACCCTAGGACGCCTTGAAAGATCCCACTCTTCTTCCTTGGACCTCTCCTTTGCTTGAATATCCCTATGAAGGAGCTTGAATACGTCTACAAATTCGTGGTCCCAAATCCTCTTCTTAGTTTTCTCAGCCCATTGCGTACCCACGGGCATGGACAAACCAATGTAAGGTAATTTTTTATGCATAGGGTGAACGGCACCTTAAACTTGCCCAGATGAGGATTCAGACCCATCCAAAACCTGTTTATCAGTTCTAACCTCTTTATCAATGCTTGGCGCCTTATTTGATCCCACAGCACCTTAACCCACTCCCACATGTTCTGCAGATTTACCAACTGGTCCCCCCGCCCAGCAACCCAAACCTTCCTTCACTGAGTCATCACCCACCCCCACTGAATGTACACTGGGTTTGTCTGTCAAAGGTTGCGGCCACGAAGACCACCACTGAGGCCTACCTGATGTCAATTGAGTAGCCCGCTTCTGGAACTCCTGAGGATCCTCCCGCCGTTGTTGCTCACGAAGCCGTTCCTGCTCCGCTGTCTTGCCCGCTCGTGACCTCTGAAAAATACTAGCAACAACAGTTCACCCCGACCCCTTTGTAACCGCTACTTGTTCTTGACCCATAGCTCTTGTATCAAAAATCCCTTCATAAAATAGAAAACCTTCATGTATATTTTCGTCCACCAAACTTTGACCAGCATATTCATCAGGTATGACCAAATCATTATTACTCCCACTCGGCATGTCCCCGTCTCCCACCCCGCCATCATAATAATCCCAATTGGTCACAGCAAAATCCACCTTTGATCCGCTCTGTGACACAACACCCTTACCAACATCCGCACCATGCTTCGCCTTCTTGTACTTGGACACGCCCGCCGCCATCTGCGGGACCTTGTAAGATGAAGATTTCCAGCTGCTCGTGCCAGACGCTGCTACAAACTTACCACCATCCCGAAACTGCGTGGCACTGCCCGTTGCGGAAGATGAAGGAGTGGCATGATCCACCCAGACCAATTGCCCTCGACTTGGCCCTAATGCAGAGTCAAAAAAAAACTGTGAGAAACAAGGAGGAGAACGAGATTCCGGAAAAATAGATTCAAATCCTGAAGAATAACCAGGAGGTTCAGAACGTGACGTAGGGTATATATTGTGAGACAGTGAGTCAGCACCATCCAATTCCTGAACCTCCTCAAACGCTGAGTCTGTTAAATCAGCAGCTAAAGTGTTGATATTGTCTTGTAAATATGAGTTGACATACTCCCCAGGCGGGCCCTTAGCACCGGGGCCAAAAGCACCTCAGGAACGGCTCCCTCCCCTGCAGTACCCTGCACCGGAGCAAAATTATCGTTCAGACTATTATGCTTTCCCGCTGCCAAAATTTGCACCCCCTCACAGTCATCACCAATGTCACTAGAATAATCCACCAACACAGCAGAGCGTCCCTCAAAAGACACAGGAGGCACAATATTAATGGAAGACATTCCTTGAAAATTAGCAATGTTCGTGAGCACCTTGCCACCGACGTGCGCTCTCTTAAAAGCTGATGTAGGTGCCAGCAAAACCAAATTTTCCTTTACCCCAAAGTCATAAGAACCCCCCTCCCCCTGCTTGACAGGGAACTTGTTATAGTAAGGCTTCTGGAGGTAGTACCACACCTGCCCTGTACTCTCCTCCTAGCACGCCCCATGCGGAGAGAAGATACCGCCCTCAACTGACCTGAAGACTTGTCAGGAAGCAAGTGATATCTGGTAGCCTGTGACCTGCTGGCTCCGCTGCGACGCGCCACACGACCTCTATGTTGCAGCGTCGATGTTTCCACCTCAGCACGGCCCACAGCCCCTTGCGACCGGCTCTTCGCAGGTAAACAAGCTGCCACTGCTTCTGAAACTCCTTGAGCTGCCATCCTCTTCGGGCGTCTCCCCACCGCCGCTAAAACTGTTGAAACACCAGGCTGCAATAGGTCCTCACGACCTGCGTCATAAATAATGCGCAATGCCTCCTTCACAGCCTCTGACTCTGCCATCCTGAAGCAAAGCCTGAAGAAAAAACACACCAAAACTAGCAGAAAAGGAGGAAAATTGGCAAGGCTTGTGTCACAAAAACGACAGACTCCCAATCTCCTCACAGGAAAAACACAGTTTTCCCTAACTGCTGCCTGCTCTGCTCGCGCTGCTAAGCCCCACCCCCTGCCTGCCTAGAGCCCTCATGCGCTGTGTGGACTGTTCCACCGCGTGAAGCTCCCCAAGGGGACAGCTGCTCATGCAGCGATCCCCTTGGGGCCCCATTCATAAAGATACCTTGCATATCTTTCCTAAAACACCAGATAAAGGGAAAAGAACAAAATAGGCATTAAAAAATAATGCTAGGACATCTGGATCACAAAGTTTGATAATAAAATATTGGCATTTAGGGAGACAAAAAGAGCAGTGCCTGGCAAAAAATAAAAATACCAAGGTGCCAATTACGATCCTGTAAAAACCGGGTACGAACCGTCGGACGGAGCATATTCTCCGTCCGACGCGTACCCGGTCGTAAAAAAATACAAACATGGAATTACGATTCGCACAGGAACACCATTTCCGTACGATTCGTAAAAAACCCCGACCGAACAAAATAAACCTACAAATGCGATCCGGGAAAGCGCCGACCTGACGTCGGGAAGATCGCAGCCTGCCATTCACGAACCAGGAATTACGATTCGCACCGACGTCATCCCGCACGGTGAATATTTTCCGGCAGCCAAAAACTGCCGGGAAATCAGGACGACGCGAACAAGGACCACCAGTACGCGACGAACAGACAGGACGACGCGAACAAGGAGGACCAGTACGCGACGGACACACAGGACGACGCGAACAAGGAGGACCAGTACGCGACGGACACACAGGACGACGCGAACAAGAAGGACCAGTACGCGACGGACACACAGGACGACGCGAACAAGGAGGACCCGTACGCGACGGACAGACATGGACCCGAACCTACGTGTCATCCCGGCCCTCATAGCAGTCGACCTCCTCTACAGGTTCCGACGCTGACGCCGCAGAAGGTCAGAACAACTAAGGGAGGGGGGAAAGTGGGGTGGGGTGGGGGTGGCAGGACCAGGGCAGGCCACAAACCCCCCACCAAAGTCACACAGCACACATGCCCTGGACATACCTGACTCCCAGGCCCTGGTCACTACGAGGGGGTGGGGGCGTGTCCAGCTAAGCCAGCGACCGCCACAACGGAAGTCCGTCACTACGCGAACCGGCAACACAACCAGACATGTACGTCCCGTACCCACGCCTGAAGAGCGTGGGTACGAGTCATACCACGCCCACACCCACGCCACCCCAACAATGGCGGGACGGCTCGTACCCACGTGGCAAAGGCCTGGGTACGGGCCGCACAAGCATCACATAGCATGGGGACGGATATGTACGGACCCTACCCCCACCCGCGTACGTATGGAGCGTACCCCCACCAAAACAGTGTAAGTACGACCCGTACCCACACCCGCGTACGTATGGAGCGTACCCACACCCCAACAGTGTAAGTACGACCCGTACCCACACCCGCGTACGTATGGAGCGTACCCCCACCACAACAGTGTAAGTACGACCCGTACCCACACCCGCGTACGTATGGAGCGTACCCCCACCCCAACAGTGTAAGTACGACCCGTACCCACACCCGCGTACGTATGGAGCGTACCCCCACCCCAACAGTGTAAGTACCACCCGTACCCACACCCGCGTACGTATGGAGCGTACCCCCACCCCAACAGTGTAAGTACGACCCGTACCCACACCCGCGTACGTATGGGGCGTACCCCCACCCCAACAGTGTAAGTACGACCCGTACCCATACCCGCGTACGTATGGGGCGTACCCCCACCCCAACAGTGTAAGTACGACCCGTACCCTCAGCCGCGTACGTATGGAGCGTACCCCCACCCCAACAGTGTAAGTACGACCCGTACCCACACCTGCGTACGTATGGAGCGTACCCCCACCCCAACAGTGTAAGTACGACACGTACCCTCACCTCGAATGCATGGAGCATACCCCCACCCCAACAGTGTAAGTACGACCCCTACCCTCAGCCGCGTACGTATGGAGCGTACCCCCACCCCAACAGTGTAAGTACGACCCGTACCCTCACCTCGAATGCATGGATCGTACCCCCACCCCAACAGTGTAAGTACGACACGTACCCCCACCTCGAATGCATGGAGCGTACCCACATCCGTGCATGTCATGAGCGTACATATTGTGAAATTGGAGAGGTGGGTGCAGAGTCCTCCCAGCAGTGCCCTGAGACAGGAGGGGTGGGGGCCTATCACTCCCAGCAGTGCCCTGAGACAGGAGGGGTGGGTGCAGAGTCCTCCCAGCAGTGCCCTGAGACAGGAGGGGTGTGTGCAGAGTCCTCCCAGCAGTGCCCTGAGACAGGAGGGGTGTGTGCAGAGACCTCCCAGCAGTGCCCTGAGACAGGAGGGGTGTGTGCAGAGTCCTCCCAGCAGTGCCCAGACACAGGAGGGGTGTGTGCAGAGTCCTCCCAGCAGTGACCAGACACAGGAGGGGTGTGTGCAGAGTCCTCCCAGCAGTGCCCAGACACAGGTGGGGTGGGTGCCTAAGACTCCCAGCAGTGCCCAGACGCAGGAGGGGTGGGTGCAGAGTCCTCCCAGCAGAGCCCAGAGACAGGAGGGGTGGGTGCAGAGTCCTCCCAGCAGAGCCCAGAGACAGGAGGGGTGGGTGCAGAGTCCTCCCAGCAGTGCCCTGAGACAGGAGGGGTGTGTGCAGAGACCTCCCAGCAGTGCCCTGAGACAGGAGGGGTGTGTGCAGAGTCCTCCCAGCAGTGCCCAGACACAGGAGGGGTGTGTGCAGAGTCCTCCCAGCAGTGCCCAGACACAGGTGGGGTGGGTGCCTAACACTCCCAGCAGTGCCCAGACGCAGGAGGGGTGGGTGCAGAGTCCTCCCAGCAGTGCCCTGAGACAGGAGGGGTGGGTGCAGAGTCCTCCCAGCAGAGCCCAGAGACAGGAGGGGTGGGTGCAGAGTCCTCCCAGCAGTGCCCTGAGACAGGAGGGGTGGGGGCCTATCACTCCCAGCAGTGCCCTGAGACAGGAGGGGTGTGTGCAGAGTCCTCCCAGCAGTGCCCAGACACAGGAGGGGTGTGTGCAGAGTCCTCCCAGCAGTGACCAGACACAGGAGGGGTGTGTGCAGAGTCCTCCCAGCAGTGCCCAGACACAGGTGGGGTGGGTGCCTAACACTCCCAGCAGTGCCCAGACGCAGGAGGGGTGGGTGCAGAGTCCTCCCAGCAGAGCCCAGAGACAGGAGGGGTGGGTGCAGAGTCCTCCCAGCAGAGCCCAGAGACAAGAGGGGTGGGTGCAGAGTCTTCCCAGCAGTGCCCTGAGACAGGAGGGGTGTGTGCAGAGACCTCCCAGCAGTGCCCTGAGACAGGAGGGGTGTGTGCAGAGTCCTCCCAGCAGTGCCCAGACACAGGAGGGGTGTGTGCAGAGTCCTCCCAGCAGTGCCCAGACACAGGTGGGGTGGGTGCCTAACACTCCCAGCAGTGCCCAGACGCAGGAGGGGTGGGTGCAGAGTCCTCCCAGCAGTGCCCTGAGACAGGAGGGGTGGGTGCAGAGTCCTCCCAGCAGAGCCCAGAGACAGGAGGGGTGGGTGCAGAGTCCTCCCAGCAGTGCCCTGAGACAGGAGGGGTGGGGGCCTATCACTCCCAGCAGTGCCCTGAGACAGGAGGGGTGGGTGCAATGTCCTCCCAGCAGAGCCCAGAGACAGGAGGGGTGGGTGCAGAGTCCTCCCAGCAGTGCCCTGAGACAGGAGGGGTGTGTGCAGAGACCTCCCAGCAGTGCCCTGAGACAGGAGGGGTGGGGGCCTATCACTCCCAGCAGTGCCCAGACACAGGAGAGGTGGGTGCCCATCACTCCTAGCAGTGCCCATGGAACGCAAAGGGTGGAGTAGTCACATATACCATGCCCACAAATGTCAGTCAGGTGCACAAAGACCCTGCAGTACATGTACCACATGTGTGCGAGGCTGGAAGTATACGCATGCATAGGGCCAAAAACAAAACATTTACACATGAAGTCATGTCAATAGTCCACATACACAAGTACAATGACTACCAAGGATGCCACGAATGATGCAGGTGGAGACATCGCTCAGCATGCATGTGCAAAGTTGAAGGAGTCCGTCACACACCCAGCTAATGTACACACAGCTCTGCACTAAATATTGGGAACACCCTGCAGGGAAGAAGTCAGGGTACACAGAGGAAGGAAAACACCTTGGGACAATTGCAACATGCAGCAACTGCTTACATGAATGGAGAAAGGTAGCTAACACCGTGTGAGGCACACTGATCCCAGGGTCCCCCCTATGAGCAGCACACTACTACATTTCCCACACACCCAACACATGACCAACACCCACAACCATGTAGCAGCCCCACCAACAGCAATGCCAGCAATGCAGGAGTGTTCCAAGGGCAAAAAATAAATAGCTTTATTCAGCATGAGCAAAAAACTAGTATGACGTAAGTCCAATATTAACAAAGGCCATAGGGCAGTCCAGGAGTCCCAGCTGGATGGGGGACACAGTGGGATGCGTGTCCCCTAGCTTGCCTGCACAGTTACAAGTCGTCGTCTTCCACAGGGGTGAGGGCATCATGTGGGGGGGAAGGAACAGGCACCGCAGGGACAGGAGGGCAAAGGGTAGGCGAATTGGGTGCAGGGATGGAGGACTTCACCACAGGGGGTGGGGCAGGGCCAAAGGTGGATTCTAGGATCTCGCTGCACACCTTGGCAAGGTCCTCCAGGGACTCCCCTGCACCCGAAGGAACCACAGGCCCCAAGGAGGGGGGGTCAGAGGGATGGGTCGCAGCGCCACTGGGGGTGGTTGTGGACAGGGGGGGGGACTCAAGCACCCTGACCGGGGACTTCCTTGACCGCTTGCGGGGTGGTGTCAATGTGGGGCTCAGGGACAGAGCGGCCATGAACGAGTCTTTGGGGGAGATGTGGCCAGGAGAGCTGAGGGGAGGGGAGTGGAGGGAGTGGATTGGGTGGAATGCGGACTCCCACTCTGGCTGCGTGTCACACGTTTGCCCCCCGACCCAGTGGGTGTGCCTACTGCACCCTGTGTGTGCGTGTCAGGAGGTGTGCGGCGGACCTTCCCTGCTGGTGTGGTGCATGTGTCTGTTGTGGTGGGTGCATGCTTACGTCTGGGTGTATGTGGGACAGGCATGGGAGTGGGAATTGTGGAAGGAGCAGGGGTAGGGGGTGGGACGTAGCGCTGCAGGAGACCCACTGCTGCAGTCAGTGTCGAGTCTATGGACCTCAGCAAGTTGCGTTGGTCAGCCTGCGATGAATGAATGCCCTCCAAGTATGCCTCCATGTTGTTGAGGACCTGGCTGTGGCCATGGAGGACATTAAGGATCGCAGTCTGACCAATCTGCAACTGCCGCTGGATGTCCACAGACTCAGCATTGGTGGCAGCAGTGGAGACAGGGGCAGGGGGTGCAGTGCCTGGCAGGAAGGAGACATGTGGTGACCGGGCACGCTGGGAAAGGACACGAGCACGTGGGAGGCGGCTGATGCCAATGGAGGGGGCGGTGCCAGATGTAGGGCTGCTGTCAGATGGTGGTGCAGCCACCGCCCACTCGGAGTGATCCTCCTCGGACCCGTCGGCTTCATACTCTGTTGTGCCAGTCGACAGGTCCCCGGGTTCACTCTCCACCGCCTCAGTCCCACTCGAAGTGCCAGCCCCGATGTCACCGCTGGCACTGGTGCTCCGTCCCTCCGCGCCGTCTGTGTCCATGTCTCCCTCCGTGTCCCCCGACGATGCTGTGGGCAGGGTGAAGAGACAGAAAGTAATCATACACCTGTATACATATGTCACATGAGTCAAATCTACGTAGGTTACATTGCATAGCCTGAAACAAAGGAAGAGTTACATCTACAAAACAAGGTACATATGTAGGGCATGCAAGACACAGTTTTTCGACCCACCATGCCATGGAAAAACTATGGAGAGCATGACACACTAGCAAATGATATGGCATTTTTAGTGAGGAGCAAGGCCCTGGGGACAATCCAGCACTGCATCTGCACCACACAGCGTGGCAGCAAATAGGGATGAGCAGAGACCATAGGCAGGAACCACAGGCACATGCAGCATAGGTAATACTGATAACATGCCCACCCTGACTGGCACACTGCACCTTGAGTGTATGTCCAGGCAAACATCACACACTGGCCAGTCCTAGCAAGGAGATATCAGGTCTTGACATGTCGGACATGCCCGTACCACCCACCCCCTACATGAGACAAATCTATGGAGACACAGGAAGCACGTACATCTCTTAGTCTGGGTGAAATACACATGGGATGCAAAACTTCTATATTGCACACAAACTACCCAAGGTGCGGCTGTGCAAATTATCATGTACAAATGGGCAGCATCTGATGATTGCAACAAGACACAAAGGCAATGGCCACCGTGAGTATGTAATAGGAAAATCAGGTCAGGCTGTACAGTGGACACTTGTAATACATCGCACGTCAATATACATGTTGCCAGGGGACAATGGCACAGAGCACAACCTATGCTGTAGACACAGAGATTGTCAGCATATTCGGATTACACACATGATACCTAGGAAAATATGCCCCTGGGGACAGTAGTGGCCACACAACTCCATGCTCCTGAATGGGAATGACTGCAACACACGCTAACATCCCTGCACTATGCGTACCGCACACTCATGCACATCATGTCACAGGCCACCACATAGGGCATGCGTGCTGTAAGGCCTCACACTTGAGAGACTAACTCCCATGTCTGGACTCAGCATTAGTGCCAACTGACATGGAACCCACAAGTCCAGAACTGGACAGGGCACAGGCAAGGTCCCAAATCCTGTTACACACCACCCCCACACATGATGCTGCAGGCATTGTACACTTATAGAAGGTGTCAGGCTACATGACCTTGTGATGGAGCGACTACACACAGACCAGGGAACACATTGCAAGGAGGGGAAGGGAGGCAGGAGAGCACTGCAATACTGTGGGGAATAGGATCTGCACAGCACCAAACCCTGGAAGTGTATCCATGGAACATTGCACTTACAAATGCTGGTGAAACACAACAAACACACACATGTACCTACCCCCTTCCGGCTGCTGCATCTCCTGTAGACGCCTGTCCAAGTCAGGAAAGACCACCGCCAGCACACGTTTCTGGATGTGGGAGACGGCGGCATCCGCGGTTCTTGTGGCTCTCAGGTGAATCCCCCAGCAGGACCCGTGCGATCCTCCGCGTCCAGAACCGGATATCCTGCCAGCGTTTCCTCACCTGGGACATGCGCCGCCTCCGACCTTCCGCACTCCTCACGGCGCTGACGGCATCCAGCCATATCTGCTCCTTGGCAGAGGCGTCTACCTGTGAGGATGGACAAGTGACACTACATCAATACACCTGGCACATGTCACAGGGACACAGATTAGAACACATTCGCTGTTTACAACAAGGCCTAGTATGCATCCAACGCATTGCACCTTTGTCATAGGGACATGATCCTCTGGGGAAGGGCAAAAGCAGTACGTGCCATTGAAAGGACACAGGTGGAATGAGGGCAACGACACAATCAAAGATCCAGGCTCACACTGTGCATCACACCCACCCCTCCTGTCTCAGGGCACTGCTGGGAGTGATAGGCCCCCACCCCTCCTGTCTCAGGGCACTGCTGGGAGTGATAGGCCCCCACCCCTCCTGTCTCAGGGCACTGCTGGGAGGACTCTGCACCCACCCCTCCTGTCTCAGGGCACTGCTGGGAGTGATATGCCCCCACCCCTCCTGTCTCAGGGCACTGCTGGGAGGACTCTGCACACACCCCTCCTGTCTCAGGGCACTGCTGGGAGTGATGGGCACCCACCCCTCCTGTCTCAGGGCACTGCTGGGAGGACTCTGCACACACCCCTCCTGTCTCAGGGCACTGCTGGGAGGACTCTGCACCCACCCCTCCTGTCTCAGGGCACTGCTGGAAGTGATAGGCCCCCACCCCTCCTGTCTCAGGGCACTGCTGGGAGGACTCTGCACCCACCCCTCCTGTCTCAGGGCACTGCTGGGAGGACTCTGCACCCACCCCTCCTGTCTCAGGGCACTGCTGGGAGTGATATGCCCCCACCCCTCCTGTCTCAGGGCACTGCTGGGAGTGATAGGCCCCCACCCCTCCTGTCTCAGGGCACTGCTGGGAGGACTCTGCACCCACCCCTCCTGTCTCAGGGCACTGCTGGGAGTGATATGCCCCCACCCCTCCTGTCTCAGGGCACTGCTGGGAGTGATAGGCCCCCACCCCTCCTGTCTCAGGGCACTGCTGGGAGGACTCTGCACCCACCCCTCCTGTCTCAGGGCACTGCTGGGAGTGATATGCCCCCACCCCTCCTGTCTCAGGGCACTGCTGGGAGGACTCTGCACACACCCCTCCTGTCTCAGGGCACTGCTGGGAGTGATATGCCCCACCCCTCCTGTCTCAGGGCACTGCTGGGAGGACTCTACACACACCCCTCCTGTCTCAGGGCACTGCTGGGAGTGATGGGCACCCACCCCTCCTGTCTCAGGGCACTGCTGGGAGGACTCTGCACCCACCCCTCCTGTCTCAGGGCACTGCTGGGAGGACTCTGCACACACCCCTCCTGTCTCAGGGCACTGCTGGGAGTGATGGGCACCCACCCCTCCTGTCTCAGGGCACTGCTGGGAGGACTCTGCACCCACCCCTCCTGTCTCAGGGCACTGCTGGGAGGACTCTGCACCCACCCCTCCTGTCTCAGGGCACTGCTGGGAGGACTCTGCACACACCCCTCCTGTCTCAGGGCACTGCTGGGAGTGATATGCCCCCACCCCTCCTGTCTCAGGGCACTGCTGCGAGTGATAGGCCCCCACCCCTCCTGTCTCAGGGCACTGCTGGGAGGACTCTGCACCCACCCCTCCTGTCTCAGGGCACTGCTGGGAGTGATATGCCCCCACCCCTCCTGTCTCAGGGCACTGCTGGGAGGACTCTGCACACACCCCTCCTGTCTCAGGGCACTGCTGGGAGTGATGGGCACCCACCCCTCCTGTCTCAGGGCACTGCTGGGAGGACTCTGCACCCACGCCTCCTGTCTCAGGGCACTGCTGGGAGGACTCTGCACACACCCCTCCTGTCTCAGGGCACTGCTGGGAGTGATGGGCACCCACCCCTCCTGTCTCAGGGCACTGCTAGGAGGACTCTGCACCCACCCCTCCTGTCTCAGGGCACTGCTGGGAGGACTCTGCACCCACCCCTCCTGTCTCAGGTCACTGCTGGGAGGACTCTGCACCCACCCCTCCTGTCTCAGGGCACTGCTGGGAAGACTCTGCACACACCCCTCCTGTCTCAGGGCACTGCTGGGAGACATCAGGCATCCCCCCCCCCTGGGACCCCACCTACAGTACATGGCATGTGTGTCACACCTGGACACAATGGCAGAAATCACAGTCACAAAAAAGGGACACAGTCTGTGGCAGTGGACACTGCACTCACCTGATAACCTGGTCGCCCATACAGCATGGGGTACCGTGGGAGGATCACATCCACCAAAGCCATGTTCTCCTCCAGGGTGAATGGCTGTGACCTCTCCACAGCCCTTGACATGGTTCCAGGGAATCAGTAGCAGCAGCTGGGTCTTGGAATACAGAGATGTGCAGGCAAGTGCTCCCTCATGGGACCTGGCTGCCTTATATCTGCCTTGCTGGCCCATCTCATGCACAGGAGTACAGAGTGATTGGTCACTCACATTTGCATCCTATGTTTCCTCCAATCCCTTCAAACCTAGCAGTCTGTGGGTTCTCTATCGGTTTCATTCTCCTGCATGATGTCAGCCCCACAAACACATTGCAACAAAGTAGAAGAATTCCAACTGACTTCTGCTGTGCACCTTCCAGAACAATTTCGAAATTTGAACTTGGTCTCCATGACAACCAGCATGCATGTAGGCCTTAATACATGTCCCTCATGTATCCCCTATGTAATTTGGAGCGTCACACACAGGTACGGTGCGTTTCGGGGCCCTAGGGCACCCCAAATGCATTGCAACGGCCCGTACACGCGTGCCTACGTTCACTATCACTATGGGTGTCCTCGCGTATGCGTACTCGTAGTGATAGTGAGCGTACATGCGTGTGTACGGCCCGTACCACTACGAGTACGCATACGCGAGGACACCCATAGTGATAGTGAGCGTACATGCGTGTGTACGGCCCGTACCACTACGAGTATGCATACGTGAGGACACCCATAGTGATAGTGAGCGTACATGCGTGTGTACGGCCCGTACCACTACGAGTACACATACGCGAGGACACCCATAGTGATAGTGAGCGTACATGCGTGCGTACGGCCCTACCACTATGGGTGTTCTTGCGTATGCGTACTCGTAGTGGTACGGACCGTACAAATGCCTGTACGCTCGCCATCACGATGGGTACACATACGGCAGCACTCCCATAGTGATTTGGGAACGTACACAGGCCCTCTTAGCAGCAGTACGGCGGTTTTCACACATCACAGTGGTGATAGGCGGCACACAGGTAGGAATAGGGCGGACATACTTGTCCATGAATGGACATACTTGTCCATGGATGGACATACTTGTCCAGGAATGGACATCAAGGCATCGTCTGTGCATTACTACATGTGTGGGGCACAGGTGTGACAGGCTGTGATGTGGAACATTACTCCTGAGTGGATAAGGCACCAGATGTATGATGAGATGTGTACAGGTGTACTGTGTGACGGTGCAATGTGTGCCAGGCATGCCCTTGACTCCTTTGACATGTGTGCATGTCGTACTGCACACTTGGGGTGAGCGTCACTGGCATGGCACGGACACCAACACACGGAAGTGTCCCCTGATGCCCGGTACAGGGGTTACCACACCTGCCTTGACACTACCCACGGTGCACAATGTGACTATGTCATGTATGTGTGGGGGCTTCCCATCAGGTTGATGTTGGAGCACCCTCAAAAGCTGCAGCTGTTGCAGCAACCAACATGTGTCTGTGTGTAGATGGACATTGCACACTGTTCCGCACACCATGCCACATGTGGTATCGGATGTGAGGTGCACATGTATGCATGGGACACGGAGTAGCGTGACAAGGACATGTCTGCATCCTCACAATGATTGTGTGGTGAGTCATGACATGTGCACCTTCATGGCAAGGTGTGTGGGCTGTCCTAGTGTAATGTCATGTGACCTGTGGCTCTAGTGTTCCGCTACCAGTCTCTGCAATCGGCATCCTACTTCTGCTGATGTGTGGGCGTATGTCACTCCTGTGTTGCGTCTGGCTGTTCACTTGCAATGGGACACAGCTATTCACATGGCATGGCATGGGGCGGTTCTCAATCTCCGTGTGTAGCTGGGTCTTGGTAGGAGTGTCACCTGGCAGCCATACCTGTCCTGGGTATGTAGCACATACCTGACTCCCTATGTAGCATATGTGTATTGACTGATTAACATGTGCTCAGTACAAATGATTTGTTGTTGTGGTGCACTCACTCTTCCTTGTCACTTCCAAATTACTGCAGAGCGCCGCCTCTTCCCCGAGCAATGCCGGACTTGGCTTCCATGCGGGAGAATGATCGGATCCGGTGCTACCGCTTCCCACGACGGTTGATTCTGGAGTTGACGGCGAGACTGGCACCACACCTGCAACCGCAGCACAGGTATCCTACGGCACTGACACCCCAGCTGAAGGTAATGGCTGCCCTACATTTTCTTGCCACGGGTACCTTTCAATATACCATAGCTCATGTTGGTGGCATGTCCCAGAGCATGTTCTGCCGTGTGCTGCATGATTTCTTAGAGGCCATGTTGATTCACCTGGATGACTTCATCAAGGTCCCAACCCCTGAACAGTTGACTGCGGTCAAGCGTGGATTCTATGCCCTGGGAGGGATGCCCCATGTCATTGGGTCCATAGATGGGACACATGTAGCTTTGGTACCACCACACGCACGGGAGGTAGCGTACCGCAATCGGAAGCACTACCACTCCATCAATGCCCTTGTGGTGTGTCAGTCCAACATGGTGATTTCACATGTCTGTGCTCGTTTTCCAGGATCAGCACACGATGCCTACATCATGAGGTGTAGCAGGATGCCTGAAATGATGATGCAGCTGCGCAACGAAAGAGCATGTGTTGTTGGCGGGTACAGTCTGTCTGTCCTGTATTTTGCATAGCCTACCAGCACGACCGCTTCACCAGTTCTAACGATGTCCATGTGCTTCCCATGTAGGGGACGTTGGCTATCCCAACATGCCTTGGCTGCTCACACCTCTCCGCAACCCCATCACGCCGGCCCAGCTCCGCTACAACACCGCCCATGGCCGGACAAGGCGAGTAATAGAGAGGACGTTTGGCCTGCTGAAGAGCCGCTTTCGGTGCCTCCACAAGACCGGCGGCGCCCTCCCATATGCCCCTGCGAAGGTCTGCAAAATCTTCATGGTCTGCTGAATGCTGCACAACATGGCAATTGAGAAAGCTGTGTCACTCATCATGGATCAACATGACGAGGACCATCCACCCGTGGAGGACGAAGGCCTTGGCAATGGGGCTAGTGATGTGGAGGATGTGGAGCCGCAGGAGGACATCCGGACTCGGCTCATACGCGACTTCTTTGCTTAGTGGTGAGTACCAGTGTCTGAGTGTGCACGCATTTGTCCCCGTGTGGCATGTGTTGTGATGTGTGTGTCCACCTGCATGTTTGGCACGTGAGTCAGAGGTGTGTGTGGGTGTGTCACTGGAGTGATGGTGGCAGTGATGGTTGTTTTTCCCCAGTCATAATTGTGACCTAGCATGTTGTGATCCATACATGTGTCGAGTAAATGCACATGCAAGTGGCTGTGCTTTTTGTGGCTGACTTCTTGTGTGTCTCTCTTCCCCAGGTACTTGCGCATGCCGTCTGCTGGTTGCATTGTTGTGGCACTGCTATTCCTCAAGGACACGTCATCGTGGGCTGACTCAGCGTTACAGGCACGGACACGTTTGGAAGTCTCCATAGGGTAAGGGATGCATCAGGGGTGTATTGGGTGTGGCAGTTGGTCACGATGTATGCACACTGCCCCTGTCGATGTTTGGTTCCTCTGCAGCCATGTAGCATCACCATGGGACACGACATGCAGCTGTGTACACCTGAATAGATGGTCTGACTGGTTGACAGTCATCAGTGATGGGATAGTGGATTGTGATGATGGCATCAATGTGTGTGACACTGCCCTCGGACACATACGGTTAGCATTGACTTGACATGGTGTGGGACTTCCACATCAGCGGATCTATGGTGTATGGCAGGCTCTCCGTGAGCAGCTGTGGGTGTTTAGCTGTTAGCCGACGCTTGTGTGCCAGTTCCATGGCTATCACGCATTTGTGCTGCAGAAGGGGGGTGCCAGTGTAGGACCCACATGTTACTCCACAAGATGTGTTCATGTGTACTTCAAGTTGCCTCTGCAATCCCGAAAACATGACTAATAAAGGTGTCCCTATGCCTCCAAGGTGCCTCTTCTCAGTCAATGCTGGTGTGTTGCCACGGTGCATCCAGCATGTCTGGCATGGTATTCCCTGATTGTGGCTATGTGTCAATGTGTCGAGTAGCAAGATGCAAGCTGTGTGTGTGGGCTGAGACTGTGTAGTGGGCATGATGTCCATGACTGTGTGGGTATTGTAACATGTGCCATCCCCATGCATCCAACGTTGGCCAGGCCCCAATTCTCTGCATCCACCGGACTCAAGCTTGCAGGACATTGTTCTGCCACCTGTCTACACATACCTGGGTGCCCCCCAGGACACTCCACATGATCCCTGACCTCTGCGCATGACTGTTGCTGTACCCAATGTGTCTGTCAGCACGGTTGTGCGGCCACCCCCTCAGCTGGTTGGGCCCATCACGGGTGTGTATGGTGCTCCATGTCTGTCTTGCCTAATACACTGTGACCCGTGTGTCCTGTGCCAGACTCAGGCCCCAGGGTGTGGATGGTTGAAGTCAAAAGATAACTCAGGCATGTTTAGACTTTACAAGACACATGTAAGGTAATAATGCAACCAGCAGGCATCTTCTCTTCATGGTGTGATTTTTTATTTTTGTGGGGGGGTGGGTGGGGGGGGGTATAACGTGAGGGGCTTTCCGGGAGTTTGGAATCCAAAGTTCAGTAGGGGAGTTGGTGTCCTTGCCATTGGAAATCCTCATAGTCCATGCCACAGTCTTTGTCAACATTGGTCAGACAGTGACCAGCAGGGCCATGTGGCAGAGAATGTCTCGTGATGCTGTGATGCTGTTGCTCCAGTGGGCCAGGTGCCAGGCCAGGTGTCCTGGGAGATGGTGATGTTGCGCCGACCCTCACGGTCTTTTCCGTGGACGACCCGCCCTTCTGCGGGGACCCTCAGAAGCAGGCCGTGACGACGTCTGGGATGCTCCATCGGATGTTTCCTCCTCCTCCTCCTGATCCCTCCCTGTGGGTGGTGATGTTCTCCGCCTTCTGGCACAGGGAGGGTCGGCCATGTTGTCGGCCATCCGACGGAGTGTATCGTGAATCCCCTGGAACACCGTCACTTGCTCAGCCTGTCTGTCCTCCATCCTCCGTTGGTGTTGCAGTAGACAGGCATGTTGCTGGGCCTGCTGGGTCTTGATCCCCTCGAGGATGGACACAACCTGGGCCATGCCCGTGGTGTCCTGCCGGTATGTGTCCATGATGTTACGGACATGGGCAAATACCGGTTCCCCAGCCAACTGGTCAGGCTCGCGCCTCCGCCGTCCTCCACTCCCACCACCCCTGCCCACTTGCACCTGGCCTGCCCTTGTGGGTACATCGGGTCTCCGGGACCCCTGAGGGGTGGAATTGGCGTTGTCGGCTGCCTCCTCCTGGGTGCCCGGGACACCGTGTCCCTCCTGGCCAGCCTGGCTGCATTGTGGTGGTGGGGCAGGGATCCTGGGTGTCTCCTGGGATGTGGCAGGAGTGGGGGTGGTGGTTGGCACAGTTGTACCTGACGCAGGTGCTGCAGGTGGTTGGACACCAGAGGGGCCAGGTTGGTTGGGCTTGTCCACAGAGTGGTGAGAGTGGTCGCTGCCGGTGGGATCGGGCTCCTGCAGATCCGGGTACTGTGAGTCTTCCCCCCCAGTGTTGGGGGGTGAACCACGACGTTGACCTGTGTGTGAGAGAGACAATGTTAATTTTGGTCCATGCAACATCCATGTTTCATCAGTTTCAAAGTTGGCACTTTTCCTCTTGGAATTAGGATCTGTCTTGCATTCCACTCACAGTGCACTTGTGCATGGGTGTGTCCCTTGGGCACCACTTTGGCCCCTTTAGCTATGTGTGGCACAGTCTCACTTGCTGCATCAAGTGTGACTGCAGTCAGCAGTGGAGTGGGCAGGTGTGGCGGCCATGCATTGGCGCCTTCCGTGTAGCACTGTACATGTGCACATGGAGTGGATCCACACACTTATATGATGCAGGTAGCTATCGTTGTGCTCGTGAACAGGTTGTGACATGGCCCTGTGTTTTGCCATGGAGAAGAGGGGGGGTTCTGGCACTGGCCACCCTTGGCTACATGCAGGCAGTCTACCTGCTGACGAGCAGACATTCCCACACGCCACACGGTTGATTTGCTCTCCCTGTGTCTCGCTCCCTCTCTGTCCCCCTCTCCCTCCCTCCGTGTGTCAGCCTCCTCCCTCTGTCCGTGTCCCTGTGTCTCCCTCCCTCTCTGTCCCCCTCTCCCTCCCTCTCTGTCCCCCTCTCCCTCCCTCTCTGTCCCCCTCTCCCTCCCTCTCTGTCCCCCTCTCCCTCCCTCCGTGTGTCAGCCTCCTCCCTCTGTCCGTGTCCCTGTGTCTCCCACCCTCTCTGTCCCCCTCTCCCTCCCTCTCTGTCCCCCTCTCCCTCCCTCTGTGTGTCAGCCTCCTCCCTCTGTCCCCCTCTCCCTCCCTCTCTGTCCCCCTCTCCCTCCCTCTCTGTCCCCCTCTCCCTCCCTCTCTGTCCCCCTCTCCCTCCCTCCGTGTGTCAGCCTCCTCCCTCTGTCCGTGTCCCTGTGTCTCCCACCCTCTCTGTCCCCCTCTCCCTCCCTCCGTGTGTCAGCCTCCTCCCTCTGTCCCCCTCTCTCTCCCTCTCTGTCCCCCTCTCCCTCCCTCTGTGTCCCCCTCTCCCTCCCTCTGTGTGTCACCCTCTGTCACCTCAGGCCAGCTTCCTGGGCACACACTGTTAGCAGATCATTGAATGGCCCTTGGCTTGTTGAAGTGAGTTTGTTTCTGATCTCCAGGCACCCATTGGGTGTAGTGTCTGTGTGTGCGCTGCTGCTGTGGTGGTGTGTGCTGCCGCTCTTTCACAATGTTGGCTGTTCATTAGCTGCTGACATGTGCAAAACAGTGCCTTCACCCCCATGTGTTGATGCAAGGCGTCCGACATTTGCTGGCGAGTCTTTCCTGTGTGGGGACACAGTGTTTGTCTGGCTGTGACCTAGGCCATATGGGCAGAGGGCATTGTTGTCTGCTTCTGAGTTGCACTATGTGATTTTTGGGGCCCACCCTCCCGCCATCCGGGTTACCGTGTCATGTGTTGGTGTCTTCTGTGGCCTGTGACTTGACATTGTCCAGCTGGGTGCATGGGGCATGGTGGCAGCAGTGGCATGTGCGTGTTCATGGAGTGTGGTTGAGTCATGCGATAGCTTGGGGTGGTTGCGTGCCTGTTAGTGATTTTGGTTGTGGATGACGTTCCCCCCATGTGAGGTGCGTTGTTTGTGTACTCACCCGGGTCTCGGAGTCCTTCTAATCCGTCCACTGCCTCCACCGGCAGTATGGCCATCACCCTCTCCTCCCAGGGCTGGTAGTGTACGGGTCTGCGGGAGGGCCCTCCTCCAGTGGCGTTGGCCTGGTTGTGTTCCTCCTGCATCTTGGCTCGGACCCTCCTCCGCAGATCGTACCACCTGGATTGGCATTCCTGCCTGGTCCTTCTGGTGTCCCCAACAGCATTCACAGCATCGATGATGGTCTGCCACATGGCTGTTTTAGCTGCCATGCTGGTGTTTCTGACCAATGTTTCAAAGAGCTGTGGCTCGACTCTGAGGATTTCATCGACAAGAACCTCCAACTCTCGGTTACTGAACTTTGGATTCTTGGTAGTGGGCATGGTGAGGGGTGTGGGTGTGGATGGTGGGGGGTGTGTGTGGATGGGGGGGGTGTGTGGATGGTTGTGGGTATGGTTGTGCAGGTGTGTGTGTGTGTGAATGTGATGAAGGGGTGTTTGTGAAGGTGGTTGTGTGAAGGTGTGCAAGTGTAAGGTGTGGTGAAGCTTGTAGTATGGTGCTGTAGGTTGTCTGTGGTGTCTGGCAGCAGTGAGTCTGTTGCAAAGGCTCATGGTTTGTGTGTGTGGGCCCTTTTTATTGGTCCATTGGTGGGTGTGGCTGTGTTTGAAGTTTGGGTGGGTGTGTTATAAGGAGTGGTGGTGTTTAGGGCCTCTGTTTGTTTTTGGCAGTTGCAGGTCAGTGTATGTGTTTTTTTAGTGTTTGTTGGCCATGTTTAGTGGCTTTGTGCCATTCAAATAGTGTATTCTTGTGTTGTTTTGTTTTGTCCTGGTTGTGTACGTGCGTTTTGAGCGTGTGTACAGTGTGTACATGGGCCATTTGGTTGTACGGTGCTGTCCTTGTGTGTGGCTTGGTACGACTCGTACATGCGGTAGTGATGTTGGGGCCTGGGGTGCACTCCGTACTTAGGAGGTTGTGTTGGGGGTGCGACTGGAACGTACTGGGGTGTACATAGACGGTGGTACGACACGTTCAGGGGTGGGGGGGTGTACATAGACGGTGGTACGACACGTACAGGGGTGGGGGTACGACTCGAACGTACAGGGGTGTACATTGACGGTGGTACGACACGTACAGGGGTGGGGGTACGACTCGAACGTACTGGGGTGTACATAGACGGTGGTACGACACGTACAGGGGTGGGGGGGTGTACATAGACGGTGGTACGACACGTACAGGGGTGGGGGGGTGTACATAGACGGTGGTACGACACGTACAGGGGTGGGGGACAGGGGTGGGGGGGTGTACATAGACGGTGGTACGACACGTACAGGGGTGGGGGGGTGTACATAGATGGTGGTACGACACGTACAGGGGTGGGGGGTGTACATAGACAGTGGTACGACACGTACAGGGGTGGGGGGGTGTACATTGACGGTGGTACGACACTTACAGGGGTGGGGGGTGTACATAGACGGTGGTACGACACGTACAGGGGTGGGGGGGTGTACATAGACGGTGGTACGACACGTACAGGGGTGGGGGTACGACTCAAATGTACTGGGGTGTACATAGACGGTGGTACGACACGTACAGGGGTGAGGGGGTGTACATAGACGGTGGTACGACACGTACAGGGGTGGGGGTACGACTCGAACGTACTGGGGTGTACATAGACGGTGGTACGACACGTACAGGGGTGGGGGGGTGTACATAGACAGTGGTACGACACGTACAGGGGTGGGGGTACGACTCGAACGTACTGGGGTGTACATAGACGGTGGTACGACATGTACAGGGGTGGGGGTACGACTCGAACGTACTGGGGTGTACATAGACGGTGGTACGACACGTACAGGGGTGGGGGGGTGTACATAGACGGTGGTACGACACGTACAGGGGTGGGGGTACGACTCGAACGTACTGGGGTGTACATAGACAGTGGTACGACACGTACAGGGGTGGGGGTACGACTCGAACGTACTGGGGTGTACATAGACGGTGGTACGACACGTACAGGGGTGGGGGGGTGTACATAGACGGTGGTACGACACGTACAGGGGTGGGGGTACGACTCGAACGTACTGGGGTGTAGGTACACGGGGGTACGACACGTACAGGGGTGTGGGTACACGGTGGTACGACACGTACAGGGGTGGGGGGGTGTACATAGACGGTGGTACGACACATACAGGGGTGGGGGGGTGTACATAGACGGTGGTACGACACGTACAGGGGTGGGGGGGTGTACATAGACGGTGGTACGACACGTACAGGGGTGGGGGGGTGTACATAGACGGTGGTACGACACGTACAGGGGTGGGGGTACGACTCGAACGTACAGGGGTGTACATACACGGGTGGGGGTTCGACACGTACACGGGTGTACATACAGGGGGGGTGTACATTCACGGGGAGTACAACTCGAACGTATGGGTGCTGGGGGGAGTGTTGGGCGCGTATGCGGGCACATGTCTCCATGGTTGCAATGGGAGTTCGGTGCGGACGGTGTTTTTTCAATAAGGTTGTGAGACCGGACGCACGGGTGGGATCGTGATTCCTCGGTCGGACTTCACTTTTCACGTTTGTACGGTAAATCGTCCGAGGACGTGTCGGACACATTTTCCGACCTGAGGACGTGTGGGGAATGATTCCCAATGCGGTTCGTATGGACTTTTTACCATGCGAATCGTGATTGCCAGTTCGTACGACACTTGTACGATTCGTACGGTAAAAAGACCGGATACGAGTCGCACGGGGAATTTTTTTACAGGATCGTAATTGGCACCCAAGTCTATTATGAACGTTTGATCAAAGTCAGCCAATTTAAAAAATAAGAAAAATAAAAATTCAGGCAGAAAAATAAAAAAACTACTTCCATATTGCGGAAATGTTGTACCAAAATTGAGATCACCAAGCTGAACTCAGCATTTTTCCAGATTAATTAATTCTGTCAAATACATTGGTGATAATACATAGAAACCAGATAAAGTGCCACTCAGAGAATGTAGTGCCAAATATTAATCAAAAACATACAAATCAGCGTCCAATATTAAAATGTTGAAAACAGGCGAAAATAATGGCCAAAGTGAAATAAAAGTGCTACCGACATTACTGAAGTCAGCCACTTTAAAAAGAATTGGGAGCAAGTTCAGACAGTAAAGTGCATTAAGTGCTTCCATGTTGCTTCGCTACAAAAGCATTATTGTACCAAATAGAGTCATGCAAAACTAATAAACAATTACTATGGGTAAAGTCTCCATAATTCCGGGTAACGTAGTTTGACACCTATGGCCACTTAAAATGCCCTGTTAATCCGGGTGATCTGACTGCAGGGCACCGACCCAGCCCTTGATAGGTGTCGAAATCTGTTTCCCCTTCTTCCTGGCTTTCCTCCCCTTACATGCATACAAGGTGTTTTCCAAATTATACATTAATAGCAAACACAAAAGCCATTGGTGAAATGTCGGAGGGATGTAAATCTAGCCAGGCTGATGCAATACAAATACAAACCACTTCAATGGCTACAAATACAAAGAGCTGGATGGATCTAGTAACTACCTCACTATGCATGTTCAACAAGATTAACTGGAGGGTCAAAGTAACATCAAGTTTTAGCATAGTTTCCATGAACTTTGCAGTCTAGTGTTTAGGCACTTCTAATACAGGACATGTGCTAAACTTGTGGATCACATCCTCCCCCTGACTTTGACAGCGAGTGCAGCAAATGCCAACTGAGCCTACCCTTTTGACAATCGTTTTATAGTGTTCAGCAGCCACAGAGTATACCATTGTACTGACTAGCTCAAAGGTTTCATAAAAACAACAAACTGAAGAACCTAACTTCTTCTGCCATTTATAGATATATTTCTCAAGGTCATCCTGTAGCAAGGAGTTGAGACCCTCAAAGATTTAGCTAATTGTACATTCCACACTATTTCCTAGTAACTCCATTAGAGCAACTTTGGCTAAACTCCTTGAGCCCCTGGATTTCTTAAAAACAAAATTGTGAATCGGTAAGTATTTAAAAGATTTCTCCTGATTAATCCTGAAATCAACCCTTAGTTCCTCAAATTACGCTATTCTTTCTTCCTCGTAAACATACCCCAGCCTCTTAAGCCCCTGACCCTTCCAGCCGAGCATATAAGAATCCTGAAAAATTCCCAGATGTGTTGGGTTTCTCTGTAGTGGAGTATAATAACTGAACATACCAAACCGAATCTTTTTCCTCAGAGTTGCCCAGATCCCAAACGCAGGTCAGAGGGTCTTCTTCTGGCCTTTTCCTCATTAGAAGCTCATATATGGGGGGAATATTTTGTCAATCCCACGGATCTTCCACATGCCCCCCAATGAGGGAATGCATATATTGCAGCGCAGCCACCCACTGATATAATTTAAAATTTGGGACAGCTCCCCCGCCTCTGTCCCTATGGAGAGTTATGTATTTAAGTGTCCTTCTGTTTTTTGTATATGGCCAAATACATCTGCATATAAGTCATCCATTATTTAGAACCAGCAGTTCTCAAAGTCGAGATGGATTGCCCAGAAAAATTTAAGGAATTTGGGTAAAAATAACTTTTTCACAACATTATAGTGGCCAACAATTGACAAATGCAAAGTGTCCATCTTCCACAGATCTCTTTTCGCTTTCTGAATAACCGGGGTAAGATTGGATTCCACTATATGATCCACGTCTGCTGCTATATCCAATCACAAACACACAGCGTTCTCCACAATTTGTGTATTGACAAATTGTATCTGTCCATTGATCAACAGCTGAGTTTTATTCCAGTTCACGGAATAACCAGAAAACTTCCCAAATGCCAGGGCCATTTATTGTATCTCCTTCAATGTCAAACCAGGATGGCATCAAAACTGCTATATTTTCTGCATAAGCAAGGACCTTAGTGTTCCATCCATGAAAAGCATAGGCCTGATTAATGTGTTGGCTTCAAGTTTCCGAATCATAGGATCTATATACAAAGGAAATAGCAGGGGGAACCGGGAGACCCCTGCCTGGTGCCTCCCTCAATTTATATTTGACCAGACTGTCCCCCATAATCTGTAGCCTAGCAGTAGGATTGCGACAAAGTGCTTGAATGGTCTTAATGAAACTTATCCCAATTCCATACCATTTCATAACAGTCCATAAATAGTTCGAAGAAACCCTTCTAAATGCTTTTTCTGTGTCTAAAAGGGCTAAAACCATGCGATCACCAGAGACAGTGGTTTCATCAAAAAGCGCTATAACTCGATTGATGTGATCCACAGTCCCGTTCCCTAGAATAGAACAATGCTATCTGGAAGAGACCATTTTGTTAATAATCTGGTTTAGCCAAGAAGCCAGAATTTTAGATTATAGCTTAGTGTTGCTGTTGATTCGTTGTAATTGGTCTATACAATCAAGGGTCTTGCGGGGACTTTCCCTTTTTAATAAACACAATTATATTATTAGCGAAGGACCAAGAGTCTGGTGTGTGTTGCCCCTATTGCACCAGTGAGACTATTTCAATCAAATCAGAGCCTAGGAGGGTGAACACATTTTTAAAAAAAATTCTTGCGGGATTCCGTTGACTTCTACAGCTTTCCCAGATGGCAAATCTTTAAGGGTCACCTGGATTTACTCCTCAGTAACAGGAGAGTCTAAAATATCCCAATCTTCAGGGCTTATCTTGTCTGCTAAGATGGAGTCTAGATAATGCACTATATCTTCCGTCTATCGAGCCCCCTCAGCCCAATAAAGCCCCTCGTATAAATATTCGGATTTGTAGGGGGCAAACTGTGTCACCCATGAGGGTAGCCTCAAAACACCTCCCGGAACCCTTCTGGATCAGTAACAGGTTCGCCCTGGCAATCTCTTACTCCAGCAATCTCCCTTTAGGTCACTTTTTGCCTAGTGCATACCACCAGGAGATGCCCAACCTACTCACTGTATTCATAAGACTCCCGTTTCTGTGCCAAATACGTTTCTGATGCCCTTTTTGCCAATATGATATTAATGTCAGCTTTAGCTAATGTAAACTTATACTCAGCTCTCTCGAGATCTACACCATCTGAAACAGCTTCAATCAGTTGCACCTCAGCTTCCCCTAGTTCACCAGATAACTTCCTCATATGCTGATTCTGTCTTTTCTGATGGTCCAGGGTGAAACTAAGTGTTTTCCACCTTACGCTGAATTTGTGGAGTTTTAGAACTCTGCACTCCATTTGGAGTGCAAAGTTTTCAAAAACTTTGCACTCGAAGTGGAGCAGAGTTTACCAGTGCCGAGGACAGGAGTCTAGGACTTACCTACCTCCCAAATGGTGTCCTGCTCCTGCTGCTGGCTGCACTCAGCTTCCGCTGCTCCGTCTCGGAGAATTCAATTAACAGTACGAACTGCAGTACACATGGCATATTGGGTGAAGGCAGGCCTGACCCGATGAAATCCCATGATGGGGTCAGGCATGCCTTCATACAATACGCCATGTACTCCGCAGTTCTTCCTGTTAATTGAATTCTCTGAGATGGAGAAGCGGAAGCTGAGGGCAGCCAGCAGCAGGAGCTGGAAGGAACTTGGGAAGGCAAAGGTTGCTGGGAGACTGGCAGTCGGGCTGCACTGTCGTAGACAGCCTCCACCGCCATACTCACCCACCAAGGAAAAAGCTTAGGACAGAGAAGGCCGGGCCTTAATACGTGGGAGGTCAGAGGAGGTGGGGGCAGGGGGCTTTTGGAGGGGCTAGGGGGAAGTGCAGGTAACCTCACCAGGCCACAGAACTTTGTGGAATGGCACAGAGTTTTACAGTAACTCCGTGAAATTCCGTGGAGTACATCTCCGCAAGCTCTGCCCAGAGTTACTTTACACCAGTCTTGAAAGCATCCCACATTGCTCCAATTGAGGTACTCCCTCTGTTACATTCTAGAAAATCAGGAATCAAGTTATTCTTATTTGAAATATAACCCTCATCAGTGAGCAAGCATCTCTCAAATGACCAGTTCTGCACAGCTCTACCTTGTCCAATGAGCGGCATCTAAATATCCAGTGGATTATGATTTGACAGTCCTGGAGCAAACTGAGAAATATAAAAAAAGAAATTCAGTAGAGCGTGTGGTTTTGGGGGGAGGGAAGAAAAAAAGTATAGCCAGGATCTGGCGCTTTGATCTTATGCCTTGCATCAACTAGCCCATAGTCACTGTTCAGATGGCACACAGCTTTAAATACTTAGAATTTATGGCCAGTGTAAATAATGGGCCAGACATAAAAAAAATCACTCTAATCACATAAATATTCAGATCTCCACACACTATAATCAGGATTGGCCACAACGTCAACTAGATATCCAGGTGCAGCCCTTGTAGAAGATTCTGTTGTGCATCCCCCATATGCAGAACCACGTGGATTGCAGATTTCTGAAGTACCACAGTAACCATGCAGATGAAAGTTGCTGAACACTTTACAGGTCAGTGAGTGGCATGCTGTGATGGGGCAAACACAAAGAGATGATGGACGGAGTGCTGAAGCTTTTCAAACACTCACCCCCAGTCACAGATCTGGGTTGAATCAATCATTGTTCTTTAGCTCACTTCGCCACCTCAGTACAGACCCAGCTATATGGATTCCTGGACCAAAAACAAGCATCCTGGGACCTGTTTCGGGGTAACACTCCTCTGCAGCCAGACTAGCTTGAATTCAGTTTCAAAGTGAGCAAGGAACCCAAGTCTGGGCATCCCCTGCCAACTTAGGGTGAACAAAGCAAACACAAAGAGATGATGGCTGGAGTGCTGAAACTTTTCAAACACTCACCCCCAGTCACAGATCAGGGGTGTATCCATCATCGTTCTTTAGCTCACTTCTCTACCTCAGTTCAGACCCAGCTATATGCAAATGAGTCTTCACCCTGTGCCTCATGGGAACAATCCAGCCCGAACTGCCAAGCCTGGTCTTCCCTGAACCAAAAGCAAGGATACTGGGACCGGATTCAGGGTACCACCCCTCTTCAGCCAGGCTAGCTTGAATGCAGTGGCAAAGTGAGCAAGGGACCCACGTCAGGGCATACCCTGCCAAGTTAGAGCGAACAAAGCAAACACAAAGAGATGATGGACGGAGTGCTGAAACTTTTCAATCACTCACCCCCAGTCACTGATCTGGGTTGAATCCATCATCGTTATTTAGCTCACTTCGCGACCTCGGTTCAGACCCAGCTATATGCAAATCAGTCTTGACCCTGTGCCTCATGGGAGCAGTCCTGCCCGAACTGCCAAGCCAGGTCTTCCCTGAACCGAAAACAAACATCCTGGGACCAGTTTCGGGGTAACACCCCTCTTCAGCCAGGCTAGCTTGAATACGTGATGGGGGCAAGCTCCCAGGATACTAGACATATGTGTACGGGAGAAATTCATGACTGCTCAGCAAAACAAACTTTCAATGGGAGCACCAGGTCACAAGGTCTCAAGGTGGGAGACCTACTGGTGCACAACTGGGGGAGGCACTGGATCGACTTAACGCTTACCACCAGATAAGGTGGAAGGCGCTGGTGAAGTTTGTGAGGGTTCTCAGGATCTTAGACTGCCTGTTTCGCATAACAATGGTAACAAGTCCCTAGTGAAGGTGTAGGGGTGCACAAGAGCCTAGAGGTATCCTTCGATCTGGGAGACAAATTCTTTTCACTCACTGATGGCTCTGATTCCCCCAGTTCCGGCCCTAGTGATCTAGAAGATATGTGCTTGTTTAATTCGGGGCCAATGCAAGCAGTTTATCAGAGAGGCTAAAGGTAGGTTAGCAAAATGACAGAGAAAATCAAGGGCTGCAACCAGAACCATTTCATTGAAGAAGAGAATAGGTCTCAGGCAGCTCCAAAACTGAAGTGAGACTATTCTGTAATTCAAAAGGTATATCCAGAGTCCCATGATCAGCAGCAGGCATTGTCCCCTCTGGAGGATTATTAGCACCATAAGCTAATACTAGAATATGTTATTCAAGTATAATATTGATAGTAAGGAGCTGCAAATGTCAATCAAGGGCTTAAACATTTGACAAGGTTTTACATCCAACATACAACTGTTGAATCTATCATAACTAGTTCAGAAAAGAAGGTAAAGGACTTTCTTTGATATGAGCCAAAATCCAGCCTTTAGCAGCCGCTCCTGATTGGTCAGCCTTAACAGGCTTAGCCAAGCTACGTTGACAAGGTGATAAGTGGCCTGCATAGAGCAGAGTTTATCTGAATCTGGGAGCTTTGCAGCTGCAGAGAACAGGTCAGGTCGGGGTCTGGGTAAATCAAAGAGAGCAGGACAGTAAGGAATGCCAACCAGGCCTACCACCTTTTCCTATACCCTCAGCCAGATGGCAGTCTCAGAAATGGAATTTGCAGGAGGTGGAGGGGAGTGGTAATGGAAATGAGCCACACCAGCACATTGGTTGAGCCAAGTATTTCTCTCCTGGAGAGGAATCCTCCCTCTTGAACTTTATAGTGCAGTGCTTTGTGGGACAAGAATATGACACACTTTGGAGGAAGCTTTCATGCTTTTGGGCGGCACCCTGCACCTCATTGTACAGGGTGTCCCCCTGCTTGCCACCACAGATCATTGAATAAATATGAGAGAGCTGCAAAGCAGTGAGGATTTGCTGCCTAAACCTATAAGAAGGAGAACTGCCCTGCTGGAACCCTGGTCTACACCATCCAGGAATGCTCCCTGAAGGACTATTCCTGTTGCATACTTGGAACAACAGCTCTGAGGACTTTGCCTTGCTTTAAAAAGGATTAAGCGGTAGACTCCCTGAAAGCAACACATTAAAAAGAGCTTCTCTGCATCATCTCCTTAAAGAAATCCCCAGCCTTGACTGCGTTCAGTGGACTTTAAAGGAATTGGCAAGTGCCTTGTGGGAATTGTAGTCCCAAACTTCCAAGGACCATCTCAGAGCTTCAAAGCCCTTGGATTTGTGTTTTGACACTTTGAACACTTAAGTGGAACTTCAGGAAGAAGTTCCAGAAGTTTAGAGAAGTTTGGAGTAGGCCTGGGTGTACAATTCCGTTCCGCTCATGGAGTTTGTGGAATTGTTTCCAATCTGCGCTCCGCACAGAGCAGAGTTCCGAAAAACACCACGTAGTGACGTGGAGCGGAGTTTTTCCTCTCTTGTGGTGTGCCAATGTTAAGTTGACAAGCACACGTGAGGAAAATAGTATGCTAGACCACCTCTGGGGGAGATTTCTCAATCCGGAGGGGTCACAGCAGGTCACTACCTCTTGCATTGAGAAACCTGCCGCTTGCATTAAGGAAGCTGCTACTCAAGTAGAACATCTAATCGAGTGGCAGAAAGAAGCTGTGTCCTCTTGTGTTGAGCGTGGTGCTGTTAGTACCTATTTTACAGCACGGGACAAATTCCTGGTGCTAAAAATCAGCCCGAGCTGCGCAACTTACCTCACTCCACCACTTGTGTAACTCCGTGGTGTACTGCAGAGTTTTCTTGTCACTTCACGGAGTTCCTCATAGAGGAACTCTGAGAACTCCCTCAGGCCGAGTTTAGAGTAACTTTTGAAAAAAGCTCCATAAGCGGGACTGAAATCTGATTTGCGTCCAAAAACTTCTGCTTTAAACCAAAATTTAATTACTAGTATCTCAGTATTTCCCATCCATAAATTCGCCACCATACTGGAAAAGCTTGCAGAGTGTGGAAATAACCACACTCCCCATGCTATTTTCCATTCAAGATGTTCCAATTCATAATCATTCATACTGTTGCAGTAATGTCTCCCTGTATCTGTAATACAGTGTGCGTTATTACCACACCTTATTACACAGCAACTCATAACTGGTACCATTGCTGAGTAATGGAAGAAATATTATTGTAGGCTCCTGTTGGATAGAATGATGAAGACAGAAACCTCTTTTTATTTGTCAGAGCAACACTATGCCACTCTATAGGTTAGTGTTACCACAAGTCCCACATCGCCAAGGGAACAGTTTTCCATGCCAGCTGTTTCATTTAACAATCTTTTGGTTTCTGGAAAGCCTAGTCTTGGTTGACTACAGTTGAACCCAGTGATATCTCAAGTATTTTTAGGCTCCAGGCAAGGTATATATTGAACCCCCTGTTTGAAAGAACTTTGAATGTATTACCCCTTTTCTGCTCATTTAAGTCCTCATTATGCTAAAAATTATTAAAATATATGTTAAACGTTCAGTAAGGGGACATTACAAAGCAGATAAAAGTACAAGCTTACTTGTTTCTAGCAACTAAATAGCACCAAAAGAAAGCTTGACCAAGCATCAGTAAAGTAATTTCTTTTTGTGTTTGCATCTTGAATTTCTTTTATAGTACCACATTTTTAGGTGGAGTTCAGTGTCTAACCAGCTTGTGACTTCCATTGCAGGAAAGACATGCTAAGGAAGACTTGGGCAAATTTTAGTGGACTAGCGTGCAATAATAAAGTAAGACATATGCACATAGTACTTAAAATTGTAACTTTCATTTCTGGAAAAAGAAAATTCACAGATATAGATAAACCTTTTTAAACCTTGTCCCTCTTTTTATTTGACACATTGGTTAGACAGTTTACTATGACCCTGCTGAAAATCAGAAATTGAAGATACCAGAAAAGGACAGTGATATAAACATAAGAGTATAGCGGTACACATGAAGTAGTGGGAGAAGGTGGTAGAGACTGAGATGACATAGAAAGATATGTGAGGTAAGATGGAAGGCAAAGTACACAAAGGTCAGGCAGCCAGAAGGAAAGATAAATAGAAAGAGGAAGATGCAGATAAAGAAAGAGAAATAAATTATAAGTTTGTAGAAGGAGGTAGAGAGAGACAGAGATAGAGAGAAGGGAACGTAGAGAGAGGAGAGGTGAATTAGGTGAATTCGAGAGAGGTAAAGTCAGTAATAGGTAGAGATAGACAGAGAGATTTAAGGAAACACAAAGAAATGCAAGGTAGACAGAGAGCAAAATTAATATAAAAAAGGATAGTGTAAAGCGAGTACTAAAAAGGAGAGAAAGGTAAAGGGAGGAATGAATGGTAGACAGGAAAATATGGTGTAGACCAGTGTTTTCCAAACTGTGGTGGGGGTCACCCAAAGTCCAATCAATAAATAAAGATGCTTTTAAATATTGTATTTATCTTCACACGTTTGCTTTACTTCACAAAGACGTCAAATGACAGTCGATCTCTACTGTTGCTTATTTTTTTAACATGAGGACTGGTGTTTACAAACGCCTCTCACTTTGCAGTTAGAGAAAGAAAAGTCAATAATGTGACTATGTTGCTGGGGAGCATGAAGCATGAAAGAAAGGCTATAGGTTATCATTTTTTCGTAAGACACAACAAAATGTAAATACCTGCCTAAATAAACTGTAAATATTCAGCAGTTAGGAGAGCAAAAATGAAGCACTTTTTCTGTAATTTTGAAGTGTTTTTTTGTTTTTATTTAATTTTTATTGAGATCCAAGAGTTTGAAATACTAATAAATCAGTTCGGAATATTCAAGCACCAAAGAGAAATAGCCAGTAAAACACATTTCATGACAGAATACGCCCAGGCCCATAAAAGAGATGACAGAGCCTAAGACTACACATATGATAAATACAATAGCTAAATCTATACAGTTTCCATCTGAAACTAAACCATCAAAAGGGCATAAAATAAATGAAATGCATAAAGAGCTAAGTGTGCAAAAAAAAAGCAGTAAGGCATAATCTAATCTTTTAGACTGACCTCCTATTTTCAATCACGAGCCACCTTCAAAGTCTATCGAATTTCTTGAATCCTCCATTGCGTATTGTATACAATTGTTCATTATTTTTAACTTGCTTAATTTTTTGCTGTCAATCCCCTATTGAAGTAGAAGGGATCCGGCCACTGCCATTGCTACATATAGTAATTTTGTACATATCCTATCTAAACCAGAAGAAGGATCATACTCCAAGACTTTCCACCAAATACTGTGACCGAATTTGACCTGCAATTCAGTATCCAAATATTGAAATATTTCATTCCAGAATCCCTGAATAACAGGATATAGACCAATTACACGCACCTCGTTAGCAACTGTCCCAGCGGCACATCGTAAGCAATGACCAGACAAGTTAGGGTGACATGAGCGACATATTGCGGTGTTCTATATAAAAGCCATTTGCTAAAAATTAACTCTTGGCGCCAATTGGCTCCTCAAAAATGGTAAAATTTAGTCTATTAACTTCATCTCACATCTTTGTTGTTAGTTCCAAACCTTCATATTTTTCCCATTTTTTAATTACTTTTTGTGTGAGATCGAGACCCTTCATGGAGGCGAATAGTCTTTTCCATTCTCCAGGACTGTGTTCGCTAGCTTCCAGTGGTTTTTCTCCCTTGCCAATCTGGCAAGAATCTAAATTACTAAATATTTTGTTCAATATTCTGTAGGAACCCAGAAGCAGAAAATCGCTTTGAACTGGCTAGTGTATTTCTGACATGTTTAACCATCTCTCCCCAGATAAAAAATGTGCAAGCTTCCTGATCTTTTGCCCATTTTTTTACCATATCGGGTGCCAAATCAGCACTAGACTCCATAACTAGCTCTGACACGAATGTTACTGTGTTAATGGAATGGCTTATCTCCTGTGGAGATCCATACGTTTCTTAAGGAACCACTTCAGACTCTTGTAGCAGACTTTTTTGGGTGACTTTACGATTTTTAACCCATCACATATGTTATACTCTTTGAGAATAAGTTGCATAAAATAGTTCTTCAGAATACCATTACCGAGCTTTACATTAAACCTGGACATATACTGTGCAAATTTGGCGAAATAGTAATCCTAAAGATTGAGAAGCGCCAACACACCTTTTTCCACCCCTTCATATAAAGTGCTCAGTGCTATTCTGGCTATTTGTTTTTGCCAGATAAATGAGGTAAACATAGACTCTACGTTTCTAAAAAAAAAACTGTGGTTAAAACAAACGGAATGGCCAAAAATAGAAAATTAAACAGTGGAAGGATCGACGTTTTAATCAAAGAGGACCTCCCAAGGATAGTCAAAGGAAGAGAATTCAAACGTGAAAATAGGTGCTATATTTTTAAAAACAATGGTGGAAAGTTAAGATCATATAAATCCTCGATCCGTGATTAATACCGAATAGCCAAATATATTTTCGGCTGCGAGTTAACACACAAGGCTATATCTAGATGTAATATGTGTGAGTTGCAAACACAATATTATTTCAGTTTTTTTCCTGATGATTTTCTACTGTGCAAAAATCTTAAAACCCTTCTCTTGGAAGCCCTTACTACTATCGAGAAAAAGCATAATTTTGTCAGCATACATCTTTATCTTTCCCATTGGTGACAGTGGAGGGCGGATAAAGCCATTCTCCCTAATCACTATTGCCAGTGGATCAATAAATAAGGCAAATAAAATAGGGTATAAGGGACAACGCTGCCGGATTCCACACAAGACTTGTATTTACCCCAGCTCTGTAGCATTTATATTAATATTGCTTCTGCGCTGCAATACATCCAATATTGCAACCCTGTGATCTGGGAAGGAATCCCAAATCTGGATAAAATACAAAACAAAGTTTCCCAGATGACGAGGTCAAATGCTTTCTCAGCATCTAACAGAAGCACTATAGATGGTGTATCGTGACAGGAAAATAGTCTAGTGTTTCAGCCCAATAATGTGTATTTGTGCCTAATTGACATCCAGCAATAAAACCATTCTGATCTGGGTGAATCAATTTTGCTGCAATTGGGTTGAATCTATTAGCTATGAGTTTTGTGAATATTTTGTAATCGACATTTAATAATGTAATTGGATGGTACGAATTCCGGTCTTCACCATCTTTCCCCTATTAGAAAAGCTCACAACCTTCCCTCTATGGAGTGAGGCCGGTATAGGACTCCAGCTAGCAATGTATTGGCAACCAGTAAAAAGTAATCAACTTAAACATCTAGAAAAGATGTTTAAAATTCTGCTGAAAAACCATCTGGCCCACAGGCTTTACAATGTGGGAGATTCTTAATTACCTCAACTAATTCTTCTTTAGAGAAGTTTTGAGTAATATTTCCCCCCCCTACTCAGATAACATGGGAATATTGCAGTCCTCTAAAAACATTTCAAGGAGATCTTTATCTACCAATTGATTTTGGGTGTAAATCCTTTTATAATGATCCAACATAATTTCCGCCACTTTCTCTGGTTCCTTGCAGCTAATTCTAGAGAATTAACATTTCAGTGCATCTATCCTATTTCTGGCAGCTTATTCCTGTGCTTGCCAAGCTAAAAACCTCCCAGTGAAATGACTCTACTCATAAACTTTTTGCTTGTAGGCGCAGTTTAAAACCTTGCATTTTTTTACAATACGCCTGGATTAAAGCCTGTTTAGCCCTATCAGATTCTCTTTTATTAGGCTTGGCTGAGTTTCTTAAAAAATTTCATAGCAGTAGTGAACATTTCTTTCTAAGGTTTGGTTTGTAATTTAGCCTTTTAGTATTCTTCGCATCCTTACCTATCACCAACCCTCTGATGTACGTTTTAGGGTTTACTTGGGGGAGCAGACACATGATTTCTTTATAGTTTCTCTTTACAAGTCTGAACCCACTCTTCCTCCTGCAGATACTGTTTATTGAAAACCCAGCATCTAGGCTGTTCTGTCGCCTTCCTCACCACTATCTCTAAAACCTCCCCACCACCATCTTTAAAACCACCATTGCATAGTCAAAAAAGCTGTTAGGTAAGATCCGTTTTTAAAAACCAAAGTTTTTGAAAGTAAGAAAAAATCTATGTGAGAAGAATTGCCAAATCATCCAGAGAGACAGGTGCATGTGATTTTTGTGGGAGGCTGCCCTCCTTGGATCAGTCAGCTCCATAATAATTTGAATATTTTGTAAAATCTTCAACGTTTTAGGTTTTGATTGCCACTTTAGATTTACTGAGAAGTCAATTTTTGGATTCTGCAGGAAATTAAAGTCTCCTCGAATCACCACTTTGCCTGGGATTTGTATTAATGATTAAAAGAGCTCCACATAAGGCATAACATTATCTTTAACAGGGGCGTATAAACTAACAAATGTGAGCCGCCTGGACTATGTAGGCAGTTCACCTAGCACCATTGGCAGCATTTATCGCTGGCAGAATCCACCACTTCAGCACCAAGCCTCTTAGACACAATAATTGCATGCCCCGATGGACTGCCTGGGTGGAGGAGAAGCCTCTGTATTCAGCCCAGGCTTTAAACATTGGAAATTCTGACACTTTCCCTACTGGAATGTGTGTTTTCTGAACTAAAATCACAGAAATCTTCTCAGCTGTGATCCAGTCTTCTATAGCACACAGTTTTTGTTGTTGTTTAGATTATTATCATTTAAGGAAACAACCTTCAAGATATTATTCATAATTCCTAGTAAAACTATAAGTGTAAGCATGGACCTGCCAGAAGTGCATAGAGCCCTTGGTGTGTCCAAGGACAGTACAATATACATTATATCCTAAAACAGCTGATATCACATCACACAATGATCTACTTGGCATAGAAGACATTCCCAGCCCGGACAGCCCAACATCCATACTTTCAGTAACCACCCTCCTACACTTTCATTTTAAACTACTGAAACTGTATATCAGTTCTTTACCTCTGATATGCCCATTGAACCATATATTAGCCTGCTGTAAAAAAACGACAAAAGCACCTCTACAGTTGCACTTCCCTACCTGTAAAGCTAACATTCTAAACATCTAAAATTTGTGTATGTAACAATCAATAGCAAGTTTAGATCTCTCTTTAGCAGCCTTTATACCCCCAACCCCCACCAAACCCCTCCCAAATCTAACAACCACCACCAATCACCTGCCAACCCCTCTACCAGTCCCAATCCCATCCTGAGCAGAGGTGAGTGGGTCACCTTCCCCCTCACACCTGACATGCTCCTCCCACCCAAACCAATCTGACACCTTGGCACTGTGCCTAGACTCAACAGCCCATCTCCCCAGTCCCCCCCTCATCAGGAGAACCAAAAAAAAGAGAAAAAGAAGAGAAACAATTAGATATCATAAGAGGAGCAATAGGGCATCCCCCTAACCACAATATCAGAGATATTTACTATGACTGGACATCAAATCCTGTAGATGGTAGTTCCTGCAAACTAATGATACCTGTTGCATGTTATAGAAATGACCTCGCAGCAGGTGATAACTATTTATAAGGACTTCTTAGAGATCTGCCTCCAAGACATTGCAAAAGAAATGGAATTGCTCTGTGAACAGCACCTTCAATTTAGATTGCTGCGCTATCATTGCCTGAGCACCCTGAACCTTAAACAAGTAAAACATTGTTATGAATTCTTTCCATCGCCTATCTGCAGAGGCTGACATGTCCGGGAATATGTGGTACAGAGAAACATCTGGCGAGGTAAACTGTCCCTGTTCGATTGCCTTAGCAAAGACTTCCTCCTTAATCTGATAATCTCCAAAGTTTACTAGTATTGTGCATGGAAATGTTTTATCAGGAAGCTGATATGCCGGTACATGATTGGCTCTCATTAGTGTCAAATCCCCAGAGTATTCAGGACGGACATGTGTTTTTTTAAAAGAGTTAACCATTAGAGCATGTGTTGGCCCTCTCGTCCTTCTGGAACCCCCCACAATGCGGAGGCTGACACACCGAGAATGACTTTTCGGCTCCTCAAGTTTGTTTTCTACCATAGATTTTTGTTTTAGGAACATTACCATACTTTTTGCTGCTCCTCTATCTGCAAAATCCTGGACTCTGCTTCTTTCATCCTCTTGGGGATCTGAGCCATAACATCCTTTTTTTTTTAAGAGCCTTGCATGTAAATCAGATATTTCTGTGGTTTAGGAAATTTTAAGATCCCTTATGTTTTGAGCATACTTTTTGAATCCCACTGCAATGTTAAAGGCGTATCCCCTTGCATTGTGACTTTGCTTGGGAATTCTGGGAGTGACTCAAAGTGCTCCTTTATGCTTCCTGAGTCAGCCTGTTCTGAAACTTGAGAGAAAGGCAACAGCTTCCGTGTGCCAGGCACTAGTGACTACACTATATCGGGATCCCCACCCAAATTTGCGACCAACACTGGAAGAGAAGATAACCGCTGAGCTGAAAACTCTCTGATACTTTTGCCTCTGAGCCTAGGGCTAGCTTAGATTTAGACAACAGATGATTTTCCTTAATTTTTACAGAGCTATCCCCTGTTCCCAGAGTAGAGTCCACAAGATTTCCCCCAGAGATCCAGGACTTTCCTGCTCACAACTGCTTGGATGAATATGCTCTAGTTATTTTGCTATTAATGGTGCAGGCGTGACTGAAGGTTAAGTCCTCTGGATCGCTATCTTGAAAGTATTCTGGACCGTTTACCCCCCATCATGATCCTCTGGTTTGAGAGACATTGTCAGATCTTTATGAAAGGAGGCTGTGCAGTTTGCCTGAGCTGTGGCTAGCCCCACGCACTTTTTTGCCCTTTGAGCCAAGCCTGTTGTATCAAGACTGCCTAGAATGCCTGACGTTTTAGAGTGACTTTCCATATTTTTCACAGTCTTCTTCTCTGAAGCCGATATCTGAGACTGTCAAGATTTTGATGCTCAATTATGCTGAAATAGACCCAAGAATCAGACTCGGTACCCTGCAATGACCCTTTAATGAGTAGTTACTCCCTGCCCTGCGTTGCACTTCCTGCAGAACTGCACACTGACCACCCGTGAGAAACCTGGTGGACTCGCTTACAGCCTATCATGTGAATTAATTATACGATGAAAAGAATCCTACTGTGCACATGCTGACTCCATGGAAAGATCAGGATCATTCAATCAATCAATCAAGAAACATATAAAGTGCACCACTTACCCGTGGGGGTCCCAAGGTGCTGGGAGGGGGGGGGATGCTACTGCTCAAAGAGCCAGGTCTTGAGGAGTTTTCTGAAGGTGAGCAGGTCTTGGGTCTGCCGTAGGTGGGTGGGGAGGGCGTTCCAGGTCTTGGCAGCAAGGAAGGAGAAGGCTCTGCCGCCGGAGGTCGTGCGTCGGATGTGTGGGACAGCGGCCAGGGCGAGGTTGACGGAGCGGAGCTGACGGGCGGGGGTGTAGAAGTTGAGTCTGTTGTCCAGGTAGGCTGGTCCGGTGTTGTGGAGGGATTTGTGTGCGTGGGTGAGGAGCGTGAAGGAGATCCTCTTGTCGACGGGGAGCCAGTGCAGGTCTCTCAGTTGGGGGTTGATGTGGTTGCGGCGAGGGATGTTGAGGATCAGTCGGGCGGAGGCGTTTTGGATGCATTGTAGTCGTTTTAGGTGTTTGGTTGGGATTCCTGCGTAGATGGCGCTGCCGTAGTCCAGTCTGCTGCTGACGAGGGCCTGGGTTACTGTTCTTCTGGTCTCCGTGGGGATCCACTTGTAGATCCTGCGAAGCATGCGGAGGGTGTTGAAGCCGGAGGAGGAGACGGCGCTGACCTGTTTGGACATGGAGAGAGAGGAGTCGAGGACGAATCCCAGGTTGCGTGCATGGTCTGTGGGTGCTGGGGGGGTCCCCAGTGTGGTCGGCCACCAGGAGTCGTCCCACGCGGATGGGGTGGGGCCAAGTATGAGGACTTCCGTCTTGTCCGAGTTCAGCTTCAGGCGGCTGTTCTGCATCCACTCAGCGACGACTGGAGTTCCTTAGGTGAAGAGTGACAAAAGGAGGGATCCTAAACTGCTCTTCTGCCAAGCACAGTGAAGAAAAGTCACTCTTTGCCGGACTTTGCTCAAGCTACGAGGCACCAAGATTGAATTTAAATTTCAGGCACTGAATTATACTAAGAATGACTTTTCTGTTGCCAGCAGGGCACACCGGCAGTTTGCAGGTGTGGGAGCTCCTGTCCTTAAATTCACAGGTTCCGAAGTCTTTCCTGTACTGCATGGGCTCGCCCATGCCAGCAATATAGAAATCTACCCCTTCGATGCAGGGCTCTGTAGCTTACTTCATGTGCCAATGTAGCACGTTGATGGCTACGGATGCAGTGTAAAGCTTTATAAATGTTTCTATTACCACAAACTAATCTTTACTTCATTAGGCCCATTTCAACATACTCCCATTGAAACACCATACACCATGATCATCATCCTGATTACCATAAATCATTGTCCTCCAATGGATTTTTTGTTGAGCTAACAAGAACTAGAGTACTTGGAGAACATGGGACAATTACTTTATGAGGACCTGGAATAAAGAATTGTCAACTCAAACCTATTTCATAGCTTTTCTCAGACAATGAAACAACACCTTGAGGCAAGAAAAATAACTAAAAAAATTAAACAGAATCTATCGAAATAGCTCATGAAATACATTTATCTTAAGCCTTCTTTGAATGGACAGGTCATGAAATTGCATTTCAAATCAGATTTAATACCAAATCATTAGTACAAGTAGCCTCACAATACAATACAGACAATTTACATGTCCTCATGTAACGCAAGTGGTGCTACGTAACGCGCTCTGATACCCGATACCCTATACCCTCAGGGCAAGTTCACGCTATATAAAACTCCGTAAAATGAAACTAAAATAAAAGTATAAACAATTTGAAGATTGGCTGTGGAGAGAAAACAAAATGAAATTCGAGTCTCAGTTATCAATCATACAAACCAAGGCAAAGCTGATAGATTTTGTCCGTCTTCAATATCTATCTGGCCAAGTCTGAACTGCAGCACCACGTGCCACAGAAGAAGCCAGCTAACCCTTTAAACAAAAGGTTATTTCCTGCTCAGCTTTATCAGACTATAAAGTACAGTTTTCAGGATCGCATTTAGGGATAGTTCAGCTCAAAGGAATAGCATAGAGTCAAAAGGCCGTCCGACAGCATGTCAGGCAGGGAAATTGAAAATGACACCCAGACCCGACACCTCCTCCGATGGGGCAATTATAAATTTAAAAAATCCTGATTTACACTCCTTAATTTAACAATTTCATTAGTCCATGGGGTTCTCATTGGTCACTCACAGTGGGCTATTTATGGGGTGATCGGTGAATCTAAAAAAATCTGGAAAAATTAAGTAATCCTTTTGCAAATTTCATGAGATTCATTAAGCTCAATTGTATTGTTCTTCGGTCACTTCCACGGAAGTAGGTGGAACTCCACTTTGCTCACAGTCCATCAGTTCCCAGATGCCTTTCTCTGGGTTTGTAATAATATTGCTAAATTTCTATCAAGTATTTTTCTTAGTGAGAAGTGAGCCCGTTGTTAACCAATACAGAAAAGAAACTTCACGAAAAGTTCTCACAGTGGCTAGTGTCATATGATTTCACATCTGCACAGGAAAGAAAAAGCATTTGACGTCTATATAAAAATGTGCTAAATCACTACCGTTTAGTGTTATTATAAATCACACATTCACAAATACATTTAGACTTTTCTAAATTAATTCAAAAATTATTTTCTTCCAAGACTTCATATCAATAATGAGTACTACTAAAAAACTCTTTTTAGACATTATTTACACGTTATCATTTATAAAGGAAATTATTTACATGTCATTTTGAAATACATGTGTTACCACATAAACGTTACAGAAAGCTAAGTTTTGCACTATATTGATTCTTTCCAAATAAGCTTTTAAGCATTTCTAGACCCTCATAATGCAGGTATTTATCTTATGTTCAAAGCAGAATGGTATATTATTGTCACAAAACTCTCTATGTTGACTTTTTTTATTTACTCACAATATGTAAACACGTTCATGTGCAATTATAATTTTTTCTCTGTTGGTTTACGTTTTCCTATCATCATTTTGAACACTCTGCGTGCATTTACGATGCAGTATGAAATCTCACATTTTTTTACTTAGCCAGTTAACGTGTCTTCATCAAGAATTTCTTATCATAATGATCCTTAAATAGGGATATTTGGTCGAGCTAGCTGTCAGTTAACATTTACGCTCCATCACTACCGACGTGGTTGCTCTCTGGTCGTGGTTCTAAAACGTTTGGGAAGTGCTGGTGTAGAGCAAAAACAGAGAGTTGAGAGAAATTCATAAAACAGAGAAAGGGAGGCAAGGTTCGCACGCAGATGGATAAAGTTGAGAGACGGAGAAAGTGGAGGAGACTCGATATAGAGTGATCTATAAAGAAAGAGTTTGAGAGAGATAGTTAAGGTAGAGGGGGTAGGATGAAATGCAGAAGGTGGTCCAGAGAAGGGTGTGGGTTGTGTGTGTGTGAGAGAGAGAGAGAGAGTGAGAGAGAGAGAGAGAGAGAGCGAGAGAGAGGATTTGATGACTGAGGTAGAGGAATAACGTCCCCAGATTTTCATGAGATATTTAAAGAGGTGAAGGAGGGGGAACAACTGTGGAATAGAAGAGAAAAGTGGAGAGGTGAGGTAGAGAACTAATGCTGAGTTAAATTGAGATGTTTGGTAGCCAGAGAGGACGCTGTGGGGAGAGAAAGGTAAGATAGTGAGGGAGATGTGAGGTAGAGAGAGAAATTAGATAGGTGAAAGGGATTGGCGAGGTAAAGAAACAGCTGAAAGAGATGTAGAGAGAAGTAAGGTATGGGTTAGCAAGGGTTGCATAAGAAGTGAAGTAGATGAAGGAGAGCTACAGGGAGGTCAGATGGAAAAAGCAGAGAAAATTGAGAAGGGAAAAAAAGGGATAGATATAGAGGTAGAGAGAGAGAGAGAGAGATGAAGTAGAGTGAAGTCCATTGAGTATATTGCAAGAGAGGTGTTGTAGACAAAAGTGAGTGAAAGTAAGCTGAGATCGCGAGAGAGAGGATGTAGGTGCATAGAACTGTAAAGAAGGAGAGACAGCCGTTAAGCGAGAGGGGTAATGAAGAAGTGGAATGGTGAATTATGGAGAAAGAAATGACAGAATTATTTTTAAATGTAATTGCCACCAACTGCCTCAGAGTGCAAGGGTTAAGTCTTGGAATGCCAGACAAGCACACTTAGGGACAGGTTTATGAATACTTTGTGGTTGTACAAAGGCACCAAAAGAGATGCATACCAGTGAAAAGTGTTGTTTGGGGATTTTAAGTTGTCTAAGCATAGTGTTCTCAAACCTATTGTAGACTGAGACAGACACTTCACACTATGTTGCAAACTTGTGTGTGTGGCACAAGGCTGCCAAGTAATGTGGCTACACGTGGGAAGAGAGCCGAGGGTTCATATCTCAGTAGATATGACATTGTGATGCGCTCTCCCTTTAACACAAGGCAGCATAGCGTCTTTGGTTGTTGTACTGCCTTATGTGAAATAATAGTACATTTGCCCCATGTTCCTGTTAAGCAGGCTAGGCTGTCATATTAGAAAAATAAGATGTTTTTTATGAGCATGGTTGCTATGCTAGGAATTTCCACTGCCCCACTCACTTTACTAAGGAGCCCTTTGGCCCACTTTGCCCATACTCTCTCTGGGGCGTGGGGGCGTTGCCCCACTTTCTCGCCGTGCGAGAAGGCAGAAACATAAATGGTAATAACTACCATTTTATGTTTCTGCCTTTTCGCACAGCGAGAAAGCAGAAGTGCCTGGTTGGGGGAGGGCGGTCCTGCTCCAAGGCAGAGGGGGAGTGGCTTCCCCACTGTTGTGCGTACTGACTGTTTGGTCGGCCCCAGGGCCGACCAAACAGTCAGTATGCACAACAGTGGGGAAGCCACTCCCCCTCTGTCCTCGAGCGGGACCACCCACTCTCCCTTTTTCTCTATTTAGGTTGCTGCATGTAGCAGCCTACATAGAGAAAATGGCCCGGGTGGGGCGTGGCCCGCTGCGCCTCACCAATCACTGATTGGCGGAGGGGAGGGAGGGAGGCTGCCTCCTCGCTGATGACGATGCAGGAATTCAAATTCAGGGACGGCGGGAGTCGGACGGTGGACCCATCCAGAAGATGAAGTGGCAACGGAGCAGGACGGTAAGTTAAGTTTTAAATTATTATTATTATTGTTTTTAACTGAGAGGAAGCCCGATCAGCCTGTCGGCCTGCGCTTTGCTTGTCTCCACACCTCAGCTCCTCACACAGGCAGGGGAGCTGCGGCTGCCTACCACAGAAGCATGAGAGCCCTGCAAATGTGGTGCCATAAATATATAAACATGCTCACACTGCATGGTTAAAGTCAACAACTTGTGAGCCTTACTAATGCTATGCTATAAATATTCGTGCTCGCGCTGCATAATGTGAAAGGTAAGCAAAAATGTAACGTGCAGAAAAAAAGCATGCTGGGTCGGTGTTCCATGGGAGCAGTCGTTGCGTAAAAGCATTTAAGTGAGTGCTCTGGTTCAACTACAAAAAATGCTTAATTATAGCGCTATTGTCAATGACCACACTGGTGCCGTCCAACGTTCAGCATGGCTGGCAGCGGTGCCACTTAATTAAGAGCCTGATGTCTGTAGTAGCTCTGTGAAAGCCACTCTCATCGTCTGTAGGACATAAATGTTGTTTAAACATCTACTTTTATTGAGAATGCAGCGCACACAAATGGCTTTTAAACTTGAACTCTACCATCCCTACAGTCAGTGGTATATTGAGTGAAGTTCTCTGCCTGTGTCGTGTCCAGACAGGTCCGGGGAAGCTGCAGGCAGGTGACTCTCCAGCACAGTCTCACATATCACAACCCCCGGGTGAGAGACCGACTTTGGGGTGACCCTTTTCTCGGAAAAATAAACATACCCGCGTTTCTGGTAGAACCAGGAAATGATACATACAAAATAGCTTGTGTGATTATTCAGCATTCCTTTTAAACCTGGAAATTCAACCTCTACTATAACCGCCAATTATTAATAATGTATATAGCTCTAAAATGCCCTTCACTTGTTTCCATTTTGTATGTGTCGCTATTATCTTATATTTCAAAGGTGGTAAACCCCAATATTGATGATCTTAACTTTTTTTTATTTTATTTTACCTTTCTTGTTATAAAAATATCAGACAGACCGGTAACTACTACTCATGTGTCAACCCTAATGATTGCACCAGTTCACGTGCCTTCTCACTTATAAGAGTCCACACCCTGCTCCCTTAAACTGGCAAGGTGCACCTATGGTGTATCATACATGTGGGGCGTCGTCAAACACGTCAAGCTTTGAGCTCACAGAGGTTGCCAGCTGTCATGTATAGACTTTTGCACGTGGTAAGATCAAAGCAACAAGCCTCACAATACAGAACATATTTCCTGGCTCGCATCAGGTGTTGCTTATATATGATATGTTGACCAAACCCTGTCAGACAGTCATACAATGTCATTCCCTTCTAGATTACTCTCTGCTCTGATCCAGCAAGGATAAGTGTCCACCATTTCCAAATAAATATCGAATATCAGGCTTATATTTACTTCAGCCTAATTCAGATTAGTTTTCAATGACTTTTTGCCATACTCCCATGGCAAATAAGTAGCTGACTCTAGCATCCACGTGGGCATAAAGAAAGTAACACAGCAAAGCGTGTCTTGGTAAATCGCATGCTCACCCTAAAGGGTATTGTAGGGATGACAAATTATTACTTGTAGTTTGCGCCACCTATCAAGGTTTATAAAGCGTTCTTTAATTTGAGGTTAGTAAAGTTGTCATGGCCCATGGGACAGAAGGCCACTCATCTGTGAAGCGAGAAAACTCATAGTAGTAAAATTGTAAATTGATACTTGTATAGCGCACTACTCACCCGCAAGGGTCTCAAGGCGCTTGTACGAATACCGCTGTGGAACCCATCCTGGCTTTCCCTGTGAGGCATCCACTCCTGGGCACCCCCAAGGTGGAGGCCAGGCATCCTTAGCGTTGTGGGGGCCATTGGGGAGATTAAGCAAGCTATTGCCCAGAGTTGCAGAGTGGGACTCCATGATTGGAATGGCACCGAGGCGAGAATTATCAGGTCCGTGGAATTTTTGAGCCCAAGCCCCGCCAAGGCGGGGAATTGAACCCTGGTCCCGGGCTAGACCTCTGCATCAGGGTCTGCCGCTGTAATCATTGAGCCACACTTCTCCACAGTTTGTTTCATCCAGCCAGGGTCTCTAATCCAACCCAGGAGGTGTTCCATAATTGTCTAGATTGATTGTGCAGGGCCTCGACTCCCAAAACAATTCCCTCTAAAAAATGGTGTCCGCGCGCTGAGCATTACCAGGCTGAGTCACATCTGATGCAGGCAATGCGTTGGTCTAAACAGGGCTGGACAGCTCTAAAATTCTCAATAAAAGCCTTCTATACTGCCACATCAGTACACAATTTTACAACAGACATGCTGTTTTTAATTCAAAGCACACTATTTAAATTGCCATAATGAATACAAAGGCCATCCAGAAGACCCAGCTCATGTTTTGCCCCAGTCAGTTCATTTAGCCCATTCTAATCGGACTGGCCATGGTGCAGATAGACTGAATAAGCTATAAGATATTTCTAAATAAGCAGCTACCTATGTCATTATCGTATACAATCTTGTCATAACTACATTTTCACAATTGCTTTATTCACCTTCTTGATTTCTGAAATATGCTTGAAAATGCACCATTTGCCCACTCTTTTTTCACAATTTTCTTAGGGGGGGGGGGAGCCCCCCGAACCGTGCTTATGACAGGCTTGCTTGCTGCACTTGCTTGCTTGCCACACCACTTTCAAAAGTCACCAGCCGCCACTGCACAGTAGAAACACATGAAAGCAATGGTTTGTGATGCAGTAAAGCACGTGGTGCCCTCTGACACCCATGATATCTAAGGAAAAATCTTTTAGTCAGTTTTACAGAGGCAGGGAACACAGATCCTGCCCGAAATGCGAAAATCACGCCTGTAAGTCTTTGCCAGGCATAGTTCTCAAACCTCCCTTTTAGAACGTTCCCGAAGCCCTCTTCAGCTGAAATGCGGAAAGTTGGCAAGCTATTGCAAAATGCTGACAAATGAAATACTTTACATGGCCACGACCCTCTTTTATGAGAAATAAGTGCTTTAGGTGGCTCAGGTGACCCGGAAAAAGAGTGCGTCCGAGTCGATTTCCCTAGAACTAATGGGGCTACTTTAAACACTTCCCAGTTCTGAGGAAAAGGAGCCGGCGTGTCGAAATGAAGTTTTATGGACCTTTCTTATGAAGTGTGGCATTTCTGAAATTATTTGATGTGCAAGAGCGACTGCATTAGTCGAAGGCTGTGCTTGAGTAATTTCTCCCGTAAGCCCGGGCTCTGAGAGTATTGCATTCGGTGTCCTCATTACGTCTAGCGCTGTAGGCAATGTGTAGCTGGCAAGAAGTATATTACAATCATAAAATGAACAGAGGCGCGTCACTTTTCGCAGTGGTCGCGCCTGCTACTGGAATGGGGGACCCAGCAATTCTCTAATTGTGTGCCTGCATACTAGCGGCTCCCTGTTGTGACTGCTTCTCACATGAGGTAGAGCTGCTGTTTTTATCAACAATTTTAATTTTCAAAATAAACTAAACGTATCAGAATATTGACACTTTTATTCATATATTAACCCCTTAGCTGCTGAGGATTGGCCTTGATGATTTTGTCAGCCCCCTTTTTTGATGTTTGGGGCAATTTGTGCTCAAGCCTTAATAACTTTTTTCAACAAAAAGTATCCAGACCTAATTTGCATTCTTTTTTCCTACATGTTGCAGAATGTAAAGGTAACCAGGGTTTGTGGAATATCCAGGGAGGAATTGAGAAATTAGCCAAAGTATAGCAGAATGTTGATTTTCGATAAAAGGCAAAAAAAAGTACAGTTCGAGAAAGTATCCATATTTTTTTTCTAGCACTATCAAATAGTTTGCAGTTCTAAGATAACCATATTCCCATCTTTCAGAAACAAATAGAGATGTAAAAAAACACCACTTTTTAACATTTTGCATTTTTCTAAGTAGTAGTCTATTTTACCTACTTGCAGTCTGTGGTTGAAGCTGATGTGAAATCCGTGGGAGAACTATAAAAGCTATTAATTTCAGACAGTACACAATTCAGAATTCCGCAATGGGTTATTTGTCTTGATTGCTCATTTTTTCACAATAAGAAAATAATCACTTCAATAAAAAAAAAACACAATGAAAATAAGTAAAAAAAATAGAAATCTGTGACATATTTTTTCAAAATATATTTGATTAATATTTTGTAGCACACAGTATACAACGTACAATAATCACCTGATCACTTCCCGTCACATACATAAAATAAACTCCAAGTATCTTGAAGTAAATATACCACATATATACTGCAAACATCATTATTCATGAGAGTAAATCCACCAAGCTCCGGACGCTTTTTTATGTTTCTGAGGGGACCACCTAGATCTATAGACAGACTCCTCCATGTTACCACAAAAACATTCCACAAGCATGAGGAGCCTCTCCGAATGCCAGTGGTGAACAATGTCTCTCTTGGCAACTAGCAGCCCCATTGCCACAAGAAGCCTAGTAACATGGGGACCGCCTTATTTGTACATCATTCCCAAGATGGCAAGTTTTTGCCTCAGGTTTCACTTCTGTGCCCACAATCCTGGACAGAATCCTATCTATAGATGCACAGTATTGCTGCATAACATTCCATCCCCATATTGTATGTTAGAAAGTCCAAATTCAGATCCTCAGTGCAGACAATGCGGCTCTAGACCAACCTTCATTCTGCTCAGTCTAGGTGGGCTATTGTAGATATGATGCAGATACTTTAATTGAATAAGTCTCATTCACGATGAGACCACAAGGAACCTAGGGGCCATTCTTGTCTCTGCCCAATCTGCATCATCTAGTGGCCCCACAACATGAACATATCTATCCCCCATGGCCTGCAAGGATACTGTGGTCTTGTGCATTAGTAAACGATAGATTTGTGTTACATCATTGTAGCATTCGCCTCTAAAGGGCTGTGTTGGGCTAGAGTGGAAGTATCCTTCATAGGAATATGAAGAACCATATCAGCAATGCAAACAAGGGAGTTAAACATCAGTTGAGTATACTAAGGAGACTCAAACCATTCCTTCCACAGAAAGATCGCAAATTGGGAGTTCAAGCTTTAGCTTTGCCAAGACTAGACTACGGCAGTTCCACACTATGTGGTCTCCCAAACTGAGCCTGGCCCCGTAAAGGGCTTCCCTTAATGCCGCAGCTAGACTGATTACTGGGACAAAAAGAAAAGAACACATTTCCCCAGCCCTAAAATCTCAAAACTGGTTATCATATGAGGCCAGGATTCACTTAAAAATTGCCTGCATGACGCACAAAGCCCTCCACTTCAAGACCCCCATCTATCTGGCTCAAAAACGAGAACTATCAGGGGGCTGCAGAGCATCACGAAGTGTAAGTACAATGCTCCTGAAACCACAGCTTTTCCACAAAAAAGAGATCACGTAACAGAGCCTTATCTGGCATTGCCCCAAAGATTTGGAACTTTCTTCCTCCGGAAATCCGTACAATCTCCTCGACCGCTTCTTTAAAAAAAGAAGTGAAAAAAGTCCTCATGCTCAAGTTCCTGCCTGAATAGGCCTTGACTTTTAGATTACATTACTGCCCTCTATTCGCTCATCTTGATTGACTTTGGACATGATTATATACCCGGAAATACCATTGTTTAGCATGCATTGTACATACATATGTTCGAATGTTCCTCACCCATTGCTGTATCCGCCCTAATCTTATGTGAAGAGTTCCGCCACCTACAGGAGTCTTGCACTCGTCTTGTATAATTATGTAACAAACAAATGTTTTTGCTTCCCAATACTGTATCCCTCTCAGACAAAATTGTGAAGTGCTCTGATACCCGTAAAGGTCATGTTCGCGCTATACAAAACTTTATAAAATAAAAAAAATAAAAAAATGTGGTTCAAGGGCATGGCACAGTTGTAGATATAGGAAGATTTGTGACTTATGCATGTTATAGGAGTCAGCTAGATAAGAGAATATATTAATGTGATTGCTTACATTTTAGACCTGACAGACTTAGGGTAATCTTCCCCTCAACAATTTGCCTGCCTTCTCCACTTTTTCTGACCTCGATTTTGCTGGCTTTAGGACTACGTGCACCTTACCACTGCTAACGAGTGCTAAAGTAATTCTGCTCTCTCTCCTTAATATCGGTTCATCCCCAATTGGCATATTTAATTTACTTATAAGTCCCCAGTAATGTGCACCACATGTGTCCAGGGCCTATAAATTAAATGCTATTAGTGGGCCTGTAGCACTTGATGTGCCACCCACTTAATTAGCCATCTGTCCATGGCTGAGGCCTGCCACTGCAGAGCCTTTATGTGCAATTTTACACTGCCATGTCGACCTGGCAAAATAAACCTTTTGCCTGGTCTAAACCTTCTCTTTTTATACATATAAATCACTCTTAAGATAAGCCCTGGACAACCCAGAACGTAGGATGCAATCTATTTCAAAGGCAGGACATGTACTTTTAGGTTTTACATGTCTTGGAAGTGATTATCTTATAACTTTTTATAAGCGTAATTTACAAGTGGGAAGAGATAAAACCTCCAAGTCTGGTGTCTCTGGAATCTTAAATTAAAATCCTAACTTATAAATTAGAATTAGTGAGATGCCGATTTTAGAAAGTTGGCATTTTCCTTTGCTCTGATACACGTCTGGGGAGGTTGGCAGCTGGGTATTGTGTATTCTGCTAGAAAGCCACAAACAATGAGAACTTAAGTGTGACTTGATGGGACATCCGGGCAGGATGGGAGAGAAGAGTTAGACCCAGCATTACTTACACCTGAATTGGCTGTATCCTGTTCCCACACAAAGGGCTGCTTATCCCCCTGTAGTGAGTCTGGAGACAGGGCGGGAATGGAGGACCTCTGTGCACTTGTCTCTGAAGTCTCCCCCACTTCAAAGGCCCAACTGGGTTCAAGTACTGCACCTCTGACACCATGACTTCATTACACTTCTGGACCTGTGAAGACTCTGTCGGGAAGACGAACTGCTGTGCTGTTCAAGGGCTGCCACTCTGCTGAACTGCGGCTTTGCTGGAATCCAGCCTTGCTGAGCTCTCCTGCTGCCTGCTGTTCCCCTGTGAGGGTGAGAAGGACTCGACCTGCATCACCTGAACCCAGAGTGACTCCAGTGACTAGCTGGCTGGCCTCCTAATATGAAGTCTCCGGATCATAAAAGGCTTCCAACTTTCCTGCTTCTGCACCTGGACTCTGCCATCTATGAGTCTGCCCTTCCATGTGGTGCCACCTCAGTCCTGGACCCTTGTAAGTGAGGCCTAAGGTGTATGCTTCAGCAAAACCCACACATCCTCTATCGTACCGGTGCTTGGGCGTCATTGCATGTGTCAGAACTGGCACATCACCCTGATTGCATGGATCGGAAATGGAGCAACACTCCTGCTGCGTGGATCAGAGCCAGTGCATTGCTCCTGTTGAATGACCAGAACTGGTGCATCACCTCTGCTGAGTAGATCGGCCCTGACACATCACCTTCAGAACCACCACTGCACAAGGTCTCCACATCTCCATCGATGGGATCCTCCACATTGCAGCTCTTCTCTTATCTGAGCAGATGCATCATCGCTGCTGCACGGATCAGGACCAGCGCATCGCCCCTACTGCGTGAATCAACACTGATACTTTGCTTTGGCAGTGGCCTGCATCTTTGACATCGATTAAGCCAACTGGGTCCCTGTATTTGGTCCGTGCTCAATTGCAGTCAGACTGAACTTTTGACTTTGTCCTAGTCCGGCACAACCAGAGCTCCTAAGGGAGACTTATTGCTTTCAAGCGCTATTTTTCAGCTTTATCTCAAGTTCTACTTATTGTGTTTCTGTCATTTTGGTCTTGTTTTATTTATTAAATCAAGTTCTTTGTTTCTAACCTGGTGTGGAATCTTTTTGTGTTGTGTTTTCACTGTTTGACTGTTTGAGTTGTTGCACAAGTACTTTGCACATTGTCTCTAAATTAATCCTGTACACCGGTGCAATTAGATGCCGGAAACTGAATGCCAAGGTTGCAAGTCCTAAAGCAAGCTGAAGCCATTTGAATGCGCTGCCGGACACTCCAGGTCCTTTTATCTCACTCTTGGATGCTCTCGCTTTCTTCCTTTGTCACGGTTTTCCGTCTTTCTCTTCCTCCGTCTTTTAGGTTTGTTTGTTTTCCCATCTCTTGCTCTAATGAATCCCTGATGAGGGGAAATAAGTGCAGGTCCTCAAAAATGAGTGCTGGTGGCCCCACCGGCAACCACCAGTCCTTCTATATGTATTGCAGCCCCAAAATGGTAGTAGATGGACTGGGTGCCAGCTCGCAATCAGGAGAGGCACAAAGAAATAGATAGAGCTACCGACGAGGGTGGAGCGGACGAGTCCAGATGTGGAGGGGCGAGTCAATGTTTGTTTTATTTGTGATTCTTCTGCAGGCGTCCTGTTTTGGGAGGTGCCAACACCACATGCAGAAAGTAATGGCACGAGGAAAGGGAGCTGGAGCAAGAAGATTCCCAATAGGAAATTGAGGCATCAAATACATCGCACAGGAATGAGAGAGTAAAGTGAGAAAGTAATGCCAGATTAAAACTGTATAGATATTGCAACAAGCTATTGAAACATTATAGAAACTCTTCACAGAAGTATAAGTTATGCCTTTCCATAAAGAACTATTGTTCAGATGCACACGAGCATATTCAAAAAGCAATTCCTAACATCAGTCATAACTCTGGAGGCCTGCCTTTGGAGTAGGAACAGCGTCTATGCATTGTTACATTTGGTGAATGTCAGACCAGAAGCTGCAAACAAAATAGTTACTGTGATTTCGAAAGAAATGCAGAAAAAAATCGAAAACATTCAAGTTTATTTTTTGCCACATATGGATAAGATGTTGTCGATTTGTACTTCTTTTATTACATCACTGGGGAGGCACATGCATCCTAGGTTTTTGCGAGCGCAAACTGAGCGATTCGCAAAAATTGGCCTTTGCGCCCGCAAAAAGGCCTTTTGCGATTCATTAAAGTGTTAGGTACTCGCAATTTAAGAAATCGCAATTTATTGCAATTTCTTAAATTGCAATTGCATTTAACGAATCGCAATTTGCGATTCCTTAAATGCAATGCTAGAAGCACTTAGAAATAGCGAATTAGCAGTTTAGGGCCGCAAAATACAGAGAAATTACTCTTGTCTGTATTTTGAAAAAACCTTGAAAATTCACTAAAGTAAATTTTTCAAGGTTTCAGGTTACATGCACATGCCCCAAGGGTGCACATCACAATTTCAGGGGTGCAACAGGGTGTCATTTTGACACCTTTGCACACTTGAAATTGCATGCGCAATTTACGAGTACCTATTGTTACTCGCAATTTGCGCATGCAATTTCCCATTAATTCTTATGGACCTGTAGGCCCTTAGGAATGAATGGGAAGCCATTCCTTAATTGCGACTCGCAATTTTGCGAGTCGCAATTAAGGAATATTTAGGAATCGCTATTTTAATTGCGATTCCTACATGCATAGGCTTTTGAGAGTCCTTAATTGCGATTCATTAATAAGGACTCGCAAAAGCTTTTCTTGATGCATGTGTCTGTATATCCTGACAGGTGTTGTTATTTTGTCGTGCATCATTTGCATGTCTTACATTCTAATCAAGGTGTTTGACCTTCCGAATTCTTTAAAAAAAAAAAAAAAAACGTTATTAAGGTGTTCTCGTATATAGGCATGCTACAACCTGAAAATAATAAAAGTATTTTACATAGAAGTGTATTGCTGTTATAATTTAATGCCTTTAGGAAGAAACATTTAATTTGCAACAGTTTTTATGAGGGTTATAGCTAAGACCGAATGATAGAATTCAAATATGCAGTGTTATTTGTTTACCCTTCTGGGTAGCTAAGTTCAGAAATTAGCATCTAAAGTAGAACATTTACTAAATAGACCTTATTTTGTCTGGAAAGATACCATTTTTGCATGAATAGCTCCGCTGTCATTGCTGTTTGGTGCCAGCATGTCTTGGCATTGAGCTACCATGTAGACAGACACACCCGTACAAAAAGCACTATTAGTAGTAGTGGTAGTAGTAGTAGTAGTAGTAGTACCTTTATTTGATTTTCCATGAAAATCATAAAAGCAGAACTACATACACATACACATAAATTTAGAACGATCCCCAACTTCGTGTCCTCGGAATAATAATGGTACTATAGAAACACAGAAATTTATAACATGCAACTTGTCACAGTTCACATTTCCATCTTCTGGTGACTATTCTGGATTTCAGGTGCGTCCCTGGTTCATGCCATAACTGTGCTGAGGATCCGTACATGCTTTAGTATTTAATAAAGTGTCAAGTACACAACTCCCTAAAATATTTACAGTATGGTGATAACAATGAGAAATAAATTTCCACCATCGGTTAAGACTTGCTTATTAAGGGAGAGGTTAAAAACTCTTTAAAAGAATAGATGCCACCGTTAGTAAGGAAAAGAAAAGAAAAAAAATAGTTTTTCACTAGGCCCTTAGTAGCACCAGCAGACGTGCAGTCTATGAAATCTACAAAACAGAAAAGCTGATTAGCATGGCACTGGCACCAGTGTCTTACATGAAACATAAAGATGGTGAACATGTGCCACATCCTGCAATCCTATTCATCATGCTTCCACCACCCAATATGTACCACTGAAACTACAACTAATGAGGTGGTTTTTGGAATATTATAGAGCCTAAATCAAGTGGGACCACTGCTAAATTGAGCAAGTGGTTGCAGGTGAGTCCCATCAGCATTTTCCTGGGAGGACCACACCTTATTTTTCCATCATTAGAGGAGACTAGGGGAAAAATAAAGATACAGGAATAAAGCAGGGATGAGAAGAACCTGCAAGAGTAGGATAAACAGGTAGGGACTGTGGGTGGTGAATAAAAGAGGTATGAGGTAGAATCAAGATTAGACAGCCTAGGTATATCACAACTCCAACATATGGCAGGCCAGCAGCATTCTTCTGAGAAAGTGTTTGGGCACAAGCACTATTTTACAAATTAAACAATGAGTGAGTACATTGCTAAAACTTTAGCTGTCTGAGGACCTCAACACTGTTGATCACAATGTACTTATCTAGAGTTTTCCCTATTACATATTAATGTATTCCACAGTCTTTTTTCAGATCCATCAAGTAGATGAATGCAGTTATCAAGGGAATATCCAGGATCACCCCCCACCAGTCACTTGCAGTGTGTCTCAAGGCTTCACTCCACACCGCATAATTTACAGTCTCTACAAGGAAACTCTAAGGGTCATGCTGGCCTATTGAGGAGTGGTAGTCCTTGAATAGTCAGTTAATGATAGATAAACCAATATCTATTATACAGTGTTGTCAGTAAAAAAAAAGAATAATGCCAAAGATTGAGCTTTATCCTCTTCTAGATGTCAGTGTCTGCTTGATGTAGAGCCCCACCAAGATTGAATTTTCCATTCGTCAATATTCAAGATATAAAGATCAAATTCAGGCTACTGCCATGGTTCTGGAAAGCTTCTTCCACACACTTATGCCCTGTACAACATATCCTGACTTTCATTTACAACAAATCAACCAATCAATCAAACAGGACTCATAAAGCATGGCTAATTACTTGTGAGGGTATCCAGGCACTAAGAACCCGCTGCTTAGGGAGGGTTCAGTTGAAAAGCCAGGTCTTGTGTCCTTTCCTGAATTCCATCAGAGAGGATGCAGTCCAGAGGTGAAGGGGGAGGTCATTCTATGACTTCACAGTAAGGTAGGAGACCGAGCATGCTCCACTGGTATTTGGCGAATTGGGGAGTGTGAGCGAGGGAGGTGGAGCACAGGTGTCTAGAGGTTTGGTGGAAGTTCAGGCGGTGGTTGATGTATGCTGGTCCTTGGTTGTGTAGGGCTTTGTAGGTGTGGATCAACATCTTGAATTGACATCTCTTCTGAATAGGGAGCCAGTGGAGCTTCTTGAGGTGGAGGGTGATGTGCGTCCGGTTTGGGAGGTTAAGGATGAGCATGGTCACTTAATTCTGTATGGTTTGCAGCCTCTTCAAAAGGTGCAAGGGGATTTCTATGTAGAGTGTGTTTCCATAGTCCAGCTGACTGGTGACTTAGGCTCGAGTGACATTTTGTCTGGTGTTGACGGGGAGCCATTTGAAGATCTTAAGATGCATGCAAAGAGTGAGGATGCAGGTGGAGGAGATTGCATTGATCAGATTTGTCATGGGGAGGTTGCTGTCCAGGAAGAGGCCAAGATTGTGGGCATTGTCTGTCTGATTGGGAGAGGGTCCTAGTTTGAAAGGGCACCAGGCGTTGCTCCACACAAAGGTGTAGTTCCTGAAGAAGTGCACGTCTGTTTTGTCTGTGTTGAAGTTTAGGCAGTTGTCTTTCATCCAGTCGATGACGCTCATCATGCACCTGTGGAAGTTGACCATTGTTCTGGAGGGATCTTCCTGAGAGGATGAGCTAGGTGCGTCTGCGTAGATTATGATGTTTAGTCCATGGGTTATGATGATGTTGTCCAAGGGGTTCACATAGATTTTTAACAGTGCAGGGCTTTCAGTGGAGAAGTGTGGCTCAGGGGTTAGAGGCGGCAGACCCGGAAGCTGAGATCGGACCTGGACCAGGGTTCAATTCCCCGCCTCGGCGGGTCTTGGGCTAAAAATTCCACGGACTCGATAATTCTCGCCCCGGTGCCTCCTTGACTCACGGGTTCACACTCTGCGACTCTGGGCAATAGCTTGCTTAATCTCCACAACGGCCCCTCGTGGCGGGATGCCTGACTTTCACCTTGTGGATACCCTTCTATCTCACAGGGGAATACCAGGACGGGTTCCCTAAGCAAGCGCCGGGAAACCCACAGCGGGTAGCTGTGCGCTATATAAGCTCAACTACATTTCTGGAGTCGGTGGTATTGGTTGAGGGATGTGTTTTAATGTGGCATGGTCTGTAGGTTCCTTGCTGGTGCACCATTTCCTTTCCAGAATCCAGCACAAGGACCCTCTAGGCCACTGTCGCTTTCATCCAAAGCCCAATGGCATTAAAAATAAGAGCCCACATTGCCTGTGCAATCCCCGGTGTCCCAGGACAAACTGTATGCCATTTTACAAGTCATTTAGATGTCATGATCCTCTGTGGAAACAGAAATTGAGGAGTTTGGCCTCCTTCATGACAACCTGTGGAAGCTAGCTTCCTGACTGTTGGAACTAGAACTCACCGTACAAGACATTGCACCGCAACTAGACAACCAGGGGAAGTGCAACCAAGACCTTGCCTACAGAGCAAAGCGACTCGAAGACCTAGCGGAGAATACAGGAGGTCTGGTTTGCTGAAACAATATTCAAGTGGTGGAACTCCCAGTGGGAACAGAAGATTTGAGCACAATGATCGCTCTCCTTGAAGACTGGGTATGACCCTTTATCCCTGCTATAGTGGAGCCGGCAGGTAACAATGGGATGAGGCAGAGAGCCCAGTGGCGGGTGCAGGCAGGGACCTGGTGCATGCACTCAAGGGAAACTATGGTGACAAGTCCTGTGCCGCTGAATTATGATAGATATTTATAAGTAAAGCTGCTCATCAAGAAAAAAAGTAGCTCTGAATGGATCACTAGTAATCTCTTAAATACTGAGGGCTTCCTAGCTAGCGCTGAGCCCTTTTTGATATTCAGGGTAGTTTGCACTTAAGATTGCATATCTCTTTTCCCTCAAAAGATTTTGAGGCAAAGTTTGCACATTAATGGTACTCACGTATTTAGGTTTTATCCAAAGGAACCTTAAAAAATATTAAAAATGTGGTAACATTTTGCTTTTACTGAAAAGTGTTGTGCAAGAAAATATTGTTTTTTTCTAAAAATGGCATCAACCAAAAATCACTCTCTGCCCAGCTTTCAGAAACAAGTTGAGCTGGAAAATAATCTATCTTTTCCCACAGTTTTGCAATTTTCAAAGTGGTAGTCAACATTTTCAATGTATGCAGTTTCTACCTACTTGCAGTTTTTAGGGGAAAGAGATTTGAAATCCAGGGGTTAACCTTGAAGGCTATTCATTATTGAAAAGTAGACAGAATACTAAATTCAGCAAGGGCTCATTTGTGTAGGTCGCTCAAGGTTCTCCAAGAGAAACTAACCAATGTAATAAAAACAGTGATAGAATTTAGGAAAAAAGTGAAATAGGTGGCAATGATTTCTTTCTCAGGTTTTGGCAATGAAGGCTGATATGCAAAAGTAATGTTCTATTAAGTCGCTCAGATTTTTCCCGTTACAGAGATATAAAGTGTTTGTTGGTTGTCCAAAAACAAGCAATGCCCAGAGCTGTCAACTGAGTTGTTGCTTATAATTATTTTTACTGTGTTTGTTATGACTCACAATCAATTTATATTAAAAAATCTAATAAACACAAATGGATCAAAACAAAATCTATGCATTTTTTAAATGTGAGCAGGAATCTAAGTTTATGAACAGGGTTTAGTGGGATCACTATGGAATTAACAATAATATCAGGGTATATGATGGTGAACTTCAAAATGTATTTTATATGCAGATTAACTAACAGTTTAAAGCCAATGTAGAGAAACTCAATAGGCAACAACAAATGTCCTACCATTCTTCATTTCCACACTTCTCCTTATAAAAGCTATTCTTCACTTATGTTGGGGAAAGGGAGAGATCACCTGAAGCACAAAAAGTCCCAAATTGTAACAGGGAGACATCAAGACTTTTCTTTTGAGTTACAATAATTCTTGAAATATGGGAAGCTGTGGTTTTTGGGCCTGGGGTTAGTAGGACATCCGGGAATTCTACCAAACCCTGACATTTCTGAAAACTAGATACATAGTGCAGTCCAGAATGGTGTAGCTGGCATACATCTCATTATTTGGCTTAAGCAGAACGCCATGCAAATACCAAATCTAAAAAACACAGAGAATATTCTCATATCTCTGTGAAGCAAAGTTGCAGAATCAGTGTGGATCCACAAAAGTCCTACCATCTACCAATTCAAAATGTCTCGAAATGGTGTCCCAAAGTGTGAGTGGGCCTTTCACCTGGGACAGGGACGCTCACTACAAACATCATGACAACATCAAGAGTTTAGCTTTGATTTACAAATCATTTTTGTGATTTGGATTACTTGGTATTTGGGCCTAGATTCAAGTAGCACTGAATAAAACCTACCTACCACTGACATTACTGAAAAAACTAGACAACCAGGGGAGTCCAAGTGGTATGGGTTATATGGATCCTGATACTTATTTTTACCTAGAATACTCTTCAAATCTCGAACCTTAGACAAAATAAAAAATGTCCTCACCTTTCTGATTAGGAATGTTTCTGAATCTATGGTTACTGACAAAAGTCCTACCACTGAGTGTTCCCAACCTTCTCCCAATAAAAAAAGTACCCCACATGTGTGGGTGGTCCTATCGTTAGGGACAGAAAAGGTCCCAGAATTCACCATGTGGAAACATAAATGATTTTGCTGTGAATTAGTCATTCGGGGGATGTAGGTCACTGTGGTATTTGGGCCTAGGGTCATAAGGCACACAGGAAAACCTACCGACACCAGATGTTTTTGAAAACTAGATACCCAAGGGTGTCCAGGGCGATGCTGTTTGCATTATTCCCACCACTTTTTCCCCAAAAAGCTCCCACAAACACCATTAACTATAGCTAAAATATTCAATTCCCTCTCCTTCCATTGGGGATGGTTGCAATAAGTGGATCCCAGATCACGCTGCATCCAGAAATCCTACAAACCTGGAGCATTTCTAGAAACTAGAGACCCAGGGGAATCCACAGTGATGTGGCTTGTGTGAATCCTAGCACATGTTCTTGCCCAGAATACCCAGCAGCAATTGACTCTTTATTTCCAGGTGAGGTAGCTGCAGTATCTGTGTAAAAAAATAAAAAACACAGTTAAAGGGGGGGGCCTAGGGAGTTTAGAGACCAGCGAGGATTGGATCCTATACAATAACGATTCAACACACGAAATCCTCGAGTCTAAGAACACAGGTATATACCTGAAGAAGATGATCTCAACATGCTAATAGGGGGATCCCCTCTGACCAAGGATGAGAACTATGTTCCACATGGTTACTGTAACAATATGTTTTGAAACAAGAGACTGTTATATTGTTTGATCTCTTCTGTTGTCTTATGTCATTCTACAGGTATGACCAGTAAATCGAACACACCGAACGTGGAATTACTGGTTCTGTATAGAAACCATACTTTTGTTTTGTAATTGTTGTCACTACCTTTTTCTGTCTTAACACTTTTCAATCACAGTAGCACATAATATCTTTTGGTCCTGACGAAAGCCGAAACACCTTACAGGGTCCTCGAGGCTGAAACATGTAGACCCATCCACGTCTACCACATGCAGTTATTATTTTAAACTGCAGGTGCACTGTTTTTAATCCTGACACCAGGAACAACTAATACAGTCCATATTGCTATTGGTAGTTAGTTTTAATATCACTCACTCATATTTTTTTAATGTATGATGTTACAACGCATACATTTACAATGCATGCCTTTACAACGCAGTTTTTACATCGCAACATCCTTTACAATGCATTCTTTTATATCGCATGCCATTACATCGCATTTTCAGAAACTACCTTTACAACGCATTTCATTACATCTCATTATACCTTTACAATGCATACCATTACATCGCATTTAAGATAAGTGTTGGATAGTATAGGGGTAATAATGACTGCTATGTAAAGGTAGTGCGATACGATGATTGCATTGTAAAGGTTGTTTCCCTCATTTTTTCTGTCTCTAAGTTTCGCACTGCGCCTTTCACCTAACCCATTTAGTTGTCTTCTCGTTTAAAGGATTTATTATATCCTAAATAGTGTAGCAACAAAAAACAACCCTGAGCTCCTCCCTCACAGTGAGGGGGTAAAAGCCCTTGGCGGGGCTAGGGTTCCCCGTCAAGAGAAGAATCCCAGATGTTAAAGGATGATCCCTCGGTGGGTCAGCCAGTACCAAGAAAATCCTGTAAGGAGTGCAACTTGTGTAGATGCTAACACTACTTCTTATCCAAAGTGTCCTGCAATGACTAAATGTGGGTGAAAAAACTCAATTTCCAAACATTTATGTGATAGAAAACTGTCACTAATTGTTGCTGTAAACCTGACTGTTCAACTTCAGTCAATTTCCCTGAACGTCACCTTTGTATTCTACGAAGTTAACAGAGTCAGAATGTACAGGCCTGGCACAGATGGGTACTGTGGACAGTAGTACTGAGTCACCGGCCTCCTTTATTGCAGAGTAAAAACTTTTCATTTTTTAGCAAATTCTCCTACTTTGCTGCGGTAAAGCAGTCAGCAAATTGTTGATCCTTTAACTGTGCCACTTTCCTCCTCAATAGACTAAGAGGAGGCAATTGCTTCTACAGGACTGACACTTATGATAATAGCCTCCTTGAAGATGAGTATAAATATGACTTTCAGTGGTAGTCTAACAATAATCAATAAATGCAATGCACATTACCAGATAGATCAGATGAACAGCTAACTGCTTGTACCAAGTGTGAGATTTACATTCCACATTCTATGGTTGACCCAACTGGTCATCTTTGTCTACTCCACCCAAGTTCTTATTATGGGCCTCCCCCTGCAGCCTCCAATGTTGGACAGAATTGTTGGGTGCCCTAAGTGGCACCGGGGCACTCATGAAAACAAATGATTGCTGGCTAGTGCCGGCATCCAGGATGTGGACTGGCTGGAGAGCTGGAAGGGACAAGGGTCTCCTCCCGCAGCCTTCAGAGTTAGACAGAGTTGTGGATGGGTGCTGACTGGGAAGCTGGCAGGGCCATTTGCCTCCCACTGTAGCCCCAATGTTAGACAGAGTTGGTGGGTGATGGGGTGGGACTGTGGCACCCAAACATAAATCAATAAATACTCCAAACACAAATGTGAAGTCTTTGGAGTAGACACTTATTTCATAATCTCAGCTATTGCTGGGAAGTGTCCTAGAATGCCTGCAAAGGCTTTTTATTTTTTATTTTTGATCTTCATGGTGACCCTAGAAAGGACAGGAGCACCACCAACCATGTTGGGGGGGAGGAGGGGTACATGAAGTGCAGCAGCCCACCTATGAATATTTTTTTAAAAACTCACATTAAGTCTCCTGGGCCATTGAATATATGATCCCAAGACAGCTTGCTATCCTTTTCAAAGCAGTTTCAGCTGGATCTGTTGACTCTTCAGCTGAAGAACATTGAGTCCTTGTATTGGTTCCTTGGCTGCACTGTATCGCCTGAAGAGTGTTAAAGAAAGACTCAGACATATGTTTATTGTTGTTATGAATAAAAATGCTTTATTTTGAATACTTTAGTGACAGTTACTATTAATCATTGTAGTGTGTGCATTTCTAAGGAATGTATTGGATTATGGTCATTGCTAAAAAAAATATGGTGACTTTATGTCAGTTAATAGGGCTGCATTATACATGTTGATGTGCTGACCCCTTGAAAAAGTCAGTAGCCCTGCCTTTTATATTTTGGTGTTCTGACCCTTTAACAAAGCCTACAGGTTCGCCTTATTTAAAATGACACCTCTTAAATTGTTACTTTATGTTTTAAAAAGAACCTCAGAAATTAACTGCAAAAACCAAAGACTAAAGTGACATTATAGTTAGGTATTAATAGCAGTTAAAATGTAACTTTTTAAACTTAAAAAAACACAGAAAATCACCAGTTATAGTTAACTGAAATTATTAAAGCTTTTTTTGGTGGAAAACCGCCTTGTTCACTGCATCAAGTGCTCTGCCATTTTTTCATTTATATACATGTGTGTAACTCTCCCCTGGTTGTCATAGCAACCTACCTCAGCAATAGACATAGAAGGTGATATATGGCTGAGTTAACATAACAATGCAAAAGACAAACTCAATAGAAACAAATGCATTAAAAGTGAATATAAAGTGAAACCAAGGATTGCTAAGGTTAAGAATTCACACACTAGCAATCGGTGTTAAACAACATAAAAAATGTTATGTTAAAAAATAATAACCTGGTCATCATAGTGTGTCCGTTATGTGTGGCTAGCGACTGATGGACATAGACGTTCTCACCCTTCCTGATTCGGGATTGCATACGTTGCATGAGGTACTCAGGAAGTGGAACTACCGTTACAGTTGCCATGGGTTCGTATATTTGAAATAATTAAAAGGCAATGTATCCCTATGCATGAAGGCTCCCCTCCTAATAGGGCTTTCCTGTATTGGTATCAGTTAGTACTGCGCTTCCAATTTAGAGAGCGTGAATAAACGCCATGCGATGCACAGACATAGGAAATGTAACGGTAAACATGTACACTAGTACAAGTAGCTGAGTTGGGCCCCAGTGGGCGTACCAACGGGTGTCTAAGGTGTCTTTGCCCCATTTGAGTCCCACACAATTCAGAGTTGGTGCCGGTCAAGAGTGTTAATGGAAAAGTGCAAAATTATAACAAAAATAAAAATAAGAGAGAACCTAACGCTGTGAGGAATGAATCAGTTGCGTGGCGTTAGAAGCATTAGTTTATAAATGTACATTTAGCACTTCATCAGCATTCATCCCGTGTGGGATTTTGGAGTTGAGGAGAATAATATATCTTGACTCCAACCTCCTTAATGCCAATTGTCTGTTGCCTCCCCTCGGGTTTTTTGGAACAGTGTCGATGACATAATAGGAGAGGTCTTGGGCTTTCCCTGCATGGCATGAGTTGATGTGCATAGAGACCGGGTAGGATTGGTCATTGTTAGAGATGGCCCTCAGATGCTGCAGAATGCGGACATGCACAGGGTGGATGGTGCTCCCTACATATTGTCTGTTGCAAGTGCACTGCAGGACATACACAGCAAAATCTGTTTTGCAGTTGTAGCTACCTCGTATTTCACAGGGTGTTTGTCTGAAAGGCACGTGTACTGTTTTTGTATTGGCTCCATGTCTACATGCTTTGCATTTACTGCATTTAGTAAACCCCTTTGATGATTGTAACCAGTTTGGTGTTCTGAGTATTGTTGGCGCATTACGCACTAATTCCTGGCGCATGGATTTGGCTCTTCTGAAGCTGATTGAGGGAACTTTTGCACAGGTGGGGCCCAAAAACGGGTCATTTTGTAAGGTGCCCCAGTGTCTGTATAGTATTTTACGCAGTGAAGCATGATAGGCATTAAAACCTGTGATTAATCTAGGGGTGTCTGTTTTAGTTGTTATAGTTTGAGTCTTGCTTTTGTTGTTAAATAGCAGATCTTCTCTCGTCAGTTTTTCACTCCTAGCCCTTGCCTTTACTGGAGTTTCTGTCTTATATCCCCTTGTTTGTAGTCTGTGAAAGAGGACATCGGTAGATTTTTATAGGCTCTCTTCCGTTCTACAGTTGCGCTTCATTCTTAAGCACACTGCATAGGGGATACCCTCCTTTACACTATTGTGATGGAAACTGTTGTCATGTAGGATAGCATTTCCTGCAGTGGGCTTTCTGTATGTTCTGGATTGTAAGCTGCTGTTTTCTACGTACACCTCTTAGTCCAGAAACTGTATGCAGTCTCTACTGGTGTGACTAGTAAATGATAGAATCAGGTTGTTATTGTTAAGCTCACGTGCAAAAGATTCTGCACTTTCCTGTGTACCATGTCATAAGACAAATATGTTATCAATGTACCTGACATATAGTGCCACATTTTCTATCATGACCTTTTTCTGTGTCTTCATGAGTACTTGCTCCTCCCACCAGCCCATATGCAAATTAGCATAGCTGGGGGCGAAGCTAGTACCCATGGCCGTGCCCTACGTGTATATATATATATATATATATATATATATATATATATATATATACGTATATATGTGTGTAGCTCTCTCTCTCTCTCTCTCTCTCTCTCTCCCCCCCTCTCTCTCTCTCTATATATATATATGTATATATATATATATATATATATATATATATATATATATTACCTACTGGTGGTCGCCAGTAGGTAGTTATAGTTAGGACCTATTTTTCATAGGAAATCCGCAACATTCTATTCCCAATAAGTCTGGCGCTGGTTGACGAATCCTCGCGAAATTTTCCAAATTTTTGGCCAGCTCCGCTCCGCTCCTACCCTGAAAATGTTGTGGCGATTCATCAAGCGGGGGCCGAGAAAAAAGGGGGGTCCCAAAACGCGTTTTCTCCATGTAATTTCCCATAGGACCTGTTTTCGCAGCTGAACGGAATGACACCAAATTTGGCAAAGAGGTAGTCCTCAGTTCAGCCTCGTGCCTTTTGCATAAATGGTGTGAATCCGTTCAGTAGTTCCTGAGAAAATTAGAGTTAAAAGTACATAAATATCTATGGCAGCGGAGGATCCGCGGACCCTACCCGCACCGTTAGCGCAACCTCCCCGAACCAAGCGCGCACCCTCCGGATCGCGCGCTGAATGCTAATTGGCTGTCGAGTGTCTCTCTACATTCGAAACCAGGAACTGTTGGCGGCCATTTTCTGCCTCGGTAGAAGCGTGGCTGAAGAAGCAAGGGGAATAAGTGTGTAAAACATATAAAGGGGGCAGAGTGGAGTACCATTAACTCTTCTAGACTAGAGAATGAGTTTTGGTAAACTCCTAGGATAGTGTTGCTTGTCTAAAATCACACTGTGAGTCTGTGTGCATTTGGGTAAGGATTGTGAGAGAAGCATTTGGTAACATCGTGTATTTGCTGACAGATATCTGTTTTAAAACCGGTCATGTTGTCAAGTTTTAGTAGCATTAGAAGCCAGTCTTTGCTTATGCTTTGATTAAATGAGTCAGGCTTTGACACAAAAGTGCAGTCCTGAAATATGAAGATTGTGTGCACTTCCTTTACCACTTCCACAGTAGTGAATGATTTTTGGTAAACTCCTAGGTATAGTGGTTGTTGTCTAGAATCACACTGTGAGTCTGTGTGCATTTGGGAAGCACTGTGAGAGAAGCATTTGGTAACATCGTATATTTTTTAGCAGATAACTCTTTTAAAACCTGTCATGTTGTCAAGTTTTAGTAGCATTAGAAGGTAGTCTTTGCTAATGCATTGATAAAATGAGTCAGGGTTTGACACTAAGGTGCAGTACCATGTACTATTCTCTTCACTGTGGCAGAACTGAAAATTCCTAGAAGTAGTCTGATTATTTAGTCAGTTTCTAAGTACCAAATAGACTGCTTCAAATGTCTATGCAGTATGCATGTAGTGTTCTAACATACTATACACTTGTCTTTTACACCTTCAATTCCCTAGTCAGTATCCATACACTTCCAGGAAACACCCTGTCACTCCCTTTGCAGTCCTCTAGTGACCCATTCAACACCATGTACTAATCCATTCACTGTGCCAAAACCCAAACACTTATAAATTCACCAGGACACTCTCTTTCTAGTACTCTAATTGTTCAGTCACTGCCTAAGTATTCATGCACTGAGCTAGGCCTTAGCACATGGACTTCTTCAAACTCCTATCCACTATGCATGCAGTCCTCTAACCACCTACACACTTGTCTTTCACACCTTCAATTCCCCAGTCAGTATCTATACACTTCCAGCAAACACCCTGTCACTCCCCTTGCACTCCTCTAGTGACCTTATTAAGAATCATGTACTAATCCAGTCACTGCGCCAAACCCTAATAAATTCACCCAGGCACTCTTCTTGCAGTACTCTAATCATTCAGTCAGTACCCAAGTACTCATCCAGTGACCCAGGCCTTAGTATATGGACTGCTTCAAACCCCTATCCACTATGCATGCTGTCCTCTAACCACCTACACAATTGTCTTTCACACCTTCAATTCCCTAGTCAGTATCCATACACTTCCAGGAAACACCCTGTCACTCTCTTTGCAGTCTTCTAGTGACCCATTCAGCATCATGTACTAATCCATTCACTGTGCGAAAACTCAAACACTTATATATTCACCAAGATACTATCTTTGCAGTACTCTAATCATTCAGTCAGTGCCTATGTATTCATGCACTGAGCCAGGCCTTAGCACATGGACTGCTTCAAACCCCTATCCACTATGCATGCAGTCTTCTAACCACCTAGACACTTGTCTTTCACACTTTCAATTTCCTAGTCAGTATCCATACAGTCCAGCAAACATCTTGTCAATGCCTTTGCACTCCTCTAGTGACCCATTCAGTACCAAGTACTAATCCATTCCCTGTGCGAAAAGCCTAGCACTTATAAATTCACCTAGGCACTCTCCTTGCTGTATTCTAATCATTCAGTCAGTACCCAAGTAGTCATGCAGTGAGCCAGGCCTTAGCACATGGACTGCTTTAAATGCCTATGCAGTATGGATGCAGTCCTCTAATCACCTACACAGTTGTGTTTCACACCTTAAATTCCCTAGTTAGTATTCATACTCTTCTAGCAAACACCCTGTCACTCACCCAGTGTGTCTCCTTATAGTACTGTAATCATTTAGTCAGTTAGCATGTAGAGTTTTAGTGAGGTAGGCTTTAGGGCATGAACTGCTTCAAAGTAGTATGCACTATGCATGTAGTGTTTTAACCATCGTCACACTTGTGGTTCAGGGCCATAGTTTCTTAGTCAGTATTTATATAAAATGTGTTTGTACAGTAATGGAATAGTATAATTTTGAAAGTTATTAATATACATTTATTTGTGATTCTTTTTTATAGATACAGAACAGGAGTGTTTCTCATCTGTTTGCACTCTTCTCGTGCGAGATTGTTTGGATGAAGGGTCCTTAGGTGTTTCATCATACTTGCTGTGCCGCATTAGTATTTTTTGGTAGGATCCCCTCTTAACAGAACTCTTTTGAAAATCTTGTGCATGAGTAAGGTGGTATTGGTCTTTGTTTGCCCCTCGAGAAAAGTAGAAAATTTCCACATCACTGAAGGAAAACATTGTGGGCGTGGTGCATCCTCCAAAAATTCAACTTTAGATTTGGTGAATATTTTATAGCGACATCATTTACAAGTTTTTTAAGTTAAAGTTAAACATTTTTGTTAGCTCTGTGTATTTTATATTTCTGTGATTTGTATTTTGAGAATGGCATGTTGTTTTTTTTTAACAAATTTTGAGATTGTGTTTTTTTTGCCCGCTGTTAAGTGATGAGTACGATTGAAATCACTATTTTTAGTGAAATTTAATATATTCTGAGAACAGCAAAAAAGGCAAAAAAATTACGCTGTGTTGTAAAAAATGTATTATTACATGTTATAATTTTTTTTTCCTTTTCTTTCACAGATCCAACTTTTAAAATAAGCAATTTATATGAATTTATATGTGAATGAAAAACAGAAAAAAATGTATACCATTTTTTATTCCTATTACTGTGAAGGTAAGTTTAACTAAGTCTCAATATGCAGAATGAAGAGGCCTGCAAGAAGCTACAAAGTTGAAACACGTTTCTAAAAACACTCTGTTTATGTAGTTTTGAAATCTGTCCATAATCAGATATCATGTGACCTGCAAAAAAAGAGATTTGAGGGGTTCATAATATTTCCCATTTTAGCTGTTGAAGGTCCACAATCATTTCAATCATTCTTCTTTGAACATCTTTGCAGACATAACTCTGTGCTTACCTTCTATCATTCGCAAGGAAATTTAAAAATGGAAATATGTCACTTTTTGTAACATAGTTATTGTGCAAGATACTATTTCATATTTACAAAGAGAGGAAAAGGCACTCTGTGCACTTTTTATACTCCATGTAAATATAACACCTTCATGCACACCACTTTGTGTTGAAAGGGTGTTCTATAAGTGTTGTTGTGCATGATTGCACTTAATACTCATAGAACAAGACACATGTCTAGATTTATCAGAAATCATAAATCTCGATATGTGTGTGAATGCTGCACCATTCTAAAATTGGTGTAGGAAAGCACAACAAGGAGAATTGTTTTAATTTCTCCACATTTTTATATCTTCAATGCATGCTGAAATGTTCAGCATACATTGAAGAAGAAAAATGCATTTTCTCATTGTTTTTGTGCAGGAAGGTGTGTCTTCCTGCAGAAAAACAAACAGCACATGACACAGATATCCTTGCACTATGGTGCAAGGGTGCCTGTGTCACCACATGGCTGCAGTTTAAGCAGCCGTGCAGAGAGAAGCATAGATTTGCAACATATTTATGTACATATGTTGCATCCCTGTGCTTCGAAGTACTACAGCACACTGCAGTTAAAGAGGTTACTGTGTGATGCTGCAGCACTTCCTCATAGTTCTGCACTTATACATTCACCATACGCTACTAATGCATTCATTCAGTTAATTACATCCTACACATATATTCATCTAAACTAACACTAACAAAGAAATTTAGCTCTTTTTTTTAAACCAGGAAAGTTAGTTCTTACAAGAACTTTTTTTTTTCTTCTTTCTTCTTTTATAATTTTTTTGGGGTTTTCTGAACAATTTTTAATTTTTTTTGGTTTTTCTGCAAAAAACAAAACAAAAAACAGAACAGGAGAAACCAAACAATGAACTTCAGGGAACAATAAAAAAAAAAAAAATAGCAAATGTGACTTTCTTGCCGGCGGCAGATCAGATCGATCGACTGCTCACCATAGCAAAAAGTCTTATTGCACTTAGTGCAGAGCACTTTTAAAAATTAAAATTGAGGACGGATGTCCAAGGATTGGGCTGATGGTTGCACTCTTGATGTGCTCGGCTGCGATGAGGTGGATGGCGCAGGAGCAGGAGTGTTTCTCATTCGTCGGCACTCTTCTTGTGCAAGATTGTTCGGATGAAGGGTCCTCATGTGCTTCATCATACTTGCCGTGCCCCAAGAGCATTTCTTGTTAGGATCCCCTCTCGCTAGGACTCTTTTTCAAATCTTGCACGTGACCAAGGTGGCATTGGTCTTGTTCTGCCCCTCGGGAAAAGTTACAAATTTCCACACCACTGAAGAAAAACGTTTTTTGGGTGGTGCCTCCGCCAAAAATTCATCCTCAGAAGTATGAAGTGATGCAGGTGATGCCTGCTGCCCTGAAGCCATTTTTGGTTGAAAAAAGTTAGAGCTAAGTATAAACTTAGTCTAAAAAATCTTCTTCTCTCCAAAGAGATGGTGCTCTAAAGAAGGTCAAAGAAGAATGATTGAAATGGGTGGGGTCTTCCAATAGTTAGAAGAGGAAGTGTAATGAACCAATCAAATCTCTTTTTTTGCAGGTCACATGGGATCCGCGCACCCTGCGCGTATGCAGCTCGCACCCAGCGCGCATCCGCGAAATTGAATTAAAAAGAAATATAGGATTACATGTAAAAATATATTACTTTTAAGACTATTTTAGGGTTTGTCTTCAATTAATATTCACATGAAATACATATATATATATATATGTTTTTTTAAATGTTAAATATTTCGCAGGATCCGCGCACCTACCGCATCATAGACGCACATGACGCATCGCGGAAGCGCGTAAACGACGCGTTACGTACATCGAACGTGTCGCTTATAGGCTGGGAGTCGCGTACCTGTCGCATTGCGATCGCGCACTAAACACGTACCAAACTTGTACCATGCGCGGATGCTATCGCGTAGGGATCGAGAACGGTGCGCATAGGGAGCGCAGATCCAAAAACATTGAAAAAAATATATAAAATACAGTTTTGAACATATAGTTAAAAACAAATTTTGAAAAATATAAAAAAATATGTTTGAAAAACCCATTAAGTTCAAATAACATTTTTTAATTTTTAAAAGAATTAATTGAAAAAAATAAGTTTAAAAAATGGTGATAAAAAAGTATTTAAAAAAAAAGATAATTAATGAAATTGAGACACTGAATTTGAAAAATATAGAAATCCAATCAAAATCATTAAACATGATATCTTCAGAGATAAGTTATAGATAGGAATTAGCATTTAAAAAACCTTTGAAATTCACTGAAAAAACCATAGGTTTCATGCAAGTTAAAGTTAGGAATTGGCATTTAAAAAACCTTTGAAATTCACTGAAAAAACCAAAGGTTTCAGGGGCGTTATAGTTAGGAATTGGCATTTAAAAACCTTAGAAATTCACGAAGAAAACTATACGTTTAAGGGGCGTTATAGTTAACTGGACATTTCCCTCGTACAAAACCCTAGAAATTCCCCCGTTATAGTTAGTTCAGCTAACTATAATTCACGCCCCTGCAATGCACTGCTGATGACGTCACAAATTACATCACTCATGACACGGTCAGTGATATCACTGATGACATCACTGATGACATCTCAAATGACATCACTGATGACATCACTGATGACGTCATCCATGTGATAAATTAGAGCATCTTCTCACACCCTAATATAACCTTTGATACACCGACTCAAAATTTCAGACGGCCATTTTGAAAACCATAGATACTCCAATAACTACATACCCACTCATTGACTCTTAGGTCTACATACATCTCCACTCACTCACCTGTACAGTCACTCATACTTACAGTCACTCCATACAGGACGATCATATGCATTTATACACCTATATAGACACTCACACACTGCCAATTATCCATTGAGGTACTACTGACACACCTAGTCAGTCATGCAAATAATTAATCACAGTCCAATTTACTCACCTATACAGTTAAACACACTCAAGTTCACTTACTCATAAAAATACTAACAAATTCTGACACTCTTATACAATTACTAATACAAGCACACACTCATCCATACAGGCACTTCCTCAATCACACACTCTCACATATAGATAGTTATATACTCTTACACACATATGCACTGCGTTTCACATATGTAGTTACTGACAAATGTACAACTGAGATATATATTCAATCACTAACAAACTCATACATACACTCACCCAACCATACAGTCCATCACAGTTGCACTCTTAAAACCATGCACCATAGAATCACCCACTCACACATCTATGCACAGAGTCACACACACCCTACCCACACAAACACTCAGGCACCCATACAGATACTGAGACAACCAATCAATAACCCATATAGACATTCATATAGGTATTCACTAAACCATGCAGCCACTTATACACCAACATAAAGACACATACAGACATTCACACAGTTTAGTCACTAGTCTGCAGTAAGATACATTTAATGACTCACTTATAGAGTCAGTTACGCACCTAGAAAATCATCCATTCACACACTTGTACACCCACACATTCTTCAACAGGCCTTTCAATATATATATTAAACATATTAAAACTTTACAGAAACACAGACTCACTGGATGACGTCATCAGGGATGTCATCAGTGATGTCATTTGAGATGTCATCAGTGATGTCATCTGTGATGTCACTGGCCATGTCATGAGTGATGTAATATGTGACATCATCAGCAGTGCATTGCGGGGGCGCGAGTTATAGTTAGCTGAACTAACTATAACGGGGGAATTTCTAGGGTTTTGTACGAGGGAAATGTCCAGCTAACTATAACGCCCCTGAAACCTATGTTTTTTTTAGGGAATATATATATAAATCACAACCATGCCTTCCTTGCGGCCACACTCCCTCCAGGGCGAGATAGAAAGATGGCAACACATGAGAATCATCATACTGGTATTTTATTGAGCCTTTCTCTTTTTTATCATCCTTAAAACAGGAAAGTGCAAATGTGTGCATGCATAACCGACAGCAGACCTATGCATTTCCGCCATGGCCTTCAACTGGGTCAATATATATATTATTTACTGGTGGTCGCCAGTAGATAGTTATAGTTAGAACCTAGTTTCCTTAGGAAAAGCTTTTAACTTTGCCGTCGTTTGACGAATCTTTACGACATTTTCCAAAAAGTTCCTCTTTTTAGGTCAGCTCCTATCCTGAAAGTTTGGGGGTGATTCGTGAAGGGGGGCTGAGAAAAAAGGGGGGTCCCCAAACATGTTTTCTCCATGCAATTTCCATAGGAAACTTTAGACAAGGCTACAGGTCAAACTGCTGAACGGAATTATGCCAAATTTGGCAGGGAGAAAGGTCTTGGTCCAGAAAGCATGCTTTTTTTTAAATGGTGTAAATCCATTCAGTAGTTGTAGAGAAATATCAAAATTTACAGATATCGATATTTGAGAATTCTGACATCTGATTGGCTGAGGCGTTACGAGCACGAGCGTGCGGCTCATTGGCTGCGAACTGTTGAAACTAGGAAGTGTTGGCAGCCATTTTGTGACTGAGTTGAAAGGTGTAAGGCAGAAAAAAAGAAAATAATTGAATAAGAGGGTATAGCAGGAACACTGTGGTCTTAGTTTAAGCAGTCTACGGTGCAGAGGCAGAGAGTTTTAATGTTGCGTAGGCCGTGGAAATTACGTCCGCAGAACAACAGTGCGCTGTATTGCGGCAAGGTTGCGTAGGCTCTGGAAATCCCGTCGGGAAAACAATGCGCAGTATTGTGGCAAGCAGTGTGTAACGGTGCACACACAGGTAGTGTGAATGTGCAGTATTGCGGCAACAGTAGGCTGTGTGAATCATATCGAGAAAATAACAATGCACCATATTGCAGCTTTCCTTTAATATAATGCGCAGTAATGTTTACTTATAATGCGGTGTTCAATTTTATCACGGACAGTGTCACTTTCTTAGACGAAATTAGTAGCGGGGAGGATAGGAACACTTGTAACTCGATATAACAGAGTGTGTTGCGGTCTTCTTTTTATTGAGTTAGCAGTTGGGATACTTCCCAGGAGCACTATTTACTTATAATGTGGTGTTTACTTTTCTGACGGGGAGCTGTGGTTGCGCAGCAAAAATTTCAGTCTAGGTTTGAAACAGATTTTATTATGCAATTACAAATATACTTCCATTGGAAACTGAAGCTGTATATATCAAAGGGGTGACAAATACAAATGCAATTCATAAAATATCCCTTAAGCATGGCCACACCCTTCTTTTTTTCTGCTTTAGTTTGTAAAAGTGTTTCCCTAAATTCTTGATAATATAAGAGGGCAAGAGGTACTTTTAGATAAAGTAGAAAAGTGCTACAAGAAACACTCCCGCACTTCGGTTGCTCAGCAAAAATGACAGTCTAGGATTGAAACAGTTTTTATTAAGCAATTACAAATATACTTCCTTCGGAAACTGAAGCTGTATATATCAAAGGGGTGACAAATAAAAATGCAATTCATAAAATATCCCTTAAGCGTGGCCACACACTGCCTTTTTTTTCTGCTATAGTTTGTAAGAGTGTTGCCCATATTCTTAATAATATAAGAGGGCATGAGTTACTTTTAGATAAAGTAGAAAAGAAGTGCTACAAGAAACACTCCCGCACTACATCATCTGAGGTCAGACGAACAATAAGAAGTAAAAACAGTTAAACACAAATTACTTTATATTACATACAAATGTACGCTTTATCATGTAAAAAAAATTCTATTCTGTAGAGTTCGGGAAAGTTCTGTTGTAGTGCTTAGAGGTCGCTCACTGCTCAGTTAACAAATCACTTACTCTTTTAAGAATATATTGCACAGTAGTATAATAATAAACACTACTGGTCCTATATATTCTATAGGGAAAAGTTGAATAGGAACCGCAACAAAGACAAATAGAAATACCAAAACAAAATGTAGGGTTTATCGAAGATATTCACTAAGAAAGTATGCAAACTAACTTTATTTAAAGTGTAATTTCGAAAAGTATTCTCACTATGTGTCAAGTACCAAACCAAACTGTAGCTTCCACAGGAGCCGATGTTAATTCCTCAATTCCCAACTTCCCTAGCTGCGATTCTTGATACTCACAAATAGGAGAGTGGGGGAAAGGGGAGTTGGAATGAGAAAGAGAGACTGCACTGCTTCATCTTCTTCTGACTTCTACACTTCTTCGTGTTGAACACTGTAATAAATAATATTATTGGCATTACTTTTAACTTGTATTATGCATTTCCGCTTCACTGCGGTAACCGTGACTATTTCGGTCACTGCGAATATCACATGACTGGGAAAGCAAGGGATATCATTAGATAATATACTTGTCAGCAAAATCAATCGGAAGTACACACCCAGTCAGTCAGTCAAAATTACTTTATTCGGTTTCATAACAAAAACCATAAAAGCATATAAATATAAAAACATACAATATAAATAACATTTAACAATAAACACTACAAATGAGTTAAAAAGGCATACAAGGTACTTCATGAATTACCCGGATAATTATTATGTCCAAGAAATTTTCTTCCTTAGTCTCATTGAGATTGCTAGAAATTTGGCAATATTAAAAATCTCCCACGTAGATCCCAGCAATTGTAAATATAAAAGGGCAGGTTTAACTTGCCTAAAACCTTTCTCCTTAATAAGGGGGATGATATGTTTTTTGCGAATGGGAGACAGGTGTTTACAAAAGAAGATAAAGTGCACTGTATCTTTGAGGGAAAATCCGTCACAAGAACAGATTCCCAAGTCCTTCTCCCTAAACCACCCTGGGGAATCGGTGAGCAAAAGATGAAATTTGTTCAGTCTAAACTTGGTCAGTAAAAAACGATGGTTCATGTTATTAACAATGACCAAGTAGGGTTCAATACTGTTGGAAGTAATTACCATCTGATGAGCCCTGACTGAAGGTTTAAGTAGCTCCTTATCTTCTCTTTCTAAAGTTATCCGCTGTTTGTATTCAGCTTTCACCCATTTTAGGTCCCCCTTAGTTAAGTTGCCAGGTACATCAAATAAATCTGGACGACCTAATTCTCTGGATAAGTTCTTAATATAATTTATCCAAGGAATGGAGCTGCCATACTCAAGAGATAAACAATCCTTTAAGATCGCATGATTTAATTCCAAATCAGGGTTTAACCAAATTGTAATCCATTTTAACAATGGAGCTAGAGCAATACGGTCCACTAGATAATCTATCCCGCATTCCTGATGAACAATAAAAGCAGGGGTTGACTGAGGTAAACATAAGATGGATTTTAGAAATTTGTCTTCAACTATTTGAAGAATTTTTACATCTTTAATTCCCCATAAATCGGCCCCATACATTGCTATAGAAAGACATTTAGCAACATAAATGTTCAAAATGGCCTGTATGGGCTTCACCCCCAATTTGCGGGCAAAGTCTAGTACAGCTAAAGTGGACCTAACAAAAACATTACGCTTAGCTGCCAATTGCGGAGACCAATTGAGCTTATCATCAAAGATAACCCCCAAATAGGGAAATCTACTAACGCGGGATAAAACATGCCCTTCGCAATACAAGGTTTTAACTTTTTTTGCTTTACACCCCATAATCATAACATGTGATTTGGAAAAATTCACACTGAGATCGAGTGCTTTCATAAAATTTGCAAATGAGTCCAGCAAACGTTGCAAACCCACAGGTGTACGTGCTAACAAGGCGGCATCATCGGCATATAATAGTGCCGGAATAGAAAATTTGCCAGCTCTTGGAATATCCTTGCACGACTTGGTCAAAACAGCACCTAAATCATTAATGTATAAAGTAAAAAGCAGGGGGGCTAAAATACAGCCCTGTCTAACACCGTTCGAGATTCCAATCCTACCGGTACAGTTACCCAGGCGGTCGTATCTGACGGTAGCGGTGAGGTCCCTATGTAAATCAGCCAGGAAAAATACAATATTTTCATAAATGCCGCACTTAAGGAGCAAATCCCACAGCTTTGACTGGTTCACTCGGTCGAATGCCGAATTACCGGCATCCAAATTCAAACAAGTATTTATCTCGGGACCCACCTTCCTTTTTAGATTAGAATGAAAGTCCTCCGGAATTATTTTGTTCCATCTAATCCTGCGATTCTGATCAGAGGGGAGGATATTAGATTTATCCGTCCTGCCCAGAGTTTTAGTAGGGATGATAAGAGTTTCCGAAATGCTAAGGACCACAGGGTTGTGGTCACTAAAATGTGACCAAATCGCCTTGTAACCGTGAATCAGATTACCAAGTGCAAAGCTAATAAAGATGTAATCAATGACAGAATGTTTGCCATTCCCTTTAAAAGTGGGAATTTCCTCCGACGTCAAAGAAGGGAGTATAAGGCCAAAATCTGCTAAGATTGACTCAAGACAGTCTCCCTGAGCAGAATGCTCAAAATGAGCATCACCTTGTGCAGATGAACCTAGGGGATCAAAAGACAGACAATTGTCAGGACAGCCGTGAATATTAAAGTCACCCAAAATTATAATAAAACAGTCATTTTGGTTAGCGTCTTTGTAGGCCGCCAAAAAGCGTGTTAAAGCTAAGAGATGATCGATTGTGGTGACTCTTTCAAAAGAATTATAAAAATTTATGATTAAAAGAACGCCTCCTTCTAACAGGGAAATTTGTACAGCCAAACTGTTCCGTGAACCAGTGTCTATTTTGATCTGATGGCCCGATATACTAGCGGAGATTAAGGTAGCCAGCCCACCCTTTGCCCTCCCCGCATTTGAAGGTACGGCTGGAACAAAAAAACTCCTGTAGCCATCAACGAACAGGGTATTCTCTGTGTCCCAGGTTTCTTGTAAACTAATGATATGTCCTGAACCTATAAGTGCACACCAAGCTGGGTCATCAATTTTATTTTTCAGCCCAGCTATATTCCAACTGACCAATCTAAATAGATTGCCCAATAAACCAAAAGTAGATGCGGCATGACTGTCATCCAATGGCTGCAATATGTTCTCATCACAGCCAGTTACCCCGGTATCTAGAGTATTACGCTCTGCCAATGTCCCTAGTCATTCATTATCATCTAGGTTTGAAAGAGCGTCAAATCTATTAGAAATAGGGACAGCATAGTTGTTTAAGCTAATACCCCTAAAGGGGTCACACAATGACGGCCCAACTTGAGATGGAGGATAAAAGAAGCCCAAGGGAAGAACATTAACAAAATCCGTCTGGATTCTCACTGTCCCCGCCTGTTTCAGTATATCCTCAACCAACCTTGGAGATCTAAAACTTACAACAATACAATCACCTGTCAGACTCTTGTTTGTCCTGCCCACCCACGGGACCCTTCTGATCATCATAAAGTTGTTGGCAAGATGTTGTCCCAAGACAGCTTTTCTGGATAAGAAGTGGATGGCCTTGTTTTTCAGGGAGGTCCAGTGTTCTCTTTTATCCCCTTCCAGTTTTGGGACATTGGCTAAAATAATGGTGTATGGACAGGCCTCAACAGGTAAGTGCAGGGAGTCCCTCTTGTCATAATTAGCTAAAAAGCCGGGCCTCCTTTCAATATTCTGAGAGCCCGAAACCACCGCTTGATTTGTACTCGTAGGATTTAAATCTATGGGTGGTGGGTTTACACCAGAGGCCAAGGTGGAACCATGATGTACTGGTTGTTGGGGTACAGTGATTATGGTATCCAGCAGATTATTAACCGAGGCAGTGACTGAACTGAGAGAGTTAATTGCTCGGGTACTAGGACCAGGGATAGGAGCCTTAGGAGTAAGGTGTGACTCAATTATGTCCAGCCGCTCCTGAATGCGCCTCAGGGTAACCAATAGCGGAGCAGTAAATGATTTAAGGTGCTCATCGAGAATGTTTATGAGCTCTGACATAGATTTTTCGCTATTTCTATCGGTAGAACTACCAGATGCTAATTTAGTGCCAGCATTCCCTACCACTCCCAAAATCTCACTAACTGAATGTGGGGCCTCAGTAGTGATTTTGTTCAATCCAGGAGCGGGATTACTAGCTTTAGATAGTTTTGCCGGTTTTCTACTACCCTGAGGGTTGTCCTTCGCCTTCCTTTTCCCCGTGGCAATTTTACCACCACCGACAATCACATTAGACCTAATCCTTAATTGTCTGGTGCGAACTACAGGTGAGGGTTGTACAGAACTCTCTATGGTTGAGGGGGGTGACATGATTGTGGGACTAACATTAATACAAGAGCCATTCATATTCTCAAGCAAATGCACATCATCCAAAGGAATGTTATCTGAAGAACAGACCACAGCGGGTGATAAAGGAACAGATAATCTAATGGGGTCCAAAGATAGTCTTCGTTCGACCGAAGCGATCTCTTTCACAATGGCAGATTCTGCCTGTTTTAAATAACTGTCCAAAGTCCCCATACCCGCAACCCTAGTGCATGCTTTAGAAGACCCTTTCGACATGCTTCCACCGAGCAGTACAGAGCACAATCCAACCAACTAGTAATCACCTGTACAGTCCCAAGGAAGGATGAACACTCCAACAGTCACTTTACAGGGGGCTGTCCCAACCCAACCTCTATCGGCTTCTGAGGGCTTAAGAGGGCCCGCCCTTTGCCCGGGCTTAGCCCGGCGACCGCCCGCGCGCGTCCCGCGACGCGGGAGATCAGCGTCCTTTTAAGCGCCTCCGGGCGCGCAGGTAGCGTCACGGGTCGCTAGGGCAGCTGGGAGCTGTAGTACGCTCCGCTTTCCAGGCCGCAAAATGGCGTTGCGGCGATGTCCGCGTGGCAGCCCAGGAAAGGAACAGCAGGATTCAGACGAGGTGAGGAGAGCACGGACAGCGACCTCCGACCAGCAGCAGGTCAGACACAATCAGCAGGGCTCCAAAATTTAAACTTCCCGCTCTCCCAAAAGATCAGCGTCCTTTTGCGCCTCCGGTTGCGCAGGTAGCGTCACGGGTCGCTAGGGCAGCTGGGAGCTGTAGTACGCTCCGCTTTCCAGGCCGCGAAATGGCGTTGCGGCGATGTCAGCGTGGCAGCCCAGGAAAGGAACAGCAGGATTCAGACGAGGTGAGGAGAGCACGGACAGCGACCTCCGACCAGCAGCAGGTCAGACACAATCAGCAGGGCTCCAAAATTCAAACTTCCCACTCCCTCCTACTTCATTGATCTTCTTTCATAGAACTTCATTCTGAGCAGGTGGATTCATTTTGCTGTGCAAACTTTTTGACCTTTAATTTCTATCAGAAATAGCAACACAACAAGGAGATGGGGTTCAGCAGTAACAACAGCTGGACCAAGATGTGGAGGAGGTGGTGACTGAAGATTTGGAAGAAGAGGAACATCCACAAAAGAGAGTCAGTGCAGCATGGGATTTTCTTACAATCCCATCAGGAGAATCAAAAACAGCTGTCACTCCTGTGCAATGCACAATCAGCAAGAAAATCCTCTCTAGAGGGACAGGCAAGAAATATTCATGTGGAACAACGTCCATGTTATACTATTTAAAATAAGGGTGGGCGCAGTGCTCCGCTCCACCCACGGAGTGTACGTAGTACTGCCCACTTCGCGCTGCGCAAAGTAGGCGTAGCAGGTCCAGACTACGCACACCCCGCGGTGAAGCAGAGTTGCCCGCCACCCGCCTCCCGCCTCCCTCCCACCCTCATTTTACAATTATTAGAAACATTAGATAAAGAAAAATTACTTACCTGATCTGCCACGTCCCGGGGCTCCATCTTGCTGCTTCCTGGATAGCTTCTTCCTGTATGACCCATTAGGCATTCCCCATAGGGGATACTTTTACCAGGTTACGTGGGTGAAAACTGGTTGAGTGCAACAGCGTTTTTCTGGCTGTGGTTTCCTAAAAAGTTTTGTTTCCAACCAGTTCCCTTGGACATTGACTGTCAAACCTAAAAAAGTCACCTCTGTCCTATTCACTGTACTGATATAATGTAAATTAAGGTTTTTCATTTCTATTCTGTGCAAAAAAGAATTTGGCATTCTCCTCTGTGTCCTTTCATATAATAAAAAGATCATCTATAAAACGACTCCAGTGAACCCTGATCACCTGCTCCTCCCACCAGCCTAAATGCAAATTCACATGACTGGAGGAGGGGCAGGTGATCATCATGGTGCCCTGTGTCTGTTGAAACAGTTCCCCCTTAAATAAGAAGTTGCTGTTGAGGCAAGTTTCCATGAATGCTAGTAGCGTTTTGATATGCTGCCAAATATATAATGATCTAGCGCCAAGAAAATGCCTCACTGCTATATACACACACACAAATATAGATGTCATATATGTATGCCAGGTTTCGAAGTCGGGGATACCCAATAGTAGTCCTGGACAATGCAAAATCAAGAACCATGAATAAAAGGAGAGAGGACCTACTATATCCTAAACAGCTGTGTGACAAAAAAGAAGAAAGCAAAGATGAGTTAAGATTCATAACACAATTTAACACCTCCAGCAGCACAGTCAGAAATACCTTACAACAACATTGGAAAACACTCTGACATGATGAATATCTAAGTTCTTGCACCCAGGATACAGAAAAACCCCCACTCTGAGGGAGATATTTTAACAAACAGTTATTTTGATAAACCAAAACAGAAAAATACTGTGAACAACTGGCTACGAACAAGTGGAGGCTACAACTATCATAAGTGTAAAGCTTGCAGTTATGGATGCAATCACCAAAATGTAGTAACCTACACTGGCGAGAAAAGAAAGATCAGAGAAAGAATCTCATCTGAAATAACACATGTGGTCTACATCCTGGAATGCCAGTGCGGAAAGAAATGTATCAGCAGCACTGTTAAAAAACTCATATTGCGCATCCTGCAACACAATAAGAGCTATTAACAATAAGGACTTTACTTATGCCATGACAAAACATCTTTGGAAGGACCATGAAGGAGATCTAAAGAAGCTATCGTTTTATGGGATTGAACACATACCTTGGAAAATAAGGGGAGGTGATCGTGAACTCTCACTGAGAAAAACTGAGTCCAAATGGATTATAACTGTTGACACGGAGATACAGTGGGGTCTCAACATGGATGCAGAATTTCATAATTTTCTGTAAATTTTATATTTAATTGCCACACTGTCTTTTAACATCTATGCTATACTTAGGGCTATTGTGATGGAAGCAAGAATATCGATTTGAACTACTTACAGTGAGATAACATCATGTATCTTAGGAAATGTCAACTGATATTCTTAATGCCAGTATCAAGCTGACTACACAATTTTAAACTAACTATGGGGTTTCCATCCAGATATATTACCCTACGAATACTGTGCACTTTAATACCTTGGTTTCTAGTATTGTAACCAACCCCCTTCTTGAGGTGCAACTATAGACCTCTGAGGGACATTTAAATAGAAACATTGGAGACAGTTGTCCTCATACCATTTATAAACTCATTTCCCTGGCTAAGCACAGTGCACTTTAACACCTAATACTGCCCTATGATTTCTGGACTGCCTAAATTAATAAATTACTTATTATATATCCTCTGTAAATAAATAACTAATCTAGCACTATGTGTTATCTGGGAATAGGCATTCTGCCCCCCATGAAATGAAAACATGGGGCGTTTATGGATACAATGCACCGTAAAGAGATACTATGCTCTTTAATATGTATTCTTTCTCCTGAGAGAAAAGAGATATATATGATTACCCCGCTTGGAGTCAGTTTTAGCGTAACACTGTACACTTTAACATTAACTCTATCCGTTAAGATGTCAGGCATTAACAGTGTTGATACAGTCCATTCCCTGCTAACCTGAGCCCTCTTTTCATCTTATAGTCTCCTTATGTGTCTTACGATTTCATCAACCCCCTTTTATAACAAACCACCAGGCCAAGAAATCAATCATGTGTGATCTTTGTCTTAGTCCCCTTCTCTGTTGAATCGGTTTTGGCATTAATCTAATATCAAATGTTCTTAATAACCAGCCCCATGCTTGTTGTTTTTTCAGTTGAAAGTTCTTCCAATATATTAATTGTCTTAGAATTACTTGTAAACATATGCGACATGGTCTTTCTGCGGTACTTTACCATAATTTTGGAACCATCCAACCTGCACATTGTTTTTGCATAGATAATGTAACACATCACAAAACAGGCACTAATGACATAACATAAGTGTTAATATATGAACTATGGCTTTTTCAACCTATGTTACAGTGCTACTGTCATTTATGGGAACAAACAAACATATGTTCCTTTTACTTTTTGGTTTTAATGGTTGTGGATGGGACCTGTTGAGTCCTTACTTATAGACACACTGTACAGCACACTCTATGAACACGCCCCAGGCCGAAAAGCGTTGGACTTTATCCCCATTTTGTACACCCACTTTGTTGAAATGGGTCCCTTGCTCACTTTGCCACTGGATTCAAGATAGCCTGGCTGATGAGGGCTATGAACCCGAAACCGGTCCCAGGATGCTTGTTTCTGGTCCAGGGAAGACATGGCTTGGCAATTCGGGCTGGACTGTTCCCATGAGGCACAGGGTCAGACTGATTTGCATATGGCCATGTCTGAACTGGGGTGGCGGACTGAGCTAAAGAATGATGATGGATTAAACCCAGATCAGTTGACTGGGGGTGAGTGCTTGCAATGGTCAACACTCCGTCCATCATCCCCTTTGGTTTTGCTTTATCTGTATATATATATATATATATACAGATTTTATGATCCAACTTCAAGTTTTTCATGCCCTCTTTGATCATGTTACTTGCAATTCACAGGGACACTCATCCAAATTTTAAATTTATTTACATCTAATATTCAGGAATAGTGACGTGTGTTTTCAATACTGTAACAAAACAGCAGCTCACTATTATTCCTGCAAATGATCTCTGTAGTACCCTCCCATTCCTCGATTATCATGTCCTGTTTTGATCTTAAAAACACTTTTAATGAAGGTTTCATGAAACATGAACACAACATGCCTGCAAAATGTCTGTGATAGACTCTCACACCTCACCCACATTAAAAATAAATTAAAGGAAAACGGTATTTAAAAACAATCTGTTTAGGAATTATTCAAGGTCATCAGGGCAAGACTCGCAGAACCGAGCTGACTCTATCAGTGGCCTCCCTAAAAGGCTGGGGACCTGGACAGAGCCCACTTTGCCCATGCCTTAAAATGTCTCTGTATATATACACATCACAAAGGGCCTCCTGTACTGGAGCCCGCAGTCATCAGTAGCTAGTTATAGTTAGGACCTAGTTTCCATAAGAAAAGCGTTTTTGACTTGCGTATATCTTCAACGCCATTTGACAAACCTTAAAGAAATATTCAAAAAACGTGCCCTAGTGATTCTCGTGCATGGAAAGCTTTGGTCGATCTGTCAAGCAAGGGGCCTGTAAATGGGGGGGTGTAAAAACATTTGCGTTTCCCATGTTTACATAGGAATTTTAGACACGGCTACAGCCCAAACCTCTGAATGGAATTACACCAAATTTAGCAGAAAAGTAACTTTGTTTGGTATATTGGTATAAATCCATTCAGTAGTCTTAGAAATATTAAGGGTAAACCAAATTTGTAAATATAGGGATGCTGATCCTCCCAGGATCCAACATATCCCGTGCTGAAATCTGATTGGCTGCCATCACTTCAATCAGGAAGTGTTGGCAGCCATCTTGGGACTCAGTTTCAGCCAAGTCCCAAAAAAACACATTGAAAAAAAGGGGGTCAGGGCATTAATACCCTGACCCCTAGCTGTGGTCGTGGACCATGACAGGACCATAAAGCACTTTAAAAAAAACCTTTGCTGTGGAAATGCAACAGAGCTCCAAATTTGTTGTGAAAAAAAAACAAGGGCGGGCATCCATGCTTGTTTTGCTTAGAGGAGCTGCTGAATGGAGAACACAGGCATGGACAATGCAATACAAGGGCATCTTATCTCAAACAGCCCCCTCTGGACAATTGTGTCTGAATTAGCACTACTGATAAAAAGACCCTGGCGTGGCACATCATTTCCAGAAACACTTGCAAAATTTGAAAGCATGCCCCACTTGCGACCATTGAACTGCTCATGTCCAGGGCTGGAAGTGTAGGAAGGCAGGCTTTTGAAAACATATCCTGTCACAGCTACCCCTTCAGCAACAGCATTCAATTCCATTGAGCACCAGAGGCTAGGAGCTCCAAGTAGCCATGAACCGGTGCCTCCCTGTTAATGTGCCCTACTCAAAAGTGCAGCGAGTCTAACCTCCTAACTTCCAGGACAAATCTCCATTTGCCACAGCAGTCCCCTCCTTTATTGCATTTGGTGCATCTCTACAGGAAAATATGTGCAGATGTTGGGATACTCCGTCCACATATATGCCTAGCCTCCTCTGTGACAGACCAGAATTCAGTGTTTTCTGTGAAGAGTACCTCCCTATTCCAGCCAGCACAGAGGATGGTAAGGCCAACAGGTGGTTATCGAAGTATGATGTACATGGAAGAAAGTAACAGATGAGGGGCTGTTGGACAAGAGGGCTGGCAAGAGCACATTAACATCATAAATGACCTGGCACCTGCTACCATGCCACTTTGGAGGGATGCGGGCACGTTCCAGGGCCCACTACCACTGTGCAATAGCACTGTCTACTCAGCCTTTTAACCCTAGACTGGGTCAAACCAGAAACACCACGTGCAGGGTCTTGTCCATAATTCAAGTTACCTTAGGTGGATCCTGGACAAGCCAGAGTAGTGAATCTTTTCATGTATTTTCCTTTTCTATTTAGATACTTCTATTTTTGTTTATCGGATAACTTCATTATATTGTCATGAGACTCTATGGTCTTCATGCATTCATTGATCCTGTGCTGACAGAAAAAATGCTATGATCGCCGAATATGACAGTCCACCTTACCTGTCTCAGATTCACCCTCAGAGGTGTTCGCACTTGTCTTTCATTGTGTCGACTAAAAGGAGCCTCTTTCTCCTCAGACTTTTCTTTTCAGGCAACACACTGTCGAAAAACACACTACAGAAATGATCCTGCCAATTACATACAGCATACTACACCTGTCCTTATATAGGTTTTTCATAAACAAATAATTTGCATTTAGCTGAGACTATCTCTATGTGCTCCGGCACCTGCTGCCAAGAGGTCAAGTAGAAGGTCACATTGTGCACATTGTGCAGCACACATAAAAAGAGGAGAAAGCCTCTTACAATTGTTTTTGTGCGGGAAGGTGCCCCTTTCTCCACAAACACAATCCTGTCTACAACCCAGCCCCCTTTGAACCAACATGCAAGGGTGTCTGAGTTGGTGCCAGGCAGCCAAGACAATGCCAGCTCAAGGGGAGAAGACAGGAATGCGTCATTTTGGATAAATGCGATGCATTCCTGCCCTTCATCTGTAATGTAAGGCAGCAAGCTCAGTTGCTGATCTGCCCTGTCCCACAATTTCAAAATATGCCCCAAAATTGGCCTGGAAAGGAGGGGGCACATGTCACCCTTCCCTAACATATAAATGAAATTCCCTCTAGGACCTTGTTCACCTGGTGGGCAAATAAAAGCAAGCGTGTATTAAACTGGATTAAAACATCCTTTTTTAGGGAATAAACAGCTGGTAATTACATGTTACACTCACATAGCAGTCTTCCACTATAATGTAGACCAGCCATTCCTATGGTGAATTCATACAATCAGTAATGAGTCCATCTTTATTCAAACCTGTAATGAGTTAATAATACATTAACAAATAGAGGGTACTTTGGCAAAACATTTTTAAAGGAGAAGGTTTACAAAAAAAACTTGCTATGAAATCCTGTTTGGGGACACAAGTATGCAGAATCTAAGTCACCAACATTGTATTTCATTGCCACTTTCTGTACACAATCACTGTATTTGTTCACCATACTTAAAAACATTCTGCTAACTTGAGAACTGAAGCCACATTAATTGACCTTATAAGTCCAAAACCCTTAATTACCCTTTGTAGATACTAATCTCTGACAGTTGTACTGGTACATACGCATTTAGAAAGTTCCATACCTACTTCTTGGTTGACACCCATACCAGATTTCCTTAGGTGTGGGCACTGCAAAGCCTTTAAACACAATGTCAACATGTCAGAGTTTACTAATCCTAACTCTCAACGGAAATATAACAAATATAAAAATCAAGAAATATATTACTTGTAAAGAGGAGTACACAGTTTATGCAACATCTTGCCCATGTCTGAAATTATACATAGGAAGCACACTATTTCCACTGATTCATATTTATTTTAACAACAGCACAGCATAACTCTTGAGACAGTATCAATGGCTGGACAAATACAAAATTATTTTGATTTGGCCATACCCCCAAATGAGTCAGAAGGGGACGATAAGACTCTAGCACTCAGCAGACTAGAGTCTTGTTATTTTATAGATGTGAACAGTATAACTCTGTTTGGCTTTAAATGCAATGAAGAACAAGCTGTACATGATTTGGTTAACTTCATACCTTAACAATGTGACTCAAGTGATATACCTAGTTATTTACAATTGCTAGTGATTGGGTTTAAAGGCTGCATAGCTAAATTAAGTTGCACCCTAATTCTTTGCACATTCCCTGGAATGTGTTTATTAGGTGACAATGTATTGATTAATTGCATAGATTGGCAATGATGAAGTTGTCACATAGTAATTAAGAACCTGAAGCAGGACAATATTTGTTTTTGATTCTAGGAACCTTTCAAAGCCAACATTGGTATATTGAATGCTTTCAAACGCAAAACTTTCTTTACTCAGTCATTAAAAAGCATCATGAAAACAACAAAATAGATGTACAAACTCATTGATATGTAAATACTGTCAATGATGTCAGAATGAATATGGTTAAAAACAAAAATAAACCAGTGATAAAAACTCCACTTCCAAATTAGAATAATGAAGTCAGAAGAGCAAACTGTTATGGAAGTGGAGTGTAGATTTAGGAAATGATACAACGCTCACACATACATCTACCACATGGAGTATGAGTAAGCAAAGAAACGTGGGTCTACATTTAACAAACCCTTGCTTTTTCAAAATAGGCAAAAGATATCTCTTTGAGGAGTATATGTAAAATTTACAAAAAAACGTAAAATAAAGTAACGTCCGTGGTGAATCCTCATGACACTTGCACAACCAAGCTGTCTTCTGGTGAAATTAACTCAGCAAAAGACACAACTGACTCGTACGCTAAGGCGGAGGAGCGTCGCCCCACTGCTTGAACTGCAAGCTGAATCCAAAAAATGAAATTATAATAACATAATTTTGTTTTCTGTATTCAGTTTGCAGCTAAAGCCAGGGGAGCGGGCTGGGCTCCCCGTGTCATAAGGAGAGAAGTGGTGGCCACAGCTGAAGTGCGCATGATGGTTTGGCCAGCCATCTCTGGGGTGGGGTTGGGGTAGGTCACAAGCACAGAAAATGAGCAGTAACATTTCCAAGATTTGTTTCTGTAAGGTTCAGTCAATTTGCTGTAAATTAATAAGTAACAGAGAGAAAAAGAGGTGGAGACAGCTATTAAGACTATATTCTGATGAGCGCCATTTTGCACGAGATGAAGATTGTCACATGTAATGCCAATAGGATGCTAAATAAGCATAATAAATCATGCTATGATGAGCTGGCTGTCAAGATTTAAGCTGGAAGTGATCTTCCTTCAGGAAACACATTTTAAGGATAATCATCCATCATTCCTAGAAGATATTCACATTAATTTTATGCATCAGCAGGGGATGCTGTGAGGGGAATAGCAATTTTCTTGGCAAACAATATTGGTTGGCAGGTATGGGATGTGATCAGAGATGGTAAAGGAAGATGGTTGTGGTTCAATGTGTCGGTCATGGGCATCTCTCTAAACTGACACAGCCATGACACAGAGCCACTAGTACAACTAAACAATCTAGCAATGGGGGACCAATGATCTGTGGAGGTGATTCAACTTCATTTAAGACTGGATACCTCTAAAAGGGCACAAAAATAACGTAAGCCTCAAATGTTAAATGTTCTTGCAGCTTTAAATCATGACTTCTCATTGATTCATAAATGGTGTGCAGAACATCCACAATATGTGCACTTGTCTTACTGCTCACAACCATTTAATACTGCTTTGCGCCTTGATTAATACTTTCTTACTTCACTCAATTAAGTGGAGAGCAGCCACTATCTGGGCCAATGTGTATTCAGATCATTCTATGGTCTCGCTCAAACATAAGTTAAATGTCCACTATAGCGATAGACCTAGATGATGATTTAACAACTCTCTACTTTCTGACCAAATTTGGTTAGAAAATATAAGATACAGCTGATGACTACATAGTGTGGGAGGCCTTCAAGGCTAACTTTTGTGGCCATGTTATAGCCTATCATGCCCATACAAATAGAGATTATAATTCTCAAGTCTGTATGTTGCAAGCCACGATTGACAGTGCTTTAAATGCCAGAGAAAAACGGGAGCTGCATGACTTCTTCCTAAATGAGGAGATTAGTAGTCAGAGATTGTGTAAACAAAAACTCTATGAGGAAAGCCAACATCATCATCATCATACTTTATTAATGTTTAGACACAGTCTTTAAAATATACATTTTTAAAACCAGATATCATTTTATATGTATATACAACCGGATAAATACCAATTCATCATTATTCACTAAAATCTCCATACCACTACCACCTAAACTACTTAGGACTCAAATCCAAACATATTTTAAGAAATTTTGATAGTGCGCAAATCACATCAAATAATTACATTTTTAGCAAACGTTTAAGTGCACCATTTCGGCAATTTATTTTATACTTTTTAAAAAGAGGTTTAAAAATCAAGAAACAAAGCCTATAAGAATAATGGCAATCTATTAAAACATGAACATTTAAGTTTTAAGACATGCTGAATTATTCTCTTGGACTAAAAATACTTCATATATCTCGGCTCTTACATAACACATCATTAATGCCACCCCGAATTTTCATAGTACTTATAGTAACCAGGAGTCTGGAAGTGAATATAAATACGGAAATGCATTCATATTTTCCCATGAATCTACCATGTTGTTTGCTGAGGGTCTGTTCCTTACATACTTTAAACCAGGCCACCTGGATCCTTTTTTACAGGCTATTTTTAATTCTGCTTTAGAAAGTTGTGAGGCCTCAGCTATTTTTGATTCAAATTTTAGGGTTCCTGCGATGGCTTCCAATCTTTCCTTTACCTTCTTCGCCCACTGTAATTCACTCTTTCCTATTTCAAGTGCACAGAAGGCTGATATCTTCTGTGTATTTAGGACCCTAAGTTTATCCCAAAATCGCAAAGTTGCTTTATAGGCTAAGAAGGTCCAGGCATGCAAATTTCCATTTAATCTTACTGCCTGGGACTGCACCTTTTCGGGAGAGTTAACACGTTTTTCAAGCATTTACTTTCACACCTCTCACCAACTTCCCTCCATGCTTATGGTTAGTAACTCAGCCCTATAGAGGCAATGAGTGGGGACCATTGCGTTGTAAGCTGTTAAAAGGGGAGTTCAAGAGGTACCACCATGAGTCTTTTTAAAGCAAACAAGTCCCCCTATCGTAGCTAGTGCCCTCGTCTCCACCAGTTCTTTATGCAAGGTCCAACTCGGCTGACTGATAAACGTCATACCCAGGTACTTATAAGAGGACACAGCCTCTACCCTACTATTGCCGAACTGTCATTCATACGGTTTACTTTTTTCCCAAACATGATTATTTGTGGTTTTCCCATGTTTACATTCAATTTGTTAGCATTGCAATAATGATCAATTTTCTCTGCAGGCCTACTTGAGTCATGCCCAGAATTGCCAAATTGTCTGCATATAGTAGGTATGACACATCTATACCGCCCTTTTTCGGGGAAAACGAATGAGTCGCTGCCAACTCTCCTGGAAGGTCGACGAAGCACAAGGCAAATAATGTGGGTGCTAAGACACAGCCCTGCCTTAACCCATTTTCCAGAGGGATTCTCCCAGAGAGGGCCCCATCTAGATCAAGCTCCACTTGGGCCCAGTTGCCAGTATGCAATTCCTGCAGAATTGCTACTAAGCAATTTGGAATACCCCGATGTATTAATTACGCCCAAAGTATACTACTATCAGCCAGATAGAACGCTGAGCAAAAATCAACAAAACAACAGAATAAATGCCCAGTTGTTTGTTTTGCCTTCTGGCCCAAAGCCCATAAACGTAAACAATGGTCTATTGTTGAATGCCCAGCTTTAAAGCCTCCCTGCTCCATGGGAATTATTCTGATTTCCTCTATCCAGCTCTTTAAAGCCCTTAATATCACTTTAGAGTACAGTTTTGCACCTACATTCAACATACGTATCAGCCGATAATTACCGGGTCATTCATGGCACCTTTTTTTATGTATGGGGCACCTTTTTGTGTATGGAAAGCCAACATATTGGTAAATTTATTGCATGGTCAACAAATCTTAGGAAGAATAAGAAGGAAATAGAAAGGATTGAGCACCCTGATACATGTCTTACAATTGAGTAAACAGTGAAGTCGCTGAGGTATTTGTTCAACACTATTGAAAGTGTCTGAAGAAATGGAATTTGTTCCAAGATCCAGGCTACAGCAGTGTTTTACACCCTTAAGTTCCTGCAAGTTTTTAGGAAACAAAGCAAGTCAGTCTTGAAGTGAATACAGGTTGCAAAGATAGCGTGTGTACTCCGAAATATGCCTAATGGTAAAGCCTGTGGTAGCGATGGTATCCCCGGAGAAGTTTTTAAAATGTTTGCCACGGAACTGCTTCCCTTTTTAGTTGATTTGTCCAATCAGTTTAGGAAGGTCATGGCTATCCCTAAATCTTTCAAAGAATCAATAATTATTAGTTTTCTGAAAACTTTTCAAAGTGTAGCACATTTTAATCCATATAGACCAATTAGTCTTTTGAATTCAGGTTATAAAATATTTACTAAAATATTGACTTTGCATATTATTTCGCTGGCTAAAATTTGATCCATGAGGACCAGAGTGGCATTTTACCATGTCAGCAAATATCTGCGAATACTAATTTCTTTAATTCAAGTGATCAACTATTTTTCACATAAAATGGAGAAGACAGTCATCTTCAAGATAAACGCATAAAAAGCCTTAGAATTGGTTAATTGGGACTCTACATTTTATTGTCCTTGGGAATTCTGTTTCCCAATAAATGTTTGCTAAAAAATCATTACCAGGACACCAAGGCCAAAGTGGTTATTAACTCAAAAGAAGCAGGCATTGCAAAAATCAATAGGGGCACTCGCCAGTGTTGTCTTACGTCCCTAGTTCTTTTTTACCTTTTCTATCGAACCATTAGAAATGAGAATATGAAATCATGAATTAACAGCCCCCACTAGCTGGAACGTCCAAAATAAAAACCTTTTACTGTCAACATCAGACTGTTTTTAAAATCTGATAAGGAAAATATCCAGAGGATGTTTAATGTGAACATGGAATATACAGGAGTGGGGTGGGCGGGGCGATAAGGTGAACCAAGCTAAAACAGAAATGTTACTGTTTAATTAATCTGAAGTCTAAGTTGAGACCTGAAGTGTAAAGTCAGACTTCAGGTCTAAATTTAGGGCCCGATTCACACAGTTAAAGTGAGCCCAAAAGTCTAACTTTACTACTTTTCGGTATTCACAAAAATTATTACTAGTAAAATTAATAGTGGTAAAGTTACTAGCAGCACCTTACCTTTGTGAATACTGAAAAGCAGTCAAGCTAGAATGTTGGTCTAAGTTAGACTTTTGATCTAGTTTTACTTTTATGAATCATGCCAATGATGGCTTTCATGTAGTTCAGGTGGTGTGAGATGTGTTACAGTACCAATTGTGTGTGAGTTCTTGTGATCTTTAAAAGGTAATCTTGCAGTTATTAACTGATGCACAGCCTTTGTCACTGAGGTTATAAGGAAAATTGAGAAAGCACACATGCATGTTCATGAAAGAGGTCGATGCGTTTTGGTACATTAGATTGCGCCAGTTTAAAAAAAAACATTCATCATAATTGTGGTTAAATGGGACATAACAATTGGAGCCTTACTTTGGAAACAATTCTGAATTGGCCAAAATCAGAATTCCTGACAGGTGTTGTGCAGGATTAAGGATATGTGATGAGAGGGGATCATTGCTGATAGTGGGAATGTGGCATTCCAAAATATATTAAACCACAATGGGTTTCATGAATGTTTAGCAATGCATTATTTGACTGCTTTAAAATAGCTCAAGCAAAAGGTAGAATGAGTTGGAGTGAGTGTTCCAAATTGCATGTAGGGGTACTGATAATGATAATTTACTCTTGGAGAAAGGAGGAACTAACAAGGTGTTGTGGCAAAATGTTTTAAGGGTGATAAAAAGGTTTTCTGATTTTAATTGTGATTTTTTAATTTGTTATTTGGTGTGTTTTATGGTTAATGTGGAGTTCACATTATGCACACATTAAAGAAAATCATGCAGTTCAACCTGTTTCATTGAAACAATTGCATTTTCTGCAATCCGTTTTGGCAAAATGTGTGAAAACCACATACAGGCGTGAATATTGAATTAACATAGCCGTAAAATGCTGCTGCTATATTTTACTCAAGTTTTTATAAATCGGGACCTTTAAATAAGAGGACAAATATAAAGCAAGACAACAATTTATTTGTAAACACGTCGCTAAATGGTGAAGTCTCTTCTCCTTCAGTTGCAGATGTCAGCTCTTTAACTTCTTTGAAAAACATGCAATTTGTAGGTGTCTATTGATAGCGTGAACAGCTTGTGAATGTGTTGGTTTCGATACACTGTCAGTGTTGTTATCCTCTTGCACAGTATTTCAATCAAGAATGTGTATCATACATGTGCTTAAGATAAAAAAATGACAGTTTAGTCATTTGCACATGTAGGTTCAATGTACACCTTGCAAATGGCTAGATCTAGAACTGCAAAATATCCACAAAAAACAAATCCGGCTGTTACTCCATAATGGTGTAATATTGCTTGTGAGTGAATCCCACTCCAGGGAAGGGAAGTTGGCATACCAGGGTGGGGATGTTCTGTAAAGTGCGGGGACACACAGATTGTGGGTATTCTCGAACTTTTCTCCAAGCTATTTCCCCCCTCAAAACAGTTGGAGATTTACTTCTGCCAAGGGTGGCAACGTAACATTCTCAAAAATCGCCATGTGCATTTGTGTATTGTGTAAAATGGTGCATGCAAAGTTTCCTTTACATAGTCACAAATGCTTATTCACAAATGTTTGCCAGATGTCCAATCATAAATTTGTAAAAAAAAATACAAAATCTGCACCAGTACATGTTTTTGTGTTTGTGGGTGCACGTTTCCCTCTTCTTTTATAATTAAAGTCACTTATAAAAATTTATTATAAAAATATATTTTAAAAATTTCATTATAAGGAAGTTTTCCTTGCATTAATCTTAGTTACTAGCATTTGCTATGGACTGTATTTCAGTCGATGTTATTTGCCCACTGTACCACTCCAGACATGAACACACTCATGCAAATCAGCCTTGACCTGTTTGCACTTGGATCATTCCAGGATAAACTGCCAGGCCGGGTCCCCTCTGAACAGGATAACAAGGATATCTAGATCGATCTTGGTCTATTTGAGGGTCCTCAGTGAGGTGAAGCTTCATTCCTATCATGGCTATTTGTTACCATACATTTCAATAATTCTTTCTTTTAGTTTAAAGAGAAGTTTATTAAACAAATTTGCAACAAGTTGTGCATGGATATATAAAAAAAGTACCAATATTAATTTAACAACAAGTGAATTGAAAGTAAGTATCATATCTTGTTTCAGCAAAATAGGTTGCATACTAGTAATTGATAGAATAACAAAATAAAGAACAGGAAAATTGAGAAAAATAATGCTAGAAATATCAATGGCATCTGTTAAAAACAAATAAAGGTGAGTGAAATAAACACTGTAAATATAATGACATTGTAAACATATAATGAGTTTATAACAATATCATGCATACAGAAATTAATTATTACATATCATGCAGATTTGGGGACCTCTTCCAATAGGGGTTGGTGTTGAGGAAAAGATCAAGTACAGGTATTTAAGAAAGCTGCAATTTCTTAATGACAAAAGAAATTATGTTAACACATGCTCCATCTAGTCGGTGATTTTAACAGACACTGCACGGCCAGGCTTGAAAAGAAAGTTTAGTAGATTGTTTCCAGCTCTTAGTAATTTGTATCATGGCTACATCAATTAACAAATCTAAAATGGTGGTTTTACATGTATTATTCCGCCAAACTTCTGAAAGACTTCCAAGAAAAATCAAGGAAGGCGAGCAGAGAATGTCTGCATAAAACATAGTGTTGATTTGAGACCACAGTTTAAACCAAAAGTGATGGGTAGATGGGCATGAAAAAAGAACATGATATAAGGCTGCACAAGGGTCATTACATGGCCACCAATTTGGTGAAGAATCTGAGTTAAACTTGTGTAAAGCGTTTGGGGTAATCATAAGTCTGTTGTAAATAAAAAAGAGAGTTTGGGCGGTATTGGCAGATCTTGATGTTTTAAGTAATTTCAACCAGATTTTATCGCAAAATATGGGAGACCATGAAATCTGGATATCTTGTTTCCCATTGCATTTCAACTCCTGTTTTATCTCTGTGTTCGGGCACTTTGGTGATTATTCTATATATGGAGGAGGAATTTGGATGAGTGGATAAACGCTGCAAGCAGTTGGCTATTGTTGGTTGGGATAGGAGTATTAGTGATTGCAAAGTAGAAGCATTAATTCGAATGAAAGTATAGAATAGTTGTATAGCAATTTTCCCCGTGGAAACATAATAAAAGAGCAGGCGTATACAAAGTAGAACTTTAGCCCTCCATAACTTCCAAAAAACAGGTTTATTATTTTTCTTTAAACATTGTCGTGCCAAATAGAAGAATGAAGAAATTGTTCTCCATCTGAATGCTGTGATTAAAGTATTGCCTTTAAAGGTTATAGCTAGTATTAAGAATAGGGGCCTATACAAACCGTGTTTTTGAGAAAATGAGAGGAATTCTTTAGAAGGAATGGGAGATAAAAAGGATGATTCAATATATTTTCCACAAAGGAGTAAACTCTGAAGAAACGTCTGGTAGACATTTTAAAATGTGTTTAAGGAGGAAAGCTGTGTGGTAGTTTTGGAAATCAGAGAAGTTTACACGTCCTTGATATTTACTGCACTTAAGTTTGAGAAGGGACATACAAGTTTTTTATGATTACAAAAAAAGAAGGAAAGAATAGAAAATATATCTTTTTATAAGTAAGCAAGAATAATAAAGGGAATGGCAGAAATGGTGGAAAAAACAATAAGAGCGAGCATAATTTTACTAGTGTCAAGTCTATCCCTCCATGACAAATAAAGAGGAGGCCATTTAGCAGTTAAATTGGATAAAGTGGCAATAACTGTGCTCAAATTCAAAGATATTGTATGTTTAATAGAAGGTGAAAGCTAAAGACCTAAATATTTATTCTGATGAGGACTCCAGGTAGAGTTTAGAGAAAAAAATTCCTTTTGAAAACAAAAAATGTTAAGGGGACGGATTTCATATTTCTCATGATTTAATTGAATCCACAAAGAGTGGGAAAAGTATCAACTTATATAAGAAAAAGCAGGAGTGAGGAATTGGGTTTAGAGAGAAATAATAGAATATTGTCAGTGTAAACTGACATTTTAGTGCCTAGATTGCCATGCTGGAAACCAAGTATACCAGTGTTTTGCCTAATTTTTGTAAGAAAAGGTTCTAGTATAAGAATGCAGAGAAGTGGGGAGAGAGGATAACTATGTCTTACACCTCTTTTGAAGGAAAAAGAAGGAGAGATGAGATCATTTGCAAAAATGAATGCCTTTAGAGCAGTATACAACAAGGATATATTGGAAATAAATTTGAGACTGAAACCGAACCAGGAAAGCGTATGAAAAATAAATATCAAATCCATACAATCAAAAGCTTTTGTTGCATCAAGCAAAATAGCCGCTTATGAGTTTATATATTTATTGGATTTATTTAATATGTTAACAAAAACCCTGGTATTATCAAAAATTCATCCACCTTTTATAAAACCCGATTGTTCTTTGCCAATAAAAAGGGAGAGAAAAGGATATAACCGAAGAACAAGAATCTTAGCAAATATTTCATAATCGGAATTGAACAAAGAAATTGGCCTGTAATTCTTACAAAAATATGAACCTCGACATCTTTAGGAATGAGGCAGATGAGCACTTCTTTTTGATAAGTGCCATCGGATGTTTTAAAGGAAATAAAATGGGAGAATGGGCAAATAAGTTTTGGGACTAAGAGTTTAGAAAAGTGTGAGTAAAATTCAATGGGGAAACCATCTGGACAAGGAGCATTACCCATTTTAATCAATTTTTTTTGTGCTTGGGAAATATATTTAAGAGAAGTTTCTTTTTCTAGTGAGGAAGAATCTATAGTAGTAGAAAAATCTTTTTGAATGGAGTATAGATATTGTTGCAAGGCATACAATTCTGGGGTTGATTCAGGAGTGTAAAGCATAGTATATGTTCAAAAGCCATCTAAAATGTCAGCATCTTTAACAATAGTTTGGGTATTTGTATTAAAAACACTCTCAATTCTAGTATGTTCTTATTTGATTTTTAAATTATTAGAGAGTAATTTACCTGCTTTGTTTTGGCCACCGTAATATATAGCACTGCCCTCAAGAAGGTAAGCGGCAGCATTCTCTGTAGCGAGTTTGCTGTATTTAAATTTCTCAGCAAATGGATTATAGATGTCAGCTGTAGAATTAGTAGAAGTATATACAGTTTCCAAATGTTTAATATGTTTCAAGATATCAAAGGCTTTCTGAGAAGTAATATTCTTCTTTTTAAAGACATTAGAAATAATAAAATCTCTAGTTGAAGCTTCGAATGTGCCCCATATAACATACAAATGAATATTAGAGGATGAATTATGGATAAAGAAGCCGGTGGCAAAAGCTTCAAATGTGGAAGTAAAGAGTCTATTAATAAGGAAGTCTTGAAACACCATTGTCTATTTCCAGTTTTGATTGGAAGTGATTCCAAAACTAAAATTACCAAAGCGTGGTCTGAAATCAACATAAAGCCAATATCTGCATGGATGATGTGTTGTGTTAATGGCTTGGAGACAAACAAATAGTCAATTCATGATTGGGATAAGTGAATAGGATAGAAAAATGTGTACTGTTGTGATTGAGGATTATATAACCTTCAGGAATCGACAAAAGACCTCTGATCAATAAGAGAAGAGAATTGTTGATGCTTAGTAGAGGAAACCCAAGTTGTCTTAGAGGAACAAACTAAACAAAGATCTAAAACTAGGTCACAATCACCACCAAATATTACATATTCTGCAGTAATAGACATCACTTTAGCCCAAAAAGCAGATCAAAATGCATCAATCGGTGAGATGGGGAGCCCATCTCACCGGTTGGCAGGAGCAGTTCAAAGGACAAGGCAGCACAGAGCACTTTACCTGCACGTCGTCACTTTGTGGTACCGGCAGGTCCAACGGGACCACATTGCCCGGCAGTCTTTGCGCCAGGAGGTGCCAACGCTCATTGTTCATGCCAGGTGACGCTCTTAAGCGGCTGCGGGCTCCCACGGGGTGGGATCCCATCTTACCGGTTGGCAGGAGCAGTTCAAAGGACAAGGTCCAACGGGACCACATTGCCCAGCACTCTTTGTGCCAGGAGGCATCAATGCGCATGGTTCACGCCAGGCGGCGCTCTTAAGCGGCTGTTAGCTCCTTCGGGGCGGGAACCCATCTCACCGGTTGGCAGGAGCAGCTCAAAGGACAAGGCAGCACAAAGCACTTTACCCACACGTCGTCACTTTGTGGTACCGGAAGGTCCAATGGGACCACATTGCCCAGCAGTCTTTGCGCCAGGAGGCGCCAACAAGCATTGTTTGTGCCAGGAGGTGCTCTTAAGCGGCTGCGGGCTCCAGCAGTGCGGGACGCGCATGGGCGAGGCCAAGGACGGGCCCGTCTGTGCCCGTCCGGGACTGGACAAGGCTGGGCTGGGCCAGGTCTCTTGGTTTCATGCCAGAAGGACAGGGACATCGTATTGGCAAAGTTTGTCCACCTAAAGGTAAGGAAATGGAGAAGCGCAAAACCGTTATGCCCTCTGCAAAGGACCGCCCCCTAACAACATCAATTACTAGCTTTTTGACAACAGCCATGGGGGTGATAACAATTGAAATTGAATCTGTGGAAGAGAGAGTGGGAGCCACACAAAGAGCATTACAAAGTGAGTTAGACCCCGAGCAGGACTCGTGTGCAATGTTGATGGTGTAAGTCCAGGGAGTATTGATCAAGCAGTGGGGACCTCAGCTCCAAATGACCCTGACACAGGCAGGACTGTAGTCAATACTAGCACCACCCAACCAGAGTTTTTTTAGACACTTTATGCCCCCTCATCAAAAAAAACCAAGGCATGTGGTAAGGCTAAGAAAGGCTCACTGCCTCTGGCAACACGAAAAAAAAACCTGGTGTCCCTTACAGGGAAAGCAGCAAGGGCCACAGTCTTAGACACTGCTCTGGACTCCAAAAACATTAAGCCTACAGGGAGTTTTGTGTCAGTGACACATCTTACCAGCACACTGGAGGTCATCATCAAGTCACTTCTTGAACCATTTTTGGGAGTGCTGAACAGCATTGATACGTCCTTAAAAATATTAATTGTCTCCAGCGTTTCAAATCTAACATCCGGCTCAGGTACTGCTTATAATCCTACCTCTAATTTAAATGAGGACATACCTAAAGTAATGTCTTCCCATTTAGTACCCCCAGCTAAAGACTGTTCTGTCAACACCCCTCAGATTGAATTACAATTAGCAATGTCGGAAACAGCTGAAGCCCAAATATCGGGTGATGGTAAGACAGGTATACCATCCAGGTACAGGGAGACTGGAGGGTTTAACTTCGCAGGAGGACAACATAACACACGTTCATGTGGTTATCAAAAAGACACTAAAAGAACACTTCATCTTCCACCCGATGCTACCCCATATGTCATCGTCTTTAAAAAATGTCCACCTTTGCTAACTAATAAGGAAGAGGACTGGAAGCAGCTCAAGAATAAAACTGTTCACTGGCTGGCAAAAGCGGCGGATTGGACAAGTAGTGATGAATTGTTTTACAATATAAACAATGTCAAACAGGTCTCATGGGTGGGCTCAAAGGAAAAAACAGAAACAGGTGATTGTATTGTTGTTAATTTTAGCGACAGGTCCCTAGTGCACTGGCTCATGGATAGGCTCCTCTGGAGTAACAACGCGAGGGGCCCCATTGAGACAGTACCACTGGGATACTTTTATAAACCGTTAACGAATAGAGGTCCCGGGTTTGAACCTACAATTGCCAATATGTCATCTGCTTTTGTTATTCCAACTTTTAATTGTTTCTCTCCTTTAGATTATGTGGATTGACTACATTCTTTGGTCCTGAGTTTGCCTGGAGTTAAATCCGGCTCAACACACATATTGCCTAAAACCCAGGTGTCTGGGAGGGTAAATTTACCATCTCCCTTTACGACCGTGATAGATAGTGTTAACTTACCTGATCTTGTAGGGAATGTTTTAACACCCCCTAATGTCAAATTGCAAAAAGATTTGCCTCATGTTTATGCAAGTGGGTCAGGTAACTTTGTTTCTCACACCATGTTTATTCCAGTTAGCATTACCTCTCATGTATCAATAGAGACTATTCCATAATCTTTAAATGTTATGTTGTGTGGAGAGATGGAACTTCCTGTGGCATCAATTGATACGGCACCCAAGGATGGCCTTGTTACACTATCACCTTCCACAGTGGAGGAGCCCATTTTTCATAATAACATGATCACACATCGAAATCTTTTTTGGAACATCGCAGGTTGGCTACACAAACTAGAAATTAAAGAATGGGTTGCCTTTATTAAAAATTATAGCATAATATGCTTTCAGGAAATGTGGTAAATAAAATTCATTACCGGGACTTAATTTGATACGGAAACATAATAAAATAGCTCAGTAAAATGAGAGGCAGAATCCGTGGTATTAGAGGTTCGGAATGGGCTTTATTCCAATGAACGATTATAATCGGTTGCTCCAAGTTCCATCACCACGGAGGTTCAGGAAGTGAAGTACATACTTTATTGACAAGAAATGACTTTTATAGTACATACATTACAATGAAGCGAATACAGTAGGCGTAACAATTGATAAGGAAAATGACGATTCATATGCGTAACCGAAAATGGGTGTAATAAGGAGTAAAAAGGAACATAATTGGTTATGATGTCATATATAGGTGGATCTATAAGATAATACTTGGCATAGATGCGCGCGCAGCAGCATGACGTGTGATTGACGTGCAACTAGGGGGTGAAGGGGACTTGACATTTAGCTCTACATGTGGAGACGAAAAGTCTGGGGGGTCAAGTCAACCTAATCCCAAATCATATCTAATATCCTATGTTTAAAGAACTGTGTTATCCAAAAGAAGGACTCTCGGACAGAATCTATTCTATACTGACCGTGCGTGCGTGTACAAGCGTCTAAGTGTCTACACTAAATGCGAGGGGGTAGGAATATTCCATGGTAACAGGACTATGAATTACTTGCATGAGGACAGAGAAGTCGGGCCTTTGCTTGGTAGCTGGAAGAATGTTTACTTAAACTACTAGACAGGAATGCATCGGCTGAGGGGTGAAGCAGATAACTCGAAGGTGAAATACAGTTCTTGGCAGAGAATAGGCTGATGTCAGGCTTCGTGAGCCGCGCAGAGAATGAGACAAAGTTCATGGTCACAGATGCAGGCTCAGACTGGAGTTTTCAGAGGCAGAAGGCAAGAAGAGTTTGACGACAGAATCAGGGCCTACTTGCCTGGACTGTAAAATGGCATAAGTGAACCATATAAAACCGGTGGCTTTTCATACTTAGGAATGGAATATCCGGCCTATTCATGGCGGATCTGACAAAGGACATGTTGGCGGTGGACGCACATGTGTTTGCGTCTTCATAACTGGAACTGGAGGGAACATACATGTACTTGTAACATGCACATAGAACCGTTGGGGTCCAAGATAGGGGACATAACTGACCAGAAAATTCCATATTTCCACATTCCCTCCTTGTCCCCTACTTGCCCGTTAAGAGATATCAATCTTCATCAATCCATTGATCTGTTCATATAACATCATTTGTTCTTCTTTCTTCTTCCGTGACGAATGAGATCTTGGTGGTGGAATACACGATGTGGCACACAGACCACAGATCGCTGGTCCACATTGTAGACATAGACAGCAACTGAATAGTATGAGAAGGCCAATACCTAGGAATGATAGAACTTTCCATCCAAAGGTAGATATTATACTCCAAAACCAACCGGACCAAGTCCATGTGCCTGGGTTCTGGTGTATCTGGCTTACAATCTTATGAAGGCGGGTTATGGCCTTATATACAGATGGCAAATTTTCTGGTATGAATACGCAGCAGCTTGATCCGATGACCCTACAAGCTCCGCCCCTATCAGCCAGGATGACGTCAAGGACAAGACGATTTTGAAGCACAACAATCCGCATAGCAGACTGCTCTTCTGTTAAATTACCTAAGGCGGAAATAGTTTCATTCACTACCGCTTCAAGGGTTCTAGTTAATCTACGTATCAGCTTACTATTAGTAACAGTACCTATATAGGGAAAGATGCCTTTATTGAAATCTGTGTATTTTTCCCATGCTGTTTCAGTGTAATCGACTATTGGGAGATCTCTCCGCTCTCTGTTGTGTACTAAATGAATATTTCTATAATAATCAGGAGGAGCTAGGAAAACAGGTGGCAAAAGGAATGCAATGTAGCAGGTACCATCCCAATCTAGGGGTAGACGCATATATGCAGTCTGACCACATATAAAGTAGGAGTGGCGATAAGCTCTAAATGAGGATTTGCCTTGATCACTGAATTCTACTATAGTAGTGCATTTACTATGGCCCATATGTATGGAACCAACTTTTCTTACGCACAATTCACCTTTCGCTGGGAATACTGACATGGTTGGTAAAACTAGTTCAACTTCGGATTCGACATTTAGAATCATGAGATTAGGAGTAAAGTTACCTAATCCATATACTTCATTTTCTAGATCAGTTCCTGTTCCTTTGGGGCGACCCTCCTTGTCAGGGTAACAGACTTTGAATAAAACTAGGTTCAGATTTCCCCATACCCACTGGTCTTGGTAAACGGCTGTATCTGAGTCTATGGAATTGATTAAACTAAACCATGCTCCACAGGAGCCATTATGTGTAAACGGATGTGGAAAGAAAGGCAGGACTCCTTCATAATTCTGATAGGGAGGGAGCCGGCCACACACCCAACAATTAGTTGCATTACTAGTCTGATGGGAATGATGTAACATACTAATGAAAGTGTTATTGCGCAGCGCAAGTCTATAAGACAATTCATGCGAGGGTAAGTCACTAAAAGAATGTTCAGCAGTAACATTGTAAACATTTCTGGCAATAGGGTAATATATGTGCAACAATATACTTGCAGTAATTATTAAAAGATTTAAGAAAAACAAGATTAATAATGTCACTATGCAATGGCTACGCAGTGATTTACAATACGCCTGTCGTTTCATCATTTTTCGCGACTGTCCATGATTCAGGTCTAGGCGATACATGTCGGAGACAGATTCAACCGCTTCACCTAGGAGAGGACTTAAACAATCAAATCGTCCGACGGTCTAGGCCTTAATTTTAGTTTATATAGTTCTTTACTGTCGGCCTCAGCCAGAGGTAGTTTTGAGTCAATTGGTGAGGACACACGAGGTGGGCTGTTTACATCTGAAGGAAGTCCATGAAATTTCTTGATATGACTTGAATGCACCCATCCTTTCCTGCCCTCGATCTTCACGGCTGTCCTTGTGGTCAGCAAGACCAACTGGGGTGTCTTCCACCTGGGCTCCAGCTGAGTCTTTCGGTCGAAATTTCTCACAAGCACAAGGTCCCCCGGAACTACGTCATGGGGTTTCACCTCAGTGTTGTCGGGAAAGGCTGCAGCTACCTGTGAACGACAAGATTGTAGTGCAGACATCAAGGAAGCCAAGTAATCTGTCAGCATATTACAGTCAACATCAGTTATTTTGCGTGGTATAGGCGTCCCCCACATATTTGGTGGTCTGCCGAAGATCACCTCATACGGGGACAGCCCTGTTCGAGAGTGTGCTACCATTCTTGTGAAAAAGAGTGCAACTGGTAGTGCTACTACCCAGTCGACACCTTTCTCCCTGCATATTTTGGACAATCTAATTTTCAGGGTCTGATTATGTCTTTCTACGAGACCTGCTGCCTCAGGGTGTCGGACACAGTGGAATTTCCACTGATAACCTAACAAAAGTGAAACATGTTTCATTAATTCGGATGAGAACGGCTGGCCGTTATCTGAGTGAACAACACGTGGTAAACCGTATCGTGGGAAGAATTCTCGAACTAACTGTTTGGCAGTAGTCGGGGCAGTGTAATCTGAAACCGGGTATGCCTCCGTCCAGCGGGACAGAGCGCAGACAACTACGAGAACATATTTGAATCCTCGACATCGTTCCATCTGGATATAATCCATCTGGAGGACTTCAAAAGGGTGATTAGGAGGATGAAATCCACCTTGTTCTACGGGAACACTTTTTCCTGGGTTGAACTGACAACAGATCATACAGGTACGGACCTTTTGTTTGGCTGCTGCTCGTAAATGTTTATTGAACCAAATGTGTTGAATGCTGTCTAGCATAGCTTTCTCTCCTAGATGCGCTGGACTATGGATAGTGTTAATAATAACTTGGACCATTGAATCAGGAAGGAACCACACAGACTTTTCCTTCATAATCCATCCTTGATCCGTTTGGATCCCTCCTAATTCAGTCCATTTCTTTATTTCTTCTGATGTAGCATGTGTCTGGATGTCAATTACGTCAAAAGTAGGATCTTTAACTGTCATACAATGTGTCGGCATCGGGACTATTGTCTTTGTCATGTCGGATGTTTGGGTTTGAGCAGTCTGTTTAGCTGTTCTGTCGGCTAGATCATTGCCTTGAGAAATGATATCAGTAACCTTCGTATGAGCCTTACATTTCATAATTGATATTGCAGTGGGTAGATGTATTGCATCTAATAAGGCATGAATGAGGGGTCCGTGCTGAATGTGGGCACCGTGGGAAGTTAAATAACCTCTCTCTCGCCACAGCACGCCGAAGTCATGTACGACTCCGAATGCATAACGTGAATCAGTGTATATGTTGACTTTTTTATTTGTGGCTCGAATACAGGCTTGTGTCAGAGCGATGAGCTCTGCGGCTTGAGCTGACAAAGTATTTATACGATTAGTTTCAATGACTTCAGTATCTGTTGTGACTGCGTAAGCAGCCACCAACTCTCCTGTATTTGTTCTCATACATGAACCATCTACATACAATGTCAGGTCTGGGTCTGACAATGGGACATCGGTTAAGTCTTGTCTAGGTTTCGTCGTTATAGTAATAACTTCAATACAGTCATGGGCTAGTGGGTCTGTTCCGATTACTGGCAAAAGTGTGGCAGGATTCAATGTGTTACAGCGTCTGATTTCTATGTGTGGCTGGAACAATGTAAGTTCGTACCCTGTAAGTCGCGCTATAGTCAAGTGTTGTGTTTGCGTTCTATTTACAAGAACCTCTACTGCATGTGGTACTTGAACTGTCAATGGATGTCCTAACACTATGGCATCGCTTTGTCTGATTGCTAAAGCTGTCGCTGCCACTGATTTTAGGCATGCAGGCAAAGCCTGAGCTACGGGATCTAATGTACTAGAAAAGTAAGCACATGGTTTGTGTGCTCCTGCTTGTTCCTGTGTGAGTACTGACAAGGCAGTACCTTCGCGTTCTGTAACAAAGAGTGTAAACTGTTTTCTGTAACATGGCGTTGCTAAAACAGGTGCTTGACATAAAGCTTTCTTTAGGCTTTCAAAAGCTTGTGTATGTTCCTGAGTCCAAGGGAGAACAGTCGATGTGGCTGCCTCCTGTGTTGTCAACTGAATGAGCGATTTTGCTAGAAATGCATATTGAGGGATCCACTGTCTACAGTATGAAGTGAGGCCTATGAAAGCCCGTACTTCCTTTTGTGTCTTAGGTATTGGCATGTTAGCTATTAACTGAATGCGGTCGGGTGTAAGCTGCCTTCCCTCCTTGGACAGCGAGTGTCCAAGATAAATAACTCGCTGGACACAGAATTGCAGCTTAGAAGGGGACACCTTGTGTCCCTTTTCAGCTAGAAATTGTAAAACTGTCAGTGATGCTTTCTCACATTCGGGTTCGCTTCTAGCGGTGATCAACAGATCATCGACATATTGAAGCAGAGCAGTGTTAACTGGCATGTGGATACTGTCAAGTTCTCGTTTCAGTGCTTGGCTATAGATGCTGGGGCTTTCTGTAAATCCTTGAGGTGCGCGTGAGAATTTAAAGCTACGTCCATTTAAACTAAATCCGAGCAAATATTGGCTTTCCGGATCTATTGGGACGCTGAAAAAGGCATTCTTGAGATCGATTACAGTAAAGAATGTCGCTTCGGAATCAATAGCTGTCAGTAATGACGAGATATCTGGGACCACAGGAAATTGTGGCACAATGCATTTGTTTAATTCGCGCAGATCAATAACCAATCGATATACTGGCGGGGCCTTTGGATCTGTTCGTTTAAGAATCGGAATTATCGGTGAATTACATACATTGGAGTCTGTTTCTACAACTACTCCTTGGGCAATGAGCTCGTCAATGATTTGCAGCAAAGCCACTACAGCATCTGGTGGTAACTTGTATTGTCGCATTCGTGGTAGTACCACTCCTGCCTTTAATGTGACTCGATATGGTGTAATATTCATGCAACCAACATCAGTAGGGCCTTGTGCCCATAGATGTGTAGGTAAAGTCTGCAATCGGGGATCCATGTCTCTAGACACATAATGACCTTTAAAATCACGTAAAAACAATCTTACTCCTTCCGGAGAACAACATATTATAGCTCCTAGAGCTTTCAGTGTTTTTATTCCTAACAGATTTTCTGGACATGATTTAGTAAGCAATAAATCTGTAGTTCGGGTCAAAGGTCCTATCGTAAGTGGGAGAGGCTGTGATACTTCATTAACAATAGGTTTTCCTGAAAAACCAAGGGAAATATTCTGTGAGCCTGAGAGGGGTGCCCCTGGAACTTCACTACGTTTTATGGTTGTTCGACTTGCCCCTGTATCGAGTAAAAATTTTCTGTCTTGGCCTAACAATTCACTATGTACATAAGGTCCTTCTTGATCTACAGGGATCTCGATAAGGGGTAAGTCAACTTCCCTCTCTAGGCTGGTTCATGCGTATCGTTGGTAATCAGGATAGTCATACTGTGCGGTCTGGTACAGTTGTCGTGTCGTGGTTTGTGTGGCAGCAACGGGCAGCGCTGGTGCAGCTGGCACAAACTGTATAGACTGTTGTGAAGCTGGCATGGACTGTGCATGCTGCGGAGCTCCTTGTTCATTCTGATCCTGTCTAGGTGGCCGTGGTCTTTCTTGTGTCTTACCTATGGCGATATTATGTTTCAAAACTGGACAATCGTGTACGTAATGACCTGGCTTTCTACAATAATTGCATGTCCCTTTTACAGGTCCGGCTGAATCACCGGAATGTGTCATACCCTTTTTATGTCCTTCAGCTGGGACTGTCTGAGAAACTAACATTTTCATTTTCGTGTCTTTCATGCGTCTGTGTTCATGTTCTTGTTCCTCTCTAATTCTATTGTGATGGTACTGTAACATTTGTAACATTTGTGATGGAGTGTTACCTTGCCAGGTACTCTCGAATTTTAATACTCTATTCTTTACTTGGGGCAGAGCATTTTCTACTAATTTTGTTACAAACAGATGTGGGTATGATTCGCTACTTGCTTTTATGCCACTATTTATACCAAAACATTTTTCAAATCGGGCATAGTAATCACTAGTGTCTTCATCTTGCTTCTGTTTACAGGCTGAAATTGTACCCCAATCTTCCTTTTTTGTAGTTAGTAAACGTGGCAGTACCTGTACTAATAAACCTGGTAGTGCTTTAGTTTTATCCCCGAGTCCTGCTCCTGCAGTTCGGGCCTTTTCTTCTGCTTCTAATACTGACCATTCTATCTTTTGGTCTCCTACCTCCCACTCTTTTTCCCTGAGTTTCTCATAAATGCCAGCAGGCATCAATACCTTTAATATTGTCATAATGTCGGGATAGGTATACTCTCCCATGAGTAACATGTCTTTAATTTCTCGGTGAAAACCCGCTGGATCTTTGTCATGACTGGGTACCACTTTCTTCATTTCTAACAATTCTATTTTTGATATGGGCGTATATACAAATACGCGCTTAAACTCGTTGTCCTCGCCCTTTATTGGGTGCACTTCTCGTAAGGGATTCTGTCTATCCATGTAATACGTGGTTCTTTCCTTGATGGGTAATGAGACACGGTCTGAACATACAAAAAGAATATACTGCTTTCTTGATTCTAGAATTTCTTTAATTAATTTAGTACCTGAACCTTTCCATCTATTCATAAGCAATTCAGTCAATATGTCAGGTAAGGGACCAGGGTCCGAATGCTGACTCTGATATAGTATAATGAGTTGTTGAATCATATAAATCCCAGCTAACCGCTGTTCATCTGGGGTGAGATTCAAAAATGCGCGTGCTACTGTATCATCACTATATTTTCCGGGACTGTCCACCCAATGGACAGCTGCCCTAGCTAAATCTTGTTTATCCATAGAATCGAGAAAATGATAACCCCTTCGTTCTCGGAGTAGTTTGTCGGCGGCTTGGAACGAATGCTCGTTAGACCTGATGTTAATTATAGGTATTTGGAAATTCCTGTTATTATCTGGACATATCGGACGTATCGGGTCAATAAGACATCTATTACTATTACAAGATCTTCCTCTACCTACATAGGCTATAGTGTCTGACTGTCCTGTGGGCAGTCCTGATCCTTCTTCCTCGCTTTGTTCGAACTGGTCTACCGCTAATCTTTCTTCGTGTAGGCGTTCTATTTCTTTTCGGATTTTTCGGCACATGGCTATTATACAATTCTGCTTATCATGTCTTCCTTCTGATATATTCTGACTCCATCTGGTAAGAACTTGCATTGCTTCCGGGTCTACCCCTGCTCGGTCTTGATTTCTGATCACACAATTTATGAGGAAACGTAACAGTTCCCCCTGTATCTCCACTTTCTGATATTCCATAGCTCTGTTAATACATTCAGAATCTCGCCCTGTTTGAACAAAATGATATATATTATCTAGATGCGCAGTCATTCCTGGTAACTTCCCTAGATACACCGCGGCTCGTCTGATACGTAATGATGCCAGGGTCATTTCGTCCTCTTTGCCGGGCACAGGGTCATATCTACAATCTACAAGAAGTTCCTTAAGCGTACGGGCATTTATGAGTTTGGGTGTACGTGAATGTCCTGACTCTTGAAAAGTAAGTTTATTTATTCTGGGCGGCGTAGAAAAAGTGTTGCTAGTACCTCCCGTAGCCCCATCTGGGGTGTCGGGCGTGAAAGGATTCGTTGAACGCGATACAGCAACTATAGGTGTGGACACAGCTATAGAAGTATCTGCAGGGACAGATGTAGAAACAGATGTGCTTGCCGGAACTCGTTGCTGTAGAGATACGGGTACCGGATCTTGGCGTTGAACCTCCCTGACAGGCGGTCTATGTGGGGCGGAATTAGCATACTCGGGAGCTGCGTCATCTAAATATGAGGAAAGAAAAACATCTTCTGCGGTTCTAGGATGCCCCTTAGGATGTACCTTTATTGGAAATAATGGGGTTGGCAAGTCTTTCGGTATCTCTGGAGTAGCCTTAGGTAATCCTTCGGCCAGAAGGGGATACATACCATTCATAAGGGCATTTCTTTGTCTGTCTACTTGTTCTGATTTCACTCGGATACCTTCCTCAATTAATAGATTTTCTCGAACTTTATTTGAACTCTCTTTATTCTTCTCTTCCTGTCGGAGTGCTTTTTCTGTATGTCTATGAGATTCTTTACGCCATAACTCAACGGCATCTTTCTGTGACTGTCTGACTTTCCTTTTCCATAACTCTTCCTCGACTTTCATGATGCACTCTGCATCCCAGGTCCCCGCTGTGGGCCACCTCTGACTTTCTGGTAATTCCTTGGTGTAGTCTACCCATAAATCAAGAAATAATATAGCGTCTAAGCCATGTTTATGATACATGAAGTACCCTGGAGTGTCCCTAGGAGGAATAGGAACGGCTTCTTCGAGTACCCCTTTTCTTGTAGTGATCTGTCTTAGTTTCGAAAAGAGCGGCATATTGAGAACTGATCTGATACTTAATCTTGAACACACTTAGTACAAAAGCACAATAATGAACAACCATTCATACCACAATATGCAGGACGTTTAACACATTAAACATTAAACATTAAACATTTTTTTAACCTTTGAAATAACCAACAATGATGATCGTCTGCATAACTAATCACCAAGCATAATTCTTTGACAATAACTAGATACTTCGGAATACTTGATATACTGCTAAACAGTACATATACACTGCTAAAACAGTGCAGACCGGATTTGTGTACCCAAACCCGTCTTGACCGGCACAACCCATGTGCACGTCAGAAATGCCTCCCCAGTAATGGTACTCACCGGGTAGCTTCGGAAACGGAAGGCCTCGGAAACTGGACTGAACTTGAACCGGACTGGACTCGACTCGAACACTACGGAGACTGGACTCGACTTGGGACTTCGGAAACTGGTGGGCCTCTGTATACCTCGGATCTTGCTCTCTCAGCTAGGCTCTGGTCGGGATACTTCGCACTTCTCACCGCCTCGTCTGGGTGTTGATCGCAGCCTCAGTCGCCCCCGCTTGACCGGAGGGAGATACAGGAAATCCTGCTGGTACGCGTTATTGTCCGTCCAGCTGTGGCAGGAGACCGGGCCTGCAACTCACCGCCGGCGCGTGAGATGAGAAAGTGTCCCTGTTCGGGCGCCATTCATGTGGTAAATAAAATTCATTACCGGGACTTAATTTGATACGGAAACATAATAAAATAGCTCAGTAAAATGAGAGGCAGAATCCGTGGTATTAGAGGTTCGGAATGGGCTTTATTCCAATGAACGATTATAATCGGTTGCTCCAAGTTCCATCACCACGGAGGTTCAGGAAGTGAAGTACATACTTTATTGACAAGAAATGACTTTTATAGTACATACATTACAATGAAGCGAATACAGTAGGCGTAACAATTGATAAGGAAAATGACGATTCATATGCGTAACCGAAAATGGGTGTAATAAGGAGTAAAAAGGAACATAATTGGTTATGATGTCATATATAGGTGGATCTATAAGATAATACTTGGCATAGATGCGCGCGCAGCAGCATGACGTGTGATTGACGTGCAACTAGGGGGTGAAGGGGACTTGACATTTAGCTCTAAATGTGGAGACGAAAAGTCTGGGGGGTCAAGTCAACCTAATCCCAAATCATATCTAATATCCTATGTTTAAAGAACTGTGTTATCCAAAAGAAGGACTCTCGGACAGAATCTATTCTATACTGACCGTGCGTGCGTGTACAAGCGTCTAAGTGTCTACACTAAATGCGAGGGGGTAGGAATATTCCATGGTAACAGGACTATGAATTACTTGCATGAGGACAGAGAAGTCGGGCCTTTGCTTGGTAGCTGGAAGAATGTTTACTTAAACTACTAGACAGGAATGCATCGGCTGAGGGGTGAAGCAGATAACTCGAAGGTGAAATACAGTTCTTGGCAGAGAATAGGCTGATGTCAGGCTTCGTGAGCCGCGCAGAGAATGAGACAAAGTTCATGGTCACAGATGCAGGCTCAGACTGGAGTTTTCAGAGGCAGAAGGCAAGAAGAGTTTGACGACAGAATCAGGGCCTACTTGCCTGGACTGTAAAATGGCATAAGTGAACCATATAAAACCGGTGGCTTTTCATACTTAGGAATGGAATATCCGGCCTATTCATGGCGGATCTGACAAAGGACATGTTGGCGGTGGACGCACATGTGTTTGCGTCTTCATAACTGGAACTGGAGGGAACATACATGTACTTGTAACATGCACATAGAACCGTTGGGGTCCAAGATAGGGGACATAACTGACCAGAAAAATCCATATTTCCACAGAAACATGGATGCAAGATATTACACATATAAATGTTTTTTTTTCCATTCACACTCCAGCCAATGTCTCCCTAGGTGGTCACGCAAAGGGAGGATCATTGACCCTGGTTTCAACTAAACTGAATGGCAGATTAGGAAAGATTAAGACTGATTCATCGCACTTTCAGGTCATTAATGTCTCCTTCAGGAAAAATTTGACACTGGTTGTTGTAAATATTTATCACAATCATTTTAATGCCACAAACATAAGCATTGCCCAAGAGCTGGAAAATGCACTGTCAAGCCATGTAGAGGAGATAAATACAGATTTTGTAGTGCTTTGGGGGAGGCGACTTTAACTGCAAACTATGTCCCATTTCGAAACAGGCCGCATGCCACTTAGTAGCTGGAGTCACAGATGGTAGCTGCCATTATATTCATTCATTCATCCCTGTAGGCATTGATTTAGTAACATATATTGGGAAAGGCCAAGGCACTTTAATTGATTTTATTACTTTTTCTGAGTGCTTTAAACCTCACTCCTTGATTTTTACCATTCGCAAAATTTGTCACAGCGATCACTACCCTTTATCTTTGGAGCTGGAGACCCAACCTGATGATCGAATTAAACCTGCCAGAACAGGCCCATTAATTTATGTCAAGAACAAGCGGTTACTAAGGAAGTGGTCTACTATAAACCCTAATCTGGTCTTATGTCAAATTATAACAGCTAATTTGACTCAAGTTCTATACTGCCTAGAAGTTAATATAAACCCCTTAGTTATGGTAAAATCATTCAAGGCAATAATAGAGACAATAATTGTCGCATTAACTAAGAAAACTAAGTCTAGGCCAGAGAGTACCAAAAGGTGGTTTAACAGTGACTGCACCTTCTTTCATAATAAATTAATTAAGATATTGAAAACAAAACCCCGAAATATATCCGAGGTAAAGCAGTCCCACCTTGAATATAAGCAGGCGTTAGAGAAACGCAAGCTAGAAATTAGATATGAAGCTTGGGAACAACTTTACGTAGCCTGCTAGAGCAGAGATACTAAACTATTCTGGCAGACTGTCAACCAGGATTATTTTAATGGCACCAACAGAGGAAAAGTTGACGTGGCAATTATGCCCGAGACCTGGGTCGAACATTTTTCAGGTCTTTATAAAACCGGTAGTGATCCTGATATGAGCACCAACATTAAATATGGGGCAACAACCATGTCACCTCCAACAATAGATGAGATTGATAGGGCCTTAACCCAGACTGTGAAGAATAAGGCCTCTGGCCCTGACGGTATCCCCGTGGATCTGTTTTTAGCTAACATACCCCTGTGGCTCCCACTGCTAACAAAACATTCTAAGTTGCTATGTGGCCCAGGGACCCCCGACTCCTGGAGAACCGTGATAATAGTCCCATTTTCAAAAAAGGAGATACGGCGGACCCCAAATATTATCGGCCAATATCTTTAATTGACTGCACTTGCAAGATCATGGGCAGAGTAATTTTAGAAAGGCTGGAGGCTTCGGTGACAGAAAATGGCAAGTTTTCGGACATCCAATATGGTTTTAGGAGAGGCCTGGGCACGGTGGAACAGTGCCTCAACCTGCACCTGGTCATAGGCAAATACACTCTAGTCAAGCCTGGATCCCTGTATTTAGGGTTCATGAAGTTGATGTCTGCCTTTGACTGGGTGCATAGAGGGAGGCTCTGGGAGAAGATGCTGGGAATGGGTATTGATCCAGCCATCATGCATTTTTTAGCAGATATGCATCTGGATGTCAGTGGAGAGTTTTCTATAGAGCAGGCGGGGAACTCACTGCCCCAATTGAAATGAGCCGCGGGGTCCACCGGGGCTGTGTCTTCGCCCCTTTTTTATTCTGTCTGAATATAAATGACCTAGAAAGCCAAAATAAAAATGGGAATGTGGATGCCCCCCAGATAGGTCGAAGGCTGTTACTGGCATTATTATATGCAGACGATCTGTTTTAATGTCTAGAACTGGGGTGGGGCTGCAAAGGCTTTTAACTAGTTTTAATAATTTTATGAACGACCTTGGCCTGAAAACCAATGTAGCGAAATCCCATATTATGGTGGTTTGGCAAATCCCCCACAATTGTAAAGACATGTCTTATTAACAATGAGAAACTGATTCATGTGCTTACCTTTTCCTATTTAGGAATCCCTTTCGACTAAAAAAGCACTTGGATGCATTCAGTAGAGGAAAGGACTCAGGGTTACAATCAAAATATGGAGGCCATCTTCCGCTTTGCTAAAAAACTAGGCTCCCGTCCAATCAAAGCAATTGTTGAAATTTACAAGGCACATATGTGTGCTGCTACTTTGTAAAGCCTGGGGCTTTTGTAACATTGCAGGCCTACAGAGAGCTGAGAATACGTTTTTAAAATGCTTGTTGACTGTTCCAATAAGTACTGCGGCCACTATTTATCACAGAAAACTTGGCGTGACACATACAATTAGCTCCTCTATTTTTGCGGCATAACATTTGGGTAAAGCATAAAGCAGTCCTGAACCATGCTGTTATTACAGACTGTTTAAAATTGGAGTGGGTGAATAAATTCCCTTGGATCTGCTACGTTAAGGCACAGCTAGAGAATATGGGATTGTCGTATTGTTTCACCAATCCCGGACACATCACCAAAATATCAAGGGCAAATTTGAAGAGAGAATTTCTGGCTTACTCCTATTCGACAAGAGGTACTTGGGAGATGGCAAAAAAAGGGTAGTGAAAACTCTCTTTTAGTTTGCTCTCCAAGCACTGAGCCTTATCTCTCTTTTTATTTTAGCCATTCTAAATTGTATTATGTTATTAGGTTCAGGTTTGGCATTTCTCATCTTTTGGTTTCATACCCACGCAACATATTTTCTGATGTCAAATTGGAATTATGCCCTTGCGATTCAGAATCAGTCCAGAGTACATTGCACTTCATGTCTTTCTGTAAACTTTGTATCAATCCAAGACGTGCTTTTTTTGAAACCACTTTTAACATTTCTAAATATAAGAAAATGTAGAGCCGCTTTGAATAATCTTCAGCTTTTAAAAGATGAATTTATCGGCCTAATGGTTTATAAATATATTTCTTCTGCAGTTCGGCTTCGGAATATTGTGGGCAAATGATTTCCATGTATTTTATCATAATTTATGCCTAGAACTAAAGATCCTTTACCAAGGGATCGATTGCCACAGTGATTATTGATTATATTTGAAACTATTGCCGATAAATATCATGTACGTAGATGCTCCCTTCTCTTGTCCATTCACCATCTCCAGTTCAAACACTGTTGCGGTTATTTGCTTGTAGTACTTATTTCAAGAGATTTATACCTGGACATTTGTAAATTGATCCTTTTTACTTATGCAATTTCTTTTTGACGTTTGTAACTTTATCAATTCCATTGTGTTTTTAATCAGAAATGGTTTTTCGTTTTATGATGTCTTCTTTCATGGCTGGCATACAGCCGAATAAAGACTTCTTACTGACTGACTGGCATTATTAACTTTGATAAGTGCATAAATGTTAAATAAAGAAATAGGAACATTATTAATCCGAAGATGAACAATTACCCAACGTCTTTCATCATCTGATTTTTGAGAAAGGAGCTTATCATGAAGATTTTTGTGACAAAGAATAAGAACTCTATTTCTTTTGCCGGAACCAAGTGATGAAAAGACAATTCCTACCCATTGGCGCTTAAGCATTTGTACTTCAAAAGCAACCACATGGGTTTCCTGTAAAAATACTATATCTGCTTTAAGTCTGCAAGCACTCTTTTATTTTTTATTGGTGAACCCAAACCTTTGACATTCCAGGATGCAATACGCATTGCATTTAAACAGTTTAAAAGATATATAAACAGGTGATATATATAAGAATATATTAAGAATACAGTATAATGTGAAGAAACACTCTGAAAAAAGATGGAAAAATAGAAAACAGATAACATAAACAATAGGGATACATAGAAGAAAATAGTAGCGAAAGAAAGCAAAAGAGAAAAGAGGTAAAAAGGAAAGATAAGCAGACAGAATCCATTTAAAAGATAAACAAAACGACATACCAGGAACATAAACAGATATTGAGGGTGGCAAAGCCACATTAGGAAGATGACACAACTTACTGGAACTCCAAGGCACGTCAAGAGGGAGGATAGACCATCAAAAACGTCTAGGGGTGATTGGACAGCTTTATTATCAGTAGTAGACCACTTATCATCAAGGTTTTTAAGTCATTTATTTGTTATCTCCACAGACGGTCAGAGAGCTCATATCTCTTCCAGAAGTAGTTCCATAGATAAAGGTGGAGGAGACTTAGCAGCTGAAGGCAGATCTTTTTTAACCTGTTTGGTTGAAGAAAGAGATGAGGAAGAAGCTAGTTTAGATACCTGTTTGGTAGCTGGAAGCGGAATATTTGATGAAATGAAAAGATCATTTGTTAAGTGCGATAGCTACCCTAAGGTGTTCTAGCACTGCAGACAAACGCATGTGGAATATAATTAGGGTCTATAGAGGTTTGTTAAAGAGCAGAGTTTTTAAAAGTTTACGGAAGGGTGGCAGATTGGGCACTGCCCGCAAGTGGAGGGGGAGAGAGTTCCAAAGTTTAGCTAAGTTATAAGCAAAGTAGCGGCCACCACATCTAGTTCTTTTGATCTTGGGCACTAGGGCGAGGAAGGACGATGTTGATCAAAGCTGTCTATTCGGCTGGTAGGGGGTGATCAGAGATTGGCTAATGGCAGGGCTCGTCTTCCAGAAGGCCCTATGGGCAATGCACAGGGCCTTGAATTAAATTCTTTCCCTAACTGGGAGCCAGTGGAGGCTCTTTAATCCAGGATTGATTGAGAGTTGGCAGGGAATCTGAAGGAGAGTTCGGGCTGCGCAATTTTGGATGACTTGGAGTTTGCGCAAGGTGGATTGAGGGGCCCCTAGATAGAAGCGTTCCCAAAGTCCAGGTGTGATAGAATGAGACCCTGGACCATGATTTGTTTTGCCTGAAATGGAAGTGGGGGAACATTCTTCATAGTAACCTCAGTAGACCATAGCAGGTGGCTGAAAGTTTAGCTGCTTGGTGGTTAAAGTTGAGGGAGTTATCCAGCCAAATGCCCAAGCTTTTAATTGTTATTTTTGGTGCTGGAGCAGGACCGAGGCAGATGGGCCACAGCAAATTCATATTGAGCTTGGGGGTATTACCTAAGAGCATGAGCTCGTTTTTGTCCCCGTTCAACTCTAAAGAGGAGAGTGTCATCCAGTTGGACACCTCCTCCAGACATCCACTCAGGTTGTTAGGGGAAGTATTTGGCTGGTTAAGGGCCACCACTAGCTGAGTATCATCGGCATAAGTGATGATTTTTATGCCGAAGGGATGGACAATCTCAGCTAGGGGGCTCATATATACGTTAAATAGTGTGGGTGAAGGCGAAGTGCCATGTTCTGAACTTTCCATATTTTCCTGAAGTATAGAAAATGGGTTTTAGTCCACCAAAATGGGAGATTTAGACGGTATTGTTGTGGTGGAAGAATTGCTTCGATAAGACCTTGTTCTCCCCATAAACACTAATAATAACCATATGGCAATAAGGTTATACATGTTGAAAAGATAGTGGCAGAAGGTAAATTATTATTAAAAACAAGTTAGCAAGAAGAAAATATTAACAGTCAAAGACAAGCTTCATGTGAACATTTTTTTAAGAGAGCTGAAAATAGTATTATAGCTCTAAGCCACTTAATGCCACTTATAAAGCACTCATGTCATGTAAATGAAGGAGTACAAGATGTTGTTCAGCAGACCTCACAAAATGCAGCAAATATGTTTTTTAGTAGATCACAGGTGTTGGATGAAGAAGAAGTCATATGGAAAATCCTCAAGGCATCATTAAATAATGAATAAAGCCATTCACACTCTGCTGGGCATTTGAAAATTAATGTGGGAAAGTGGGGTAAAAAACCAAAATGGCGGGTGCGTCTCCTGACTGGAGAATACGCCGGCCGAAAAGAAGAGGAAGTATTGTATTCACCTCTTACCACTGGAAATAGAAGGCACTTTCCCATGCAGTGAGTCTTCCCCAGTGAAATGCGCCGTAAATGAAAGGTTAGGAAACTCCAGTTCGGGCAGAGATGGGTGGTCCTCCGAAACTACCAAGGAGTGCTGCACTTGCCAGCGACCATCTTGTGCACTGTCAAGCAAATCTCCCTCCCATTTCAATCATTTACATTGAGATACTTTTATGGAAATCACTAAGGTACTATGCTTAATGAAGTAATACCAACTTAAAATTTTCATTTCGAGAGGTTCGCCATGTCCTTTAACCTCACAGTTAAAACAGTCTCAGAAAACCCTGTCCCAAAGACACGGTCCTTTTTTAACCTGGGGCAAATTCGGCCACAGTGGCATTAATTACTAAGTATGCACACACAAGGTAGGGTTCTGTTCAAAATGAAGTTATCAAAACATTATAAAAAAGAGGAAAGTGGCAAACTAGGATTCATGATAGATGTACCCAAGACATTTTTTAAGTGATGGGATTTAAATTAATGGCTGAAAAAATAGGGGATCTTGGATGAATCTTACACTTTTTTCTGCAAGGACGTTAGAAAGTAGGAAATACTGAGCATTGCTACTTTATCATCCCTTATACGATTGTGAAAATGAATTTGAAAATAAGACTCAATGAAATAGAGAAAATGTTCAGCAAGCATACATGCAGAAGATGTGAATAAGTAAAGGTGCTATGATTTCCTTTCGTGTATATTGTCACTTTGCACTTCCCCATCACCTGAAAGCATGCTGCATAATTCAAAATAAGGAATAGGGCAGCCAGCTATGGCTTTGGATATAGAAGGATGGCAATCAAATAACTGAGGGGAATGTAGATGAGTAGGTGGACGAAGAGGAAGGTTACTGAAAACTGCTTGTAAAGGTGATATATTGCAAGGGCATTTAATAGTCTTGAACACTTTTATCAATCTGATTATAAGCCATCCTGAAGTGCTGAAATTCCGAAGTGAATAGTTGTAAAAAAGAAAAGGTCGGCTCCAGGACAGTGCGACTGGTGCCACTACACCGGGCGCTGACTTTGCCAGGGCGCTGTGTTTTCAAGATAGTATTGCTTTTAAAAGCACCTACTGCCATGTTCCTTGCCGCCAGCAATTTTCAGGCAACCATAAAAATGTCAAGTAATTTTGGTGATTGATAGACCTGCTGCAGAAAGATCAGAGTTTTGTCTAGTGGAAGTTTTTGCTCATCATGAAATAGAGCAGGAGGGTAAAATGCCTGCTGCAAGCACATATACCATGCAGAAGACAAAGGGCGTATAATGTAAATAGTTCTGTGTGTTACTGCTTCTGTCAGAGAGCCCCCTTTGTCACGTGTATTTTATGTTTACATCCTAATTAAGAAAGGTGCACTATTAACTGTGATCAAAGACCTGCATGCAAACTGCAAAGTATAGATTAGGGTTTATGATTTTTCCCTAGTCTTTCATTATCCTAATATTGCAAAAAGGGTTCTCTTGGATATAAATCAATTCTACTTAGTAAAGTCAACCCCCAACCATGGTGTTACCTTTTAAATTCTGAGTTTGTGCTTCTCCACACCAAGCACTATTAAACTATACTGTCTACCAGTAGGGTTGACTTGTGACTCCTGCACCTTGTAGTCCTCTGTCTGATGCAACAGTTCCTATACACTGATTTACACACATTTGTTTCATTGTGTCTGTGTAATGTGTGTGATGTAAAGTGCTCTGACACCTTACACTGGTGATAGTGGTTATTGATGAATTATTACACTAATCATTTTGGTGGGATTATTGTTTCTGTGGAGGGGCTTTTAGAAAAGGTGATTGATGCCATTTTTGAAGCATATTATGAAAAACATATTAATATTGTGTGGTTGGGAGATTTTAATGTTCATTGCTGGAAGTATATGGTGAACCCCATATGTGGCCTACTGAATGAGGAGGGAGCTGTTATTCCCCACTTCATGCAACATGTTTGTGGCTACCTGTTAAATAGGATTTTAATAACCAGAAATCTTGTGGTAATTAATAAGTCAGACCCGGTTACAAGTGAATTTGCAAAGACATTCAGCCGTAATAAGTATGATTCAACCACAGACTTTGTTTTAGCCCCCGATACCCTGCGTGGGAAGATTACTCAAGCTGAAACAATTTTTTTTGTTCATAGTGATCATGCAGTGCTTATTATATCTATGTTATGGTGGGGTGGCATCAACATTGTAACAGGTAAGGCCCCACATCCAATTTTCGCGAGAGAGAAAGGCTTCCTAAATAAATCGGATACATTTAATAAGGAGAAGGTGGTCCCACAGATACTATCTAAAGAATTCTGTGAGGTAATGATATGTCTAGACCCTGAACTTCACCTGGAAAGTTTATTGACAGCTTTTTCCGAGATACTGGGTGAAGTCAAAACTAATTTGATTAGGACTAATTGCCATAAGGAGATCCCTTCATTCTGTTTGTTCGATGAAGCATGTACAACGAACCTCAGAGATTTGCACAGCATGCTTAGATTATCTCCAAGAGACCATAGACTGGTTAAGGAGTTGCGTAATTCATATAGAGAGGTCTGGAATGCCAGGTTAAGGGCCTCGAGGAGGAAGCCTGGGGGAACCTCTACCAAGCTACGATTTCTAAAAATTGCAAGGACTTTTGGCATGTGATAAATGTTGCTGGGCTGAGTAAACGCCAGTTACAGACGCTTCTACGACTCACGATTGGAGTTGAATAGCGGAGCCTTGAATGCGTACACACAGCCACAAGGACTCAAGGGTAAAGGTATGCCCATGGTGGGCAATATCCCGAATTGTTTTTAATTGACAAACAGAGGTGCAGGGTGAAATGAAAAGACCCCACGCCCTGAAGAAGTTGCCGTGAGTTTACCCAGAAGGCAATGAAACATGTCGGCATTTTAAATATGAGCAATCACGCAGCCTAGAATAAAAAACGCAAGCCAGTGTGATCTAGCTCGAATTTGTATATCATTGTATATCATTATGGGGTTTAATATGGTGCACATATTATAGCACAGTTCTTTTCTCTTTAATTACACATCCTAGCACTTGTACAGTCAATTATTGTTTCCCTACACATATCTCTTGCTTTTGGAGTTTTGGTAGCTGATGATGAGATCTTGAGGTAGCAGGCGAGTACCATCCTGCTTAACCCTCCTTGGTGTTGCTACCGTGAGGCACCAACACTCCCTCTCACTCTTTTTTCATCACGTTTGGGTTTTGGAGACATACGTTTTTAGACTTATTGACAGTCATCCTGCCTTACCTCGTATGCAAAATATTTGTCTTTTCTTTTCCTAAGTGAGCCACACCAACGAGTAGCATAGATGATACAATCACTTGCTTCAAAGATTGTCTAAAATGTATGACAACTGTTACGGATATATAAACCACTCGCTCACATTGTGAACAGGTCTTTTTGTATACAGTTCATTGAGTGGGGGACGACCTGTTCTCTGCCCCTCTAGCTCCTTATTGTAGATCAGGGGTCTTCAAACTGTGGGGCGCGACCCCCAGGGGGGCCGTGGAGTGATGCAAAGGGGGTCGCGCCTTCCCAGTCAGCCCGGGCTGCTGCAGTGAAACTTGAGCTGCTGGGGGCTCAGCTGGGCAGTGTCTGGATTCCTATCTCCGGCCCCGTGTTTTTTCACAGGTCTTTAAAGACCATTTAACATGCCTTTGTAAACTGCTTACAGAGGCTTAGGTTTTTTTGCTGGTTCCAGTACCCCCTGGGTCCCCACTGTGCCTATTCCTTACATTTGGATTTTACATTCACTGCCGTAGTGTGAGAATGCATTTCATGGAAAAGAATACAAAGTTGGCTTCCTGGGGGCGCCGTGAGTGAAAGTTTCTTGTGCCTTTGAAGCACCTGCTGCAGCGTTTCTTTCCCCGGCAATTACCAGGACTCACATAAATGTCAAGATAACTCGTGTGATTAATTATCTTCCTGGAGAGAGATCAGAATGTTGTATAGTTGAGGTTTTGACTTAGGTGAAGTTAGTGCAGAGGGTTAATATGCCTGCTGCAAAGAACGTGTACCAAGTAGATTACAGAGTGCGTATGATGTGAAGAGATCAGCAGGTTACTGCTTTCAAAAGAGACATCCTTTTGTTACTTGCAATTTATAACTTAAAGTCCTAATAGAGAATAGTGAGCTATTAACTTTCATCCTAGAACAGCATGCACACTACAAAGAATACATTATTAGACCATTGATTAATGTTGCAAAAAGGGTTAATTTGGCTAGAAATCAATTCTTATTATTAAAGGAAACTCCCAACTATGCTGTTTCTTTTTCGACTCTGAGTTTGTGCTTCTCCACACCAAGCACTCTTGAACTATACTGCCTACCAGTATGGATGACATGTGACTCCTATACTTTTAGTCCTTTGGCTTATGTAACATTTCCTATACACTGATTTACACACTTATGATTGATTGTCTCTGTGTAATGTGTGTGTGATGCAAAGTGCTCGGACACCCTACACTGGTATGAGTGGCACTATATAACTAATTCAATGCATCTGAGAGTGTGGGGTTATGGAGACTTGGTCACTGTTAAAGGGTGCTAGTGAGAGAATCCATGGTGGGGGTGGTCATTGTGGGGGGCACCAACAAACATTGTCGCACAGGGCACCACCAGCACTAAAGCCGGCCCTGGGAAGTATGCACAGATAAGTGCTGAAAATACCGCTTTAGGTGACTGCTTTTTTTTGTACCGACTGGGCCACCAAAATAATCTGCTGGCAACCCTAACCATAGGACTGGAAGTTTGTTGCAGGATCAGCACATTATTTATTTCCTTCACCCTCGATCCCCGATTAATGCCGCAATAGTTTAACTTAGATATTAAAATCTACGCCCCCGTCAATAACATGCTGAGTTACTTCATGGGTCTGGGAATGCACCCTGCATTCAGACAACTCATTCCTCATTCTCGCCCTTCATTGTCACGCTCACCCTGCACCCACAGTGATCACAATGCACTCACACTGATCACCATGCACTTGCACCATTCACCCGCTCACCTTGCACTCACAGTGATCACTCTGCACTCACAATGCACTTGTCCTGCTCACACTATACCTCAACCTGCAGTCACACGAGTACACTACTCATCCTGCACTCATGTGACACTTCACTCACCTGTCCCCCTCACTACTCAATATGCAACTCACTCAAACAAGCCCATCAGTAATCATACATTCATTCATCCCATTCTGAACTTGCATCCGCACCCAAAATGAGAGAGGACAGCAAGGGAGTGAGAGAATTTGATTGAAGAGGTCAGGGATGAGGAGAAATGTGAATTGCCGAAGAGAAGTGTGGACACGCAAGAAGTGAGTGTGATCCAAAGGTGAGGGCTTCTGTTAGAACAAAGGGGAGATGTGAAAGAGGAATGGGGGGACTGGAGAGGTGTAAGATACAAATAGACAAAAATTTGAATGAAGAGACGAGGTGAATGAGAAGTGCTGAGGGGCACGGGAGGTGACAGGGCCAGAGAGGCCATGAGATAAATGTGAGAGACTGTTAGAGATGAGGGCAGTGAAAGGACAGAATGGCAAGAGGTGATTAAAGGTGAAGTGAGAGGTTGAATGGGGAGAGTTCAGAAGTTGTAAAAAGGGGTGAAAGAAAATGACCTGCAAAGTGAGAGAGGGATCCGGGGTTAGGAGAGGAGAGAGGGATGGAAGGGAGGGGGTGAGAGGAAAGCTGCATGGGTAAAAGGCTTAACTCTACACAAAACCGCCAGGGTTTTAAGGGACCCCTGCTTCTTCCGGTCAGGGCCAGGTGAGCTTCTAATGTGGCAGCACGTATTGCTGCAGAGTGGAAGGCCCTTCACAAAGGTTGACTTGAAATCTTTCTGATGATAATTGCTGTATTTTGGTTATAAATGGGTACTGATTGGGTGAAATCTTTCCTCAGCGTTACTGTGTGTAACAAATATCAAAATAATGAAGCAATGCTATCCCAAAATACGCGGCATCACATAACCTTATTTACATTTTCATCCCACGCAATTTAGTCAACAGGTTTAGACATTTTGTCAAGAGGGGGTCCTTACGCCTCAAAATGTTGACAGGGGGGTCTCGGCATCCAAAAGTTTGAAGACCTCTGTTGTAGATTGATGTGATAAATGTGCCCTTTCTTAAAGATGATACTGACCCAACATTGGCTACTCGTGTCAGTGAGGAGGCTTGGGTGTCCCACTTACGGGAACTTTTTGGGGTGGCCGATAGATTCCCTGCCTCCCCCAACATTATAATGCAGGTAATACCTAAGGATTAACTGGTGTTTAAACTGGTTAAGGTGAGGTGCGGACTGGCCCAATGTAGCTCAGCTAAGGCCCCAGGTCCTGATGGGGTTCCCAGGGATTTTTTCCTAGATAATCAACAGCTATGGGCCCCATTGTTGACTAATATTTTTATCGCAATAAGCAAGATGGGTCCACCAGCTTCTTGGAAAAGCACCAAAATTTTTAAAAAGGGGTATAAATAATTCCCAAAAAATGATAGACCCATTTCCCTGCTAGACGGTACTGGAAAACTGATGGGGCGTTTCTTGCTGAATAGGTTGAAGGATTGGGAACAAGAGAAGAATAATTTGATACAAGCATATAATGGTTTCCCAAGGGGCAAGGGGACGATAGGCCAATGTCTTAACATCAGCTTGACCATTGCTAAATATACGATGGCTAAGAGTGGGCCGATTTTTATGGCTTTCGTGGACCTGTTGGCCGCTTTCGACTAGGTGACCCACCCCAAGCTATGGTCAATTATGGAGTATTTGGGCATAGATGTTGCTATAATAATTTTATTTGTCAGATGTATTCACAAGCAACTGCGTGTGTTCACTACAGTAAGGAAGGGGAGAGCGCAAGGTCTTTTCACTTTAAGAGGGGTGTCAGACAAGGCTGCTTGGTTTTTTCCCCTTTTTGCTTTAGATCTATACCAATGGGGTGAAATCCTCATTGTCAGTGTCTACTACTGACGTCCCCTATTTATATGCAGCTCCCCTTCCAACATTAGTTTATGCACATGATGCTATAATAACAACGGGGGATCCTTACAGAGATTGATAGAGGCCGATGCAGAGTTTATGAAAAGTTCGGAGAGTCACGTCAATTAAGCAAAATCCTTTGTATTGGTGGCAGGGGCACATCCTAAGAAACTCCAAGCATTCCATATAGAGTCACGTAGGCTGGAGGTGGTGGACACATTTCTCTATCAGGGGGTTCTTTTTTGATAATAAGCATTCTTGGCTGAAGATGGTGGCTAATAGAACTCTCAAACTGGAAATAAGTGTGAATGACATTTTTAATTTTATGAAGAAGCTAGGGTCTAATCCTACTGAGCCAATAAAAAGGTATACAATAAGAAGAGCATCTCCTCTTTAACGTACGGGGCAAGGGTTTGGGGATGTTGGCACAAGACCCTCTTCAACAGCTAGAGGTTGGATTTTTTAAAATGGTTATTGGCCCTTCCCCACAGTTATTCCAACTATATTTTTCAAACTGAACTTGGTTCCCCATACTTCTCTGTTGTTATAAGGCTTCCCCCTATTTTATTATGTCATTTGATCTGGAGTAGAGATACAGTTAGTTTAACTCAGAGCATTATCAGGGACTGTTTGTTCCTGGATAATGTGCATAATATTGTCTGGTTGCAGTATGTGAAATGTGCATTGAGATCACTGGGGCTGGTCGAATTATAAGTAAACCTTATTAGTTGTAAGACTATTTCCAAAATGAAAATTAATGAAATCTTTTTATTGAATGCTGTGCAAAAGAGAGAGGAGGAAATTAGATTGAAATCTTAGTAAGGCTCTATCTAATGACCCCCCCATCTTGCAGGGTAAACACTCATATTTAGAGATTGTGACAAACCCTCTGCATCGTTTCATCCTGATGAAGTTTTAATTGAATTTAATTATTTAATTCCCCTGTTGATGGGTTTTTCAAGCAAAAGGTACTTGTTAGGAGGAGATTTATCAGCCTGCCCATGTGATGGAAGGTCAGAGCAGTCTGAGCTCCATATACTGTTCTTTTGTTCTTTTTATAAAATGAAATGGATGAGTGTTTGAAATGGGGGTCTCTAGTTGACAATGGTTTGCACCTTTATCCACGTAGGAACCCCTCATTCTAGTCAGGGCAAGGGGAATACACTTCTAAAATAACCCCTGCTCACCCCCTGGGTAGCTTGGCATGAGCAGACAGGCTTATCTCAGAGGCAGTGTGTTAAGCATGTGTGCACACATACAGTAATACAGTGAAAACACTACAAATAGATACCACAAAGAGCTAAGAAATATAAGTATTCTTTATCTAAACCAAACAAGCCCAAAACGACAAAAATCCACAATACAGTTGTCAAGATATAACTATTAAAAGGTAAATACAGTTCTGTTCATAGCAAACAATAGATGCAACACTTTCAACACTAAGTACCTTGGATGCATCAAAATCATAACCAAAAAAAGCTGCCAGGAAGGTGGTGTGTCAGTTCCTTACTCCAGGGGAGGTGATGTGTCAGTTCCTTACTGCCACGCAGGAGAGTCGATGCATCGGTTCTTTACTGAAGAGGAGTAGATGCATCGGTTTCTTACTGTGCAGGGAAGTGATGCATCAGTTTCTTACTGCGGCCCCGGCATTCTTGTAGACTTGGCGCCCCGGAGCGATGCGTCAGGTTTTGGAGATGCGTCAGTTCTCGATGTGGTGGCAACAGCGGTGCATTGATCTCTCCAGCCGTGGTCCCACGATGCATTGGTTTTTGCAGCCGCACAGCAGTTTCTGCATCAGAATCAATGCAGTGATCTCGGACTTCAGAGATAGGTGCATGGGATTCGGTGTGCGTCAATTTCTCCAGCAGTGGGCCGGCACTTCCTCAGTTTCTTCAGCGGCATAGCAGTGATGCATCGGAAATGGTTGCGGATGCGTCGCGCTTCTCTTAGTTGCATCTCTTTTCCAGCTCCCGCAGCAGGAACAACCTCTAGAGGCCGAACACAGCAACAGGCACCTCTCGGCAGTTCACAACTCCCCGCAAGGAAGTTCAGGGGAGCTTGTGCTGAAATCTGTGTGTCCCTGAGACTTCAGAAAAGTAGCCAAGCTCTACTTCAAGCCCTTGGAGATCTTCTTCAGCGAGATACACAGCACACAGCAAAGTCTTTGTCCTCTCCATGGCAGAAACAGCCGCTGCAGGCCAACCCCAGACAGCACCCAGCACAGGGGCAGTACTTCTCCTTCGGCTTTCCTAGCTCTTCTCCTTGGCAGAGTTTCCTCTTGAGTCCAGTAGTAATCTAAAGTTCTGACGTCTGGGCCCCTAATATTTATATTCCATTTCTATTTGTTCTCTTGTGGCAAAGAGGCTCTTTGCTCAGTCAAAACTAGTTCTGTCTTCTCTGGTCCAGCTTCCTGGTAGGAGGTGGAGACAGCATTGTGTAAGGCAGACCAGGCCCATTCCTCCCCCAATTCTAAATGCTGCCCAAGTCTCTTCAGCCCAGCCCTGACTCATCCAGGAAAGGCAGGACACTCCTCAAATTCCCCAGTGGCCCCCCCAGTGGCTGTCTACAGTGAATGCACATCCCCAGCCCCTGTCACTCCAAAGCCAGACAGTTAATCCACAAACCAGCAGAGGCAGACAGGATGGCTAAGCAAGAAAATACCCACTTTCCAAAAGTGGTATTTTTAACCACACAATATACAAATCATCTATACTAAAAGATATATTTTTATATTCTGAATTAAGGCATACTAAATTCCAGCTTTCTATCTTGTCCCAGTGGAATGCTATACCTATAAGATGTTATAAATAAACCCTCATTCAATCCTACGGGACAGATAGCCTTTCAATAGTGAAAAACAAATTACACTGTATTTCACTATCAGAACATGTCACACACATCAGTACATGTCCCACCTTTCACATACACTGCACCCTGCCCTCAGGGGAACCTTGGGCCTTCCTTAGGTGTGACTCACATGTAACAAAAAGGGAAGGTTAGGACCTGGCAAGTGGGTGCACTTGACAGGTTGACCTGTCAGTAGAGACTGCGCGCAGACACTGCAGTGGCAGGTCTGAGACCCCTTTGAAAGGCTGCTTGTGTGGGTGGCACAATCAGCGCTGCAGGCCCACTAGCAGCATTTGACTTACAGGGCCTGGGCACACACAGTGCACTGTACTAGGGACTTAGTAGTAAGTCAAATAAGCCAATCATTGAAACACCAATCCTTGTTCACAATTTACACAGGGAGCCCTTGCACTTTGGCACTGATCAGCAGAGGCAAAGTGCCCAAAGCATCTAGACCAGCAAAAATGAAATTCAGCGAACAGCAAATATACAGGAGGCAGAGGCAAAAAGACAGAGGAAAACAACACCAAGGATGCCAGGTCTAACATTGAGGTATATTTTTCCTCTTTCAGAAAATATAATTTTAGACAATGCAGACCAGCTCTTTATTTTGTTAAAAAAACTCAGTGATCCACTAGTATGTTCTGTAACAATCATTTATTTGGTCTTCTTTGAAATGTAGGAGAGCATGGTTAGATTGGGAGTCCTGAGGACTGATGAACTTTGATTTGATTAATATTTGACGGCACCTTGCACTTTATAAAGTCTATTTATATGAGATGGTCCTGCTCGGGAGTCCTGTGATCTAATGAAACATGGCTGATCCAAAATGTTGATGGTATTATGTATTTTTTAATGCTCCCAATTATGTTGATGGCCTCTGTCTGGTATTTTACTCTTTTTCTATTTGTATTTATCTATGAATTAGATTTTATATAAATGTTGTTTCTTGTTTTTATTCTGTGTACTTTATATGCTTTGGAAAAGTTGCAAAATAAAGAATATCTGCCTTTCTGATTTTGAATGTTAAGGACATGCAGGAGTACACCAAGCAAACAGATAACAGATGAAAGAAGAACATTTCTTACATGTAGCTTAAAGGAAATACGGAAATTTCTGAAAAGTGCACATAAATTAATGTGCAGCCAGTGTAATCCTCAGAAATGAACTAAAATAGATGTTCTCCAAGGAAGCCTAAGCAGTAAGCGAGCTGCTCTGTGCTGTACTTGAAAAGACTATTGACTTATTAATAAAGTCACTCCTGGGGTTAAGTGATTATTTTCAAATAAATTTAATTGGTAGTAGCTTTTATAAAATGTGCCAATGTGAAATTTTGGGTGAAAATAATTTCAGAAATTTGAGGGTTTTAATAATGCACAGTCGTAATTGATGATTGAATGATTTTCCACTTGAAACTGCTTTACTGAGTTTTTTAAATGCAATTGATACTGTGAAGTAGTTATGTCAGATTTTTAAATGAGATGCCATTTGTTTTAATACGATTGCAGTTTTGAGTGTCTGTTTATCTTGCTCCCGCTCATTCCTCCTCCCAATCAGTGTCCTGCTGCAAAGCATCACTTCTCATTTCTGCAAAGCATCAAGAGAATGATGTCAATTATTTAAAATCGAACTATTGGGTTAGGAAGAGCGCATTGTGAATGAAGCTTTCACCGTCTAACCAAAGTATCATATTCAAGGTCTTCCCCAGGAGTTACATTGAAGGCGTCTTAATTCTGCCAGCTGTTGCTTGAGAAATGTTTCATTTTGCACCAACCATAAGAAATGGGTTGGTGTTGAATATTTAAAATATAACGTTACTGTTTCTGATTTGCCAGTGTGACCAAACCATGATCATACCATGCTGAATTTGCAGAATCTATTAATAGAATATATGAATGGTATATTAAAGCTCATGGGCTTTAGTATGTTTTAAGTTCATTTTCACATTTCCTTGGGTTAATTTCATTTTGCTGCTGCTGGGTTGACTTTTCAATTTTCTCCTGAAACTTTTTCCATTTGTCTAGATCTGATTATAATGTATGAGACTGTATTTCTGTAATTGACACATCATGGTATTTGCATGCATTTGTCACTATACTGCATTTACTAAAAATTCTATAATTAATCTATTTTTGCCTCATTTTTGATCTAGAGCTCAGTTATTACTGCTTCGTCATTTATTCTGTTTTATTCTACTGAAATATATATTCACCATGAGGAATGTAGTCTCTAACAACTAGATCTATTGGAGATTCTGGAGCTAAATTAATTTGATAAGAATGGGGAAACTGCAGAATACTTATCTTTCACAAGCTCACATCTTGGTTATTATTACTTTCCACAGCACTCACTCCATTATAGAAAGGGTTCAAGCTGGTTTGTAAAAATATATCCTTTCTTGTTTTATTTATCCATCATCCAAAAATAATCCAGTTATCAGTGATCTCATTATAAAAGTTTGTCAATGTCAGCAGTCCCATTTTGCAAGTTCATTGATCCAAATTGCTCCACACCAACACAAAATGTTTAGCGGTAACTTCCTTCCTCTTCTTCAGGGTTTCACTGGAGTCCTCGCAGAACCAACAATGGTAGGCTGCAACATTAGTCAGCCTACAGTTTTCCCTTGATGTTTGTCTCAACCTGCCAGCAATGCAACTTCAGTTTCATTACTCAGTCTAAATTCTGCTTAGTGGAACATTAACCTGTGTCCACAACCTTGACCTTAAAAGACAGATTGGACAGAAACATGTTAAAGTTAGTTCAACAATGGAACATCATTGCCATTTTCAATTTGGTTAGGAGAAGAGTGATTGAGAAAGAAAAGTTAACTAAACTGGAGAGCTCCCAGGCAATATTTGTGCTAGCTAAGTGGAAGAACTTAGTAGGGCAGTGATCATCATGAGAGTCACATTAAAATGTATTAATACATGTATGTTTATGAATACCGGCTAGCTTGCAAGTATTCACCTATTAGAAGCAGGTTTCCCTGCCCTGGAACACACCCAACTTGGACCTTTGAGCCAATAAACTTAGAATCAGAGTTAATTATTTAGGGAGTAAATCCCATTATGAGTATACATTTTTGTTTTATGAATACCAATCATGAGTGTGCATTATAAGAATCAAGATATTTGTGCATCTTGCACCCTATAAACACAGTAATGAGTAAAAATATGTATGGCGACCTACTCAATTGCCTGAATATTATTTAAGGTATGTTTATATTTCACAAATCTTCATAATATTATGTCTGAAAAGTTATGACAGTTGAATATTTGCAGGTGTACTTCTTGGAAAAGTCACCTCAAAAATGTGAGATTGTACACACCGAACAACTCTGCATTGGTGGAAGAAATTTGACAGCATTCCATTCCCCTTCAAACCCTGGAAAAGGGTATACTCCAGCCCATGATTGGTGTAAATCTCTGATCATTTCCAAAGTAAAAAAAAGTGCCAGGGAGAAGTTCCAGAATGCTACAAAAGTGATATGTTTGTGGTTGTTCTTACATTTTCAAGACAAATCACAGTTTAATCTGACTACTCCACCACTTGCATAGGATTATGCACAGATTTTGATCTCAAAAGTAATTAGGTTTGTGAATCCATCAGTAGGTTAATGTAGCAATGTCCCAAGCCTGGAAGCATGCAAATGAAATACGCTCCACGTGGAGTTCTCCAATTCAGTCCTTATTCTTCAACATACAACCCCACACGGCACCCACTCTGTCATACATTTTACAATCACACCTTAACACCTTCCAGCAGATTGGTTAATTCTTATCTAGTGACCACCAAGAATCACAAGGGGCCTAGTGCGCATAATCTCAAGACACTACTCCCCCCATTTGTTAACTAAAAAAGTAAAGACAGCATTAGCATCATAGTTTCTCAATTAATCGTCAAGGCTCAATTAGTCATCAAGGTGCTCGCATTGATCAGCCACATCAGGTGGTATGCAGTAGTTGCGGATTCCTTGTTCAGGCAACAATGGAATTGAATCAGATGCTTTATCTGGACAGGTAGGCAGGGTAACCTGACTCATGATATCAGGATCTGATGAACAGCAAGGTAGGTGTTTAAAGTGTGACAAGCCCCTTGTGATGGACTTTACAGGCCAATGTGCTGTCACCATGTGTCCTTTGCACATTACAACCCTCAAAGGGTCAACATCAAATGCAGTGTCAGTTTTTGCTTCTTTTTCTGTCTGACCAGTACCCAGTTCCCTTTTCCGAAGACTGTTTTACTCTGCGCGTCAGCGCTAATCAACATATATTTTCATCTTGCACTTTCGAGACGTTTCTGTGATACGAACCTCATCTGCATTCATCGATTGGTCTGACATCCATTGTGGTAGTTTGGTTTTGATGGCTCTGCCAAATAGCAAGGTGGCAGGACTCTCACCAGTTATGGAGTGAGAAGTTGATTGATAGGCACGAAGGGCTTTACACATTGGCTTGGTTATGATTGAATCCCTCTATCAATGCTCGCTGAATTATTTTCTTGAGGGTGCCCATGAATTGTTCAACATCACCATTGCCTTGGGGCCAGAGAGGTGTACTATTTTGATGCTTGACATTGAGTTGAGTGACAAACTCCTTGAGTTCTATGCTATTGAAAGGTGAGCAATTGTCAGATTTGAGAATAGCAGGGATGTACCAAACTGCAAAGATGATATCAAGCTGCTCGATTACTCTGTCATGGGTTGTCAATGTCAAGTATTTCACCAAAAGAAAACAAACAATCATCAATGACTACCATGAGATGATGGAAAACAGAAAACCTGTGCACACGTTTAAAGAGTCAGCAGTATAAATTACTGTATGTGATGAACAAAGAAATCAATAAAACAAGAAATCAATAAAACAGTGATCCGATGACGTGTTTCTTATCACTCCGCCAGTTGTACTTCCGTCCTGGCTGAAACAGGGAAGTTCAGTCACGCTGGGTGGATGTTACACTCCCGTCTTTCTGGCGTACTCGCTAGGCTCACCCCATACTTTGTTTGAAGTGATTTGACTGTGGTACTTACCCATTCATACTTGTTGCCCCTCCTGGGACTGAACTTCCCTGTTTCAGCCGGGACGGAAGTACAACCGGCGGAGTGATATACCATTCCTGCCCTCTTTGCCCATTAGCCCCGAAGAAGTCGTAGGGTTCATTCCCTGACGAAACACGTGTTGGCTGGGCATTTGGTCACCGAATAAATTCACAAAGAAAGAAAACACGTCATTGGATCACTGTTTTATTGATTTCTTGTTTTATTGATTACTTTGTTCATCACATACAGTAATTTATACTGCTGACTCTTTAAACGTGTGCACAGGTTTTCTGTTTTCCTGTATTAGACTTCGGTCTGCTTAGGGGGTTTAGGGTTATCCCCCCATCTGTAGCACCGTATTGAATTCTACCTGAAACTGACGTTCACACGCAGAGGCGCCATCACGCACCGCACGACTTGAAACCCCATGCGAGATTCTACCATGAGATGATGTCCATTTCCTAGAGGCCCAAAGAAATCAAATGCAAATCTCTCTCAAGCATGCGCAGGAAGGTCATACATTGCCAAAGGATGCTGTGTCACCTTGGGGGATAAACAGTTACAAAGGTGGTACGCTTTCAGCTCTTTCTCATCTTGTTCATCTAGGTGAGGGAACCACACTCAGTTTCTTCGGGCTCTTTTGGTGGCTATAATATCATGATGTCCTTCATGGGCCAGTTCAATGATTTTCTGTCTCAGGTTCACAAGTATGATGATTCTAAAGCCTTTCAGTATTATACCTTCTTGGTTGATGGATTACTCACTTTGTAAATTTCTTCAGCAAAGAGTTGAACACTTTTCTCACAAGATTGAGCTGTAATGATGTCTTTGAGGATGAGCACCTCCTTATCTGCATTCCTAGCAACAATCATTTGTTCAATGGCTAGAGCTGTTGGCATTCTGGACCTCACAATGAAGTTGAGATACTCTTCAGCCGCTTTGGACATTGAACTGTGGTGATGTAGTGGCACTCGTGAAAAGTAGACAGCAGGGTTTTGATCTTTCTCCAGCTTGTGTACAATCACATAAACGTACTCTTGCAGTCGCAACCCCACCTTTCCATATGAGGGGGCATCTTTGCATTCGGGTCTCCAAAGATAGTGAGCAATGAGTGGTGGTCTGTGATGATAGACAAATGATTCCCTATGAAACACATGAAAATGTTCGTAGGACCACACAACAGCCTTCTCAGGCTAAGAGTAGGCACACTCTGTTTCAGACATGCTTTTACTGGCATAGGTTACAATGTGCCTCTGGGCATTCAGATGGCCATTGTGTTGAGCAAGGATTTCCCCCAGCCTCACGGGGTTCGCACCTACTGTGATCTCAGTATGTAGCTTTTGGTCAAAGTGGAACATTTCAGTTGCATTCTCAATCGCATGTTTTATGTCTTTGAAATTCAGGAGACCAATGGAATGGGACATTTTGCATTGTTAAGTCCCTCAATGGGGCACTAACTACAGCAAACTCATGAATGTATCTTGAGCAATTACAAGCCATGTCTAAGAAGGATCGCAGCATGGTTACATCTTGTAGGGGGCAATTAGATAACAATGGTTGCACTTCATCTGGGTCAGAAGTTGTTCTCTCATCAGAAAATACATGCCCAAAGAATTTGAGTTTGGTTTTGTGAAACTAACACTTTACCGCATTCAAAGTCAGACCTGCATTAGCAATTAATTGGCACACATGCATAAGCGCCTTGATATGCTCCTTTTATGTTGTCTGAAATACCAGTTTATCATCACTGTAATTGAAAGCATGTGTGACAGGTTGAATTACTCAGCGGATGACATCTTGAAATATCCCTGTGGTTTAAGATACTCCAAAGCTCAGTCTGTTGTGTCTGAAAAACCCAACATGAGTCGAAAAAGTAGTAATGTACACATACAGTTCTCTTCCAACTCAGGTTGACGGTATCCAGGATGTTTTTCTCGCTCAATTGTTTTGTTAACATCTTGCATAGCAACACAAATGTGCACTGCACCTCCACTGTCCTTTTTGGCATCACAACTATGGGTGAAACCCGCGACATAGAACTGGTGGAGCAGTCAATGATGTCATGTTTCAACAATGTTTCTAGTTCTTTTTCAATGCCTTCTTGTAAGTGGAAAGTGACTCTGTGGTGCCATTAGGCAACAGGGTTCATGGCTCATTAATATGAAGTTGCACTTTCAGTGTCTTGGGTCTTCCTCGACCATTAAACAATGACGGGAACTGAATCACAATTTCAGACTGAGCACTTCTGTTGTAGGGGAGAGATATCAGACCCATGTCAGCAGCAGTGTCAAAACTAAGTAGGCATGCACTCGATGAAGTTCCCTGAAGAACATGAATGGGCGCTTGCACTGACATCATTTTATGTCTCATGGTTGCTGTAAATGATTCTTGACTCTGAAATGGTTTGGAACCAGTCATGTGTACACTTTCCTGTTTGTTGGGTTAAGGCGTGGCACAGGAGATAAGCTGTTAAATTTCTCTTGGCATGATATTAATCAGTGCACCATTGTCTTTAATGAATGGCATTGGGCAGCCAATCACCTTTCATGTAATTTTAGAATAGTGTCCAAATGAAACATTTTGCTCCATTTGGTGCTTCTCTTTTGACTTTTGATCTTTTTTGCAAGTAGCTAAGCTTACATGTGCACGTCTTTCTTTTGAAGATATCATCAACCCACATCCATCTTCTTCACTAGCACTGGATAGTGACATTGAAGAACCTTTGTGTGATGAATTTGATGACATTCATGAAGATGAGTGCGGGACAACAGACCTTAAGCTGAATTCATGGATGATCCTTGTTGGCCGCGCCCCACTAACGGAGGAGTTGCGCACTGTTGCTTCGCGCACCATCAGCTGAGGCGTGGTTGGGGGAGCGGAGCGTGGAGCGGGATGCCGGCCGCTGGTTGGGCTGAGCTGAGCAGAGCAGAGAGCAGCTACTGAGCAGTTACCGCTACCGCTGCGCCGCACGTAGGCGGGAGCGGGAGCGGGAGAGCGAGAGAGCCGGTTCCTCCTTCTGGGTCTCTGCGGGTTTCCGGCGGACCTGGAGGTGCAGGCACAGGTAGCAGGTACCTTTGAGGGACGCGGGCAGCGGCATCGGCAGCGCGTCTGAGGAGCTGGTAAGTCGGCAAAAAATGGGTGTACGGGTGTACGGGAGAGGAGGCTTGAGGACCCTCTCTACTGAAGGTGGGGTGTGTGGGGGCTTTTTGGCAGGTCAGCTGGTCAGCTGGTGTGGCGAAAGCCTTGGGCCTGAGCCTTGACCCCCCCCCCCCCTGAGCCGCACGCTCGCACGCTCTCACAGTGACGCTCAATGCTGCTTGCTAGCCATTGCTAGACATTGCCCAGTCCTCCCTCTATATTCCTGGTCCTGCTCCCCCGGGGCCTGTTCACCTCCGCTCGCCCTTCGCTCTCACAGCTCTTGCTTTCGCTGCCCTCAGTGCCTCCGCCCTGCCCATTCTCCATCTCCTGTCCCTCTCTACCGGCCTGGCTGCGGGCGTGCAGGGGTTCGGGGCAGCTTTGTCCAGCTCTGGGGCTGCTCCCCCCGCCATGGGTCCTCAATGGCTTCTAACGTTACAGCAAAGGTGGCAATACAGAGGCCAAATGGTAACGACAATAACAGTCTTGGTCGTAACGGCAAGGGCAAGGACACACCAAACACTTTGAAAACCTTGAAGCTGCTTGACTATTTCAAAAAAATTCCACCCATGGCGAAAACTTCTACATATTCGCAACCGCTGGAGGATACCAATCTTGGAGCATCGGATCAAACGGCCGAAATAATTACGCTCTCTTTACAACCTCCGCCCCCACAACAGCTGCAGAAGAACACTCCCAGTAAAATCTTGGCTCAACTTCCGGAAGTCTTTATTTTTGGATCCACACAAAAAGAAGTAACCTCAACTCAGCCAGAGGGGATAACTTTAAAACAAAACCTCCAACACGATGACCCTCCACAAACACAATCAGGTCATTCCCCCTCATTAACGAACATGAGCAAGCAAGAAGTACCTTTGTTGCATATCCTTCCGCAGAGCCAATTACAAAACTCAAGCACCCTTACTGACCAAGCTCAGAATACAGAATCATTAGTACTACAACCATGCCAAGATCTTGTCGTATTAAAGGATCCCACAATGGCTCTTCATAGTCACCTAGTTTTTCCTCAAATTCATGTGCAAAATACCCTCCATAGCAATATCAATCTACGATCAGTTGAACTGCTTCATTCCATAAGCACACCAAAGGATAATTTCGAAGCGCCAAGCCCTCAGCACACCACATTTACACCTAAAATAGAATTAATGACACCTCCACCACAATCGCCTAAAAAATCAGTACCAGATGACCAGTTTTTAGCGGACTTGTCATTGTTCTTTAAAAATACTCAAAATTCTCCTAATCATACTTCAAACGCAAAACTTAAGGCAGAGGACCCTACAGCAATTGGTATCTGGCCCCAACTTCTCCAAACTTTCCAACAAACAGTTAATGCACTAAATTATCACTCCGAAAAATTGGATGTGCAGATAGACCTTTTGAATACCCTAGCACTGTTCACAGCTGGCATTGACAATAAATTGGACAAACTGAACAACTTAATAATAGGAGCGCAATCTTCTGCAAAGCTTGTCCAGGCGGTCTGTTGCTGTTCCCCAATTATAGACTCACTTTCGTCGCTTCCAGCCTTCTTATCAAAGGTCATAGATGAAGTCAAGTTGTTGAAGGGAGGCAATTCATCAACAACTTTTTGCCCACAACCGCAAACATTGCCAAACACGTCCCAAAAACAAGCTAACCCTTGGAGAATAACAAAACAAGGCTCCCAGCTGAGGGAGGAAATAGTTCTCCTCCCAAAACAGCCAAATCAGCAGTCAACATCTGACCAACTCCAAATAGGTACAACCGGCGCCGACCTGACAGAAGCAACGATCAAAAAAGCTTGGCCTCCAAGTGGCAGCCCAGATTGCGCAGCCCACATTGAGCACGAGACAGTGGCTAGCACGGCAGCTCAGATATCCTTGACCTCGGAAGTACAGCCAGCTCCTTTATTACTCTGCAGCAAGAGAGAGCGCAAACGCCAGCGCAAAAACAGAAATAAAACTAGGACTAAAACTACAGCAGCTACGACAAACTTTTTTCCTCTCTTCGCAATAGCTTCTAACAAAAAAGTTCTTAGTGAACATGACGCGCCATCACCCTCAGCAAACCCAAACATAACTGAACAAAAAGGGGACCTATCCGAAACCGCCGCCCAACGGATTCTGAGCAGTAACCAAGACTCAACTAAGTTAGTTACGGGAATAGTGACTGACGATTTTAATGCTGCTAAAGAAAAGCCAAGGGTGAAAATCAACGATCCAAGCGCATCAGAGCCCACACCTGTGGGAATAACAATAAAAGATCTTAGCATAGCTAAAGAAAAGCTAAGGGCGAAAAGCAACGATCTAAGCTTGTCAGAACTTACCGCGACCACAACTAATCCTAAATCAGTGCCTGCCTCAATTTTACCCTGGTCAGACAATGCAATGACTAGTTCAAATCTAACAAAAACTATCTACAACCATAATCCACCTCTGCCTACTAATAGCCAGTCCTTGAGGAAGGATCCTCAATACCAGCCGCAACATGAGCCGGATCTCGATGCAGGCCCGACCCTTAACAACACAAATAAGTCAACTCAAAGCTCATGCAGCAAAAAGGACAAATGCGTCCCCAAACTTTCTCATATTATACTAGCCCCAGACTATAAATCAAAAGGCAGGCAAGACATCCTCAATAGATCTAATATAATTAAATTAGTGGATGGAACTACGGGGTTTGCAGGCATGGCTTCGGATGACATAGAATCCATTGAATTCCTTTCACCAAGAGGCACTCAACCATCTGAGGTTACACTGGTAGCTTTTAAGTCGGCCTACTGGGCAGGGGTATTTCTGGATCACAAGGCTATCCTGCGTGGTTGGGGCATTCGTGTTTATCCATATTCCACCCCAGGGTATCCCCCAGCCTTATTAAACCAGCAAACGCCACCAAAAAGAGCAGGAACCTTACAATCCGAGCCCCGTCTCAGACCATTCTCGATTCTAAAAAATGCGTCAGGACCTGAAGCACGTGACAAACTGACATTAAATGCGATCTCTAACGACGATTCTCATCAAGGCTGGAGTTGGCTCCCTGCCATCTTATCATCAAAAAGAGCAGAATGACCTCAAGGCGCAGAGCCTACGGGTCAAACTCTCACACCTTTGGAAAATATAACCACTCAAGCATCCCTATCGGCAATGGGGCACAACCCGCAAGTAGATCCCATCTTCTTAATTTGCTCCTGGAACATCAGTGGACTGCAACAGAAAATTAGGAACCCAGAAACTTATTCTTTCATTTGTAAGCACGCTGTAATAGCTCTGCAGGAAACTTGGGCCTCACAAGGCTACCCCGTCACAGGTTATATCGAGCTATGGAAACCAGCACTGAGGGACAGCAGGTATGGTCACTCAAAAGGTGGTATGTCAATATATATATCAATTAATCTAAAAGGCCCAATAACATAATTAAAATTGGAAGAAGACTGGCTGCTTGGGGTTAAGATCAATTCTTGGCGGGAACAACGCTCACTCATCCTCTTAAACGTGTATATCAACCCAAATACACGCACAAAAAAATCACACCTGGTACAACTAACGGAAATTATGAGCGACCTAGCTGTGGAGCACCCTCACTCGGACTGTATTGTAACTGGGGATTTTAACACCAATCTATTTCAGGGGCAATTAGCAGAAATTGAGGGGCCCTTTCTATTCTCCCTGAACGAGGCAGAGTCACAAATCAAACCGGCAAATCAAGCCTATTGTGGCTTGGGACATCTCTGTGCGATGCGTTTTTACAGCGCAGGCTACCTGGTTATAAACGGAAGATCAGAGAGTGATACGCCCCCCAACTGGACCTGGACAAATGGAAATAAATGTTCCTATCTGGATTATTCCATCTGCAATTCAGCTCTGCTCCAATGTTTGGTCAGCTTTTGCATTCACCCACGAACTGAAAGCGATCATCGGCCTCAGGTCATAACCTTCAAAACAAATCCGGTGAAGCATAAACCTGCACCTTCACCTAGCAGGGGAATATACTCCGAAAACCTTAAGCGCCTCAGACGGAGCGAAGACATCAGCCCGCAGATCCTTCAAGTAAGCATGGAGCTGATAAGAGGCGGATGCGACCAGGAAGCCTCCCCGATAGTGACATGGTCGAAGCTCTGCGTTCATCTGATTAACCTTTTTCCAAAAAAACATCAATCCTCAAGGAGATCTCTCCCGCGCCAGTTCGTGCTTTCACATCAGTCGAAGCAACTTAAGAAAGCTAGAAATAAAGCCTTACGACTGCTGGCAAAAGCTCCAGGGAACAGCGAATGCTTAAAACAGTACCAAGTAGCTCAAAAGTCATTTAGGTTGGCGACCACAAAAGATAAACGGACACATGACAACCAATTTTGGTGTAAGTTAGTGTATGAAAGCAAGAGCCGAAACTCACGAAAATTTTGGGCCCTAATCAACCAGTCCAATTCAAGTATATTGGGTTTTGGATCTGCCAACATTCAAGAATCAGACTGGGTCACCTTCCTTACTGACCATTTTAGTCACCCAGAATGCTCGGGAGCAACAGGAGAAAGTCCCGCAAGAGAGAAAGCAACAGATTACAACATAAAGCAGAGCAACCTCATAGATAACGAGGATCTCCAGTTGTCACAAGAAAGGGTCGCCACGGCTGTGTCAAAAGCCAGATCAGATGGAGCGCCGGGCCCAAATGGCCTCCCACAGAATTTGTTTAAATCAGACGTGGCTTTCTGGTCAGGCCCATTGTCAAATCTCTTTAACTTTGCCCTGAGAACTGCAACAATCCCAGACTCATGGCGGGGCGCAATAATTCAACCTATCTATAAATCTGGTTCCCGTGCCTCCCCCAGCAATTATAGACTTATTGCACTCCTGGACATAGAGGCGAAACATTATGCGGGTCTCCTGCTGGAGGAGTTGAGGATATGGGCAAAGGCACACAAATTGATACCAATTAGCCAAACAGGCTTTATCGCCAATTCTGGGACAATGACCAACCTATTAGCACTGTCAACTATTGTCGATAAAGCACTCTTCACATCTAGATCGGTGTTCTGTTGCTTTGTCGACTTTAAAGCAGCGTTTGATAGGGTTCCGAGGGCTGCTTTATGGGAAAAGCTGAGGAAATGGGGGATCCCGGACAAACTTCTGGAGGCTATCATACAACTTTACTCCAGAACCTGGGTTAGGGTGAAGTTGGGGTCCGGCACGCATCTCTCTCGGAAAATCTGGACATCAAGAGGTGTGAAGCAGGGATGCGTGCTGGCCCCCATGCTTTTCAATCTGTTTATAGCGGATTTGTCAACCTCACTGGACGATACTAATAGCCACCCCCCAAAGGTAGGAGGAATGGCATTAAGTAATCTCTTATATGCCGACGACCTGGTTCTCTTTAGCCTCACTAGGGTCGGGCTGCAAAGGCTCCTTGACAAACTGTACACCTATACGACCATGAACCAACTAGAGGTCAATTTAAAGAAAACACAAGTAGTTCCATTTGGTCGGAAACGGCGCATTGTTGGAGGGTGGTCATACAATAATACAAGCCTCGTCATAGGTCATTCATATAAGTACCTAGGTGTCCACTTGGACTCTAGGGGTAATCTTACTAAACACCGCAACGAGCTCACAGTAAAAGCCATAACCCTTGCTGTATCACTAGCAAAACTCTCAAAAAATATCTGTGGTCCAACTCTTTTACCACTTTTAGAAGTTTTGAGAGCAAAAATCGGCCCCACCCTATCATATGGCATAGAGATATTCAGGGGCAAGCTGAACACTGTCCTAAATCAACATACAACCAAAATTTACAAAAAGGTACTCCACTTGCCAAACTCCGCATCTCCAGCTCAGGTAAGACTTGAGCTGGGGATATTGAATTATAATGTTTCTAACATTGGCACATATCTAAATCTTTGCCACAAACTGAGACAAGCGGACTCAGGCACGCTAGAATCTTTGGTCTGGCTGGAAATCAGCCAGAAAAACCCTGGAGGTACGTTTGGCTGTCTCTTCAAGGACTATATACATCAAATGTCGGCGAGTGAGCTATGGGCCCTCAACCCCAGCCGAGCAGCATTCAAAACTGCCATCAAAAAATGTGTGAGAATGAGCTCCCTCACAATGGATAAGGCACTCTTTACCAAACGTAGTCATGCTTGGGCTCTTGTAAATTCTTACAGACGGCTAGCCCCTGCAACTTATCTGTCTTGCACATACTCACTGTATTTAAAACGTAGCTTCATGGCAATCAGGATGGGTGACTGGCGCTTTTTGCAAGATCTGCCCCCCTGGCGGCGTATGGCGGAAAATGTAATTTGCAGAGGGTGCGGCAAGACAGCCGAAACCCTGCTACATGTAGTTTGTCTTTGCCCAGCTTTTAATCCCCAACGCAAGTGCAAACTTAAAGTAGAGTGGAATAGGATGGCTGTTCGGACATGTAGGCAAGCCATTATAGAGGCCCTGAACCCTGAAAATAAAGACTTAAATTTGGGTCTAATAACTTTTATTCAACAAGCATATCGTTATTTTATGCAAAACAGGACTTGTTAATAAAAATTTTAGAGAAGAAATGAAATGTTTACCATGCTCTGCAAATTGATAGTTCAATACTCCCAATCCCATTCCACAGAACACTGCCTTGTTTTTAATATGCATGTTGTACTTTTACAGTTAGCGTAATATATAACAGTGTATCGTATTTTAAACTAGTAGGTGCTCTTTTTAACTGTGAATTTTGTAAATGCTTTTAAAGATATCTGTGTTATATCTAAATAAAGATTATTATTATTATTATGACATTCAATTTGTTTTGTTTCTACTTGTAATAACATGTTGCCTTTTTGCCTTGTGTTCATGGCGGCAATGATTCTGGAACCTTCTGGCGACAATTTTCTCTTCTCGCGTGTGACACATTTTGTTTGTCTTTCACTTTACAGACAGTTACTAAGTGGTGTTCTTTTCCACATACCCTTTGCATGCCTGTCCCATGGCTGAACATTTACCTTCTCAGGGAAATGAAAACCCACATCGGAAGCATAACTTTTCTTTTTTTGGAGGCGTCAACTTCTGCCCATCTGTTTGTTGTTTATGCTTACATTTCGTGATCAACACTGATTCATTACATGCTGTCCCTGCTCCCATATCAGCAGTTTGTTGATCTGCTCATTCTTCTGCCCTCCCAGCCATTAGCTTTTTCCCTAAACTGAGAGTCTCTCTCAACAGGCATGTTCTGAAAGAGTCTGAGACAACCAACGATGACTAAGAGACACATGGAATCTTCATCATTGAATTCACAGAACTTATAGTGTTTGATAAGTGTGTCAAATCTCTCAACAAACTCATCCATCAATTCATCAGTCTGTTGTTGTGCTTGGTTGAAGATGTACCATTCGTAATCGACATTCAAGGGCCGATTCTGATCCTGTAAAAAGGCCCTACGAATAGTCATATGGAGCGTTTTCTCCATACGACTCGTACCAGGTAAACTCATTCTACAACCTAGGAAGTACGATTCGTACAGAAAGCCTTTTTCTGTACGAATCGTACAAAAGACCGTACAGCAAAAAAATACCCACGATTCCGATCCAGAACTGCTTGTACGCGACGTCCGTACGTATTTCAGCAGCGTTTTCCGGCCCAGCAAGTACGATTCGTCCCTACGTCACTCCGTACGGCTCTTTTTTTACGGGAGCCAAACACAGCCGGAAAAGCAGAGTCAAACGCGAACCGCTACGCCACGGAGCCCCGGTACGCGACGTAAGCCATGAACCCCATCGTACGTGTCATCCCGGTCCTCTTGGCCTATGACCTGGTGCACCGCACCCGACGCACACGCCGCAGAAGGTGGGAACAACATGCGTGGGTACGGTGCGTACCACACGTACCCCTACGGCACCATGACAACAGTGGTACGGACCGTACCCACGCATGAATGCGTGGGTACGGTGCGTACCACACGTACCCCTAGACGCCATGACAACAGTGGTACGGACCGTACCCACGCATGAATGCGTGGGTACGGTGCATGCCACACGTACCCCTACGGCACCATGACAACAGTGGTACGGACCGTACCCACGCATGAATGCGTGGGTACGGTGCGTACCACACGTACCCCTACGGCACCATGACAACAGTGGTACGGACCGTACCCACGCATGAATACGTGGGTACGGTGCGTACCCCTACGGCCCCATGAGTACTCAGGTACAGACCGTACCCACGCATACATGCGTGGGTATGGTCCGTACCACATGTACCCCGTTACGGCAGCAGGAAAATTTGGACACGAGGCGTACACACGCCAGGAATGTGGGCATAGAGGACTGACCCAGCATGTTACCTTCAAATTGTTGTGTGTAGGTCCTGGCCTAAAGTGTACAGCTCCAAGGGGGAGCGTGGGTGGGTGCAGAGGCCTCCCAGCAGTGTCCAGACATATGAGGGGTGGGTGCAGAGGACTCCCAGCAGTGGAAAGACATATGAGGGGTGGGTGCAGAGGACTCCCGGCAGTGCCAAGACATATGAGGGGTGGGTGCAGAGGACTCCTGGCAGTGGACAGAGATTTGAGGGGTGGGTGCAGAGGACTCCCATCAGTGCCCAGACATATGAGGGGTGGGTGCAGAGGACTCCCAGCAGTGTCCAGACATATAAGGGGTGGGTGCAGAGGACTCCCAGCAGTGGAAAGACATATGAGGGGTGGGTGCATATCACTACCAGCAGTGCCCAGACATATGAGGGGTGGGTGCAGAGGACTCCCAGCAGTGGACAGAGATATGAGGGGTGGGTGCAGAGGACTCCCAGCAGTGGACAGAGATATGAGGGGTGGGTGCAGAGGACTCCCAGCAGTGCCCAGACATATGAGGGGTGGGTGCAGAGGACATCAAGCAGTGTCCAGACATATGAGGGGTGGGTGCACAGGACTCCCAGCAGTGGAAAGACATATGAGGGGTGGGTGCATATCACTACCAGCAGTGCCCAGACATATGAGGGGTGGGTGCACAGGACTCCCAGCAGTGGAAAGACATATGAGGGGTGGGTGCATATCACTACCAGCAGTGCCCAGACATATGAGGGGTGGGTGCAGAGGACTCCCAGCAGTGTCCAGACATATGAGGGGTGGGTGCAGAGGACTCGCAGCAGTGGAAAGACATATGAGGGGTGGGTGCATAGCACTACCAGCAGTGGACAGACATATGAGGGGTGGGTGCAGAGGACTCCCGGCAGTGGACAGACAAATGAGGGGTGGGTGCAGAGGACTCCCAGCAGTGCCCAGACATATGAGGGGTGGGTGCAGAGGACTCCCAGCAGTGGACAGAGATATGAGGGGTGGGTGCAGAGGACTCCCAGCAATGCCCAGACATATGAGGGGTGGGTGCAGAGGACTCGCAGCAGTGGAAAGACATATGAGGGGTGGGTGCATAGCACTACCAGCAGTGGACAGACATATGAGGGGTGGGTGCAGAGGACTCCCAGCAGTGGACAGAGATATGAGGGGTGGGTGCAGAGGACTCCCAGCAGTGCCCAGACATATGAGGGGTGGGTGCAGAGGACTCCCAGCAGTGTCCAGACATATGAGGGGTGGGTGCAGAGGACTCCCAGCAGTGGACAGAGATATGAAGGGTGGGTGCAGAGGACTCCCAGCAGTGGACAGAGATATGAGGAGTGGGTGCAGAGGACTCCCAGCAGTGCCCAGACATATGAGGGGTGGGTGCAGAGGCTTCCCAGCAGTGTCCAGACATATGAGGGGTGGGTGCAGAGGACTCCCAGCAGTGGACAGAGATATGAGGGGTGGGTGCAGAGGACTCCGAGCAGTGCCTAGACATATGAGGGGTGGGTGCATATCACTACCAGCAGTGCCCAGACATATGAGGGGTGGGTGCAGAGGACTCCCAGCAATGTCCAGACATATGAGGGGTGGGTGCAGAGGACTCCCAGCAGTGTCCAGACATATGAGGGGTGGGTGCGGAGGCCTCCCAGCAGTGTCCAGACATATGAGGGGTGGGAGCAGAGGACTCCCAGCAGTGGAAAGATATATGAAAGGTAGGTGCAGAGGACTCCCAGGAGTGCCCAGACATATGAGGGGTGGGTGCAGAGGACTCCCAGCAGTGGAAAGACATATGAGGGGTGGGTGCATATCACTCCCAGCAGTGCCCAGACATATGAGGGGTGGGTGCAGCGGACTCCCAGCAGTGGACAGATATATGAGGGGTGGGTGCAGAGGACTCCCAGCAGCGGACAGAGATTTGAGGGGTGGGTGCAGAGGACTCCCAGCAGTGCCCAGATATATGAGGGGTGGGTGCATATCACTACCAGCAGTGCCCAGACATATGAAGGGTGGGTGCAGAGGACTCCCAGCAGTGGAAGGACATATGAGGGGTGGGTGCAGAGGCCTCCCAGCAGTGCCCAGACATATGAGGGGTGGGTGCAGAGGCCTCCCAGTAGTGTCCAGACATATGAGGGATGGGTGCAGAGGACTCCCAGCAGTGGACAGAGATATGAGGGGTGGGTGCAGAGGACTCCGAGCAGTGCCTAGACATATGAGGGGTGGGTGCAGAGGACTCCCAGCAGTGCCCAGACATATGAGGGGTGGGTGCAGAGGCCTCCCAGCAGTGTCCAGACATATGAGGGGTAGGTGCAGAGGACTCCCAGCAGTGGACAGAGATTTGAGGGGTGGGTGCAGAGGACTCCCAGCAGTGGACAGAGATATGAGGGGTGGGTGCAGAGGATTCCCAGCAGTGCCCAGACATATGAGGGGTGGGTGCAGAGGCCTACCAGCAGTGGACAGAGATATGAGGGGTGGGTGCAGAGGACTCCCAGCAGTGGACAGAGATATGAGGGGTGGGTGCAGAGGACTCCCGGCAGTGCCCAGACATATGAGGGGTGGGTGCAGAGGACTCCCAGCAGTGTCCAGACATATGAGGGGTGGGTGCCGAGGACTCCCAGCAGTGGAAAGAGATATGAGGAGTGGGTGCAGAGGACTCCCAGCAGTGCCCAGACATATAAGAGGGGGTGCAGAGGACTCCCAGCAGTGGAAAGACATATGAGGGGTGGGTGCATATCACTACCAGCAGTGGACAGACATATGAGGGCTGGGTGCAGACGACTCCCAGCAGTGGACAGACATATGAGGGGTGGGTGCAAAGGACTCCCAGCAGTGCCCAGACATATGAGGGGTGGGTGCAGAGGACTCCCAGCAGTGGACAGAGATATGAGGGGTGGGTGCAGAGGACTCCCAGCAGTGCCCAGACATATGAGGGGTGGGTGCAGAGGACTCCCAGCAGTGCCCAGACATATGAGGGGTGGGTGCAGAGGACTCCCAGCAGTGCCCAGACATATGAGGGGTGGGTGCAGAGGACTCCCAGCAGTGGACAGACATATGAGGGGTGGGTGCAGAGGACTCCCAGCAGTGGACAGAGATATGACGGGTGGGTGCAGAGTACTCCTGGCAGTGCCCAGACATATGGGGGGTGGGTGCAGAGGACTCCCAGCAGTGTCCAGACATATGAGGGGTGGGTGCCGAGGACTCCCAGCAGTGGAAAGAGATATGAGGAGTGGGTGCAGAGGACTCCCAGGAGTGCCCAGACATATGAGGGGGGGTGCAGAGGACTCCCAGCAGTGGAAAGACATTTGAGGGGTGGGTGCATATCACTACCAGCAGTGGACAGACATATGAGGGGTGGGTGCAGACGACTCCCAGCAGTGGACAGACATATGAGGGGTGGGTGCAAAGGACTCCCAGCAGTGCCCAGACATATGAGGGGTGGGTGCATATCACTACCAGCAGTGTCCAGACATATGAGGGGTGGGTGCAGAGGACTCCAGGCAGTGGACAGAGATATGAGGGGTGGGTGCAGAGGGCTCCCAGCAGTGCCCAGACATATGAGGGGTGGGTGCAGATGCCTCCCAGCAGTGTCCAGACTTATGAGGGGTGGGTGCATATCACTACCAGCAGTGGACAGACATATGAGGGGTGGGTGCAGAGGACTCCCAGCAGTGGACAGACATATGAGGGGTGGGTGCAGAGGACTCCCAGCAGTGTCCAGACATATGAGGGGTGAGTGCAGAGGACTCCCAGCAGTGTCCAGACATATGAGGGGTGGGTGCATATCACTACCAGCAGTGGACAGACATATGAGGGGTGGGTGCAGAGGACTCCCAGCAGTGCCCAGACATATGAGGGGTGGGTGCATATCATTCCCAGCAGTGTCCAGACATATGAGGGGTGGGTGCAGAGGACTCCCAGCAGTGGACAGACATATGAGGGGTGGGTGCAGAGGACTCCCAGCAGTTCCTAGACATATGAGGGGTGGGTGCAGAGGACTCCCAGCAGTGTCCAGACATATGAGGGGTGGGTGCATATCACTACCAGCAGTGGACAGAAATATGAGCGGTGGGTGCAGAGGACTCCCAGCAGTGGACAGAGATATGAGGGGTGGGTGCAGAGGACTCCCAGCAGTGGACAGAGATGGGAGGGGTGGGTGCAGAGGACCCCCGGCAGTGCCCAGACATATGAGGGGTGGGTGCAGAGGACTCCCAACAGTGTCCAGATATATGAGGGGTGGGTGTCGAGGACTCCCAGCAGTGGAAAGAGATATGAGGGGTGGGTGCAGAGGACTCCCAGCAGTGCCCAGACATATGAGGGGGGGGGTGCAGAGGACTCCCAGAAGTGGAAAGACATATGAGGGGTGGGTGCATATCACTACCAGCAGTGGACAGACATATGAGGGGGGGTGCAGAGGACTCCCAGCAGTGGACAAACATATGAGGGGTGGGTGCAGAGGACTCCCAGCAGTGTCCAGACATATGAGGGGTGGGTGCATATCACTACCAGCAGTGTCCAGACATATGAGGGGTGGGTGTAGAGGACTCCCAGCAGTGGACAGAGATATGAGGGGTGGGTGCAGAGGACTCCCAGCAGTGCCCAGACATATGAGGGGTGGGTGCAGAGGCCTCCCAGCAGTGTCCAGACATATGAGGGGTGGGTGCATATCACTACCAGCAGTGGACAGACATATGAGGGGTGGGTGCAGAGGACTCCCAGCAGTGGACAGACATATGAGGGGTGGGTGCAGAGGACTCCCAGCAGTGTCCAGACATATGAGGGGTGGGTGCAGAGGACTCCCAGTAGTGTCCAGACATATGAGGGGTGGGTGCATATCACTACCAGCAGTGGACAGACATATGAGGAGTGGGTGCAGAGGACTCCCAGCAGTGCCCAGACATATGAGGGGTGGGTGCATATCACTCCCAGCAGTGTCCAGACATATGAGGGGTGGGTGCAGAGGACTCCCAGCAGTGGACAGACATATGAGGGGTGGGTGCACAGGACTTCCAGCAGTGCCCAGACATATGAGGGGTGGGTGCATATCACTACCAGCAGTGGACAGAAATATGAGCGGTGGGTGCAGAGGACTCCCAGCAGTGGACAGACATATGAGGGGTGGATGGAGAGGACTCCCAGCAGTGCCCAGACATATGAGGGGTGGGTGCAGAGGACTCCCAGCACTCCCCACTCCCAGGAGGATGGATGTCATTCACACACTGCATGACACACCACATGTGGGTGTGAGGACATACAATGCATACTTACCCACCCATCGCGGATGCCCCACAATACACACCCTGATTTCATGCCCACAGACTGTATAGTCATGGAAATGCATACTAAAATAAGTTAGCCAAGGGGAACACACACTGTCACGCACATCACAGGAGTGATAGGAATGTCCGGGTGCTGGTCCAGCCACCCAGATGTTGTCTCTCATGTAAGGAATAGGGTTCACGGCGCCTAGATACAATGCCCACAATTGTGAGTCAGGTGCCCAAATACCCTGCATTACACGTGCTATTTGTGTGTTAGGCCGTGATTACACACATGCATAGAGCTGAAAAGGGGCAATTGGTCCCTGATGCCATTCCTACATACACAAAACACAAGTACAATGACTGGCAAGGATGGCACAGACGATTCAGTATGAGACATCGGTGAGCATGCATGGCCATTTTTGAAGGGATCCGTCACCAACAAACGATATGTTGACACAGGTCAGCACAACAATTGTGCAACTGTCTGCAGGGAACATGTCAGGTGCCACAGAGGAAGGAACACTCCTTGGGACAATGTCTCACAATCCAAAGGAACACACACTACCAATTAATATTTTCAGAGACATTGTGATGGCACAAAGATACCATGGTCCACCTCATGACCATCATACTAAAACATTTCTCAGAACCCTAACACATTACCAGAACACCAACTTCATGGGCCTCATCACCAACATCAAGTACCTGAAATACAATAGTGTGGAAACTAAATGAAAAGGCTTTATTCAGCACATCAAAAAAATGTAAGAAGACACTATTTACAAAGGCCAATGGCCAGTCCATAGTTCGAGTCCAAGGGTGGACGTATGCGACTGTGTCCACCCCTACCTTGCCTGCACAAAGTCACCTCAGGGTTTGTCGGCCGGGGGGGGCATCATCAGTGGGAGTACCAGGCACCGCAGGGACAGGAGTGGGTTGGGTAGGTGTGGTGGGTGCAGGGCTGGACGTATCCACCACAGGGGGTGGGGCAGCGCCAAAGGTGGTGGTGAGCAGCTCGCTGCACACTGCTGCCAGGGCATCCAGAGGAACCCCTGCACCGGAAGAAACACCAGGGCCAACGGAGGGGGGGGTGTCCGAGGGATGGGGTGCAGCGCTCTTGGGGGAGGTGGTGGACAGGGGGGACTCAACTCCCCTGGCTGGAGACTTCCTCAACGGCTTGCGGGGTGGTGTCACAGTGGGGCTGAGGGACAGACTAGCCATGTAGGTCTCTTTGGGTGACAGTTTGGCAGGGGAGCTAGGGGAGCTGGGGGAGTAGATTTGGAGGAAGTGGGTTGTGAGGACTGCGGACTCTGACTGTGGCTGCGTGTCTGCCGTTTGCCCCCAGACCCTGCGGGTGTGACTACATCCCCCTGAGTGTGCGTGCCAGGAGATGTGCGCTGTGCCTTAGTTGGGGGTGTGCTGGATGTGTCTGTTGGGGTGTGTGCCTGTGACTGTCTGTTTGTGCTTTGGACAGGCATGGGAGAGGTCAGTGTGGATGGGTCCGGGGTAGGGGGGGGACAGAGCGCCGCAGGAGAGACACTGCTTCCGTCAGTGAAGAGTCCATGGACCGCAAAAACCTGCGTTGCTCAGTCATCGTTGATGACATGCCCTCCACGAACGACACCAACTGTGTGAGCAGTCTAGTGTGTTCATGGAGGACATGCAGCATCGATGCCTGACCAACCTGCAACTGCCGCAGTGTGTCCACAGACTCTTCACTGAGGGCAGCAGGGGTGACAGGGGCAGGGGCAGCGGTGCCTGGTCCGAAGGAGACACAGTGGTACCCTGCACGGACAGAAGGGACGGGAGCAACTGGGAGGGCGGAGATGGCAACGGAGGAGGCAGGTACAGATGGTGGGATGCTGCCAGATGTTGTTGCATCCTCCGCCTCCTCAAGGATGTCAGCCTGGGACCCGTCAGTGTTGTACATGCTCTCGCCTCCAGACAGGTCCTCCGACTGACTCCCCTCGCCCTCCGTGCCACTGTCTCCTGCTGACTCCACAGCACTGGTGGCACTGTCGCTGGGTCCCTCCTCAAGGTCCATGCAGGTGTCTCCCTCGCTTGTGGATGATGATGCTGTGGGCAAGGAGAAGAAACCAGAAAGCATCAGTCACCTGTATACATCTGACACATGAGCACAAGAACAATTGGTCACAGTGCATATCAGGCAATGCATCATGAGTAACAGCTGGATTACTCCGCACATATGTAAGCCCTGTACTGCCCAGTTGGTAGACCCACCATGCCACTTTGACACCAGGAATTTCAATACATAAAAGGCCACAACTTGAATGAGCAATACACTGAGAAGCTAGTGTCTGTGAACCGGTGTGCCCAGCAATACAATGAAGTCATGACACCTCTTGTTTACCCTGAAATAAACAGGAGTGGTGCACTCAAGGTAAACTAACACACCTCAATACTCAAGGTGACCTGTAAGTCCCTTGGAACACAAAACTAACAAATGTTGGTACCTTGGGACTCACAATACGTTAACCAATCTACATGTTTGGGATGTGCCAATTGGCCATTTTGTGAAAAGAACACTGATGTGACTCCATGCAAGATGCTGCACAAGGCAGTGCACACAAAAGTACATTGACACTGTCATTGAAGAAGCTGGCACCTTTTCGGAGGACCCACTTTTAGAAATAGATGGTATTGCAGAAAGTGCATATACATGGGCCCACGGAGGTCTTGACGTCTTGACACTCGTTAGTTTGTATCACCGACAACCAATGAGTCTCACAAAATCAAGACCACCGTGGGAACATGTATATGGAGAATCTGCAACACCATTTATTTATAACAGTGGCTTCTTTGAAAAGGTGCCAGCTTATTCAATGACAGTGTCAATGTACTTTTGTGTACACTGCCTTGTGCGACATATTGCATGCAGGCACATTAGTGTTCTTAACACAAATCCTCAAATTTCCACATGTTAAACATGAACAACTGTTGACAAGTGCTGTGAGTGCCAAGGTACAATTCATGAAGAGTAACAACTTGAATCATGTCAGTTGTCACCAGGCCATCCGTCACCTGATTACACAGTTGGCTACACATATGACCTACTGCCTGTCATTTGGAGTGGCACAAATGTCCACACCCAGGACAATGCATAAGCTAATGGGCCTGCAATTGGGTGGTACAAAAGACCAGCTGTACTGTGGGGACACCCTCATGGCAAGCCAGAATGTACACACAGATGTCAGCACACAAAGTCCAAACTGCGTTGCATCTGAACCACACACATGCCAAAAATGTATGAGCAGGATTCTTGCTGGTAAAAAAATGGCACAGGCTGCAAAGCATGTACATTAAGCACTGGCCAGCATCACAGGGACACTACCCAGTGTATTTTAGTCCTCACACACTAGTCAGACCTGGCAATGAAAAATCAGGGTTGCACATGTATGCCTCTCCCCCCCCCCCCAATACCTGAGTCAATGTTATTTATACAGATCAAGAAGTGACACCTCTTATTCAGGGCTACAACAACTGTGCTAGAAAAATTGCTTCATTGACACATCACCTCGTGGGGCTGACAACACATATCTGTGACAAACAACCATCAACAGATTGTTGTGAATAGCCGCACAGGCACTGCCCAGTGTGAGTATGCACAAGCAAAATGGTGTGTCCCTGTCCAGTGGACACATGTGACACACATTAACAAAATCCATACTAGGCCAGGGAACAATGCCACAGAGGCAGACCTATGCAGCACACACAGAGAATGTGCACAGTGTTGGATGACACACATGATTAGGAGGCCAGGGTGTCTCAGGGGACTGTCGTGGGCACAGTGCTCCATGGTCCAGGAATGAGCTGACTCTACCATGTCCAACCGTCATGGCACTATGCATATCTCACACGCATGCACATCATGTCTGAGGCCACAACATTGCTCATGCATGCTGCAGGGTGTCCAGTTGAAAGCTCACACTCATATGATGAGAATCCGCATCAGTGACAACAACTATGGACCCCCTACATAGTGAACAGGTCATGGCACAGGCAAGGTACCAACACAAGTCACAGACCACCCTCCCACATGATGCAGAAAGCAATGTGCACTTAGATGTACTGGCACCCTAGATGACCATGTGCAAATGTGATTACACACACACCAGAGGACACATGTCAAGGAGAGGAAGGGAGGAAAAAGATCCCCAGGTGACATTTGGGAACAGAAAATGCACTGCACATATGAACTCTGGGAGTGTATTCATGCAAAATAGCACTTCCTAAAGCTGGCGACACATAACACAATAAAAAGCCATGTACCTACCCTCTCCTTGCTGCAGTCTCTCCTGTAACTGCCTGTCGAGGTCAGGGAAGACCACCGCCAGGACAAGTTGCATGTGGTAGGTCAGGTGTCGGCGGCCGCCTTGGGTGCGAGGTGGAGAGAGCTTGAGCTGGACCCGGGCGATCCGCCGGGTCCAGCACCGGATGTCCTGCCACCTCTTGCGGATCTGGGCCAGCTGCCGATCACGCCCCCCGCAGTCCTCGCGGCCCTGACGACGTTGGTCCAGATCACCCCCTTCTAGTAGGCAGTTACCTGTCAGGATGACAAAGTGACATAACATCAATACACCTGCTCCATGTCCCAGAGACACACATTAGAACATCTTTGAAATGTTGAATAGGGCATAGGATGCTGACATGAATAGCCTCATTCACAACATGAAATTGGCCTGTGTGCAAGCGCCAATGCAGTACATGACATTGAAAGTCTACAGGTGGCATGAGGGGTGCAAAACACACAATGAACATACCACACACTGTGAAGCACATGCAACAGCAGGCTGATGGGCAGCACGTGCCATGCAGTCACATGTCCCACTCCACTGACGCACCCTCAGCAGACTAGACAGACACACTCAGCGAGAGATCACTGACCTGTCATTGACAACAGCGGATACAACCCTCACTCTGCACATGTGCCATTTGCCATGGGGGAGTCACAGGTGTCGTGCTAGCTCTGCAAGTCAGACACAAAGCACGGCTCACTTGTCACATCAGATGGTTAAATCAGTAGCCTCCAACATGCAGCTGTGGTGCAACACTTCACATAGACACTCACCCACATGACAAGGAACATTCACACACATCAAAGTCCATGAGGTCGTATACGTAATTTGGACACTCTCACCACAGGTCCACTCAACTCATACACATCTGTTGGTACAGTCACCTGTCACACCGGATGTACCACTGAATCACCTCAGGACAACATGAATAAATGCCCCCAAGGATTAGCCAGGCTGAATGTCTCATGCACTATGCAGTGAAAGTCACTGTAAGCACCATGCAAGTGAGGAGTGCACACAGGAACTACATGATGCACTGCATGAGAGACATAAGCATGCGCCCCCGGGACACACTCTGAACAACATTGCATGTCAGTCCCACCTGGACACAATATTGACAGTCACACAACAGGTGCATAGGCAAAGGTAGTGGACTCAGCACTCACCTGCTCCCCTGGTCTCCCATACAGGCTGGTGTACTGTGGGAGGAGGACGTCCAGCAGGGCCTTATTCTCCTCCAGGGTGAATGGCTGGGCCCTTTCCACAGCACGAGACATGGTCCAGGGAAGCAGAGACAGCAGCAATGTTGTTGACAGGAGAGTTGTGCAGGCAAGTGCCCTCTCATGGCTTCTGGCTGCCTTATATCTGTCTTGCTGAGGGCCATTAATTTTGAGGAGTAAATAGTGATTGGTCAGAATCATTTGCATCTTACGTTTACTCCAATCCCTTTAAACATACACCAGTGACAGCATTTGCATCGTTCAAATTTAGAGCATCATGTCAAGTCAACAACCACTTTGCAACATTGTATTTTGTGGCCAACTGACTTTTCCAGGACACCTGATGGAAAAATTTGAAGAGAAAACTCGGTATCCATGACAACCAGCATGCATTTAGGGACTAATACTTGTCCCTTATGTGTCCCCTATGTAATTTTGAAAGCCACACACAGGTACGGTGCGTTTCACACGTACCCCTACTGCACCACTTGCACAGTGTGTTTGACACGTACGTGTAGGCACTGGTAGTACACGTACGTGTACTACCAGTGCCTACATGTATGTGTACAACTAGTGCGTACACGGACTTGTAGAGGTACGTGTAGGCACTGGTAGTACACGTACGTGTACTACCAGTGTGTACACGTACGTGTACAATTACGTGTACGCACTAGTTGTACACATATGTGTAAGCACTGGTAGTACACGTCATGTATGTGTACAACCAGTGCCTACACGTATGTGTACTGCCAGTGCCTACACGTACGTGTACAAGTCTGTGTACGCACTAGTTGTACACGTACATGTAGGCACTGGTAGTACACGTACGTGTGCTACCAGTGCCTATAGCACTCGTACGTGTACTACCAGTGCCTACACGTACGTGTACAAGTCTGTGTATGCACTAGTTGTTCAAGTCCGTGTACGCACTGGTAGTACACGTACGTGTACTACCAGTGCCTACACGTATGTGTGCAAGTACGTGTACACACTAGTTGTACACTTCCGTGTACGCACTGGTAGTACACGTACGTGTACTACCAGTGCCTACACGTATGTGTACAAGTCCATGTACGCACTAGTTGTACACGTACGTGTACGTACTTGTAGTACACATACGTGTACTACCAGTGCCTACACGTATGTGTACAAGTCCTTGTATGCACTAGTTGTACACGTATGTGTAGGCACTGGTAGTACACATACGTGTACTACCAGTGCCTAGGCACGTACGTGTACAAGTACGTGTACGCACTAGTTGTACACGTACGTGTACTACCAGTGCCTACATGTACGTGTACAAGTATGTGTACGCAGTAGTTGTACATGTATGTGTACTACCTTAGTACACGTACGTGTCCAAGTACATGTACGCAGTAGTTGTACACGCATGTGTACTACCGTAGTACACGTACGTGTACTACCAGTGCGTACACGTACGGGTATGCGTTTCACATGCTTACAATGGTAATACAGCCATACACATGCCAGGAATGGAGGGCTACGAGTCACACATGGATGTCCATCAAGTACTTGTCATTGCATACTTTCATGTGCAGGCCCTAGGTGTGTTAGCCAGTGATATTGCACAGGTCCTCTCATCTAGTTGCACAATTGATGTGTTCTGACCTGTGGACACATGTCATGTGTGATGGGTCACAATGTGGCACACATCAGCTTGACACTTGCCAAATGTGTGTCTGTAGTCCAACTGTGTCATGCATAGCAGCAGTGGGTGGCACAGTCATCAACACCCGCACCTGTCTCCTGATGCCAGGGACAGGGACACTTGATCAACTGACCTGTCACAGACAGCGTGCCCCTTTGGGACCATGTCAGATGTGTGTCATGTGTTCCCATGAGCTTCATGTCAGTGTCCCGTCAACGGCATCTGCTGTTGGTGCATCCAACAGGGTTCTGTGTGGAGATGGGCATGTAACACATCTATGCACACCATGCCACATGTGGATTCCCAAGGCTGTAGGGTCTGTGTGCATGGGACATCATATATTTTCAGTCATACATGTGTTTGTTGTCTCAATGGCTGTGTCTTTGTGTTGTCACGTGTACCCCTTCATCGCACTGTGTTTGATATGTACATTTGACATTCCATGTGACGTGTGCGTGTGCCTTGCAGTCAACTGTCTGGATGAGATGACATCCTTCAAATGCAGCTATGTGGTTGTGTGTCACTCCGGTCATATCTGTGGCTCTTCACTCAGACTGGTCCTCAAATCATTTCAGGGCATGTCATGTAGACTTGACAAGCAACAGGTGTATCAGGCTTTTTATAGGAGTGCCAGCAAGCTGGCATCTGTGTCCTGGATGAATTGCACACACCCGACTCCATAGTTACCTGATGTGTATTAGCAGTGTAGCATGTGCTATGTTTGCCGACTCTCAATCTTCATTCTTCAAAACTATGTTTTGCAGGGCACCACCTGTCCCAAGACTAATGCCAGACTTGGGTGCCAAGAGGGAACGTGCCTGCATCCGCCGTTACAGATTCACTCAACAGGTATCCTACTGCGCTGACCCCCAAGATGAAGGTGATGGCAGCCTTACATTTTTTTGCCACAGGTATGTTTCAATTGACCATAGCTGATGTGGGTGGGATGTCCCAGACTATGTTCAGCCGTGTCCTGCGTGATTTTTTAGCAGCCATGTTGGAGCACCATGATGAATTCATCAAATTTCCGACTCCAGAGGGGTTGAGGGATGTCAAGGGGGATTTCTATGCCCTGGGTGGGATGCCCCATGTAATTGGGTCTATTGATGGTACACATGTGGCTTTTGTACCACCACAGGCACAGGAACAAGTCTATCTCAACTGCAAACATTACCACTCGATAAATGCCCTTGTGGTGTGTCTTGCTAACATGCTGATTTCCCATGTCTGTGCACGTTTTCCAGGATCAGCACGCGATGCCTACATCATGAGGCGTAGCAGGGTGCCACAAATGATGCTGCGGCTGCACAACAAACGAGCATGTCTTGTTGGTGGGTATAGCCTTTTTGTCCTATGTGTTGCTGTATCTTTGTCTCTTACAGCATCTCGTGCCCCACTTATTTACATGATGTTTCCATGTAGGGGACTCTGGCTATCCCAACATGCCATGGCTGCTGACACCTCTCCGCAACCCAAGGACAGCTGCAGATCACCGGTACAATGATGCACACGGCCAGACCAGGCGAGTGATTGAGAGGACGTTTGGACTCCTGAAGAGCCGATTCCGGTGCCTGGACAAGACAGGCGGGTCCCTCTCTTATGCCCCGGAGAAGGTCTGCAAAATCTTCATTGTGTGCTGCATGCTGGACAAAATGGCAGTTGAGAAGGCAGTGCCACTCATCCTGGATCCAGATGAGCAGGAGCATCCACCTGTGGAGGATCAAGGGCTTGGTCACGAGGCTAGTGATGAGGAGGAGGAGGGGGATGATATCCGGAGTCAGTTCATACGCAACTTCTTCTCATAATGGTGAGTCACTGGCTATGAGTGTGCAAGCTTGTAGCATTGATTGTCATGTGTTGCAATGTGTGTGTCCAGCTGACTGAATGCAAAGTGACTTGGATGTGTGTTGTGATGTGTCACTCGAGTGATGATGTCATGCAACACAGGTTTGCGGAGAGACTTGATTGGCAATTTACATGTGTCCAACATTGTTCATGTTTTGTACACTTCCATGTGTGCGTTGAGAATGTTTTTAGGTGACTTCTCGTGTGTCTGTCATTCCGAGGTATTTTGCACCTGTTGTCTGGTCGTGTCATCGTTGTCCTCCTGCTATTCCTCGTGAGGATTGCAACGTGTGCTGCATCAGCGTTACATGCACGGACATGTGGAAATGTCAGTTTGGGTAAGTATTACAGCAAGGCTTTTTGGTGGTGGTACAGGTTGGGAATGTGTGGTGACTGTTTCTGTGCATGTTGTGGGACCATGCATACATGTCTTCTCACCATGGAGCATATGACATGTAGCATCACTCCCATGACGTGATAGTCAGCCTTCTTGACAGTCATCTGTAGTGGAATATGGCATCTGACGAAGGCATCAAAGTGTGTGAACCTTGGCTCTGAAACATTGCAGATGCTACGGGTGGACATAGTGGGGTACATCACAAAAACATGCTCTATGGGGAATTGCAGCCTCTCCGTGTGCAGCAAGATGTCTTTTGCTCATCCCCTTACCTTGTGTGCCAGTTCATTGGGATTGACATCATCCGTGTTGTGAAGGGGGTGACCAGCGTATGTCCCACATGTTCTGTCAACTGACCTGTGAGTCTGTTAATATGGAGGCATATCCCTTTGTGTGTGTATGTGGAATAAAGGTGTTCAGCACAATCCAAAGTGCCTCATCTCGGTCACTGCAGATCTCTTACCAGTTTGCATGCGTAATCTATGGCATAATTGACAAAGATTGAGCATATGAGTGTATGTGTACTTTGGCAACATGCATGCAGTGCTTCATGGCTAATGAGCTCTATTGTGCATGAAGTACCTGGTTGTGTATGTATTTGTGCAGGTTGCTGCCCACAACGGGACGTGAATGCCTGCTGATGGTGTGTCTCCTTTGCGCATCTCCGCATTTTGTTGCCTGACACAGTGACTGTAATTTATGGTGTTTGATCATACACTTTCTGGGAGTGACCCATGAGTGAGCTGACACTCCTTCCTTGACATACACCTGTTGCACTGTGCCTTGCAGACCTCCTTGTCTTTGTGTGTTGATTTTTGCATGATTTCTAACCCCTTCCGCCTGCTGCTGCCTCACCTGCGGCCCGCCACTCCGAGTGCCCTGATTCTGCAACCCCCACGCCTCAAAAATGCTCAACCCTTCCCCCTCCACCCATTTGAAATGCAGCCAGCAGCTTTTCTGTGCCACTGTAGCCCCAGCGCCGTGCCAAAGGCCGGACCGTCTGTGCCTGCAACATGCACAGTGCACGACCCTCTATTCTTTGCATGACCCACGTCACACAACAGGCTCATGCTGCAGCCACTCTCCAAGCAATGTCCTCGTGACAATCATTCTCCTGCCATCAGGCAACCCCTAAGCACACACACGACACCTTCGCATGCTGAGTGTGCTACTCCAACTGCCTACACAGCGCTTCCCAGCCTACCAGACCCTGTCAGTACAACCAGGTTATGTGCCTCCTACTCCACACCCGCTCCATCCACCAGCATGCCATTGGACTCTGTTACCTCCTCAACACTACAGCCCCACACATCACCTTCATGAAAGTAACCTGGACAAAAGCATCCACAGCACATGACGTCTTCATTGCCATCTCAGACGGATCCAAGATCACCCGCAGGGACGCCAACACCAATCCCGGGGGCTGAATTGCTAATTATTCACAAGTACACCCTCAGAGTCACAAGTCCGGGTTTGCAGCAACTCCCTAGCAACCCTCGGAGTAACATTCATCTACAGATCTGCAGGCCTACATCCACAATTCTGCTAAGCGATCAACACATACATCTGCACGCAGGCCCTCATCTCCACAGGCTACATGTGGCTGGGGGCCAGTAATTTCTTGCTGGAGGGGACACACACCACCATCCATCATTGGTCCATCAACATTTGAATCCACGTCTCCAACAAGCAACACAGTGCGACACACCCCACTACCGATCCCTCAAAGATGCTTGATGTAAGTCGCCACAGACAAGCTGTGTGGGACACTCAAAACAACACCACCGCCACACCCTGCAAACTCACACACTGGATCAGCAACTGCTCCAACAATCTTGCCACATTGACGGAATTTCCTGTGAAGCACAACAACAGTTAAGGCACCTGGGACAAGGCAGACCTACTGGACTCCTACAGACCTAGCCAGACTCTTGTGCAAACCTTGCAACACAAAGAGACATCATTTTCCTTACAGCCCTGGAAAACACCACACACAGCCATCACCATATCATCAGCAAAGACAAGTGGAGATACTTCAGATAGTGCTGAGACACCCAAACACACGACATCAAGGCGCTCATCAGCATTGTGAGTGAACTGACAGCAGATCTCCATCCAAGACACCCCACCCTTGCAAGGCAGATCCCATCCCTTGCAATTTTGTAACACTGCAAGCTCATGGCCATACACAACAGACTTGGCAGACAGCACTATTATCCGCTGGACAAACCCCCCTCAGGTCATGGACTCCCGTCAGCAGCAAGTACACAACCAGGATCATGTGCACCATCCACTGTGGCTCTCCATCAAGCCCCTTCCCACACAACATCTCAACCACATCATTCACCATCCTTGAAGCCCACGTCCTGCGCGTCATGAATGTCTCCTTTGAGTTAGCCACATTCCATGGCTGCAGGAGGTATGCAGAGCCCCAGGCCCTTCTTAAACAACGGACGGCAGTACCGCAGGATCTCCTGGTACATCTTCCCTACCCAGCAAATGTCACCAGGAAGACACTCAACAAGCAACTGACCATTTTCCTGCATGCAACCAGCTCCAGCCAACCGGCACCAGACCGTTTTACACAGTAATCACACCATTGCAACCGTCATCATTGCCACCACCAACGACTACTTTGCCCTGCTCAACAATGGTGAGGCCACCACCCTTGACCTCTCAACGGCATTCTACACCATGTGCTACCACACTGTCAGCTCACACATCTCCAACACTGGTATCCAGAGGAGGGCCCAGGATTCAATCAGGAAGTAGCTCACCAGCAAGGCCCAGGGAGTCTGCCTCCACCCTGCAACATGTAGTACACTGGGGTCATCTGGCCCATGCCCCAGGGCTCTTCTCTCAGCGTGACGATCTTCAATGTCTCCATGAACCCCCTCTCCACCATCACATGCGCACACAACCTCATCATCATCTGGTATGCCATTGACACCCAGCTGCTCCTCAAACTCACCAAAGAGCCAGCCATTGCCAGATCCAAACTTCAAGAAGGCATGAGATCCATTGATGAATGGCTGAACATCAGCCATCTGAGTAAGGACTTGGACAGGACAGAGGTCATCATCTGAGGATTGTCCCCTTATGGCTTGGTCAACTCCTTGCACCCAGTGGCCACGTAGGCAAGCTGGTGTTTATCATGGACCCATCACTCACAATTAACATGCAACTCACCAACATCTGTACCTCATGCTGCAACACCCTCCACATGCTTCTAATGACCCCCAGATAGATCCACTCCAAGGCAAGACAGACCGTCCCCCTGGTCCAGGACACCAGCCGGCTCAAATACAGCACCGGCCTCTACAAAGGACAACAGCAAACATGCAGGAGAACTTATCCACATCCAGGGTGCATCCGCACATCTCATCTGCAACATCCCCCGCCCCAGCCACATCACCGTCCACCTGAGAGAGGTACAATGGCTCAGTGTGTGCTGCAGGATCACCCTCAGACTCCTCAACCACACTCAGGAGGCAGTCCACAACCCCAGATCCAAACCGATCTTGGACGTGTGTCATCCAACACCCCGTTGGCCCTACTCCATGCAGCCCACCTTGCCCTGGCCACAATTCATCACATCCACATAAAATCTGGATGCAAGAGATAGTTCTCCCACCTCGATAAACAGACCTGAGACTCCCTCCCCGGGCACATCAACATGACCCATGACCTCTACACCTTCATGTAACTCTTCCAAATTGGTCTGTCAGAGCAATATAGCAAGCCCCCCCTCAGCAGCTGGAGGCCATCACGGGTGAGTGTTGGGCTCCATGTCTGTATTTTGTGATACATTGTGAGCCATGTGTGTCCTCGACCGGACTCAGATCCAAGTGTATGGATGGCTGGAGTTAGTTCCACACTCAGGCATACTTTGACATATCCCCACACGTATGTTGTGGACTCATGCTAAATGACTGCAAAAATGAAATTTCAATTATTAATTTTTTTTATTTCTAGCTCCGGGGTGTGATTTGTGCACAGAAAATGGGGAAATGCAGTGACCATAGAATCCAAAGTTCACAGGGGGAGATGAGATCCTTGCCATTTGAAGTCATCAGAGTCCAGCCCACAGTGTTTGGCATCATTGGTCAGACTGTGACCAGCAAGTCCATGTGGCAGATGATGTCAATCAATGAGGTGATGCTGTCGCACCTGAAGGCCAGGTGCCAGGCCAGGTGACCTGAGAGATGTGGATGGCCCGCTGCCTCTCACGGTCTTTTCCGTGGACGACCAACCTTCCTCCGGCGACCCTCAGATGCAGGCCTTGATGATGTTTGGGACGCTCCGTCGGACGAATCCTCCTCCTCCCCCCTCCCTGTGGCTGGTGCTGGTCTGCGCCTGGTGTCACAGGGAGGGTTGCCCATATTATCGGCAATCCGACGGAGCGAATGGCTTATATCTCTTTGCACCGCCAGGAGCTCAGCCAGTCTTGCCTCCATCCGTCCTTGGTGTTGTTGTTGAATGGCGTGTTGCTCGGCCTGCTGGTTTTTGATCTCAGTGAGGGTCACCACTACCTGGCTGATCTCCCTGGTGTCACGTCGGTATGCCTCCATGATGTTGCGGATGTGTGACATACCGGTCCCTTCAGCTGGCTGGTCAGGTTCTCACCTCCGCCTGCCTCCACTCCCGCCACCCCTGCCCACACGAGCCTGGCCTGCCGTTGTGGGATTATCGGGTCGACGGGACCACTGAGGGATGGCAGTGGCGGTGTTGTCTGCCTCCTCCTGGGTGCCCGCCACACCTTGTCCCTCCTGGTCAGACTGGCTCTGTTCACTGCGGTCAGGGCTCCTGGGTGTCTCCTGTGATGTGGCAGGAATGTGGGTGGTGGTTGGCACAGATGTTCCTGAACCAGGTGCTGCAGGGGATTGGACACCAGAGGGTCCAGGTCAGTCGGGGTCATCCGCGGAGTGTTGAGAGGCGTCGCTGCTGGTGGGATCCGGTTCCTCCCGAGCCTGTGACTGTGATTCTTCACCCCCATTGTTGGGGGGATGTTCATCATGTTGCCCTGTGTGTGAGAGACAGACAATGTTAAAGTTGTCACTGTTCCTCCAGGTAGTTGTATGTGCCTAGCATTCTCCTCAATGTTCCCTTGTGTATGGGTATGTTGCGGGGGACAGATTGATATGTTCTCCTGAGTCTTTGACATGTCCATTTGTGGCTTGGGTGATTCTTCGGCTATGTATTGGTCTTGTTATGTTACATGTCCATTGTGGCAGTGGGTAAATCCATTGCCTGTCCTGGTGGTGTCTGCTTGTGTAAAGGGTGTGTGTGACAGGGCCTGCTGGTGGGTGTAGTGTGATTTGGCACTGGGGCTCCCAGGTGATGTAGCTGTCCCCCCATGGAGCATGCTGCCATGACAGTGAGTGTGAGTTCCTGTCCTAGATATCTGACCTTGTTGTGTTGGTGTTTGTGTTTGCACTGGTCACAGGAGGGCCTTGTGCTGCCTACACCAGGGCCAAGTGTGAGCTATCTTGTCAGTATTTTCCCAATCCCTGGGCATTGCGCATGGTGCATGGGTATGTAGCTGGGCCATATGAGATGAGGGCAATTGTGTCTGATTTGGAACTCAAACATGCGTTTTGGTTCACCCACCCTCCCAGCATACCGGACATTCATTCTTTGGTTGGTGCTTCGTGTAGCATGGGACATAGCATGGCCTTGCTTTCTCAATGGGGCATACACATGTTATTGGCATTCACGTTGTTCGTGACTGTGGTTCTGGCGGGTGAGGGCTTGGGGTAGTTACGTGCATTTGGAGTAGTTGGGGTGTGGATGCCATTACCCCCATGTTACGTAAGTTGTTTGTGTACTCACCAGACTCTGGAGGTCCTTGGAGTCCATGTACTCCCACCGGCGGAAGCATGGCCATCACTTTCTCCTCCCAGGGATGGTAATGTACTGGTCTGCGGGGCGCACCACCTCCAGTGATGGTGGTCTGGGCGTGCTCTTCATTAATTTTTCTCTTGACCGCCCTCCGCAGATCGTACCACCTGGCTTGGCATTCATTCCTGGTCCTTCTGATGGGTGCAACAGCATTAACCCTCTCAACGATCCTCTGCCACAGGCGTGATTTTTCAGCTATGCTGGTCTGTCTGACCAATGTTCCAAACAGCTGTGGCTCGACTCTGATGACTTCGTTGACAAGGATGTCCAGCTCCTCCCTTGTGAACTTTGGATTCTTGTCGGTGGGCATGGTGTGGGGAGAGGGTATGGATGGTTGTGGGTCTGAATGTGACGGTGTGTGTGTGTGAATGTGGAGAGGGGGTATGTGTGAAGGGGTGTGTGTGAAGGTGTATATGTTAAAGTGGAGGGGTGCAGTGGTTTGTGTGTGCCCTGTAGCAGTAGTGAGTCTGTTGCAAAGGCTCATGGTTTGTGTGTGTGGTCCCTTTTTATTGGTCCATTTGTGGGTGGGGCTCAGTTTGAATTTTTGGTGGGTGTGTTATAAGGGGTGGTCGTGAGGTTGCCCCTCTGTTTGTCTGTTTGGATGTGTCCAGGTCAGTCCTTTTCATTTTTTGTGCAGTGTAGACGTGTTTGTGGTGTTGTGTGAGTCGAATAGGCCCTCCCTGTGCTGTTTTACAGTGTCCGTGGTTCAGTACGGTACATGGGTACGAGTCATACAGCCACACACCCCCATGCGTAGTGGATGTGATGTGCGTACACAGACATTGCTATGTACGGTGCGTACACCCCATTGCTTCTGTACGGTGCAGGTGCGTACCCACAACATCGCGTACCAGCTACATCCGCCGTACATACTCGATGTTGGGGGTACGCACCGTACATTCGCAATGTGGGTACGGTGCGTACATATGCGCTGGGGTACGCACCGTACATACGCGCTGGGGGTACGCACCGTACATTCGCACTGGGGGTATGGTGCATACCTACGCGCTGGGGGTACGGTGCGTACCTACGCGCTGGGGGTACGGTGCGAACCTACGCGCTGGGGGTATGCTCCGTACATTCGCACAAGGGGTACGGTGCGTACCTACGCGCTGGGGGTACGGTGCATACCTACGTGCTGGGGGTACGCACCGTACATTCACACTGGGGGTACGGTGCATACCTACGCGCTGGTGGTACGGTGCGTACCTACGTGCTGGGGGTACGCACCGTACATTCACACTGGGGGTACGGTGCGTACCTACGTGCTGGGGGTACGGTGCGTACCTACGCACTGGGGGTACGGTGCTTACCTATGCGCTGTTGGTACACACCATACATTCACGCTGGGGTTACGGTGCATACAAACTTTGCTTCATAGCGGGCAAAGTCATTCCCCGTGTACGGGACGTTTTCCATACGAATCGTAAATTGTAACGCCGGTCCGGATCGTACTAGTACGGTCGGACTTATTTTTTACGATTTGTACGGAGAAGTGTCCGGTCCGTCTCGTACTAATTTTCCAGCTATGATTTGAACAGATCGGGCCGATCCGTATGTACTTTTTCCCGTACGGATCGTACTTCACGGGTCGGACGTGACTTGTACGATTCGTACGGAAAAAAATACGGATACGAGTCGGACGGGAAAAAAAAATACAGGATCGGTATCGACCCCTTAGTGTCGGACTGACCTTGGCTTCTTCGATTTTTTGGTACGCCATTGCATCAGTATGTGAGACTTTCTTTAGCACTTGTTTCACTACATTGGCAGCAAGGTTTTGTAGATATTTAATGATTTTCTTACCATCTTTTTCTTTTAGCATGTCTGTGAAGTCTTCAAACGTTTCAATCCATGCAGCCTACCTGCCACCGATGTTCTATTTCTTTGGCATGCCAAAAGAAGGTGGCGGTTTCAAGAACATAGCCATGATATACCTTGCGGTCCTTTTTGTCGCCATGATGAGCACGTGCTGTTCAGGCAGCATTTTTCGCGCACAGCAGAACTGTCAAACTTTCCATGCAACATCCCCATTGTTTAGTCCTGATCTTGTCTGATTTTGAGGTTGTATAGTACTCGACTTGCTCATGCCGGTAAGTACTTTTCTGCTTGTGTACCTGGTTATCTGCTTTTAGCGTTTGCTTTGTATGGGTGATGGTTATGTATTATTGCACGGCACAGTCTCTCTTCTTGCGACATTAACAGTAAATTCTGTTGGGTTTTTCTAATGTGCTCCTCTGTAGGGCCTTCAACTTCTTTGATGGCCACGTATGGGCTGGAGTGGGGTTTTGGCGCCACACCCACTACCCGCAGACGCTTTTGCTGCACAGTGGCAAACACTCAGGGAGAATAGCTGTGTTTTTATGGGGCACGTATCCCCTACTCGTTGCCAGTTGTAGTGTCTTCCCCAGCCTGGGAGCATGCAAATGAAAACACTGCACATGGAGCTCTGCAATATACACCTTTATTCTTCAACATACAACGACACAATGTACGCACTGCATCATAGCTTTTATAACCACACCTGAACACCTACCAGCAGATTCCATAATCCCAATTTAGAGTCCACCTAGAACCGCTGGGGTCCTAGGGTGCATAATCTCAAGATGGTACAGTTAATAACTTTGTGAACCCACCACTAGGTTAAAGTTAGGGGCGCAAATCACTTTATGAAGATGACCAGGTGTGCAAATTATTTAAAATCAACTTTAAAAACTGCCAACACGTGTGCCTGGCCAATTATGACTGCACAACCGCTTTGAATATTGCACATACTATGATAGTTCTTCTTGGATATATATGAAGCTCCCCCAGGTGTGTTGCGTCGCCAATCATTGTATCTACTTTCAAAACTCCCCGATGTTTAAATGCTTGCTTGTTTAAATCCCTGCAATTTCCTTAAAAGCCTAAAGGAGAAGGCCAGTGACAGAATTGAGGAGTGTTCCCCTTTTTAATTAAAGCTTGATCTTTCAAGGTCACACACTTATAATTAAAACATAAATATTCCCTTGCTTGGAAGCCCACAATTATTTCTCTACGTGCAAAGGGAATTTGCTCATGGATTTAAGCGGTATTCATTTACATTAATCCAAACAGCATTAATATTAAAATAGGGCTCTATCTAGGAAGAAATCTCTGAAGGAACCAACAGTTTGGTCTCCACAAACAGCGCTGAACTTATTGCGCGCCATTCATTTCGTTCTGTAAGCTCCGGCGCTCCGTAGCTGACGCGGCTCTCAGCCTGGGGGGATTTCTGGCTATAATACTCGACAGTAAGGCACAGGGAGATGCAGGGCCTCGCTACTGATAGCTTTAATATTCACAGAATACAATAAGGCATTTTTCTTTTGCCTGCAGTGATTTTTAGATGAGTCCCACTTGATAATATCTGCCACGCATCCCATGCGGATCTGAGTCTTAAGGCTTGAATGTGTCAGCATGTGCAATAGACTTGTATCATGCAAAGTGGAACATGGGGGATAAAAAGGCCTGCAAGCTGCATGCGTGGCGGCCTTTCCTGAGCCTGTGCACACTTCTTTCAAAATACATCAACTGGTTTTAAGACGGTAAATGAATTGCCCAGAGTGAAGCTTGACTCGCGGTGCCTGCAATATGGAAATAGGCTATCAGTTAATAACGTCAATCCAGCAAGCCGCCTCTAACTAGACGTCAAGCTCTCACATCCATAGAAAAAGAGAAGAGGTCATTTTGAGTGGGAAAGTTGAATGAATGCTTGATTTGTGTCCGCAGTAGCGATTTTTATTTTAATATAACATATGAGTGAAAATTACAATAATGAAACACAGCACACACTGGTCTGTAGGATAAAAGAACATCGTATAAATATTCACCGAAAAAACAAGGTCACCGTGAAGTTATGGTATGCTATAATTATAGCGCCTTAACGTATGTTAACCCCTTCAGCGCGGCGCGGATTTCCGCACCACGCTGAAGGTTCCGTGCGCGGGCGGGGCCATGACGGAGCGGTTCCGTCATGCGCACAGCGCGACCGTTGCGCATGACGGAACCGCTCCGTCACAAGCACGGAAAAGGTTAAAAAACTCAGGGGCAAATCAGCAAGCAGGCGTTAAAAAATTATCGCCGCTTTTGCGTCTGTTTTCGGACTATCGCCTTATCTGCAAGGTCACGCTATCGCGTGAAAAGAAACCTTGCCTTATCTCCATTTCCCTTAACGCCCATCTTTGCATCTCTAATGAGATGCAAAGTGGGCGTTCCTCCCCAGGATAACGGGAGAAATGTCGCTAAGCGACATTTCTCCTATTATCAAGCCTCACGCAAAGCAGCATAGCGACAGGAAAAGTAGCGATAACCTCAGTTATCGCTACTTTCCTTACGCCTGTTTCGAAACTGACTTAGCCATGATATCCTATGGAAGGTGGATATCATGGCTAAGTATGTGAGGCCCTATCATCAAGCTATCGCCAAACTTCGTGGGATTATCGTGGGTTTCCAGCGATCATCACACGTTTGGCAGTTAGCGCTAGGATTTTGATCGCTTTTGAGATAAGCGTTGCTAATAGCATGCTATCTCAGCATTTAAAATCCACGATAGCCGGCGATAATTATCCGTGCGCTTAGCGATAATTATCGACGGTTGTTGCTGATATGCCCCTTAGAAATTAAGCTAAAAACCTACCACAATTCCTGAACTATGGTTAGGACTACATCCATAACTCAAACACACAGCCTTTCTAACCATAACACCCACAACACATGCAATGCTCATGACCTTCTCTCCCGACGACCTGACAGACTCAATTACAAATGATGTAAATAATCATACAGATGAGATTACGTCAGATTACTCTTAACACTATGAAAGGAACAAATATTTTTTTAGTGGTGTTTATAAAACACGAACAGTCCACCCCTAAGAGATATCACTACGCTACTAATAAGACTATAGTATTATTTACTGATACTGGTTTGTGGTGCACCAGTAATTTTTCTGGTTATATTCCCCCAAAATAAAAATGGTTTAAATGTAACCCCTATAGGGAAGATGTTTGTCAATTAAATCTACTATTCAGGTGCCATCGGTAATTGAAGTACTGCTTTTGTATGTACTGATATGGATGCGTTACCCATGTTTTCTCAACAGAAGAATTTTATAGTAGTCTATCTTTTTGCGTTTTGAAAATAACTCCATTTATATCTTTTAGAAGGTCATTAATCAATTTTAAACCAGTAACACACTAAAGCAGGTCAATGTCTGTAAAATCTCTTTTGCGGGTGTGTGTCCTGGGGGAATCGTTTCTTGATCTTGATGTGGCAGCCATCTTTTTTTTGCTTCATTCCAACAAGGTAAGTTATCCCTGGCCAATCCATCTATACACTTCCAAGTAAATGTTCCATTTGTATTATTCCCGCTCTATATAAGAAAATACTCTTTTTGCAATTAACAAAGCGCTTTTATATCTTTGTTTCAGATACTTTGAGAAATGCAATTTTCTGGCCCTTTCCAGCATATATTTTTAAGGGCTAATGCTGACTCCATTACTGTAAGTATAGGATTCAGGAGAGTTAGGAATTTTAACTGCTACTAACATATCTTTCCATTTCTAATTTATAACTTTCCTTATCCTACAAAGCGAGATCTCTTCCTCAATTTATTTTCATGGAGGGTTTAACCAATCAAGAGAGTAACATATCTTCAAAAGTGTTCCTCTATGTGGACGTAGAGGCCTTCTTTGTCTTATATTCTTTTAAGTATCTGTGCCCAACGTTTATCACCCTGCACGTTGTTAAAAATATTTTTGCAACTCTATGTGAGTAACTATGCCAGTATGCTCCATCTTGAACATTTTCATTACAATTAGCGTGCTTCTAACAACATCCTATTGTTTTTTCAGAATATTGCTTCTACATGCTTGTTGGACTTGGCCCTTCTGGCAAGTTCACCCCTAGAACTTTTTGCAGTATCCTAGCCTTCTTCCTGTGTTGTACTAGTGGTTTTTGGCCTCTAGGCGCTTTCACACTGTGTCCCAGTGGAAAGCGCGTGCGCTATGTGTATGATTTAGTGAGACTGACCTGCCCTCCCATAGGAATGCATGGGGGATGTGTGTGCCCATGGTAGTTCCTGATGCGTAGGGAGTGCAGGGCCGAGTTTGGTATGTTGGAACTCGTGAGAGTGAATGCTGCGCGATGATGTGTGCGGCGTTACTGTGGCTAGTGTAGAAGCGCCACTTCTAGACGCTGGCATAAATGTGCAGTGACTGTCTGGCTTGTGATTGGCTGGTGTGTCTGTCTCCAGGAGTCAGGATGGGTCTGCCCCGGTGGTGGGTGGAGAGATCTGCATGTTGATGGCAGGGAGGAGTACACCTGGGACCTGAAAAGGGCTGGGCTTTCCCCACACAATGCTGGCTCCGCCCCCTGTGGTGCGACTGATGACCCTGGCCTGTTCTGTGAATAGGGAGAGGGGCTGAGCAAAACAAAGTGCTCAGGAACCAGTTGCATCTGGTTCGCCCCTTCCCTGCACCTTGAGACAAAGGGAAATGGTGTATAAAAGAAGAGGCTGTGACCGCAGAAAAATGTTCTGCTTTGGATCCGGATTCCTGCAGGGCGTGCTGCTGCTGGGGCCCAGGAGGACTTGCCAGGAGGGCTTCCTCCCTGGGCCCTGCATTGCCCCCTTTATCTTAGAAAAGGAATCTTCTGGAGCTCTAAGCACCTCGTGAGCGCTGTGCTGGATTCCCGTTTTTGCTGAGAGGAAGAGTGTGCTAGCTTTGCAGCACCGTGCTGCCCGTAGGGAGGGAGAGGGAGTCCCCCGTGATTTGTGGTCGCGGGTGCCCACCCCGCTTATTTTTGAATTTGGGTGGTGGGTGCCCACCCCACATGGCCGCGGTGGCGTTTCACTAATGTTGCGGGAGCCCACCCCGCTTGTTAATTAAAGGAGCAGGTGCCCACCCTGCTTTATATTCCAATTCGGAGGGAGCCTACCCCTCATAGCACCTGTTTGATGTTATAGCGGGAGCCCACCCCATGTTTCACCGCCGCGGCCCGAGCCGCTAAAGCATTTCTCCCTGGGCCGCACTCTGCGTGACCCGGAAGTCAGGCAAGCCTTGCCTGGGACGTGGGCGGGCCCTGTTGCCGCCGGGGAAGAGGAAGGCCGGTGACGTGACGCGGGGCTCCCGTGAGGAAGAGGGAGCCCCACGTAATTTCTGAGGAGTCCCGGGTCCCAGGAGGGGGCCCGGGTGAAGAGTGCTGTCACCAGATAATCGGCGAGGCTCTCATGAGCGAGAGAGCCCCGCCTGCCGCCCGCGGAATCCGGAGAAGTCCCGGTCCCAGGAGAGGGACCGGGCGAAGTGAGAGGAAGCACGAGGAGAGCTCCGCGGTGGTGGCCGAGATGCAGAGGAGTCCCGGGTCCCAGTAGGGGGCCCGGGTGAAGAGGACAGGCGGCATGGGCAGTGCGGGGCTCCCAGGAGTACAGGGAAGCCCCACAGGAGGAGTGCTGCCGCAACAGAGAGGAGTCCCCGCCAGGAGGAGCAGCCCGGTGAGTGTGAAAGGGCTGGGGGGGGGGCTCCGCAGAGACCACTGTTGGTGCTCGGTAAAGGCACGGTACCAGTGATGTTTAGAGCGCCCCCGGATGGCAGCGGGCTGCTCCAACGACGGGACATGGTTGTTTATAGAGCCTACGTGGCTCCAACGTTTTACCCCATTATTTTTAGGAGCCACGGATGGGGGGGCTCCCACGACACGTGTAGTGCCAGTACTTGCTTTCTTGTTGGCTTAGTCACAGCTGCACCGCACCAGCGCGGGCAGCTGCAACGTTCCCGCATATGTGTTTGGAGGGCACAGTGGTGCCAGGCCTTATTACCTCACAGCTGCCCAGCAAGTAGTGGGCAGCTGCATCATTTAGTCCACAGTACTGGGGGACATGTTGTTTCTAGAGCCTAGGTGGCTCCCACGTTGTGACATTGTGTCAAGGACCATTTGAGAGCCCATGCCTCATTTTACTTCCACAGCTGCGCAGCCCTTAGTGCCAGCTGCAGCGTTTAGGCCCTTTGCTTGTCCCCAGCTGCCCAGCAAATAGTGGGCAACTGCTACGATTAGGTTTTGGCGCAACCTGGACCCTAATGTAATTTAGGTGTTATTGTGATTTATGTGCTAACGTGATTGGGTGTTAGGAAATGTACTGTGTATAGCATGTTTTGCGCACCCTGTGTTTTATACCTCTGAATGTGGTCATTTCTGCCTAGGAGGTTGTTTTACCTGTTTAGGTTGATGTTAGGGAGATAATACTTCCCTGTGCGATATGCACCCCTAGTGTAGTTATACTTAGGTGGTTAGGTCTAATGCGTTAGACTAATGAGAAATTTCATAATGTGTTTATGCCCCTGTGATGGATGCAGGATAGGTTTTATACCTGATGCTAGTGTGATGACGCTGAGGTCATTATTGCGCCAGTAGTTACTGGTTGTGTTCTACAGTGCTAATTTGTGTTACAGTTAGTATATGTTCTACATGTACAATTGGTGATTTGTGCTGATTCTGACAGTGGTCCATGTGGCCCTGTCCCGTGTAAATAGTCCCTTGTAAAATTCTGCCCAGTGCCAGTTAGCACAGTGTAAATTGTGTGAATATTATCTAATGTGTTTTGGTATAATACAAAGGCTATGTTTATATATAACCTTGTGTGGAGTTTCTTTTGTGGTGGGCCTTGGGTGTTGTTGCTAGGTGCGAGCGCAAACGCTTTACACATTGCCTCCGGGATAAGCCTGACTGCTCGTGCCAAGCTACCAAGGGGGTGAGCAGGGGTTATCTTTGGCGTGTAACTCCCCACCACTGACTAGAGTGGTGGTTTCTGCCTGGCTTTGGCGCAAGCCCTAGCCAACCAGAAATCCCATTTCTAACAATGCTCAAACTACCCCTGTCCGAATGATGACCCAAAACTTGTAAAGGGGTTGAAAGTAGGACTGGGTGGAGTTCACTGAGTTCTGGTACGTGGAACTCCGGGAAGTGCCCAAAAAAACCAGCTGCACTACTTGGAGTTCGCAATCGACGAAGTGCGGTACATCGTGCTGATTTTTAACGCCGTGAGTTTGGCCCACGTAGTAAAATCAGTCCAAACTGCACTATGTGTTGCGCCATGTGCTGCTGCGTCTTTCTGCCACTTAAGGAGACATTCGACTCGGGCAGCAGCTTCCTCAATGCAAGTGGCAGATTTCTCTAATTGAGCTGCTGCGACCTTCCATGACTGCCCCGTTGAAATATTTTGCCAGGAGGAGGTCTAGCATGCCATGTTTCTTGCTCATTATCGCCAACTTAGGGGTCATTTACGATGCCGTTCGTAAGGGCTCGGAATCGGATTCGGGATTGCCGAATCCGATTCGATACCCTTGTTTCCGACCGAATCGTACACACTTCTCAATGACCGATTACGATGCCCGTAAACTGTCTGAATCAGTTCCGAAACGTATTTGGACAGGTCATGTCTTTCAGAGCTGAATCGTACAGCTCTATGGACTCGGTTTCCGAGCAAGTAAATACGATGAACGATTCGGACAGGCTTTGCAAATCAGTTTTTCAGGAACGGATCGGCTGCCAGAATCTGTCTTTGGTTCCTTTTCTTTCTTTTGGTCCCACTCCAGTCAGTGCAACAGTAGGGAAAGCATTGGACTCAAGAAGAGTAACAATTTACTATTCTCACTCCACTCTATGCAACAGTAGGAAAAGTGTTGGATTGCGGAGGAGTAACAATTTACTATTCCCACTCCAGCTGGTACAACAGTAGGGAAAGTGTTGGATTGTGGTGGGGTAAAATTTACTATTCACACTGTAGTCTGTGCAACAGGAGAGAAAGGGCTGGACCCAGGAGGGGTAAAATATACTTTTCCTTCTCCAGTCTGTGCAACAGTAGATAAAGCATTGGATAACAGAGGGGTAAGATTTACTATTCCCACTCCAGTTTGTACAATAGTAGGGAAAGTGTTGGCTTGCAGAGAGGTAAAATTTACTATTTCTACTCCAGTCGTTTCAATAGTAGGGAAAGCGTTGGATTACGGAGTGGTAACATTTACTATTTCCACTCTAGTCTGTGCAACCATAGGGCTGGACAAGGGAGGGGTAATGTGTACGTTTCCTACTCCAGTCTGTGCAACAGTAGGGAAAGCATTGGGTAGTTGAGGGGTAAGATTTACTATTCTGACTACAGTCAGTGTAACAGTAGGGAAAGCATTGGACTCCGGAGGGGAATAATTTACTATTCCCACTCCACTCTAGTCAACAGTAAGGAAAGTGTTGAATTGCGGAGGGTTAAAATTTACTATTCCCACTCCAGTCAGTGCAACAGTAGGTAAAAGGTTGGACTCAGGAGGGGTAACAATTTACTATTCCCACTCCAGCTGGTGCAACAGTAGGGAAAGTGTTGGATTGCGGAGAGGTAAAATTTACTATTTCTACTCTAGTCTGTGCAACCGTAGGGCTGGACAAGGGAGGGGTGATTTGTATGTTTCCTTCACTTGTCTGTGCAACAGTAGAGAAAGCGTTGGACAGTTGAGGGGTAAGATTTACTATTCCTGCTCCAGTCTGTGCATCAGTGGAGAGAGAGTACTTAATTTCAAACAAATAAAATATTTTAACAACTACATAAAATAACAACAAACATAAATATTAACATTTTAAAAATATTAGGATTTTTATTTTAAATGAATAAATACATATGTATACAATATTTAATAAATATTGTATATGAAAACAAATAATAATAATATAATTAAAATATCACACTATATTTTCACAGTTATAATAACCAACAAATATGATGTTATGTATAATTGAAAAGCATAACACAATTAACATATAACAAAATAAATTACACAATTTTGTAAATAATAAATAACAATTGTTATATTTTTTTAACACTTAAATAACTTCCTTGCCTATACCACCACAATGAAAACAACAAACACCGAAAATATATCTTGAAATTATAATATCTACATATTTTACATAATAAATCATCAATTAAACAATTAATAGTTATCAACTAATAATAAAATAATTATATTTTATATATTTTATTAACTTCACATCCTTTATCCCTAGAAAAACAACGTGCACTTAATTTATATCTAAAAAAATCTTAATGACATAATTTACATAATTAATTAGCAATTAAACAATTAATAACATTTAGCTAGTAATAAATTAAATATATGTAATGAGCTTCCCACCCTTTACCCCTACAAACACAACAACCCAAATCTGATATATAACGTAAAACATGTTTTGCAAAATTAATAATCAATACAATTATTATTAATCATTAACATTAATGGTAATTATTAAAATGAATTTCCTTCACACCCTTCCCCCTAAAAAAACAACGAACCACACCAAGAATATTAATACAAAGCAAATTAATTGCACAATTTACATAATTAAATAATCATAATTAAATTACTTTCCACCCTCTAACCCTACAAGCCCTACAACTCACATCTAAAACAACATTATTAAAAAAAATGAATTACACAATTAACATAATTATTTATCAATTACATATTTAATATTAATTAATATCTATTTACTAATTATAATTAATTTACTTCCCACCCTGTACTCCTATAGACCCCAGAACCCACTATGGTACTAAAAATACAAATAAACTAATAAATTAAATTTAAAAACATGATTAAATAATTATACAAATAATGTATAAAACATACAATTAAAATATATCCTAAAAAACATAAAAATAATTTAAAAACAATATTATTAACAACACTTGATTTGTAAACGATATTAGCAAAATACATATTTTTAACATGGATAATAACAACATAGATATTTTTAACATGGATATTACTATACCTTAAAATCGATATTTTTGCACAAATTTGTGCATCAGAATATTTCATACTCAATATTTCGGCTCCTCAATATTGTTTTTTAAATATTTTGTCTGAATATCATGATGTTTGTTAGATTTATTTGCTAAACAGTTTTTCAAGCATGGAGAAGACCCAATGGGTGTCCGAGTGCTGAAGTTAGTCCCAGGTCCTAGAAAGTTGTAAAATATATAATACATTGTGTAATAATAAAAGAAAAAATATAACATTACAATAACATTACAACAACATCACAGACATCAAAACTAAGGTATTAAGGGAGAGCAGCACACATTAAGGTCATACTTTCTCAGAAACCGTAACCATATCTGGAATTACTCTAAAGAGAAATAGGTTTTTAATAGTTGGAAATGGCACTATAAGAGCAGGCTTTTCAGGATTGATAGATTGGTGGCTCTTAGCCTGTGGTCTGTGGACCCTGGGGGTCCACAGCACTACTCAGAGAATCTTTGACTGTGTAGAAAATTAAATAATATTAGCAGATTAAGGGGCCGATTCCGATGTAGGTCGGAGGCTTTCCAACTGACATGGTTGGTTTGCGGTCGGACCGCCAAATTACGATGTCGGCAGTCAGAGCGTAAACTGGCTGGTCATTCCGACGCAGTTCTGATCGGCTCTCGGACCCATACTGTAATTCCTTATAAATGGTGTTTCTGCCATCTGGATTACGATGTTGGTTTCTGACAGCCTTTTCATGCCGGCAATTTCCATAGAGAAATGGGAGTATGCAACCGAACAGTGCTCGGTCGTATCGTAATCAGGCAGTCGGAATCACCGACTTAAGGGCAGTCAGAACCACGAACTAGAGGTCGGTTGGTCCAGAGACCGCGATGGTGACATCCTAATCGGCCCCTAAGTATGTACACATAAAAAAGAAAAATGTAAAATATAACTTTCTAAAATGGCCTGTAAAAGAGACAAATTCTAAACTGGGGGCTAAAAATGAAGTGTATCCATAGTGTTAGACCTGTCACCTTAGGGTGGTCTTGCCCCAAACCTTTTACCTTACTCCTCCTTTTTGCCAATCTCGTTTTTGGTTGGGCCTCTGTGCACTTTATCCCTGCTATCCAGTGCTAAAGTGCAATCACTCTCTACCTTAAATATGGTGAAATTGGTTTACACCAAATTGGCACATGTAATTTACTTCTAAGTCCCTTGTTCAAGAGGTAATTCATATGCTCAGGGCCTGTAAAGTAAGTGCTACTGGTGAGCCTGCAGCACTGATTGGGCCACCCACCCTAGTAGCCTTTAAACATGTCCCAGCCCTGCCATTGCAGCCTGGATGTGAAGTTTTACATTGCCATTTCAACCTGGCAAAAAAAACATTTTAGCCAAGCCTAAACCTTCCCTTTTAATACATATAAGACCCCCCTAGAGGTAAGCCCATAGGGCAGGGTGCTTGAGGTGTACTTCAAAAGATGGACAAGTATTTTCAATATGGCCTGGTAGTGCAAAACTCTTACATTAATTTTTTCCTTGCTGCAAGGCTTGCATCTCCCATAGGATAACATTGGGTAAACTTGTTGCATTTAATAAGTGATAACACTCAGGTGCCTATCACGATCCGGCAAAAACCGGGTACGAACCGTCGGACGGAGCATAATCTCCGCCCGACGCGTACCCGGTCGACAATTTTTACAAACAAGGAATTACGATTCGCACGGGTACACCATTACCGTACGATTCGTAAAAAAGCCCGACCGAACAAAAAACACCTACCAATGCGATCCGGGAAAGCGCCGACCTGACGTCGGGACGCTCGCAGCCAGCCATTCACGACCCAGGAATCACGATTCGCACCGACGTCACCCCGCACGGTGAATATTTTGCGGCAGCCAAAAACTGCCGGGAAATCAGGACGACGCGAACAAGGACCACCAGTACGCGACGGACAGACGACGACGCGAACAAGGAGGACCAGTGCGCGACGGACAGACATGGACCCGAACCTACGAGTCATCCCTGCCCTCATAGCAGTACACCTCCTCTACAGGTTACGACGCAGACGCCGCAGAAGGTCAGAATAACTAAGGGAGGGGGGAAAGTGGGGTGGGGTGGGGGTGGCACGACCAGGGCAGGCCACAAAACAACCACATAAGTCACACACCACACATGGCCTGGACATACCTGACTCCCATGCCCTGGTCACCACGAGGGGGTGGGGGCGTGTCCTGATAAGCCAGCGACCGCCACAACGGAAGTCCGTCACCACGCGAACCGGCAACACAACCAGACAGGTACGTCCCGTACCCACGCCTGAAGAGCGTGGGTACGAGTCGGACCACGCCCACACACGTCACCCCAACAATGGCGGGACGGATCGCACCCACGTGGCAAAGGCCTGGGTACGGGCCGCACAAACATCACATAGCGTGGGGACGGATATGTACGGACCCTACCCCCACCCCGTATGCAAGGAGCGTACCCCCCAGCCCAACAGTGCAAGTACGACCCGTACCCCCACCCGCGTATGCATGGAGCGTACCCCCACCCCAACAGTGTAAGTTCGACCCGTACCCTCACCCGCGTATGCATGCAGCGTACCCCCCATGCCAACAGTGTAAGTACGACTCGAACCCCCACCCACGAATGCAAGGAGCGTACCCCCCAGCCCAACAGTGTAAGTACGACCCGTACCCCCACCCGCAAATGCAAGGAGCGTACCCCCCAGCCCAACAGTGTAAGTACGACCCGTACCCCCACCCGCAAATGCAAGGAGCGTACCCCCCAGCCCAACAGTGTAAGTACGACCCGTACCCCCACCCGCGTATGCAAGGAGCGTACCCCCCATGCCAACAGTGTCAGTACGACCCGTACCCCCACCCGCGGACGTACGGAGCGTACCCCCACCCCAACAGTGTAAGTTCGACCCGTACCCCCACCCGCAAATGCAAGGAGCGTACCCCCCAGCCCAACAGTGTAAGTACGACCCGTACCCCCACCCGCGAATGCAAGGAGCGTACCCCCCAGCCCAACAGTGTCAGTACGACCCGTACCCCCACCCGCGGACGTACGGAGCGTACCCCCACCCCAACAGTGTAAGTTCGACCCGTACCCCCACCCGCAAATGCAAGGAGCGTACCCCCCAGCCCAACAGTGTAAGTACGACCCGTACCCCCACCCGCGAATGCAAGGAGCGTACCCCCCAGCCCAACAGTGTCAGTACGACCCGTACCCCCACCCGCGGACGTACGGAGCGTACCCCCACCCCAACAGTGTAAGTTCGACCCGTACCCCCACCCGCAAATGCAAGGAGCGTACCCCCCAGCCCAACAGTGTAAGTACGACCCGTACCCCCACCCGCGAATGCAAGGAGCGTACCCCACAGCCCAACAGTGTAAGTACGACCCGTACCCCCACCCGCAAATGCAAGGAGCGTACCCCCCAGCCCAACAGTGTAAGTACGACCCGTACCCCCACCCGCGAATGCAAGGAGCGTACCCCCCAGCCCAACAGTGCAAGTACGACCCGTACCCCCACCCGCAAATGCAAGGAGCGTACCCCCCAGCCCAACAGTGTAAGTACGACCCGTACCCCCACCCGCGAATGCAAGGAGCGTACCCCCCAGCCCAACAGTGTAAGTACGACCCGTACCCACACCCGCGGACGTACGGAGCGTACCCCCACCACACCAGTGTCAGTAGACTCGTACCCTCACCTCGAATGCATTGTGCGTACCCCCACCGTGTATGTGCCAAGCGCACATATCCTGAAATCGGAGGTGTGTGTGCAGAGTCCACCCAGCAGTGCCCTGAGACAGGAGGGGTGGGTGTGGAGTCCTCCCAGCAGTGCCCTGAGACAGGAGGGGTGGGTGTGGAGTCCTCCCAGCAGTGCCCTGAGACAGGAGGGGTGGGTGTGGAGTCCTCCCAGCAGTGCCCTGAGACAGGAGGGGTGGGTGCCTATCACTCCCAGCAGTGCCCTGAGACAGGAGGGGTGGGTGTGGAGTCCTCCCAGCAGTGCCCTGACACAGGAGGGGTGGGTGCAGAGTCCTCCCAGCAGTGCCCTGAGACAGGAGGGGTGGGTGTGGAGTCCTCCCAGCAGTGCCCTGACACAGGAGGGGTGGGTGTGGAGTCCTCCCAGCAGTGCCCTGAGACAGGAGGGGTGGGTGCAGAGTCCTCCCAGCAGTGCCCTGAGACAGGAGGGGTGGGTGCCCATCACTCCCAGCAGTGCCCTGAGACAGGAGGGGTGTAACACATGTGTGTGAGGCCAGAATTATCCACATGCATACTGGCTACAAGGGAACATGTCCCCATGAACTCATGTCAACAGACTCCACACACAAGTACAGTGATCACCAAGGATGCCACGATTGTCGCAGGTGGAGACATGGCCCTGCATGCATGGCCAAAGTAGAAGGGCTCCGTCACACACACAGCTCATGTAGACACAGCTCTGCGCTAAACATTGGGAACACCCTGCAGGGAAGAAAGCTGGGTACACAGAGGAAGGAATACACCCTGGGACAAGTGCACCATGCAGTAACTGCTTACATGAACAAAGAAAGTTAGCCAACACCTTGTGATGGCACACAGATCACAGGGTCCCACCAATGAGCAGTACACTACTACATATCCCACACACCCAAACCCCTACACACCACCCAAAACCATGTAGCAGCCCCACCAACACCAATACCAGCATAGCAGTAGTGTGATAATGAAAACAAAATTAAGCTTTATTCAGCATGAGCACAATGTCCGTGGATCGCAGGCAGTTCAATCTTCACAAAGCCCATAGGGCAGTCAATGATTCTCAGCTGGATGGGGGACACAGTGGGATGCGTGTCCCCTACATTGCCTGCACAGTCAAATGGCATCGTCTTCCACACTGGTGAGGGCATCAGGGGGGGGGGAAGCAACAGGCACCGCAGGGACATCAGGGCAAAGGGGCGGCGTTGTGGGTGCAGGGATGGAGGACTCCACCACAGGGGGTGGGTCAGTGCCAAAGGCGGAGGCCAGGATGGCACTACACACCTTTGCAAGGTCCTCCAGGGAGTCCCCTGCACCCGAAGGGACCTCAGGCCCCAAGGAGGGGGGGGGGTCAGAGGGATGGGTCGCAGCGCCACCGGGGGAGGGTGGAGACAGGGGGGGAGACTCAACCACCCTGACCGGGGACCTCCTTGACCGCTTGCGTGGTGGTGTAACTGTGGGGCTCAGGGACAGAGCGGCCATGAAGGAGTCCTTGGGGGAGATGTGGCCAGGAGAGCTGAGGGGAGGGGATTTGGAGGGAGTGGACTGGGTGGAATGCGGACTCCCACTATGGCTGCGTGTCACACGTTTGCCCCCCGACCCAGTGGGTGTGCCTACCTCACCCTGTGTGTGCGTGTCAGGAGGAGTGCGGTGGACCTTCCCTGCTGGTGTGGTGCCCGTGTCCGTTGATGTGGGTGCATGCCGACGTCTGGGTGTACGTGTGACAGGCATGGGAGTGGGAAGTGTGGATGGGGCAGGGGTAGGTGGGGGGAGGTCACGCTGCAGGAGACCCACTGCTGCAGTCAGTGTGGAGTCGATGGACCTCAGCAAGTTGCGTTGGTCAGCCTGCGATGAATGAATGCCCTCCAAGAAAGCCTCGATGTTGGTGAGGGTTTTGCCGTGGGCATGGAGGACATTAAGGATCGCAGCCTGACCAACCTGCAGTTGCCGCTGGATGTCCACAGACTCTGCATTGGCGGCAGCAGTGGAGACAGGGGCAGGGGGTGCGGTGCCTGGCAGGAAGGAGACATGCTGTGACCGGGCACGCTGGGAAGGGACACGAGCAAGTGGGAGGCGGCTGGTGGAAACTGAGGGGGCGGTGCGAGGTGTTGTTCCGCTGTCAGCTGCTGGTGCAGCCTCCGCCCACTCGGAGACATCGTCCCCGGACCTGTCAGCTTCGTAGTCTGATGTGCCAGTCGACAGGTCCTCGGCCACACTCTCCTCCGCCTCTGTACCACTCGATGTGCCAGACCCGATGTCACGGCTGGCACTGGTGCTCGGTCCCTCCGCCTGGTCTGTGTCCATGTCTCCCTCTGTGTCCCCCGACGATGCTGTGGGCAGGGTGGAGAGACAGAAATAATCAGACATCTGTACACATCTGTCACATGAGTCCAATCTACATAGGTAACATTGCATGGCCTGAAAAGGAAGATCCCTAACATCTACTGAACAGGGTACCGATGTAGGGCATGAAACACACAGTTGGTTGAGCCACCATGCCACTGAAATACCATGGAGAGCATGAGACAATAGCTAAACACAGGAAAAGGAGTCTGACATAGCACCCAGGCCCTGGGGACAATCCAGCACTGCATCTGCACCACACAGCGTTGGCGAAAATACCGATGACCAGGGACCATATCCATGAACTTGAGACACATGCTGCATAGGTAATGCTGAAAACATGCACAACATGACTCTGTCACTGCACATTTCGTGTGTGTCCAGACACATCACACACTGCCCAGACCCAGCAAGTGGTAATCAGGATTTAACACATAGGCATTGCCCGCCCCAACAAGACCCTACACGAGGCAAATTGTTGAGACACAGGTGGCACCAACATCTCATAGTCTGGGTGATACACACAGGGGCAGGCAAAAAGCAAGATTGGACGCCAAACAGCTAAGGTGCGCCTGTACAAATAATGAGGTACCAGTGCCCATCCTCAGATGAGTATAGCAAGACACACAGGCACTGGCAACTGTGAGTATGAAGAAGGACAATCAGGTCAGGCTGCACAGTGGACACCTGTACAAAATAGCACGTCTATATACATGGTGACAGGGGACAATGGCAGAGAGCACAACTTACGCTGTAGACACTGACAGTGGCCACGTTTATGATGACACATACACCACTGAGGAAAAGGTGCCCCAGGGGACAGTAGTGGGCACGCAACTACATGCTACTGAATGGTAATGACTGCAACACACGTCACCATCCCTGCACTATGTGTATCGCACACTCATGCACATCATGTCACAGGCCACTACATGGGACATGCGCGCTGTAAGGCATGACACATGAGAGACCAACTCCCATGTCTGGAGTCAGCATCAGTGCCAACTGATATGGAACCCACATGCAGTGAACTTGACAGTGCACAGGCAATGTCCCACAACCTGTTACACACCACCCCCACACATGATGCTACAGACATTGTTCCCGTGGACAAAGCGCCAGCCTACATTACCCTGTGAAGGAGTGACTACACACAGACCAGGGAACACATTGCAAGGAGGGGAAGGGTGGCAGGGGCACAGCGCTATACTGGGGCAAACAGGATCTGCACAGCACCTTTAAACCCTGCCAGTGAATTCATGCTACTGTGCCCTTACAAATGCCGGTGACACACAACAAACACACATGTACCTACCCCCTTCCGGCTGCTGCATCGCCTGTAAGCGCCTCTCCAGGTCTGGAAAGACCACCGGCAGCACACGCCTGTGGAGGTGGCTCAGACGGCGGCGGCCGCGGTTCTTGTGGCTCTCAGGTGAGTCCCCCAGCAGGAGCCGTGCAATCCTCCGCGTCCAGCACCGGATATCCTGCCAGCGTTTCCTCACCTGGGACAGGCTCTGCCTCCGACCATCCACACGCCTCACGGCACTGACGGCGGTCAGCCAGATCTGCTCCTTGGCAGTGGCGCCTACCTGTGAGGAAGAACAAGTGACACCACATCAATACACCAGCCACATGTCACAGAGAGACATATGGGTACAAATTAGCTGGTTACAACAAGGCATGTCATGCAGCCAACGCATTGCACCTTTGTCATAGGGACATCATCCCCTGGTGAGGGAAAAAGCACTACGTGCCACAGTGGGTACACAGGTGGAATGATGGCAATGTCACAATCAATGATCAAGGCTCACACTGTGCATCACACCCACCCCTCCTGTCTCAGGGCACTGCTGTGAGTGATAGGCCCCCACCCCTCCTGTCTCAGGGCACTGCTGTGAGTGATAGGCCCCCACCCCTCCTGTCTCAGGGCACTGCTGGGAGACATCAGGCACCCCCCCCTGGGACCCCCCCGACAGTACATGGCATGTGTGTTACACCTGGACGCAATGGCAGAAGTCACAGTCACAACATAGGGACAGTCTGTGGCAGTGGCCTATGCACTCACCTGATACCCTGGTCGCCCATACAGCATGGAGTACTGTGGGAGGATCACATCCAGCAGAGCCATGTTCTCCTCCAGGGTGAATGGCTGTGTCCTCTCCACAGCCCTTGACATGGTTCCAGGGAATCAGTAGCAGCAGCTGGGTCGACGAATGCAAAGATGTGCAGGCAAGTGCTCCCTCATGGGACCTGGCTGCCTTATATGTGCCCTTCTGCCCAGTCTCATGCACAGGAGTACAGAGAGATTGGTCACTCACATTTGCATCCTATGTTTCCACCAATCCCTACAAACCTAGCAGTCTGTGGGTTCTCTATCGGTTTCATTCTCCTGCATGATGTCAGCCCCACAAACACATTGCAACAAAGTAGACAAATTCCAACTGACTTCTGCTGTGCACCTTCCAGAACAATTTCGAATTTTGAACTTGGTCTCCATGACAACCAGCATGCATGTAGGCCTTAATACTTGTCCCCTATGTAATTTGGAGCATCACACACAGGTACGGTGCGTGTGGGGGCCCTAGGGCACCCCAAATGCATGGCAACGGCCCGTACATGCATGCCTACCCTCTCCATCACTATGGGTCTGCACGCGTATGCGTACCCGTAGTGGTACGGACCGTACACTCGCATCTACGCTCTCCATCACTATGGGTCTGCACGCGTATGCGTACTCGTAGTGATAGTGAGCGTAGATGCGAGTGTACGGTCCGTACCACTACGGGTACGCATACGCGTGCAGACCCATAGTGATAGTGAGCGTAGATGCGAGTGTACGGTCCGTACCACTTCGGGTACGCATACGCATACGCGTGCAGACCCATAGTGATAGTGAGCGTAGATGCGAGTGTACGGTCCGTACCACTACGGGTACGCATACGCGTGCAGACCCATAGTGATAGTGAGCGTAGATGCGAGTGTACGGTCCGTACCACTACGGGTACGCATACGCGTGCAGACCCATAGTGATAGTGAGCGTAGATGCGAGTGTACGGTCCGTACCACTACGGGTACGCATACGCGTGCAGACCCATAGTGATAGTGAGCGTAGATGCGAGTGTACGGTCCGTACCACTACGGGTACGCATACGCGTGCAGACCCATAGTGATAGTGAGCGTAGATGCGAGTGTACGGTCCGTACCACTACGGGTACGCATACGCGTGCAGACCCATAGTGATAGTGAGCGTAGATGCGAGTGTACGGTCCGTACCACTACGGGTACGCATACGCGTGCAGACCCATAGTGATAGTGAGCGTAGATGCGAGTGTACGGTCCGTACCACTACGGGTACGCATACGCGTGCAGACCCATAGTGATAGGGCCGTACACTCGCATCTACGCTCTCTATCACTATGGGTCTGCACGCGTATGCGTACTCGTAGTGGTACGGACCGTACACTCACATTTACGCTCTCCATCACTATGGGTCTGCACGCGTATGCGTACCCATAGTGGTACGGACCGTACACTCGCATCTACGCTCACTATCACTATGGGTCTGCACGCGTATGCGTACCCGTAGTGGCACGGACCGTACACTCGCATCTACGCTCGCCATCACGATGGGTACACATACGGCAGCACTCCCACAGTGATTTGGGAACATGCACAGGCCCTCTCAGCAGCAGTACGGCGGATTTTACACATCACTGTGGTGATAGGCGACACACATGTAGGAATAGGGCGGACATACTTGTCCATGGATGGACATACTTGTCCAGGAATGGACATCAAGGCATCGTCTGTGCATTACCACATGTGTGGGGCACAGGTGTCACAGGCTGTGATGTGGAACATGCCTCCTGAGTGGAGAAGGCACCAGATGTATGATGAGATGTGTACATGTGTACTGTGTGAGGGTGCAATGTGTGCCAGGCATGCCCTTGACTCCTTTGACATGTGTGCATGTGGGACTGCGCACTTGGGGTGAGCGTCACTGGCATGGCACGGACACCAACACACGGAAGTGTCCCATGATGCCCGGTACAGGGGTCATGACACATGACTTATCACTACCCACAGTGCACAATGTGACTATGCCATATATGTGTCCGGGATTTACATCAGGTTGATGTTGTAGCACCCTCAAAAGCTGCAGCCGTTGCAGCAACCAACATGTGGCTGTGTGTAGATTGTCATTGCACACTGTTCCCAACACCATGCCACATGTGTTCTCGGATGTGAGGTGCACATGTATGAAAGGGACACGGAGTAGCGTGACAAGGCCATGTCAGCAAACTCACAAGGAATGTGTGGTGAGTCATGACATGTGCACCTTCATGGCAAGGTGTGTGGGCTGGACTAGTATAATGTCATGTGACCTGTGGCTCAAGTGTTCCGCTGCCAGTCTCTGCAATCGGCATCACACTTCTGATGATGTGTGGGTGTATGTCACTCCTGTCTTGCGTCGGGCAGTGCACTTGCACTGGGACACAGCTATTTCCATGGCGTGGCATGGGGAGGTTCTCAATCACCGTGTGTAGCTGGGTCTTGGAAGGAGTGTCACCTTGCATCCATACGTGTCCTGGGCATGTAGCACATGCCTGACTCCCTATGTGGCATGTGTGTATTGCCAGATTTACATGTGCTCAGTAGACATGAGTTGTTCTCGTAGTGCACTCACTCTTCCTTGTCACTTCCAAATTACTGCAGAGCGCCTCCTGTTGCCCGAAGAATTCCAGACTTGGCTACCATGCAGGAGAATGACAGGATCCGGCTCTACCGCTTCACCCAACCGTTGATTCTGGAGCTGACGGCGAGACTGGCACCACACCTGCAACCGCAGCACAGGTATCCTACGGCACTGACACCCCAGCTGAAGGTAATGGCTGCCCTACATTTCCTTGCCACGGGTATCTTCCAAAATACCATAGCTCATGTTGGTGGCATGTCCCAGAGCATGTTCAGCGGTGTGCTGCATGATTTCTTGGAGGCCATGTTGATTCACCTGGATGACTTCATCAAGTTCCCAACCCCTGAACAGATGACTGAGGTCAAGCGTGGTTTCTATGCCCTGGGAGGGATGCCCCATGTCATTGGGTCCATAGATGGGACACATGTAGGTTTGGTACCACCACACGCACGGGAGGTGGCGTACCGCAATCGGAAGCACTACCACTCCATCAATGCCCTTGTGGTGTGTCTGTCCAACATGGTGATTTCACATGTCTGTGCTCGTTTCCCAGGATCAGCACACGATGCCTACATCATGAGGCGTAGCGGGATGCCTGATATGATGATGCAGCTGCGCAACGAACGAGCATGTGTTGTTGGTGGGTACAGTCTGTCTGTCCTGTATTCTGTTTGGCCGAGCAGCACTACCGCTTCGCCAGTTCTAACGATATCCATGTGCTTTCCATTTAGGGGACGCTGGCTATCCCAACATGCCTTGGCTGCTGACACCTCTCCGTAACCCCATCACGCCGGCCCAGCTCCGCTACAACACCGCCCATGGCCGGACAAGGCGAGTGATAGAGAGGACGTTTGGCATGCTGAAGAGCCGATTCCGGTGCCTCCACAAGACCGGCGGCGCACTCCCATATGCCCCGGCAAAGGTTTGCAAGATCTTCATGGTCTGCTGCATGCTGCACAACATGGCAGTTGAAAGAGCTGTGCCACTCATCCTGAATCAACATGACGAGGACCATCCACCCGTGGAGGACGAAGGGCTTGGCAATGGGGCTAGTGATGTGGAGGATGTGGAGCCGCAAGAGGACATCCGGACTCGGCTCATACGCGACTTCTTTGCTTAGTGGTGAGTACAAGTGTCTGAGTGTGCACGCCTTGGTCCCCGTGTGGCATGTGTTGTGATGCGTGTCTCCACCTGCATGTATGGCACGTGAGTCAGAGGTGTGCGTGGGTGTGTCACTGGAGTGATGGTGGCAGTGATGGTAGTATTTCCCCACTCATAATTGTGACCTAGCATTTTTTCATCCATACATGTGTCGAGTCAATGCACATGCAAGTGGCTGTGCTCTTTGTGGCTGACTTCTTGTGTGTCTCTCTTCCCCAGGTACCTGCGCATGCCGTCTTCTGGTTGCATTGTTGTGGCACTGCTATTCCTCATGGACATGGCATCGTGGGCTGACTCAGCGTTACAGGCACGGACATGTTTGGAAGTCTCCATAGGGTAAGGGATGCATCTGGGGTGTATTGGGTGTGGCAGTTGTTCACGATGTGTGCACACTGGCCCGGTCGGGGTTTGGTTCCTCTGCAGACATGTGGCATCCCCATGGGACACAACATGCAGCTGGGTACACCTGAATAGATGGGCTGCCTGGTTGTCAGTCATCAGTGATGGGATAGTGGATTGTGATGAAGGCATCAATGTGTGTGACACTGCCCTCGGACACATACGGTTAACATTGTCTTGACATGGCGTGGGACTTCCACATCAGCGGATGTATGGTGTATGGCAGTCTCTCCGTGAGCAGCTGTGGGTATTTAGCTGTTAGCCGACACTTGTGTGCCAGTTCCATGGCTATCACGCATTTGTGCTGCAGAAGGGGGGTGCCAGTGTTTGAGCCACATGTTACTCCACATGATGTGTTCATGTGTACTTCAAGTTGCCTCTGCAATCCCAAAAACATGACTATTAAAGGTGTCCCTATGCCTCCAAGGTGCCTCTTCTCAGTCAATGCTGGTGTGTTGGCACGGTGCATCCTGCATGTCTGGCATGGTATTCCCAGATTGTGGCTATGTGTCAATGTGTCGAGTGGCAAGATGCAAGCTGTGTGTGTGTGCTGAGACTGTGTATTGGGCATGATGTCCATGACTGTGTGGGTAGTGTGACATGTGCCATCCCCATGCATCCAACGTTGTCCAGGCCCCCATTCTCTGCATCCACCGGACTCAAGCTTGCAGGACATGGTTCTGCCACCTGTCTACACGTACCTGGGTGCCCCCCAGGACACGGGCCAGGATCCCTGACCTCTGCGCATGACTGTTGCTGTACTCAATGTGTCTGTCAGCACGGTTGTTCGGCCACCCCCTCAGCTGGTTCTGCCCATCACGGGTGTGTATGGTGCTCCATGTCTGTCTTGCCTAATAAACTGTGACCCATGTGTCCTGTGCCAGACTCAGGCCCCAGGGTGTGGATGGTTGAAGTGAACAGATGACTCAGGCATGTTTAGACTGTACAAGACACATGTTAGGTAATAATGCTACCAGCAGGCATCTACTCTTAATAGTGTGATTTATTATTGGGGGGGGGGGGGGGGACAAAGTGAGGGGCTTTCCGGGATTAGGGAATCCAAAGTTCAGTAGGGGAGTTGGTGTCCTTGCCATTGGAAATCCTCAGAGTCCATGCCACAGTCTTTGTCAACATTGGTCAGCCAGTGACCAGCAGGGCCATGTGGCAGAGAATGTCTCTTGATGCTGTGATGCTGTTGCTCCAGTGGGCCAGGTGCCAGGCCAGGTGTCCTGGGAGATGGTGATGTAGCAGCCACCCTCACGGTCCTTTCCGTGGACGACCCGGCTTCCTGCGGGGAACCTCAGCAGCAGGCCGTGACGACGTCTGGGATGCTCCGTCGGATGTTTCCTCCTCCTCCTCATGATCCCTCCCTGTGGGTGGTGATGTTCTCCGCCTTCTGGCACAGGGAGGGTCGGCCATGGTGTCGGCCATCCGACGGAGTTCAGCGTGAATCCCCTGGGACGCCGTCACTTGCTCAGCCTGTCTGTCCTCCATCCTCCGTTGGTGTAGCTGTAGACAGGCTATTAGCTCCGCATGTTGCTGGGCCTGCTGGACCTTGATCCCCTCGAGGACGGACACAACCTGGGCCATGCCCGTGGTGTCCTGCCGGTATGAGTCCAGGATGTTACGGACATGGGAAAATACCGGATCCCCAGCCAACTGGTCAGGCTCGCGCCTCCGCCGTCCTCCACTCCCACCACCCCTGCCCACTTGCGTCTGGCCTGCACTTGTGGGCACATCGGGTCTCCGGGACCCCTGAGGGGTGGCATTGGCGTTGTCGCCTGCCTCCTCCTGGGTGCCCGGGACACCGTGTCCCTCCTGGCGAGCCTGGCTGCATTGTGGTGTTGGGGCAGGGATCCTGGGTGTCTCCTGGGATGTGGCAGGAGTGGGGGTGGTGGTTGGCACGGTTGTACCTGACGCAGGTGCTGCAGGTGGTTGGACACCAGAGGGGCCAGGTCGGTCGGGGTCGTCCGCAGAGTGGTGAGAGTGGTCGCTGCCGGTGGGATCGGTCTCCTGCAGATCCGGGTCCTGTGAGTGTTCCCCCCCAGTGTTGGGGGTGCAGCACGACGTTGACCTGTGTGTGAGAGAGAAAATGTTAATTTTGATCCATGCAACATCCATGTTTCATCCGTTACAAAGTTGGCACATTTCCTCTTGGAATTAGGATCTGTCTTGCATTCCACTCACAGTGCACTTGTGCATGTGTGTGTCCCTTGGGCACCAATTTGGCCCCTTTAACTATGTGTGGCACAGTCTTACTTGCTGCGTCAAGTGTGACTGCAGTCAGCAGTGGAGTGTGCATGTGTGCCGAGCTATGCATTTGCGCCTTCCTTGTAGCACTGTACATGTGCACATGGAGTGGATCCACACACTTATATGATGCAGGTGGCTGTCCTTGTGCTCGTGTACAGGTTGTGACATGGCCCTGCGTTTTGCCATGATGAAGAGGGGGGGTTCTGGCACTGGCCACCCTTGTCTACATGCACGCAGTCCACCTGCTGACGAGCAGACATTCCCACACACCACAGGACTGATTTGCTCTCCCTGTGTCTCCCTCCTTTTCTGTCCCCCTCTCCCTCCCTCTCTGTCCCCCTCTCCCTCCCTCTGTGTGTCAGCCTCCTCCCTCTGTCCATCTTCCTGTGTCTCCCTCCCTCTCTGTCCCCCTCTCCCTCCCTCTCTGTCCCCCTCTCCCTCCCTCTGTGTGTCAGCCTCCTCCCTCTGTCCGTCTCCCTCCCTCTCAGTCCCCCTCTCCCTCCCTCTGTGTCCCCCTCTCCCTCCCTCCGTGTGTCACCCTCTGTCACCTTGGCCCAGCTTCCTGGGCACACACTGTTAGCAGATCTTTGAGTGGCCCTTGGCCTGTTGATGTGAGTTTGTTTCTGATCTCCAGGCACCCATTTTGTCTGCTGTGTGTCTGTGCGCTGCTGCTGTGGTGGTGTGTGCTGCCACTCTTTCACACTGTTGGCTGTTCATTAGCTGCTGGCATGTGCAAAACAGTGCCTTCACCCCCATGTGTTGATGCAAGGCGTCCGCCATTTGCTGGCAAGTCATTCCTGTGTTGGGACACAGTGTTTGTCTGCCTGTGACCTAGGCCATATGGGCAGAGGGCATTGTTGTCTGCTTTGGAGTCGCACTATGTGATTCTTGGTGCCCAGCCTCCCGACATCCGGGTTACCGTGTCATGTGTTGTTGTCTTCTGTGGCCTGTGACTTGACATTGTCCAGCTGGGTGCATGGGGCATGGTGGCAGCAGTGGCATGTGCCTGCTCATGGAGTGTGGTTGAGTAATGCGATGGCTTGTGGTGGTTGCGTGCCTGTTATTAATTTTGGTTGTGGTTGCAGTTCCCCCCATGTGAGGTGCGTTGTTTGTGTACTCACCCGGGTCTCGGAGTCCTTCTACTCCTTCAACTGCCTCCACCGGCAGTATGGCCATCACCCTCTCCTCCCAGGGATGGTACTGTACGGCTCTGCGGGAGGGCCCTCCTCCGGTGGCGTTGGCCTGGTCGTGTTCCTCCTGTCTCTTGGCTCTGACCCTCCTCCGCAGATCGTACCACCTGTTCTGGCAATCCTGCTTGGTCCTCCTGGTGTCCGCAACAGCATTCACAGCATCGACGATGGTCTGCCACATGGCTGTTTTGGCTGCCTGGCTGGTGCTTCTGACCAATGTTCCAAAGATCTGTGGCTCGACTCTGAGGATTTGATCAACAAGGACCTCCAACTCTCGGTGACTGAACTTTGGATTCTTGGTAGTGGGCATGGTGAGGGGTGTGGGTGGGGATGGTGTGGGTGTGGGGGGTGTGTGGATGTTGGGGGGGGTGTGGATGGTTGTGTGTGTGTGTGAATGTGATGAGAGGGTGTTTGTGAGGGTGGTCGTGTGAAGGTGTGCAAGTGTAAGATGTGGTGTCGCTTGTAGTCTGGTTCTGTGGTGTCTGGCAGCAGTGGGTCTGTTGCAAAGGCTCATGGTTTGTGTGTGTGGGCCCTTTTCATTGGTCCATGGGTGGGTGTGGCAGTGTTTGAATTTTGGGTGGGTGTGTTATAAGGAGTGGTGGTGTATTGGGCCTCTGTTTGTTTTTGACAGTTGCAGGTCAGTGATTGTGTTATTTTAGTGGTTGTTGGCCATGTTTAGTGGCTGTGTGCCTTTCGAATGGTGTATTGTTGAGTTGTTTTTTTTTGTCCTTGTTGTGTACGTGCGTTTTGAGCGTGTGTACGGTGTGTACATGGGCCATTTGGTTGTACGATTTGGTCCTTGTGTGTGGCTTTGTACGACTCGTACATGCGGTTGTGATGTTGGGGCATGGGGTGCGCTCCGTACTTAGGAGGTTGTGTTGGGGGTGCGCCAGGAACGTACTGGGGTGGGGGTACGACTGGAACGTACTGGGGTGTGGGTACGACTGGAACGTACTGGGGTGTGGGTAGACAGGGCTATGACACGTCCTGGGGTGGGGGTGTGGCTCGCACGTACTGGGGTGTAGGTACACGGGGGGTACGACACGTACAGGGGGGGGGGTGTACATGGACGGTGGTACGACACGTACTGGGGTGGGGGGTGTACATTGACGGTGGTACGAAACGTACTGGGGTGGGGGTACGACTGGAACGTACTGGGGTGTGGGTAGACGGGGCTATGACACGTCCTGGGGTGGGGGTGTGGCTCGCACGTACTGGGGTGTAGGTACACGGGGGGTACGACAAGTACAGGGGGGGGTGTACATGGACGGTGGTACGACACGTACTGGGGTGGGGGGGTGTACATTGACGGTGGTACGACACGTACTGGGGTGGGGGTACGACTGGAACGTACTGGGGTGTGGGTAGACGGGGCTATGACACGTCCTGGGGTGGGGGTGTGGCTCGCACGTACTGGGGTGTAGGTACACGGGGGGTACGACACGTACAGGGGGGGGGGTGTACATGGACGGTGGTACGACACGTACTGGGGTGGGGGGGTGTACATTGACGGTGGTACGACACGTACTGGGGTGGGGGTACAACAGGAACGTACTGGGGTGTGGGTAGACGGGGCTATGACACGTCATGGGGTGGGGGTGTGGCTCGCACGTACTGGGGTGTAGGTACACGGGGGGTACGACACGTACTGGGGTGGGGGTACAACTGGAACGTACTGGGGTGTGGGTAGACGGGGCTATGACACGTCCTGGGGTGGGGGTGTGGCCCGCACGTACTGGGGTGTAGGTACACGGGGGGTACGACACGTACAGGGGTGGGGGGGTGTCCATGGACGATGGTACGACACGTACTGGGGTGGGGGGGTGTACATTGACGGTGGTACGACACGTACTGGGGTGGGGGTACAACAGGAACGTACTGGGGTGTGGGTAGACGGGGCTATGACACGTCCTGGGGTGGGGGTGTGGCTCGCACGTACTGGGGTGTAGGTACACGGGGGGTACGACACGTACAGGGGGGGGGTGTCCATGGACGATGGTACGACACGTACTGGGGTGGGGGGGTGTACATTGACGGTGGTACGACACGTACTGGGGTGGGGGTACGACTGGAACGTACTGGGGTGTGGGTGGACGGGGCTATGACACGTCCTGGGGTGGGGGTGTGGCTCGCACGTACTGGGGTGTAGGTACACGGGGGGTACGACACGTACAGGGGGGGGTGTACATGGACGGTGGTACGACACGTACTGGGGTGGGGGGGTGTACATTGACGGTGGTACGACACGTACTGGGGTGGGGGTACGACTGGAACGTACTGGGGTGTGGGTAGACGGGGCTATGACACGTCCTGGGGTGGGGGTGTGGCTCGCACGTACTGGGGTGTAGGTACACGGGGGTACGACACGTACAGGGGCGGGGGGGTGTCCATGGACGATGGTACGACACGTACTGGGGTGGGGGGGTGTACATTGACGGTGGTACGAAACGTACTGGGGTGGGGGTACAACTGGAACGTACTGGGGTGTGGGTAGACGGGGCTATGACACGTCCTGGGGTGGGGGTGTGGCTCGCACGTACTGGGGTGTAGGTACACGGGGGGTACGACACGTACTGGGGTGGGGGTACGACTGGAACGTACTGGGGTGTGGGTGGACGGGGCTATGACACGTCCTGGGGTGGGGGTGTGGCTCGCACGTACTGGGGTGTAGGTACACGGGGGGTACGACACGTACAGGGGGGGGGGTGTACATGGACGGTGGTACGACACGTACTGGGGTGGGGGGGTGTACATTGACGGTGGTACGACACGTACTGGGGTGGGGGTTCGACTGGAACGTACTGGGGTGTACCTAGACGGGTGGGGGTATACATATACGGGGGGTACGTGTCGGACGTACGGGGGCTGGGGGGAGTGTTGGGCGCGTATGCGGGCACATGTCTCCATGGTTGCTGTAGGAGTTCGGTGCGGACGGTGTTTTTTCCATACGGTTGTAACCTCGGACGCACGGGATGGATCGTGATTCCTAGGTCGGACTTGGTTTTTCACGTTTGTAAGGTAAATCGTCCGAGGACGTGTCGGACACATTTTCCGACCCGGGGACGTGTGGGGAATGATTCCCAGTGCGGTTCGTATGGACTTTTTACCATGCGAATCGTGATTGCCAGTTCGTACGGCACTTGTACGATTCGTACGGTAAAAAGACCCGATACGAGTCGCACGGGGGAATTTTTTACCGGATCGTGATCGCCACCTCTGTTGGGCATAGGTAAGAAAAGCGAGTTCGGTGTCTAAAGAATTGTAATGTAAAATGCTCTTTAATGGTGAAGTTGGATTTAAATTAACAGTTTTGAAAATGCCACTTCTACAAAGTTGTGAAGCTGATAAAGGGGTTATGTCCTATATTGGTAGCCAGATGGGGCATACATAAAGCTTTTACAAAAAAGAGAACCTTGCTGCCATTTTTATCGTGCTGCTTTTTATTTTAGCAAACTAAGGGCCAATATTTATAATCCTTGGTCCTTGGCTTAATCATTTCACCATGATTTACACATTTTCAAGGGAATTTTAAACAATTTCAATATGTCTGAGAATTGAAAAGATACACTATTTAGTTCAAAGAAATGAAAACTCAAAATATTCATTAACAAAATGAATATACAACGTTACACACAGCACAATAAATGGCAGCCAGGTGCTCTTTTTTGTAAAAACTTTTAGAAAGTTGGCATTTTCTTTTCTCAATCATTTGGTGCCTGGGACCCATGACTAGGTGTAGCAGGCAGTTGGTCCTTGTGTATTATTCATATATGGTGAGTCAAAGGGGGAATAGGTGTTGGCAGGATGGGCCATCTCTGGCTTGATGAGGGCAAGGAGCTTGCATCTCACAAAGGGTCTTCCCGGCACACTCATGGATGGTTTTAACACCAGTCTTTGTGACCCGAGACAAGCTGGGGCCAGGGCAGGGCAGGGAGAGAGAAAAGTCCAAACACCTCTATGGGTGGAAACCTCCAGAACCTTCTCCTACACTGTGGGCACCAAGTATAAATAAAGGACCCTCTGAGCCAACTCTTCTGTACACCTCAATCAATCAATCAATCAATCAATCAATCATTCAATCATTCAATCAATGTATTTGTAAAGCGTGCTACTTACCCGTGAGGGTCTCAAGGCGCTGAGGGGAGGGCGGATGCCGCTACTGCTCATAGAGCCAGGTCTTTAGGAGTCTTCTGAAGGTGAGTTGGTCCTGGGTCTGCCGTAGGTGGGCATGGAGGGTGTTCCAGGTCTTGGTGGCGAGGTAGGAGAAGGATCTGCTGCCAGAGGTTGTTCGTTGGATGTTCGTTGGATGCGGGGGACAGCGGCAATGGTGAGGCTGGTGGAGTAGAGCTGGCGGGTGGGGCTGTAGAAGCTGAGTCTGCTGTTAAGGTAGGCTGGTCCGGCGTTGTGGAGTGCTTTGTGTGTCGGTGAGGAGCTTGAAGGTGATCCTCTTATTGACGGGGAGCCAGTGTAGGTCTCTCAGGTGGGGGGTGATGTGGCTGCAGTGGGGGACGTTGAGGATCAGGTGGGCGGAGGCATTTTGGATGTGTTGTAGTTGTCGTAGGTGTTTGGCTGGGATTCCTGCGTAGAGTGCGTTGCCGTAGTCCAGTCTGCTGCTTACGAGGGATTGTGTCACCGTTCTTCTTGTTTCGGTCGGGATCCACTTGTAGATCCTGCGTAACATGCGGAGGGTGTTGTAGCAGGAGGAGGAGACGGCGTTGACCTGCTTGGACATGGAGAGGGAGGAATCAAGAATGAATCCTAGGTTGCGTGCATGGTCCGTGGGTGTCGGTGCTGTTCCCAGTGTGGTCGGCCACCAGGAGTCATCCCAGGCTGAGGAGGTGGGTCCGAGGATGAGGACCTCCGTCTTGTCCGAGCCCAGCTTCAGACGGCTCCTCCTCATCCAGTCGGCGATGGCCTTCATTCCCTCATGGAGATTGGTTTTGGCGGTGTGTGGGTCCTTTGTGAGGGAGAGGATGAGCTGGGTGTCGTCGGCGTAGGAGATGATGTTGAGGTCGTGATGGTGGGCCACTTGTGTGAGGAGGGCCATGTTGACGTTAAACAGCGTCGAGCTGAGCCCTGGGGGACGACGCAGATGATGTCGGTGGCTTCAGATCGGAAGGGTGGGAGGCGGACGCTCTGGGTTCTATCGGAGAGGAAGGACGTGGTCCAGTCGAGGGCCTTCTCTTGGATTCCGGCTTCCTGGAGGCGTGTCTTTAGGGTGCGATGGCAGACCGTGTCGAAGGCGGCTGATAGGTCCAAGAGGATGAGGGCTGTTGTTTCGCCGTTGTCTAGTTGGCGCCTGATGTCGTCTGTGGCAGCGATGAGGGCTGTCTCGGTGCTGTGGTTTCTTCTGAATCCGGACTGGGATGGGTCCAAGATGTTGTTGTCTTCGAGGTGGCGGGCCAATTGTATGTTGACGATTTTCTCGATGACCTTCGCCGGGAACGGGAGCAGGGAGATGGGCCGGAAGTTTTTGAGGTCCTTGGGGTCCGCTTTGGGCTTCTTGAGGAGGGTGTTGATTTCGGCGTGCTTCCAGCTTTCCGGGAATGTCGCTGTTTCGAAGGAGATGTTGATGATCTTCCGTAGTTGGGGTGCGATGACTGCGTCTGCTTTGTTGAATACGTGGTGTGGGCACGGGTCTGACGGGGATCCTGAGTGGATGGAGATCATGACCTTGCGTGTCTCGTCGTCGTTGACGTTGGACCAGGAGGTCAGGTGTTTGGTGCTGGTGGGGTTTGCAGGGTAGGTAGTGTCTGGTGTAGTCGGGGCAGTCATGGTGTTGAAGCTGTCGTGGATGTCAGCGATCTTGCAGTGGAAGGAGGTGGCTAGTGAGTCGCACAGTTCTTGTGAGGGTGGGATGTCGTTGGCATTGGCGCTGGGGTTGGAGAGTTCCTTTACGATGCTGAAGACTTCTTTTCTGTCGTGTGCGTTGTTATCCAGGTGGTCTTTGAAGGAGAACCTCTTGGTTAATTTGATGAGGTGGTGACGTCTGCGGGTGGCGTCCTTGAGGGCTGCGTGGTTGTCCGGTGTGCGTTCGTGGAGCCATTTCTTTTCCAGTTTCCGGCATGCGCGTTTGGAGTTCTGGAGCTCGTTGGTGAACCAGGTGGCTCTCTTGCTGGTGTGGTTGTTGGAGGGTTTCTTGAGCGGGGCGAGGGTGTTCTGGTGCTGTCATCGATCCACTGTTTGAGGTTGCGGGCTGCGGCGTCGGGGTTGGTGGGGTCGGTGGGTGGGTTCTGGGCAAGGGTGGTGATCAGCCAGTCTTCGGTGACTTTGCTCTAGCAGCGGCGAGGCAGCTGTTGGGTGCGGTGGTGCGTGGTTGGTTTCTTGAAGTTGAAATGGATGCAGCGGTGGTTGGTCCAGTGGAGTTCGGTGGTGTGGTCGAAGGCGATGTGGGTGCTTGTGGAGAAGACGGGGTCCAGCGTGTAGCCGGCAGCGTGTTTGGGTGCGGTGACGAGTTGTCTGAGGCCGAGGTTGGCGAGGTTGTCTATCAGGGTGACGGAGTTGGCATCGGTGTTGTTCTCGAGGTGGAAGTTCAGGTCCCCGAGGAGGATGTAGTCCATGAAGGTGAGGGCATGGGTGCTGGCGAGGTCGATGATGGAGTTGCTGAACTGAGCCCGGGGTCAGGGGGATCTGTAGTTGAGTGTTCCTCTGAGGGTGGTGCTGGGGTCAGTGTGGATCCGGAAGTGCAGGTGTTAGGCGGTGTTGAGGGTGTCTTCTGTGTGGGTGGCGACCTTGAGGGTGGACTTGTGGACGATGGCTATTCCTCCTCCGATTCCGTTGGCCCGGTCCCTGCAGGTGATCTTGTAGCCGTCTGGGATGGCTATGGCGATGTCGGGCGCCGAGGAGTCGTTCCACCAGGTCTCGGTCAGGAAGGCTACATCTGGGGTGGAGGTGTCGAGCAGATCCCAGGGCTCGACGGTGTGTTTGCGTGCGGAGCGGGTGTTGAGGAGTTTGCAGCATAGGTGGTTGGGTCCTGTCCTTGGAGGTTTGGTGGCTATGTTGCAGGTGAAGCTGCAGGTGTGGCAGGAGAAAGGTCCGTGGGTCCATTTCGGGGCAGCCTGGAAGCAGGTGTGGTTTTGGCTGGTGTTGATTGCGTCGTAGCGGAGTCTGGTGTCCTGGCGCACGTGGGGTCCAGGGGTTCTGGCGCTGGGCACGGTCCAGGCGCAGATGGGCGCAGACAGCATATATGGGGAGGTGGGAGGGAGGAGCAGCAGGCAGGCAGGAGGCGGGAGCAGCGAGTGGGCAGGGGGCAGGGCCACAGGGGGCACAGCGGCGGGGAGCTGTGTAAACAGAAAGCAAAATGGGGGCGCAAGAGGGGAAAAAGTGGTACAGAAGGCAAAAGGGGCGCACGGGGGATTAAGCGAGTGGCACAGATCACAGAGAACAGGGCACACAGGCATTGGGGCACAGAAGGGGGGGCACAAAACGAGTGGCACAGAGCACAAGTGGGTTACAGAGAGGGAGAACAGTGGCACAGAGCCAAGGACACTAACCAGCGGGTCGGCGGCGGCAGCAGGGGCACACTTATCAGCGAGTCGACAGTGGCAGCAGGGGCACACAGTCGGCGCTGCGTGGAGGGGGAGTGACTTACCACGAGGGTCAGGGGTCGCTCAGGAAGACTCTGAAGGACTGCTGTGCTACTCTGAAAGAAGGACTGCTACTCTGCTGCCTGTTGTCTGAGTGAAAAGGCCTGGACCTCCATCTTGATCCAAGGACCACCAGAGAGGCTTGCTAGAGGGTTCATGTTCTGATAGGATACCTTGGTGTGCTTTTGTAAAAACCTGGTTATATAACTTCTGCTTACGGGGCTTTTGGTCAGACCCTCTTGGTCTCAGCACTGGAAACGCTCAAATTGTCCTATTGGAATTTTGTGCTGAGAGAGAAAATTTCAAGTACAACGTCGGGTAGTCTGAATGATGCTTTTCGATTATTCAAATGCACTTTTGAGTTTGATATGTATCTCAACATGGTAACTAAACCTTCAGTTAGAGCACATTTGTCAGGGTCACATTGAGCACATTACTGTTGGCTACTTTTACTAGCCATTGTAAAAAGTTGCTAGATATATCCAACACTTGCCCAAAGGGATGTGTGGCTGCAGAATTCATTTAGCATGTTTTATTTTTCTGCATGGCCTACACATAGCAATGAGCCCGTTGATTAATCCACGTGCATATTGATAGGCATAGGGATCGCAACACAGCGCTGAGAGTATGCAGAACAAACAACAGTGGCCCGATTGTCTTTTCAATTGGTACATTTTTATCAGCAATATGGCATGTAAGGTGTAAGGAAATACATGTAGAAGAAAGTATGATTGCTGCTCCTAAGCATTGCCTCAAGATTTGTATTTGTTGCAGCTTGTTTTTATACTCCTTTAACAATTTATTATTGTTTTTATATGCAAATGTATGTAACTGATTTTATGTATTTTAATCACGTATGACTGTGTTGTTCCCTTTTATGTTTTCTTATGAGCAGAAATAAAGGATAATGATGACTCCAAGGGCTAATTAGCTGGACTCCTAATTAGATCCTCAGGGACAGAAAAGTCTCCAACCACCTTGAACAGGGCACCTGGCTCTCTCTGCTATGAGTGAGTCTTACTACCTAAGTGGGCCACCTCAGTCCTGGACGCTTGGTAGCGGGCCGAAAGAAGCTCTTTCAGCCCAGCTATGGTCCTGTGAGTAGAACCAATGCAGTGTGCCATCACTCCTCGCCCCCACTTCGAAACCGCAGCAGTGGAATGCATCCCCGAAGTAGGACCTCGCATTGCAGTCCACAGCTTCTTCAGATCTGCCTTTGCATGATGCATAATCAAGGCAGGTCTTCACATTGCAAGCCCTCATTGAAGGCATCCTCGACCACGACACAGGACTCCACACTGAAGACCACCAGCTCTTCAAAACAGCTGCTGCACAATGCTTCCTCTTCGTGGGATCTTGCAATGCTCTGGATTTAAGTTATTTAAGGTATTTTGCAAAAGTGCCTAACTTGGTCCCTGTATCAAGCCTATGCTCCATCGTGGTCGGCCTCAACTTTTGACTTTGTCCTGCTTTGGTGCGACCAGACGGCGCTTTGTGCTTTTAAGCACTGTTTTCATTTAAATCTTTGAGATTGCATATCTCTGGTTCTAAAGATTGCATTTTTGCTATTTTGGTCTCGAATAATATTATCACTTTTACTCTATTTTTTTTAATTGGTGTGAGAATTTTCCTCGTGTTGTGTTTTCACTTAGTTAATGTTTGCAGTGATGCATAAATACCTTACACATTGCCGTGCCATTGCAAGTTCAGCCAGATTGATTTGTGCCAAGCTACCAATTGGTTAAGCACTGGTTATTTTAGGGTTTGCTTGTGACTTCACCCTGACAGAAACTGTGGATGCTGCTTAAGTAGGGCTTCACACCCTTCATCCAGTATCCCAATTTCCAACGCTTTATTCATGAGAGAAGTAAAAACACAGTCACAGAATGCAGTATGGACAACTAGTGGCCTCAATTGAATCACTGGTTTTTGCCACCAAAGACAGAACATGCATTAGAAGCAAAAAAGACAAAACTATATGCTAGAGTGTAGCACCTTGCTATGCCTTTTAAAAATAAAACCAGATTTTGAAAAGCTCAAACATTTTTATAAAAATAAAAATGTTCCTTTTTGTATATTCTTTAGTTTGTGAATTAAATGAATTACTCCATAATTTGTGTATTTGTTTGAAGTATATTTGTTTCTGTATTTTGCGCATTGTTTTAAAGTTTAAAATGCAGATATTATTTAGGTGGAGGTACTCCGCTTCCAGTAGTGATTCGGAGGGGGTACGCAGACGTCAAAAGATTACGAATAGTTGCCTTACATCATAATGTTTATTGTAAGTTAGAATCATTGCAGGAGTCACTTCTGAGAGATCTTGTCACCAAAATGCCAAATTAGGCTTTGGCAGTCAGTATAGGCATTGGGTGGCTGACTCGTGCATGCTTGTTGTTATTGCCATTAGCTTCTCTGTAAACAAGACCTTGAAAGAATGTAACATCACTCATTTTTCACTATTCTAAGATGGTGAAATCTAAGGGCTTGCATTTGTTAGTGACAGATATGAATCTTTTATGAATTTGTTTGAGGTCTAAATGAGCAAAGACAGATTACATGTAATGCTAGCTTTTAGGAAGAAAATAGCTATTTTGAAAAAACACAAAGAAAAAGTACATGATGTTATCGTTGGCAGCTAAAAGCATAAACTCAAACGATGTTTCAGAGATTAATTATGAGAAGTGATTTAGGCACTGATCGATTGTTAATCTCCATAGACTAAGATCCCCTTTCCAGAAGTTACACAGTTTGTCCTGAGAGTAAAACATAAAAACCCTGTGATGAACAGTGCCATGAATAAAAATAGTCAGAGTCATGAAAAATATTCTGACTGCAAGTCCCTTTGACAAGACCATCTTTTTTAGCTGGATTCTCAAGCCTGTGAATGCTCAACATTAAGGTGCAGTTTCTAGCATGATCTTCAGGCTTACAAACACTGGTTTGGAATTTCAGAAAAAAATCTTGTAGCTCGATAGTTACCAAGCACTGGAGCCTTAAAATGCTACCACCATACTAGACGAATACATTTGAAGGACCGGGGCATGAAGTTGTGGTTGGTTTGAAAATTTAGAAGGCTCAAAGCAGACGACTGGAAGAGTTGTAACCCATTGCCCCAATTCATAGGAACTCTCAACATTTCCTTAATACAGGAGAAAATCACTGCTGAACATCATCAGCCATGAAAGGTTGCTTTTGACACCTTTTGAAGACTGGACAAATGTTCATGATAGGCGGCAATGGACAAATATCTATGATTGGAGGGCAATGGCTTCTCGGTGAAAAAATTACTGCTATAGGTAGCTTCCATATTTTAAAAAACATGCTAAACCAAATTCCTCTGCCTAACTACATTGATTTTCAGTTAAACCCGTTGACGAACTCACAGATACATATAAGCAAAAGAAAAGACATAGATGAGCTGCCTCAATGCTGTGCCTGCCAATCAGTGTTGGATTGGGATTAAATTTAGGCCCAGGCACCCAAAAAACAAAAAGTAGCTCACATTTGCGGATTGCGACTTTTCACAAAATACTGCTTCAGTGTTGTACATGTGAGGTTCTCTATAAGAGGCATGTTTTCTTAACTACACTGAGATAACAAAAAATGCAAATGTTGCCAGGACTTGTTGTGCATGAATTAGTTCACAATGATGCACCACACCTGAATATAAGTGTGGCCAATTCTGCTCGGGTCCCCTGCCCCTGCTCTATTTCCATTTATTACTGGGCCATGCCAGCGAGAGACTGGGAATGACTCTTCCTCCCCATTAGGAAAAGGGAGGTAATAGAGGTCCATTGCATAGAGAAATACTGCTCAGGCCCCCACTGGGCCAATGGTGGCATCTGACTGTCACGGACACAGACGGTCAGAAAAGTGGCCCACATCTGTAACTCATTACAGGCCCATCACCCATTGAATGAGTGCCTACCTTACCAATCCGACACTGGGTATACTTGTCCAGTACCAATGTTTGGGCCTGGGAGGGCATCCTATAGCTTTGTTTAGGACAATCGTTTTGAGACAATCACAGCCAGGAACACTGTATACCTATGAAATTATTGGGGACCCCACCTCCCTTGCCTGATACACAGCAAGGCATTGTTTTGAGGAGGAGTCAATGCCAACAGGTAATTGTTTAACTTAACACCAATTTTGTTGATGACAGTGTCTGTTTTGGATGTGATCAAGAAGGTAGAGCACTAGCAGGATTGGTAGGATGAGCTCCATGCCGGCACAGGCCATGTGGAGGTGAGAAGAGGTGATTTTCATCCTTATATCCCTCCCTTTCTGCTGTCTCAGATGTTGTGGCTTAGCTGTCACACTTCCACCGGCTGTGAGGCAACTCGTAATTGGGTGGGCAGTTTCCCTTGCAGTCCTAGCCTCACGCAATCTAATTGGACCGCTCAGCAGCTGCATGCTTTGAGACCACTTGCCATGTCAGCAAAGTGACAGCATGGAGGCAGCGGTCCTCACACAGCCAAAACACCCAACTCGTAATAGGGCTGTTGGACCACCTACCTCACCGCGTGTGCACTACCACCGCCGGCATGGCAGTCCATACACTGTCAAACTCACTATCAGTCCTTTATTCTTTTACAAACTAAGCACTGCCTATCCCTCTACCTTCTAGAAATCTATTTCCTTTTTGTCTCCTTTTCTACCTGCTTCTTTTTCTTTACCATCTTGACTGCCAATACATGTCATGTCGCAACAGAAACCTAATTTCCCAACGTTATCTCTGAAACCCCGACGCATCTTGTTTTGAAGCCTTTATCAATTGTGCACTGTTTACATATTCACTCTGGATGATTTCCAGTGGTGCCTTACTACTGAAAATTAGAAACACAATTCAATCCTGTGATTAAGACTATATTATAAAAAACCTAAATTAATAGCAGGCATTCTCTTAGTTGAGACACACAGGATCTTAGTTAGGTTTTCTCAGATATAAAACTTCAACAAAAGGTGAAGGATATTCCCTCTGCCATATTACAAGTGCCAAACCTAGTCTGTAATGCACTTTGTAATTATGTGAATGAGAAGACCTCCACTTTTGTCATGTCTGCCAAACTCTAAATAAAACTCATACTCTTTAGACTGATGTTTTTGCTCCTCTTTATCAGAACTGGGCAGTTCAGAATATAATTTGGTAACTTAACTTGGAAAGATACATTGCAGCAATCATGTCTGGACACGGGGCACACATGCAACCACACACATACACTCACATTGCATGCCCACACAGATGCACACAAACATGACGTGCAGTGGAAGATAAAGGCACACATACACTCACACAAACAAAATAAAAGCATGCAGCTGCCCAAACACACACAATCATCCATCTAATGCATGCCCTCACAAATGCACCCACAAACATGCACACATGCAAACACACAGAAATGTGCCATGGAAGACAAAGGCACACACACAGATACTCACAGAATCAAGCAAAGGCGGGTGCTAGAAATAATAAATGTAGAGATATAAATATGCGTGCCCTTCACAGCTCACAATTAAAGTGGCACAAAGGTATACATGTTTTTGGCAGACACATGCACACAAATATATGCTCACACACCACACACATATTAGCACACATAAACTGGCATACAATTTCATGAAAGCTTTTACTGTAAATCACTTTTTAATCGTGCTTCATAAAAGAACTCTCCTTCCAGAGGCATTTACTGCATATAGGGGTGGAAGGTCTCCCAAGATAATGGCTATGCCTTGGGCAACGAACAAGTAATTTAAGGAGAAACGTAATAAAAATATGTTTAGCCAGCGGTAGGAGAGGCCCAGCAAAGAATTGTAATATCAGCTAATTTCAGCAGCATTCTTTAGTTAATTATTCCCTCCCCTGTCTCCAAGAGGTAGGGATTCAATGGCTGTGTAAGGATCACCCATCTGTAAAGAGACTTTCACATGAAACAAAACGTCTGCATTATTAAACCAGAATGTCACTATGATCAGTGCAAAAAAGACGGGTTTTTTTCTCAGCAAGAAAATGTGTTGTTGTAGGTTGTGATAGGAAAAATGCATCCCCATAAAACGCAGAGCCTTAGTATTGTGCGTGTTTGCTCGCTGTCCAATATAGGCCTCATCGAAAGATAGTCGTGGAAGGAACATATCTGGGTCCTTGAGCTATTGAGCGGCCAGGTCTTTTTTCATGTTGACTAAAATAATGATCATCAACAAAAGGGGCTCAGAAGAGGGAAAAGTAACCAGGTCGCCCTCCACTCACTAAACCATAATACACAAGACCTGATTATAGGGGAACACTATTCTTTTTATATAGTACCAGGGGGCAGTCTGAAAGTATCTCTGCCAAGAAACTGACTTCACCAAGATGCCAGTCATACCTAGTTCCCAGTGTTCAAATTCAAAATGTTTGTCAATACACCAAATACCACATCTTTTTATTTTTTCTAATAAAAGAACCTGTTGTACACTTCATGTATTTTACAAAACTCGGCGCATTTACTGGAATAAGCTGATAGGCTTGGGCAGTTATATGCATGCCTGGTGTAATGGAGAGGCATTGGAACACCTGCACTTATTAAGAAGGAGAGAAGTATGTAACTCTCTATCGGGTTGTGCCAATCATGCTATAAATACGGTCAATTAGTGTGAGATCCACTCCATGGTGCCCATATGGGTCCCTAGGTGTCCTCAGTGTGCCTCAAACAAGTAATAATGATAAAGGTGTGGTATGGTATAGCATCACACACAAAGCCTTTCCCAATCCTCCCTATAATGAAGTCCCTCCAATAAATATTTGTGTGGCTACAGTGTGTTTCGTAACTCAGAAATCCATGCTGATGCCCCCACGATCATAATGTAGGTACTAAGCTCTTAGTGTAGACTGACACAGTCAACTCATTATAGCTTGGAGAAGCAACTTCCTTTTTTCTCATCACGGGGCCCATTTGGCTAAGAATGACACAAGCATCGATATTGTATTCTCTGCCACTTTCTTTCCTTCACCTCTAAAAATTAGGACATTATCTTTTTTCTTTTCTTTACGGTCATGAAAAGTTCCAATGATGATAGTGTGAGCAAACTAGTGAGTACCAACCAGCAGCTCCCTTGGTGATGCTTATGTGAGGTACTTTCTGACCTATCACACTTTTTTTCTAGTTTTACTCATGAAATGAGGTGGTATGTGGTGCATTGACAAACATTTTAAATTTGAACACTGGGCACTAGGTATGACTGGCATCTTGGGAAAGCCAGCTTCTTGGCAGAGATAGTTTGACTGCCCCTGGTACTATATAAAAAAGAAGAGTGTTCCCCATAATCAGGTCTTGTGTATTATGGACTAAAATAATTAACCAAAGCTTGCAAACAGTTACATAAGGGGTCTAACTGAAGTGTAAAGTACTATTAGTCTTCAGGATTCAGTTAATTAGCTTATACTTTTTGTGCAAAAAGTCCCCTTTCTAGCAGTGCTTAATTTGAGTGGTGGGTGAAGATGGGGCCCACCAGCCCTCTTGTTTTTTTTTGATCCACACTTATTTTATACCTCATCAGACTATGGGCTAGAACAAGGAAGAGAAGAACACAAGAAAGAAAACAGTGACATAGTCAGGTGGCATGGTTGAAAAAGAAGCTGCAAGAGTGAGATAAAGAGGTAAGGAGTGCCTGATCAAAACTACAGATTATTTGCATTTGGCACCCCAACATTCAATTGCACAGGTCACAGGCTTCTGAACAAAATGTTGGGCCCTGGCAGAAGGCCAGGGATACCTTAATTATTATTATTATTATTGATGCTTATAAAAGGCAACTGACAACCTACGGGTAACCGTGCACTGTGATACAAGTGTCTAGCTGAGTTTGCGAACTGTGTCCCCTGCCAGAGGAAAGATTTAAGAGGAGCATGCTCAAGGATAAAGCCAGGTTTTTATCCTTATTCTAAACTGCATGATATTATCTATTTGTCAGATATCAGGTGGGAGTTTATTCCAGATGCGAGAGGCTGCCGAACCAAAAGCCCTGCCTCCTGATTTAATTTTCCTAATTCTGGTCACCTTCATCAAATTGGCCAAAGAGGAGCGTAGCACTCGGGGAGGGGCATACCATGGGAACTTCTCCTGCAAGGATTTGGGTCCTTGCCCGCGCAGGGCCTTGAACACTATGCACAGCGCCTTAAATTGTATCCTCTTCGAGACTGGAAGCCAGTGCAACTCAGAGAGTGCCTGGGAGGCGGAGAAATGGTGCGGTTTCCGTAGTGCCAGTTTGGCCGCCATGGTCTGTATTTTCTGCAATCTCTCAATCTGATATTGTGGTGATTCCAGTAACAGAGCATTACAGTAGTCCACTCTACTTAGAATGGTACTTCGGACTATCAGTGTTCTGGCCTGTTTAGAAAACATCTGGAAGATTTTCCGAAATGCTCTGATCAAGGTAAAGCAACTACCAACTGTTTTGTTGACCTTTTTTTTTTAGAGTCAATTTATTGTCAAACATGACTCCCAGGTTACGTACCATATTATTGGGAGCCACTGGGGTAGTAGTGGAAGTAGGCCAAAAATTGGACGGAAGTTGTAGGAGGGATTCTACCTACTGCACAGTGAGAATCTCCGTCTTATCGGAATTAAATTGAAGAGAGTTCTCCCTAAGCCAGGTTGCTGTGTCCTGCAGACAGGCGTGGAAGGCTTCAAGGGATACTGATTGCTCACCCTCTAAGGTCAAGATGAGCCTGGTCTCATCTGCATAATTTACTAAATTAACGTTATGAGACCTTATGGTGGCAAGTAGAGGGCTCATGTAGATGTTGAATTAAATAGGGCTAATCGCCGATCCTTGCAGAGTGTTTGAGAATTCGGACCGATAAGGGGGGGAATTCTGTGCAGAGATTCTCCCACGATACACATGTGCTCCAATGAATTTTACCACTGGCCTGTCCCTAAACTACAACAAACCACATTGCATAAAGAATTACCCGGAACAGCAGAAAAATAAATGGTGGCCTGACTGATGCGCCTTTTTACTTGGAAATAAGCTATTATTTTGGGGCAATAACTGCTACTGACTGGCCTAATTCTGTAGAAATGTTAATTGTGTAGAAACAAAAAACCCTGACATACATTTAATAATGTCCAGTCGATAGCAGGAGTGCTGCCCCTTTAGAGCTTATTTTGTAACAAAAGAAAAGGGCAGGGGCTCAAAATAAGTCTTAGGTGCTCAATACCAGGGTGGTCTACTGCCACTATTGCCAAATACCATGGCTGGCCAATCTTGATTTCACCTCATGCCTCTTCCCTCCTCCACCCTCCACTTACTGTCTTTTTAAGTTACTACTACACTCTGAAGGTTGTTTGTCATCCATGCTTTTCCTGTTGTCATCGCTTCCCAATCTTACTCTTCGTCCTTTAATCTCCTTTTTCTGTAGTTTTTCTTTTGTGGCGTGAGTCAAAGTCTGACAATAAAAAGTAAGTCCCAGTCTCTAAAAAACTGTTTGTGTGCCCTCATGGACATCAATTCAACAAAATGCCAGTGGTAGCGGAAGGGATATCATACTGTTTGACCCCTTCCTTCATGACTTCACAGGATGTGACCTCATACGATCTTTGACCTTGATGACCACATAAAGTCATGTCATGTGACTGTTGACACATATGCTAATATAGTAAGTGACATGATTTAAGTTCAAAAACATGTACAATAAAAACAAGAAGAATGAAATATACAGAAAAAATACCAGAGCAGACAAGCTTTACTCAAGGTACCGAATACTCATCATATTCCCCTACACAGTCTCACATACTCTATTAGAGCTTCAAAGGAGTATCTGTGCAGGCTCGCCTCCTCCTCAGAACGTATCTGTTTGTTGTATGCTCAGCCTTTAAAGCAGCTAAATCCTGTGGGTTCTGCCTCAAACAACCAACTGCGTGCTCAAGACACTAGGGTATCTATTCTAATAACATCATGATTAGTTTAATCACTCTATTCTGTAGGTTAGACATGCTTACAAAATATTCTGAAAATGGTAATAGTTTGGTTTTACATACGCTTAATATGTTTGCCATGTGCATAGCACACTCAACACCTGACAGTCTCAAAGCTGTCGGAACTGTGGCAGTAACACAGAAAAATACTATATATGTTTAAAAATCACCTAATGCCCAAGCTGAACGATAACATTTATAATTTTTCCGCTATAATTTCCACCTTCAGCTCTGACTTTAAGAAAAAATGTTACTACAGTGTTAGTCTTAATACTTTTAAAGTCCACCCAAACAACCCAATTTTTATCTTTTTTATTGAATAATTATTAGACCTGGCACCATTGGCGTGGGTCTCCCTTCCAGTTTTTTGCTGTTGCCTCCTATGTTTTTGCTATGGTTTTACTGAGCTAGATGCTTTGGGCACTTTGCCGCTGCTGTTTAGCAACAAAGTGCAAGTGCTCCCATTCTAAATTGTTGTAATGGATTAGTGACTCCATGATTGGCTTATTTGATTTACTTGTCAGACCCTAGTGCAGTGCACCATGTGTGCCCAGGGCCTGTAAATCAAATGCTGCTGGTGGGCTTGCAGCACTGGTTGTGCCACCCACAGAAGCAGCTTGTAAAGTATGGCTTAGGCCTGCCATTGGAGAGCCTGTTTGCAGTCTGGGACTGCCATGTTGACTTGGCAAGTGCACCCAATTGCCAGTCCCTAAATCTTCCTTTTTCTACATGTTAGTCACCCCTAAGGTAGGCCCAAGGTACACCTATGGGCAGGGTGCATTGTATGTGAAAGGTGGGACATGCCCTGATGCGTGTGGTATGTCCTGATAGTGAATTACAGCCAATTTCATTTTTCACTATTGCAAGGCTATCTAATCCAATGGGCCAGAATGGGTAGTTTGATTATAACATCTTATAATCCTAACTGACCCTAGGAACAAGATAAGAAAATAAAGTTTAGTATGCCTGAACTCAGAATGTTAAAATACATCTTTTAGTGTGGGTGATTTTTACATTCTGTGTTTGAAAATAAAACTTTTAGAAAGTAGGTATTTTCTTGCTTAACCATCCAGTATGCCTCTGCTAGGTTTGTGTATTCCATGTCTGGTTTGTGAGTGACAGGTGTCTGGAGAGGTTGTTGGCTCCATCAGTCTGATGAGTCAGGGCTTGGCTGAATAGGACCTGGGTTTAATAGAGAGTAGGGGGAGGAGATTTTCTTTCACATGCCTGAGCCTACATAGAATAAAGAGTAGGGGGAAGAGATTTATTTTCAGCTACCTGGGCCAGGTCTGCTTTCAACAATGCTGTCTCCACCTCCTGCCAGGAAGCTGCACCAGGGAGGACCAAACTGGTTTGGGCTGGGTTCAAACACTCCCTACCTTCAGAGAACAAAGGATTTTGGAGTATTAATATTGGGGCCCAGAATCCAGAACTTTAGATCACTTCTGGTAATCAAGACAAACCTTTGCCAAGGAGAGAAACCAAGAAAGCTGAAGGAGGAGACTGTCCCTGTGCTGTTTGCTGTTTGGGGTTGGCCTGCAGTGGTTACTTATTGCCAAGGAAAGGAGAAAATGAACTTTGTGTGTACTTTAACCATCTTGAGGAAGATTTCCAAGGGCTTGAAGCTGAGCTTGCCTTCTGTTCTGAAGTCTCAGGAACACAAAGACTCACCACCAGCTCCCCATGAATTTCCTTGCTGGGAATTCTATCTGCAGAGAGGTGCCTGCTGTTGTTTTGTTTGCCTCTGAGATAAGCCTGCCTGCTCGTGCCAAGCTACCAAGGGGGGTGAGCAGGGGTTATTTTACGAGTGTAGCCCCCTTTGCCTGACTCAAATCAAGGGCCCCTACTTGGTCACAGTTACCTACCTCTGCCAACTAGAGACCCCATTTCTAACAACAACTCATTTTTTAGGTATATGTCTACCAGACAGCACAGCTGTCTGGTCTGCTAAAGACATCAAGTGGTAATACGGGAAGCTTCCCTGGGAATGCATTCCACCCATTCCTTACCATTGACTTTGTGGTTTGTAACTCATATTGGCGTTTTGCTTGGTTCTTGGGGAGCGTAAGCCACTGGGATCCTGCCTTACCTCGCTTTCCTGATCCTGCCAGCAGCACCCCTGGGCGCTATCGCAGGAGCCATCCTGCCGCCGCAATCCTTGTCACCAGCGCGGCCGCAGCAGCTTGGGAGGAACTACAAATCCCACGTGCCCTAGCAGCAGGAAGCCGCCACCCTCAGCACGGATTTCCCGCCTGAAGGAGTTTAAACATACAGCTCGTTCGCGGCAGAGCGGGCGTTTTGCTTGGTTCTTGGGGAGCGTAAGCCACTGGGATCCTGCCTTACCTCACTTTCCTGATCCTGCCAGCAGCACCCCTGGGCGCTATCGCAGGAGCCATCCTGCCGCCGCAATCCTTGTCACCAGCGCGGCCGCAGCAGCTTGGGAGGAACTACAAATCCCACGTGCCCTAGCGGCAGGAAGCCGCCACCCTCAGCACGGATTTCCCGCCTGAAGGAGTTTAAACTCACAGCTCGTTCGCGGAAGAGCGGGCGTTTTGCTTGGTTCTTGGGGAGCGTAAGCCACTGGGATCCTGCCTTACCTCGCTTTCCTGATCCTGCCAGCAGCACCCCTGGGCGCTATCGCAGGAGCCATCCTGCCGCCGCAATCCTTGTCACCAGCGCGGCCGCAGCAGCTTGGGAGGAACTACAAATCCCACGTGCCCTAGCGGCAGGAAGCCGCCACCCTCAGCACGGATTTCCCGCCTGAAGGAGTTTAAACTCACAGCTCGTTCCACGCGTCGCGGGACCGCGCGCGGGCGGCGCCGGGAGAAGCCCGGGACAAGGGCGGGTCCGTCTGAGGCCGTCCGAGGTTGGACTAGGTTGGGTTGGGCCAGGGACCCTGCCTGAAAATCTACTTTCACCATTCTTGTATATATGAGCAGTTTGGTCCAATTAGGGTAATTATAATATCTATTTGAATCTTGTGCTTCAAGTGTATTGATTATCTCAGCCACCTTATTTACCTCACTCATGCCTGGAAAAAAACAAACCCCAGCTAATAATACTATAGATAATTATCTTATCCAAGTTGTGGCTAAAATTAACAGCGACAGGAGATCCTCACTGGGATTAGATTCATCCAACCAATTCCAAATGGCCGATAAAGAGTATGGGGATACCTCGGCTTTACATAATAGTAGTCCATCTTGTGTGGCTCATGACCCTCTTTACGATACAAACTCCATTTTGCCTAGTGGCGTAGTTGTTCTTACTGAAGCCAACAGTGATAGCGAAGGGGTGTCAGTGACATCCACTAACATTGAGTCCCCTTTTTCTACTGCCCCTGTACCAGCTCCGAGAGTTACTAGGGGTAAAAGCAAGGTTATCCCAAAACGAGGGGGTCTAAGATCTGGCAGAAACAAAATTGCAACCCCTTCGAGGAAAATATCAGAGGATGAGGAGGAGGAGGTTGATCTGCTTAGTGAAGCTCACGTAACCCTTTCTAACGCTCAATTTACTAAACTATGGAGCATGATGGACACAAAAATTAAAGGTATAGTTAAACCCCTGGTAAGTAAAATTGATAAATTAACTGCTGAGGTTAATAGACTGGGTGGTTTACTAGAGAAAACTTTGGTGAAGACAGGAAATATTACTGAAGTTGCTGTATCTAGGGTAGAGCCAGTAATGAGTAAAACATCACTTGTTGAGAATAGTGGATCTGACTCTAATTCTGTACCACTGTCTAATGTACCTAGTGGTGCCCTTGTAGATATACCCCCTGTCTCTGCCACTAATAATTCTAACATGGGGAAAGGGTCTTTCGAGCTTGTAGTTGAAGCCTCTCCATTAGTTCTTGTCCTTGCAAATGTCCCCCCTTTGGCTTCTGGGGAGGTCGAATCTGCCCCTTCTTTATTAAATAAATCTTTATCGTGGCTTACTAACAACATGGTAATATCGCCTTGGGGGAAGCAACAATTATCTGTAGAACTTGTTAATGCCAGAAGGGTTGAGTGGATTGGTAACAGCGTTAAGAGGTTCAGAGGGGATTGGGTTGTTCTTAACTTCACTGACCCCGAGGTTTTATCAAACATCTTGCCTAACTTCTTGCCTCCACAGCGAAGGTCAACTTCAATTGTACCATTGACCCTGGACTTTTTTTATCCTCGGAAAGGAAGAGGTCCGAATCCTAGTATTCTAAGAACTAAATGGAATGTTGTGACCAATAGGAGTAGTAATGATGCTGGATTTCGCGAATGGGGTCTATGTGTGGAAAATAGATTTTCTGCCCTGTCAAACCTGGATGCTTGCGATTGACAACCATTTCACCATTCATCTGAGTCACGCTCTATTGATGAGCTAGGTCAACGAGTAGGTACTCGTCCTGAGATTGTTAATATGGAGGCCATAGCTGGTTTAATTACCGAAAATGTAAAATCCAATGGGTTAAACGATACTGTGATGAACGGGCTTGACTCTAGCCCCAAACCTGTAATGGCACATGACATTGGGAACTTATTATCCTGGAATGTGGCCGGGCTATGTTCCAAGTTGGATTGTGGTGATTGGTTTAGGTTTGTTAGCAAGTTTGACGTTTGTATTTTTCAGGAAACATGGGCCTGTGACCCCGTTTTTGCTTTGGGGTACCTAAATTTTCACGTACCAGCTTCCAAGGGCCCTAAAGGGCGTCCGATGGGGGGGCTTACTATATGGGTCAAACAATCTTTAAAGGTTGTTGTAAAAAGTGTGGAGATTGATCAAAAAGATATTCAGCTCATTAGACTTACGAGTAATTTATCCTTATCCATCGATATTTATAATATTTATGCCAGAGGTGGAAATGTAGGAAAATCTGAGGTTCTTCTTACCCTGTATAATCTCCTTGAGACACATTCTAGTGGGAAAAACATAATAATTGCAGGGGATTTAAACCATACGTTTGAACCTCTAGATACAGGCGAAGCCTTTTTAGGTGCAGAGGAAGACAAACAATGGGACATCCCCTTACTAGATACTATCCCAGTAACTCGTTGGACTGAGGATATTCTGGGTTTGAATGCAATGTGCCTTGAACAAGGGTTAAGAGCTTTGAATGGAAGGACAAAGTCAGATAGAGTACCAGCTATGACCTTTAACAATGGGAGAAGCAAAAGTCGTATCGACTATATTATTTGTAGCCTTTCCCTTTGGCCAACAGTTAGAGATATGGTTGTAACAGAAATGCTAGAGAGTGACCATAATCCGCTATGTGTTACTCACAAATGGTGGTCGTCTGAATCTAATGCTTCTACTCCTCTGGATGATTCCCTACCCCCGCTTATTGTACCAACAAATGATATGCGTAGGTTAAGATGGACAAGTGTTAGGACGGACCAGCAAGCTATAGAAAATATAGGAGTTGCGACCGATAATGCCATTATGGCCCTAGACGATGAAGCAGGGATCACTTCAGGTCAAGTCAACACTATTGAAGTACATGAGTCTCTTTTCCAAGAAATTAAAAGCTACTTTCTGAAACCAGTGAATTCTAAGATGACACGTGTTCATAGAGCAGCTAAATGGTATAACCACGCTTGCAAGGTGGCACGAATTTCTTTGGGAGTTGCAATCAAGAGCAAAAACCTGGGGGCCATCCGCTCTGCCAGAAAGTTATACAAAATTTGTATTACCAAGGCGAAAAAAGATTGGGACGAAGCCCATTGGGACAAGTTGAAGTGTGCTAGTGATCGAAAAGATTCTAGATTATTTTGGCATATTGTCAAATGGGGGCAAGAAAGGTCTAAAGAGGCTTGTAATAATAATGTCCCACAGGACGCATGGATAAATTTTTTTAGTGATCAGTATGCTATCAGGGATCAGATTGCAAATAACACCTGCCCTATCTATACAACTTCTGAGGACAATGTCTTCACGAAGGGTGAAATTCTGTTGGCCCTCAGAACCGTACATAGTGGACGTGCTCCTGGCATTGATGGAGTCCCAGCGGACGTTTTCTTAAATGACACTGGGAGTTGGTGTAAATATATTCACTTGTTAATAAACCACATAGCTAGGGGTGCAGCTATCCCGGTATCATGGCGGGGTGCTGTTATTATCCCTGTGTACAAAAAGGGTGATCGTTCCCAGCCTTGTAACTACCGCCCAATTAGCCTAATCGATACAGTGCAAAAAATCGTTGGGCGAGTGATTGTTAATCGATTGCTCGATTGGGCGGAAGAATTTAATATTCTATCTCCCTTTCAGGCTGGGTTTCGCAGGGCCACTAGTACTGTGGACCAAGTGTTTCGGTTCCAGCTGATCCAGTGGAGGACTGTGGTGCTAGGTGGGGGCAGTCTTTATGCGGCTTTTGTCGATTTGCGGGCTGCCTTCGACCTGGTACCAAGGGCGAAACTGTGGGAAGTACTTGTGGCCCTAGGGGTCCCAGGAGTCTTGTTGACTCTGATCATGAGATTACATGAAGGCACCTATGCTAAAATCCAATGGGGTGGATACGGTAAAGACACAGCCGAATTTCCTGTTGAGCGTGGGGTTCGGCAAGGGTGCTCAATGGCACCAACTTTGTTCACCCTTTTTATTAATGGCATTGTCCCCCGCATTCAATCACAGGCAGTGGATGCTCCCTCTCTTGCAGGTGTAAAAGTTCCGATTTTAATGTTCGCCGATGACACGTTAATTTTATCTAAAACTCCAAGTGGACTGCAAAAAGCATTGGACATTTTCGATAAGTTTTGTGGGGATCACGGACTGGAGGTGAATGCGTCTAAAACAAAACTCATGGTTTTTAATCCGTCTCGAAATTTTAAACCTAACATTACCATGAGTGGACGCACTCTTGAGGTTGTATCATCATTTACATACCTGGGGATCCTCATTTCTAATGATAATAGGTGGAACCAGCATTTAAATATTGCAATTCTAAGGCAGAAGCAATTAGCTGGAACCATCATAAAGGAGCATAGGAAATCATTGACTAAACCGATCAAACCACCCCTGATTATATATGAGGTGAAAGCTATTGGGTCAGCATTATATGGGGCTGAGTTATGGGGGCAAGAAAATCTACAGGAGCTACAAATCTCAGAGAACAAATTTTTTAGGAAACTAACGGGTACTCCACAGAGTAGTCCGTTATTGCCTCTGAGATACGAGCTTGGCAGGAAAGAAATCTCGGAAATGGGCAAACTACGACCAATTTTATATTGGCGTAGATTATGGACCACACCTGAGCTCACTCACTATGCAGCCGGGTTCACTGACGTCATTAAAGCAGATTGCTTTAATAGAATTAGATGGTTCAAATTATTAAAACTTGCACTATCTGAACTAGGCCTAAATGCACTATGGTCCGACCCAGCTGGGGCATCATTTCCTAATAAGACAACCCTAAAAAACATTTTTTGGGAAAATGTTGCTAATAAGAGTTTGCTCAGTATCAACTATGGGTCCATGACTGCTAGTTTTCTTGAGGTTAAACTGTACCCCATGTATGAACTGTATTGGGATTATATATCCAAACCTTTGGATAGGAAACTGCTTTTTCAACTTAGGGCGGGCTCTCTTCCTCTTCGTAACCTAACATCTAAGTGGAGGGAAGGAGGCCCTGCTATATGCCCAGCTTGTGGGGAAGGTAACGAAACACTTGGACATTTTTTGTTCTCCTGCAAACCATACTCTACTCCAAGGCGTGTTTGGTTGGCACCTATGTGTAGGAACCTGGGTACTAAAAGTAGTATGGTGGCTTTGCGCATAGTTAGATCGACTACTTTAACTTGGATTATAATTGCCACCGCTAAGTATCTGGGGTGGGCATGGATAATCAGGCAGAGATTGCTAGTTCGGTGACTACTCTCTGCCTAGACGCTCAGAGACTGCTAGAGTACTGTCTATTCTCTGTTTAGTGTAATTTATCGTGTCATCTGGAAAAATTTTAAACGATTCTTTTTTAGTATAAAGATTTTACAAATTATACTCAATTGTATCATCAACATCATGAACTTTACACCTGTGAAATGAAATTCTAAATGGTTCTTTTTTTAGTATAAAGATTTTATAAACTGTACTTAATTGCATTACCAACATTAATGAATTTTACTTCTGTGATTATGTACATTTTTTATTCTGAAAATAATCTGTATTCTTTTTAGAAATGTGCGTATGTCAATATGACATCTCAGATTTAATTGTTTTTTTATTATATGTTTGTATGTCTGCTTTTATGAGTAATACTCGAATAAAGCACTTTTGACTTGACTTGACTTGACTTGACTTGTTTCTATTTGCTGGCTTTCTTTGTTTTAGGCTGTCCAGCTTGAGTTTGTCACTTTCATTAAGCTTACTTTGTTTACTGTATCCTCCCTGAGTACTTGATTGCTGGAAACAGGTCTTTAAATCTTGTTTTCATCATGTCACATTTGCTGTGCATTAAAAAACAGAAGTCAAATATCAGCCTCTGTCTTCTTAGGCAGCTTGGTGTTTATCTTTCTTTCTCTGACTTCAAAGTGAGAGGATTTATGTGACAATCATGTTGGGTACTGGGTGTGTGCTGGAAGGAGGCTGTACAATGTTATTTTTTCTCTCACAATAAAATGTAAATGTCTGTACATGAACTGTGCATATATTTCAGAATATATCCTTATTAGGAAAGTACAAATGAAGTACATTTATTGGTAATTCTGAAGTGTGGTGGAAACAAATATCTTAATATGATCAAAATAAATCAATACACTAGGTAATGAGTTTTCCACACATTATCGTGTGTGTGCTGTATACTTTTATCAGTAAAACTGTAGGTCTGTAATGACAGTGCACTACCACAATCTGCATACACCACTTTATGCCACTGTACTCCACTCTGCCACTCTCTGCCACTCTACTTCGCTCTACAGAACTCCCTCTATGCCACTCCATGCCACTTTGCTCCACTTTATTCTATGACATTCTTCTCTACCCTACCCCACTCCTCCATTCTACACCACTCCACTTTATGTCACTGTATGCCACTCCACCCTACCACACTCTATGCCACTCCACTCAATGACACTAGTCCACTCTATGCCACTCCACTCTACTATTCGACAACCATCTGTACTCTAGGCCACTCTACTCCACTTTACACTACTCCCTCTTTGCCACTCCATGTTACTTTACTCCAATCTATGTCACTTCACTCTGATCTATGCCACTCTACTCCATGCCACTCTACTCTTCTCTATTACCTTCCACTCTACGACACTTTACTCCCTCTGCAACACTCCACAACATTCCATGCCATTCTACACCACTCCAAGCCACTCAAATGACACTCCATGCCACTCTACAACACTTTATGCCATGCCACTCTGTGACACTCAACTCCACACCATGATACTCTCCTTTATGTCACTAACTTTTAGACTTGCTGAACAACAGCCATGCTCTTGAATGGGCAGGACCTATTGGCTTTGCCAATGCTTGTCATATATGTTAGAGCTCTTCATTTCAACTCTAAAAAATTATAGACACATATTTTTTAAACCTTAGAAAGCTGTGGAACAGCAATTGATATTTAATGTGTATAAACATTAAATAAATCATCAAGTGTCCACCTGCATTTCTTTCAACAGTCTATCATTCTGCACAAACAAAGAATGAACACTGAATGATCTTCTCAAGGCCCAGTGGCTTGTATGTTGAAGTTTCTGGATCAGGCTGACAGCATTGCTTCATTAGCATCTACACAGATACAGCTTGTGGCCTGCGACCACTGATATTGGCAAATACAAAGTCACAGAGCATTTTATTTCTGCCACCCGGCACAATGTTTAGCTTCTTTCAAAGCACCCACCTCCTTTAGCCCCATTTTTCAAATGTTGCAATATGGGACTGGTTTCTTGCTCATAGTTCTGTATATGTGCAGAATCCCTGCAACAAACTCTTTTATAATACATCAGGTAGCCTTCTCTGAGGCCCACACCAGATAATTCCATCCTGGCTGAACTTGTGACCTCTGTCATTTCACTGCTTTAATATGAGAGGCAGAGAAGAAAAATACCAATTCTTTATTAAGTAAGTATTTTAAGCATTTAAAAGCAATCTCGCCGCATTTATTTTGTTTACAAAATAAACATAGCCATAAATCAGTGAGCCCTTTCTGATTGGGGTCTGTTGAAGCTATGGGTCGCACAGGTACTGGAAGGGGTCGCAAAGGGACAAGCCTGGGGTAGCAGGTGCTACCCCTGGCATCCCCTAATTGGCATTCATTGGTTCCCTCCACTTACAGCCTCTAGCATTACTGGTCTCCTTTTTAGGGGCAGCACCTCAAGCTCAGGATGCAATTCTTTCCAGGTTGGACTATTGCAACATGTTATACGTGGGAACCACCAAGGCGGTGATTAGAAGACTCCAGCTGGCCCACAATGCCACGGCAAGGGTCCTATTTTCTCTTCTGAAGTTTTGCCCCATCTCTGGCCTAAGGCGTAGATTATATTGTCTCCCTGTGGATAAGTGTGTTCACTTTAAGGCATTGTGCATGACTCACAAGATCTTCTCCCAGGGGACTGCTATTCTGTCCAATCTGCTACCTTTGTATCTAAACCTTCGGCCCCTGCACTCAGCCAACTCAAATTTTTGCCTGTGTTCCCCATGTTAAAAAAGTAAGAGGAGGAGGCCGCTCTTTCTGCGCCAAAGCTCCTGCCCTCTGGAACACACTTCCCCTATCCATGAGGAGCATCCAGAACCACTGGTCTTTCAGGAAAACCCTGAAGACCTGGTTGTTTTCCGCTTAGTGATCATGTGGCCCTGTTTTTTCTGGTCGTCTATCTGCAGTTTGTCTTTTTGAGCCAAGCTCTGAGACACCCCGTTGCTAGCGCAGCCATGCAGTTTACAAATTCTATAACATAACCTGCTGCATCAATTCAAGCAGGGCGCATCACAGTGGCATTTCAGACATGCCTCCTAAGTGGCACCAGTCTCAAGGCTGAGGACTGTCCCTGGAAGAAATGTGCCTGCACATTGTTGCTCATGTTGCTGTGTCTTTAGACAAGGTTAACTGCTTCTGCTCACATTGTTCTGGTAAATAAAATGTTCTTTGTTTTCAAAGGGTGTTAATTTTAACCATTAGCAGTGAATGTATGGCATCTGTAGTTGAAGTCTGCTCTCTCTACCTCTAGGCAATTTAACCCTTGATTGACTACAAGAAAAAAGGCGGAAAGTAAAATTATTTTTTTTTGCGATTTACAAGTCTTCCCAGCGGCACTATGACACATGATACCACTCTGCATTCCTTCCTTTTCAGCCAACAGCATGTTGTATTATGGGGTTTGTATTTTTGATTGTAGCACTTTTATTATTGACTCAAATTCCTAGCATGCAAAGTCCTGTTGGTTGAAATCCAGAATTGGCTGAATGTGTTTTACATGACATGGAGCCACTTGTCAACTATGTTTTACTTTTTTACAGAGTGTTCTAGTCCATTCATTAAGCTACTTGTTTTGCAAATAAACCAAAAGGAAACTCTGGTCACATATTTTGTGAGGGTTCACACTTTCACTCACATCATGTATTAAAACGAGAATTGACAATGTGAATTGTTTTTTTTTTACATGTAATGGATAGTTTTATACTGAGGTAAACACCATAATAAAGGTACTACATGGAAAGCAGCAGTGCAACCTTCAATATTGTTGCTATGGGTTTAGGTGTCTTCTCCAGGAGCCCAGCACATCAAATATTGTAAAGCAATCACTGTTTCACAGGGCATGTTCACCAGCCTTAGGAGGGGAGGGAGGCAGATGCAGCAACTTTCCTGAGGCCCTACTTTTGATGATGCCCTGTGATGTCCTATTGGAGAGGCAGTTGGCACGTGCAGCATCTTTTACAGGGTAAGACACTGTAATCATAGCATGCACTATGAAGCATGCCATTTCCATACTGGCAAGTCACACCGCCAGCCGATTTGATGCAGGCAGCTGGTGTGCATAGGCATTGAGACCACAAGCTACGCGACAAACAATGTAGCATCTCTATCTCCTGCCTCACTACCAGCACCAATAGGGCAGTGATAGTGAGGCAGTGACAGTCAAGTCCCATAATTCTCAATCACCCCACCTACTTTTCCAGACTGTCTCAAATGTGACAATCATGGAAAAGGAGGCACAGTGAAGGAAAGTAATTGTCTATGGTCCTAAAGTGTGGCTAAGCTTGGAAGTCAGGATTGAAAACAGGCTTCCTGATTAGACCTCAGTTTAGGATGCTCTCAAATTTGATAATCATAAAATGTGGGCATGGAAAAAAAAATTGCCCAGGGTCACACAGCTTGGTCAAGCTGGAATGCCGGGAATGAAACTAGCTCTCTGTAAGAGCCCCACAGCTGATTTTTGGCCTTGGTGCTACGAAAGCTCCTGACTGACCTGGGCCTTTTATGCAGGTGCATTCAACATATCCTTTGTTTTTTCACAAGATGTGGCACCATCAGTGCAAACACCTCTTCTTCAGAGAACGAGTTCACGTTGGGCAGAAACAGTGCAAGCTTCCCTTCATCACTGGACAGATGCCGCTAGGGTAGCAGCAGGGCACGCTTTCCTCATCACAGGGCAGGTACAAACTGGGAAGCAGCAGTACCAGTTTTAAATTCATCAGAGAACAGAGACAACATGGCAGTAGAAGAGCAAACCTCCCTCTCACAGAAGGCCATAGGTGGAATCTTCAATTCCCTGCAGAACAGATCCAGCTGGGCACACTAATACAAGCTTTCATCACTCTCAGATCATGTACCTTTACAGCATGAGCTCTATGTAGGTTACAGATAGATCTCTGGAGCGGGTGCTCAACCTACTGAGAGGAATGTATTAGCAGATGAGTGATAGAATAAACGAGCTCTGACATCATTTTCAGTTAGGTGATATTCCAACTAAGGGGCATATTATCAAGACAGGCGATAAAATTATCGCCGCTTTAGCGGCAGAAAACTGCCGCTAAAACGGCGATAATGGGCTTGATAATATGCTCTATGGAATTCCAATTGAAGCTCAGGTTAGATGTTCTGCACATCTAACATGGGCTTCAATTGGAATTCCATAGAGCATATTATCAAGCCCATTATCGCCGTTTTAGCGGCAGTTTTCTGCCGCTAAAGAGGCGATAATTGTATCACCTGTCTTGATAATATGCCCCTTAGTATCCTGACAGTCCTGCTGCTGTCACTTGGAGGCCTGCTGTTTGTGTTGCTCCTTTGGTGTTCCATGTATTGAGAAGTAGCCATTAACGGGTGCGTCATTTTTTAGGAGCATTCTTGACACAGTGTAAGTAACTATGCTCTAGGCAGGCACAAAGGTGCCACCCTCTTCGAAAAAGACTGTGCAACCCCAAACTGTTGAGAACCGCCAGTGACCAGCACACTTAAGCATTGCCCCTGTGCCACTGAGTAATGGCCGCCACCATCACCCCCAGCAAAGAATGGGCCCAAGCTGAGACCTGGGAAGTACATTCCGTGGAGTTGGCGCCAGCACACTATGTTCTGAACGGGACGCTATGGGACCTCGCGCTGCTTGTCTTCCCGAGAAGGTTTGCAATTAACAGAAACGCGCTCCTTCTCCGGGGAGCACAGAATTCAATTGCCTTAATGTACCCTGATGATGGTCTACACCTGTCTTTCTGGGTAGCTCACAAATGAATCATTGTGGTTAATTGATTTAATCAGTTGGAAAGGAACACCATTGGAATTAAAACGAGGTACTCAAGGGGCACCTGTCAATTCATCAGGATTCATGGGAGCAATGTTTTTTTCCTCGTCGATGGCTGGACTTGATTTAAAATTTAGCCTTTCTGATGGCGCTGTGGGTGCATCCTAGCCCGCCGCGCTATTTCAAAGATACGAGCTGGATGATTAGCGCGGGGTTAATGAGCATTCTTTTTATAATTGTTTTACTTTCAGATGGTAAATAAGAGAGCAAGGCCTGCTCACATCAGGGACTTCGGTGCACATGATATAAGAGATTCAATATCGTGGAAACAGTCACGGTAATCTTCTTGAAAAGGGCACATGTGCTTGTCGTGCAAAACAGAGCTGCACAGCAACCAAAGTCACAGTGCTGTGTTGCATGAATGGGGGAGAGAGCAGAACAGCACCTCATGGATGAAGATATGGTGCCATTTCTCGCCCCCTCCCCCTGCCGATGCACTCTAGGCTGCTTGAGACAATGCACGCGCACTTGCCCCATAGTGGCAGGGTGTGTCCCTGATGTCAAGCATACGGTTTGTACTGGAAGGGAAACCTTCCCTTGTACAAAACTATGCTTTGACACTTTTTGTCAGGGTTGTCTGACCAGGGTCTCTAGAGCCACAAAATATAGGGCACCCCAGGCTGTCTGAATGAGAAAAGGCTCAGAGAACCGAGCAAGCAGCATTGATGGTACTCAATATGCACCAGAAAGCAGGGGGCACTCAAGCGCCCTTGCCCATCATAGTAGATACAAGTGAGTATCCCAAGGCATTTTTTCAAAAAAGGGTGCATGGGGTGAGCCTAGGTACAGTAAAACGCAATTATAAGAGCATCAATAATGTGTGCATGTCCTGTCGAGGGGGTAGATTTACAGCACTTTCACTATTTCCTGATATCTTAAATATATTTACAGTGCAAACAGTCGAATCAGTGGAAAAACAAAAACTGAATATTAAGCACAATACTCTAATGCAACTCAATAGTGGTCAATGACCCTTCAATCTCACAATGAGAACGGCAATCTTGTATGAGTGCCAGGCAGGTGTTAGTACACTGTATTAGACTAATTAGTAGAATTGTAATAGAACCAACATATATGGGTAGGTACTATACACTGCTTACAAATACCTCACAGTTGTAAAGCTTTAAATGTACAAAGAATTCAAGAGCAGGCAGTCAAAGCAATTTGGCATGTCACCTATAATCTGATGATGTAATGTTCCGAAATCATTACTGCTCATGAGCACCTACTAGATACAACAGTGAACAACAGACTCTCACAATTGTAGCGTCTTGCCCAGCATGGGTACCCACCAATTACTATGCCCCACACGGAGCTTAGTATCGCACGTCTTTATTCATATGCCTGTAACTGCAAACTCAACATTCTAAACCAGCCTTCATTGCTTTCCACTCTAACACTTACGTCACAGTTCTATGGCGTCCATCAGGAGCCAAGAGGGTTCTGTCATTGCAGACTCCCAAAACACTACATCTCCCCCTCTGTTAAATTTTAAAAATGTAAATGTTTTAAACAATATATAAACTTATACATGTACAAATAGATCTCTTCAATCAATCTTTTTGACTGCTCAATTGATTGACCATCTGCGTTGACGTTGGAGAGGCAACTGCAGTCACTGATGTTTAAGAACCAGTCTTTCTTTCCCCAAGTAGATCTGATGAGCGATGAGTTAAATGCCAAAAATGAGAAAAGTCTCTGGTAATAGGGTGCTGGGCAGTCACCATTGGTTCCTTGGTAGACACCACTTGCAAAGGTTCTGCATCAAATGGAGCATCAGATTTTCTTTTCCACATCTGGGGAGCGCGCACTCGACCTTTCTTAAAGACGCAGTTCTATGCATGTTGTCTTTTTTCAGGATATACTTTCATCTTTTGTTTATGAACCAAATACTTCTCGCAAGTTGCATTCCATTTTTCTCTCTCTGCTTGGTTGGTCCACTGAGGTATCTTGGTTGCCATTGCACAACCGAACATCAATGTCACCGGACTTTCACGTGTGATGTTGAAGGATAAGTTCTCAGGGTAGAAATTACAACAGTTATTTTATCGAGCTTCTCAAGCGTAACACGCTGTACTCCTTTCTTTAGTGTACTCTTGAAACACTCAACAGGTTAGTTGGCCTGTGTCCACAGAGGTGTACTCTTCTGATGCTTTACATTCAGATGCTCTAAGAAATCGTTGAACTCTTGACTGTTAAAAGGCGGCCATTGTCAGATTTCAATTAGGCTGGAACACCCCTTGACTCAAAGATGCCATCTAGTCTCTCAATGACTCAGTCTTGAGTGCCAGATGAGAGATCTTCATGTAATGGAAGTTGAGGGTATTCGTTCACCATCACCATCAAGTAATGTCCATTTTTAAGTGGACCAATAAAGTCAATGGCTACTCTCTCCCTTGCATGCTTCGGGAGTTCTGACATGTTTAAGGTGAGTTGAGTTACTTTTTTAGAAAGGCAGTTACGTAGATGACAGGCCCTTAATTCCTTTTCAAATTCGCTCATCAAGATATGGAAAACAAACTCAGTCTCGGAGAGCTCATTTTGTGGCAATGATTCCATGATGTCGTTCGGGGGCAACTTCAATCATTTTCTGTCACATACTCTCCGTAATTAGGATTCTCGTCACTCACAGTATCACTCTTCCTGAGTTGTGGACAGTATATCTTTGACATTTTTGTGTTTTTAATATTCACCATCACTGGCGAGAGGTTGAGGGTGTTGGTTCCACGACTAATGTGTAATTATATCTTTCAACTTTAGTATGTCACTATCATGGCTTGTGGCAGTGATAATATGGGCTAGCGAAATGGCAGTTGGTGTGTTTGATTTTTCAGTGAAATTGATATAGGCTTCAGCTGTCTTGGATGGAGTACAGTGACCTTGTTTAGGCACTCTGGAAAATAAGTCAGCAGGGTTATGATCCTTCCCTGGATGATTCCTAATATTATAATTGTACTCTCTTTTTTTTTTAAAGTCCTCATTCACCTTTCTTTCCTTTACCTCCAGTCTCGAACCTGTCATCCCCATATCACCCTAGATACCATCTCGAAGAAGCTTATATGCTTACAGGCCTGAGAGAGAAAAGAAGTCAAAACCACTTTTGAGCTGGTTTATAGTTGGAGGTTCAGTGTAATCATAGGACATTGATATTTTTCAGTTCCGAAGGGGTCTTCTCCAACCAGGCAACAAATGCCCCCCACAATTTTGGCCTGCTTAGAGACCTAAGGGTGGTGTCCATGCTCCAAATCTGTTTCACTGAACCGAACCAGCCAGTCCAGGTGGGAGCATCCTTTAACACCCACTTCTGGCATATCTCCTTCCTTGCCAACAGCATCAAGTAGAATAACAACATGGCGCTTATCTTAGTTTCATCAGGGGTCTACTTTACCAAAAATAATTAATTCAAGGCTTGCCTTGAATTCTGCATGGAAAATCTGGCAGATTACCTTGCATACCTCCTCCTAGAACATCCAAATCACTGGGCATTCCATAAATAGGGGAACGCCATTGACTCTTTCCAGGCCACAGTTCTTACAGCTGACCGGGATTGACATTCTCAATTGTGACAGCTTGTTTGGGGGCCAAAAAGTTCTGTGCAGAGAAAAAAGATGGTTTCTCCTCAGATATGCAGGTTTGACTGTGGTGTAAAGCAAACGCATAGATACTTGCCATAAATCCTGCAACAGCAGCTGTGGCAAGCATCTTCCCCACACCTCCTGTGGAAGCTCGAAGTCTCCATCCATTTTATGCATGATCAGCTAGTACCAGCACGAGACCTCCCTCTTAATTTCTCTTCTTTACCAGAGCAGATTTTCTTTTTTTTTTAAACAGTTTTTATTGATTTTATTTAAGTATGCAACATGGATACATGAAGTGTGAGGAGCAGTGCGTAACATTACAAAATTACATTGGTTACAGATTAAAGCAGCTTTAACACCAGATATTATCACATTTGTGAGAAGTTGGCCTGGTATATGCTGTCCACTAAATATAGTGGGCACCCTGTACCAGTCCAAACAACCCCTTATTGATGATAGGTTAAAGACAACCTTTATTGAAAGCTATCCTAGTGGTAGCTATGGAGAGCAGCCTTCAGGCTAAATCTTGAAGGAATGTAAAGCAGCTTGTTTTACCAGTCTATAATCTCTTGAATGGCTAAATTAAAGACAACCACACCAGGTATATATATAAAATATATGTATTTATCTCTAAACACACCCTCCTAGTCTCTTTAGGAGGCTAGAGGTCAAAACACATAAGTTACACTTCAAATATTACAGCAAAATAGCACAAATACACGTCAGGCCCTAGGGGCGAGCCAAACCATATACTAAAATAGTGGTATAAGAACCACGACTTAACTAGACACAAGGCCTAGAGCCTGTAGAATCGCTGGAACCCCAAGGAACCACCAAAGGTAGTGACACAGGGGACCAACGGGGGCCGTGTGCAGTGTGAGAACACAGCCGCGAGCTCCCGTTAGCTTCTATGGGAAAAATTGCGGTTAGATTTTTAAAGATTAGGGACACTTAGAAACGAGTCAGGACCAAACCCTTTGGGACTTAGGAAGATCTAGGGTCAGCACCAGAGTACTCGAGTTACGTCACCCAGGGAAACCGGGTGCATAGGTGCCAAATGGTGTCGGGTTGCGTCATCAATTTCAATGGGAGCTGGCAAAGAAGTGCTGCTGCCGGGAAGATGCGATGTGTCCGAAGAGATCCAAGCCTGGATCAAAGTCGAGAAGAACTTGAAAGCAGAGGGGACAGAGTCTGGGTCACTTGCCAGTGACCAGTAGGATGATAGGGGGATGCCCACCGATGTTGGGTGATTTCAGGCAAAGGAGGGGAAGTTTGACTCTTCAGCCACGAGGACCAGGAGGTGTCGAGGATGACCAGGAGCTGATTTTGAGCTGTCCCATAAAGGATGTCGAGTGCTGCAGTGTCGGTGCCCGGATTGGACACAACAAGCCTTGGCAACAGCAACCCACGCAGAAAACAGAAAGATGCTTTGTTGCAGACCAGCAAGGTCTGAGGGACTCACCACTTGGTAGGGAGTCAGGGCACGTCTGGAGCAACCAGGAAAGCACAAGGAAAATCAAAGTTACCTTCACAGGGAACCACCAGTCGACGGACCAGGGATCGCGAAGGGACCTCGAGAGGAAACACAAAATGGCGGCCCACGGGTCACTAGGGGTGACTAGACCAACAATCTTCGGTGGATTCTCTGCTCGAGGTGGGGGCTACAAGTAACCCCAAGCACGACTTCAAGAGACGTCGAGAAGTCAATGCACTTGCAAAAGTGCACGGTGACCAGGAGTTCTGGTTCAAGCGCTACTCACGAGGGCTGCGGGTCTCAGCTTTGCTGGGGACTCGGTCAGCTTCTGAGATGTCTGGAAATCCTCTTCATGGGCTGAAAATACTTTGGAGTCCGGCGGGAGCTTCAGAGATGCAGACCGGCAAAATGCTTCGTTGTGCCTGCCAAGCAGGGGAGTCACTCCTTGACCCCAAGGGAGATTTCTTCAGTCCTCTAGTTTTTAGTAGAGCGTCGAAGTTCCTGGATTCAGCTTCAGAGTTTCATCCAAGGATATCTAAAGTTCTGGTTACAGAGGTTCCTTACTTATACCTAAGGAAGGCGTTGGACTAACTCTGGGGACTCACCTATGGAGGGTTTGGAAAGAGGGGTGGCTACACCCATTTCCTTTGTTAAGTTTTGCACCAGAGCAGGGGCTGGAAGCCCCTGAACCGGTTTGAGCTGGACTATGCACATGGACACCAAATGTGCCCCCAGTGCAGGACTTCAAAGCACTCAGAGAGTGCTCCCACCCAGCCCCAATACACATCATCCTGTCTGGGAGGTGGTTACACCTCCCTGTTACAGGAAACCTATTGTACAGTCCTCCCCTGACAGAGTTTCAGTCAGCAGCAGGCGGCCAGACACGTGTCTGTGACTGCAGCATCCATTTTGTGATGCCAGGGCTCGGTTAAGTTTCTACCGGGTATACAAGTACTGCCATGTCTCTCCCTCTAGAAGGGTGGGATCATATCCTCACATCAAGAACTGATGTGTGGGTATGATTCCAAGGTGTTTGACACCAAATACAACGTCTCCATGCAGCCAGTCCAAAGTTAGCATTAACCGTTTAAGATATAATGCACTTAAGAGTAGATGGTCAGGCTACACCACTGACAACCCCGGAGAAGAGATTCCGAAGGCCGCAGAGGTACTCAGCTCATGCCTGGGCACCCTCTCAGATATAAACAAGCACCCTGCCTTCAGGATTGATTAGGCCTGCCATAGGGGTGACTGATAGGTTACTGTGCGCAGTGATAGGTGAGGTATAGTGAACCTATACCTTAGTAAGGGGTGCATGCACCACCTGACCCAGGCTGCAGTAGCAGACCTGTGGTGTCATTTTGAAGGGCTTTCCAGGGGTGGTACAATACATGCTTCAGCCCCTGGTAGGCCTCTGGGGTTCCTTTGCCCTGGGTACATAGTATACCATATACTAGGGACTCACAAGGGTACCCCAGAATCCAATCTGGAGTGTACCTAAAGTACATGCAATCAATTTAGAGAGGAAGCAGCTAGGCTGGGGCCCTTAATAGCAGGGTCCCAGCCAGACTAAAGTCGAAAAACAGTGGAATACTAGCAAAAAGTGGGGGTAAACATGTGAAGCAGATCCTGCTCTCCTACACAACCCTCCCAAACGCAGGGACATTAAACTAACCTTGACCAGTTGAGTCTTCATGTTCTAAGTGGAAATATCTGGAGAGTCCATCTGCATTGGCATGGTTACTCCCAGGTCTATGTTCTCCTGTATAGTCCATTCCCTGTAGGGAAATGGACTACCTGAGAAGTTTGGGGTTTTCACCCTTCATCTGTTTTAGCCATAAGAGGGGCTTATGGTCTGTCTGAACATTGAAGTGAGTACCAAACAAGTATGGCCTCAACTTCTTCAGAGCCCAAACCACAGCAAAGGCCTCCCTCTCAATGGCTGACCAACGTTTCTCTCTGGGGTCAACCTTCTGCTTATGAAAGCTACTGGCTGATCCTGACCTTCATGATTCAACTGTGACAGTACAGCCCATACCCCCAACTCAGATGAATCTGTTTGGACAATGAACTTTTTGGAGTAGTCAGGACTTTGCAGAATGGGAGCAGTGCACATAGCCTGCTTCAGTTCATCAAATGCCTTTGCACAGCTAACTGTCCCCTGAACCTTTTTGGGCATTTTCTTAGAGGTTAAGTCATTCAGGGGTGTCACTATCGATCCATACCCCTTGACAAATCTTCTGTAATACCCAGTCAGTCCTAAGAAGGGTCTCACCTGAGTCTGGGTTGTGGGTGCAAACCAGTCCATTATGGTCTGGATTTTGCTCTACAATGGTTGAACCTGGCCCCCACCTACAAGGTGGTCCAGGTACAAAACCTGACTCTGCCCTATCTGGCACTTAGTAGCCTTGATAGTTAGGTCTGCTTTTTGCAGGGCCTCCAAAACATTTCTCAGGTTGACCAGGTGATCCTCCCAGGTGGAGCTAAAGACAACAATATCTTCTAGATATGCTGCACTATAGTCTTCCAGGCCTGCAAGGACTTGATTCACCAACCTTTGGAAAGTGGCAAGTGTATTCTTCAAACCAAAGGGAATTACCACAAATTGATAGTGCCCACTAGGGGTAGAAAATGCTATCTTTGGCTTTGCATCATCAGCTAGTCTGATCTACCAGTAGCCAGCTGTAAAGTCAAATGTGCTTAGAAACTTGGCTGAAGCCAAAGTATCTATTAGCTCATCTGCCCTTGGGATGGGATGGGCATCAGTCCTAGTGACTGCATTGAGACCCCTATAATCCACACAAAACCTCATCTCTCTCTTGCCATCTTTGGTGTGAGGTTTAGGTACCAGAACTACTGGACTAGCCCAAGGGATATCTGAGGGTTCAATGACTCCCAAATCCAACATCTTTTGGACTTCTGTCCGAATACAGTCCCTGACATGGTCAGGTTGCCTGTAGATCGTATTCTTCACAGGCAGACTGTTCACAGTGTCTACTTCATGAGTGCACCAGGCGGTCTGACTTGGAGTCAGAGAAAACATATGTCTAAACTGGCTGAGAAGTTTTTTGCAGTCAGTTTGTTGCTGGACAGTGAGGCTGCCTGCCAAGGCTACACCATCTACTGCTCCATCATCAGGGTTCCGAGAGAGCAGGTCAGGGAGTGGGTCACTCTCTTTCTCCTGTCCCTCCTCTGTAGCCATGAGCAAGCCAACGTCTGCCCTTTCAACATATGGTTTAAGTCTGTTGACATGAAGTACCCTGTGAGGACTCCTAGGGGTTCCAAGGTCTCCCAAGTAGGTGACCTCCCCTTTCTGTTCAACAGTTGTATGGGGGCCACTCCATTTGTCCTGGAGGGCTGCTGGGGCCACAGGCTCCAACACCCACACTTTCTGTCCTGGCTGGTAAACAGTCAGTACAGACTTTTGCTCATGCCAGGTCTTTTGTAATTCCTGGCTAGCCTCAAGGTTCTTAGTAGCCTTTTTCATGTACTCAGCCATCCTGGAGCGGAGACCAAATAGATAGTCCACTACGTCCTGTTTAGGGGGTTTGAGAGGTAACTCCCATTCCTCCTTCACTAGACACAAAGGACCCCTAACAGGATGGCCAAACAAAAGTTCAAAAGGGCTGTAACCAACTCCCTTTTGTGGCACCTCCCTGTAGGCAAACAAAAGGCAGGGCAAAAGGATGTCCCATCTGCACCTAAGCTTTTCTGGGAGACCTTTGATCATGCCCTTTAAGGTTTTGTTGAATCTTTTAACTAAACCATTGCATTGTGGGTGATAGGGTGTGGTGAATTTGTAATTCACTCCACACTCCTTCCACATAGCAGTTAAGTAACTTGACATAAAGTTTGCATCTCTGTCAGATACTACCTCCTTAGGAAAGCCCACTCTTGAGAATAAACCCAAGAGGGCTCTTGCCACCACAGGTGCTGTAGTGCTCCTGAGGGGAATGGCTTCTGGGTACCTGGTGGCATGGTCCGCCACCACCAGTACAAACCTGTGCCCAGATGCTGTCTAAGGATCCATGGGACCAACAATGTCGATCCCAACCCTCTCAAAGGGAACTCCCACCACAGGTAGTGGTATCAGGGGGGCCTTTATGGTTCCACCTGCCTTGTCACTGGCTTGGCAGGTCACACAGGAGCGACAAAACTCCTTAGTGTCTTCAGACATGTGGGGCCAGTGAAAGTGAGGGACAAATCTGTCCCAAGTCTTGTTCTGGCCCAGGTGTCCTGCTAAAGGAATATCATGGGCTAGTGTCAATAGGAAGCCCCTAAACTTCAGAGGTATAACCAACCTCCTGGATGCACCAGGCTTGGGGTCTCTACACTCTGAGTAAAGGAGTGCATCATCCCAATATATTTTATGGGTGTCACTAGCATTCCCAGCAGCCTCATCAGCAGCTTGCTTTCTGAGGGGTTCAAGAGAGGGGCAGGTTTTCTGTTCCTGGCTCAGATCTGCCCTGGAAGGGCCCCCTGTCCCCAAAAACTCAACCTGGTCAGGTTCAAGCTCCTCTGGGACAGTTCCTTCTTCAGGCTCAAGATCATCTCCCTCAGGAGGGTGATCTGCATTCTGAGTCAGGTGCGAAGGCACTGCCTTAACCCTACTGCTGCTCCTCTTGGGAGGCACCTAGTCCATTCTTCCAGAATCCAGGGCATGTCCAGTGTTAGACATTTTGGACTGTTACCTAGACACAGCAAAGACATGAGCAGGGATCCCTAACATTTCTGCATGTGTCCTTAGCTCCACTTCAGCCCAAGCTGAAGTTTCCAGATCATTGCCAAGCAAGCATTCAACTGGTAGGTCTGCACTTACCACAACTTTCTTAAGGTCAGTTACCCCTCCCCAGGAGAAGTTAACAACTGCCAGAGAATGGTCTGTTCTGACATTGCTAGCATTGGTCACTTGATGCATTTCACCAAGTATAATCTGCCCAGGATCCACAAGATATTTTGTCACCATTGTGACACTTGCTCCTGTGTCCCAGAATGCCAAAGCCTCTTTTCCATTTATCAAAGGCTGCTGTCTGTATTTGCCCAACTTACTGGGACTCACAAAGGAGGACATATCCATGCCTCCATCACAGATAGGACAGCCTGAGTTGGAACTCTGACTAGGCCAGAGTCCATCTCAGAACTCAGGGTCAACCCTACTACACCCTTATTCTGAACATTACCACCACCAATTGCAGCTGAACTAGGGTGAACAGTTGCCTTAGGGGCAATGGTGTCTGGAGTTGAGTCTTTGGACTTGGTTCAATCACTTGTCCAGTGAGCCTTCTGTTTACAGATTTTGCTCCATGGTTTCCTTTGGCCTTTTCCCTTGTTCGACTGTGAATCCCCACCTGAAGAAGATTTTTGGGGACCTTGTGAAGACTTCTGGGCTTTACCTTTCTCCCCACCCTTGTCAGAGATTTTAGGAACTTGCTTCTTTGGTTCACCACCTTGGCTCTGTACCTTCTGCCTCACCCTGGTTTTGACCCACTTGTCTGCCTTCTTTCCCAATTCTTGGGGAGAGGTCAGATCTGAGACCACCAGGTACTGGCGCAACAGCTGATTTTGACAGTTATTAAGCATCTGCACCCTCATAATCAAATTGTACAATCCTTGGAAGTCATGCACTTTACTGCCAAGTAACCAACCCTGCAGAGCCTTAGTAGCACAATCTACAAAGTCTACCCAGTCTTGATTCTGTGCCTTTTGGGTATCTATGAACTTTAACCTGTATTGTTCAGTGGTTTGGCCAAACCCTTCAATCAATGCACTTTTCAGACTGTTATAATCATCTGCCTCCTCCTCTCTAACAGTGAGGAGCGTATCTCTTCCTTTGTCTGCAAAGGAGAGCTATAAGATTGCTGCCCACTGCTCCTGGGGGACCCTTTGAACTTTGCAGTTATCCACTTGTGGATGTCATCTCCACTCTGGTAGGGAGGGACAATTGTATTCAGGTTTTATATGGTCATAAGACATATCCCTATCTCTAGGGATGTTGCTGCCTCCATGGGACTATAGTCCCACCTTTTTTTCTAGCTCTGTAGAGCTCTAGGGCCTCCATGTCTAGGGCTACCTGCTGCTTTCTGATTTCAAGCTGGGATTCCTCATACTTCAGCATTCTCTCCCTCCTCTCCTGAGAGGTTTCCCTCCTATGAGAAGAAATAGAGGTCCCTATAGATGAACCAGAATGGTTAGACTCCACTAAGGGAGATCTAGACCTTCTAGGCCCACCACCAACTCTTCCAGGAGGGACAAAGAGGGGGCCATTGTGGCCCTCCCCCTCCTCTCTTCCCCCTCATCTTCCAGGGGAGCTGGATTTTCCAGGTCAAGATCATTGTCATCTTCCTGGTCAGCAATAGAGGTCTGGTCATGGGGAATTTCACCCCTAGGCCCTTCTTCAAATGCTGTCCCACCCACTCTGCCTACCCCTTCAGACCCTATATGTCTTCTGAGATCATCCAGCCTGAGTACCTCTATGAGATGCTGGTTGGTTGGACTTTTGTCTGTCTTCGGTTTCCTAGTAGTGCATAATGCTCTCAGTTCCATGAATGGGAGGTTATCATACTTGGAGACAAGAAGCCCATTGGCTTCTAGCAGGGACTCACTTGTTCCTGGCCATGAAGACATTACTAGTGAGGTGTGGTGTATTGCACTACCTACTCTAGTGTGGCCTACTAAACTCTCTTGAGTTGTAGAAAGGGTGTGCTAAGCCCTTAACACACAACTCTAAGTTCAGTAGAACTTACTGTATTCTAAAGCTTGTATTATATGTACCTAGGGTAACTCTAGTGCTTTTCAGTTAGTCACTCAATTGAGATTATCTGGTAAAACAATAGCAAGCTGGAATCCCACACGCTGCACACCAATGTAAGAAGTTGGCCTGGTATATGCTGTCCACTAATTATAGTGGGCACCCTGTACCAGTCCAAACACCCCTTATTAATGATAGGTTAAAGACAACCTTTATTGAAAGCTATCTTAGTGGTAGCTATGGAGAGCAGCCTTCAGGCTAAGTCTTGAAGGAATGTAAAGCAGCTTATTTTACCAGTCTATAATCTCTTGAATGGCTAAATGAAAGACAACCACACCAGGTATATATATAAAATATATGTATTTATTTCTAAACACACCCTCCTAGTCTCTTTAGGAGGCTAGAGGTCAAAACACATAAGTTACACTTCAAATATTACAGCAAAATAGCACAAATACACGTCAGGCCCTAGGGGCGAGCCAAACCATATACTAAAATAGTGGTATAAGAACCACGACTTAACTAGACACAAGGCCTAGAGCCTGTAGAATCGCTGGAACCCCAAGGAACCACCCAAGGTAGTGACACAGGGGACCAACGGGGGCCGTGTGCAGTGTGAGAACACAGCCGCGAGCTCCCGTTAGCTTCTATGGGGAAAATTGCGGTTAGATTTTTAAAGATTAGGGACACTTAGAAACGAGTCAGGACCAAACCCTTTGGGACTTAGGAAGATCTAGGGTCAACACCCACGTGAGCACCAGAGTACTTGAGTTACCTCACCCAGGGAAACCAGGTGCATAGGTGCCAAATGGTGTCGGGTTGCGTCACCAATTTCAATGGGAGCTGGCAAAGAAGTGCTGCTGCCGGGAAGATGCGATGTGTCCGAAGAGATCCAAGCCTGGATCAAAGTCGAGAAGAACCTGAAAGCAGAGGGGACAGAGTCTGGGTCACTTGCCAGTGACCAGTAGGATGATAAGGGGATTCCCACCGATGTTGGGTGATTTCAGGCAAAGGAGGTGAAGTTTCACTCTTCAGCCGAGAGGACCAGGAGGTGTCGAGGATGACCAGATAGTGATTTCGAGCTGTCCCATAAAGGATGTCGAGTGCTGCAGTGTCGGTGCCCAGATTGGACACAACAAGCCTTGGCAACAGCAACCCACGCAGAAAAGAGAAAGATGCTTCGGTGCAGACCAGCAAGGTCTGAGGGACTCACCACTTGGTAGGGAGTCAGGGCACGTCTGGAGCAACCAGGAAAGCACAAGTAAAATCAAAATTACCTTCACACGGACCCACCAGTCGACGGAAAAAGGGATCGTGAAGGGACCCCGAGAGGAAACACAAAATGGCAGCCCACGGGTCACTAGGGGTGACTAGACCAACAATCTTCGGTGGATTCTCTGCTTGAGGTGGGGGCTACAAGTAACCCCAAGCACGACTTCAAGAGACATCGAGAAGTCAATGCACTTGCAATAGTGCACGGTGACCAGGAGTTCTGGTTCAAGCGCTACTCACAAGGGCTGCGGGTCTCAGCTTCAAATATTACAGTAAAATAGCACAAATACACGTCAGGCCCTATGGGCGAGCCAAACCATATACTAAAATAGTGGTATAAGAACCACAATTTAACTACACACAAGGCCTAGAGCCTGTAGAATCACTGGTACCCCAAGGAACCACCCAAGATAGTGACACAGGGGACCCACGGGGGTCGTGTGCAGTGTGAGAACAAAGCCGCGAGCTCCTGTTAGCTTCTATGGGGAAAGTCACGGTTAGATTTTCAAAGATTAGGGACACTTAGAAATGAGTCAGGACCAAACCCTTTGGGACTTAGGAAGTTCTAGGGTCAACACCCACAGGAGCACTGGAGTACACAAGTTATCTCACCCAGGGAAGTCGGGTGCATAGGTGTCAAATGGTGTCGGGTCGCGTCGTCGATTTCAATTGGAGCTGGCAAAGAAGTGCTGCTGTCGGGAAGATGTGAAGTGTCCGAAGAGATCCAAGCCTGGATCGAAGTCGAAAAGAACCTGAAAGCAGAGGGGACAGAGGCTGGGTCACTTGCCAGTGACCAGGAGGATGATAGGCGGATGCCCACTGATGTCGGGCGATTTCAGGTGAAGGAAGTGAAGCTTGACTCTTCAGCCACGAGGACCAGGAGGCATCGAGGACAACCAGGAGCTGGGTGCGAGCTGTCCCACAAAAAATGTTGAGTGCTGCAGCGTTGATGCCCGGATTGGACACAACAAGCCTTGGCAACAGCAACCCACGCAGAAAAGAGAAAGATGCTTTGGTGCAGACCAGCAAGGTCTGAGGGACTCACCACTTGGTAGGGAGTCAGGGCACATCTGGAGGAACCAGGGAAGCCCAAGGAAAAACAAAGTTAACTTCACAGGGACCCACCAGTCGACGGACCAGGGATCGCGAAGGGACCTCAAGAGGAAATACAAGATGGTGGCCCACGTGTCACTCGGGGTGACTAGGCTGACAATCTTCGGTGGATTCTCGCTCGAGGTGGGGGCTAGAAGTAACCCCAAGCATGACTTCAAGAGACGTCGAGAAGTCAATGCACTTGCAAAAGTGCACGGTGACCAGACCCGTGTCTGTGGCTGCAGCATCCATTTTGTGATGCCAGGGCTCTGTTAAGTTTCTACCATGTATACCAGTACTGCCATGTCTCTCCCTCTAGAAGGGTGGGATCATATCCTCACATCAAAAACTGATGTGGGGGTATGCTTCCAAGGTGTTTGACACCAAACACGACATGTTTCTGTGCAGCCAGTCCAAAGTTAGCATTAACCGTTTAAGATATAATGCACTTAAGAGTATATGGTCAGGCTGCAGCACTGACAACCCCGGAGAAGAGATTCCGAAGGCTGCAGAGGGGCTCAGCTCATGCCTGGGCACCCTCTCACATGTAACCAAGCACCCTGCCTTCAGGATTGATTAGGCCTGTCATAGGGGTGACTGATAGGTTACTATGTGCAGTGATAGATGAGGTATAGTGAACCTATCCCTCAGTAAGGGGTGCATGCACCACCTTACCCAGGCTGTAGTAGCAGACCTATGGTGTTATTTTGAAGGGCTTTCCAGGGGTGGTATAATACATGCTTCAGCCCCTAGTAGGCCTCTGGGGTACCTATGCCCTGGGTACATAGTATACCATATACTAGGGACTCACAAGGGTACCCCAGAATCCAATCTGGAGTGTACCTAAAGTACATGCAATCAATTTAGAGAGGATGCAGCTAGGCTGGGGCCCTGAATAGCAGGGTCCCAGCCAGACTAAAGTCGAAAAACAGAGAATCACCAGCAAAAAGTGGGGGTAAACATGTAAAGCAGATCCTACTCTCCTACAACATTCTGCTTAAATGTAATAAAATTTCCACCTAAGAGGATAAGAACCTTGATATAGCGGCCGGTCAGGAGGGGTCTGAGCAAAGGGGTGGGGAGAAGTCTAAAGTCTGTTTGTTCTTGGGCCCCACCCTACAGACTCTGATTCGTCCTCTCCATCTCCCCGTATTCAGCTCGTAATAGGCTCTGCATGGGGACCCAGGAGATGGCTTTGTTTGAAATCTCTTACTGTAAGAGCCTACCTTCTAAGGGGGTGCCACTTCAATTCCCTCCACCCTCCAAGCATGTTGCAGCATAAGATATGCAAATCGCTGATTGTAGTGCAGTTGATATGTAGCCTGTAACTTGTCAAAGGAGGCAAGGGTGCCTCCCTCTAGGAGGACTCCCAATTTGGAAAGTCCAATGGTATCCCATTGTCTGAAGCCCTGTAGTTTACTAATTTGCCGTAGCCATGACCCTTCCCACAAGGGAGTCTCCCTTGAGATTTTGGCGTCCCATTTCATTTGCCTTTCTACCCCTTTCCAGGATTCTATCACTCTCTGGGTGGCCAACAACAGTTGTCTAATGTCCTTACCTCCATATTGGTAGTGTAAATATGTATAATTACTAAATTGAAGCCGTTCCACTGCGTATGTGGGGTGGTCTCATGCAGCATGACACCTTTCGTTGAGGACTATTTGGTGGGCTGCCCTACAGTATGCTTGTGCATCTGGTAGTGCAAGGCCCCCGTTATATTGGGAGTGTTATAGGGTTTTCAGTGCCACTCTTGGGTGTGCTCCGTTCCAGAGAAGCGTGAGCAATTCACTGTTTAATGTTGTAAAGATTGTCTCTGGTATTTTACTATATGTGTTTTGAAACATGTACAGCAACTTTGGGAGTGTGATCATTTTATACATGGCAGCCCTGCCCACTATTGTCAATGGGAGTTGTCTCCATCTACTTACATCTTCTTGGAATTCCATTAGGACCCTAGTGATTTTTTGCGCTAGATTCACTGTCTCATTGGTGGTAATGTATAGGCCTAGGTATTGGAAGCCACCCTGGACCACCCTCAAACACCCCGGAATGTCCTGACCTTCAATGAGTCCTCCCACTGAGTATAAACTAGACTTGTCCCAATTGATGCAGTATCCAGCAAGGCGGCCATATTCTCTAATAACATTTAGGATCGTTGGCAGCATCCTGGCTGAGTTGGTGACATATAAGAGGATGTCATCCACGTAGAGAGAAATCCGTTCATCTCCCAGGACCTTTTAATCATCTTGAAAGCCACTTAATCACACAGGCCAACGGTTCTACCACCATGGCAAACAGCAATGCGGACAGGGGGTATCCCTGTATAGTACCCCTCTGCACCCGCCAGGTTGCAAAAGTTGCTCCGTTGACTCGGACTCTGGCCTCTGGACCTGCATATAGTAAAGCTACCCAAGCTGTGAAAAACGGACCAAATCCAAACTTCAGCAGTGTCTGTCTCATGAATGACCAGTTGATTGTATCAAATGCCTTCTCGGTGTCTAAGGAGAGGAGGACATGAGGAGTATCCCTGTGCTTCACTGTGTCCATCCAGTTGGCAAGCCGGCAAAGCTTGAGACATGTGGCTCTTTTGGCCATAAAGCCGGATTGGTCCCAGTGTATACGTGAAGTGATAATTGTCAAAAGGCATGTGGCAAGAATGGTAGCCAAGATCTTTATTTCTATATTAAGCAATGGTATTGGTCTATAAAACCCAGTGTGTTGGCTGTTTCCCTATTTTGTGGAGTACCACCACCGTGGCCATACATAGGTCTGGTGAAAGAGTTCCCTCTTCCTGTGCTGCCAGGAACATATTTAAAAGGTGAGGACCCAATAGGCTAGCATTCTGCTTAAAGAATTTTGCGGGTAGGCCATTGGGACCAGGGGTTTTCCCTGCTTTCTGCTTGCTGATGGCCTCAGTCACTTCTTCAAGAGTCAGTTCCCTCTCCAACATGTCACTGTCTTCCTGAGAAAGTCCCGGCAAGTCTATAGCATGTAAACATTTGAGGGTTTGAGCGTCATCCGTTTGTAACTTATCCCTTTATAGTTCTGTGTAGTAACGGGCAAAGGTGTCTGCTATGTCTTGGGCTTTGGTGTATATCGTATCTTGATCATGTATGACTGCTACCCACCTAGTTTCTCTCTATTTTTGACTTAGCCAGGCCAGGAGCTTTCCAGCTCTGTCTCCCGCTTCGTATAATTTATGTTGGGTCGCTTGGACTTGAGCTTTTGCTACTTGGATTACTAGAGCTTTGTATTCCCTGTATCTCTGCCAGGCGCAATGTGAGTTGACCAGTCTCTGGGCCTATGTCTTTCTCTAGCTCCATCAACCTATTCTCTAGGGTTTTCACTTCCAGAGTCTCGTCTCTCTTTTTGTTTGATACTACATTTTGTGCCCTGTCCCTTTTTTACTGTCTTGGCCGCCTCCCGGAAAGTGGACGCAGATGGCACTGATCCCTCATTCCCCCTTAAAGTATAGCTCTGTGGCGGTCCTAATTTCATTCGCAATCTCCCTATCCTTTAGGGCCCAACTGCTGAGTCTCCATCCCTGTTGTCCTCTGCCCGTTCTGCCTCCTACTGTTAACCAGAGTGGTGAGTGGTCCGATATACCTCTAGCCATGTATTCCACTCTATCTATGGTCTCTATTTCTCCTGCCAGGGCAAATAGTCTAGTCATGAGAACACCCTGTGGGCCCCTGAGAAGTAAGAGTATGCTCGTCATTTGGATGTTGCCTACGCCATAGGTCAGCTAGACCAAGCAGTTCCTGGAATTTGGCTAGATGAGTTTGGTTACGTAGCAGGATTAGCGCATGTACAGTCCATCTGTTAATCTACAACATTGTTAAAGTCCCCCCCATAATATATGTGGAGGATCTCGATTTCAGCAATATCCCTGCTACCTTGTCTAGGGTAGGCCTTTGCAACCTTGGGGGTGCATATACGCTCATCAGCATAAGGTCTCTGTGACCCATTGTTCCCTGTACTGCCGCAAACGTAGCATTAGGGTATATCCAAGTTTTGTTAACCTGAAAAGGGGGTGGCTTCCTGATCAATATAGCGACCCCTCTTGATTCTGTAGAAAATCCTTTGTGTGCGAGTGTACTAAACAGGCCCCTTCACCAGGAATGCTCAATGTCTGTCCATTAAGTGTGTCTCCTGCAGGAAGGCTATATCTGGTTTGAGTCTTTTGAGATACTTGGTAACCAGACCCCTCTTGATTTTGTTCCCTAAACCATTGACATTCCACATCATTACCGTGTAGTTCCCTTCACTCATTGCTAGGGTGTTTTTCCCATGTGACTCCTCTGGTGCAATTTGTTGCCACCATGGCAGCTGCTGCCCCTGTGTTCGGCATCATTTAGGTCTAATCTAGAAGTCATCTTCATTTGAACCAACTTTATCCCCGAGTAACTCCCAACCTGCAACATGAACCCCTCCACCCTACTCTCTTCCATTATCCCTGCTGCCCCCGGAACATCAACATGACAACTGTGGGACAGGTAAGTGTAAGAGGTCTTTTCCCCACCCCCTTAATAAAATAAACTATAAATCACTCGCCATATCACCACTATTGGCTCCACCGTCTCTCAGGCAGAATTTTATATTCTCTAGTGGGACGGTAGTCGTGGCTTACTGTATCTTTGTTCTGTCTTGCCCTTGCATCTCAGCCTTCATCACCATCTTTTTTCTTGTTGCTCCTGCTGGATCTTTGGGGCTGCGACGTCTGGGCCAGAGTCTTCAATCTGGTGAATGTACTTGAGGAGCGAATGGTCGCTGTCAATGTCCGCTGCGTATTCTCTTTCCAATGGTTTGGATGTTGCTTGCTACCGGCTTGGTTGTACTGTTTGTTTGGGCTTTCTTCCCACGAATTCTTTGTCTGAATCTGAGTTATGCAACTTTTCATTGGAAATGTATTTAGCGTGATATGGCGTTCTAATATGGGTCGCCCGCGATGTCATCCGGCGTCGCAGCCTTTTTCCTCCTCTGGGTCTACCAGAGCTCGCATTTTCCAAGTTTTCGGTGTGAGGCGTTCCAATCTGCCTCGGACGGCGTCTCAATAGGGGGTCGTTCCTCAATCCAAGCCCACACTTCTTCTGGGCTCTGTAAGAATTGTGTGGATCCTTGGAAGATTACCTTAAGTTTTGCAGGAAAGAGGAGCATATAGTGGATCGCCAGTCTTCTCAACTTCGCCTTAACCGCGTCAAAACTTCTGCGCTGTTTTTGTTCTTTCGGGAGTAATCAGGAAAGACCATTATTTGTGTATTGGCATGTTTTATTTCTCCTCTTTGTCTCAGCTCCCTAAGTATTAAGTTGCGGTCCTGAAAGTTTAAAAGGCGGGCAATCAATGGTCTCGGTGGGGCACCCGGCGGCGGTCGAAAGCCAGGCATTCTGTGGGCATGCTCTATTATCAAGCAGGGTGAGAACTGCGCGGTTGTAAGGGTATCCTTGAGCCATGTAAGCAAGAACTGTCCTGGGTCTGACCCCTCGGACCCCTCCAGAAATCCAATGAAGCGGAGGTTGTTCCGGAGGGCCCTGTTTTCTGCGTCATCCACCTTCCAGGTGACCTCATTCATTGCAGCCGACAACCCTCTGACTTCCTTTCGCAGATTGTGGGATGTGTCTTCTATGTCTGCAATGCGATTTTCTGCTAGGGTCACCCTCTCTGAAACCATACGTATGTCCTGGCATAGCGGGGACACCTCTGAGCACACCTCCTCAATCTTCCCCTCCAAGGCCCCCCTGGAGGATTGGATCGTCTGTAGAATGGTTGTAATGTCCGGACCTAGAGTGTCATCTCCCTCTGCTCCCATGGTTGCAAGTATTGCTTTCGCGTAGCGGTCCATCTTCCCCTGCTTTGTCGGTTTGGGGTCATTGTCTTTCGCCATTGCTCTGATCAGTGGCCAGGTCTCTGTTTGAACCCTTTTCTTCTTGCGGTATGTTAGCGTTCCGGGGGATCTACTTTATCTTTGACCGTGAGCAAGGGCACTATTCCTGTATTATTGTTGTCCGTTACCTTACAGCCTCTGATCTTCTCTGTTCTCGCGCTTTTTTGAGGGGGGGACTGCTGTCCTGTACCCTTGGCCACAGTGTGTCTCCAGCCCTTCCTGTTCATGACAAAGTCCAGAAATGGAGAGGGGGATCCCGCTGCTGGCTTCTCAAACACCACTAATCCAGAAGTATTGATTTGTGGCCATGTGTCCGTCTATGTGATACTGTCCTCTTTTTCTCTCTTCCCCTGTGGATGGTGACTGTAGCCCTTGTTTTCTCAGGACATCACACAGAACTCTATCACCCCACCATCCAGCCACAACAGTTCTGGGGCCCGCCCCTGTTGCAAATGAGCAGGCAGTAGGTCTCTGATCTGGTCATTTTAATGATGTTATATCGCGGCCTCCAGAAGGAACAGCCCCTGACTGCCACGTTTTAAAGTTTATGTTGAGGCCCCCGCCTCTCAATCCACCACAGTGGGCTCGCTGTGTTGACCGATGTGGGTCGTCGCCCTCCGTTACAGCAGCCACCGTCCATGCGTATGGCCACATTTAAGTTATAACTAGGTAATCCTCCTCAGTGTTCTCCACTCGCCGGCGGTGCCACTCCGGGTCTACTGGCGGCAACTCACCATGTCTCCCGTGATCGCCGTGAATGATGTCGTCTCGATGCACCTCTAAAGAATCAGTGCATTAAGGGCGAAAAACCAGGATAGTCGTCGTCACCTGTGGAGCGCCGCCGGCCGCCCCAGCCTCCTGCCTGCAGCTGATCTCGGTGCTGCACAGACCTCCTACCGCCGGTCGTGACTCCGGGGACAGTGCTGCCGGCCCCAGTGCACTGACGCCACATACAGACATCGTCTCCTGCTCCGCTTCCTCGCCAGCCGATATTTAAGCCTCTGAGGGCCAGTGACGTCTGCGCCCCAGAGCTCTCCTCTTCGCTGCCTCTGCTGCCAAGCTCAATGTCCGCAGTCTGCGCCATCTTGGGTCTCCGCGATCGCTCTCTGCTCCGCCACACCCAGACACTCTTCTCCAGGTACTCTCCTTCTTTTGGCCGTTTCCGCTGCAGCCACTATGTCTTTAGGGACTTCAGGCTCCCTTTGGCGGTGTCATGAAGGCAGGATTAGCATCAAAATTGGATCGGGACTGACGGAGCTGTCCGAAGACACAGCTACCCGGCCATGTCGTTGGCCATGCCCCCTCAACCAGAGTAGATTTTCAAGTTCCTCTGTTCGCGGGCCCACCCCTTAATTTGGCAGATCTTAAAGGCTGAGATATGGCTCCATGAACCGCTTACAGAGTTTTTGTCTAATGTTAGCTTTCCATTCTGCATCAGCTTCCCCCACCTTTCTACTTCTGCTTCCTTGATAGGGACAGCAAATATATTCATCAGAAATTCTGACATTCCAGGGGAATCCCTGATTGGTGTGTGCTTTCTATAATACGTCCCCTTATTAGGTCTCTAAATCTTGGCCCAAAAGTAGGCCATAGCTTGAAGCACTTTCAACATCACTTTTTTGGAAACTTTTGTGTCCCCAAATTTATACAAAAAATTAGATTTGCCCCCTTGACGTCTTTTAGTATTGCTTCATATAGGCTCCCACTTGCTACTGATTCTTTTAGCAGCCACTTACAGTTTTTCAGTTGGAAGACCCAAGCATATACCTTTAGGTCCAGTAGCATGATTCCTCCCTTCTAGCGTCTTCTTTTCAGTTTCTTCCATGAGATGTGCAGGCCCTTGGATGCCCATATGAGTGAACTAATGCTGCCCTGAAGCTTTCCTAACTATCCTTTCTTAAAAACTAAGAGGATTGTATTGAAACGGAAGGTGCATTTTGTCAGGATAGTCATTTTTATTAGGTTTACCCTTCCAAAGTTAGAGGTAGAGAAGACCAACTGACTAGAAGAACCTGTACCTCATTTAAAACGTTATTGAAATGAAGCTCTGCTATTTTGTCCACTTGTATGATTTTGATACCCAGGTATCTCATCTCCTTTTTTATTCTAGGGTGAGGCTGCCCCATATTACAGCTGATTGCCTATGTCTTAGAGGTGTTAACAGCGTAGCCGGGTACCTTCCTAAAGTCCCAGTCCAATTGCTCTACTACCGGTAATTACTCTTATGTTGGCAGTAAATATCATCAAGCTATCAGCATAAAGGGAGATCTTTTTTCCCACCTCTCACACTTAAATGGAGCAATACCGTTTTCCTCTCTCAGTTTCCCACCAGTTGTTCAATGTATAAATTAAAAAGTAGGGGGTAAAGAAGGCAACCCTGTCTCATCCCCCTCAAGATCTTAAACCTGCTGCCATTCCACCATTGAAAATACTTTTGGCTGAGGGAGTGGAATAAATTCTTTGAATCACACTTCTAAATTTCTCCCCTATGGAATTCAATTAAGATTGATTTACTCTATCAAACGCCTTCATCGCATCTAAGGTGACAATTGCTAGGGGCATCCCGAAGGTAGTGGCAAGATCTATAGTACCCATTAACTCACGCATGAGCTCGTGAAGGTATCTACCCTTCATAAAGCCCTTCTGATCTTTGTGAATCAGAGTCCCTGACACCAAACTTAAACCTTTGGCCATGCTATTGCTGAACAGCTTTTAACCGTTGTTTAAAAATTAGATAGGTCTATATGACTCACACAATTTGTTTTTTTTACCTGGTTTCAAGATTAAGATCACCACCGCCTCTGCCCATGAAGATTGAAAGGGATACCCTGCCGCCTAATGTTTCACCAAATAGTTAGGTCAATAAAGGGATAAGCACCTCCCCAAAAGCAGGATAGAGCTCATTTGGGAAGCCGTCTGGTCCCGCGGCTTTTCCTCTCTGACTTAATTTGACTGCCATCCTCACCTCCTGTATTTCCATAGCTTAGTGTAACTGAGCTCTCTGATTGTCCAAGAATTTAAGTGCGTCCCTGCTAACAAACCTCCACCTCTATTTTGGATACCATTAAGCTATCCACATACAGTTTCGAGAAAAACTTCAGAAAAGCGAATTCTATGTCAAGAGTATTTGAGGAAACTTGGCCAGTTACCTCATCCTTTATTTGGTCTACCAAGTTTCTAGCTTATTCTGACCTTACTTTCCATGCCAACATTTTCCCTGCATTTTCCACATACTCGAAATGAGTCAACTTACTTGCCTTCTATCGAGCCTGAACGCAGGCCTCCATTACTAACAAAACTTGCTCCTCTTTATTTGCTTTTCTTTCTCCACAGCCAATCTGTCCTCCACTGACAACTGCTGTTCCGGGAGATGACTTTCCAACTGAGCCAATGCTTCCTTCACTTATTCAACCTCTCTTTTACACTGTCTGAGGTTCCAGGCAGAAACACTGATCAGCCTTCCCCTTTAAAAAAAGGCTTAAAGGCATCCCAGACTATTAGTGTCGGAGCAGAGCCTACATTGGCTGACTATATTAGTCAATACAAAGGCCAAGATGCCTCCTCACATTGAACGATGGGGGCTACGATTGCGAGAGTACAATTATAATTATCCGACACCCATATTATAATTGTCCTCTTGCAATTGTAGTCCACATTGTTCTATGGCAGGAGGCACCTAGGCCTCTGTGTTGCCAAATATAGTCAGTACAGTTTGTTGATCAGTCACCATAGTAAAAAGCTCTCTGTACAGAAATACATGAAAAAGTTCACAAGCCCATACCATGGCTATGCTTTCTTTTTCAGGTTGTAAATAAGCACATTCTGTCTGAGACAAACTCCTACTTGCATGTACTACAATATGACTTCCAGCATTTAGGTGTCTGCTGTGCTGTACAAGGATTGCACCTAACTGAACTGGGCTAGCATCAACAACAACCTCTGTATGGAGCTTGGGACTGAAATGTGCCATTTCAGTAGCATTTTCAATGGTTTGGTTTTTTTCTTAAAACGTTTCTCACAAATTGAATCACCAATGAAATTAAAAAATATTTGTTATCAATTCTCTCAGTGGAGCACTTACAGTGACAAAGTCTTGTATGTATCTAGAACAGTAACTGGCCATGCCAATACATGAATGCACTATAGAAACAACTTGTGGGGGATCAGCATTTGACATTGCTTGTGCTTTAGCAGGGTCAGGTGTCATACCTCCATCAGAAAAGATATGGCCAAAGAATTTAAACTTTGTCTTATGAAACTTACACTTGTCTGCATTCAAAGTCCAACCTGGCTCAGCAAGTAAACAACATACTTTTGTGAGAGTTTTATTGTGCTCTTTTTGTGTAGTGCCAACAACTAATATATCATTGCTATAATTGAACGCATTCATGACAGGCTATATGATATGTCGAATTAAGTCTTGAAAATTTTCTGCAGCCAATGACACAACAATATATAGTCATTTGTACCGAAAAAAAACTACATGTGTAGAAAATATTTTGATGCACCTGCAATTTTCTTTGATTTCCAACTGATGATAACCTTTATTCAAATCAAGGAGAGAGAAGACCATATGATTGCGTTATCATTTCAGCAATGTGTGGACCTGGATGTCTTTCGCATTCAATTGCCTTATTTTCCTTGACGCATGTCAACGCACATGCGTACAGCTCCTTCACTGTCCTTTTTGGGCACTACCACTATAGGAGAAAACCATGACGCTGTACCAGTAGAACTCTCAATGATATCATGATTAAGTAACAATTCAAGTTATTTTCAAAGAGCATCTTTTAAATGAAAAGCAAATCACCTGTGTCTTTGAGCAACAGGATGGACATCCTCATTAGTGTGCAATTTCACTTTCATAGTTTTAAGCTTTCCCAAACCACGAAACAATGAAGGAAATCGACTGACTATTCCGTGATGAGCATTCACGTGGTAGTTCACTGAAATCAGTCCCATATCAGCAGCTGTGCTGAAGGTGAGTAGACAGGCACTTGACGCTGTGCCTTGGAGCACATGTATGGGTGCTTGCACCTTTGTTTTCTTGTGTTTAATTTTCACTAAAAAGGAATTTTTACTTTTTTCAAAGCATCGACGCAGCCCATGTATCCACTTTGGTTTTCTATGGCGGAAGATGTGGTAATAGAGACAATTCATTGTACTTCTCATCAAGCACAATGTTAATCAATTCAACACTTTCGATAATGAAAGGTATCGAGCAACCATTTATTTTAAGGGTAATCTTCAGACACTGTTTGAATGACTTTGGTACCTTGGCATGTCAACCTTGCTTCTGACAATTTGTTTCATATGCGGCTAGTCCAACATGCGCGTGCTCTTCTGAGGTAAACATCGACTTGGCAAAACCACCCTTTCACTTGATACTGATACAGAACAACTGTTTGACAATGATTTAAATGACAATCAACTTTGTTCAGTGTCGATTTGTCTTAACTGACGTCGCTACTTGGCCTTGTGGGTGCGCATCGAATGCTGCTTCTGAAACATTCTGGTGGCATTTTTGTCTTTAGGCCTTGATGCAATTTCTGTTTCTTTCACTTTACAGACCATCAAAAAATGTTTCTCTTTCTCACAGCCTGTCCAATGGTGGGACATTTACCTTTGTGTGGATAGAAGATCCACATCTAAAACATACCCTCATTGTAAGTGCATGCATCACTTTGTGTCCTTGAGTCTATTGCTTTGGTTTACTTTTCACACTCATGACTACATTTGTCCTGGACACCTCTGGACTCCATGGCAGCGGCATGTCTATTAGCACGCTCTTCAGAACTGGCAGCCATTGACAGTCACTCCAGACTAAGGGCCTGATTATGAGTTCAGAGGTCCATCGGACCAGCAAATCCGAGGTGTCAGTCCACCCGCAGTATTACAAATACGGAGGTAGGACCGCCACAGGCCCGCCACAACCACCGGGGATCATGTATCCCGTGGTGGTGTCATGGTGGTGTGAAGCTATAATATGCTGGTGGTGCCGCTGCAGCACTGCAAAGCATATTAGGAGTTTCCTCCCCACCACAGTTTTCATGGCGGTGACGCTGCTATGAATACTGTGGCGGTAAGGAAACACAGGGGGTCCAACAGGGCCCCCTGTTGCCTCAGGGCCATGGTGTGCCTGCAAGGGTGCACATGTTGTGCCCCCTGTGTGCAGTTACCCCCTTTCCTGCACCGCATGGACTATACAGTCCATGCCATTCAGGAATGGGCGTTGGCGTTCTCATTGCAGTGACCTTTTCATAGGCACCACTGTGGGAACTTCAAAGCACCCCCCCACAGACCAGGCAGTTGAGTTTGGTTGTTCTGGAGAAGGGCGCTGGCTGTCGGCCCGCTCCAGGACTGCCAAACTCGTAATAATAAGAGTTTCTCTCAGCATTCGTCATCTGAATGAATCTGACAAGCAACCATCAATAACTCTAAGAAGTATTTCTTCTTCATCATTGAATTAATTGAACGTACAGTGTTTGATGAGTATTTTGGGTCTTTCTACAAATCCATCAATGGTTTCCCAACTTTCTGTCATTCTTGACTGAACACGTATCTTTCATAATCAACAATGGGCATTGCACTGAACTTGAGATTCAAAGCGTCTTTATTCTGATGGCATGTAACTTGTTCATCAGTTCGCGCCATTTTCTTTACGACTTTTTTTACACCATCAGCAGCAAGATTTTTGAGGTATTTGATCATCTTAGTGTTATTAGTCTCTTCAATTGCATCAATAAAATCTCTAAATGTCTCTATACAAACAAACCATTTATCACCAATATTTAGCTTTTTGGTGGTATCCAAAGGTGGTGGTGGATTCAGGATGCAGCAGCATTGTAGAGCATTGTTGAACTTAATGACACTGCTTGTGGATCACTGTCACTTGGCATATACAAATCATCTGTGAGGACTTGCGATATGCTGGCCTCTGGATCATCCTTAATAATAACTGGAAATGTGACTTTTTTTAGCTGCCATCTGAAAAATGTCATTCTTCTGAAAGTGTCCCTTGGCTCGTTATTCTTCGAAGACCTGTGAAGTTGTTCTGAGCCCCAGTCAGCAGTTTTTGGAGGCTTGCCGCTTTGGGCATGGACGGCTCTGTTAGCACAATCTTGGGCACGTCTCCTTGAGCCACCTCACCAAGTAGAGCGGTATGATGACTCTTTTTAATGGGTTCTGTAAGTCAATTATTTTTTCTATTCTCAACGTCATTTTGCACTAGCTGGCACCTGGCTGATCTCTGCCTTGCAGCACTTCCGCAGCGTTATTTTGCAATTTTCGATTATAGACGACTGCTATTTGAAAATCTGCTTGTTTCCACATTCAGAGTTAAAACTATGGATAATGTATGACTTTATCTTGCATGGCAGCGTAGTACCTTTATGTATGGCCTCACCAACAGGTTCTGAGCCAACAACATGTAGATTATCTGCAATGCTTTTGTTGTCTTCAACTGGATAACAGCAGCTGGAGCTGCGAATTGACTCCACATGCATCAAGCGTAGTTTCTTCACTTTGACAACGACACACATTTCATGCATGAGCAGTTTGTTTGGACCGTGGTAAGCTCTCTGGGGGAGAAGTGCGACTCCTTGAAATGGCTGAGTGTTTCCAACCTAGGCAAGGTAAGATGCAGCCGGAGGGCCATGGGCTTGGTAATAACAAGGAGAAAGTGGGGAATATGCCATCTCCAGGGGCTGGATGTACTTCAGGAGTAATGGTCCACACAGGTACGAGTCCAAATGATTGGTGAGCAAATGGGAAGCTCCTAGTTTTTTCTATAAAAGGCCTCATTCTTATTTCCTCCCCATCCCCGGATTCACAAAAACAGTTGGTCCTTGTAAGTACCAGAATGCGTAAAATCCAACTACTTCTGAGTTGAATCCTGAGGGTCCATAATAAATGAGGTAATACTGGGTAAATAGTTAATTCTTTATCACCTTACCTGTTAATTCCTCATTTTGGCCCAAACTTTCACAGGTATATTTCGACTCCTTACAGATGCCAACATTTTAGGGTGAAAGTTAACAGAGCCACAGTGTTTCCACGTATCTCATAACTCACCCCACCAGAATTAAGTGGCTGCTCTGCCAATTAATGCCCAGTGCATCACACGGTTTCAAAAGATTGGCCAATCAGGTTACGGTCAACTTTCCACTCCTCCAAGAAGTGTGTAGGAAAGAAGAAGCTTGTGCTTTCAGGCAGGGTGTCAGGTTAACCCCTGAAGGCTTATCTGGTGGGGAACACTGTTTACCCTCATGTCAATGTGAAACAAAGGAACTGAAGGACGAAATTGAGAATGGGACAGCCTCTGTATAGCGATATTTTACCAAGGGAGTCTTGTCAGGCACACCTCCTTTGCATCTCATTAGCGATGTGATGGGAGGCGTGCAGACAAGGGGCGCTATTGCAAGGAAACACGCGCTAGCATGTCCTTGTTGATAATGCAATAATATTATCGCCGCTTTTCACCAGAAAACGGGCTCTGAAGCGGCGATAATATAATCGCCACCCCTTGTTGAAATGCCCCTATATTTATTAAAATTAATGCACAAAGCATACCCTCGATCTTTGATTGTTGAACTTCACTTTACAGGCGGCAGTGACAGTAGGCAATTGTCCCATTCACCCGGGTGCAACTAGGCCCCTGAAATTTATAAACAGCCACTATGAATTAGGGCGTGGCTTGAGTGGGTTAAGAATATTGCATTAGGGCTAGGGGGGAGCTACCAAAGGGTGTGTTCCCTCCCAGGGCTTACCCACAGGGTGACTTGCTGTAGAACCAATCTGAATTTCATCTGGTTCTTAGACATTCCCTGTTGGCAAAAAGTAAAAAGTCACAAGGGAAAAAAATAAATCATTAATTTTACTGTCAATCTTTAAACTGGTGCAACTGGGGACTAACAAACCGTACAACCAGCAACGATCGGCTCAAATTAGGCACTGCGGACAGTAGTGCTGTTGTTCATTTGACAAACGGCTACACTATCCGGTGGATTGTGGAGAGAAGTCACGGTTTTTAGGCTCCAAAGTGCTCTGAATTCTTTTTTGCTTCAATTTTACCAACTTGGATGACTGGCAGGTGTTTGATAAATGTTTCCAGTTCATAAAAATACTTCCTAACGTTTGTTTCTCATCCTGTTATGTCCTGAAAACTTTTCAAGCTGTACATTCAGCAAACTAATATTGATGTTGGGACATCTTTTACAATTATTGCCTTCCCTTTTAGCTTCTCTAATGAGTACTTCTTCTAGCTGGCAGAATTTCTTTCGATTCAAACTAACTGAACTACTGTTCCAGCTGAAACATTGACATATCGATTTGTTTAAAGTGCTGTATTTTGAAAAAATAAATAGTAATTTCTCTGCCAGCAGGAAAATAAGCTACCATTCTTCTTGGCCGAGGGAGGTATTGCTATAAAATGTATCATTTAGTGCTGATAAAACAGGATTACATTTGGAAACACAGATTACCTATTCATACACGGATTTATTTGCCTCTTGAATTGGTAAGTGATAAAATGGATCCTTTGTGCGATTTATTATACCTTAAATTAACGACCTTCATCGAGCTGTTATATTTTTAATAAAGACCTAACTTAAGGAAACCTCAAAAACAGGTCTGAGTCTACTTGTCATTCTAGACAGCTAAAACACCTGGGCAGAGAAAAGAAAACAACCATTCAAAGAGACTCAATCCAATTCAAAATTCTTTAAGCCATGAACTGTTCCTCATTGTAATGCTTTAGGATGGAAATCAGAACAGAGAATAAAAATCTCAGCAAAATATGCATTATCTATCACCCACCGAGTCATTCCTTATGAAACTAATGTCAGAATGTATATCCAAAAAGCTCTGTCATCCTTAAGGAACATAATCTGAGATGTCAAAATCTGCTAGTGTGACCTGCATGACGCCCATACCTCTCAACTAAATGTACTGCTCAAGAATAATGATCTGACACCACTTGCACTGGCTTGCACATATGTGAGTTGTGTGACAATATCAGCCACAAAAACATCTCAATACAAAACATTTACTGGAAAATTATCGAAGACAGAAATATTAACTTTAAATACTTATAAAGTGCAAGAATATCGACTAGGAAAGTATTGTGGACCAAAATATCCAATTTGCATAGAAAAGAGTATACATTTAAATGTACTTACCACAATTGTAAATTTACAAAAAAGTTAATATATTTTGTTAAAAACTGTAATATATTTCCAATAATATGCATAATCTAAAAAAGTGAAAAAAATAATGTAATCTTTATTTAATTTATACAAATACATGTACCTTTAAAATAACTATGAAAAATAAAATAAATCAACAACTATATTATAAATTGAAATACACACATCAAATATAAAAATGTAACTCTTAAATGGGGAAATGATTTACATTATATAGTTATACTGATATTGTTTAAAACATTAAAAACATATTATTTATTCATTCTTAAATCATAAAAGCATTAACTAAATTGGAGGAAAATGCATAGACTGTGGCACAGTTGCGATATTAACACCAGTCAAGCAAACACTAAGTGCAGTTTTTCCATGGGGGAACAGATATATTTTGCTAACATCAGTGCAACAAACATTGAGGGAAATGCATGCATGAGAAAAAGGGAGGCTCGGATTTATTAGTCTAACTTCAGTCTAACATTCATTGGTAAAAGTTGGTCTTCAGCTAGTATTTTTAAGGCTGCAAAAGAAGAATGGTCAAGTTGGTTGACCCTTCTGTCTAATGATTGTCTAACTAGGAACCAGATGATGGAGGGTTGGCAGAGCTCTGTCTTAGTCCCAATCCATAAGAAGTGTTCTTATGATAAATCAGAACATTTCTGCCTCATTACCCTAGTAGATGTAGAGGGAATGTGTTTGTGAAAATCCTCAATAAAGAACTTGAGGATTGGGACAATGATAAGAAAATCATCCCCGTCAACAGGCTTTCAAAAGGGCAATGGGACAGAGAATCCTTTGTAATGTTTAATGGCACTGATCAATTGTTTTACAAGAAAGTGTGCTGGTTCTTTATTTAGTGCATTTATTGATTTCACTACAGCATTCAATAACGTGGATTGAGGTCTGCTTCGGGCCATAGTCATAGTCAATTTTATTGTATGGTCAATTAAAACCTTTACAACCAGCAAAGAAAGATAAAATATACAATTTATTAAGATGAAAACATATGGTCTAGGCAATCATCGATAAGTACAAGCAGAGAGGATTCCGCTTAATCCTATTTAACAGAATTAATTAAAAAAACAAAGCACATAGCAGACCTTTGCGCATAGGGTTAGAGCAATGCACAAAATAGGTAGAACACAGGCCTGTTGCTAAACAGATCTGATAAAAGCAGACGAAGAAGATTCAGCTGAACCATGCTTTAAAAAGTAGGTAAAAGAACAGTGCATATAACAAATCAGGCTTTTGCACAAAGATTTACAAACAATGTGCAAAATACGCAGAACACAGGCCTGTTGTGGAACAGCAGTCCAGGCAGTGCATTTTTCAAGCGGATCAGTGCAGAGAGTGGTAATAATCAATAAAATATTGTAAAAATGCAGGGCGATCCCCGACCCCACAGAGTAAGCAGCAAGTTTGATAATTTTAAAACAATTAGGAGCAGCAGTGTAGATGCTAAAATGTGTTGTCCAAAATAAACTAGTAAATTGTAAATTGATACTTGTATAGCGCACTACTCACCCGCAAGGGTCTCAAGGCGCTTGTACGAATACCGCTGTGGAACCCATCCTGGCTTTCCCTGTGAGGCGTCCACTCCTGGGCACCCCCAAGGTGGAGGCCAGGCATCCTTAGCATTGTGGGGGCCGTTGTGGAGATTAAGCAAGCTATTGCCCAGAGTTGCAGAGTGGGACTCCATGATTGGAATGGCACCAAGGCGAGAATTATCAGGTCCGTGGAATTTTTGAGCCCAAGACCCGCCAAGGCAGGGAATTGAACCCTGGTCCTGGGATAGACCTCTGCATCAGGGTCTGCCACTCTAATCATTGAGCCACACTTCTCCACAACTAGTGACATGGCTGAACCCGGCCCATGTGCGCAGCGATGTGCAAGCTGCTATATGATTACATAATGATACAGACAAACAATTGCTAAAGGGTGAAAGACATAGCATTGACCGTTTAATGTTTAGTAGTGGATTAACTGGGTTCAAGCTGGTAATGACTGCCTGCTGGCAGGTTCAAGCTGGTAATGACTGCATCACACAAATAGCGACTTGAAGCAGGGTTGCATTCTGGACCCCTTAATTTTTAACCCCTTGGGTGCCAAGGACATGCTGAACACATCCTCAGTGCTAGTGCTCGGGAACTAAGGTTGTGTCCAGCACGTGACAGCACTTAACCATGGGCAAAACGCTAGTGCTACTTCAGTGGGTCCCTCTGCCAAAATGCCCCCACCACGGATGGCAGCCGAAGCGCTTCCGCTGCCACCCATACCCGTCCCCCATGAATCAGGGGCAATTATCTATTGTTTTCACCCACCCTAAGGGCAGATAGTACCGTTTTTTGGATCTAATTGATTCCCCGTGTGGGTGGAAACCCACTAGACACCAGGGATGTCTACATTTTATATTATGTGTCTGGGGGGGCAAGGGCGACCCCTTGTGCAAAGGTTGCCCCCCAAAAGGTGAAGTACTGGGCATTTAAAGCCCAGCGGTGCAGGGGAACACACCCTAAGACTTCGGGTTCTTTCCTGTTTCAGACCTACAGAAACACAGAGTCTTCTGGGTGAAGTCAAGGATCAGTTTATTGGCTGCAGACCAATTACAGGTATCCTAGAAGCACAACAGCGTGTATGTTCTCAGGAGACTGCTTAAAGTTACAGAAACGGGCTTCTCCTTAAATACAAAATATCATGCTTCAGGCACACATTCTTCGTTTTACGATATGGTCATTCACATGTATACATTTCAAACGAAAAGGCAGAGTCATGATGACCATCCCACATTCCAGTTAAGCCAGCCCACAATTATTTACCCAGCGAGGCTCAGATCCCACATCAGATATCAACAGGCCCCAATAAACTCGGGCAGCTCCTGTTTGTAAAACAAGCCATAAAACAGGAAGAGTCAGGTGTGAAAGAGATTAGCCGGAGGCTCGTGTGGGATGAAAAGGCTTTATGGTGTGTCAAACCCTGATGCTAATCACAGGTGGCCGTAGGACGGGGAGCTCGTGAGACCGGACTGACCTGGGGCAGCGGAGCCAAGCTGCCCAGGTCACAGAGAAGTCAAAGGACGGCACATGTGTTCTAAAGGCCCGTATTTGCTCGTAATATGTAGCCTATGTGAGGGCAACCATAAGATGGCCACCGCTCTAAGATGGAACCCACGTAGTCAATGTATAATAACGTGTACACAGTGCATTTATCAATAAAACGTTACACAAAGCACTTGTACGTACCGTATTGACCATTCGTGGTTCGCTAATACCGGAATAGACAGGGGTAGGGCCCTGTCTCCTACACGGTCCCAAATTTCAAAGTACCACAGACCCTCCTTTTGCCCTTACATAGGCAATAACTATACTCACATCAATCCGAGTCTAGGTCAATATTCACGAAGTCATGGAGATGTTGCTGTAGAATCATCCTATTACTTAGCTCGTCCCTCGATACAGAATTCCTTACACATAATGTAGCACAGAGGCCACATATCGCAGGAGCACACTGTATGCACAGACAGAACAGGAAAAGGATCGCTAAGATCATTCCAATGACCAGCGGAACTTTCCAACCCCAGGCAGATATCAGTTCCCAGAACCACCCCACCAGTGACCAATCTCCTTTATCCACGTGCTTGGATTCAGATATTTTATGGAGTTTGGAGATGGCTTGATAAACTGTTGGAGCGTTATCTGGTATGGAAATGCAACAGCTAGATTGGATGACCTTACATACCCCACCGCGGTCTGCAAGTATAACGTCTAGAACCATACGGTTCTGCAAAGTCATGAGGCGATCCGCTTGGAGCTCAGCTGTCAAATTACCAAGGGCACCAGCCGTAACATTAACAGTGGATTCAACCACACGAGTCAGTTGTCTTAGGTTCCTACTATTTACCATAGGTCACCAAAACGGCAGGAAACCCAAAAAGAAGTCTCCCGCTTCCTGACCGGCAGCATCCTCCTTACTAATCACGCCCCTTACAACTCTGGTCTTGTGATAGTCAGAAGCGGCAGTAAATGTTGGCAGTAGCAAGTTTGCAATATAACATGTGCCCGAGAAGTCAGGGGGCAACCATGGATATGCTCGGTCATTGCAGACAAAATATGTACCCTTGGCAGCCAAAAACGCAGGGGAAAACTGTGATTGGAAAGTGTACGTTTCAGTACAGTCACTTTTCCCCAGTTGAGCTCTCGGATTCTGACCATTACCTTGTAAACAGAACCGACCTATGTGGGGTACGACCCAGATTGGGGATGAAATTTTCCGCTGTCTTTCACCCAGACTAATACTATACCCCGTCGCGTTCCACCCTACATAAGCTCTCAATTCCTCCTTGGGTATAGATGAGTATGCATCGATATCTCTGCTCATATCGGCAACTCCTTTCATTAAGGCTTTATTATTTGTGCTAGGTCTGATGGAACGCGGTTGTCGCGGGGAGTAGGCATCTAGGGCAAAGAGAAACATGGTCTGGAATGCCCATGACGATCCATTGTAACTAAACGGCAGCACTAGATAAGGAATACCCTTATTAATGGTATGTGGCATTAAACCACACACTCAGCAATTGGTTGTATTCATGACTAGTTGGTGCTGATGCAGGAGCTGAATAAACGAGTTGTTTACAAACTCTGATCGTCTGGCTTGTTCATGTTCAGGCAGAGGGTGAAAAGAGTGTGAGGAGACAGTAGGAGGAGGTATAGGCTGTACAGTGGGTGCAATGGGCTCTTGAGAGGAGAAAAATACAAATCCTACAGTAAAGACTATCATACTACATAGTATAAACAGACATAAAAATACAAAACGTTTGCTCTTCATTATTTTACATATTTTCGTTTTAAAGTTCATTTCCTCAGCGAGTCTCTCCATCTTGAAAAACTCCATCCTCTAATCGTGCCGCTCGCGGCGGGTGAGTATCTTCTGTTAAGGAGTACGCCTGTCAGTCCAGGGAACGCCCTAGACCAACCAGAACCGTTGACCTAACGTCTTCGGCCTGTACCCCAAAGTCTTGGCACCGCGACCCTGCGGCTGAACCCGGATGGTGGTTCGAAAAACAGAAATCAAGAAAGTCCTTCAGATGGGAGAGCTATAATATCAAAAACAAAAAGGGTAAGGGAATCTTTATTTGTCCATAGGCCTTGGTCTCAGGTTGTAGTGGAAATGGCCAGGTACTGTCTGATCTTGAAACAAGAGTTCAGGCTCTGTGGTGTCCAATCGATTTGACGGTGGCACAGCTTCTTGTAAAATATCGTCACTTTCTTGTGCTGAAGCTGTGCCTCTTACGCGGGCATCACTGAACGGCACAAAACGAGGTACAGTGTCTGTTTCAGAGTCAGCGATACCCTCCTGGACCCACTGGTCATACGGTAGAGGCAAAGGTATCCTCTTGATGTGGGCGCCGTGGATCCAATTCTTTTTCCCCTTTACTCGAACAGCTGATCTTGTAGACAGAAGTACGAGGTGAGGGCCAATCCAACGGGGCTCATCGTTGCTTTTCCGCTGGAAATTTTTGATGAGGACCCATGTGCCAGGGTCGATAGGGTGTCCTGGAGCTTCAGAGGCCTGGGGAAGAGTATCATGCACCTGTTGGTGTAAAACACGCAATTTAGCTGTCAAGTCATACAAGTAATCAAGCAGTACTGGATGCTCGATTTCACTGAATTTCGTAGGTCTTGGCACACCCCATACATTGGCCGGGCGGCCAAAAATAATCTCATATGGGCTAAGTCCCACTCGTGAGTGTACGGTCATTCTGGTGGACAAGAGCGCTAGAGGCAGAGCGTCAGGCCATTTAAGACTGGAGCTCGCCTGGATTTTGGCCAGCTTGAGTTTGAGAGCGCCATTGCAGCGCTCTACTAATCCAGCTGATTGGGGGTGATTTGCAGCGTGGAACTTTTGCTTAATCCCTAACCCCTCACACACATTCTTCATCACTCGACCCACAAACTCACTCCCATTATCACTCCACACCATTCTTGGCATTCCAAACCTAGGAAAAAATTCTTTCACCAGGGCTTTGGCTGTGGATAAAGCAGTGTTGTCTTTTAGGGGATATGCTTCTATCCATTTTGAAAAAGCGCAAACAACAACCAGTACATATTTCAAGTTGTTGCACCTTTCCATGTGGATAAAATCTAGCTGCAAAACTTCGAATTGATATGATGGAGGCGCAAAATGACCAGCTGGAGTTGGGGTTCCCCTACCAGGATTGTACTTCAAACATACCATACAATTCTTGACCACATTCTCTGCACACTTGTGAATTCCAGCATTCTGCCATACTGGGGCCAACAACTTACAGATTCCTTTCATACTGATATGTGCCATTCCATGTGCCATAGTAACTACTGGAAGCACATATGCATCAGGTAACAACCATCGCCTATGTTCTGACAGATCAATCCAACAACCATTCTCATCCAATTTACCCGTACTTTCTCTCCACTTGCTCAACTCTTTCTCTGTGGCTTCAGCTTGAAGGGACTTCACACTCTCTATTGTGTTTTCACACATTCCAACATCACCAACCCATCTTGCAGGGCCTGCAACATACATTCGAGTCTTCACATCTTTTGCTGTTTCTTTCGCGATTTTATCAGCAAATGCTTTACCACGACCAACATCATCAGTGACTTTCTTGTGCGCACTGCATTTCATAATTGCAACTTGTAACGGTAGGGTCAGCGACTCAAGGAGATCATTCACCAACTTGCCATTCTGAATTTTAGCTCCATGCGAAGTCAGGAACCCACGTTCTTTCCACAATCGCCCAAAACTATGAGCCACGCCAAAGGCGTACTGGCTATCCGTATATATGTTCACTTTCATTCCTTCAGACAACACGCATGCTCTTGTAAGGGCAATTAATTCTGCTGCTTGGGCCGAATTATGTGGCACACGTGCAGTTTCCACAATCATGTGCAAAGTCGTGATAGCATATGCAGCAGTCGTATCACCATTTGTAAGCTTGAAACACGAACCATCCACCCATAAAGTACCATCACACTCAGTCAGGGGAGTATCTTTGAGATCCACTCTCCCTTTCGTCTCTTCTTCTGTTCTGAACAGACAATCATGTTGCTCAATCTCATCTAGGTCTGCTGGAATCGGCAATAATGTAGCTGGATTCAACGTGTTGCATCTCTTTATATGTATGTGATTTGCTAACAGTGTTAACTCATATCCGGATAATCGCGCACTAGTTAAGTGCTGTGTCTTGGTCCTGTTTAACAATGTGTCCACAGCATGTGGAACCATAACGATCAGTGTATTATCCATTACTAGTCCAGCAGACTGTCGAATAGACATAGCTGCGGTGGCTGTAGCTCTCAAACAACTTGGCAATGCCCTCGCTACCGGGTCCAAGGTTGACGAAAAATATGCGCATGGACGCGGTCTGTCGCCAAAAGGCTGTGTTAACACTGATAATGCGCAACCATCTTTCTCGTGAACATACAATGTAAAAGGCTTGCTGTAGTCAGGGGTACCCAACACAGGAGCTGAACATAATGCATTACGCAATTCCCAAAAACTTTTCTGACACTCTTCAGACCATGGGATAGGATTCGGGGTGTCTTTACACGTTAGTGCTAACAAAGGTTTTGCCAGCAAAGAGAAATTTGGGATCCAGTGCCTACAGTATGAAGTAATGCCCAAGAAGGCACGCACTTCTCTCTGTGTTCTTGGCACGCTCAATTGTGCAATGGCTTGAATTCTTTCTGGGGTCAGTTTCCTTCCCTCCTTCGATAAGAGATGACCTCAGTAGGTCACTTCTTGTCGACAATATTGCAGCTTTGAGAGAGACACTTTGTGATGGAAGGCAGACAAATGACGCAACAATGACAATGTAGCTTCTTTGCAAATCTTTTCAGTATCCGCGGCGATTAGTAAATCGTCAACATACTGGATGAGGATAGCGCCACTCGGTAAAACAAGTGCATCAAGCTGCGCTTTCAAAGCTTGGCTGTATATTGATGGGCTTTCACAGTAGCCCTGTGGAGCGCGTTTAAAGCGGAAGCTTCGACCTCCTAAACTGAAGCCAAAAATGTCTCTGCTCTCCTCTGCAATTGGGATACTAAAGAAAGCATTCTTTAAATCGATCACTGAGAACCATGCAGCGGATGCTGGAATCATAGTTAACAAGGCAGTTATATCAGGGACAACTGGAAACTGTGGCACAACAATCTTATTAACCTCTCTATGATCAATCACAAATCTGTAAACAGGTGGCTGTGAAGGGTCCGTTCGTTTTAAGACAGGCAAAACCGGAATATTGCAAACGTTGCCTCTTGTCTCTTCAATTACACCCTTTTTAATCAAATCGCTGACAATTTCTAACAACGCTTTCTGACCCTCATTGGAGATCTTCTACTGGGGAATGCGTGGCAATCTGACATTGGCTTTTAAAGTTACCACGTATGGCGGTATTTCCAAGAGACCCACATCATTGGGACCAGTAGCCCAAAGGACATCTGGAAGGGATGACAATTCAGGTGGCATTGCATTTTTAGACAAATACATCGGGGAAATCACTTTCTTACCTAATGTAAGTTGTACTCCTGAGGGAGAACAATACAGCGTAGCATGCAATCTTTTTAGCAAATCTAATCCTAGCAGATATTCACCACAACCTGTTGTTAGGATGAGGGGTGCTTTTAACTCGCAAGGTCCAACAGAAAGTGACATAGGACTAGAAATCGGGTTTCTAACTGGGGCGCCAGAAAAACCTACTGAAACATTTATTTCGCCAGACAAAGGCGCGCCAGGGAGTTTTGAATGCATAATTGAACTCTTTGAAGCACCAGTGTCTAGCAGAAAGGGCTCTGTTACACCCGCTGTAGTCACTTTAACATATGGTCCGCTCTGATCCACTGGCACTGAAACAACTCCCTCTCTCTGTCTACGGCTGTCCTAGTAATCATTACCTTCCACATTGTCGTCTTCTGCATAATAATCATTATTGTAGTACTGAGCTGTATTACCAGTTGCATTGGCTTGCTTATCAAAGCTATTTATGGTATTTTGAGGCGGAAGAGGACGCGCGTTCTGGGGAACATTTCCACGCCCTCTACCTCTAGGAGCTTGTTGACCACCTCTACCTCTTGCGCCATACGCATTACTAGTACGCTGCATTAATTTAGGACAACTATACTTGAAATGACCTTCTTCTCTGCAATATGAACATTGATTGGGACCTACAGGAATACGTGGTTGATAATACCCATTCATTTGCTGGTTATTCTGAAACTGTTGGGGTTGCTGATAGATATCTTGGGTTGGCCTATAATTATTCTGTCCTCCACGTGGCGGGTAAGCCTGCTGCAAGAAACCTTCGTTTTCAGTTCTTTCGTTTTCTTATCTGTTCTATCTTTCTCGTCTTTATCTCTATTTTCATAATACTGTGCAGTAGCCAGTATTTGCGCTGAAGAGGAAACAGCCCAAGAACTTTCTGAGTCTTTTAATTTCTTACACAACTCGGGAAGTAGATTCTGCACAAATTTATCAACAAATAACCGTTGGCCACCTTCAGTACTCATGTCTTGACCACTGTGGTCGATAAACGTTTCTTCAAACCTGGTAAAGAAATTGGACACTGTCTCATCTTTCTTCTGCTTGCATGCAGATAGTTTATCCCAATTTACGCGCATCGCGGGCATTATAGTCTTCATGTATGTAATAATTCTACCAGGGAGTTCTGCTACTAAAGGGTCAGGTTTCGCACCACCAACTTGGCCAGCATCTGCAGCAATGATAGTAGCCCATGTGTTACCCAATTCTGCAGCGTGATCTACATTACGAATGGATCCCCATAAAGGCTGTGGAACCACATTCCCAAACAACATATCTATGTCAGCCAGATTCATTACACATGATTCCGCAGTTTGCGATAACTCTTTATAATATCCTGTAGGGTTTTTACGGGGGTCAGGCAATGTCTGCTTAAGCGCTAACACTTCAGATCCTTTCCAAGGGACATGCACCCAAACACACTGAAAATATGGCTGAGCAGGTGGGTTAGCAGCCAAATCGCCAGGTCTCCAAACTGGAGGAACCTCACGCATTGGATATTGGCGTGCTTTTACCTTCTTCCCCACAGGGAAATCCTGCTCAAACAACGATTGCTGACAATCGCCATTTCTAAAGGACAGTAAAATCGCAACCGCTTTATCTACATTGGGACCCACAATTGTACCTTTGTCGAAATTGAATCGTACTTGACACAATTCCTGCGGGATTGTGCTTGAACCATGATCCTCCAATTCCTCATAGAGGCATTCACACCTTTTGTCAAAGACATATCTCTGTTTTGGGGCATCCCATTGGTCGAAAACGTTAACAACTGATTTCACATCATAGAGTGAAGGGAAACCAATCCACCTACGCGCCAGATGATCTAACACCTCTCTCTCGTCGGGACCAGGCAGCTGACTACGCAGTTGCTTATGTTGCAAACCAGGAGTCGCACTAGATGATCCAAAGAAAGGCGACATTAAACTAGTAACTACATTAGCTAGTCGTTGTCGTGCTGAAGGAGAAGTTGAGGCGACAACGGGGGGATAGACAGAAGGAAGAAAAACGGGTTCAGATATTGGTACTTGGGTAGTGTAAGAAGGAGCGCCAGGGGAGGCAGCTGGCGTGCTAGGCAAAGTCGCAGGAAGCGCGGGGGCAACAGGTAACAAAGCTGGCGGCCCTTGAGAGGGCTGTACTATAGGGGTAGGAGCTAGCTGAGGAGGAGCTGGCGGCTGTGGGAAGGCTTGTGGCATATTAACTGGAGGCTGCGCATTTACAAGCTGTGGAGGCGCTGTGGCATTTTGCGCATACGGGGGTGGCGAACTTAGCAAATGGGACATTAGGGAATCTTTCTCTTTCTCTTTTGTTTCATTTTGCACAAGGGGTGACAAAACAGGGTAACATTTATCGATTCCTAGTTTGCGCTGTCTATGTAATTGCTCATTCATTTGTTCCTCCTCATTCTCTTTAAATTGCACAGCTGCTTGCATCATTGACATGCCTCTTTCTCTCTTATTCTTTTTCGCTAGCTTAATTTCCTTCTGTTTGGCTTCCTTTCGCCATAAGCGGAATGAATCAAACATCGCCGGCCGGACTTTCTTTTTAAACAATTTAACTTCCAAATTATCTAAGATATCTGTATCGAAACTACCATTTTGGGTCCATTTTAAAACACCGTCCTTTCTGGTGTAACGGATCCATACTTCATTATATGCAATGGGGCCCACGCCATGTTTTACATAAAGCTCATAAGTTGGAGTTCCAATTGGAGGAACCGGACATGAATCCTCTAACTGGAAATCCCTTCCACAACCCAAACAAAACAATCTACCAAATACACTAGAACCAGGCATCTTCGCCCACTAGTCTAGTTTCAAACTTCAAAGGATTATCGATTACGATAGTCTCGTGAATACACGAGTCCTCTGGCTTTGGCGTTTGCAAACTCCAAATCAAAGCGATCCCGAAGGATACCAAACAAATTGGGAGACGCTCCACTTATACTTAACTGAATATCGATGATCTTTGGCATCACCAGAAGACTCTCTCAATTGTTTCGCTCTACCAAAATCGTCAAGGGTCCAAAACAGGGCGATTAATCAGGGCAGCAGTCCTTCGTAGCCGTCGGGACGCGGAGAACCTCGCAGAAAAGACTTTTGGACCACGTCGACATGCAGGGGTCGATGAAGTGGCGGCCTTCCTCCGGAATTTCCACACTAAGCTCCTCACGAACCTCTGGCTTGGACTGGTACCGCTGAAATCGTCCCGAGTTGGGCGCCAACTGAAGTACCGGGCATTTAAAGCCCAGCGGTGCAGGGGAACACACCCTAAGACTTCGGGTTCTTTCCTGTTTCAGACCTACAGAAACACAGAGTCTTCTGGGTGAAGTCAAGGATCAGTTTATTGGCTGCAGACCAATTACAGGTATCCTAGAAGTACAACAGCGTGTATGTTCTCAGGAGACTGCTTAAAGTTACAGAAACGGGCTTCTCCTTAAATACAAAATATCATGCTTCAGGCACACATTCTTCGTTTTACGATATGGTCATTCACATGTATACATTTCAAACGAAAAGGCAGAGTCATGATGACCATCCCACATTCCAGTTAAGCCAGCCCACAATTATTTACCCAGCGAGGCTCAGATCCCACATCAGATATCAACAGGCCCCAATAAACTCGGGCAGCTCCTGTTTGTAAAACAAGCCATAAAACAGGAAGAGTCAGGTGTGAAAGAGATTAGCCGGAGGCTCGTGTGGGATGAAAAGGCTTTATGGTGTGTCAAACCCTGATGCTAATCACAGGTGGCCGTAGGACGGGGAGCTCGTGAGACCGGACTGACCTGGGGCAGCGGAGCCAAGCTGCCCAGGTCACAGAGAAGTCAAAGGACGGCACATGTGTTCTAAAGGCCCGTTTTTGCTCGTAATATGTAGCCTATGTGAGGGCAACCATAAGATGGCCACCGCTCTAAGATGGAACCCACGTAGTCAATGTATAATAACGTGTACACAGTGCATTTATCGGTAAAACGTTACACAAAGCACTTGTACGTACCGTATTGACCATTCGCGGTTCGCTAATACCGGAATAGACAGGGGTAGGGCCCTGTCTCCTACGCGGTCCCAAATTTCAAAGTACCACAAAGGGGCAATCATCTTTTGTTTCCACCCTCTTGGGGGCAGATCAGCTGCTTTTTAGGTTGATCTGCTCTGGCGGGGAACCCACTAGAAACCAGGGATGCCTATTTTTTTACATTGTCTCTGAGTAGCGACCCTTTGGTCAAAGGGGCAATTATCTTTTGTTTCCACACTCCCGGGGGCAGATCGTTATTGGTCTGGTTTGCTCCCCCGAGGGGAGTGGAAACCCACTAGACACCAGGAATGTCTATATTTTACATTATGTTTCTGGGGAGCAACCCCTTGTGGTAGGATTGCTCCACAAAAGGAACAATTATATTTTGTTTCTGCCTTCTTGGGGGCAGACAAGCTGTTTTTTTAGGCCAATCTGCCCCTGGGGAGGGGATCAAACCCACAATAGACTCCAGAGAATGTGTGTCTATATTTATTTTATGGGGAGTGGCCCCTTGGACAAGGGTCGCTCCCCTGAAAGGGGGCATTTTTTTTTTTCATTTCCACCCTCCCTGGGATGAGATTGCCCATATGTTAGGCTGATCTGCCTCCTGGGAGGTGTGGATATACACTAGACATCAGGGAACAGTTTCTGAATGTGGGGGGAGCTGCTTCATGCTAAGGTGACAATTATTTGGCTTTACTTTGTGTTCCCCTTGTTCCCCAGCCCTTTTTGATTCCCACGTGCCCCTCGGAGTAGGCTTCATAGTGTTTTATAATAATAATAATAATTAATCTTTATTCGGATTCAAAAATGTATCCATAAAAGCACAGGTCAAAATAAATCAATATTAAAATACATAAGATCGGTATAATAACAGCATCGTACAAAACATTGCCCATAAAAGTCAAATAAATACAAAATGGCATTACAATATAGCTATAAAGTGCAGTTGGCTACATTAGTTCAATACAAAATGCCTCGATTTCATGTGATCCTAAAGGGGAAATAACATATACAGTGCACGCCTTAAAAAAAATGGACCTTCATTAAGTACTCATAGAGGTGCATGAGCCGACTGCTGCTTTCAAGAAGGAACCTACACGGAAAACCAAAGCATCCTCTTCTAATTTAAGAATTTCTGTGTAGGCTGTTTTATGATCAATAATGGCGGTTTCCTTAAAAAAAGGAATGAAAAACAATTTTGTGTACATTTGATAGAAATTACAGAAAAATAGAAAATGTGGCATTGTTTGTTTACTAAGGTTATCACATGGGCATAACATTTGATCTAGCTTAGCATTAAATCCTAGGGGGAAACAGAGCATGTATTTCATAGTACCCGCTCTTAGTCGAAACAACAATCCTCTTTCCCAACGGCTAATATTCTTCAGAAGGTAACTAGATGGCAGATAAGATGGCAGACGTCGTACATCTTCTAAGGACATATACCTTGCTACTGAAGATTTCAGGAGCTCTTCATCATGTCTAGCCCTGCTATACTTATCATATAACACCTCCTGAAGCGATTTTTTACTTATACCGTCCATATTAGTTGGGTTTAAGAAGATATGTTCGAGGTTTACACTGATTAGACTTTCCCGCACGGCAGAAAGCCACGGTATGTCTAGCCCCTTTTCACATTTCAGGCAGTCAGAAATTATATTTCTTGGAACTATTGCTGCTGGGTTCTGCCAAATTGTAAGCCAAAATATACTAGGTCGCGCCCTAATAAAGTCCTCGATATATGGCAATTTTAACTCTCCATGGCAAATATACTGTGATGCGGAGATTGGAGCCCCCAGCAATTTCCTACAGAATCTGTTTTCTTCACCCTGAATGCCACTACAACCAGTGAAGCCCCAAACTTCCGCCCCATAGGGTGCAACAGGGATGCACTTCAATTTTAAAATTTTGGTGATAGGTAGTACCACCTCAACTTTTTTAGGTTGGGGTAGTGACAATACCGATTTAATTGATTTAGCGAATTTTTCCCTGCTGTGTGCCACATGAGTAGTCCAGGAACCATTGGCTGCAAATATCAGCCCCAGATAAGGAAAAGTGCGGGTGCTTAGTAAACGTTCGTTGCCTATGCTGATTGAATTAACAAGGTGCTTTTTTGGGCCACATGCCATTATAAAAGATTTGTTAAAATTTGTACGAAGATCTAAAACTGCCATAAAATCAACAAAACCCTGTATTAAAGTGCGCAGTGCATTTGGTGTGCGGCCCATCAGGACCGCATCATCCGCATATAATAAGGCAGGTAGGATATTACCGTTAATGATGGGAACATCATTAGTGAGCTTAGACAGGGAGTCATGCAAATCATTAATATATAAAATGAATAAAAGAGGGGCCAATACGCACCCTTGCCTGACCCCTCTGCCAATAGTGATATCCTGTGTGACCTCACCGCCTTTACCAATCCGCACCCGGGCCTTTAGGTCCCTATGTAGGTACGCTAAAAAATTAACTAAAACTTCGTCCAACCCATATTTTAAAAGAATAGACCAAAGGTGTGACCTGTTAACAAAATCAAAAGCTGAAGTAAGGTCCATGACGGCTAAGTAAATAGGGGATTTTCGTGCTACGGTATATTTACCAATAATTAAGTTAAGGTTTAGGCACTGCTGCACAGTGCCTGTTTTACTTCTAAAACCTAACTGACAAGAATTTAAAATATGTTCATCCTCGGCCCAGGACCTAATCTTATTGAACAGGATTCTCCCAAGTATTTTTAGTGTATTATCAATCAGGGAGATTGGTCTATAGCAGCTAGGGTTGGAACGATCACCCTTTTTAAAAATAGGAACAATAATCCTAGTAGACCATGTGCAAGGAATTGGAGCAACAGTTAGATTATTAAAAACATTCAATAAGAGGGGTGCCCAAAAAACAGGTTTGTGTTTAATAAGATCTATTGGTAGCCCGTCGGGACCAGGGGCTTTATTGCCCAAGCTTTGGTGTATGGCTTCCTCTACTTCAGATACGGATATCTCAATCCTAAAGGGTCTTTGATAGTTATATGATTCCTTATTCCTTGGTGTGGCTTGATAGATCTTTGAAAAATAGGATACCCATGCTTCGCAGGAAATTGTACAGCTTATAGAAGTTAATGGGTGGCCTGCAGTTCTCATCTCCTTCACAGCTAACCAAAAACCATTCCCATTGTTAAGTTTGGTAGCGCACACAAGGCTATCCCATCTCTCTTTTAGGACCTCTTCTTTCCGTTGTTTCGTGATGCACTTGTATTGGTATCTCAAGGATTTTACTAATACCGAGTCCCTAGGATTCATCACAAGGGCCTCGCGGAGATCTCTATTAGCTCTAGAGCAAGCACTATCAAACCAGCGTGGACCCCGGTTAGACTCAGTTAGTGGTCTAGATAATATTTGTTTAATGCCCCCACACAGTTGAACAAAGGCATCAATTACCTCAGGGTTGTGATCAACTGGTGACAAACAACTAGCAATTAGTCCTGGAAAAGCTTTTATCATTCTAGGAAATAGGTCGTTGTTATCAACGCCTCTCCAGGCCAGTCTTAGATTGTCAGTGGAAAGCACTAAATTGCTAGCCCCACTTTCTTTCACAAATTTTGGCCTGGGGGCCACTTTTAGTGTTATAGCAATAGGGTTATGATCGCCCTGAAAAGTTCGTAAGACCTCAGCCCTTAACAAACAATCTTCCAGTGAGGGAGATATAAACACATAGTCAATAGTGGAGGCACAGCCTCGCCCTCTACATGTTGGGATAATATGCCTATCTTTATGGGATACAGCCGCAATTTCCATTACATTTATTAAGTTGTAATTAGACAAATGAATCAACAGTTCTGCCCCCCTAATACACGGGCGTTTATCTGTAGTGGGTTCCTTGTCTAAAATGTTACTGCTAGGAATCCTCGCATTGAAGTCACCACCTAGACAAATACCAGCTAACTTGTCAAACAACCTTTGCCTTTGTAAATTTGAAATAAAATTAAACAAGTTTATAAAATTCCCATTTGGAATGGTATAGAAATCATTATTATAAAAATTAATCAAACAGATGGAAACACCTCGAGTATAAATTAGCGCCTGAAACTTGTCATTGTCAGTTGTTATGAAGCTAACACTCAATAAACCGGTGAACAAACAGGGTCTAAGGGAAACTATATTTAATGACCAGCCCGAGTCCTAATCCCCTACTGCAAACTCATTCAACATACAAAAACGAACTGGGGGTCAATAAAGAAGCACAATGGGAAATATACACACTAATTGAAGGATATCAATTCTATCACCCTAGGCATTCAGAGCAGAGCAGGGATTACCATCAAAACGCTTTAGGTGGTAGAGCTAAAGTGTCAAGCTCAGATGATCAATGTTATCATTTGGTCATCCGCCAAACCCAGAAGAACAATCCTTTGATCATAAGGAATTGCTTCTATGGCAAGCTCTTGTGCTCTCAAAAAATGCCTTACCAACCCGAGGCAGACAATAGATACAGAAAAGTGTATTTAGTGATGAAAAAATCTAATGTGATGCAGTGCAAAGAAAAACAAAGTTAAAAAGGTTAAGTGGAAAGACTAGAAACTCTAGGCAGTATATCTCTCCTCACACCTAGTAAAAATAAAAGACAAATAATGCAGTAATCCTTAGTAGCTGCTATTAAATCATAGCAGTAAACACAGTGACTGCTAACAAAGGGTCGACATGTTTCAGCCTAACTGGTAATTGCCCACGGCTTTCTTCAGGACCTATATTCTTGTAGCTACTGCATATCCATAAAACTCTTATTGCATAAGAGCAAAAAGTTAATTAAAACCATACAACCTCGCTTGATGCGAAACCTTCAATCACGGGGTGCAATCATCACCTATGGAGATATAAATCAATTACTATACTCTGTGCTTGAAAAATAGTGAAACACACAAACAACGAAGTATGCCCACTCAAACAGCAAATCTTTGCTTACCCTGCATGATCAAGGTTCAAACCTCACCTCCCTGGAACCTTTCTCAGGTAAAGATGGGGCCCGCTCTGCGGGAAAAAAGAAAGAAGGCAGAGCATAAGTCACACAGAAACAATGCTAACGACAATGCCCCAAGTGCTTATTCGTTTAGCATAGACAAATGTATCCAGTATGTCTACTCAGAATGCATACTGACATATATCTCAACTCTTAAAAAAGAAAGCGCTAGTTCTCGGTCAGGAAAGTCTAAAAAGCTAAAAAGCTGGCAGTATTCGTAGCTAGGATATATAATGTGAATCGATGTAGACAAGGTGATAATCAATCCACATCGTTGTATACAGGCAATGGCACAGACTCAAATTTTTATGTGCATATTGCCCCAATCGGAGTGTCAATCAAGGAGAACCAGAGAAGCGTTATCTAGAAAAGCACTGACTGGTGCATTATCAAGAGAACCGCTGCCTATTGCGCTACCCAGGCACAACTACTAGGAGAGTTAGCTGCTGCAGTTTGTAAATGGCAGAGTGAAAGCTATCTCCACATAACAGGAGGGGATAGACCTGCCACGAAAACCTCCTCATGTTGTAACAAGGCACAATGGTTGCAATTGCCAGCATGAGTGAATGTCATCAGACAACAAGCGGCGTGGGTACATGGAAAGTGTGCTGCATTAGCTTGTAAATAATGGCATAGAAAACGTAGCCGAATTTCAAGGGAGAAAATCCCTGCACCAAAGGCAAGCATTTACATGGCATAGCTCCTAGTGGAGTTAGTAGCGTGCGTTTTTTGGTTTGCAATGCCAGCGCAAAAGAATGCCACCAAATAACACAGGAGATCGTCTCACACCAACTGACCTGTCCGTCGGTACCTCTGCGTGTAGCTGAGTCAGGGAAGGAGGCACAGAGAGACCATCTACGTGGGTTTAAATACGTAAGAACGCCTAGTGTTAGTCCTTGTACTTCCGGCGCGGGATTCTAGCGTCAAGCGCAAAATGCGAAGCACTGACAAAGCCGCGGTAATCACGTCGAACTACAGCATGACGTCATGCACTCGTGTTTTGTAGTTCCAAGATACAAATGCTGAACTACGAAGTGCCGCTGCAATAATCAATGAATGCAGTGTGCAAGTGTACAACTTCTACAAAAGTCTGACTACAGAAACTCCTCTAAAGGGTCCTATAGCGATCTGAGGTGTCCCAAAATGCGTTACTGCACAAAGTCAACACATAGTAAGCAAGACGGCACCAGACACTAGGAACACTATGACTATGTTAAAACCAGTAAGTGCATAAACCCGCAGCATGACGTAGCTCACTCACTAGTTGTAATAAGAAAGTCACACTGCAAGTGTTCTCAATAGCATCAATAAATGTCATGGCTGCTAATACGGTAGAGCTGTAGCTCGCTTCAGACATTCAAAGAGTCTGATCAGGTTCAATCGTATGGGATGCCCCTGGCAATTGGGCTTCCAGATGTTTGCAAATTGCAGTCTTAACTATTAATATAGTATGCTCAAAATGCACAACAGGATGCATCTATTGATAACCACCCGAATAAAAGACCCGACAATCGTTCAAACCCTCAGAACCTATATGCGAGCTAGGATTAAGATCACTCTAGGTACAAAGGGCGTGGTTTCCACCGCAAATATCAAAAACAGTGAATGTCTGGTAGGGAGGTGCAGATCAGTTAGGGAATGGAAAACCGCCAGCTATAGACTCACCCAAGGTATGTCGTCATTCAGACCCAGAGTATCACTATGGAGCTTATATACCCATCTTTGCTCTTTTATAAACAAGTATCTAGAGATATCACTAACATGTAGGGGTATGTTGGGTTTTTCCAGAACTGTCCATTTGAAATCCTCTGGTCCATGGTGTTCAGAGAAATGTCTCATGAGTCTCGTAGTTAACTTTTTGCACCTAAAAGTGCTTTTGTGTTCTAGCATCCGTGCCTTGACTTTGCGAGTTGTCATCCCCACATAATTTATCTGGCACGGGCAGGTGATTAGATAAATCAAGTTACTACTGTTGCAGTTGGTGAACTGATATTGTACCCATGGTTTGTAGGTTCCTATCTCAATAGACGTAGTGTGTGAAGTCTGTGGACAAATGGAACACTCACCACAGGGATGATGACCTGTGGCTGCTGGTAGCCCCCATAGTGTGCCTAACTGTCTCGGCAATGGTGTCTTGGGGCGTGCATGAACCAATCTATCCTTAATATTGCTGCCTCTTTTGAATGCAAATAATGGCAAAGCAATCTTCTCTTTGCAGCAATTTAACAGACACCAGTGGTGTCGAATGCTCTTCTGTATCTGGTTGGATAATGTACTAAATGTATGTACAAGAGTCAACCTGTCCAAGGGTGGTTTCTGCACTGGTGGCTCAAGAAGAGCCTCTCGGTGATTATTAGTGGCTCTCTTTAGAGCGCGCCTCACTAGTCTGCGGGGATAGTGTCTCTCCAAAAGGTGTGTAGTCAGCATCTTGGTATGTATATCAAAGCACTCTGAGGTAGAACAATTTCTCCGGACACGGAGGAATTGTCCGTAGGGTAAATTGTCTCTGAGCGCTTTTGGATGCTGGCTGTCATATCTGACTAGTGAGTTTCTCGCCATAGGTTTTCTGTAAATCTCACTTTCAAGGCCCTGTTGTGTGGCAAAAATGGACAGATCGAGAAATGCCAGTCTGGTCTTACTCATCTCAACTGTGAACTTCAAAAAATCATTCTGTGCATTCAGCCAGTGATGGAAAGCAACGATGGAATCTTGATCACCCCGCCAAATGACCAGCACATCGTCGATGTATCGCTCCCACAAGCGGATAGATGCAAAAAAGGGATTAGTGGAAGCTAAGACATGTTCCTGTTCAAATACATAGACATATAAATTCGCCAGGCTAGGCGCGAAGACACTTCCCATGCTTGTCCCTGATGTTTGCAAGTATAGGGAGTCTTCAGATTTGAAAACATTTTCTTTCATTGCCAACCGGGCAAGTGCCATGATGAAATGAACAGGCGTGATGGAATGCAAATCGGTAGCCTCCAAAATTGACATAACTGTCTCCAAGGTTTCATCTTGGGGAATTGAAGTATAAAGAGATTCAACATCGAAAGAAACCAAATAGTCTCTCTCCATCTTGAATTCAATTGAGGGTAGTAATCTTAATACATCCTTTGTATCTTGCAAATACGTGGGCATTTGTTGTACAATGGGTCTTAAGAAGAAGTCTACAAAAGTAGACAAAGGTTCCAAAATGGAACCCTGTCCGGAAATGATGGGTCTTCCAGGGGGAGGTCTTTGATCTTTACGTACCTTTGGAAGTATGTAAAAATAAGGGGTAATGGGGAATTTAGTTTGTAAGAACTGAGCTTCCTGCGCTGTAATCCATCCCTCATTTAGTGCCTCTTCACTGTTTTCCAAAATTGTTTGTTGGAGTCTCTGGGTAGGGTCCTCATTCAGAGCTCTGTAGGATTTCTCATCATGAAGCTGACGTAGACATTCAGTCCTGTAGTCATCAGAATTTAAGATGACTATAGCGCCACCCTTATCAGCTGGTTTGATGATAATATCATCATATTTGGCTAAGGCTTGTAGAGCCAGGTGTTCAGGGCGCGGTAAATTCTTATAGCTGGTATGCTGCTGGTTACACAGATCAGTGATCTCGCTCCTTACTGCATTCTCAAAGGTCAGGACCTGGGGTGGAACCACATGACCAGGAGGGTTAAACGTAGATTTTATTCTCATACCTGTGTTGAGTTCAGTGTCCACATCTGTAGTATGTTCCTTATCTTTAAAAAAATAGTGAAGTCTTATTTTTCTAAAGAATTTGGCAAGCTCGCACTGTATTTGAAAAGGATCAACCTAACACTGCCACCTGCGGAGATTTTAATCCAGATAGAAAGACCGCCTGATGGGCAGCCGATCTTAGGAATGGGGGCAATTATATTATAACATTCAAACCCTTCTTGATGTAATTCTCGTTTCTTGCAGCATAAGGATGTCATATGCTTGAACACTTTTTACCCATTCATCCAATTACATTTTTGAGGCCAAGCCGGCAATATTCCAACTCAAGATATTTAAGTTAAATTTGTTTTCAACAGCAGGTTGGAGATCTTGGCTTGGACTTACGGGAAGAGCTGGTAGGAGAATGGTCGGGTTAGATAATGGTAAAAGGGCAAGTCAGTCCTGGTTGTCAAGGCCGGACAGGCTAGAAAACCTATTATGCATGGTCAATTGAGGGGCCTCATAAGTTACCGTCCCTAACGCTGGTTTATAAAAATAACCCAGCAGCAATGACCAAATAAGAGTGGGGTTCATTGTGTTAGGCTCCTACACAGTTAATAATACTTTTTTTACCAACTGTGGTTTTCTAAAGTAAATGACAATGCAATCACCCCTGATGTTCTTTGGGGAGATACCAACCCATCCTACCCTTCGTACCATGATAATATCATTAATGTTTGCTGCCTGCAGTCCTTTATGTTTTTTCCGAGCCAGTCAGCGCATTTATAGCGCAACTGGACCCAAGATTCTTTTTGCTCATTTCTGAGTGGAGGTACTCCAGCTAAAAGCAGTACATATGGGCAGGCTGCCGGGGGGAGACTGAGGACTTCCCTGCTTCCTTCTGTCAATTCCCTGCTCGGGCAACTAGGGACTTCACCACTTTGTGTGTTCTGCATGCTATGTGGGCTGACCCTCAAACTCCCTGAATTTATTCGCACTGCAGTGCTCACTAGGGCATTTTGTGTCGCTAATGGCCCACATGGTGGAATGGCGGGTGGGCGACTCATTAGCCCTATGCTAGGATGTTTATCATAAGTTACAAAAGATTTAGATAAAAAACATTCTTTAACTTTGTGGCAAGTGACACAGGTTTCTAAAGGGGCAGTGGGTGTTATGACTGGTGCCTGTGATTGCTGACCACTGGTAGATACACCAACAGGATTAGAATTCAGTCCGTGTAGTGTAGTAGTTTTAAGGGCAATTATTTGGGAGTTTAACTTGTCTGACAGTGTCTCCAAATAATCTAATCGTCGGCAAAGAGCGGAAAAGTTCTTGTCCACAATGTCTATAAAGCGTTCGCATACAGTGTCCATAACGAAATTGATTGAGACCTCACCCGGTCTGCAGCTGGTAGAGAAGGGCACGACAGCATCAGTTTGTGTACTGATGGAGCAAGTTATTACATTAGTTTATGTTGGCTCTGCTACTAAATCAGCCACGGCACTGTCGGGAGCGTTTACAGAGCCCTGAATCCATGCGCTAATAGCAGTGCGGGGAAGGGTTACACGGGGCGGTTGCTTCCTCTTAGAGACAATTGGTTTGGTTGGCTTCCTTTTCCGTATTGCACCTGTTGATGTAATTATAGGAAGGGCAACACCCTTCGAAGCACCATTACAGGGTGCCGCCGATACCTCCTCATTATTGCAGTCACTAGATCTTATTAGCGGCTGAGTACTAGGCATTGCGGTCTGTATGTTAAGTGCCGTTGGATTATCATCATTGTCGCCTAGAGCTTCCCCAACAGCGAGACTGCATGGTGGCGCTGCCAGACCCAATGACATGCGCCTCTCAGTTAGTTCTATTTCGTTTACGACTATGTTGACTGCTCTCTCCAACATACTATCAATGCTTGTTGTAGTCCGTGGGTTTAGACTTGGTCCTCCATTGCGTTTCCCCATGCTTATAGGCTTATCGGTGCTTGTAATAGTGACAAGTACAATAGATTTTGACTCACCTTGATGTATTTGGGGTTGCACTTAAACGAGGGACTTTATAGCCCTTGTAACCCCTTGTAGTTCCTTGTGCCCCTGGTGATGAACGGAACGAAAATGAGAGGCAATAAAATGCAGATAGGAGCAAAGGTCCGATCCTGGTGCTTGCTTGCCCCTGCTTGTCCTGCAACCCTGGATCGCCCTGCTCCTTCTTTTTTGGGGGCTTGCTGCTCCTGCCTCTCTGTCTCTCTGGTGTTTCTCTGCCCGCTGCCCACTGTCTCTGCTCCCTGCAGTGGGTTTGCCACAGGACTGTCGACCACCACAGCTGGGGCAGCAGAAGCAAGGCATCAAATAGGCGGGAAGCACTGCCACTATGCACTATGTGTGGCTGTAGGCGACTGTAGGTGGCTGTGGGAAGACTGTCTGAGGCTGAGGGGAGGCCCAAGGGATGTGAAATCACTGACATATCCCGGGCCCCCAGACCCCACCAGTTCGACCGGATCCGCCGACCCCCTGATCCCGCCGATTTATGCGGCTCCCGCTGCTTCCCACGCCTCCGCCCAATTCCACCAATTTTCAAGGAGAGGGGGCGGGAGCAGGGTTACAGCTTCCCGGGGCTCACCGCGTTGCCTTTCACGCCTTTCCGCTGCGTCTCTTAATGCAGTAGTGGTGGCAATAGCAGCGGTAGCAGAAGCAGTGGCTGCCAGCAATCACCGCTGCACTCCCCGACTCAGCGGGCTAGCTGACCCCGCTGTCTCCCCCGCTCTGCTCTGCTGCCTGGCTCTGTGGCAAGATTGCAAACCCCATCATAGTGTTTTATAATGCTGCTTTATTTCTTAATATGTGTGTTTGTGTCCTTATTTTTTCCTTTGTATTGTAGTGCAAAGCTTTTGCTTTTCTTTGTGGCGTCTCCTGCTTGCGGTTTGACATGTGTATCATTGGCCCGTTTGACTGTTTTGTTTACTGTGTAATTTAAAAAAATATATTTTGCTTATGTTTTATTTTTTTTCAAATTCAAATTTAAATTTGTGCAAGATCTATAATGTACTGTCTTCTGTGTATTTGTTTTTTCCTTTCTAGAGGGATATCTATGGTGTTTGCTGTGTATCTGAAGAGCAGGTGCATTTGATCCTCAGTTTAGCTGTCCATGGCAAGTAAGAGGTACCTAGGCATCTTTTTGTAGTAGAAAGTTCATTCTTTGGTTTGCATTGATAGTTTCTTTCCAGATCTTTATATTTCAAAAGTTGTATTCATTGTTTGCTACAGCTTCAGTTTGTTGAGTTCTAATTTTACACAGTGTTGTTTATAGTTGTCTGTTTTGTTTGGAATATTTTTATTAGGAAGCATTATGGCTGCTCGCAGGCTGGCCACTCAGCAGGTTATTGGATCTTTTTTTTTTTTATCTGACTCCTAACATTGCTCTGAGACTTACTGTGCATCTGAGGCAGAAGACCAAGTGCAAGATTCTGGCAGTGAATCTTCTATCCGAAAAGAATCATCTGATAACGAATCCACTATTTGCGCTGATGAAGTGCCTCTTTTAGTGGAGGATATTAAAGTGCCTGTAGTGCAGGTGAGCCAGCTGTATTGCATCCAGGAGCTGTAAGTGTTCCCACTGGAAGTTCTGAACCCTAACTTGCCCCTAACATGGAGCAGCCTATTTTGCCTGCCTTTAGGGGTTTTTCAGGGTGTAGCGTAATTACAGATAACCTTTTGCCTATCAATTTCTTCCAGCTCTTTATTGATGTTGTATTATTGTATGACATTGCTGAGCAGACCAATTTGTATGTAGAACAGTATTTGAGGAACAACAGCATCACATTTAAGACCCACTTCAGACCTATCCAATGGACTCCTACGAATCTCCATGACATGAAGCTGTTCTGGGATGTAACTTTTTTATGAGATGGTCTACTAGTCCCTTGATGACAATTGCTATTTTTCCAGCAAATATTGTCTGATTAACTAGTATGCATATTGTATAGAGTTGTTTGTGGTGAGAACTAGAAGCACACCACAGGCTTAGAAGAAGAAATACAGGTCAAGTGGGATTCTGTTTCTTGGTATAATTTCATGGTGTACACTTGTAGGAATTCTTCAATTGATCCCCTGGTTGTCCTTCCACTTTTGGAGTCAGTGAAAAAATTGTGTGGGAACTTGCCAGAGTCCTTTTCACAAAGACCACCACTTATATGTGATCACTACAATATTAAAGGGACAACACTATAACCCTCAGAACCTGAGTTCATTAACATATAAGAAACAATGGTAGCCTAGACTCACTATGTTGAGAAATTCACAGTCTAATCATATGAATTTAGATAAATCATTACATTCAATTTAACAAAATTAATTTCTCAGCCTAGGGGTCTAGGCTTATGACTTTCCGCCCGGGGAACCATTGTTTTGTTATGTTATTTATAGGTGGACGATTTCTACAAGTGTGCAAGTATTTAAAGAATTGTTCAGACTAAGCACTTTGGCTTGTAGGACAATCCACTGTGACTGTAAAAGTTACCCTAAAGTGCCTTGCATAGTAATGAAGTGCTCAAGTTGAGATTTTCAGACTGAAGAGATGTCCACATGCTCACAACTATTCATGATGAAAGTACTGAGCCTGTGACATGTTGAGATCAGGGAGCAGTAGTGGACGAACCAGCGTGCATTCTATACTACAACAAGCATGTGGGAGGTGTAGATAGTGAGGATCAAAGAATGGAACCTTACAATGACGCTCAAACGTCCAATATCTGGAATTAGAAGTTTGCCGTTCATCTATTTCATTTGGTATCCTTCAATGCTTACGTTGTTTTGAAAGATTGAGGTTCTGAACTTTGTCGTTTCTCGATCGCACCCAGACTCCATCTTGTGTTTTCCGCCATCTTAGGTTGCCCTCACTCAGTCAGCTGGTAAACGAGATGTTTTTGTCATTTCTGCCCTTGCGTGTCAGGTAGCCTTTCGTACCGTGTTTATTAACTAGTGTCAGGGTCTGGCCGAAACATGGGTCCGATATACCAGAAAAGACGGTGTTTTACAGTGGCCACAAAATGGCAGTTTTGAGCCCAATATATTAGACAATTTAGAAACCACTTTGTTTAGAAGAAAAGCCCGGCCGGCAATGTTTGACTCGTTCCACCTTTGGTGAAAGGAAGCAAAACAGAAAGAAATGAGACAAGCAAGAAGAGATCAAAAGGATAAAAATATGTCGATTTTACAGGCTGCCCAGCAGTTCAGAAATAACGAAGTAGACTCTGCTAGGGAGGTATCAGAAAGACAACATCGCATGACAGTAGATAGATGCTATCCGGTGTTGCCTACTTCCCCTTCAGAGAAGAGTAAAGATATAGAGGAAGACCCTTTAATGTCTTGTTTGTTGAATTCTCCTCCACCCTATGTGCAAACTCCTAATGCACCTCCTATGGCTCAGCCAGCAGCTGCTCAGCGACCTGCTCAGCCAAATAATACTTCACTTCTTCCTCAGCCTTTGTTTTCTCCTCCTCCTGTTATTCCATCTACTTTAAATTCCTCTCTATCCCCTGCTCTGGTGAGAAACTCTCCAGGTACACCGAGGAGACTCACAAATGCTGTCACAAGTTTCTTTTCTCCCTTAATTGGAGCCCTGAATCTGTCTCCGTATTTTTCTAGACGACAATCTCGTTGTCAGCTTCCTATTACGGAAGAAAAAGCAGTATTAGGTTCCCTCGCCCGTAAATGGATTGAGAAAGGTTCAATATATAGTGCACGGGATATTTTGAGTACCTTCTGTCAATGGACAGAGCCCATTCAAAGATATGTTTTTGACGTAATGTGCGACACTCTCATTAAGGGTTGGGACGATATGGAACTGATGAGGCTCCGAGCCGATTTTGATAAAGGTTTATTAGTAGGAGCAGACATTGAGAAAGCGGTGATTATGCTGATTGAAATTAGGAATTCATTTCTCTCTCTAAAACTCCCCGAAACTGATCTTATTGACAAAACTAAACACTATCCAATGCGTGAAGTCCCCCCAGTATGGAGAGAGGCGGTAGGTGGTGCTCAGCCGGTGGCTGCTCATTTCCAGCGTATATGGGTACATGAACCTTGGAAAAGAGCCGAAGTTTTAGCCCTTAAACAAACACTTCCAGACCCACGTAAAAATCCTGCTGGCTATTATAAGGAGCTATCCCAGACAGTTGAGGCTTGTGTTATGAACTTAGCTGACATTGAAATGTTATTTGGGAATGTTGTTCCACAAGCAATATGGGCGAAAATTCGTAGGGAAGATCATGCTGCCGAACTAGGTGGTGTTTGGGCAGCTATTAGAGCTGCTGACACAGCACAAGTTGGCGGCGCAAAGCCTGACGATCTGATTACAGCACTTCCTGGTAGAATCATTGATTTAATGAAGACTCTTATGCCTGCGGTACGAGTAAATTGGGATAAGTTAACCGCCTGTAAGCAAAAGAAAGACGAGAGCGTCTCCGATTTCTTCACTCATTTTGAGGAGACCTTTCTGGATCATAGTGGCCAGGATATGAGCACGGAAGGTGGACAACGCTTATTTGTGGACAAGTTCGTATTTAACTTGCTTCCCGAATTATCGAATAAATTAAAAAGTCCTGAGAGTGCATGGGCTGTTTCTTCTACTGCTAAAATATTGGCTACAGCACAATATTATGAAAACAGGGACAAGAAAGAGAAAGATAAGCAGGAGAAGAAAAATAAAGATTTAAAAACAAAGGTTCTTTTACAGCAGGCTTATCCTCCACGTCCTGCTCAGCACCAGTCTTCTCAGCCCCCACAGTTTCAGAAAGTGTTTCAGAAGCCCGAACATTATGTACCCCGATCTATGCTAGGTCCAAACCAATGCGCTTACTGTAAGGAAGAGGGACACTTTAAGAGTAATTGTCCAGTTTTGCTCCAACGTAATAATGGAGCGTTTGTCCCACGAGGCCGTGGTAATTTCCAGTCAGTCTCCAGGGGTAGAGGTAGAGGTACGTCCCTCCAAGAGAAGCGTTTCTTTCCCTCCCCTAACGCTGTGAATTCTTTTGACCAACAGAGAGTCCAGTCTATACAATATTATAGTGACTATTATGTTGAAGGTGGCGACGAAAGTTTCCAAAATGAATAGGCCAGCCATGGACAAAGTAAGGGAGTAGTACCAATTCCAGTAGATCAGAATGGTCCTTATGTCACTGTCAATGCAATGGGTATTTCAGAGCCATTTCTTTTAGATACTGGTGCAATGAGAAGTTTTATTATTCATTCTAAACTCCCTGGGGCACCTTTGTCTGGCTTAATAAACACGTCTGTAGGATTTTCCGGTGCCCCAGTTCGTAACCCAGTCTCTTGCCCTTTACCTGTTTCGATTGGTCCATATGACCTGGAAGCATCACTTATCCTTACAACTGGTTGTGGTGAGAATCTATTGGGTTTGGATCTGTTAAAAAGTTACATGCCACGTTACACTGCTCCCCTTCTGGTGTGTATCTTACACTAGGTAAGAAACTAACATCGTCAATGCATCTGTCTAGAGATAAGTTTCCACCTGAATTACTATCTCTTCCTGAAAGTCTTTGGGCTACGGGTCTGAATGATGTGGGTCGTCTTGCGATTCCACCATTTGTTGTCACTCTCAAGCCTAATGTTAAACTGCCACGTATAGCTCAGTATAAGATTTCCAATGAAGGTGAAAAAGCCTTATTGGCTATTGTTCAAGATTTGGTCCAGAAGGGTGTGGTGGAAGAAACGAGAGGAAATGTGTGTAACAGCCCTATTCTTCCGATTCTTAAGCGAACTGATCCTTCTCAACCACCAGTCTATAGATTTGTGATTGATCTTCGAGAGGTGAACAAAATTGTTTCACCACAGTTCCCTGTTGTCCCAGACATTACAGCCTTACTGACGATGATACCAGCTTCAGCAGCTTGGTTCACCGTGATTGACTTAAAGAACGCTTTCTTCAGCATTCCTATTGCTAAAGAGAGCAGAGATATTTTTGGATTTTGTTTAGGAGGCCGAAGCTTCCGATTTAAGAGAGCACCACAAGGCTATTGTGAAAGTCCATCCATTTATAGTCAAGCTCTTAAATCACAGCTTGATACATTCCCTTTGCCTCCAGGAGCCACTCTTATTCTGTATGTGGATGATTTGTTGATCACAACTTATTCAAAGGATGTGTGTAAAGATGTGACTGTGGCATTGTTGCGGCATTTGTCTGATCTCAATCATAAGGTAACACCTTCTAAATTACAGTACGTGTGCCAAGAAGTTACATACTTAGGTCATCTCTTATCAAAGGAGGGAAGGCGACTAACCCCCGAACGCATTGAAGCAATTGCGCACATGTTGGTACCATCGACGCAGAGAGAAGTACGTGCTTTCTTGGGCATTACTTCCTACTGCAGACAATGGATACCTAATTTCTCTTTATTGGCCAAACCTTTATTAGCACTTACACAGAAAGACACGCCCCATCCACTCCCATGGACTGATGAATGTCAGAAGAGTTTTTCTGACTTACGATCAGCCCTGTGTTCTGCTCCTGTGTTAGGTACCCCTGATTACAGTAAATGTTTCACGCTCTATGTCCATGAGAGAGAAGGTTGTGCATTATCAGTTTTGACACAACAATTTGGAGACAAACAGAGGCCATGTGCCTACTTTTCTGCTACGTTAGACCCGGTAGCTAAAGCGTTACCTAGCTGTCTCAGAGCTACGGCGGTGACAGCAATCTCTATTCGTCAATCAGCTGGAGTAGTATTGGACCACACTCTCACTGTCATGGTACCACATGCTGTGGACACTTTATTGAATAGAACTAAAACACAACATCTCACGAGTGCTCGGTTGTCTGGTTACGAGTTGACTCTCTTAGCAAGCCACATACGTATAAAGCGATGTAACACCTTGAATCCAGTTACTTTGTTACCACTCCCAGATGAAAGAGATCCTCAGGATCATCATGACTGCTTTCTTCGCACAGAAGAAGAAACAAAAGGAAGAATAGATTTAAAAGATACTGCGCTCGAGGATCCGGATGGAACCTTGTGGGTTGACGGTTCCTGTTTCAAATTACCCAATGGCGAGACTACCTCAGCTTATGCAGTCACCACATTACATATAGTAGTGGAGACAGCATGTATCCTATACAATTCAGCCCAGGCTGCAGAATTGATAGCCTTGACTAGAGCATGTGTGCTGTCGAAAGGGAAAAGAGTGAATGTTTACACAGACAGCCAATATGCTTTTGGCGTGGCACACAGTTTTGGTCGTTTATGGAAGGAAAGAGGATTCTTTACTTCCCATGGAACGAAGATTCAGCATGGCCAGTTGGTCACCGATCTTCTTGACTCTCTCACATTACCTACCCAAATTGCCATCATCAAGTGTAGTGCACATAAAAGAGTCACAGATGACATTGGTCGCGGGAACGCTTTCGCAGACGAGGTAGCGAAAAACACAGCTAGGGACATCACAAGTCACATGTATGTTGCAGGCCCTGCAAATCAGATCCCAGAAAGAGGAATGTGTGAGGACACAATTGAGAGCGTAAGAATGATTCAGGAAGAGGCTACAGAAAAAGAATTGAGTAAGTGGAAAGAAAGTACGGGAATGTTGGATTCGAATGGATGTTGGACAGAATTGTCAGAGCATCAGCGATGGATGTTGCCAGATGCATATGTATTACCTGTAGTGACTATGGCTCATGGACCAGCTCACATTAGTGCTAAAGGCATATGCAAACTCCTGGCTCCAGTTTGGCAAAATGAAGGAATTCCGAAATGTGCAGACAATGTGGTAAAACATTGCATCATATGCTTAATGCATAACCCGGGGAAGGGTATTCCAACTCCTGCAGGCCATTTCTCTCCCCCTACGTACCCCTTTGAAGTATTACAGATTGATTATATACACATGGATCGATGCAACAATCTCAAGTATGTTCTGGTGGTAGTATGTGCATTCTCTAGGTGGATAGAGGCTTACCCCTTAAAAGATAACACAGCTGTATCAACTGCTAAAGTATTACTGAAAGAGTTTTTTCCTAGATTCGGTTTGCCGCGAATTGTCTGGAGTGACAATGGAAGTGAATTTGTAGGCAAAATCATGCAGAAAGTATGTACGGGTCTTGGTATTAGGCAGAAATTCCACGCGGCAAACCATCCACAGTCAGCGGGTTTGGTAGAGTGCTACAATGGCACTCTCAAACTGAAATTGGCAAAGATTCAGGCCAGCACAGGTCTTGCCTGGCCTGACGCTTTACCATTGGCCTTACTATCCACCAGAACTACTGTACACTCTCGTATGGGACTTAGTCCATATGAAGTGATATTCGGACGCCCCGCCAATATTTGGGAAGTTCCTCGACCTAGGAAGTACTCAGACATACCGTACCCTATGCTTATTGATTACCTTCATGACTTGACTGCTAAATTAAGTGTTCTTCGCCAACAGGTTCAAAGTGCTCTGCCAGAGGCCTCAACAGACCCAGGTCACTCTATCAAACCGGGAGATTGGGTCTGCACCAGGAACTTTCAACGAAAGAAAAATCTTGATCCTCGCTGGTCGCCTCCTCGCCAGGTTCTACTGGCTACGCGAACAGCAGTAAGGATAGAAGGCAAGAAAAACTGGGTCCACGCCGTGTATTGCAAAAAGGTACCCTCGCCCTTGCCTTTTGACCAGTGGGTCCGCGGGGGCATAGGTGAATCTGAAGGAGACAAGACTCCCCGGTTCGTACCATTTAGTAACGCACGGCTGGAAGACACCCAGACTGAGGAAGAAAGTGATGACACTCTTCGAAGAACCATCCCATTACATCTACAAGTGAACACTACTAATCCGGAAATAATCTTTCAGGACCAAACGACTCCAACAAAGAAACGATACAACCTGAGGACCAGACCTGAAGCAAAGACTTGAACATTTGTTACTTTTGCCACCAATGAACTATTTTTCCTTTTTAGATAGTATTTGTGCCATCTGTCCCCGTCGCAGGGTCTTGGTAGGAGTCTTGGACTGAAACCCTTTCTCAGGGGTTGAGCGCTTCCTAATGTTTACCCCAAAATCATAACCAAATAGTACTAATTGGGGTGTAATATCAACAGAGACTCCCAGGCCTGAGTTCAGAAAGCATTGTATTTCTTTGAGAAAAGGGGCTAATACAGGACAATCAAAAATCATATGCACCAGGTCAGCTGCCCTCAGAGTGCATCTGGGACATAAACCCCCACGGTTTGTTCCCCATTTAGCTATCTTCGCTGGGGAATAGTATAGATCAAAAATAGCCATGTAGCATTGGCTTTTAAAGCTACCTGAAAATATAACAACATCGACAAAGTTCAAAACTAATTGTAGATCAACACCTACTATCCCCAGCCGCCTGTCCCAGCGTTGCTCAAAATGAGCAAGATCGTCCTGTTGGGTTGCAATTATAAATTTAGACAATTGAGAGATCTTACATCTCCCTTTTATACATTCCAATATCGGATTCCTTTCCAAGCTAATCTGCCCTCTTGAGTCTAGTTTATCTAAAAATCTTCAAATTTGGAGATGTTTGAAGAAGTCCGTGCGTTGCAGCCCAAACTTCTCTTGGAGTTCAGAAAAAGACATCAATTGGTTGTTTAAAAAGAGATCCCCAATAATTATAATCCCCTGAGTATTCCATCTCCGCATAGTTGTATCACAAAAAATTGTAGGAAGTTTCCCTATTATTCCTAAAGGCATATATCGGTTATATTCCTTTAAGGTAAAAAGTTTATAAACTTTAGACCAGACTGCAGCCGCAGCCCCCAAAATCTTAAAACGAGTTCTTTTGTAGTAGCTGGGCTCAAAAAACTTAGAGAATAAGTATTTGGCTTCGGGCCCTATAATAAGCTCATATATGGATGGAGAAACAGCAGGGTCTGAATATGCCTGAGTGCCAAAAAACAAAATCCCCATATGTTGGAGCATCGCCGCCCAATAATAATACTGAAACTGAGGGACACTCAGTCCCCCCCTTGCCCTTGGTAAACTGAGTTTTTTAAAGGCTCTCCTTGACCTCTTATACCCCCATATAAAACGAGAACACATTCTTTCTATTTTTGTAAAATATAAGTTGGGTACCAGAAGAGGAATTGAACGGAGTAAATAAAGAAATCTCGGAAAAACCACCATCTTAATAACATTGCACCTACCATATATGGATAAGTGTAGACAGTCCAGATTTTCTAACATTTAATTGGATGAAATTAGAATTGGATCAAAATTTAGGTTAACAATGGTTTGTACCTTCGAAGCAATTTTAACGCCCAGGTAGACAGCCTCTGTGACAGTATTAACACCAGGAAGAACACCAGTACCAGTAAAAAGTACTTGTGTCTTATCTAAATTCAGTTTGTAGCCGGATACAGAACCAAATTCCGTAGACAAAATTTCAATTTGTCTCATCGATTTAACGACATCCGTTGTAATAACCGCCACATCGTCGGCATAAGCTAGAACTTTAATGGGTTCGGACATAGGTTTAACTGGTAAAATCTCTGAATCATATTCGATTTTGGCCAATAGAGGCTCAATATAAAGAGCAAAAAGAAGAGGGGAACAGGGGCAGCCCTGCCGGGTGCCCCTGTGTATCTTAAACTCCCCAGAGTACTTCCCAGATATATGAATTGACGCGACAGGGCAGGTATAGAGGGCTTGTACTGCTTTAATAAAGGATGATGGAAAACCTTTCCAATGAAGAACTGCCCATAAAAATTCCCAGGAAACCCTGTCGAATGCCTTCTCGGCATCCAACAGGGCTACCCCTATTGGGACTTCTGACACCTAAGACCAATCCAAAAGGGAGATTACTCGACGGACGTGATCAATGGTATCTCTACCTGCTACAAAACCATGCTGGCGATGAGAGACTAATGGTGCTATAACCCTTCCCAATCTTCTAGCAAGAAGCTTGGAAAAAATCTTGCTATCAGCATTGATTGATGTAATTGGGCGGTATGAAGCAGGCTCGAACGCATCCTTCCCTTTCTTTTTAAAAACTATAATGGTTGTTTTGGACCATGAGTCAGGTGCAGTACCGTTAAATGCAAGCTGAAATAAGGAAATTAATAGATCCCGTAATACAAACTGAAACAGAATATAAAACTCCAAGGGGATCGAATCTGGCCCCATTGCTTTGCCCTGAGGTAGAGATAGCATTGCCAATTCAATTTCCTCCCAGGTTATGGGAGTGGCGAGAATGTCCTTCTGAGCCAAATCTAAACCTAAAGAGGGGATTTCCCCCAGATACTCCCCTGGATCTAAAGTTTCCTCGTTCACATATAACTTTTGATAAAAGTTTTTGAATACCTCGCGAACACTGGACTCCGACTCTTGTGGTAGCCCGTCTATGTCTTTAATTTTATCAATCTTGGCTTGAGTTTGTTTTTGCCGTAATCTGTTTGCCAGGACCTTTCCCACCTGCTCCTCATATTCAAAACATTCCCTTCTGAACGTTCGGAATTTAGCAGCCATTTCGTCAGCATAGTATTGAAAAATTAGAGACCTCTGTTTAATTAAATTGTTTTGTACTATAGAGACATCCAACCGATCTTTGATCTTCTGGGCTAGCTCACACTCTAATGAACTTAACTCTAGAATGGATTGTTCAAATTTATGTCTAAGAGCGTTACGCTTACGTATTGCAAATCTTAGGGTTTCCCCCCTTACACCAGCCTTAAAAGTATCCCAAACAACTGTGTCTGGAGCCGAGTTTTTATTAGTTGAAAAAAAACCTGGGAGCCAAGATTTAATGTGGTCCCGATATTCCTTGTCGGCTAATAGCTTCCTATCGAAAGTCCAATTAGATCTTGAAAGTGGCACAGCGGACATCTCAAATTTTAACATAAGGGGATTGTGATCCGAAATTAGTCTCGGCAATAACGTAATAGTAGCTCTTTCCAAGATAGAAGGCGAAGCCAGTATATAATCAAGCCGAAATAGTTTATTGTGAGGAGCAGAATAAAAGGTACTTCCCTGCTGTGCTTTGTTAAATCTGTTCCAAGTGTCGTAAAGACCCTGCTTGATTGCTAGATTACATAAAGACTTGTAAACTCTTGGTTTTTGTCCAAAATATGTTGAGCCTGACCACATATTATCTGATTCATCTATATGTATATTAAAATCCCCGCAAAGTATAACAGGTTGAGGCCACATGGCGAGTTCCAGATTAAGGAAATCATATAGCTCAGGTTCATCCAAGTTGGGCCCATAGATAGTACAAATAGTAACTGTCTCCACATTGCCAAACAGTGCCTCAAGAATCACCCACCTTCCACTTTGGTCTTCTTTGTGTTTCTTACAGGACAGAACCCCAATTTTGCAGAGAATTGCCACACCTCTATTGTTAGAAGATTGCTTTGAGCAAGAGATTAACTCCATCCCAATTCTTTTGAGCCACACCCTATTGGCCCAGGCTATATGTGTCTCCTGAAGACAAAGAATGTCCCAGGAGAAACCACCAGCGATCTTGGCCAAAACCTGCCTTTTTTCAGAGTCGTTCAGCCCACATATGTTTAAGGTACATAACGATAATATTCTCATTTTAGGCCTTGCGTATTTAGCTTTAGAACATTTAACCCAGCTACACGTAATGACCCAGCTACAAGTTGAATAGACATCAATCTACTTAATTCAAAGGGAATAGCCTTTTGGTTCAAACAAAATAATACTAACAAAACCATCAATGCTGATTTATTCTTACACCCCCCCATCACCACCCCTTACACAAACCCACAGCAACACCCCCAGCACCACCACCACACCCACCCCCACCCTAACCTGCCACCCCCCTCCCAACCCACCCTTACCCTTCCGATGAAGCACGGGGACTATTGTCCCGGTAGATGGCGAGTCGAGCTGCCTCCTCCCCCCATGGCCCCTATGCCACAACACCAAAAAAGAAATATTCTGCCATTCAGGACTAACTTATCTTAGCTTATCCTAACTGATCATGAATTGATCAATGATACATAAAGAGCATTTTAGATCTCAACCATCTAAAATTCAGAATCCCTAAAAATTAGCAGAACGTTAGTTTAATCCTCATAAGTTCGGAAAAGAAAAAAAGGTCCCATAAGTCATAAGTCATACAAGTCCATGCTCAAAATCCGTAGAGAAGATGAGAAAGAAAAAAGAAAAAATCAGAGAAGACAAAGAAGCATTGTCTATAGCTTCTGCAAAAATTCTTTGGCAGTGCGTTCTTCCGTGAACACTGATGACCGTCCCTTGATAATGACTTTGAGCTTGGCCGGATTTTGTAAAAAAACCTGTGCCCCTTTTTCTTGGAGCTTCGGGATTAGCTGTCGAAATCTCCACCTAAGGTCCACTGTTGCTTGACAGAAATCCGGGCGCACAAAGAACTCACAGCCTTTGGCATGAGCTTTCTTATTGGGACGGGCCAAATCAAAAAGAGCTTCTTGGGCCATAAGTGATTCAGTGAGATTAAAATGGCTCTAGGAAAAGGGTTTTCTTGACCCGACGTTTTCCTCTGAAAAAATGGGAATCGATGGGCCCTTTGAACCTCCATCTTCCAGTCCCAACTAGTGATTTCGGGAAAAGCCTCAGAAAGGAGTTTGACAACGAACTTACGGGGCTCTGCACCTTCCTTCCCCTCTGGAACCCCAAGAATTCTCAGGTTATTGCGTCTAAGCCTGTTTTCCATATCCGTCAAATTCCATGCATAGTCGTCCCTATGAGCGTTCAGTGCCGTGATTTCTTTTTTTCTGGGAGATCACATCGTCCTCTAATGTAGATATGCGGGTTTCAGCTTCGCCGACCCTAATGGCGGTGTCAGCACAAGACTTGGCAACTCTACGTAGAGAGTTCTGTAATTTCTTCAGCGTATTTTCGGTGTGGACACTATTTGCTTGAGCCTCTGCCCTCTGTGCCATGATGACATCATAGATAGTGTCGAGCGTGATTTTTCGGTGCTCACGGCCAGAGGGATCGGGGGTACCAACTGCGTGTGGTACAGTGAGAGTTTGAGTGTTAGTTTTAGGGTTGGGTGAGTCTTGGTATGCCCAGTTAGAGGAGTCGTCAGACCCTTGTAGACTCTCCATACTAGGATTTTTGTTTGTATGTATGGCTATTATCTGCCTGTGTATTACATCCCAATGGCTCAGTCCTGATGCACCGTCTTTTTCTTTATGGAAGTCTAAACTATTATCCCTGTATAACTTGGAAATCGCTCTATACAAACATAAAGGTATAAGAAGAAAAGAATTTGGGTTTGCATTATGGGCCCCAGTAATGAATTGGGTTTGACTGCTCCATTTTTGTTTCTGTTTACTCCTTATGTAAGGACAATTGTTTTTTTTTTTACTGTAAATTTGATATCATCGATGCTGATTTAATAAAATCAATAAAAACATTTTTTTTAAAAAGGAGTCTTGGACTGAACCTGGTTTATGGTCAAGATCCGCTAGGTTTAGGATTATCAAATAGCTAAGTGATTGAGGAAGATTGCCGCGAGCGACAAATTTTTCTAGCCAGGATGGATGGTACATCACGTCAGGTAGATAGGAGACAGAATATGCAAACCAAATATCGTAAATCATTACGTAGTCGTTTTGGCGTAACCTTGTGTGTGTTGCTGATTCTATGTGTTTTGCTAGCATGTATAGGTTGGATTGTCCATGTGTTACAACTAAAAACTGTTCCTTTATCTACTTCTGTACCTTCTCGTCCCACTAAAATTCAACACAAGATAAGTGCCCTTTTCTCACATGAACGAATGAGAAGGATGGAGTATAAAAATAATTTGTTTATCCAGCTGTTACACCAACACCAGTTAATTGTCAACATATCTGACTGTTGGGTATGTGGACTCATGCCTCACACTGCCCATAAAGGGATGCCCTATTTAGTATTGCCTTTCTCATATGAAGGTTCAGCATGGGCTTACCTGGCCATGTTTTCGGCTGCCTACCACAACAGACTTCGATATCCGATAGGTACATTTGAGAAAGGAATGGATTTTAGCCACAGTACTTTGATAAAGGGTATAGTGGCCATGGATAAAATTCTAGGGAAGAGTAAGATTCCTTTGGATGAAAAGAAAGCCTACGAAGGTTGGAATGTAACTCATTACATTTCCAGTCTTAATAACAAGACCAAACAAGAGAAGTCTTCCCCAGCATGGACTGTACCCCACCAAGGCAACTTTTGCCTCCTAATCAATAGCAAGGAGAATGACACTCAACAAAACTGTTCCCAGATATATGTTTTCACGTCTCAAAATAACCCTCCATTGATCCCATCACAAGGAACCTATTTTGTCTGCTATGACAAAGCATATACATGGCTCCCCTCTGACTTTTCGGGAACATGTTACATAGCATTCTTGCTTCCCCCAACGTATACTGCACCCTCAGACCATCACAGACACAGATATGGTAGAGGCGTATTTGATGCCAAAGACACAGCTGGCCAGGAGGGAGGAGATTTCTTCAAAGGATTCATTCCCTTCTGGGGACCAATGATTAACAGCGGAAACATTAGGCGATTAGTTTGCGTGGTTGAGACAACCATCGATGTTACTGCAGGTGCCTTAAGTAACATCACTGCAGAACTCCGAGCGGACCGTCTCATGACGTTACAAAACAGAATTGCGCTAGATGTGATCCTAGCAGACCGAGGAGGAGTCTGTAAATTAATTGGATCAAGCTGCTGTATATACATTCCTGATGACGCCCGACTGTATATCAGGCCATCTCAAAATTGCATACCATCTCCGCATCGATCCATCAGGACGAAGGAGATTGGTCCCTCATGGGATGGTTATGGGGATTGTTATCTACCTGGGGATGGAAGATACTAACATTCCTTGGAGCAATTCTGGCCATCATATTCTCTTGTTGCTTGTGCATACACTGTGGTCCTGCTATCTGTGGTCTGTTCGCTACCTTATGTGTATCAAAGCCTGTAACCCAACAAACAGAGAATAGTAAGATGATGGTCCAGCAACAGTTAAACGACCTTATGGCAATTGATATCGACTCCGACTCAGACTAACATGAGCCCAGTCATTGTGTTATTGCCTGAGTAATGGCAAAAGGAGGGTCTGAGGTACTGAAATTTGTCGTTTCTCGATCGCACCCAGACTCCATCTTGTTTTTTCCGCCATCTTAGGTTGCCCTCACTCAGGCAGCTGGTAAACGAGATGTTTTTGTCATTTCTGCCCTTGCGTGTCAGGTAGCCTTTCGTCCCGTGTTTATTAACTAGTGTCAGGGTCTGGCCGAATACACTAATTCATGTCTGAGCTGGATAACCCCCGCCCGAACTATCTGTTGGCTCACACCATTCTTTCCTCTCGCTTATCTTATCTACTGCCCTTCGCTACACATCTCATGCATTCTCTGGCTTCACGACTGTCCTTCTAGAACATACAACCATGTTTTCTCTCCTTGTAAACTGTATCATGTGGATTCTCTTTGCAATTTGCTTAAAGGGGCCAGCAACAAACATCACCTGGAACTCGAGTCAGTTTTTAGCTTAAACCATTGTTGGTGACATTTGTCGATGTCTCAAATTCTATATGTTTTTGGTTATCCATTGTATCCATTGTATTTCACTGTGTAAAAACTTGTGCGCCACGGAGGTCAAAGAGCAGTCTCTTGTGAACCCATCCCTGTGTGACTTCACGGACAACTGTCCTAGCTGCAGCTAATAAAACTCGATGTTTTACACCAGACGGAGTGTCCAGTGTCTCTGTATTGCAAGGCAGGAGAACTAGAGGATTTCAGGCGTACTCTGCGCCGCTTGGCCCTTAATGGTCAGGTTCCTCAAGATCATTCTCCAGATTCCAAGATAAGTTTTGTACAGTTTCAGAAGTCTGTGATAGACAGCCTCGTTGCAGTAGAGCAAGTAAGTGTTCCTAGAATCAGAGTGGGTGATGATGTGTCTAGAGTAGAAGATCTCCACTTTCCTGAATTTATTCCTCCAAAACCCAAAAAACACTTTCCTTGTCAGAGTTGTAGAGTCTATGTATGAAGAAGAGTATGAAAAGAGATCCTTTTTTATTGCTCAGAGTGTCCTTCTAATCCTGGCCTATGTTGGCCCACATGTTTTAAATTGTACCATATGCAACTCAAGTATTGGGAGCAACCATGAGAATAAAAGGGAACTAACAGTGTTCTTTATTGAGCCAAACGCCAGTCCACACACACCACCACCACCCAAAATGCAGTCCTCACACTCTGCCAGGAAATGTGATTGGTGTGTCAGTCCTGTGGAAGTATGAAAGTGATGGGCGCTTGAGTTGAGCCGCCTGTTGATGTGAGTGTTGTAATTTGTTGGGCCTGTGGCTTGTAGAGTGAATGGTTTTGTATATAAGACCCATAAAAGATATGTGAATGGCCTGTAAAGTGGTTGGTGCCTTGTCGTAGCTTACCAGCTCACGAGCTGTGAGTCAGTAGTTCAGGATCACAAATTTATAATTACCTTACTAATAGCGATTTCTACATTTTAATTCTTGTGAAATATCTATTAACAGCATTTACATTTTGAACGTTTCACTCACCCCAACCAGTTTGTGTGTGTACTTGAGTGGTAAATGTTTATAATAATTATTATACTATAATAACCACTAACATATATTTTTAAATCCTAAAAAAACTAAAATTCACTAAATCAAATGTTTTAAAACTTGTTTTTAAAAACAATGCATAGATTAAAATATTTAACAATATTTTTTTTAAACCTAAAATAAAGTGTATACGTCATACTCACCAATAAATAACACCATCATTAAAAAACTCTATGTCATGAAAAATTATTTACAAAACATTTTTGTCTTTAGATTCCAGCAAATATAAGGATTGCATTATTTACATATTGAAAATCAAACCCACAAATTGCCACACAACCCATTAAAAATATATAGAAATATACATGATATTTGTCAATTTGAAAATCTATTAAAGTTCAATAAAGTGACAGTCGCAAAATTAAGATTACTTATACATTAATCAATTAATGTCAGATTTTAACGTTTCTATTTAAGAAAATACTCACTCAAAAAACCAACACCCAAAATTTAAAATCAAAGTCATAACTCGGCAAACACATAAATTACAATTTGGTCAACATGAAATTCCCATTGATTCATATGTAATCTAGGAGGGCGTGGTCTGGGCATGAATGAAGATGGTCGCTTAACGGTGGTGCTCCGTGCTGAGGCAGGCCCCAGGTGGTGGCTGCGGAATTCCCGGCACAGTGAGGGCTCCCCATCATTCCTCCATATCTTACCAGTCAGCCTCTGAGTGAGATGTTGGCACCCTGAACTTGGCAGGAGGCTCCTTCTCGTTCCGTCACTGCTTGAAGTTGGCTGAGCCTGCATTGACAAGAGCTGCCGTGGCCCACAGTGAGGCGGGACATCCAGCTAGGCCAAACAGAAGTGGGGCTCCTTCTTGGCCGCTTCTCCCGGTGAGGGCCCTGAGTTCTGCTCCTCCCACCATGACTTCCATCTGCGCCATAAGGCCCCAGATCATAGCCCGCCACCTCCAAAATCCAGGCTACGGTGGCAACTATGCCATCAGACACTCTCTGAGACAGTGGATCACAGAAGCACAATGGCCTGACCTTGGGGGGGGCCTGCATGGCGAGGTGAGACCGCGGCACTCAGCAAGCCGCATAGCCTGGCTGGACTGACTTGCACTGGGACTCTGCACTTTACATACCACGTCCCCTGGCCATGCCTCTGAGGTCGAGTGGGGATATTGCGTCCTGTTCCTTCCCACCATGGACAACATCTGCAACGTGAGGCCCCATCACCAGGCCTACTAACACCACTGTTCCGGCACCAACGCCAATGGACATACCACGGGCTGGCGGCCCTCATAGACATAGTTGCCCAACCACAGGTGGGCCTATACAGTAAGGAGAAACCATGGCCCACATGTAGCAGCGATGCCTGGCTCCCTGCAGCGGAGTGACCCGCCTGATGGACTTCCTCTCCTTGATCACTGTTCCCACAGGCAGTTGGGGGCCATGAGCAGTGTTCCCTCATCACACCCTCTGCCTACAAATGCAAGGCCCAAACCCAGTCTCATCACCTTTGCCGCCCTGGCGGTGGTGGTCTCAGCACCATCGTGCATACTATGGGCCAACGGCCTACTGTGCCACTGTGACTTGCCCTTAAGTGGTGCACCGGCCCCCCGATGCCCTCACACTTGGACCTTCTCTCTGGGTCTGTCTCTGGCCAATTCTTGATTGCGGCCCACCTGCCTATGCAGTGGGCCAGCACTTGGACCTCAGACCTTATCTGTACCTGCATGCCTCGTGCTCCACCCATCTCTACAGCCTGGTCAGGGGCGAGCACTTCTAGGGCTTGGGACTTACAAGAGGTCTGTGGGCCCCTGTTTCCCTACACTTTGGGGTGCGCACCCCCCATCAGGTACCAGTGACGCAGCTTTAACAGTGACGGCTGAGGCCCTCATCCCTTGCTTGTGAGACCTGCATATGATCAGGAGATGTCTCATGGCAAGACGACGGGTAAACCCACATGACAGCTCCTCTTCGCTGAAGCCCTTAACCAGGGCCGCTCCTTAGCCAAACCCCAGAACACAACCCCACCTGTGCCCGGCCAACCTCAACCCGCCATGGCCGTCACCCCAGATGCCACCATTGAGTGAATACCACAGGAAATCTCAGCCATGGGCCAATGACTGGATGGCATGGAGGCAACTCTTTCTGCCCTGGCCACTGAGACCAAGTCCATCCGCACAGACGTAGCTGGTTTCCAGACTCTAATGGAAGGCCGGTCCTAGCGTTTATCCGTCCTGCGTAGCAGAGTCATGGACCTGGAGCCGGTGCAATGTCCACTCTTTTATCTTCCCGTTGACCGTTGAGGGTCCTGATGCCAAATCCTTCCTTAGGAACTCACTCCCGAAACTCACAGGACTGCTCTTTGACCCCCCCTTTGAGATGCAGAGGGCCCATTGCATAGGGCCGCCACAATGGGGCGAGTCCGCATGCCCACAGCCTCTCATAGCTTGCTTCTTATGCCACAAAAAAACCCACCAATTATTAACAGTGTCCCACACCCATGACCTATACACATTTGAGAGGCATGAGATTCGAAGAGCAGCGGACTTTTCCTAGGATACCAACAAGTGCTGCAAGGTGTTTCTCTCTTTCTGGCCCCTCTTTCCATAAACTGGACAATAAATGTGGCCTTTTTTAAGCTGCATGCCTTTCGGATCACCAAAGCAGGCATCTCTAAGGAGTTTTTCAACCCCGAGGACCTACGCCACTTCCTGGAAGGAATCACCCCATAGGACATGTCTCCTGTGCTCCTGTGGACAGCGCCGCCCTACTGCCACTCTCCGTTCCTGCCCCTTCCAGCGGGCTCCAGCTGCATCTAGAGGGTTCTTGCAACAGAGGCGGGGACACTGACATTCGGCACACTCCCTGGGTGACAGGACCCAGGCTCTTCAGTCGGTTGCCACACGCACACAGGAGCAAGACAGTGACAAGTCATGTTCCCCCCTGAAACCCTCCTCTGCCACGGAGAGCGTCCCCTGAGGACAGACAAGCTGAGTTGAACCCAACATGGCAGGAGTGCTGTGGTGGAAATGCCAAGATCCAGAGAAGCAGACGGATGACTGAGTATTGGCTTGCTTCATTCATAGACTGTTTATTTGTCTATTTCACTGTGTATCCTCTTAATTTTTGATTGCCATATGCATGGATCTTACTTGCTACGTGCAGAGTGCACTGCCGACTGTTTAATCCCAGCTTCTCCCTTTTTTCTTAAGCTGGCACCTACCATGCCCGACAAGCACAGGTGCACAGCTGCTATGGCTTTATGGCTAGGAATGGCTGCATGTCACACTGTCTACCTCCCTCTCCACGTGATTGCCCCTCACAGTCCTGCACCTCCTGTGACTCAGCAGTGAACAAGGCCCCAAGCGAGGCTATCGACCTAACCCCCAGGCTTTGGGGGATTAGGCTATATGTTCTCCTTTCTGTCCTACTCTACTAGTGCCTACCCAATTTATGATGTGCTACCTCCTTCTTCTTCCTCATGACTTGGTACTGCTCCAGGCCATGGCATGCCCGCTTCTATTCCCTGTCTCATATGCGTGAGCCCCTGTCCAGGGCAGGCGTGGAGGTTGTCTGCTCTCATACCCTCATACCTCTGACGACTCCCTGATCCCCTTTTCACATTGACCCTTACTTGCTATGCTGGTTCTATTGGTATGGGCACCAAACACCCTCAGGTGGGTCCAGTGGGCACCCACCCCATCCCTGTAGACGGACACCTGTATCCCCAACCACCCAACCGCTCTGCATCTCCCCCTCCCCCTTTGATATATGACTGGAGGGGCCCCGCCATTCCTCTGACGTACTCCGGTGCTCGTCTTCTGCCCCTCACATGACTGTGACCTCCATCCTGGTCATGGTTACAACTGCGCACTAGTGTACCTCCTGGCCTGCCCTGCCTCTCAAAAGGGCCCTCTTGGTGTGCCACAAGCCAAACCCGCAGCACACAGCGCAGTGCCCCTAGCGCCGTATTTCTATCATGCACGCAGCCTACCCCACCTACCTCCCTCTCCACCAATTTTCCCCTCTGACATGTCTCTCGGTGCTCCCATGCTAACCCGTGCTCAGCACTGTCTGGTACCGACCGTAAATCGCTCCCCCTGTGTGCCCCGTCCCCTTACCTGTTTGCTCCTAATCCCCTTGTTGTCTCCCCCTCTCCCTCTCTCTTCCACTCCTCCTTTCCCACCCACCCCCTCCTCTTTGCCGCATGACCCCTCCCAACGTATCGCTTGCTACCACACTCACCCTCCCCCAGTCCTCCCTACCTGCTACCCTAGACCCTCTGCCCACTCATGTCACCCTCCAGTCTGTATAGCTCTTTCACCCCATTACACTCCCCTACCTCACCCCCCTACATAGCCTGTTCTCCTTCCCTACTCCCCCCTTTGCGAGCAGCTGGATGCCCTCCTAGACTCTTGGCCCACACATGCCCGTGCCTGCCCCAAGCATCCTCCACCCTCTACGCATCCTCTCCTGGAACGTCAACGGCCTCACACATTATTTTAAATGTAAGAAAGTGCTCTCCTACCTCCAGGCAAAGAAAGCCGATTTGGATCTTTTACAGGAGACACATCTAGACGTCCTAGATTCCTATACCATGACTAGGTGAGCAGAGTAACCATAGCAGCGTGTCGACACCAGCCACTGCCGAGTGCGGCCAACCCCAAAAGCGTGGAGTGGAGATACTCCTCTGTAAATCGCTACCTGTCACGATCGTGAAAACATGGTCCAACCAGGATAGCAGGTACACATTTTCCAAGCTGAGGGTGAGAGACAGATCCCTATGTGTGGGCTCAGTGTATGCTCCAACATGGGTCAAATGCACATTCTTTCCTCAATTGAACCACCTGCTCGTCTAGATCGAAGCATCTTGGTACATCATTGGAGGAGACTGGAATCTTGCCCAAGATGCAGTGCTGGACAGGACGGGCCCCCTGGACAGGGGAAATTACTCAGACAGAGCCCTGCTGGAATATATAGCCTCCGAACATGCCCTTGTGGACCAGTGGTGCCTCTGCCACACCTTGTACATGGTACCCAATCCAGACTGGATTAGTTCCTCATTTCCCACCAGGTGGTGGTGCTCATCGGGGACTCCCGCATCTTGGAGGCTGCACTGTCTGACCACTCTCCGGTTCTACAGTCCCTCGAAGTGGGCCTGGCCTATCATGGTCACAAAACCACGTGCCAAAATGTGTAAAGATACCACTCACTCTAGGGCAAGACCCAGCTACAGGCCCACCTATCCGCATACAAGGCAGATGATAAGGATTCTGTGGATTCCCATACAATACAATCCATGGACAGCTGATGAGAGATGCTGCAGCAGCCAACAGCAGGTATTCCTCCATTGGGCTGAGCTAGAGGGTCAGATCGCCTCTCTCACCCACCTTTACTCATCCCACCCCTCCTTACCCAACCGCCACCACTTAGAACAAGCCCGAATGGCTCTTAATGGCCTCATTACCTCCAAAACTGAAAGTGCCCTCAGGCGTCTCAAAGGGGGGCACTATGAACAGGGGGAAAAGGCGGGCCATTTATTAGCGGCACAACTGAGACACCAGGAGGCTGCAATGGCCATCCTTGCTATCTGATTGGCGAATGGAGAGATCCTCACTCGGCCACAGGACATCATCAAAGAGTTTGTGTAATTTTACAAACAGCTTTACACACGGAGACACCGGCCAGCGTGGAACGGTTCTCCACATTCCTTGAGGAGGTTGACCACCCATGTCTGTCAGAGAAGGGTAGGGTTTATTGACAGGAGACATCTGCAGAGAGGCGATCGCAGTGCCCATCTCCAAGTTGCCCTACCACTAGGTCCTGGGTGAGGACGGATTCCCCGCAGAATTCGACAAATGGTCTGGGGAAGTGGCAATTGTCACCCTACAAGCAGCCTTACAGAAGGCAGAACGGACAGCCTCCTTGGGACCCCTTTTTAATAGGGCGGTGATTGCCGTCCTTCACAAACCAAGGAGAGACCATTACTGTGAGGCAGCTATCGCCCCATATCCCTCTGAAATGGAGATATTAAAATCCTTACCTTCATTTTGGCAGCATGCCTGAGCATGGTAATACCCTTCCTCATCCACCACACACACAGGTTGGCTTTGTCCCAGGCCGCTCCTCCAGGAATCACCTACGCACCCTGGCCCTCACTTTATGGGCTACCAAGGACCTACCAGAGGACATGATGGCACTATCCATAGATGCCGAAAAGGTATTCAACAGCATTGAGTGGGGATACCTTTTCGCCACTATGAAACGCTTCGACCTGGGAGATCAATTTATCTTCAAGTTGCGCTTAATTTACAACTGCCCCAGGTCATTGAGGAGTGTTCCTTTCAGATACCTTTCAGATCTAGAGGGGCACCCGCCAGGGCTGCCCACTCTCCCCCCTTTTGTTTCTCCTGGTCATGGAGCCCCTGGCCTCTGCCATCCTCCGCTCGCCACTCATAGTGGGCAAACCCATCATGGGAGGCCTTTCAAAAGTGTACCTATGCGCTGACATCATTTTGCTTACCCTCACGGATCTTCAACACTCCTTGCCAGTATTGCTGGAGGTCATTAACGACTTTGTGGCCCTGTCTGGATACAACGTGAACTGGGATAAAAGAGAGACCCTCCCGCTCTCCCTAGTCACCACGAAGGTGGCAATCCATGGTTGCCCCTTCCGTTGGAAGCCCTCTCGCCTCAAGTTCCTGATCAACAGAGGCCTGGAAGGGATGGTCATGGACAACCTGACACCTCTGATAGCGCAGATGAAAATGGACCTTGACTAATGGTCTCTTCTGGGATATTCCATGTGGGGCAGAGTACAAGCGGTAAGGATGGTCACACTGCCGCACTTTACCTTTGCGTTGGGAATGCTACCCGTTGTAGTGCCTCTAGCCACTCTCTGCCTCATCAAGTTCTTGATTTGGGCCTTTGTGTGGAGCTCCAACCTCCCCCGCTTAGACAAGTCCAAACGTATGAGACGTTGGTCCTGTGGTGACCTGGGTCTCCCATCTGTGGAACACAACTCTCTAGCCATTTATCTCTCCCAGCTTGCTTACCTGCTCCTGGGCTCCCTGGACCCCCCTGCAGTGGGTTACAGTAGAATGTTTGCTCCTCGCCTGCGGTGACGGTCTTGGGTCCTTTACAGTGACCACGCCCCCAATCACCTCCTCCGCTCCCTGTGATACAGGCCACGCATAAAGTTTGGCGCCATGCCCGCTGCCTATTAGGCATGTGCCACCAACTACACATCAAGGCGCCTCTATGGGGCAATGACAGCATCTGCGTAAATGCCCAGAAGCTCAGCTGACCGCGATGGATAGAAGCCGGCATACGGAACATGGATCAAGTGTTAATGGGTGGTGACTTGAAACCATTTGACCCCCGGTGGGAAGAAATTGGGTTACACCCATGGCAGGTCTGGTAGTACCTGCAGTTGCAGCACTTCCTGCAGTGCTATCTCGGTCCTCGTCCATGGGCTCTGCATTCCTCGCGGTAGTCAGGGAAGTAATTTCGCATTCTACGGCATGCTCATGGGCCAGCTCTTTTCCCAACCCCTCTTTTGCGGCCTCCGCGCTAACTGGCAGGACAGCCTACAGATCACCATCGAGGAGGAGGATTCGGCTGAGGTTATGGAGGACCTAGACAGGGGAGCCAGGGAATTCTGGTTGAAATTCTGCCTTTTTAAGACATTTCACAAGTAGTCCTGGACCCCGACAAAGTTGCAGAGTGCTGGCCTCCTGCCCCATTTGAGGTGGTGGAGATGCCCGGACCTCCTCCACATTCTTTGCGACTGCCCCTCTATCTGATTCTTCTGGTCCTATGTCGGAGACACCTTAGGAGTGTCCACACCTTTCCCACTCCCCCTGTTATCCTCCTGCATGACACTAGAGACTCCCTTGACCTCTCCCGCCTGCAACTCCATCTTCTACATCCAGAGCTGTACACGGACAAGCTCTGCATTCTCCGGCAGTGGAGGTTACCCACACACAAGACGGGTTGGTAATGATGATTCAAACAGCGTCCTATGAGCTCATCATTTATGGCATGCAGGACCAGGCAGAGGTGTTTGGGCAGACGTGGGACCCCTTCTTAAAGGGGACCCCTCACTAGCATCCTCCTCAGTGGCCATCGGCCCAAGTGCTCTGCTCGCGGTAAGCACAGGCTAGCCAGGCTTCCTCTCCCTATCTTCTCATCCCTCGCAGAAGCTACCAGACAACACCAACCCCCTGACCTTCCCTTTCCCACTCCCGCTCCCCCTCCACCCCCACTTCTTTGATCCCCTCCCGTCCTCCCATCTTCTCTTCACCCCCTTCCCACTGCCACCCCCTCTCCTCCACCCCCCACCAGAGATGCAGGCAGGGGCAAATACCCCTCAGCATGAGTAACCGCCCCACATATCCGCAACCCCACATGCTGATCTCCCCCCCATGGACAATGCCCACCTCGTTCATCAGATGGCACCTGACACCACCCCATACTGACCTATAGGACCCCTGTTCCAACCACAGCGCGCCCTGCCTCCTCTCTCTATTCCTACCGTCACTGATCAAGAATCACAATCACCTTTACACCATGGCCCAAACGATGGACCCCCCCCGTACCCTCATCCCTCTTATATCTCCTTTGTTCCTTCCTCCACACGGAGGTTCTTTCAGATTTGCATTATCCTTACCCCCTACCCCCTGTTTCGAATATCCATGACCGTGCCCCCTACCTTAGCTGATGGCAGGGAGAATGCCTGCTATACCCTATCTGGCATCCATAGTATTGGGTCCAGAACACAGGATCTTGGTGTCTCGTTGACCACAATGCTCTTGCTGATGATATGTCCTCCATTGTTGCACCCACCCTCCCCTTTCCCCCTTACATCTTCTTCTCTAGCCTCCCGTTCCATCCCCTGCATCGCATCCCCCCCATTGTTGTATCGATTATGTTGTATTTCCCATGCTCTGCCACGTTGCTTACATGTTATTTTACTGTGTTTTGATAACCAATAAATAGTGGCGACAAAAGAAATGAATCTAAAAACATCTATCCACCACATCCCCAATACACCTCACAACCCATATGTAAAACATCATTATATCATTTATTAAACAAAAAACAAGTGAAAGATATAACATAATCAACAAGTGAACCAATTAACATTTATTTATGATTATTAAAAATCTCATCCCAAGCAATCCCCTACTTAATCCAAAAACCCAAAATAAAATGTTAATACATAATTTAAAATGGTATTAATAAAATAAATAACATGATTAACAAATTAACTATTAGCAAATTATTGTGTAATTAAAAAATACTACAGACCCAATCCCCCAATAAAACCAGAAATCTGAAAACGTATATATTACAATAATAGATTTAAACAAATTATACTTTTAAAATAGCTCAATAAATACAATCATAATCCAATACAATAAAAACAAAACACCATAATAAAAAACAGTATTAAAGCAAAATACATTTTAAACATCGATAAAATGGTAAAACAGATAAAAAAGCAATGTACTCACCTTTTCTATTTTGGGACACTTTATTTTTGTATTCATAACATTTTGCCCGTAATATTATGGCCAAGAAATGTTTTTGTCTCTATATTATGGTAGAGCCCCCACATCGGAAAAGGTCACCTCCAGAACGTTTGCTAGCAAAGGAAGGGTCCAGGGCAACTGAACTCCCAGTAATGGTGGACAGTTTAGACCATCTCTTAGTTACTTTTACCCTAATTACATCTAAAACTGCGACAGGCAGCCAATGAAAAAAGGCCAAAGGAATGGATCAGATACACTAAACTTCTTGGCATCTCTACATTACCAATGAGGAGTTAAAAGTGACAAACATGATTAATACCTACAAGAAAACCATGCCAAATATAATGGATAAGGCAGCCCTGTTGAAACTAAAAAGACAGAAAATCAAAAACTCAACACAATGGTTTTCTCAAGAGCTGAATGAACACTGAATAAAACTCAGAGCGGTGAAACAATTTTGGCAACAGGATCTATCAACAATAAATACATCTTTCTGCGCACAGAGATTTGAAAAATATAAGAACAGCATCTTCAAAGTAATACCATCCTATCTTAGATATCAATGCGATCATCAGAAGAGACGGGAACATTGAAACTCCTTTAATCATTGCCATTTCATCAAATCAGGTAATTACCTAAAATACATTAAAATATAAAACCACCGCCTGACTTCTACATCATAGCTACAAGGGGGCCTTGCTTACAACACAGTGAAGCATTTCTTCAGTCATGATGTGAAGATACCTGCCCCTACCACATATTTAGAGACAGTTACTTGTCTGCTGTCCAAATAGGCCTTTAGCAATATGTGTGTACCTGCAGCTTGCTGTATTGTTTCTGGTGGCAACACTTATGGAAAACCATGGAGACTCATGTCACTGTCATGTTTCTTTTCAAACAATGGGCCATACGTATCATTCAAAATTGCGATCTCAAACGCTGAAATTCGCAGAATTTCGGCATTTGCGATCGCAATTTAGCTAAGTGGTATGTATTATGGTAAAACTGCTTAAATGCAATGTAAGAGGCACAGAAAAAGTGCAATTTGGGCTTAAGGAATCGCAAATTACCACCTACTTCAAGTTGGTGGTAATTTGCGATTTCTCAGAAAAATGCACTTTTTTGCATTTTTCAAAGTGCCATGTGACGCAGAGGGCATGTATATTTGCCACATGTGCACACATGCACATTTCAGGGATGCAACAGGATGTCCTTTTGACACCCTGGCACCCTTGAAATTGCATTCTCAATTTGCGATTCTCTGGCCCATAGGAATGAATGGGGAGGTATTCCTTAATTGCGAATCGCAATTCGCAATTAAAGAATATGTAGGATTCGCAAAATTATTTGCAAATCCTACTTACATAGCGTTTTGCGATTCTCAAATAGTGATTCGCAAAAAATCGCTATTTGAGAATCGCAAAACCAAACTGTCATACATATGGCCCAATGTCCTTTCATACCAAAGCATCTGGTTTACTAGATCATTGCTTATTCCATAGATATTATGGAGTATCATCTCTATATATTTTACTGGGGTCTTACCAGTTTTGCAGAGCTGCACCTTTCTGATGGAACTATTCACAGAGATGGGTTTCCTTTGCTGCTTGCCTTTCGCTGTAGAACTATGTAGAGCTTTTCTCATGGAAATTGCTTGACTACATAGCCTTATTGTTCCGAATGTGACTGGCTGTAGTTCCTAATTGCTATCTAAATTGTGGTCTGTTGTTTTAGAGTCCATTCACGTTGCTTTTCATGATTTATCTTGATTCTAGACCGATAAGAGACTGGTGGCTAAATCAAAACGGTTATTGAATCAATAGAGCAGTGGGTGAATGAAGAATAAAGCAGCCTCTCTAGTCTTACATGATACAACATCACAATAACTGGTTGAAAGAGATCCCTTCCACTGAATTAATGGATGACTCTGTAGTGCATTGCTTTTAGGTTGTTTTTTTTTAATCTAAGGGTTTCGTTTCACGTGCTCCACTCTGTGACTCTGGCAGCAAACATACTGAGTACAGCAAGGATACTTCCTCTTCAATGAGGCATCTGCAGTTCCAAAGGCAGCCTTGCATCTTACCTGGTGATTAGGTAACCCACTCAAAATGTTTTTCACATTTTCTTAAACACCACCTGAAATGTACCCCTTGCTTTCTCATTTCTATATCTATCATTGGGATTGTCAATTCAAAGGTGACGCATTTGGTTCACCCCTCTATGTAATACATATATTTGTTTTTTCACATAGATACTTTATCCTCTGCTTCTTCAGACTCCCTGGGTCCAGCATGTTGCTTGTTTCAGTTATCTTCAACGGGGTGCCTAAGTATAGGTTATAAGGGATTTGGAACTCACATTTTTTAGGGGTCAGATAGATTTACTATTACATTGACTGGAATGGCTAGAGTTCAGGTGAGATGTCATAGGATCCCATCCCCTTTGTGAATGTGTGGTGTCTTATGCAAACGCTTCATCTGTCATTTGCCACGCAAGTTCAGTCTTGAGGCTATCTTCCCTGGGGTTTCGTCTTTGGTCTACATCACACGTCCTCAATTCTGAGGGTATCACAACTGTGGTAGGGACACAACACAGAGAGAAGCTGGCTAAGGAAGTATGTTTGCTTCTCCTGATGGTATCCTGTAGGACATGGGGAGGACGGCTATTGTGGAAGCTCCTGATGATTGCAAACTTTTTTTTAAAATCTGTTAATTAAATTTAGTTTGTCCGTCCTGGTAGATTATTACCATGTATCATATATGTAGTGGGCAAATACATTCAACGTAATATTATCATTTCACTGGTATATTGATTTCAGGTAAAACAAATGAAAAACGCAAAAGAAAGGCAGCAATCTATGCAGACATGGTATTAATAAGTAGGAGAGGACGATCCAGTATTTTTAAATCGGACCTTCAGGTAGTAAGAAAAGAATTATAGTAGATTAATAATTGAACAAACAACTCATAGTGATTCTATGCGTACAGGGTGAATATAACACACACTTTTCGGAAAGCATCCTGGATATTTATATCCAACAGATCCCTGCAAATCAGTATCATGAATCCTCTAATCAAGTCCCTCATTCTCCCTGGAAAGGTCTTCCCCTTAAGTTGTCCCATCCTAGAATTATCAAAGGGTCTCGCATTTGACCCATTGGCTAACATCATGGCACCATTTATAAACTTTTTAATAACCAAAGAAGATGCCTGTTTCTGGAGGTATTTTTACATTTACACTCACTTCATCACATTCACCTACACCTAAACCAGCTCCACTGTAAACAGGTGTCGCAGCACAGCTGGGTAGCATTCCGCTACCCGACTGGGACCCGATGATGAAGCATGACACCAACCAGGTTGGTGTGTGAGGGTTTTCTTAACAAACCTCTGAGGTGCCAGACACTCTAGTGTCAGACAGCCATTTCTTTTGGCTGTCTGCTTTGGTTATTAAATACTTCAAGGGACAATGTCGGCCGTCCAACTGTCCTAGCTCTCCCCACTTTGGTTTTTTGACCATTTATAAACTGTTGGGAAGGAATAACTACTCAAATTCATGGCTATGCATCTTTAGAAAGTACTAAAGCCAACTCTATGAATTTATTCCAAGCTTTTTTGGTTCTAGGTCTTGGATATTCACCCAAAAATCAGGCCTCAAGCCATGCAGGCCTTCTCTGTTGAACAGGCACTCCAACAGCCCCATCACTTCTCTCTGATGATCGTAGACTTGGGAATGCCAGTACAACTCTTGCAACTTAGTCCCAGAGGAAGATGACAGGACAGGATTGCAATTGCTATGGGGAAAACCTCGGTACTTATAGTCGCACATGGAGTTGGTTACCTTTCTCACAAGATGGTGTTCTTCTATGTTGACTGGACAAGTAATACCATCAGCATAAAAAGATTTAGAGGTGGTTTTCCTGTGCCTTGAAACTGTGTGTGTTCCTTGCTGCTCTTTCACCACAGTATTAATCCACCTCTGTCCCATACCATACATGTTTATTGCTTTTCTTCCTATGCAGGTCATGGTTTGTGACTAATACTCTTTCCTCTTAGAGGATCTCAAGGAAAACCTGGACACAGGGGAAAGTGGGAGAGGTGGAGAAGCACTATTTTTCATCCTGAGACTGCGGCAGGTGGTTAGCGGAAGAACGGGGGAGGACGGAAAGAGATAGGGAGGGGAGCGGGTCTCAGATACCAAGGAACATGAAGAAGACTCCGTACCCTCTCTTTGGATGCAAAAAGTCACCTCTAATATAGATAAGCAAAGGGAAAAATAGTTCCCTGGTGTCATTAGTGTAAGGATCACTCATCTCTTCATAAAAGAGGCTAAAACCAAAATACTTCAGGGGAGGATCAAAAAGGCATTACATCAGAAGCAGGGATTTGGAATAGGCAAGCAAGTCATCAAATTATGATAAAAAAGGAGACCCAGAGTCCCCTCAAAGTGTGTTCTAAACCATTAGCTAGACTGCTGTTTTCCTCAGGTAGCTAATGGTGTCCGTATAACAAGACCACACAAAATAGGAAGTAAAATGCAGAAATGTATTTGCATCCATTGTGCTTGCTTTAGTACCCCACCATCCCACTATCTGACTCTTGTATTGGGATTATGAGCAATATGTGCTAAACCAGTGCTTAATTTTTAATAAGTGCTAGCGCCCCAAAATGCCAAATCAAGCCTGTTAAATCTTGATTCCACCTCATGCCCCTTTAATCCTTTGCCGGCAATCCTTCCCTTTTTATATGATAGTTAAAGGCTCTTTTTATCGTTGCTTTCTCTCTTTTTCGCTGTTTTCCATTTTTTCTCCCCCTTTTGTGTTTCTATCTCGCTTGCTCTGGATCAAAGTTTGTAGAGTAAAATAAGTGCTGGTCCCCAAAAAGAAGTGGAAGTAGCTCCCACGTGCAACCACCATCTAAAATAAATTAAGCACTGTGCTTAACCTTAATAGATGGTGGTGCAAACATGAACAAAACACATATTGCATCTGATGTTTATGTAGACTTGTATCTAGGTTTCTGAGGAGCAAAACCTGCATTTAGTGATTTAAAAAAAGTGAAAATTAACAAATCACAATTTCTGAATCCCACATTATTATGCACTAAAGACCATTTTTATCAAATTGTGATTTTTAATTGTTCGTAGTCGCTAAATATCCAATTTGTGATTACATTTGGCTAGCAAATTGGGAATCGTGAGCAGCAAATTGGGAAATTTACACCAGCAGAGACCGATGACCTCACAGGCCCAGAAGGTGAGCAATAGACATGTGAACTCCATGACAAAGAAAATGTTCTTACAAAAAAAATACAACATGTAAAAAATTAACCCATATAAACTAGTGCATAATATAAACTAAGTTTACTTTTAACAGAAAGGGAAGAAACAATTACCCATGTTTGAATGTTGGATCTTATATAAATCAGACACAATACACTCCGGCTACTGTAGCCGTGTAGAAATAGGCTTGCAATCAATGCCAGTTCACAAAAATAACATCAACCTACATAGGAAAATGAAAGGTCCACAGTTACATGGTGTATACTTATTGTATCTCACTTTCATTTGTAACTTTTTACCATGCTCAACTTACAGACGTATATAAAAATAATTACCTTTAAAATTAACACAGCATATTTATCAATCCATAATGAACTGAACATTAAACATACTGCGTACCGTAACAAAGCCGACGACCCAGAGAAGCCTGACCGAGGCTGGCGTATAACCATCAGAGGGGGAAGACATTAGTGCACAAGTATAAAGTGCTTCCGAAAATATTGTTTCAAGCGAAGAAGGCTCTTTGGGATGAAGAAAACTGTGGATGAGACATTAACTACAACATGTACTGCCACAGTTACCCAGTCATTAATCACTCACTCAAGACTACAGATATATGGAGACAAACACATGAGTCACTAAGCTGACCAGGCAGGCACGCAGCCAAGATCTCTGTCAAATGTTACCCGCGGTGCCCTTTGGTACACGTACCCCATCGCAGTACCAAATGTTTGATAAATCTGTGCTCATGATTCAGAGCTGGCAGCATGGGGCCGCATGTAAGCTCTCTGGGAGTGTTGAGGAACAGAGGACATCATGTCTGAGAGGCATGAGCACATTACATCAGGAAATTCTGAATTAACCATAGCAGTGAAGGACCCACCTGTAGGAAGTTATTGATGCTGGCTCAGATACAAACAACTGTACGCAAAGGCACACTGAAAATAGTCTTCATACTGCAGGCCGCCCAATGGAAAGATGAGCATCTCCAATGACAACCATATCCAGACGCACGGCATGGGAGCCAAGATTGCCCAGTGGCGATGTAGCCAGGACCTTGTTACAAATGAAAAATATACTTGAGGAAATGAAGAGAGCCAATGCAGCCAACAGTTATAACACAGCACCATTGACAAGTGAAAAGGCTTCAAGTGTAAGCAGTATGTCTATGACAGTTGAGTCAGGCTCGACAAAGAGCAGGCAACCCTTTAATGGGCAGGGAAAATCTAGTGGAGAGCAGCGTCCCTCAGAAAGAATGCACACTGCCTGGCTCATGTGAAAATAGAATGTCGAAATAAGGTTGAACATTTCTTTTCCTGCACTATTGCAAGTACCTGAATAATGTTCCTTGCTTTAATTGTGAACATGCCTGGTTAACTGTTGTTAGAACACAGGTGAGGGACCGCATTAGGACCAGCCATAGCGACCAAACCAGCGCATACATGCAGGATTACCCCTCATCAGCAAAGAATCAAGACACCAGGCTATTCCTGCATTAGAGAATTAACACATTCTTAGGTTGTATTTATTAACCATCATAACCATGACAAAGTAGATAGAACTAGAGAAATAAAAGATGGGGATGTCATAATCAAATTTTTTGAGACAAGAGTATTTACAATCAGTCAATAAATTTCAATGAATATATTGGAGTCAACAATTGAACACATTTTTAAAATAATCACTCGGCAGAGTTATGTTTGACCACCCCTTTTTGTCTTCTTTTCCCAGTGCTCCACCATACTTCGCATTTGCAAGACCATATCAGACAAACCCAGCTGTTTCCACAGAATAGAGGAAACCTGGGCCAGGGACCAGCTGGTCCCCCATACTAATAAACCATGCCAGAGTCATTCATTAGGGTATCCCCATGGCTAACTATTCGGGATTGGCCAAACCTGCACCTCACAATCCCGAAATATCACTCAGGGCACCATTGAGTGAAGCTAGAGGCACTTGCTGGAGCAGACGCCCCTCTCTCTTCACTTGAGTGGCGTATCCCTGCCCTGAGTTGGATATCAGCTTGAGGCCATTTCCCTCTTGGGTTCGCCTGCAATTAGCCATGACTCCAAGGTTGTCCATGTGTTTTGTAGCCAAACATAACTCTCCCTCCACCACACACCTGGGTGATTTGCCAACCACCCAGAGCTCTCCCTCAAGCTGCATGCGCTAATGAAGCCTTCAATGCTGTACAGCAAAAGCAACAAGGTTGTCAACAAAGATCGCATTGCCCTGAGCTGACAGGTGCACTCCATGCCTGTGGAATAAAGTGTCACCTTGAATGTACCCATGAGGGATTGACTGTAAAAGAGCAGTGTTCAGTAGCCTTGCTGACTCGAGGCTTTTGGAAGACTAACCGAACTACCATACTCTCCTCGGGATGATGTGGGACCATGCAATTGCTGTTCCTGGGCATCCTTTGGCTGCCACAAGATTTCCACCAATAAGTTCTCAAATAGAGTCCTCCTGCCCAGGGTTGCCAAATCATTGCCAGCAATGTGGAGGATGATGAGTGTCAGTGGTGGAAGCCTCCCGGGCCCTGTCTCCTCCTCAGCCAGTTGTCATAGACCATCCAGGTGTAGACCACCCCTGCTCACCCAATGGAAGCGGAGGCCGGCATCAGCTGCGTGGTGGAGGAAATGATCCTGCAAGAATATCGCCTGTGTCTGTCAAACAAAGGAATGACTAATAATCAACACGCTGGCAGGAGCCATGTGCCCTAATGTGTACACCGATAGAAAAAAAAGGCAGAGCGTTAATCATACAGGAGAACAAAATAATTGATTTTTATATCAGATTGAGTCAAACATAGCTTGTATAGCAGTCAGATTTCCACCTGACAATTTGCATAACAACCTCCGGGCTCAGCTCTTCCCCTACCGCAGATGTTGCCGCCGCTATCCAAAAGGAAAGCAAACTGAACTGGCCCTGTATCCCTGCTGCCTTGAGGGCCCTTCAGATACTGTGATTGAACTTGAACTGTGTCAGTGGAATGCATGTGATGTGAACAAGCAATGCACCCCCATACTCCCCAGGTTGCAGCTGGAAGTAATTAAAGATTGCGGTCACTGGGCAATCTGCAAGTCCCACAGTTTTTCTCAACCTATCCTGCTCACCCCTCCCCAACTGGTCCATGTTAGAGCGGCAGATGGACACCACCAGATCGCCTCCTAACCACTGCATGTGTTGTATATGGATCACCCCCCTTAGCCTCCTCTTGGGATCTAGCCACAATCTCAGATGTCTAGAAGGCCCTCAAAATGCCAGAGCTCTAAGATGGCTGCTACAATCGAAGTCATGTGTGTATTGGTTACGAATGCAAATCTCACTGTGTGGGCGATGTTTTGGTTTTCGTTCCAGAACGATACACCAAAGACTCCCTATTTCATCTTCCATCTCAGAACTATACAACATTTGCTTAAATCTGCATTCGTTATTAATTATGTGAAAACAATATTCAAAATAGAAAAGTTCTAAATGACTAAACGTAGGAAACCAGAAATGTATCTCATGCTTATAGCTATTTACCTTGACTATCCCCCACGGGAAAACCTCTCTCCTCTGACCACAAGTAATGCATACTGCCTTGATGTTCCTGACAGTGTGTGGTGCCCTGCCTCAGACCTCAGTGTCAGGCACTAGGCCTGTGTCAGATATAAGGTGTAGGACTCAGCCTGCATGGGGGTTTATCCGGTGCTGGGTCAAAACTGTCAGGATACACAACTGGGGTCACTCAAAGGAGCAGGGCTGACTTAGCATGCAGAAGACATCCCAGTTCCCACAGGGGGATCTTTTACTATTGTCTCGGGTTATCACCTGCTTCCACTGATGATAAATTACAAATGCAGTATGCTGGTTTTATGATTACTCACAAGTTGTGTTTATCGCACGGGATTTGCAAATTTGTTATGGAAGTGACTATTTTGGAATCCCTATTTCCTGTCTCAAATTTAGGATTTATGAAATAGTGTGCCATTTTTGCGAACCTTGGGTTTAAACCCTTAATACATTATACATGGCAGATTTTGAAGTCACAAATCCGTTTTTGAAAGTTCGAGACCGCCAAAAGCTTCTTCGTACATCAGCCCCCTAAATTTCCCTGGTAGTCTCTTGACAAGCGATGGCCATTTAGAGGCAGGTGTTAGTTTCCAGCACAAATATAATATGCCACAAATAAAATGTGAATAAGGTCTCTGGTGTGTTTTTCCTACCGATTAAAAAGTATATGTTAATAAACGGGGATTCATTTATACAAAATGTTCTTTATGCATTTATTCTGTGCATTAACGCACATATTTTTTTTTTATTGGCAGTGCCACTGGTACTTGAGCAAAATGGGAGCAAATGAAATAATACAAAAACGGGAGTCAAAATCGGTTGCATTCATTTTTTTGCCCTAGCATTTGAGTTTACATGATTTTTGGGGTCTTATGTTACAAAGCATGCGAACTGCAAAAACAAAACATGTGCGGCTGCAAAACACCTTTTAAAAATGCAGCTGAGCCCTGGTTCAAGTCACAAACGTCTTTTCAGCTCGTACAAGGGGCTTTTGCAATCAATTACTTATAGCAGTAGTCGAAGCATGAAAACGCCATCTCCGTCCAATTTAGCATTGGCAATGGACTGTTCCAGTGATTCGTGACTGCAATTCCGGTTGCACACCATTGAGATTGGGAGGTAATTGATTTGGACAGGGGAAGCTGACCCCTTCGGAAAGAGTCCCAATAGAGAATATTTTGATCCAAGGGACTAATGATTAATGTCTTCCCAAACAGGAAACATATTTTTTCAAAGCTGCGCCAGTCCATGTAACGAAGGTAGGCTGTGTTTAAAAAAATGTTTGACATTTCGGGGGGGGCTGAGCAAAAATTTCGGGGGGGGCTGAACTTTAAGAAATAGGCAGAGTGGAGCTGCAGGGGCTCTTAGAAGGGGTGAAACACCAGCGAGGCCCCATTAACATGCAAATGGTCTTTTAAAGACCTGTGAAGTGCTCGGGTGCGGCTGCTTTTTTGCCCGGGAAGGTGTCTCATCCCGGGCTGCCACACACGACGGGGGGGGGCTGAAGCCCTGTGAGTCCAATGGGTGTTGCGCGCCTGAGTCTGTATAACATTCTTCAGGGAGGTCTTTGCAATCCCGTTCAAATGTATGATTTGCGATTCAACCTATTGGCAAAGAGGTTGCATCACAAACCGCATACCCATTTACAAACAAATTGGGTGCAAATTGCACACCCTGGTTTGCCAATGGGACTAGTAGACCAGATCCTTTATACTTTTGATCGTGTACTACGATTACCCTTCAGGGACTGTCCAAGAAGTTGAACTTGGTATGTTGGCTCTTTCATCTCTACTGTTCTTCCAGGAAGGCATCACACACTTTTGCGATTTCTGCTTGTAAAAATTTGAATCCCCACGCCTCCCCCCTCGTCCGTTTGCACCCAAATAAGTCTAAAGAAGACTGTTTCCTTTTTGCGCCCTGGGCTACGTGAAATGCTGAGTAAATAAAAGTACAGACCAGCAAGACTGCTTTAATTAATTGCCCACACAGATTAACGTGTTACTATTTCAGTTGAACATTGCGTCTCAAGCAGGAGCACGGTTGTGAGTGCGAGTACGAGTAGAGAAGATTTTATTGAGATTGTAATTTCAGTGGGTGTACAGAAGTTAATAACTGTGCTTGAGAATAAAGACAGTTGGAACTGTTCCCTGTGCTAGTGTAAAGACTAAACATTGAAACGGATGCAGTAAAGAAGGCACATGGCAGGGCTTTAAGTGGGGAAAAAAAACTGGGTGTGCTCTAAAAGGGGCGGCCCAAACCCTTTAAAGGGGTGTGGCCTATCCGAGTAGGGGCGTGGTCTAAATTAAGATAACTAGCATTGTGTGCTTAAGAAAATCCCCTCCAATTATCCTACCTTTGGAAAACACTCTCGTTAAAGGATTTCCCTTCCTCCTACAACGCGGCTCACCTAGCCGGGCGTCTCCACTTCTCAGTAGTGGGCAAAATGAGCATGCTCACATCGATGTGCATGATCTCACTGCAGTCAGATACAAAAACAAGCATTTGCAATGCAATAGGTCTCGCATTTACGCGAGTTTGAGCTATTGGCATTGTAAATGACAATGCCTTTTATTTAAGTTTCAAAAACGAAAACAAAAATAAAAAGCATTGTTGTTTGCAATGTCAATAGCGCAAACTCGCGTAAATGTGAGACCTAGTGCATTGCAAATGCTTGTTTAAACTATGAAAGGCTTTTAGAATACTTGTGTGTATACTCCATAGAAAAGCAGTTTTTGCGTTTCTGTTTACAGCAGCAGCACCCCTCCTGGCCCCGGGCACTGCCCTATTCCACAGTGGTTATCTCTGGCCCTTTAGTAATAGGACAATGACATTCTCCAGGCCCCCTGTATCTGCGTGGGCTGCCCCCTGACTCGGTCAGGCCATCTGTCCGTCTGTCTCGTTGATAGCACTATGGGGAGTTATCCCACTCTTATCTCTTCAAGGTATGCCCTGGCCTTCTGTCCGGCTGTCTGTCTCTGTGGAGTCTGGAGGCCGAGGGTTGAGGGTGGGGAGAGGGGAGGAGAGACAGGAGGGCTGGGGCCAGAGAGAGGGGAGGGCTGCAGTGTGTGTGGTGAGTGAGGGCAGTGACAGGAGGGCTGGGGCCGGAGGGTAGGCTGGGGGTGTGTGTTGTGAGAGAGGGAGGTGACCGGAGGGCTGGGGTGTGCGTGGTGAGAGAAAGGACAGAAGACTGTGGGTAGACAGGGCGGAAGCAATATAGGAGCACAGAAGGTTTATATTTAGTTGCGTCTAAATTTAGAACTTGTGCAATTGTTGCCTGTTGGGCTCTGGGACAGCCAGATAACAGCCTTTTTACTTTTAACACTGCGGAAGTGTTTCCAAATAGTAACTCGCATACCTTCTGCAAATATAGTTATATATGTAAATGAAAACTGATCTCACACATCTTTGCATTAGCAACCGAAATTAGGTTGATATGATTGGGATTAGTTGATATGGGATTAAGTGATTCGCCCAGAATCCTAGGATGATTGAGCCTCCCATCATACTCAAACCCGCTTCCCCGACGGCCGCCCTAGCCATTAAGCCACACCCTACATCTAGAGATTTCCCGTATAATATGAGGAGTTAGCAAATATTACAGTGCCCCTCTTTTGCACAAAATAAACAGATAAAAGATGTGCATGATCACAGCATGGCACATCGTTTTTAAGAAATTGGCTAACCACAGCATGTAATCATGTAAAAAATCCGATATGACGTAATGGTGGAGAAGAGCACAGCACTGAGTGCTGTGATTGGCAGCGGGTCCCAAAAAATGTTTTTCTCGACATACATGCAGCTACGCGCTGCACTTCGTGCTGTGCCCTGCAGCGCCATGTGTGCTGCCGAGACAGGGACGGATGGTTTGGCCAACATGGTAAATGGAAGGGCGGGGCTAAAACAGCACAGAAAAAGACACCCTCAAGCCTAAAAGCACTGCGGCCAGATTAGTAAAAAAAATGCAAATAAAAGGCACGCCATGAGGAGGGAAGGGCGGGGCAAAAGCAAGAGTGACACAGACACCGTTGATCCCAAAATCACTGCGGTGCACATGAAAAACGCAAATGAAAGGCACAGCATGGGGCGGCAAAGCAGTTTCAAAAAGAAGAAGGGAAGTTAGGATAAGTGCGAGGGCTGGTGCAGCGTCATGACGAGGGCCGCCATTGTCCCTGCTTTGAAAGTGAAAGCGGGCATGGCATGTTGAGCGCGAGAATGGGAGAAGCTACTCCTAAAGAAAAAGCGGTTTCAGAAGGAAGAAGGGGACTTACATAGAGAGCGCGACGGCTGGTGCATAGTTATTACGATGTCCGCCATTGTCCCTGCTTTGAAAGTGAAAGCAGGCATGGTGCGCTGAGCGCGAATCAAAAAACAAGTAGTCCCGAAATGTGTAGATAACAGCCAGGAGCGAAAGTAATCGGTAGTTGGTCGGTGCTGCTTCCTGCACAATGGAAGCAAAACGGAAGTGACGTTTCGGACCACCAGCCAATCAAATAGCTACATAAAAAGAGCAATGCCAGGTTTAACCAATGGCAAGCTAAAAAACATATATAAACGCAATGGGTGGAGTTTCACCACTAATACGAACTACTTAATGCCTCGTAGAGGCAGCGCATGCGCTGCCCTATGCGAGACCTAAAAAGGAAACGGACTACCTTTGCGAGGCCCAAAAATAGAGCTCGATAGAGACCCGTTTCGAGGCCCTCTGAAAATAACTGCTGGTGCTCAGACCCAGCCCACTTAAAGCCCTGCATCCATCCATCCTAAGCACTGCGCCATCCAATCATCTTTCAATCTATCCATGCATTCCTACCTACATACATACATACATCTGTCCTTGCACCTTTCCTAAGCATCGATCAGCCCACCCGCCTATCCTAAGTACTGGTCCATTCATCCATTCATCCTTCCATCCATCCATCCATTCATCCACCCATTCATTCAACCAGCCAGCAATCCATTCATTCATTCATCCATCCAGCCATCCATCATCCATACATACATACATGTGTCCCTGGACCTATTCTAAGCATCTATCAGCCCGCCCGCCTATCCTAAGCACTGTGCCATCCATCCATCCATACGTCCACACATTCATACATACATCTGTCCCAGAACCTATCCTAAGCATCTATCAGCCCACCCTCCTATCCTAAGTTCTGGTCCATGCATCCATCCATCCATCCATTCATCCATCCATTCATCTATCCATTCATCTAGCTATCCATTCATCCATCTGGCAATCCATCCACTTGCCCTTTATTCAACTATCCGTCCTTCTTTCCGTGCTCCGCCCCGATCCTAAACACCCCGTATTCTACTCATCCACCCAGCCTCTTAATGGGCCGAAAAGGCTGGTGATAACCATTGACAAAGGTTGATCCAGCGAAAGAAATGTAAACCAGCTTTTCAGTTTAAGTCGCTAATTCAGAAACATATCCTTTTGTCCATTTCTATATAGGAACACTGCTTTAAATTGGCAGTGACTGACAGATACTGAATACCTGTAGTTCTTACATTTGAGAAAGTATACCAAACAGCTAATTTGGGGTGATGAGAACCTGCCCTTCTATATTTCCATGTGAAGCACAGTATAGGAATATAAAGGTAATTCCAACGCTACTATCTTCATATTAAAGAGGGGGTGTGAGAGCTAAGTGAGCCAGGCAAAGCATGTGTTTTCTAGCACTAAAACAAGACACTGTGAAAGGTCAGAGCAGGGTCGTGCTGGAGTTGGCTGCCTGTGGTCGTCTGCAACTAGAGCCAAATTTCGGGGGAGGCTAATTCTTCCAGCGATAGGCAGAGTGGGTATGCAGGGGCTCTGAAAAGGGGTGAAAAACAACAGAGCCTCATTTACAAGCAAATGGGGGCATATTAACAAGAACGGCACTAAAATTGTCGCCGCTTTAGCGGCATGAGACTGCCGCTAAAGCGGCGATAATGGGCTTGATAATATGCCCTTGAGAATTCCAATAGAAGCCCAAGTTCACACCAGAACATGGGCTTCTATTGGAATTCTAAAGGGCATATTATCAAGCCCATTATCGGCGCTTTAGTGGAAGTTTCCTGCACCTAAAGCGTCAATAATTTTAACGCCGTTCTTGATAATATGCCCCATGGTCTTTTAAAGACCTGTGAAGTACTCGGGTGCGGCTGTGTGTGCGCCCGGGAAGCTGTCTCAGCCGGGGGCAATGGGCGTTGCGCACCTGGTCGTCTCTCTCCTAATCATCCCACGATGATATTGCTGCTCCTGCGCTACAAAAAGAGAAGGGAAATCCTGAGAGAAAATGTCTCTCTTTAAAGGATTTCCCTTCCCCTACAACGCGGCTCACCGGGCATGACGTCTCCACTTCTCAGTAGTGAGCGATGTGCATGCTCTCACTGCAGTCCAATTAAAAAAACAGAAAACGGACTACCTTTGCGAGGCCCGAAAAAAGAGCCCAATAGAGACCCGTTTCGAGGCCCACTGAAAATAACTGCTAGTGCTCAGACACGGACAGACCCGGCCCACTTAAAGCCCTGGCACATGGGAAGGCAGGTATGCCTAACAGTCTACGCCACTATCCACAAAAATGTGCTCTTAGTGGAGGGTGACGTTTGCAAAGGTAAGATTGAGCTGAAGGAAAAAGAGAACGGGCCACAATAAAACACAATTTACCTTTTTAATTGAAACAGAAGCTTAAACGTTGTTGAAGAAACACAATATTAATGGATTAGAAAGTGCAGCAATGAACCAAAGACAAGAAGAATTAGTATTTTGATGGTGCTGTAGAGGGAGGTGCATGCTGTTGGAGGCAAGTGAGTGCAAATGGCCGCTGTGTGCTGGATAGTTTAATATGCGTAGCTTACTTTGGTGCCCAGCATGAAAAGTGACATTTTTTTGACTAGATAGTGCTTGCGCTGTCTCAAACAGACTACTATATCTACTTTGTGGGCTTCAGCCCGTTCATAGGCTTTTCATTTTCTGGCTCAATTGTCGCTCTCCTATTCTTTCCCCCCATTCGTTTATGGAATGCACTTGTCATGCCTCTTCTTGTGTTTAGCCGAACCCGAGAGCAGGGACTAAGTACTATCTCCATCCACTGGTCACCATTTTAGCATCTGTTAACAAGGACATTTTTCTTTCTTGAATAGCAATTCACACGATAGGTCCTGGTTTTCCCCGCTCCCAGCTCAGCTACATTTGGGTAAACCGGCCTTTACATCTTGTTTTCTCGTCACATTTGCCAAGCATTCAAATACCGAGATCAAATGTCAGATACTGTTTTCCGCGGGTGCCTATTTACTTTTCACCCCATTTGCATTTTGCTAAGAACACCTTATAATGACAATTTAAGTGTCCCTTTTCAGTTGCTACAGCTGTGGGTGACGTCCAAGTGGAGCCGTGGTGATTAGCGTTACTGGCTGTTTGAAGATTCGGATTACATTTCTGCCTCCTGCTCCAGTGGCCAGTGCTCATGTTGCTTAGTTGAGTTGCCTGCCTCTGATGGGAGCCTGGGCAGGTCACTCTTTCTTTCACTGTAGCTCTCCTTGGCTCATCCCTATCTCGATGGCACCCAAGGGCGACAGTAAGCAGCATTACCTCCTCTATCATCTTCCTTTCACAGTCCTAACAGATGAGTTTATCTCCATTCATGCAGAACCTAATCACCAAACCTGACTTTTCCTTCCCAATTCAAGAAGGACCCCATACCAAAGGGAATAAATCCATCACTTCCTGGGAAGGACTTTCTGTTTCTTTATTCTGCAGCATATTATCTTGGCCTCAGCTGTACATAGTTTGTTTATGTTTTTTAGTTTATGTTTTTTCCTCAGACCTGCTTTAGCTGGTTCTCTCATTTTTTAGGGATCACATTTGTGTGCTGGGCGTGCAAGATCACGGAGGACATCTGAGGTGTGCTGGGCAACCTGTGGCAGCTTAGGGGATATCGGTGAGCATTATTTTCATTTTCTATTTTCTTTTTGTTTGCATCACGGTGTTTATGTGTTTCCTCTATGCCCCATGTTTCCAGGGTGCGGGGCGCTCATTTGGTATCTGTTCAGGCTCATTTGGCTGTTCACGCTGGAATTGGAGGACAGGTGGCACCCACCTGGTTCCAAAATGGCACCACATGGGTTCAGTTGCGGGCGTCCCGGTGCTTCCACCTGGCCCTCATTGCAGGTGGTCAGTCGATGCTTGGCACCTGTCTGGTTTACATATGGTCCCCCGCTCTCTCTGGGTGGCACTTCCTTGCTCTTCCACCTGGCTTATGCCCTCACCCTGCTACAGGCGTGCCAGGTGTGTTCCCTGCCTTCCAGCTGGCTTTTCAAGAGGTATTTTTCTATGCCGGTCAGGTTTCTGTGCTTCACGCTTCCTTGCTGACTTGCGGTCATTTCCTCCTTGGGGTTGCGGACGTAGTGGCCTATGGGTTCGGTTTTTGGTCTCTTCTTCTGTGGATTAGGGTTTCCTTCCATTTATTTTAGTGATTGTGTACACACAGTTATATGTCTATGGGAGTGTTTTTCTTTGAGGATGGGTCTACTTTCCTAACTTTTGGTATCGCTCTGGCGGGGCTCGGCCTTTTGCTGTGTGGCTGAAGGCCCTATTCTCTGGGCTTTTATGGCTGTGGTTGAGGCTCCGTTTTGTACTCGGGTGTGGGGGTGTCTTCTGTGGAGGTTCCTCGGGTGAGTCCCTCCATGGGGGGACAGGGAGTGATATGGTCCTTGGAGGATATTTGTGAAGGGTGCAGATTCACCTATGTTTGACTATTTATTATGTTTCCCTTATTGGTGCCACTCTGCTGGCCGATTAGGGGCCAGCTCTGTGGGATGGTTACTAACACTTGGCATGCTCCCAGTTCTAGTGGTCCCTCTCATTCACTGAGCTCTGGAGCAGGGATTTCGGACCGCATTGCCTCTGTGGTGGGAGGTTAAATTGGTTCTTCCGTGAGCGCAGTCTGGTTGCTGCTGACTTCTTGTCCTTCCTGTTTGGCAGATTGACACTGGTGAGTGGGGACTCCTCTCTTCTGCTGTGTGACAGAGTGTGGCGGACCAGCCTGGTTCTTTAGTGAATGTTTTCCTACCTGCTTCTCAGGTGCCTTGGGGGGGGGGGTGTGCTGGAGCTGCTACATATCATGTTTGTCACCACAGAGGATTCTTCTTAGCATCTGGCATTGAGGCTTCAGCCACCATAGTTCCTATGGCTTCAGGTTCTGTCGTTTCTTAATTCCCATCAGTGGGTGGGGATTCCTTTTAGGGCTTATATTTGTATTTCTCTTTGCCCTCGTTTGGGTTGCTTCATCTTTTCTGGGTTTTGTTTCCTGGGCTGTGATCCTAGCTCTCTGCCCGTACATATGGCCTTGGTGGTCTCTAGTTTGGGTCAAGCATGTTCTTCACACCTTGGCTCCTTTGGGGGAGTTTTCATTTCTGTGGGGTTCATTTCTTCCCCTGCCTGAATGGCTGGCTGGTTGCCTCAGGATTTTTTCTCTGAGCCCAGTTGGTGGTTCTCAGGGTGCCTTCACTGTTGCTGATCGTGATTTTGATCTTCTGGGTGTGACTCCTGCATCCAGCCGTGCTTGTTTCTCTTTGCCTTCAGAGCCAGCTTAGGGTCGAACTTGGTGGTGGTCTTTGGGTCGGTGGCACAATGTGTTCATCCATTGGTCCCGCTCCTTATTCACCCCTTGGCTTCTGCAAGTATGTGGCTTCCCCGTCTGGGGGTGGTATCATCCATGTTGGCCCTAGTGCAGTGTCTGCTTGTTCCCTCAGGTCTCTCCTGTGGTCATGGGACCTGCTCCTTTGTCCTGGGTTTTTACTTTGGTTCCTCTTCTCGGGCTGGTTTCACTCCCATTGCCAGTGGGATGGGTTATGGTGCCACTCTGGAGAAGGCCACTGCTCTGGTGCAGTGGTGCCCGGTAGAGGCACTTTCTTTTTTCCACTTGGTTGAAGCTGGTGGCAGTTCCTTGCACACGGCAGTGTGTGTCTGCTAGATGGCCTTATTGTCAACTTCTTCAGCAGGGTAGATGTGCACCTCTCTGCTTCTATTTTCCTGGTGGATTTGCCTCTGGTCCAATTCCCCACTCCTGGCTCTCTGCAGTCTGCCTTCCTTGTGGGTGGGTGGGTGTATGTGCCTTACTTTGCCAGTTTGGGCTGGACTGGTCCCATTGGCCGCAGGGTCAAGACTGATTTGCATATGACTGGGTTCAAACTTTCATGGCATGTGGAGCAGAAATAAAAAAATGGATTTAGGCCCAGATCTCTGTGCTTTGGTGAAGGTATGACATTGTTCTGCATTCTGTTCATCAATTGTTCTTTTTGCATTTGTCACCCGAGTGGGACCGGTATGCCCAGACGTGCATTCCGTGCTCTCCATGCCACTGGAGTCAAGCTATCCTGGCTGATGACGGGTGAAGCCCCAAAACCGATCCTAGGAGGCTTGTTTCCAGTCCAGGAAAGACCTGGCCTGGCAGTTCAGGTGGACTGTTACCATTGGCCACAGGGTCAAGACAGATTTGCATATGGCTGGGTTCAAACTGGAATTGGCATGAGGAGCAAAATAAACGATGGATTTAGGCCCAGATCTCTGGACTAGGGTGAATGTATGACATTGTTGTTCATTCTGTCCATCAATTCTTCTTTTTGCATTTATCACCCCGAGTGGGATGGGTATGCCCAGATGTGGGTCCCGAGCTCTCCATGCCACTGGAGTCAAGCTATCCTGGCTAATGAGGGGTGAAACCCTGAATCCGGTCCTAGGATGCTTGTTTCCAGTCCAGGGAGGATATCAACAACCAGGGCCTAACTAAATGGACAAATATCCTCAACTTTCAGACACAGGAGGGATCTATAATATTTTCTAACGACTCCCCCATCGGACGGAGCCTTGAGACGCCGATAGTTCCCGGTAGTGGTGCCATAATTGCGTGTGGTTACCCTGCGGACACATGACCAACTGGCGCATACCACATAACGAGGTGGTTGCAGGTACGAGGGACACTGGCAACTACTTGACCAAGTGTTAATTCTAAGTGAAGTGAAGACTGGTCATCCCCTCAGCCCTGATGAAGTTGCGCAAAGTGGTAGCAACAAAACATGGTGGCGCTTTGGACATAACAATGGCCTGAGTTGAACCATTTTTTAATTGAGGACGCTCACAGCACAGATTAAAGCTAAATTTAGCCAGTGAGTAGGATCTCATTTTTAATGTTGGGAATTGCAATTTCATTTCCTTTCTCACGGAGAACAGAACGGCACTTGGGTGATATTAGCACCTACAGTGCATACTTTATCTTTCTTTCACTGTTTCTTTCCTTCACTTTTGAGAAAATTTACGTTGGAGCACATTTCCGTTTTGTGGTGAGAAAGCAACTGATGATGATAAATGGGTGTGCTAGCGAGTACCAACTAGCAAGCCCCCCCCTTGGTGTTGCTACCGTGAGGTGCTTTCTCCCCACTCTCACATTTTTTCCTAACTTTTTCTAATCGAATTTTGGTGAGAATCCTTTGGCTGCAGTGTAGTGACATTGGGTTAGAAGTTGGACATATAGACACTCGAATTAGCGGTAGTAGTCCGCACTGGTGGGGGAGTCATTAGAACCTATTATAGACCCCTCCTGTGTCTGAAAGTTAAGGATATTTGTCCATTTAGTCAGGCCCTGGTTGTTGATAATGTGTTGAGTGGGTGGCGGCTTGACTTCTCTTCCCCCTTCGCTCCTTTTTGTGTTGTCCAGTCCAGGGAGGACCTGGCCTGGGCAGTTCAGGCTGAACTGTTCCCATTGGGCGCAGGGTGAAGACTGATTTGCATATGGCTTGGTTCAAACTGGAATGGCATGGGGAGCAGAAAAAAACGATGGATTTAGGCTCAGATCTCTGACTGGGGTGAATGTATGACATTGTTCTGCATTCTGTCCATCAATTGTTCTTTTTGCTTTCCTTTGCCTTGTGGCAATATTTTCTTTCTCTGTTGATGTGTGTCTGGTCCTGGTGGTCTGTCCGTCCTTTCTTTGTTTCGGTGTCCCTTGACTGGATTGGTTCACCACTAAGGGAATGCCCTTCTTCCCCTCTTTTTGTTGTCTGATTCCCTCCTCAAGTGCTTCAGCTGTGGTTCCTCTGGCTGTACCTTGGCTTTGAAACCTCCTTTACTGTTATACACCCATCCTTCTTTCCCTCAGGTGGTTTTATGGGGAATTCGGGACCAAGCAGTGTTTTTTTGCTTGCCTCAGTTGGGATGAGGTGACCTTGTCCTCTCCATCTGTCAGTCGGGCCCCATTGGGGTTTGCCATTCCATCTGATGCCACTGTGGTTGCTGCTTCTTCGGCTGGACACTCTTCACTCATTGAGGCTTGCGGTTTGTCTCTTGGAAGGTGTTATAACTGGCGGTCTCTAGTTGGCAATGGCTTGCCTCTTTGACCAAATAGGGACCCTTGCTTCTAGTCAGGGAAAGGGGATTATACTCCTGGATAACCCCTGATCACCCCCTTGGTAGCTTGGCATGAGCAAACAGGCTCATCTCAGAGGCAGTGTGTAAAGCATTTGTGAACACATACAGTAATATATTGAAAACACGACAGATGGACACCACACAGGTTTTATAAAAATAAGTATTTTTTATATAGACTTAACACAAGACCACAAACGACAAAAATCCACAATACTGTAATCGAAAATTATACTTCAAGATGGTAGAAGTAATTCAAAAATAGGTTATTCACTCAAAAGCTCTCTTTAGCAACAGATAACCCCAACTGGAGATATCACGACAAGGTCAAACAAATCCCAAAGTACTGCGCCGACCGCGAGGTGCGCGGTGTCGGGCCCAGAGTCAAAACAGGCCCACACAAAACATTACCTTGGGAAAGCAAAAACAAAGACAGCTCACAGCATCGGGGACATGCAGTGGCATTGGTGCCGTGTGGCGTCGGTTCCTTGCTTCGGGGGGGCAATGTGTCGGGTCCTCGATGCTTGCGCAAAGCAGTGGCGGCATCAGTTCCTTACCCGAGAGGAGGTGATGTCACGATGGCACCGAAACCATGGTTCAATACAACATGATGTCGATAGATTCATGACCAATCACGTAGAGGATCGGCTCCACGATGATGTCGACTTCAGAGTCGATGCGGCACAGCAGCAGGCGTCGGGCCTAAGTTGCAAGTCGGAGCAGCGCTCACGGCTTATGGCAGGTTACGATGTTGCTAGCTGGCGTCGATGTGGCACGGCGGCCGGCGTCAGGTCTATGTTGCAATTCGGAGCAGTGCTCATGGGTTCGATGCAGAGTACGGCGTCGTTTGTCAGCGTCGGTGTTGCAATTTCCTTCTGTAGCAGCTAGGACAGCAAGTTCCAGGTGCAGGCAAACAGAAGGGTTGAAGTCTTTTGAATCCCTTAGACTTCATACAGGAGGCTAGCTCAAATTCAAGCCCTTGGAGAAATATTCTGCAAGATGATGAATGTTCCTTAAAAGTTCCTTCTCCTTTCCTTGGCAATAAAGAAACCACTGCAGGCCAACCCAGCAAACAGCACACTGGCAGAGGGGCAGGCCAAACTCCTGCAGCTTCCTTGATTCTTCTCCTTAGCAAAGGTTTGTCTTGTTCCCAGAAGTGATCTAAAGTCTTGGGGTGTGGGCCCCCATATTTATACTACTATTCTCTTTGTTCTCTGAAGGCAGAGGGTCCTGTACCTAGTCCAAACCAGTTCTGGGTGCATTCTGCCAGTGCACACCTTCTTCATTTGTCAGTGTGGGCCAGGGTCATCAGACGCACCACAGGAGGCGGAGCCAGCATTGTGGAAGGCAAGCACAGCTCTATTCAGGCCCAGGTGCTACTCCTCCCACCACCCCCAATGCACGTTGGTCTTTTCAGCCTAGTGCTGACTCACCCTGTCTCCTGGAGCCCCCCAGCCCCTGTCACTCACAAAACCAGACATACAATACACAAGCTAGCAGAGGCAGGCTGGATGGTTAGGTAAGAAAATACCTACTTTCTAAAAGTGGTATTTTCAAAGACAGAATGTTAAAATCAACTTCACTAAAATATGTATTTTATCATTCTGAGTGCAGGCATACTAAACTCGAATTTCTACCATGTTCCCTGGGTCAGTTAGGATTATAAGATGTTATAATCAACCTGCCCATTCTGGCCTATGGGGGCAGGTAGCCTTGCAATAGTGAAACACGAAATAGGCTGTAATTCACTATCAGGTCATGCCACACACATCAGGGCATGACCTACCTTTTACATACAATGCACCCTGCCCTAGGGCCTACCTTAGGGGTGTCTGATACGTAGAAAAGGGAAGGTTTAGGGACTGGCAAGTGGGTGCACTTGTCAATTCGACATGGCAGTCACAGACTGCACACAGGCTCTGCAATGGCAGGCCTGAGACACACTTTACAAGCTGCTTCTGTGGGTGGCACAACCGGTGCTGCAAACCCACCAGCAGAATTTGATTTATAGGCCCTGGGCACACACGGTGCACTATACTAAGGTCTGACAGGTAAATGAAATAATCCAATCATGGAGTCACTAATCAATACATGAATTTACAATAGGGAGCACTTGCACTGTGGCACTGAATAGCAGCGGCACAGTGTCCAAAGCATCTAAACCAGCAAAACATATCAAAAACAGAGGAGGCAATCAGTGAGAAATGTAAGGAAGACTCAAGCCAATGGTACCAGGTCTAGCAGGAGGCAGTCTGTCTTGGATCATGGATGTTCTTTGGCTGTTGCTGCATTGCTGCAACTGTCACGGCAGTCATCTACACTCACAGCTTGTTGCTGTCATTGACAGTATTTTTTCGTCAGATGTTGGGATAGGGGGTTCTTCTTTTCCTCTTGTGTTCCTACGGCTGTGTTGGCCTTCATTCGGGACTGCTTTCAGCTCGATTTGGCTGGCTCTGCCCTTAGTAGTTGGTGGGTGACGTTTCGTGCTTTTCATGGGGCCGGTGTTTTGTCTGTCACCCCTCTGAAAACCTGCTTGCTATGGGGTTGTTTTCTTCAGCTTCCTGTTATTCCTTCCCCAGTGCCACATTGGGGCTTGCCTCTGGTTCTACTGGTCTAACAGGATGCTCTGTTTGAGCCTTTTGGGGTCTGCCGCCATCGGGTTTCTTTCGGCCACAGTTGTTCAAGCGGCCTTTTCTTCTGGGAAACGGGTTGGGTGACTTTGGGCATTGTTTGCCCTCCCCACTATTCCCTTGGACTTTCCAGACATTGTGATGCTTCTTCCTTGTACAGCCTTACTCTCTGACAGTGGTGTCCTCTTTGTTGTTGGACTCTAGTGTTGTTGATCCTAACCTTTGTCTGTCTCTTGTGTCTGCTCTATGGTGGTGCATTTGCATTCCCTGGTTGTGCTTCATGCTCTTTCTATGTCTTTGCGACACGCTGCTGTGTTTTGCAAGTCGGGGGCCTTGTTGATCTCCTTCTGTCTAGCGATGGGGTTATCCATGCCTTCTCTCCCTTCCTTGTCCTGTTGGTTGCGTTGGCTTTCTCCCATTTTGTGAGAAGTTGGCCTGATATATGCTGTCCACTAGTTATAGTGCGCACCCTGTATCAGTCCAAACAACCCCTTATTGGTTATAGGTTAAAGACAACCTTTATTGAAAGCTATCCTAGTGGTAGCTATGAAGAGCAGCCTTCAGGCTAAGTCTTGAAGGAATGTAAAGCCGCTTGTTTTACCAGTCTATAATCTCTTGAGTCACTAAATGAAAGATCTCCACACCAGGTATATATAAAATGTATGTACTTATTATTAAACACACCCTCCTAGTCTCTTTGCTAGAGGTCAAAACACATAAGTTACCCTTCAATAATCACAGTAAAATAGCACAAATAAACATCAGGCCCTCAGGGCGAGCCAAACCATATACTAAAATAGTTGTATAAGAACCACGACTTAACTAGACACAAGGCCTAGAGCCTGTAGAATCGCTGGGACCCCAAGGAACCACCCAAGGTAGTGACACAGGGGACCCACGGGGGCCGTGTGCAGTGTGTGAACACAGCCGCGAGCTCCCGTTAGCTTCTATGGGGAAAGTCGCGGTTAGATTTTTAAAGATTAGGGACACTTAGAAATGAGTCTAGAGCCAAACCCTTTTGGACTTAGGAAGTTCTAGGGTTAGCACACACGGGAGCACCGGAGTACTCGAGTTACCTCACCCAGGGAAGCCAGGTGCATAGGTGTCTTTTGGTGTCGGGTCGCGTCGTCGATTTCAATGGGAGCTGGCGAAGAAGTGCTGCTGCCGTGAAGATGCGAAGTGTCCGAAGAGATCCAAGCCTGGATCGAAGATGAGAAGAACCTGAAAGCAGAGGGGACAGAGTCTGGGTCACTAGCCAGTGCCCAGGAAGGCGATGAGAAGATGCCCACCGATGTCGGGTGATTTCAGGTGAAAGAGGTGAAGCTTGATTCTTCAGCCACGAGAACCAGGAGGTGTCGAGGACAACCAGGAGCTGGATTTGAGCTGTCCCACAAAGGATGTCGAGTGCTGCAGTGTCGGTGCTCGGATTGGATGCAACAAGCCTTTGCAACAGCAACCCATGCAGAAACGAGAAAGATGCTTCGGTGCAGACCATCAAGGTCTGTGGGACTCACCACTTGGTAGGGAGTTGGGGCACATTTGGAGCAACCAGGAAAGCCCAAGGCAATACAAAGTTACCCCCTCAGGGACTCACCAGTCAACGAACCAGAGATCGCAAAGGGACCTCAAGATGAAACACAAAATGGCGGCCCACGGGTCACTCGGAATGACCAGGCCGACAATCTTTTGTGGATTCAGTGCTCGAGGTGGGAGCTACAAGTCTGCCTAAGCACGACTTCAAGAGATGTCGAGAAGTCAATGCACTTGCAGAAATGCACGGTGACCAGGAGTTCCAGTTCCTAGCTACTCACGAGGGCTGTGGGTCTCAGCTTTGCTGGGGACTCGGGTCAGCCTCTGAGATGTCTTGAAATCCTCTTCCTGGACTGCAAATACTTCGGAGTCCGGTGGGAGCTTCGATAATGCAGACCCCCAAATTGCTTCATTGGTGCTTGCCAAGCAGGAGAGTCACTCTTTGACCCCAAGGGAGATTTCTTCAGTCCTATGGTCTTGAGCAGAGCGTCGAAGGTCCAGGATTCAGCTTCAGAGTTTCATCCAGGGTAATCTAAAGTCCTAAGGACTGGGGTCCCATACTTATACTAAGGTGGGGGTTGGACATACTCTGGGGACCCACCTATGGGAGGGTTTGGAAAGAGGGGTGGCTACACCCATTTCCTTTGTCCAGTTTCGCACCAGAGCAGGGGCTGGAAGCCCCTGAACCGGTTTGAGCTGGACTATGCACGGGTACACCAAATGTGCCCCCAGTGCAGGACTTCAAAGCACTCAGAGAGTGCCCCCACCCAGCCCCGATACACATAAGCCTGTCTGGGAGGTGGTTACACCTCCCTGTGACAGGAAACCTATTGTCCAGGCCTCCACTGCCAGAGTTTCGGTCAGCAGAAGGAGGCCCGACCCGTGTCTGTGGCTGCAGCATCCATTTTGTGATGCCAGGGCTCTATTAAATTTCTACTGGGTATACCAGTGCTGCCATGTGTCTCCCTCTAGAAGGGTGGGATCATACTCCCACACCAGTTACTGGTGTGGGGGTATGAGTCCAAGGTGTTTGACACCAAGCACAACATGTTTCTGTGCAGCCAGTCCAAAGTTAGCATTTACCGTTTGGTTATAATGCACTTAAGAGTATATGGTCAGGCTGCACTACTGACAACCCCGGAGAAGAGATTCCGAAGGCTGCAGAGGGGCTCAGCTCATGCCTGAGCACGCCCTCACATATAACCAAGCACCCTGCCTTCAGGATTGATAAGGCCTGCCATAGGGGTGACTGATATGTTTGTATGTGCAGTATATGGTGAGATATAGTGAACCTATATCTCAGTATGGGGTGCATGCACCACCTTACCCAGGCTGCAGTAGCAGACCTGTGGTGTCATTTTGGGTGGCTTTCCAGGAGTGGCATAATACATTCTTAAGCCCCTGGTAGGCCTCTGGGGTACCTATGCCCTGGGTACATAGTATACCCTCCACTAGGGACTTATAAGGGCACCTCAGATCCAATCTGAACTGTGCCTAAAGTACATGGAATCATTTTAGAGAAGAAGCAGCTAGGCTGGGGCCCTGAATAGCAGGGTCCCAGCCAGATTAAAGTCGAAAAACAGTGAAACACCAGCAAAAAGTGGGGGTAAACATGTGAAGCAGATCCTACTCTCCTACACATTTCTCTACCTTGGCTTGCCTGCCTGTCCCAGTGACAATCCCTGGGTTGTCTCCTGGGGTGTTGCTGCCTCCTGGGTGGCATTTGACGGGGCTTCCTTTCACACCGTTTGTGTTGCTGCTGCTTGGGTGCTGCCCTTCACATTTGTGTCCCATTCCCATTTGCATTTGGACGGTGCTGTGCCCTCTGATTTTGGTGCTGCTGTTTTGAGTTCTGTAGGTCTTCCTGCAGTATTGTCTTCTTGGGGTCATTGTTCAATATCCCTTGGTTTGCTTTTCGAGGTGTATTTGGTCAGAATTTGTTTCTTGGCTTGAGTACGTACTCATATGTAAAGACTGTGAGAGGAAGACGGACTAGGAGGTAATTCCCTGAACGAAACAAAAAATTAGGGAAGTCCATGCCTTCCTCGTCACAGTCCTGAGTTCCCACCCACTTCTCCCTGTTGGTCAACTGGTTTCTTTCTGAGCTTTGTTATTTCAGGAAGTCCTTCCCAGGAAGTGCTTAATTTGTACTCTCTTGGTATAGGGCCATCTTGGATTGGGAAAGAAAAGTCAAGTTTGGTGATTAGGTTCTGCTTGAATGGAGATAAACTCATACGTAAGGACTATGACGATGAAGAAATGGACTCGGAGTAATTAATATTACCAGTAAGTAAGCGGGCAGTCCTATGAGACTTGAAAGTCCTGAAGGACTTCAGCCACAATCTGTCTGCAAGCATCGCGGCTCTCTTCAGCAATACATTCATCGTGTCTGCAATCCTCATATGTAAGTGACTAAACTTTCGGCCTGTCACCCCACACAAGCTGCCCCTGTCCTGTTGATTTCTGCCTTGTAGTATGTCGAGCAGTTTTATCTTCGTGTTACCGTAAGAAATCTCCACTCCATCAGTTCAATGTAGGGTGGTTTGATTTCTCAAAAAGAATTACACACCAACATGATTGTTGGGTTCTGCTTTGGAATTCAGGGCATCATAATAGGGCAGGAATGTGGTGATATGAAATACCGGCTGTTGGCTGTATCCTCTTGTCTTTGTCGGTCTTGTATGAAGGAGCACAATAAAGAGTTTGAACCTACCAGGTCCATGTGCTTCCTTTCAATGATCACTAGTAAAATGTGTGACTGGAGCGACACCTATAAGCCATGTCCAAATTATGACTACAATTCTAATTACTACATGCAGAATAGCAACGTATTGTTCGTTTCCCCCAGAAATTGATGAAAATACATTTAAAGTGGTGTAGCAAGGTTGCAAGGGGGTGGGATGGGGTCAGTCCACCCAGGCGTCACAAATTGTGGGGGCGAAGGCAGCATTCCCCACTGCTCTTATATTCGGCTGCCGGGGTGGCAAACACAGTGGCCGGCATGGTCAGCATAAGGCCTAGCTACGCCACTGTACATTCAAAGTACTTGTATTTGTGGGTACTAGCTTACAATCTGGAGTTGGAACGAGGAATCGGAACTGGAACAGAAGCTATTGTTTCCAGTCAAAGGGTCCTATCAAGGAGCGCTCTGCCTATGACATTGAGTTATTAGCATGTGGGGCTGCACCCACAGCATAACATATGTACCAGGTGTGAAATATGTGGACATGGATTATGCTTGTGAAAAGATTTGGCAAGGTGTGGTGGCTGCGGTTTTGAATTCAGAAACAGCCAATGAATAATGGGATGAAGGAAGGATGAGGATAACGTATCATCTGCCCATAAATGCTTTATGCACTGTCCTCAGTTGTGCTTGTCTGTTAAAATACTGCTTCTCTAATGCATATTAGTTACCCCTTCTCTTTTGTTTACCAGTCTATTCTTGGGCCTTTTGTATGACCAATGACTAGTGATCCAAACTCTCAGGCGCGTGCATCGTTCTCTGTTGGAGGTTTCAGCTTGCACCATCACATTCTGGGCTTCCAGGAAGTAGTGACATTGACTGAGCTGGGTGCAACAATGCTTTACGGATGTTGTTGCATTCAAACCTATTCACATTATGATTTATTTTACTCTATTTAAACAATTGAGCATCTTATTCTAACTCTGTTGTGACCTTTGTGATCTTATGTGTTATGCTGTGTGAGTTAGTTTCGTTTTGATAATGGACCATGGGTATAGTTAGTAATATGGTTCCATCTTACAAAGCTGGTTTTATTTCATAAATATATTGACAAGATTTGTTCTCACCCTAATATTTATATTTTAATTACTTTTCTTTTCATTGCCGTATATTCGAAATTCCAATCTACTAGATTGGTTTACTTAGTATATTATATGCATGCCCACTACAGAGACCTAGATTATGGATTTATTATGCATTCCAACCACTTTGTGGGTCGTGGAAATGTTTATTTACTCAATGGCTATTGCTCAAGTCGCATTCACTATAGACTATTGTCAAAACTGTGACGAATGCTAAAGACATTGTAGGTTACTAAAATATATATATATATATATATATATATATATATATATATATATATATATATATTACCTACTGGCGGTCGCCAGTAGGTAGTTATAGTTAGGACCACGTTTCCATAGGAAATCTGCAACATTCTATTTTGAATAACTTTGGCGCCGGTCGACGAATCCTCGCGAATTTTTCAAAATAGGTGGGGCGCTACGCTCCGCTCCTACCCTGAAAGTCTCGGGGGGATTCGTCAAGCGGGGGCTGAGATAAAAGGGGGGTTCCAAAACGCGTTTTTCACATGCATTTTTCCATAGGACCTTTAGACACAGCTACAGCCCGAACGGCTGAACAGAATTACTAGAAATGTGGCAGAGAGGTAGTCCTCAGGTCAAGGAAGTGCCTTTTGTAGGTTTGGTGTAAATCTGTTCAGTAGATTCTGAGAAAATAGCCTTTAAATCAATATATATATCTGAGCCAGCTTACGGTGCGCTTACGGTACGCTTACCGTGCGCGTAGGGTGGCGTGCGCGAGCGCGATTCTGATTGGCTCTTAGATCTTAGTAAACATTCGAATCGGCCGAAACCAGGAAGCGGCGGCCGCCATTTTCTCTCTCGCACTGAGAGTGTGGATTAAAATACAAAGCACAAAAACATGTAAAGGGGCTGTTTGGACAGCTCCAAAACACCTAGCCATGTTGAGGGAGTCCCCAAAGATCCCCCAAGGCCAAAAACGGAATTTTTATTTTTTCGCTAATTTCGCCGATTACGCTTACCGTACGCGTACGGTAAAAAAATATTAAAAAAAAAAAATTATCCACACTCTCCCCACCCCGTGTGCAAATGGTGCCCGAAGGGCACCATTTGTGCATGGCTTATAAAAGGTGTGAAAAATTTAAATATTACCTTTCAAAACGAAGTGCATTATATGTCCTCCATGTGCGCACGGTGCGCGAAGCGCATCGTGCGTACATGGCCCATCTAGCGTAACGTGGGCACGCGGTGCGCGTAGCGCACCGTGTGCCCACCGTGCGTGCACGGCACTAACTGCGTAATGTGGGCGCGCGGTGCGCGAAGCGCACCGCGTGCTCACTGTGTGCGCACGATGCGTGAAGCGCACCGTGCGCGCACGGAACGAACTGCGTTAAGTGGGCGCGCACGCCACGAATGGCGTAAAGTAACTTAGCATTTAAAAAAACGTACAAATTCACTGAAAAAACCATAGGTTTCACACACGTTATAGTTAGGAATTAGCATTTAAAAAACCTTGCAAATTCACTGAAAAAACCATAGGTTTCACACATGTTATAGTTAGCGGAAATTTTACTGATAAAAAACCAATGAAATTCCCCCGTTATAGTTAGTGCAGGCAACTATAACTCACGCGACCGCAATCTTCTGCTGATGACATATGTGTCTTTATGAAAAAAAAATATTTGTCATATATGTATAGCTAAAAATTTATGGAAGAAGACATGGGCAAATAAGTGTCTAAATACAGTATTAGCATCAGCAGAGGATTGCGGTCGCGTGAGTTACAGTTGCCTGCACTAACTATAACGGGGGAATTTCATTGGTTTTTTATCAGTAAAATTTCCGCTAACTATAACATGTGTGAAACCTATGGTTTTTTCAGTGAATATATATATATATAAATATATATATATATTATCTACTGGCGGTTGCCAGTAGATAGTTATAGTTAGGACCTATTTTCCATAGGAAATCCGCAACATTCTATTGAGAATATCTTTGGCGCCGGTTGATGAATCTACGTGAAATTTTCCAAACTTTTGGCCAGCTCTGCTCCGCTCCTACCCTGAAAGTTTTACGGTGATCCGTCAAGCGGGGGCCAATAAAAAAGGGGGGGTCCCAAAACGCATTTTCCCCATGCAATTTCCCATAGGATGTGTTGTCGCAGCTACAGCCCAAACCGCTGAACGGAATGACACCAAATTTGGCAAAGAGGTAGTCCTCAGTTCGGACTCGTGCCTTTTGCATATATGGTGTGAATCTGTTCAGTAGTTCCTGGGAAAATTAGAGTTAAAAAGATAGATATATCTATGGCCGGGGAGGATCCGCGGACCCTACCCGCACCGTAAGCGCACCCTCCCCGAACCGAGCGCGCACCTTCCCGATCGCGCGCTGAATGCTAATTGGCTATCGAGTGTCCCTCTACATTCAAAACCAGGAACTGTTGGTGGCCATTTTCTGCCTCGGTAGAAGCGAGGCAGAAGATAGAAGGGGAATAAGTGTGTAAAACATATAAAGGGGGCAGAGTGGAAATACTCTGACCCTCTAGAGGTGCTTAGGGGGTCCCGGAAGGACCCCCTGGGGCCCCCTTTTAAAAAAAAAATAAACGGGAAATGCGTGCACGGTGCGCGCATCCTATCGCGTTGGATGCACGGATTTTCTCGCGGTGGGTGCGTGGATCCACGGCAACGTTTTTTGAAAAACGACAAGAAATCATTGGTTGTATGACAACTTTCTACACTGAAAGGTACGGTGTATATTTCTGTTTTTTAAAGGTATGATTGTTATTGGTTAACAAAAACAGATTGTAAGGAACATTATATATGATAAGCTGATATGTTGAAAAGTCAAGCACACTTCCTGTCTTGTGTAGGAACATTGTGTGCTGAACTTGTAACCTGTGAGCTCAGTGCAGTGTTCCATGACCTGTTTCTATGGTAACAGGCAGAAGGCAGATTGGGGGAAGGGTTGAAATGTATTTCAGTTGGAAAGGGTTGAAATGTTTAACCAATAGAAATGTGTGTTTGCTTTTGAGTTTATGTGCGAAAGGATTGTGATTTGATGTTTACATGTATATGTGTGGAAAATGAAAGGGAAACTTTTTCATTCTTTGCTTTTGCTGAGAGGTGCACAGTGCAGAGATTCTGTAAAAGAAAATATGGTGAGTGATTGATATACTTCTTAATCTACAAAAGAACTTGAAAGATGAGTTATTTAATTGTGAGGGGATGTATGTAGACTATTTTGATTTTAATGTATTTTTCCTGCTAAAGTGTAGGGAGTACATTTTTTTCCTCTACAATGTGTGTGCATGTAGAAACCATTCTGTGATAAGCATTTGTGTTTTTCATGTGTTTGTAAACAGATAACTGTGCAGTTTTTATATTTTTTTAGAATTAGAAACCAGTCATTGTTTATGAATTTGTGAAATGAGTTATGTTATGTTTCTATACTAAAATGTAGTACTACTTCTAGATGAAGAAATGTGTCTAGAATCACACAGTGAGTCTGTGTGTGTTTGTGAACCACTGTGAGAGAAGCATTTGGTAACATCGTGTATTTGCTGACAGATAACTGTTTTAAAACCAATCAGGTTGTCAAGTTTTAGTAGCATTAGAAGACAGTTATGGCTTATGCTTTCATTAGATGAGTCAGGCATTGACAGTAAATTGCAGTCGTGAAATATGTAGATTGTGTGCAGTTCCCTTACCACTTGCACTGTAGTGAATGAGTTTTGGTAAGCTCATAGGGATAGTGGTGCTTGTCTAGAATCACACTGTGAGTTAATGTGTATTTGGGATCAGTGTGAGAGAATCATTTGGTATCATCATGTATTTGCTGACAGAGAACTGTTTTAAAATCTGTCATGTTGTGAAGTTTTAGTAGCATTAGAATCCAGTCTTTGCTTCTATGTTGATTAAATGAGTCATGCTTTGACACTGATGTGCTGTACTTAAATATGTAGATTGTGTGCAGTCCCCTTACCCCTTCCACAGTAGTGAATTAGTTTTGGTAAAGTCCTAGGATAGTGTTGCTTGTCTAAAATCACACTGTGAGTCTGTGTGCATTTGGGTAAGGATTGTGAGAGAAGCATTTGGTAACATTGTGTATTTGCTGACATATACCTGTTTTAAAACCGGTCATGTTGTGAAGTTTTAGTAGCATTAGAAGCCAGTCTTTGCTTATGCTTTGATTAAATGAGTCAGGCTTTGACACAAAAGTGCAGTCCTGAAATATGAAGATTGTGTGCAGTTCGCTTACCACTTCCACAGTAGTGAACGATTTTTGGTAAACTCCTAGGTATAGTGGTTGTTGTCTAGAATCACACTGTGAGTCTGTGTGCATTTGAGAACCACTGTGAGAGAAGCATTTGGTAAGATGGTGTATTTGCTGAGAGATAACTAATTTAAAACTTCTCATGTTGTCAAGTTTTAGTAGCATTAGAAGCTAGTCTTTGCTTATGCATTGATAAAATGAGTCAGGGTTTCACACTAAGGTGCAGTACCATGTACTATTCTGTTCACTGTGGCAGAACAGAAAATTTAAAAGTTTTACCTAAGCACTGTCCTAGAAGTAGTCTGATTATTTAGTCAGTTTCTAAGTACCAAATAGACTGCTTCAAATGTCTATGCAGTATGCATGTAGTGTTCGAACATACTATACACTTGTCTTTTACACCTTCAATTCCCTAGTCAGTATCCATACACTTCCAGGAAACATCCTGTCACTTCCTTTGCAGTTCTCTAGAGACCCATTCAACAGCATGTACTAATCCATTCACTGTGCCAAAACCCAAACACTTATAAATTCACCAAGACACTCTCTTTCCAGTACTCTAATGATTCAGTCACTGCCTAAGTATTCATGCACTGAGCCAGGTCTTAGCACATGGACTTCTTCAAACCCCTATCCACTATGCATGCAGTCCTCTAAGCACCTACACACTTGTCTTTCACACCTTCAATTCCCCAGTCAGTATCCGTTCACTTCCAGCAAACACCCTGTCACTCCATTTGCGCTCCTCTAGTGACCCTTTCAGCATCATGTACTAATCCTTTCACTGCGCCAAACCCTAATAAATTCACCCAGGCACTCTCCTTGCAGTACTCTAATCATTCAGTCAGTACCCAAGTACTCATCCAGTGACCCAGGCCTTAGTATATGGACTGCTTCAAACCCTTGTCCACTATGCATGCAGTCCTTTAACCACCTACACAATTGTTTTTCTCACCTTCAATTCCCTAGTCAGTATCCATACACTTCCAGGAAATTCCCTGTCACTCCCTTTGCAGTCCTCTAGTGACCCATTCAGCACCATGTACTAATCCATTCACTGTGCTAAAACCCAAACACTTATAAATTCACCAAGATACTATCTTTGCAGTACTCTAATCATTCAGTCAGTGCCTAAGTATTCATACACTGAGCCAGGCCTTAGCACATGGACTGCTTCAAACCCCTATGCACTATGCATGCAGTCTTCTAACCACCTAGACACTTGTCTTTCACTCTTTCAATTTCCTAGTCAGTATCCATACAGTCCAGCACTTGTGACTGCCTTTGCACTCCTCTAGTGACCCATTCAGTACCAAGTACTAATCCATTCCCTGTGCGAAAAGCCTAGCACTTATAAATTCACCTAGGCACTCTCCTTGCTGTACTCTAATCATTCAGTCAGTACCCAAGTAGTCATGCAGTGAGCCAGGCCTTAGCACATGGACTGCTTTAAATGCCTATGCAGTATGGATGCAGTCCTCTAATCACCTACACAGTTGGGTTTCACACCTTCAATTCCCTAGTTAGTATTCATACTCTTCTAGCAAACACCCTGTCACTCACCCAGTGTGTCTCCTTATAGTACTGTAATCATTTAGTCAGTTACCATGTAGTCTTTTAGTGAGGTAGGCTTTAGGGCATGAACTGCTTCAAAGTAGTATGCACTATGCATGTAGTGTTTTAACGATCGTCACACTTGTGGTTCAGGGCTATAGTTTCTTAGTCAGTTTTTATATAAAATGTGTTTGTACAGTAATGGAATAGTATAAATTTGAAAGTTATTAATATACATTTATTTGTGATTCTTTTTTACAGATACAGAACAGGAGTGTTTCTCATCTGTTTGCACTCTTCTCTTGCAAGATTGTTTGGATGAAGGGTCCTTAGGTGTTTCATCATACTTGCTGTGCCGCACGAGTATTTTTTGTTAGGATCCCCTCGTAACAGAACTCTTTGGCAAATCTTGCGAATGAAGAAGGTGGCATTGTTCTTTGTTTGCCCCTTGGAAATTTTTTTAAAATTCTTCACCACTGAAGAAAAACGTTGTGGGCATGGTGCCTTCTGCAAAAAAAAATCATCAGATTCGGTAAATATTTTAAAGCGGCAACATTTACAGTTTTTGTAAATTAAACTTATAAAATTTTGTTAGCTGTATGCCTTTTATATATCTGTGATTTGTTTCTTGTGGTATTTTGTTGAGAATACCATGTTGTTTTTTTTTTAACAATCTTTCTGATTTTCCAGGTCTGTCGTCGACATCCTTGGTTCCCACAGGAGTGTTCCGCCTTGTTGTTTTGTATTATTGTTGTTACATTTTGTTTATTAGTTTATTGTTTATATTTATGTTAATAAAAAAATAAAGTTTGAAAATAGCTTATTGTTTAAATATTTATTATTATAAAAAATAAAGTTTGAAAAAAAAAATAATAATGTTTTTGGTTGTTCTCTTAACTGCTGTGTGACACTTTCTTGTTCTTATTTGATGGAGTCCACCATGGTGTTACATTTTGGGGCACTTATCGCTGGAATACTGGTGATATCTGCAGTTTGCACCAACTTCTGAATAGTGTGTTAGATTTATCTCAACTTTACTTCCGATAAAGTGCTGTTAATGAAATGGAGAGTAGCCGTTCCTGTGCAAAAAGACACGAGGTGCACCTTTGCGATTTATTCTAAATATTAAAATCCTGTATTGTATTGCACTGAGGTATTGGCTGCACTTACAGTGTACACTCAAATCTATTAAGAAATCTCATTGTATTTATATTGATTGGGAATAGTGCGTCAGGTGCTGGATCTTGACGAGATACACTGCTCAGTTCGTATATTGTTGTGCACACGAAAAAAAATCACATCACAACTTTCACACCAATTGCAATGCGAAACAAATTCCGGCGATAAGACACGTTAGCACCGGGGATTTTACACCTGCTTTCTGCTGGTGTTAAGCAGGACAACTACCTGCACCATGAAAGGGAACACAGCCAAGAGCCACACCAGAACACCCACAGGTGCCATAGAGTCAATGAGCATGATACAGGGATACCCATGAGGGCCAGAAGACTCATCTCAACAACTCCAGGACCGCCAAATCATGATAGGCACGAGCCCTGCAACATCACAGTGTGCAGTCACCTCAGCGTTGGCAGTGAGCCTGGATGTGTAGCTACGTACGCATCCTCCTGCATGCACAACTGGCGTGTGCTGGTCTGTCGTTCACAGGTCAGTGCAGGGGTGTGCCTATCCGGCAAGGGGAACGGGGTGTCTCGGACATGACCATGTACAGGAAGTGTGGTAAGTGTGTCTCTGTGTTCTGGTGTGGCCTGTTACAAGAGCCGCAGCAGTTGATGTTGTAAAGTGGCATGCACCACCTCCAAACGGCACTGTGATATTGTAGTTGGAATGTAGCAGGACATGCGCAAATAGGCATTACAATGGCGTGCCGTACGAGTGCACGAGATACAACAGCTCACCGTACAAAAGTGTGGGGGCTCGTGGGAGGGAGGAGCAGCCGTTTGGCAACATAACACACAGTGAACTCGACCATGTGCCACATGCTGGGCATCTCATCCATGATGACCACGGTCGCAGACATCCCACAACATCAACGACTGGCCTTTGTACACATCCTGTATGAATGCAGCGTGGTTTTCACTTCTATGCTCGTTCAGTGGTGTGATGTTGGCAGGTTGTGTGACTTGTTCTCCTTGTTGGTCTGTTTCCTTTTGGCCATTGTTAGTCTATATGTGTGTTGTACTTAATTGTGCATGTGTGCCATTCTGCCCATCTCCCCCCTCCCCCCACTCCCTGCTTCTTCCTCTTCCTAGTGCTGTTGTGTCTATAATTTTGTTGCTGCACACATAAATACATGTAAAGAATAAATTAGAATAGTTCCTTGATTCGTTTAGGTTTCAAAACTTCTCTATTGGTTTCTTTTTAATTTTCCATATGAACCGTTTTTTTAAATATTCAACAACACATAGAAGTGCAATGTATATTATCAACACACTTTCTAGAACATTCTACAATATGTGCAGGTTAAAAGTTCATACATTTTTTAAAACTTTTGATATTTCTTTGTAACATTTTCTTGAACATTTAACGACACGTGCAGGTTAAAAGTTGACGATTGTTTTAAGTTTTAACAGTGCCTTCCAAATGCAAGTAGCAGGTGTGGTTGAGCTGAGCAAATTTTATCCTATGATATGTACTCCACGTTGAAACTGCTTTTTCTTAACCAATCACAATTATGCTTTTCCACAAAACTAATGTGCACCCTACTTTTAAAAAAGAATGCTTTTCATGATATCTTCAGAGATAAGTTATAGATAGGAATTAGCATTTAAAAAACCTTTGAAATTTACTGAAAAAACCATAGGTTTCATGCACGTTATAGTTAGGAATTGGCATTTAAAAAACCTTTGAAATTCACTGAAAAAACCAAAGGTTTCAGGGGCGTTATAGTTAGGAATTGGCATTTAAAAAACCTTTGAAATTCACTGAAAAAACCATAGGTTTCAGGGGTGTTATAGTTAGCTGGACATTTCACTCGTACAAAAACCTGTTATAGTTAGTTCAGCTAACTATAACTCGCACCCCCGCAATGTACTGCTGATAACGTCACATATTACATCACTCATGACATGGTCAGTGACATCACTGATGACATCTCAAATGACATCACTGATGACTTCACTGATGACGTTATCCATGTGATAAATTAGTGCATCTTCTCACACCCTAATATAACCTTTGATACACCGACTCAAAATTTCAGACGTCCATTATGACAACCATAGATACTCCAATACCAATAACTACTCACCCACTCATTGACTTTTAGGTCTACTTAGATCTCCATTCACTCACCTGTACAGTCACTCATACTTACAGTCACTCTGTGCATTTATACACCTATATAGACACTCACACACCACCAATCATCCATTGAGGTACTGACATACCTAGTATGTCATGCAAATAATTATTCACAGTAATATTTAATCACCTATACAGTTAAAAACACTGAAGTTCACTTACTCATAAAAATACTAACAAATTCTGTGTCTTCCTGCAGAAAAACAAACAGCACATGACACAGATTTCCTTGCACTATGGCGCATACAGCCACTCCCAAAATCACACACTCTCCCATATAGATAGTTATATACTCTTACACACATATACACTGCGTTTCACATATGTAGTTACTGACACATGTACAACTGAGATATACATTTAATCACTAACACACCCATACATACACTCACCCAACCATACAGTCCATCACAGATGCATTCTTAAAAACATGCACCCACTGAATCACCCACTCACACATCTAGTCACAGAGTCACACACACCCTACCCACACAAACACTCAGGGACCCATACAGATACTCAGACAACCAATCAATAACCCATATAGACACTCTTATAGCTATTCACAAAACCATGCAGCCACTTATACACCAACACACAGACACATACAAACATTCACACAGTTTAGTCACTAGTCTGCAGTAAGATTCATTTAATGACTCACTTATAGACTCAGTTACGCACCTAGAAAATCATCCATTCACACACTTGTACACTCACTTATTTTTCAACAGGCCTTTCCCTATATTAAACATAATCAAACTGTTCAGAAACACATACTCAATGGATGATGTCATCAGTGATGTCATCAGTGATGTCATTTGAGATGTCATCAGTGATGTCATCAGTGATGTCACTGACCATGTCATGAGTGATGTAATATGTGACGTTATCAGCAGTGCATTGCGGGGGCGCGAGTTATAGTTAGCTGAACTAACTATAACAGGGGAATTTCTAGGGTTTTGTACGAGGGAAATGTCCAGCTAACTATAACACCCCTGAAACCTATGGTTGTTTCAGTGAATATATATATAAATAACTTTTTTAGTAATACATTAGTGTTGTGAATGCAATATGTTTATGTCTCTGTCCTTTATTAAATATCTGTTACTATCCTGAGCCAATTAAGACTGTATTGGACAGATGCTAATACACGGAAACTGAAATTATGATTTCTACTATGAAATACATGGCACATAATATACGTTTGTACTATTTATTAGACGTGTGTTGTCCATATTTAACATTCTGGAATCTCCAAGTCTGTGTTTTTTTAATTACATGGTATGTTGATATGTGTGTGATCTGATATGAAAAAGGCAAACCCTCATACTATTTTGAGTCAAACTTAGACTTTTTCTTTTGACTTCAAATTTGGAATAATGAACACCAAATCTCAATGTTATCGTGGGAATACTATCGCCTCCAATTTTATATAGAATGTTATGGGTACTTTTGGTACTTGGTGGTGGATTTATTCTTTATAACCATTTTAGGTTTAAATAATTTTCATTAATTACACACAGCATAAAGGAGGGCATTCTTTTTTTTAGGTTTGATACTCAGATTTGAGAACTAATACTCGAAATTCCCTGCAATCTTTTGTCTGTTTAGACAGATTTGATATTAGGCAGTACATATTCAGCCTTCAAACACCGAAGCATGCCTACTAGGCCAAATGTGAAAGGGGATGTGGATAGACCGAGCAGAAAATCTATGACTGTTGTAAAACAGAACTATCTTCCTGCTCATCACATCCCTCCTGAAGGAGGACTAGCTGTACATCGGTTAATACCGCCACATGCATCTCAAAGCAGCAGCCCCAGACCAGAATCAGTCACATCCCACACAATATCACCACTCAGAGGACTTCACGGGTAGATTTACAAACTAGCTGAGTCCAGCTGAAAGAACGCAGGTTGCTTTACATCACAGTCTCTAGTCTGGTTAATTGGGAAGCCCACTGACTCAGTCCCTCGCTGCCAGCCTGTTTTTGATATACGCGAGGGCGTGTTTCTGCAAACGTTTCTGGGTTCATGTCAGGAATGAAAGGCACCTTTCATGTGCCAACATCACTTTCTCTTTTCAATTTCAGACAATGACACATATTCCCTCATCCCAGCTCTCTGAAGAGTATGCAGCACAGTGGGAGAGCTGGAACCCATACTCCTAAATTGTCTGCACCTATGGTTCTTTTAAAGCAGCATGAGAAGTAAAGAGAAAACTCCTTTCAAAATATCTAGAATTAAAATTTCCAGACTTCCAAATAAGAATCCAGGGGGCATATGTATGAAACCAAATTTTAGTCGCGAACGCTGCAAATCGCAAAAAACAGCGTTTGCGATGAAAATTTCGCTATTTCATATGTATGACACACATGTCCTGTGCAAAATAAGAAATCGCTAAATTTGCAATTTTTTAGGCTGCGAAACTCCAAAATTGTGAATAACCGTGCGAATTCCTAATTTGCGATATTCTCAATTTGCGAAATTCACAAGAAGGATATCGCAAACTAAGAAATCGCAAGCACATGTATTAAAAAATCGCTAATTACGAAATTCGCAAATTAAGAAATCACAATTAACACCAAGCGCATGCAGGTGGTAAACAGGTGCAAGGTACTTAAACCACCCCACAATGCAACAGAACCTTCCACAATGGCAGCACTGTTTGTGATAGCCAGGAGGCTGCGTATTCGGGCTCTTGCACAGAGGAGAATGAGACAGGAACGTATATTCAGGCTGCGCATCACTCTGTTCCAGCACACTGAAGAGGACATCCATGACAAGTACATGCTGCACCCACAGACCATATTGGACCTGATTGAGGAGCTGAAACCCTATTTGGAACACCCTACACTCAGGACACAAACAATTCCCACACATGTGCAGGTCCTGTGCTCCCTGCACCTCCTGGCGTCAGGGAGTTTTCAAGGGGTTATAGCGGAGGTTGGCGGGGTGTCACAGAGTGCCCTTTCGTGCTTTTTCCATGCCTTTCTAGATGCAATGCTACAGAGGCTATCACATCACATATACTTCCCCACCACCCAACAGGCATTACAGCAAACAAAACTTGACTTCTACCAGATTGCACGTTTCCCCCACGTCATTGGCTGCATCGATGGGACCCATGTGGCCATCACACCACCATCAGCAACTGAATATGTCTACAGAAACCGTAAATGCTACCATTCCCTGAATATACAGATTGTGTACAATGCAAAGTATATCATCAATTACATTGTACCCAAATACCCTGGCAGTGCACATGACTCTTTCATCTTCAGACACAGTGGAATACACAGACGTCTGAGTGCTGGAGAGTTTGGAGAGGGATACCTGCTAGGTAAATACATGGCACACATCCATACATCCACTACATCACCGGTGGGTGGGGACATTGACTTACCTATTGTGTCTATCCCTGCAGGTGACAGTGCCTATGCAGTGCGGAACTTCATTCTGACCCCGTATCTGGATCCAGCCAATGCAAGTGAGAGGAGATACAACAGGGCACACAGATGTACACGCTGCGTCATTGAGCGTATGTTTGGAATCCTAAAGAGCCGGTTCCGGTGCCTGCATAAAAGTGGAGGTGCACTGCAATACAGCCCTGAGACTTGCTGTAAAATCGTGGCAAGCTGTGCAATGCTCCATAACATGGCTATGAGGAAAGGCACCACAATTGATGTGACCGATACAGACACATCGGATGACGATTGCCCTGCTCCCCCTGGCAGACCAGCATCAGGAGTCGGGGCAGCTGCTGGACGCCAGAGACGGACTGAGATCACACAAAACTACTTCTAGGTGAGTAATGATGACATGAGACCAAAAATGATTCTAATGCGTGCTGTGTTTATTCACACTTTACAATCATTAATTGTTGCTGTACCCAGCACATGTTATGCACACAGTGCAGGCACGGCACAAGTAAGTGTGCAATATGCATTGTTGGGTTACATCACCCATTGCTGCTAAATTGCCACTGAACAGTTCACCTCCTTCGTTGACGCATTGGTGCTGTTTGGGTTCCAGGCTGAGTGCCCTCCGTGGTGTTCATAGGTCCTGCACCCTGTCTGGAACTGCGCCTTCTTGCCCCAGGCAATGTAGGTGTGATGCTACTCCGACTTGAGGTTTCCTCACTCTCGCCAGAGACCATGAGAGTGGTGCCACCTGAGTTGGCTGTCTGCATTTGCTCCACTGCACTGGTGACCTATTCTAGCCCTGTTGCTATGTCCTGACAGCAGTGCGAAATTTCCAACTGCATGGTAATGCTGCGACGTGTCATATTGCTGGTGGGGGTGCAGAAGCGGTTCACTAATATAATTGTGCAGTCGTGCATTGGCACGTCGGGCAGCCCTGTCACTGGCGTCTTGGTTGTGCCTCAGGGTGTCACAGAGGTCACGTATGGCACCTGCCATGGCCATGATGCCCTTCCCCATGTTGCGCTGATTTTTGTTCAGACTGCATAGCTGCCTATTGATTGAGCGCAATGATTTACATTGCAGGCGCTGTACCTGCAGCATGCTGTGTTCCAGCCCTGAAAATATTGTGTTGTCCGCTTCAGTGCTGCTCCTGGGCCTTGACCTGCGTCTTTCCTGTGGTGGAATGCTCAGCCTTGGTGTTTCCTGACTCGGCATGCGTGACACACCCTGACTCTCCTCTCTTCTGTCACTGTCCTCCCCTGTGGCCTGTATGTCATCCTCAAATGGAGGCAGTGGGGGCACATGTCTGCCCTTCCTGCGCATGATTGTTGTGTGCTCCGTATCATCACTGGAGTCGCCATCGTCATGCTGCTCCTCAGGATGTTCATGCTCAGCTCCCTCTGCACTGTCATCACGTGCCCTGGATTGTGCTGTGGATGTAAAGGGGACTACATGAGTTTGTGTCTTTGTCTGCAATTTGCACTCAATAAAGTTTCTACAGTTTGTCTCGGCTAACTTCTGCAATTGTATTATTCCCTTATCCCCGACCCACATGTTGCATTAGATTTCCTATATCTCATGGACACACTGTCATACATATTACTACAAGTTCCATGATGCAATGCTGGGTGTGCTGTAAGACTTGGACTGGAATGACATTTGTTGTGTATATTTAGCGCATTTGGGGAAGTGTGCATGGGATGGGGATCAGTGCAGATTTATTTGGCATGCATCTTACCTTGGCTGCTGGATGCAGGGTCGGAGCTGTCAATGTCAGCCACACCACCGACGCTCTCAGGCAGGAGGGTGGACTCCACAAGCTACTCGTGGGGTGGTGGCTGTGCTGCTGTGGATGGTCCTCCCCTGGTCTTGTTTGCATCCTTTAGTCTGGCTGCCACCCTCTCCTTCGACCATTGCTGCATATCGTACCATTGCTTGCGCAATTCCTCGACAGTGCGATTTGTTACACCCACAGCATTCACTTTCTGTTGTATCTCCAGCCAGATCTTTCGTTTTCTTGCTTCTGGAACTCGCAGTGCCTTTTTCCTGAAGAGGAGCTCATGGCTGCAAACCATCTCCTCTATGAGGACCTCCTGCTCCTTGTCAGAGAACTTGTGCTTCCTCTTTCTCTTCTCTGCCTCCTTGCCCTCATGTTGCTTGTAGGACTCCATTGGGGTTTGTCCTCTCCTGGGATGCCTCCTCACACTCTCCAAACAGCCTCTGGGTGTGGCTCAGGGAAGCAGGTGCAGGTAATCACTCCCACTTCCTGGTTGTGATGTCATCAGGCTGCACCTGTATGGCAGATTCCCGTTTTTACGATCTCTTAATTTGCGAATTTCGCAATTAAGGAATCGCAAATGATGTTTCTGAGACTTTTTTGCGATTATTAAGAAATCGCTAATGTTTTTTTTTTTTACATCCCGATTTGCGAATCTCAAACTGCAAATCGCAAAATATCGCAATTTGAGATTCGCAAAACGGGAGTTTCATACATATGCCGCCAGGTCAACAGTCAAATTCAAGTTAGTTTGTTTAATTCAAATTCTGAAACATTAAAACACACCAATAGAAACATTATGGTGTAAAAATACAAAGTAAACAAAATGAAACGGAATCCCTGAAACCGATTGTTAGTACAACAAAAAGAAAATGAGTAACTCGATCACCGCAACATATGCCAAGCTTAAGATACCTCTATACCTCAAGGATCCCTAAAGTAGAGTGTCAGCTGTCACTAACTACATCACAAGATAAGAATCACTGAATAAGGCACCTCCCATAGTACTGCTGGTAAATGTCCATTTCCAGCACCCTCCGGCCTACTTTTCATGGCCTCCATGTTCACACGCTGAGATATTTTGTGCGTCCTTGGTTCCATCTCCTTCTCCCATGAGAACTCGTCCTCCATCCGTTATCACATGTCTACTTCTCATGCTGCTCTATCTACTAGGAGCAATAATTTTGTATTTCTCAACTAATGAAGCCTGGTCCACCTGCATTGGGAACACAAGATACATGCAACATTCCACAATGCAAGCAAAATACGTTAGCTGGAAAATACATTAGAAATGCATTTCAGGCCCACAGTTAGGCTAAATTAACATCACACAGGTTACATTATGTGCACATTTTTTTATAAACCACTAAGAAATACTTTCAGCACATTTAAACCAGTAGAAGTGGCAAGCCTTCATATACTAGTGGTTATGAGTCTGATATTAAAGAAAATCTGTAAAACACATGTAGTTTGTTATCCATTAAACAAAATACTAATGCACCCCCTTTTTCAGTTACATTGCTAAAATACAAATGAAAGTCTGGTTAAATGTAAATGTTGTAGACTTGTAAAGCGCACAGCTGCCCCAGCAACGGGGCGTCCCGGCGCTGTAGACCGCTGGGGAACCCGTCCTGGCTATCCCTGTGAGATGGTCCCTTTCTGGGTATCTCCAAGGTGAAACCAGGCATCCCCGGCGTCTGTGGGGGGCCGTTGTAGAGATGAGGCAAGCTTAATGCCCAGAGTTGCCGAGTGTGTTCCTGTTTTAGAGTAGGTACCGAGGCGAGAATTATCGAGTCCGTTTTGACCCTGGTCCACGACCCTGCCGCGTTGGGAATTGAACCCTGGTCTCTGGCCGATTCTCTGCTTACGGATCTGCCACCTCTAACCAGTGAGCCACACCTCTCCACAATGTAATCATGAGGATTACATAATCATCTTGTATTCCTCCTTATTCTTTTCACTCATTTATCACACAGAATATATGTTGGTGCAAATTACCTGTGATTATATTGTACTCCTACTGTTACTTCAAAAGGGGCCCAAACTACTCTCCTCCAACAGTCAACCTATTTCAGCATTGTTTCCCCGAGATTTTAGTGGCAGTATAAATGTGCCTTATCCAAAATTGGTTGAATGTCCTCTATTGCCAACTCCAAGTCTAAGAGCTCTCCATGAACTGCACACAATTTATCTTGTAAGGACATTTTGGGTTCTCGTGCGGATACCCTGATCGGCTACCCACAGCATAGATTGTCCAAGCCCTCAGTTTTAGAGTCCAATGACTAGACACTATCTGTCACATTGAATTGTAAAGTGCCAGTTTTTTCAGTCTGCACTTCATTGCATTTTGCTCATTCTCAACATCGGTCACTCTACTGATAAACCCTTGTCCTCCACCCCTTTTACCGCTTGCACTGTCTCTCTTTCCCTCTAGGCTGATTTTTCAGTTTTGTGCCCCAGGATGAGGCTGAAATAATTACTCATTTCTGGGCCATTTGTTGCCCATAGTTTCACAAAGCAGCTCGAAGGCTTTTACCGTGCACACAACTGGCTGGGATTTCATTTTGCCCGTGTCTCACGACTTGAAAGGACGCTACGCTGCACCTAGGGGGAACGCTGTGGAAACCTTCACTTTCGGGACTGCGAGGACCAGGGAGCTCAGCGCCTAACTCACTCAGCACACCTGGTTCCTCTTCCCGACCCCGCCTCCTTCACCTACTCCACGACTCGCGGCCACCGCTCCGCGGGAGCCGCTCGAAGGCTTTTACCGTGCACACAACTGGCTGGGATTTCATTTTGCCCGTGTTTCACGACTTGAAAGGACGCTACGCTGCACCTAGGGGGAACGCTGTGGAAACCCTCACTTTCGGGACTGCGAGGACCAGGGAGCTCAGCGCCTAACTCACTCAGCACACCTGGTTCCTCTTCCCGAACCCGCCTCATTCACCCACTCCACGACTCGCGGCCCCCGCTCCGCGGGAGCCGCTCGAAGGCTTTTACCGTGCACACAACTGGCTGGGATTTCATTTTGCCCGTGTTTCACGACTTGAAAGGACGCTACGCTGCACCTAGGGGGAACGCTGTGGAAACCCTCACTTTCGGGACTGCGAGGACCAGGGAGCTCAGCGCCTAACTCACTCAGCACACCTGGTTCCTCTTACCGACCCCGCCTCCTCTTGCCCTCCTACTCATTAATAAGGCCCTGCCTATACGCGCCAGCGGTACGCGCGCGGGACGTAGCCCGGGGCGAAGACCGGGCAAAGAGCGGGCCGTTTGAGGCCGTTCGAGTACGGTCGAGATAGGGTAGGGGCTATTCTACGTTGCTCTGGTTCCTGCAAGAACACTTTGAAAACTGAATTGGCGAGGATGTCCGTAAGAGAAACCAGAAGCAAAACAACGCAGGCCATGGGGCCCTCTACAGGTACTCTGGATACATACTTTGCCAAGGCTGGGTCTCTACTTATAGATGAAATTTCTACATTAGAAAGGCGTATCTCTCAAGAGATTGAATGGGTCAGAAGGTCGTCTTTGGGTCCCTTACGACACGCTACAACTCCAGACCCTTCGCCTAGTCATATATCGGCAACAGGGGGCGAACTCACATCAATACCTAATGTTATAACTGATCAATCTGTATTAAGTAATTTTAGTGTCCCAATAACCGATTGTGACACCTCTGCTTACACCGAGCTTAGTTTATTACCCCTCTCGCTGCCTACTCCATCTAGTTCTGTCATTAACCCCAAATCCAGATTAACAAATAAAGAACAACTTGCTACTAGGACTCCCCAGACTGTCCAAACACTACAACACGCCCGAGAAGGGGCTATCCCGAAAAGGAAAAGAGGACCACAAATAACAGGAGGGCGCAAGCCAAAGAACCCCAAACATAACCCCACTGGCGAGAACAACCCACCTGGCATGGCCAAAAAGGGCCCGAGCAATTCACACGAACAAGGGTTAATATTTCCTAATATCTTGCCCCAAAATAATCTCAGCCTAAATGTCGTACTGAGGGAGGAGGGCCTTACTCTGTTGAACATTGGTGCTCTCCTCAAGGATTTACTCACCCCGCTTGAAAATTGTCTAGTAAAGATAGAAACTAGCCTAGTCCTTCTTCAGAAGGGCCTCACGCAATTGGTAGAGAGACCAAACATAATTAATCAGATCCCCAGCGACATATTGCCTGGTACTGCTATGACCCCCCCACCTGTAATTTTAAATAATGAAGGCTGTTCAATCTCAAAGGATATACAATTGCAACAGCCAACCCCTGCTGTCCCAGAGACCCTAAATCTTAATCCCCCAATGAATGCGCAAGGCCCAGGCCACCAAGTGAAGTTAGTTGAATCTCTAAATGACGCTCATGGTAAAGATGCAAATTATCGACCTATTGATTTGCCCCCTGAGGCCATCCCCTATACAGTAATTCTAACGGGGATCCCAGAACTTAATCCTTCTACTCGTGAACCACAAGGGGCCCTGAAGAACAAGGTAATACATTGGCTTTCTGCCAACAGGCCCCTTCCGGAAGGAATTCACAGTGAGGTATTGATGGTGAGGCGAGTCCCTTGGATAGGAAATACTAGAAAGTCAATCCAAGGAGACTGTGTCCTGATTAACTTTAGAGATCCCCTCACCGTCTCTCATATATGTAGTTGGGCACAACAGGCACATGGGACCTCAATCCATCCACGTCCCTTATCTTTTTTCTATCCACTTGTCAACTGCGAACAGACAGAGGAGCGATGGGAACTAGTACCCAGAAGGCTAGGCAACCGGGCTCCAAGGGTCACATGGGTAAATCCTTTCCCCAGACCATCACGACTCGACCATTTTTCCACCTACAATAGATTTACTAGTCTTGATATGGTGGGGAGGAGGTCAAAGAATATAGTAGGTTTATTAAAATTCAAGCATGTAAAGTCGCTCCTTCAGAGAAGGCTAGAGTTAACCGGGATTATCCAGGCATAGAGAAAGGGGTTAGGACCCTCTCGGCCGCGCCCAGCTTAAGCGAGGAAAGTGTACCTCAAGTAGTCAGCCCAGTCGATATTCCTTCAACAGGGCATGACGTGGGGGTGGATGTGACCTTAACTTTATCAACAGAGAGAATTAACCGTCCCTCCCTTAAGATTCTATCTTGGAATGTGGCAGGTCTGGGCAATAAAGTTAACTGCCCGGACTGGTGTACCTACATACAGGCCCAAGACATCTGCCTGTTCCAAGAAACCTGGGCGAGAGAACACATTACCCACCTAGGTTTTGCAACATTTACTCTGCAAGCAAAATGGAGTGGTATAGGCCGTCCTTCGGGAGGTCTGGCATTATGGGTGGCTAACGATTTGGGATGTAGGGCCACTGTTTATCCACAAAAATCAGAGGATATTCTAGTCATCCGGCTCGAGTGGCCAAACGCGAATAGTCTCCTCATGATTAATGTATATTCGAGGCCAGTTAATATCTTGCAGGTATCGCGCACGATAGAGGAATTGGCACAAGTCCTAGACGAAGTTCCCCAGGGCACCCACATTTTAATCGGGGGAGATTTTAATTGCCACTTTGAACCCCTTCCGGGCATTTTGGTGGATTTGGCCCAGGATGAGGACTTGGAGTGGTCTATACCTCCGTTGCATGCATCGGCCCCAAGAGCCTGGACATCACTGGCCACACAAATAACTTCCCTAACATTGAAATACGGTTTCCGGGCCTGCAACGGTAGGACAAATCTGGACACTCCAGCTAGATTCACTTATAACAGACGCGGTAGGGAGTCAAGACTGGATTATATTCTTGTCCCTTTAGCTCTGTGGCCGCGCATTATTGACTTCCGGGTGACATCTAGGGAAGATAGCGACCACAACGCGTTGGAACTCGAATATGACCATCCTGGTCTTGACCTAAGGGAAAAGCAAAGGGTGACACCTGAAGTGGGGCTTGTCCTCACTCACAACAGACGTAGAGTGAAATGGGAAAGATTAGTTTCCAACCCAGAGAAGTTACCCATGCTTTATGCGAGGGTAATTCCTATATTTGAAAATATACAGGCACTCACGGCCCAGAGTGTACATAAACAGTTAGGGCAGCTCCATAAAGATCTCTCTAACTCAGTATCTGAAATTTTTACCTGTCTTCCAAAACGGACTAATGGAAGTGCGACACGGTTAGCATGGTATAACAAGACCTGCCGCAAGGCAAAAACCAGCCTACTGAATTCCATTAAGGCGGGCATGGGCACTGAGGATATTAGGGCCAAGAGATCTGCTTACAAAACCCTAACGAGTAATGCAAAAAATGAATGGGAACACCATAAATGGGAAACACCACTTCACTGGCCATGGGGGACTCACGAAAATGTTGGCGCACCGTGAATAACGGCTCTGCGGACTTGGCCCCGGCAGTGGAGCTGAACATCTCAGCTAGGGCATGGTCAGATCACTTTCAAGCATTATACCACTCACCTGAAGGGAAATTGGTAGCTCCCTCACCAATGACGGATGACAGCACTCTGGATGTGGAGCATTTTACAATTAGGGAGGTCAGAGCAGTCATAGCCGGGCTGGCATCAGGCAAGGCTCCTGGCCTGGATGGCCTCCCGGTCGACCTCTTCAAACAGGAGCAGGATGTTTGGGCACCTTATCTTGCTCTATTATTTAATTCCATTTTGGGGGGTATGGAGGTTCCTGATACGTGGCTGGGCGCAGAGATCGTCCCTATTTACAAGAAGGGTTCGCCTCTGCTCCCAGCCAACTATAGACCTATCAGTCTTATTGACGTTTCACTAAAAATCTTCGGAAGACTGATATTAAATCGCCTCCAGCTCTGGATTGATGAGGGTGAAATTTTGAGCCCATTCCAAGCAGGGTTTAGGAGAGGTATTTCAACGGTGGATCAGATCTTCCGCCTGAATCTCCTTTACTGGAAGTCTGTTTTAATTGAGGGGGGTAGTTTGTACACAGTGTTTGTTGATCTGCAAGCGGCCTTTGACTTAGTCCCTCGGGACAAGTTATGGGCCGTTCTGACGGATCTAGGGGTCCCTGTTGATCTCCTGTCAATTTTGAAGATATTACATCAGGGCAACTTTGCAAGGGTAAGGTGTGGCAGAGGAGGAATCCTCTCGGATGCCTTTCCCGTTGACAGGGGGGTTAGACAGGGCTGTGTGCTCGCACCGACCCTTTTCTGCCTCTTTGTCAACGGGGTCTTCACCCACCTGAATGAGTTAAATAACATTGATGCCCCCAAGTTGGTTGGCACCAGGGTGCCCGCAATTATGTTTGCGGACGACACCCTGCTGCTTTCCAAATCCCCCATGGGCATACAAAGGGTCCTGGACGGTTTTGTGGACTTCTGTAATAAACACGGATTGGAGATCAATGCTGGAAAAACTAAATATATGATCTTCAATCCGCCCCCTTCAACACGACCGAGCCCCCGGATAGGGTCTTCCAGCTTGAAGAGGGTCCACACGTGTGAATATTTGGGGGTTAAATTTAACCAGTTTATGACGTGGGACTCACACCAAACAAAGGTAAAACTGAAGATGACCCAGATGACGGGAGCCATTTGTAGGATGACGGAAGGTCTGAACTATAAGCCTCTAGGCCCACGCCTTCATATTTATAAAACCCAGGCGAGGGCGGCCGGGGTATATGGGGGGAAAATCTGGGGCTATACTTCAAATCAGGAACTCCAGGTTATTGAGAACAACCTCCTAAGACATTTTACAGCCTTACCGACCAGTACACCCTTACTCCCATTGAGATTAGACCTGGGTTTAAAACCCATCTCAGAGGAGCTCGGCCTTAAACCAATCATTTTTTGGCGCAAGATATGGTGTTCACCAGAACTCCTAAATTATAGAGTGGAGCTCCAAGAGATTCTGCGCCTTGTAAAAATTGCCCAAGTGCCATGGCTAATGTTTGTGAAGCAAACTTGTGAGACATTAGGAAGATCCGATCTGTGGTCTGACCCAGCCAATGCATGTTGTAAGATCTCACGTAATACCCTCATACTGGCCTATTATGAGCATAATTTACGTGTGACATTCATGAATGTTCGGGTTGGATCTTTGTCTGACAAATTCCTGAGCCTTAAAGACACATGCCACCGGGAAATCGTCTTTGACGACATAAGCCCCCCATTAACAAGGAAGCTTTATCTTCAATGGTGCTATGGCACTCTACCTCTTAGGGCATATATGGCTAGTTGGTCTCATTCGCAATTTGTAGCCCAATGCCCAGCTTGTGGTTATCCAGCTGAGTCTGATTTGCACATCTTATTCTTCTGTCGAGCCTACCAGAGATCAAGGAAATATTGGTTGGTTCCATTATTAAAAAAATTGGGTTTCACTCAGCATCTCCCAGCATATAGAATTTTAAAAACAGAGTTATCAGATCCCATAGTATTCGCAGTAGCGACATTTTTAACAGCAATGTGGTTCACCCGCAGTCACTGTATAAAATCAAATAGCTTGCCTGAACCTTGTTCTTGATATTTATGGTATATCTGTTATTGATTTATTGCACTTCGTCTTTTGAATTCTATACATTTTATTGTATGTATACTTGTTTTATCCTTTTATGGTCCTAGTGACCGAAATAAAGCTGATAATAATAAAGCAGCTCATGAACCTATACCACAACCAGAACCTACCTTTGATTCACAGTGTGTTCACACTGCTCTATTCACTGCTTCTGTGGACACCATCATGCAGGAGATGGGATGTTACTGCAACTAAGCTGTTTCATTCCCCACTTTGTCTGATGTTTATGGCCAATGCTCGATGCCCACTGGTCCGTCCTTTCTCTCTGGTTCGAACCACCAGCCACTGCTTTCCCCACTCGTAAGCTTCAGGTTGCATGGGTATCACTCATCTGATGACCCCAGCCACTGCCGCCATTACCTCGCTTCTCCTCTGTGCTAGTAGCGTTCCACTGTAGTCAGGTCGGGGTGAGGGAAAAGTGTGCATGCCATCTCTCACCTTGCTGGAGCTTCCACACTAGTGGCACCAACATAGTCTGTAAGGCCTCCTGGCTCAGTTCTCGTGCTTCGGCCACTCTGGTCCCCCACTTCCCTTTTCAGTTCATTTGAGGGTTCCCTTCCTCAGATGATTCCATCTTAGATATCGGTTTTCGTCACTATTCAGTGGTGCTGCGATTTGTTTCTAGCTAAAAAATTAGAATGTAGTAGACATGAAAAGGTGGTTTTATGTTGGCATTAGTGAGTTGAGTGCCTGCAGCAGGCATGTGTGTGTAACATGCAAGTCATAAGTATGAATTGGACTAAGGCAGATGGTACCTTCTGTTCTTGAGAGGTGAATAAGATAAGTATCATGATTTTACTAGGTAATTTTGGTAGCACTCATTAAAAGAATTGACACATTTCATAATGTGTTTTGCTCTCTATCAAATGGTAAATTTAATTTCAAAGGCCATGTTCATGTATGCTCTTGGTTACACAAAGGAGTAACAGCACATCAGTTGCAGGCGCTTGGGTGCTGCATCTGCCTGGGGAACACTTACCATCTGGCCATACAATTAGGAAACACATTGAAACTGACAAAGCCAATAGCTCTTGCATTGCAGAGACTGATTAGGTTTGCCATTGCTTGTTGTCTGTTTGCTCTTATGCTGTACTATTGCAATGCTAATATGGGGCACTGTTGCGTCTGAACTGACTGGTGGCAGACTGTGATGTGTGTGAATTAATGTGTTAATGGAAAACAAAAACTGAGAAACCACATTGGAAGAAACCAAATCATAAAAAAAACAATTTTAAGGAAAGGCAATTTTAAGAAAATTAAAGGCAACATTACAAAGGAAAGATAATTTTCAGGAAAATCTAAAATAACATTAAACTTGGGTGGAGTTTAGGACTATTGTGGGTTTTTTAGGTTCAGGGATCATTTATGGTGATGAGGGGTTTTTCGGATTCAGGAATAGTTGGAGTTTGTGCTTAGAAAGGGGTGTTTAGGGTTCAGATATGGGTGTAGTGGTGGTGAAGGTTTTTTAGGGTGCACTGTTGAGTGATGTTTCGGTGTTTGAAGTGTTTGATTTTTCAGGAGTTGGTGGAGTGTAGGTGAATTGAGGGGGTTTAAGGTTCATGGATAGGAGGAGTTTAGGGCTGGTGAGGGTTTCTAAGGTTCAATTATGGGTAGTGGCTGGAGTGGTAAAGAGTTTTTAGAGTTTAAGATGGGATGGAGTTTAGAGTGGTGAGGTGTTTTAAGAAGCTTCAAGATGCCTTCCGGCATATAATGTGCTTTACAAATTATAAAATCAATCAAAATCAAATTATGGGATGGGAGGAGTCCATATGTAGAAAGGGGGTTTTTAGGGATGAATAGTTTACGGTGATGAGAAGTTCTTATGGGCCATAGATGGCTGGTTTTAAGGGTGGTGAAGGTTTTTTAAAGTTCAGGGATGGGTGGAGTTTGGGTGTGCTAAGGTGTTTTAAGAGTTATGGCATAGATGCGGTTTAGGTGCAGAAAGGGTTCTTTATGGTTCAGGAATGGGTGAAGTTAGGGTTGGTGACAGATTTAAATGTCTCAGGGAGGGTGGATTTATGGTTAGAAAGGACTGTTAGGCTTTAGCAAGGATTGTACTGTAGGTTTGGTGAGGGGCTTTAGGTTGCAGGGATTGTTGATGTGTACGGGTAGTGATGGGTCAGCGAATTGAAAGAATCCAAAGTAATTGTTTGACAGTATTAAAAATGTAAATATGTAATAATGTCCCCTGTAGTAAAGCACTGAAATAAATATCTCTAAATAAACTGTTTCTGAAAGTAAGACCTGCAACCATTGCATTTACACTTAAAAAATAATCATTCAAAACCAATTTTCGACCATGAATTTATTCTATGAATACATTTCTACAAAAAGGTAAATGACTCATTCTGAAAATTTTGATTACACAGTTTTGATCAAATGGTTTCTCAGTAATGGTATTCCATTACATTTTTTTTTCTATGAAATCACATACAACTGGTAAAACTGATAAGCAGAGTAACAGAGTTGTGCAGGGATTCGTCACATGCTGTGAACAGTTTTAAGTAAGAAAAGGAGATTTCCATCTCACTTGCCAATCTGGGAGGATGTGCTTTGAGGTGGAGTAAGGAAATGGAACTGATGTTGTATGTTGACATAGGCCATTTGCTGGATATGGTGTACCCTTGAAACCTAGATGACATGGCCCCCATCATTAAGACTGCATGCCTCGATGTAACATAGAAGAACATTGCAGCTGGCATGTTCTCCATGCTCAATCTTTTTCTCTTATTGAATATGAAATCTAACTAATTATTTAAAATATTATTTCAATGCTTAGCAACTTTTTACTGCCCTCCATATCCGCTATCCTATTTATAGCATTGTGGAAGTTGGCAACTTTGGCAGCAACATCAGGGGATACAGATTGCAACAAGGGCACTGATTGAGTAATGGCTTGATTGCTGCTTTCACTGAAGGCCTTTCCATAAGGTTCCATAGTGAAGATACAATGGGTCTGGTTCCTAAAGGTAAATCTACATCTGGAGATTCTCTCACGCTTAGATTGATGCATACATTTGTTGGAGCTCTCCACTCAGATGGTATTCACCAATTCCAATTGGCAATCTACACCCACATGAATGATTTACAAGGATTTGCTGGCATTTCAGCACAAGCTAAACACCAACAGAATCTAAGCACATTGTTTGTCCTGCGGTCAGTTTGCAGTCCCTCACCTCTTTCCTCACACTTTTTGTCTTTATAGTGGGTGCCCCTATGGCAAACTTCTTTTTTCTTTGTGGGTGGTGCCTTCCTTACCTCTGCTTCTCCTTGCCACCTTGCCCAGGCATTTTGGCACCGGCATCTGCTGCATTATTTGATTATGTAGTGCAGTGCAAGCAGCTTCCTAACTCTCACTCATTTAGCAGTGCGAAGAATACGCAGCTTTAGTCTCTCAGTTGTTCTGATATACAAATAACCTGGTTTTGTTTTCATTGGGTAAATGCTTTAAATATTTTAAAGCCTTGACCTCATTTATGAAATTCATTGGCTAATTATTTTTCTTTTCTAGAGGATACTGACCTCCTTTCTCGATGCAGCTGCCCAAAGTGAGACAAATCATCTAATGGTATATTCTTTTCATTGGCTGGGTTTCTTAATTCATTGGAACAATCTACTGCTTTCATTGGTCCTGAATAATTCACCTAACTTATGATCTGATTTATAATTTGGTGGACAAGTTACTCCATCATAAGTGTGATGTATCCAGTCTGCATTTTTACAAGCGCTATAGTATATAATGCACTTATAATAAGGCAAGCGGGATATCCATCATATTTGTGATGGAATTACCCATCCACCAATCTCTAAATGAGGCACCCAGTTGTGACATGTGCACAGAAATGAATCAACTGTTTCATTTAAGAGTGACCTAAATGATGGATACTTGTGATGAACAATATGTACCATTACGCACAGGTGGAAAAAACAGATGCATGTCCAGCAGTGGAGGACATCTTTAATGCTGTGTTTACTCAAGCCCAATAAATAGTGGCTTCCCGCACACTTTTAATGTAGTCTGCTAGCAAGGGGACCTCAAATCATTAGCATAACATCACAGTGCTTGGCCAACACACACATTTGTGACCAATAAGGTGTTCAAAGTTAGATAAAGCATTTGGTCAAACACATGGCAAGATCTTCTTTCCTCCATCTTATCAGTAGTATTTTGCAGTCAAGTCAGACTAATGTTAACTAGTCCCAATGAGACGTTGTCTGGGTGACACCTTTGGGGCTCTGAGTCTGCCATTAAAAGGAGATCTGAGGAACTCAGTATTGCTAGCCAGCAGTTCTGCTTGATCCTCATTCATACCATTTCGGGGAAAAACCTGTTTTATGGAGTTTGTTAAGGGACATCAGTACAATATAATTTGTATTACCCAGTTGGACTCAGATAGTAACTCTATGTTTTCTAGAGTACTACAACACATTTACCTTAAAGACTTTCAATACTCCTTTCCTCTTCCACTTCTTCTGATTCAGTATTGTTCTGCCCTATTGTGTGCCTGTTCCAGAGAATCTCAGTTTCAGGTTAGGTAAGAATCATTGTCCTCTACCTGTCCACTAATTTACCACTCTCAACTCATGTCACACTCTCCTCCTCCCCACATGTTGGAAATTGGGTTGCGAGGTGAAGCCCTACTCAAGCAGCAATCACAATTCTTGTCAGGGTGAAACACAAGCAAACCCTAATTTAACCTGTGCTCAACCCTCAGGTAGCTAAGCACAAAAGTATTAAGGCTTAACTTGGAGACAGTGTGTAAAGTATTCATGCAGCACACAAACAATAAAATAGTGCAAACACAACACAAAAAACCCCACACAACTTAGAAAAATTTAGTAAAATGTATTAATTTATTTGACACAAAAATGTGAAAAATTCAAACCATAGAATCAGAGATATGCAATTTTAAACATTTCGGTAAAAATAGTGCTTTATAGCACAAAGTGCAAACTGTGGCTATCTGGTCACATCTTAATGGGACAAAGTCACAAGCTCAGACCAACTGCGATGGAGCATGGACCAAATACAGAGACAAAGTTAGTCCCTCTCAAGAATGTACCTTAAATCCTGGTTGCGACAGGTTTTCACCAATTATTTTTCCATAGGAAAGTTAGGTACAGTTACAGCACAAATCCATGAAGAGAATTACGTCAAATTTGGCAGAAAGCTTGATATTTATACAGAAAGTCTGCTTTTTGTGATTTGATATAGATTTGTTCAGTCATTTTAGAGAAATTAAGCTTAAAAAAATGGAATTATCTGTTGCGTAAAAAGTGTTGTGATGGGCCGGTCCCATGGGAAAATGAAAAAAGATATAAGGGGGCAGGATAGGGATACCCTTACTTCCTAGTCCTTGTGGGGGTCCAGAGGGATCCACCCTATGACTCTGTGGGGCCCAGGATTGATTTCTAGTGCTAGTTGTGAGTATCTCAGTAAGTACTGTGTAAAACAAGACCCATTCACAAACTGTGAGTGGGTGATTGTGCTGCAGGAGCTGTTGAAGCAGGTAGCCGTGGTCAAATGTTGCTGATAGGGACCCCCCTGATCCCTGTGCCTGGTTGGGGCTTGGCAGTAGGTTGCAGTCCGCCACCTACTGCCTACGTCTTGCCGCTCTCCCATCACCGGTTTCACAGTGAGTCTCTGCATATTCAGCTCAGTCTACTCGACTAGCTGTGAGGACTGTGAGGGTGTGCTACTAGGACAGACATCACAATAAAACCAGTTTTGGATTCCAGGCAATGGACTGGAGAGGAGCACTGGAGCAAGTGAGCAAGGGCCAGGAGCCTAGGAGCTGGGCCGGCCGGTAAGCACCTTGGACTCTTTTAGGGCCAGGGGGAAGGTTGGCAAGAGGTTTGGAGGTCGGCATTAGGTTGTGTAACTTGTACCTCAGAGTGTAGAGTGTCCTTGAATCTGAAGTCACCTTGCAGGTGGCAGGGGGAGGGGTGATGATTGGCTATTTTTACCTTTGGCCCATTGCTATTGGGAGGAGTCTCAGCCTCGACCTTTGTTTAGTTTATGTAATTCTGAGGTTCCGTTTAACCCCCTTTCACTTGCATTATGGGGAAGAGAAAAGTGGTGGTGCTAAACTTGTCTTATAAGTGCCTCAGAAGCACTATTTCATCCTTTTTAAATAATGTAGTGGGTTCACTCTCCAAGGAAATTTCTTGTGCATAGGAACAGGTGACACAATCAAGCCAAGTAACAGATTCAATAACGCAAGCTGGGAACTGCAATGCAATAGTTTCAGGAGCCACCTTGGATGCCAGCTTAAAGGACCCTTACAACACTCTGTGCCATCCAGATACCCAGAAACTACAAGTCATCGCTACCACTTCTCACATGCAAGTTCGGGACCCAATGAAAAAACAAACTGGAGATGAAGGAGGTGAGGGTAGGGCCAGGTCTAAAATCAAATAGGGGGCCTCTCCTCATAAACCACAAGCTGGCAACAAAGCCACCAGAGGAACTAAAAGGGGGCAATTGACAGCTGCATCAGTGAACTCTTTTATACAAGACATTCTTCTTAACCTGGAAACAAAAATCTTTGCCACCTTTGAGAATCTCAGTTAAAGAATTGTTAAACTGGAGAAAATGGTGGAATCTTAGTGGGAAACTGTGGGGTCTCTTTGGGAGCAGTCTGACAACATCTGAAGTAAAATATCGGTCTCATTAATTCCCCTCGGATATGAATTTGCTTCAAGCAAAGCTGGTTTTAAAGGGTCTCATGCTTCCCAAACATTCTGGCACGCCCCAAGGGCAAGCAGTGCAGGTAACACCACATTTAACTCCAATCTCTCTAAGCCCATGGCACAGCTGGTGCACCCAGCAATGAGATGGGATGCAAATCCAGGGGCACGGGGATGATTTATTGTAGCCTCTTGTGGCCCAGACTCCAGATATAGAGCCTGAGAGATCAAGGAGTCATCAGCAAGGTTTATCTGGGCCTCCCTGGGGAATCACTTCTTCCATTGTTACTATCCAACTCCTCCGAGCTCTTACTCTGAATGTCCTAATTATGGCCAATGTTCCACAACTAACACAACCCAGCGCTATTTGAGGAAATTATAATGGTTCAAAGAGTGGGGTGGATTGGGAGTGCACTTAAAACATATGCAGGGTATTGTATAGTTGTCAATTTTTGCAATGCTCGCAGGGTAAGTTTTATTTTGAATAACATTCCGGACCACTGGGGGCGTGGCTTGGACGCCGAACAAGATGGCCGCCTGAGCTCGGAGCTCTCCTGCACCGCGGCGGACTTTTCCTTCCCTGTCCGGTATCTGCGGCCGTTTTTGTCTGCTTCTTGTGTCACCTTGGAGCGGACAGCTTCGCGCTTACGATGTGAGCGCCAGATTTCTTTTTTATGCAGTTTTTGCCCCGCTCTCGCTCCTTCATGTAACTCCCTCAGCGCGACCGCCATTTTGTCATCAGCGTGTCGTGAGCGCGAAGCTGAGGAGGGCGCTGGTATGTTCCTCATATTACCTCTTCAGTGCCTGGACTCTGACACTATGGCTTAATGGTTTTATCCTTATGCTCTTCACGCTCCTATCATGCTCCTGCTTCGCCAATCCTTCAGTCTCCCACTTTTCTCTATCCAGCACCGCTTTGTGTTTGGGAATTGCCTGGAAAGAATGACCACCTCATGTTAGTTTAAAGAGTGGAACGCTTTCTTTCCTCTCATGAATATCGCCTCACGGAGGACCCCATGCCTGTATACTTTTCTCACCAAATGTTTCTTGAGGTGCTCTATCTGAGGATTTCTTCAGGAATACGTCCTTTTTCTTCCTTGAGGATTTCATGTTTAGGGTGAAATTTCGCCACATCCTGGGATCTCTCCGCAGCTGTTTTTACTGTTCCTCTGCGCATAAGTCATCCGCACCGGCTGGTGTTTTCTTCGTTGCCATTGAAAGTTGACTCTAACTACTGGTTGGAACTGATTCTGATTTTTGATTCTTCCATGGTTTTTGCTGTTCCTGCTGACCTCTGTGTTCTCCATTTAAGCATAGTGGAATTTTTTGCTCTTCACGCACGAGGCACATTGGCAGATTGCTTATTGTTCGTCCAGTCATTGGCAAGCTCCAGCTTCTATGGGCAAGCTACGCAACCCGAAGTTTGTCTTTGTGCCCTCGAAGAGCTTTCCTTCAACTGACTCTTCTTCATCGACAGGTCACTCTTCTCCCACAGAACAAATGGCGACAGCGTCTTCTAGCCGTGCTTCTCCATCGCAATCTGCCTTCAACAAGTCTTCTCCTTCTGTTTCCTTGTCTAAGCGCTTGAAACAAGATTCTCCTCCTCCTCCATCTGAGACCCCTTCATCACCTATTTCGTTGGAAATGCTGCTGGAGGAAATACGCGCTTTGCGCCCATTTGTGGAGGAGACCAACACGAAGATGCAGCTCTTTGAAGCCAAATGGTCAAATATGGAGACTCGTATGTCATCTGTGGAGCAGCAGGTCACAGAGATTCAGACTAATTCTCAGTGTATTTCCTCTCTGGAGAAGTCTCTTCTCACCCTCCAACAGCACACTGAGGATTTGGAAAATAGGAACAGGAGAAACAACCTGCGGATTTATGGTCTGCCGGAGTCCTTGGAAGGAGATGATCCTGTGGCGTTTTTCTCCTCTTTTCTTCTCAAACTTTTGGACATTCCTGCTACTACTTCTCTAAGTATCCAAAGAGCCCATAGACTCGGCCCTCGTTCCTCCTCCTCAACTAAACCACGAGGGGTCATCATCCTCTTCCTAAAATTTACTGATCTTCTTTTGGTCCTCTCTGCTGCTCGAGCAAAGCGTCAAGTATCCTGGATGGGCCAGAGAGTTTTTCTCCCCCAAGATGTCTCCAATGCAACAGCTGCCAGAAGGAAAGAGTTCCTGTCTCTTCGAGCTCCTCTACGTTCTCTTGGGGCTAGGTATGGTCTATTTCACCCATGTACCTTCAAAGTGACTCACCAAAACAATACTTGGTCCTTTCAAGATCCAGCTGAACTCAAGAACTTCATTCATATTCAGACTAATGCTGGCATGGATACTTCCAATCCCGTTAATGGTTGATTATTATTTGGCTTTCCCGTTTTTCTTGCAGGTTTTGTGGATATGTTTTTATCCTGGCATATGCTCTTCTCTTTTTGATGTGGTTCCTTTGTGGTTTCCGGATTGGATTCCTTTTTTCATATGTTGTTGGCCTTCCTGTGGTTTTTGTTTAGCATAATTTTTGTATAATTTGTTTCTCTCTTCCTTTCCTAGATTGCCCGATGTGTCCTCCTTCATCCCACACGGTTCGTCTTACTCATTCCCCGTCCTGGTGCAGTATGTGGCCTTCCTGGCTTAGGAGGTCACTCTTGTCGAATCCTCCCATACTCCACTGTCATGTCATCTCCTTTTCCCCCTTCAGGTATGTCTTCTTCAGTCGTCCTATTTGGATATGTACTGTCTCTTCTTGTACTTTTTCTTTCTTGCCTTTTTCCCTCTTTCCCTTCCCTTTATCTTTCTGTATCTTTTGACTCTTTTCTTGTCTCGCCCTTTTTTCTCATGTATCGGTTGGCACTGTTTATAACCTTTTTGTACTTATGGCTTTTCTTTGTTTCTTACAATTTTAGTCTTTTCAATTCAAAGTTATTTCATGGAATGTGAAAGGTTTTGTTAACCCTATTAAACGACAGAGAGTGCTTTCCCATTTAGCTTCTTACAACCCTGATTTAGTCCTTTTACAAGAGACTCATCTCTCTGAGGCTGAATCTCTTAAACTAAAGAGAGGATGGGTGGGAACGGTCTTATTTACTCCTACATCTAACAAAAAGAATGGTGTGGCTATTTTGTGTCACAAGAAGCTCAAATGTAAAGTTCTCTCTCAAGACAATGATGTTGAAGGTCGATGGGTTTTAGTTAAATTGTTAATCAATTCTGTTTCTTTGACTGTATTTAATGTTTATGGTCCTACCCACCCTGACTGTAATTTTTGGCCTTTAATCACTTCGAAATGTGTTCAGCACAGTGATTCCATGTTCATCTTAGGAGGGGATTGTAATCAAATTGTTGATCCTTTTCTTGATCGTAAATCCTCTGTCCGCTTTACACCTCACAAATCACATACACAATTTCTAGACACTGTATCTAATTCACACCTTATTGACTCATGGAGACTTTCCCATCCTGACACTCTAGATTATTCCTTCTTTTCACCTCCCCATGCCTCTTTTTCTCGGATTGATTACATCTTCCTTTCTCAATCTCTTTCTCAAAATCTCCTATCGTCGTCTATAGAACCAATAGTTATCTCAGACCATGCTCCCATTGTCACAGTCCTTGATCTTCTCCCTCCACATCCCAAGTCTTCTCGTTGGCGCTTCAATAACTCTCTTCTCATGGACCCTCTTTTTTCCTCTTCCTTTCTCTCCTTTGCTACAGAATTCTTTTTACTCAACTCCGATCCCTCTTTAGCCCCCCATGTTATCTGGGATTCTTTCAAGGCAACCGCTCGGGGTTTTGTAATAGATTTTGTTTCGAAGAAAAAGAAGCGCTTTCTCAATAAACAGAAAGAATTGCTCGCGCATATTAAGTCCCTAGAGAATAAATTCTATACTTCTTCTAGCAAAACTGTTTTACCAGATCTTATACGTGCCAAGCTTGATTTCAACAAAACCACTACCGATAATGCTTCTTCAATCCTACTACGGAGTAGTGCTCGTTACTATGGTGGTCGCAACAAATCGGGTAAACTTTTGGCCAATTATCTTAAGTCCCGTAGGGAGCGTAACTTTATAGAATCGATCTATTCTTCCGATAATCTTCTCCTACACAAAGAACAGGATATCCTTGCCCAATTCCAACTTTTCTACCAGTCTCTCTATACTCCTGAATCGCCTCCTTCTGCTTCTCTTATCCAGTCCTATTTCGATAACATCCCTACCCCCTCCACTTCTCATCTCAACCTCCCTGCTCTTGATCATGATCTTTCTATTACCGAACTTGGCAGTGCTTTAAAGACTTTAGCTAAAGGTAAATCCCCGGGTCCTGATGGCTTTTCTGTAGAATTCTATCTACATTTTTCAGACCTTTTGCTCCCTAAACTTCTCTCACTTTTCCAGTCCTTCTTTAGCTCTGGCTCAGCTGCTGGTACTTTTCACGAGGCCACGATCTGCCTCATACCCAAGGATGGTCGTGACCCCCAATTCTGTAAAAACTACCGACCAATATCCTTAGTTAATGTGGACTACAAATTATTCGCCAAACTTCTCGCCTTACGCTTAGATCCTCTTCTCCCTCATCTCATTGGCAAGGAACAGTGCGGTTTTGTTAAGGGCAGACTTACCTCGGACAATTCCCGCCTTTTCCTTAATGTCCTAAACAAAGTACCTTCTCTTACTATCCCCTTAGCTGCCATCTCGGTAGATGCTGAGAAGGCGTTTGATAGAGTTGATTGGTCCTTTCTGTTTGCTGCCTTGAGGTGGCACGGCTTTGGCCCTAATTTTATTTCTCTTATTTCTTTACTCTATTCTGCCCCTAAGGCGTCTGTTTTAGTTAATGGTCATTTATCTCCTTATTTTCCCCTCCAACGTGGAGTCCGTCAAGGTTGTCCTTTGTCCCCACTACTTTTTGTTCTGGCTCTAGAACCTTTTCTTACATCTATTAGGAATAACATATCTATTTCTGGTTTTCCTTATGACAAGTCCCATTTGAAACTCTCTGCGTATGCAGATGACATTCTCTTATTTATTTCTGATCCTGGAAAATCCATTCCTGCCTTATTGAGCGAGTTTAACTCCTTTTCGCAAGTTTCTGGTTACAAGATCAACTCTGATAAAACTGAGATTCTTCCTCTCACCAAATTTTGTCTTCCTCATCAGTTTTCTGCCACTGGCTTTGCGTGGAATTCTTCTAAAATCAAATACCTCGGAATATGGTTTTCTAACTCCACCTCTTCATCCATTCGGTTGAATATGTCTATTGTACTATCCCGTATTGATAAACTGTTATCCTCCTGGAATCCTCTCTTTCTTTCATGGTGGGGTCGACTGGACTCGATTAAAATGATGATATCCCCCATTCTTATATACGTTTTCTCCATGCTCCCTATACATATTCCTGATATTTATTTCAAACGCATTGACTCCTGTCTTTCTAAGTTTTTATGGAACCATAAAAAATCGAGGGTTGCTCTAGTTGCTCTTTGGAAGCCAAAATCGAATGGCGGAGTCAACTTTCTGGACTTTCGTCTCTATCACAAGTCATTTTCTCTCCGTCAGGCCTCTAACTGGCTTTCTCTGACGCCTTCCCCTCTTGCTCCTCTTTGGCTTTCTATTGAACGTTCTTTGCTTTTTCCGTTCTCTTTATCTGAGGTTGTGCATTTTTCTGCTAAGAACTTAACCACTTGTTCAAGCATACTTCCTCTCTTTTGCGTCCATTGGTCCGTCCTGATCTAACTTCTCGTGAATCCTTTTTAGCCTCCCCTATTTGGTATAACTCGCTTATTCTACTGCACAATCGCCCTATTTGCTGGAATGCCTGGAGGTCAAGGGGTCTGGTGTGGGTTGACCAACTCTTTGATGGTCTTCTTCCATGCTCATTTCCTCGATTCCGACTTTTGTTTCACTGCCCGCAATCCTTTTTCCACAGATTCACTGTCCTCATGGCCCTTATACTTGATGTTTATTATTCCCTCCCTTCGTCATCATCTCCTATATCTCAATCCCCCCTGCTTCAGATTTTGTCTACTCTTCCCAAAGCCTCTCTTATTTATAAGTTCTTCTCCTCCCCCAATCCTAATCGTCTGAAATCTAAGCTGGAATGTGCTTGGGAGTCGGATCTGGGCTGTGACTGGTCTATAGCTCTTTGGGATAAAGTTTGGTCCAGGTCCTTAAAAATTTCTCGCTCTGCCTCCTTGACCCAATCTATGTTTTTTCTTTACCACAGATTGTACCTTTCTCCAGTTTCTATTTCTCGCTTCTCTCTTGATAAAGATTCTAACTGTTGGACCTGTGCCTCCCCTAATGCTGATCTTTTTCACCTACTCTTTCTTTGCCCTTCCGTTGTCATTCTCTGGGGTCAGGTATGGTCTTATGTTTCTCGCCTATTCTCGATCTCTACTCCCTACTCTATCCCTCTTCTCTTTCTAGGTAGTCTTTCTGACACCTTAGATATACCCTCACACTCCTCTGGTCTATTAGATCTCATGCTGGCTCTGGCTTTTCAACACATATCCTTTAACTGGAAGGACCTTAATAAACTCTCTATACAATGTTGGTGGAACTCTCTCTGTCATCATCATAGGCTTGATGTGCGCTTTGCTGCTGCTTCCACCCCTACCCTTAATAGAGATTTATTCTGGTTGCCTCTCACAACTTATCTTGACCGCATGGTTCTGAAACGTATCTCTCCTTTATCCTCTGAGAATTTTAAACCTCCATGAACAGCTTTTTCTCTGTCCTTCTTCTTCTATCTTTCTTATATTTTTCCATTTACATCTACTTTTCTTCCTGTATTTAAGTATCCCCTATCCTAGGCTTTTTTGCTTTTTCTATTCTACCTATCCTTTTGCCTGATTTCCTTCCTATTCTCTTTATAATGCCTTTTACCTATTCTTCTTCCTTTCCTTCCTTCCTTCTTTCCTCCTTTTCTCTCTTTCCCCCCCTTTTTTCTCTATAAAAACTTTTTATAAAATGCTTTTTAGGTTTCGTTTGTTGCGAATATTGATCTACTGTTTTCTTTTTTAATGTAGCATGGACTATGTTATTTGAATGATCTGTATTTCGCTGTTCCTTCTATTTTTCTCTAATAAAGCATTTTCAAACATAAAAAAAAAAAAACATTCCGGACCACTCCAGCTACCTCATGCAGAATTTCTGTGCTTCCATTGGGATTCTTCTATAAGCCAACTCATCCGGTGATAAATTAGCAGAGGGCCCATGTCAGGGGGATAGGAGGATACTATACTGTAATAATATCTTGAGACATGGTTCCAACTTAGTCCTGAGCAATAGATATGAATTGTTAAGTGGGCTTAATGATCAAGATTGACTGGGGTTGGAAACGGCTAGTAAAGATCCCACGAGAGTGAAAACAATGCTCAAGGAGCTCAAGGTACTAAACTGGAATAATGCAGGTGTGCTAGTGAAATTTAGCGACCCTGATTGGGCTAAGATGGTTAATTCTTATGATATTTTAAGTTTTCAGGAGACGTGGGACACATGTGGGAGTCTATATCTAAATGGATATGCCACTTTTATTATTAATGCTGTTCCATCCCCTAGTGGGAGAGATAGGAGGGATATACCAACATTTATCAAATTGGATCTGATTTGCAAAATGGAAGTGGTTATAATCAGTTCCTCCCAGATTCTTGTTTTTCTTCTCTATTTTGCTAACAATTTTAGAATTGTATGTGTTGATGTTTACAACGCTATTCAAGGGAAAGAGCCTGGTGATGTGGTGATTATTCTTGGCAAGTTTTTAAATGACTTTTATACCCCATGTTCTTCTCAATGTACCACACTAATGATGCTTGAAGATTTTAATCTTCACCCTTGTTGGGATTGCTATTTGTATTCCTTGGCTGGTCTGGAGTATGTGAAAGATGATCAAGTTCACCTTAAACATACTGCACAGGAGAATTTGATGAATGATTTGGCCTTAGATTATAACTTGGTGATCCTTTTGAGTATAAGAGCAATGAATTTAGGAACTGGTGCCCTGACCTTTAAAGGTCCTGGTATTGACTACATTCATGTTTTAAGTGGGCTATATTTGTCTTTGAATAGATTCATAGTGCATTGGAATATCTTTAGCAATCACAATCCTCTTTCTGACAGTTGTTCCTGGGACAAGAAGCAGTTGGATGTTCATTTCTATAATGTACTAGTCAGCCTGACAGATCAGGTACAAAGATTAAAATGGGATAAGGTCATCCCTTAGGCTTTTAATGCAGAATCGGCACCCTCTTGTCAGTCTGGTCTTCAGACTTGTCTGGATGAAGAGGCCTCCCCGGACAATATTCTAAGGACTTCAGATACGTTATGTGCCCATGTCAAATCAGCTCTTACCAAGTGTGGGTCATTTGGGACCTCAGTTTCTTGCAGATTGTTCGGTAAGAACTACATGAGGGCATGTAAGGCACTCTTAGCTGCTTTAAAAAAACTACCTTGAGATAGCAGCGAGGTGAAAAAGCATATGGCCACAGACAGAACAGCAATAAGGGATAGTAAGCTCAAGTTAAAGAAATAACTGTGCGAGACCCTTTTGAAAGCTAATGCCATGAGAGACAGTACTATGTTTTGGAGGGTTGCGAATCACCCCTTTTTAAAAGAGGAACTGGCAGTCACAGTCCTGGCCCAGCCCTGGGAGGCTTATTTCTCAATGTTATATCATGGAGAGGATCCTGAGACCCTTAATTCGCTTGCACAGAAGGGAGATACACTGGGAAGAATCAAAAAATGCAATTTTAACCATCCTATTAAGGCAAGGCACTGGGCTCAAAAGGGGCACTAGAGGATTTGTTTAAGTCCTTAGTGTACTTATGGGCACCCGCCCTTGCTCTCTATATGAATGCTGCCATTGTAGCTTCTTACCATAGGCATGGCGCCACTCAGTGATGGTGCCAGTGCTCCAAACATGGGACAGAAAACCCCTAGCATGTTATTGACCAAGAATGTTGTGGCACAGATGATTGGTCTAGTCATCCTGCAGGGATTAACTTAATGGGCTGACAAGCATAACATCTTGCCTGACCTGCAGTAAGGATTTAGACCTAGGGCAGTATTACAATAAGTGCCCCGGGGTAGCAACAGGAAATTGCGCCTGCTTTGATGGTTGTGCATCCCCTTCTATAAAACCGATATTGCTGGCACACTTAAAATGCCAGCGCTACCTTCTAAGGGTGTTCCCTCATTTGCACAGGGGCGTACCCTATGCAAATGAGGGAATTCCTTTGACTCTGCGCCAGCGCCATATTACAGACACAGGGGCAGAGTCAAAGCAGCCCTCAGGAGGCACACTGACAGTGCGCCATTTAAAAGGTGGTGCACTGTCAGTGCGCCTCCTGAGAGCAGCCCTCTGCAAGGGATCCCATGGACCCCCTAGACATCCCCTTGCAGCCAGGTGCAGTCACTGACTGCACCCGCCTGCAAGGAGATCTCTATTACCCTGTAAAAGTGCAGGCGGGTGCCGCCTGCACTATGAAACAGAGCAGCTGCTCCGTGTTTTCACATGGGGCAGCGCAAGTCCTCGGCTGCCCTGGGGGCAGCGCATACAACAGAATATGGCACACTGTGATTGTTTGCACCCGGCACACCTTTTAAAAGGTGCGCCGGGCGCAAACAATCACAATGCATAACACGGCCCCTGGTAGGGGCACTCTGGACCAGAACCTTAATTTATATCTTCTGACAATCAAATGCACCAGGGTCAAAAGGAGTTCGAAACACCTTGCCTTCATGGACCTTGGCTCTGCCTTTGACAAGGTTGACAGAGATAAGCTCTGGGCAGAGCTGGGGACCATGGGGACCAAACCAGCTCTGGTTACCTTTCTAAAGACCTCCATCATGGTTTTACTGATTCAGTCAGATTCAGGAGTAAAGGGGAATGCATCAAGCACTTTAACCTGAAGGGAGGAGTTCATCAGGGCTGCTTCTTGGCATCCTTTCTTTTTATCATGCATAACTTTTTTGGGATGAGGTGCTCTCCAGAGATGGTCTTGACTTTCCAAGAACAGGTGGGAGATTGCTCCCCGCTCTTCTATATGCAGATGTTGCAGTCCTGATTGCACATACAGCGAGAAGACTTTCTTTTTTTTATTGATTTCAGGGATAGTTTGGACCTAGCAACCAGTTTTACGAAATCTCATTTTATTGTGGGGGTTCCCAAGAGTACTAAAATCTCCAGTTTTTTAGTGCAGGGTCAGGCTTTAAGTAAGGTGGATAACTTTACCTACCTAGGGATTTTAATAGACTTGGGTCAAAAAAACAGGGTGCCTCAATAGGGCTATTGCTATTTTAGATGATTTTTGTTGCCTCTTAGGACACAAGCCAACTCACATATTTCTAAATGTTTACAAAGCAAAGTGTATTCCCAAATGCACTTTTGGCTGTAAGATATGGGGCTACGCCACTATTGCCCCACTTCAGGTGGGGGAAAATAAGTTTTTGATGGGGCTTCTAGGCATACACCAAGGTACCCCCTCAGAGATCATTCAGGAAGAACTGGGCATGGGCTATATTGCAGATTTTATCTGTCTTTGCCTGTCTTATTGTGGTGTACAGTTTGGCTAAAGGAGGAGTTATATTTAAACAGGTTAGTCATTCGGAATTGTTTGAATCTGGATAGTATGTCCAATATACCCTTTTTGCATTATCTAAGGACAATATTCAAAGCTCTTTGGAGACCAGAGCTATTTTATTATCCCAAGGGCATCATAAAATAACACTTTGTTTGGCTGAAGCAGGCCTTTTCTCTCAGGGTGGCAGCTGAGAGGGAGGCCTCTATTATCCAAACAGCCAAAGCGCCAGTACATCAAGGTAAAGTCAGTAAACGGAATAGGACCATACTTGATTTTAGAAATGTCTAATCACCATTGATGTTTACTGACTTACTTTAGATTGGGCATATTCAACCGGTTGCTAATTACAAAATGCGTTTAGTTTAGAATGACTGATTTACTGACCTCTACCTGTGATAAAATTTCAATTTGTGATACTATTCGCATCGTTCCGATTTGCCCTAGATTAAACACTATTTGGCAACTCTTTTTAAGGTTGCTTTTATTATCCACAGAATAAAGGCAGGTAAGACCCACATTTTTATATTTACAGCTCCTATCTACAACTAACATCTTTTTTATGTGTCATGGTAATAATAATATTAATAATAATAATCTTTATTCGCCAGTAATCACAGCCATAACAGAAACCAGTTAAAAACAGCATCAAGTTCATTTGTTAGTAGCAAGTCATCCAGTTGTACAGAATCTTAGATTGTCTATGGCCTTAGTACAATTCTGTTAAAATGGGTCCATAAAAATACACATGCAAAAAATAAAAACTATTACAAATTCATTAAAATGAAATGTGCAAAGACGCAGAAGTCCCTTTGTGTCATGGTACCTGGCTGGGGTTTTCAATTCAAGTAATTAGGTCATGTTTACTTTGTTTCCCATGTTTTAGCTTCTAATTCTGCTTTTTTACTCCCAATCAGTTGGAAGCACTTTCTTGATGAAGTATTTTAAAACCGACATGCTGTATTTCAGGCTTTTGCAATGATAATAACTGCTAAGGTGCCGATTCCGATCCTGGAAAAACCGGGTACGAACCGTCGGTCGTAGCGTTTTCTCCGTCCGACTCGTACCCGGGAAAAAAACCCTACAAACTTGCAAGTACGATTCGTACGGAAACACCATTTCCGTACGAGTCGGACAAAACACCGACCGACAGTAAAATACATACGAATGTGATCCGGGACACCGTGGACGTGACGTCCGGACGGAGTTAGGCATGTGTTTACGTACCAGCAAGTATGATTCGTACCGACAGCAGTCTGGACGGCAATATTTTTACGGCACCCAAAAAGTGGCGGAAAAGGTAAGTACGCCGCGATGCGAGCGGTATAGGGGGCCCGGTACATGCCGCCCCCCCAGCCCCGTATGTACGCGCCGTCCCCCCCCAGCCCCCGTGTATGTACGAGACGTACCCCCACCCGTGAATGTACACCCGTGAATGTACACCCGTGTATGTACACCCGTGTATGTACACCCGTGTATGTACGAGACATACCCCCACCCGTGAATGTACACCCGTGTATGTACACCCGTGTATGTACGAGACGTACTCCCACCCGTGAATGTACACCCGTGTATGTACGAGACGTACCCCCACCCGTGAATGAACACCTGTGCATGTACACCCGTGTATGTACACCCGTGTATGTACGAGACGGGTGTACATTCACGGGTGGGGATACGTCTCGTACATACACGGGTGTACATACACGGGTGTACATACACGGGTGTACATTCACGGGTGGAAGTACGTCTCATACATACACGGGTGTACATACACGGGTGTACATACACAGGTGTACATTCAAGGGTGGGGGTACATCTCGTACATACACGGGTGTACATACACGGGTGTACATTCACGGGTGGGGGTACGTCTCGTACATACACGGGTGTACATACACGGGTGTACATACACGAGTGTACATTCACGGGTGGGGGTACGTCTCGTACATACACGGGTGTACATTCACGGGTGTACATTCACGGGTGTACATACACGGGTGTACATACACGGGTGGGGGGACGGCGCGTACATACGGGGGCTGGGGGGGACGGCACGTATACGGGCACATGTCTCCATGGTTGCTATAGAAGTTCGCTCCGTACGGTGTTGTTTCCATACGGTTGTACAATCGGACGCACGGGACGGATCGTACTTGCGCGCTCGGTCTTCAGTTTTACGATTCGTACGGAAAATCATCCGGGGACGTGTCGGACACTTTTCCTGACCCGAGGACGTGTCGGGGAATTTTTGCAATGCGATTCATATGTATTTTTTCCCATACGAATCGTACTTGCCAGTTTGTACGGTACTTGTACGAGTCGTACGGAAAAAAATCCGGATACGATTCGTACGGGGCAAATTTCTCCAGGATCGGAATCGGCACCTCAATGTGTACAATTCATTTACAGGTATTTACATTTTATTGTGTATTGCAAAACATAACACCTTAAATTGTCACATAATTCACTTTAAACACTCCTCTCACTTTGCAGTCAGACAAAAGAAAAGTAAACACCAAACCCCATGTTAAAAGAATAAAGCAAACTGATATTTGACCTCTGCCTTTGAATTACTGGGTCTGGAGAATGCCTGGGTTGCATATCAAAGGTGGCAGAGGCTTTGAAGCCCCTGGCCATGGTTTGCGGATTTACTAGCCATCCTGCTGGAGGAAGTGATTAAACCTATTGTGGAGCAGGCATTGTTCCTGACCTCATAGGGTGCTGGCTCTCACCTACAGGGAATCATAAACTCATTTGTGATGGCAGATTGGACGAGACCAATCAGTCAGCACACCAGAAGGCTAGTAGGGTTCAGGGGACACCTTTAAGGTAGCTTGTGAATGGTGGAGTACATGACGGCCTGCAGGTCCTATACTGGGTACCCCAAGACTTGCTGGAGGAACATGTGGAGGTAAGAGAGCCCCTCAGTAATATCTGTGAATGACTGAATTCCTGACAGCAGCATGGAACACACGCTGGAGGAAGGAAGAGCCAGCTCTTCAGCACTCTTTGAAGAGGCTCTTTGATTCTGAAAGAGTTCACTGATCAAAGGGTCTGGACACATTTCAGGCGGTAACTGGGGCTGATAAGGGAATCATAAAGAGTAAGGCTGGGGCGTTTGTAAACTTTTGATACACATATCACTAAGGCTGACATCCAGTAGTTATCCTCTAGTTACCGCCATGGCCTGTGATTGGGGATATCAGGTTTGGAGACATGCCTGCTGTGATAGACTGCCCTCTGGAGGAAGAACAAGACAAAGGAGTGGGTGCTTCAAAGTAGGAAAACCCCAGAACATGAGCTTAAAAAACAAGGACACTATATCACATTTGTGTCTGGAAATGGGTTATAAAAAGGGTAACTTGAGACTCACAAATTGTCAAACTGAAGTTGTAGATCGGTGTGGAGAAGCTCAGCACACACTTTATGCCTGTTTTGACTAAGGGTCTGCTAGTCTCTCATGCTGGGTGAAGGGATATCACCCAGGAGAATCAACAACACTCACCTGGAGCACCAGCTTCTGCCTGACCAGAGGACTATTGTGCATAGAAGGAGATCACTGAGAAGGAGGGAGGTGTAGCGGGGATCCAACTGAGTGGATCCAGTGATTCTGATCCATTGGGACTGTGACATCAATTAATCTGTTTCTTCATGTGCACCATTGATCTGATCGGGCTATCTGCCTGTGTGCATATTCTGTGCCCCCCCATGGCAGGTGTGGGGCAGCGGTGAAAAATTAGTATAATTGCCATGATGCAGCGCTGAGCAATTGAAACACTGATGCCAGTGAAGCGCTATGTCCTCAGGAGAGCCTTTGCCCTGTTTGTGTTGCCTGAGACCCATTTACGCCAAGTAGGAGTTGCAGCAAAGACTGAGGGCAGTCACCCTGGGTCAGCATGAGATCAAGAAGAGGTCAGTTGCAATCTGTAACGCTGTAGCCTTAAAGGACCTACATACTGTAGGCTGTTGCCTCTACTCATGTGTATAAGGGGGTCGTGGTGAAGTGAAAAGGCTGTCGTCCTGTAGCAGCATAGCGCTGTGGAGAAGTCTAGCATGATCTGCAGAGAAAGAGCAACAGTTCAATGATCTGAAGCCAGTAGCACCCAAGACCTGTTGCCATAACCAATTAGAAACTTACCGCATGACCGGAGGAGTGCTGTGGGTGCCTGGCACCAAGGACCAGATGCACTATCAGTGTAAATTGCGAGTCGCAATTTGTGCACAATTGCCAGTCGCACTTTACAATTTACAAAAGTGTCAGAGATACTGTTGGAAAGTGGGTTATTGGTAGGGGCAAATGTAGGTCTGCCACTGGCAATAACGCCACTTACACACGATAGGACTCAGCACAGGTCTTAGAAAATTATTCCTATGCTCAACTCTTGGTAACGTGGCTGTGAGCAGACAGGCTTAACTTCAAAGACAGGTATGTAAAGCATTTAAAAACACCATTTCAGTAAATAATTAAGACACGACACATAATAAAAATCCAACACCAATTTATAAAAATAGGAAATACTTTTATCTTTAAAATGACACCAAAATGACAAAAATCCAATGTAGGGAACCGGAGATATGAATTTCAAAGTTTTAATAAAATATAGCACTTAGAAGATTATAGCCCCATATTGTGACACCTGCTCGCGATAGACCGGGTCAAAGTTTCTCAAGATCACTGCAGCGGGGCTACCCAGGAATCCAGGCCAGTACGCGATGGAAGACAGGCGGCTTGGCTCTCGCGGTTGCTCCCAGTCTCCTTTTCTACAAGCGGACTTTCTGGAGCTTTTTCTCGCGGGGTCTCTCGATGCTCCTCATGTAGCCGGATATGGTGAGGGTTTGCCGGCTTCAGATTTTCTCTAGTCCCGGTCATACTCTGGAAGCTGGACCGATGGAGCTTTTAGCGGGACGAACCTGGGTGGCTTGGCCGGTTCGCGGTTGAAGGCAGGCGGCCTGGCTGGCCAGGTTGAGTCGGTCCCTCTATGGAGCTTTTTTTCAAAGTTGCTCCAAAGTTCTCCAAACTTCTTGAACTTCTTCCTGAAGATCCTCAAGGGGTCCCAAAGTGTCTCAAACTCACACTAAGGGTCTGGACGCTCCAAGATGGTCCTTGAAAGTTGAGGACTTCAGTTTCCACAATCCACTAGTACAAAACCCTTACAAATCCACTGATGGTTCTCTATGTTGCGGAATTAGTTGGTAATGTTCCAGTTGGGCTCTTTTCACCTGTAGCTTTCAGGGAGTCCACTCTTTACTTCTTTTCCAGCAAGGTAATCCACAGGGCTGCAGTTTCAGTTGGTGAAGTCTTCAGAGGTCAGGCCTTAGAATTCTTTGCACAGCAAAATCTTCTCAGCAGGGCACTTCTTGCTGCAATAAGTTTCAAGCAGCAGATCTGGAGGGCTCTGCCCCTCTCAGACGGATCACTGACGAAATATCGAGAAGGAGAATATCGAATTGCCAAAATATCGAAGGAAAAATATAGAATGCCAAAATATCGAAGCCCTATCTCCAAACAGGTAAGTACAAAAATATAGAATCCAAAATATCGTTGTAAAAAATATAGTTAGTCACAATATCGAATTATTTTAAATGTCTTAAAATAAATGTAAAATTAATGAAATAAAACATATAATTAACTGAAACATACTTAAAAATACTTAAATAACTTTAAAATGAATACATAATTAATGTAAGTAAAAAAAAAAAAAACATATATATTACCATAATATTAATTTAAAAAAATGCAATATTTTTTGCGTAGGATAGCGGGCGGGTAAACTTTACTATTACCACTCCAGTAAGTGCAATAGTAGGGAAAGCGTTGGATAGCGCGAGGGTAAACATTACTATTCCCACTCCAGAGAGTGCAACAGTAGGGAAAGCGTTGGATAGCGGGAGGGTAAAATTTACTATTCCCACTCCAGTGAGTTCAACAGTAGGGAAAGCGTTGGATAGAGTAGGGGTAAAAATTACTATTCCCACTCCAAAGAGTGCAACAGTAGGGAAAGCGTTGGATAGAGTAGGGCTAAAAATTACTATTCCCACTCCAGAGAGTGCAACAGTAGGAAAAGCGTTGGATAGCGCAGGGGTAAAAATTACTATTCCCACTCCAGAGAGTGCAACAGTAGGGAAACATTGGATAGCGGGAGGGCAAAATTTACTATTCCTACTCCAGTGAGTGCAACAGTAGGGAAAACGTCAGATGGCGTAGGGGTAAAAATTACTATTCCCACTCCAAAGAGTGTGACAGTAGGGAAAGCGATGGATAGCGTAGGGGTAAAAATTACTATTTCCACTCCAGAGAGTGCAACAGTAGAGAAAGCGTTGGATAGCGTAGGGGTAAAAATTACTATTCCCACTCCAAAGAGTGCAACAGTAGGGAAAGCGTTGGATAGAGTAGGGCTACAAATTACTATTCCCACTCCAGAGAGTGCAACAGTAGGAAAAGCGTTGGATAGCGTAGGGGTAAAAATTACTATTCCCACTCCAGAGAGTGCAACAGTAGGGAAAGCGTTGGATAGCGGGAGGGCAAAATTTACTATTCCCACTCCAGTGAGTGCAACAGTAGGGAAAACATCAGATGGCGTAGGGGTAAAAATTACTATTCCCACTCCAAAGAGAACGACAGTAGGGAAAGCGATGGATAGCGTAGGGGTAAAAATTACTATTCCCACTCCAGAGAGTGCAACAGTAGAGAAAGTGTTGGATAGCGTAGGGGTAAAAATTACTATTCCCACTCCAAAGAGTGCAACAATAGGGAAAGCGTTGGATAGCGTAGGGGTAAAAATTACTATTCCCACTCCAGTGAGTGCAACTGTAGGGTAACGTTGGATAGTGTAGGGGTAAAAATTACTATTCTCACTCCAGAGAGTGCAACAGTAGGGAAAGCATTGGATAGTGGGAGGGTAAAAATTACTATTCCCTCTCCAAAGAGTGCAACAGTAGGGAAAACATTGGATAGCGTAGGGGTAAAAATTACTATTCCCACTCCAAAGAGTGCAACAGTAGGGAAAGCATTGGATAGCGTAGGGGTAAGAATTACTATTCCCACTCCAGAGAGTGCAACAGTAGGGAAAGCGTTGGATAGCGGGAGGGTAAAATTGACTATTCCCACTCTAGTGAGTGCAACTGTAGGGTAAGCGTTGGATACCGTAGGGGTAAAAATTATTATTTCCACTCCAGTGAGTGCAATAGTAGGGAAAGCGTTGGATAGCGTAGGGGTAAACATTACTATTCCCACTCCAGTGAGTGCAATAGTAGGGAAAATAATAATTTAATATTTTATTAAAAATAAATAAATTATTTATACCAAATAAAAATATTAAAATTAATTACCAATCACACTATTTAATAATTAATGTATTATAAATACCAATATTTTTTTTAATAACCCATTAATAATTAATTAACCACCAATTAATTTTCAATACCAAAATTAATAGATACAATTAATACCAATTAATAATTAATTAAGAATAAATTAATTAGCAATATACAAAAATTATTTCAATAATTAATTATTTACAATTAAATTAATTGAATATTCCCCTATAAACCCACAACCCGCTACAAATAATAAATTAATACAATTAACATAATTATCAATTAAACAATTAATACAAATTAATTACCAATTAATACAAATTATTTACCAATTAATAATTAATCAACAACCAATTAATTTTCAATAGCAATTAATAATGACCTAATAACAATTACATTACTTCCCACCCTATTCCCCTATAAACCCACAACCCGCTACAGAAGTAAAACGCAAAATTAAATTAAAAATAATTAATAATTCCTAAAAATTATTATTTAATGTACTATAATTAAATTACTTCCCACCCTAATCCCCTATAAACCCACAACCCGCTACAGAATCAAATTACACAAAAATTAAATAACATAATGTTCATTACTTTAAAAATATTCAAACATACATTCCAAAATTTATACATACTTTTAACACATATACTAACACTTAAAACACTATAAAAAAATCGATATTCTTAACAACTATATTATGACTGTCGATATTACTTACTTCTATATTATTTAAATCGATATTTTATTTCTTACCTGATTTTCGATATTCTTCACCACTATATTTTGGCAATTCGATATTCTGTCCATTCTATATTAAAAACTCGATATTCTGTCCTGTCGATATTTTTAATTCGATATTATGTCTGTTTACCTCTCAGACACTTATTCCAAGTTCTCTGGGTCAAGCAGGAGGTCACTTCTGACCAATGGGAGCAGGGTAACTCCTCATAGTTATGACCACATCCTGTAGAGTGTGGCATTATTTTGTCCCAGAGTGCATCAACTCTTCCATATCCATAATGGCTGATTTTCCAACAAGGAGATAAGAGCTGGCTAAAAACACCCCCTAGAATGGCTTATTTCCATAGACTCTCCCCCTACCATCTGCACATACCTTCCCTAATCCTGGGTCTGGTGGGGTCAAAAGTGTAAAGTGGAAACTGACACTGTGGCCATCCCTCTGCCTTTGAAGACCATGGTTTACGACCCCTCCCCCTGGCCTGGCATTCCTATTGAACAGCACACTGCCCTGCCGGCAGAGCTGGTTAACCCCAGGGGCTCTTTATCATCTCTTCAAGGCAGCCTGGCTAATCCTCTTAACTCTGACCAATCAGGTCAGACCACTGGAAGGGTGAATTTGGATCCACAAACAAGAAAGTCTAATAACTTCTTGTCTGTACATTTTAGGAGAAATTCAACAATATAATATTATTGGATTTTTCACTACCATTCTAGACAGTTTTTGAACGGTAGCTCTATCTCCTTCCTATCAGGAGTTATTATTTAATAACTTCCTGCAATGTTAACCTATGTGGCCTGGGATTTGCAATGGGGGAAATGACTTGGGTTAGTTTTCTAGCACCAGGTCTTATAAAAACATATTTTATAAGTATTTCCCTAATTTCTACAGGACCCCCACCCCCTGTGCAACTAGAGGAGAATTTAGGGGTTCTGAATCTGCAGAAATATTGCAGATCCTCCTTCCACAGTGCTCCTAGCATCAAAGTCGAATTTGAGCAGCATGTTAACACAATGTGGGGAGTGAACTGTGAAATTTCACATAACCCAGGCATATAAAAACAAATTTTATACGTGTGTACCTTATAAATACCTGACCCCCCACCCCTGGGATACCTAGGGGAGACCCTGGGGGTCGCTAATATTCCAAAACATTGCAGGTTATCCATTTTAAGGGCCTCTACCACCAACGTCGAGTTTGGACACAATTTACTTTTTAAAAGCAGTCCTCGCACCCAGTGCTGCTTTTAAACTGACCTCAGGCTTCAGCAGTGCACACGTGCAAGTGCAGAAAAAGAATGCTCGCCTGTAAACTGCCATGCCCCAGGGTACTGGGGGTTTCTAGGTAGTTTCAATCCCCCTGCCCTATTATATACTAGGGGCCTATAGGGGAGGTCATGCCAATCACAGGGGTACCCCACCATACCATTGTGTACCCTAGTGTATGTAGGTGTTTTAACTGTATTCTAATGTGTCTCTTTCAGCTTAGCACTGGCCCTGGGCCTGGTTAGGCAGAGCCCAGGGTCAGTTAAAATCAGTTACCACCAGTATCAGTCAGCAAAAGTTTGGGGGGGGGTGCCCAGGGCACAGAATGACTTTGCAACAGACACAGATTGTGATTCCCAATGGGGTCGCAAAATGCGAGCCTCATGAATAAAGGAAGGCACTCACAATTTGCAACCCCATTAGGAATGGCTGGCCCTCCCAGGAAGTGTGGCGTGCTGGGCTCAGCAGACCCCCATGTCTGGGACTGCTTGTCAATAAAGCAGTTCTCTTTTATTTTAATGCAGCCCGTTTACCTTAAAGGAAATCGGGATGCATTTAAAAAAAGAAAAATGTATTGTTTTTGTTTCATTTTTTAAGGGCAGGTAGTGGTCCCCGGGACCACTGCCTTCCCATAAAAATAATTTTAGAGCCAGTCACAAAGGGAAGGTGTCTCCTGGAGACCCCTTCCCGTTTGCGAGTGGTTTACCACCCTTCTGTGAAGGGTGGTAAACTGCGACTGTTTTGCGACCACAATTGAGGTCACAAGACAGTCATACATGGAATTTGGGATCACTATTAGAAAGGGATTGCCCATTCCTAATAGCAAGACGCAAAACATATTTAGCGAGTCGCAAATAAAGTGTGACTCGGTAAATAGGCTTTGTACATGGCCCTTTAGGTTTTTGCATGCGCAAACGGGTCGCAACCCTGTTTGCACATGCAAAAACGGGTCGTACATCTGGCCCCAAGACTGCAGCAACCTGACTTCTGTTCACTCTGCGGATGCATGCCTGGGAACTGCACAGCCACTCAAATGAGATCGGGTAAGACTGAATAACAGAACACCTGGCCACCAGGCCTCTGGGGGAACCTGCTTTGAGTGATGCCCATGGTAGGCCGGACCCCGGGACATCAAGAGAGGAAGGCCTCAACAAATAGAGTTTGGCCAGTAACTCCTGCTTGCCCGATGGCCCTCTGATGGGGTTCTGACACTAAGATGATGTTTGATATATTATGTACACTGTAGTTCCATTTCTCTAGTGGGTTATCGAGATGTGTAGTGTTGCTTTCAAATTTTGCTTTGTGAGGGACTGTGTTAGAGAATAATAGAAAAGTTGTGTTGTGTTCATCATAGAGCTATATGTACCTATGCTCAAGTAGAGTGTATGAATTTATTTGACATTTTAAAAGTGGCTATGATGTTTCCTAGGTAATTTGGCCACATAAAGACTGTGCAGTATGGCTATGATTGCCCTAGTTCACCATTTTACCAGTATTGCAATCCTTCCAACAGCCATCTGGTAGCAAAATATTTAGCCAATGGTTATCTGCAAAGTGTTGTTGTATGAAGCCGTGGTTGCATCTATAAGTGGTTGATGTAATGGGTGACACACATAAGAACACTGTAAAGTAACTTCCATGAAGCAGCAGGAATGTGGTTCGTTGCCATTAAAAGTAACAAACTTACATAATCTTGGCATGGACCCTCAATTATATATCACATCTGGCTAAACATATTGTAAATATTGTCAGGGTTGATCAATATAACCTGTGGATGTTAAGAAAAATGAAACCTTTGTGCCCCAAGCACGACCTCAAAGACGTGGTACAAGCACTGGTTTTAAACAGAACTGATTGGGGGAAAACCCTCATAAAGAGTTTCCCCAATTAAAGTTAGCACCTCTGAAGGCAACAATACATGTTTCTGCTCGGCCAGCTGCTGGCTCCAGCCGAAAGAGTTCCTTCTCTCCAGTCCTAAATGATATCTGCTGGCCCCCACCTGAAGCAAGATGTCCCTTCAAACTTGCATGCAGCACATACAAGACAATTCACCAATAAAGTTCAAAATACCTTGCTCAGATGCTCATTTGTCAGCAGGTGTATGCTCCTAAAAGAAGCAAATTGGGTTTACAGTGCGTTTTCTAAGAGCTATGAAACACAAGCCCCTGATGCATGCTGTCTTAAGCTCTAGGGCTTCTTCCTGGCCCTCTCTGTCAGGAAAGCGATTGCTTTCGGCATTTTAAAAACTGCCTCGAACGTTTCCTATCCAAGCGAGCTAATCCCGTAAAAATCAAGGGGCATATTAACAAGGGCTTTATCTCTGCTTTTTTGGCTTTAAAAGCCAAAGAAGCGGAGATAAAAATATCGGCCTATCAACAACAGGGTGCTAACATGCAAAATCGCATGTTAGCACCCTTTTTCACTACGCTTCCCTTTGCATCTCTAATGAGATGCAAAGTGGGCGTTCCAGAGCACAATAATAAGAGAAAAGTCGCTAAGCGGCATTTCTCCTATTATCAATCTTCACGCTAACCCTGTTAGAGACAAAAAAAGCAGCGCTAACCACGGTCAACGCTGCTTTTTTACGTCTGCTAATTTTCAGATTTAGCCATGTAATCCAATGGGAGGTGGATTACATGGCTAAATCCACCATGGGCTATCAACAAGGATATCCCTATCTTTGTAGTTTTAGCGCTGCATTACCAGCGATAACCTTCCAAAATGCCGCTATCGCTGGATTTTTTATCGCCTAGGCGGTTAACGTTGTTAATAACGCGATAACCAGGCGATATTATCCAGCGATAGCGGGCGTTAAAAAAAATAACGCTAAGCGCCCTTAGCGTTAATTTTCCCTGTTCCTTGTTAATATGCTCCCAAATGTTTGTACTTAACTATAAACTTTGCATTTGGAACAAACTCCCGCTTCCAACATCCTCATGAAGGACATTACGTTTTCTCACCCACTTAAGGCCCCTTTATGTAGAAGAACCTATTTGTGCATATGGATGGTGCACATGGATCTAAGCACATGGCTTCCATTGTGCAGCCCTGGTGTGAGCTTGCATCAACTACCCCCTTTCCCTTTCAACTCCTGTCTCAATTTTGGATGGCGCATCTTCTTTTACATAATGATGCAATCGCCCCCATGGCGTCCCACGCCATACTGTATGACTGATTGCATGCTTCAGCTAAGAATACGTTTGGATTGCACGCTATGGGGCATATCAACAACAACCGGCGATAATTATCTCGAAGCGCACTTAGCGCTAGGATAATTATCGCCGGCTAGCGTGAATTTTTATCGCTGAGATAGCGTGCTATTAGCAACGCTTATCTCAATAGCGATAAAAATCCTCACGCTAACAGGCTAACGTGAGATTATCGCTCTAACAGGGTTAGCGACATTCTTGATAATAGGAGAAATGTCGCTAAGCGACATTTCTCCTATTATTTTACTCTGAAACGCCCCCTTTGCATCTCATTAGAGATGCAAAGGGAAGCGTAGAGTAAAAGGGTGCTAACATGCAAATTTGCATGATAGCACCCTGTTGTTGATAGGGCGCTAGTTTTATCTCTCCTTTTTTGGCTTTTAAAGCCAAAAAAGCAGAGATAAAGCCCTTGTTGATATGCCCCTTAATTGACAAAAAGCATGCAAATATTGTGAAGCACGTGCTCTTGATTTCCTGCCCTGCGCAGCAATATGCTGTGTATGTTTGTAACACTAATATTTAACGCTGATTTCTGTACAACAATCTGACGTCCGTGAAGCCTGGACACACTATAGAAACATTTATAGATTTAAAAAAAAACACGGACTGTGATGTATTTCACTTATACAACGCTTGAATGAACACACGCAGCTATGTCCATTCTTGAGGTGTATATTATTATGGACATTTGTGAAATGAACTTTACATTTTTATGGTTGAACAAAAGCAACCCCTCCCATCACTCCATCCCCTGACAGCACACCTGTGACCAACGTGAGTAGTTTACCATTGGTTGTGAGCACACAGCGATCCGTTTTACTTAGTTTTACTGCTTGCACAGTCCATGCACGCGCTGCTCCTCGTGGCTCTATTGCCTGGATTGTGCATTTCTGCACATTGTTTACACTGTGTCGACGGTCACGGATTCGTTTGATATGGCGGACAGATTCATTAATTGGTCTTGGTGCATCTCTCCTGTTCACCATTTATTGTCTCCCTCCCTCTGTGCACAGAATAGTAATAAGGTTCAAGATGGAAAGAGGACGCATTAGATGTGCTTCATGTCAAGAACACATTTACTTGCCTTGCAATGAACAAAGATTCACGCCACTGCTTCGCCCCCAGCATCTTTGAAATTGATAAAAAACAACGCCAAGAAAATTTCCTAACATCAATCAACAAAGGAATACCGGCTTTAACACATATAAGGTTCACGGCCAAGGTAAACGAAGACAAAACCACTTCTAGCTTTGCAGGCAACTTAATCCACCGACCCTTACAAGCCAATGTGTAAACTCTTCAAACCAAGCACTTGTAAAGCCAATAGGTCCTTGGCAAGCCTTTCCGTTGGTTATTATTTATTTTTATTAAAGCATATGCACAGCAAAAAAGAAAAAGAAAATGTTGTCTTCTAATCACGGCCGCCACATGCTTGCAATAAAATTTTAGAAATTAAAAAAACATCCACTGCCCATTTTACTAGTGAAATAAGCCATTCGGTTGTATCACATAGTTTATTATTATTATTAGCGAGGGAGAAATAACCTTTCTGTATGTACTGCGGTGCCCGAGCAACCTCTGGCCGATGACCGGTGGAGCTGTCCCACGCAACTATAGAGGAGTTTGGCTCTGATTTACCCCTCTGCCGTCACCTACCCAGCCGGACGTCGGACACTGTTTTTCCTCGTCTCTCCGTTGTGGCTCCTATACCCTCCCCCTCCCTCCATTATTCTCCTCTACCTCCCCTATTCCTTCCCTCTCTCCCCTATTCTTCTCCCCCCTTGCCTATTTTTTTCCACATGTTTATGCTATGCTTTTAGACTCATGTAATTCCTGTAAGTATACTCCAGTAACTGATGCAACTTTGTAACCATGTTCTGAAACAATGTTTCCTCCTCATGTAAAGCGCTCTGATACCTCCGTGTCTAGCCAGCGCTATATAAAACTCAATAAATAAATAAAATAAATAAAGGAACAAAAAAAACAAATTGCAGGCAGATAAAATGTTGCTTTTTTATTTGGTGTTTTATATAGATGTCAAGGTGACGTGTGGAGATTCTTTTGAAATGTTGGAGCTTGAGAGAATGTGGAAAGATTCAACGGAGCGAGAGAGGAGGCAGTTGATGGTGCTACCCCGCAGCTCCCTCCTGTAGTTGCACATCTTATAGCTTGAACTAAAGGAAGACTTGTACTCACCTGTAGTTTGCGACAAGGAGAACTTTGGACCAAGTCCGAGGAGGAGAGCGCCTGTCCCTTGGCCAGCAGCATTAAAGCGTGATCTGCAGAATCCCAACACAAATGTGGCGGCAGTTCAGCTGTGGCAATTATTGCGGTGTAGTTTGGCCTGCACGTTTTGGGATGACACCATGTCTCTTGCGCGCACGTTTTTTGGGCAGCTCATCTGCAGTTGTCCATTAACATTACCTCCTCGTCCAATGCATTCCTTACACATGAGATACTTCTCCTTTCTGTCAGAACCAATTCCCTAGCTGAAACCCAAAAAGTTCCCCCAAGATGTCCCCCGTAACCCAGGAGTGACCACAAAAGGCAGGAACTAACTAAGGACTTCTATGTAACATACCACGTCAAAAAAACAACAACAGTGAAACAAGAAATAGTACACCGCCATGCCTGGGCAGGAGAGCAGGATTCAAGACTATCTCTGCATTTTATCAGCCTATTACAGCAACTGCATAGCTGAGAAACTTGCACTGAGGAATACTTTGTAAAAAAAACATATATAATTGAAATCAGCCACTAACTATACTTACTTGTCTTCTGGATAAGTTAGTGCTATAATGTACATCTACAAACTTTGGATTTCTGTGTGAACTGGAAATTTATAAGGCAGAAACCACAACTGTGGGCAAGTATAAAACACACTATATTGGCCCCCGTACATAATTCTCACAATATCACCATGGGTAGACTAATGGAACCAACAACATTCGGAAATTCACCTAGGGGACCTCACATTGGATGGGAGCATCAGTTGGAGGGTTTTCAGGCTTATGTAGAAGCAGTGGGAGGTGACATTTTTACTGCTTTGCGTAAGCTGGCCATGGGGGTTGAGGGTAGGCATATATTGAAGCATATACCACCCTTACTGGGGGGAAGACAATGAAGAATCGTACTGGGGTGCTACTGAAATAACACTGTTGAAATTAGATCAGAATTTTAGGAAAAAAAGGAATGAGGTTGTTGAGTGATGTAACTTTTTGAGAAGAACCCAATTCCAAGGTGGATCAGTGGATAATTTTCGCAGCAGCATTGCAGCTGTTAGCATCCACCTGGAATTTCAAAGGACTCTTGGACAATATGCTGTGGGATTAATTGGTACAGAAACAGTGGGACAAGAGAGTTCAGGAAAGGCTATTAAATGTTGAGAGTTTGACCTTATAGAATGCTATTGATATATCTAAAAGAGCTGAAAGTATTGATAAAGGACTGAAGGAAATGGATGTTGGTGATTCAAAGCAATTTAAAGGTGGACAAGGAGTAGTGCACAAAGCTTCAGGAGAAAAGAAAGAGATGACATTTGCTGTGAGTGGAAACAGTTCAACTCTTGGGAAAAATATGTATTGCTACATATGTGGATTGAAGGGACATGCAGTGATGGATTATAGCTGTCCTGCTGTGGGTCAAATATGCAGGAGGTGCAAGATGAAAGTGCATTTTTGCAAGGGAAGGAGGGAATGCTGACCACTGGATCACAAGATAAAGGGAATGTCAATGTGTTGGAGGTTTGAAGTGAGTTGCGTGAAGATTTTCCGTTGCCAGTGAGTGGAGTTGGCAGTTCTCGGGATAAAGACCACCAATTCTGCGATATCACAATTGATGGGGTGGAGGTAGCTGATTCAGGTTCACATTTTAAGTTGAAAGGAAGGGAGTATCTGGTAAAATTTGTCAATCATGAGGTGTATTTCAGATAACAATTTAGTGGCATATGGGAACAAACTGATTTATTAAGTAGGCTATTTTGCAGGCACACTGGACTATCAAGGTCTCAAAACACAATCCAAACTTTTCATTGTCAAGGGTGGTTCATGTCTGTTGGGATGGCACAGCAGTTAGATTTATGAATTGAACTAGATCCAAATCATCTAGATCTAGTTTAAGGAGCACAGGCGAGTGTGAATGTGATGGACGTGGAAGCAGGGGCAACAATTTTCAGGAGTCTTCAAGGAAGAACTGGCTTTACTAAAAGCACAGAAAATCATATTTAAAGATGGAGTGCGTCTAAGAGCGCATAAACCTTGCAGTGTGCCTTCGGTGTTGAGGGAGCCCTTATGGAAGGAGTTACAAAATTGTGTGAAGAGGGCATTATCGAGAAGATTGAAGCCTCTGAATGGTTGGCCTTGATTGTTTTTTGCAAAAAAAGTAATGGAGACCTATGCTTATATGTGGCTCTTGTGATCTCAACAAGGCTATTTGGGTAAATCGTCACATTCTTCCCAACATTGGTGATATGCTGACTACAATCAAGGGGGCTACGTTTTTCTCCACATTAGATTTGTCATTGGCGTATCATCTGATCTCCTAACATCCAGAGTCAAGGCAACTTACATCATTTATTACAACCAAAGGGGCTCACCGATTTCGGTGCATGCCTTTTGATCTGGCATCAGCAGCAGTGGTGTTTCAAAGAGACATGCACCAGTTGTTCAAGAAAAAAAAACATGACATATTTCCAGGACGACATGTTGGTGTTTGGGGAAAGTATAGAAGAGCACAGCAAAGTTTTGCATATGATGTTGGGAACTTTGCAAGAATATGGGCCAACCATCAAGCATGAAAGGTGTAAAATTGGTGTGAAAGGGGTTGAGAACTTAGGTCACTAGTTGAACGAGTGTGTAGTGGCGCCCAAGTTGAAGTTGGTCAGGGCAATAGAAGAAGCACTAGCACTACAGAATAAAGACCAGTTACATTCATCCTTAGGGCTGGTGGAGCAATATTCCCATTTTGTTCCAATGTTTGCGGACAGAACCAAATGCATGAAGAAGCTGATGGCAAAGAATGCCAAATTTGAGTGGGATTATGGATGTGAGAAGGAGTTTGTCCAATTGAAGAACAAAATAGCGTTGGCTCCAGCCTCAAAACCATTTGACACACGGGACAAGTGTATAATTTGCATGAATTCAATCAGTGTGGGTTTGAGGGCGGTAATAATGCAATACCTGATTGGCAAAGATATAAGTATTGCATATTCCCCTTGGCCTTTGAGAGGAGCTGATTTGATATATTCACTATTGAGTGGGAGGGTTTGGCATGTCGGTGGAGCATGAGTCACTTGCAGAAATTTGAATGGGGAGTGGACTTCATGATTCAAACTGATCCTTATCCTTTGGTTAATGTTTTCAACAAGATGGGTACCCGTCAGGTTTCATTTAGAATTACAAGGTTGGTGTTAAAATTGATGGAATATGTCCCAGGCAAGAAAAATATGGTGGCCGATTCTTTGTCATGGTTACCAGTAAATAGTGTGGATGAGATTGTTGAGTATGATGAAGAGTGGTTGCTGGCATATCTAATGACGAGTGTGTCCAAGCAGCAAAGAAGGATGGCATATTTCAAGAGGTGAAGGAGTATTTGAGAAAGGGTTGGTCAGAGAAAGGTAAAGACGTGGATGGAGTGGATTCTTTCAGGGATATGAATACAGAGTTATTAGTACTAAGTGAGGTGATACTTAGAGGTGAAATGGTGGTGGTACCGGAAGAGTTGAGGGGGCACATCTTAAGGTTGGTGCACAAAGACCATACAGGTGTGAGTGAGACAATGAGTAGAGTGAGGAAGGAGTAATTGTGGCCAGGATTGAATAAAAAGGTTGAGAGGGTGATAAGGGAATGCGTATTGTGTGCTTGGAATGACAAGTCGCATAGGACTGTGGAGTATCCGCCAGGTGAGAGTGACAAAATGGATGATCCCTGGAGGAAAATTGGTCTTGACATTTCTGGTCCATATAGAGTGCTGTGTATCTTGTCCCTGAATTTGCCTTGGTAGCCAAAAGTTAAGTTTACTGATTGTGCACCTACGGAAGATGTTATCAAAATTTTGGAAGACTTATGGGAAAGAGAGGGGATACCTCAGTACATGGTAACTGACAATGGCGTTTAATTTGCATCTAAAGAGCTGAAGAAGGAATTCTTGAAAATCTGTGGAGTGGAGCACATAAGATCTCCAGTATATTACCCCAAGAGCTATGGGGTTGTTGAGAGTTAAATAGGACTTTATAGGAGGATGCTGTGTCTTATCAACCAATGGAGGAGTGCTGTGAAGAAATTGGTGTCGGCATATCGCATAACAACTAACTGTGCCACAAGGAAAGTGCGTTTTGAAGTTATGCAAGGAAGGAAAGCGAGAGGTTTGATTTCTGGGGTGGGGAGGTAACTGGGTGAGAAAATCAATAGGGTTCAAGTGCAAGTTTGGAGAAGGAGAATGGGTGCATGTGCGGAAGGGGCACAGAGAAGACAAAAGGTTGGCAAAGTTCTTTGAACCTGAACAAGTGATGAAAGTGTCCCCCTACAAAGTATTATTAAGTGATGGCAATGTGTGGAGCTACAAGAAGATGGTAAAAGTTGCTGACTGTTGAAGGAAGGGGTTAAAGACGGGGAAGAAAACCAGCTGGAAGAAGGTGCTGTGCAAAGGAAACGTGATCTATCTCATGAAAGGAGTAGACGTACTCCTGCCTGGTATAGTGGGGAAAAGCATGAGCTGAATTTTTTGTGAGTGTGGCAGTGTGTTATTCCCATTTATGTGAATTTCTGATTTTAAGAGATGCTTTATTTGGATTTATCTTTACAATTTCTTTTCCTTAGATTAGAGTGTTTTACCTTTGCCCTTTTTTGTTATTGTTGTATAATATAAGCAGTGAGATGTGTTGTATCTGGGTTGTTCCATAGACTTCAATGGTATGTGTGGAGATTCTTTTGTGATGCGGAGACTGGAGAGAATGTGGAGAGATTCGATGGAGCGAGGGAAAAGACATTTGATGGTGCTGATTTGCAGCTCCCTCCTGATTGTGCCACCCACTTAAGTTGCACTTTGAACATGTCTGAGGCCTACCATTGCAGCCTGTATGTGTTTAGATTCAAATTACCATTATGACCCGGCAACATAATCACTTTGCAGGCCCAAACCCTCCTTTTTAATACATACAAGTCACCCCTAAGGTAAGGTCTAGATAGCTCCAAGGGCCGGGTGCAGTGTATCTAAATTTGTTTTCACTGCTACAAGGACCAGCTATCCCATAGGATAACATTAGAATTACAATATTAGATTTTATAACTGTAATTTCCAAATGGGAACTGGCAACCTATTCCTGTTTGGTGTCCCTGGAATCACAATTTATTAAAATAAGAACTTATGGTGAAGTTGGATATTAAATTACAATTCTGAAAATGCCACTTTTAGAAAGTTGGCATTTCCTTACCTTAGACAGTTGGTGTCTGTAGCCTATCTTTGGGTCACAGTTGGACTTTGTGTATTCCTCCTAACGAGCCACACAGAATGGGAAGTTTAAGTGTGACTGCATGGGCCATCACTGCCAGGATGGAATGGAGGAGAAGCTGGTCCAAGCCTCACCCACACTTAAATAGGCTGTACCCTGTTCCCACACAAGGGACTGCAGATCCCCTGTAGTTAGTATGGAGCTAGAGCCAGGAAGGCTGTGCACCTACAGTGCATGCCTCTAGAATCTTCTCCTCACCTCAAAGGCAGGTAAAACTTGGTATAAATACTTTGTCAACCCTCACGCACTCTCATCCACCGACTACATCCTCCTAGGAGACCTCAACTTTCACCTGGAGAACCACACCGACAACAACACCACCGCCTTACTGGACAACCTCACCAACCTGGGACTGAAACAGCTAGTCAACACCCCCACCCACTACGCCGGACATACGCTCGACCCCATCTTCTCCTCCAGCAAACACACCACCTTCAGCCACACCACCAAACTCACCTGGTCGGACCACAGCTGTGTCCACTTCAGCTTCAAGAAGACCACCGTGCATCACCACACCCAGCAACCACCAAGAAGACACTGGAATCGAATCACCACAGAACAGCTCGCATCATCCCTCTCCCAGAACCAACCCACCAGCACCACCGACCCCAACAAAGCCGCCAACAACCTCACGAGCTGGATCGCCGACTGCGCCAACCTCCTGGCCCCCCTTAAGACTCAAGCTAACACCAACAACCACAAGAAAAACTCCTGGTTCACCCCCGACCTCAAGGACTCCAAGAAAGAATGCCGCACCCGCGAGAAGACATGGCGCCTCAACCAGACCGAGGAGAACATGTCAGCTCTCAAGGACGCCACCCGCCAACACCACCAACGCCTCCGCGCCGCACGAAAAACAGCCTACCAGAACAGACTCGACAACAACGCCCACAACAGCAAGGAACTATTTGGCATCATCAAAGAACTCTCCAACCCGGATGCAGAAAACAACTCCATCCCTCCCTCACAGGACCTCTGCGACTCCCTCGCTCCCTTCTTCCACCACAAGATCACCGACATATACGACAGCTTCACCACCACCAATACGAACCCCCCCCCCCCGGAACCCGCAACCGACATCACCACGATCCTCACCTGGAGCCCAACCACCACCGAGGAAACCACCCGAGTCATGAACTCGATCCACTCTGGATCCCCTTCCGACCCCTGCCCGCACCACATCTACAACAAGGCCAACAACATCATCGCACCCCACCTCCGAGACGTCATCAACGCATCCATCACCACCGCCACCTTCCCAGAGAGCTGGAAACACGCAGAGCTCAACGCCCTCCTGAAGAAACCCACAGCGGACCCCACCGAACTCAAAAACTACCGACCCATCTCTCTCCTACCGTTCCCCGCCAAAGTGATTGAGAAAATCATCAACGCTCAACTCACCACCGCCCTGGAATCCAACGACTCCCTTGACCCCACACAGTTCGGCTTCAGGGCTAACCACAGCACCGAAACCGCCCTCATCGCAGCCACGGACGACATCAGATCCCTGACCGACAAGGGAGAAACAGTGGCCCTCATACTCCTGGACCTCTCCGCAGCCTTCAACACGGTCTGCCACCATACCCTGATACACCGCCTCAGATACACCGGCATCAGAGGCAAGGCCCTGGAATGGATCATCTCCTTCCTCTCCGGAAGAACTCAGAGAGTCCGCCGGCCCCCCTTCAGATCTACAGCCACGGAGATCATCTGCGGCGTACCCCAAGGATCCTCCCTCAGCCCCACTCTCTTCAACGTCTACATGAACCCCCTGGCGAACATCGCACGCAAACACGGACTCGACCTCATATCCTACGCCGACGACACCCAGCTCATCTTATCCCTCACCAACAACCCCACCTCAGCAAGGACCAGACTTCACGAAGGCATGAAGGAAGTAGCGAACTGGATGACAGACAGCCGGCTGAAACTGAACACAGACAAAACGGAGGTCCTCATCCTCGGCCCCACTCCCAACGCATGGGACGACTCCTTGTGGCCCCCCGCCCTTGGCAGCACTCCCCAACCCACCGACCACGCACGCAACCTCGGCTTCATCCTGGACTCATCCCTCTCCATGACAAGACAGGTTAACTCGGTGACCTCAGCATGCTTCAACACCCTCCGCATGCTCCGCAAGATCTTCCGCTGGATCCCCACCGACACCAGGAAGACCGTCACTCACGCCCTCATCACCAGTTGCTTGGACTACGGGAACACCCTGTACGCCGGCATCACCACCAAGCTGCAGAGGAAACTGCAACGGATCCAGAACGCTGCCGCATGACTCATCCTGGACATACCCCGCCACCACCACACCTCCGGACACCTGAGGAAACTTCATTGGCTCCCAGTCAACAAGAGGATCACCTTCAGACTCCTCACTCACGCACACAAAGCCCTGCACAACCTCGGACCTAAACTCATCAACAGCTGCGTCTCCTTCTACGCTCCTCCGCGCACTCTACGCTCAACCGGACAAGCCCTGGCAGCCGTACCCCGCATCCGCAGACCCACCGCCGGAGGAAGATCCTTCTCTTTCCTGGTAGCGAAGACCTGGAACTCTCTACCCAGCCACCTTCGCAGCATACCCGATCACCTCTCCTTCAGAAGGCAGCTCAAGACCTGGCTCTTTGAGCTCTGACCCCCCCCCCCAGCGCCTTGAGACCCTTTAAGGGTGAGTAGCGCGCTTTACAAATGCGAATGATTGATTGATTGATTGACCACAGACACCACCTCTCAATAGACTTCTGGACACATGGATACTTTGCCATGAAGAAGGACCACTGTGCTGCTACAAGGACTGTCACTCTACTGGACTACTGCTGTGAAGAAACTGCTGCCCTACTGCTTTGACCTTCTGCCTACTGCCCTCTTGCCTGGGTGAGAAGGACTGGCCCTGCATCTCTTGAACCCAGAAACCAGGGTAATTCCAAGGGCTAGTTGGTTGGCCTCCTGATCTGAAGCCTCAGGGACATAAGAGGCTTCCAATAACTGTTCATGTGCACCTGGGATCTGCTATCTGGGAGTCTACCCTGTTAAGTGGTGCCTCTCCAATTCTGGACCCTTCGACGTGGGCTTAACATGCTCTGCCAGTCTCTGTTGCTGGCACATCTCTACTGCTGCGTGAATTGGCCCATCACAAAGACAGACATCTCTGCTGCAGCCCGCGTCGCCTTTGAAACCACAGCTGCACTACACATTCTTGGTGCAGGCCTTAGCATCTCTCATTGAGTGCAGGCTTAACAACGAAGCCGGACTCGGCATCCCAGCCTCGCAGCTCCTCGGAACTGGTGCATCACCCCCACTGCATCCTCAACACTGGACTTCGCAGTGCAAGCCCCATCAACAGGATCTTCAGTGACGATACAGTGCCTCGTTACACAGCATTGCCGCATCTCAGAACTGATGCATCACTTCAGTGGCAAGACGTATATTGAACACGGATCCTCGCAAAGCTAGGCAAACCAGTATTTAAGGTACTATGACATTACCCTAACCCTTTCTCAAACCCAAGCCATGAACTAAGCCCTAAACTATATGATATCCTGAGTCCTAAACCTAACACTAACACTAACTTTAGACAGAACTCTGAGACTAACATTGTTCTTACCCAGCATTTTAACGCTAAACCTAACCAAAATGGTGACCCTTAATCGATTGTCACGCTGATTAAAATTATGGTACCCTGTGAAATAGTTATAATGTGATAGTGCAGTGTTTCTGGGTCTGGCTACCACTGCCTGAGATGGAGTGAAAAAAGTCATGGGTAGGGCCTTCCGTAGCAGGAAGTCTTTGATCTGCATCCCTTATGCCAGGCAAAAGTGTATGGTGTCTGTCAATGGCAAAGTAGAGGAGCAGGATGGTGGTGTGAGGAGTGGTGGTTTTCAAATGAGGCGCATGGAACAACATTGAAGCGGATGGTGTCCCATCAGCGGCAGTAATAGTGAATGGTATTCTCTCTGAATATTTTTTAATCTCCCGTTGTTATTTGCGGTTTTCATTGATCCATTTATCGGTAAGCTTGAGAACGGTATGCAAATATCAGCAATTTTTTGTGCGCAGAATTGGGCAACTAAAATCTTGGCCTATGCGGACAAAATTACTCTTGTTACTTCAGATCCAAACTCTGCTATAGTGGTAATCGAGGAGGAGGCTAAGCACTTCGGGTGTGTCTCTGGATATGCTATGAATAGGGACAAGATGCAGATTATCCCGAATGATAAAGTCAGGATGATAGATAATCGAGTAGTCGAAGAGGCCACATACCTCGGTATTAGTATTTCTGCTAGATTAGACAATGGGTTTAAGGATAATATGGAGCTCCTTATGGAACAAAATAAAAAAGATCTTGCAAGGTTAAACAACTTACACTTATCCATCGGTGGCAGGTGTAATGTAATAAAAATGTTCTTTTCCCTAAAATTCAATATCTCTTTAGGGCTATTTGTTTAGAATGTACTCCCCTTTGGTTTAAAGTAATGGAAAATATATTTTCCTGGTTTATATGAGCATATTCTCGGCTTCGTCGTGTCCTTAAGTTTCTTACTCTACCAAGGGAAAGGGGTGATTAGCTCTCCCGAATTTGAAACAATATTATTGGGCCTCCCAAGACGCAGCTGATTGAGACTGATTGCGGCTGTTTTTGATGCCGTGAGCCGTGAATGGAAAAAAGTTCGAAGGACTACAGTGCCCGGTCCCAATCCCAATCTCGGGGGTGTCAGCAGCGGGAGCCGGTAGCCGGTAACCGCGAGCAAGTGAGCAGAGCTGTGTGCCCTTCCCGTCAGCTGTGGCAGTAGGTGCCATGAGCGAGGCGGGTCACGGTCCCTGGGGGCTGCCAGCAGGTGCCGCAAGTAAGAGGAGCTGCAAGCCCGTGCTTGGTCTCGGTTCCAGGGTCCGCATCAGCTGTGTCAGTTGCGGTGAAGTGGCAGGAATAGAGAGCCGCACAGGAGCAGCACATGAGTACAGGAGCATTGGAGCTGTAAGGAGAATTGGAGAGCCGGCCCAAGTCCGAATTTTTGGTCTAGCAGCTGCAGTGAAGCGGAAACGGTAGCAGAAGGAAAGAGGTGAGCCGCAGCAGCTGTTCACAAACTTTACCATTATCATCACCTTCATTCCAAGGGTTTTTCACCGAGTGGGGGCCCGGGTACCTGTAGAAGCGGCCCAGCAAGGTCTGGGTGCAGCTTGCGGGCACCTGGCAGCACCTGCTCACCACTCACCTCCTGCCACTCACCTGATCCCTGCTTGATACCCAGCCCAATACTAGCCTGACATCTGCCACATAACCAGCTGGAGTCTGAGACTCCGTTAAGCTATTGTGACACCACGTTTGCTCATCATTGTATTGTTAGCAATATTATAACCATCATTGACATTATCAACCTCCCGCTCCGTACTTAACAGCACAGTATAAGTGGCACAGCATTTAGTTTGAATACTTTTAAACCTTTAAAACCTCTGAGAAGTTAACACAATGAGGTCAGGCTGGCTGCGAGGGCCATTGCCACAAGCCCAAACAAAGCGGCAGAGAAAGAATGAGGAGAATCGAGCGATTGGGGATGGATTTCTGCATAGCAGTCTGAGTAATCCAATAGGAGATACAGATCAAGAATTAGACAATTCAACAGCATTATCTCTAACTTCTCCTGCAGACGCCCAATATCCAGGAGTTCATTGGAGGACCAGCCAACCAACTATCACAGGATATTTCAAACAGAAATATGAAATTGCAAACATTGCGGTGTAAATGGAGATCAAATATCTACGAATAAAGCTGCGATGCCGCAAGGCTTAGGACCCAACCCGGGGTGTATGCTTGATAATGTCCTACTCCTTCTAGAGAACAAGGAAGTCAGCAGTAATCACTTATTATCTGATAATAGCCCCGGTATTTTTCCTACAGCTGTCAGTGGGACCTCCTCATCAGCAAAACCACAAACCAATGGCCCACTTCTGGTAAAAGCTCAGGTTCATGCCTCCAGTGCAAAACTAGGAGGACCACAGCAAATCCATTCATCTAGTGGGCACGGAGGTGCAGCAAATCTTGACCTTTTAGTATCTTCTACTGTGGACTTAAAGACAGGGATAGCCCCTAACATAGGTACAATTACTGAAACACATCAGGTTCTTCGTCTAAATGTGAAAAACTCCATGATTAAAATATCTTCTGGCACGACCAAAATACAAGTGAGAAGGTTTTTATGTCCCCCTCCATTTGGATACCCTCCCTTATTCTGCCCAATTCAGATATTGTCGGTGGTTGTCAAATAATGCTACGGGAGGCCTCCTCAAAACTAAATGGTTGTAGGAACACAATTAAAATGGATCCATCTAGCCTTATTCTGGAAACCAGTATAATTAATAATGACCACAAGTCGAGCCTGGTCCCAAGTAAACTTTCCACAGAGAATGTGCTTACTTTAAATGGACAAAGTAAGGTTGCGCAAGTTGATTCTCCGATTAATCTTCTTTGCTCGGCTGATCTATTATTGCTAGCCAAATATGCCAAAAATATACGGGATGGCACCCGTGCTCTTGAGGAGAAATTAAAAGATCCCAAAAACTGAATATGGGGTAGTCTGCTCAATACAATGGACAATATCATCAATGCCCTTAATTACCATTCAGTCAAGCTGAACTTCCAGGTGGACTTACTAAATACATTGGCTCTCTATGTAGCCGGGCTAGACACCAAGTTACTCCACCTATCAAACCTGGTAGTTAAAGCCCAATCAGATAAAGATAACCAACTGTTCACATGCACTTGTGCTCATATGATTGATAACATTTCAGAGCTACCAATCATAGTAAGGTCCATGGTGATAGAGGTCAAGACAATGTCGGACAGAATTGCAGAAGACAAAACAGGCTTAACCGAACAAGATCATGGCCTTCATCCAGATACCAAAGCTTTAATTGTAGGAACATGAGGCTAAACTGGGAACTCACAGGTAAAAGACAGGATTAGAAGAAAATCTACAAAAAATATAAATAGCTCTCATACTTGTAAAGTTTAGCAACAAAAAACAGTCTCATTTAAAAGGAAGGAGATAGAAAGCGAAAAACAATCACCAAGGGGAGAGACTATCCAAACCATCCCTCAGAAACTTCAGGACTGGATGGAAGGAATCGAAACCATTGAACAATTATTAGTATCTGATGTTAATGCTTCCCAAGCCACCTCTAACCTGGTACCAACCACTAATACAATACAAGAAGGATTAACTAAAAGAGCAAGAAAAAGATTAAGAAAAGCCCACAATAAAACAAAGAAATTAAAGAAATCTCCAAACACTAGCTCGCCTATTATCACAAAATAAATGTATCCAATTTTTAGATTTTTGGAATCACGTCGGTGCGAAACAACGGCTGGCCCAAATGGTTTAGCCATATCCCCCCCTCCTGCCCAAGCGGCCCATGATCCTACAATCTCACAACTAACTGTAGCATCTAATTCTCAAGCGTTAGGACAAGATCAGGCCCAAAGAGGAATTGGTAGGCAGAGTGCATTGTAAAATGTGGTTAGAGGGAAGCGTGTTAACAATGTTGCCTTTTCGGAAAATATTTCAACTAATATCAAGTCTATAGTATCTTCTGGACAACCAGATGTGGATGACCATCATACCAGGTGATGGGAACACTCAAGGCATGTAGTTGTCACTTGAGACTTGTGGTAACATAAAAAAGGGAAAGTTAGTGAATAACAAGTATCCAGATGCAGCTATGAAATTAGTATTTACCCCATGGTATACTTCAAGGGGCCCCCACGTTATTTTGACCCACGGTAATATTCTGAAACTGTTTAACTTAATGCCAGAGCTTAAAGACTTAACATCGGAAGACTTAGATTCGGTTGAATTTAAACAAGATCCCAATAATCCCACCAAAAAGATGACTTTCACAACTTGGCACCGAGATGAGACCGTTAATAAAATTATAGCAAACAGCTTACAATTTGAGAAATGGGGCATCAAAATATGGAAAACCAATGAAAATCAATATCCAACGTTATTGATCCTGAAGCTGTCAATCAATAGCCCTGCTTCAATAGATTCCTCTACAAGTATGAGATCAGGAGGTCATACCGGGGTATTAAAAGGAGCTTCAGAGCCACTATTTAATCTAGATTCCTTATCCAGGATCAAAGTTACAAGTTGTAACCCGGGCACTCAAGTTTGCAAGGAGCTGAAGAAAAATACAGTCCTTAGAGATGACTGGAGCTGGCTTCCAAAATACTCACAAAAGGGAAAGCTGGAACACATGAATGATGCTTAAAAGGTTCAATCAAGGATATAAAACATTAATATTTGCTCGTGGAACACCAATGGCCCTAAAACATTTATAAAGGATCACGATACAGTAACCTTTTTAAGGGACTTTGATGTTTTAATGTTCCAAGAAACATTGAATATGAAAAAGGAACCCCTCAGTAGATATAACGAATATTCGAACTTTACATCCCTTACCTCAGGCTTTAGTCGCACAAGTGGCAGCTTATCTACCTATGTATCCTTGAGCTTGGATGTCAAACATTATGAAATCGATTTCCAATTGGCATGGCTTCTGTGCATTAAATTAGACCTCAAACAACCTATAATATTTATAAATGTTTATCTAAGTCCAAAAACTCTGTCAAGACATCTCGATTTACCATACTATGGGAAGTAGTCAAAATGTTGTACCATGACCACCCTGCCACTATGCTAAGTTTCTCAGGAGATTTTAATACGCACCTTCTTACCAAAAACTGCGCTAATAAACCAAGTAGAGCACTGACAAAAATGTGCCGTTCCCAGCTCAATAAATATAATCTTATGTTACTACAGGAAGACGTCCAAAATCCCAACAAGAGTGTACCCACATTAAAAAAATCAGGTCAACTCTCCATTATTGATTATTCTATCATCTCAATTGAGCTGACACCGTCCTTCTATGATTATCAAGTGATACCTAAGATAGAAAGGGACCATAATCCACAAACAACTTCTCCGGTATTATCAGTTGCCACCAGACCGAAGCAAGATCTATGATAACCGGGTGAACAGACTTTAGCCTGAAAAGACTAGTGTGGAACTCGAGAAACCAAAAGGAAATATGGGAATTCCTAGAACCTGCAATTGCTAAGGTGCTAACTGACAAAAGACAAGGGAAGTCTATGGTTGATATCTGGCTTTGTCTGTGTGCTTCCCTTTTGGATCATTTCCCTGCTTCTACCACATCAAAAGGGTCCATTATGAGGCCTAAAAAATCAGGATGGTATACAAATAGGCTGCTTTGTAAAAAAAGAGAACTTAATAGAGCAATAAGGGTGACTTTTAGAAAACCAAATTGAGTACTAAAAACCTCGGAACTTCACAAATTAAAAAGGCCCAGAAAGCTATACAAAAATGAAATATGGAAAGCCAAACATACGTACTATGAAAGAATGTAGACCAAGCTGCATTTCTCCAGCAAAACTAAAAATTTGAAAGTATTCTGTGGCATAATAAACAATCTTGAAAAGGGTAGTAAAAGAGCGAATAGTGCTAATATCGCAGAATCCTGCTAGGCTTCTTTTATTTTCAATTGTTGGTTCATCCCTGGACATACTGCTTAATAATAATGCTGTTCATTGGAAGTCAAGCCCAAATGAGCAGAGAAGATGGTGGAACCTCAAGGAATGTTCAGAATCGCATTCAAGCCGAACCACAAGTTAAAGAGATATGGCAAACAGAACAAGTAAAAATGGCAATAAACAGGATTAGATCGAATGGTGCGCCAGGGCCTGACGGAATCCCAAACTAAATTTTTAACCCCTTCAGTGCCCGCCCCTTTCCCCGCCCTGTGCCGGCCGTTGCATTAGCGGGCGGGGTTTATGACGAGCTGGTCTCGTCATGGGCACAGCGCAACCGCGGCCCATGACGAGACCAGCTCGTCACGGGCATTGAAGAGGTTAAAGCAAAGCTTGATCTTTGGCCAGAGATTTTGACAACTTTGTCTAATGATGTTATTAAATCTAAAATGGTCCACGAGTCATGGCAGGAAGCATAATACTGCCAATTTACAAAAGTGGTCCACAAGACAACCCAGCAAATTATAAGCGAATTGCCCTAACAGACGTGGAGGCAAAAATCTTCTCAAGCTGTTTGCTGAATGACCTGGAAGAATGGGCCGCAAAAGAAGATCTAATTCCAACCTTCCAAACTGGCTTTCGAAGGGGCCGAAAGAGCAAAGTATAGAAAGCAAAAGCTATATATTTGTTTTGTCAACCTTAAGGCCGCTTTTGATTCTGTTCCCTGCAATTTACTATGGGCCAAGTTATCTGAATGGGGTATCCCAAATCAATTGTTCGACATGATTAAATTGCTATATACTAACACATGGGTGCAGGTTAAAGTCGAAGACGGTAGATGCACAACTCACCAATTTGAAACTAAAAGTGGTCTGAAACAGAGTTACGTCCCGGATCCATGCCTTTTCAATCCTTTCATGGCTGACCTACCGTTGTATTTTTAAAAAGTTAATCCCCACTCACCTACTTTCTTAGGCCAAGATATAAAATATTCACAATATGCAGACAATACCATATAGTTGAGCCACACTGCCATAGGTTTAAGAAGATTAGTTGATTCATTCAACAACTTTATTCCCGCAAATGGCTTACAAATAAATACTAGGAAGACAAAAATAATGACGATTGGTGGTACAAAATCAGACAAGAGAGAATGGAAGATTAATGGGTTACATATTGAAACTGTGAAATTTTATAAGTATTTGGGAATCACATTCAACGATAAATTGTCTTTTAAACAGCATTTTATTAACCTCAAAGCTAAAGCTACAGCCTTGTCCTTTGCTTTTCGAAAGTTGAGAGATACGTTGGCATGTCAAAACCATGAGCATTTACTTAAGGTTATGAAAGCAAAGCTGATTCCTTCTTTGGCCTACGGTTCAAGGATTTTTTGAGGGAAAGACGTGAAAATCCTTGATAGCCTACAAATAAAAGTTTTTAAATCTGTTTTTAGGGTTCCAAGGTATATGGGGCACGCCAATGTCAGATTGGAATTTGGTCTGAAAAGAAAAACTCTGATAAGGCAATCTGCCTTTTTAAAATCGTTATATTCTTTTTTTCGCTCAGACCAGGGCACCCTCGCAAACCAATGTTGGCAGGACATAATGAGGTATGAGCATGCTAGGAGTTGGAGAGCTTATTTAATGGAGAGTTTAAATAATTTTAACTCTCCATCTTTTGAAGACGAAGTCTGGAGCAAAGCGATGTACAAACAGACAATAAATTAATCAGCTACCTTTCTATTGTTTCTCTTAGATAAGGATGAGCTCGCAAAAAAGAGTCACTCTTGGTCAGTTATTAAATCATTCACTAAATTAGAACCTCAATCATATCTCACGACCCATTTAAAATAATTTTTAAGGGACAGATTTATGTTGGTACGGTTTGGGAGATATCCCACAAAGGATGGAATCCCTACATGGGAAGTAAGTTGGTCCTCAAACAGCTGTAGGTTATGTGGCTTTTATTAAGAATCTTTTATGCACATTGTAACTACTTGCCCTCAGCTATTAGAAGAGAGGAACGTTGTGTTGAAATCCATCTGTAACAAATTAGGGTTGAGAACATGTCGACAAGCTATTATAACCTGTCTCACTGGGAAAACGCCCCGTCAGATCACAAAATTTGTACTGTTCGTCCTCATCACAGAAAAAAAGCTACTCTCTGAGCGTGACACCCAACATCAGTCGCTTGCCTAGATTATTATTAATGAATGGTTTTGCAGGATAATGCTGTTAATCTCATTAATGTTAAATGAAAATTTGCAATCCCAAAACATTGTTCCTAAAGTTCTGTGTATGGCCCCAAATCTGAAGTTCTAAAAGATTTTAATTGATTACAGAAACTGGAAAAAAACAAATAGATTTAAAAAAAAAGATTTTAATTGCTCGTAGTAACTGGTAAAATCCTAATACTAAATCAATTATCTTTATAGTGTAGGCCAGTTCTGACGACAAGAAATTATCCATTTTAATTAACAGTTCAGAATTTTTTTAGCTGTTAGGCTCTGCACAATTGCACTTTAATTGTCATTGCTAAATGTAAGACTCTGCACAAGTGCTTTTAACCATTGCTGCTAACCGTGAGATATTGCACAGGTACACTTTATTTAGTACATCTTAATTTTTGAAACACCAACGTATGTATTCCAAAATTGGTGGTAGGGCAGGTAGTTCCCTTGAGAAGGTTTTAATCTTCCATTTGGGGAAATGCTTTTTGCGATTGGTGCGAAATATGAAACAATTTTAAAATGTACCTCGATATTACTCGTATCAGATTGTATTACATGTGCTTTTGTTGTTTTTTATAGTTGATATATCAGATAGATTGATTTGGTTTAATTAAGTGCACTCTTATTATTGCTGTTAGATGCAAGACACTGCACAAGTGCACTTTACCAATTGCACCTTAACTATGGTATATTGAAATGTGAATTTTTAAAATTGTGGGTAGTGTGGTTGTTTCATTGTGAACACTTTAACTTTAATTTGAAGGGATATCTCCTGTGACTGGTGCAAAATATGGTATTAATTACCAAGGTACCACGATATTTCTCAACACAATGTAGTATATATGCTCTGTCGGCTAAAGATGTGATACTAGTTAATTTAATCGGCATAATAATGCTCCTAACCCAATGTGTTTTTTATTCTTGTTTGTAATTATATTAATCAACAAATAAAGTATTTCTTCTTCTTCTATTGGGCCTCCACATTGATGTATAGTCATAAGTTGTTAAGGACACATGTGGATAACTAACAAACCAATAAGGTTCCATCTCCATTTGAACTGTTGTTGGGGAGTGGGACTGGAGGATGTTTTTGGTGACAGCTATTTGACAGCTACCATAAAAAAGTTAATTTCAAAACTCTTTTCAGCACTTTTAAAGTGTGTACTGCTGTATGTAAAACTTTGGGAATTGGTAGATTAACCTTCTATACACCCATATTTAATAATCACAATCTTCCACAGATTTTTGAAGATTTTTAAATGGGAAAGTGGATTAGGGCAGGAATCGACCGGATAGGATGTTTCTTCTCCCCTTAAGGGCTGCGTTCTTTTGCTGAAATGAAACATAAATACACTCTCGACTGGAGGGATTTTTTAAAAATTCCTTCAGATCAGAGATTTTCTTTTACGAAAGAGTGGTGAACGGATTAAGTTGGAGAGAGTAGAAACCGTCGAAAAAATAGTCAAAGAAGAAGTAAGCTCTATTGGGGAAATGTATAGACTTTTGAACGGGGCTATGCCTGACGATTTGGCTATATGCTCTCATAAATGGCAGATGAAAGTGGCGGTTTCAGCTGAGTCATTTAGGTATGCGTATGAGATATAGCAAACTATTTTAATGCCAGCCAGGCTACAAGCACAGTTTTATAAGGCCTGTTTCCTTCTATATTTTATGCCCGATAAGACAACAAAATGAGGGCTGGAAAGGGAACATTCTGGCCACGCTATGTCCTTTGTAATGCAGATATCTCTCACATTTTTGTGTCATGTAATGTTTTGCAAAATCTAATTATGAATATATCACATTTTTTATCTGAGTTTTTAAAAACAGGAATATTATTATCAAATGATGTAATTTTGTTAGGGGTTTCTGAAGTAGATCTGTTGGGGAGGGGACATGAATTGGTTTTTATCTCGATGGCAGTTTTAAGGCTTTGTATTGCTTCTGCCTGGCTGGACGCTAGAGGACCAGTTTTTCAACAATGGCTAGCCAGGTTATTAGCTACGTACAGTTTGGGAATAGCTATGTATAAGCGGAATGGGAGACGCTTACGTCGAAAAGGCTTGAAAATCTGGGATACTTTGATTCTATGGTTTCAAGATCAACGTAGGGGGTAAGATAGTCATGCATTATTACTCTTCAAGTGGTTTTCGGGTGAAGAAGAATATCTTTTATATTATAAGAGGGAGTCTGCACTTGTCACTTTAATATTTGTTTAATGGAGCCACATAGGACACGCCCTAGGGGGGCTGTATAGTATTGAGACTTTGGGTATGTTATTTTTTTCTCGCTCTCTTTGGGGGTATTTGTTATACAACTATGAAATGATATAATACATTATACTCGATTAATTATGCTTGATGTATTGAAGTTTTACCTTTCTGAGGTAGGTTTAAGATAACATGAAGAAAAAAAATGATTTAATTTTTTTTTTTAAATGAAGCAGATGGTGTAGGGGCAAGAAGGTAAGGGGTTCAGAACACCACTCTACCTGAGCTTGGAGCAAAGAATGAGGGAACAACTGCCATCTGGCGCCAGTCCTTTTCAACAGTGGGAATAGTTTCCCCAGCTGTAGGAGCTTTTTAAAAGAAATATATGTTTGTGGGCTTAGCACCCTTCAAAGCACACAATGTTGAAAAATGTATTTAGTTTACTTACAAGAGTTGCAAGATTTTGTAACTTGGCACATACCAGCCTAAAACTCTAAACTTAAAGCTAATCCTACCTGTAATAGAAATCACAACCCTAACTCTAAACTCACTCAATCAGGGGATGGTAAAGCGCAACTACTCACCCGAAAGGGTCGCAAGGTGCTGAGGTGGGTAGGAGGGCACAGAGCTCCTGGGAGCTCACAGTGTTTCCTTGAAGAGCCAGTTCTCGAGGTCCTTCTAGAACTTGGTGAGTGTTGGTGTCTGTTGTGGGTGGAGAGGGGGGGAGTTCCATGCCTTTTCCGTGAGAACTCAGAGAAGGAGCGTCCTCCTGTTTTGGTCTTCTTGATGCATGGTACCATTGCAAGGGAGAGCTGGCCTGAGTGGAGGGATCTTTTGGGTGCGAGGAATGAGAGGAGGTGGTTCATGTAGGCAGGTCTGGTGTTGTGGAGGGTCTTGTGGGCGTGGGTGAGAAACTTGAAAGTGAGTCTCTTCTCGATGGGGAGCCAGTATAGTGTTTGTAGGTGTTGGCTGATGTGGCTGTGGTGCATTAGGTTGAGGACTAGTCTAGTGGGCGTGCTCTGGACGTTCTGAAGTTTACAAATTAGGTTCTTGTTGATCCTGGTGTACAGTGCATTGCTGTAGTCCAGTCTGCTGCTGGTGAGGGCATGGGTGACCGTTTTCCTGTGTTTTAGGGGGATCCAGTTGAAGGTCTTATTGGATAGGCAGAGGGTGCGGTAGCAGGAAGAGGTGAGGCATTGATCTGGCGGTCCATTTTGAGTTCGGAGTCCAGGATGATTCCGAGGTTGCATGCTTGGTCGGTGGGGGAGGGAGGGTTCCGGACGGCCACCAGGTGTTGTTGCAGGCATTGGGGTGTGGGCCCCTGATGAGCACCTTGGTTTTATCCGTTTTGTGTTATAGGCAGTTGTTCTTCATCCACCTGGCAACTGCTTCCATTCCTTCTTGAAAGTTTGGTTTGGAGATGTTGGGTTTGTTGGAGAGGGAAAGGATGAGTTGGGTGTCATCTGAGTACGATACGATGTTGAGTCTGTGTGATCTGATGATGGATGCGAGAAGAGCCATGTAGACGTTAAACAAGGTGTGACTGCTCTATAATCCTTGGGGGACTCCGCAGGTGGTCGGTGTGGGTTCTGAGAAGAAAGGGGGGAGTCTGACCCACTGCATTCTGCTGAAGAGGAATGAGCAGATCCAGTTGAGGGCCTTGTTCCGGATTCCTACGCCATGGAGTCTGCAGGAAAGGGTACAATGTGAGACTGTGTCGAAGGCAGCAGAGAGGTCCAGGAGGATGAGGGCCACAGTCTCTCCTCTGTCGAATAGGGATCGGATGTCATCTGTCGCAGCAAGTAGGGTGGTTTCCTTGCTGTGGTTCTTCTTGAAACCTGATTGGGATGCGTCAAGGATGTTGTTCTCTTCTATGAAGGAGGCAAGTTGACTGTAGACTTTATCATAACACTACCACAAACACTATCACTTCAAACAATGTGTCCCAAACACAAGCCACAACCCTTCCAGTACCATTATGAAATCATTGCTAACAAGAAAAAAATGTCGCCAATGTTTTATTAATTTTCTTTAATACTTCTCAAAATTGCAATTCACCATTTTCACATTTTTTCCATTCTAATTTTTGCATAATGGATTACTTGAAAATGTTTTCTTTATTTTCAAATAATACCTACCACTTGCTCATTGTTGAGATCAATGCTCACTTCGGATTGTCTTGTTGGAAATAAATGAGACTTTGGTCTACTCGCTGCCTAACAGTGACAGCTAGTGAACTTGTAAATTATCGGGGAACAGAATACAGTCCCAAATTTCACCGAAGGAATGTTATTTCCAAATTATATTACATTTAAGACAGAAAGCCTCTGATTTTACGTGCAGTTCTGTGGAAAAACTCTTGGAAATTCTCACTGTTTCAGAGTTCTTTACTGCGCAAATCATTTATATAGCTGTCTCTGTCCACCAGACACACTGGATGCTGCTCAAACATAGCAGAGTATTTGCCTCTAGAGTATGCCTTTTGAGATGCATGTGCTGCTCAATTAGCAAAAACATTTCATTCCTGATCTGCAGCATCCTATGTTATTCCAGGTTTAGTGAAGCTTAATCATGATCTGCAGCATCCTCCAGCATCCTCTTCTTGTCCTGCAATAAACCCACTGGTCAGTTTACTTTATTCAAGACTTACAGCTTTCTCTGCTTTTCCAGTTAAGAGCAAAACACACTGCTCTACCAATGCCTGTTAAGCCCATCCAGCAACACCCGTGGCTATTCTAGCCTCACACAGACACACACACACACACACATGCATGGCTTTTAAATATCATTCCTGCCCTGTAGTAACCACTGTTATCCCATGATTATGAACACCCAAATCTCTGCCAATATACACCTCTGTTCGCTCCTTTACATGCTTACTCAATCTAGGAGACAGGCACTCGCAACGCTCTGCCAGTACGCCTCCTTTCAACCCCTACTGCTTCCCCTGATTTTCCAATGCAGAAGGGCACACACATCATAGTCAAAACAGCTCAACGGTGTCCTGCAGTACCCACTGTTATTCTAGAACTGAGATGCATACACAATTTTGCTAAAGTACCACATTTGTAGCAGGGCCTCACTCAAGGCACTAGGCCTGGACTCGTCATGTAGCAGCAGCAATGATACACACACACATAGTGTTATTGTGAGCAAAAGACCACGTGTGGTCCTCGCTTGCTCATTATATAGCCTCTGGCCATGCCTTGCCAGGGGATGTACAAGGTGCAGGTCTGGAGCATGTCATCATCACGAGGGTGGTGCTTGGTGGTTGTTACATCCCTGTCCAACTTGGGTGCCGATTAGGATCCTGGAGAAACCGGGTACGAACCGTCCGTCGGAGCGTATTCTCCGTCCGACTCGTACCCGGTTGCAAAACTTTACAAACATGCAAGTACGAATCGTACAAAACACCAACCGAGGAAAATAAACACACAAATGACATCTGGAAAAGCGCCGACGTGACGTCGGGACGCATGCAGCCTGCGTTCCACGAACCAGGAGTCCTCCCAGCAGTGCCTAGACACAGGAGGGGTGGGGGCCTATCACTCCCAGCAGTGCCCAGACACAGGAGGGGTGGGTGCAGAGTCCTCCCAGCAGTGCCCAGACACAGGAGGGGTGGGTGCAGAGTCCTCCCAGCAGTGCCCAGACACAGGAGGGGTGGGGGCCTATCACTCCCAGCAGTGCCCAGACACAGGAGGGGTGGGTGCAGAGTCCTCCCAGCAGTGCCCAGACACAGGAGGGGTGGGTGCAGAGTCCTCCCAGCAGTGCCCAGACACAGGAGGGGTGAGGGCCTATCACTCCCAGCAGTGCCCAGACACAGGAGGGGTGGGTGCAGAGTCCTCCCAGCAGTGCCCAGACACAGGAGGGGTGGGTGCAGAATCCTCCCAGCAGTGCCCAGACACAGGAGGGGTGTGTGCAGAGTCCTCCCAGCAGTGCCCAGACACAGGATGGGTGGGTGCAGAGTCCTCCCAGCAGTGCCCAGACACAGGATGGGTGGGTGCAGAGTCCTCCCAGCAGTGCCCAGACACAGGAGGGGTGGGTGTAGAGTCCTCCCAGCAGTGCCCAGACACAGGAGGGGTGGGTGCAGAGTCCTCCCAGCAGTGCCCAGACACAGGAGGGGTGGGGGCCTATCACTCCCAGCAGTGCCCAGACACAGGAGGGGTGGGTGCAGAGTCCTCCCAGCAGTGCCCAGACACAGGAGGGGAGGGTGCAGAGTCCTCCCAGCAGTGCCCAGACACAGGAGGGGTGGGTGCAGAGTCCTCCCAGCAGTGCCCAGACACAGGAGGGGTGGGTGCAGAGTCCTCCCAGCAGTGCCCAGACACAGGAGAGGTGGGTGTAGAGTCCTCCCAGGAGTGCCCAGACACAGGAGGGGTGGGTGCAGAGTCCTCCCAGCAGTGCCCAGACACAGGAGGGGTGGGTGCAGAGTCCTCCCAGCAGTGCCCAGACACAGGAGGGGTGGGTGCAGTACCCACAGATACAATGGCCACAATTGTCAGTCAGGTGCCCAAAGACCCTGCAGAAGACGTAACACATGTGTGCGAGGCTGGGAGTACACACATGCATAGCGCCTAAAAGAGAACATGTCCACATGAAGTCTTGTCAACAGTCTACATACACAAGTACAGTGACCACCAAGGATGCCACGAATGATGCAGGTGGAGACATCGCACAGCATGCATGTGCAAAGTTGAAGGAGTCCGTCACACCCCCAGCTGATGTAGACACAGCTCAGCACCACATAGTGGAAACACCCTGCAGGGAAGATGTCAGGTTACACAGAGGAAGGAACACACCTTGGGACGATGTCACCATGCAGTAACTGCTTACATGAACAAAGTAATTTAGCCAACAGCTTGTGATGGCACACAGATACCAGGGTCCACCCTATGACCAGCACAAGACTACATTTCCCACACACCCAACACATTATCACCACCCAAAATCATGGAGCTGGTCCACCAACAGCAACACCAGATAAACAGTAGTGTTCAAAGGAAAAAACAAATTGCTTTATTCAGCAGGATGTAAGTAAAAAGCATCATAAATGTCAATATATACAAGGCCCATTGGGCAGTCCATGACTCCAATCCGGATGGGGGACACAGTGGTACGTGTGTCCCCTAGCTTGCCTACACAGTCAGACTCCTTTGTCTTCCACAGAGGGGGGGGCATCATGTTGGGGGGAAGGACCAGGCACCGCAGGGACAGGAGGGGCAAGGGGAGGTGTTGTGGGTGCAGGGACGGATGACTCCAAGACAGGGGGTGGGGCAGCGCCAAAGGTGGATTCGAGCACGGCGCTGCACACAGCTGCCAGGTCGCTCAGCGTCTCCCCTGCACCCGAAGGAACCACAGGCCCCAAGGAGGGGGGGGTCACAGGGATGGGTCGCAGCGCTACTGGGGGGGTGGACAGGGGGGGGGACTCAACTCCCCTGCCGGTGTCCTTCCTCCACCGCTTGCGGGGTGGTGCCACACTGGGGCTGATGGACAGACTGGGCAGGACTGACCCTGTGTCCAACTCTTGGCCAGGAGAGCTGAGGGGAGTGGATTTGGAGGGTGGTGGTCGTGAGGAATGTGGACTCCCACTCTGGCTGCGTGTCTTCCGTTTCCCCCCCGACCCAGTGGGTGTGCCTACTTCACCCTGTGTGTGCGTGCCAGGAGGTGTGCGCTTTGCCTTCCCTGCTGGTGTGGTGCCTGTGTCTGGTGGGGTGTGTACATGCTGACGTCTGGGTGTATGTGGGACAGGCATGGGAGTGGGAAGTGTGGATGGGGCATGGGTAGGGGGTGGGAAGAAGTGCTGCAGGAGACCCACTACTGCAGACAGTGTCGAGTCAATAGACCGCAACAAGTTGCGTTGGTCAGCCTGCGATGCTGAAATGCCCTCCAAGTATGCCTCCATGTTGGTGAGCACTTGGCCGTGGCCATGGAGGACATTCAGCATCGCAGCCTGACCAACCTGCAACTGCCGCAGGATGTCCACAGACTCGGCATTGGCGGCAGCAGTGGATACAGGGGCAGGGGGTGCGGTGCCTGGCAGGAAGGAGACACGTGGTGACCTAGCACGCCAGGAAGGGACACGAGCAAGTGGGAGGCCGGTGATGGCAATGGAGGGGGCGGGGAGAGATGTTGTGCTGCTGTCAGCTGTTGGAGCAGCCTCCGCCCCCTCGGAGTGCTCAGCCTCGGACCCGTCAGCTTCATAATCTGTGGTACCAGTGGACAGGTCCTCCGGCTCACTCCCCTCGGCCTCAGTTCCACTCGATGTGCCAGCTAAGGTGTCACTGCTGGCACTGGTGCCCGGTCCCTCCGCACGGTCCGTGCCGGTGTCTCCATCCGTGTCCCCCGACGATGCTGTGGGCAAGGTGAATAAACAGGAATTAATCAGACACCTGTATACATATGTCACATGAGTCAAATCAACATAGGTTACAGTGCATAGCCTGAAATGAAAGATGAGTAACATCTACAATACAAGGTACATATATAGGCCCTGCAACACACAGTTGGTTCACCCACCATGCCACTGAGAAACTATGGAGAGCATGACACATTTGCAAATGACATGATATGGAATTGGACAGAGGAGCCAGGCTCTGGGGCCAATCCAGCACTGCATCTGCACCACACAGCGTTGCCGTAACTAGGGATGAGCAGGGACCATCTCCATGAACTTGAGGCACATGCTGCAAAGGTAATACTTAAAGACATGCCCAACATGAATGGGACACTGCACCTTGAGTGTGTGTCCAGAAAAACATCACACACTGGCCAGACCGAGCAATGAGATTTCAAGGGTCGACATGTAGGTCTTGCCCGCACCAACCACCCCCTACATGAGACAATGTGATGAGACACAGGAAGCACTTGCATCTCTTAGTCTGGGAGAAATACACATGGGCTGCCAGAAACCCATATTGCACACAAAATACCCAAGGTGCGCCTGTCCAAATAATCATGTACAAATGGGCATCATCAGTAATTGTAACAAGACACACAGGCACTGGCCACCGTGAGTATGAACGAGGAAAATTAGGTCAGGCTGTACAGTGGACACTTGTAGAACACGTTACGTAAATATACATGGTGCCAGGGGACAATGGCACAGAGCACATCCTATGCTGTAGACACTGAGAGTGTCCACATATTGTGATGACACACATGATACCTAGCAAAGTATGCCCCAGGGGACAGTAGTGGCCACAATATTCCATGGTCCTTAATGGTAATGACTGCAACACAGGCCACCATCCCTGCACTCTGCGTATCGCACACTCATGCACATCATGTCACAGGCCACAACATAGGACATGCTTGCTGTAAGGCATTACACTTCAGAGACATAATCCTATGTCTGGACTCAGCATCAGTGCCAATTGACATGGACCCCACAAGTACTGTACTGGACAGGGCACAGGCAAGGTGCCAAAACCTGTTACACACCACCCCCACACATGATGCTGCAAGCATTGGTCACATGGATTAACTGCCAGCCCAGATGACCTTGTGAAAGAGTGACTACACACAGACTAGGGAACACATGGCAAGGAGGGGAAGGGAGGAAGGACAGCACCGCTATACTGTGGGTGACAGGACCTGCACCGCACATTTAAACACTGGCAGTGTATACATGCAACTGCGCACTTGCAAATGCTGGTGACACACAACAAACACACATGTACCTACCCCTTTCCTGCTGCTGCTTCTCCCGTAAGCGCCTGTCCATGTCTGGAAAGACCACCGCCAGCACACGCTGGTGGATGTGGGTCAGACGGCGACGCCCATGGTTCTTAGGGCCCATAGGTGAGTCCCCCAGCAGGACCCGTGCGATCCTCCGCGTCCAGCACCGGATATCCTGCCAGCGTTTTCTCACCTGGGCCAGGCGCCGCTTGCGACCATCCGTCCTCCTCACGGCACTGACGGCGTCCCTCCAGATCTGCTCCTTGGCAGCGGCGCCTACCTGTGGGGTTGAAAAAGTGAGACTACATCAATACACCTGCCACATGTCACAGAGACACACATTAGATCAATTTTGCTGGTTTCAACAAGGCATAGTATGCAGCCAAAGCATTGCACCTTTGTCATAGGGACATTTTTCTCTGTGTAATGGCAAATGCACCACGTGCCATTGAAAGTACACAGGTGGCATGAGGGGTACGACACAATAAATGATCCAGACTCACACTGTGCATCAGAAGGTACACCAGGATTATGTGCAGAACCTCAAAGCAGTCACATGCCACAGACCACTGAGCCTACCTCAGCAGAGTACACAGACACACACAGGCACAGGACATTCACCTGCCATTGCCAAATGCAGCTACAAACCTCACTCTGCACATGTGCCACTAGACGGGGGGCTCACAGGTGTGGGGCTGGCTCTGCACGTCAGACACACAGCACTGCTCCCTGCTCACATCAGATGGGCAGGGTATATCCATCCCTCATGCAGCTTGGGTGCTACACTCCACATATGCACCCACCCACATGACAGGGGACTTACACACACACCGATGTCCAGGGTACGAACACATCATGTGGACACTCTCAGCACAGGTACACTGAACTAACACACATCTGTGGGTACAGTCACCTGTCACACTGGGCTGACCACATAATCACATGAGGACTGTAGAAGCAACATTCCCAGGAGGATAAGACAGGCAGAATGTGGCATGCACCATGCAGTGATTGTCACAGTAAACACAATGCAAGTGAGGACGGCAGACATGCACCACAGCATGCTCTGGCTGGGAGACATCAGGCATTCCCCCCCCGGGACCCACTCTACAGTACAATGCATGTGTGTCACACCTGGACACAATGCCAGAAGTCCCAGTGACAAAAAAGGGCCACAGTCTGTGCTAGTGGACTCTGCACTCACCTGAAACCCTGGTTGCCCATACAGCAGGGGGTACTATGGGAGGATCACATCCAGCAATGCCAGATTCTACTCCAGGGTGAAAGGCTGGGCCCTCTCCACAGACCTTGACATGGTGCCAGGGAATCACGAGCAGCAGCAGTGTTGTAGAATCAAAAGATGTGCAGGCAAGTGCTCTCTCATGGGACCTGGCTGCCTTATATCTGCCTTGCTGGCCTGTTTCATGCACAGGAGTACAGAGTGATTGGTCACTCACATTTGCATCCTATGTTTCCTCCAATCCCTTTAAACCTAGCACAGTCAGTGGCTTTGCTCTTTTTTTTTCTTGAGCATGATGTAAACTCCACAACCACTTTGCAACAAAGTAGATTCATTCAAACCGACTTTTGCTGGGCACCTGCTGAAAAAAAATCAAACTTTAAACTTGGTCTCCATGACAACCAGCATGCAAGTAGGCCTTTATACTTGTCCCTCATGTGTCCCCTATGTAATTTGGAGATTCACACACAGGTACGGTGCGTTCTGGGGCCCTAGGGCACCCCAAATGCATAGCAACGGCCCGTACAGGCGTGTGTACACTCCGTATCACTATGGGTACGCATACGCGAGCAAACCCATAGTGATACGGACCGTACACACGCGTGTACGCTCACTATCACTATGGGAGTGCTTGCGTATGCGTACCCATAGTGATACGGACCGTACACACGCGTGTACGCTCACTATCACTATGGGAGTGCTCGCGTATGCGTACCCATAATGATACGGACCGTACACATGCGTGTACGCTCACTATCACTATGGGAGTGCTCGCGTATGCGTACCCATATTGATACGGACCGTACACACACCTGTACGCTCACTATCACTATGGGTAGGCCTACAGCAGCACGCCCTCAGAGCGAATGTACGGTGCCTTACACACATAACAGTGGTGATAGGCAGCACACAGAAAGGAATAGAGCTGACATACTTGTCCATGGATGGACATCAAGGCATTGTCTGGGCAGTACTACATGTGTGGGGCACAGGTGTGAAAGGCTGTGATGTGGCACATTACTCCTGAGTTGTGAAGGCAATAGATGTATGATGAGATGTGTACAGATGTTATGTGTGACGGTGCAATATGTGCCAGGCATGCCCTTCACTCCTTTGACATGTGTGCATGTCGTACAGCACACTTGAGATGAGCGTCACTGGCATGGCACAGTCAACAACACAAGCAAGTGTCTCCTGATGTCCGCTACAGGGGTTACCACACCAGACATGTGACTACCCACGGTGCACGATGTGACTATGTCATGTATGTGTGGTGTGTTCACATTAGCTTGATGTTGGTGTTCCCTCAAAAGCATCTGCTGTTGCTGCAACCAACATGTGTCTGTGTGTAGATGGCCATGGCACACTGTTACACACACCAGGCCACATGTGGTATCGGATGTAAGGTGTGTATGTATGCATGGGACACGGAGTAGTGTAACAAGGACCTGTCTGCATCCTCTCAATGTATGTGTGGTCAGTCATGACATGTACACCTTCATGGCAAGGTGTGTGGGCTGTCCTAGTGTAATGTCATGTGACCTGTGGCTCTAGTGTTCCGCTACCTGTCTCTGCAATCAACATCCTACTTCTGCTGATATGTTGATGTATGTCACTCCTGTATTGCGTCTGGATGTTCACTTACACTGGGACACAGCTAATCCCATGCCATGGGATGTGGAGGTTCACAATCTCCGTGTGTAGCTGGGTCTTGGTAGGAGTGTCACCTGGCAGCCATACGTGTCCAGGGCATGTAGCACATACCTGACTCCCTATGTAGCATATGTGTATTGACAGATTAACATGTGCTCAGTACATATAAATTGTTGTTGTAGTGCACTCACTCTTCCTTGTCACTTCCAAATTACTGCAGAGCGCCGCCTCTTCCCCGACCAATTCCGGACTTGGCTGACATGCGGGAGAATGACTGTATACGCTGCTACCGCTTCCCCCAACCGTTGATTGAGGAGTTGACAGCAAGGCTGGCACCACACCTGCAACCGCTGCACAGGTATCCTACGGCACTGACACCCAAGCTGAAGGTAATGGCAGCCCTACATTTTCTTGCCACGGGTACCTTTCAATATACCATAGCTCATGTTGGTGGCATGTCCCAGAGCATGTTCATCCATATGCTGCATGATTTTTTAGAGGCCATGTTGCTTCACCTGGATGAGTTCATCCATTTCCCAACTCCTGAACAGTTGACTGGTGTCAAGCGTGGATTCTATGCCCTGGGAGGGATGCCCCATGTCATTGGGTCCATAGATGGGACACATGTGGCTTTGGTACCACCACAGGCACAGGAGGTAGCGTACAGGAATCGCAAGCACTACCACTCCATCAATGCCCTTGTGGTGTGTCTGTCCAACATGGTGATTTCACATGTCTGTGCTCGTTTTCCAGGATCAGCACACGATGCCTACATCATGAGGCGTAGCAGGGTGCCTGAAATGATGACGCAGCTGCGCAACGAACGAGCATGTGTTGTTGGTGGGTACACTCTGTCTGTCCTGTATTTTGCGTAGACTTCCAGCCCGACCGCTTCTCCTGTCCTACTTATGTCCATGTGGTTTCCATGTAGGGGACGCTGGCTATCCCAACATGCCATGGCTGATCACACCTCTCCGCAACCCCAGCACGCCCGCCCAGCTCCGCTACAACACCGCCCATGGCCGGACAAGGCGAGTGATAGAGAGGACATTTGGCCTCCTGAAGAGCCGATTCAGGTGCCTACACAAGACCGGTGGCGCCCTCCCATATGCCCCGGCGAAGGTCTGCAAAATCTTCATGGTCTGCTGCATGCTGCACAACATGGCAGTTGAGAAAGCTGTGCCACTCATCCTGGATCAAGATGATCAGGACCATCCACCCGTGGAGGACGAAGGGCTTGGCAATGGGGCTAGTGATGTGGAGGATGTGGTTCCGCAAGAGGACATCCGGAGTCGGCTCATACGCGACTTCTTTGCTTAGTGGTGAGTACCAGTGTCTGAGTGTGCACGCATTGGTCCCCGTGTGGCATGTGTTGCGATGTGTGTGTCCATCTGCATGTATGCCACGTGAGTCATAGGTGTGTGTGGATGTGTCACTCGAGTGATGGTGCCAGTGATGAGTGTATTTCCACAGTCATAATTGTGACCTAGCATGTTGTCATCCTTACATGTGTCGAGTACATGCACATGCAAGTGGCTGTGCTTTTTGTGGCTGACTTCTTGTGTGTCTCTCATCCCCAGGTACTTGCGCATGCCGTCTGCTGGTTGCATTGTTGTGGCACTGCTATTCCTCATGGACACGTCATCGTGTGCTGACTCAGCGTTACACGCACGGACAAGTTTGGAATTCTCCTTAGGGTAAGGGATGCATCAGGGGTGTATTGGGTGTGGCAGTTGTTTACGATGTGTGCACACTGCCCCTGTCGATGTTTGGTTCCTCTGCAGACATGTCGTATCACCATGGGACACATTACATGTAGCTGGATACACCTGAATAGATGGTCAGACTTGTTGACAGTCATCTGTAATGGGATAGTGGATTGTGATGATGGTATCAATGTGTGTAACACTGCCCTCGGACACATACGGTTTGCATTGGCTTGACATGGTGTATGGCAGCCTCTCCGTGAGCAGCAGGGGGTGTTTAGCTGTTACCCGACACTTGTGTGCCAGTTCCAAGGCTATCACGCATTTGTGGTGCAGAAGGGGGGTGCCAGTGTTGTACCCACATGTTACTCCACATGACCTGTGTATGTGTACTCCGAGTTGCCTCTGCATTCCGGAATACATGACTAATAAAGGTATCCCTATGCCTCCAAGGTGCCTCTTCTCAGTCAATGCTGGTGTGTTGCCACGGTGCATACGGCATGTCTGGCATGGTTTTCAGTGATAGTGGCTATGTGTCTATGTGTAGAGTAGCAAGATGCAAGCTGTTTGTGTGGGATTAGACTCTGTATTGTGCATGATGTCCATGACTGTGTGGGTATTGTGACATGTGCCATCCCCATGCATCCAACGTTGGCCAGGCCACCATTCTCTGCATCCACCTGACTCAAGCTTGCAGGACATGGTTCTGCCACCTGTCTACACATACCTGGGTGCCCCCCAGGACACTCCACATGATCCCTGACCTCTGCGCATGACTGTTGCTGTACTCAATATGTCTGTCGGCACGGTTGTGCGGCCACCCCCTCAGCTGGTTGGGCCCATCACGGGTGTGTATGGTGCTCCATGTCTGTCTTGCCTAATACATTGTGACCCATGTGTGTCCTGTGCCAGACTCAGGCCCCAGGGTATGGATGGTTGAAGTCATATGATGAGAACTCAGGCATGGTTAGACTTTACAAGACACATGTAAGGTAATAATGCAAAATGTAGGCATCATCTCTTTATCGTGTAAGTTTTTATTTGTGTTGGGGTACGTGTTGGGGGGGGGTATGACAAGAGGGGCTTTCCGGGTGTGTGGAATCCAAAGTTCACTGGGGGAGTTGGTGTCCTTGCCATTGGAAATCATCCGAGTCCATTCCACAGTCTTTGTCAACATTGGTCAGACAGTGACCAGCAAGTCCATGTGGCAGAGAATGTCATTTGCTGATGTGCTGCTGCTGGTCCAGTGGGCCAGGTGCCAGGCCAGGTGTCGTGGGAGATGGTGCTGTTGCGCTGACCCTCACGGTCTTTTCCGTGGACGACCGGCCCTCCTGCGGGAACCCTCAGAAGCAGGCCGTGACGATGTTTGGGATGCTCCGTCGGATGTATCCTCCTCCTCCTGATCCCTCCCTGTGGGTGGTGATGTTCTTCGCCTGGTGGCACAGGGAGGGTTGCCCATGTTGTCGGCTATCCGACGGAGTGAACGGTTAATTCCCGTGAGCACCGTCACGAGCTCAGCCTGTCTGTCCTCCATCCGCCCTTGGTGTCGCAGTTGACAGGCATGTTGCTCCGCATGTTGCTGGGCCTGCTGGGTCTTGATCTCCTCGAGGGTCCCCTTCATCTCGTTGAGGGTGGACACAACCTGGCTCATGCCCGTGGTGTCCTGCCGGTATGTGTCCAGGATGTTTCTTACATGGGAATATACCGGTTCCGCAGCCAACTGGTCAGGCTCGTGCCTCCGCCGTCCTCCACTCCCACCACCCCTGCCCACTTGCACCTGGCCTGCCCTTGTGGGCACATCGGGTCTCCGGGACCCCTGAGGGGTGGCATTTGCGTTGTCGCCTGCCTCCTCCTGGGTGCCTGCTACACCGTGTCCCTCCTGGTCAGCCTGGCTGCGTTGTGGTGGTGGGGCAGGGATCCTGGGTGTCTCCTGGGATGTGGCAGGAGTGGGGGTGGTGGTTGGCCCAGTTGTACCTGACGCAGGTGTTGCAGGTGGTTGGATACCAGAGGTGCCAGGTTGGTCGGGGTCGTCCACAGATTGGTGAGAGTCGTCGCTGCCGGTGGGATCGGCCTCCCGCAGAGCCGGGTCATGTGAGTCTTCCCCCTCAGTGTTGGGGGGTGAACCACGAGGTTGACCTGTGTGTGAGAGAGACAATGTTATTTTTGTTCCATGCAACATCCATGTTTCATTCGTTTCAAAGTTGGCACATTTCCTCTGGGTATTTGGATATGCCTTGCATTCCACTCACAGTGCACTTGTGCATGGGTATGTCCCTTGGCCACAGCTTTTGAGACTTTACCTATGTGTGACACAATCTTACTTGCTGCGTCAATTGTGACTGCAGTCAGCAGTGGAGTGAGCAGGTGTGGCGAGCCATGCATTTGGCGCCTTCAGTGTTGCACTGTATGTGGGCACATGGAGTTGTTCCACACACTTATATAATGCAGGTAGCTGGCGTTGTGCTCGTGCACAGGTTGAGACATGGCCCAGTGTTTTGCCATGGAGAAGAGAGGGGGATTCAGGCACTGGCCACCCTTGTCTACATGCACGCAGTCCACCTGCTGACGAGCAGACATTCCCACACCACCCAAGGCTGAATTGGTCTCCCTGTGTATCCCTTTCTCACTCCCTCTCTGTCCCCCTCTCCCTCCCTCCCTGTGTCAGCCTCCTCCCTCTGTCCGTCTCCCTGTGTCTCCCTCCCTCTCTCTCCCCCTCTCCCTCCCTCTGTGTGTCACCCTCTGTCACCTCAGCCCAGCTTCCTAGGCACACACTTTTTGCAGATCTTTGAATGGCCCTTGGCTTGTTCATGTGAGTTTGTTTCTGATCTCCAGGCACCCATTGGGTGTAGTGTCTGTGTCTGCGCTGCTGCTGTGGTGGTGTGTGCTGCCACTCTTTCACAGTGTTGGCTGTTCATTGGCTGCTGTCATGTGCAAAAAGTGCCTTCACCCCCATGTCTTCATGCAAGGCGTCCGCTATTTGCAGGCAAGTCTTTCCTGTGTGGGGACACACTGTTTGTCTGGCTGTGACCTAGGCCATATGGGCAGAGGGCATTGTTGTCTGCTTCTGAGTTGCACTATGTGATTTTTGAGGCTCACACTCCCGCCATCCGGGTTACCGTGTCTTGTGTTGGTGTTTTCTGTGGCCTGTGACTTGGCATTGTCCAGCTGGGTGCATGGGGCATGGTGGCGCTAGTGGCATGTGCGTGTTTATGGAGTGTGGTTGAGTCATGCGATAGCTTTGGGGTGGTTGCGTGCATGATTGTGAGTTTGGTTGTGGATGACGTTCCCCCCATGTGAGGTGAGTTGTTTGTGTACTCACCAGGCTCTCGGAGTCCTTCTACTCCCTCCACTGCCACCACCGGCAGTATGGCCATCACCTTCTCCTCCCAGGGAGGGTATTGTACGCGTCTGCGGGCCGGCCCTTCTCCAGTGATGTTGGCCTGGTTGTGGTCGTCAGTCATTTTGCGGCGGACCGTCCTCCGCAGATCGTACCACCTGGCTTGGCATTCATGCCTGGTCCTTCTGGTGGACGCAACAGCATTCACAGCATCGACAATCGTCTGCCACATGACTGTTTTTTCGGAAATGCTGGTCTGTCTGACCAATGTTCCAAAGAGGTGTGGCTCGACTCTGAGGATTTCGTCGACAAGGACCTCCAACTCTTGGCTAGTGAACTTTGGATTCTTGTTAGTGGGCATGGTAAGGGGTGTGGATGGTTGTGGGGGGTGTGGGTGTGGATGGTTGTGGGTGTGTGGGTGTGGTTGTGCAGGTGTGTGTGTGAATGTGATGAGGGGGTGTTTGTGAAGGTGGGTGTATAAAGGTGTGCAGGTGTAAGGTGTAGTGGAGGTTGTAGTATGGTGCAGTTGTTTCTCTGTGTGGTCTGGCAGCAGTGGGTCTGTTGCAAAGGATCATGGTTTGTGTGTGTTGGGCCTTTTTATTGGTCCATTGGTGGGTGTGGCTGTGTTTGAACTTTGGGTGGGTGTGTTATAAGGAGTGGTTGTGTTTTGGGCCTCTGTTTGGGAGTTTGGCAGTTGCAGGTCAGTGAATGTGTTGTATTTGTGCTTGTTGGACATGTTTTGTGGCTTTGTGCGATTCGAATGGAGTCTTCTTGTGTTGTTTTGCTTTGTCCTGGTTGTGTACATGTGTTTTTAGCGTCTGTACGGTGTGTACATCGGCCATTTTGTTGTACAGTGCTGTCCTTGTCTCTGGCTTGGTACGACTCGTACATGCGCGATGTTGGATGACGGTGCTGGTGTTGGGGCCTGGGGTGCGCTCCGCTCCGTACTTAGACTGTTGGGGTGGGGGTACGCTCCATACATACGCGGGTGATGGTACGGGCCGTACATACACTGTTGGGGTGGGGGTACGCTCCATACATACACGGGTGAGGGTACGGGCCGTACATACACTGTTGGGGTGGGGTACGCTCCATACATACGCGGGTGTAGGTACGGTCCGTACATACACGGTTGGGGGTACGCTCCATACATATGCGGGTGTGGGTACGGTCCGAACATACACGGTTGGGGTGGGGGTACGCTCCATACATACGCGGGTGGGGGTACGGTCCGTACATACACTGTTGGGGTGGGGGTACGCTCCATACATACGCGGTTGAGGGTACGGGCCGTACATACACTGTTGGGGTGGGGGTACGCTCCATACATACACGGGTGAGGGTACAGGCCATACATACACTGTTGGGGTGGGGGTACGCTCCATACATACGCGGGTGAGGGCACGGTCCGTACATACACTGTTGGGGTGGGGGTACGCTCCATACATACGCGGGTGGGGGTACGGGCCGTACGTACGGGGGTGCACATACACGGGTGGGGGTACGACTCGTACGTACACGGCTGTACATACACGGGTGGGGGTTCGACTCGTATGTACACGGGTGTACATACACGGGTGGGGGTTCGACTCGTACGTACGGGGGTGTACATACACGGGTGGGGGTACGACTCGTACGTACACGGGTGTACATACACGGGTGGGGGTTCGACTCGTACGTACACGGGTGTACATACATGGGTGGGGGTTCGACTCGTACGTACACGGGTGTACATATACGGGTGGGGGTTCGACTCGTACGTACACGGGTGTACATACACGGGTGGGGGTTCGACTCGTACGTACACGGGTGTACATATACGGGTGGGGGTTCGACTCGTACGTACACGGGTGTACATACACGGGTGGGGTACGACTCGTACGTACACGGGTGTACATACACGGGTGGGGGTTCGACTCGTACGTACACGGGTGTACATACATGGGTGGGGGTTCGACTCGTACGTACACGGGTGTACCTACACGGGTGGGGGTACATACACGGGTGGGGGTTCGACTCGTACGTACACGGGTGTACATACACGGGTGGGGGTTCGACTCATACGTACATGGGTGTACATACACGGGTGGGGGTTCGACTCGTACGTACACAGGTGTACATACACAGGTGGGGGTTTGACTCGTACGTACGGGGGTGTACATACACGGGTGGGGGTTCGACTCGTACGTACACGTGTGTTCATACACGGGTGTGGGTTCGACTCGTACATACGAGGGCTGGGGGGGTGGTCGGGCGCGTACATACGGGGGCTGGGGGGGTGTTGGGCGCGTATGCGGGCACATGTCTCCATGGTTGCTATAGGAGTTTGGTGCGGACGGTGTTTTTTCCATCCGGTTGTAACATCGGACGCACAGGATGGATCGTACTGGCACGGTCGGACTTCACTTTTCACATTTGTACGGTAAATCGTCCGGGGACGTGTCAGACACATTTTCCGACCCGAGGACGTGTGGGGAATTATTCCCAATGCGATACGTATGGACTTTTTCCCATGCGAATTGTAGTTGGCAGTTTGTACGGCACTTGTACGATTCGTACGGTAAAAAGACCGGATACGAGTCGTACGGGGAATTTTTTTCCAGGATCCTAATCGGCACCTTGGTGTTGGACCTTGCTGTCGCACTTGGCATGCAAAGTCTCTGAGTCTTTGGCTCAGGGTGGATGTGCCTGAGGTCGTACCACTGATAATGAGAGCGATTGCCACTTCTATCAGGCTCCTGGCTGCCCTGGCAGCTGTTGAAGATATTATCTCTAGGGGTGCTTGGCTAGCGAGTGAAGCTGCTGGAAGGTGGCTCTTCAGGGTCTGCCTGCCAGTATGAGCTCTAGCAATCAGATTATTTTCCTCTGTCTCTGAAGTTGGCTGGACTGGACAATCTACTCTTTAGAACCATGACACACTTCTGGTGATTGTCTCTTGGCCCTTTCAGGCGGTGACCATGGTACCATCTGAGTGGACAATTGTCTATGCTCCTGGTTCGAGTGGTATTCAAAACTTCCTACCGGGCATCCTGTCTTTTATCAGGAACTTGTTCCTGGAGGATAGCACCCGAACTCTCACATGGTGCTTCATGCTTGCATGTACATTAGTTTGAGTGTGACTGTCTTGGGTATCAGTTGGGTCGTATGCAGGTGACATCTACCCTGGGGAGACTAGAATGGTGCCACACCTATGCCAATTGAGCATAAGGAACCATGGTGATCGTTGTGTGGTACAGTAGGGCATTCCTTGGTATTTCCTTAGGAACCTGTGCATGCTCAGCTCTGGATTGGTGCCTTCAGCAACAGCAATTCTAAGTACTTTTTTGCTTGACTTCGCCATGGGCTTGCGGCCATTGTGTGGTAATCTCGTGGTGTTTGATCCTCAAGTTGCTGAGTAGCTCTTTGAACTTTGACCTCCTGGAAGGGTGGGTCGCTGCCCGTCTTTATTTCTTGTGGTAGGCCAAATAGAGCAAAAGCCCTTGCTAGCACTGTGGCTATGTTGGGAAAAGATGTTAAATCCACCACTTCGACGATGGGGTACTAAGAGTAGCTGTCGATAATAACTGCTGCAATGTGTCCATCTGGGAAGCTTCCAAAGTCTAGGCTCGCTTGAGACCATAGGGTTGTGCTCAGTTCCTCTGTGAGTATAGATGCTGGAGGCTCTTGGAGGCTTGTGATCTGTCATTAGGGGGGACGTCTTATGACCACATGAACAGCAGCTTCCAGCCCAGGAAACCAAACCTTTTCCCTCATCCTGGACTTCATTCTAACAGCTCCTTGGTGGGATCCATGAGCAAGTACCGGTACCGTGTCTTGCAGGTTTTCGGGTATGATGATGCATGCCCCTCGTAGCAGGAGACCTTCAGAAGTGGCTCAGGGTTCATCGTGCACTCTCCACAGTTTTATCAGCCACTCCTTCTCAGGGCCATGCCACTCGTTGGCATCTCTTAGGAAGTTCTGCCATGAGCCTTGTTGGAGAGCGTCCATGACATTTACTAGTACTGAGTCTAACTTGGTGGCTTAATTGATCTCTTGGAGGCTAAGTGCCTGCAGGTACACACCCTGTGTCACCATGCTGATGTATTCTTCTGTGGTGTCTGAGCTGTTGTGGTCGGTAGGAGTGGGCGGATGGCAGGAGACAAAATAATCCGGGTTCTTGGTCCCAGGTCAGTAGATTACTTCCATGTGGTAGTGTTGCAGCTGTAATGCCCAGCGTTTGATCTGGGGTAGGGGATCTAGTGCCATGTCGCATAATAGAGGGACAAGCGACTGATGATCAGGGACCACACAGAATGGCCTGCCGCAGAGGTATAGATGAAAATAGCCACATGCAGACTTGATTGCTAATGCTTCTCTCTCTATTTGGTAGTATCAGATCTGCATTGGCGTGAGAGCTTTACTGGCATATGCAAGTGGTACCCACTTGCCCGGCTCCACCTCTTGGCTGAGTATGGCTCCCAGGCTTACAGGGCTGGCATCAACCAGGAGCTCAGTCTGTCTCTTAGGATTGAAACAGGCCATTCTTGTTTTGGTTAGCAAGGCTTTTTTCACCTTTTGGAATACCTCTTCTTCTTTCTGGCCTCAGTGCCATGGAGCACCCGCTTTCGTCAGGGTATATAAGGGCTCAGCAATGGTTGCCAGTTTCAGAATGAACCATCCACAGTAGGTGGCCATGCCCAGGAAGCTTCATACCTCAGAGAGTGTTGTAGGTGCTGGGGCTTGTTTTAAATGGAATGCGACTTGCAGGGGTCAATGTATACTCCATTACGCTTAAAGGCATAACTAAAAAATTCTGAAAGAAATAACACTTTTTTCTGTGAAGGGTGATGCCGTGCTCTGGTAGCCTCTTCAGTGCTGCTCGCAGGTATCTATGGTGCCCCTCAGTGGCAGCAGAGTGGATCAGGACATTGTCACTCACATTCATGACTCCTTGTAGGCCTGATAGTGTCTTCCCTGATGGCATCTTGGAAATCTTCTGCCGCCAAGGATATCCCAAAGTTCAATTTCTTTTATCTGTGCAATCCAAGCTTAGTTGAGAATGTAGTGATATAGCGGCTTTCTTCCATAAGTGGTAGCTGCTGGTATCCTGTGTGGAGGTCTAGCTTTGAAAACCACCTCAATTCGGCAATTATGTAATCCATCATTGATGTGATATGTGTTGGAAAGTGGATTATTAGTAGGGGCAAATGTATATCTGCCACTGGTAATAAGGTCACTAACACAGTATGGGCTCAGAATAGTTCTTAGAAATGTATTCCCATGCTCAACCCTTGGTAGCTTGGCTGCGAGCAGGCAGGCTTAACTTCAAAGACAAGTATGTGAAGCATTTAAAAACACAATTTCAGTTAATAATTAAGACACAATACAAAATTAAAATCCAACACCAATTTATAAAAATAGGGAATATTTTTATCTTTAAAATGACATCAAAACGACAAAAATCCAATGTAGGGAACTGGAGATATGAATTTTCAAAGATTTAGCAATTTCTAGCGCATAGAAACATGTAGCCGTTATTGGGACATCTGGTCGCGATAGACTGGGTCAAAGTCAAAGTTTTGGGCTGACCAAGATGGAGCCCTGGGTGGCTATCCCTCGCGGTAGGTCGGGATCACAGTTTTTACCTTCTGACTTAGAAACTTTTCCGGAGATTTTCTTCCCGGTGTCTCTCGAAGCTCTCAACCAGTTGGATTCGGTGAAGGTTCGCGGGATTGCCTTGTGACGAGCTCCCGGTCAAACTTATGGAAGTCTTAACTCTGGAGCATTCCAGCGGTACAAACCAAGGATCCAGGATGATACGTGGTTGAAGGCAGGCGGCTTGGCTTTTGCAGTTACTCCCGGTCTCCTTTTCTTCGTTCAGTCTTAGAAACTTTTACTGAGCTTTTTCTCGCGGTGTCCCTCGATGCTCCTCACCAGGCCAGATTCGTTGACGGTTCGCCGGCCTCGGATTTCTTCTATTCCCTGTCAAACTCTCAAAATAGGCCCTACGCAGCTTTTCAGCAGGACAAACCAAGACTGCAGACCGGCTCGCTGTTGAAGGCAGGCAGCTTGGCCAAAGGGTCCCAAAGTGTCTCAAACTCACTCCAAGGGTCTGGAAGCTCCAAGATGGTCCTTGGAAGTTGAGGACTTCAGTTCCAATAATCCACTTCGACAGAACCCTTACAAATCCACTGGTAGTTCTCCAGGTTGAGGATTCTTGGTGGTGATGTTTCAGGTGAGCTCTGTTAACCTGTAGCTTGCAGGGATTCCACTCTTTAGTCCCTTTACAGCAAATTAATCCACAGACTGTAGTTGCAGATGGTGCAGAAGGTGCAATCTTCAGAGTGCAGGCCTTTAGAAATGCATATCAAACTTCCAGTATGGCCATCTTGCTTTCTTAGGTTTCAAGCAGCAGGTCTTAGGGGCTCTGCCCTTCTCAGATACCTAGTCCAACTTCTCTGGGTCAAGCAGGAGGTTACTCTTGTCCAATGGGCTGCAGGGTTCCACCCACAGTTCTGACCACTTCCTGCAGAGTGTGGCACTATTGTGTCCCAGAGTGTACCAATAATTCCAAATTCATAATGGCTGATTTTCCAGCAGGGAGAGAAGAGCTGGCTAAACACATCCCTTGGATGGGTAATCTTCATAGACTCTCCCCTTTGCATCTGCTCATTCCTTCCTTAATCCTAGCATCTGGCTGGGGTTCAAGAGGGTAAGGTTGTAAATGATATTGGGGTCCTCCCCTTCCCTTGAAGTCCATTGTTTACAACTCCTCCCCCTGCTCTGGCATTCCTGTGTAACAGGACACTTCCCTCTCAGCAGAGCTGTTCAACCCCAGGGGCTCTTTATCACTTCTTCGAAGAAACCTGGCTAATCCCATTAACTCTGACCAATCAGGACAGATCACTGGAAGGCTGGACTTACAAAAAAGAAAGTCTTATAACTTCTTGTATGTACATTTAGGAGACGTTCAACAATATCATATTGTTGGATTTATTAATACCATTCTGGGAAGTTTTTGAATTGTACTTTTAGCCTTCTCCTATCAAGAGTTAGCAGTTAATAACTTTCCCCCATGTTAACCTATGTGGCAGGGAGTTTGCAATGGGAAACATGACTTTGGCAATTTTCCAGGACCAGGGCTTATAAAACATATTTTATAAGTACTCTGTCTATATCTACAGGACTCCCACACCTGTTATACCTAGGGGAGACGTTAGGGGCTCTGAATATCCAGAAATATTGCAGCTCCTCCATCCACAGTACTCCTACCACCAAAGTCGATTTTGGGCAGCACTTTATCACAATGTGGGCAGTGAAATGTGCAATTTCACTTTACCCATGGCATATTAATCTCATTTTATGAGGGTCTACCTTATAGGTACCTGCCCCCCCCGCACCCTTGGGACACCTAGGGGAGAACCTGGGGGTACCTAATATGCCAAAACATTGTAGGTTAACCATTTGTAAGTGCTCCAAACACAAAAGTCGAGTTTGGGCAAAATGTACTCTACTAAAAGCAGTCCTGCAGCACAGGGCTACTTTAAAACTGACCTCAGGCCCAGCAGTGCACACATGCAAGTGCAGAAAAGGACTGCTGGCCTCTAAACTACCATGCCCTATTATATACTAGGGACTGAGAGGTAGTTTCAATCCCCCTGCCCTATTATGTTCTAGGGCCCTATGGGCCCGTTAGTGTACCTAGTGTATATGGGTGTTTTCCCTGTATTCTAAGTGTTTTTCAGCATAACACTGGCCATGGGCCTGGTTAGGCAGAGCCCAGGGTCAGAGTCAGTTACCACCAGTACCAGTCAGCAAAAGGTTGGGGGGGTTCCCAGGGCACAGGATGACTTTGCAACAATATGTCATTCCTGCATGATGGCTTGGTTAGGAATTTACATTCTGATGCAGAGTCGAATGTTGCCTGGCTATTTTGGCTTCTCAGTGATGACCATTGGAGATACCCACGGTGGCAGGCCAAATACTTTTTTGTCACCACTAGGTTTTGAGTTTGCTTAAATCCTGTTCTGCCAGCGGCCTTAGGTGGAAAGGTACGGGTCTGTGGCAAAGGGCTACTGTCTTTTTGGATTTGTCAATATGTAGCTTGATTGACTGGGCTTTCAGGCACCTGAGCCCTTGGAATAAGTTAGGGAACTGGTTTATAAGTTCATATGTCTGAAACGCTTTTACGTTTCTCGTAAAACACACTAGTCCTAGGTCTTATGCTATGTGGCTGCAAATGTGGGTATCAACTTCCTTGTCAAAAACATGAATGGTTGCCATGACCTAACAATCTTCAGATCTTATTCGCACATCATCCTCTCTTTTAACAGGAGTGGGGGTTGGCTCCTGTATGTGAATATTCTAGTGTTTGGTGAGGACAGTGACGTTTTTGGTCGAAGTCTGATATTGCTGGATTCCCATTGCATTTACTGATGCTCCAAGGTCAATGAGGGCCTTGACTTGGGACCCTGGGATGTCAACTAGGCAGGTGGGTTTAGGCCGTCTGTGTCATTTAAGTTCATTCATAAACAAGAGAAGGAGCACTTCCTCTTCATCATCTGGTGAGGAGTCTATCATTGGCATGGTGGCAGCTTGGCGTCACTCAGGTATTCAGGGTCATACATAGATAGTTGTCTGTTTGACCTGGATTGGGTTTTCCTTCCTCGTGTGCCTCTACCCTTGGAGCCCCCTCTGCAGACAGTGGGAAAGTGGTTCAGCTTGCCGCATATGGAACATACGCAAACTTGTGCAGGACATTCATCCAAGTGGTGTGCACCACAGCGCCAGATTCCGCAGCTTGGCCCTGATTGAGGGGGCATAGACGTCTTAGTCTTCCTTCTCTTTCCATCAGTGTGCACAGAGTCAGCTCATTCGGCCTTCACAGTGTTGTTGCACTCTCGTTGTTGGGTGTTGGCAGTGTCCATCTCAGCAGCCCTTGCTGTGGACAGATCGTGAGACCTAGCCAAGATCAGGATGTCCTACAGGCTGATATTGGTTTGCCTTTGGATAAGTCCCCTTAATGTCTAGTTTCTACAGCCTTGTATGATCTGGGCCCTTACTTCCTTGGGCTGATTGGCAGCTGTGCAAGTACAGATTAGTTCATGTAATTGTGCATAGAAAGAGTCTATTGATTCACCGTCTCTTTGGCAGGCCTGGCGGAGCTTGAAACACTTGAAATCAGGTTGAACTGCGGGTTGAAAAGCGCATTGAGTGCAGTGTCATAGTCTGTCGCGGCTTCTGTATTTGGGAGGTGCTCAAACACTTTATAGTTCTCTTCGCCTGCATAATGGAATAGGAGAGAGCGATTATGGCTCAATCAGATTTATGGTTTGCTATGAAGTAGTTCTCTCAACTTCCAATCCACATTCTCCGTTGCAGTGAGGCTGGGGCTAAATCAACTAGCTTGCTGAAGGGGGGCAGTGAGCCACCTAGGGCATGTTGTGGGGTAGGCTGGTTTTGTGAGGCCCTTGGTGGGGGTGCAGTGCTAATGTTATCTTCATCTGCCAATGTATCACAGTCTGGCATGTACTCTACCTCACTTTTTATTGTCTTATGTTACCTTTTTCATTTGTTTCTGGGGTTTTTTCTGTGCCTAGTACTGAGTGGCAGCCGAGTGCTGAGATAGCAGGCCATAAGGGCGGATCGTGTCTGGTTTATGGAGGAGTAGAGGAGGGAGGGTCGCTGAGCATTCTGTGCTCTGTGGGCGGGACCTGGCAGTGATCAGGCAAATGGCAGGAGACTACGCTCCGATGCATGCCCCATGAGGTGGGATGAGTGGTGAGGATGCAGCAAGCGTAAGGCCTGCTTGACCAGTGAGAGGATCAGAGAAGCGCAGAGCCTTAAAATCAGCCAGGAGACGACTGTGACCTCGTAACTAGGTGAGTGGGCAATCGGCAATTGGCCCCCGTTTGTGCTGTGTGGCCTTAGCTCCACCAGACCTGCACTGCTCACAATTGGAACAGGTGGATCAAATCAGGGCCAGTGCTGGCTGAGATGACTCTACCGCTAAGTCAGTGAACAATGGCTAGCAGGAGTCAGTGGTGCTGTGCCCGATGAGTCACTGTTGCAGTGGCAGTGTGGCCCTCTGCAGCAAGTGGGGGTTTGGGGCGCACCCTTTTTTTTTCTTCTTTTTTTTGCAGAGTTTTATATAGCGCAAACTTGACCCGAATCCAATCAGGTATCAGAGCGCTTTACATAGCACCAGCCATTGTTACATGAGGACACACATTCATTTTTATTAGGCACGGGGAGATTAAGTGATTTGCCCAGAATCACAGGAGTGTTCAGCGACATTACCGAGACTCGAACCCAGTTCCCCAGGTTCGAGGTCGAGCGCCCTAGCCGTTAGGCCAACTCCTCTCCCTTGCCAGCAGTGTAACAGGACCTCACTCTGAGCACTAGGCCTGGACTCGTCACACAGCAGCAGCAATGACACAGGCACAAATAGTGTTATGGTATTAGCAAAAGACCACGTGCGGTTCTTGCCTATTTATTATATAACCTCTGGCCCCGCCTTGCCAGAGGACGTACAAGGTGCAGTTCCGGAGCATGTCGTCACCATGGGGCAGTGCTTGTTGGTTGTTACACCCTTCATGCACTACAGTGCTGCGGTATTTCAGTGCTGATACACACACAAACATGCTTAATTTGAGACTCTGGCTTCTGGGGCTCAGCACCAGCACTTAATCATCAATACCAGAGCTTTTCATGAGCACCAGTTAAGGACACATTCATGTATGGTAGTGATGTAGCGCTTAAAGGTTTGAAAATTGTAGGGGTGCGTTATATTTACTGTTAGTTGGCACCCGCATATAATCAAATGTGTACTCAGGTATTTTGTGTGCAATGTATTAAGAACTGTATAACCTATGTCGATTTCAATAGAAGTGTTAGCTATGTACAAGCATCTTATGTATATATTGAAGCAATGAATAGAGCTTAGTCCTTTTGAACAATGTGATGTTAAATCGTGTAGATTAGAATTCGTGTCTGTAGACTGTTTAGTTTGACCACACATGAAAGAAAGACGTAAATGTCAATACTGTGATTTAAACTTGCTTGTGTAACCGAAGTAGTGGCCAGGATTCGCATATATCGTTGAGGCGAAAGGCCTGGTATTTTCTTATGTTAGCCAAGGGCAATAGGCCAAAAAGGATTTATTCCAGTAGAGGTTTTAGTCTGTAGTAAATTGTAACTTAAAAGATGTGAAGAATGTCTGCCTTGCATGATCTCACCCCAGGTGCAAGGACAGTTGCTCGTTAGTAGAGAAGCTCTTTGTTCACAAATTGACTTATGTAGTAAAAGCCAGACATGGGAGTGTATTGGAATGTGCCAATCGTAACTCCTAGTGCGGATGGCGGATGGCGTCTGGGACTCAAGGCCAAGCGATGGACGATGGAACTGGACAGCGCTCTGTGGAAAATTTCTGAAAGTCGACCCCGCAGAAGAGGAGGCGCAGAGGGCGTGTTCTGAGATTTGGGGTTCTGTATTAGGGACAGCGCCCCGAGGGGGGAGGCAGTTCAGAGCAGCCCAGAGCAGAGGAAGGCTAGGCGAAGGGATAGAGGGGGCAACTTAGACCAAGCTCTCGAAGTGAAGACTTCTTATGAAGTTTCACTCTGACACCTTTTACTCGATGAGGGTCTCAAGGGATTGCTAAGTAGGGATGTCATCTAGTGCAGAGTAGGGACAGAGATGGTATGGTTCAGTGTCCCTAGTATCGACATTTGCTTGGTGGTTTTCTACCTCATGCTTTTAGAGATTGTGCTTTTAGTTATTTTTAGCCGTATGCGGATTCTTCGTAGAGTAGCATTTGTGTTAGTGCCTATGTACTTGTTGTGCCTCGTATTGAGGACTTTGTATCTGCAAATCTTTATGCTGATAATAAAAACCAGAGAGCCAAGAGATTAAGTCTCGAGTCCTTGATTATGGCAAATTGTGGACAGAAATTTTGATAATTGTGTTTTTCCCTCCACGCTATTGGGCAAGTAAAAAGTTCCATCTGACCAGAGTGGGTTCTAGTAGATAATTGCCAGATACTAAAATGGGCCGGAGCAGTTGGTAGCAAACGAGGATGGTTTCTTTCTGATAGCGAGGGAAGATTAGATAAGGATAAGTGACCCTTGAGGCCCAAGAGACGATAAGTGATGCTGAATCATCAGATGGCGAGCAGCAGACGGCAGCAGATGAGCATCGACGGCGAGTAGCAGCGCGGCAGAAAACAGCAGTTCCAGGAGTGAGTATGAACATAATGAGATGTTGTAGATTGCGGTGTTGATTTGTTGTGTGATGTCTTGCGGAGTTGTTGTGTATGTCGTGTGATTGTGAGATCAGGCTGTGAGTGCGCGCAGCCCGGGAATTGTGGTGTAGAAGACACCTGAGATAGATTTTGTTGACCACCCAAAGGAGATCGTGAGGTACCATCGATCACCTGGACCGAGATAGGGGGAGCGAATGCGTGTGTGTATGGCAACTTAACGCTGGTCGTGGGTTGTGGTGTGCAGATCGGAGTGTTAGTAACCTATCAGAGGCGATTTGTCTGGCCGGACGGGGGCAGACGGGCGCCAATCGAGGTCAACAAGGTTGAGAGACTGTGGACGAACAGTCAGAGGCTGTGGACGGACAGCCAGAGAAGTAACTTAATTGGTTATTTCAGTGTATGAATGGGACGTGAGAAGCGTGAAACGAGTTTTGGAGAAGGGAACTGCTGCGAACGAAGGAAGGTGACGTCAGAGAGTGTCGCGCTGTGATAGGCCGGTTGGTGTGAGTCGCGCTGTTATTGGAGGATTCGAGAACAAGAAGTAAATAGAGCGCGAGATCGAATTTGCTCATCATGAAGTGTCTTAGGGCTTTGCGAGAGTTGTGTAGAGGCGATAAGCATGTGGTTGTTCGTGGGGGAGAAGAAGCCCCTCCCGAGGATACCCCGGCACATTACATGGCACAGAATGTGGGGTTACATACTATAGTTTGGATCGAGAATTGGCACAAGATGACACAAGGCGAAGGGGAACTAGCTTTCCCGAGGTATGGCTCATTTAGACTAGCAGTGCTGTACCAACTGAAGACGGTGATGGGGTCCTTAAGACCCTTGCCAAGACCAGCACAGTTCGAAGCATTACATGCGTGGATTAGAGCAGCGCATGATAAGGAAAAGGGAAGAAGTCAGGAGAGGATGAGGAAGTCGATTAGGGCATTTCAGGATGCCAAGTGGGACGCAGCGGAGAAAAGATGGAGAGTGCAGACAATTGAGGAAGCGAAACTGTATCCCGTAATAATAGATTCGACGGGGATACGCCATGTGAAAGCACAGGAGAAGGCACAAGAGGAAGATAGTGATTCCGATGATGGGGTATTGCAAAGATTGCTAGACGAGAGACCACCTCCTTATAACCCAGATGAAGCGGATGATAGGTGGGGTGAGAGGGGAGAAACTAGGAGGGTAACAATCCAGCCTGAGACCCGAGTGGAAGGGTTGGTTTCGTTTGAAACCGCGAGTTCACAGGGTCAGTCTGAGGCTAGTGGGAGGATTGAAAGAGAGATGAGGTTACCGGATGCCTTGAGGGTACCGGTCACCATTGGACCGATTGTGTCGATATACAGTCCGGAATCAGAGGAAAGAGAGAGGTCAGAACGAGTGGCAGAAAGAACGAGGAGAGAAAGCGGGGAAAGTGGGTTGGAAGGGGCAACGGCCCGACCTCCAAGCCCCGTACAATGGAGTACACCATTAGCAGCGGTGTCAGACACATCTAGGGGCGAAGAGGACGAGAGACCGGTGAGGCCGAGGACTCTGATGGAGTCGAGATCAGATTTAAGGTCATGGGTACCGCCAAAGAAGCAAATGAGCTGGAATATGGGTCAAGCGGGGACAACTCCGGTTGGCTTCCAGAGCCATTCTGCTCCCATAGAAACACCAGAAGAGAGGAGGGAGAAGGAGCCAGAATGTGAATATGATGAGGGACGTGGAGCAAGTTGTCAGGTGTTGAAAGGAGCCTTGAAGGCAGGGATGATAGACGTAGTAAGGCTTAAGGCGGAGGCAGATGAAATTATATATGGAAGTCTACCTCTTGAGAGGATAGTATCCTACAGTCCAGATGACCTGTTTTTCGTGGCGAAAGATGTGACGCGGAAAGCACGAATGGCACACGAGAAATTGAGGGGATTGGCGAAGGAATATGGTGTGGATCTGCCCAAGACTAGAGCGTTGCAAGGAAGTCATAGGATGCATTATACAGAGCGGGAGCTAGAGGAGAAGAGGGTTGTTGGACTGAGGTCACATACTAGAGAACTGGTCCTAGCCATGCGGCCATGGTTGACGCTTGATAAATGGGAAGAGAAATGGTCAAAGAAAAAGACCTCGAGGGGAGCGGAAGGAGGAACTCCGGCAGAGGGGTTGCTATTAGCTAAGACCTTTCCCCTTAGGGAAGTGGCGAATGGAGGATATGTGCATGTACCATGGAGCAGGGGGGATTTGGCATCATTTACGAATGATTTTCCCAGGCTCAGGGAGAAGCCTGCAGAGTGGTACAAGCAAGTTGAGCGTTTTGTTAAGATTTTGAAGGTGTTGTGGATAGACCTGAACACCTTATTCGATATTGTGGTTCCAGGGGATCTGTGGAACGCATGTAAAATTGCTGTTGATTGGCCGGACTATGAGCCTGATAGGAATATGATTACAAATGGTCCGTCGCCCGTAGTGATGAGGCTGTACGATAAAGTAATTACCTGGTTGAAATCGAAGGTTTCACCCCAAGACATTGATTGGGTGAAGATAGATAGGACGGTGCAGGAGCCAAGGGAGACAGTACATGAATTTTATGAGAGACTTTTGAAGGCTTTTAAGCAGTACAGTGGCCTAGATGAGCTAGAAACGAAGGACATGGGACAGTTTGTGTCTAAGTTCGTGCTGGGTCTGAAGCCCGAGGTCAGTCTCATGATACAGCAGCATTTGATCTGTTGGCAGAATAAGCCCGTAGATGAGATCTTGCGGTATGCCAGGTACTGCACGGATGAGATTGAGTCCAAGCACAAGAAGATGAAGGACAACCTATTGCTCATTCAGATGCAAGCTGCTCAGGGACCGCCGAATGGGGGTCCAGTGGTGCGGAGACAGGGAAACTATCAGACAGGGAATCAGAATATGCAGGGTCAGGGAAGGCCGAGGCCCGTTGACCCTAGGACAGGCATAGATGTAGCGATCTTGAAGAAGACGACTGCTTGTCACCAGTGTCACCAGGTGGGACATTGGAGGCGCGAGTGTCCCTTGAATCCCTATAATCAGCCGCAGATGGAGGGAGGAATGGGTCAGGTCCCTGGGGCAGAACAGGTACAGACGGTGACTGTACCGAGAATGATGCAAGGGGGGACCGGCGTCTCGCAGGTGCAGGTTCCCCCGCCACCCAGGATGCAGAACATACAGCAGGGAGCCCGGACTTATTTGCAGATGCCCATGTTCGAAGTGGGAGAGGAGAGGGATGCAGATTTGCTGGCGCAGTTGAGTTTAGGTCAGGATGATGATTGCATACTTAGGGCCATTCTAGAGGTAGATCAGAGAGGACCCTTTGTGGAAGCAGAACTCGATGGACACCCTACTACCTTTTTGGTAGATACGGGGGCTACCAGGTCAACTATAAGATCAGCAGTAGTTCCGGGGGTAGCCCTTTCTGGGGAAAGCATACAAGTGGTTGGAGTGGCGAACAAGAGGCTAGTGAGCCCCTTGACAGAACCGATTCCAGTCAGGATAGGAAACTTTAGGGATCGACATCAGTTCGTGGTGTGCGATTCTAGTCCTGTTTGTTTGTTGGGAAGAGACTTGTTGTGTAAGCTCAATTGCACAATCTACTGTACCCCGAAAGGAGTAGAGGTACAGACAAGAGATGATGACGCGACCTTTAAGGTTGCAAATCAGCGGGTGTGCGTGGAAATGTACCCGGCTTTGACAGTGGAGGAGCTTCCACAGGATTTGAGGGAGTTTGTATCGACCGATGTGTGGGATCTAAGCGGAGAGGAGATCGGTTTAGTCAGGGGAGTGGAACCAGTGAAAATACAGGTTAAGCCGAACGCGGAATTCCCGAGAACACCCCAGTATAAACTGTCGCCTGAAACAATTGCAGGGATTAAACCTGTGATTGAGTCTATGATTAGGCAGGGAATACTGGTGGAGATCATGGGTAGTCCATGTAATTCACCCATTATGGGACTGCAGAAACCAAGTGGGAAGTTCAGGATAGTGCAAGACCTGCGGAAAATAAACGACATAGTTGTTCCATGTTGTCCAGTGGTACCGAATCCATCTGTGATACTGTTCCAGATCCCATGCGAAGCTGGATGGTTCACAGTGATTGACTTGTGTCAGGCATTCTTTTCGATTCCCCTACATGAAGAGAGTAGGTTTCTTTTTGCATTTAGGCTAGAGAATCGTATATTAACGTGGTGTCGTATCCCACAGGGGTATACGGAGAGCCCGTCAATCTTTAATCAGCTCTTAAAGAAGAATCTTGAAGGCCTTGTGTTGCCGAAAAACTCTGTTTTGGTGCAATACATTGACGATCTGCTTGTCGCGTCAGAGACAGAAGACGCTTGCAGGGTCGATACCATTGCGTTGTTGAATTTTCTGGGAGAGAATGGTCACAAGGTGTCTCCCAACAAGCTGCAATACTGTTTACCTGAGGTCCAGTATTTGGGGCACAGGATTGAAAAGGGTAAAAGGAAAGTGTCTCCAGATCGCATTGATGCGATTCTGAGAATGCCAGTTCCCTCGACGCAGAGGGAAGTTAGAATGTTTTTGGGAATGGTGGGTTATTGCCGCCAATGGATCCCAAACTTTTCCTTTGAAGCGAAGCCTTTACAGCGGCTGACGCGAAAGGATGTAAGTGATCCGGTACCATGGGACGACGATTGTTTGAAATCATTTCTGAGGCTGAGAGAAGCCTTATGTCGCGCTCCTGCGTTGGGAATGCCGGATTACAACAAGGCATTTGCATTGTTCTGCTGCGAAAGAGAAGGTTGCGCATTAGCAGTGTTAACCCAGAATCATGGAGGTGTCCGTAGACCAGTTGCCTATTTCTCAGCTACTTTAGATCCAGTAGCTTCTGCGTTGCCCGGATGTCTCAGATCCGTTGCGGCAACGGGTGTCAGCATCGAGAGATGTGAGAGCATTGTGATGGGTCATCCTCTTACTGTACATGTGCCACATTCTGTTGAACTGTTGATGACTAGGACTAAAACACAGCACCTCACGAATAATAGGCTGACTCGTTATGAGCAAGTTATCCTTGCAGCCGATAATGTGACATTGAAGAGGTGTGCTGTTTTAAATCCTGCTACATTGTTACCTGTTCCAATTATAGATGAGAACGAAGATTGTGAGGACCATGATTGTCTCGACGTTACGGAACTATGCACCAAACCGAGACCTGACATTGTCGATGAACCACTCCCAGTTTCAGATGAGATTTTCTTTGTGGACGGTTCATGTTTAAGAGACAGTGTCGGTCGACTGAGAGCAGCGTTTGCTGTATGCACCATCACGGGTGTGGTTGAAGCCGCTTGTTTAGAAGGAGTACACTCCGCGCAGGTGGCTGAGCTCATTGCTCTGACTCGTGCCTGTTTGGCAGCGGAAAAGATCCGTGTAACGATTTACACAGACAGCCAGTATGGGTTTGGTGTGGTTCATGACTTCGGACAGCTATGGTCCCAGAGAGGGTTTATGACGTCTTCAGGTTCTCCTATAAGAAATGGTGAACATGTACGGAAACTGTTAAAAGCATTGCAAGGTCCTGACGAAATTGCTGTTGTCAAATGTGCTGCACACACAAAGGGAAATGATTTTGTTTCGTTGGGAAACAACTATGCTGATGAAGTAGCCCGATTTTGTGCAGAACAGGGATGCAACTTCACTGAGACCTACATGGAAGCAACTGGGGAGGAGAGGGTGTATGGTCAGATGTTAGCTATGGCAGACTCATGGGAGGAACTGAACAGCTTCAGGAAGGGGTCTCGGATCAGGAACGTGACAGCTGGATACGAGCTGGATGTGAGAAGGGAGATGTGGATATATGGGTTTCGAATGATGGACGAGCGGTGTTGCCGGAAAGTTTGTTGAATCCCATGGCGAGGTTGATACATGGTGCTGTACATCTGGGTAGGGATGCCATGATGAGAGTGTTTCGTCAGACTTGGTACAACCCGAAGTTTCGTGCAGTGGCTGAAACTGTGTGCCAGAGGTGTGTCACTTGTCAACAGATGAATGTAGGGAAAAGAACCGCTGTGACGTTGAGCCACATAGGGAGGTCAGGGGGACCTTTCAATAGGATGCAGTTGGATTTTGTCGAAATGCCGAAGTGTAATGGGTTGAGGTACATATTAGTGATAGTATGCGTCTTTTCCAGGTGGGTGGAGGCGTACCCTACACGCAGATGTGACACACTCACAGTAGCGAAACTATTATTGAGAGAACTCATTCCAAGGTACGGGTTCCCGACGTCCTTTGAATCGGACAGAGGAACTCATTTCCATAGCGAAGTTATGAAGTTGCTTTGTGCTGCTTTGAATATAGATCAGAAATTACACTGTAGCTATAGACGGGAAGCTTCAGGGATAGTGGAGCAGGTGAATGGAACTCTGAAGGCTCGGATGGCGAAAGTGTGTTCGTCTACGTCTCTGAAATGGCCTGACGCATTACCTTTGGTCCTTATGAGCCTCCGAAGTGTGCCTGATAGAAGGACTGGGTTGTCTCCCCATGAAATCCTCATGGGAAGAGCGATGCGTTTGCCTGCAATACCTGCTACTGCTCTGATAAATATCACTGATGATATGATCCTGGACTATTGTAAAGGCCTTGCTGACGTGGTCCGTTCTGTTTCTCAGCAGGTGCAGACAGCAACGGTTCCAGCTGCGAGTGACAGGTGCCACGACTTGGACCCAGGCGATTGGGTCCTAGTCCGAAAGCACGTGAGGAAGAGTTGTTTGGATGCTAGGTGGCGCGGCCCTTTCCAAGTGATCCTTGTCACGAACACAGCTGTCAAGTGTGGAGGTTTACCGAACTGGGTGCATGCTTCCCATACCCGTAGAGTTCCAGCACCCTTGGAAGATACAGCCCCTCTCGAGAACAAAGATCCCGGTGAGCCGACCGAGCCTCCTGAGAGGGCCAGTCAAGCTGTAAGGGTTGCTGAAGCGGCTGATGGTGCACTGAATCGTACTGGGGAAGAGCGTGAAAGAAGTACTGACCCAGAAACCGGCGAAAGAGCAAGAGGTGCGGTGGGTAGTACAGAATCAAGTTCTGCCGAAGAAGAGGAGGTCAGTGCACAGGGTATCGAAGGGAAGACCGGAGGTGTTACCGAAGCAGAAAGGGTTTGGCCCGCAAGACAGAACCGGGTAAACCTGAGGTTGGCTCCGGACACAGACCTTGCACCAGTTTCGGAGGAACCAGAAGAAGAATCAGGAGACGAGGAGAATCCTCAAGGTGGTGTGAGAAGGTCCAAGAGAACTCGAGTGCCAAGTCGGAAGTACGCTTCACCAGAGTGGGCATATCAAGTGACTGATGCCAGGGTTACCGAGCACGGGAAGGTTGAGGTCGATGACATTGGTCAACAGTGTCCCGCTCCAGAGGGTGGAAGTGTTGCTGAAGGTTCCGGGATTGGAGATCGAAGGAATTTTGACGATTCATATTCCGAGTCCGCCATTCCTGAGTGTCATTCGAGGTATGATCTTGGACAATTTAGAGTTCCCGACGTTCACGACTGTGCCAGACCCACAAGAACTGATCATTCTTAAGCTCGAAATCTTGCAGGGAGTCTTGGAGCTGTTGGGACCAGCGCTTATGTTAGATTGATTTGAGAAGGTTACAAGCAGAAAAGAAGATAACCTAGGCCCGAGCGGAAGAAGAACAAAATTAGGGATTTTTCCGTTATAGAACGAAGAAAAGTTAGGGAGGTTTGCCTAAAGTTCACGAAAGAGATATTAATGAGAAAGAGACTTACCCTTTCAGAGACTGTATTGGACACTGAGTATATTCCGAAGATGGCAGATCCTGCAAACCCACATCGTAGGGCTAAATTGATAATAGGCACATTGGTAGGAGTTGTGATAATCACCATATTTGCGGTAGTGATAAGTTCATACATGGTGGCTCACAGGCAAGAGGGGAGGGTTCAGGGAGCACCCACACCTAATACCCAAGGGCAGAGTGGTGTCAGTATTAGAGAACAGGAAATATCGAAGATGAGGGATGATCGCAGACTCCACATGGATTTGTCCAAGGGTGATTTCAAGCTTAACGCGTATGCAAGGTTGCTGTATGAGTATGTTGATGCGATGGATGTGAAGGATTGCTATGTGTGCATGCAGTTGCCTGCTTCAGTGGATGAGGGTATCAAGTATCATCATCTCCCATTGACCTATGGAATTTCTTGTAGTTTATTGCTCAGTTTATTTTATGACAGGAGACAGTTCGAGTATTTCTTTTCAAATTTTGACACAGTACTTCCTGAGGTCCCAGCAATCAAGCATTTGAACAAATATGATTCTAATAAGAAAGAGGACAGACTCCTGAAGTATTTTAGACCGACTATGAAGTTGGATACGGCGCATGCTCACAGGAATAACCTGACATGTGCGTTATCTGAGATAGAGAAGAAATTCATAGATCAGGTAGAGGACAGATACAGAAAGTTGACCCAGACACGACACACCGGAGATAGTCCAGTAGATTGGACAGACGAGGAGAGGGCTCACAGATCCAAGGGAAGTTATGGACCAATAGCGTTAGATGAGGTACAGAGAGGGAATTTGTGTATTGGACGGCCTCAATCCGATACGGATAAGGTCGCAGTAGGACATAGCACTTGTTCTCAGACCTTCACAGTGGAAGCTTCTGCTAAGAATTTTATGCAAGGTCCAGTAGAGGTAATTCCGACAGTATATTATGTATGTGGGAAGAATGCTTATGTCAGGCTACCTGCAAATTGGTATGGCATATGCTATTTGGCTATTATATTCCCGAAGATTTATCACACCGAGGACTTGGAGTTGTTAGAGACGAAGCTACAGTCTAGGAAACGTAGGGCTACGAACGCCGGTGCAGTGATTGGGGACATATACGGAGCAATGATACCTAGTATGGGTGTGGTGTTGAATGATGTGAAGATCAGGAGGTTGGCGACTGTGGTTGATGAGTTGTCTATGAACACGGCGAGATCCTTGTTGTTGGTGGCTGGAGAGATGTTGTCGATACGGAATATGGTTATGCAGAATCGCCTTGCTTTAGACGTATTATTAGCCAAAGAAGGCGGAGTCTGCAAATTATTGAAGGTTCAGGAATGCTGCACATATATTCCAGACAACACGAAGGAGATAGGGAAGTACATAGATAACATCACGACTATTCACAAGGAGATTATGGATTTGACGGAGGAGAATGTGTGGGAGAAGATTGGATTAGGATTTGGAAGAGTGGGAACTTGGTTTGCGAATTTGGGAAGAGGATTTCTGGGATCAGTGTTGAAGCCAATTATCATTGCTGTGGTTTGCGTGATTTGTTTGTGGGGATGCGTGAAGGCGTGGAAGTGGTATCAAGGAGGCAAGGTTGAAAGAGCTCTTAGAGCAAATGAGAAAAGAATGGCGAAGCTCCAGGAGCAGCAATATGAGAGTCTTAAGAGACTGGAGGGAGTTCGACATGGCAAAGTCATGACTAGCGCGGTTTAAATCAGTTCTAAGGAAGAGAAATGTAATGGTGTGATGACGGATGTCATCAAAGGGGGGAACTGATGTAGCGCTTAAAGGTTTGAAAATTGTAGGGGTGCGTTATATTTACTGTTAGTTGGCACCCGCATATAATCAAATGTGTACTCAGGTATTTTGTGTGCAATGTATTAAGAACTGTATAACCTATGTCGATTTCAATAGAAGTGTTAGCTATGTACAAGCATCTTATGTATATATTGAAGCAATGAATAGAGCTTAGTCCTTTTGAACAATGTGATGTTAAAACGTGTAGATTAGAATTCGTGTCTGTAGACTGTTTAGTTTGACCACACATGAAAGAAAGACGTAAATGTCAATACTGTGATTTAAACTTGCTTGTGTAACCGAAGTAGTGGCCAGGATTCGCATATATCGTTGAGACGAAAGGCCTGGTATTTTCTTATGTTAGCCAAGGGCAATAGGCCAAAAAGGATTTATTCCAGTAGAGGTTTTAGGCTGTAGTAAATTGTAACTTAAAAGATGTGAAGAATGTCTGCCTTGCATGATCTCACCCCAGGTGCAAGGACAGTTGCTCGTTAGTAGAGAAGCTCTTTGTTCACAAATTGACTTATGTAGTAAAAGCCAGACATGGGAGTGTATTGGAATGTGCCAATCGTAACTCCTAGTGCGGATGGCGTCTGGGACTCAAGGCCAAGCGATGGACGATGGAACTGGACAGCGCTCTGTGGAAAATTTCTGAAAGTCGACCCCGCAGAAGAGGAGGCGCAGAGGGCGTGTTCTGAGATTTGGGGTTCTGTATTAGGGACAGCGCCCCGAGGGGGGAGGCAGTTCAGAGCAGCCCAGAGCAGAGGAAGGCTAGGCGAAGGGATAGAGGGGGCAACTTAGACCAAGCTCTCGAAGTGAAGACTTCTTATGAAGTTTCACTCTGACACCTTTTACTCGATGAGGGTCTCAAGGGATTGCTAAGTAGGGATGTCATCTAGTGCAGAGTAGGGACAGAGATGGTATGGTTCAGTGTCCCTAGTATCGACATTTGCTTGGTGGTTTTCTACCTCATGCTTTTAGAGATTGTGCTTTTAGTTATTTTTAGCCGTATGCGGATTCTTCGTAGAGTAGCATTTGTGTTAGTGCCTATGTACTTGTTGTGCCTCGTATTGAGGACTTTGTATCTGCAAATCTTTATGCTGATAATAAAAACCAGAGAGCCAAGAGATTAAGTCTCGAGTCCTTGATTATGGCAAATTGTGGACAGAAATTTTGATAATTGTGTTTTTCCCTCCACGCTATTGGGCAAGTAAAAAGTTCCATCTGACCAGAGTGGGTTCTAGTAGATAATTGCCAGATACTAAAATGGGCCGGAGCAGTAGGTACAGGGAGATTAAGTCATTTGCCCAGAATTTTGAGAATGTTGAGACTCGATCCTGGTTCCCCAGCTCCGAAGTCGGGAGCACTGGCCATTACCCCACATCCTCTCCCCACTTTCATGGTTCTGTTTAAGGCGGCACTAAAAGGAGATTTGGGCTGGTGCAAGCTCCCTCCTGATGCGAGCCTCTGTACTTAATTTTTTGCAAATAAGCCACTGCAGACAAAGCTCCGCCACTGCACCTCATTCCTGCACTGCAGCACCCACTACTATACCAGTGCTGAGATGTGTTGTATAGTCTGATAATATTCCTTTTTAGGGGCGGGCGAAATTCCCTTTTTTCAACAAGAATATCCCGCTCTGCACATTCTGCAAGGGCATAGCTGCCTTCGGTGCAGAAGGCTCAGTGGCATCGGAGCCCAGGGACCATATTGTGCGTTGTCATTGTTTGCACCCAGTGCACCTTTCAAAAGGTGCACTTGGCACAAACAATGACAATGCACCCTATTATGGTGAATGCGCTGCCCCCAGGGCAGCACATTCCTATGAAAACACAAAGCGGAAGCATGCAGCCGCTCCATGTTTTCACGGTGCAGGCAGCAACCTGCCTACACTTTTAAAGGGGATTAGAGATCCTCCAGGAGGTGGGTGAATTCAGTGACTGCACGGGGATGTCTCGGTGGTCCATAGTACTCCCTTTCTTCCCTCCAGATGGCTGCTCTCAGGGGGTGCACTAGTAGTGCACCACCTAGAAGGTGACACACTGAGTGTGCCCCCTAAGAGCTTCTTTGCCTCTGATCCCATGGCTGTAATATGGCACGGGTGCAGAGGCAAAGAAATTCCCTCATTTGCATAGGGCATGCCCCTATGCAAATGAGGGAACGCTCCTGATGGTAGCGCTGGTGCTTTAAGTGCGCCAGCGCTATCAGTATTAATGAAGGAGACACACAAGCGCCTGCGCCCCCTTCTTTAATACTAAAGTGCCCCTGGGGTGCGCAAAGCGGGCACAAACACTTGTTGCAACCCCGGGGCACTTAGTGTAATATGGCCCCCAGATCTCTTAGAGGTCCATAGAACCCTGACACCTAACAGCAGTCAAAGGTGCTTTTGGCCTTCCTTGAACGGAAAGATAAATTCTTGTGCTGCCCAGTACTGTTAGAGGCCATGCAATGTCATTGCTTTAAAGTTATTTACTTTAATTTAAGTAACATAGCCAGCACATGAGAGTGCTCTTTACAGCTAGTTCCCATAGTAGGGGAGTTTGTGTGCAGTGCCTGGCAGCAGTGGCGGCTCCTCCGCTAAGGCGGTGGATCGTCTCCACACTAAATAAAAGGAAAAATAAAATGATAATAACTATTGCTATTATCATTTTATTTCTCCTATTTAATTCAGTGGCTCACGGGCGGGGCTATCAGAGTAGGAAGAGGAGTGGCTTTCACTCCTGAAGTGTGCAGGACTGCTTGGCCAGTCCTCTCGGACCGCCACAAGCAGTCCTGCGCACTTTGCATGTACCCCACCAGGCTGCATTACACAGCCTGATTTCACAGCCTTATGAGGAATATGCAAATCCTTCCAGTCCCTCCTAGTCCCTGTCTGAGCGCCAATCCATGCATTGCAGTATTGTGATTGGCTATGGAGAGGCTAGGAGGAAGGGTGCTTCCTGCTGCTGGCCGGGGCTGCAGGAAGGAAGAGGCTGGAGAACGGAGGAGAGGCGGTGGCAATTTCATGTAAGTGAGTTTTTTATTATGTTTTCTTTTTTGACCCCCCAAACCACCCCCAACCCAGCCTCACCACCCGGGCCATGCACCAACCGCTATTGCCTGGCAGAAGGATCCTGCGGGCAGGCGCGGCCAGGCAATGAGATGTTCACCTTGCACAGTTTCTTTAATCTGAACTGTCAGAGGACGGCCCACGTATAATACAGTTAGCATCAGGATAAATAAATGTTCCTGCCCCTCACAGTACTTCTAACAGCAAGTGTGCTTTTTCTGACCGTGAAGCACCGGATCAGCCCCAATTCTGCTCCACAGGTGGTAAAAATACGCATTTCGTTTAAGGGCGGGATGAGACACATTTCCAATGCACCTCATGTCAGCACACATTGTTATTGCAGTTGTGAAATACACACAGAGTTCTGCCAATTCACATTTTTTCCTGCACAGCAGATGACAATGTTATTTCAGAGCGAAGATATTCACCGTTTAAGAAAATATTGACAATCCAATCAATCCGTTTTAAATCATGAGCTTCCCCAGCGCTTGGGCATAGGGCTCTGTAGGGTGAAGCACGTGCTATTTTCATGTGCTTTTCGCATGTTAGACCTTACCTCATCCAATAAATAATTAATCTGCTTTTTAAATGTGTAAAAAAATCTGCATCGCCACTACCGATCATCAGAGGGGCATAGAGGGAAACAGGTTCCAGGGCAGACAACAGAATAGGGTCTTGTGCAATCTGTGTTGCATTAGATGAGGTGTGTGCCTAACAAGTTGTGAACTACTGACTGGTCTAATAATCCCCGAATTCCAGGAAGCACAGCTCAGAAGCATAAGCAGACTCGTATTTCCAAGCTGGGCTGTCTACAGCTCATACAGAATCTCGTATAGTTAGTTATGCATGTACATATTGACAGCCATTATAAATGGGTGAACATGTTCATTCCACATCTATACGTGTTGCGCACCGTTCGGTTTCATTTGTTCAAAGTAGAGATTACATAAGAATTGACAGGAATGTAAATAAAGAAAACTGAACTACAGTGGGGGCAAGGGTCAACCAACCCCTCCCAGCTACTTGACAACAGAAACAAAAGCGCAATTTCTATCTGTGATGGTTCCGATCTCACACACACACACACACACACACACGCACACGCACACACACACACACACATATGAAGTGCATTACTGCCAGAGTTATTCTTAAAGAATGATTACTTGAAATAACTCAACAGGCTAAGAAAGTCAAAAACATTCATCATATGACAATATTTGAATCCCCAATCAAGCTGCAAATAACACCACCCAAATGATCCCCTAAGCATACATACATATCTTCTGAACCTCACTTGGAGGCCCCTACACTTATTTTGGTCTCTCGGTTACACAAAAAGGTAATATGTTTCTCTGCTGCCTCCTTAAGGTATTAATGTTCTACAATATTTTCCAATGAAAACATAAATCTTTTGTTACAGCTCGTTATATCGTTAAAAAGTTGGTATGTATGCAGAAGTGGGAAAACTATGTCGCACTTAAAACTGTTTTCCAGACACCAATTACCAAAACCACTTTGACATTTGAAACACCTGTAATGTATTCATAAACAAGCATTGTTTATAGCATTTAATTAAACATTTACTACTGCGTTTGGAAGGAAGGTCTCTGCAAAGGCAACAGTGTCAAATGACAGTTCTCTGCTTCCAAAGAATCGCTCTAATTGTGCACTTCCTGTTTGTAACAGGCAATGATACTGCTCTCAAAGGAGAATAGTCTCCTCTTGTCAGAGCAGTAAAGCTAAATTATTCTGAGAAGCATGTTTGACTGCTTATTGATTAAAAATTAAATTGATGCCAAAGCAAAGGAGGCAACATCCACACTAAGAGAATATTTACTGGAAGCGGTTTAGCACATATTTAACAAAAGTGAATTTATCTTAAATGTACTGCAGTGCTGCTCTGCAATACCCATACCTGGCAACTTTGATAGACAACTCTGACTTTAGCAGCCAAGCACATCTACAGTGGTTGGCAGGTACCCCCCGGGTGTACCAAGGAGAGGGGATGACTCTCCTAGCAAAAACATTAATATGTGTGACCAGATTTGCCAATTTTCTGAAAAATATTTTATATTTATGCTTGCAATTATGGACGTCTCAAACGAACACCTTACATGGAGTGCTGTTTCTTTTGCTATTATCAGTGATATAATTCAGTTCGTAGTGGTCCCCGACTTTATGCATATTTTGTCGATAATAACTTGTCTACCTAATGTATGTGGATGATATGATTTTTTCACATCACACAAGAGAATGCTGACACATCAAACTTTGCACCTCTGTAGACTCAGAAGTCCACTAATTGAGTTGTCCAACCCCATATTTACTCAACTTGTCAGCACAGCAGTCTCAGAGACACCTTTGTCACTGATATCTCTTTCAAACCTCAAGTCAATGCTGTTGTAAAGAGTTGTCTCTGAATCTCGCACCTCATGAAGGGCAGTCTAATCGTACTGACCCCACACCAAATGTGGACCGTACTCCGTACTGAGATAATTCACTATTGAGACTAGTGCAATAGTCACTGTGGCTTTCCCCAATTTTATACTTTTCAGACCACATTTCAAAGGCAATTAGACCACAGCTCTGGATCAAGTTGACTTCAAATTCCTCTGCTTAAAATTCAGGATATATATGGCCCTGTCCCAGACTATCCCTTCTGTATATTCAAGTGATCTTCTATTTAGTTAGACCCTTAAGGTTATCAAAACCAAACAAATAATCCGGGGGTCTAGTGTACCAGCCACCTAACAGAGGAAAAGGATAACTGACCACCTATGTCATGTAGAGTTCCGCAAAAATAAATTATTGAGTGAAGAAACCCTTGCAAATGATTGGATTCCCATCACTCACCAAAGTGATCAGTATCATCATCTGGGTATCTATCTTACCATCCACTCTGCCTCTAGAGGGGTATTTAGTGGATTGCATCTTTATGGAGTCATGTAGGAGGAGTAGAGAGAAAAAAGAATCAGGCTCTCAAGAACCCATAGAAGTGATTCCAAACGGTATATGGGAGTGATGAGTGCAGTGCAATAGTGTAAGTGAAGATTAACAAAGGATTTACAAGAAAATAACATTTTTATTGGGGTATCTATTGTAATCCTTATTAAAAACAGTGCAAGAGGCTGTTTCAAACATCACTGCTTATAAATACGGTGGACATGTTGCAGCCTTCTGGACTGATAGTCCACGACTTTCTTCAGGACCTGTCTGTAAATCTTGTTGCTACTGCATTAAAACTAGTGTGTCATATACAGTGAAAAATACAACCTCGTGTGCCAAGTACGAGTCCTCTGTATCGACGGGATGTAGAAGGCACCTGGCAAAAAAATTATATATTATAGTACTCTTAATGAAAGAAAGGGGCAGAATCTCGAAACTGGTAGAAAATACTGAGGTATACAAATTGTCAGTCTCAAAAACAGCTACATGCTTGTAATACACAGCAATTATTAGAAGAATATTTCGCTCACCCGTCTGGTACGAGGACTGGACCTCACGTCACCTGGTAACAACTCAGGTCAAAAAGGCCCCTCTCTGGCAAACGCAAAGGGAGAGGGGACAGGTTTGTGTGCTGATAAAACAACTTCAATGCCACATGAGCAAAAAAGGGAAGTGATAACTTAGTGTGTATACATATATATATTTTCAGGCAATTGTTTGATACTTATTCCACACGGCTGCCCTGCCGTGGGGGGCGGAACCATCCGAGGAGCTATGAAGGAGGCTGCAGCGAGAACTGGTCTTGCTGAATACAGCGCAGCAGGTGGGGCGAAAATAACATGCTTGCCATTCTGGAGCCCACCATGGGTTGAAGATATGTTTTAATTTGTGTGATGAGCGCAGGACTTACTTAAAGTGAATTATGTTCTAAACGGGACTATACATCCCAGCATGCACCAAATATGACTCGCATCCAGCGGGGCCCACTCAGGGTGATATAAAGGGAGGAGCATGCCCAGAACCCCCTGCTAACTCAACACTTACAGCGACCTCTGAAGAAAGGGCGTGAGCTCTGAAACGCGTCAGGTCTAGTGCAGATCGATCTGGTATGGCGAAGCAAGTTGCTTGTGCGTGATACAAGCCGCCTGAGTGAAAACCGGATGGTTCACCTGCTGATGTGTTCGCCCCCACGCTTTCGGGCAATTGTTTGATACTTATTCCACACGGCTGCCCTGCCGTGGGGGGCGGAACCATCCGAGGAGCTACGAAGGAGGCTGCAGCGAGAACTGGTCTTGCTGAATACAGCGCAGCAGGTGGGGCGAAAATAACATGCTTGCCATTCTGGAGCCCACCATGGGTTGAAGATATGTTTTAATTTGTGTGATGAGCGCAGGACTTACTTAAAGTGAATTATGTTCTAAACGGGACTATGCATCCCAGCATGCACCAAATATGACTCGCATCCAGCGGGGCCCACTCAGGGTGATGTAAAGGGAGGAGCATGCCCAGAACCCCCTGCTAACTCAACACTTACAGCGACCTCTGAAGAAAGGGCGTGAGCCCTGAAACGCGTCAGGTCTAGTGCAGATCGATCTGGTATGGCGAAGCAAGTTGCTTGTGCGTGATACAAGCCGCCTGAGTGAAAACCGGATGGTTCACCTGCTGATGTGTTCGCCCCCAAGCTTTCGGGCAATTGTTTGATACATATATATATGCGCTCAAAAATGATAACTCCAGCAGCAAACAACGAATCAATCATGAAAATCAAGATCAGGATTTGACCTCGGCATCGGGGGACAGCTCAACGGTGGACAGCGAATCTGACATGGGGGCACGCAGCAAAACAAGAGCAAACCCCCGCAGACACTCGCTTACCGATGAAGTGGATTTTTTATGCTTGGAACGACTACAATCATTAAGACCACGGAAGCAGCAAAACAGCGGAAATCGGGGAAAAACAAAAAACGAAGTGAGAGAAGAAAAGCAAGCCGGAGAAGGAACAAACAAAAAACAACCGAAGAAACAACCGAAAAGGTATTGGAAGAAATAGAATGTTCCATCCAACTGAAACAAGTGAAACAACGGTTATCAATCTAACAGACTTAACTCTCAACAGGGCGGAAACACAACTACTGGCCCTAGGACTCTCTTTCTGCCCTGAAAGCTCCTTTAATTATGCCAAATCCCGGATTGATATCTACAAGAGCGTCAGGAAACTGAAGTTAATGAAATTCCATGAACAATCCAACAAATCAGCGGTTGGGGCAGCCCTGATTACTCAAACATCGACAATTAAACCAGTAAATGTAAATGAGACGACGTTGGACTCACAAGAGTTAGTGGAGACCTTATTTGATCTACAACAGGAAAGGGATTTAACTAGCCAAGCAACCACAGCAAGCATGTCTCAACAAATCACACAGCGGGTGGCCAAATGTCTAACCCCCTTTAAGCCACCATCAAAATTTTATCCATTAACCATCAAGGATACAATTGATAGCTTCCAAGAACAGGTAATTGCTGATTTGAAGAATCTTAACAAAATAACCTGCAAGACTAAGCAAACCAGGAGAAAAAATATCAAAGAGCTGCAATACCACCAACTTATGGCCAAAATTAAAAACGCCAAGGAAATAGTAATCCGCAACGCTGACAAAGGTGGCAACGTGGTTTTATTAACAAGAGAAAATTATCTGAAAGAAGCCATGAACCATCTTAATGACAAATTATGCTATGCGACCAGCAATAGAGCCACGTGGAACTCTATAAACTCAACATACCAGATAAAACTAATGGCCTGGCGAGAGATGGGATTGTTAACAACTGAAGAGTACAAATAACTGTGGACTCAGAAACCAGTTATACCCATCCTGTACTTCATACCTAAAATACAGAAAGATAAAACTAACCCGCCGGGGAGGCCAATAATATCGGCACGAAACAGTATCTTTGAAAAAACTTCCAGATATGTGGATTTCTTTTTACAAGACTTTGTTCAGAACCTGGCTTCATACATTAAAGACACGGGCGATTTTCTAATGAAAATAAGAGAACTTGAATGGCAGGAAGATTTCCTTATGATTGCGTTAGATGTAACCTCATTGTATACATCAATCAAACATAATGATGGACTACGAGCATTGAATTATTTTCTAGCAAGAAGAGGAACCGCCTATGCTGAACATAATCAAATGCTGATGAATATGGTTGAACTGTGTTTAACTAATAACATATTTATGTTCCTGGACGCGTTCTTTCAACAATTACGCGGGGTGGCGATGGGTGCAAGCTTCTCCCCCAGCTACGCATGTTTACACATGGGCTGGTGGGAGGAGCTTGTACTCATGACTAAATATCATGACATCCTCAAAAACAACATACAATGCTGGTTTAGGTTTATTGATGACCTATTTGTGGTATGGAAGGGAACAGAACAGGCCGCAAGGGAATTCATAGACCAACTAAATACCAATGATCTAAACCTAGAATTTACTTCTAATATCAGCAAAACAGGGATAATATTTCTTGACGTAGAGGTATACATAGAACAAGGGAGGGTGGAAACAAAATTGCACAGAAAACTAACAGCAGGAAATTCTATCCTGCATGCCAACAGTGCCCATCCCAAGCACCTCATTCAAAGCATTCCTTATGGGGAACTGCTACGAATAAAACGCATTTGTAGTGAAAGTGGATCCCTAAAAATAGCACAACAGGAATGCATTAACCGCTTCAAAATGCGGGGTTACAGCAACAAATGCCAAGACAAACCCCTAACTAAATGTAACCAGGTCAATAGAGATATACTGATCTGTCCAACCCCTAAACTAAAAGCCTCAGACGATGAATCAATTAACAACTTTAGATTTATCTTTCAATATAATCGCCAAGAAGGAGCAGTAAGGAAAATACTCAACAGAAACTGGTACCTTATAAAACAGGACCCGATAATTGGTAAAAAGATCCCCAAACGACCAGCTATCACATATAGACGAGGAGTATCTATGAAAGATATGTTGGTAGACAATGATCCATGTGGGGTGGGAGCCAAGGGATCTTGGTTGTCACAACGACGGGGATTCTTTAAATGTAAGGTCTGTAAGGCCTGTGAATTTGGAATCTCCACAACAAACTACACCACACCCTTTGGGGGTCCTAACATGGAAATTACCAAATCATTGAACCGTAAAACTGACCATGTGATATATGTTTTGGAGTGTACATGTAAATTAAGGTACGTTGGGAGCACTATTCTCCCTGGACACAAGAGAATATTTCAACACATATGTGCCATTAAGAACCATGATCAGGCGTATCCAGTGGCTCGTCATTTCCAAGCAACACATGAGGGTAACCCAAAAGACCTCAGGTCCTTCCTCATTGACTCTGTCCCCAAAAACAAAAGAGGGGGTGACAGAGAGAGAGCACTTAGAATACTGGAAATGTACTATATATTAAATCTGGACAGCAAACACCCACATGGTTTGAATAGCTCGGAGGAGATACACGCCAGTCTATAAATATCATGCCTATGACAAGACAGCTACTGTTTATATGTACAATAACTTTCACATTTACAGTTTATACTCTACACAAGGTTCCCCTTTTTCCTAGCTGTAATGAGACTTCAATGTGAGGTTGACGATCAGACCAATTGGATCTGATTGATTGCATTTTCTTTAAGCTCCAGCAATTTGATACTATTAGTATATCGACTGATATTATAGTAACCATGGAGTTACAATGATTTCTAAACCTGCCTCCTTCTTCTCTTCTCCCTTTTTTATATATATATTATAATCTTATATTTTTTATATATAACAAGCACCTGTCACTTTTTTAGTAGTTTTAAATTAAGCACTTTTGCACAACAATACCAATATCAAATAAGACATTAAAAACGAATAAATTAGTTAAAAATCACAAAACAATTATTTTAGTGTGATGTGACGTATCGGGGATGAGTTTTATAGTAGGCAACCTGATTTGTCCTCCTTCTTTTAGTCTTTCGAGTTCGTAACCATTGAGTGTGGGGAACCTTGGCCCCCAATCTGATAGTATCAATCAATCAATGGGGGCCATACAAGATTGTATTTTGGATTGTGAAGTATCGTATAATCATATACTCTGAATTTTATGTATTTTACGTATATATATTTTTTAGGTATTTATACATATATATGATTTTTTCATAAGTATTTATACATTTATATATTTACACAAGATTTTATCTTGGTGACAGTGATATAGAAAATGTTCTTTTTAAATTTATTGACTATTCTATTTATTTATGTATATTTATATATTTATTTATTGTCATCAATGAATTTAATCTGTTTAATCATGACATGGTAATAATGAATATTTAAATCTATATCAAAATCTCTACGCCAATTCGAAAGAACTACAATGGTAAAAACATATGGACAAGGTTGAAACTGACTGAATGTGAATAAAGTTTCAATGTTTCATTTGAGAAAAAAACAGTTGAAACACACTAGGCCCTACCCCCTTTATAAGTGCAACACAATTGGTGGTTCAGCGTCATGTGATCAAGTCCCCCAGCAGGGACGAAACGCGTAATGGCTGCTACTCTGTGGATGTAACCTAAGGACATTAAAAACTATTGATACTAAAGGATTGTGGTCCGTGCTCTTTTTCCGTGGCTGGTGGCGGAATCGCGGAGTGTAAGAGTGCTTGAGGACATATATATATATATATATATTCCAATCGTAATTTGCCATGCAAATGAAGACACCCACACAACGCTCGATTTTTCCTTATTTATTCGGGAGGCAGCAGCGGACTCAGGGAGAATCCCACAGCATGGTAAAGCGCCTTCTGCCTACGCGTTTCGAGAATTATCCCTTCATCATGGCACGGCGTTTGGTAGGGAGGATGAAAGCATGCATAGTTCTCACAGGTGAGATAGTTTGTTTAGTCCCGCCTTAGTGGGCGTGTTCTTGCAAAGCACCCTGGTTCGTGTAGTCCAGGGCAATATCGAGAGTCCATGATTGGTGCTGTTTTCCCTTGGTCCCTCTGTAGTTCTTACCCAGTGGGTCGCTGGCGATCCCCTTCTGTTTCCGTTGCTTTAGTGGTGCCCCACCGAACAGGCACGTCGTTCCGCATAAGGTGCCCCAGCCTGAGACACACGGACCTGCAAGGAGCAGTGGGGTTGTCTTCGTGACCCTGGCTGGCCACCACATATTCCAATCGTAATTTGCCATGCAAATGAAGACACCCACACAACGCTCGATTTTTCCTTATTTATTCGGGAGGCAGCAGCGGACTCAGGGAGAATCCCACAGCATGGTAAAGCACCTTCTGCCTACGCGTTTCGAGAATTATCCCTTCATCATGGCACGGCGTTTGGTAGGGAGGATGAAAGCATGCATAGTTCTCACAGGTGATATAGTTTGTTTAGTCCCGCCTTAGTGGGCGTGTTCTTGCAAAGCACCCTGGTTCGTGTAGTCCAGGGCAATATCGAGAGTCCATGATTGGTGCTGTTTTCCCTTGGTCCCTCTGTAGTTCTTACCCAGTGGGTCGCTGGCGATCCCCTTCTGTTTCCGTTGCTTTAGTGGTGCCCCACCGAACAGGCACGTCGTTCCGCATAAGGTGCCCCAGCCTGAGAAACACGGACCTGCAAGGAGCAGTGGGGTTGTCTTCGTGACCCTGGCTGGCCACCACATATTCCAATCGTAATTTGCCATGCAAATGAAGACACCCACACAACGCTCGATTTTTCCTTATTTATTCGGGAGGCAGCAGCGGACTCAGGGAGAATCCCACAGCATGGTAAAGCGCCTTCTGCCTACGCGTTTCGAGAATTATCCCTTCATCATGGCACGGCGTTTGGTAGGGAGGATGAAAGCATGCATAGTTCTCACAGGTGATATAGTTTGTTTAGTCCCGCCTTAGTGGGCGTGTTCTTGCAAAGCACCCTGGTTCGTGTAGTCCAGGGCAATATTGAGAGTCCATGATTGGTGCTGTTTTCCCTTGGTCCCTCTGTAGTTCTTACCCAGTGGGTCGCTGGCGATCCCCTTCTGTTTCCGTTGCTTTAGTGGTGCCCCACCGAACAGGCATGTCGTTCCGCATAAGGTGCCCCAGCCTGAGACACACGGACCTGCAAGGAGCAGTGGGGTTGTCTTCGTGACCCTGGCTGGCCACCACATATTCCAATCGTAATTTGCCATGCAAATGAAGACACCCACACAACGCTCGATTTTTCCTTATTTATTCGGGAGGCAGCAGCGGACTCAGGGAGAATCCCACAGCATGGTTAAGCGCCTTCTGCCTACGCGTTTCGAGAATTATCCCTTCATCATGGCATGGCGTTTGGTAGGGAGGATGAAAGCATGCATAGTTCTCACAGGTGATATAGTTTGTTTAGTCCCGCCTTAGTGGGCGTGTTCTTGCAAAGCACCCTGGTTCGTGTAGTCCAGGGCAATATCAAGAGTCCATGATTGGTGCTGTTTTCCCTTGGTCCCTCTGTAGTTCTTACCCAGTGGGTCGCTGGCGATCCCCTTCTGTTTCCGTTGCTTTAGTGGTGCCCCCCCGAACAGGCACGTCGTTCCGCATAAGGTGCCCCAGCCTGAGACACACGGACCTGCAAGGAGCAGTGGGGTTGTCTTCGTGACCCTGGCTGGCCACCACATATTCCAATCGTAATTTGCCATGCAAATGAAGACACCCACACAACGCTCGATTTTTCCTTATTTATTCGGGAGGCAGCGCTGTGGGATTCTCCCTGAGTCCGCTGCTGCCTCCCGAATAAACAAGGAAAAATCGAGTGTCGTGCGGGTGTCTTCATTTGCATGGCAAATTACGATTGGAATATATATATATATATATATATATATATATATATATATATATATATATATATTATCTACTGGTGGTCGCCAATAGATAGTTATAGTTAGGACCGTGTTTCCATAGGAAATCCGCAACATTCTATTTTCAATAACTTTGGCACCGATTGACGAATCCTCACGAAATTTTCAAAATAGGTGGGGCGCTCCGCTCCTTCCCTGAAAGTCTCGGGGGGATTCGTCAAGCGGGGGCTGAGAAAAAGGGGGGGTCCCAAAACGCGTTTTCCCCATGCATTTTTCCATAGGACCTTTAGTCCAAGCTACAGCCCGAACGGCTGAACAGAATTACGTGAAATTTGGGAGAGGGTAGCCATAAGGTCAAGGAAGTGCCTTTTGCAGGTCTGGTGTAAATCTGTTCAGTATTTCCTGAGAAAATAGCATTTAAATCAATATATATATCGATAGGCGCGCTCCGAGCGCGTACGGTAAGCTTACCGTACGTGCACGCTGCTGTGCGCAAGCTTAATTCTGATTGGTGGCTACATGACTGTAACCATTCGAATCGGTCGAAATCAGGAAGTGTCGGCCGCCATTTTGTGTGTCTCACAATGATAAACAAAGGTGGAGAACGTGAAAAGGGGGCAACGAAGAGAGTTGCAGACCCCCTAGCGTTTGTCAGGGGGTCCAAAAAGGACCCAAAAGTATGAAAAATACATTTAAATTTTTTTTTTTTTAAATCGCGGGGTGCGCGTACGGTAAGCTTACCGTACGCGCACGGCAGACAAAAATCATTAAAAAAAAATAGAATTAAAAATCAAATTTAAGTGTTTAGATATTAGGGGGCTCTAAAAAGAGCCGTTGTGTTTATGAAGTGTTTTTATATATATGTATATATATATATATTCACTTAAAAAACCATAGGTTTCACACGCGTTATAGTTAGGAATTAGCATTTAAAAAACCTTGCAAATTCACTTAAAAAACCATAGGTTTCACACATGTTATAGTTAGCTGGACATTTCCCTCGTAAAAAACCAATGAAATTCCCCCGTTATAGTTAGTGCAGGCAACTATAACTCACGTGACCGCAATCCTCTGCTGATGACGTCAGATATTACATCACTGTATTTAGACACCTATTTACCCATGTCTTCTTCCATTAATCTTTAGCTATACATATATTACAAATATTTATTTTTCAGAAAGACACATATGTAATCAGTGATGTAATATCTGACGTCATCAGCAGAGGATTGCGGTCGCGTGAGTTATAGTTGCCTGCACTAACTATAACAGGGGAATTTCATTGTTTTTTTACGAGGGAAATGTCCAGCTAACTATAACATGTGTGAAACCTATGGTTTTTTAAGTGAATAGATATATAGATATATATAGATATATATATATCTCCGGTAGCGATACGCAGTGCGAAAGGCAGATCCAATGTGATCACAATACCTAGATGGTCATAGTCAGTCGCAGTGCTCACCCCTCATATCATGGAATCAGTGTTAATGATCTCAGGAACTCTGAACATCAAGGTAAGTTGTGCATGACTGCGAGTATCATTACTACGGTGTTACAAACTGAACTGGACCAACCCAAAGGGAAGGAATGCCCTCACTATCACTTGCATGTAAGCCAAACAAGCAAGAGAAAACTTGTGTACCATACACTTTCTCCGCTTCAAGTACATGACACTCAATCTCAAATGCACTAAGAGGGACCAGCTCCATTGCTTCCTAAATACTCAGTCAAGCTGCCTAGTTCAGACTCAACCCCCATAAGTATATGGAAATGCGTAAATGTAATCCAAAGAAGACTCAGTCATACCAAACACCAGAAAACCGCATCCAAGGCCTCACCTGTCTGTCGTTGCCTCAAGCTCAACCCGAGCTGGATGTGGAGGTAACGTGCTGGGAAGTCGGTCGGTTTTTGTATCCTCCAGAGTTATAGCTGAAGCGTGTTCGAGCAGACATGTCACACTCCACCTGCGTCACCCAGAACTACAGAGTGACATCACGCTTGTAGGATACTGTAGTTTGTTCGTTGTCCGCTCCAACCACGCCCCTCGATCGCATGTAGGATCTTGATTATGATTACCAAAACAACCTTTGTGTCATACCCACATCTTGTAAAGCTCAAACTAAAGCGTATTTTTGGGGACGCTGAAGACATCAGCAGACGTTCCATAAAATTGTTGTTCCCGGCAGTCAGAAACTACAAAACGACGTCACCCACCTGAGAACTTGTAGTTTCTGTCAAAGACGCCAATGGTGGCAAACTACTAAATAACGTCGACAGACACGGAAATGGTAGTTCCTTGCTCAATGTCAATTGCAAAAGTAAAGACAAATATGAGACATGTATTCACAGTGTCAAGAGTATTGAAAACTGATATTAACGTGTCTCCTATGATGCAGACAATCGCGAAGACACACTTACTTTGAGCTTCCCTGTATGAATACTAATAGTGCTCTGCTATCAACGGAGCATAGGCCGATTCGGGACTTGTAAAGGCTCACCTCCTATATGGACAGAATTATCGTGACTCCCGGGCTTAGTTAGAAACTACTCAGATGTTTATATTGTGGCCCACTGTTACTAGTGTCATCAAGCGCATGGCTGTTCTATTGCGTATAGGACCCCAGAATAATGTGATGTGCCTGCTGTTTATACTAGGTATTCCTGCGCACCCATCATAGTGTACACCGATCAAAGACCCCTATTATGCCAACTGTCCAGTATGCATAGTTGGAGGAATCCAATCCAGGTATCGCTTGTAGGCTCCATATTGATCACACCTATTTATATAGGGCAGTCCACGGTATGGCATCATTTAGGCCTACTGTGTCACCATGTAGTTTAAATACCCATTTTTGTTGTTTGATAAAGAGGAATTTCGACACGTCACTGATGTGTGGAGGTATGTAGGGTTTTTCTAGCACAGTCCAGGAAAAATCTTCAGCCTTGTGAGCAAACCAAACTCAACAAAATGTTTTGTCAACTTATTGATTGTTTTTTTGCACTTGAACGTGCTCTTATGCTCCAACATACACAATCTGACTTTCCGAGTAGTCATGCCTACGTTTTGACTCATGCAAGGATAAGTGATTAGATAGATCAAATTATCACTATTGCAGTTAGTGAAATTGGTCTGGACCCACAGTCTATTTGTACTTATATCTATGGTTTTTGATTGTTGAGTCCTGGGGCAGATAGCACAAGCCCCACAGGGGAAGTGACCCTGGACTGCAGAAAGGTCCCATAGTGTTCATACTGCTCTAGGTGGCACACCTTGGGGTGAAGTGTGTACTGATTTGTCCTGTAAATTTGTACCTCTTTTTAATGAAAAGAGTGGGAGAGGAATCTTCTCATTGCAGATGTTAAGAATCCACCAATGTTTGCGGACACATTTCTATTTACCATTCGTAAGGGTACTGTAAGTGTTGACGAAAGTCAGTCGTCCTAACAGTGGTTTCTCCATAGGTGGCTCAAGTAGTGCCTCACGATTGTTATTGGTGTCACGCTTGTAGGAGTGTTTGCCAAGTTTCTTGCGATACTTCCTGGCTCTCAATTGGTCAGCTAGAATCCTTGCGTGTTCATTGTATTTGCTCATAGTGGAAAAATTCCTCCGGACGCGGAGGAATTATCCGTACGGCAAGTTTTCCCGCAAGGATTTTGGATGTTGGCTGCCATAACAAAGTAGTAAATTCCGCGACATGGGCTTGCGGTATAATTCACTCTCTAACCCAGTAGATGTAGAGAAGATAGATAGATCCAGAAATGCTATTCTGTTCTTATCCAGGTCAACTGTAAATTTCAGGAACTCATTCCTAGTGTTCAGCCACTGTTGGAATTGTAAGATAGAATCAGGATTGCCCCGCCAGTCTACCAAAACATCGTTGATATACCGCTTCCATAGGCGGATCGACTCATGGAAAGGGTTATTCGGTGTAAGGAAGTTCTCCTTCATGGGCAGTTGGGCACAGGCCATGATAAAATAAACTGGAGTTATTGAGCCAAGATCTGTGTCAGTCAATATTGAGGCAATGGTATCCAAAGTCTCATCCTGCGGAATGGCGGTATATAGTGATTCGACATCGAAGGAGACTAAATACTCTCTCTCTCCGTGTCGAATTCAACTTCCGGCAAAAGACGCAACACATCTTTCGTATCTTGAAGATACGTGGTCATTTTTCTGACTATGGGCCTCAGAAAGTGATCCACGAATGTGGATAACGGTTCTAAAATGGAACCTAAGCCCAATATTATTGGTCTGCCCGGAGGTGGTCTTTGGGGTTTGTGAACTTTGGGCAAACAGTAAAAATATGGCATCACTGGTTGCGTGGCCTGAAGGAAACCTGCTTCTTGAGTTGTTATCTACCCTGCACTGGTTGCTTCATCTACAAGATCACAGATGGCTTTCCTGATCCTTTCTGTGGGGTCTTCTTTGAGAGGACAATAGAATCTTTTGTCTGACAACTGGTGCAGGCATTCTGCTAGATATACATCAGTGTCTAAAATGACAATGGCACCACCTTTGTCTGCAGGCTTGATGGTTACTTCATAATCCTCTGTTAAAGTATGTAAGGCTTGTTGTTCCTTCTTCAGTAGGTTGTTGTAGGTGCATTTCTTATTACTACATAGATTAGCTATGTCTTCTTGGACCGCTCTCTCGAAGGTCAGCACTTGAGGTGGCCAGTGGAAGTAGGCCGTAGGTTTATCTTTGCTCTAATTGTATTGCCTCTGCTGTATTTGTCTATTGCTCTTTCCCCCTTGTTCCCTGCTTATTTTCTGTGCCCTGTCCCCTTTTGCCTTCTGTCTCCTCTCGCCGTCCCTGCCCCCGTTTTCACCGTAATTGTATTGCCTCCGTAGTATTGTCTATCTGTTCTCGTTTATTTGTTCCTCCCCCCTTGTTCCCTGCTTATTTTCTGTGCCCTGTGCCCCTTTTGACTTCTGTTTCCCTTCACCGTTCCTGCCCCAGTTTTTTCCCGCCGCTGTGTAGGGGACACAGCGGCGGCAAAAAACGCCCCCGCTCGCCCATCCGTCTACCCCCCACTCCCAGCTGCTTCCTCCCTTCCACCTCCCCTGAGGCAAGCCCGTCTGCACCCGTCCGCGCCTGGACCGCGCCCAGCGCCAGAACCCCTGGACCCGCGAACGCCACGTCACCCATCTCTGCTACAATCCCACCACCCTCCATGTGCTCAACGCTGGACAATCACGCACCTGCTGCCTGGCCGCCCCGAAGTGCACCCAAGGACCCTTCTCTTGCTGGAACTGCAGCTTCACCAGCATCTGGCCCGCCAACCCACCGACCAGGAAAGAACCCAACTACCTCAGATGCATTCTTCTCAACACCCGCTCCGCCCGCAAGCACGCAGTAGAACTGTCACCTTCCTGACAGAGACTTGGCTGAACCCCTCCTCGGCTCCCGACATCACCATAGCCATCCCGGAAGGCTACAAGATCACCCGTAGGGACCGCACCAACAGAGTAGGAGGAGGAATCGCCATCGTCTACAGTAACACTCTCAGAGTCTCGACCAACACCGACGACACACTCAGCACCTCAGAACACCTGCACTTCCAGATCCACACTGACCCCAACACCACCCTCAGAGGAACCCTCATCTACAGACCCCCCAGACCCTGACCACTTCGTCAGCACACACGCCCTCGCCACCACAGACTACAAGACTACATCCTCCTCGGGGACCTGAACTTCCACCTCGAGAACAACAACGACACCAACTCCGCCACTCTGATCGCCAACCTTGCCAACCTCAGACTCAGACAACTCGTCACCACACCCACCCACTCCGCCGGCCACATGCTTGACCCTATCATCCCCGTAAGCACCCACGTCTACTTGAACCACACCACCGACCATCGCTGCATCCACTTCACCTTCCGGAAACCCATCACGCATCACCGCACCCAACAGATCCCTCGCCGCTGCTGGAGCAAAGTCACCAAAGACCAGATAAACATCACCCTCGCCCGAAGCCCCCCGCTGACCCCACTGACCCAGACACCGCCACCTGCAACCTCAGGCAGTGGATTGACGACTGTGCCATCACCCTCGCCCGCTCAAGAAACCCTCCAACAGCCACACCAGCAGGAAAGCCAGCTGGTTCACTGAAGACCTCCAGGCTTCCAAGCAAACCTGCCAAAAGCTAAAGAACTGGCACCATGAACGAACACCGGACACCTACGCATCCCACAAGAACGCCACCCGTAGACACCATCACCTAATCAGATCCTCCAAAAGCACCTCCTTCAAAGACCGCCTAGACAACAACGCACACAACAGCAAAGAGCTCTTCAACATCGTGAAGGAACTCTCTAACCCCAGCTCCAACACCAACGACATCCCACCTTCGCAAGACCTGTGCGACTCACTGGCCACCTTCTTCCATCGCAAGATCGCAGACATCCACGACAGCTTCAACGCCATGACCGCCCCGACAACCACTGAGATCTCCGCCCCCATGACCACCATCAGCACCGACCGCCTGCTCTCCTGGACCAACATAAATGACGACAACACCATCAAAATCATGAACACCATCCACTCCAGATCTCCGTCAGACCCATGCCCACACCACATCTTCAACAAGGCCAGCACCGCCATTGCACCCCATCTTCGGAAAGCCGTCAACATTTCCTTCAAGACAGCAACCTTTCCGGAGAGCTGGAAGCACGCCGAGATCAACGCCTTACTCAAGAAACCTAAGGCCGACCCCAAGAACCTCAAGAACTTCCGGCCCATCTCCCTGCTCCCGTTCCCGGTGAAGGTCATCAAGAAGACCGTGAACAAACAACTGACCCACTACCTCGAGGAGAACAGCATCCTGGACCCGTCCCAGTCCGGGTTCAGCAGCAAACACAGCACCGAAACCACCCTCATTGCCGCCACCGATGACATCAGGGCCCTGCTGGACAACGGAGAAACCGCGGCCCTCATCTTCCTAGACCTATCAGCCGCCTACGACATGGTCTGCCACCGCACACTACGCACACGCCTCCACGACGCCGGGATCCAAGAGAAGGCCCTGGACTGGACCACCTCCTTCCTCCCCGGCAGAACACAGAGTGTCCGCCTCCCCCCCTTCTGCTCCGAAGCCACTGAGATCATCTGCGGCATACCCCAGGGCTCAACCCTCAGCCCAACGCTGTTTAACATCTACATGGCACCGCTCGCCCTCGTCGCCCAGCTACACGACCTCAACATCATCTCATACGCCGATGATACCCAGCTGATCCTCTCCCTCGCCAAAGACCCCCACACCGCCAAAACCAACTTCCACAAAGGAATGAAAGCCGTCGCCGAGTGGATGAAGAACAGCCGACTGAAGCTGAACTCGGACAAGACGGAGGTCCTCATCCTCGGATCCACCCCCTCGGCCTGGGACGACTCCTGGTGGCCGACCGCACTGGGAACCGGTCCAACACCCACTGACCAGGCACGTAACCTAGGGGTCGTCCTCGACTCCACCCTCTCCATGACAAAGCAGGTCAACGCCGTCTCCTCCTCCTGCTTCAACACCCTCCACATGCTCCGCAAGATCTACAAGTGGATCCCCACCAAAACGAGAAGAACGGTCACCGGGGCCTCGTCAGCAGCAGGTTGGACTACGGAAACGCCCTCTACGCAGGAGCCTCGGGCAAACTCCTGAAACGACTTTAACGCATCCAGAACGCCTCTGCACACCTGATCCTTGACATCCCTCACTGCAGCTACATCACACCCCACCTGAGAGACCTGCACTGGTTCGCCGTCAACAAGAGGATAACCTTCAAGCTCCTCACCCACGCACACAAGGCACTCCACAACACCGGACCACCGTACCTCAACAGACGACTCAGCTTCTACACCCCCACCCGCCAGCTTTGCTCTGCTGACCTTGCTCTCGCCACAGTCCCCCACATCCGAGGAGCGACCTCGGGTGGAAGATCGTTCTCCGACCTCGTCGCCAAGACCTGGAACACCCTCCCCATCCACCTACGGCAGACCCAAGACCTGCTGACCTTCAGAAGACTCCTCAAGACCTGGCTTTTTGAGCAGTAGCAGCATTCCCCCCCCACCCCGCCGCCAGCGCCTTGAGACCCTCACGGATAAGTAGTGCGCTTTACAAGTGCTATGATTGATTGATTGACGCTGTTTAAGGGAGGATTGGAGGTGGAATGTTTCTTAAGACTGGTATTGCGGTCATCTTTAGACAATTGTACTGGTTCTTTATCTTTGAAGAAATAGTGCAGGCGTATCTTCCGGAAGAATTGTGCCAGTTCACACTGGACTTGGAAAGCATCTCCAGCAAAAGTCGCCCCAAAACCTAATCCTCTGTTTAGGACAAGTTCCTCATCACATGTCAGAGTCCTCTTACTAAGATTGACTATCAAACTGTTTCCGCACTGGTCCCTGGTTGGGGTGGGTTCTTCTTCGTTTGGCTGCGAGTGCATATATATGTGGCACTGGTGGTTGATTCCAGTGTACCTGTGTCCCCAGTGTACTTGGCACACGAGGTTGTATTTATTCCAACCCTTATTTGTATTTGTTCTTTATTTTTCACTGTATATGACACACTAGTTTTAATGCAGTAGCAACAAGATTTACAGACAGGTCCTGAAGAAAGCCATGGACTATTAGCCAAGAAGGCTGCAACATGTCGACCGTATTTATAAGCAGTGATGTTTGAAACTGCTTCTTGTACTGTTTTTAATAAGGATTACAATAGATACCCCAATAAAAATGTTATTCTCTTGTAAATCCTTTCTTAATCTTCACTTACACAATTGCACTGCACTCATCACTCCTATATACCCTTTGGGATAATTTCTATGGGTTCTTGAGAGCCTGATTCTTTTCTTCTCTCTACTCCTCCTACATGACCCCTTAAAGATGCAATCCACTAAATACCCCTCTATGATCAAGAGGCAAAGTGGATGGTAGGATGGATACCCAGGTGATGATACTGATTACTTTGGTAAGTGCTGGGAATCCAATCATTTGCCAGGGCTTCTTCACTCTATAATTTATTTTTGCGGTACTCTTCATGACACAGGTGGTCAGTTATCCTTTTCCTCTGTTAGGTGGCTGTTACACTAGACCCCCGGATTATTTGTTTGGTTTTGATAGTATTGATTGGGGATTTAATCCGTGGCAGGTCTATAAAATCCTTTGGACCCTCTACCACATTTTTTGTTATTATTAAGACCCTTAAGGTTGCCTGCTCCAAATCCGTTGTCCTTTGATAAAAAGTATTAAGGGAAAATCTGTGCACACTCAGTGCTCTATTCTTTGGAATGCTCTTCCACCCCCATTATTGGAGTTCCACTACATGGAGTTCAAAATATCATTAAAACTGAATCATGTACATTCTGCCTATAGGGTCCAATAAACTCTGCTGCTCTCCACCCAACCTCTATCTGGCACAAACCCACAGAATACCCTCTATATCGCTGAGCACCAGGTATGTTTTCACTCAGGAAAGTACAAAATGGAAAACTAATTAATCTCTGGAGTTATTGAGTCTGTCAGAGACTGTCAGACTTTTCTACAATACAAATTCAGCATATCAATGACAAACCATGTGTTCTTCAAATAAACTTGTTCTTGCATTCACATACCTAAGAAGATACAACAGGAGGCATGAATTTAAAGTCCCATACTCTAACTCATCCTGCCATTGTGTCGAACTAAGATTTAGCTGCAGTTCAGAAAACCTAACAAAGATCGCTGTTTGTTGAACCTTTAATTTTATAACTTTTGTTGTCTTATGTGCACAATCTCTTCCACAGCCTCTTAAATGCCACAAGGCTAATCTGATGACATGCTGACATATGTCTTCAAAGCATGGCCCCAAAGGGGATAGCATGCACCCTTCTTAGAGCACCAATGTACTCTTAATGGGACATAACAAACAATTATAATCACTGCTTCTAAACTTCTTGTTCAGTTCAAAGCAAAGTTTATTGTGTTGTAACAAATATATAAGACAATACAGTAATAGTAAATATGAGACATGCAAATGGTGATCTGAATATAATACGTAATCAGAGAAAAGAGGTAAGCAATAAGAATAAGGGAAGAAAGTGGAAGGTGTGAGTATTGGAAATAATCATGCAAAAAATAACATATATTTATTAGAATAGTCTGATAAATAAATGGTGTATGATAAACCTGAAAGGCTGATATCAAAAGCAAGAAATCTTATTGACAACAATAAGGAAGTCAAGGAGGTTTGAGAACTTCTTTAGTATTTGGTTGATGTACTATAGAGTGTTTTTCATATCTGTTCAGAACATTTGTGACTGGGGACCACAAGTAATCATGATTTAGAACAATTGATACAGTATGTATGTACACTCTATCTAATCTATGATTTCAACATATTGCATACCCCCATACTTGAAAAGACAGTTGAGTAAAGTCATTCCAATCTTTTGTTATCTGCTGAATTGCAAGAGCCAGTAATAGGTCAAATATTATTACATTAACAGCAGGAAAAAAACAATTAACCCGATCAAAGGCCTTTTCATCATGCAATGTGATTGCTGATGAAGGTTCTGAGGACTTTCACTCCCTTTCACAAAACCAGATTGCTCCTCACCAGGTAACTTTGGGAGGAAGGATTCCAGTTATAGGGCTTAAACTTTGGAAAGGATTTTAGAGCCAATGCCGAAGAGGGAAATAGACATGTAGTTTTTACAATACTTATCTTTGCTTTTTTTGGCGTAAGACAGATGAGGGCATCTAAAAAGGATCCTCCAGATTTACCTACATGTTAGTTAGAGTATAAGGTTTTGGTGGAAGCAATTGCGAAAAATGTGTAAACAATGCCAATGCAAACACATCTGGCCCTGGTGCTTTGTCTTTTTTAAAGTCAGTGTAGATCAGTAAAAAGCTTTGCCTTTGAAAAATTTGACTCTAATGGCAAAATATCCAAGTGATGTCATAAGATTTCCGTATAGTGGATGTTAGACTTCGCCCTTTTTGCAGGGTCATCCCTGAACTTTTTGCCTTCCTCCTGGTATTTTGTCTGACCTGGTGTTGGTGGTTTTAGGACTCTGGGCACTTTATCACTGCTGTTCAGTGTTAAAGTGCATGTGCTCTCTATGGTAAACATGGTAAGAATTGTTTAAACTTGTTTGGCATATTTAATTTACCTATCAGTCCCTTGTAAAGTGGTATCTCATATACCCAGGGCCAGTAAATGAAATGCTACTGGTGAGCTTGCAGTGCTGCTTGCGCCACCCACCAAAGTAGCCTTTCAAACCTGTCTCAGGCCTCTGCCATTGCAGGGCATGCGCGCGCAGTTTACTGCCGCTGTGCTGTGGCACATAAAGTGGGTGCCACGTCTGTGACTCCCCTTTTACTACATATCAGTCCCCCCTAAGGTGGGCCCTAGCTAGCCCTAGGGGCAGGGTGCGCTGTAGTTAAAAGGTAGGACATGTGCCTTAACTGTTTGGCTTGTTCTGGTAGTGACAAACATCCATTTTGGTTTCTCACTACTGTGAGGCTGCCCTCTCATAGGAATGAATTGGGGATTCCCTGATATGTGTTTCAGTGGTAATTCCTGACATGAGAGGACTAGCATGAACAAGTTTGGTATGTTTGAAATAGTAGTAATAAATGCTGCATAATGGTGTTCGCAGATTTATGGTTGTGTTCACTAACTGCGATATGATGGTTATGACAGTGGCCCGATTGGCCCTGTTGTGTATATAATCACTGTAAAGTCATACTTAGTGCCAGGTGGCACAATGTATATATGTGATTACATTGTAATGTGTTTTATGAGTAATACAAAGGCTATTTTTGATATAACCTTATGTGGAGTTTCTTTTGTGGTGAGCCTAGTGTGTTGCTGCTGTGTGTGTGTGTTGCACAAACGCTTTACACATTGCCTCTGGGATAAGCCTGACTGCTCTGCCAAGCTACCAAGGGGGTGAGCAGGGGTTATCTTCAGCGTGTAACTCCCTTGCCCTGACTAGAGTGGTGGTTTCTGCCTGGCTTAGGCGCATGCCCCAGCCAACCAGAAATCACATTTCTAACAGTGGAGAAATAGCTTACAATTGAATGGTATGTGGGAGAATTCTCTGTTGTATATAATATCTTATAAAAATTGACAAATGTATTTAAAATGTCTGATCTCTCAAAAACTGTATTGTATTACTGGTCCAGTATATAATCATTTTTGATTTTATTCTTATTAATTTTGCAATAGTTTGTCAAGCGTTTTTCAGTCTTGTTTTGACCACCATATCATCTGACACTAGACTTGAGGAAGTATGCTATCATATTTTCAGTTGGAAATTCATTAAAACTGAGTTTAGCATTGATTAATTCTTGTAAGCAATCCTTTGATTTTGAATTGAAAAAGGTGTGCTTTAAATGCTTAATAGATTTGAACATTTCTATAGTTTCAGCAATAGATTATTTTTTTGGCTAAATGTTGTATAATAAATTCTCTGGCAGATGCCTTAAATGCATCCCAAATAGCGTGAAAAGTAATGAAACGTTTTTATTATGCTGGAAAAACGAATGTAAAAATCATGTAAAAGAAGAAATAAAAGGCGTCTAATAATAATTAGGGGTCGGCAGAGCTCACGGACTTGCATAAAACTCAGTGGAATTCAACGGAGTTCCACAAGCAGGCAGAGTTGCTCCACTCACCCACCCCTATTATGATTAAACCATGTTCAACCTTCCCCACTACAGCTGGAGGACCAGTCCTCGCTAATTAGTTGGCCATCCACCGTTTGGCAAAATTCCCACCTGCACAGTAGCTACCAAGCACACACCGAACTGGCTGGAGGGCATCATGGCAGTGCTCTACATAACACTCCCAAAAAAATAAACACTCAGTCTTTCCTTCAGCATGAAGTCTGAATCACTGAGATTACCGCAACATCTTGTTTTGCTCTGGCTTTCGAAGTTGCGTTTTTAATAAAAATTAAATTAGTGAATTAAATAAGCACACATGATTGTCATCCTCCAGGCACTGCTAGCACAACCACAGACAGAGTCCACCATATTATAAATGTTTTTGTCTAAATTATACTTTTTTGTGCCTTGCGTGCTTTGACATGCATTGTTGGGAGAGTTAAGAAACAAATGAACGGAAGTACAGCCAGTTGTTAAGAAAGTCCAACAAAAGTAGAAACACATCTGTTCTTGTAGGACAAAACAGGAAAACAACATTATTCTGTGTAATATAAAGCAATTGCAGGATGTGTGCGGGGGTCCCACACAAGCCTCGTGCCAGTGTACTGAGGAAAACGCATGGAAGAAGTGGCTGCTCGCCACACACTCAAGACAGATGAAGGTAAATTATTTCCAAAGCCAGTAGGTGGGTAGTCCTCACTGTCAACTAAACTGAATATTTATACTCATGGAGAGTATATTACAGTAACAAGGCATTCTGCGGATGCTGCTAACAGATTCAAGTTTAGCAGCGGAAGGTGGAGTTCACTGAGCGGCACAGGTGCCTGTTGTAAAAGAAGGACAGATGCGCACACAGCATTTTTCTTCACAGGTACTACTTGCAGCGCAGGGCAAGCTCCTACCTGCTGCCAGACCAAAGCCTCCTGCCTGTCGGCCCTAGTGGGGGAATCTCATGCATGCCCTGTGGCTGCTGCAACTCCCCTGCCTGAGCCACAGGAGCACATCTCTGAACTACCCAAGTCCTGAGGACAGTGCGGGCTCCTGCAGGAACCTGTGAGGAAGCCACTCATTGGCCAAGAGGCAAGTATAGGATGGAATCCAGCATCTCCAGATGCGTCTAACGGCTGTGTCCATTGGTCGCCTCCCACTCCTAATAATAATGCTTTATTAAATCTCCATCTTTTTGGTTCAGTGGGTTTAGGAAGAATATCTAATTGTACATATATGGGTGCATGGTCAGATTTTTATGTTGGTAAGAAGAAGGAGGTGAGGCCACATGAGAAAGATGACACTTCTGGGCTCCAGGGAAAATAATTGGGTGACAAAATGGGAAACAAGCACTGACCCATACTCAAAGACAATCACTGTGAAGAGAATATGAACAGGTTGAGAAAAATGAAATATTATTTCATGAACAGTAAATAACTCAACACACTGATAAGGAAGCAACAATAGTGCAACATAGACAAGTGCAACATTTAGGAGAGATGCTGCCCAAAAAACACGTTATGCTGAACAAATATTAAAAAGGCATGGGTTAAAGAGTGTACATCGAGCATTGAGAGAACCAAACTCTGATCTTATTTTTGGAAATTGTTTCTGTCTTTCAGTAATACCTTTAGCGAAAAAGTAGAGTTTTTCCTGTAAAAAAGAATCATTTCTTTGCTTTCGCTGCATAGATGACGTTAAGCAAGTCTGTGTACTCCAAACAAGAGCAAATGACTCCTCTAGGATTGTTAGGGGAATAAACAATGGTAGACTGATAATCCGATCTGTGTGCTCTCTGTATATTAAGTAAGTAATCTCTCTAGAATATGCAATCAAAACCTTTAAAGTCAATTTGCTTAGAACAAAGCGAAACACTAATTTCCGATCTGTACTTCAACATAAAAAAGTGGCATTGTTAATGACTTAATATTTTACAGAAGAAAAATGGCAAAAGGGTGCACTACCATGCCTAAGATATTAAACATCCAAGAAAGAACAAGCATTCCGTATGGTACATTAATCACACCCTCACAAAATCTAAGAGCTGACCTGAATATAACAACCTATACAAATGGCACTGTACTTATCCAAGCAGCCAATAAGGATCTAGAATAATTTGATGACTATTTTGCCACTTTAAAAGATCGCGTTTATAACAACACCTACACAAAACACCATCAATGCACAATCACGCAAGCTGATGCACAATCCTGCTACAAGAAACACCAAGTCTCAGGGCAGCAGCCCACCGCACTTAGAAGCCAAATCGTTACCTATCTCTAATAGCCTCCTAACACCAAGCCCCAGTGAAAGGTCCAGCCCTGTACTCCCTAATCCGGTATTGGCTACACACGGAACACATGGTAATAATCCACTAGAAGCTAACCGGGAAAGGGTTAGCCATCCAGCTAAACTGCATAATTCATTGACTACTTCATCTTCAACCATACAAAACTCTTTTCCTACAGATCCGGTAACCATTTCTGAGGACAACTGGAGTTCAAAGCAAAGTATAATATCTCTAAAGATCCCGGGTTCACCCCACTGAACGGGAAAAAAACTATAGATGGAACAAAATTTAGTACTAAGCACATGGATGTCGAATCATCAAGAAAACCAATCTCCAGACTAGCGTACACCCCCCAGAAACCTCATCTATCTCCATCTTCATGAATTGTGCTAGAAGCACTTAGATTCCAAACTAACAGGGTATCTAAGGACAGGACACATTTTATTATAGAAATAAAGAACAGTTTACACCTCTCAGAAAGTTATCCCTCAAAAATCAATTATAATAAAAAATCAGTGCACACAATCCACAGCAAGCTAAATACTATTCCTGTGTCTCTGACAAATAGGCAATATTGACCACACAAACACCTAAGATATTTGTCAGACAATGAAACACAAACCCAACTGCTATCTTACGTGTCGACTCCCAGTCTCCCCCTCAATGTAGATGAATATAAAATTAGATCAGTCCCAATCAATGCAAATAGAACAACACTGCCAAAAAATAAAAAGCTAAACCACAATAATCTGAAAATAGTAACTTTAACCTCTTCTGTGCCCATGACGAGATAGTCTCGTCATGGAGCACGGTCGCGCTGTGCCCATGACGAGACTATCTCGTCATGAACCCCACCCACTAATGCAACGCCCGGCACAGGAGGGGGAAAGGGCGTGGCACTGAAGGGGTTAACCCCCAAAAAGCAAGACATAAATCCTGGTAATTCATTGAAACTGATCTTTTGCCCAATACTCAACTGCCGGTCAACAGTGTTCCGATAAAGAACTTCAACCACCTAATAATATGGCAAACGTTAGCAAACTTATGGAAACAGCAATTCTTCATATAGTAGATGATGCCCTAATTGCACTAGACCGTAATAAAACCTGTCTTCTAGTTCTTCTTGACTTTTCATCCGCTTTCGACACTGTAAACCATCTCAAAATACTAGAGTCACTTGAAAATAGGATGTAATTATCGAGAACCATCCTAGAATGGTTTAAATCTTTCATAGAGAACAGATTGCAAAGATTTTTGGTGAATCAAAAAATGTCTTTACCATCCCCTTATCTGATTGGAGTACTACAAGGCTCAACACTATCCCCACCACTATTTAAGCATGTGAACATCTCCTTCCACCTGTATGCAGATGACTCACAGATTTATATTAAGATTTTGTCACTGGAGGATATCAAGAAAAAGAACCAGGCATTAAAGATGATCGTTCAATGGTTGACAAGCAATCATCTTTCACTAAACTCACAAAAAAAGAATTCCTTTTGATTTCCCCCACTAAAAGCTCTTTGGTGATAAAGTAATGGACCAATATGATCACTGCACTAAATTGTACCCCGATCCTAGTGGACTCAACCAAGTCTCTAGGAATTACTCTTGATAAGAACCTAAACATGAAAACCCACATTAAATGGATGGCAAAAAATGCCTGCTTCTACCTGAACTATCTTAGGAAATTGAAACCATTCATCAAAACTTCAGACCTTAAAACTGCACTACAGGCGTTAGTCATCTAAAGGATTGATTACAAATATTTATCAGGTCTACCCAAGATTTCAACAGCTCCACTAAACGTTTGTCTCAATGCGGCTGCAAGACTCATAACAGGCTCTAGAATATTTGACCACATCTCTCCACACCTAAAGGCTCTTAATTGGCTACCATACGAAGCACGAATCCACCCTCATCCAGGCAGGGGGACCGCAGGCAGTAGGGCAGCACAGCAAGGAAGGAATCCAATAAAGCAACAGTCCAGCAGAGTGGCAGTCCTTCAGCAGCACAGCAGTCCTTTTTCCTTTTTCCTGGCAGAGTCTTCTCTGAAGTAGTAGTGTCAGAGGTCAAGTACTTATACCCAGTGGTGTCTTGGAAGTAGGGTAGACATTAAAGACATAAATTTGAAGTGCACACAGGTCCTCCCTTCCTGGCTCTAGGCTCACTACATGGGGCTATACAGTGCTTTGTGTGGGGACAGGACGCATCTATTCAGGTGTAAGGCTGGGTCCAGCTCCTCCCTCCCATCCTGCCAGGATGGCCCATCAAGTCACATGTAAGATTCTATTGTGTGTGGCTGTTTAGGGGGAATACACAAAGCCCAGTTGTCAGCCTCGCCAGAGGTGTATAAGAGACAGGTAGCAGGCGCTAAATGGCTAAAGGAAGAAAACACAAACTTTCCCAACTTTCTAAAAGTGCCATTTTCAGAACTGCAATTTAAATCCCAACTTCACAATAAATTGTGCTTTTAAATTGTGTTTCCAGAGACACTAAACCTGAAAGTCTCTCTTCACAATTTGGAATTACACTTAGAACATGTAATAAGGTAATCCCAGTGTCAGCCTATGGAAGAGATGGGCCTTGCAGTAGTGAACAAATAATTTGAGAGTTTTTCACTATCAGGGCATGTGAAACTTTAAATTACATGCCCTGCCTTTCAAATACATTCCACTCTGCCCTTTAAACTGTCCAGTGCCAACATTAGTAGTGATTTATATGAATAAAAAGGGATGGTTTGGGCCTGGCAAGTGGATTCTCTTGCCAGGTCGAAATGGCAGTGTAAACTATACACATAGGCTCGGCAATAGAAGGCCTGAGTCATGGTTAGATGGCTACTTAAGTGGGTGGCACAATAAGTGCTGCAGGCCCACTAGCAGCATTCAATTTATAGGCCCTGGGCAGATGTAGTGCATATTACAAAGGAATTATGTGTAAATTAAATATGCCAATTGGGGATGAGCCAATATTACCATGTTTAAGGGAGAAATCACAAACAGGTTGGCACTGAATAGCAATGGCAAAGTGCACAGAATCCTAAAGCCAGCAAAAACGAGGTCAGAAAAGTGGAGGGGGTAGTCAAAAAGTGGGGGAGAAGACCACCCTAAGGCTGTCAGGTCTAACATACACCCAGGCATGTGACCCAGGCACAGGCTGCAGGCACCAAATGGTTAGGGCAGGAAAATGCCAACTTTATAAAAGTGCTGCAGCAACAAATGTTGGACATAATGGCGAATGAATCAAACAGTCACCCCAGCCAAGAGATCTGGGCTAAATCCATTATGTCGGTCCAATGTCGGTCCAGTGAGGACCTGGCTTGGCATTTCAGGCTGGACTGTTTCCATGCATAGCAGGGTCAAGACTGATTCGCACATGGTTGGGAACAAACTGAGGTGGCATAGTGAGCAAAAGAATGATGGATTGAATCCAGATCTCTTGAATGGGGATAGAATTTTATTTACTCAGCATTCCGGCCCATCATTTGTTGCTGTAGCACTTTTCGCCCCAAGTGGGACGGGTATGCCCAGACATGGGTCCCTTGCTTGGTTTGCCACTGAATTCAAGCTAGCCTGGCTGATGAGGGTTGAAACCCCAAAACCGGTCCTGGGAGACTTGTTTCCAGCCCAGTGAGGAATCAGCTTAGCAGTTCAGACTGGACTGTCTCCATGTGGATTGGGGTGCCGTAGTTAACAAAAGAATGATGACTTTAACCCAGATCTCTTGACTGGGGGTGAATGTTTGATTTACTCAGCATTCCATCCATAATTTGTTGCTGTAGCAACTTTATAAAAGTTGCATTTTCAAAATTGTGACTTAAAATCCGACTTTACTATGAAAGATGATTTTTAATTACAATTTCTGAGACACCAAATATAAACATTTTACCTGTTTCCAATCAAAACATTGCACTTATTAAATGTAATGAGGCAACCTAATTTTATCCCATGGAAGATGTAGTTCTCACTGTAATGAAAAATATGTTTAGGAGTGTAAAAGCTAAAGGTACATGTTTAACGTTTTCAATACAGTGCACCCTGCTCTATGGGCCTTCCATAGGAGTGATTTATATGTCTTAAAAAGGAAGATTTAGGCCTGGTAAAAGGTTTATTTTGCCAGATCAAAATGGCAGTTTAAAACTGCACACACAGACTGCAATGGCAGGCTTGAGACATGTTTTCAAAGACTACTGAATTGGGTGGCACAATCAGTGTTGCTGGCCCATAAGTAGCACTTCATTTACCGGCCCTGGGGGCATGTACTACCACTTTACTAGGGATTTACAAGTAAATGTCTGTGCCAGTTGGGTGTAAGCCAATGTTACCACGTTTGCAGGAGAGAGCAAAAGCACTTTAGCACTGCTTCTCATTATCTTTATTTATCCTGGGGTTATCCGTCATAACAGAAGGATGTTTGTCCTGGGACTGCCCTGGTGGAGTGTTTTCTGCACTGTCTCCCAGCACCTGATGTCTGTTAGTGATCTTGATATCTGAAAAAAAAGCCTCTGCTCCTTGTCTGTCAGTTTCCATTATATTTATACTTTTTGCTTTTTCGTCAATATTCTTATTTAACTCACCAACAGCAGGGAAGGGAAGTTCCATTGTGTCAGACCCTTTGGCCTATACCTTGAAGAAGGTTCTTACTGATGGGGTTATTTTGACTTGCTCAGCTTTTATATTAGCTAATGCTGAAGTGTCCTTTGCTTTAGATTGGATTTGGGTTGACAAGGAGGTACAGTCAGTATTTCTACTCAATGTGCTCACATACCTTATTTCCCTACATCCCTACCTACATTCTATTTTCTCCCATGCAGGGCCCTGCGGTTGCAAGGAACCTTCAACTAGACTGATATTCTTATTTCTTAAAGCAAATCTTTTTGGAATATTTGGCAAGTTTTCACTGTTCACTCTACTTGGTCCCCCCTCCTATAGCGAAAGATACTCTGGAGCTAGGCGGAAGTTGGATTCTTTATTGTAAGAGGAAGGAGAGTGGGACACAAGTGCATCCCACCACAGCTGCTACCAACTGCCTCACACAGTTTCCCACGATCCAATTCCCTCTCAGCATTCCGAAGATGACGTCACAGCTGCCGGTACAGAACCTTCTATACTAAGCTAGATGACACCACAGCTCCCCTGCTTGCACTGATCTCTTTTTTGAGTTTTACTAATCCTGCCGACCACCATGTGTTTGGGGGAAGCGCAGGACTCTTTGCCCCCAGACCGTTTGACACGCCTCTGGCTCATGTGCCATTCAAAATCCCCATTGTGGTCGCGGGTGAAATTTCTGCTCTGTCCGGTTGCAGCTGGGCCGGAGAGTATTGCACCGCAGACTGATACGAAGGCACCCAGGAGGAGCTGACCCTGCTTGGTGTGCCCCCAAAGGCAGGGACATCTTAAAGATTTGGGGGGCCCGGGGCCAAACATATTTTGGGGGCCCCTTGTTCGGAACAGCTTTGCATTTATGATCTAATTTCAATGCAGTCATTGGCTAGGTCACTTGTCCAAATTCAAAAGTTGTTACATATAATATTCCGGGATAGTTAAGTGCATTTTCAATATTGTAACACAGTAACAGCTCACTGATAGTACTGCAAATAATACCTGTGACACACTCCCATTTCTCATGTTTGAGGTCCTGTTTTGATCTAAGAGAAACTTTTTTTTATGGATTTTGCATGAAACACAAAACAACATTTCTCTGCAAAATGTCAGTAATAGACTCTTGCGAATCACTTACATTAAAAATAAATTAAAGGGATACAGTATTTAAAACCATCTGTTTGGGAATTATTCAGGGGCTTATTTATGAGCCCCTGCGTCACTTTTGCGCCGCTGTTGCGTCATTTTTTGCGACACAGCGGCGGCATAAATAATGCGCAATGTTGCGCCATATTTACAAAGTGACCCATCTAGGCAGATGCGTCACTTCATAAACCCCTGCGCTACATTATACCTGCATCAGGTATAATGTGTGCAGGGTGGGCGTTCCCTCGCAAGAAAGGGTCGCAGGAGTGGTGCAGTGAAATCTATAAGATTTCATTGCGCCACTTCTAGGAAGCCACTGCGTCAATATCTTGCGCCTGCCTCATGGCAGGCGTAAGGGTGACGCAGGCCCTTTCACATGGGGCTTGCCCCATGTGAAAGGAACATTTCTGGAGTTGCGTCATGCTTCTGACACAACTGCAGCAATACGCCACTTAGCGCGGACAGATACATCAGTAATACTGAAGTATCTGTCATTCCTTGCAACATGATGAAATGAAATGAAATTTTGTACTTGTATAGCGCACTGCTGCCCCAGCGACGGGGCGTCCTGGCGCTTGTACTCATACCGCTGTGGAACCCTTCCTGGCTTTCCCTGTGAAATGTCCACTCCTGGGCACCCCCAAGGTGAAGCCAGGCATCCCCAGCGCTGTTGGGGCCGTTGTGGAGATTAAGCAAGCTATTGCCCAGAGTTGCAGAGTGGGACCCATGATTAGAGTAGGCACCGAGGCGAGAATTATCAGGTCCGAGGAAATTGAGCACAAGACCCACCGAGGCGGGAATTGAACCCTGGTTCCGAACCAGATCTCTGCATCAGGGTCTGCCGCTCTAACCATTGAGCCACACTTCTCCACTACAGTAAATGTGATGCATCAATGGTGTCGCAAGGAGGGCACACTGAGAAGTGTCCCATCGCTGCTTTCATGCAGCGATGCAACACTTCTCATAAATAGGGCCCTCAAGGTCATCAGGGCAAGTCTCTCTGCAGAACAGTAATGACACTATCAGGGGGCCCCTCAACGGCTGAGGCCCTGGGCCAGAGCCCACTTTGCCCATGCCTTAAAACGTCTCTGCCCAAAGGAGACCCGCAACTCAGCCCTCCTGTCACAGCTTAGCCCCAGAGCCTCCTGCAGCTACCGACCCCCTGCTGAGAAGTTCAGCAGTGTACATCGCACCCTATCCGGCATCAGCCGGCCTCGGAGCTGGAGACCCCAGACCCCCCGCACTGCTGCAGGCCCCCAGAAACAGCAGAGGAAAGAATGCAGGGAGAACAGTCCGAATACAAAAACCACAGCCAGGCGTCGAAAGTCAAGCTGTCAAGCGCAAAACCAGAGTGAAGCCTCGGAACTCGTGACTGGTGAGTTCAGCCAGCCATCCCGGCACGGCTCCTGCCACCCCCCTAAATGACATCCATGCACTGAAAAACAAATTGAGATATGCAACATTTCCAAACAGCTAGTTGTTGAAAATTACACTTCTAAAGTTTGGTAATTGCAAATGTTTGAAAACTGGTTACTGCACAATGCAAAGTTTTGTTATCTGATGGAAGGCTGTGCATTAACTTGATCTTCTTAGTATAAATAGGAATAACGCCACTCAAGTTCATTCTTTATTGCACCTTATTAACAAACATTATTTTTGAATGAATGAATCTCTCACAAATCTAGTGTGCTTAGGCTCCACATTATAAAATGAGAAGCTTAAAAAAATTAACAGTGGTTGTGACTTTTCAAAGCTTCTGCTTTTTAGCCATCCTGTTCTTGTCTCCGCCTAGGCTGACCAAGGACATGTGAATTGGTGATGTGCTTGGCAAGCACAATAAGACAACAGGGCTATGGAGGTAGAAGTATCTTTTGAAGCATGCTTGGTCCCCTTGACCTGACTGTTGTGGTGCATTGGAGCAGAATTGACTTGGGCTAATAATGGCCCTACTCTAAGGGCAGCTTCGGGTGAGGGGTGGGGCGCACTTAGGACGCCTCAGCAAGATTGTGTCGGAGTTGACTCACTTCCATGCTTTATTACAGGCCAGAATCAGCCTTCCTGAATGGTCTCGCGTCATCTTCAAGCTGATTACCTTCAAACAAATGGAGTAGTGATGGATTTGAGCTGGGCTCAAGTACAGGATTTGTTTCTTCATGTAGCAGACCAGGAAAACTTCTCTGGAGGTCAAGAAGGACATTCTAATGTGAGTCACATGGGTTGTGCTAATTTGTTCAGTTTCTGACTATCCCTTTCTCTTGCATAACCTTTTGGGCCTCTGAATTATTCAGGAGATAACTATGATAGTGAATGCATATCTATGACTGATGAGTTGAAACAATGGTCTGTTGTAACCTCCAGTTTGAATAATGTTTCTTTCTTGAGATGTCACCTTTGTCACTGCACTGGTTCATTTTTGGTTTGTTTCAAGTCAACAAAGTGTTTTATACGTAAGAAATATCAAAACCTATTCCACACTCTGTGACATAGGGATCCATACATCCATAAAGTTCACACAACACAAGCAGCAACTAAAGTTGCTGCACAGCATAAAAGGAAGAGTACAGAACTGTGCCATATCTACAAAGTTATGGTGCTGTTCTCCTGTCTCCTGGAGCTGGCGTATTTTAGGCTGCCATGTGCAGAACACACATGTTTCTGCCATAGTGTACGGGTGTGTGTGGTCCGTTCGGAATAGTGGGGCAGATTTATGTTTCCTGGCGCATCCCTGCAAATCAGCAAGGATGCGCCAGGAATGATGCGTCACGCAAGTTTACCCTTGCGCCATACATGATGCGCCGCATTTACAATGCGGCGCATCATGGCGCAGGAATAAACAGATGCGTGACGCATCCGATCGCGTAAGGTTGGCGCAGTGCTTCAGTTGCGTCGCAAGCGCGACGCAACTCCAGCACTGTTCCAACCTACCCTATCCCTAACATGGTGCGTCAAGCCTTACGCCTGCTTCAAGCAGGCGCAGGGTTTTGGCGCATCAGCGTTGGGAAAGTGACTCAGTCAAATCTTATAGATTTGACTGAGTCACTTTTCAGGGGCGTTCCTGCGACGGAACGCCCCCCCCCTCTGTCGACACGCCCACGTGAAACCTGACGCAGGTTTTACGTGGCGCAGGGCTTTACATCATGACGCATCTCCATAGATGCGTCACGGTGTAAATATGGTGCAACGTGGCGTAGGGTTTACACCGCCGCTGCGTCACAAAAGTGACGCAACGGCGGCGTAAAAGTGGCGCATCTCCAATATAGATCTGCCCCAGTATTTCTAATGGAAGGGGGCCCTTCCAGTACAAAAATATCCTTTAACACTTTTCCTGCTTTGTATGTGTGTTGTACAATGCAGCACACGTGCAAAATAGAAAAACAAGAGGAAAGGAAACCTTTTCTCCTCGATACGCCTGCTTTGAGGAAGCATGAGATTTTGGCGCAAATCCCTGCTTGCAAATTTTTGTAGATAGAGAATTACATTGAAACCAATGGGTGGTTGAGAGAGAATGCACATGCAGTACCAACACAATGCCCCATTGATATTAAGTAACACCAAGCAGAGTGTAGCGTTATGTTGTGATCTATTGATGGCAAATCTTGATTTGAATTGGATAGGATATCCCAACATAACACTTAGGTCAGGTTTGCAAACCTGGTGCAAAGTGTTAGCATATCTGGGCCATGGTATTTTGGCCTGAAAGATTTGTAGCGACTATATAATAAGGCACTTAAAAAACGTGAACTATTGGCCTGATGAACCGTTCTAAATAGCAGATTGTATGGTATATATCAATGCTTTGAGAGGGGAATTCAGTTGCAAAACATTCAAAAGTTACTGACTATCAATTAGAGTAAGAACACATTCACAAAAAGGAAGGGGTCCCTGTGGGACCCTTCCCCCGATGTGAATGCAAAAATCAGGGGAGTAAGCAGTGTTCAAGGGGGCTACTTTCAACTATCAGACAATTTAAAAAAAAAGTTCTATTTAAATCCAGCCCCCTTTCCATGGAGGGAAAAGGGCTCCATTTACAAAAAAAAAAGTTTACTTTATTGAAAATCAATCACTAACACAGTGAATTGCTGACCCCAGAAGGCCACCCCATTCCACTGGCTTCATTCAATTAAAGTGATTTTCAATGTATCCCCCACCTCATAAATATTGATGAGGTAAGACAGATTGTGACCCACTAATTTCGGAATTTTGTTGAGCAACCTATTAGTACATAGGTTGACAGGCAAAATTCGTGTCCATTCGCAAAATGTCAGTACGCAATTTGCGGCCAATTTATGCAAGTCGAAGTGTCAAACTTAAAACCCTCTCTTGCTACCTCTTTTTCCTTTACCAATAACATAAGCCATGTATGTGCCCACTTGTTATGCACGAAACATATTATATTTGCTGGTGCTATATTCGTTAACAATATTTTTCTTTCATGTGAAAAGCAACTGCATCACAATGCTTACTATGTACCTGAGTTTTAGGCCTTGATGGGGCTAGATCAATACGGGTTGGGGTTGATTATGTGTCCCAGCATGCACCATCAGCAAGAATAGAGAAATTAGATTCAAACCCCATTCGCACAGAAGATGTCTTTCAAGCCCTGTTTATAACCTCAAACGGCAAAGAAAATATAAGGGTCTTTGTAACTGGTTCAAGCAATAATTGGATTAATTCCAGGCTCGTTAAGCCCAAGCCTCAGGGATCAGATCATGCGAGCTCACACAATTCGCTATTCATGGAAAGGGCTTTAATTTGCTTTCCTCCAGTTCGTCAATATTTGCAGCTTTTCCTCTTAATTGTGTAATTAAACATGTTAATACATGTGATAAAGTATCCTTCTTGCTAAGAAATGTTGAACGAGAGCACGTTTCTTAAATATATTTATTTATAAATAATTGAAGAGGCCACATTCTGCAATAGTGCACCTCCATTCTGCACACACTGTAGGGTTGAGCACTTTTGAGTAAAAACCTCTTGTGATACGTTAAATATATTTTTAGCGTTTTTGTTCCTATTTGTTGGTTTGCAATCTTGATCTGTCTCCTTAACGCTTCAGAGAAATACCTTTAAACGTTCCTCTCTGCTTTCTCATCACAGTATATTTAAAAGTCATCCTCTGCTTTAACACTAAAATGTAACCCTAATAAATAAATATGTACAATTAATTGTGTGGAAAGCATGGTATTTTGTTTAGGTTTAGCTAAAGACATTTTTGGCAGCGTGGAAGACCCCGTGTCATTACTTTGTCAAAAATGTAAAATAGAAAGTGCAAAAAGAGTTAGCTTTGGGTCTGTCCCTTCAGATTTGACTTTTATGCTTTCTAATAGTTTTCAATTTCTTGGATGGAGTGCCAATAAATCACAACTTTTTGAGTGTGGTTGATTTCACCCATTTGTGTTCCAATTTGTTTTTGGTAGTGAAACATCCTTTTGTTTGACTGAAACAGTTTGTGCTCTTTGATCTGTTTATTTTGCTGACATAACAACATTTTATTTACTGGTTTGTGGCTTTTTGTTTAGGTTTTGTGTAGACATTTGGAGGCACCAGCCTGGGGTAAGACAGTGCCATTTACTAATCGCCTTTGCTTGTTCATTTGTTTTGATTACATTCTGGCGGATTTACAGTCGTATTTTTTTACACAGTGTAGACGTGCGCACATAGACTTTCTTAAGTGTTGTCAAAAATACTCGCCCTTTGCTATCCTGCTGTGCTGAGTGTGCCGGTTTAGTTCACCACTTAAAACATAAACTTCATTTTCTTATTTCTTTTCATTACACTGTTCTTTGAAGTTATAGCTTATTTATGCTCATTGATTCTCTTCAGCAAAGTATCCCCCACTCTCAGAATTCATATTATTGTATTTCAAGATCGTGCTTCATTGTGGGATTTTATTTCTACTCCAGCTAGGGGCAACACGAACAAAGAAGTCCAACCATTACCAAACACTTTCCGTAGCAACAAAATCGACCTATTTGCTTTGTCAGTGCTTGATTTGTAGATGTTTCGTTGATGTGTAGCCTTCGAGAATAGCTAAACAATCGTATTTGCCTTAATGTCTTACAACTTTACAATGTTTGCAATACGTTTACTTCTACGAGAGCAGATATTTTCAAAAGAGGGACATAAGGGAAAATGAAATGTTGGTCCTCCTCACACTAACATATTTATTGAAATGAAAAATCACAGACACCTATGATTTAGCATGAGAGAGGAGGAGGGGGGCTCCTCCGCTAGGGTGGAGGAGCATCGCCCCACTGCTCTCAGTGCAGGACAAATATGATGATAATAATATTGTTATTATCATTTTTATTTTTTGTAGGTCCAGGGCTCAGTTAGGGTGGGGCAGGGCTGGTGGCACAGGGGGAGGAGTGGTGTGCACATTCCATGAGCGCATGACAGTTTGGCCGGCCAAACAGTCATGCACACGCTGCATGTTCTCCACCAAGCTGTAATGCACAGCCTGGTGGGGAACATGCGCAAGGTCCCCTCCCATCTGAGCTCCAAACCACGGCACTCAGACCAATCACATCGCTGCATTGCAGCATTGTGATTGGCTCAAGAGCTCCTGTGTGCTTCCTGGACTCGCTGGAGAAGTGGAGGAGGGATGCGGCAAGCGGAAGAGGTAAATGGTAAATTACTTTTTAATATTTTGTTCCGCTCACTCCACCCCCGATTCCCTGCCAGCCGCTACTGGAGATAAATGTGAAATTAAACAGTGAAAGACAGCACAATACAGTATGCTGGATTTAAAACTGGTCCAAACTGACTTTCCATGTCTAAGAAATGGACAGAAGATCCTGTTATGGAAAAGACTTTGGCCCTCATTACGATGTCAGTGGGACCGCCATCGACATATTGTTGTTGTGGTCCCGCCAACATCTATGCCATTGGTCCGACTGCTGGATTACGATTCTGGGGGTCTGAGCAAGTTGGATGGGGAAAGACCACTGCCTCTGATTACGCCGGATTCTATCATAAAATCTCACTAAAATTTGTCGGTCGACTGGACCTCTGTTACCTGCTGAAAAGTGTAAAGGGGAGAAACCAATACAGTCACAACTAAACAACCTGGACCAATTTACTTGGACTCTGGAAGGATCACTGACTCCAAATAACAGTTTAAGGGTTTTATTACAAAGCCAAGAATAACTGAACATACAAGCACCTCATGACGAGGTCAAAGAAATACATGGGCACTAATAGAAAGTTCATCCTACGCACCAGTCTGATCCTGTGAAGCATAAAGAGAATAAGCAACTTCAGAATTATTAAACTGGCAATGACTGCTCCAAAATCTAAATTAGTCTTCATTAGTGGCTGCAAAAGAATCGAAACTTTCCTTCTGCCCTCTAACAACACTCTGCTAACTCAACCCTCGGGGCACTGTCCCTAATACAAAATGCACAATTGATTGAACATGCCCCTGAAACACTTCCTCTGGCCAGGCACCTCTCGTAGGTAATTTTCCACCAAAACTTGTACTCAGTCCAGCAATGGTTGGTGTGTCCTTGGGTCTTAGGCTTCTTCAGCGAGAAAGAGTATTGGCTCACAATTATCAGAATTCCTGAATACATTGTTGCAGGCCTCCTCCATACCTAACTCCTAAAACAAAAGGTGTCACTCTAACTAAGACGGTGTCCTTGCACCTGCAACAGAAGCATGAGAACAGAACAACCTTGCACGCACATGAACTTCGCTGACTGCCTCCAAATGAGAGCTCTACCAGGGAAAATACACTTCAGGCCTACATAATTCAGCTAACATAAGAAATAGAAATAGGCCTTTCATAGGAAAACGTGGACATTCATTTAGGCCTTTATACATCGAGAATTACACGCATTAATAAATGTTGCATCTGCAAGCACCACATTTCTTTACATTAAAAGCACACTTTCCTTTCTACATGTGCAGACTTTAATATAATGCACGTTTAAATCTAATGCATCACATTACACGTGAGCTACTCCATTAAGCATTTGGAATAAATATTGAAGGTTACATCATTCCATTTAAATGCCACTTTACTTCCTAGATTGGCCCGAACATTTTTTCTATCATCCCACTTACACATTTCGTTATTACCCCACATTTCTAATGATCACATTTTAGTACAACAGAAGAATATATGCGGTGTGGACTATTCATGATTATTATGCACCCCTACAAAGTTCGGAATATCATGATGCTCTATCACCACCGACAGGCTCAAGGAGCCCATCAGGACGGCGGTTGGATTTCTAATACCGACAATGAGGATATCCTGTTCCGACTGCCAGTTCATGGTGGTCTAACTGCCATGAACAGGCAGTGGGAAAAGGACTTTTGGGGCCCCATGCAGGGGTCCTCGGTTATGGCGCCATGTGGGCACTTGTGATGCCTCCTCAACCATCCATGCACTGTGTGCCAGGCAACACATGGTGCCTGGCACACGGTGCATGTATGTTTAAAAACATGTTCTTTTCCATTGTGGCTGATGCTGAGGCCCTTTTCTAGGCTGCAGCACAAGCTGTAATAGAAAAGAGCATGCTTCTTACCTCCTCGTGGGCGATGGCATTGTTATCTGGTGGGTGGAACCGCCTTCTACTAGTTGAGCAGTTACCATCGTGCAACAATGGCGGTCGTAAGAAGGCCCTATGAGTCAAGTCACCTGATACAACTTCTGTTTAACTCAACATCCTTGCTTTGGTCTTCCCCCAAATGTTTTGCCTTCTCTACTCCTGTTTTCTGGATTTTGTTTTTGTTGACATTAGGACTTGAACTTGAAAACACAGGTACTACCTTTTATGTGTAGTGCACCCTGCCCTGTGGACTGTTTAGGGCCTCCCTCCAATATGTATCATCATAGAAATTGATAAGGGGAACCTGGGATCCACTGTGTGTTCACAAGGTATTGTAAATAGTTTAACAGCAGCCATCTTAAAGCAGACAATATCAATGGGAAAACTCAATAAAAACTAATATATAGCGATCAAACCGCCTTAAAAGTAGAACACAAATGTATCCAGAGATCCCTATAATTATTTGAAAAATCATATTTAGGTATATAAGGGCAAAACAAATTTTTAGATTTCCACAGATTTATTAACAATGACAAAAGATGGTACAACGTTGATAATCACAGTGGCCATCTTAAAATGGACAGAACCATTGGGAAAACTAACTAATAGACAGTCTATGGCAATCAAGCACTTGCTTTGGAGGAGGCACCGAGATTTTTAACTAAAAAAAATTCATACAGCTGATCAGGGACATGATTTGTTCATGTATGGGCAAAATATTTATTTGACCTACACAGAGCTACTAATTAAGGTGTGAGAAGGGCCATGCTCGTAATCACATAGACGGCCAACCGGGTGATTACATACCATTTATGTAAAATGGAAACATTTATTCATTGTTGATATAGATCAACTTGCCTGAGTACAATAAAACTCATATGATTATAATAGCACCATTAGAAATGAAAAATAACTGTTTTAGTTATATTGCAAAAACAATAATATATAGTGAGTGATTTGTGTATTTCTAAAGAATACCTAACACAATTAAAATTGATAATCAGTAATGACATTAAAGACATTTTAGCAATTGAAATTTAGGTGCCTGTCAGCCCTTTGTAAAGGTCTGTGAAAATAAAATAAATTTAATAAACCACAGCAATTAATACATATCTAAAACGTACCGATTATGTAATAAAAGTAGACATAGATGTTTTGTCATATCACACTATTACAGAATAACAATGGAATTGAGTTAGTGTTTTCACTTAGGTGTGGATGTAACAAGCCGCCAGGAGGCACAGGCCTTTGCGTATCACTCGCAGACAGTGAGACAAAGAGCGACTCGATGTTGGCTGCATAGGCCATCCTGCCAGGATCGGTGGGCAGAGCAGTTCCCTGCCCCACTTACATTTTAAAGAACTGCTTCCAGCATGCTCTGAAAGGAACTTGGCACCAGTCTTTTATCACCGTAAAGCACTTGGAACCTGGGCAGGGTAAAGAAGGAACTTTTCAGAACCAGATGTGGTGGTGGCCTAATAGTTTCCCCCACTTTAAAGGCTGACACCAAAAATAAATATTGGACCTCAGTCTAACTCTTCAGTCATGCGGAGGACATCAAAAGGACTACCTTGGACCCCCCTGCACAGCTTAAGGGCCTGCCTTGTACCTCAGAGGACGTTCCTGATGCTACCAGAGGACTGCCCTGCTGCTTGAGGTTTGCCTTGTGCCCCTGAGGTCTGCCCTGTTGCTTGAGGCCTACCCTGCCGCTTGAACCATGGACTACCAGAGTGATTTCAAGAGCTAGTTGGGAGGTCTCCTTTGTGAGATACAAGGACATAACAAGCTACAGAGAACTCCAACCCAGCCTCTGGCCTCTGCTGGAGTGACTACTCACTCCCCAAGTGGTTCCCATCCAGTCATGGGCGCTTGGTTGTAGTGTTGAAGATGCTGCTCCTGACTAACCCTAAAGGGTGGGAAAAAGTTTCACCAAAAGAAGCATGAGAACCAACATAAGACCAGATCTATCTGCCTACAGATCAGCCTGAGGTGCATCACCAGTTTGCCTTGATATGAGCTAAGTTATTTTCCACAGTAGGAAATCCAGTTCAGCAGGACCTCTGAGCAACAGTATTTGGCCTCATGGAGCCCTCATTGGCTACAACATTAGGTTTTAATCCTGCTGGAGATTTGTGACTGCTAAAAAAGTGACAATGTCAGAATGTTGAAATCTTCATCACAACTTTACCCAGTGACTCCTTGATGATCCCTCTTCCTCGAATACCAAGGGCTACCTTGCCCTGCTGAACCTTAACTTCTCAGGAAGTTTTCTTCCCAATGTCTTCTACATCCAAAGTAAGTCAAAACCAGGCCCAATCCACCTCATCACCCCCCTCAACCAATAACCCAATTTCTTACAACTTCTAAATTGGTTTTAACATTAGAGTGAACATGGTGGAGAAGTAGATACCCATGAGACTTACCTAATTACTGAGAGTTACTTCAATCACTAACTTCCAATGATTACAGAGCAATAAGGGGCAGCATTGCCCTCTCAGCCACCATTTTCCACCTGGAATAGGTGTGCAGCTTCAGACCACCTAGCTGCGATGCGATGCGATGCAATGCGTGAAATGTTAGTAAATCTGTTTACCTATAAATATATGTACAGTAAAAAAAAAGAGTGTTAAACTGATGTTATAGTTAGGAGAAATTTCCAGTGACAATGTAACATTTTCTACAAACAAAACACTGACATTGACCAGTTATAGTTATTTCTAGTAACTATAGCTTGTGCCCCAAGGTAACTGTAACTAAGGCCCCTGCCATGCACAGTCTTCTCTTCAATTAAGTCATTTCAAATATTGCAGTCATGTTATTGATGATGGTATAGAACATGTCATATGTGATGTAAAATGTGGTGTAATTAGCTGTGCATAGCGAGGGTCGAGTTATAATCATCCTAAGGCACAAGTTATAGTTACGAGAGATAACTATAACTGGTTAATTTAAATGTTTTTTTAACATTTAGAATGTTATGTTGTCACTGAAACTTTCACGTAACTATAATGCCACATTAACCTTAGGTATCTGTGCATTTCTAGGTTAAAAAAAATGTAAACTGATATTTCATTATCATGCATAAAGTCAAATCTCTGCTTGCATGACCTGAAAAGGAACACTTGATGGATGCATTGCTGAACAATGTACACATTCATCTCCAGTCACAAAGATCTGGGTTTAAAACATAGTCCTTTTGCTCACCATGCCACCCCTGTCTGGATTCAGCCATATACAAATCAGTCTTGGGAACAGTCCAGCCAGAGCTGCCAAGCCAGGTCCTCCTTGGACCAGAAACAAGTATCCTGGGACCGGCTTCTGGGCATCACCCTTCATCAGCCAGGCTAACTTGAATCCAATGGTGCAGTGAGCACGGGACCCATGTCTGGGCATACCCTTCCCACTTATGCAAATCAGTCTTGACTCTGTGCCTCATGGGACCAGTCCAGACCGAACTGCCAAGCCAGGTTTCAGGTCATCGCCCCTCATCAGCCAGACTAGCTTGAATCCAGTGGCACAGTGAGCCGGAGACCTATGCATCCGGCTTGAATCCAGTCGCACAGAATGCAGGCAACATGCAAGTGCTTCTGAATTATGTCCCGTGTCTAAAAATGACAGCAACACAAATTCAGCATGGTTCCCTGGGGATCCAGGCCCAAAATCGCGTGTGGAACCTTGTTTCAGCGAGTTCGCTCTACTTTCCAGCACTGATGAAAATAATAAAAATCAACTAAAATCCACATGAGTGTTCCTTAATTTACCGGTATCACAGAAAAGTGACTCAATAAGTAGTCTGGCAACAGTGCAGGTAACTGCTATAAAAAGAAAAAAGGTGATATATAACTCCTAAGATTCACTGTCTTCAGGGTCGGTATACGAAATGTAATGCCCATAGTCGCAAAAACACATAGGGAGCTTATTACGACAACTGTTGTAGTCATGGTGTCTGTCAAATGACCACTGCACTGCGCGACCACCCGCAGTATCACAACTGTGGCGGTTGAGCTGTCACCAGACCACAGGCACCGCCATGATCAAGGATGGGCTGGCGGTCTTTTCCTGAGAAAAATATGCTCTCTCAGCCAGCACCACAGAACGTATTTTGAGTTGGCTCACCTTCCTCCTTTTCATGGCAGTGCGACCGCCATGAAAAAGGTGACAGGGACATAGCTAAGGGGGCACTAACAGGACTCCATGCTCCTCCAGCACCTGGGTTTATGATCCGGGGAGCATATGTTGTGCCCCCCTGTATATATGCACCTCAATTTCTGCACAGTGTGACATGCACCACATGGTGCTTGCCACACTGTGCAGGAACTTGCAGACGGGGCTGCCACTGTGGTGGTCTGCATGTAAGGTTCTCCAATGAGCCTTACAGACCACCGCCATTGCAGCGCCAACTTGCCACCACCCACCACAGATTACAATTGTAATCCAGTGGGAGGTGTGGGCACAGCTTTTGCAGTCTTCCCGTGGTACACTGATGTGGCAGTCCATGGGAGGACTGCCAAAGTCATGATAAGGCCCATAAAGTAAATCATTGTTTGTAGAGAAGTATTAGCCCAAAGACAGAGACGAGATACTTCAGAAAAAGCTCAGCCCTTGGAAAAAGACAGCAGATGGTATCAAATGCCTATCCTAAATCTTGTACAGAGAATACCCTTATTTGAGACAAACCTTAAATATGTTCCCAACATTAAGGTAGTATTTCGGATATAAACTGATCTAACTGACGATTTGGTAAGCTTAGTTGACTTCCTAGTGAGATGCCTTCCATTTAAAAGCCATTTTTTAGCCCACTTCTTGTCCTTAGGAAACAGCAAGCCAAGGGCTATGTACATTTACGATTGTCCTAGCTCAATCATTTCTTAAAATAATTTTGGCATTGAAATTAAACCCTGCCTCAATATTCATGCACTCCTTAATTAGTCCATTGTTACAAGAAGTGGTAGGGTGGGAAGAAAGTAAAATCGGCAATAGTAAGGGAGTAATCTTGATTAAGCGATCAAGATACTCAAGGTCAAGCTCCTTGTTGCAAGGAAAATGAGCAGAGCTTTGGAGAAACCCCAAAAATAGTGTAAACATTATTTCTTTTATTCTTGTTGAGTAGACAGATTTGAATTTTCCTATATTCCACCTCAGTATATTAAAGTCCCCTCCCCTCTCCTCTCCTCTGCCCTCCTCTCCCCTACCCTTTCCTCCCTTCGCCTCCCTTCCTTTCCCCTGCCCTCCTCTCCCTTCCTCTCCTCACCTCTACTCTCCCATATTCACCCCAGAAATCATATTTTGCCATACATTTTTTACTAAACTGATCAGACTCACATAGGCATCCCTCTAATCTGGTAATTGCTCTCTCTCTCTCTTTCTCTCTCAAACACACACACACTCTCTCTGGTAAGTAAACGCTTCCAGTGCCTTGTTACTTGTGCCCTGCACCCTACAGATATTTTCTTGCAACAATGCTCAACCTGCTGTGCCTCTCCTGCATGTGCCTCATTGGTATTCTCCCAGACCTTGTCTATTGAAGCGCTCTCTTTTACCGTGGCACACTCTAAAGTCACAGACTAGCTCTCACACAAACACCCATGCGTTGCTACTAAAATCTTGCACCTCATGTATGTTGTATTTCAAAAATACCCATGGAGACCTGGCTGTCCTGCTCCAGAATTCCTGCTATCCTCCAGACCTGTCCTACTATTCATACTCTCTGTTCTGCCATGCTCACATAAACCCTAGAGTCACTCTAATGAATTATGCTCACTCAAAATTAGCTCAGATTTCTTCTCCTGTTTAATCAAACTTACCATACCTTACGTTTTATCTTACCTTGCCTCTCTGATACTCACTCAACCTTCTTCACCTCCCACTGACTCCTTCCATTCAAGCAGATTTCCACTTTGACCCAACTGTTCCCTGCTACCCCCGCCAGCGTCCATTCAGTCATGCTTTTTTACACTGACCAGGACTCCCTTTAATGCCCCTGGCTCACTCACAATTACCCTAGACTCTTTCCAGTGCAGCGGTCTCTCTACTATTCCCCGAACTCCCTCTGACATGTACGAATCCATAACCTCTCAGACCTTCTTTCTTGAAAGAGGCTCTCACCTACTCTTCAGAAATCTGTCTCCTTCTCCAGGCTCTCTCACTCAGCCCAGTTCCTCTCTCTTGCCATAGCCTTTTCAAAGTTTCCATAAACTCCCTCTCCAGGAACAGGTGAGAGGCTCCACTGGTCCAGACTTTTTCCCTTTTACCAGGAACTCAGACACACCACATACCCACTTCCATCCTCCAAACTCACTACTACTTCTTTAATCTCATTCTTTTCCCCCACAGTTGCGTTTGCTCATGCAGTCTCCTGTTGTCACAAGCTCTCTCCTACTTCCACAGGCTTGTGCTGATTGCAGAGCTCTTCCCCGGCCCTAGGCTCACTCATTTTCACCCTAGACTATCTCTTTTGCCCCTGGCTCTCTACTACTCCCTTACTGGATCAATACTTTTGTAACTTGAGGAAGAGATGTGGCGCCGCGGCCAGGGCGACTGACTCCGGAATCTGGGGATCACGGTTCGATCGCCGGAGGCAGATTAGCCCAGCACCATGTGACTCTGGGCAATAGCTTGCTTAATCTTCCCGACGGCCCCCAGCGCCTAGAGACCCTTACGGGTGATTGTTTGCGCTTTACAAATGTGGATTATTATTCACACTGAGGTCACAATTTCTCCTACTGTCCAAGACTTCTTCTACCTCATGCTCTCTCCTCCTGCCTGGACAATCTCTTTTGTGTAACTAGCTCCCTCGTGCTTATTTAGACCCACTTTTCAGCCACAGGCTTTCTCCAGCTCTCCACAAGCCTCGTGATGTTTCCCACTAAACCCATTTGACAGCGTCACTTCTATTTCCAGCATTCGAGGGAATGCACTTAAGACATTGTGTGTTGCCTATGCACTACAGGCTGTGTGTTCATTGCATACTCTGCCACTGATCATGAACACTTTTCTGTGCTCGCTCTTACATTTGAACAATGAGTTACATTTGTGAAGTGTTTAGACATGTAGATACTCACAAGAAGACATTAGTTGTGAACTAAAAACATAATGCATGTCTAGAAGGAGCATTCAGCAATCAAGCTGGTTTAGGTCAAAACCATGGTCGGGCCTGAGAGACAGACAGATTCCTGTTCCCTTTTCCCATCACTGATCACAGACTGTAGCCCTGCTGCTATGTCTTTATTTTATTTTATGGATAATGTTTACTCTAACCTGCACTACACATGTGTAAATGTAAAGAGTGATCTTCACGTTAAAGATGAGCATAGGTAATGCAGGCCTCAGTTTAAATGATTCATTCTAACATGAAATGCTCTTTTGACTGCTGTGCATTTTTAGGTCTCGCCTGACCCAGCGCATGCGCTGGTCTGGCGAGACTTATTGAGAGGGCTCCAAAAAGTGCTACCAGGCCAGCCTAGAGCGACAGTGCATGTGCGCGGGCACGCGTGCCACGCTTTACCGCGATCACTTTCACTTTCGCGGCCGCTTTGCATTGCCAATAGGTCTCGCTTTTAGGACCTTATAAGTATTTAGTTATGCAACTGTTGCATGGCTAAACACTTATAAGGTCCCAAATGCGAGACCTATTGGCTATGCCAATGCTTGTTCTTTTTGTCTCTCATTTCAGGAGTCAGGCTCTAACTAACAGGTTTCAATTAAATGCATTCTCTTCTTTAGAGTTTCTGTGTGAATGTTTATCTGTGAGCGTGTTATGGGGAGCTGAATACTGAACCCCAACACTGCATCAATGCATCATCCTACTATGAGATATCTCATGAATGTCTCACAGCAGAAAACTTATGTTGTGCTATGATTGGGGATAAGGTTTAAACCATCTTATGAATTGTTTGATCCTGATTGGTTTCTCTTCATGGAAATAGTAGAGTCATTCTTTCCTGTAAAGAATTGTATAATTTAATTGTGCATTGCTGAGCTAGCTAATTTCAGGTGCCTCTTTCCACTCTCCTTAGAGGAGACACTACTCGGCTCCGGCTCAATGAGTTGGACTCCTGAGCAAAGCCATTCTCACCTGACTCAATCTTTATTTTGATTCTGCCTTTTAGAGGCTTTACCTGCTCACACTTCCTGCCTATCTTTTTTCTCAAATGTCCAGATTTGCATATTAGGGAATCTTCCTTACATGGGAAACCGATTGACTCGATTATGCTTTTGTATTTACTAATTTTGGACTCATTTGAATTATATAACAGATATGTTGATGTACTGGCTGATTACTTTTGATACCTTAAATGATTTAAATGTATAACTTTGCTAATCTGCTAATAAAACTTAATGTTTTGAAAATCTAATCATTGTCATCATTGTGAGGCCTAATTTTCTTCACTCTTATTGGAGTACTGTTGATTAGTTGAAGTCACGCCTCAGTCCATCTGCTCGAGGGAAGTTGGTACTTGAATTTGCACCAACGATCTGCATGGTGCAAATACCATTCCGCAGCAGCAGTAGTGGACATGAATGTCTAATTGTTATTTAACCCATGTCTATGTATAACTTACTATAGGAGTACATCACACTGTATAAAAAAGTTACAGGACCTGAGAGGAACGCTGCTCTATGTGTCTGAGTGTAGTGTAGTAGGCTTAAACCTCATGATTGTGTATGTTAAGCATTGTCTGCATGTACTGCATCATTGGTTGTTCATGGCATAGCAGAAAAGCACATCTCTAGCGTTGTGCTTCAGGAATGTTTGCATGGCCCCGCTGATCACCATGACTATATGAACAGTGCAGCAGTAGTGCACTGCATTGGTTGAATATGCAGATTAAAGAGGGCTGGCACGACGAGGTGCAGTATACCGCCTTGGAAACTCAATTAACATGTAACTTCTGATTTAATGGCCTGTTTATTTAGAATACAGAACCTCCAATGAAGTCACAAACTGTGTGTGCCCTTTGTTTGAACCTAAAATATCAACCCTAGAAGGACAGTGTTATGAAGAGAGAAGTCACAGGAAACACAGGTAACTTTCAAAGCCTTAATTAATCACCCCATCCATCAGCGAATCCGGTTAACTGCCTGACATAGAATCCTCGCACAAAACCGGCTTGATGTTCCAACATGGAACCAAGCTACATCACACTTCTTCCCCCTTACATTTGACATAAGTTTCAGTAAAGCCACACAACCTCACTTCCCTTATCACAAGCAAACTCAAAGCAGAACAAATGGATAAAAAACAAGTGTTAGAATTGCAATAGGTCTCGCATTTGTTTGAGTTAGAGCTATCGGCATAGCTCGACAGCTACCAGACAGCATTGCTCTGTGAAACGGCCTGAAAGCGTGAAACGATGTTGATAGGCTACAAAATAAAAAGGCAGATCCGGATGACTAGGAGGAACCGTGGACATATTGGGGTGGCCAACGCAAGCAAAAATGAGTGAAATCGCCTGGGTGTAAACCAAGCACGCAAAGGCGGGAGAATCAGACCCAATGCACCAATAAAAACCCTATTTTTATAAATTGCACAACAACAAACAAATGGCAATTCATGGGCATGCCAAAAGCCGAAAGAGGCGATAACAATAGGTCTTGCAGATAGCGCATGCACGCTGCCTAGGCTCGACCTAAAAGTATAAATAAAATACTGGAGAAACCAACAACGTGGGCTCCTAAAAAAAATTGAAATTATTTCTTCACAAAATCCATCAGAAATGCTAAGCTTCCGCAAACACTTCCCCTGGTAGGTTTCAAACACCCCAAATGAGACAGAACCCCAGCTGAAGATTCATTTTCGCATGCACTGTCATTCCTTGGCTTTACATGAACCACACAGCTGTGATTCCAGATACCACCCTCGTCTCCAGTGTAATAAAGAGAGAAGTCACAGGAAACATAGGTAACTTCTAAAGGCTGTATTATTCACCCCATCCATCAGGGAGTCCATAATTTGTGGTCAAACTCAGAATGGCCAAATATCAAACTCTGACAAATCAGGCACATAATCTCAGCCTTCCCCAAATATGCCACACTGCAATCCAAAATATTGCTAACCAAGCCCTCTCCTGTGAAGTGGCATACTATCACTCCGCTAACATACTTACTACCATATCAAGATATGAGGGGGGACATGACTTGGCTGCTCAAGATGGCTGGCCAAAGCTAAGAGCATGCCCCACAGTGCAGAATGGAAGAATCAACATGAATTCTCAATTTCTGTTGCAACTACCCTGACTGTGGCAGAGAAAAGTGATTACAGCAGGCTTGTTCTCTCACTGGTGCCAAAACATGGCACAGGACACTGCACGTAGCGCCCAAATGACTCCGGCCGATCAGGGCCTCGACCTTGATTATGGGTTCCTCCCGGACCAGTGACTAAGGATCGGTGACCCGAGTAAAGTGATTCTGGCCCCCCTCCGAGTTTCGGGGGAGCGCGTTGAAATGGCCGCTGCTGGGTACACTCGGATCTGCACAGTAGACACCTGAAACGGACAGGTGGACCCTAAGCCAGAGTTCACCTGGCCTGCGACTCAGTGGCCAACACAGAGCTGAGGGCCATGGATTAGGATGCGGACTTGTGAACTGTTGGTGGCCTGTGTACCAGTTCCCCCCCAGTAATCAGAGGCACATTCCCTGGCAGAGAGCAGTCGATGGTGGAGATGAGAGCCCGGGCCTTCACAGGAGCCATGAGTAACAGTAGGACCCCAGTCATCATGACCGCCCTTGTTGGGCCTCCCCCAGCAGTAAGACTTGTTGCAGGGGCCCAAGGTGGGCCCATACTGAAGAAGCGGTTGGGGCACCCCTCCATGCCGTGCAGGCTTGCCAGAGAAGAATGGATTGCCTGGGGGACCTCTGCTGTGGACTGTAAATTCCTGCAATGTATGAGTGGGCCTGATTTGAGCTGAGTAGCAGGGCCCCAAAGACTGATAGGCCCTGCGACACTGGATTGGGCTATGCCACCGAGGGGTCCATGGCCAACCTACGGCACGGCCCATAAAGTGACATTGCCATGGCTTCAACTCCTGCCACACTCTGGCCCAGCACACAGGTGGCAGCAAGGGGAGACCCACCTGCAGCTGCAGGGACTGTGCGACTGTTGTCCGCTCTCCATCTACCAGAGTCTCTCACCCCACCCCAGGAGATCACTGAGGAACCAAGACTAGAGATGGCTGTCGGGCAGAATGTCCACCATTGCAAACCATGGGGGGCCACTTCCATTCCCCTCCAACACTGCAGATGAACTTAAGACTCAGGGGGCTGCTCTGAGGGTGGAGCTGGTGGTGAGGTCCACTGTGGAGGAAATGTGGGTGGCGGTGAACCAGACCGCAAACAGTTGATAAGCATATCCCCTGTTCTCACCCCAGGGCCCCAAGAAGCTACACTGAGTTAAAAGGCTCCGTTGCAAAATGGCAAGAGGTCGGATCTGCCTCTGCAAGACACACCTGGCACCACCTCTGCCCTGGAATGTGCTGCCAGAAGCCTACACAAGGTCCCTCTAAGCCACCGTCACTTTCATCCAAACTCCAAGGGCATGACGAATCTGAGCCCACACTGCCTTTGCGATCCCCAGTGTCCCAGGACAAAATGGATGCCATTTTACAAGTCACAGAGGTGTCAAAATCCTCTGTGGAAACAGAAATTGAGGCATTTGGCCTCCTTCAAGATGACCTGAAAAAGCTCGCCTCCTGACTGTTGACAATATAGCTCACCCTATAAGACATTGCACCGCAACTAGACAACCAGGGGTAGTGCAACCAAGACCTTGCAACAGGACAAAGCGACTCAAAGACCGAGCAGAGAATGCAGAAGGGCTGGTGTGCTGAAACAGTATTCGAGTGGTGGAACTCCCAGTGGGAACAGAACATTTGAGTACAATGATCCTCCTCGAAGACTGGGTATGAACCTTTACCCCTGCACAGGACTTGTCATCATATTTTCCCTTGAGCGCATACAGCAGGACCCTGCCTGCCGCCCGCCACTGGGCTCTCTGCCTCGTCCCGTCGTGACCAGGCTGCTCCATTATAAAGACAGGGATGCCATTCTGAAGTCGGCCCGACAAACAGACTGGAGAACAATAAAATCTCTGGGTTCCCAGACTATACATTGATGGCGAGCAAACTCATTGCTTGGGGTAAAGTGCCAACTTCGGAACCTCCAGCGGCAATACACATTGCAAAACCCTGCCAAATGAATGGTCATTGGGATAACCAAACCTATTTCTTTACCAACCCCTCTCAAGCCCTCGGACAGGATTGAACATCACATAGATGGAGGCCTCCGCCCATCAGGGGAGAATTCAGGCACAACCACCCACAAACAGATGCAATGACTCTGAGGTCAACTAGTCACCCAGCCATTGGACAACCTCTCAGCAGGAACTTAGAAGGGAGCAACAATCGGCCATTGTCACAGCCCTGGCGTTACGCAAGACTATGTCCCCACTGGACACTAAGTCTATTGGCAGCGAGGATGGCAATGCTTTAAGCTCTTCCCACAGTTCGCATGAAGCCTCAGACCCTCAAGTCACCCAACAAACAGCTGAAAATCTACTCTAATGTACCCCTGCACCAACGATGACAGGATGCCACTGTGACTGCTGGGAAGAAGTGCAGGTAGGGTGCAATCTGGCCCTAGACAGGGCGGGGAAGACATATTATTCCAGTGAATTCGCCCCCATGCGTAATCTTGCACAATGCTAGACTAACAATACCTCAATATGTGACTCACCAATGACCAGCCCAGACCCCAATCAGTTAGGAATTTAATTTTTCTGCTGCCTATCCCTGACATCATTACCCTACCGTTCTCCACATCTGTGTCACAATTTGAAACACAAGCCTCTTCCCTCATCAACAGTGTTTTGGTTTGAGAATGGCTTGGGCATGTAGCTGGTTGCTACAGGCCCAGAACATAGTTACAGTTCTTAATGTTCTCTATTACCAAAGTTACTTCCACTCCCAGCATGGGTGCTTTCAAGATATTAACCCACCCACTTACAATGGCTGGGGGAGAGAGGTAGTTGGCCCCCCAGGGTAAGTAGAGCTGGGGCTCATACCAACATACCACTGACACATGACCTGCAGATGCGCATTCTCACCCTCAATGTTGGAAGCATGCCTAACTTAAGTGTCAATGCATACACATATGCTTCCTCCAGGAAACTCATCTTGCCAGTGAATAATTACAGTGACTGCAAAAGTGCTGGAAGGTAATTATATATGGCACCATGTATTCTGACTATGCGCGAGGGGCACTGATCTCATTACAGCCAGGAACGCCTTTTCAGCCACTTACTACAGGAAACAGCCTTTTCACCATAAGCTTTACAACGCATGCCATTACCCTGCATGCCCTTGCAACGCGAAAGGAGTGTAGCAGGGGGTAGAAGGTGTTGGATTTAACTCCAACACCTTCCCTACTGTTGTACACACTGGAGTTGGAATAGTAAATTAAAGTATTTCAACGTCCAGCGCACACCCGATATCAAGTCGGGGTAAAGATTTGCGTTACAACGGCAGGCGGGGGTAATGGCATGTGTTGTAACATCATACAACCCTCAGTACTGAAATAGATAGTGAGGGGAGATACGTCTCTGCAGAGGTCCACTTAGACTGCACTCAAGTACCCCTGGGGTGCATTTATGCATCCAACTCAAACCAGGCTGGGTTCTGGACAATCCTCTCAGGGGTACTAGCCCGGCAGACCGATATCCCTTTGATATTGGGCAGGGATTACAATAATATCCTGGATGTCCATCTAGACAGGTTGCACCCACCCCTCTCCCAAGCAACTGCTCACCTACATTCCACACAGTTAGTTCACTGGGTACAGCACAGGACCTTGTCGGATGCAAGGAGCGCCCACAACCCTCACCTTAAGCAATACTCACACTTCTTGGCCCCCCACAACTTATACGTTCGTCTTGATTGATTCCTCTGCTCCACAGCCATCCTACCACAAATCAAACACTCACACTACCTAGCACATAGCTTTACGAACCATGCGGTGCACATCATTGAAATGGACTGGAGTGCACCACCTTCACCTGTCCCTACATGACATCTACCAAAAGACGTCTTAGATGACCCAGCCTTTCGCGAGACCCAAATCACACTTATAGATTGTTATTTCACTGAAAACGATGTAACAGCTACCACATGCACCATTGAGTGGGACTTTTTTAAGGTAGTCACCAGGGGCATCTGCATCCAGGAAATAGTAGGTGCACAGAGAATTAGACTGGGAGTTTCTAGAGACAGAAGTGGCTCTGGAAAATCTTGAGCATCAGGCCCCCCATGATGCCAATACAAGTGCAGCCCTGATGGCAACTAAACGTCTGGCTGCCTCGCTCCTAGAATGTCTGCTCTGCCACAATCTCATGGCCTACACAGCTCGTGTACAATCCACAGGGGATAAGCCTGGCCATTTCTTGGCATGGCTGACGGGTTCGGGACACCAGTGTGCCTCCTGTTACGGAGCTAAACTCAGACAACGGCCCTCCCTTGCGCTCACAGCAAGCCATCCTACATGCATTTTATGATTACTTAAGACAGCTGGATTAGCGAGGTATAAACTATGCATGTCAGAAGGTATGTGTAGTTTAAACCTAAGTGCCCTGCCAAAACAGAAAGCCCCCCTCCCCCCCTCCTCCTCCCCCGTCCTGACGCTCAGCTCAAGATGGGGTTTGGAAAAATAAAATGGTAATCAATTAAGTTGATTACCATTTTCTTTTTCCATATCCGGTGGCAGTTTGGTTAGTGGGGCAACGCTCCTCCGCCTTATTCATTAAAAGAGTCCAGGGTTCAGCTTTTAAAAACTCAAAATCTTCCTAGTAAAAATATTCAAACATGAAGTGTTGGATTTCAGTCTTGTGCCACTAAATATGGCCTTCACTAGGCGACTTTTTAGAATAGTGTACACTTCATACTGCTTTGCTTCCCTGTGTTTTGTTCTCCAAATAAATTGTACTCCTTTCGTGACTACATAAGGGCGAAAAGCTGACCTGCTGGTTCACAAAGACCTCCTTGTGCAAATAATGCACAAACTATTGAGCTATATTGCTGTCCAAACGGATTGGTGCTTTCCATGGCTGGCCTCTCTAAATAGAACTCGGTTGGGAAATTAAATCTGTGTTATTTAACTGCATCTGTGTCAAAATATTTATTTAGTTATATATTTAGACATACATAGCGCACAAAACAAGGGACTGGATGTTGTTAAACAGAGCATTCATATAAAGAAATGCTACCTTGTTTTTAGGTCTCGCCTGACCCAGCGCATGCGCTGGACTGGCGAGGCTTTTTGTGAGGGCTCAAAAAAGTGCTACCACTGTAGCTTAGAGCTACAGTGCATGTGCGCGGGCAAGCGCGCCTCCCCTCTGCGGCCGCTTTGATGTTTGATTGCGATCGCGATCACTTTCACTTTCGCGCCGCTTTGATGTTCTCCGTGAGCCAGTTTTTTTTTTCCTGTTTATTACTTCTATGTAGTAATGGTGGCACCAGTGCGCCACCATTACTACAGAGCAGTAATAAACAGAAACAAGCATTGGCATAGCCAATAGGTCTCGCTTTTGGGACCTTATAAGTATTTAGTTATGCAACTGTTGCATGGCTAAACACTTATAAGGTCCCAAAAGCGAGACCTATTGGCTATGCCAATGCTTGTTATATATTAATGTGTGACCCATTTAGGGGTCTGTGCCACGCAACTACTTTTAAAGTACGATCATCATTATCATATATGTTCCTACTCTTGTTTATACCATATCCCGGGTCCAAGGAAATTGTTCTTGTTTCTCTATCTGAGTGAGGGGTCATGTTTTTTGAATTTCACCGGAGGTACTCAAGGCCAGACTGACCATTTATCCCATCAGGCATTTCCGGGGAGGATGGTATAGAGGCAGATGTGGGCCTCTGGAGGCCAGTTTTCTAAGGGGTGGGGCTCTGCTCGTGATTCTGTCATGTTCTCCAGCTCACCAAGGTTCATTACAGGAGGCACAACAGGGACTTCTGGAAAGAGTAACAAGATCAAAGATGGAGAACAGGGGGGGAGGAGCAAAATTCATGGAAAGAAAGACAGATAGAAGGGAGGAAGGGAGCGGGGCTGGTTTAAATATTTTTTACTAGGGCTGCTTTTTAGTTCCCAGTCCAGCCCTTGAGGCGCTTGTTGTGTAAAGCATTTCTTTGAAATTAAAATGCATTGGTATATGAAGGCTGTTAGAGTTGGGCTAATTTGCATTTTCAAAAGATTTATCAAATTCAGTAGGTGTGGCAAAAGTTATCTCACACCCCGACAGAGCAGATTTATTGGGCGCAGCGGACGTACTGTGTCGACGCGGGCCTTACAGGTTACAGCGGTGGGGCCGCGTGGGGGGATTTTGAGGGACGATGGCGAGGGAAAATTAACGAAATAATTAATTTTCCCTCTGCATCGTCCCTAGAAATCCCCCACAAAGCTGCCCCACCGCCACACAGTTTTTACCTGCAAGGACCGTGGCTGGTACTGTGCAGTTCACCCTGACCCCCGCATATGTACGGGGCAGAGAGAACCGTGTAGCCATAATACAAAGTGTTGGAGTCCCCATGCAGAGTGTGATGAGGGTCCCCAGAACTCTTATATCTGACATAGGCTTTATACTGGATGAAGACCATGGAAGGTGGGGACAGCTGTGCTGCAAGGGTTGCAGTGGTCTCTTAACTTCCCTGGTCTAGTGCTCACTGTGTTCTCATCTGCACATATTCATGGCAGCAAGCACAATGCTGTTTTTACCGATCCCTGTACATCCGGAGGGGTGGGGGCCGGTTTTGTCACTGGGGGCTGGTTTTGCAGCAGTGCTGCAATATCGCCCCCTGTCACAAAAGCGAGAGTAGTGCCTCTTCCAAGCACCCTGCCCTGTACACCCCTCCCCCTCCCCCCCGCTCCCAGGGCTGGTAGAACAGCAATCTGCCTAGGCTGGTTGCTGTTCCAAGTGTGGCCCTGCTTATTCAGGTACTTTTTCTGACAAATGTTGCAGATATGAAAGCACCAAAACATTCCAGGCCTCCGGTGCTCCATGTCATTTTTAGCATGGCAGAAAGCAGTGTTTACTCTTCCCAGATTCAATGACAGATGCATCCAAAGTAGTTTGAAGAGGGTCGAATCCATGCCAGGTTTTCAGGATTACTCCTGACTATGTTTATTATTTGCACTTAGCGTAATTATATATAAATGTATCTAAAGTGGATATCCAAGGAATCTGGCCATTGTGGACCTACACTGGACCAGTGACGGGCCGTGTAGGGCGTTTTACCGGGGCGGTGACGTGGCGCAGAGGAGGGGCAGGGTGGGGTGTTGCAAAATGCGGCAAACGGCCGATTTCAGGTAAGTTACGAAAACAATCAATAAAACGAATATTGTTGCGCGCGCTGCATCGCATTTGGCGATGCAGCGCGCGCAACAAAATTTGTTTTATTGATTTTTTTCGTAACTTACCTGAAATTGGCTGTTTGCCGCATTTTGCAACCCCCCACCCTGCCCCTCCTCTGCGCCACGTCACCGCCCCGGTAAAAAGCCCTACACGGGCCGTCTCTGTACTGGACTACCCAGTTTCAGGGCTGCCAATTCACATCATACCGTTGTGTGACATGTGGATTCATGCTTCATCACATTGCCAAATGGTGGAGAGGCACTATAACATGTTGAGCTTGAAACTAGGCCTGGGCAGAATTTCAAGTACGCCAGAGTTATGGGAGTAATTTCAGGAAAGGTGCATACTCTTTGACAGAGTTACCGAAAATAACCCAATTACTCCTTATGTAATTTTGGAGGAAAAAATTTGATCGCACTATTTCTTCATGAAAAATGCACCCTAGCACGAATTTTGGATGTAAAAGTGCATTTGGCACTAAGAAAATAGCACTAAATGTCAGGAGCAAGTTTGGGGAAAATTTGACCAAAAGAGCACATTTAGCATGAGCAAGCGGCTGCTCGCACTTGCTATTTGTGTTCTGTGTCATTTAGCACTATTTCTTAGTGAAAAATGTATCCTTCCTTCCGTTTTGGACACAAGGGGCATTTTGGGCTAAAAGATAGAGATAAATTCAGAATGACTCTTCTTGCATGATTCTGTGTAATCTGGCAGACTTTTGGGGTAATTTCGCATAAATAATATACACGTAAGTACATGAGTTACGCCCACCCCTACTGGGAAACCATGCACAGAAGGGGATTTTAGCTCAGGTGTGAACATTCTGCAAAACTGGACTCGAATTAAAAGCTTTCCAGGACCAAAAGAGGTGGTGTCAGATGACTCCCTTGTTGCTGCGCAGGAGGGTAGCTTTCACTGAGTGAGGCGTCCAAAGCCTTATTCTCCATGACTGCTCCCCCTCACCAAGCCCATGCTCCGCTCTCTGTACACTCACATAGTGAAATATATTCTTAGGTTGGCAGGTCTGTGGTTTTAGGAGACCAGGCGAGAAACTAATACTCCCTTATATAAAGGAACATGTGACGTTACAACGCGATGATTTACATGGCAGTACATTACATCGCAGTTATTACAATGCAAGTCGTTACAACGACTTGCGCTGGAGGGTGCTGGATTTAGGAATAGAATAACTTTCTATTCCAACTCCAGCCTACGTAACAGTAGGGAAGGTTTTGGAATAGTAAATCATACTATTGCTTAGTGTATAGCGCCATCCAGTGCAAGTCATTGTAACAACTTGCATTGTAATGACTACGATGTAAATATATCGCGGTGTAACGACCGCGTTGTAAAGGTCGTTCGCCTATATAAAGTTAGTAGATGCTCTTTGGAAGGAAGATCCCTTGTCTGACATCGAATCCAAAATACAAGATCACTTACATTTCAGTGGTAGTCTCATCAAGTTTAAAAAAGAAACCTTTCTGGCAGCAAGTAAATATTGAAGAACATGCCCTGTAGATGTCATATTTCACTAGTCTGTATTTGGGATATATGAAATGGTGTTCTGTTAAGCATTGTAAATACTCAGTTTAACTTCTTACTGTAACATATATGTTTCTAAATTTAATCAAAACACATGTTTTTCCTTACTATTAGTACAGTTGGCAAAGGCTCTTATATTTATTGGGCTACCTATGGGTCACAATTAGGAATAACTAGGAACTCACCCGAATTTTTGAAATTCGAAGGAGAAAAAATTCACTCGACCTTGTGAGTTGTTTAACTATTGTAATCCTTTTGTTTCGTACTCTAAAACCAGCATAACAAGTGTGGCAAGAGCTTGCTATATTAATCGCAATTTCATAGGCGAAAGTAAGCATCTTTTCACACGAAACCATGATCTCCGGAAACATACCCCTAGAGGTGAGCTGATCTTATTTAAGAAATATGTATAAAAGTGCTCAATTCTTGCATAAGCCCCAAACATGCCTTTTCAGTAGTTAAGACGGGCTTTCATCTTAGGAAATGGTTATCGAGGATGGTGACTGAAAACAGGGGAAAAAAGTAAAGCAAAGCATCTCTTACTGTTAACGGATTATTATATTTTTGATATTAATGCTGCATAAAAATCAAACTTGAACTTTACAGATTTTTCTAAATGAAGTCTGGCAGTGGGCTCACCTCTCCGGCTCCTCCAGTCCTTCCGTTTGACAGCAGCACAGCATAGTAAAGCTTCGAGTGTGTTTTGATTGCTAGCATCTCCCATTCTCACAGTAGCTTGCTGCTTCAAAGAGAAAGAGCTACAGGCGGATCAGCCGCGTGTGCAGACTTCACTCCACTGGGGTCAAACAGGCAGACTGCTGGCCCATATTAAACTGCCCTGGAGCACTCCAATGAATGCAGGAGTGCTTGCCAGTGGCAGGGCACGCCGGGGCGGCAGAGTTTACCATGTGGGGCTCTCTGAACTTCTGGTACAGAGCAAAAGTCAAGCTGGGCGGAAGCGTTTCAAGGTCTTGCTGTGGGGGTTAACAATGCGCTTTCTGCTGCTTGTGAGTAAAGAGCTGCATCGACGCCCTTCACGAATGTGTAATCCCAAAATCATAAATCCAACAATTTATACATGTTTGATGCACTCGACATTTGTACTTCTTACAAGCAAGGCGGCACTTTAACCTTGTTTGTATTCGTGATTGTCTCTTTGTGGAGGCCCACGGGCAGGGTCTGACTGGGACAAAAAATTGGCCTGGGTACCAAAATAAAAGTGGCTCACATTAGCGGAGCATATAATTGAAAAACTGCTAATATATGGGAAATGAAAGTAAACCCTGGCCCACCTGGCCATAAAACTAGCCCAAAACTGCTAAACAACTGGCCCACACACTGATCTGTCTGACCGGCCCATCCGGTATTGCCTGATTGCCTTAAAGGTCAGTCCGACCCTGACCACTACAGACTTATGTTTTACATGGTTTAGGGGAGATAATGTCAAATACTGCGCTTGACGTTTAACAGTAGGAAAATGTTACTGGGCTTCCAAAGGTGGCAAGCAGTGCTTCATTTGGAAACTAATGAGTGCTGGTGCCCAAAGCGCTGCTCAGAAGCCCGTGGCCAGGGCTAATAAATGTCATTGCGCTGGATACTAATTCTGCTAGTCCTGAATCCACCTCTTTAACCTACTGTCAGACACTGCCTGCCCCTTGATGTTACTTTTGCATGATCCTGTTTTCTCTGTTGGTGACAGTTTTCCATCTTTCTCTTCCTTCTTCTTTACAATTTGTAGGATTTTCTCGCTCTTGTCTCAGGAAATGTCTGTTGAGTGAAAATAAGTGCCTGTTGCCAAAAATGAGTGTGGTGGCTCCCACCAGCAACCACTGGCTCATATTAAGCACTGGTGGTATGTACTGGTATGAAATGACCAAGTGGGGCTAGGACCATGCATCTAATGCCTGTAGCAGAGGTCATAGATCTTACATGTTAGTGAACAGGTTGTATGATAGAGGCATGCAAAGCTGAGCGACGCATGCCTCTACCATGCAGCCCAAACCACAAATTTGACTTAACCACGCATTTCTTTAACACGCATACCTTTAGCATGCAGTTTTGTGGTAAAGGCATGAATGGTAAGGGTGAATGCATGGCTACGTTTTCCACTACTCTGACTCCCCAAGCCCTAAATTAAACACTCCCTACCTGCCCCTCCCGCCCTAAGCCCTAAATTAAATACACCCTACCTTCACCATGCCCTGAGCCCTAAATTACAAACGCCCTACCTGCCCCCTCCCTAAGCTCTATGTTACTAATCCCCTACCTGCCCCCTGCCCTGAGCCCTAAAAACATCCCATTCATTAAACACTCCCCCAATCCCAGCCCTTAAAGCTAGCTCAACCCCCTCCACCTGCCCTGCGTTAAAAACAATTGTCTCCTCCTTAAAAGTACCCCAACCCTCTTCCCCTCTCTGAGCCCTAAAAACTTGCCACTGACACCCCTTGAAAGCAACCCCCAGCCCCAGCCCCACTTACCTGTCCATGTCTGCTTCCCGTTCCCACGTACCTGTACCTGTTTCTATTCCCTGCCCATCCCAAACATTAGAGCACATTTACCTTAAGCGTGCATATGTGTGGTTTAGGCAAATGTGTTGTTCGGGCAAGCGTGGTTACGCTTGCTGGCTTCCGGAACATGTGGCTCTGGCCGCGTAGTTATGGATGTTTCCCTAGTGAACATGATATGGTTCACTTACACTTGGCCTATTCCTGTCTATTGGCTTTCTCCCACTGCAGTGTGTGGAGGAATGGCAAATATGGAGGCCTGTCAAACTTGTTACCCCCCTTCCCTATCAAAGGGAATGAAAAGGAGTGCAGGGCTTTGAGGGCTCATACTCTTTATACCGTAGTGAAACCTATAGATTTTATTCCTTAACGTATAACTCTGCCAAACCATAATGTGTGGTCAGGCCTTGGGTGCATAAGAGTTAAAAATGTCACAGTGACAAACAGAGTTGAGCTTTTTTATCATTTAGGTGGAACAAGAAATGACAATTATCATATGAGACTGACTAAAAAGCAAGTGTCTGAACAACATATTAACATTCAGGAGAACACAAAATACACTCCTATAAATTAAATGGATCTGTCTCAGTTAGTCACCAGGAAAGGGAAGACCTTTTTTAAAACATCATCATGCATCATTTATGTAAAGGGGTGAAAAAAAGCCTTTTCAACATCTGAAGAAAGGACAAGAACCATTGGCACACAATTGAGTGCTATACACACAGGCTTTTAACCCAGTGTGCTAAGGCTTTTTGGGCTATTTGTGGTAGTTTCCGCTTGGACCTCAATAACGTTTTGTCCACATAAGCTTTCCATGCCAAATTTGCATCTTTTTTTTAAAACATCCTGGGGGGTCCCCAGAGTTTATGGATTCTCCTGGAGAGTACCGAGTCAATAGCCAAAACGTAGTTACATTTTGATTTTTTTGAGAAACGTAGGAAAAATGTGCTCTGGATAAAAGTATCTGTTTTTTTCCATAAAAATGGTATCAATGAAAGTTTGATGAGCTAAAGTCACTATCTTCCCAGCTTTCAGGAACATGCAGAGTGGAGCCAAACAAACCTATTTGTTTACCACAGATTTGGCATTTTTCAAAGTGGTAATCCATTTTTCCTTTTTTGTGTGCTTTCAACCTACTTCCTGTTTGTGGTGCAAACTAGTGTGAATCCCATGGGTAATCCAGGAAAGCTATATATTTCTGAACAGTAGACTACATTCTGAATTCAGCAAGGGATCATATGTGTAGATCCCTCAAGCGTTTCCCAAATATACTAACTGTTTAAATAAATAAATATTGAAAACTAGGAGGGAAAAACAGCCATTTGTGACAATGTTTACATCTGGAACGTTTTGCCACGATGGCTGATTTACAAATACAATGTACCATTACATTTGCCAGGCTCTTTAGGTTGTGGGGATTTATAGGGTATGTAGGTTCTTCAGTAAACTGAGGTACCCAGAGCCAACAATTGAGCTGCACTGTACACTGTATTTTCATTGTGTACTGAGTAGATACCAATTCATATGGTGAAATATGTAGAATAAAAAAAAGGGATCAAGAAAACCTATGTACTGAAAGTAGCACAAGATATAGAGTTTAGGGGCAGTGGTTATTTGTACATCTCTGAATTTTTGAGTACCCGTAGAAGCATATGATTTAGAGGGTAGTTTGCAAAATGTCTTCTTTCTTAAACACTGGCTTACATTTGGAAGGGACAAATACAGCGAAATCCTTTTGGTAATAATAAATATTCTAAGATTCTATGCTCCCACATAGGCCTAGATCCCGCGACAGGAAACAGCTCAAAACTCAACATGAATACATTACATTTTTCCACTCAGAACTGACCCGTTTTTTGCAAAGTTGGGCAGCTGTGGATTTTGGGCCCTAGTTCAGCAGGCACGTAATGAAACATAGGAAACATGTACATTTTTTAAACACATTTTCGAAAACTAGACGCATATTGGAATCTAGTATAGGGGATGACTTGCATGGGTCTCACCAGGTTGTTTTACCCAGAATTCCTTGCAAACTTCAAACTTTTAATAAAAAAACACATGCTTCACATTTCTGTGAGGAAAGTTCTGGAATCTGCGAGGAACCACATACTTGCGTTCACCCAGCATTCTCCTCACTCTTCTGATAAAAATGGTGTCACTTGTGTGGGTAGGCCTTGTGCCGCAACAGGAAACGGCCCAAAATGTAATGTGCTTCATCACATTTTCCCACTTGAAACTGACACGTTTTTTGCAAAGTGGGTAGCTGTGGATTGTGGGCTCTAGCCCACCTGGCACCTATGTAAACCTAGTAAACCTGTGCATATTTGAAAACTAGACACCTAGGGAAATCCAGGATGAAGGAGATTTGTGTGGCTCTCACCAGGTTGTTTTACCCAGAATCCAATTCAAACCTCAAAATTTGAATAAAAAGACACTTTTTTCTTGCATTTTTGTGATGGAAGGTTCTGGAATCTGTGGATACCCACAAACTTCTTTTCAGCTGTTCCCTAAGTCGTAGGATAAAAATCGTTTGTCACTTGTGTGGGTAGGATAGTGATCGCAACAGGAAACAGCCCAAAACTCAACATATATACATCACATTTTTCCATTCATTACTGACCCATTTTTTGCAAAGTGGGTAGCTGTGGATTTTAAACCCCAGCTCAGCCACCAGCTAGAGAAAACTAGAAAACCTGTACATTTTTTAAAACTAGTCCCCTTGGGGAAATCTAGAATGGGATGCCTTGCATAGCTCCACCAGTTTATTTTACCCAGATTTCCTTCAAACCTTAAACTGTGCAACAAAAAAAAATCCCCACATTTCTGTGATGGAAAGTTCTGGAGACTGCAGGGAGCCACACACTTCCTTCCACACAGAATTCCCTTAAGGCTTTTGATAAATACACTACCTAACTTGTGTGGCTGGGCCTAATGCACGCAACAGGCAAGCATCAAACCTAGGTCAATGGGATTATTGTGGAGTGGCTCTCATTGACCCTGGTTTGATTTGTGCCTGTCGAGGGCACTAGGCCAAGTTACACAAGTGGAGTAGCATTTTTATCAGGACAAGTGAGGGAACATTGGTGATAGGAACTTTGTGGATTCCTGCTGATTCTGGATGTTTACATCACAAACATGCATGGAAAATATGCAATTTTAGACAAAGTTTGTGGTTTGCAGAGCAGTGTGGGTAAAAAGACTTTGTGGAATCCACATGAAGCACACCATCCTATACTCCCCCAGATTGTTAATTTTCAGAAAGCTCTGGGTTTGGTGGATTTCCCCAGGTGGCAGCCCAACTCTGCTACCCAAATGAATGAAAAAAAGAAAAAAAACATCCAAAATTAAAATGTACCTTCTTGCCAAAAAGATTGGGATGATTTAGTTCCGAGGGGGCAGAAAGACTGTTGGGGTCATATTGGAGGTGAAGATTAGGTTACATGAGTTGGTGGGTGGGCAGGCTACACCCACACCTTGTAGCAATAACAAAACTCTCTGGTGTCTAATGGCCATTCTCGACAAAATCTTCAGACATAGATTAAGTCACATTGCGACAACGTGTTTATGACACTGGACGGTCAGTCAGTCAAAACAGTCAGTAAAAATATCTTTCTTTCGTCAATTTGTCATAAAAGCATATAAAACATCACAAATTGTAAAACATATATAAACTTATATAAAACGATGATTACAAACATTACATCAACAAAAACTTTACATTGGGTGAATTCTAAGTTTTTTCCTTCATACATTTTTTTAAAAGGTAATAAGCGCAAGGTTATCGTTAAAAACATCCATTAGAGAGTTACAAACTCATAACAGTTTCTAATCAGGATCGCAGACCTAATAAGAAATAAAACTGCATGGCATATGTCTATCATTGTTAGTTTTTGTAAAAATTCCATTGCTAACTGATGTTGCGGAAACTCCACCTCACGCAGTAATGGTACCAAAAAAGTGCTTCTTGGCCCTGAGTATAGTGGGTAGAATAAAATAAAGTGACATGTGCTATGCCTTATAACATTGTTCCAAATACAGGGGGGTAATTTGCGCTGCCATGTACATTGTGTTAGAAGAGCAACTTTAAAATTAACTACATTTAATCTAAAATACATTAAATAAAGTTGACAATTTGTATTCTCTGTCCATCCCAAATATGGTTCAGCAATTTTATCCATTGAAATTTGAAGATATTGCTTAACTGTTCTCATATTCAATACACCCTGTAATCTCTCCTCCAGACAGAATTCCCCAAGGTGACATTTCAAAATTGGCCTTAGCATCAGCCATAATATGATTGGGGGATGTAAATAGTTCTAACAGGCCATGGTATCCTGTTGAAATTATCGAGGGATAGACAGTCTGACAGACACACTCTCACCAAATCCTCCTCTGGATTTTGCCAGCACTTGATCAATAAGAGTAGTGGTGCAATTTGTATCTGATCGTCTAGAAAAGGTAAGCCCAGCTCCTTGTGGCATATAAAATATGCTGTATCTTTTAGGACTGCACCTGCCTACGTGTAATACCATTTTCTATGTGTTGGATTGTGTCTGTTTTTTGGCATGCCCATACCTCCACTGTATATAGGATGGCAGAGATGCATTTCGATTTATACAAGGCAATCATCTCCCCCAAAGGTTTGTGTTTAAAATCCTTGCAAAGCAGAAAATGACCTCCATGTTCCTTCGCATTTGTTGTAGTTTCATATGGAGGTGTGATTTCCATCTTAGTGATGAGTTAATACTATTCCTCGATAGCTAAAATTACTTGTCCCTTTTAGCTGCGTTACATCCATTTAAAATTGCTTAGGTTTCATGCGTTATGGCCCACATGTCATAGTGTATAATTTCGAGTGATTCACCTTTAGATCCAAACCCTCCAAACAGTTCTCAAGTGCATTTGGCTTGCGGGTGTTTAGTACCCCATTGTCAACGTATAAAAGTATGGGCACTGATTGATCTCCCATCTTTGGAGCATCTGCGCCCAGCCGTAATAAGTGTTCTGTTATGCCATTTAAATAATCCATAAACAAGAAAGGGGCTAAAATACAGTCTTACACCTCTTAAAGAATCTATATGACTTGATGCTTCTCTTTGTGGACCATATCGAGCAGCGACTTTCACATCGTAATACAATTATTTTATTGGAGTGAGTAGGTGTGGTTCCACCTCCATCTTCTGTATTACTTCCCATAATATATTCCTATTGACTAAATTGAAGGCACTTTATAGACCAATAAAAGCCATGTAAATAGACCCCCTTTTGCTTACACGTATTTGCTAGTGATGAGGTGTAGATGTATTGTTTGTTCTATGGTACCTTTGCCAGGCCTAAACCCAAACTGGATGGGCGTTAAAACCTTGTTCTCTTCTGCCAATGTCTCTAATTGGCCCAATATTATGCATCCCGGGATTTTTGCAGTTGCATCAATTAAAGAAATTGGCCTATAACAGGCTGTAGCTAATTTGTCTCCCTTTTTAAAAATAGAGACAGGAGTGGCCTATCTCTATAACCCAGGAATTTCACCGTCAGCCACCCTTTTTAAGATATTTGTTAATACTGAACCCCATAAGTTGGCATTTGATTAAAAAAAGACAACTCGTACCCCCATCAGGGCCATGCGCTTTTCCGGGAGCTGACTGGTTTATTGCTAAAACTCCCACGGTTATCTCAATAGGATTTTTTGAAGGTGCTGGGGCTAAGTTTGACCAAGAGGATCTAGGAAGATCTTTGTTTTGCAGTAACTCTATTTTAGCAGGTTGAAATATACCTGTGAAATGGGTCACCCACTGGGCTTCGAGGATTGTAGCTTCCAAATAGGGGTCTCAGGCTCAGAGAAAAAAGGGTGATTTATTACCTCCCAAAACCTGGTGCTGTCCCTTAGAGATGTGGCAGGAGCCAACACTACCCAGGCCTTTTCCCTTATTTACCTCTTTCTTTTCTCCACAATAATCCAATTTTCCCACCTGGCCTTTGGGGCATTCATAGGATTGTGTGGTAATAATTTAAGTTAAGTCTTTAGGTGTTTGTGAGAAGCAGAGCAAGCTGTGTTAAACAATCCGTGCAGAGGAACCCCCAGTATTGTTTTACAGGTAGTCAAGCCTTCTGAGATAGACTTACATAGCCATTAGGATTCAGTTACGAAGGTGGTGTGACTGGGGTTTTCTTCCAGACAAACCGTGATGGAGCCCATATTTTCATGGCCATTTTTCTGATTAAAACTTAGTGGATCCACTTTTTCTCATTTAACCCGCAGTCCTTTATTCTTAGTAAACAACCAATTATACTCCTTAGCTACGGGATTTTTACAAATCTTTGTCTCTACTGTGATGCATACAGGAACATGGTCACCAAGACAGTTTCCAAGTGTTGTTTAGTCCAACACAAGTGATACAACATCTGCAGATATTAATATAAAATAAATAATACTCCCAGTGACCCCCTCCCCCATAAACGTGGGAATCAGCTTGGAGATCTTTGAACGGGTCTCATTCAGAATTATTGGATTATATTTCAACATCAGAGTATTGAAAGTGGCCCGCAACCAGGTGTGTTTGAAATGTACCCTATCTGCAAATTCATCCACTGGTAGGCCATGCACACAATTCTCTCCTTTGGGACACAGAGTAATGTTAAAGTCCACAAGCCATATCAGGATTGCTTTCTCAGTCAGTTGAAGTAAAAAACCATATAGGATTTCATCTAGATCTTCAATTCCTTCACATGCTTGTTGGTTAAAGGTATCGTAGTCATTTATAAGCAAGATGTCATGCTCCCCTGTTAAAAATGTCTGTGAGACCAAGATTTGTAATGAAGACCATTTAAATACAATGTTGTCCTTGGAATTTTAATGGAAATAAAAGTGTCAAGACCCCTTCGTGCTGTCTTTCCAGCCTGTAACGCAAGTGCTGGTTGGAATAGGGCAGTGAAGCCATCTATATGGAAAGGGCTAATCATCCAAGTCTCTTGGGCACCAAAAATGTCAAAAGACGAGAACAAATGTTGACACTGGATGGTTCTAGGGATAGACACTGCCATAGAATATAGTAAGAAAGAACTTGAGCAGATTCTAGAACTTGAAAAAGGAATTCAAGAAACAGATACTTTGGTGAATGCCAAACAGTCTTTGAAAAACAAGAGAAAACAATAGGAGACATCAAAAATGTGAACACCAAAAGAAACCCACAAAGATTTCCTGTCACATCAAAAAAAATATTTACCTACCCCACCCCAGTTACCACAGAGACACTACACAAGTTTATGGTGCAGATTCAAGTACCAACCGATGGTTACATTCTTAAACTCTTCAGCAGACTCGGACACTTCTGATCCTTGAGAAGGACCAAGTATGTCAGCATTGGCTCAATAAGCATCCAATTCTTTCGCCAGAGACCAGCAAGGTTACATAGGGAGAGTAAGCTGGGGAGAGAGGAGCAAGTACAACTTCCCTCCTGTGGAACGTCAGATGTGACAGATGTTTTATCCACTAAGTCCCCAACACTAGCCACTCAGCCCTCTGAAATGCCAATCTTTAACCTGTTGCAACACTGCTTCTCCTCTACAGAGATATAAATACTCAGCAAAATCCTATTCTTTGTGGTTACTGAGAAACCAGACTGGTTTTTGATGTACTCTGAAATACTACAATTTTCCAGAATATTCAGGCTGAAATATTTTTTCATGAACAAAGACAGCACTGTGAACCAGGATATTACAGGATGGCATCCTAAATCCGCCTTTCAACCATCCTCCAATTTGATGTCTCCAGAGATCACACATTTGAAAAGCTAGTACTCAAAGATTTTGAAACCCTGAAGAATAATTGCTTGTACATACCATCTAACATTAACCTTCAAGAAAGGTAAATCTCTGGGATCTTAAGGCCAATGATGACATTGTGATAAAACCCTGTGATAAAGAAGGAGGCATAGTCATCCAAGATAAAAATAAATATGACAACGGAATCTATTGCTAAATCAGCGACACCAATCACTATGAGCCCCTGAATCAGAATGCCCAGCCTAAAATACAGGCTATTTTCCAAAATCTTACCAAGGAGCAGAACAAGCAGGGTTTATCAGCCACAATGGGTGCCTATTCTTTAACAACAAAACCCCCCACACACCAGTCCGGAGTGTATACACAACCAAAAATCCACAAGATTCTTGAATCACCTCCAGATATACCTATACTGTCAGGTTATGGTTCCATCCTGGAACCCGTAGGGAGGTACATGGATTTCTTTATCAAGGACATGGTACCCTTCACGAACACATATGTAAAAGATGTGAGTAATTTTATAAACCTTATTGAGAATGAGCAATTTGACTCTATCCAGAATTACTGGTCACACTTGATATAGAATAACTATATACCCATATACGCCTGACAGGAGGCATTCACTTAATTAGTGATCATCTGAATTGCTACAGTACAGGTTCTTACTGATTTCATCATTTACATCCTAGAAGTAGCTCTTACCAAAAACTATTTTCTTTTTGAGGGTAAAAATTACTTTCAATGCAAAGGTACATACATGGTAGCAGTTTTCTCACCAAATGTTGCCATTCTGTTTGTTGAAGACCTGAAGACTAAATATATCAAACTGTGTCAATCTGTTTCTATCAAAACATACACCTATGGAAAAGATAAATAGACACGATTGTCCTCAGCTGGACAGGCAATGTAGGGGAACTGAAGCAGTTTTGTGAATAATTGAATAACTGCCAACTAGACCTGAGATTCACTCACCATCACAGTAACACTCAAATTTACTATTTGGATGTCACAGTGAAAATATCAGAGAACCAACTATACCCCAACCTGTTCCGCGAGCCCACTGAGAGGAAAGGATATATGATACCACGCATATACATAGGGCATTATTAAAAGTGTCAGTACCAAGCAAACCATTACCACCGAGTACATACCATTACAATGCGCCATTACAACAAATACAGCAAATTACTTTATTTCACAAGATATATATTTTTTTTAAATAAGTTAGAAAAATGGCAACAAAAAATATAGAAAGAAATATCTGCTAAAAACATTCTACAATTGTAGATCTTAAATGAAACATGAGACAAAACAACTAATACGGAAATAACACATTCCCAAACACAATGTTTGCAATGTAGTCCTACCTTTATTTTAACCCCTTATTTTCACCTTTTCCAAATGAAAATGGCTCTCATTTTAAAACAGGAAGTGAAATAAATAAGAACAAAGTAATTAACAGCACATATACAATAGAAAACGGTGAAAAACAGACATTCCAACACATATCTTTGTTCCAATTTTCATTTACCACACCAAACACGTATAAAAAGCGCTGCCCACCATTTCACATCCACTACTATAATGATTACATTTGGGAGCACACAGAAAATATTATCGAACAGAGACTTGACTTCCACAAACTACACCATCAACCCGTCCAAGTAAGTAAAACTTTCACAATGAATTGCTTATATTTCCACTAGCTACTTATACGACACATCTATTAGTTTTTATTTTGCCAAATTTACAGATTTTGACCATAAACTTTTCAACAGTTAAGCCAACAAAACATTTTGCATATACAATAATTTTCATCTTGATAAAATATTGTTTTGCTAAGTCAATGTAATGCTAAATTAATGACACTTACTGCACAGTAACTAAGGGGCAACATTTATTTCAGATCTTAACCAAGTACTTACCTCAGGGCAGGTGCTGGACAGTGACTAAGAGGCAAAATTACTATTCCAACTCCACCAAGTAATTACCTCAGAGCAGGTGCTGGACACTAACTGAGGGAAAATAAAGTATTCTATCTCCACCAACTACTTACCTGTGGGCAGGTGCTGGACAGTGGCTAATGGCCCAAATTACTATTCCAACTATATCAAGTAATTATCATTAGGCGGGTGCTGGACACTAAGGGGTCGATTCTGATCCGGGTCAGAAGGGCACCGAACGTGATCCGGCTGGAAAAACTACGAGCCGTACGCGTGTTTTCCACCGGACTCGCACAGCTGTACGAGCGAGCAAGTACGATGAGAGCTACGTGAAATTCACTGACCAAGTCGTTTCCCGCTCCGTACGTCTCGGTCGTAAGCTAACCGTGGCGTGCAATGGATGCGATTTACGACCGAGCCAGTACGATGCACACGTCGGACAACCTGTGCGAGCTGGAGTGTCTGGCTCGCAAAACGTCCGGGTGGTTGCCTTTGGGGGTCCACGTCAGACCCCCTGTCACCCGCAGCCCTACGACTCGGACACAGGGGGAGACCCAAGGGTCCAGCCAACACAGTCATGTACGGTGCAGATGGCACTGACGCATACCCACTGTATAGGGGCGTCCTTGCGTGAGACATACCCATTCAGTCAATGGGAGCCCATGTACGCATCGTACGACCGGCTCCCATTTACTTCTATGGGAGTCCGACCGAACTGAGTCCGGCAGCATACGGCTGCATCGTACTTGCTCGGTCAGACTGCAGGACTCCGGCTCGGTCGGAAAACACTCCGGATCCGGCTCGGTCGTAGGGAAAAAAGTACCATTCCAACTCCACAAGTACTTACTACAGGGCAGTTGCTGGACATTGATCAAGGGAAAAAATTACTATTTCAACTCCACTAAATAATCACCTCAGGGCAGATGCTGCACACTAATTAGGGAAAAAATTACTCTTCTAAGTCCACAAGTACTTACCTCAGGGCAGGTGCTGAACAGTGACTATGAAACAAAATTACTGTTCGAACTCCACAGAGAAATTACCTCAGGACAGTTGCTGGACAGTGACTAGGGGGCACATTGTGGGCCCCATAAGTATGGCAACATTGCAGCTGGCGGTTCAGAGAGCACCGCCCGCCGCAATGCCACAAAGGCAGGTTGTGCATTTCAATGTACAACGTGACAGGCACCGCGCGGTGCCTGCCACATTGTTCATTGAAAGGTAGGGGGGTACCATAGGTACCCCCCATGTGCACCGCCCACCCCCCAGAATCCCTGGGGGCCCGCTACGGGCCCCCAATGGTGAAAACACCCCTCCTGCATACTAATATGGATGGCGGTGTCTACCAGACACCGCCACCATATTAACTGCTTTTCCTGCCGGTAGGCAATCGGTCTTCCCATCTGCCAGGGTCCACCCGCCATGGTAATGTGTCGGGGGGAATTCATATGTGGGCGGTGGTTTTCTGCGGGCGGATCGCCACCGCCATACAGGCGGTGGCGATCGGCCCGATATCTTAATGAGCCCCTTAGTATTCCAACTCCACCAAGTTATTACCTCAGAGCAGGTGCTGGACACTAGCAAGGGGAAACTTTACTATTGTAACTCCACAAATACTTACCTCAGGGCAGGTGCTGGGCAGTGACTACGGTCCAAAATTTATATTCTAACTCCACCAAGTACTTACCTCAGGACAGGTGTTGGACAGTGACTAAAACTTCTAATACAACTTTATCAAGCAATTATCTCAGAACTGCTGCTAAACAGTGATTAAAGTACAAATGTAGCAGTTTAAAAACAAACACCAAATATTGAAGTAAAACAAAATGCTTAAATTAATAAAATACATATTTTTCCAAAAATGTAAACAGATAAGCTACATCTAAAAATAAACCCAACTACAGAACATATCCTAAACAACAAATCAAAAATGTTCACATAAGTATTGTAAATATCAACAGTAAACAATGAGAAAAGTACCACAAGCACAGCATTTTTTGCCAAACTAATACATTTAATTTTTATTTTCACAACAGATACCAACACAATTAAAAAAGAAAAATTAACCTACAGAATACTTAAAAAAAGATACAGCTACCAATAACACTATCAGAAAGAAACAACTCACCAATTTCAAGATAAATAAATCATTTTTCACCAGACAAATATTTTTTTACCACAGTTGAAAACTATTAACTAACAACACTTTTTTTTTATTTTCAACAGAGAATATTCCAGAGAAAAAATAACATTAACAAATCTTTTTTTTCAATTTTAGAACTGGCAAACAAAGAAAGCAACCATATAATACAATAGCAAAAACATAAAATATAGTTTATTTCTGTTTCTCTTTTGTCACAGAACAAAAATCAGTGGCATCTGTAGCTAATGAAGCTAACTATGTCAAACCCCGGAGAACCAACAGACTACTGAAGTATGCTGGCTACCTTTATTGTAAGGACAGATTCAGTGAGCCAAGACGTCATTGCAGGTGTGTGCAGTACTTCTTATCTCATTGCACAAGCAGAGCAGTTACTCTGGAAAACACTGTAGTTAGGACAACTGAGCATAACCACTCTGCCACTTCAATGATGATAGAAGTACTTGAAAACATACAAAAAATTAAAGACCGGGCATCCATCTCCAATGAACCCTGCAGCTCAATTTTTAGACAGGTATCTGAAACCATTCCCATGCACATGACCAACCAGCAGTATGCTCACAATTTTCAATAAGGGGAGATCTGTACAAAGACAAAAACAGGCAAGTAATCCTCAATGAATCAAACCACATACATATTCTGACAATGACACCCTCCTGAATTAATAATCATTTTCTCTGAAGAACCCTTTTTACTGCATGACAATGCAAACGTTCAAAATAAAAAACTAATATTTAGCACAAACCTTAACCGTTTAACACTTGAAAATAGTGACATTTAGATGATGGATGGTATTTTAAATCAACTACACATCAATTTGCCCAAATTTAAACTATTCATGCTAACATAAATAACACAACTTTCCCATTAGTATATGGTTTGCTTATTAACAGTCCTAAAATTTAAAACAATCAACAAAAGTGCTAGAAAAGTAATAATTGACTTTGAATTATCAATGAAAATGAAATTACAAAATGTACCCTACTACCTCAATTCAAGGATGTTTTCCCCCTTTTCTCAGGCATATTTGAATAAAATTCAAAAACCATCACTTGTTGAGGATTACTTATCAAACAGTAAACTTCATTTTGAATTAAAACAAACTACCTGCCTTATGCTTTGTACCTCCTGTCAGTGTAGCCGAGTAATACACCGCAATTTCTGAATCACAATATTTCACCCAAAATTAAGATAAATTGGCACCCATACTAAATTATTTTGACGACACATGGATTGGTCATTGTTTTTTTTCTTACAGAGTCTTATATAGTGCGAACTTGACCCGAAGGTATCGGGTATCAGAGCGCTTTACATAGCACCAGTTGCGTTACACGAGGACACATTCATTTTTTTGTTAGGCACAGGGAGATTAAGTGATTTGCCCAGAATCACAGGACGTTCAGCGTCGTTGCCGAGACTCGAACCTAGTTCCCCAGATTCGAGGTCGACCACCCTAGCCGTTAGGCCAACTCCTCTCCCCAATCTTAGCCGGTATCGTCACTGGAGGAGACCAAGATTTCCTGTTGAATGGTGGAACCGTTACATGACCTGCTTAGGGGAAAGAGTAAAGACAAACAATGCCATTGAGGGATGGCACAATTCCTTCAGAAAATTAATTGGCAAACTTCACTTAAACCTATATCATTTTTGGGAAATTTTGAAGACAGAACAAAGTTTCCAAGAAATTAGACTTGCACAATCACTGTTAGGTAGCCTGACCCCACAGACATCTAAAAAGAGGTATGAAAGGTGGTCTCTGAGTCGGGCTGCCACACTCCTGCCTGATCTGAGAGCACCAAAGCCATTAAGAGCTGCCCACCAGAGTATGAATTTTTTGTAGGCGGTTCTTTGGTGGTCCCATTGCAGTGCCTTTGAAAAAGGCACCGCAATGAGAGCGTCAAAGGCAGTTCCTGCAGGGCAAGGACTGTTAAGTACATTCTCTGCAGGAAATGAGAGTGCATGCACACGGGGGGGCACAGCATGTGCCCCCCCTGTATGTACTCCATGGTGCAGAGGCAATAGATGTCCCGTAGGGCCCCCTTTGTTTCCACACAACCACACTTTTTATGGCGGTTGCACCACCATGAAAAGTGTGGCAGTGAGGAAACACCTAATATGCTTGTCGTTGCCACAGCTGTAGCACCAGCATAATAGGGACCTCACACAGCTGTGCCATCACCAGGGATCGTGGCAGCAGCAGCAGTCTCGAGGCGGTCCAATGCTCCAGTCCTAAATGTGACAGGTGGACTGCCAGTCTGGCGGTCCTCGGACCGCCACCACAAATTTGGTGGTCCATTGGACCCCTGAACTCTTTATAGGGGCCTGAGATACTATTGGATCAAATTCAACAATTTTCATTGATGGTGGCTTCAGACTACCTGGACAGTGTTGCATACATATTTTCATTACTGACACTAACTAATATTTCCCTAAATTACTTGACTATTGTAACAATTCTATAGAATTCAATTGTCATTTTTCGATTTTTTTACCAAATTTTCAAAAAAGTAAATTCCTGCCTGTAGCTGTCTTCTTTCTTCAACTCTTGATAACTTTTTAAGCATTGTTTCACCAAGAGTCAACGGTAATCCAATATTCCACATAGTGCAGAGTAACATCCACAGGAAAACATTAAAATCCCCAGAAAGTAGGGTTCCACATGGAAAACCATCACCTGCAACTCAATTATACTAGATATATCAATTGTGAGTCTAAAAAACTAATTGTAATGGAATTTCTTTTTTTACAAATTATTTTTGTTACCGTAGTTTGAAAAAAATCTATTTTCCAAAAACAAAATGACATCCCAATAAAGCCATTAGTACAGAATATCCATATTGAAAAAATTGTTAATAAAAAACACCAGCTTAAAAATAACATTGTTTCTAAATTGTAATATCCCAAAGAAAACACTGCAGTTTTGTATTCAACACAATGTTCTTCATCCTGAAGTCACATATAATCTTCATTCCAAGAGAAGTACAAACAATGTAAAAAACTCATAGGCAACAAAGTAAAGATTTTGCTTTTATTTCAAAGATGTTTAAAAAAGTGTTTCTAACTTATCTAATAACTTTTCTACACTGACTTTGAAAAACAAAAAAAAGGTTCAACTGTGAGCATATGAACACAACCTGCAGAATGGAAATAGGATAAAAACACCTAAAAACACCAGATATTACTATCTAACATCTAATTACCTTCTCCTGTGCCTTGCAATAAACGTAGCGAGCTATATACGAAGTTATGTAAAGTACATTTTTGTTACCTGACCGCAGTTCCTCCTTGCTTCCGATCTTGACCACAACACTCCACCGACTACAGAAAAATACATACTACCGTGAGCATCAACTGAAAACTTAAAAAGACCATATTTGACATTGAAGTTAATGTTAAACCATTGGAAAGTAACTTATAAAATGTTTTGAAAATATGTTACAAATCACAATAAATGTGTTCATATTCTCAAAAATATGTTATAATATTCACTATGTTTGTACATTTTTGGTTATTTTTATTCAGTCTAGAAATAATGATATAAATAGTAAAAATTTTATTGCATCTAAATAAATTTTTGTTAATAAATAAAATCTTTGAAATTCAATAATATATATTTGTATAGGATAAGTAAAAATTGTATTAACATTAACTAATTTATATAACAAATTCCTTTTAAATATTAATATTCAACTACTACAATTAATACCTAATTATTAATAAACCTCCCCAACAAATAATCATATATCCCGTACATTTCACCCCATAACACAAATTATATGGTTTTATTTTAATATTATTTTTATTAAACTGCAAACATTACATATTAATACCAAAGTATCAAAATTAATACCTGAGTATTAATGCACTCCCCTACATAAACAACTATATCAATTGCACCCTGTCCCTAAAATGTATTTTACAATTTTATAACATATTTTTCACTGAAAAGATTTTTTATCAAATAAAATTAAGAAATATCAATACTAGTTTTAAAATTAATACCTAAGTACTAAGACCCTTCCCCACCCAATGTCTCTATATCCCTTACACCCCATCCCTAAATACTAATGTTCAAAAATAATATTAAATATTTTCATAATTAAAATTATCATTAAAAGAAAACAATTGTGATTCATAAATATTGATACTAACGTATTGAAAATAATACCCACCTATTACCATATAAACCTTAGCATCAAGTCCCTAAATACTAATTTTGCATTGTTATTAAATATTTGTATAATTTACATCTTCATTAATTTAAAAGAATTAAAATCCATAACTAGTAATGCTAAAGGATTAACATTAATATCTGAGTATTAATACACTTCCCCACAAAATACCCCTATATCCCTTATATTCCCTAAAACATATTATCATTTAAAAAAGTATAACATTAATCATAAAATTGATATATACCAAATACCTATAACATATACTTACTTATATTCTTACCCATATACTTACATATTTGTAGTATTAACACTAGGGACAAAACACATAAGAACTAATTACACTAGTAGTAACAAAATTGCCTGGTAATGACACTATTTGTAAAACACGTAAGTAGTAATAACACTAGTGGAAATAAAATGCATAGTAATGACACATGCATGCTAAATATCTAACTATAAAAATAGTTGTAAAGTAAAGTGTTGTGATAACACTTGTGTTAAAGATATAGTAATTGTTAAAACTAGGCCTGTGTGGACTTTGCGGATCTCCTCTACATGGACCTCAACAAAGTGGCAAAAACAGCCTGCGGCACGCCTTAGAGTTTTGCAAGCAACGGAGTGAGTTAAATCATGGTGCTTGTGCTCATTTTTTGCACTGGACATTTGTCCCATGCTGTAAAATCAGTGAGAATGGCACAACGCGCAGTGCTAGAGGGCACAGCTTCTTTCTGCCACTCAAGTAGATGTTCTACTTGAGCGGCAGCTTCCTCAACAGAAGCGGAAGGTTTCACAACTTGAGCGATAGCGACCTGCCGTGATCGTCCACGTCGAGAAATCTCACCAGAAAGCAGTATAGCATTGGTTTTCCTTGCTCACGCTTAACATTGGTGAGTCAAGAGAGAGGAAAAACTCCTCTCCAAGCCACTTGGCTGAGTTTTTCAGAAAGTAATACAAGGATTTCCCAACACAAAAACAGAATTCACTGCAAAGTCAACACAGCACCTCCTTCTACATGGCCATATTGAGAACGTATGTTCATGGCAAGTTATTGACATCATAAAATCCCTGCCCACAGTGGGTGACACACAATACTCAACAGACTGGAATGCAAATGAATTTCCATATGCCAATCAGTATCTAAATGTACAAAGCATGAAAGATTAATGGAGCGCTATCCTGCATTCCTACCAAAGGACTCACCCTCCTGAAATATTTCATTGAAGGCCTTTGAGACAAATGTCCCCTTCATAATTTTTCTATGTCCGTCTGTCAATCATATGTGTGTATTCTACTTCCCGCTATTTATTATTTTTCATTCCGTGTCAGAATTCTTTGTTATTTTTTTTTGTTAATTCAATTCCTGTTTATTTAAAATGTTATTATTATTCATGTTTAACCCCTTTATGTATGGCTCATTTTGTTGTAACTGACTGCTTCATTTTGCTTACCAATCCCTGATTAGTTTGTTTTTATGTCTTGTTATATGCGCTGTTTTTGTCTGTTGACCTGAATTTGTTATCATGTTTGACCTAATCATTGCCATGACACATGGTTCTGACACTTAGCCTTACGGTCATACACATTTTGGCTATGTGCTACCCTGGCCTTCAGCCTCATGTGGCAGCATGATAGGCTATACTGCCACGGAAACACTTGAGCCACCTTATTCTCAGCTTGTGGTCACCTGTTCTTAACTGTAATCCTCATTACCCCTTTCATTTGCAAGCTCCCTGAGGAGTTAGCAGTAACACATTTACTCTACATCAAAGCAGGCACCCTGCCCTAGACACTTCCTTCCTGGAGATAGCTAGTTAGCGGTGCAGTGTCTCCCTCCAAAATGTGCATGCAAACAGGCTAATGAACGTCCCTCTCTGGCACGTAGTGTAGCTTTCACCACGTTGCCCATTTGCGAATGCCTCCAGCCAATTAGATACGCCGCTGGTAGCTTGCACACCGGCAACCTCAGCGTTCCTTAAACACAGCCTTACCTCCTCTTGGTTGCAGTAGCGACAGGACACACGCACAGAAGACAGCAAATTGACTCACTTCTTCATTCAGTCACTGAACATCGCTCGTCAGGCTGCTCTGGTCGCGAGCCCCCGCATCACATTTGATGAATTTCCTTACCCTTAAGGGACCCTTTACTTCCTTAGGGCACGTGGCATACTATTCATTTTGGTTCCCTTCAATTTAACTGAACCTGCCTACATGAGTAACAAGTGATTTGGGGCTCTGACATTCAGTGCAGCAGGTCCCCAGATTAATAATTTCATAGAAACATTGTCCGCTAGGTTAGTTTTACATTGGTTGTAATCATAATAGGAGATATGGTCCTGCTGGCTGCCTAAGTGCCACCTCCTCATGAATTTCTCCCTTATACTAGGGAAACCCTGGATGCCTTAGGATCCTCTCCTCCATTAAACTCAAGCGGTCACCCAGCTCAGTATTCTTTCCCTAGCCTTCTGTAGCCCCAGGCAAGTTCTTGTTAATGATGGTGGTTCCTTTATACAGGTTCCATCCCAATTCCCTCAGAGCTCAGATTGTATGCTTTAATTCCAGATACTGGGTGGTACACCCGTCAAGATGATGACCTTACATTGCCTGACGTCGAAAGGCCGTAGACAATAGAAGTGTAAAGACTCCGTTCCCCAAATTGCAACAATAATTTAAACAAGTCATACGTCTTTTTATGTGTGAAGTAAGTTTTTTTGCCTTCGAATACTTATCACTGTACTTTTCTTCACCTATATGTGAGCACTGGATCTCATGACAAAAAATGCATAGCAATGAAAAAGTATGCAATGACTGAATAAATTGCTTTACATTAATAATTGTGTCCCTTCCTCTTACTTTCCTTGCCTAGGGCACTGCTAGATATGTCTTTAATGGCTGAAGACATGGGGGCTTATTACGAGTAGAGCTGTCCTAGGTCTGCCGTACTCATTGTGGCAGTCCGACCACCGCCACCGCCACCTGTGCTGGTTCGCCTGCTGTATTCAGAGTGTGGACCACCACAGGTTCACCGCCTACACCCAGATCCATGATCCCACGGTGCTGTCGGTGTGTGAAGGGGCATTATATGCTCGTGGTGCCGACACAGGCACTGCAGAGCATATTTCGAGTTGCATTTCCACCACCCATTTCATGGCAGTAAGCTTGCTATAAAAAGCGTGGAGGACATACAAGTAAGTGGGCCCTAACAGCACCCCCGGGTAAATTGCCCAGGAGGGTGCATGCTGGGGGCACATGTTGTGCCCCCTTATACTTGCAACTATGTTCCTGCACTGTGTGGCATGCACAACATGGTGCATGCAACACTGTGCAGGAACGTGCTGTAGGCGCATTCACAGCTGCTGTCTAGATGTTAGGCTCTCATATGAGCCTAAGAGACTACCGCTGTGACACCACCGTGGCATGTCCCAAGCGCCATGGATCCATCCAGGAATCCAGCAGGCGGGTGCACCATGGGGTTAGCTGTCCTCCTGTGAGCACTGCAGTGGCGATCTCACAGGAGGACCACCAAACTCATAATCAGTCCCATAATGTTCTCTTATATTGATTAATATCCTAGTGAACCATTGTTTTTCTATTAATAGTATTACCCCAGCGTCTAAAATATTTTGGGTTTACCCTTGTTCATAAAAATTGAGCCATCCTCGGCACAACAAGCCTTGTGTGGAGGATGGCATGTAAAATAGTTAGGAAATAGAGTCTATCTTTTGTGCTAAATCACAAAAGTGTCTGTGCAAAGCTTTAGTCAATGTGGGTCTTCATGTTTTCTCATTTTGTTCCCAAATTAAAGATGTCTGTGTGAAGCTGAAATTTGCCTTTCTTTCATTGATGTCCCATTAACTACACACCCACATGCAAAAGACCGAACACCTCTCACAACTGCACAAGCGCACATTGTGGGGCCGATTCTGATCCTGTATTTTTTTTTTCCGTACGACTTGTATCCGTATTTCTTTCCGTACAAATCATACAAGTCACGTCCGACCCGTGAAGTACGATTCGTACGGGAAAAAGTACATACGGATCGGCCCGATCCGTACGAATCGTATTGGGAAAAGTTGTACGAGACGGACCCGGACACTTTTCTGTACGAATCGTAAAAATACAGTCCGAGCGTACAAGTACGATCCGGACCGGCTTTCCGATTTATGAATCGTATGGAAAACGTCCCGTACACGGGGAATGACTTTACCTGCTACAAAGCGAAGTTTGTATGACTCGTATCCCGGGAAAAGTTGTTCCCCCCAGCGCGTATGTACGCACCGTACCCCCAGCGCGTATGTACGGTGCGTATCCCCAGTGCGTATGTACAGTGCGTACCCCCAGCGCGTATGTACGCACCGCCCCCCCAGCACGTATGTAGGCACTGTACCCCCAGCGCGTATGTACGGGGCGTACCCCCAGCGCGTATGTATGCACCGTACCCCCAGAGTGTATGTACGCACCGTACCCCCAGCGCGTATGTACGCACCGTACCCCCAGCGCGTACGCACTGGGGGTACGGTGTGTACATACACGCTGGGGGTACGCACCGTACATACGCGCTGGGGGTACGGTGTGTACATACACAACGCACGGGGTGTATGCCTGTACGACTCGTACCCCTGGGGACTTAGCTTTTACGGCTGTTATTGGCTCCCGTAAAAAAAGAGCCGTACGGAGTGACGTAGGGACGAATCGTACTTGCTGGGCTGTAAAACGCTGCTTAAATACGTACGGACGTCACGTACAGGCTGTTCCGGATCAGAATCGTAGTTTTTTTTTACCCGTACGCTCTTTTGTACGATTCGTACGGAAATAGGGTGTCTGTATGAATCGTACTTCCTAGGTTGTACGGACAATTTACTGGGTACGAGTCGTATGTAGAAAACGCTCCGTACGACGATTCGTACGGCCTTTTCCATGATTGGAATTGGCCCCTGTGTGTCTGTGTAGTCCATAGTACAGAATGTGGCATGCATATGTCTGAAGCCACTTTTGTAACACCAAAGAGCCATTGAGGATCAGGAAACAGGCTCTCATATCCGTTGTGCACCCTGGAAACTTTCTATAATGCACCCTCTGAAGTACTAGAGATGTATTTTCCTTTCTTGCCTATGGCCCCCTTGTTATGCTAATGACCCTTCAGTACAACAGTGAGTTGTGAGTGGTAGACAACAGGTGAAAATACAAGGAGAACACAGGAAGAAAGTATCATAATTATAATATCTTGTTGTTTATATTGCACTTCATACAACACTTCTCTCACTTATAACTACTGTACATCACATGTGTTATTGTTACTCAGTTTAATAGTACTAAATTTGCCAGCCTAATCTTTGGAAGGATAGAACGCTAAGGCAACTTTGCAGTGATTTAAACTAATGGCCTTCAGATCCCTGATTTTTCAGCAACAATCATTCAACTCACTGATCCAGTCTGTAGGCTTAGAGATGCTGTGAAGAAAAGATGGAGAGCAAGACTGCTGAGAAAAGAGGCAGAGAGGAGGGAAACATGGGGGCATATTGAAAGGACATTGTGCCACCAGAGCGTCACTTTTTCTGACTCTCCGGTGGCGCAATGCCCTGCTCCATAGTTACAAAGCAGTGCTAAGCCACTTTGTGTGGCTTAACGCTTCTCCACAAATATATTACCCTTTGACACAGGTATCTGCATGAAAGGGGCTTTCAATGTTTGTTGCTGTGGGCTTTCCACCGCAAAACACATTTCTTTTTGATGCCTCCCCAGATTTAGAACGATCTGTATATCGGAGGCAGCGCCAAAAGCAAACACCATTCAAAAGCAGGCATTAGAGTGTACTGCTACAGCACACCTAGAAGAAGCAAATTGCCTTTAATGATTGTTTATATGCAGGAATGTGTTCCTTCCTGCTCATAAACAATCATCCCTGCCGCGCAGATACCCTTTCACCATGGCACAAAGGGGGTCTGCATTGGTGCTAGGCAGCTTTTTTAGCACAGGAGCAAGGGAAAATACAGGAGTGCAATGTATCCGTATGAATATGATGCATGCCTGCATTTTTTAAATGATGCACCGCAGCACTGCTAAATTGCTTGCAGCCCTGTGTTACGTCATTTCTTTGTAAATATCCCCCTGGAATCTTGGGAGCTCATGTTGCTGAGAAAAATATAGGGAGTTTCATAAGGTTAATCATTCCTCCACCTCCCTCACTTGTCTTTCTCTTCCAAGTCCTCACTCTTTTCCCTTTGCTTCTCTCATCCTCTTTTTTTTAAACATCAATTTGTGACCCTTCCTCATCCACAAGCTCACTCTTTCTCTCTTTATTTTTCGTAACTTTTCTATTTCTTCAGGTATTTTAAGCTTCTAAATGTCAGGTGCAAAAAGCTCGCTCATTGTGTTTTGCTTTCAATCCTGGTATTTATAATTTACTACAAATGTTAGAATGCTAAGGAAAACGTTGGGACGGGTGAGTCCTCACACCAGTTTTGGGATTATTTCAAATTGTTTCTACCTCTCTTCCTGCTTCTGACTCCATCTGTCATCGTTCCCTTCCTTGTTTACATCAATCTCTTTACGGTGCACTGGAACATCCTGAACCTATATTAGGCCAATAATCACCAAAAAGTAACAAATAGTTACAGTGAAAAACAGTTTTAATGCCTCTCCTGAAAACCTAGTAAGAGATTATGGCTCGAATAAATAGCAGAACAGAGTTGCAGAGGAGAGGAACCAGCACTAAGAAACCCTGCACCCAACTTAGTGCTTTTTAGGTCGAGCATTCAAGACCTTGTGTATATACTCTATTATATACTTATATGTGTGTGTACTTTGTGGGCTCTGGGGATCAGCCCTAGGACTTGTCTGCTTCCGCTTAGGGACTTTTTTTTTGTTCAACTGCCTCTATTTAACTGTCTTGATAGAAAACGACCAGTAGAGGTCAGAAAAACACGAGAATTGCTTTCTGCTGAGGGACTTTATTATTTTAATTCTTCTGGCAACTGCCTCTATTTAACTTTCTTGATAGAAAACGATCAGCAGAGGTCAGTAGAATATCAGAATCACTTCAGCATTCTCTAGATTCCAGTCCATAGAAATTGTCTTCCACGAGCACCCGTAGACAATAATAATTTTTTCAAATCTTGTATTTTCAGTGATATGACCACAGAAGGCCCTGATTTTATATTAAAAACAGAGCTTTGGACTATGCCATTTCCAGCTGAAAGGCAATATTTCTCTCCATGTGTTCCCATACGTGGCATATCACGCAGTTTGGTGCTTACTTTCCCTCCATGTTAAAGAACAGTAGATGTTTCAGTACTCAGGCTAATGTGCTGCATAGCTAAATACAAATAAGGTCCCAAATGCCAAACCAATTGCATTGCAAATGCTTGTTTAAACTAGGAATTCCCACTTACAAACTGTAATAGAACTGTGGTATTGCAAGTAAAAAGCTTTATGGGCAACATGCATGCATTAAGAAATAAGGAATGGCAACACCAGCATGCAGTATACATGATACTATTTGCATATTTGGTTTTGTTCCATTTCTATGAAAGGGCATCATGAAAACTTAGTTTACCGATAAATGTATTGACTACAGTCACCCAAAAGTTCTTGGACAGTGCTAAATTGTAAAAACCCAAAGTTTTCGCACATCTTGATGCTGGTGCTGCTGAATGTTAGGGTAGCTGACTACCAAGTCTGTCTACTCTTGTCCCCAAATCATGTCTCCTTTATCCACCACCATAGACTTCCTGTCCATTTATCTCACTCATGAAGGCTCTTTTCCATACCTGCTTTCTCTCTTTGTTAATATTTTCTCATCTTTCTCCTATTTATTCCTTCTCAGTTTTCTGCCTTTCTCTTGTTTAACTCTTTATTGAATTGCAGTGCATCCTCAAGCATGACTCTTTTATGTGCGCCAAGAGCCAGTGTTCTTTGTTGTGCTGCCACATCTTTGCATGCTTGCATTTACTTGCAATCTAGGGCATGAGGAGGACGGAGGGACGCGCTGGAGATCGAGCAGAGGAGGACGAGCCGCGGGGACCAGAGGACGCATGGAGAAGGACCAGCAAACCACCGCAGGGCGAAGGACTAAACACAGTATCAAAGGGAAGCCAAAGTGAGCCTTCCATTCCGGCCATGAGCCCCGACAGCTGCGCTACCCGCAGCCTGCTGCACAGAGCTTCCGTGCTCACCATGCAGACCGGCAACTTGCTTAACTGGGGCCGTCTGAAGAAGAAGTGCCAGCTGAGCCCCAGCGAGGAGCTATGGGACTGTATTCAAACAACTTTAGATGAGTGGAGCTTAAAGATCAGTCCAGAATTGCTTCAGGAATCGCCAAGCATCCTGGAATGTAGTGTGGCTCAAGCTACAGAAACCATTAACCCTGAAGGAAGGGAAGAAATGAAAGTATCTACAAAGCTGTTCATTGCAGGATCTGAATTTTCCTCCATACGTGACGTAGTTGATTTGGCTTGCTCAGCCCTTGAGATTACCCAGTTAGATTCTGTGATCATCGCCCCGCTTCCCATCGATGATGACGTGCATCTTTCCTTGGAACACTTACAGCCTTACTGGGAGGAGCTTGAGCGCCTCGTCCAAAACAAGAAGGTCGTTGCTATCGGCACCTCAGATTTGGATAAAACATTGTTGGAGCAGCTTTACCAGTGGGCACAGGTGAAACCAAACAGTAACCAAGTAAATTTGGCTTCCTGCTGCGTGATGCCACCAGACCTAACAGAGTTTGCAAAACAGTTTGATATCCAGTTGCTAACTCATAACGATCCAAAAGAACTGCTCACGGATTCCAGCTTCCAGGAAACCATCAAAGAAGCAATTGAAGATAGTCGGTCAAAGGAGTGGACGCCATTGTGGCTGTTGCGTTACTCCGTGATTGTTAAGAGCAGAGGCATTATAAAATCAAAAGGCTATATTTTACAGGCTAAGCGTAATGTCCCTCCTCTATCTAGTACATCATTCATTAGGCTATGAAAGCTAGCTAAACTTGAAATTAACTGCCTTCTTGTATGTAAAACTTATATGAATGTGCCTGTAAAGGGGATGTATGTCGTTACAACACACACTTTTACAACGCATGCACTTACAATGCATTTTTTACAACGCATAATGCATTACAACGCATGACATTACAACGCATGACACTACAACGCATTTTTAAAAACTACCTTTACAACGCATACCATTACAACGCATAATATTAAATTGCAGTTAAGGTAAGTATTAGATAGTATAGGGATAAAAGTTACTTTTCTAACTCCAGGGGGTGCAACAGTAGGGTAAGTGTTGGATAGTATAGGGGTAAAAATTACTATTCTAACTCCAGGGGGTGCAACAGTAGGGTAAGTGTTGGATAGTATAGGGGTAAAAATTACTATTCTAACTCCAGGGGGTGCAACAGTAGGGTAAGTGTTGGATAGTATAGGGGTTAAAATTACTATTCTAACTCCAGGGGGTGCAATAGTAGGGTAAGTGTTGGATAGTATAGGGGTAAAAATTACTATTCTAACTCCAGGGGGTACAACAGTAGGGTAAGTGTTGGATAGTATAGGGGTAAAAATTACTATTCTAACTCCAGGGGGTGCAACAGTAGGGTAAGTGTTGGATAGTATAGGGGTAAAAATTACTATTCTAACTCCAGGGGGTGCAACAGTAGGGTAAGTGTTGGATAGTATAGGGGTAAAAATTACTATTCTAACTCCAGGGGGTGCAACAGTAGGGTAAGTGTTGGATAGTATAGGGGTTAAAATTACTATTCTAACTCCAGGGGGTGCAATAGTAGGGTAAGTGTTGGATAGTATAGGGGTTAAAATTACTATTCTAACTCCAGGGGGTGCAATAGTAGGGTAAGTGTTGGATAGTATAGGGGTAAAAAATACTATTCTAACTCCAGGGGGTGCAACAGTAGGGTAAGTGTTGGATAGTATAGGGGTAAAAATTACTATTCTAACTCCAGGGGGTGCAACAGTAGGGTAAGTGTTGGATAGTATAGGGGTAAAAATTACTATTCTAACTCCAGGGGGTGCAACAGTAGGGTAAGTGTTGGATAGTATAGGGGTAAAAATTACTATTCTAACTCCAGGGGGTGCAACAGTAGGGTAAGTGTTGGATAGTGTAGTGTAATATTATGCGTTGTAATGGTATGCGTTGTAATGGTAGTATGCGTTGTAATGGAATGCGTTGTAAAGGTAGTTTTAAAAAATGCGTTGTAGTGTCATGCGTTGTAATGTCATGCGTTGTAATGGATTATGCGTTGTAAAAAATGCGTTGTAAAGGTAGTGCGTTGTAAAAGTTGCATTGTAAAGGTTGTTCCCCCTGTAAAGGTCATCTAAAGAGTAGAAACTGTCAAATATTGCTGGTGTCTGACCAATTTGTTTACAAAAATCACGTTCGTAAAGGCATTGTATAAAATAACTGTCCTGTGGATTGTTTCATTAAACATTTTATTTTACTTGCAATCACACATTACAGACTGATGTGTTAGCTTTGTCAATGCTTATCAATGTTTGTATTGTGCACTTGCAATTTATTTTAATGCACTACAACAAATGAAAAGCAAAAAGCCAGGCCTGAGCAGCTACTGACACTGGACTTGGGAACTTATAATCTCTGCTCCCTGCCATGTAGCGTCCTCCCTCTTATTCCCTCCTTATCCTCTTGCCCCTCTAGCTCTCTCTCTATCCCTCGCTACCTGTTCTTTACTTCTTTTCCACTGCCAATGCTTTCATGACTCGTTCTCTCTGCCCTGTGCCTTGTTCCCCCTTTCCTCGACCCTTATCACTCCAATTTCTGACTTTTCCCTCGTCGTGCCTCCTTCTTCCTCAGCAGGATGTAATCAATCAATCAATCAGGAGTTTGTTGAGCGCGCTACTCACCCATGAGGGTCTCAAGGCGCTGAGGGGGGGGGGGGGGGGGGGGTCACAACTCCATTTAGCCAAAAAGCCAGGTCTTGAGGGCCTTCCTGAAGGTTTTCAGGGATGGGGCAAGTCTGATGTCTGCCGGGAGCTCGTTCCAGGTTTTGGCCGCAATGTGAGAGAAGGATCTTCCTCATGCTCTGACTCTGAGGATATGTGGGGTTTCGGCCAGTGCGAGGTTGGCAGATCGGAGTTTTTTTTTGGGTACGTGGAAGTTGATTTTGTCATTGAGGTATTCGGGTCCGGAGTTGTGCAGGCATTTGTAGGCATGGGTGAGGATTTTGTAGGTAACTCTTTTCTCCATAGGGAGCCAGTGGAGCGTTCGGAGGTGTTGGCTGATGTGTTCATGCCGGGGGATGCCGAGGACGAGTCGGGTGGTGGTGTTCTGTATCACCTGGAGTTTTCGAAGTAGGGACCTGTTCATGCCGGCATATAGAGCGTTTCCATAGTCGAGTCTGCTGGTGATGAGTGAGTGGGTGACTGTCTTCCTTGACTCAGGGTGGATCCATTTGAAGGTCTTGTGGAGGATACAGAGGGTGTTGAAGCAGCTGGAGGTGACGATGTTGACCTGTCGGTTCATAGTGAGGGATGAGTAGAGTACAATGCCGAGGTTTTTGGTGTGGTCTGAGGGGGTCGGCGGGCTTCCGAGAGCTGTTGCCCACCAGGTGTTGTCCCATGCTGAAGGAGTGGTACCGAGTATGAGGACTTCTGTCTTCTTGAGCTTGAGGCAGCTGTTTGTCATCTATGCGGCGACCTTCTGCATTCCTTTCTGGAAGTTGAGTCTGGCAGTGGTCTTTGGTGAGGGAGAGGATGAGCTGGGCATCGTCAGCGTAGGAGACGTATTGAGGCCGTGTTGTCGGATGATGGTGGTGAGGGGGGCCATATAGATGTTGAAGAGGGTCAGGCTCAGGGATGATCCCTGTGGGACTCTGCAGGTGATTTCCGAGGGATCTGAGAGGAAGGGGGGCCAGTCTTATTCTTTGGCTCGGATCCAGTCTAGGGCTGTTCCTTATATGCCGGCGTCGTGTAGTCTGGCGACGAGTGTGTGGTGGGAGACTGTGTTGAAGGTTGCTGATAGGTCCAGAAGGATGAGGGCTGTGGTGCGGCCTTGGTCCAGGGGGCTGTGGATGTCATTGGTGGCGGCGAGTAGGGCGGTCTCTGTGCTGTGGTTGCTTCGGAAGCCGGATTGGGTTGGGTTGAGTTTGGCATGGTCTTCGATGAATCATGTCAGTTCCTTGTTGACTGTTTTCTCTGCCACTTTGGCTGCGTTGGGGAGGAGCGAGATTAGTCAGTAGTTTTTGAGGTCGGTGGGGTAAGCTGTAGGCTTCTTGAGCATGGGCCTGACTTCTGCGTGTTTCCAGTCATCTGGGAAGGTGCCTGTTTCCAGGTTGGTGTTGATGGTGCATTGTAGTTCGGGAGTGATGGTGGTGGTTGCTCTGTGGAGATGTGTGGGGGGCAGTGTTCAGTGGGGGCCCCCGAGTGGATGCCTTTCATGGTTGCGGTGGTGTCTTCGACTGTGATCGGTGTCCCTGGTGACACAGCACACAATCACCACAACAGAAAGCACACGTCTCACATCAATGTGCAGGCAACATCTGAACACCGTGGAACCTCCACCAATGTCGCCTCCAAATACCCATCCAGTATGCATGATTCCTTCATCCTCCGACAGTCCATCAGCAACCAGCGTTCCCAGGACGGCACCAAGGGAAATGCACAACCCTTTGGCAAGTTCCAAATGAATACCCTACTCACCTCAACTCCACAACCATGCAACTCACAACTCTGGCAATGCACACGTCACAAAATCACAACCAACATGCAAAACAACATGCCCACCCACCAGACACGACAGAACAACTCACAATGATAACCTGGGCAAGCCGTGAACATGAGCCATCAACGGCATGGCACCTCAGCCACACACTAGCCGAATGTGGGGAGAGGTGGCAACCAGGCATGTGTGAAGGATGCACGAGAACCATGATTGGGAAAGTACACAATGCCAAGAGTGGAGGAGATGTGCTGGACAGACCGCAATATGCCGAGCACACCCATATCCATGACGACATACACCTCTGGTGTATGGAGTGTAGTGGACAGTGGACACAACCATGTCACCCCAGCCAGTGGGGGAGTTCACAGAAATGTTGCCTGTTATGTCCCCCGTGTAAGAGTGAGCAGAGTGGGATGGCCTGGCGTACGCCAGGCCAGTGTAGGGGTGTGAATTAAAAGCACGTAGCCCTGGATGTGGTCCTCTTCCGGAAAGCCCAACATCTCTGTCAGGGCGGCACCTCTCACCACGCCACGAGGCCGACGCTGTCCTGGTGAGCGGAGTTGCCTGCGATCCTGTGCGCCTGCTGTACCCCGGCCCGCTGGACCTCGAACCCGTCAGGCCCGCCCCTGCACAGCTAGGCCACACTGATCACCTTCCTACACCGGCATGTGTCAAGGAGGGCTCATCACGTGCCTGCGCAAGCTCCAAGCCCGAGGCCCGCGACCATGGCAGCTTCCTCAGACCATCATGGCCTCCACAACACAGGCCAGCTTTAGTCCTTTCACGTTTACCTACTCTACTGCCGCCTCCGGCCTACACCATGGTCAAGTAGGTCACACATTTGGAACTGAGTCTTGATCATACATTGTCCGTGTACGCACAATAAGGAAGATTCTACTTCACTGTACTCCCTTCGGTCAGGTGGCAGCAACCATGTGCATAGCATCCCAACAACACGTGTCTGTGGACATACGCGGACTACTGCCCTCGGCCTATGCTGCGCACGAGTAGGTCACAGAACTGGAACATTGATTATTCAAAGGCAGAATACATGTCATCGCACGCAAAGAGAGGTGTAAGAGGATGACACGTTGCAGCCCGGAAGGAATAGGATAATGGTTACGGAGGTGATCGAACACTACCGACAACTGCCCTGGTGTCACTAACTTTGTGCATCGCGAGCCAACGACAGGTGGGTGTGGGCCACTGCTGACCACTGCCTCCGGCCTACACTGCGGTCCAGAAGGCCACTGAGTCCTGATTTAGCGATGGTGGAGTTCATATCAGTGTACCGGCATCATCACAGACTGCATCCCCTCTCAGCACCGGTGGCACTAAGTCTGTTCCCCGACATTCATGGACACTCTCTGGTCATACATTGGTGGTGTCTGAGTCTATCGACTAGGGGCTAGTTTTCATCCTCATGTAGCTGATACCGAATTGGTGGTGAAAACGAGGCTGTCGCTTTTCACTCCACCATTTGCTGCTTCCAGATAACATCAGTCATTCCGCATCATGCCCTGAAGGACACCTTCCTCTGTCCCCCACAAGCCTCTGCCCCATTCACCTTCGACATCGATGAGGACCCGCTCCCTGCGCGTGGACCTACCTCAGTGCACAGCAAGTCACCGTCCCGTGGCAGGGTGCCTGTGCCAGCCACTGTGCATCCTGGCCCATTAACTCTGTGCTGATCAGGTCTGGGACCCCTTCTTCTGAGATATTGGATGGCCTCTGAGGTGATGGCCTTAGGGTCATCAACGCCATGTGTCTGTGGCCCTGCACTGTCCGCTGCCTCCGGCCTCAACTGCAGCCCACCATGGCTCACACATCAAATCGAGTCCTGACCAGCCCGGACGTCGCATCACTAGAGGAGGCACACGCCACCACCGCCTGGACCACCTCCAACCGCCATCTGCCAGAGTCAAAACAGTGGTCCTGACAGACTTACGGAGTTGCTCACACCTGTTGTGGATGCCATCATCAGACTGATACCCTGCTTGGCACTCCAGGTGCCACTGACTCAGTGCACCGCAAGCCATCGTCCGTTACTGATTGAGTTTTGTGCTGTGGAGCGGTTGCACAGCAATGTCACCTCAAGCAATATGGGAGACCCGGGACATTGATGAGGAAGATGATGCAGGTCTAACACACCCCACTGCATCTGCAACAGGAATATCTTGAAGGGACACAATGCGAGACTTTTTCTTCACATTGGCGCGCTCAGCTGTAGTGCCCCAACCTCAGTGCAGTGCAACTCACGGACACTTCTGTTTGCATGTTGGGTGTACTCAGAACTTTCTCCGGCTCCCTCCATGTTGTTCAGCAGTTGACTCTGTTATGCATGTGTTTTCAGTTTCCATTGCACTGGTGTCCACTGTGAAAGTGGTTGCCAGCAATAAGCACTCTGTGTGTGCTGGCTTACCCTCACCCCACACACATCCAGCACAGGTGTCACTCTACATGTGGCCCTGGAAATAAAGGGTCTGGGCGCACATGCCCATAGCCATTTCAACATAATATCTGCGTGCGTCCCTGTGACCTTGTTGTATGCATGAGGGCCCAGGGCCCTACGACATTACATTGTGCTGTGTACAGCGGATGCAGACATGTCACCGCAGGCAGCGGGTTAGAGCTTGGACATGTAGCTTTGTTGTCACCCACTAAATTCGTAAGGGGAGTGGCCTGGGCCGTCGTATGCAGAGCCAACATGGGTGTGTGACTGCTATTTTGCTGCCCCTGGGCATGGTTCTGTACTGTGAATGTGCATCTACATGTGTCTCTATGGCAGTGTGGGTCTCCTTTGTGGGGTGTAGGTGGTCCCTGAAGGGTATTAGGCACCAACGTATGTGATCTAGTTCGCCTTCCATGGGTTCGGACCCCACCCACACCTGTTCGGCCACCTCCTTTTGGCGTGCTGACACATGGCATTGGGGTGCCATGTGTGGGTGGATGAAGTGTCAGAGCCAGCTGTGCTTCCTGGTGCTTCCTGCTGTGTGGTCTGTTGCAGGCTCTGTGTTCTCCTCTAAATAGCTTGGCTGCCCGGGTCCTGGTGGTGGGTTGCGTGGGATGTCCATGGGCTGTTGTAGGGCGTCAATGTTGAAGTGTGGTGGTCCTCTCCGGCATCACAGATGTGTTGTCTTCTGTGCTCTGCTGGAGGTGTTGTGTGCCCCTCTGCAATGTGAAGGGGAGATTCATGTTGACATTGTGTTGATATGTATGTTGGCGCATTGTTCTGGTTGATATGCAGACTGTATGACAATGTACATTGTGACTGTTTGGGAGATGCAGTGTACATTTGGACTACATGATGGATGTGAGGTCGTACGCGTACATTTCCATTTCAGTTTCCTGCTCTGGTCAGATATAGTAGGCATGTTTCTGTGCATGTGCAGAGCCAGTTGTGTCCTCTGTTCTGCAGTGTCTGCTTTGCGCATTGTACCATGTTGTCGTCAATGTGGGTGTGCTGTTCTTGCTATGTGTGTGTGCTGCAGTGTGCCAAGGGGATGAGGGACATGATCCAGGGTAATTGTGGGTGTGCAGTGTGCTACACCTTGTTCTGCATGTGTGCCATTGTTCCCATCTCCCCCTGACCCCCCAATCCCTGGTCGTTACTCACCCTGTTGATGTTGTGTCAGGTCCTCTCGAGCTGTGTCCGTACTCCCTACTCCTTGCACCGTCTCCACACTGATGATTGTGGCCTCGGTTTCCTCCAGCTCCTCCTGTGGCGCAGGACTACCACCTCCTGTCACCGTTGCAGCCTTCCTGTTGGCAGCGGGTTTGTACCTGGTTTAGGTTGTCACGTCATGCCAGCGCCTCTTGGCCTCCTCGATTGGCCTCCTCGGCACTCTGACTGCATTCCAGGTGGTCTACTTGTGGGTCAGTTGATGGTAGTGTTCTGTCACCTCCGTGACGCTGATCTGGTTTTGCTGCAGACTGCACCTCGTCTTCCTCTCCCTCTTCTCCTCGGCCGTCCCCATCCCCGTTGTTCCTTGCTGGTGGTCTGTGGGGGTTGTGGGGTTCGCGTTGGCCTCTGCGCTCGGTCAGGGTGCATCCATGTTGCTACGTGCTTTGGCTTGTTTCTGGTGTGTTGTTTCTGTGGTTTTTATGGGGCATTTTCCCGCCAGACACGTGGGATTTGCAAGCCTGTGGTTGGTTTTCGCTACTTTTTGTACCGCGATTGGCCTCATCACATGATTTTTTGAGTTCGCATTCCACATTTTTGCGGTGTGGCGTTGATTTTTGGGCAGCCATTTGACGCATTATCTGGTGACTATCGCATGCTACCGCCGCCTTGTGAATATTCAGTTGGCACGGCGTAATTTTCCAGCGATCGGCTGTGATGTTGAGAGTTGGTTAAGCTACTCTTGCTGTAGTTTTCACACGTTCTTGTGAATATACCCCTGAGTCATTTCAGCATTGGGTGCAAAACTGCACATATTGATAGCAAAGTAGTAAGAGGTGGCATATGTTGCGAAACGAGAATTCCCTCTCATGGTGTCTTTATCGATCCAAGAAGATAAGAATAGGTTTTTCCAGATTACCTAATTTGTTTTAAACCTCCTCCCTCTGACAAAGATGAGCCATTATAGCAGAGCAGAAATGGAAGGTTGGGGCTGTATCATAAGGTGCACTGGCCCACTCTGTGCCATAGCGCACCTTTAACGGGGTGTGCGGGGTGCAGACCTGGATATAGTGTCCTATTACAGTAAAAGTGCTCTCCCAAGCACAGCCGTGCACTCATGCCTGCCCTTGGAGTACATTAGTGAAAGAGGACTGGCTGTTTGAAGCAGCTGGCCCATCTTTCACTGTGCAACTGGCAACTCAGCCTGCTACTTGAATGGAGTTCCATCTGCAGGCTAGGGCAGTGAGTGACTGCACCTGCTGAGAGATGTCTGTGGTGTGGGGTCTCCTGTTGTCTCTATAATGGAGTACACGGGGGGCACTACACAACCTCATTTAGGTCCAGAAGGGCCTATTTGCAAGCCCCTTGCTTTGTTGCTACGTCACATTTTCCCATGTTAAAAGTGACGCACCGCCGGCGCAAAGGGCTTGTAAATACGCCACAGAATTTCCCGTTTTTTGCGTAGTTCAGCAAACCAAATTTGCTGCGTTGTACTGTAGAAGCAGGAAAACACTGCACATTCCCTTATGTACTAAGTTTGGCCTGCTGCTGCTTTAATCCCCTGTGATGGCGCACAAACAGGCCGCCTTGTGAAGACCCATAGCCTTGCAACATAGCAAAGAGGGAAGTGCTCACTGTCTAGCAAGGAATTGTACAGGAAGTATAACTTTCCAGTACAATTTACAATGTTTAGACAAATTCAGAAGGATCCCACGCATTGGATGTGTATTGTACAGTGAGGCCCACATACTGTGCTTGGTTTTGAGCAGTGCTTAATTTGTAAACCAATAACTGCCGGGCTCTTGTGGGGAGGCCACTGCAGCTTGCACCACACATTGCGCCAGGCAGCTGGCAATGACAGTGCAAACACAGCTATTAACCATCACACACAGCTGTTGTTGTCCTAATACCTAAATTAGACAGACAGCGTCACTATGTGGCAGACTGTCATAAACGCCGGTGCTGGAAATTAGGTGCTGGTGCTGAGCACCAGAAATGTTGGGCTCAAATTAAGCACCGGGAGAGACACACACATTTCCCATCGTTGAGACTTCTACCAGCAGCCATTAGTGTTTGATGTGAAGCCCGGTTTGGCTATCCTTGTATATCCTGCTCTGCAGTACCTAGAGGTATTTGCGATGATCCGCATCAGTAATTCAACCTTGAAGCAAAGCAATGCAAACTGGCACAAAGCAGGTTTTGCGCTGAGAAAAGGGAACATTTGCAGTACAAAACGCCTTTTACACTGGATAGTAAATAACATGCAAGATTTTGCATCACTTTGCTCAAGAGGAACAGCTTCGTAGGAGAGCATCCTGCCACAACACAGTAAAAGAGATTGCATGAGTTATATAAAAGAGACAGAGACATAGTTTCTTTCCATCAGCTCTTTACCATGTTTGCTGGCTGTCCATGATGAAAGCACAGCATTTTGCATTTTTCACTGAAGCAAGTGCTTAAGGGCCTTTCAAAAATCTAGATATCAATTCATATCACAAAATGTCGGACATTGTGTATGCGCTGCAACCTACCTTTCTTGAAGCAGCATGATGTTGCTAATGTACACTTGATCACAAACGCTCCTTAAGTGTGCCATTCTTGTACAAACTAGCACTGGTGGCGGAGTGCTGAAGCCGCCTTCATGTGTTTGGGGGACAGTTCGACGCCACGTCACAGCGTTGTCGACGCTCCTGTGCGGGCTGAAGCAGCGGTAAGAGTTCTCTGCTCAGAAAGGAAGGCTCTTCGCCGCTAGATGGAAGCAGCAACCCACGGAAGCAGCAGCGGGCGCATATTATCATGTATCCTCACATGACTGCGAGCTTTACTGCCAAAGCACATCCAACTGATTTTGCCTGGCAAATGCAAGCATATCGAGCATTGAAATATCAGCGTGTTTCACAAATTTTATAAACACGGATATGATAGGAATGTTGCGAATGCTTTCATAACTCATGGTATAATGAGGGCAGTGTGACTAGCCTGAATAGGAATGATGTAAGTGTATATGTGTTTCTCAAACAAAAAGCAGAACTTGCATGGGTTATCTATCGATCTGGAAGAGGTGTGGCACCGCGGCCAGGGCGACTGACTCCGGAATCAGGGGATCACGGTTCCATCGCCGGCGGCAGATTAGCCCACCTCCATGTGATTCTGGGCAAAAGCTTGCTTAATCTTCCCGACGGCCCCCAGCGCCTAGAGACCCTTACGGGTGATTGTTCGCGCTTTACAAGTGTGGATATATATTATTATATATATCTGTCTGTCTGTCTCTTTGCCTGCCTGCCTCGTTGTTTATCTACAAAGAGACGAACATACCTAAATATGCATTTAGAAAAACATATACATAAATGGCAGGCGCGCAACACCCATTGGACTCAAAGGGCTTCAGCCCCCCCCCCCCCCCCCCCCGTCGTGTGTGGCAGCCCGGGATGAGACACCTTCCCGGGCAAAAAAGCAGCTGCACCCGAGCACTTTACAGGTCTTTAAAAGACCATTTGCATGTTAATGAGGCCTTGCTGTTGTTTCACCCCTTCTAAGAGCCCCTGCAGCTCCACTCTGCCTATTGCTTACAGTTCAGCCCCCCCTGAAATTTTTGCTCAGCCCCCCCCCCCCGAAATTTGGCTCTAGTTGCGCCTCTGATAAATGCCCAGGGCTTTAAGTGGGCCGGGTCTCTCCGGGTCTGAGCACCGGCAGTTTTTTAAAGGAGGACTCGAAACGGGTCTCTATCGGGCTCCATTTTGTGCCCTGGCTCAGGCGGTCTGTTTTTTCCCCGGACTGCTGTCACTGCAGTCCGGCAAAAAGTGCTATGGCACAAAACAGAGCCCGAAAGAGACCCGTTTCGAGACAGCAGGCATATCATGTGCGCTGCTCACCCTGCTCACTTTTCACCAGTGGAGAAGTTACGGCATGACGTCATGCCAGGTGAGCGTTGCAAGGGAAAGGAAATTCTTTCTCTCTGGATTTCCCTTCTCTTTTTTGAAAATCAGGAGCAGCAACATTGTCGTAGTGTCTGTCACCAAGGCTTTAAGTGGAAGCTTTTTCAATATTACTTACAAGCCATCGTTGCTGCCTATTTATCGTATGCAAGTAACAACCATTGACAAAGCCAATAGTCCTGACTTGTTATAGGTATGATGTTTCTTGTATCATATATGTGGATGCTATGATAGAAACAGCAAAATACAAGTCGGGCGGCACACTATGCGAAGCACAGACTTTTAGGTGTTTTAAGCCACGCCCTTAATTTACATTGGCCACGCCCCTTCGCGAGACCCCCAAGTTTTTTCATCCCACTTAAAGCCCTGGGTAAACCATTCCATGTCCGATAACTTCATTAAAGGTTTCTCGAGATAGCGATGGGCATTGTATAGAGATCAGCATTTGATAAATAGTGCCCACTAAAGCAGTCTGTGGTACGTAATGAATGGAAAAAACAAACGAGTGAGTTTGGTAGTATTTGAAGCATCTGGTCGTCTGTGTCGGTGGGTGAGCCAGGCAGACACAGATGATTAAACTGAGCTCAAGATATTCATTGGCCTAGACCAATGTGATCCTGTGAAGGGACTGCCTCCGGAAGTTGAAGAGATTTAATAAGAGCTGTGAGAGGGTTTAGGCAACCTGCACCGAAAACTAGGGCCAGTGCCTAATTTGAGGGGGTGGTTTCCCGTGCTCAGCACTGGCACTTAATCATCGAGACAGATGCTTTACATGAGCACCAGTTAAGGACACATTCATTAATGGTAGGAATGGGGAGATTAAGTGAGTTGCCAAGAATCACAGGATGTTGAGCTGACACGAGACTCGAATATGGTTCCCTAGCACCAAAGTCGGCAGCTCTGGCCATTATGCCACATCCTCTCCCCACTTTCATGGTTAGTAGTTAGCTCACTTTTAGGCGGCGCCAACAGGAGAAATGAGCTGGTGCAAGCTGCTTCCAGAGGAGAGACCTGGCACTTATTTTTTTACAAATTAACCACTGACTAGGGGGAGTTAGTAGCATGTGGAAAGGAGACAAAGAGCTTTCTGGAAAGAAGACGAGGATGGAACGGAAGTTGCTGATTAAAAGGCCAGATGAACAGAGATAGACAGGAATGGAAACTGTCAGAAGAAAGGGGATTTATAGCTGCAGGTGAGAAATTAGCACAATAGAAATAGACTACAGGTAGAGACTAGATGTGGGGTAGAAGGTCACATAGGGGCATATTATCAAGCACTGTGTTAAAATTATCGCCGCTTTAGCGGCAGAAAACTGCTGTTAAAACGGCGATAATGGCCTTGATAATATGCTCTATGGAATTCCAATTGAAGCTCAGGTTAGATGTCCTTCACATCTAACATGGGCTTCTATTGGAATTCTCTGCAGCATATTATCAAGCCTATTATCGCTATTTTAGTGGCAGTTTTCTGCCGCTAAAGCGGCGATAATTTTATCGCCTGTCTTGATAATATGCCCCATAGTGAGCTGTGAGGAGAGATGTGAGCTGAAGGTTTAGAAGCAAGAGGTTTATGATAACCAACTTTCCATTATCTCTCTGCAGGGCACTTTCAACATATGGAACCATGTTGAACACGCAGCAGCACTTTACATGCGCAGCAATGTCAGAAGATGATTCTTGGGTAGCGAGAGGATTATGACTCACATAGAACATTTTGATTTTTTTTTCTAAATCCATCTTCTTTAAGTCAAGCTTTTTTGGGATATAACTCAGCCTGAGAATACGTTTATTGAGTGTGATTGCTATTGATACTATATTTGAGTTCTATCACATTACCATCTCCTGGAATTATTCAAGACTGCTAGCTATTGCAACTTTTGAGAGACAGCTTTAGAAAATGAACAACTGTGGCATTCAATTTAAAATAAATATTCTTAAGATTTTAAACACCCACCAATGATAAATCTCAGCACCATGCATACTACCCAGCAAGGACCTAATGGCACAGGACCTGTGGATATGTTTTTGCCGTGAAACTAGTGTAGTTGACATTTATGTTCAGCTTTACCGCTTCATGTAATCATGAGGGAATTAAACAATCTATTCCAAAGCGAGGCAGGGTCACAATTCAGTGACATTTCCCTAGAAAGGGCAGCACTTTGGTAGTCTCATTAGAATAACTGCTACTTCAGGTGTGGCCGAGTTGGAAACGTGAAACAAAAAGACTCTGATTTTAATCCAGGCCACCCATTTGAACAAATGGTGTGCTCCTGGGCAATACTCTTTTTATTTATTGTTACCCTGCCCTAGATTGTGAGTATTTTGAACTGTTCAGTGTCATGGAATACTCACCAAAATGCAATATGGTCCTAAATGAATAGCCTTTGAAGCAAGAAGCAGTGTGCTATAGATTCATGCCTACAACTTTAACAAAAAGGTTTGATCCTGACCAAATTATACTCACTCTGAGTCTCTATCCACAGAGGTGACATATATTCCAGCACTCTGAAACAGGCATAATAGAATAAATGAACAGTAAGGGCCCTTTCTGTGCTGCAGCTTCTCCATGTTAGAAATGGGTCTCTAGGGGGCGTGGCTTGGACGCCAAACAAGATGGCCGCCTGAGACCGGAGCTCTCCCGCGCCGCGGCGGACTTTTCATCTCTTCGCCGCTATCCGCGACCATTTCGGCGAATTTCTTGTGGCTCCTGTAAGCGGATGACTTCGTGCTGAAGATGTGACTGCCAGACTTCATTTTCCTGCAGTTTTTCGCCCATTCATGCCTCTCGATGTAAGTCCCTCAGCGCGTCCGCCATTTTGTAATATGTGCGATGTGTGCGCGGCGCTGAGGGGACTGCAGACATGCTTTTCCTGTTCTTCCTCCAGGCACTGGACTTTATTCTTAGCAACTAAGGACCTCTCCTGTGTGTTTTGCGCCCTGCCATTGCGCTATGTTTGCAAATTACTCCTCATGTCGACGCTGCTTCCTGAGTGACCTCTGCCTTCATGCTCCCCTCGCAGGCTACCACATGCGCTGTGCTCTTCCTTGATAACTTACTTCAGTCTCAAGGCGTAAGACTCATACCATTCTCATTGCGTCTTCGTGCTGGTTTTTTGTTGCAATTCTGTTCACCAAGTCTTAGTGCGCATGGCTTTCGCGCCCACTGGTAATCTCCTTGTTATTACTGGAAACACTCTTTAACTCCTGTTTACATTACCTCTGGGTCCGAGGTTTCTTCATGATTTTTGCTGGTGTCCTTCACTGCTTCTGCTGACCGCTGGGTTCTTCAGACCGGACATATTGACATTCTTTGCTTTTTGAGTGCAGGTCGTTGTGTTGGATTGCCTCTTTGCCTCCTGTCACTGGCACGTTCAGGCTTCTATGGGCAAGCTACGCAACCCAAGGTTTGTCTTTGTGCCCTCGAAGACTCCACCTTCCTCCGCCTCTTCCTCAACGGCAGGTCATTCTTCTCATCCTCCTCCCACAGATCAAATGGCGACAATGTCCTCCACCCGTTCTTCTCCATCACAACCTACCTCCAGCAAGTCTTCTCCTTCTGCCTCCTTACCTAAGCGCTTGAAGCAGGACTCCTCTCCTCCTCAATCTGAGTCATCTCCATCCCCTATATCTATGGAGTTGATACTTGAGGAGATTCGCGCTTTGCGCCCGTTCGTGGAGGAGACTAATACTAAGATGCAGCTTTTTGAGGCTAAATGGTCAACTATGGAAGCTCGTGTTTCTTCTGTGGAGCAGCAGGTTACAGAGATTCAGTCAAACTCTCAACGCATCTCCTCTCTGGAAAAGTCTCTTCTCGCCCTTCAACAGCACACTGAAGATTTGGAAAACAGGAATAGGAGGAACAACCTACGCGTTTATGGCCTGCCGGAATCCTTGGAAGGAGATGATCCTGTCACGTTTTTCTCCTCTTTCCTTCTGAAACTCCTGGACCTTCCCACTACTACCTCTCTCAGTATCCAACGAGCCCATAGACTTGGCCCTCGCTCCTCCTCCTCAACCAAACCGCGAGGGGTAATCATCCTCTTCCTCAAGTTTACTGATCTCCTTCTGGTCCTCTCTACAGCTCGAGCGAAGCGCCAAGTGTCCTGGATGGGTCAGAGAGTTTTTCTCTCTCAGGATGTCTCTAATGTCACTGCTGCCAGAAGAAAGGAATTCTTGTCTCTTCGTGCTCCTCTGCGCTCTATTGGAGCTAGATATGGCCTCTTTCACCCCTGTACCTTCAAAGTAACTCATCAAAACAATACCTGGACTTTCCAAGATCCAGCTGAACTCAAGAATTTTATTCACATTCAGACCAATGCTGGCATGGATACATCCAATCCTACTACTGGTTGATTATTTACCTGTTTTGTTTCTCTCCTTGCAGGTTTTTGCTGAAATATTCTCTCCTTGGTTTGATTCTTCTCCTGCTTGATGTGATTATATAGTGGTTGTTGTCTGGGTTTTCTGTTTTACATATAATGTCTGCTTTTGTGCTGTTTATCTTAACATGACTTTTGTATAACACGTTTCTTTTTCCCTCCCTTAGATTATTCGATAAACCCTTTTGTATTCCTCTCCGTCTCATACGATTCGTCTTCCTCATATCCCGTCCTGGTGCGGTGTGTTGCTCTCCGGCTTAGGAGGCCGTTCTTGTCGAATCCTCCCACACCCCATCGTCATCTTGTCATCTCCCTTCCCCCTTCAGGTATGTTTTCCTCAGTCATCCGTTTTGGATATGTATTGTCTCTTCTTCTACTTCTTTTTTCTTCCCTCTTCCCCTCCTTCCTTTTTCTTTGCTCTTCTCTTACTGTATCTCCTGACTTTCCTTTGTCTTGCTCTTTTCTCTCATTCACTTGTTGTTGTCCTTTATGGCGTTCTTGGTTTTATGCCTTTTCTGTGTTCCTTGCACATTTTATTGTTTTTTAATTCAAAGTTATTTCATGGAATGTGAAAGGTTTCGTTAGCCCTATTAAACGACAGAGAGTGCTTTCCCACCTAGCCTCTTATACTCCTGACTTAGTTCTTTTACAGGAAACTCATCTTTCTGAGGCGGAGTCTCTTAAACTAAAGAGAGGCTGGGTGGGAACGGTTTTATTCCCTCCTACATCTAATAAAAAGAATGGTGTGGCCATTTTGTGTCACAAGAAACTCAAATGCAAAGTTCTTTCTCAAGAGAATGATACTGATGGCCGTTGGGTCCTAGTTAAGCTGTTAATCAATTCTGTATCCTTGACTGTTTTTAATGTTTATGGTCCCACTCATCCCGATTGTAATTTTTGGCCTCTAATAACTTCTAAATGTTTTCAATACAGTGATTCCCTGTTCATTTTGGGGGGGGATTGTAATCAAATTGTTGATCCGTTTCTTGATCGCAAATCCTCTGCCTGCTTTACCCCCCACAAATCACATACGCAATTCCTTGACACTGTTTCTAAATCTCACCTTCTTGACTCATGGAGACTATCCCATCCTGACTCTCTGGACTATTCCTTCTTTTCACCTCCTCATGCCTCTTTCTCTCGGATTGACTACATCTTCCTTTCTCAGTCTCTTTCTCAAAATCTTCTATCCTCGTCTATAGAGCCGATAGTTATCTCAGACCATGCTCCCATTGTCACAGTTCTTGATCTTCTCCCTCCTCATCCCAAATCTTCTTGTTGGCGTTTCAATAACTCTCTTCTTCTGGATCCCCTCTTTTCCTCTTCTTTTCTTTCTTTTGCTACGGAATTTTTTCTACTTAATTCTGATCCCTCTTTAGCCCCTCATGTTATTTGGGACTCTTTTAAGGCTACCGCTCGCGGTTTTGTGATTGATTTTGTCTCAAAGAAAAAGAAGTGTTACCTTAAGAAACAGAAAGACCTTCTCTCCCATATTAAATCCCTGGAGCATAAATTCTACACTTCTTCTACTAATACGGTTTTACCAGACCTTATACGCGCCAAACTCGATTTTAACAAAACCACTACTGATAATGCTTCTTCAATATTACTTCGGAGCAGTGCCCGCTACTACGGAGGTCACAACAAATCAGGTAAACTTTTGGCCAACTACCTTAAGTCTCGCAAGGAGCGTAACTCGATTGATTCGATTTATTCCACCGATAATCTTCTCTTGCATAAGGAGCAGGATATACTCACCCAATTTCAAGGTTTCTACCAATCTCTTTATACTCCTGAATCCCCCCCCTCGGCTTCTCTTATTCAATCCTACTTAGATAAAATTCCTGCCCCCTCCACTTCTCATCTTAACTTCCCTGGTCTGGAACTTGATCTCTCTATTACCGAACTGGATAGCGCCTTAACGTCTCTAACTAAAGGTAAATCTCCGGGTCCGGATGGTTTCTCTGTGGAATTTTATCTGCATTTTTCAGATCTTCTGCTTCCTAAACTTCTCTCCCTCTTCCAATTCTTCTTTGCCTCTGGCACAGCTGCTGGTACTTTTCACGAGGCTACGATCTGCCTTATACCTAAAGAGGGTCGCGACCCCCAATTCTGTAAAAATTACCGCCCAATATCCCTTGTTAATGTAGACTATAAATTATTTGCTAAACTTCTTGCCCTGCGCTTGGATCCTCTCCTCCCGCATCTCATAGGTAAGGAACAGTGTGGTTTTGTAAAGGGCAGGCTTACCTCGGATAATTCCCGCCTTTTCCTCAATGTTCTAAATAAAGTCCCTTCTCTCAACATCTCTTTAGCCGCCATCTCGGTTGATGCTGAGAAAGCTTTTGATAGAGTAGATTGGTCCTTTCTGTTTGCCTCCTTGCGCTGGCACGGTTTTGGCCCTAATTTTATTTCTCTTGTTTCTTTACTTTATTCTGCCCCTAAGGCGTCTGTTTTAGTTAATGGTCAACTATCCCCCTATTTTCCCTTACAGCGCGGCGTCCGTCAGGGTTGCCCTTTGTCCCCTCTACTTCTTGTTCTAGCCTTAGAGCCATTCCTTACGTCTATTAGAAATAACATTTCTATTTCTGGCTTCCCTTATGACAAGACTCATTTGAAACTCTCTGCGTATGCAGATGACATTCTTTTGTTTATTTCTGACCCTGACCAATCCATTCCGGCCTTACTGCTTGAGTTTAACTCCTTCTCCCAAGTTTCTGGTTACAAGATTAACTCTGATAAAACTGAGATCCTTCCTCTTACCAAATTTTGTCTCCCTCATCAGTTTTCGACCACTGGCTTTGCATGGAACTCCTCTAAAATTAAATACCTTGGAATTTGGTTCTCTAGCTCCATCTCTTCATCTATTCGGTTGAACATGTCTGCTGTATTATCCCGTATTGATAAGTTGTTCTCTTCTTGGAATCCTCTCTTTCTTTCATGGTGGGGTCGGCTGGATTCGATCAAAATGATGATATCTCCCATTCTTATATACATCTTTTCCATGCTCCCCATTCATATCCCTGATATCTATTTCAAACGCATCGATTCCTGTCTCTCTAAGTTTCTATGGAATCATAAAAAATCGAGAGTTGCTCTAGTTGCTCTTCGTAAACCGAAATCTAATGGCGGAGTCATTTTTCCGGATTTCCGTCTCTATCATAAATCTTTCTCTCTCCGTCAGGCTTCTAATTGGCTTGTTCTCGCACCCTCCCCTCTTGCTCCTCTTTGGCTCTCTATTGAACGCTCACTCCTCTCTCCTTTCTCTCTATCTGAAATTGTACATTTCTCTGCTAAGAACTTAACCACTCCACTACCCCTGTTCAAGCACACTTCCTCTCTTTTACATGCTCTGGTCCGTCCTGATCCGGTTTCTCGTGAATCCTTTTTGGCCTCCCCTATCTGGTACAATTCGCTTATTCTCCTCAATAATCGTCCTATTTGTTGGACTGTGTGGAGATCAAAGGGTCTGATGTGGGTTAACCAACTTTTCGATGGTCTTCTTCCATGTTCTTTTCCTCGATTCCGACTTCTGTTTCATTGCCCCCAGTCTTTTTTCCGCAGATTCACTGTCCTCATGGCCATCATACTTGATGTTTATTATTCACTTCCCTTGTCATCCTCTCCTATATCTCATTCCTCACTTCTTCAGATCTTGTCTACTCTCCCTAAAGCCTCTCTTATCTATAAATTCTTCTCCTCCCCCAATCCGACCCGCCCGAAATCTAAATTGGAACTTGCTTGGGAGCTGGATCTGGGCTGTGACTGGCCTATAGCTGTTTGGGACAAAGTTTGGGCCAGGTCTTTAAAAATTTCCCGTTCCGCTTCACTAACTCAATCTATGTTCTTTCTATATCACAGACTCTATCTCTCTCCTGTTTCTATTTCTCGCTTTTCTCCTGATAAGGACTCTACCTGTTGGACCTGTTCTGCCCCTAATGCTGATCTTTTTCATCTACTTTTTCTGTGCCCTTCTGTTCTCGCTCTTTGGGATCAGGTGTGGTCTTATGTCTCTCGTCTATTCTCTATCTCTATTCCATACTCTATCCCTCTTCTTTTTTTAGGTAGTATTTCTGACACTCTCGATATTTCTTCTCACTCCTCTGGTCTATTTGATCTTATGTTGGCTCTGGCTTTTCAACACATTTCTTCTAACTGGAAGGATCTCTCTAAGCTCTCTATACATTGTTGGTGGAATTCTCTCTGTCATTATCATAGGCTCGATGTCCGTTTTGCCGCTGCCTCCACTCCTACCCTCAATAGAGATTTATTCTGGTTGCCTCTCACAACATATCTTGACCACATGGCTCTGAAATCTATCTCTCCTTTATCCTCTGAGAATTTTAAACCCCCATAAGTGACTCTTTCTCTGTCCTTCTTCTTCTTCTTCTCCTTTTACCCTTCTTGTATCTTTTACATTTGCATTTGTCTTTCCTGCCTTTCAACTATTCCCTATCCTTGGCTTTCTTGCTGTTTCTATTCTACCTAGTCTTTGTCTGATCTCGTTATCTATTCTTCTCCTAACGCCTCATATTTACCTTTTTCTTTCTCCTTTCCCTTCCTTCCCTTCTCCTCCTTTTTTCTCCTCTTTCCCCCTTTTCTTCCTGGTTGCCCTTAAAAATGTTTACAAAATGCTTTTTAATCTTCCTTTAGGTTTCTTATGTTAACACATGATGATCCTCTGTTTTTTCTCTTTTTGATTCTATATGGACAATGTTCTTTATATGATCTGTATTTTGTTGTTCACTATACTTTTCTTCAATAAAGCATTTCAAACATAAAAAAAAAGAAATGGGTCTCTAGTTGGCAGACTTTGGTACCCTGCTTCTCATGAGGGTGGGTCAGGGGATACACACTTTGGTGGCTTGGTGGCTTGGCACGAGCAGACAGGCTTATCCCAAAAACAATGTGTAAAGTATTTGTACCAACACTCACAGTAACACAGTGAAAACATCACAAAAGGACACCAAACCAGTTTAGGAAAATAAAGTATCTTTATCTAAACTAAACAAGACCAAAATGACAAAACATCCAACATACTCAGTTAAAAATATGACTTTTAAAAGGTTTCAAGAACTTGTACCAGAGAAAACTATGGATGTGTGACTTTTCACCAAAGTACCTGTAGATGCATCAAAGTTCCAAAGCCAAACAGTTGCAGAGTCGGAAAACAAAGAGAAGCGACAATTCTGAGACCTTGGGAAGGCGATGAGACAGTCCCGCTGCACGCAGAGTAAGGGTTGCTCCGAATCCAATCTGTATTGAGAGGGAAACAACCTTTACAACGCAGCCATTACAACTCACGACCTTTACAATGCAGTAATTATAATGCAACATCCTTTCCATCGCATGCCATTATAACGCAGCCATTAAAACGCATGTCACTACAACGCATGTCATTACAACACATGTCACTACAACGCATGCCATTACAACGCATTATAAGGTAAGTATTCGGGAATAGTAATTTTTAACTCTACACTATCCAACACATACCCTACTGCTGCACTCACTGGAGTGAGAATAATAATTTTTACCCCTACACTATCCAACACTTATCCTACTGTTGCAATCACTGGAGTGGGAATAGTACATTATACCTCTACACTATCCAACACTTACCCTACTGTTGCCCTAAAAGTAATATATGTTGTAATGGTATGCGTTGTAATTGTATGCATTGTAGTGACATGCGTTGTAAATGTAGTTTCTGAAAATGTATTGTGATGGCATGCGTTGTAAAATCATGCGTTGCAATGAATATATACCTTTACAACGCAGATTTTACTCCACAATACAATCACTACGCGGTCGTTACAATGACCGTGTTGTAACCACGCAATGCCATTACTACGCAAGTCATTACATCGGCTTGCAGTAGATGGCTCCATAAAATTAGCAATGTATAATTTACTATTCTAACTCCAGCCTACATAACAGTAGGGAAGGTGATGGAATAGTAAACTATACTATTCCTTATGTTAGAGCGCCATCTACTACACGTCGATGTAATGACTGCATAGTAATGGCACTGCATGGTTACAATGCGGCCGTTGTAACGACCGCATTGTGATTGTATTGCGGAGTTAAATCTGCGATGTAAAGGTTGTTTTCCATTGTAATGGATGTTGCGATGTAGAAACTGCTTTGTAAAGGCATGCGTTGTAAATGTTTGCGTTGTAACGTCATGCATTCGTATGGCGAGTGATGTGTCGATTCTTCGTGACAGTTCCGGTCAGCAGGGGATGAGTCGGACGAACTTGTCGCCCAGGTCGTATGCAAGAAAATCCGGTGTGCGTCGGTGATCGATGCGGTGGCGTCAAGCAGTGCTGTGTCGGTCCTCCTCAGTCGCGATCCCTTGATGTGTTGATTTCTGTAATTCTTTACGTTTCTTCTTTCTTCCAGCTCCCAAACAGAAGCAACAACCTCCAGAGGCCCAAAACTGGCACAGGCACCTCTTGGCAGGCTAGAACTCACAGCAGCAGAGTTCAGGGAAGCTGGGGGTGAAATCTTTGTGTCCCTGAGACTTCAGAACAGGAAGCCAGCTCACTTCAGACCCTTGGAGAGCTCCTTCACGCAGGGGACACAGCACACAGCAAAGTCCTTCTCCTTTCCTTGGCAGAAACAGCACCTGCAGGCCAACCCCAGACACACAGCAAGGTCAGAACTCCTACTTCTCCTCAGTCTCTCCAGCTCATCTCCTTGGCAAAGGTTCCTCTTAAATTCAAGGAATGATCTAAAGTCTGGGGTTTTGGGTCTGATACTTATAGCCAAAATGTCTTTGTTCTCTTTGTGCAAGGGGCTCTGAGCCCAATTCAAACCAGTTCTGGGGGGGCACTCTGCAAGTGCACAACAACATCCATTGTCAGTGTGAGCCTTGGCTCCAGATACAGCACGGGGGGCAGAGCCAGCATTGTGGAAGGCAGGCACAGCCCTATTCAGGTGCAGGTGCTACTCCTCCCACCACTCCAAATGCAGATCAGGCCTATTCAGCCTAGTGCTGACTCATCCAGATTCCTGGAGCCACTGCAGCTTCCCAGTCCCGGCCACTCCAAAGCCAGACAGTCAATCTACTAACAGGCAGAGGCAAACAGGATGGTTGAACAAGAAATTAGGCACTTTCTAAAAGTGGCATTTTTAAACACACAATTTAAAAACCATCTTCACTAAAATCTGTGTTATTAAATCCTGAGTTCAGGGATACCAAAATTATTATTTTTGTATCTTATCCCTATGGGAAGATATGCTTGTACAATGTTACAAAGCATTTTCCATTCTGTCCTATGGGGCAAGATAGCCTTTCAATAGTGAAAAACGAAATTGGGAGTATTTCACTATCTGTACATGTTACACACACCAGTACATGTCCTTCCTTTCACATACATTGCACCTTGCCCAGGGGGGTACCTTGGGCCTACCATAGGGGTGTCTTATGTGTAAGAAAAGGGAAGGGTAGGGCCTGGCAAGTGGGTGCACTTGCCAAGTTGACATGGCAGTTAAAAAACTGCACACGGGCACTGTGGTGGCAGGCCTGAGACGTCTCTTCAGGGCTACTCATGTGCCCAGAGTCATATAGCCAACAACCACTGGTCAGGAAAAAATATAGGAGGAAGAAGCAACAAGTTTAGGGATAAACCTGCAAAAAGGGCCCTTTCCAACACTCCCTATTAGCTACTTTCATAGCTCTAAATGCTGTATAAGTGACCGTTTCTTATCCTCTGAGCAGGGGCGTAATGCAGGCTCCTGTGGTGCAGATGGGTCCTAACCCTCCAGGGCAGGTCAGGGCCGGATTGGGAACTTTAAGCTGCCCAGGCACATTTTGTCAGACCCGCCCTCATATGGTGCATAACAAATACAGCGAGCAAGCCTGACCACTGCAAGGGGGGTTTGGGGGTGTTTCCGCCCCCCAAGAAAACTTGGGAAACAATGGTGGATTCTACCACACATTTTTCATTATATATTCAATTGAATTAGTTTTTAAAGCATAGTAAATGATGACCTTAAAATGCACCACGATATGGCAATCTTTATTGGGGCTCTTTAATGATTCCCTCACTATCACCCTCCAACAATGCCTATCATCTTTCCATAGCCCATCTCTCACATGCATTTGAGTTATTTTATAGGGCCTCTCAGACCAGTGTAGGGTGTCAGAGCATGTTACATCACACACACAGACCATAAACCATATGTGTGTAAATCAGTCTATAGAAAATGTTACATAAGACAAAGGGGACCACAGGGTGTAGGATTCACATGTCATCCATACTGGTCGTCCTTTGTCTGGAGAAGCACAAATTCAGGATTCAGAAGGCATACTCTGCTGCTGCCACAACTCGAGTGGACTCTCTGCCCCACAAAACCACCGGCCCAGGGAGGAGGGGCTACTGCTGCCAACAACAGTCTTTTAAGCGCTATGACTCTCCCGTGGCACAGGACGGGCCAAGGGCAGGTCCGTCATTGCCAGGAAGAGGCAGTGCAGGGCCACCCCCCTTACTTCTCCACTAAAGACTTCTAAACAATGGTAAGCTCCCTGCTATCAGAGCAGATATTGGCAGTTGCTCAATTAGGTTTTTTATGCATTTGTGTTGGAGCCTGTTGACTGCTGACTGACTAAAGATTGGGGTAGGACCATAATCAACGAGAAGCTTCCTCTTATGCTTTATATCTATACAGTGGCTACTGTCGCAGTAATCAACAGTGCGGTTTTGGCTTTGAGCAGTATATTGAATTTAAAAGGGATATTGAACGCTGCACAACAACGGCAGATTATAACACAGGATATTTCAGCCGTGGAACTTAAATCACCTGTTTGGGTAATCTGCCTTTGCACACAAGTGTGTCTGGCTAAAGGCTGAATGTGCACTACTACTTAGAGGCCAGTGCATCTGGGTGGAGACAGAATATGGACTCCACTATGGTTACTATTGTAAGATCCGGTCAGATCTAAAGAAGGGATATATTATCTTTTACTTATTTTCATAAGCATTTTGGAATAAGGTGGGGATTGATTTTGACATCCTCTTTGGCAGTTGGCTACTTTGAACATGGGGAAGTGCAAGGCTGCAGCACCGGCCCTAGGGACTGCCAAATATAGCAAATCTACCTGACAAATAAATAGTCAGACTTTAAATGAGATCGAGCAGTTAATTGACAATGTGAAATCCTCTTTAGGGGCTGTCACTGCCCATACTGCCTCCAAGGAGAGAAAACGCTTTAAGAAAATTCCTAGTTACTTTAGAAAAATCAGTGTTAAAAGCCCCTATTCAACATACAATTCCTGATCCACCTGAGGAAGTAGAGGAAGTAGTGTCACTCCCTGTTACGCCAATTGTTTGCCGAAATATGTTTCTCCCTTTGATGGCATTCTGGCATTTCAAAAGAGCCTGGAAATGTTGACACTTATATGCAATATACCCCCGGGCGTCAGTTTGGATTCTGGTACTCGAGAGCCGCCAAACCGTTCCCGCTCTAAAACTGAAGACAAGAAACCTCTCCTATTGTGTCATATCTAGTGAGAGATAAAAGGCAGACTCAGCACTAGCGAGGTTGTCCATAATAAACCAACTCCTCACAAAATTCCTGAAAGAGACTCTTTACCGGGAGTTTGTCTTCTTTCTTTATACTTTTGGGTGCCGTGAACAGAGAGCCCAACCCCAGCACCCAGAATGTTTTAGAGCTATAACTCAACCAAGGGATAGCAAACTCTTTACCCAGACTCACACAGTCTGAGCTGAAATCCCTACAAAGCTGTTTTTGCGGGTTTACACACACACTAACCCAAATTAAAAGTGGGACAAGTTAAACCCTGTCTTTGATGTGACGCTGGTTTAACTCTGCATTGATAATGTAATGAGATGCAGTCAGTGGGAGCTGTAAAAGATTCAGACACATGCAGCTTTCTTCAAGCTGGAGAGGGGAGGTCTTATAGTAACCCCAAATCCCCACCCCATACATAGCGTCCGTGACACATTGCACATTATATACTTTTGAAAGAGGCAAAATGGTCCCTATCACCCTCACCTTAGGGAGATTAGAAATTGGTCCAGCGGACCCGCTAAATTTGAAACATGAACTTGACAACTGGGGCTGCCATGGGCCTGAAGAGCTAAACGTTATGCCCTGATAATTAAAATATTTTACGCTGCACAAAGGCTTGCCCTTAACAACAAACCTAGACTATCAGTTTTGCTTGGCTTACAAGCCATAATCTGAGATTTTCCAGGTCGAGGCTACCCATAGAGTGGACAAAACTGTCCTCCAGTTCGAGCAGAGCATTAGGGTTCCCAGCCAATAGGACCACGTCATCAGCATAAAGCAATGCTGGTACCTGAGCACAATTCTGCGAGTGTCCACCAGGGAAGAGGTCAGATTTGAGCAGAGACCGTTAATATATAAGATAAAAAGTAAGGGGGCAAAATGCAAACTTGATGCACCCTGCACTTAAGACTAAATTCAGGGGACATTTCACTATTTAGGCTCACACGCATTTTCACTGCCAGATCAGTATGCAAATCATGCATGAAGTTTACCAAAGATATCTCCACACCCATAGCCCAGAGCCTCAACCACAATTTTGATGTATTTACAGAATCAAACAATGTTGAGAGGTACATAAAGGTCAAGTACAGTGGACAGCACTTGACAAATATGTATTTGTTAACTAATAAACTCAGATTCAAGCACTGCTGTACTGTACCTAGCCCTGGACGAAACACAAATTGAAAGGGAGAGATGCTTTCGAATCCATGCAGCCAGGTAGTTGTAACTCACTCTGCCGATACATTTAGCTGTGCTGTCTATTAAAGAAATTGATTTATAGCATTTCGGGGACATGCGATCACCTCAAATTTCTTGGTCACTATGAGTTATTTTCTGTGTAAATAATTTTAGACAAGGTACATGGTTGTGTAGTTTTTCAAGTGGTCTAACCTTGCTTAAACAATAAACCCACGCTATAGGTTCATACTTTTAAAAAGCTGTCAATTTCCTATTGTAAACCTTTTCTGTCTTCTGCCTGTTTCTGGAACACAAGTCTGGGGTGGATGACAGTTGACTTTGTGCATTCCCTCTAGACAGCTACTCAGAAAGGAAGAGTAGGTGTGACTGAGTGGCCATCTGCATCCTGATGGGTCATTCTGAGCAGTATGGGGTAGGAGGTGATACTTACACCTGAAAGGGCTGAGTTCTGTCCCAACACAATGGGTTGTATACCCCCTATAGTGAGCCTGGAGCCACCGCAGGAAAACAAGGGACTTGTGCTCTTCAAAAACATCTCCTTGAAGGCTCACCACTTCAAAGCCCAACTAAGAATATGTACTGGACCTGTGACACCACCAACTTAGAACACTTCTGGAAGTTAGGACATTTCATCAGGTAGAACTGCTGTTCTGCTGGAAAGACTGCTACTTTGCTGAACTGCTTTGTTGTGTGGCCTGCTGCCTTCTGCCCTCTTGCCTGATAATGAGAAGTACTGGACCTGCATCTCCATATCCCAGAACCTGAGTATCTCCAAGAGCCCTTGGAGATACTCAGGTTCTAGCAAGTAGAGAGGCAGGCTCTGCCTCCTGTCTTCTGATGTCTCAAGGATATCAAAGAATTCAAGCTGAAAACAGCACCTGGACTCTATCTGCTGTGAGTCCTGCTTTGCCAAGTGTGCCAATCCAGTCCTGTGCCCTTGAAAGTGAGTTTAAAGTGCTGCATCCTTCAGAATCCAAGCATTGACACCATTGCGCTGATCATAACTGACTCATTGCCGCCATTGTGGGAACCTGGTCGTCGCAGCATACCTGGAACAGCCACATCGGAATCTGCACAATGCCACCAAGTCATGGAGAAGATCAATGCTTTGCCTCTACACTCTGGAGAAAACCTGGTGCATCGCATTCAGAACCGCCGCAACTTGGAACCGGTGTATCGGTCATGGAAATGGTGCATCACCGCCGCTGTGTGGAGAAATCCGGCGCATCACCTCAACTCCATGGAGATCACTGACGCATCCCTGGGCTGTCTCTGCATCTCGTTGTTTGCGACCAGGCTCAAGATACTTTTGCTCAAGGCGCCCTGTGTAGGTCCTGTATCTGGCCTGTACTCCATCGCAGTCAGCCTGATCTCTTAACTTTGTCCCGGTCCACCGCCACCAATTAACTCTTTAAGCACTTACTGCTTCTAGGTGCTATTTTTGCCTTTAATCTTTAAAAATTCATATCTCCACTTATACTGGTTGGATATTTGTTGTCTTGTTAATTTATAAAATTATTCTCTATTTTTCTAAACTGGTGTGGAGTCTTTTGTGGTGTTTTTATTGTGTTACTGCTTGATGTGTTGCACAAATACTCTTAAATTAAGCCTGACTGCTCTGTGCCAAGCTATCAGAGGGTGAGCACATGTAAATTTAAAATGCGTTACTGACTTACCCTGACTAGGATTGTGGTTCCTGCTTGGACAGGGTGCCTACCGCTGCCAACCAGAACCCCAATTTCTAACACCTGTCAAGCAGAATATGACTTTTAAGGAGGAATTGACACTTTAATGTCAAAGAGGATTTTTGCAGCTCTACCTCGGTGATAACTCTAAATTAGTTCTGGGGTAGCGTTCCCACACACTAGGGTTGCCTAATAACTAGAAGGACAAAAGCGGAGGCAGCTCTAGGTGTGAGCTTCATCTGCCTGTGACAGGAGAGGCCCATTTGATGTGCACCAAGAGTCTGGCCCCAGCTCCTGGGCCATTCTGTCAAGTAGAGGAAATCTCCTGCCCACACCAAAGGCCTATTGTCACTGTCCTGGGAGCAGTTCACACCTCACCACAAGGGGGTGCCAACAAGCTTCCAGGTGACATACTTACAGAAAGGCCTCCATAGGTTTTAGGAAGTCAAAGGTTAACTTTTATAAAGTATCTATTCAGTAATTGTAAGACATATTTTGAGTTTACAAGTTGGATTGTTTTAACTATTAAAAAGAGTACTGAAAAAAACAGTCTAGTGGTTTCCCAGGTGGAGATAAAATGTATTAACTTAAAATTGCATCCCAATGCTTTCTTACGAAACAGCCAACCTAGCTTCAGTGAAAATAGCATTGACGTGCTAGTCACTGTAAGGACATGTATTCATTAACCATTACATGTCCTGCTTTATAAATATCATGCTCCCTGCTTAGGGGTCGATTCCGATCCTGTTTTTTTTTTCCCCGTACGACTTGTATCTGTATTTTTTTACGTATGAATCGTACAAGTCCAGTACAAATGGTGAAGTATGATTCGTACGTGAAACATACATACGAATCATCTCGGGAAAAGTCTACGAGACTTCCCCGGACAGTTTTACATACAAATCGTAAAACTGGAGTCCGAGCGCGCAAGTACGATCCGTACCGCCCGTCCGAAAACACGAGCACATGGAAAAGGCTCCGTACGGAGCGAACTTTGTACGAGCCCTACCCCGAGTACACTTGTGCCCGGGGTACGAGTCGTATGGCCCCCCCAGTCTCCCACCCCTCCCGCGTACGTCCTCACCATACCCCCACCCTCGTACGTATGGCATGTACCCCCACCCGCGTATGTTCGCACCGTACCCCAGGCGTACCCCAATCCTCGCGTATGTACGGACTGTACATACACGACGATTGGGGTATGCCTGGGTACGGTGCGAACATACGTGGGTGGGGGGTACGCCTGGGTTACGGTGCAAACACACACGGGTGGGGGGTACGCCTGGGGTACAGTGCGGATATACGCAGGTGGGGGGTACGCGCCGTACATATGCAATGTTGGGGTATGCACCGTACATGATGACACGTACGATGTGGGTGATGGCGTGTACATCGTGTAGCGGCCACCTTTTCCTCGTGCATCGCAGCGTACTTAGCTTTTCCGGTGCTTTTTGGCTCCCGTAAAAATATAGCCGTGCGGAGTGCTGTAGGTACGAATCGTACTTGCTGGTCCGTAAAACGCTGCCTGACTCTGTGCGGACGTCGCGTAAGCGCTGTTCAGGATCGGAATTGTATGTATTTTTTAGCCGTACAGTGTTTTTTACGATTCGTACGGAAATGGTATTTCTGTACGAATCGTACTTGCTGGTTTGTACGGTGGAATTCCCGGGTACGAGTCGTACGGAGAAAACGCTCTGTACGACCATTTGTACCCGGGTTTTACAGGATCGGAATCGGCACCTTAATGGCAAGTCTGTCTGTGCTTGTCGGCACCCAGAACATGACCAGTACCAGCCATGCTCCCCAATTCTCCACAGATCTGGTGAGGACAATCATTTTCAGCAGAGAGATCCTGTTAAAATTCCAGCCGCCTAAATGTGGTCACTTCCTCTCATGTTTTTCAGAAGATAGCAGTTCCTTTATCTGCCCTAATTACTGTTTTGAATTGCTTTCACATACGAGACCACTTCACCCGGGGGAGGAACAAATGGTTTTTGGCAGTTCCACTTTGCATAAACAAGACTCTTTTAAAGGTTGTAATTTAAAGGCATGTTTAATCAATGCTAGATGACTGTGAGTCCTGCTTTGCCAAGTGTGCCAATCCAGTCCTGGGCCCTTGAAAGTGAGTTTAAAGTGCTGCATCCTTCAGAATCCACGCATTGACACCATTGCGCTGATCATAACTGACTCATTGCCACCATTGTGGGAACCTGGTCGTCGCAGCACACCTGGAACAGCCACATCGGAATCTGCACAATGCCACCAAGTCATGGAGAAGATCAATGCTTTGCCGCTACACTGTGGAGAAAACCTGGTGCATCGCATTCAGAACCGCCGCAACTTGAAACCGGTGTATCGGTCATGGAAATGGTGCATCACCGCCGCTTTGTGGAGATATCCGGCGCATCACCTCAACTCCATGGAGATTACTGACGCATCCCTGGGCTGTCTCTGCATCTCATTGTTTGCGACCAGGCTCAAGATACTTTTGCTCAAGGCGCCCTGCGTTGGTCCTGTATCTGGCTTGTACTCCATCGCAGTCAGCCTGATCGCTTGACTTTGTCCCAGTCCACCGCCACCAATTAACTCTTTAAGCACTTACTGCTTCTAGGTGCTATTTTTGCCTTTAATCTTTAAAAATTCATATCTCAACGGGGGCGTGGCTTGCGCGCCGCTGCGAGATGGCGTGTTGCGCTTGAGCTCTGTGCCGAGCGAGGGCCGTCGGAGGTTTATCTACCGCTTCGAATTGCCCCATACCTGTCAAAAGTTGGCCTCATGTTTCTGACGATGCCGAGTGCTGCATGAGCGAGTTTCCTGCTCTCTGAAGCTGCCGGTGACTGCATTTCTGCCGTTTAAGGTGGCGCTCAGTGTTTTTACGAGCGGCCGCCATTTTGTTTCCTCACTGACGGAGATGTTTTTTCTCCACAACACGACGGCGTTATTTCTACGAACTTGCCAGGAATGATGACAAACAGGTGCTGGTGACTATTTCCATACTTATAAAAGTCTATATTGGATTTCTTTCATTCCTCATGTTACATTGCTGCCTATTATGAGAGTATTTTGGATTTTATTCTTCTATACCTCTCTTCAGAGCGCCTCCAATGCCTTTGTATGGTGCTTCTATGCTCTATGATACCCTGATTCTTGGTTTCTTTTTGGTTTCGAAAGGCGTGGTATTTTTGTGATGAGATTCCTCTCCTTTGTCATGTAAGCCCGCTATTATTATTATCCTGTATTGGTTGCTGAAAGTGCGCTCTCCACTTTTTGCTCATTTCTTTTTTGCATATTGAGTATACTAGTATCCTCTGGCTTTTTCCTTCCCTTCATTTATCTGAAGTGGTGTATTTTGCTTCCGCTGTGGCTGTGTGCTCTATGGCTGCGAATATGGGCTTGTCACCAAATGCTAAAGATGCAAAGGACTCTTAAGTTTCTCTTAAGAGGTCCAAACAAGTGTCTCCTACACCTGAGACTGCTCAAAAAGACACCAACTCCACTCTTGAGACTATTCTGACGCGCCTTAATGATGTTCATGACATTGCGCAGTCTACCAAGACTAACACAGATTTGCTGCAAGTGGAGGTGTCAGCCATCAGGAATGATCTCAAGGCTCTTTCCCTTCGTGTTTCAGCCACAGAAACACGTATTAGTGGTTCAGAAGATTCTATGCAAAAACAATCTAGGTCTCTTTGCCAGTTAGAGCGCTCAATGGCGGCATTGCGGAGAGATCTCACTGATCAAGAAGATCGTAACCGCAGATCCAATCTGCGCATTTTTGGTCTTCCGGAGGAAGTTGAGAAAGATGCACCTTCTATGATTGATTTCTTATATCAATGGATTCCTTCTACGCTGCAAATTTCTTTCCAAAGAGACTTTGAGTTGGAACGGGCACACCGTGTTCCCACCTTTCGCTCTAAATCGGCCACGCAACCAAGAGTGATAATTTTTAAGCCATCAACTTACGGAACAAATTCTGGCTCATATGCGGAAGGTTAAAGCTGTCTCATGGAACAGCCATCGCATTTCAATTTCTCAGGACTTTGCCAGAGACACGGTAATAAGGAGGAAAGGTTTTCTTAATCTCCGGAAGCGTCTCTCTGAGATGAATATCCCCTTCTCTTTTTCTGGCCCTTCAAAATTCCGCATTACCTTCAAAGGTCTTTCCAGAATCTTCGATGAACCTGCTGATTTGTCGTCGTTTTTGGACAATCAGATGGAGCTGCAGATGGAACTTCAAATGGAAGCTTCGCTTGATCCTGGTCCCTCTGGCACCTGATGTGGTTACATATAACTGCAATGAGTTTTCTCTTCTCCAGATCTATTAAGTTTGTCTTTTTTAGATATGCGTGGTGATCTTATTGTCCACTGTTGTTGGTGTGCTTTTGCTGTTTTTTTTTGTGCGTCGCTTTGTAAGCTATGTGGTGGGTTGTGTTTTTTCTCCTTTTCCTTATATGTTCTCCCTTCATATCTTTATGATGTAGTGGACCACTATCTCCGGTATATCTACTTTATGTATCTTCTATTCTTTCGTGGTATTGTTTCTTTATAGGTTGGCCTCACTCCTGCTCGTTTTTTTCGTGCTTATCAATCTTTTTCCTCCTTGCATGCTTTTTGTCCATGTCAGGTTCTGGTTCTTTTCTTATCTCACTTTATGGCTTCTTTTATTTCCTTAGAATTTTTGTGTGAGACTTGGTCTTATCTCTCTTTTTTTTTTGTTTTTTGTTCTTCTTTTCTCCCTGACCCCAATTAATGTTACTTCCATTGTCGCATTTTTATTTGGTCCTTTCGCGTGATGTTTTTCTCTTGTTGTTTTGTCTCTATGGAGTACGCCATTGATTATTAACTGTATTGTTGTATAGATTGGTTACATAAATTGCTTCATAGATGCTTATTAATTGCTATATATAGAGTTAATTTTAATTTCTGTATAGTTAATTTTTATATCTATTTCATTGTTATATCATTGATTGGTTTGTTTACTTATTATTGTTAACTGCCTCTCTCTACTAGGTCTAAATTACTATATTTATATTGCACTTTATAGTCTCATGTTTTTTACTTCTATGGTTATATATTTAAGATATTCTTGCCTCTTTTAATTAAATTAAGTATAACAAGTTTTATATATTTGTGGACAGTTAACTAGATGCCTATCTTTAGATTTTACATATTTAAATATATACTTGTTTCTTCTATTTATCTTCCATAGGGCTTCATTGATTGTTATACTGATCAGCTATTTCATGCCTTTCTCTATTATGTCTCATTTATTTTCTTCATACCGTACCATATAGTCTTCTTTGGAAATATATTTCTTTCTCTTTATTCTTTCCTGTTTTTCATGATGTCTGCTTCGGTTTCGTTCTACCTAATATTAGAGATAGTTATTAGCTTATTTTTCATCATTTCCTCATTTGTAGCATTAGATATCTTTCTCTCTTCTGCTTTCTCCATTCTTTTATGATATTCTTTATATGTTACCTATTTATCAATTTGGTATATACATGTCGCCTTTATAGACTTACATGATGAATTGTTTTTGGAATACTCTAACTAATTCTAGTTCATATTTCAGATATTTCTTCTTCTTAATTAAGTATAATCAGTTATGTACTGTATTGGGGCTGTTTATGCTGATTGTATTTATTTCTCTTGATGGTCCCCTTGCTCATCTTCCCATGTTCCCCCTAGTATGAATTTGGTCTTTTTCAGACCTTCCTTGTTGGTTCTTCTCTCTCTTCTTCTTTTTACTTTCCTTCTTTCTTTTTCCTCTTCTTTCTCTTTTTCTCTTCGGATTTCTTCCTTGGATTCTCCCTGTTTCGTATTGTTGTCTAGTGTCTGGAGGCGAATTTCTATGGTTGTTGTATATCCTCTGTCATATCTGGAGTATCATTTTTTCCTATTATTGGCTCTATGTCTGGATTGAATATACTTTCCCTTAATGATAAAGGGTTGAATAACCCAGTAAAAAGGTCAAAGATATTAGACTACAGCAAATCTCTTTCTTCGGATCTAGTCCTTTTTCAAGAGACAAAGGTCTCTGCCAGAGAGGCGCTATTTTTGAGGAAAGAATGGGTTTCTGATGTTGCTTGTTCAGATGCTTGTGGCAAAAGAAATGGGGTAATTACTTTAGTTTCTAGACATTCTGGTTTGTCTATTGTTTCCTCTGAACAGGATACAGAGGGACGTTGGTTATTATCTAAGTTGTCTGATGGTAATGCTGATCTCTTTGTCATGAATATTTATGCCCCTAACAAGGATGATCCATCTTTTTGGAAAGTAATCACCAAAAAGCTAAATGACACACCGCATTCTGGTAATCTTATTGTAGGTGGAGACTTTAATTTACCAATGGATCCCATCCTAGATAGGAATTCTGCCATTAATTTTCGTCCCCCTAAATCACATAAACAAATGATTAATATGTGCTCTCTTATCCATCTTCAGGATGTCTCGCGTCTTCATAATCCCACTGGCAGTGATTTCTACTTTTTTTCTTCCCCCCATTCGTCTTTTTCACGCATTGATTATCTTTTGGTTCACTCCTCTCTTGTTCAATCTTCCTCATCTCCGCTTATTCATCCTATTTTGATTTCAGACCATGCCGCGGTGACTTTCACTCTTTTGGCTTTTGCCCCTAGAGCGAGATCTCGATCTTGGAGACTAAACACAGAAATCTTACATGATGATTTCCAGGTTCGAGAGTTTTCCAATGATATTGAGACGTTTTTCCTTGAGAATGGTGGTTCAGTCGATTCCCCTGTTGTTCTCTGGGACTCTTTTAAATGCACTTTCCGTGGTCAGGTCATCAAATGTATGTCAAGGAGAAACGCTGCCATTAAAAAGGAACTCACAGACTTAGCAGCTGAGATTAAAAGTCAGGAATCTCTTTTTCGACAATCTAAAGATAAATCTTGCCTACAATCTATTAAGAATTTAAAATATACATACAATACTATAGTCACTAAGAGATCTCATATAGGTCTTCAGGCTCAGAAATCTAAGAAGTTGTTGTTAAAAACCATTCTGGCAAGATTCTTGCGGCTACATTAAAGTTCCAGGAATCTTCTTATAAATCTTCCCAAATCTCTTCTATTAATGACCATCTTGGTAAGAAAAAATTTCAGACTGAAGAAATTCTTGAGGTCTTTCGAGATTTCTATAAGAATTTATATACCCCCTCTAACCAATCTTCTTTTCAACAATGCTAAGAGTTTAAAGACAGTTCCTGTGGAAACTGTATCGGAGGAAGATAATAACTCTTTGAATGGCCCGATTACCTCTGACGAAATTATTTCTGCAATTAAAGCTACTCGCTCCGGTAAAGCTCCAGGTCCTGATGGATATCATATTTTGTTTTATAAAACCTTTATATCTGTGATTGTGCCGAAACTTCAATCCGTCTTTGATGCTTTTATTAAAGATGGTTCTGTGTCTGGTTCTGCTGCTGATGCTACTATTGTAGTAATCCCCAAAGAAGGAAAAGATCATTCGGACCCCAAAAATTTTCGTCCTATTTCTCTTCTTAACATGGAAGCTAAGATTTTTGCTAAAATCTTAGCTAAACGCTTAGAATCCTTTATTCCTCAATTGGTTCATCCTTCCCAAACAGGTTTTGTAAAGGGTCGTCTTGCACGTGATAATATCCGTACTTTTTGTCACATTCTCGGTTCAGCCAAGCGATCCACTCTTCCGGCGGCGGCCTTGGCCCTTGATGCTGAAAAGGCCTTTGATAAGGTCTCTTGGCCTTTTCTACGAGCTGTTTTATGCGCACACAATCTTGGTGATTCCTTTATCCGTATGGTTATGTCTCTTTATTCCCGACCTAGAGCTAACATAAGAGTAAATGGAGCTACGTCGTCCTTTTTTAACCTTCGCCAGGGTACTAGGCAAGGATGTCCCTTGTCTCCTCTTTTATGTTTGTTATCCATTGATCCTCTTCTCAGAATGATTGACTTACATCCAGACATTAAGGTGTTCTCTTTTGGGTCTCATCAGATAAAAACAGCTGCTTATGCGGATGATGTTCTTATTTTCTCTGATGATATTGCACTGGCCATCCCTGCTATCTCTGATACGATTTCTCTTTTCTCAAAGGTTTCAGGATATACCCTGAACAAAGATAAGACAGAGATGTTCCCCTTAAATGCTTACTGTTTCTCTTCTCATATGGGTTCGGCGGGTTTTAAGTGGCAATCTAAACAACTAAAATATCTGGGTATTTATTTTTGTTCCACCCTTTATGCTACGGTTACTTATAATGAATCTCAAACTATTCTTAAGGTGCGACGTCTTTTAGAAACTTGGTCTCCGAAGCATATTTCCTGGTGGGGTCGACTGCAGACTCTTAAAATGATGATAACACCTATTATTAATTTTGTTTCTTCTATGCTTCCGGTAAAACTCTCTGATTCCTTCTTTCACGAACTTGATTTACTTACTTCCAAATTTTTATGGAATGACAAAAGGGCTAGAATTGCTTATAAATTCTTACGGAAATCTTACGATATGGGAGGCTGTAATCTTCCTGATTGGGGGAAATATCAAACTGCTTTTCTGGCGTCTCAGGGTGCGCTCTGGTTTTCTTCTCCCTCTATTCATGTTCCATCTTGGTTGCTAATAGAACAAGAATTGGCCTCCCCTCTGCCGACTGCCTCTTTTTTAACCACGAATACCCTTTCTATTCCATTCTCTCGATCTATTATTTTAGACACTATTGCTGCGGTTTGCAAGGTTGATAAGAAAGTAGCAATTCCACTGCATAAAACTAGATGGTCGTCTATTTGGCGGAATTCTAAAATCAAAATTAATATTGATCCAGAGTTGATGTCTTATTGGGCTGGGAAAGGTATCTCACTTGTTAAACATCTCTATGACTCCAATAATGATCCTTTCCCTTTCTCCTCCCTAGCTCAACAATTTTCTAACTTAGACTTTTATACCTTTCTTAAGATAAAGGTAGCACTTGCTAAAGTGCACCTTTATCCTTCTTCCCCTACGATTACGCTTTTTCAATTATGGATCAGGACTGGTCATGTAGCGTCTAGGATTCCCAAACTGTCGCACAGCAAAAATGGTTACATCATTTTGATCATAGTGTTACCGATCAGATCTCTTCAGACACATGGCAAGATATTGGTAAGCTTTCTCTTCGTAACAAAATCGCCCCCTCATTAATGCAGTCTAAGTTTTTCTCTGTTAATCTTCTACACTGGACTCCCATTCGTTTGTATTCGCTAAATCTCAAAGAAGACAATCTGTGTTGGAGTTGTGGTCTTTTACTAGGCGATTTTCAACATATGTTCTTTGACTTTTCCCTTCTCCAACCCTTTTGGGATTTAATTCACAAACACCTCATGATTATCTTTAATATTAAGTTTCAACTCTCTTTTCCATTAATTCTTTTAGGTCCATTGGCGGCCCCGGTCCCTTTGCCTTTAGATTCCATGGAATTACAATTGTTAGATCTTTTATTGACTATTGCAGTCAAAGTAATTGTCATGGAGTGGAAATCTTTCTCTTCAGTTTCTTACCATACTTGGTGGGCTTGGGTTTCCTTTTTACGAAGTGCTCATACGTCAGTTGATCACGCTCATCTCTCTCCTTCTATATCTACTGGTGTTTGGAAAGCCTTAGATACGTACATGGAATTGGCCTCAGAGGGGTTGGTGGATCAATATCCTTTTGATTTGTCTGGTTAATGTTGTCTTGTGTGTCGGGTGAATCCTTTGGAAATCTTCTCCTCTTCCTTCACTCCTCCCTGTCTTTCTTCATCTCTTTCCTACTTTTTCCGTCTTTTCTTCTTTTCTTCCTTTCTTTTTTCCTCTCATCCCTAATTTGCTATCTGATGGTGATACTTTTGATAATTACTTCTGCCGGTTATCAATTTTTTCTTCCCTAATTAATTTATTTATCTGATATCTGCAGATTAATGAATGTTAATGATGTGTTTCTTATTATTTAATTTCAATCTAACATATTGTTTGTCTTTATCTGATATCAATTGTATCACTTTTGCTTGTATCCTATGTCCTTATTTGCTCCTTTAAAATAATAAAATTCTTTTGAAATGAAAAAAAAAAAAATTCATATCTCAACTTATACTGGTTGGATATTTGTTGTCTTGTTAATTTATAAAATTATTCTCTATTTTTCTAAACTGGTGTGGAGTCTTTTGTGGTGTATTTATTGTGTTACTGCTTGATGTGTTGCACAAATACTTAACACATTAACTCTTAAGTTAAGCCTGACTGCTCTGTGCCAAGCTATCAGAGGGTGAGCACATGTAAATTTAAAATGCGTTACTGACTTACCCTGACTAGGATTGTGGTTCCTGCTTGGACAGGGTGCCTACCGCTGCCAACCAGAACCCCAATTTCTAACACCTGTCAAGCAGAATATGACTTTTAAGGAGGAATTGACACTTTAATGTCAAAGAAGATTTTTGCAGCTCTACCTCGGTGATAACTCTAAATTAGTTCTGGGGTAGCGTTCCCACACACTGGGGTTGCCTAATAACTAGAAGGACAAAAGTGGAGGCATCTCTAGGTGTGAGCTTCATCTGCCTGTGACAGGGGAGGCCCCTTTGATGTGCACCAAGAGTCTGTCCCCAGCTCCCGGGCCATCCTGTCAAGTACAGGAAATCTCCTGCCCACACCAAAGGCCTATTGTCACTGTCCTGGGAGCAGTTCACACCTCACCACAAGGGGGTGCCAACAAGCTTCCATGTGACATAATTACAGAAAGGCCTCAATAGGTTTTAGGAAGTCAAAGGTTAACTTTTATAAAGTATCTATTCTGTAAAAACTATTAAAAAGAGTACTGAAAAAAATAGTCTAGTGGTTTCCCAGGTGGAGATAAAACGTATTAACTTAAAATTGCATCCCAATGCTTTCCTACGAAACAGCCAACCTAGCTTCAGTGAAAATAACATTGACGTGCTAGTCACTGTATGGACATGTATTCATTAACCTTTACATGTCCTGCTTTATAAATATCATGGTCCCTGCTTAATGGCAAGTCTGTCTGTGCTTGTCGGCACCCAGAACATGACCAGTACCAGCCATGCTCCCCAATTCTCCCCAGATCTGGTAAGGACAATCATTTTCAGAAGAGAGATCCTCTTAAAATTCCAGCCGCCTAAATGTGGTTGCTTCCTCTCATGTTTTTCAGAAGATAGCAGTTCCTTTATCTGCCCTAATTACTGTTTTGAATTACTTTCACATACGAGACCACTTCACCCGGTCGAGGAACAAATGGTTTTTGGCAGTTCCACTTTGCATAAACAAGACTCTTTTAAAGGTTGTAATTTTAAGGCATGTTTAATCAATGCTAGATGGCTTACCAAACAGAAACTAGAAATATGGAACATTATAAAATGACAACACCATAGATCTTATTTTCCTTACAGAAACTTGGCTAAAATCCAGCTCAGGACCAGAGCTTGAATTTGCTATTGCTGACGGCTACTCAATCTCACATCGAGAGTTGATTTTGTAGGGTGGCATGGCTATCATACATTGCCTTAGGTTTCTCTCATCCATGCAGCACGTAGATGGTTTGGGCTAGGCTGAAGGAGTTGTTTTCTCAATTAAGATTTCTGCCAATATTTCCCTCACTAGTGTAATTATTTATCATCCTCATGTGATTCCCAGTTCAGCAAGGCCATATCTAATGCCACCTTGCCTCTCTTTTAACAATATTCTGCCTTTTTAACAATATTATGCCTTTCTAACCTCTGGCCTGTGTCAAACTCTCTCCCCAGCAGCTCCGCTGTGCCGTCACCGTGCCGCAGTCTCTTTGCCTCCTCGTGAGGTTCGCGCCTGGTGCCTGCTCCGCTGCCGATCCTGCCTGCCTTCCTCAGCCCACGTCCTGCCCCGTGCTACAGTCCTCAGCCCTTGCTTATATATTTATTTTATCCTCCCTTCTCCCACCTTATTTCATATTTAATTTATTCTTAAGCTTTTTAAGCTTATTGTGCCTGTCTCGGATGCTGCTGCCCCTGCGGCTCCTCCCCCCGGACAGCCCCCTCTCCCGCCTCCCAGTCTCTCATCCCTTCCCTGTCCCCTATTTAATGGTGGCTGCTGTGCAGTTGCGCAGTGGATGTGCGCAGCAGGCGTGCCGCTGGCACACCAAAGGAGCGCCTAAGGCAAGTCTGTCTGCGCTCGTCCGGAACCTGACCCCGACCAGCGCCAGGGACCCTGCATCTTTAACCACCCACCGCTACACCACAACCGCCGTCCACACACTAATCCCCAGAAGACTCAGAGACTGACAACAGGCCACGCCGAACATGACCCACGGCCAGTTCTGCTGCCTCCACTGCCGCCAGATCCTCACCAGCATTCGGGACCCAGCAAAACGGGCGCAAACACTGGCGACACCCTAAGATGCATCCTCCTCAACATGTACTCCGCGTACAAACATGCCGTAGAGATCTGGAACCTAGTCGACTCCCTCTCGGCCGACATCGCCTTCTTCACAGAGACCAAGACCAATGCCTTCAGTGCCATCCAGGATGGATATAAGATCCAGAGGAAGGACCGCCCCAACCACCCAGAAGGGGGCCTTGCCATCACCCACAAAAGCACCCTCCGCTTCACCACCTCCAGCTAAACCTTCCCCTCTGCCGAACACCTGCACTTCCAGATCCAGACCAGCCCCAACTCCAAACTCTGCAGAACCCTCATCTACAGACGCCTCGGCCCCCGGACACCCTTTGCCACCACCATCACCGACCTCATCGCATCCCACGCCATCGCCTCCTTGAACTATGTGCTCATAAGAGACCTGAACTTCCACATCGACAACCACAGTGACCCCAACTCCACAACCCTTCGCAACAACCTCTCCAACATCGGATTAAATAACTCGTCACCACACCAACCCACAGAGCAGGACACACCCTCGTCCCCATCTTCGCAGCAGGAAACAGCGTTCACATCAGTCACACAACGCAACCCCCATGGACTGACCACCACTGCATACACTTCACCATCTACAAACTCAAGACACCCAAACCAGCCCCACGCCCCCCACGAAGGAACTGGAGAAAGGTCACAGACGAGCAACTGAACTCCACCCTCACCCGAGACAACCACACCTCGGCATCTGACGCCAACGTTGCCGCCAGGGAACTCCACACCTGGATCTCCAACTGCGCAGACGAGCTTGCCCGCCATGCAACCCCGACAAACAGCACCCCAGGAAATCTGCCTGTTTCACCACCGATCTCCAAGAAGCCAAACGCACCTGCACCAGCCTGGAGAAGAACTGGAGAAACAGCAAGACACCCGAAAACTGCACCGAGACCGCCCTGCTTTCCGCCACAGACAACATCCGCACCCTCCTGGACCAAGGCCACTCCACAGCCCTTATCCTACTCGACCTATCAGCAGCCTTCGACACCATCTCCCACCGCGCACTCGTCGCCAGACTACATGATGCTGGCATACAAGGAACAGCCCTAGACTGGATCTGATCATTCCTCACTGGAAGAAGCCAAAGAATTAGACTTCCACCCTTCCTCTCCGATCCCACGGAAATCACTTGCGGAGTTCCACAGGGGTCATCACTAAGCCCGATCCTCTTCAACATCTACATGGCCCCCCTCTCTGACATTGTCTGACAACACGGCCTCAACATCATATCCTATGCTGATGACACCCAGCTCATCCTCTCCCTCACCGAAGACCTCACCACTGCCAAACTCAACTTCCAGAAAGGAATGCAGGATGTCGCAGTCTGGATGTCCAACAGCTGCCTAAAGCTCAACACTGAGAAGACAGAAGTCCTCATCCTATGAACCAACCCTTCAGAATGGGACAACACCTGGTGGCCGACAGCCCTTGGAATCCCACGGACCCCCACGGACCATGCCAGAAACCTGATTGTATTCGACTCATCACTCATCATGAACTGGCAGGTCAACACCATCACCTCCAGCTGCTTTCACACCCTCCGCAAAACCTTAAAATGGATCACCCCAAGTCAATGAAGACGGTCATCCACGCACTCATCACCAGCAGACTGGACTATGGAAACGCACTCTACACCAGCATAAACAAATCCCTACCCTGCAAACTCAAGACGATACAGAACACTGCTGCCAGACTCGTCCTGGGCATCCCCTTCACGAACACATCAGCCAACACCTACAGAGGCTCCACTGGCTCCTTGTGGAGAAAAGAGTCACCTTCAAAATCCTCACTCATGCCTACAAATGCCTACACAACACTGGACCCAAATACCTCAACAACAGAATCAACTTCCACATACCTAAAAGAAACCTCAGATCCTCCAACCTTGCACTAGCCGAAACCCCAGGCATCCACAGACCCAGGGCAGGCGGAAGATCCTTCTCTCACATTGCGGCCAAGACCTGGAACGAGCTCCCGGTGGACATCAGACATGCCCCCTCCCTGAGCACCTTCAGGAAGACCCTCAAGACCTGGCTCTTCGGCTAAGCAGATCTGCGGATCCCCCCCCCCCCCCAGCACCTTGAGACCCTCATTGCCTGGTCTGACCACCATTTAGTACCTTTTCACTTTAAGTTTTTTCTTCTGGAGGTATCCAAGAAAAAGCAGGAAGCGATGTATCGGCCCAGGCACTCCATCTCTGACCCAGCCTTGCACTCGTCATCAGTGGATATTGCAATAGCAGTCTAATCATATGACTCAGACCTCAAGATGAACTTTGATAAAATAGCTCCCTTGACAAACACTGGCAGGAAAAGGATGTCTGCATCTGCTCTTTGGTTTCCTGCCATGTTGAAAGCTAAACACTTAAATGTAATAAGTTAGAGAGGAAGTGGCAACTTAACTTTGCTGATGAGGACAAACTCACTCATAAAGCTGCTCTCAAATTATTTAGGAAAAATAAGAAGAGAGCAAAACCTTTCCTGATTTGAAAAAAGTTGCAGAAGCAGAAAGTGTGCCTACAAATGATTTTAAACAGTAAACTTCTTTCTGATTCCCAAAGCTAGTAAACAATCCACCAAAACATCACAGCAGCTGGCATTTTTTCACAACAAGGTTAACAATATTTACTCTAAGTTCAGAGACAATAACATCCTTGATTCTTCCATGTTACCACCAGAAAACTGGGGCAATGTTCCTCAGTTTGCTATTTTCAATATTCAATATTTTCCTGTGCCCACCCATCCGCGCATCTAGACCGTGTACTGCCTTAACTATGCATATGTGTGCTTAAGGCATATGCGTGGTTAAGGCGAATGTATTACTTCTGGTTTGGGAGTTGTTGATTGCATAAACATATCTGGTAAATTTCAAAGGCATTTAGATATTTGTTCGAAACTATAATTTCACTATAAATGTATTATTTAATATGAATATATGTAAAGTTTGGTGCAATTATTTTAAGGGGAACAAAGCTATTATTGATGCAAAATCAAGATTCTCTATATAGAGGTGTGAGTGCACCTTTGTTCTGCATATTCATATGTAACAAAGTGCACCATTCGAGAATTTGGCTCAAACTATTTAAAAAAACAAGTGCATTCACAGTGGGTTTCTCATGGCAAATTTCAGTACAAAGTTGTCAAGCGGGGGCCCAAAAAAGAGGAAGAGGGCTCCCAAAAATTAAATTTCCTAATTAACCTGCCATAGGAGTCTCTACTCATTTATACACAAAAAATCAGCTGAACAGAATTATTCCAAATGTTTGTGAAATAACTACCTCTGTCTTGTTTGTGCAAATCCATTCAGTAGTTTTCAAGAAATTAGCATTATATTTGTGGCTCTGTCTGGATATGAATATGGTATATTCGCAGTTGGTAAGGTATATTTTTGATTTGCCGGTAACTTTAGTGCTATTTGATAAATTTGCTTGAAATTTGGCCTATTCTTAGAATGTTTAGGTTACCCTTGGTATGTTTACATTTTGATTTCAAATTCATCAGTGATGGTCAAAATAGTGTTTACTTGCTAAATCACCGCCTCATCATTTAATAAATCCATATGAAATGTGCTCAAACCTTAGTATGAACTGTTGGAGCTGGTGTCGTCCCAGTTTCCAGAAACGGTTTTCTGAACTGAAACCAGGGCTGACAAGCTTCTAACTCAGATGTGCTTCAGCACTTCCAGCAGAATCCACTATTCACAGACATGATAGGATGGGGAAACGGGGCAGCGGAGTAGCTATAATTAAAATTAAAAAAAATAACATTTATGTCTCCTGTCACCCAGTATACATTACGGACTGTGAATCCCTTAGATTCAACATTAAACTCAACCATCACAATGCCTTCCACGGCCTATTGGTCTATAGGCCCCCAGGTCAGAGATGTTTTTTTTTGTTGCATATTTATGTAGCGCGAACTCGACCCGAAGGTATTGGAGCGCTTTACATGAACACCGTATTTACATTACACATTCAGGCACGGGGAGATTAAGTGATTTATATATTTATAGAGGCTTTTAAGCGATTACCTGGAGGGCAGTTTTACCCGGAGCAACTACACTGCTCTGGGTGATCAGAATTTTCACATAGATGACCAGAGGAATGCTGATACTGAGATAGTATTAGATAATCGTGTCACCTTTAGCTTGGAGCAAGTAGTGAACGCTCCCACCTATGTAGGAGGCCATATCTTAGATGTCATTTTAACTAATTGTCCACTATTTCAGGTTGGAGACATCCTCCCTTTGATGTGGGCTGATCACTATGCAGTAAACGTTAACATCAATATAAACAATCCTGTCAACGATTTCAGCCCTGGGCCCCAAGATGTTGTAATCCGAATCTGGACAAACTGGAAAAAACGAAACCCATTTTAGGGAATGACCCAAATAAGCTATGCTTAACTTCTCTTACTGGATGCACAAGGCCATAAATGACTCCCTACCATGTTTACTAGCCCCTTAGTAATATATTTGAAATGTGTGATCTAATCTAGAAAAACACTGTGGAATATGAATACAGCTTTTCAATTTATGATTCTTATTGCTACAATTCTTACATGATGAAATGTGTAAGAGCTTGATTGTAACGTTTTTGTAAAATGTATTAAGTCAAGATATTTAATACTGGATATGAACCTGGTTTTTAATTGATGATTTTATATTCTTCTTAATCATGTCATATCGATGTGATCGGATTTTTAATAACCATATTTGATAAAATTGTGCTTTTATGATTAATGTCTTGAATCGAATAAAGCTTATTTTGAACTTGAATTTGACTCCCTACCATCAAAAATAATAATTAGCCACAGATTTGGCCAATCTGCTCCTTGGTACACTACCTCACTCAATGATTTTAAAAAGAAATGTCAATGCCAAAAAGGGATCTGGAGGTCAGAATACAATGCAGCCGAGAATATTTAATATAAAGAACTGATACAGGAGTACAATTCCTTAATAATCACAGAAAAGACCAGATATTTTATGGATAAAGTCAGAGCTACAGCATACTCATCGAATAGAATAAAGTAGAGGTTATTTATCAAGATACCGTTCAAACACGACAGGACTAACTCTCAGCACCACATGTAACCCCACAGGAAGTAGAATATCCGCTGCTTAAGGAATTCCCAGCGAACTCCATAGGTAACCTAGGCACTATCCTAGTGGGCACAAAGTAAGGTGCTCCCAAAGACCCCTGTCTAGCCAGTATCTTCCATGAATTAGGAGATTATTTTTAACCATATCTTATACAATTGCTTAATATAGTTTTAGCGTTTGGTGTGTTTCCCATTGACTGGAATAAAGCTTTAATTCAGCATCTTTTGACAAGAACCTACACTCAATACCATGAAGGAAAATAATTATTGTCCCATTGTCCCTTTCCTATCCAAAATGTTGGAACAACACTTTAACATGGCCCTTATCATCTATCTGGAGCAGAATCATATTCTTGACCCATGCCAATTTGGCATTAGGAAAGGACACAGTACCGAGAATGCGCTGGTCACGGTCTCAGAAGAAGTTAGGGAAGTCCTGGACTGCGGAGGAAAGGCAGCAGTGGTATTGTTAGACCTATCCGCATTCTTCGACACAACATGCCATCAGAACTTAAAGCACTGACTGCGTGACATAGAAATCCACGGCCGGGCTCTCAGCCCACTATACTCATTCCTATACAACAAAGAACAAACCATTAGCATGGGGACGCATACCTCAGAACCTCTCACTCTCACTCTACCATGTGGGGTCAAACAGGAATCATCACTAGTCAGACACTTTTTAATATTTACATGACTCCCTTGATGAAACTAATAACATCTTTTCGCTTTTTCAAGTATCCTACTCAAATGACACTCAACTTCTGATCTGTTTGGAGGAGAACTGAGAGGAAGTCTCTTTTAGATTTAATGCGTGAATGACAGCAACAACAAACTGGATGAGTGCCTAAGCACTTAAAGTGAATTCCGATAAAACTGAGGTCCTTTTACCTTGGCAAGACCCCTTCTTTTGGAATTCATCTTGGTGACCTCAATCTTTGATACTTGCCATGCCCAGTCTCAAACGTTAGGAACCTAGGTGTCCACTTTGATACCAACCTCACGTTCAGAGGCCATACAAACCATTTTATGTCATCCTGCTTCCTGAACCTGAAAATTCTCGGGAAAGTTCTCCCCTTCCTACAACCTGAGATCCAAAAATCAGTGGTTGTTTCACTGGTCCTATCGAGGTTGGATTATTGCAACTCACTGTGCATTGGAGTTTAGCAAAGCATCCTAATGAGACTACAGAGGTTGCAGAATGCCGCTGTACAGGCTCTTACTAAGGCTAAAAAGAATGATCATGTCTTTAAAGACATACAGAACTTGCACTGGCTCCAGGTCAAAAAGAGAGTAGCCTTTAAGGCACTCTGCATAACACACAGAGCTCTCCATCAGCACTGAGGTCATAAACGGCCAATAAAGTACAGATCTCTTTTATCAGGAAAGTGTCCCGGGGAGGTAGAAGTTTGGCCCACAGGGCAGCTAAGTTATGGAACCAAATGCCCTGGAACCTGAGAACACAAGCCGACCACTCTGCATTTAGGAAACTACTGAAGACTTGTCTCTTCACTCTCCCATTTTAGTTTCTTCCATTGCCTGCTTGAGAAAGTTAGTGCCAATATGCGCGAGGGCATATGCTGCACTCTATAAAATTAAAATCTAATCAAATCATTTGGCAGATAATCAGCATGCTTAGCCTTCTGTGAGATTGGCAAGCTTTATGTAGATCCATTATTTGATTGACTCCTTACTGAAGAAGTCTGAAATTGTGCAGGCTATTAGAATATCAAACTGATTGGCTGGCTGCAGAGTGAGTTGCTGCTGCGATTACAGGATTCGGTGCTTCAGTCTCCAATTCCTAAAGAATAGATCAAAAAAAGCTAAAAAGTTGCAGGGGTTGCACCAATGACCCATTGGCTCAGGTTAGAGGGTCCCAAAATAATCCCTTATAGACAAAGGTTTTTTTTAAAAGTTGTCTTGGCTTTCTTCAAAGGTTTGGGTGAAGGGACCTTCCCATCTCTGCTAGGGCCAACCCCATGGCCAACTCCTGCAGTGCACATCCTAAGGCATGTCTAATGGAATGTTATGTCTAGGATGGTTTATTTGCACTAGAAAAGCAGTGGTTCAAAGGGTATTGACTCGGCGATGCGGCAAGTGCAAGGTAAGTGTTTTTATAAAAAACGTTATTCAAATTTACCTATATCGTCGTCTGTCAAGGGTGGGATTGCTGGCTTTTTTCTTGCCATTGCCAGTGATTATTTGGGATCTTAAACTCCCCATTTTGCCCTATGGGAGGAGGAATGGAGTTGACATTTATTTATTGCTCTAGGAAATAGAATGTCTTTCCCCCATTGCCTTGAAAAATGATGGGTGGTGTATTACTCATCCCTCTGTGCTCAACCCAATAATGAGCTCCTTTGAGGAGCCTTAAGCCCGTCAGATTTCCAAAGGGGGATATATTATAGTTTGGCCACCATCCAGTCCAGGGGGTAGCCTTTGGTTTTTCTCACTCTTTATCTTGTCCTAGATAGAAAGGTGGAAAGTGTTCTTAAAAAGATTCCCAAGGCAGCTTGGAGCTCTCAGCTGTTATCGTCCCCTTTGGCTGTCATAGAGATACAAGCCAGGGGGACTGTGCAGCTGGGCTATGCCCTGTTGACATTTTTATGGTGCAAAGGTGGCAACTTTAAGAGCCTATTTTGCTCTCAGTTGTTTTAGGTTAAAAGAGGATTGAGAGTGGTGACGACTGCTCTGGTACTCAGTTAGAAACTAAAACAGCACTCAGGGACAACTGTCCTCTGTGTCAGTCTGTAAATTAAAGAGGATTTGGCAGCACACACACTCCCCAACACAATCTTTGCAAGTGCAAATACACCATCAGGAAGACTGAGGATTTCTCTATTTTGTGCAATACCTCATGCCTCTTTGGGTCAGGTAAGAGGCAATGTGATAATTTCTCTTCCGTTGTCAACATCTTTACACTGTGAACACCTGTTTGTAGTGTTTCCCTCTTGATTGTCCAAGAAAAGGGTAATTGCTCCCAGTATCCATGGTGTCACTCTGCACAGTATTTCTCATGTGAAAGATGTCGGGTGTGTTCCTTAGACATCCTTAATAGGAGGAAAAAGAGTAAGGTAGAAAATGTTCTTGCCAATTTGAAAATTGTTGCTTAATAATGGAGAATGGAAGTGGAATTCAAATGGCAAGAACCAGGAACAAAAATATACACGTTAGCATTGAATCCAACAATGAAAAAGGAACTGGCATCACAGGAAAGACTCATAATTCATCATTGATTGGGAACCGCCAAGAGTGTCCTTTGGACAATACACCAATTTCGAAAGGGTAGATCATATGCTTATCCATGTTTATTCCTTACAGAATCTTTGTCTAAGTTGAAGATGTGAAGAAGAAAAATAATTTTGACCTCTTTCCTATTGCCAGATTGTTTAGCCCCAATGCAACTTGTGGTGAGTGTTATCTGCCACTGATTGCAGAACTTCTCACAGGGTGCCTTCGGTGTCACCTAGGCCACAAGGATGACCAGGTGCAGGCAGGGCACAACTTCCAGCAACACACCATTTGGCACAGCAGTGACACCTGTATTAAGGCAATGAAAGACGAATAGGGAGATAATTAGCACTCTTCACCCTCAGGCAAGATGGGGGAAGGCAGCACATGAGCCAACTATGATGTCAGGACATCAACATAGTGACTTGCGGTCAGTGTTGGAGAGATTTTGTCATGGGAGGTAATCAAGATAGATAAACATTAGAATTATATTTTTAGTTTCTTACGTTTGGTCATTCTGAGCATTTATATCTATAAATTATATAATTCTAAGATGGATCCAGAAGGAAAGTGTTTGGTATACCTTTCCCAAACCAAGATTTTGCCCAAATAGTGAGTGTCACAGTCAAAACAAAAACAAACGTGAAGTAGAATGTAGCGGCCATCTTTGAACTCTACTATATCAAGGGAATTACCCTGGAGAAGCATGCTTCGGAATGGCTATTTTCCATCTGCTTGCATCTCTTTGAGTTTGAAGACTGAATAGTGTTAGGGTATTTTCTTGATTATCCTCTTCATGGAATCAGTTCAATATCTTCAGTTGAACTGTTTTTTGTTGGAGTGCTGCCATCTCTGCTTGTATGGAATTGAACATTACTTCAAAGGTGGTATTGTTTCTTTACAGACTCTATCAAATTGAAGATTCTATCAAATTGAAGCTATGTCTTCGTGTATGGAGTTACATTCTATGATTTCTTCTAAAGACTTTGAATCAAGTACCTGATGTGGTTTTCTAAATGTATAATAAGCTCAGTTTGATATTATTTAAGGTATTTAAGGGATTATGTTCTGAATACATGTATCATCGCACTTCAGGCGGGTTGAACAGGAGCCATTTATATTCACAAGGACAGAGGGTATAATAAACACAGTGTTTTAGACAAACTGAAATAGTGAAGTTCAGAAGACAAAATAGTAAATTTTGTTTGTTAATTCTCTATGAAGACTTAAGTGCATTACAGGAAGCCATAACAGGTCCAAGGGAGGGCCCTAGCAAGTGACGTGCTTCTTTCCCAACACCGCTCCCTATTCCACCTGCATTCTAGGAATCAACATTTTTTGGAGTACAAGGTGGGTGAGACATAGCAGCATAGAATTCTAGAAATACACACAGTAGAGTCTGACATGGAGCGACCCGTTTCTCTTAAGAGGCAAAATTACCGTTTGTACTTGAACTGGGATACAATGTTCCAAACCCCTATTGTTTTCCATCGGGTTAGCTTGTCTTTAGTTAATCTCAACCCTTCCAGCCCTTAGGCAAGACAAGAGGACCAAGATGGCACACAGGAAGCATTTATCAGCATTTATCAGCACAAATGTAAAAACAATATTTCCTTCCTATCCTTGGCCAAGGTGGGTGAGTGGGGGCATCAGGAACTTTCCCTAATGTCCAATTAATAGTTTAGCCTTCACAGCAAAAAACAAATTGCAAGCAGTTTGAATGACAGTAAGAAGACAGGACCGAAACAAATTGTCCTCTGAATCCCATAGCACCCCCTTATCATACATGAACTAATTGTCTTTTCTGAAACCTACTGGATCTCTGACTTGTTATGACCTCTTGATTACCTTATAATTATGCCCAGTTGGAACTCTTTATGAGTGGATTACTCTTCCACTGATTTGTAAGTGCTCATATTAGAATCATTGACTTGCCGAACTTCCGATGGTCCCTGGCTGCTGTAGATTCTTGCCCGTTTTGTCCCTTCCCACCTTGAGCTGGCAAGGAATCTTGAGTTACCCTGATTTCTTCCTAAACAGGTAACTCTGTACCTCCCATTTTGAGCCAGCGAGCTAGTCTTGAGTCTTTTTGCTATATCCTAATTACATGATTTACCCTGTAAGCTTCTGCTCATTTCTGAACCTATGCATCATCTTTTTCGGATCCTCCTTAGATCCCTTCCCACCTTTTGACACCTGAGCCAGTGTGTAATTAGATTTGTCCCTCAATATGGGAAAACAGAGCTAGTGAGCTCATTCCCATCCCATTCCTGGGCCTGTTAACCTTTTCAGAGGAGCCTCCTCTGGATGAGCCCTACTCCTTGAACTGAGCAGGAAGAGTAAAACAAAAAAGAATGCAGTGCCACTCAGCTCTTGGATGGTCAGCTTAATTACAGTTCTCACTTCCTGCATCCTTTCCTGTAGTTTTAGTCTTTGTAAAAGATAATCTCCAACCAATACGCAGCGTCGAAAAACCTCGGCATAAACTCAGGTAAATTATATATTTTTTAATGTACCAATTTCTCTTTCATTTCCCAGTTCTCCCAGTGAACTTTTTATGTCACATGGTCCAACTCTATTGAGCCTTGATTTAGTTTTGTTTGGGAAAGGCTAATTAAGTTACTTATTTGCAAGTACAATTATTTGTGCATGTGTGGATGAATGAGTGTGTGTGGTGTGTGTGGTGTGTGGTGTGCTGTGTGTGTGTGATGACACTGAAAATGAATGCAAGAGTCTGGCGGAATCAGACATTTCACTGTAAAAGTCTAAATTTCCGGCATATTTAAAATTCACCGTATAGGCCAGAGTATGATGATAAAGAATATACATGTTTTTGTTACAAGAGAAGATTAAGTGCATTGCTTTATGATAACTACCTTCATAAATGGTGTATATGTTTAAAAATCAGGTATTTCAATATATAAAGTGTTTGTAGCAGTATCTGTTTGTACCATGTGGTGCGATAAGATAATTAACAGGTTTTTAAACTGCAGCAGCCTCTGAAATATGCTCCTCAGTTATACAAAATAATTTTTTTTTGCTGCATATGTTGCAGGATTCATAAGCAGTGCTGATGAATGGTTTGTTCTCAAATTCATGTCATGCTGTGTCCGCCTTCTTAATGTTTTCAATCCCATTTTGCACTTAGCTTCAGACCCCCCACAAACCATGCTAGAAAGGCCCTCTGAAATATTCTATGAGAAGAGCTGCAGAACAGATGGGCATAAATGTTGATCATAAATTCTAGAATTTTGTTGATCTGCCTTAACAAATTGTTCTAATTATTTTGGGGAGAAAAGAACAACACGCGTTTGTGGAGGAGAATGTGGAAGCTTGCAAAAGAGAAAGAAATGAAGACATGCACACTTTATTGTTTTAAAAGGTGTGTTTTATTGTTTTAGACATATACTGAATATAGGTAGGATCCTAAGTAAGAATTGACAAAACCAATCGGATTGATTTTGTATAGTTCATGAACAATCCATGCACGCGTTGATGTAGATCACACACTCGTATGCTTCTCGTTAGCCTGCTCGGGTTGTGGGCGAGGATTCGATTATCTTACAAAAAACACGTATTTCCTAGATATATTCGCATCACCAAAACATTCAGCCTTCCCTAAACCCTCCCTTCAAACGGCAATTCCCTTTTCTTTTCCTCACCCTATGCAATCATTTACCCACTATTACTCTGTTCTTCCTTTGTTTTCTATCCCAGAACCCCCCTGGCCCTTATATCCTATCACCTTCACCTCCACCTCAGCACTGCCATTGTATTCCCACTGCCTAACTCTAACTTGGCTCCAAAGAGCAATTCAGCCTTGACGGTTCCACCTCATTTTTTTTTTGTTTACATTTCTTTATTTGCATTTTCAATATATGTAAATACAATGCCCACAATATATACTTTACAGAATGTTTGTCAAGTTTTGGCTTGTAGTCATCACTCTACATTGTATAGGCTTAACAATTTTGATGAATTAATAGTGCTATGTAATTGTTAAAGTTCTTGATGTATTGAGGCATGCTAGGGTTTGAGGTTGTGATTAACAGAAAATAGAGAAGATTTCCACAGTCTTTTAGCATCATTGTGACATGACAAACGTATTTGGCGACTGAACATCAATAGTTTCCACTGGGCCTGTATTTCCAGTATTATGTGGAGTGAAACAATGCAATGTTACTTAATGTAAACATATTTCAACAAACCAACACATCTGATTCATTCAAATTCCGTTTTAGTGTCCCTATCTTGAACAGTTCCCTACACCAACCAGGGCCGGACTGGGAACCGGAAGTGGCCCTTGCAAACTGCTCGGCCGGCCCTCCTGGGGGGCCGATGGGTGCGACCAAGCTGTTTGCTAGGGCTGGTTTTAGACAATTTTGTTGCAGGGGGCTGATATTGCCAACCCCCAGTAACAAAACCGGCCCCCCAGGGGCCAAAAACAGGCCCCCACCCTGGCGACCCCAGGGAAATACCCGGTGCCGGCTATGGCCAGGCTGGCCCTGACATCAACCCTGGTGTCCCCCCTTCGCATTTCAACATATTCTAGAGTTTGTGAAAGTGTGTGCCCCGGGGTCGTTTATGCATGCATCACCTAATAAGTGGCGTTTCATTTTTGGTGTTTATGGATTGTGTTCAGTTTAAGTGTTTGACGGTTCTTCCTCATGTACGAACCTCACCCTGCTACTAAAAGTTCCCTAAAGACTTGCAATAACAAAAGCTTAATGAAAGTACCTGTCCTAGTAAATTACCTCCCTGATGCAGAGTAAGAATTCGTAACAGAAATCCATAAGTCTAAATAATTAAAATGCCATGAATAAATTAACCCTTTCACTGATGGGGTTTTGTGCATCGACTGTGTCGGAGTGTTTTTTTTAAATCAGCATTATTTTTTTCTCACACATTCAGGGTCATGTATTGGTGCATACTAATCATCAATATCTCATAGCAGTCTGAAGATATAATGAAAAATATGAAATACTTTAAATCTTTGACAAATGTGTTCTTTTTCTCGCATTTCTAAAATGGGTAAATTCAAATTTCTGAACGCTAATCAAAGAAATGCTGCACTGAATGTTTGGAGTTTAGCACAACAAATATGTGTGGGGTTTCCTAGGGAATGTAGTCTGGACAAATAATTATCCAAAATTAGCACACATCACTAAATGACAGCAGAATCACTGTTAATGGTACATTTGTTCATTTGGTAACAGGTATCAAAACTCAGACTATATGGAAAGACTCAAAAATACATATTTTGAAATTCGGTACCATGTAAGGAATCTAATGGTGCAGGTTGATGGCCATTAGAACATGCTGAACCTGAAGCTTGACAGACTTTTACAATTCCATCCGGTCTCCTCTCATGCAGGAACAAATCATTGTTAAGGCTTGATCCACAGCTTTGTTTCTTGGTGTTCCCCTGGTTATAGGTGTATCAGTTATGCCTGGGATTAATATGGGTTACTAGTGCCCATGAGAAATAAACTAGATGCATGTATTTGGGAAACAGTGAAAACAATTCAAAGTTAAGTGTATATATATATATATATATATATATATATATATATATTATCTACTGGTGGTCGCCAGTAGATAGTTATAGTTAGGACCGTGTTTCCATAGGAAATCCGCAACATTCTATTTGGAATAACTTTGGCGCCGGTTGACGAATCCTCGCGACATTTTCAAAATAGGTGGGGCACTCTGCTCCGCTCCTACCCTGAAAGTCTCGGGGGGATTCATCAAGCGGGGGCTGAGAAAAAAGGGGGGTCCCAAAACGCGTTTTCCCCATGCAATTTTCCATAGGGACCTTTAGTCCAAGGTACAGCCCGAACGGCTGAACAGAATTACTTGAAATTTGGCAGAGAGGTAGTCCTCAGGTCAGGGATGTGCCTTTTGCAGGTCTGGTGTCAATCTGTTCAGTAGTTCCTGAGAAAATCAAAAGTAAAATCATATATATATGTGGGCGGAGCCTAACCACACATCTCATCCTGAGATCTGATTGGCTGTCAGCACTTCATCCAAGAAGTGTTGACAGCCATCTTGGGACCAATATACATGATAGCACCTCATTAAAAAGCATTGCAGTTAATAGAAGGTTTTATGACTTTAGTTACATTATAAATCATTTGTTGATGGTACCATACTCATTTTAGGAATTGTGGTATGTTCTAAGGTGATTTCACCGTGTGAAAAAGCCTTCTGCTGCGATATCATGATTAAGAGAAAAATATTTTCTCATACTTTTCCCACAGAGGTTTGGAAGGTGATCTATAAGCTAAACTGAGAGCTTATTTTCTGTAAATTCACATTATCTTTCTCAGTCATGTGAGAATGAAGTCTGACATTCTCAGTAAAACATGTACATCCAACAAGGGCAGAGACTGTCAGTTGATTCCTTTGTGTTCTACTGCAGCTTCCCAGAGTGTTCCAAAGAACAACTAGAGCGCTAACAGTCCTACTTATGATAAACGTATGGCACACCTGAAGCCATCTTGCTTGGATTAAAGTGGTAACTCTTAAAACATTTAATTTAAAAAGGAACAAAATGAGGGTGTTCATTTTTCCATAAAAAGTATGATTAGTGCTGCAGAAAGAAAAATTAGGGCACATTTTGAGTGACTTCTCAAATCCTCTTCTATTTCATTAAAAAATTCTGACATGCAGACTGAAACATGCACTTTCAATACCAGCAGCAGTTTTCCCTGGTGAGCAGTAGCTTTACTACAGTGATCTAATGAGCAAAAAGAGTGCTAACATTCTGAATTTATGGCAAATCTGTGACACATCTGAATGCCTTTGGAATCAAAGTAAAAAACTGAAAGTATTTCCTACTGAGGAGACTGCAGTAAACGAGGAAATTAGGAAACTTCATAACAAATAAGTCTGCCAAGATGGCCACCAGAGACAAAAGAGCCCAAATGTAGCCCAAATATCACCCAGATGTAGCCCAAGTATAGCCCAATGACAGAATGTCCCAGAGTGTTCTTAAAAACAACTAGAGCGCTTACTGTCTTCATTATGACAAAAGTATGGCACACCTGAAGCCATCTTGATTGGAATAAACGGGTAACACTTAAAACATTTAATTTAAAAAGGAACACAATGAGGGGGTTCATTTTGCCATAGAAATTATGATTAATGCTGAAGAAAGAAAATGAGGGCACATTTTGAGTGACTTCTCAAATCCTCTTCTATTTCATTAAAAAATTCTGACATGCAGACTGAAACATGCACTTTTAATACCAGGAGCAGACTTCCATGGTGAACAGTAGTTTTACTACAGTGATTTAATGAGCAACTAGAGTGCTAACATTCAGAATTTATGGCAAAAGTGTGACATATCTGAATACCTTCATGATGGAATCAAAGTAAAAAACTGAAAGCATTTCCTACTGAGGAGACTGAAGTACATGAGGAAATTAGGAAACTTCATAACAAATAAATCTCCCAAGATGGCCACCGGAGACAAAAGAGCCCAAATGTAGCCCAAAATCACCCAGATGTAGCCCAAATATAGCCCAATGACAGAAGTGTGCACAACACTTATTATTTTGTGTTTTTGCAGTGTTATATAGTGCAGACTTGTCAGATATTGGAGTGCTTTACATGAGCATTGGTTACATCACACAAGAACAAATTCATTTTGGTTGTAAACATGGGGAGACTAAGTGATTTGACCAGAATCACAGAATGTCGAGCTGAAGCAGAAACTCCAACCTGGTTCCCCAGTTGCAAAGTCTGCAGTTCTGGAAGTAACACCACATCCTCTCCCCTAAGTGCAACATTTAATCAAGTGGTCAACTGGATAAAAAACCATAAAGGTAACAAATAATTTAAAAGTGCTTTCTCGCTATTTGAAAACTATGTCCTTATTTTAGTCTTTTAGAGCACTAACCATAATTTTGATGCCAATAAGACCCTCTCATATATGTAATTTCTAAAGGAAATGCTCTAGGTATTACAGTTTTGATTACATCAAGATGACGTCAGGCGTTCCACACTTTTGTAATAAATATAGAATGTTAGCAATCTAGTTGTTCATTAGGATACTGTTGAGAGGCAGAGGCCAGGGGCAGGTAGGAGGGTGCAAAGGCAACAATTTAACCACACTGAGCAGGCAGGAAGGGCCGTGGCAGCACAACAGACTATGGAGGGCAGTGGAAAGGGGGGCAGGGGCAACAAACCAACAATACAGGACTTGCAAGAGAGGCTGTGGCAATGTAATAGACCATTGTGGGCAGAAGGAAGAGGCAATGGTAGTAAAACCATACATGCCAACAGACCCGATTCAGCCAGGAAACGTCCAATGTTTTTAAGCTCAAATGGGCTTTATTTTATCTGTCTCCTGTCTACAATCTCCTCTTTTTCAATGTAACTCAAAGGGGAAAATCAATACCCCAGTTTATTTTCAAAATCTCCCTCTTACCAAGTTCAAAATATTCACAAGTATGGTACATTGGATCATGGAAGGAAATGGGGTAGGGACATGGACTTGGATAACAGAGGACAGGAGGGACATGGAGAGGTGCACCAAACTGACCCTCCAGGGCAGGCATCAGGGTTTGCAGCAGCACAATACACCACACAGGGCCTGCGGGACAGGAGTGCAGCACAACAATCCATAGAAAGCAAGAGGGAGGGGACAGGACCATGCACATGGACAACAGAGAGCAGAGGGGCAAGAGGCAGGACCATAATGGACAGACAGGAGAGAAAGCTGCAGCATAACAGACCATAAAGGGCAGGAGGGATGGATCAGGGGCATTACAATGGAACAGACAAGCCAGGAGGGAGGGAGTAGGGGTCTGCACATGCAAACAGAGGGCTGGGGGCAAGGGGGCAGGACAGGAGCAGCAAGATAGCCATGGAGGTCAGGCAGGATGGGCACTAGAAGCAAGACACACCATGAAGAGCAACAGTGAGACTGTGATGGCATACACACAGACCATGGAGGGAAGGTGGTAGGGGTTCTGGGGCAGCTAATTGACCACACAGGGAAGGTGGGAGGGGCCATGGCAGCACAGAAGACCACGCATGGCAAGTGGGAGGGTTAGTGGTAGCACAATGGCTATGATGGGCAAGAAGGAGGGTGCAGGAGCATGCACAAAGGACGATGGAGGATAGAAGGGAGGGTCAGGACCTGTGCACAGACAAGAAAGTTCAGGGGAAGGGGCCTCACAACAGACCGCATGGGGCAGGCAGGAGGAGCAGTTGCAGCACAACAGACCAGGGAGGGCAGAAGGGTGTGGCAGTACAATGGACCATGTAGGACAGGAGGAAGAGGATAGGGGCATGGCATGTGGACAGGCAGGGTGGAGGTGGCAGGGACAGGTTACAGTCATCTGACAATGCTAGGCAGGTGGGAGGAGAGTGGCAGCTCAACAGAACACTCAGAGTAGATAGGAGTGGCAGGTCCATGGAACATGGTGGGCAAAAAGGATGGAGCAGGGGCATACACAAAGACATCGGAGGGCAGGGGGAAGGAGAATAGGGGCAGCAAGCTAAGCACAGAGTTTAAGCAGGAGGTCAATGATGGGGCATAGAATTGGGCAATGGAGGGCAGGAGGAGTGGACTGGTACATCATACTAAATTGAGGGCAGTGGCAGCACATCAGACCATGCATGGCAGGAGGGAGGAGGCTAGTCCATGGATTCACACAACAGAGGATAGGGAGGAGGGGGATGGGGGAGCAAGCTAACTGTTCAGAGAAGGCGGGTATTAGGAACTTTATTGTTTTTAAAACATGTGTCTGTGCGAACTACTTAAAATATGAACAAGTATGCAGCATAATCTCACTTTTATTCAGGAAGAAGAGGACGTTTGTGACTGTGACTCCGGGCTCACTTGGCAGAAACACCCCCTGACCCTCCACCCCCTATCGCAGAATGTAATGCCCGTGAAAAGGGTAGGTGAACACAGTGTTATATAGAACATAGTCCTGAGAGCATGATTGAAAATGAAAACTAGATATAGTGTATGGTATAAACTATGCACCAAAAAGTGTGATATAAGATGAACCGGGCGTGAAATATAATATGCAATACATTGTGCGCAATGACAGATTCATTGGAGAGCGCGAGATACCACAGGCACTAGCGCGTGCTATGCGATATGAGCCGTGGAGTGTAATATGCACAGGGCAGTGTTGTGTAACCTAACTACTCTCTAAAGTTGTAATATAAAATATGTGCTGGGGAGTGTAACGTTGCATATGCACTGTGACAAAGATATGGATCCCAGATTGTAATATGTATGGCATAGCACTGTGCGTTATAACATAGGCATCGAGGAAGGCACGTTAGATGGGGCAATATAACCCATGCGAAGTGTGGCATGACATATTCACGGGGTGGTGTTACAGTGCACATGGGCTAGAGAGTGTCATAGCATATGCACTAGCTAGTGGAGTACAACACAGAGGTGTGTGGCACTCAGCAGGCAATGGTGGGTGTAACACAGCATTGGGCTCTGCTAGGAGCGCGCTGTGACTCTCAAGTGATGTTCGTCCCCTTTCCAGAGAGTAAAATAAAAATTATTACACATCCGGCAGTGGATGTGTGTTTTATTAACCGTGAGGGGGGTTTCTTGCATAGTTTTGGTCGAATTTTTGTCGAATCCCCTTTGAATGGCTTGGTGTGCATATGTATTAAATGTGCCCGTCAATAGCTACCCATGTTTGTATAAATAAACGACAAGGGTGTCTACCGGGATTAGGCACGGTAGGGCATCAGACATGTCAGAGCTTCACTAGTGGTGTAAATACATTCCACGTGGATTCATTGTATGCATAGTCGCCTTTTAATGAATATCACGCAAATCGTCATGGTGATAGGTACGTACGGTTTGTCCAGCATGTCCTAGGTGTGTCTATAAATATATATTTTTTTAAAGTAATATAAAACAGTGGCCGGCCCTGGGGATTGGGGTCAAAAAAATATAATTAGGAGACAGGCCCTGGGGGATGGGGTCATCAGGGCCAATAAATTAGAATAAGAAGGGGAACCACACAGCCCCCCTTCTTAAAAAATTAAAATAAATAAAAGACTGGCATCGTGCCGGAGGCCACGCCCCGACATTGCAGCACTCTGCAAACGCGCCCCCTGGTGAGTTGTCAGTTGGGGAATTAATTCCTCTTCAATACTGAGGGTCCCTGAGGGCCAACTAGCCCAACAGGCATCTCCAGTATGCACCAGGGAGCTGCGCTGCAGACAGGTGTTCCGAGGCCAAGCACCTTTTCACACCTCTCTGCAACGCAGCTCTGTGGCGCTTACTGGAGGTACCTAGTGGTCTAGTTTGACCCTAGGGACCCTTAGGATTCAAGGGGACTTAATCTCTCAACTTAGAACAGCCACAGGGCGCGTTTACACAGTGGTGAAGGGAGGGGACAGGGCCTGAGGTGACGTGTGCAAACACGCACTATGGCACGTTTTAAATTGGGGATATAATTTTCCTTCAATACTGAGGGCCCCTGAGGGCTAACTAGCCCACCAAGTGCTTCCAGTAAGCGCCACTGAGCTGCATTGCAGAGAGGTGGTCCAGGCCGTGCCACTTTTTACACCTCTCTGCAACGCAGCTCTGTGGCACTTACTGGAGGTACCTAGTGGGCTAGTTGGACCCTAGGGACCCTCAGGATTCAAATGAACTTAATCTCCCAACTAAAAACGGACACAGGGCGTGTTTACACAGTGGTGAAGGGAGGGGACGGGGCCTGAGTTAACATGTGCAAAAACGCCCTGTGGCCTGTTTTAAGAGGTAGTTTTAATCCCCCTGCCCTATTATATACTAGGGGCTTACAGAGGAGGTCATGCTAATCACAGGGGGACCCCAACGCATAATGTTCCCTAGTGTATGTAGGTGTTTTCACTGTATTCTAAGTGTCTTTTAACATAGCACTGGCTCTAGGACTGGTTAGTCAGACTCAGTTACCACCAGTATCTGTCTGAAAAAGTTGAGGGTACAGGATGATTTTGCAACAAGGCTCCTTTCTGCTCTTCTTTTTGTTCTTTCTGCATGTTATCCTTCTTCCTGCACTTTTCTTCGTCTTTGAGGAATTCTGTGGCTTCTGTCTGCACTTTATTTTTCTTTCTGTGCATTTTTTCTTCTTTCTTCACATGTCCTATCTCTGTAGGCATAGTTAGAAATTAGCATTTAAAAAACCTTTGAAATTCACAGAAAAAACCATAAGCTTCAGGCACGTTATAGTTAGGAATTAGCATTTAAAAAACCTCAGAAATTCACTGAAAAAACCATAGGTTTCAGGGGTGTTATAGTTAGCTGGACTTTTCACTTGTACAAAACCATTGAAATTCCCCCGTTATAGTTAGTTCAGCTAACTATAATTCGCGTGCCCGCAATGCACTGCTGATGACGTCACATATTACATCACTCATGACATGATCAGTGACATCACTCATGACATCACTAATGACATCTCAAATGACATCACTGATGACATCACTGATGACATCATCCTTGTGATAGAGTGGCAGACCTCCTCTCACCCTAATATAACCTTTGATACACACATTCAAAAATAGAGACTAAACTTTTCAAAACAATGGACATACCAATACCAGTTACAACAGCCTCTTCAGTAATTCTAAGATTCACATCCACATCCACTCATTCACCAACAGTCCTATACAGTCACTCATACATGTATTCACTCATCATATGTACTCATACACCTATATATCCTGTTACACAATGCCACTCATCCATAGAGTTACTCACACACATAGTCACTCATGCTAATAAAGAATCAAACATACATTTATTTGCATATACAGTTATACACACACCACCACACTTACTTCTACGGAAACTTACACATACTTAGTCTTTTAAACAATCACTTATAGAAACACATACTTATTCATACCGGAACTCTTTCAATCTCTCACTCTCACATATACTCACTTATATACACCAATAGTCACATATACTAGTTTAAAACAAATGTAGTTACTCATAAAGACACTATTGAGACAGTCATTCACTCACTAACACACCCATACACACACTCATTCACCCATACAGTCCTGCACACATGCTGTCTTCAACACATACAAAGAGTGAGTCACTCATTCATGCACCTATGCACTACGTAATACCCCCCACCGAACCATGCAGACACTCAGACTGATACTCAAAAAACCAACTAATAACCTATATAGACACCCATGTAGCTACTCACCAACCCATGCAGCCACTTATACACAAAGTGAGAGACTGATACAGATATTTACATATTTAAACATTACTCACTAAGCCTATGATACACATAATCAGTCAGTTACACAATCAATTTTTCAAAAACAAATCATCCATTTAGACACTTATATACCCATTTATTCTTCCATCGACCTTGAGATATACATATATAAAACATATTTAATTTTCAGAAAAACACACATTCACTGGATGATGTCATCAGTGATGTCATTTGAGATGTCATCAGTGATGTCATGAGTGATGTCACTGACCATGTCATGAGTGATGTAATATGTGACGTCATCAGCAGTGCATTGCGGGCGCGCGAGTTATAGTTAGCTGAACTAACTATAACGGGGGAATTTCAATGGTTTTGTACAAGTGAAAAGTCCAGCTAACTATAACACCCCTGAAACCTATGTTTTTTTCAGTGAATATATCTATATATATGTATTTTTTGGCAATATCACCCTTGGACTGTATGGAAATTTAATACCACTATATATATGTATTTCATAGTGGCAGTTGCCACTAGATAGTTATAGTTAGGTATGCTTTTCCATAGAAAGCCCATTTTTTGGTTTGCTAATAACTTTGTCCCCCTTTGACCTATCTTCTCAAAACTTTCCCAAAAAGAGTTCATCCACCTCAGCTGCTTTCTTGCATGTTTCAGGGGGAGATGTCAAGCAGAGCCGAGAAAAAAAGGAGGTTCCAAAAAATACCCAGGCCTTTTCCATAGACTTCTTTAAATAAGCCTACAGCAAAACGGAAAGCGAAATGACACCAAATTCGACAAGAAGTTAGATGTTGGTCCACAGATTGTGCTTTTGTGATTTGGTATAAAATCAGTTCAGTAGTGTTTAGGAAATTTAGGGTAAAAAAATATAAATTTTTGGATGGTTGGGCTCAAGAGAGTCTCAGAGACTATTTAAAAATTGAGAGTTCTCATTGGCCCAGGGAGCTTTATTTCCCTTCGACTTGCTTTCACTCAAGTCAGACTCCCATGAGAATGAGCACATTTTGCAGTCCAAATACCCACTCATTCCTAAGAACTAGGCCGACACCACCTAGTAGAGACAGAAGGATTTATTCAGGATATTTTGTCAGCGAAGGAATCTGTGGTTGAATGTAACCTCTAGGCAGATGCTTTCTTCAGTGCCGGTTACAGAGGCAGGTTCTCACACCTGGGGGCCGTTTTGAATCTTGCTGAAGCCCCCCCCATTGGAGCCTTGCCACGACCCCTCCTTTGCCTCACAGCTGTGTTTTACCCTGCGATGACACTCCAGACTGCTGCATGCTGGTAAGTGAAGCGTAGATTCCCCTTGAGTAAGAAGGTAATCCACAACACCGAGTGGTGTCCCAACGTTGTGGTCCTTGGCCTCCACTCCACCGCAGCAGTCTGATTAGATGTAGATGCTGATACCACTTGTCTCTACCTCACAGTTAATAGCGCTCCTCTCTCCCCAAGCAGTGATGTGACACCATGTGTTGATGAATCTGCATGGGGGCAACGCATATGTAGTTTCATACACAGTCCAAAGTTTGCTGGCCCCCTCGTTGTTACCTGATCGAGAGGGGGTGCTGCTATGCCAGTGCCTGCAATACTGGCTAGCTATGCAGTCCAAATACCCACTCACTCCTAAGAACGGGTCCAGCACCACCTGGTAGAGGCAGAAGAATGTATTCAGGATATTTTGTTAGCGCAGGAATCTGTGGTTGAATGTAACCTCTAGGCAGAAGCGTTTCAGCATGAGTCCTTTCTTCAGTGATGGTTACAGAGGCAGGACCTCACACCTGGGGGCCATTTTAAATCTTGCTGAAGCCCCTCCCATTGGAGCCTCGTCACGACCCCTCCTCTGCCTCACAGCTGTGTTTTACCCTGCAATGACACTCAAGACTTCTGCATGCTGGTAAGTGAAGTCCAGCGTAGATTTCCCTTGAGTAAGAAGGTAATCCACAACACCGACTGGTGTCCCAACATCGTGGTCCTTAGCCCCCACATATATATATAGAGTAGGGGTATCCTGACCCCCTAAGCCCTATTAGGGGGACCCAGAGTAACCTCTGTGGGGCCAGGAAAGAAAGAAAAAAAATGGCACAAAAATGCTGCAATCCTGCAAGACTCTTTTAATGTATTTATTATGATACATCCTAGGGGGTCTAACCCCTGGGCTGTGCTTATAAAGGGGAGGAGGGTGCATGACCCCCTTACCTGAGCCTCCAGAGGTCCTGGGGTTCCCATCCCCAGGGCCCAATTAAGCGTTTCTGGGGAGAGGGACATGCAGCCCCCCTGCCTGAGCCATTAGAGGCCCCGGGGAAGTCCACACCTGGTGCCAAATATACTTTGTATGAGTAGGAGGCCACCCTACCTGAGCCATTATGGTCCCGTGGAGTCCACCCCACGAGGCTGAAACACAGGCAATGTCCCGGGGAGCCCACTCCCTGGGCATAGCAGTTTCCCTGCCTGCAGCAGCACGGGGATGTAAACCTGTGTTTGCTCTCGCTTGGCAGAATGTCTTTTACATTTTCCACCAAACGGGAGCAAACACCAAGTTTGCTCCCAGTAGGCGGGAGCTATAAAAATGCTTCCAACCCACTGGGAATGGTCTTTAGATCTGTTTACCTGTCCACAGTCATGAGGGCATGACAATAGATCTAAATATTGCTCTCATTGTAAGGGAGCAGCATAATTAGCTGCTCCCTGTGCGCAGGAGCAATGCAAGCTTCCACTGGTTGTGGGGAAGTGACTGAGGCTTCAAGGTCCCCCCACGGTCCCCAACTACACCATGGTGGGTGCCCTGGGTGGGCAACAAGACACCCAAATGTAACGGTGTCAGGCCCCAGGGAATGGGGTATCTGGGGCTGGAAACAACCTGGGAGGGGGCCATGTTGCCCCCTTTCCCTGTAGACGTTTGGTGGGTTCTGGCTATGGGGTTCCGGGAGCTGAAATCACCCAGGGGAGAGGGGCCATGTGATATTTCTCCTTGTTACGTCTCCCCCTTGGAAGGCGTATATTTTTGATGCATTCCCAGGTTTACCCGTTCTGGTAAATTTGGAAATGTGTCAAAAACCATGGGGGTTGCATGGGAACACCCACACAACACCCATGGAATCCCTTACCAGGGCAGAGTAATGCAATGCAGTGATTCGCACTGTGTTGCATTTCTCCAGCTGTATGAAGCCACTCAGGGCCATGCTATGTGAACTTGCATGGCTTCATAAATCAGAATTTTGGGTTGCGTCATGCTTGCACAATGGTGTGTGGTGCAAGGGCGACACAGCATGGCTCCTGAATATGGCCCTCAGTCGTAGAGAAAGCTCAGGACCCTTCGTCTTTTCACATATGGCTGAAACATGTTGTCTTCACATAGGGTGTAGGAAGATTATTTGTATAGGCACCCCTTCTTAATCATTTTACTCATACCAGGAACACCACTAACAAAGGGAAATCTAGGTATTCCAAGGCTCTTTTAGCACTTCCCAGAAGGCTACTATCACAAGTGCTTCCTGGAAAATGAGCGAGCTCATTCTGGTTTTGTAAGGACCAGGATGAGATCAGATGATGGAGCATGACACCAATAGGTTGTGTGAGGATCTTATAAAAAATGAAGGATGATTGTGGACTTGTGGTAGCACAGGAGGACACAAAATTACAGAATTATTCCTTGTTTAGGACACTGTGTTGTGCTTTGTGTTTGTATAACAATTACCTTGACATAATGTTTAGGTATCACTATATTAAAATCACAAATCAAGGGCTGCAAAAAGAGATTGATTCTTCCAAAAAGTACATATGATCCATGATAATAAATCTATGGTACTAAAAAGGGCTATGCACTTTCCTTAATTTTTCACCATTGGATGTCTCTATTTACAAGAACCAGATCCTCAGGAAAGTGAGTGACCTAGAAGCGAAACAATTCAAGGGCATTGCAGAAATGTGGTCTTCAATCTCCGGAGAGTGCAGTGGTTGGTCTGAATACAGAACCATGCAGCAAATGCAGTAGCATTACTCACTAATGATAACAAAATTACCTGCCACTTAACATATAGGTGCCGATTCCGATCCGTTAAAAATAATTTGCGTACGACTTGTATCCGTATTTTTTTACATACGAGTCGTACAAGTACCGTACAAACGGCCAAGTACGATTCGTACGTGAAAAATAACTATGAATAGCGTCAGGAAAAGTGTACGAGAGTGCGTCGGATAGTTTTGACATCCGAATATCGTCGGGAAAAGTGTACGAGAGTGAGCCAGACATTTTTACGTGCAAATCGTAAAACACAAGTCCGAGCGCGCAAGTACGATCCCGACCATCCGTCCGAATACACAATCGCACGTAAAATGGCCCGTACGGAGCCAACGCAGTAGCACACATGTACACGGGTAAACTTATGCCCTTGTACAAGCCGTACAGTCCCCCACCCCCAAATATGTCAGCACCGTACACCACCCTGTCCGCACTGTACCTCAGCCCCGCAACTGTACGCGCCGTACCCCCCATGTACGTGCCGTACCCCCCATATACGTGCCTTACCCCCCCTGTCTGCATTGTTCCCCAGCCCAGCCCCGCACCTGTACGTGCTGTACCCCCCATGTACGCGCCTCCCCCATATACGCACCTTACCCCAGCATGTACGCGCCGTACCTCTGCATGTACGCGCCGTACCCCAGGCCCGCACCTGTACGCACCGTACCCCCACCACATGTACGTGCCTTACCCCTCCCATGTATGCGCCGTACCTCCGCATGTATGTGCCATACCCCAGGGCCGCACGTGTATGCACCGTACCCCCACTGCATGTACGCGCCGCACTCCAACACCGTACCCCAGCACCCTCACCCAGCATCGCGTATGTACGGATCGTACCTACGCGAAAAAGACTCTTACAGAACCAGCACACTGTAAACCAGCACAAGGAGGGTCAATTCGACTCGCACAACACCACAAAACATGTCTACATGACAAAATACATATCAATGACTGACCTGGCACATCCAAACAGGCAAACAGAGGCCCTAAATCATAACCACCTCTTATAACACACCCACCAACATTCAAACACAGCCACACCCAAAAATGGACCAATAAAAAGGGCCCACACACACAACCCATGAGCCTTTGCAACAGACCCACTGCTGCCAGACCCCACAGAGAAACAACTCTACATTACTCATACCTTCACTACACCTTCACTCACACACCTTCACACAACCTCCTTCACAAACATCCCCCTCTTCACATTCACACACTGTTGGACAGGCCTCACAGACGGTTTGCTCCCTCCCCGCACGACAGGGCCCGAACTCCGGCCCACCTGGCATACCCCCGCGACAAGCACCCGTACTCCGTCTTCCGACGGACCCTCTGCCCTCGGACCCCTACTCATCACGGGGTCCAGCCCCACCGGCTTCCCCGGCCGGGTCAAGCCGCCCTCTTGGGCCCTGCACCACGCGGCCGCATGGCCTCACCTCGACCCTAACCCCGGGCCTGGCCGGCCCCGACATCCCGGCACCACCATCCACCCAGGAGGTGAGCGGACCACTTGGCAGGTCAATGGGAGAAAGAAGTACCAAGGGCTCTCCCCCGCCAGGTGCCGATCGCCCCCAGCTCCCCCAGGCACTGGCTCCACCCCCTGCTGGGTGTCTGGACACCTTCATCCCGGACCCTCCGACCTCCAAGTGCGAGGGTCCGGACATCAAAGGGCACCAGCCCTATAACTGAGGCAGCTCCGGAGCAGGAAGGCAGTTGTATCCTGGAGTCGAGAGACACCGAGTGAACTCAACCTTGACGGTCTACTGGCGCTGCCGTAGCCGCTCTTGTGAACCATCGTCCTGCCTGCTGGCGCTGCCGCGGCCTTCTGCAACATTCATCTTCCTGGGACCTGCTGGCGCTGCCGCGGCCCGTTGTAACGACCATCCTCACCGGGACCTGCTGGCGCTGCCGCGGCCTTCTGCAACATTCATCTTCCTGGGACCTGCTGGCGCTGCCGCGGCCCGTTGTAACGACCATCCTCACCGGGACCTGCTGGCGCTGCCGCGGCCTTCTGCAACCTTCATCTTCCTGGGACCTGCTGGCGCTGCCGCGGCCCGTTGTAACGACCATCCGCACCGGGACCTGCTGGCGCTGCCGCGGACCGTACCACCTAACCACCAAGCTCGAGGATTGTGAGCTCATCATCCTCTCATCCGAACTACCTGATTGGTAAATAGACTGTCCCGCTACCCCCTTCCCTACCTTGCGAGACTCTAATCGAGGGGACCCCTGAGTCCAGACCTCCTTGTACCATTCAACCGTACCTTAAATAAGTGCTTATAAAGAACACTGAACCTTATCCGTGTGTGATATCTGTCTGTGGGGGGGAAGTTACTTGTCTGTACGATCACTGGAGACGGCTCTCCCCGGAGACCTCTCCCCCTGACCCCGGCCGGCCCTCCCGGTCCGTCTACCTTTTCTAACACACACACACCATCACATTCACACCCACACACCCACAACCATCCACACCCACACCCACCTCACACACACCATGCCCACAGACAAGAATCCAAAGTTCACAACGGCGGAGCTGGACCTCCTTGTCAACGAAGTCATCAGAGTCGAGCCACAGTGGTTTGGAACATTGGTCAGACAGACCAGCATATCTGAAAAATCTGCCATGTGGCAGAGGATTGTCGATAAAGTGAATGCTGTTGCGCCCATCCGAAGGACCAGGCATGAATGCCAAGCCAGGTGGTACGATCTGCGCAGGGCGGTCAAGAGGAAAATGAACGAAGAATATGCCCAGAGTAACATCACTGGAGGTGGGCCGCCCCGCAGACCCGTACACTACCATCCCTGGGAGGAGAAGGTGATGGCCCTGCTACCGCCGGTGGGAATACACGGAGTCGAAGGAGTTGCAGAGCCTGGTGAGTACACAAACAACTTACGTAACATGGGGCAATGGAGTCCAAACCACATATACACCAAATGCACACAACTTCCCCCAAGCACTCACCGCACACAACCACACTCAAAAACAAAGCTCATGCCACCAACGTCACCATGCACCCTTCACAAATCAAGGCAAAGCCATGTCCAAGGCTACAACAACCACAAACACAAGACTGGATGTCCGGGAGGCTGGGAGGGTGGGCCCCACACAACACATTGTGAAAATGAGACGCAGACACCAATGCCCTCAGCCCATATGGCATAGGTACATACCCATGCACAATGCACAGGGACTGGCAAAGTACTGACAAGGTAGCTGACACTTGGCCCTGCTGTATGCAGCACAAGGCCATCCTGGGACCACTGTACACTCAAACACCAACCACACAAGCACAGGTATCTAGCACAGGAACTCACACTCACTGTCATGCCAGCATGCACCATGAGGGGACAGACACATCACCTGGGAGACCCAATGACACCTCACACTACACACAACAGCAGGCCCGGTCACAACCCCCCTTCCTAACACAAGCACACACCCCCGGGGCAGACAACGGATTTACACACTCCCACAATGGACATGTGACACAATAAGACCAATCCATAGCCAAATAAGCCTCATAGCCAACAATCTACAGGTCAAACACTCAGGAGAACATCCCAATCTGTCCCCCGCAACATACCCATCCCCAAGTGGACATTGAGATTAAAGCTAGGCACATCCAACTACCTGGAGGAACTGTGTCAAGTTGAATATGTATGAAACATAGATGTCACATGAAACATCATTAACATTGTCTCTCTCTCACACACAGGGCAACGTCGTCGATCTCCCCCCAACACTGGGGGGAAGAATCACAGTCCCAGGCTCCGCGTGACGATGATACCACCGGCAGCGACGACTCTCACCACTCCGTGGATGACCCCAACCAACCTGGACCCTCTGGTGCCCAAGCCCCTGCAGCACCTGCGTCAGGTACATCTGTGCCAACCACCACCCCCATTCCTGCCACATCCCAGGACACACCCAGGAGCCCTGCTCACACTGAACAACAGATCCAGTCTGACCAGGAGGGACAAGGTTCTCCGGGCACCCAAGAGGAGGCAGGCAACCCTGCAAATGCCATCCCTCAGGGGTCCCGTAGACCCGATGTGCCCACAAGGGCAGGCCAGGCTCAAGTGGGCAGGGGTGGTGGGAGTGGAGGCAGGCAGAGGCGCAAACCTGACCAGCCAGCTCAGGACACCGGTATGTCACACATACGCAATATCCTGGACTCATACCGGCGTGACACCAGAGGCATCAACCAGGTCGTGTCCAGACGCTCAGAGATGCAGGGGACCCTCGATGAGATAAAGAACCTGCAGGTCGAGCATCATGCCAGTCATCAACAACACCAAGGACGGATGGAGGCAAGACTGGCTGAGCTCCTGGTGGTGCACAGGGACATGAGCCAATTACTCCATCAGATCGCCCAAAGCATGGGCAACCCTCCCTGTGCCACCAGGCGTAGACCAGCACCAGACACAGGGAGGGAGGAGGAGGAGGAGGATTTGTCTGACGGAGCGTCCCAAGCATCGTCAAGGCCTGCATCTGAGGGTCCCCGGAGGAAGGTGGGTCGTCCACGGAAAAGACTGTCCACATCTCCCAGGTCACCTGGCCTGGCACCTGGCCCTCTGGCGCAACAGCAGCACCTCATCCAATGACATTCTCTGCCACATGGACTTGCTGGTCACAGTCTAACCAATGATGACCAATACTGTGCCCTGGACTCTGATGACTTCCAATGCCAAGGATACCATCTCCCCCTGTGAACTTTGGATTCTATTCCCCCGGTAGAGCACCTAATTTCATCTACCAATACACGTACCCCACCGCAAATAAATATATTACTTTGGTCATGAGACGTTCCTGTCATTTTGCATTATTCAACCACATATGTGTGTGGAAATGTCAAACTATGCCTGAGTGTTGAACTAACTCCAGCCATCCATACCCTGGGATCAGAGTCTGGTACAGGACACACATGGGTCACAAGGTATCATTCAATGTAGGCATGGAGCACAACACTCACCTGTGATGGCCTCTGGCTGCTGAGGGGGGGCTTGCTAAACTGTGCGGACAGACCTATTTGGGAGAGTATCATCAAGGCGTAGAGGTCATGGCTCATGTGGAGGTTCCCGGGGAGGGAGTCCCAGGTATGTGTGGCCAGGTGGGAGAACAATGTCCTGTATGCTGGAGTACGGTGGATGTGAAGAACGTTGGCCAGGGCAAGGTTGGATGCACGGAGATGGCCCAACGGGATCTAGGATGACAGACGTACAAGGTTGGTTTGGGGTCGGGGTTGTGGACTGCCTCCTGAGTGTGGGTGGGGAGTGTGGAGGTCATCCTGCAGCAGACAGTGATCCGTTGCAGCTATCTATGGTGGACGGTGAGGTGGCTGGGGCGTAGGGTGTTGAAGCTGAGGTGTGCAGATGCACCCTGGATGTGGACAACTTTCCTGGGAGTTTGGATGTACTTGCTCCGTAGAGGGCAGGGCAGTATTTGACATGGATGTTGTCATGGACCTGGGGCATGGTCTGTCTTTTCTTGGAGTGGATCTATCTGTGGATCATGTGCACAATGCAGAGGGTGTTGCAGCATGAGGTACAGCTGCTGTGGACTAGCATGGCAAATGTGAGCGAGCCAAACATGATGCACACCATCTTGTGTGTGTGGCCACTGGGTGCTTGTGCAGGGCTCTTGCGGGTGGGACACAAGCACTTGACCCAGCTGGAAATGGACAATCCTCAGATGATCACCTCAGTCCTGTACAAGTCCAGCCTCAGGTGGCTCGTGTTCAGCCATTCATTATTGGATCTCATGCATACTTGAATGATGGAACTGCCAATGTCTGTGTCTTTGTTGAGGGTGAGGAGCACCTGGCTGTCAATGGCATATGAGCTGATGATGAGGTGCTGTGCGCATGTGATGGTGGAGAGGGGGGTCCTGGACACTCTGTAGATTGACATGCTGAGAGATGATACCTGTGCCATGTCCCAGACGATGACACCATACTACATGCTGAAGCCTTGAGTCCCACTCCCATGCCCTTGCTGGGCTACAGAGCTGGTGGGGAGTATTAGGGACGTGACCTGGTTGGTGTGACAGGGTCTGGAAGGCGGGGCAGCGCAGTGTAGGCAGTTGGAGTTGCACACTCAGCATGCAAAGGTATCGTGTGTGTGCCCAGGGTATGTCTGACAGCAGGCGTTAGATGTGCGGATGGACATAGCTCGGAATGTGGCTGCTACATCACACTGTAGTGTGAAGTGAGTTATGCAAGGACAGGATGGTGGTGCAATGTGCACCTTGCATGTGCTGATGGTCCAGCCTTTGGCACCGCGTGGCGGCAACAGTGGCATTGACAAGCTGAGGACAGCCAAATGAATGGGTGGAGGGAGGAAGTGAGGAGCATCTTGGAGGCGTGTGTGTTGCCAAATCAGGATACTCTGTGGGCCCTTGCTGCAGGGGCCGCAGCAGCAGGCGGCATCTCCTTGCAAAATGTCAGAATTTGCACACAAAGACTAGGATGTCAGAAGGACAACTGCAACAGGCGCGTGTGTAAAGTAAGGAGTGTCCAGTGTCACATGGCACACCCAGAGACAATGCATGCACAATCACCAAAGAAGCATGACACCGGATCAGGAAACTGAAGGCCGACCTGCGCACAGGAGACACACCCTCAGCAGCTTTTGATGGGCCATTGTGTGGACCAACATGCAAAAAAACATACACGACCATGTACTTCATGCCCAATAGGGAGCCTAAACCATGAGTAACTGCATGCATGTTGCTAAACTACACATGGACTCCTATGCATAATCTTCCACAACTATGCCAGATATGCCGCATGCAAAGTGGCAAGAGACCTGCATTGGCAGAGATGAGGCACCTTGGAGTGTGACAAACACCTTTATTACTCAGCCTCACACTAAGGGAAATGCATCAATTGGAACAGACTCACAGGTCATTTGGCTGACCATGTGTGACCTACACTGGACACCCCCTTCAACACACAGATGTGGTACATCCTACTGAGCTGGCACACAAGTGAAGGGGTTGAGCCTAACACCCCTTGCTGCACACGGTGAGTCTGCAATTCCCCATTGAGCCTCATATTGGGATGTCCCACACTATGTCCACCATTAGCATCCCGTATGTTCCTGAGGGACGTTTTAAACACATTGATGCCTTCATCAGAATCCACAAACCATTACATATGACTGTCAGGAAGGGTGACTATCAATTCATGGGAGCCATGCAACACGTCATGTGGCCCATAGTGAGTCGACATGTATGCATGGTAAAACAACATGCACAGGAGCAGTCCCCACATATCACAAACACGTACCACCCACAAAATGCCTTGCTGCACTTTTTACCCCAAATGACTTTTCACCATGTCTGTGCATGTAACTCTGATCAGCACACGTTGCAATATTCATGAGGAATAGCAGGAGGGCAATGATGACATGAGCAGACGACAGCCGCAAGAACCTGGAGAGGACAGACACACAACAAGTCAGTGAAGAGCTAGTAATCCGCAGACATGTACATGTACTCTACAGGAATGATGTTGTCACCATGCTCTTAATAAATTTATTGTCCCAGCTAAAATGTGTGGAATTACATCATCACTTTACTGACACATCAGAACACAACTCCAAGTCACTTAGCACACAGTCAGCTGGACACACACATTGCAACACATGCCACACAAGGCTCAAAGCGTGCACACTCAGACACAGGGACTCACCATCATGAGAAGTAGTTGCGGATAAGCTGACTCCGGATGTCCTCATCCTCATCCTCATCCTCAGCCTCACTTGCCCCGTGCCCAAGCCCTTCATCCTCCATGAGTGGATGATCCTACACATCGGGATCCAGGATGAGTGGCACGGCCTTCTCCACTGCCATGTTGTGCAGCATGCAGCACACAATGAAGATTTTGCAGACCTTCACCGGGGCATATGGGAGTGCACCGCCGGTCTTGTGGAGGCACCGGAATCTGCTCTTCAGGAGTCCAAACGTCCTCTCAATCACGCGCCTCGTCTGCCCATGGGTGTCATTGTACCGGTGTTCTGCGGCTGTTCTGGGGTTGCGGAGAGGTGTCATCAGCCATGGCATGTTGGGATAGCCAGAGTCCCCTATATGGAAACATCATGTGAAGAAGTGGGTCAGGAGATGCCGTAAGATACAAAGATAGCGCTAAACACAGGACTAACAGAGTATACCCACCAACAAGACATGCTCGTTCCGCGTGCAGATGCAGCATCATTTCTGGCACCCGGCTACGCCTCATGATGTATGCATCGTGTGCAGACCCTGGAAAACGGGAACAGACATGGGATATCAGCATGTTAGCAAGACACACCACAAGGGCATTAATGGAGTGATAATGTTTTCTGTTTCTATAGGCTACCTCCTGTGCCTGTGGTGGTACCAAAGCCACATGTGCCCCATCAATGGCCCCAATTACATGAGGCATCCCTCCCAGGGCATAGAACTCACCATTGACACGTGTCAACTGCTCACGAGTGGGGAAATGGATGAAGTCATCCAGGTGCACCAACATGGCTTCTAAAACATCATGCAGGACACGGCTGAACATTGTCTGAGACATGCCACCAACATCAGCTATGGTCAATTGAAACGTGCCGGTGGGAAAAAAATGTAGGGCTGCCATCACCTTCATCTTGGGGGTCAGAGCTGTAGGATTCCTGTGTTGTGGTTGGAGGTGTGGTGCAAGCCGGCAGGTCAAGTCCTCTATCAACTCTTGCGAGAAGCGGTATCTGCGTATGCAGTCATGTTCACACATGGCACCCAGGTCTGGCATTCCTCTGGGAAGAGGCGGTGCCCTGCAGAGATTTGGAAGGAATAACGAAGAGTGAGTACATTACCACACCAATGTCACTGAGGTGAGCACATGTTCAACAGCTAATACACATCTGCTTAATACAGAGTCTGGGCTGTGCAGTACATCCAGGACACGTAGGCCAGCCAGGTGATACTCCTACGAAGAGCCAGCCACAATAGTTGTATGGCAATGTTGACGTGACATGCCATTAAAATAGCTGTGGGCCAGTGTAAGTGACAAGCCAGACACATTACATCAGTGACAGACATCCACATATCAGCATTTGGAGGATGTCATCTCATACAGACAGCTGGCGGGAGTCTAGACGCACAGGTCACATGTCATCTGAAAAAGGACAGATAACACACATTTCCATGAAGGGGTACATGTCAAAAACTGATGACACAGACATTGAGAGAACGCAGATATTGCCTCATGTCAGGAAGTCATCTTCGAACCATCATGACACATGTAACGTGTGAGTCCACATGTGGTATGGTGTGCGTATATGTGTGTCATGCACATATGCACACAGACACATGTTGGATGCTGCAACAGCAGATGGAGTTGACGGAACACAAACGGCAAGCTCATGGGAACACATGACACACACATGACATAGTCACATCGTGGCACGCTGGTAGTCACATGTCAGGTGTAATTACCCGTGTACCTGGCATCAGGGGACAGTTGCGGGTGTTGCTGACTGTGCCATACCAGTGATGCAGTGCTTGACACGTGTGTCCTACATGCACACATGTGCAAAGTGTGAAGGGGAAGTGTGCCACGTAGTGCCCCATCACACATGACATGTGAAAACAGCTCATCACACATCTATTGTGCCACAACATGAGGAGACGTGTGCCACATCACTGCCTGACACACCTAGGCCCTGCACAAGAAGGACTGCACTGACAATGACTTGATGTCCAGCCTTGTGCGAGTCTGACACCTCCATTCCTTTCGTGTGCGGCTCCTATCACCAGTGTAAGCTGTGAAACACAGTACACACGCTCTGAGGGCATGTGTACGGGCCGTACTCATGCGTGAGTACCTGCCGTACACGCGTGACTACGTGCCTATCACTATAGTTGGGGGTACCGTAGGCCCTAGTGATACAGCACGTACTCACGCGTGTACGGCCCGTACATGCGTGAGTACGTGCCTATCACTATAGTTGGGGGTACCGTAGACCCTAGTGATACGGCACGTACTCACGCATGTACGGCCCATACACACGTGAGTACGTGTCTATCACTATAGTTGGGGATACCGTAGGCCCTAGTGATACGGCACGTACTCACGTGTGTATGGGCCGTACACACGTGAGTACGTGCCGTATCACTAGGGCCTACGGTACCCCCAACTATAGTGATAGGCATGTACTCACACGTGTACGGGCTGTACACGCGTGAGCACGTGTCTATCACTATAGTTGGGGGTACCGTAGGCCCTAGTGATACGGCACGTACTCACGCGTGTATGGCTCGTACACACGTGTGTACGTGTCTATCACTATAGTTAGGGGTACCGTAGGCCCTAGTGATATGGCACGTACTCACGCATGTATGGGCCGTACACGCATGAGTACGTGCCGTATCACTAGGGCCTATGGTACCCCCAACTATAGTGATAGACACGTACTCACGCATGTACGGGCCGTACACGCATGAGTACGGCCCGTATCACTGTAGTGATGGTGCCCTAGGGCTACGTGTGAAACACGCCGTACCTGTGTGGGGATTTAAGAATTACAATGGGGACACATGCGGGACAAGTATTAGGGCCTAAATGCATGCTGGTTGTCATAGATACAGAGTTTCAAGTTCAAAATTTAACATCATGTGGTCTGGAAAAAGCTGTTGGCCACATTATACATTGTTGCAAAGTGGTTGTTGACTTGACATGATGCTGCAAAATCGAAAGATGCAAAGGCTGTCACTGGTGTATGTTTAAAGGGATTGGAGGAAACGTAGGATGCAAATGAGTCTGACCAATCACTCTGTACTCCTGTAAATGAAATAGGCCAGCAAGGCAGATATAAGGCAGGCAGAACCCATGAGAGGGCACTTGCCTGCACAACATGTCAGTCGATACCACTGCTGCTGTATTGTCTCCCTCTGGCACCATGTCAAGGACTGTGGAGAGGGCCCAGCCTTTCACCCAGGAGGAGACGAGGCCCTGCTGGATGTGATCCTCCCACGGTACCCCATGCTGTATGGTCGACCAGGAGAGCAGGTGAGTGCTGACTCCACTACCTTTGCCTGTGCACCTTTATTGTGTCTGTCACTTCTGGCATTGTGTCCAGGTGTGACAGACATGCAATGTTGGTTGGAGTGGGTCCCGGGGGGGTGGATGGCTTATGTCTCTCATGCAGGGCTTGATGTAGTTCATGTGTGCACTCCTCACTTGCATTGTGCTTACTGTGACATTCACCGCATAGTGCACGGCACATACAGCCAGCCTAATCCTCTTGGACATTCTTGTTCTATTGTCCTGCGGTGATTCAGTGGTCACCCTGGTGTGACAGGTGACTGCACCCACAGATGTGTGTGAGAGTTGAGTGGAGCTGTGGTGAGAGTGGTGAGAGTGTCCAAAGGATGTGTACGCCCCCTGGGCATTGATGTGTGTGAATGTTTCTTGTCATGTGGGTGAGTGTCTATGTGGAGTGTTGCACCACAGCTGCATAGAGGAGGCAACTGCTCAATCCATCTGATGTGTGAAGTAAGCCGTGCTGTGTGTCTGACTTGCTGAGCTAGCCCCACACCTGTGACCCCCCCTGGCAAGTGGCACATGTGCAGAGTGAGGTTTGCATCCGCTGTTGCCAATGGCAGGTGATTGATGTGTCCCTGTGTGTGTCTGTGTACTCTGCTGAGGTTTCGTCAGTGGCCTGGGGCATGTGACTGCTTTGCGGTGCTGTCCATCAGCCTTGTGTTGCTTGGGATGCACAGTGTGTGCCAATGATCAGGGATTGTTTCGCACCCCTCATGCCACCTGTGTACTTACTATGCCATGTAGTTTATTGGTGCGTCCCCAGTGGCATAAGTCCCTATGACTAAGGTGCTATTACTTGCCAGCATAGTATGCCCTGTTCAACAAATCAAAGATGTTCAAATGTGTGTCTCTGTGACATGGTGCAGGTGTAGTGATGTTGTCCCACTTTGTCATCCACACAGGTAACCACCTACCAGAAGGGGAAGATCTGGAAGGATGCCGTCAAGGCCGTGCAATCGGTGGAGAGTCGCAGTCGGCGCCTGCCACAAGTGAGGAAGAGATGGCAGGACATCCGGTGCTGGACCCGGAGGATCGCCCGGGTCATGCTGAAGGAGGAGGCTCCTCGCAAGCATGGCGGGTGCCGGCGCCTGACCCACCAGATGAAGCGTGTCCTGACAGTGGTCTTCCCTGACCTGGATAGGCTGATACAGGAGTTACGCCAGCAGGAAGGGGGTGGGTACATGTGTGTTTGTTATGTGTCGCCAGCTTTTGTAGCTGCTCAGTCGCCTGGATACACTGCCAGGCTATATATGTGCAGTGCATATCTTGTTCCCCCAAGTCAACCTGTGCTGTTCTTCCTCCCTTCCCCTCCTTGACATGTGTTACCTGGTCTGTGTGTTGTCACTATTGCACATGGTCATCTAGGCTGCCAGTTTATCAAGGTGCACACTGCTTTCAGCATCATGTGTGGGGGTGGTCTGCCTGTGCCCTGTCCTGTTCAGTCATTTGGGGGTGCATAATTGTTGGCACTGATGCTGAGTCTCAACATAGGAGTGTGAGGGTTCAAATGAACAGACTTGCAGCATGCATTACCAATGTTGTGGCCTCAGACATGATGTGCGTGAGTGGGATATATGCATAGTGCCGGGATGGTTGCTCCTGTAACAGTCAGCTCATTCCAGGCCCATGGAGCAGTGTGCCCACTACAGTCCCCTGACACAGCCTGCCCTCCTACTCATGTGTGTCATCCAACACTGTGCACATTCACTGTGGGTTCAGCATGGCTCTGCCTCTGTGGCCTTGTTCCCTGGCCTAGGTAGTATTTTTCACATGTGTGATACATTTGTCCACTGCACAGGGATACACCAGTTTGCTTGTGCATACTCACACTGGCCAGTCCCTGTGTGGCTGTTCACAACAATCTGTTGATGTTTGTTTGTGAGCAATATGTTTTGGCAGCCCTACAAGGTGATGTTGTGTTAATGAAGCTAGTTTTCAAGCACAGTTATTGTAACCCTGAATAAGAGGTGTCACTTCTTGATCGTTATCAGTCACATTGACTCAGGTATGGGTGGGTGTGTGCGGGAGGGGCGTACATGTTCAACCCTGATGTTTAATTGCCAGTTCTGACTTGTGTGTGATGATTCACAGTACAGAAAGTCATCGTGCAGTGCCCCCGTGATGTTGGCCAGTGCTCAATGTTCGTGCTTCATAGCCTGTGTCAGTTTTTGACAATCATGTATCCTGCTTGTACATTTTTGGCACCTGTGTGTGGTTCAGATGCTACACAGTTGTGACTTTGTGTGCTGACATCTGTGGGTATATTCTGGCTTGCCATGAGGGGGAACCCACAGTACAGCTAGGCTTTTTTGCTAAACAATTGCAGGCCCATTACCTTATGCATTGTCCTGGGTGTGGACATGTGTGCCACTCCAGATGACAGTCAGTAGGTCATATGTGTAGCCAACTGTGTGATCAGGTGACGGATAGCCATGTGACAAATAACATTATTCAAGTTGTCCATTGGCACTCACTACACCTGTCAACATGTCTCAATGTTTCATATGCTTGACCTTGTTGTTTTGTTGTGAAAGACAATAATGTGCCTGCATGACAGATGTCTCCCAAGGAAGTGCACAAGACACCACCTTTACACTTTCCAGGGACACGCTGGCACATTTTAAAGTAAGGCACAGTTTGAACAAAACTTGTTTGGAGTTCATACATATACATGTTCCCACAGTGTGGTAGCATTTGGGTTAGTCCTTGGTTGTTGCTGATACCAACTTACGAGTGTCAAGTCATCCAGACCACCGTGGTGCCATGTATATGTACTTACTGATACGCCATTTCTGCCTAACAGTGGCTGATTTGAATGAGTCTGGCAGCTCCGACAATGACTGTGTACATGTAGTTTTGTGTGCACCTCCTTGTGTGACTTCTGCTATACAGACACATGTGTGTTGTGTTCACAGAGTGCCACATTCACACATGCTAGACATGTCCATTGTGTAAAGGGTTGTGATTCTCCAGGAGTCACAATGTATTTCTTTGGGGTGTAAAAAGTACTCACAGGTCTCTGAGTGTGGGGACACCTTCTGCATTGGCATGTGGTATTTGGCCTTGGGTGCGACAATACTGTTTGGTTCACAGTGAACAAGAGGTGGCATGCCTTCATAGTGTTGCTGTGCTCAACTGATCCCAGACACTAGCTTCTCATGATCTTGGGATTTCTAGGTTTTTTGCTGTTGTGTCCTAATTTTCATTGTTTCCAAGTGGCATGGTGGGTCAAACAACTGGGGAGTGCAGGGCTTACATATGAGGGAATATCCTAGATGTTACTCATGATGCCTTTCCTGATATGCACTGTTGCCTATTTTGTTTGGACTCATGTGTCAGATGTATAGAGGTGACTGATTTTTTCCTGTCTCTTCACCTTGCCCACAGCATCATCGGAGGACATCGAGGGAGACACCGGCACGGACGTGGAGGAGGGATCGAGCACTGGTGCCACCACTGCTAAGGAGTCGGCGGAATCAAGTAGCACGGAGGGCGAGGGGAGTGAGGCGGAGGACCTGCCCAGTACCAACACTGATTACGAGGCAGACGGGTCCGAGGCTGAGCTCCCAGAGGGGGCGGAGGCTGCTCCCACAGCTGAAAGCAGCAGTACATCTCTCACTGCCCCCTCCATTCCCATCACCGCCCTCCCACTTGCTCGGGTCCCTTCTGTCTGTGCTAGGCCACACCGTGTCTCCTTTGTGCCAGGCACCGCACCCCCTGCCCCTGTCCCCCCTGCTTCCCTCACTGCCAAGTCTGTGGACATTCAGCGGCAGTTGCAAGTTGGGCAGACATCGATCCTGACTGTCCTCCATGGCCACACCAGACTGCTGACCCAGATGGTGTCGTACATGGAGGGCATGTCATCAGCGATGTCTGACCAAAGGATGTTGCTGAGGTCCCTGGACTCGTCACTGCGGCAGTAGTGAGTCACCTGCAGCGCTGCCTCCCCCCCCTACCCCTGCCCCATCCACAATTCCCACACACATGCCTGTCCCAAGCACACCAAGACATCCACACACATGCACCCCACCAGACACAAGCAGCACACCACCACGTAAGGGCAATCGCACACCTCCTGACACGCACACTCAGGGGGAAGCAGACACACCCACTGGGTCTGGGGCACACAGGCAGGGATGCAGCCACAGTCCTCGTCCACATGACTCACTCCCCAGTCCCTCCGATGTCACTCCCCTTGGCTCCCCTGCCCCAGATTCGGAGAAGGAGGCCTACTTTGCTGGGCTGGGCCTCAGCCCCACTAGTTCACCTGGCCGGAAACGGTCAAGGCACTCCACGGGTAGGGGAGTTAAGTCCCCCAGCGTGTCCACCACCTCCCCCAGTAGCGCTGCAACCCATCCCTCCGACCCCCCCCCTCCTTGGGGCCTGTTGTTTCTCCGGGTACAGGGGAGACGCTTGAAGAACTGGCAGAAATGTGCAGCGCCAAGCTCACCTCCACCTTTGGCGCTGCCCCACCCCCTGTGGTGGAGTCGTCCGTCCCTGCACCCACCACACCTACCCTTCCCCCTCCTGTCCCTGCGGTGCCTGGTCCTTCCCCACATGATGCCCCCCCCAGTCGATGACACAGAGTCTTCTGTTGTGCAGACAAGCTAGGGGAGACGCATGGCCATGTGTCCCCCCGCCAAGGTCTGATGATATGGACTGGCCATTGGCCTTTGTGAATAGTCTCGTTTACACATTATTATTTTCATGCTGAATAAAGCATTTTCTATTTTCGTTAGAAAAGTCTTGCATTTCAGGTATTGATATTGATGCTGATGCTACAGGAGTTGGGGTTGTGGGCATGTGTTATGTTTCAGGGAAATGTTGTAGTCTGCTGCTCATGGGGTGGAACCTGGTATCTGCGTGCCATCAGAAGGTCTCTGCAAAGATTCGTTGTCGTGTATGCTCTTTGTGTTTGGAGACATTGTTCCAAGGAGTGTTCCTTCCTCTGTGGCACCTGACATCTTCCCTGCAGAGAGTTGCACAATTGTTGTGTTGCCTGTGTCTACATTTCCTATGTTGGTGATGGATCCCTTCAACTCTGGCCATGCCTGCTCAGCATGTCTCCGGCTGCATCGTCTGTGCCATCCTTGGTACTCACTGTACTTGTGTATAGAGTATTTTGCCATGCCTTCGTGGATAAATTGTCCCTTTTCTGCACAATGCATGTGTTTATTCCCAGCCTAGCACACATATGGTACTTGTTCTGCTGGGTATTTGAACACCTGACTCACAATTGTGGCCATTGAATCTGTAGGAACTCCACCCTATCCCTTCCATGACAGACAACATCTTGGTGGCTGGCCCAGCACCTGAACATTCCTATCAGTCCTGGGATGTGCATGACAGTGTGTGTTCTCTTTGGCTCTCTTAGTTTAGTAGGCAGTGACAAGACTATACAGTCTTGTGTCATGATCTCAGTGTGTGTATTGTGCTGCATCTGCCAGGGGTGGGTATGCACGTGTTATTTGTCCTCACACCCACATGTGGTGTGTTATGCAGTGGGGGAAAGACATCCATCCTCCTGGGAGTGGGACACTGCTGTCAGTGATGTGTTGTTATGGCTCTATCATCATTGTCCAAAGTTAGGGATGCGTACATACACCCGTGGTGTTGTGGTCATCTGATAATGATGTACACCCCCCCATGTCCCTGTCCACTGCTGGGAGTGCTCTGCACCCACCCCCATGTCTCTGTCCACTGCTGGTATTCCTCTGCACCCACCCCATGTCTCTGTTCACTGCTGGGAGTCCTCTGCACCCACCCCCATATCTCTGTCCACTGCTGGGAGTCCTCTGCACCCACCCCCATGTCCCTGTCCACTGCTGGGAGTCCTCTGCACCCACACCCATGTCTCTGTCCACTGCTGGGAGTCCTCTGCACCCACCCCCATGTCTTTGTCCACTGCTGGGAGTCCTCTGCACCCACCCCCATGTCCCTGTTCACTGCTGGGACTCCTCTGCACCCACCCCCATGTCTCTGTCCACTGCTGGGAGTCCTCTGCACCCACCCCCATGTCTCTGTCCACTGCTGGGAGACCTCTGCACCCACCCCCATGTCTCTGTCCACTGCTGGGAGTGATGGGCACCCACCCCTCACATGTCCCTGTCCACTGCTGGTATTCCTCTGCACCCACCCCCATGTCTCTGTCAACTGCTGGGAGTCCTCTGCAACCACCCCCATGTCTCTGTCCACTGCTGGGAATGATGGGCACACATTCCTCACATTTCCCTGTCCACTGCTGGTATTCCCCTGCATCCACCCACCCACCCACTTGCGCCCTTGCTGTGGTACACTGCTGTCCTGGGCATAAACCACCCCCAATTTACAGCTGATGTGCTGCACCAAGCCGTACACCTACATCCGTGGCATGTGTACGCCTTGTATCCATCATGTAATGGGGCTGTAGGGGTACGCATGGTACGGCCCGTACCCATGCTCTGGGGGCGTGGGTACGGGCCGTACCATCATTGTGGCGGTGACGTAGGGGTACGCGTGTACGGACCGTACCCATGCTCTGGGGGCGTGGGTACGGTCCGTACACGCGTACCCCTACATCACCACTGAAATGGTGGTACAGACCGTACCCACGCTCTGAGGGGCGTGGGTACGTCCCGTACCACCATTGTGGTGGTGACGGGTACGCGTCCACGTCCACTTCCGTTGTGGCGGGACGTGGGATTGGTGGACACGCCCCCCAAAGTGACCAGACCATGGAGGTAATTAATGTGTAGGATATATTTGTTGTTTTGTGGTGTGTGGGTTATGTTTCCTGCCCCTTGCGCCCCCCCCCTTTGCCCCTGGGGGCTGTTCTGACCTTCTGCGGCATCTGCGTTGGTTTCTGAACACGAGGTCGTAGGCTATGAGGGCCGGGATGACGCGTAGGTTGGGGTCCATCGCTGTCCGTCTCATACCGGTGCTCCTTGTTCACGTCGTCCTCAATTTCCCGGCAGTTTTTGGCTCCCGTAAAAAATGCTACGTGCGGAGTGACGTAGGCACGAATCGTACTTGCTGGTCCGTAAAACGCTGCCTGACTCCATCCGGACATCACGTATGCGCCATCCAGATTCAGATTTGTATGTATTTTTTTGCCGGTCGGTCTTTTGTAAGGAAATGGTATTTCTGTGCGAATCGTACTTGCGAGTTTGTAAGGTGTTTTTCCCGGATACGAGTCGGACGGAGAAAACGCTCCTTACGACCATTTGTACCCGGGTTTTACAGGATCGGAATCGGCACCATAGCATCAACAGCATCACTTTCACTTCCAACATCGGCAATTGGTTGACTTAATAATATTCCAGGACTTAAATCAAGTGCACAGATGCAGGAACCTGTGGTACAGACAATGTCCACAACTACAACAAATTGAGAGGATGTTACAAGGTCACTTGAATAACTAAACAGAGGTCTACTTGTCTAAAGACCTTTCAACCTATTGGCGTGTGAAAAAGAAACACAGAACATAGTGAGCTGTAAATAAACTGACTTCTAGGTCCTGTAAACAGTGTATCTTCAGAGATGGTATTTAGTGCAGCTGGTACAATTCTCACAGACAGAAGGGCCAGTCTCTTTCTTAAAAATATATAGAGACTGATGAAGATTAAAATTAGCAAACAATGCTATACCCAAAAATTACCTGATCCACAAGATACAACCATAGATAAGGGTAATTTCTTGGGCATTACAAGTGTGACGAGTGATCATCCTCCAGATGATCTCCATGAATTTGAGATTGACATCTACTTTCCAGATTTAAAAAAACAACAATAACATAACAGACATGTCTGCTTTAAAAGCATTTTTTGTTGATATGTGTTATGTAGCTAATGTGAATAAACCTAAAAAGACTATTGTGAACAGGAGAGATATTTTTCAGGGAGGACATCACCATTTTAGCTCGGTGACTCAGAAAGTGGTTGGAGGAAACACAGAAACAAAACAAATTCAATCTTAGGGTCAACCATAGACTTTGCAGTAATGAATCGATTGTATTAAAGTCTACAATGGATGCCACCAGATCACAGCCTGAATAAACAAGATATCTGCCTCCAATGCCTGACTTTGCATGCCCATGCTAAGCTGTCAGTAAAGGTGCAAAGGACTGCACAGCCTATGTATGTCACTTTTATTGGAAAAGATATGCATAGGTTGAAGAACAATTTTCTTGGAACATTTAACTTGCATTGTAGTGAGGATATGGACACACCTGTGGACATTACTAAGTTAGCATAAGTTAGTATATTCTTGCCCGCCATTTTGACGCTTTTGCTCACGTTACTACATGCCACATTTCTCGTAAACACTTTGCTTGCTCGCTTTCACATGAGAACTGTCTGCATTTCACATATTTAGTTGAACACTCGTCTGTACAACATGTTTACGGTCGAAAGACGATGAACTCTGTTGATTTGCTTTGGTCAGTCTCACGTCCCTAGTCATAACATAGAAAACTGCTGCAAACCTCGAAATCTGGTGCTTTTATTATTGCCTTGCATGCATGTTAGGACACTTGGAGAAACGCTTTCCAGGATAGGAGAGCTGTGCTCGTCTGGTGATGTAAAATCCTGGAGGTATGGGGTCCCCCTGACAAAGCCTGGAGGTCTTCTATAATTATCATAAACTAGCTTCTAGCACGGGGAGGGTGACAAGGTGCTATAGTCCTGTTTGCACCATCGTTGTAATATGATTTCCCCTTATGTTCTAAATGGAATTGTAACAATGCTGATTTGTTTGATCTTATTCATATTGCTGCTAGTATTGGCTAGTGTACTGCATTATAGAGCACGTTAGTTAAAATAAACATTTTAAACTATTCCTTGACTCTATTTACTCATGATGTGGACAAGTACGAGAGTTTGAACAAAAGAGTGTTCTTGTTCCCACGCATCCTGAGAGGGCTGGAGTAGCATGTTCTAGGATGTCTAATCGTTGGTAGCTTCGCTGTAGCACTGAAACTGAATAAGACACTGTAGCTAGTCGGATTGGGGTTCTGGGTACTGAGGTGTGTATTTTGGTACCCCACTACACACTGAGGTCCTGGTTTCCTGCGCATAGTACTGTATATGTGCAGAATCCCTGCAACAGCATCAGTGAATGCCAAACGATAATTCATGTGATGGACATGAGGGCTTAGAATAGGTAAACTTGTATTTCATATGGTAAAGAGTCAGAATATCGAGTTGGAAAATTCGACTTGCACTAATATCGAGTTCAAAATATCGAGATACAGAAATATCGACTGCAAGAATATAGTGGTCTAGAATATCGAAGTCAATCAATCAATCAATCAATTTCTTTATTTCGATGGTTAAAAAATCATCATAAAAAGTACATATTATAAAAAGACAACATCACATATGATTTTATATTACATCAATATAAAATTAGTCATCAATAAAATTGTTGCAATTCACATAAAAAGCAATATATTCTTCAAAAATAGGTTAGTCTCTGGTATTTCTTAGTCTTACTGCTGCTTTCAGAAAGCCTATTACTGAGCATAAAGTATACATATCGTTTGCTCTCTGAAGGAACAACAAGGCTATTTTAGCGTGACGAAATTTTCTGTTTTTTAAAATTTCCACCAAAAACCTACGCCTAGGAAAACGATAAAACGGACATAATAGTACAAAATGAAGGGTGTCCTGCGGAGACATATTGTCGCAGCCGCAGGCACCCTTCTGCTCAATGGTTACAGTAAAACCAGACGGATAAGATAAAATATTGTGCAACAAATTGAGCCTAAAACGACACATTAAAAACCTATCCTGCTGATTATGCATCAAAAATAGATAGGGTTCCATACCCACTGCCTCTTTAACTAGGGAGTGTGCTACGACTGAGCGTTTTAATGCAAAAGCTTTAGTCTCCCTGTGCATCTCCAATTTATCAAGCAACAATCTTTTGATTTGTGATTTGCTATTCCTTGATATTAAGGCAGGGGTACTAAAAAGGGTATGCTGGCCTACGAACTCTAAAGTTAATTTGACGTATTTCAGCCAAGGGATTAACATCCATTTGTCCCTTTGTAAACAGTCAGAGAGAATTTCTCGGCTTAGTGCTGCCTCTGGGTTGGCCCAAATACTAAGCCAAGCCAGGACCGGTCTAATCTTGATCTGGTCTACAATATATGGGATTCCGAGTTCGGAATGTGCAATTTCGGCTGGTATTGAGTGAGGGATCTTGAGGATTCTACGGATACATTTATCTTCTTCTAGTTGTAGCTGTTTGGCATCCCTAAAACCCCATACCTCAGCTCCATATACTGCTTTGGCTATGCTTATTGAGCTATATAAACTCATTATTTGCTCTGGGGACCAACGTCCTAGTCTTTGGGCGAAGTTCATGATTGCACCACATGATGAAGCCAATTTAGTACAGTGTACATCTAACAGAGTATCAAATTGAATCTTACCATCAAATAATAAACCTAAATATGGGAAGGTGGTTACAGTGCCCATCGGGTGAGTTCCAATTTTAAACACCGGTTTTTTAGTAGGTTTTTTGCCTGTGATCAATGCAAAAGACTTGGTCAGATTCACGGAAAGGTCTAATCTTTTCATGAAAGCTACAAATCCGTTGATCAGGGATTGAAGACTTTTCGGTGTCCGAGCGAGCAGGACCGCGTCATCCGCGTACAACAGTACCGGTATTTGACGCTTCCCTACCTTGGGACAGTGAACTGCCTGAGCTATAAGGCATGACTCCAGGTCATTTATGTATAATGAGAACAAGAAGGGGGCAAGAATGCACCCCTGCCTTACTCCGCTAGAGCATGGGAAGGAGTCCGTTTGCCCTCCCTCCATACTGAAACGAACCCTAGCTGTGGTGTTCCAATGTAGTTCTCTTAAAATGTTTATAAGTCCCTGGTCAATCCCTAAAGTGCTCATCCTTTCCCAAAGTTTACTTCTATTCACGTTATCAAATGCCGCTGCCAGGTCCATGAATCCCATATAAATGGTACCATTACTTGCTCTGGTGTATTTGGCAGCAAGTAGGTATAAATTTAAGCATTGGTCACTGGTCGATTTTCCTGCTCTAAACCCGTACTGGGTATCCGCTATTTTATGGTGCTCTTCAGTCCAGGCCATTAAACGATTTAATACCACCCGCCCCAGTATTTTGGCCGAAACATCGATCAGTGATATGGGTCTGTAACATTGGGGATTGTCCCTATTTCCTTTCTTGAAAATAGGTACTATTAAAGCAGTGGACCACGACCTCGGAAGTCCTGTCTTGATAGCTGCATTTAACACCCTCGTTAAAATTGGTGCCCACAGATCAACGTTACTTCTATACAAATCTGGCGGGGTACCATCAGGTCCTGGGGCTTTGTTTGGAGACAACCCTTTGATTGCCTGAATAATCTCGGCGAGTGTGAAATCCTGTACCCAACTCCTTTTGCCATCCCATTCCCCTTCGTGTTTAGAATCTACAGAATGATTATAGAGGCTCTCAAAATGGGTCATCCATTGCTGCGGGAGAATATTTGTGCTAAGGACCGGGGCATTATGATCGTGGTAACATGGCCTGTTTATAATTTTCCAGAATTTAGTATAATCCCTGGTTTCTCCAGCCTCTCTTAAATCGGCCCATAATTCTGCTTTTAGGGTAGCCTTCCTTTCTTTGGTCTTACTTTTATAAATTTTTCTGCACTTTGCCACTTCCACTAGGTCCCTTGGGTTTGCCTTAAGACTTAATTTTAAATTTCTTAGTGCTCGTGCGCAACTTGCATCAAACCACCTTGGTTGAGTCCCTATTTTTCTAGGTCCTTTAGCCTCCAGCAATTTTTCGGCAAGTTTAGTGAGTTCTCTGAAAGCAGCTACCAGATCAACTCCCTCTATTTTAAAGTCTAGACATTCTTCAACCCACTTTTTCCCCTTTACTATCAATGCAGTATAAAATTCCGGAGCATTGATTTTCGCCCATTTTAAACGCCTTCCATGGTCTGAGGGCTGTAAAATAATATCCAACTGTTTATTCATTTCAACATGACCCTTGTAAAATATTTCTACTGATAAGGGATTGTGATCACTGAAGGGGCTCCATCTAGTGCATACCTTCCCAATCCAATGTTTGGCAAAGGCAGATATCAAGATGAAGTCTATAATCGACGAACATCCCCTGCCTTTAAAAGTTGGTACCAGGGTTCCCTTTGGGCCTGGTGTTGCCAAATCAATAGTATGTACAAGAGAGTGACTACCTATTAATTTTGTCAGTAATGTGCCCTCAAAACTATGCTCAAAATGTGGCCCTTTTCTAGCTGGGCAAAGATCCCAATCTATGGTCACCGGTGTCAGGTATGGGCACAGATGACAGTTAAAGTCTCCCATTAAGAGGACAAATGAATCATCCCCTCCTTTCCTTAAATCAGCTTCTTGTTGTAATTTGGCGTCAAGTTCCTCTAACACAGCATTAGTGCCACTTCCTGCGCCTGGATTATAAATATTAAATAATTGTACCCTCAACCCCTGACCTTGAAATGTTATTGCCTGCAAGTTTTTTGATGTCCAAGATGGCACTGTCCATCTCCCCTTCAAATTGATATCAACATATATTATTAGGCCTCCTTTCGCTCTGCCTGCCCTACTCTCTTGTGCGGGAACAAAAAATAACTTGTAGCCCTCCAAATGGTAAAGGTCGGGCTCAACCGCCCAGGTCTCCTGTAAAACTGCTATGTGTGAATCCCTTATTTGGTTCATACTGTCTGCATTGTTTATTTTTCCTGCTAGGCCTGCTATGTTCCATGATGTAATTTTAACCTTGCCCCCCTGCTCCCCGGGCAAACTTAAATCACAAACATGTAGGTCCTCTGCCTCCCTCTCTTCAAGCAGGGGATCTTGCATCTCCCCATTTTGATTCTGACCGGAGCCTTCCTGGGGGTTCGGTATATATCTACCTGCAGGAGTTGGTTCAGTGATATCCGTGATCATTCTTATTTCTTTCCCCACAAGATGTGTATCTAGATTGGATAGTCAGTCATTTTCATCCAGGTATTGTAGGGGACTGAATCTATTCTTCCACTGCGGGCCATCCAAATCTGATAATGGGAAGTGACTATACTCAGAATTTCCTATCCTATATCTATCTATTCCTCCATCCTTCCTGCTCTGATTGTAGGCCAAGGGGTATGTATTTCTGTTTCTAGGATAAAAATAGCCTAGAGGCATAGATTGTATAGTACTAATCGAGTTTTTGTTACAGCTACCCAATATATATTCCACTAGATCTGGATTCCTAAAATTTACAATGATACGGTCCCCTTCAATGTCCTTTTCTCTAACCCCCAACCATGGCACTCTCCTCACATGGATAATTTCTCCCCTTTGCCGCCCTTGGAGAGGTCTATGTATGTTAAGCCATTTTATGATCTTACTTTTTAAATCTAAATGTGACTCTTTTTGGCCTACTCCAAGTTCGGGTACCCCGGCAAAACCCACAACATAGGGGCTTGCTTGGGGGGGTAAGTTTACTCCAGGGGGTGGGAGGAAAATGTTTTGCTTTGTTCTCATACCCTTTCTGATGTTCATAGACCTGACTATTAGAAGCAGCCTGCCCTGGCACCGTCTGAGCCCGAATGGGCAGGGCCTGCGGTATGACGTTAAGTTCTTTATCATTTTCACTGGAACCTCTATCCTGCAAGTGAGCTGTATTTTTAGGCGGCACATGAACTTGGGCAATAGTACATGGCTCATTACTTATGCAATTATTATTCATAGGAGGTGGCCTTAAGGGGGGGGCTACAGTTGAATTTCCATTAGGGATGGGATTTATAGATTCCTTCAGCCTCCCCTGTTTTAGCAATTCGTTAGTGATTTTATCTAATTTGCTAATTAATGGTTTGATTTGGGAAGTAATGTAGATTTCAAGATGTTTTTGTAGGTCACTTATTACCGGATGAAGCCATCCTGGCGGGATTAATGGACCTTGCACATCTACTTCTATGATCTCATCCTCTATTAATTGTGTCTTCCCACCCCTATTAGTTGGTTTTGATTTTCTTGCATGCATATTTTTTGTTCCCCTTTTAGGCGGCCTGTGTTTTAAATTAATTGGTCTTTTAACTGCCCTGGCAAGGTGTGTCTCGGCCTCTAATGCCTGCTGGCCACAAGGTACATTTTCAAATGAGGTATCTGGGCTATTATCCTGTACGCTGACACAAAAGTTTACGTCTAGAGTCTGCGAAAGTATACTCTGCGTTTGTGTATGGGGATTTTTTGTGGGGGTCATTGATAGGCGTCTCTGGGTACGTTCAATCTCCCCATCCACCACCCCAATAACCTTTCATAACATCAAGTCTATGGCAGTAGGGGGAGCTAGATGCCCAACTACGTTAGCAGTATCAGGACCAACTTGTTTAGTAATCAGCGGGGTACTTGCTTTCTTCTTCGTTGATCTAGTTTTGGGTTTGGAGGCCATAATGCCCTATCAATCAAAATCCTCTTTCTCCCCGTATGTATCAAACAGAGTAGCCAAATAATGTTAACAGATCCGTGTTTCACAATCCAAAAAGTCAGGGCACATCAGATATACCAATTAGAATCTCCAGGCAATCAAATGGAACAACCACATCCGACTTATAGATGTTATAACATTTATCCACCGCTCCAGACTAACGTGTCGGCCACTATTGACTTATCAAGCCACCAGATTACAGCACCTTGGTTTTTTCTTCCAATAGGTGTGGCCCTGCCCGGCCTCCTGCGTGCCTCTGAGGGCCACAGAGGGCCCGCCCTTTGCCCGGGCTTAGCCCGGTGCTACCCGCGTGCGGTAGCTCACGCTGGCTTTAAGCGCCACCAGGCACGAGAGTACAGTGGGCGGGTTCACATTCCCCTTCCTGTCGGTGCTGAGGATCCTGGGAAAGGTAGTCCCCCTCAGCACAGCGGCCGCGTTAGAATGGTGGCGGCGGGAGGGAGAGGGACAACGGCCACGAGGCAACGCCCAGGGAGTCAAGCAGGTGAGGTAGAGTGTATTGGCCTCCGATGCTGGTTCAAAATATTATTATTAATGCTTGTAGAGCGCATCTGACACCCCACGGGTAACCAGGCGCTATGATACTAGTGTCTCGCTGAGTGTGTAAACTGTGTCCCTGAAGGCGCTGTTCAAGCGACGCCACTCGCAAACAAACACAATTGTCAATAGTTGAGATTGTGTTGTGGTCGCTGCGGAGTACTCAGTTGCACCACTGAGGGTCAGTTCTATAGCTTATTCCGTCTAGTCCCGGGGGGCAGCGAAGGATGGTTTTGAGGGTGGGGCAGGTGAGTTTGGAGACAGTTTGTGCAGCGCCGCTGGAATCAAGCGCAGGTTTGTGCATTGGGCCGGACTCCCAGCAAGGCAGAGCTGTGTTGGCGTTTCCTCGCTTCCTCTTGTCACACACCCGGGGTGCACTGAGTATGGTGGTCTTCAGGTGCAAGCTGTAGTGTGCAGCAGTTAGGCGGCAGTCAGGGCAGTACAGCAGGCGCAGAGCGATTGGACGGTGACACTTTACCTTCCCTCCACAACCCTCCGTACTCAGTAGGACTCAGTGAAGAGGCGGTCAGGCGCTTGCTATCTGTAGAAGGCACAGTGGATGCTGGAAGGGGGAGCCTGGAGTCACTTTTTGCCGTGCAGTAATGCTGGTAAGTCCTAAGCCTGTTCCCAGTTATTAAAGATAGCTGGTCGCATCCCCCACCGCAGCCCAGCATAGGGAACAGGTCTCAAGCATGTGTTTTAGCTACCCCGCAGCAGTTGGGGTAAAAGTCATTTGCAGCTGGGACGTAACAGAGGGGATCGTAGTTGCGAGTCTCGCGGACTGCGCTAGGGCCGCAGCGGTGTGTTCCAGAGTCCACGCTGGTGGCCTGCGCGACTCACGGGGCTCCTCTGCTGCGGGCCGGGGGGCCGACACACGGCCCCTCCTCCACAAGGCCAAGCTGGCTACCACAGCCCACCAGCAGCGCGGGCACCCCAACGGCCGCAGGGGGCAGTGATCGGATGCGTAGCTCACTCACCGCTATCAGTAGCCGCTCCCTACTACCGCATCGTCGTCCAGTGGCTCGGCATGCCCCCGGGGCCTCGTCTCTTCAGGCAGCAACAGCACGCCGACGGTGCGTACCCCTACGGCACCCTATTGGGGGTCTGCACCGTACCCAGGCCCTCAGAGTGTTGGTACGGGTCGTACCACGCATACCCCCACATCACCCCAACAATGCTGGTACGGCCCGTACCCAGGCCATTCGAACGTGGGTACGGGCCGTACCGCCATTGTCGGGGTGACGTAGTGGTGGGCGTGGTACGGCCCGTACCCACGCTCTTAAGGCCTGGGGACGGTACGTACCCAGGCCTGCAAACCGTGGGTACAGGAATGTACGGAGCGTACCCCCACCCGTGTATGAATGGAGCGTACCCCCACCCCACCAGTGTATGTACGGACCGTACCCCCAACCCACCAGTGTATGTACGGAGCGTACCCACACCCATGTATGAATGGAGCATACCCCCACCCGTGTATGCATGCAGCGTACCAACTCCCCACCCGAGTATGTGCGGACCGTACCCCCCCCACCAGTGTATGTATGGAGTGTACCCCCACCCGTGTATGAATGGAGCGTACCCCCACCCCACCCGTGTATGTACGGACCGTACCCCCACCCCACCAGTGTATGTACGGAGCGTACCCTCACCCATGTATGAATGGAGCGTACCCCCACCTGTGCATGAATGGAGCGTACCCCACCCGTGTATGAATGGAGCGTACCCCCACCCCACCAGTGTATGTACGGACCGTACCCCCACCCACACCAGTGTATGTACAGAGCGTACCCACAGCCGTGTATGAATGGAGCGTACCCACACCCGTGTATGTCCCGACCGTACATGCCCAAACATAGGAGGGGTGTGTACAGAGTCCTCCCAGCAGTGCCCAGACACAGGAGGGGTGTGTGCAGAGTCCACCCAGCAGTGCCCAGACACAGGAGGGGTGTGTGCCTATCACTCCCAGCAGTGCCCAGACACAGGAGGGGTGGGTGCAGAGTTCTCCCAGCAGTGCCCAGACACAGGAGGGGTGTGTGCCTATCACTCCCAGAAGTGCCCAGACACAGGAGGGGTGTGTGCAGAGTCCAACCAGCAGTGCCCAGACACAGGAGGGGTGTGTGCCTATCACTCCCAGCAGTGCCCAGACACAGGAGGGGTGGGTGCAGAGTCCTCCCAGCAGTGCCCAGACACAGGAGGGGTGTGTGCCTATCACTCCCAGCAGTGCCCAGACACAGGAGAGGTGTGTGCATAGTCCTTCCAGCAGTGCCCAGACACAGGAGGGGTGTGTGCCTATCACTCCCAGCAGTGCCCAGACACAGGAGGGGTGTGTGCAGAGTCCTCCCAGCAGTGCCCAGACACAGGAGGGGTGTGTGCCTATCACTCCCAGCAGTGCCCAGACATAGGAGGGGTGGGTGCAGAGTCCTCCCAGCAGTGCCCAGACACAGGAGGGTTGTGTGCAGAGTCCTCCCAGCAGTGCCCAGACACAGGAGGGGTGTGTGCCTATCACTCCCAGCATTGCCCAGACACAGGAGGGGTGGGTGCAGAGTCCTCCCAGCAATGCCCAGACACAGGAGGGGTGTGTGCCTATCACTCCCAGCAGTGCCCAGACACAGGAGGGGTGTGTGCAGAGTCCTCCCAGCAGTGCCCAGACACAGGGGGGGTGTGTGCCTATCACTCCCAGCAGTGCCCAGCCATCGGAGGGGTGGGTGCAGAGTCCTCCCAGCAGTGCCCAGACACAGGAGGGGTGGGTGCAGAGTCCTCCCAGCAGTGCCCAGACACAGGAGGGGTGTGTGCCTATCACTCCCAGCAGTGCCCAGACATAGGAGGGGTGGGTGCAGAGTCCTCCCAGCAGTGCCCAGACACAGGAGGGGTGTGTGCGTATCACTCCCAGCAGTGCCCAGACACAGGAGGGGTGGGTGCAGAGTCCTCCCAGCAGTGCCCAGACACAGGAGGGGTGTGTGCCTATCACTCCCAGCAGTGCCCAGACACAGGAGGGGTGTGTGCAGAGTCCTCCCAGCAGTGCCCAGACACAGGAGGGGTGTGTGCCTATCACTCCCAGCAGTGCCCAGCCATAGGAGGGGTGGGTGCAGAGTCCTCCCAGCAGTGCCCAGACACAGGTGGGGTGGGTGCAGAGTCCTCCCAGCAGTGCCCAGACACAGGAGGGGTGTGTGCAGAGTCCTCCCAGCAGTGCCCAGACACAGGAGGAGTGTGTGCCTATCACTCCCAGCAGTGCCCAGACATAGGAGGGGTGGGTGCAGAGTCCTCCCAGCAGTGCCCAGACACAGGAGGGATGTGTGCAGAGTCCTCCCAGCAGTGCCCAGACACAGGAGGGGTGTGTGCCTATCACTCCCAGCAGTGCCCAGACATAGGAGGGGTGGGTGCAGAGTCCTCCCAGCAGTGCCCAGACACAGGAGGGGTGTGTGCCTATCACTCCCAGAAGTGCCCAGACACAGGAGGGGTGTGTGCAGAGTCCTCCCAGCAGTGCCCAGACACAGGAGGGGTGTGTGCAGAGTCCTCCCAGCAGTGCCCGGACACAGGAGGGGTGTGTGCCTATCACTCCCAGCAGTGCCCAGACATAGGAGGGGTGGGTGCAGAGTCCTCCCATCAGTGCCCAGACACAGGAGGGGTGTGTGCAAAGTCCTCCCAGCAGTGCCCAGACACAGGAGGGGTGTGTGCAGAGTCCTCCCAGCAGTGCCCAGAGCAGGAGGGGTGTGTGCCTATCACTCCCAGCAGTGCCCAGACACAGGAGGGGTGTGTGCAGAGTCCTCCCAGCAGTGCCCAGACACAGGAGGGGTGTGTGCAGAGTCCTCCCAGCAGTGCCCAGACATAGGAGGGGTGGGTGCAGAGTCCCCCCAGCTGTGCCCATGGAAAATAAGGGGTTGAATACACACAGATACAATGCCCACAATTGTCAGTCAGGTGCTCAAAGACCCAGCAGAACACGAAACACATGTGTGCGAGGCTGGGAGTACACACATGCATACTGCGGAAAAGGGAACATGTACACATGAAGTCCTGTCAATATACTCCAGTCACAAGTACAGTGACCCCCAAGGATGACACAAATGATGCAGGTGGAGACCTTGGCCAGCATGCATGGCCAAAGTTGAAGGGGTCTGTCACACACCCAGCAAATGTAGACACAGCACTGCACAAATGCCTTCACAACACCCTGCAGGGAAGATGTCAGGGTCCACAGAGGAAGGTACACACCTTGGGACAATGTCACCATGCAGTAACAGCTAACATGAGCAAAGTTTGATAGCAAATACTGTGTGATGGCACACAGATAACAGGGTCCACCCCACGAACAGCACACTACAACATATCCCAAACACCTAACACATTATCGCCATCCCAAATCATGGAGCAGCACCACCAACAGCAATGCCAGAAAAGCAGTAGTGTGCCAAGGAAAATAAAATAGCTTTATTCAGCAATGTTGTAAAATGAATTGTACGAAGAGTTCAAAATGCACAAGTCCCATAGGGCAGTCCATAGTTCCAATCCAGGTGGGGGACACATTGGGATGCGTGTCCCCTAGCTTGCTTTCACAGTTCAAACTACCTTGTCATCCACAGGGGGGGGCATCATGTGGGGGGGAAGGACCAGGCACCGCAGGGACAGGAGGGGCAAGGGTAGGTGTTGTGGGTGCAGGGACTGACGACTCCAACACAGGGGGTGGGGCAGCGCCTAAGGTGGATTGGAGCACGGCACTGCACACTACTGCCAGGTCGCCCAGCATCTCCCCTGCACCCGAAGTAACCACAGGCCCCAAGGAGGGGGGGGTCGCAGGGATGGGTCGCAGCGCTACCCGGGGAGGGTGTGGACAGGGGGGGGAATCAACCACCCTGACCGGGGACTCCTTTGACCGCTTGTGGGGTGGTGTCACTGTGGGGCTCAGGGACAGAGCGGCCATGAAGGAGACTTTGGTGGAATCCTGGCCAGGAGAGCTGAGGGGAGTGGATTTGGAGGGTGGTGGTCGTGAGGAATGTGGACTCCCACTCTGGCTGCGTGTCTTACTTTTCCCCCCCGACCCAGTGGGTGTGCCTACTTCACCCTGTGTGTGCGTGCCAGGAGGTGTGCGCTTTGCCTTCCCTGGTGGTCTGGTGCCTGTGTCTGGTGGTGTGCGTGCATGGCTACATCTGGGTGTGCTGTGGACAGGCATGGGAGTGGGAAGTGTGGATGCTGCAGGGGTAGGGGGGGGACGTAGCGCTGCAGGAGACCCAATGCTACAGTCAGTGTCGAGTCTATGGACCTCAGCAAGTTGCGTTGGTCAGACTGCGCAGCTGAAATGCCCTCCATGTATGCCTCCATCTGGTTGATCACTTGGCTGTGGCCATGGAGGACATTAAGCATCGCAGTCTGACCAACCTGCAACTGCCGCAGGATGTCCACAGACTCGGCATTGGTGGCAGCAGTGGAGACAGGGGCAGGGGGTGCGGTGCCTGGCAAGAAGGAGACACGTGGTGACCTAGCACGGCGGGAAGGGACACGAGCAAGTGGGAGGCCGGGGAGCGGAATGGAGGGGACGGGTAGCGATGGAGTGCTGGTATCAGCTGTGGGAGCAGCCTCCGCCTCCTCGAAGTGCTCAGCCTCGGACCCGTCTGTGTCATAGTCGGTGGTGGTTTGACTGGACAGGTCCTCCGCTGCACTCCCGTTGGCCTCCGTGCCACTCGATGTGCCAGACAACTCTGCACTGCTGGCACTGGTGCTCGCTCCCTCCTCACGGTCCGTGCCAGTGTCTCCCTCGTAGTCCCCCGACGATGCTGTGGGCAAGGTGAAGAGACAGGAGAAATCAGACACCTGTATACATATGTCACATGAGTCAACTCTACATAGGTCACAGTGCATAGCCTGAAAAGCTACAAGAGTAACATCTACAATACAAGGTACATATGTAGTCCCTGCAACACACAGTTTGTTGACCCACCATGCCACTGTTAAAATATGGAGAGCATGACACAATAGCAAATAACTTGATATCAAATTGTACAGAGGAGCCAGGCTCTGGGGACAATCTAGCACAGCATCAGCGACACACAGCGTAGCCAAGAAAGGGATGAGCAGGAACCATGTCTAGCAACTCTTGGGACATGCTGCAAAGGTAATACTGAAAACCATGGCCAACATGACTGGGGCACTGCACCTTGAGTGTTTGGCCACACAAACATCACACACTGGCCAGACCGAGCAAGGAGACTTCAGGTTTGGACATGTAGGCCTTGCCCACACCAACCCCCCCCCCCCACCTGAGACAATGTGATTGAGACAGAGGAAGTACTTACACCTCTTAGTCTGGGATGAAAACACATGGCCTGCAATTAATCCTGATCGCACACAAACTACCCCTGGTGCGCCTGTCCACACATATCACTGACAAACAACCATCATCAGATAGTTGTACCAAGACACACAGGCACTGGCCCCTGTGAGTATGCACCAGCTAATTTAGGTCACCCTGTACAGTGGACACATGTAGCACAGTATACGTGAATTCTAATGAGGCCTGGTACTATGACACAGGACCCAAACTATGCTGAAGACACAGAGAATGTCCACATTGTCTGATGACACACATGATACCTAGGAAAAGGTGCCCCAGGGGACTGTAGTTGCCACACTACTCCATGGCCCTGGATGGATATGACTGGAACACAAGCCACCATCCCTGCACTATGCACATCCCACACTCAAGCACATCATGTCAGAGGGCACAACATTCGAAATGCAGGCAGTAAGGCAGTACACATGAAACACATACTCCCATGTCAGGACTCAGCATCAGTGCCAACTAACATGGACCCCACAATGACTGAACTGGCCAGGGCACAGGCAACGTGCAAAAACCTGTTACACACCACCCCCACACATGATGCTGCAAGCATTGGGCACTTGGAGTTACTGCCAGCCTAGATGACCTTGTGCAAGAGTGACTACACACAGACCAGGGAACACATGGCATGGAGGGGAATGGAGGAAGAACAGCACCGCTTTACTTTGGGGAACAGGATATGCACTGCACTTTTAAACCCTGGCAGTGTATCCATGCAACTGCGCACTTCCAAAAGCTGGTCACACACAACAAACACACATGTACCTACCCCCTTCCTGCCGCTGCTTCTCCGCTAGGCGCCTATCCAAGTCAGGGAAGACCACTGCCAGCACACGCTTATGGATGTGGGTCAGACGGCGGCGCCCACGGTTTTTGTGGCTCTCAGGTGAGTCCCCCAGCAGGACCCGTGCGATCCTCCGCGTCCAGCACCGGATGTCCTGCCAGCGTTTCCTCACCTGGGCTAGGCGCCGCTTCCGACCATCCGTCCTCCTCACGGCACTGACGGCTTGCTTCCAGATCTCCCCCTTGGCACAGACGCCTACCTGTGAGGATGCAAAAGTGACAATACATCAATCCACCTTATCAATGATACAGAGACACACATATTACAAATCATGCATGTTTGAACTGGCCACAGTATGCAGCCAACTCATTGCACCTTTGTCATAGTGACATCATCCTCCTGGGAATGGGCAAATGCAGTAGGTGCCATTGAAAGCACACAGGTGGCATGAGGGGTGCAACACAATCAATGATGCAGGCTCACACTGTGCATCCCAAGCTACAACAGGAATCTGAACGGTACCCCTAAGCAGTCACATGCCCCAGCCCACTTACGCCACCTCAGCAAAGTACACAGACACACACAGGCACTGAACAATCACCTGGCATTGGCAACTGCCGCTACAAACCTCACTCTGCACATGTGCCACTAGACTGGGGGTGTCACAGATGTGGGGCTGTCTCAGCACGGCAGACATCCAGCACAGCTCCCTGCTCACATCAGATGGCCAGGGTGTATCCATCCCACATGCAGCTGGGGTGCAACACTCCACATATGCACACACCCACATGACAGGGGACTCACACACACACACCAATGTCCAGGGGACGAACACATCATTTGGACACTCTCACCACAGGTACACAGAACAGACACACATCTGTGGGTCCTGGCACCTGTCACCCTGGGGTGAGCACAGACTCACATCAGGACTGTAGGAACAACATTTCCAGGAGGATTAGGCAGTCCGAAAGCGGCATGCACCATGCAGTGATCGTCACAGTAAGCACCATGCTAGTGCGTTGTGCACACAGGAACTACAGCATGCTCTGCATGGGAGACATGAGCCCTTCCCCCCCCCTGGGAACCACTATGAAGAACCCTGCATGTCTGTCACACCTGGACACAATGCCAGAAGTCACAGTAAAAATGAGGGGCACAGTTTAAGCTAGTGGGGTCTGCACTCACCTGCTCCCCTAGTCGACCATACATCATGGTGTACTGTGGGAGGATCACATCCAGCAACGCCATATTCTCCTCCATGGTGAATGGCTGGGCCCTCTCCACAGACCTGGACATGGTGCCAGAGGAATGACAAGTAGCAGCAATGTTGTGTAATGAAGGGATGTGCAGGCAAGTGCTCTCTCAAGGGACCTGGCTGCCTTATATCTTCCTTGCTGGCCTGTTTCATTTACAGGAGTACAGAGTGATTGGCTCAGTCACATTTGCATTCTATGTGTCCTCCAATCAATTTAAAACTACCCCAGTGACAGGCTATGCATGGTTTTAAAATTGAGCATGATGTAATGTCAACAACCACATTGCAACAAAGTAAATTGTCTCTAACCGACTTCTGCTGGCCACATGATGCAAAACTCAAACCTGAAACTCGGTCTCCATGACAACCAGCATGCATTTAGGCCCCTATACTTGTCCCTCATGTGTCCCCTATGGCAATCCTATGTCACAACACAGGTACGGTGCGTCCCACAGCCCTAGGGCACCCCAAATGCATTGCAACGGACCATACACGCATGTGTACGGTCCCTATCACTATGGTGGTGCTGGCGTATGTGTACGCCATGGTAGTCCGGACCGTACACACGCGTGTACGGTCCCTATCACTATGGGGGTGCTGGCATACCTGTACGCCATAGTAGTCTGGACCGCACACACGCGTGTACGGTCCCTATCACTATGGAGGTGCTCGCGTACGTGTATGCCATAGTAGTCTGGACCGTACACGCGAGGGCTGGACATCAAGGCATCGTCTGTGCAGTACTACATGTGTCGGGCACAGGTGGGTCAGGCTGTGATGTGGCACCATACTCCTGAGGTGTGAAGCTAATTACAGTATGATGGGCTGTGTACACATGTCACGTGTGATGGTGCCCTATATGCCACACATCCCCTTCACTCCTTTGACATGTGTGCATGTAGTACTGACTTGGTGGGCCATGCATCACTGGCATGGCACAGTCACCGACACCCGCAAATGTCCCCTGATGCCAGGTACACGGAATTTTACCCCTGACAAGTGAATGCCCGCGTTGCACGCTGTAGCTATGTCATGTGTGTGTCATGTCTTCCCATAGGTTTGCTGTAAGTGTTTGGTCAAATGCATCTGCTGTTGCTGCAACCAACATGTGTCTGTGTGTAGATGGGCATGGCACACTGTTACGCACACCAGCACACATGTGTAATCCGACGAAAGGTGTGTATGTATTGTAGTGAGTTCTCTCTGAATACGTACAGGCATTGTTAAGTTAGCATAACCACGTTAGATGTTAGAAAGCCATCTTTTTGCTTTTGCACACGGCACTGCGTTTACATGTTATTTCTTAAAACAGACTGTTGACTCGAGACTTGCTTCACACAAGCGCGATCTGTTGCTACTATCCCAAGCTCTGCGCAGCGACCTTGGTCTGTACATGGTGTGACAAACAGTCTGGGGTATTACACAATGCATGTTTTTCACTCTAGGTTGATCGGCCCACTATTTAGCCATAACACACGCGCAGCTGCAAATGCCTGAAAATTAGTGCTTTTAGTATCACAGACATCATGTTTATTATTCAGACCGAAGACGAGCCTTCCTGCGAGAAGTCTCCTGATGCTCCTGTGATGTGATTTCACTAAGCTGATCTTTGAGGTATGGGGTCCCCTATTCAAGCCTAAGAGACCTTCTATTAGCATAATAATAATATTAGCTTCTTAGTAAAGGGAAGGTGGTAGTATCCACTGTCATTATAAAATGATCACCCCTTTTATATTCTATGGTATTGTAACTATGTTGCTGGTTTTGATATTAATCATTTGTCTGCTTGTATTAGCCAAAGTACTGCATCTTAGGACACGTGGTCTATAAAAATAAACCCCTTTTATTTACAACGTGTCTCTGTTGATTATTGTTGTGGACTGATGTGAGAATAATATACGAACAGGTATTTCCGATTCCCACCATTCCTGAGTATGTACTGAGTCGCTTGTTCTGGGTTGTCTACACATTGGGACCGCCGAGCTAAATCTCGGATAACTAATGGGACACTTATGCTAGCCGGATACTGGGTTCTGGGTTCTGAGGTGAGTTTCTGGTACACCACAATTCACTGAGGTCCTGGGGTTCTTCGCATAGTTCTGTGTATCAGCAGAATCCCTGCAACATGGCGCACCTAACGTTTGGTCTATGAGTTGAAACGCCTTAGTAGTGCTTACATTTAGTCCACAGCACCCTCATTCTTGTTTCCGGATAACAAGTCTGACGGATTTCAAACCTACCTAGTTCTATTGATATAGGTTCCTTCAAGCTTGATTATTAAAAAGGTTATTGAACCCTTGTGCTACTGAATACTTGAAGTGTAGCTTGTCCTTATGGCAATTAATATTGCGGCGCATAGCCGTGCGGCCCTGAAACGTCACTTGACGCAGTATGGGGTGCCGGACGCGGGCATGGACGTCATCTTTGTAGTGGGAGCCGATGCGGCTCACCCCTTTGAGTTGTTCTACTCTTGGGTGACGATTCCGGCAGTCAGTGGTAATGATAATACATTTCATTCTTACACTGCTACTGCCGTGCCTGCTGCCTATGCGCCTTATAGGACACAGGAGATACCAATATCTGCTTGGCAACATCAGATTTGGTTTAATGGCGCCCTCCCCCATGTGGTTATACCGCCGAGAATGGGCCCTTTATCAATTGCGGGGGCCACTTGGCCGGTACTAGCCGGATTTACGCCTCATCCCCGTTACCTCACGGTGACGGTGGATGAATTGCGTGTACTACACACTGCCCTTATAACAGTATATAGGGCGTTAGTGCAGTATGTGTCGCGCACTGTACAGGCGGGGGCGCCTGTTAGTGCGGGACAACCTAGTGATCGCCACGCGGTGGTCATTAGTCCTGTTATGGTCAATTCCGTTGTGGGCAAGCGCCCCCTCACAAGGGATGATTATCCTTTTTGGCTTGCTGAAAAATTTGACCAAATAGAGGCGGTGGCAAAGGTCGGGGTGCTCCACAACAGCGTGACCAACCCCGACAGACTGAGGGTAAAGGCAAGCAGGACGAGTTTGCTCGACAAAGACCCCCGTTTCAGAAGAAGAAAGTGGCGGCTCTGACGGCAACATATGCCTCAGATAGTGCGGACACAGCTTCGGAACCGGACATGGGCGCTGACGCTACTAGACAGCGCAGCGGAAATTACCATAGTCCGTCAAGCTCTGCGTCCATTTCTGGCGGCGACAGCAACTGATGTATTGGTTACTGTTGAAACAGCTGACACCAGAGTGGCTCCCCCTGATAGACTTTATGAAATAGTCTTATTAATAGAGGGTGACATACAACGTACTATAAAAGGGATTTTTTGGGATAATCTGACCACCACCTATGATATCCTCCTAGCGGAGGCAGATTGGCCCCCGGCCTTCATTTTGGACGCTCCTAGAGGGGAGGTGAAAATCCTCCCGTCCTTTGCGCACACGGTGCCTAAGGACCAAGCTGAAATGTACGCTGGTGAATGGGCGCTGGCGCTTGCGCCAGCGGTATATCGTACTCAGGTGGGTTGGGACCGGTTGTCCCCCTGCCATGAGATTCCATTGCGGTCTATGCCCCAGCCTCAGCCCCAATATCCCATGCGTCGTGAAGCTAGACCCCACGTCGCGGCGATCCTTGAACAATTGGAATATCAGGGTGTAATTGAAACATGTGTGTCCCCTATGAATAACCCTTTATTCACTGTGACGAAGCCTGACGGCTCGTACCGTTTAGTTTTGGATTACCGGCACCTAAACTCCCATTGCCGGACCTGCGCGGTACAAAATACACATAGCTCGGCTCTAGTCGACAGTCTCGTGCGTAAACGATTTAAAACGACACTTGACATTTCCAATGGCTTTTTTAGCCATAACCTGTCCACACTGAGTAGCCAGTGGACAGCGTTTACTTCGGGCGGTAAACAAAAACAGTTTACGAGATTAGCCATGGGCTACAAAAATAGCCCTGGCGTCTTTTCCGCTCGCGTGGTTTCCCTCTTAGAAAGAATAGACCCCGAGGCATACTCCTATGTTGACGATATCTACCTCACGGATGACGAGCTGTTGCCGCATCTGTCTCGAGTCGACAATATTGTAGTGAGTTTTGCTGACTATGGCTACAAATTCAATTTTGCGAAGTCTCACATCGCGGAATATACAGTGTTGTTTTTGGGCTACGAGCTCAATAATGAAGGAAAGGGGTTAGCTCCCCACTTTCTGGAGAAGTGCGCATGCTTGAGTGCGCCAACGACACTAAAGAAATTACAATCTCTACTGGGCTTTCTGAATTTCGGCCGTACGTACATTCCTGATTATGCCCAGCGTATCAAGCCGCTTTACGCCTTGGTACAACCCACATTTTCGAAGTCTAGCTGGCAGCTGGAACATTCTAAAATTTTACAGTCTTTACAGGCTGACCTTCTTGCTTCACAATATTTGCTGACACGTGATAACCGCACCAACCTGGTAATAAGAATAGTGCCAGGCGCCGTGGGTTTCACGTATTTGACGTTTAATGAGGGCGATACAGTCCCCATTGCGTACAAATCCCACTTGTACACCTCTGCTGAATTACGTTTTTCCGCGGTCGAAAAAGTTCTGACTGCTGTACAGATGGCGATCCTTAAAGAACGCGCACTGTCACATGGGAAACAGATTCTGGTTGTAACACCCTATCCCGCCTTAGAAGCGGTGACAAAGGCAAGTGTACCAAATTCTAAAGCTTTGCATCCTCGGTGGATACAATGGGCCACAACACTGACGTCGCCAGACGTCACCTACATCTTTGATGCCTCATTACAGACTCAAGAGTTCTTGCAGTATGAATTCGTTCATCCAGCTCCTCTGTCTTTGCGCCCGCTCGAAGAATACCATTGTGTCATATACACTGACGGGTCTGCGCAGCCCGCAATTGGATCAAAGCACGCCTACTCAGCGGCTTGCGCAATTGTCGTAGGTACTTTCGTAAATGGTGAATTCCAATCTGATGCAGTGCATACGCAGTCATTGGGCGATTGTACCGCGCAATTGGCGGAGCTTCGGGCTCTAGTGCTTGCGCTGGAGTTTGCTGATCCCCGAGTCACTACTCTAATTGTGAGTGATTCTTTCTACTGTGTCCAGTCCTATAATGACAATTTACACTTCTGGTCTCAGAATGATTATCGAGACACGAAAGGTGGCACAATTAAGCATAAAACGCTTTGGGTTCGAGTGGCAGACTTTAAAGAACGTCTCCCACTCGTGAATGTAATTCACACTCTTGGTCACCAACGACTTGGTGTCCATGCTGTCGGCAACGGCTTGGCTGACGAGGCAGCAAAAACAGCAGTGGCTACATACTTAGTGGCAGCAGTAACCAGATCAAAGAGTAAGATTGATGATGACATCTTGGCAGCTATTGCTGCTACAGAAAAGGGAGGCGATTACCCGAAGGGTTTTCCTTCTCGTTACATTTACCATTTAAGTCCTGATAATGTCCCATTAGTGAGGATTAACGACGTTGGTGACAGAATTATTCCCAACGCGGACTGCAGACCCGCACTGATTCTGGCTGCTCATGAGGGGTTGGCGTCAGCCCACGCCGGAGTGTCAGCCACTATATCTCTGCTACAACAACGTTACTGGTGGTTCGGTTTATATAAACAAGCGCGCGCTTATGTTCTCGATTGTGACATTTGCCAACAGATTAAACCTTCTACTGTTGCGCGCCCATCACAAACACAATTGTACATATCCAATAAACCATTTGGTTGTGTTTATTTGGATCACTGCGGTCCTTTTTCTTCTGATACTGCGTACAAGTACATCTTGGTTGCAGTGGATTCGTGCACACGTTTTCTGTGGGTATGGCCACAAAGGAGTGCTGACTCGCGGACTGTCATCAGAGATTTGCGTGTCTTTGTGGGAACTTTTGCGTGTGGTACCTTCCATTCTGATCAGGGCCCTGCGTTTGCCTCTAAGGCTTACAAGGAGGCTATGAGAAATTTGGGGGTCCTAGTCAAATTTTCGTCCCCCTACCGACCTGAGGGTAATAGTGTGGTGGAGCGAATGAACCGTGACTTAAAGCAATCATTGACAGCCCGTGTTTTAGGCACAGGCCGAAACTGGCTAGCCCATTTGTATAACGTCCAACGTGCACTTAATAATCTCCCTAGAAGGTCTCTGGGTGGGCGGACCCCGTACATGATGCTCTTCGGAATAAGAATGTTTGTACCAGACCTTGATGGTCTAGACATGGCGGCGTCGACCGCACCCTTTGACGTAGATGATCACTGTGCTGTTTTACAGACTCTGCAAGAAGCCAGAGACACTCTATCGAAGGAACACATGCCCTCCACATCTGAAGCTGAAGTTCAGATTCCGGTAGTCGGCTGGCTACCCCGAGTTGGTGATCTGGTCCGTGAGAAGGTGGAGAACAAGAAGGAGTTCGGCCCCTCTTATCGTGCACCAGTTCCAGTGCTTGGAGTGCAGGGTACAAGAACAGTCGTTTTACCTCCACTTCCTGGTCGCAAAGAAAACAGGTACATCTCTATTGACAATGTCAAACTTCAGCGAGTGGCCGATACTTCTTAGTGTGACTCCAGCAGTTTCATGCCAGACGCTGCAAAGAAATTCAATGTTGACTCTTGCTTCTAACACCTTGCCTGATGTTGCCATCGAGATGCAATCGGTTACTGATCCCTTGTTGATACCATCGGCTGGTGGTTTGCCCGAAGAGACTGATTATGCTTATCCTACACGTGGTCCCTCACCTGTTTTCCAATCTACGGCGCTTGGACAGTCCCGTTTCTCCTTTGACACTAACTCATTGCCCTCAAGCCCCCCATCGAACATTGCAGTTTTTTTCAGCTGGTTTAAGAGACATTTTTTGATTGCCCCTTGGACATACATTTGGCTGTTGCTTTTCAGTGTTTTTTTGGTTATGTCCCTTGGATTTGTAATAGTTTTTTTCCGTCTTGTGGATGGCCACTATCTGAGTGAGAGATCGACAATTAGACTTATCAATGGAACTTTGGCCCCCCACTCCTCGTCCCACATCATGAAGAGGGACCAGACTTTTGTGAATATTACTGCCTGGCCCGTCTTGGATGGAATCGCATGGGATGCTGTTAAATTCCAAATTCATGGGCCTACAGAGGTCATTAATGTACCTAATGTATTTCGTGTTTCTATGGGTGATGTGGTTAGGCAGAACATACGTTCTGATGATTGGGATGTACACGCCATTGAATCACTGTTTTCTGATTTGAAATATTATGCCGCTTTTGATGCTGAAGATTTATACGAAAATACGGCTAATTATGCGGAACAGTATTGTTTTCAACATTATGGCAATCATTTCCTGCATAAATCAAATACGTTTAGAAATTTTGTAAATTTTACCCAATGGGAACACTGTCCTACTCCCGAATTCGGAAGTTCACAAACACTGGTTAACAAGTATTCATATTTTACCGATTTCAGTGTTTCCAACCCGGCAGCGTTTTATTTTAAGGTGCTGCCTGAGTCTGCCGCAAAAGTTAGACTGACACACACGAAGCTACTTTATTCTAAGTCCTTCATGGACGAGTTGTCAATCAAAGGTTATGATGTATGGAAGGCTACTATTGATCTAAAGTCGGTTTGGGGTTCCAAGCCGTGGCAGGTACAGGGTACAGAGGCTTTACATCGTGCCTGTCTTATACCAAATCATATTTTATTTTTAAATTCATCCATCTTCCAAACCACCTGTTTCGGATTGGCTACTTCTAAACAATTAAAGTCACCTTCTGTGCCAGATCTGGGCGCTTATCCCAATTGGGATAACCACACAGATCTGTCCCGCGCTGCTTTGCAATCCTTAGTTTCAAATACATCTTTCAATATTTCGAAAGTTGATAGTGAGGGTTGGTTAATTTGGCAAAGCAGTTCAGATATCTGTCAACGACGTTTTCTGGGACTGAAACCGGGATATACTCAAGAACGTGTAGACCCTCGGTTTGAGTCGTCACATACTGTCACTACATACTCTGTGGGCAAGTTATGTCAATCTTGGCTGCGACATTCCACTTTGGCGTCTGTCAAGGATCACTTATCACAATTACATGACAGAATAGATTTGAATGATTTTGTTAAGGGTCCTGTGAGCGGCAGAACCAAAAGGTGGGCGTATGCTATTTACAACGAAGTCTGGAAGTTGTCACAGATTGAGGCGGCTTCCAGATTGAGAGCTATTGACCAAGCAAACATGGAGAAGGTTTTAGCCGTTATAGATAATAGCATTAGCACTCTCTCTTCTAGGATTTATACATTAGATAATATTGTTTCGTCAGTTGTTGATATTGTGCATGATGATATGTCTGTGTTATATCATGGTCAAAACCAGTTGCGTTCTGTTATGCAGTTTGCGTGGACATTGCAGACGTTAAAGGCAGGGAGGGTCCCTTGGGACTATTTGAACACTACATCGTTATTCCTTCCCTTTAACCTTACTGACAAGCAGCGCTTTATGTCCATGAAGGATGCTACATATTCATTGTTACATATTGAAAAATTAGAGCCATTGCCCTTCTCAGTAGCGGAGATCAATTCGGCTACGTGGCTAGCACACGGATTGATAACTCTCCCTTTTGCGCTTTTTAAGTTTACGTCTTGTATGAAACATTATGCTTTAGGTAGATATGAACCGCTAGGCACCGCTTTCATACACGAGGTTTGGTCCCTCCCCTTTACGTATAGATGTACTAGGGACGGAACTGAGGTTTATTTGAAAGGCGAGGAATGCACCACGTCACCAGACCATTCCTTGGTTTGTAGGCACATTCAATTACACGGCGCGTGCAATGTACAAGCCCCGAATTTGGCCTGCGTTCTGCGAGGTATCCCAGTGCCTATGATTACCCCTTCTTTTAAGCTGCTTGCTAACGGTAGTTATTTAATTTTGAATACTGAAGCTTGCTGTGGGATGTTAGTGGGAATCCCATACATAGTAACTGTCTCGCAGAAAGTTGTCTGCTGCAATAATGTTCTCTTTCCACCCCCGCATGGGCGGCTGGATGTTTCTATCTGGCCTTCGATTCCAACCTTGAAAGCAGAGTTCAACCAGTTGAGCAGAATAAGAGCCTTATTGTCCCAAAAAGAGGTGTCTTTGACTTCCTCTCGTGAAACATTCGACCTTCACGTTGCTAATACGCGCACAGAGGTACAGGCGCTTCTGAATACTGACCTCCCCCTACATTTCGGCTCTTTGATCCAAACTATTTTCAATGCCTCGTCCACGACCGGCCTGGCTCATTTTTTTAAACTTGTGGGCTCGGGTCTCGTGACCTCTTTCCAAACTATTTTTGGTGTGGTTCCGGGCTTTTTTCATTCTCTGTTCTCGAGCATCTTTGGAGGTGTTCCGCTACTTCTGGCGCTAGCGGCAGGTGTGCTGCTTTTCCTTTTCATACTACGAAATGGCTGCTCCATCTGTGCCACTCGTGCACCTGTCCCGCCTGCAGCTTCTTCGGGATAGGATGCTTGACTTTTATGGAACTCTGCCATTGGCGACATTAAGCCTGGCGTATGGATTGTCCTTCCGGTATTGCTACTTCACCTGCGTGCAGCCTGTGCTACACTGCCTGGATTGCCCCTTTGAATGGCCTTTGGATTTGTGCTTGACCAGCCTGGTGTCTCCGGTGCCGGATTTCGATCGACTAATGAGGCCCTTAGTGTCTCACGAGTTGACCTGTTCTGGTGTCCGGATAATGGCTTGTGGAGCAGCACATGGGATCCTGGGTAATTGGGACATCTCTACAGCTGCCTACAACTTCTTGGCTATGAGCTATTTGGAGGAACATTCCGGGTGCCCTCTGATCGTGCTGGAAGCTCCGCTGATTGAAGAACACGTGTGTTCCTTCTCGTTGATGGATTGGATGGCTGAGACTTTCGCTGGCCCTGCAAATGATTTTTTGTTGGAAGCGGTTGCCACATATGCTGCCTATACATTCATGGATTGACTGAACTATCGTCCTTGGCACCTGTCGCTCCTGGACAGCACCCTGCCGCGGCATTTATTTTTTTGCTTTCTCCATGATGGTTGTTTTGAGTTTTTTTTTTAATTGATTATATTTTTTTTCCGGACTCCACAGTTTCCCCTGTTGCTTTTCAATTTTTTTCGTTTCAGACTTTAACTCATTCTGAACCTTTGAATTGGTTACGCCTTGTTCTGCTCTGACGAAACTGAACTCTGCGTTCTCTCTTTTCTTGCCTACTAAATAGTGCTTCGATCAAGGGGGCGTGTAGTGAGTTCTCTCTGAATACGTACAGGCATTGTTAAGTTAGCATAACCACGTTAGATGTTAGAAAGCCATCTTTTTGCTTTTGCACACGGCACTGCGTTTACATGTTATTTCTTAAAACAGACTGTTGACTCGAGACTTGCTTCACACAAGCGCGATCTGTTGCTACTATCCCAAGCTCTGCGCAGCGACCTTGGTCTGTACATGGTGTGACAAACAGTCTGGGGTATTACACAATGCATGTTTTTCACTCTAGGTTGATCGGCCCACTATTTAGCCATAACACACGCGCAGCTGCAAATGCCTGAAAATTAGTGCTTTTAGTATCACAGACATCATGTTTATTATTCAGACCGAAGACGAGCCTTCCTGCGAGAAGTCTCCTGATGCTCCTGTGATGTGATTTCACTAAGCTGATCTTTGAGGTATGGGGTCCCCTATTCAAGCCTAAGAGACCTTCTATTAGCATAATAATAATATTAGCTTCTTAGTAAAGGGAAGGTGGTAGTATCCACTGTCATTATAAAATGATCACCCCTTTTATATTCTATGGTATTGTAACTATGTTGCTGGTTTTGATATTAATCATTTGTCTGCTTGTATTAGCCAAAGTACTGCATCTTAGGACACGTGGTCTATAAAAATAAACCCCTTTTATTTACAACGTGTCTCTGTTGATTATTGTTGTGGACTGATGTGAGAATAATATACGAACAGGTATTTCCGATTCCCACCATTCCTGAGTATGTACTGAGTCGCTTGTTCTGGGTTGTCTACACATTGGGACCGCCGAGCTAAATCTCGGATAACTAATGGGACACTTATGCTAGCCGGATACTGGGTTCTGGGTTCTGAGGTGAGTTTCTGGTACACCACAATTCACTGAGGTCCTGGGGTTCTTCGCATAGTTCTGTGTATCAGCAGAATCCCTGCAACAGTATGCATCGACACGGAGTTTCAAAACAAGGACATATCTGCATACTCTCTATGTATGTGTGATCAGTCTTGACATGCAATCCTTCATGGCAAGGTGTATGGTCTGTCCTTTTTCTATGACATGTCACCTGTGCCTCTAGTGTTCCGCAACCTGTCTGTACAATAAACATCCTTCTTCTGCACATATTTGGATGTCTGTAACTCCTGTAATGCATCTGCCTGCTCACTTACACTGGCCCACAGCTAGTTTCATGGCATGGCATAATGAGGTTGAGAATCAACGTTTGTAGCTGGCTCTTGGTAGGAGTGTCACATGCCTGGCATACGTGTCCAGGGCACATTGCACAGACCTGACTCTGTATGTAGCATATGTGTATTACCTGTTGAGCATGTGCTCTGTACATTGACATTGGTGGTGTACTGTACTCACTCTTCGTTGTCCCTTCTAATTCACTGCAGGGCTCCGCCTCTCCTTTGACCAATTCCGGACTTGGCTGACATGCGGGAAAATGACTGTATACGCCACTACCGCTTCCCCCAACGCTTGATTGAGGACTTGACGACACGGCTGGCAGCACACCTCCAACCGCTACACAGGTATCCTGGTGCACTGACACCCAAGATGAAGGTGATGGCAGCTCTACATTTCTTGGCCACGGGTACCTTTCAACATACCATTGCCCATGTCGGTGGGATGTCCCAAACCATGTTCAGCCGTGTTCTGCATGATTTTTTAGAGGCCATGTTGGAGCACCTTGATGAGTTCATTAAATTCCCAACTCCTGAGCAGTTGACAGCTGTCAAGCGTGAGTTCTATGCCCTGGGAGGGATGCCCCATGTCATTGGGTCCATAGATGGAACACATGTGGCTTTGGTACCACCACAGGCACAGGAGGTAGCCTTCTGTAACCGCAAGCATTACCACTCCATTAATGCCCTTGCTGTGTGTCTTGCCAACATGGTGATTTCACATGTCTGTGCTCGTTTTCCAGGATCAGCACACGATGCGTACATCATGAGGCGTAGCAGGGTGCCTGAAATGATGCTGCAGCTGCGAAACAAATGAGCATGTATTGTTGGTGGGTATACTCTGGCAGTCCTGTGTTTAACGTCATCTTCCTGTCTTACTGCTCCTCCTGACCCACTCTTGTCCATGATGTTTCCATGTAGGGGACGCTGGCTATCCCAACATGCCATGGCTGATCACGCCTCTCCGCAACCCCAGCACGGCTGCTGATCACCGCTACAACAACACCCATGGGCGGACCATGCGAGTGATAGAGAGGACGTTTGGCCTCCTGAAGAGCCGATTCCGTTGCCTCCACAAGACCGGTGGCGCACTCCCATATGCACCAGTGAAGGTCTGCAAGATATTCCTCGTGTGCTGCATGCTGCACAACAGGGCAGTGGAGAAAGCTGTGCCACTCATCCTGGATCCAGATGAGCAGGACCATCCACCCGTGGAGGATGAAGGGCTTGGGCACGAGGAAAGTGATGTGGAGGAGGCGGTAGAGGACATGCGGAGTCGGCTCATACGCGACTTCTTTGCTTAGTGGTGAGTTCTAGTGTCTGAGTGTGCACGCATTGGGCTGTGTGTGGCATGTGTTGCAATGTGTGTGTCCATCTGCATGTCTTCCAAGTGAGTCTGAGGTGTGTTTGGATGTGTCACTCGAGTGATGGTGCAATAGAAGAATGTTTTTCCAGAGTCATCATTGTCACCTAGCATGTTGACAACCTAATAAGTGTCGAGTACATGCACATGCATGCGGATGTACTTCTTTTGGCTGACTTCTGGTGTGTCTCCCATCCACAGGTACTAGCGCATGCTGTCTGCTGGTGGCATTGTTGTGCTCCTGCTATTCCTCATGAACACAGCAACATGTGCTGAATTAGCGTTACATGCACGGACAAGTTTGAAAATCTCCTTCGGGTAAGGGATGCAGCACGGCTTTTTGGGAGTGGTATTTGTTTTGAATGTGTGTGCACTGTTCCTGTTCATGTTTGGTTACTTTGCATACATGTAGAATCACCATGGGGCACATGACCTGGAGCAGAATTCACCTGAATTGATGGTCAGACTTGTCGACAGTCATCTGTAATGGGATTGTGATGGAGCCATCAATGTGTGTAACACTGGCCTCGGAAACATACGGGTTGCACCGGGTTGACATGGTGTGTGAATTCCCCATTAGGGGCTCAATGGTGTATAGGAGGCTCTCCGTGAGCAGCAGGGGGTGTTTAGCTGTAACCCGTCACTTGTGTGCCAGTGCCATGGATTTCCAGCATCTGTGGCGGTAAGGGGGGTGCCAGTGTTGGTCCCACGTGTTCATCCACATGACCTGTGTATGTGTTGACAGAGTTGCATTAGCATTCCGACACACGAGTAATAAAGGTGTCACTCTGCCTCCAAGGTGCCTCATCTCTGTCAATGGTGGTCTGTTGCCACTGTGCATGCGGCATGTCTGGCATTGTTCTCAGAGATGGTGCATATGAGTCTATGTGTAGAGTAGCAAGATGCAAGCTGTTTGTCAGGGATTAGATTCTGTATTGTGCATGATGTCCATGGCTGTGTGGGTATTGTGGCATGTCAGTCTCCATGACGGCCACTGTGCTGCATGTGAATCCATTGTGTGTGTGTGTCATGTTGAACCAGACATTCCTTCCTTGACATACACCTTTTACATAGTTCCTTCCTGAGATCCTTGTCTTTGTGTGCTACTTGTGGCATTGTTTCCTTGACATGGCGCATGCTGCTGCAGGCCCTGCAGCAAGGGCACCCAGTGTCCACGCAAACGAGATGGTGTTCATCATGGATTGCTTGCTGACATGTGCTATGCTGATCAGCAGCATCTGTGCCTCATGCGGCAGCACACTCTGTATTATGCACAAGATCCCCAGTTCCATCCACCTCAAGGCAAGAGGGAGACCATCCCCCAGGTCAACTACGACATCCGTGTCTAATCCTACCCTGCACTCTATGGACATGTGCGTTAGAAATCCCACGATACTTGTCCGCATCGAGGGTGCATCTGCACAGCTCTGCCACTACATCCGGCGACCAGGCCACATCAACGTCCAACAGAGATGGGGGGAGTGTATCACTGCCAGCTGCAGGTTGACCTTCTCAATCCACGCACACACTCAGGATGCAGCCCACAACCACAACACAACCTTGTGGCACTGTGATCCAACACCCAATTGTGCCATCTCCATGCATCCAACCTTGGCTGACCCACCATTCTCCACATCCACCTGACTCAAGCATGCAGGACATGGTTCTGCCACATGTCTACACATACCTGGGACTCCCACCCCAGGACACTCCACATGATCCCTGACCTCTGCGCATGACTGTTGCTCTTCTAAATAGGTCTGTAGGCACAGTTGTGCGGGCACCCCCTCAGCTGGTTGGGCCCATCACGGGTGAGTAAGGTGCTCCATGTCCGTCTTGGATGGTACGTTGTGACCCATGTGTGTCCTGTGCCACACTCAGACCCCAGGGTATGGAGTGTTAGAAAAGGTAGACGGACCGGGAGGGCCGGCCGGGGTCAGGGGGAGAGGTCTCCGGGGAGAGCCGTCTCCAGTGATCGTACAGACAAGTAACTTCCCCCCCCACAGACAGATATCACACACGGATAAGGTTCAGTGTTCTTTATAAGCACTTATTTAAGGTACGGTTGAATGGTACAAGGAGGTCTGGACTCAGGGGTCCCCTCGATTAGAGTCTCGCAAGGTAGGGAAGGGGGTAGCGGGACAGTCTATTTACCAATCAGGTAGTTCGGATGAGAGGATGATGAGCTCACAATCCTCGAGCTTGGTGGTTAGGTGGTACGGTCCGCGGCAGCGCCAGCAGGTCCCGGTGCGGATGGTCGTTACAACGGGCCGCGGCAGCGCCAGCAGGTCCCAGGAAGATGAAGGTTGCAGAAGGCCGCGGCAGCGCCAGCAGGTCCCGGTGAGGATGGTTGTTACAACGGGCCGCGGCAGCGCCAGCAGGTCCCAGGAAGATGAATGTTGCAGAAGGCCGCGGCAGCGCCAGCAGGTCCCGGTGAGGATGGTCGTTACAACGGGCCGCGGCAGCGCCAGCAGGTCCCAGGAAGATGAATGTTGCAGAAGGCCGCGGCAGCGCCAGCAGGCAGGACGATGGTTCACAAGAGCGGCTACGGCAGCGCCAGTAGACCGTCAAGGTTGAGTTCACTCGGTGTCTCTCGACTCCAGGATACAACTGCCTTCCTGCTCCGGAGCTGCCTCAGTTATAGGGCTGGTGCCCTTTGATGTCCGGACCCTCGCACTTGGAGGTCGGAGGGTCCGGGATGAAGGTGTCCAGACACCCAGCAGGGGGTGGAGCCAGTGCCTGGGGGAGCTGGGGGCGATCGGCACCTGGCGGGGGAGAGCCCTTGGTACTTCTTTCTCCCATTGACCTGCCAAGTGGTCCGCTCACCTCCTGGGTGGATGGTGGTGCCGGGATGTCGGGGCCGGCCAGGCCCGGGGTTAGGGTCGAGGTGAGGCCATGCGGCCGCGTGGTGCAGGGCCCAAGAGGGCGGCTTGACCCGGCCGGGGAAGCCGGTGGGGCTGGACCCCGTGATGAGTAGGGGTCCGAGGGCAGAGGGTCCGTCGGAAGACGGAGTACGGGTGCTTGTCGCGGGGGTATGCCAGGTGGGCCGGAGTTCGGGCCCTGTCGTGCGGGGAGGGAGCAAACCGTCTGTGAGGCCTGTCCAACATGCGTCCCCCCCAGCTGAAGGCGGGGAGAGTCACCCATCTCCTTGGGGACTCTCTTCGTCGAGGCGGAAAAAGCGGGACAGGCCATCCGCGTTGGCGTGGTCTTGGCCTGGTCGGTGCTCCACGGTGAAGTCCATTCCCTGCAGGGAAATGGACCAGCGCAAGAGTTTTGGGTTCTCCCCCCGCATCTGCATCAGCCATTGCAGGGGTCGATGGTCGGTTTGTACCCGGAAGTGGGTACCGAAGAGATAGGGTCGGAGCTTTTTGAGGGCCCACACTACTGCAAATGCCTCCCTCTCGATGGTGCTCCAACGCTGTTCTCGGGCCAGGAGACGTCGACTGATGAAGGCCACTGGCTGGTCATGACCTTCGGGGTTCAACTGAGAGAGGACGGCCCCGATGCCGTGGTCGGAGGCGTCGGTCTGCACCACAAATTCCCGACTGTAATCGGGGGCCTGGAGCACCGGGGCGGTGCACAGGGCGGCCTTCAGCTCCTCGAAGGACGCTTGACAATCAGGAGTCCAGTTGACCCGCTTCGGTTGGTTCTTGGATGTGAGACCCGTGAGGGGCCCCACGATGCTGCCGTAGTCCTTCACGAACCGCCGGTAGTAGCCGGTGAGCCCCAAGAAGGCTCGGACCTCGGTCTGGGTGACGGGGGGCTGCTAGGACTGGATGGCCGCAATCTTAAGTTGTAGTGGGGCCACTAGCCCGCTTCCCACTTGGTGCCCAAGGTAGGTCACAGACCCTTGGCCAATTTGGCACTTGCCGGCCTTAATGGTGAGGCCGGCCCGCTGGAGGGCTTGTAGGACCTCTTGGAGGTGACGGAGGTGGTCGGACCAGTGGCGGCTGTATACAGCGATATCATCCAGGTAGGCAGCGCTGAATTCTTCGAGCCCCGCCAAGACCTGGTTCACAAGGCGTTGGAACGTGGCGGGGGCATTCTTCATGCCAAAGGGCATGACCCTAAATTGATAGTGGCCATCGGGGGTGGAGAAGGCTGACCGTTCCTAAGCCCTGGGTGTGAGGCCGATCTGCCAGTAGCCCGCCGTTAGGTCGAAGATACTAAGGTAGCGGGCGGCCCCCAGCCGGTCGATCAGCTCGTCTGCTCGGGGGATGGGATGAGCGTCGGTCCGGGTGACAGCGTTCACGCCCCGGTAGTCGACGCAGAATCTTAGTTCAGGTGCGGTGCCGGGGGCAGCGGCCTTGGGAACTAATACAACCGGACTGGCCCAGGGACTGTCCGAGGGCTCGATGACCCCGATCGTGAGCATCTTGGCCACTTCCGCCTGTATGCAGGCCCGTACCCGATCTGGTACGCGGTAGGCCCGGTGCCAGACAGGGGGACTGTCCCCGGTGTCTACGTCGTGCAAACACCAAGGGGTGACCCCGGGGGTGAGGGAGAACAGGGCAGCGAACTGCAGCAGGAGGTCCCGGCAGTCCTGGCGTTGCTCCGAGGTGAGGGCGTCAGAGAGCCGGACCCCGTCCACGGAGCCGTCCTTCTCCTGAGTCTTCAGGAGATCCGGGAGGGGCTCGGAGTCTTCTTCTGTACCACTGTCTGTAGCCATCAAGAGGCTTAGTTCGGAGCGCACAAAGTGTGGTTTGAGCCGGTTGGTGTGGAGGACCCGAAGGGGGTTCCGGGGGGACCTCATGTCGATGAGGTAAGTGACGGGGCTTTTACGCTCGACCACTTTGAAGGGCCCCGTCCACTTATCTTGCAGGGCACATGGTTCGGTGGGGGACATCACCCATACTTGCTGCCCAGGCTCGAATTCAACGGAGGAGGCATTGTGATCATACCACCTCTTCATGTCCTCCTGGCTGGCCTCGAGGTTCGCCTTGGCCATCTCCCTGAAGCGCCGGGTCTGGTTTCGTAAGGCCAGGATGTATTTGAAGACGTCTGGAGGGGTCGTTAAGGGGGCCATCTCCCAACCTTCCTTGACTAGGCTGAGGGGCCCTCGCACAGGGTGTCCGTACAGGAGTTCGAAGGGGCTAAAACCGAGGGACTTCTGGGGAACTTCCCGGTAGGCGAAGAGGAGGCACGGGAGCAGTACATCCCACTGGCGACGGAGAGGCTCTTCCAATCCCCCAATCATCCCCTTGAGGGTGCGGTTAAAACGCTCCACTAGTCCGTTCCCTTGGGGGTGATAGGGGGTCGTGAATCTGTAGGTGACCCCGCATTGTTGCCAGAGGGACTTCATGTATTTAGATATGAAATTCGTACCTCGGTCGCTGACGACTTCTCGGGGGAAGCCTACCCGGGAGAAGATCCCCATCAGGGCCCGGCCAACCACCGGAGCTGTCACTGTCCGTAGGGGTACCGCCTCGGGGTAGCGGGTGGCATGGTCCACTAGTACCAAGATGAACCTGTGTCCTTGTGCCGTGCGGGGGTCCAAAGGCCCTACAATGTCTATCCCCACCCTCTCGAACGGGGTGGTGACCACAGGGAAGGGTTGCAGAGGGGCCTTCAGCTTCCGACCACTCTTCCCGCTGGCTTGGCATGTGGGGCAAGATCGGCAGTGGTTCAGGACGTCATTCCTCATTTTCGGCCAGAAAAAGTGGGTCACCAGGCGACTGTACGTTTTGTCCTGGCCCAGGTGTCCAGCCAGGGGGACATCGTGGGCTAAGTTGAGCAGAAAGTCTCGGAAGCGGAGCGGTACCACCAGAACTCGACCGGCCCCCAGCTCGGCGATTCTTTGCTCGCTGTAGAGCAGGTCGTTATCCCAGTAGACCCAGTGGGTTCCGGTGGTGTCCCCGGCGTTTTGGGTACTGGCTTGTTGGCGGAGTCCCTCGAGGGAGGGACAGGTCTTTTGTTCCTGGCGGAACTGTTCTTGGGTGGGCCCCCCTTCTTGACGCCACTGAGCCAGATCCGGAAGGTCCTGGTGTTGCGCGTCTTCTTCGGTAGTCGGGTCCGGGAGGTCGGACTCGCCGTTGTCCTCTACGGGGGCAACCGGGGGCGCAGGTGCTGGCCATTCGGTTTCTTCGGATCGGGGGGCGGCACGGGCGGCCATGGATCGGGTGGTTATGCAGGCCCAGTCCGGGAGGCCCAGCATCCCCAGGTGCTCTCTTTTCTCGACGGTGGCCCACGGGGAACTCTCGAGGTCATTCCCCAGGAGGCAGTCCACGGGGGCATCGTCCCGGACCGTCACCTTCAGTAGGCCGGAGACCCCCCCCCATTCAAACGGGACGCAGGCCATCTTACACATACTCTCAGAGTTATCTGCCGAGCGGACGGGGCAGAGAATGTTCGGCAGGATCTGCTCGGGCTTCACCAGATGACAGCGGACGGCCGTCACGCTGGCGCCGGTGTCACGCAAGGCCTCGGCTCTCTGTCCATTAATGGTCACCCACTGACCGTATTTTCTGGTGTTGGCGGGTAGGGGAGCCCGCGGAACCATGTCTCTTCCCCCTAAGCATGCCAGGACCATGGCGGCCGGTTCCCACCCTTGCTGGGCCGGCTCGTACTCTTCGGGTCCCTCCGATGATTGCTCTTCCCCTAGGGCAGCGGCAGCTACCTGGCGGGGCTTGGGTGTTTGGTTTAGCGGGCAGTTCGGGTCGTTGGCGTAGTGGCCTAGTCGCTGGCACCGGTGGCACGTGACGTTGGCTCGGTACCCAGGCCGCAACGGGGGGTTGCCCCGGCCGGCCGGAGGCGGGGTGCTGGCCACGGGTGTTGCTGGTAAGGCGTCTCTCCCTCGCCCCGGGCCCCCTCCTCCTCCCCGAGGACGGTGCTGGCCTTGGTTGCTTCTGTTCTGGTCGTGTGGCCCTCTCCGGCCCACTCGGGTGCTTTCCCACCGGTCAGCTTCGGCGGCGAGCTGCCGGGGGTCAGTCAGCTTACTGTCGAGTAGGTGCTGCCTGAGCTCGACGAAACAGTTGTTTGACAGGTGCTCCCATACCATAAGGTTGAAGAGTTGTTCGTAGGTGGTGACCTGACTTCCCTTGATCCAACCCTCGAAGGCCCGGCTGAAATAGTTCACGTATTCCACCCAAGTTGTACCTGGGATCCGGGTGCAATCTCTGAACCTCTGGCGGTACATCTCGGGCGTGAGGCCGTAGCGGGTGAGGAGGGCAGCCTTCATGTGGTCGTAGGACGACATTTGGTGATCGGGGAGCTGCAGCAGGGCATCGCGACCCTCGTTGATAAATCTCCCCCAAAGTCCGGCTCCCCAATCACTCCGGTCGATCCGGTGGGAGGTCATGGCGATCTCATAGGCTTTAAACCACTGTTGTATGTCGTCTTCTCGGACATATTCGCGGACAACATCCTTGGGGATGTGAACTTTTTTCTCACTTGGCCCCGGGGTGTGTGGTCGCTCAGGCACTCCCAGTTCCTTATTCTGTTTGCGCAGTTCTATTTCCGCTAGTCGGCGCTCGTGCTCGAGCGTTATTTTTTTCTCTTCCAGCTCTCTCTGTCTCTGCTTTTCTTCTCGTTCCTCTCGAAGCCGCATATGCTCGAGGTTGAGTTTCTGTTCAGCTAACTTGAGTTCCCCATCCATCTTGAGTCGTGCCATCTCCAACTCGTGTAATCTGACTCTGTCTCTTTCTCGGATCTCCTCCTGTGGGAGGCCCGTTCCCCGCTCCTCGGGAGCCGTGGCGTTCTCCTCTGGTGTGACGCTGTTTTGGTCGGAGGGTCCTGTGACCCCAGTTTCTGTCCATGACTCAAGAGCGCGCTTTAGATCATCCTTGGTACTCAGGCCGGTGGTAGCAATGCCAAGTTCTATGCAAAATTGTCTCAGTTCGCGGTGGTTGTATTCTTCTAATTTCTCCATTTGGAATTTCTCGGTGGAGCTGCTATCTTTGGTCGACATCGTGCTTATGTCGTGGGGTGAGCTACTCTCTGTACGATTACGCGTTGATTCGGATCCCACCGCTGCCACCAATGTTAGAAAAGGTAGACGGACCGGGAGGGCCGGCCGGGGTCAGGGGGAGAGGTCTCCGGGGAGAGCCGTCTCCAGTGATCGTACAGACAAGTAACTTCCCCCCCCACAGACAGATATCACACACGGATAAGGTTCAGTGTTCTTTATAAGCACTTATTTAAGGTACGGTTGAATGGTACAAGGAGGTCTGGACTCAGGGGTCCCCTCGATTAGAGTCTCGCAAGGTAGGGAAGGGGGTAGCGGGACAGTCTATTTACCAATCAGGTAGTTCGGATGAGAGGATGATGAGCTCACAATCCTCGAGCTTGGTGGTTAGGTGGTACGGTCCGCGGCAGCGCCAGCAGGTCCCGGTGCGGATGGTCGTTACAACGGGCCGCGGCAGCGCCAGCAGGTCCCAGGAAGATGAAGGTTGCAGAAGGCCGCGGCAGCGCCAGCAGGTCCCGGTGAGGATGGTTGTTACAACGGGCCGCGGCAGCGCCAGCAGGTCCCAGGAAGATGAATGTTGCAGAAGGCCGCGGCAGCGCCAGCAGGTCCCGGTGAGGATGGTCGTTACAACGGGCCGCGGCAGCGCCAGCAGGTCCCAGGAAGATGAATGTTGCAGAAGGCCGCGGCAGCGCCAGCAGGCAGGACGATGGTTCACAAGAGCGGCTACGGCAGCGCCAGTAGACCGTCAAGGTTGAGTTCACTCGGTGTCTCTCGACTCCAGGATACAACTGCCTTCCTGCTCCAGAGCTGCCTCAGTTATAGGGCTGGTGCCCCTTGATGTCCGGACCCTCGCACTTGGAGGTCGGAGGGTCCGGGATGAAGGTGTCCAGACACCCAGCAGGGGGTGGAGCCAGTGCCTGGGGGAGCTGGGGGCGATCGGCACCTGGCGGGGGAGAGCCCTTGGTACTTCTTTCTCCCATTGACCTGCCAAGTGGTCCGCTCACCTCCTGGGTGGATGGTGGTGCCGGGATGTCGGGGCCGGCCAGGCCCGGGGTTAGGGTCGAGGTGAGGCCATGCGGCCGCGTGGTGCAGGGCCCAAGAGGGCAGCTTGACCCGGCCGGGGAAGCCGGTGGGGCTGGACCCCGTGATGAGTAGGGGTCCGAGGGCAGAGGGTCCGTCGGAAGACGGAGTACGGGTGCTTGTCGCGGGGGTATGCCAGGTGGGCCGGAGTTCGGGCCCTGTCGTGCGGGGAGGGAGCAAACCGTCTGTGAGGCCTGTCCAACATGGAGGTTTGGAGTTAATTCAGAAATCAGGCATGGTTTGACTTTACAACACACACATGTAGTGGAATAATGCAAAATGACGGCATCATCTTGTGATTGTGATGAATTTTATTAGTGCTGGGGTACGTGTTTGGGGGGGGTGACAAGAGGTGCTTGGCGGGAGTGTAGAATCCAAAGTTCACAGGGGGAGTTGGTGTCCTTGCCATTGACAGTCATCAGAGTCTGTGCCACAGTCTTTGTCAACATTGGTCAGACAGTGACCAGCAAGGCCATGTGGCAGAGAATGTCCTTTGCTGCTGTGCTGCTGTTGGGCCAGAGGGCCAGGCGCCAGGCCAGGTGACCTGGGAGATGGTGATGTTCCGCTGACTCTCACGGTCTTTTTCATGGATGACCCACCTTCCTGCGGGGACCCTCAGACGACTGCCTTGACGATGCAAGGGACGCTCCGTCAGATGAATTCTCCTCCTCCTCCCTCTGTGTCTGGTGCTGCTCTACGCCTGGTGGCACAGGGAGGGTTTACCAGGCTTTGGGCGATCTGACGGAGGGATTGGCTCACGTCCCTGTGCACCGCCGAGAGCTCTGCAAGTCTTGCCTCCATCCTGGCACGATGCTCAACCTGCAGGGCCTTCATCTCATTGAGGGTCCCCACTACCTGGGCGATGCCTCTGGAGTCACGCCGGTATGCGTCCAGGATGGTTCTGACGTGTGCCATAGCCGGGTCCTGAGCCAACTGGGCAGGTTTGCGCCTCCGCCGTCCTCCACTCCCACCACCCCTGCCCACTTGCGCCTGGCCTGCCGTTGTGGGCACATCGGGTCTCCGGGACCCCTGAGGGATGGCATTTGCGGTGTCGCCTGCCTCCTCCTGGGTGCCCGGAGAACCTTGTCCCTCGTGGACAGACTGGCTGTGTTGTTGTGTGCGGGCAGGGCTCCTGGGTGTCTCCTGGGATGTGGCAGGAATGGGGGTGGTGGTTGGCACAGTTGTACCTGACGCAGGTGCTGCAGGTGGTTGGACACCAGAGGGGCCAGGTTGGTCTGGGTCATCCACGGAGTGGTGAGAGTTGTCGCTGCCGGTGGTGTCCTCTTCACGCAGAGCGTGGTCCTGTGAGTCTTCCCCCCCAGTGTTGGGGGGAGATCGATGACGTTGACCTGTGTGTGAGAGAGACAGTGTTAATTGTGTTACATGTGACATCCATGTTTCATTCTTTTTTGATTTGGCACAGTTCCCTGGGTGGTTGGATTTGGCTAGCATTCCTCACACAGTGCACTTGTGCATGGGTATGTCCCTTGGCCACAGCTTTCGACACTTTACCTTTGTGTGACACAATCTTAATTGATGCATATTTTGGGAACGCAGTCAGCAGTGTAGTGAGCGGGCGTAGCCAGCCATGCAGAGCCGCCTTACGTGTTGCACTGTATGTGGCCAAATGGTGTTTATTCCATGCTATTTGAGAATGCAGGTAGGTAACTTAACAGACGAACACAGTGGGTAGGTATACTGGGTGTAAGGTTCTGTTTGTGCCTGCAGCACGGATGTACTCGTGCACAGATTGACACATGGCCTAGTGTTTATCAAAGGTTGAAGGGGGAATTAAGGCACTGCCAAACCTTGTCTACATGCACACAGTCCACCTGCTGACGAGCAGACATAGCCACACCACCCAAGGGTGATTTGGTCTCCCTCTGTCTCCCTTTCTCCCTCCCTCTATCAGCCTCCTCCCTCTGTCCGTCTCCCTTTCTCCCTCCCTCTATCAGCCTCCTCCCACTGTCCGTCTCCCTTTCTCCCTCCCTCTGTCAGCCTCCTCCCTCTGTCCGTCTCCCTCTGTCTCCCCTTCTCCCTCCCTCTGTCAGCCTCCTCCCTCCCTCTGTCTGTCTCCCTGTGTCCACCTCTGTCTGTGTCCCTCTCTCTGCCCCTCTCCCTCCCTCTGTGTGTCACCCTCTGTCACCTCAGCCCAGCTTCCTGGGCACACACAGTTTGCAGGTCTTGCAAAGGCCATTGGCTTGTTCATGTGGGTTTGTTTCTTCTCTGCGGGCACCCATTGGGCGGAGTGTCTGAGTCTGCGCTGTGCTGTGGCGGTGTGTGCTGACACTCTTTCAGTGTGCTGCGTCTTCATTGGCTGCTGTTATGTGCAAATTGTGCCTTCATACCCATGTCGTCCTGCAACGCGGCCACCATTAGCAGGCAAAACAGTACTGTGTGGGGACACACTGTTGGTATGGCTGTGCCCTAAGCCATATGGGCTGAGGGCATTGTTGTGTGCTTCAGAGTTGCTCTATGTTAGTTTTAAGGCCCACCCTCCTGGCATCGGGGACATCCTGTCTTGTGTTGGTGTTTTGTGTGGCCTGTGACTTGGCATGGCCTTGCTTGGGGCATGGGGCATGGAGGCGCTAGTGGCATGTGTGTGTTTTTGGAGTGTGGTTGTGTCCGGTGCTGGCTTTGGGGGGGTTGCGTGCATGATTGGTATTTGGGTTGTATATGGCGTTCCTCCTTCTAGTCCGTCTACTACCAACGGCGGGAGCGTGGCCATCACCTTCTCCTCCCAGGGATGGTAGTGTACCGGTCTGCGGGGCGGCCCTCCTCCAGTGATGTTGGCCTGGTTGTGCTCGTCCGTCATTTTGCGGCGGACCGTCCACCGCAGATCATACCACCTGGCTTGGCACTCATGCCTGGTCCTTCTGGTGGTCCCAACAGCATTCACGGAATTGACTATCCTCTCCCACATGGCAGTTTTTTCTGATATGCTGGTCCGTCTGACCAATGATCCAAAGAGCTGTGGCTCGACTCTGATGATTTCGTCGACAAGGGACTCCAGCTCGACCTTTGTGAACTTTAGATTCTTGTTGGTGGGCATGGTGTGGGGTGTGGGTGTGGATGGTTGTGGGGGTGTGGGTGTGGATGGTTGTGGGTGTGTGGGTGTGTGTGTGTGAATGTTATGAGGGAGTGTTTGTGATGGTGGTTGTGTGAAGGAGTGCAAGTGTAAGGTGTATTGATGGTTGAAGTATGGTGCAGTGCGTTGTCTCTGGGGTCTGGCAGCAGTGGATCTGTTGCAAAGGATCATGGTTTGTGTGTGTTGGGCCTTTTTATTGGGCCATTTGTGGGTGTGGCTATGTTTGAACTTTGGGTGGGTGTGTTATAAGGAGTGGTAGTAGTTTGGGCCTCTGTTTATCTGTTTGTCAGTTGCAGGTCAATGTATAGGATGTATTTGGCCTTGTTGGATATGTTTTGTGGTGTTGTGTGCCTCGGATTGACTGTCCTTGTGTTTTTTTGGTTAGTCCTGGTTCAGTAGGAGTGTTTTTAGCCTCTGTACAGTGCGTACATGGGCCATGTTGTTGTACAGTGCTGTCCTTTGCTATGGCTTAGTACGACTCGTACATGCCCGATGGGTGAGGGTGCTGGTGTGTGGGCCTGGGGTAGGGTGCGTACGAACACGGGCAGGGTGTTTGTCCGCACCGTCCATCGGTGGTGGTGTTTCGCACCGTGCATACAGGGGGGGCTGGGTGTAGGGTCCGTACATACACGGGTGAGGAGTTGGTACGCTCCATGCATACACGGGTGCGGGTACGGTCCGTACATACACTGGTGGGGTGGGGGTACGGTCTGTACATACACGGGTGGGGGTACGGTCCGTACATACACTGGTGGGGTGGGGGTACGGTCCGTACATACACGGGTGGGGGTACGGTCCGTACATACACTGGTGGGGTGGGGGTACGGTCCGTACATACACGGGTGGGGAGTTGGTACGCTGCATGCATACACGGGTGGGGGTACGGTCCGTACATACACTGGTGGGGTGGGGGTACGGTCTGTACATACACTGGTGGGGTGGGGGTACGGTCCGTACATACACGGGTGGGGGTACGGTCCGTACATACACGGGTGGAGGTACGGTCCGTACATACACTGGTGGGGTGGGGGTATGGTCCGTACATACACGGGTGGGGAGTTGGTACGCTGCATGCATACACGGGTGGGGGTACGGTCCGTACATACACTGGTGGGGTAGGGGTACGGTCCGTACATACACTAGTGGGGAGTTGGTACGCTGCATGCATACACGGGTGGGGGTACGGTCCGTACATACACTGGTGGGGTGGGGGTACCATCCGTACATACACTGGTGGGGTGGGGGTACGGTCCGTATATACACGGCTGGGGTGGGGGTACGGTCCGTACATACACTGGTGGGGTGGGGTTACGGTCCGTACATACACGGGTGGGGGTACGGTCCATACATACACTGGTGGGGTGGGGGTACGGTCCGTACATACATGGGTGGGGTGTGGGTACGGTCCGTACATACACGGGTGGGGAGTTGGTACGCTCCATGCATACATAGGTGGGGGTACGCTCCATGCATACACTGGTGGGGGTTCGGCGTGTACATTCGCGGCCGGGGGGCATTTTGCGCGTACATGCGGGGTCTGTGGTGGGGTGTTCGGCGCGTATGCGGGCACGTGTCTCCATGGTTGATATGGGAGTTCGGTCCGTACGGTGTTTTTTCCATACAGTTGTGAAATCGAAAGGACCGGAGTGATCGTACTTGCGCGGTCGGACTTCATTTTTCCGATTCGTACGGTAAATCGACCGGGGATGTGTCGGACACAATTTCTGACCCGAGGACGTGTGGGGAACTTTTCCGGATGTGATTCGTATGGAGTTTTTCCCATGCGAATCGTACTTGGCAGTTTGTACGCTACTTGTACGATTCGGACGGAAAAATGTCCAGATTCAATTCGGAAGGGGGAAACTTTTCCAGGATCCGAATTGGCACCATAATTGTTAAAAATATCATTTATTTAGTTAGTGTTATGTATTTTAGTATGTATTTTAAATGTATGTGTTCTATTTTCTTGTCTAAGTATTGCATTTGTTTTTTAATATATGTGTTACTTTTTTAAAAGTTATTCATTTTATTTTAATAAAGTTTTGTGTTTTAGTTCCGTAGCGGGTTGTGGGTTTATAGGGGAATAGGGTTGGGAAGTAATTTAATTATAATAAATTGAATATTAATTTTTATTCTTTTGTATTTATTTAATTTTTATTTTATAATGTTAATTGTGGAAATTAGTTTATTATTAATTAATTAATAGTTGGCTGTTATTGATTATTTAATTGGCAATTCTGTTAATTGTGTCTTTATTTAGGTGTGGGTTGTGGGTTTATAGGGGAATAGGGTGGAAAGTAATTTAATTATAATTAAATTATTAATATTATTCATTAATTAATATGTATTTATTTAATATTTCATATTGTTGATTGTGGGAATTAATGTATTCATTGTTTGTTAAATATTATTAATTAATTGGTAATTATGTTCATTGTGTTTTTGAGGAGCGGGTTGTGGGTTTATAGGGGAGTAGGGTAGAAAGTAATTTAATTGTAATACATTTATTATTTTTTTCATATAATTATTTTATTTTATTTTATAGTGTTAATTGTGTGAATTAATGTATTAATAATAATTATTTATATTTTGTTTGGTAATTGTTATTAATTAATGTATTAATTGTTAATGAATTATGTTAATTGTGTCATGTTTTAAGAAATTGATGGTGGCATTTATAAGGGGATTTGGTGGGAGGTAATTTATTTATATTTAATTAATTATTTGTTCTTTAATGCTAATTAATGAATTAAAATATAACTATGCCAATTGTGTAATTATTTTGATGTGTGAGTTGTGGGGTTTATAGTGGTAAATGGTGAGAAGTATTTTTTTAAATAATTAATGATTTGTTGTTGATTGATATTAATTTATTAATGTAAAATTAGTTATGTAAATTGTGTGAATATTTTTAGGTGTGTATTTTGGTGCTTATTGGGGTAGAGGGTGGAAAGTAATTTAGTTGAAATGAATTAATCGTTACTTGATCATTAATATTCATTTATTAATTGATAATTTTTTGGGTTATTGTTTAGTTTTTATTTTGTATGGGGATTTAGGTTCTATAGTTGTAGCTTTTTGTTAGTACAGTAATATTTACCTTTTTAAATGTGTTTTTAAATATTAATATTTGTTTAATTGATAAATAATTGTGTTACTTATGGAGGTACACTTTTTTGATTTAGATGTGTTTTGTAAATTGTGTGGTGATATAGGGTAGGAAAAAAAACATTGATGTATTTTTTAATTATTCAAATTAATTTTTATTGCAAAATATTGATTTGTTTGCACATTTTTGTTTAATTTAAAAAAATTGTATTTTCATGTGAATTTTAGATTTTTGAGAAATGTTTTTATTTTTGTGTTTTTTTTTTTTTTACGGAGTTTTATATAGCGCGATCTTGACCCGGTATCGGGTATCAGAGCGCTTTACATAGCACCAGTTACAATACATGAGGACACATTCATTATTGTTAAGCACGGGGAGATTAAGTGATTTGCCCAGAATCACAGGATGTTCAGCATCGTTGCCGAGACTCGAACCCATTTCCCCAGATTCGAGGTCAACCGACCTAGCTATTAGGTCAACTCCTCTCCCCAATTATAAGATGCTTCTATGTTTTGTACATTTTTATATATGGTTATATTTTTTTAAATTATATTTTGTATTGTTGTTGATATTTTGATATTTTGGGAATAGTAATTTTATCCCCTCCGCTATCCAACACTCCCTACTGTTGCACTCATTGGAATGAGAATAGTAAATTATTCTCCTCCGCTATCCAACACTTTCTCTACTGTTGCCCTCACTGGAGTGGGAATAGTAATTTTTACCCCTCCGCTAACCGATACTTTCCTTACTGTTGCACTCGCTGGAGTGGGAAATGGTAATTTTATCCCCTCCGCTATCCAACACTTTCCCTACTGATGCACTCATTGGAGTGGGAATAGTAAATTATTCCCCTCCGCTATCCAACACTTTCCATACTGTTGCACTCACTAGAGTGGCAATAGTAATTTTTACCCCTTCGCTATCCAACACTTTCCCTACTGTTGCACTCGCTGGAGTGGGAATATTAATTTTTATCCCTTTGCTATCCAACACTTTCCCTACTGTTGCACTCATTGGAGTGGGAATAGTAAACTATTCCACTCTGCTATCCAACACTTTCCCTGCTGTTGCACTCACTGGAGTGGGAAAAGTAATTTTCCCCCCTCCGCTATCCAACACTTTTCCTACTGTTGCACTCAATGTAGTGTGAATGCAGGTTTAAAAAATAGTAATATTTTAATTTATAATATTACTTTTGTTTTTAAAATGTATGTTACAGGTGTATGTATATATAACTATTCACTGAAAAAACCATAGGTTTCACACATGTTATAGTTAGCGGAAATTTTACTGATAAAAAACCAATGAAATTCCCCCGTTATAGTTAGTGCAGGCAACTATAACTCACGCGACCGCAATCCTCTGCTGATGCTAATACTGTATTTAGACACTTATTTGCCCATGTCTTCTTCCATACATTTTTAGCTATACATATATTACAAATATTTTTTTTTCATAAAGACACATATGTCATCAGCAGAAGATTGCGGTCGCGTGAGTTATAGTTGCCTGCACTAACTATAACGGGGGAATTTCATTGGTTTTTTATCAGTAAAATTTCCGCTAACTATAACATGTGTGAAACCTATGGTTTTTTCAGTGAATTTGCAAGGTTTTTTAAATGCTAATTCCTAACTATAACGTGTGTGAAACCTATGGTTTTTTCAGTGAATTTGTACGGTTTTTTAAATGCTAAGTTACTTTACGCCATTCGTGGCGTGCGCGCCCACTTAACGCAGTTCGTTTCGTGCGCGCACGGTGCGCTTCGCGCACCGTGCGCGCACAGTGAGCACGCGGTGCGCTTCGCGCACCACGCGCCCACTTTACGCAGTTAGTGCCGTGCACGCACGGTGGGCACGCGGTGCGATGACAAAGCAAGAAAGCACGTCAACAAATCTGTTTCTGCTTTCCTCCGTGACTATGGTATGGGTGCCATTTACCACAACAACTTGCGTTATGACATGCAAGACATTTATAGAGGAGATGGTGTGCACTTCAATGATGAAGGGAACAGAGTCTTCCTCTTGAACCTTAGACTCTGCATCGGTACTTACTTGTAGGTACCACTAAAAAATCATTTCATAAACACAACGGCTCTTTTTAGAGCCCCCTAATATCTAAACACTTAAATCTGATTTTCATTTTTTTTTTTTTTTTTTTCTACCGTACGCTTACCGTAAGCTTACCGTACGCGTACCCCGTGATTTTTTTTAAAATCAATAAATGTTTTCTTTGTACTTTACAGTCCTTCTTTGACCCCCTCACAAATGTAAGGGGGTCTGTAACTCTCCTCATTGCCCCCTTTTCTTGTTTTCACTCTTTTTTTTCTGAGTGAAATACACAAAATGGCGGCCGCCGCTTCCTGGTTTCGGCCGATTCGAATGTTTACTAAGATCTAAGAGCCAATCAGAATCGCGCTCGCGCACGCCACCGTACGCTTACGGTAAGCGTACGGTAAGCGTACCGTAAGCGGGCTCAGATATATATATTGATTTAAAGGCTATTTTCTCAGAATCTACTGAACAGATTTACACCAAACCTACAAAAGGCACTTCCTTGACCTAGGGACTACCTCTCTGCCAAATTTCGAGTAATTCTGTTCAGCCGTTCGGGCTGTAGCTCGTTCTAAAGGTCCTATGGAAAAATGCATGGGGAAAACGCGTTTTGGGACCCCCCTTTTATCTCAGCCCCCGCTTGACGGATCCCCCCGAGACTTTCAGGGTAGGAGCGGAGCGTAGCGCCCCACCTATTTTGAGAAATTCGCGAGGATTCATCGACCGGCGCCAAAGTTATTCAAAATAGAATGTTGAGGTTTTCCTATGGAAAAGGGGTCCTAACTATAACTACCTACTGGCGACCGCCAGTAGGTAATATATATATTTATAATATTTAATATATTTCTAACATTTTATAAGTCATAAAAATTATTATTTCTTAATTATTTTTAACTAGATATATATACTACACTTTGGTGTCAATTCCGATCCTGTAAAAAAAGTTTGCGTACAACTCCTATCCGTATTTTTTCACGTACGAAAAGTACGATTCGGACGTGAAAAATACCTACGAATAGCGTCGGGAAATGTCTACGAGAGGGAGTCGGAATTTTTTACGTCCGAATGGCCTCGTGAAAAGTGTACGAGATGGAGCCAGACATTTTTAAGTGCAAATCGTAAAACAAAAGTTCGAGCGCGCCAGTACGATTCGTACCGCCGTCTGAATACACAGCCGCATGTAAAAGGCCCCGTACAGAGCCAACGCAGTTGCACACATGTACATGGGTAAACTTGTGCCTGTGTACGAGCCGTACGGGGGTACTCCAGGCCCGCACCTGTACGTGCCGTACCCACACATGTATGCGCCGTACCCCCCCATGTACGTGGGTACCCCAGGCCCGCACCTGTACGTGCCGCCCCCCAGTACATGCCGTACCCCCGCATGTACGCGCCGTACCCCCCCATGTACGCGGGTACTCCAGGCCCGCACCTGTATGCGCCATACCCCCGCATGTACATGCCGTACACCACCATGTACGCGGGTACCCCAGGCCCACACCTGTACGCGCTGTCCCCCCATTACACGCCGTACCCCCGCATGTATGCGCCGTACCCCCATGTACGCGGGTACCCCAGGCCCGCACCTGTACACGCCGTACCTGCACGCCCCAGGCCCGCACCTGTACACGCTGCACCCCCACCGCCCCAGGCCCGCACCTGTACGCACTGTACACCCACCGCATGTACGCGCAGCACCCCAACCCCATACCCCAGCTCCCTCACCCAGCATCGCGTATGTACGGACCGTACCTACGCGAAAAATAATCGTACAGAACCAGGACACTGTAAAACAGCACAAGGAGGGTCAATTCGACTCGCACAGAGCCAACGCAGTTGCACACATGTACACGGGTAAACTTGTGCCTGTGTACGAGCCGTACAGCCCCCCAACCCCCCAATATGTCAGCACCGTACACCCCCCTGTCCGCACTGTACCCCAGGCCCGCACCTGTACGCGCGGTACCCCCCAGTACGCGCCGTACCCCCTCATGTATGCGCCGTACCCCCCCATGTACGCAGGTACCCCAGGCCCACACCTGTACACCCGTACCCCCCAGTACGTGCCATACCCCCACATGTATGCGCCGTACCCCCCCATGTACGCGGGTACCCCAGGCCCGCACCTGTATGTGCCATCCCCCCAGTATGCGCCGTACCCCCGCATGTACGCGCCGTACCCCCCATGTACGGGGGTACTCCAGGCCCACACCTGTACGTGCCGTACCCACACATGTATGCGCCGTACCCCCCCATGTACGTGGGTAGCCCAGGCCCGCACCTATATGTGCCGCCCCCCAGTACATGCCGTACCCCCGCATGTACGCGCCGTACCCCCCCATGTACGCGGGTACTCCAGGCCCGCACCTGTATGCGCCATACCCCCGCATGTACACGCCGTACACCACCATGTACGCGGGTACCCCAGGCCCACACCTGTACGCGCCATCCCCCCATTACGTGCCGTACCCCCGCATGTACGCGCCGTACCCCCATGTACGCGGGTACCCCAGGCCCGCACCTGTACGCGCCGTACCCGCACGCCCCAGGCCCGCACCTGTACACGCCGCACCCCCACCGCCCCAGGCCCGCACCTGTACGCACTGTACACCCACCGCATGTACGCGCAGCACCCCAACCCCATACCCCAGCACCCTCACCCAGCATCGCGTATGTACGGACCGTACCTACGCGAAAAATAATCGTACAGAACCAGGACACTGTAAAACAGCACAAGGAGGGTCAATTCGACTCGCACAACACCACAAAACACGTCTACATGACAAAATACATCTCAAAGACTGACCTGGCACATCCAAACAGGCAAACAGAGGCCCAAACTCACAACCACCTCTTATAACACACCCACCAAAATTCAAACACAGCCACACCCAAAAATGGACCAATAAAAAGGGCAAACAACCCATGAGCCTTTGCAACAGACCCACTGCTGCCAGACCCCACACACAGACAACTGCTCCTTACTGAGCCCTTAACTACAACTCAACTCACACACCTTCACACAACCTCCTTCACAAACACCCCCACTCACATTCACACACACACCGTCACATTCACACCCACACACCCACAACCATCCACACCCACACCACACACCATGCCCACAGACAAGAATCATCCAAAGTTCACAAGGGCGGAGCTGGAGCTCCTTGTCAACGAAGTCCTCAGAGTCGAGCCACAGCTGTTTGGAACATTGGTCAGACAGACCAGCATAGCCCAAAAAACCAGCCTGTGGCAGAGGATCGTCGATAAGGTGAATGCTGTTGCGCCCATCCGAAGGACCAAGCATGAATGCCAAGCCAGGTGGTATGATCTGCGCAGGGCAGTCAAGAGGAAGATGAATGAGGAATACGCCCAGAGTAACATCACTGGAGGCGGGCTGCCGCAGACCCGTACACTACCATCCCTGGGAGGAGAAGGTGATGGCCACGCTTCCGCCGGTGGGAGTACACGGAGTCCAAGGAGTCGCAGAGCCTGGTGAGTACACAAACAACTAACGTAACATGGGGGGAATGCCATCCACACCACAAATACACTAAATGCACGCAATTTCCCCCAAGCCCTCACCGCACACAACCACACTCAAAAACCACGCTCATGCCACCAACGTCTCCATGCACCATTCACAAATCAAGCCAATGCCATGTCCCACGCTACACCAACCACAAACCCAAGACTGGATGTCCAGGAGGCTGGGAGGGTGGGCCTCACACAACACATTGTGAAAATGAGAAGCAGACACCAATGCCCTCAGCCCAGATGGCATAGGTACATACCCATGCACAATGCACAGGGACTGGCAAAGTACTGACAAGGTAGCTGACACTTGGCCCTGCTGTATGCAGCACAAGGCCTTCCTGGGACCACTGTACACTCAAACACCAACTCCACAAGCACAGGTAACTAGCACAGGAACTCACACTCACTGTCATGCCAGCATTCACCATGAGGGGACAGACACATCACCTGGGAGACCCAATGACAAATCACACTACACCCAACAGCAGGCCCGGTCACACACACCCCCCTTACACAAGCACACGCCCCCGGGGCAGACAACAGATTTACACACTCTCACAATGACATGTGACACAAGACCAATCCATAGCCAAATAAGCATCATAGCCTAATTTCCACAGGTCAAACACTCAGGAGAACGTCTCAATCTGTCCCCCGCAACATACCCATCCCCAAGTGGACATTGAGAGGAATGCTAGGCACATCCAACTACCCGGAGGAACTGTGACAACATGAATATGTATGAAACATGGATGTTGCATGAAACAGCATTAACATTGTCTCTCTCTCACACACAGGGCAACGTCGTGGATCTCCCCCCAACACTGGGGGGGGAACAATCACAGTCCCCGGCTCGGCATGAAGATGACCCCACCGGCAGCGACGACTCTCACCACTCCGTGGATGACCCCAACCAACCTGGCCCCTCTGGTGCCCAAGCCCCTGCAGCACCTGCGTCAGGTACATCTGTGCCAACCACCACCCCCATTGCTGCCACATCCCAGGAGACACCCAGGAGCCCTGCTCGCACTGAACAACAGAGCCAGTCTGACCAGGATGGACAAGGTTCTCCGGGCACCCAGGAAGAGGCAGGCAACCATGCAAATTCCATCCCTCAGGGGTCCCGTAGACCCGATGTGCCCACAACGGCAGGCCAGGCTCAAGTGGGCAGGGGTGGTGGCAGTGGAGGCAGACGGAGGCGCAAACCTGACCAGCCAGCTGAGGGAACCGGTATGTCCCACATTCGCCACATCCTGGACACATACCGGCATGACACCAGGGGCATCATCCAAGTAGTGTCAAGACTCACAGAGATGCAGGGGACCCTCAACGAGATCAAGAACATGCAGGCCGAGCAACATGCCAGTCAACAACAACACCAAGGACGGATGGAGGCAAGACAGGCTGAGCTCCTGGCGGTGCAAAGGGACTTGAGCCATTCACTCCGTCGGATTGCCGACAACGTGGGCAACCCTCCCTGTAACAGCAGGCGCAGACCAGCACCAGCCACAGGGAGGGAGGAGGAGGAGGAGGATTCATCCGACGGAGCGTCCCAAACATCGTCAAGGCCTGCATCTGAGGGTCCCCGGAGGAAGGTGGGTCGTCCACAGAAAAGACCGTGAGAGTCAGCGGACCATCAACATCTCCCAGGTCACCTGGCCTGGCACCTGGCCCTCTGGCGCAACAGCAGCACCTCATCCAATGACATTCTCTGCCACATGGACTTGCTGGTCACAGTCTGACCAATGATGACCAACACTGTGCTCTGGACTCTGATGACTTCCAATGCCAAGGATACCATCTCCCCCTGTGAACTTTGGATTCTATTCCCCCGGTAGAGCACCTAATTTCACCTACCAAAACACGTAAGCCAACACAAATAAAAAAATTATTTGGTTCATGAGACGTTGCTGTCATGTAGCTTAATTCCACAACATATGTGTGTGTAAATGTCAAACTATGCCTGAGTGTTGAACTAACTCCAGCCAGCCATACCCTGGGATCTGAGTCTGGTACAGGACACACATGGGTCACAAGGTGTCATTCAAAGCAGGCATGGAGCAGAACCCTCACCTGTGATGGCCACAAGCTGCTGAGGGGGGGCTTGCAATACTGTGCAGACAGACCTATCTGGAAGATTATCATTAAGGCATAGAGGTCATGGCTCATGTGGAGGTTCCCGGGGAGGGAGTCCCAGGTATGTGTGGGCAGGTGGGAGAACTATGTCCTGCATGCTGGAGTACGGTGGATGTGAAGAATGGTGGCCAGGGCAAGGTCGAATGCACGGAGATGGCCCAACGGGGTCTCGCATGACAAGACATACAAGGTTGGTTTTGTGTCGGGGTTGTGGACTGCCTCCTGAGTGTGGGTGGGGAGTGTTGAGGTCATCCTGCAGCAGACAGTGATCCATTGCAGCTATCTATGGTGGACGGTGATGTGGCTGGGGCGCAGCATGTTGAAGCTGAGGTGTGCAGATGCACCCTGGATGTGAACAAGTTTCCCGGGAGTTTGCATGTACGTGCTCCGTAGAGGGCAGGGCAGTATTGGACACGGATGTTGTCGTGGACATGGGGGATGGTCTGTCTTTCCTTGTAGTGAATCAATCTGTGGATCATGTGCATAATGCAGAGGGCGTTGCAGCATGAGGTACAGATGCTGTGGACTGACATGGCAAATGTGTGTGAGCAATACATCATGCACACCATCTTGTGTGTGTGGCCACTGGGTGCTTGTGCAGGGCTCTTGCGGGTGGGACACAAGCACTTGACCCAGCTGTAAGGGGACAATCCTCAGATGATCACCTCAGTCCTGTACAAGTCCAGCCTCAGGTGGCTCATGTACAGCCATTCATCAATGGATCTCATGCATTCAGGAAAAATGGAACTGGCAATGTCTGCGTCTTTGGTGAGGGTGAGGAGCACCTGGCTGTCAATGGCATTTGAGCTGATGAGGTGCTGTGTGCATGTGATGGTGGAGAGGGGGGTCCTGAACACATTGTAGATTGACACGCTGAGAGATGATACCTGTGCCATGTGCCAGACAACGACACCATACTACATGCAGAAGCCTTGAGTCCCACTCCCATGCCCTTGCTGGGGTACAGAGCCGGTGGGGAGTAGGAGGGACATGACCTGGTTGGTGTGACAGGGCCTGGAAGGCATGGCAGCTCTGTGTAGGCAGTTGGAGTTGCACACTCAGCATGCAAACCTGTTGTGTGTGCGCTTAGGGTATGTCTAACAGCAGGCAGTAGATTTGCGGATGGACATTGCTTTGAGTGTGGCTGCTACATCAGACTGTATTGTGATGTGGGTTATGCAAGGACATGAGGGTCGTGCAATGTGCACGTTGCATGTGTTGATGGTCCAGCCTTTGCCACCGCGTGGCGCCAACTGTGGCATAGACAAGCTGAGGACAGCCAAATGAATGGGTGGAGGGAGGAAGTGAGGAGCATCTTTGAGGCGTGTGTGTTGCCAAATCAGGATACTCTGTGGGCCCTTGCTGCAGGGTCCGCAGCAGTAGGTGGCATGTCCTTGAAAATATTCCACAATTTGCACACAAAGACTAGGATGTCAGAAGGACAACTGAAAAAGGCGTGTGTAAAGGAAGGAGTGTCCGGTTTTACATGGCACACCCAGAGACAATGCATGCACAAACACCAAAGATGAATGACACCGGATCAGGGAACTGAAGGCCGAGCTGCGCACAGGAGACACACCCTCAGCAGGTGTTGATGGCCCATTGTGTGGCCCAACATGGCAAAATACATACACAACCATGGACTTCATGCACAATAGGGATCATTATCCATGAGGAACCGCATGCATGATGCTAAACTACACATGGACTCCTATGCACAATCTTTCACAACTATGCCAGAGATGCCGCATGCAAAGTGGCAAGAGACCAGCATTGACAGAGATGAGGCACCTTGGAGGGTGAGGAACACCTTTATTACTCAGGCTCACACTAAGGGAAATGCATCCTTTTGAACAGACTCACAGGTCATTCCTCTGACCATGTGGGACCTACACTGGACACCCCCTGCAACACACAAATGTGTTAAATCCTACTGGGCTGGCACACAAGTGAAATGGGTGAGCCAAACACCCCTTGCTCCACACGGAGAGTCTGCAATTCACCATTGAGCCTCTTATGTGGATGTCCCACACTATGTCCACCATCAGCATCCCGTTTGTTCCTGAGGGAGGTTTTACACACATTGATGCCTTCATCACATTCCACAAAACATTACAGATGACTGTCAGGAAGGGTGAATATCAAGTCCTGGGAGCCATGCCACATGTCATGTGCCCCACGGTGAGTCGACAGGTATGCATGGTAACACAACATGCACAGGAGCAGTCCCAACATAAACCAAACACGTACCACCCACAAAATGCCTTGCTGCACTCCTCCTTACCCAAAATGACTTTTCACCATGTCCGTGCATGGAACGCTGATTCAGCACACGTTGCAATACTCATGAGGAATAGCTGGAGGCCAACGATGACAAGAGCAGACAACAGGCGCAAGACACTGTGGATGACAGACACACCACAAGTCAGCAAAGAGCTAGTTATCGGCAGACATGGACATGTACTCTACAGGAATGATGCTGTCAGTTGTCACCATGCTAATTTAACAAATTAGTGTCCCAGCTAAAATGTGTGGAATTACATCATCACTTGCATGACACATCAGAACACACCTCCAAGTCACTTAGCACACAGTCAGCTGGACACACACATTGCAACACATGCCACACAAGGCTCAAAGCGTGCACACTCAGACACAGGGACTCACCATTATGAGAAGAAGTTGCGGATGAGCTGACTCCGGATGTCCTCCTCCTCCTCCTCCTCCTCCTCACTTTCCTCGTGCCCAAGCCCTTCATCCTCCACGGGTGGATGTTCCTGCTCATCGGGATCCAGGATGAGTGGCACTGCCTTCTCCACTGCCATGTTGTGCAGCATGCAGCACACAAGGAAGATTTTGCAGACCTTCACTGGGGCATATGGGAGGGACCCGCCAGTCTTGTGGAGGCACCGGAATCGGCTATTCAGGAGGCAAAATGTCCTCTCAATCACGCGCCTGATCTGCCCATGGGCGTCGTTGTAACGGTGTTCTGCGGCTGTTCTGGGATTACGCAGAGGCGTCATCAGCATGGCATGTTGGGATAGCCAGAGTCCCCTACATGGAAACATCATCTGAAGAAGTGGGTCAGGAGATGCCATAAGATACAAAGATACCGCTAAACAGAGGACAAACAGAGTATACCCACCAACAAAACATGCTCGGTCGTCGTGGAGCCACAGCATCATTTCGGGCACCCTGCTACGCCTCATGATGTAGGCATCGTGTGCTGACCCTGGAAAACGGGCACAGACATGGGAAATCCAGATGTTAGGTAGACATACCACAAGGGCATTAATAGAGTGATAATGTTTGCGGTTCCGAAAGGCTACCTCCTGTGCCTGTGGTGGTACCAAAGCCACATGTGTCCCATCAATGGCCCCAATTACATGAGGCATCCCTCCCAGGGCATTGAACTCATCCTTGACACCTGTCAACTGCTCACGAGTGGGAAAATGGATGAATTCATCCAGGTGCTCCAACATGGCTTCTAAAACAGCATGCAGGACACGGCTGAACATTGTCTGGGACATGCCACCAGCTATGGTGAATTGAAAGGTACCAGTGGCAAAAAAATGTAGGGATGCCATCACCTTCATCTTGGGTGTCAGAGCAGTAGGATACCTGTGTCGCGGTTTGAGGTGTGGGTCCAGCCGGGTGGTCAAGCGCTCAATCAACTCTTGCGCAAAGCGGTATCTTCGGATGCAGTCATGTTCACGCATGGCACCCAGGTCTGGCATTGGTCGGGGGAGAGGCAGTGCCCTGCAGAGATTTGGAAGGAATAACGAAGAGTGAGTACATCACAACACCAATGTCAATGAAATGAGCACATGTTCAACAGCTAATACACATCTGCTAAATACAGAGTCTGGTCTGTGCAATACATCCAGCACACGTATGCCAGCAAGGTGATACTCCTACGAAGAGCCAGCTACAATAGTTTATTTGCAAGGTCGACGTGACATGCCATGAAACGAGCTGTGTGCCAGTGTAAGTGAACAGCCAGACACATTACAGGAGTGACAGACATCCACATATCTGCATTTGAAGAATGTAATCTCATACAGACAGCTGGCAGGAAGCTAGACGCACAGGTCACATGTAATTTAATAAGGGCAGATCACACACCTTTCCATGAAGGGGTACATGTCAAATGCTGATAACCCAGACAAATTGAGACAACGCAGATATGTCCTCAGGTCGCAATACCATGTTCGATGCATGCAGACACATGTCACGTGGGATTCCACATGTGGCATGGTGTGCCTAATTGTGTGCCATGCACATATGCACACAGACACATGTTGGATGCTGCATCAGCAGATGGAGTTGACGGAATACCAACTGCAAGCTCATGGGAACACATGACATAGTCACATCGTGGGACACTGGTAGTCACATGTCAGGTGTAATTATCCGTGTACCTGGCATCAGGGGACAGTTGCGGATGTTGGTGACTGTGCCATCCCAGTGATGCAGTGCTTCACACGTTTGTACTACATGCACACATGTGCAAAGTGTGAAGGGGAAGTGTGCCACGTAGTGCCCCATCACACATGACATGTGTAAACAGCTCATCACACATCTATTGTGCCACAACATGAGGAGACATGTGCCACATCACTGCCTGACACACCTAGTCTCTGCACATGAAGGACTGCACTGACAATGACTTCATGGACAGCCTTGTGCGAGTCTGACACCTCCATTCCTTTCGTGTGCACCTCCTATCACAGGTGTAAGCTGTGAAACGCAGTACACACGCTCTGAGGCTGTGTGTACGGCCCGTACATGCGTGAGTACGGCCCCTATCACTATGGCCTACGGTAACACAACTTTAGTGATAGGGGCTGTACACACACGTGTACGGCCCATACACGCGTGAGTACGGCCCGTACTCACACGTGTACGGGCCGTACACGCGTTAGTACGGCCCCTATCACTATGGCCTACGGCAACACAACTATAGTGATAGGGGCCGTACTCACGCGTGTACGGCCCGTACACGTGTGAGTATGGGCCCTATCACTATGGCCTTCGGTAAGACAACTATAGTGATAGGGGCCGTACTCACGCGTGTACGGCCAGTACACGCGTGACTATGGGCCGTATCACTGTAGTGATGGTGCCCTAGGGGTACGTGTGAAACGCGCCGTACCTGTGTGGGGATTTAAAACTTACAATGGGGACACATGAGGGACAAGTATTAGGGCCTAAATGCATGCTGGTTGTCATGGATACCGAGTTTCAAGTTCAAAACTTTACATCATGTGGTCTGGAAAAAGCAGTTGGCCACATTATACATTGTTGCAAAGTGGTTGTTGACTTGACATGATGCTGCAAATTTGAAAAAAGCTAAGGCTGTCACTGGCATATGTTTAAAGGGATTGGAGGAAAAGTAGGATGCAAATGAGTCTGACCAATCACTCTGTACTCCTGTAAATGAAATAGGCCAGCAATGCAGATATAAGGCAGGCAGAACCCATGAGAGGGCACTTGCCTGCACAACATGTCAATCGACACTACTGCTGCCGTATTGTCTCCCTCTGGCACCATGTCAAGGACTGTGGAGAGGGCCCAGCCTTTCACCTAGGAGGAGAGTGAGGCCCTGCTGGATGTGATCCTCCCACAGTACCCCATGCTGTATGGCCGACCAGGGGAGCAGGTGAGTGCTGACTCCACTACCTTTGCCTGTGCACCTTTTTTGTGTCTGTCACTTCTGGCATTGTGTCCAGGTGTGACAGACATGCAATGTTGTATAGAGTGGGTCCCGGGGGGGGGGTGGATGGCTTATGTCTCTCATGCAGGGCTTGATGTAGTTCATGTGTGCACTTGCATTGTGCTTACTGTGACATTCACTGCATAGTGCATGGCACATTCAGCCTGGCTAATCCTCTTGGGCATGCTTGTTCTATTGTCCTGCGGTGATTCAGTGGTCACCCCGGTGTGACAGGTGACTGCACCCACAGATGTGTGTGAGTTGAGTGGAGCTGTGGTGAGAGTGGTGAGAGTGTCCAAATGATGTGACGCCCCCTGGACATTGATGTGTGTGAATGTTCCTTGTCATGTGGGTGAGTGTCTATCTGGAGTGTTGCACCAGAGCTGCATGGAGGAGGCAACTGCTCGACCCATCTGATGTGAGAAGGAAGCCGTGCTGTGTGTCTGACTTGCTGAGCTAGCCCCACACCTGTGACACCCCCCAGGCAAGTGGCACATGTGCAGAGTGAGCTTTGTTTCCGCTGTTGACAATGGCAGGTGATTGATCTGTGCCTGTGTGTGTCTGTGTACTCTGCTGAGGTTTCGTCAGTGGCCTGGGGCATGTGACTGCTTTGCGGTGTTGTCCATCAGCCTTGTGTTGCTTGGGATGCACAATGTGTGCCATGATCGGGGATTGGTTCGCACCCCTCATGCCACCTGTGTACTTACTATGCGATGTAGTGCATTGGTGCGTCCACAGTGGTAAATGTCCCTATGACTAAGGTACTATTACTTGCCAGCATACTATGCCCTGTTCTACAAATCAAAGATGTTCAAATGTGTGTCTCTGTGACATGGTGCAGGTGTAGTGATGTTGTCCCACTTTGTCATCCTCACAGGTAACCGCCTACCAGAAGGGGAAGATCTGGAAGGAGGCCGTCAAGGCCGTTCAATCGGTGGAGGGTCGCAGTCGGCGCCTGCCACAAGTGAGGAAGAGATGGCAGGACATCCGGTGCTGGACCTGGAGGATCGCCCGGGTCATGCTGAAGGAGGAGGCTCCCCGCAAGCATGGCGGGCACCGGCGCCTGACCCACCAAATGAAGCGTGTCCTGGCGGTGGTTTTCCCTGACCTGGATAGGCGGATACAGGAGTTACAGCAGCAGGAAGGGGGTAGGTACATGTGTGTTTGTTGTGTGTCGCCAGCTTTTGTAGCTGCTCAGTTGCCTGGATACACTGCCAGGGTATATATATATGCAGTGCATATCCTGTTCCCCAAAGTCAACCTGTGCTGTTCTTCCTCCCTTACCCTCCTTGACATGTGTTACCTGGTATGTGTGTTATCACTATTGCACATGGTCATCTAGGCTGCCAGTTAATCAAGGTGCACACTGCTTTCAGCATCATGTGTGGGGGTGGTCTGCCTATGCCCTGTCCTGTTCAGTCATTTGGGGGTGCATAATTGTTGGCACTGATGCTGAGTCTCAACATAGGAGTGTGAGGTTTCAAAATAACAGACTTGCAGCATGCATTACCAATGTTGTGGCCTCAGACATGATGTGCATGAGTGGGAGATATGCATAGTGCCGGGACGGTTGCTCCTGTTACAGTCAGCTCATTCCAGGACCATGGAGCAGTGTGCCCACTACAGTCCCCTGACACAGCCTGCCCTCCTAAACATTTGTGTCATCCAACACTGTGCCCATTCACTGTGGGTTGAGCATGGCCCTGCCTCTGTGGCATTGTTCCTTGGCCTAGGTTGTATTTTTCACATGTGTGCTACATGTGTCCACTGGACAGGGATGCACCAGTTTGCTTGTGCATACTCACACTGGGCAGTGCCTGTGTGGCTATTCACAACAATCTGTTGATGGTTGTTTGTGACAAATATGTTTTGCCAGCCCTACAAGGTGATGTTGTGTTAATGAAGCTAGTTTTCAAGCACAGTTATTGTAACCATGAATAAGAGGTGTCACTTCTTGATTGGTATCAGTCACATTGACTCAGGTATGGGTGGGTGTGTGCGGGAGGGGCGTACATGTTCAACCCTGATTTTTCACTGCCATTTCTGACTTGTGTGTTGTGAGACCGGCCTCGTGGCGTGGGCCCTCCCGACCAGCAAGTTACACGACAACCACGCCGAACCTCGTGGACACGGCCTCCCGGCCTCCGTGGACCAACATCCCGAGGGCCGACCAGATCCCCAACACGCATGCCCGGCCGAGGGAGAACGAAACCCCCCCGAACCCAGACCGAGAGGCGCCGACTCTGTCACACCTCTGGACTCTTCCCGAGGGAGGTTTCGATCGGCCACCCGGCCCCCGGCGAGCGGGCGCCTCTCCTGCTGGGCGTCTGGGGTCCCTCCCGGACACATCTGAACAGAACAAGGGGCTGAGCCGACAGGAAACCCCGACACCTCGCCCCCAGGCACGAGACCCCTCTCCGCGAGGACTCCGGACTTCAAAGAGGAGGGGGAGTATAACAAGGGGTGCTGAAGGGACGAGAGGCAGAGAAGACCTGGACTGACGAGAGCCTGCGGACCTGGTCGCGGCTCGATCGCTCACCGAACAGAAGAACGCTATCCGAACTCTGAAGCCACCTGAGCCCTGCTGACGCCGTCGCGGCTCCCCGAACTCTGAACCATCCGAGCCCTGCTGACGCCGTCGCGGCTCCTCGAATTCTGAACCATCTGAGCCCTGCTGACGCTGTCGCGGCTCCCCGAACTCTGAGCCACCTGAGCCCTGCTGACGCCGTCGCGGCTCCCTGAACTAAGAACCTCCGGTGCCTGCTGAGTGACTCGCGGCCCGCTCCTCCAAGAGAATCGTCCGAGATCGCCGAGAGAAGCAACATCCCCTCAGCTCGAGGATTGAGAGCTGTGCACCGGATACCTCGCAGAGACACTAATTGAAAGACTGTCCCGCTACCCCTTTCCCCTCATCACAAGATCGCTGCCGCTTGTGGCATTAATTCTGCACCTGCCTGCCGGATCATAAAGATCCCTGACAACTACCGATAAAAGCCTAATACCGACTACTGTGTGGTGTCCCTCTATCCGAAGATAAAGTAGCGCAGCGCGTGCGATCCTAGGTGCGAGACCCTTCCAGGAAGGGCCTCCCTGCTCTTGCTCGGCCTATATCTGGGAAGAATGGGCCTCAGGGTGGTCAGGAACCCATTCCACAGCCTCCCCGGGGAACCCCTTCTAACATTTGGTGGCAGGCGACGGGATCCGAGCCAACACCTAGAGATCGTGCAGTAAACAGCTGACGCACCACCAAGAAGAATGGAAGGAGAAACTTCCCTAGGTGCCGCAGGCACCAACCCAAGCACGGCATTTCAAAAGGACCAGATAGAATCGTACACGCACCGAGAACTGAAACAATTTTGCAAAGACTTTGGAATCGCTACCACTGGACTAAGCACGAAAGAGGACTTCCAGGGGGCATTAAAGACCTGGGGCGAGGCAGAAACTCCCCGGTCGCAAGCAGAAGGAGAGCACCCCAACGAACCATGAAGCAGCCCAGGGAGGAACGGCGCTCCCGAGGGGGGCCTATCCCCAGAGGAACTAGCGGACCGAGAAAGAAGTCGCAACCACGAACTGGAACTAGCAAAACTAAAAATCGAAGGAGAGATAAAACTAGCTGAGAAAAAACTAGCAGTGGAACAATTACGCCTACACGGGGAACTAGAAGAAAAGAAAAGACAGAGAGAACACGAAGAAAAGAAACTCCAACCAGAGCACGAACGCAGCCTGAAGGAGATCGAGCTGCAGGCCAAGCGGGCGGAGACTCGACCCTCGGAAACGCAACCCACCTCCTCCACCGTGGAAACAAAGGTCCACATCCCCAAAGATGTGGTGAAAGAGTACTATAAGAACGACGACATTCAGCAATGGTTCAAGGCCTACGAAGTCGCCATGACCTCTCACCGAGTCCCGCAGAAAGACTGGGGGGCTGGGCTGTGGGGCCGGTTCCTGAGCGAGGGGAGAGATACCCTGCTGGACCTGCCCTCCACCGTGATGAACTCCTACAGCCACATGAAAGAGGCCCTGGTAGCCAGATACGGGCTCACCCCTGAAATGTACCGGCAACGGTTTAGAGACTGCAAAAAGATACCCGGTACCACATGGGTGGAGTACATGAACTTTTACAGCCGGGCCTTGGACGGATGGATCAAGGGCAGCAAGGTCTCCACCTTTGAGGAGCTGTTCGACCTGATCGCATGGGAACACTTGGCCGCTAATTGCTTCGTAGAGCTGCGCCAGCACCTCCTGGACAGCAAACTCACAGACCCTCGGAAACTGGCTGTCGAAGCGGACCGGTGGGTGAACACCCGGACCTCCCGGGGCCCCGTGGGAGACTACGGTCGCCACAATCAGGGACCCCCCGCCAGAGGGGCGGAGGGAACCACAGCCGGCAAAGGGAGCTCCCGGGGGGACCCCCGCGCAGCCCTCCCCGAGGACAATCTCCGCCATTCCCAGCTTCGCCTCCGGCCAGCACTGGGCCACCAGGGAGGCCGGGACCCTGGGGGAGGATCACATGTTTCCGCTGCCAGCAGACCGGACACTATGCCAGTGACCCTCAGTGTCCCCAGTACCAGCGGACCACCACCACAACCCCGCCGGCTCGGCAGATGGCCTCTGTGGCCCTGGGAGAAGAGATGGAAGACTCCGAAGAATGGGAACCAGCCGCCATGGCTTTGGTCTCCCTAGGGGACCGGGAGATGGTCCCCGGAACGCCCCTGCCCGCCAACACGAAGAAGTACCGACAACAGGTGACGGTCAATGGTCACCGCATCGAGGGGCTCCGGGACACGGGGGCGAGTGTCACGGCGGTCCACTGTCACCTGATTTCTGAGGACCAAATCCTGCCTGACGCCTTTTGCCCCGTTATCTCATCAGACAATTCCGAGAGCCTCTGCCGGATGGCCCTAGTCCCTAGTCCCCTTCGAATGGGGGGGAGTCACCGGCAAGTTAAAAGTAGCGGTCAGAACCTCCCAGCCCGTGGACTGCCTCCTGGGCAACGACCTGGAGAACTCCCCGTGGGGACAAGTGGAGCGAAGGGCCCACCTAGAAATGATGGGCCTACCCGAGTGGGTATGCGCCACCACGCGCTCGATGACTCTCCGGGCACCTTCCTCCGAGGAGGGAGAGGCCATGCCCCTGAACACCGCCACCACCCCCGAGAGCCAGGATACCCCACCAGAGGCCAACGACCCCCTCCTGGATGAACCAACCGCTCCCAGCGAAGAATCCGGGCCTTCCGACCCCGCAACACCGTCCCAACTCAGGGACTTGCCAGAACTATCCCCGTGGCCCTGCGAAGGGGGCCCCTCCCGTGAAGAGTTCTGCCAAGAACAATCCACCTGCCCGTCCCTCATTGGACCCCGACAACAGGCCGAGGCCCAAGCAGCCGGCGACCAGACTGGCACCCACTGGGTATACTGGGAGAACGGACTGCGGTACAGTGAACAGAAGTCGGCCGAGTTGGGATCGGCCCGAGTACTAGTAGTACCCCTACGCTTCCGAAGTCTTCTCCTGGGCCTGGCCCATGATGTGCCTCTGGCCGGACTCTTAGGCCAAGATAAGACATACCAGCGACTCGTCACCCACTTCTACTGGCCCAAGATGCGAGCCAATGTGGAGGCCCACTGCAAATCCTGCCCCACGTGCCAGGCCAGCGGAAAGAGTGGGGGCAAGCGCAAGGCTCCGCTCCAACCCTTCCCCGTCGTCAGTACCCCCTTTGAGCGGGTAGGAATCGACATTGTCGGACCACTGGACCCTAAGACCGCCCAGGGCCACCGGTTCATCCTCGTCCTGGTGGACCATGCCACCCGTTACCCCGAAGCCATCCCTCTCTGCACCGTAACGGCCCCCGTGGTGGGCCGGGCCTTGATGGGGATCTTCTCCCGCATGGGCTTCCCCCGCGAAGTCGTGAGTGACCGGGGGACGAGCTTTATCTCCCGATATATGAAGTCCGTCTGGCAGCAGTGCGGAGTATCGTACAAGTTCACCACCCCGTACCACCCCCAAGGAAACGGCCTAGTCGAACGCTTTAACAAGACACTGAAGGGGATGATCATGGACCTCGAGGAACCCCTACGCCGGAGGTGGGACGTCCTCCTCCCATGTCTCCTGTTCGCCTACCGGGAGGTCCCCCAAAAATCCCTGGGGTTCAGCCCATTCGAACTGTTATATGGACACCCCGTCCGAGGACCCCTGAGCCTGGTCAAGGAGGGGTGGGAAGCAACCCCCAGGGGGACCCCTCTAGACGTGTTCCGATACATCCTAGCGCTCCGCAACCAAACCCGAAAATTCAGGGAACTCGCAGAAGCAAACCTCGAGGCCAGTCAAGAAGAGATGAAGCGCTGGTATGACCAGAATGCTACGCTGGTCGAGTTTCAGCCGGGCCAACAAGTCTGGGTCATGGCCCCGGTGAGACCCTGCGCTCTCCAAGATAAATGGACTGGGCCCTTCAAGGTGGTCGAGCGGAAGAGCCAAGTCACCTATCTCATCGATGTGCAGTCCCCGCGGAACCCCCTCCGGGTTCTCCATGTGAACCGCCTCAAGCCCCACTTTGTGCGGACCGAATTGAGTCTACTCCTGGCCACCGACGATGGGGCCGAAGAAGACACCGAGCCCCTCCCAGATCTCCTGGGGGCGAAGGAAGCCGATGGATCTGTGGAGGGGGTGAAACTGTCGACCGCCCTCACAGCCCAACAGACCAACGACTGCCGCCAGCTACTTGGGCAGTTCGCGGATCTCTTCTCCCTGACCCCCGGGGTCACCAGCTGGTGTGTCCACGACGTGGACACCGGAGACAGCCCGCCAGTGAGACATCGGGCCTACCGGGTCCCTGATCGGGTCCGGACCTGCATCCAGACCGAGGTGACAAAGATGCTGGACCTTGGGGTGATTGAACCCTCCGACAGCCCCTGGGCTAGCCCGGTAGTCCTGGTTCCGGAGGCGACTACCCCGGGTGTGGCCCCCGAGTTGAGATTCTGCGTGGACTACCGAGGCCTCAATGCGGTCACCCGAGCAGACGCTCACCCTATCCCCCGTGCCGACGAACTCATTGACCGCCTTGGGGCCGCCTGCTACCTCAGCACCTTCGACCTGACCAGTGGGTACTGGCAGATTGCCCTCACCGAGGGAGCCAAGGAGCGCTCCGCCTTCTCCACCCCGGATGGGCACTACCGCTTTAGGGTGATGCCGTTCGGAATGAAAAATGCCCCGGCCACCTTCCAGCGGCTGGTGAACAGGGTCCTGGCCGGACTAGAGGGGTTCAGTGCAGCATACCTTGACGACATAGCGGTCTTCAGCTCCCAGTGGACCGAGCACCTCCAGCACCTTCGTCAAGTCCTGCTGGCTCTACGCCGGGTCGGCCTCACCATCAAAGCTGGCAAATGTCAAATTGGGCACGGCTCCGTAACTTATCTGGGGCACCAAGTGGGGAGTGGGCAGGTCGCCCCCCTCCAGCTGAAGATCGATGCCATCTTGTCCTGGGAACCCCCTACCGCCCAAACGGAAGTCCGAGCTTTCCTGGGCCTCACCGGCTACTACCGACGGTTCATTAAAAACTATGGCAGCATCGCAGGCCCTCTCACAGAGCTAACCTCCAAAAAACACCCCAAGAAAGTACACTGGACTCCCGCCTGCCAGAAGGCGTTCGACACCCTAAAGGCCGCCATGTGCGCGGCTCCAGTACTCAAAGCACCCGACTACGCCCAGGAGTTTGTGGTCCAGACGGATGCCTCGGAACACGGCATCGGGGCAGTCCTCTCACAATACGATGACAAGGGCATCGATCAACCCATAGCCTTCATCAGCCGAGGTTACTGCCCCGAGAACAGCGGTGGAGCACGATCGAACGTGAGACGTTCGCCGTAGTCTGGGCCCTCAAAAAGCTACGGCCCTACCTGTTCGGAACACACTTCCGAGTGCAAACGGACCATCGACCCCTGCGGTGGTTGATGCAGATGTGAGGGGAAAACCCCAAGCTGCTACGCTGGTTCATCTCTCTCCAGGGAATGGATTTCACTGTGGAACATCGCCCCGGGACTGACCACGCCAACGCGGATGGCCTGTCCCGATTCTTCCGCTTCAGCGAGGAGAACTCCCAAGTGGATGGGTAGTTCTCCCCTCCTTTCAGCTGGGGGGGCACGTGTGAGACCGGCCTTGTGGCGTGGGCCCTCCCGACCAGCAAGTTACACGACAACCACGCCGAACCTCGTGGACACGGCCTCCCGGCCTCCGTGGACCAACATCCCGAGGGCCGACCAGATCCCCAACACGCATGCCCGGCCGAGGGAGAACGAAACCCCCCCAAACCCAGACCGAGAGGCGCCGACTCTGTCACACCTCTGGACTCTTCCCGAGGGAGGTTTCGATCGGCCACCCGGCCCCCGGCGAGCGGGCGCCTCTCCTGCTGGGCGTCTGGGGTCCCTCCCGGACACATCTGAACAGAACAAGGGGCTGAGCCGACAGGAAACCCCGACACCTCGCCCCCAGGCACGAGACCCCTCTCCGCGAGGACTCCGGACTTCAAAGAGGAGGGGGAGTATAACAAGGGGTGCTGAAGGGACGAGAGGCAGAGAAGACCTGGACTGACGAGAGCCTGCGAACCTGGTCGCGGCTCGATCGCTCACCGAACAGAAGAACGCTATCCGAACTCTGAAGCCACCTGAGCCCTGCTGACGCCGTCGCGGCTCCCCGAACTCTGAACCATCCGAGCCCTGCTGACGCCGTCGCGGCTCCTCGAATTCTGAACCATCTGAGCCCTGCTGACGCTGTCGCGGCTCCCCGAACTCTGAACCATCTGAGCCCTGCTGACGCTGTCGCGGCTCCCCGAACCCTGAGCCACCTGAGCCCTGCTGACGCCGTCGCGGCTCCCTGAACTAAGAACCTCCGGTGCCTGCTGAGTGACTCGCGTCCCGCTCCTCCAAGAGAATCGGCCGAGAGAAGCAACATCCCCTCAGCTCGAGGATTGAGAGCTGTGCGCCGGATACCTCGCAGAGACACTAATTGAAAGACTGTGCCGCTACCCCTTTCCCCTCATCACAAGATCGCTGCCGCTTGTGGCATTAATTCTGCACCTGCCTGCCGGATCATAAAGATCCCTGACAACTACCGATAAAAGCCTAATACCGACTACTGTGTGGTGTCCCTCTATCCGAAGAGAAAGTAGCGCAGCGCGTGCGATCCTAGGTGCGAGACCCTTCCAGGAAGGGCCTCCCTGCTCTTGCTCGGCCTATATCTGGGAAGGGTGGGCCTCAGGGTGGTCAGGAACCCATTCCGCAGCCTCCCCGGGGAACCCCTTCTAACATGTGTGATAATTCGCAGTACAGAAAGTCACCGTGCAGTGCCCCCGTGATGTTGGCCAGTGCTTAATGTTTGTGCTTCGTAGCCTGTGTCAGTTTTTGACAATCATGTATCCTGCTTGTACATTTTTTGTACCTGTGTGTGGTTCAGATGCTACACAGTTGTGACTTTGTGTGCTGACATCTGTGGGTACATTCTGGCTTGCCATGAGGGTGTCCCCACAGTACAGCTAGGCTTTTTTACAAAACAATTGCAGGCCCATTAGCTTATTCATTGTCCTGGGTGTGGACATGTGTGCCACTCCAGATGACAGTCAGTAGGTCATATGTGTAGCCAACTGTATAATCAGGTGACGGATAGCCATGTGACAAATGACATTATTCAAGTTGGCACTCAGAGATATTGTCCCTTGCCAATCACTACACCTGTCAACATGTCTCAATGTTTCATATGCTTGACCTTGTTGTTTTGTTGTGAAGGACAATAATGTGCCTGCATGACAGATGTCTCCCAAGGAAGTGCACAAGACACCACCTTTACACTTTCCAGGGACCCGCTGGCACATTTTAAAGTAAGGCACAGGTTGAACAAAACTTGTTTAGAGTTCATACATATACATATTCCCACAGTGTGGTTGCATTGGGGTTAGTCCTTGGTTGTTGCTGATACCAACTTACGAGTGTCAAGTCATCCAGACCACCGTGGTGCCATGTATATGTACTTACTGATACCCCATTTCTGCCTAATAGTGGCTTATTTGAATGAGTCTGGCAGCTCAGACAATGACTGTGTACATGTAGTTTGGTGTGCACCTCCTTGTGTGACTTCTGTTATACAGACACATGTGTGTTCTGTTCACAAAGTGGCACATTCACACATTCTAGACTTGTCCATTGTGTAAAGGGTTGTGATTCTCCAGGAATCACAATGTATTTCGTTGGGGTTTCCTAAGTACTCACAGGTCTTTGAGTGTGGGAACACCTTCTGTATTGGCATGTGGTATTTGGCCTTGGGTGCGACATTACTGTTGGGTTCACAGTGAAAAAGAGGTGGCATGCCTTCATAGTCTTGCTGTGCTCAACTGATCCCAGACTCTAGCTTCTCAGTATCTTGGGATTTCAAGTTATTTGCTGTTGTGTCCTAATTTTCATTTTTTCCAAGTGGCATGGTGGGTCAAACAACTGGGAAGTGCAGGGCTTACATATGTGGGGAGTATTCTAGATGTTACTCATGATGCCTTTCCTGATATGCACTGTTGCCTATTTTGTTTGGACTCATGTGTCAGATGTAAACAGGTGACTGATTTTTTCCTGTCTCTTCACCTTGCCCACAGCATCATCGGAGGACACCGAGGGAGACACCGGCACGGACGTGGAGAAGGGATCGAGCACTGGTGCCACCACTGCTGAGGAGTCAGCGGACTCAAGTGGCACGGAGGGCGAGGGGAGTGAGGCGGAGGACCTGCCCAGTACCAACACTGACTACGAGGCTGATGGGTCCGAGGCTGAACTCCCTGAGGGTGCGGAGGCTGCTCCAACAGTTGGCAGCAGCACTCCATCCGTCACTGCCCCCTCCATTCCCATCACCGCCCTCCCACTTGCTCAGGTCCCTTCTGTCCGTGCTAGGCAACACTGTGTCTTATTCGTGCCAGGCACCGCACCCCCTGCCCCTGTCCCCCCTGCTGCCCTCACTGCTGAGTCTGTGGACATTCTACAGCAGTTGCAAGTTGGGCAGACATCGATCTTGACTGTCCTCCATGGCCAAACCAGACTGCTGACCCAGATGGTGTTGTACATGGAGGGCATGTCATCAGCGATGTCTGACCAATGGATATTGCTGAGGTCCCTGGACTCGTCACTGACGGCAGCAGTGAGTCACCTGCAGCGCTGCGTCCCCCCCTACCCCTGCACCATCCACAAGTCCCACACCCGTGCCTGTCCCAAGCACACCAAGACATCCACACACACGCACCCCACCCAACAGAAGCAGCACAACACCACGTAAGGGCAAGCACACACCTCCTGACACGCACACTCAGGGGGAAGCAGGCACACCCACTGGGTCTGGGGCACACAGGCAGGCACGCAGCCCCAGTCCTCGTCCACATGACTCACTCCCCAGTCCCTCCGATGTCACTCCCCTTGGCTCCCCTGCCCCAGAATCGGAGAAGGAGGCCTACTTCGCTTGGCTGGGCCACAGCCCCACTAGTTCACCTGGGCGCAAACGGTCAAGGCACTCCACGGGTAGGGGAGTTAAGTCCCCCAGCCTGTCCACCACCTCCCCCAGTAGCGCTGCAGCCCATCCCTCCGACCCCCCCTCCTTGGGGCCTGTTGTTTCTCCGGGTGCAGGGGAGACGCTTGAAGATCTGGCAGAAGTGTGCAGCGCCGAGCTTGCCTCCACCTTTGGTGCTGCCCCACCCCCTGTGGTGGAGTCGTCCGTCCCTGCACCCACCACACCTACCCTTCCCCCTCCTGTCCCTGCGGGTGCCTGGTCCTTCAACACATGATACCCCCCCAGTCGACTAGCCAGAGGGTTCTGATTTGCAGGCAAGCTAGGGGAGACGCGTGGCCATGTGTCCCCCCCAAGGACTTCATATCTGGACTGGCCATTGGCCTTTGTACATAGTGTTTTTTACGACATCTTATTTTTTCATGCTGAATAAAGCATTTTCTTTTCCGTTTTGAAAAGTCTTGCATTTCATGTATTGATGTTGATGCTGAGGCTCCAGGAGTTGGGGTTGTGGGAATGTGTTATGTTTCATGGAAATGTTGTAGTCTGCATCTCATGGGGTGGAACCTGATATCTGCGTGCCCTCACAAGGTCTCTGCAAAGAATCTTTGGTCGTGTCTGCTCTTTGTGTTTGGAGACATTGTCCCTAGGAGTGTTCCTTCCTCTGTGGCACCTGACATCTCCCCTGCAGAGGGTTGCACAATTGTTGTGTTGCCCTGTGTCTACATTTCCTTTGTTGGTGATGGATCCCTTCAAGTCTGGCCATGCCTGCTCAGCAATGTCTCCGGCTGCATCGTCTGTGCCATCCTTGGTACTCACTGTACTTGTGTATAGAGTATTTTGCAATGCCTTCATGGAGAAATTGTCCCCTTTCCGCACAATGCGTGTGTGTAATCCCAGCCTAGCACATATATGGTACTTGTTCTGCAGGATATTTGAACACCTGACTCACAATTGTGGGCATTGTATCTGTGGGAACTCCACCCTATTCCTTCCATGGCAGACAACATCTTGGTGGTTGTCCCAGCACCTGTACATTCCTATCAGTCCTGGGATGTGCGTGACAGTGTGTGTTCCCTTTGTCTCTCTTAGTTTAGTAGGCATTGACATGACCATACAGTCTTGTGGCATGATCTCTGTGTGTGTATTGTGCTGCATCCGCCAGGGGTGGGTATGCATGTGTGATTTGTCCTCACACCCACATGTGGTGTGTCATGCAGTGGGGGAAAGACATCCATCCTCATGGGAGTGGGACACTGCTGTCAGTGATGTGTTGTTATGGCACTATCAACATAGTCCAAATATCGGGATGCGTACATACACCCATGGAGTTGGGATCATCTGATAAGGATGTACACAACCCCATGTCTGTGTCCACTGCTAGTATTCCTCTGCACCCACCCCATGTCTGTGTCCACTGCTGGGAGTGATTGGCACCCACCCCTCACATGTCTGTGTCCACTGCTGGGAGTGATAGGCACCCACCCCCATGTCTATGTCCACTGCTGGGAGTGATAGGCACCCACCCCTCACATGTCTGTGTCCACTGCTGGGAGTGATAGGCACCCACCCCTCACATGTCTGTGTCCACTGCTGGGAGTGATAGGCACCCACCCCCATGTCTGTGTCCACAGCTGGTATTCCTCTGCACCCACCCCCATGTCTGTGTCCACTGCTGGGAGTGATAGGCACCCACCCCCATGTCTGTGTCCACTGCTGGGAGTGATAGGCACCCACCCCTCACATGTCTGTGTCCACTGCTGGGAGTGATAGGCACCCACCCCCATGTCTGTGTCCACTGCTGGTATTCCTCTGCACCCACCCCCATGTCTGTGTCCACTGCTGGGAGTGATAGGCACCCACCCCTCACATGTCTGTGTCCACTGCTGGGAGTGATAGGCACCCACCCCATGTCTGTGTCCACTGCTGGTATTCCTCTGCACCCACCCACCCAAACCCACCCACCCACTTGCCCCTTTGCTGTGGTACACTGCTGTCCTGGGCATACACCACCCCCAATTTACAGCTGATGTGCTGCACCAAGCAGTAAACCAACATTCGTGGCATGTGTACGCCTTGTATCCATCATGTAATGGGGCCGTAGGGGTACGGGTGGTACGGCCCGTACCCCTGCATTCATAGGGTGTGCACAGGCTGTACCACGCGTACCCCTATGTCACCTCTACAACGGTGGTACGGCCCGTACCCACGCTCTGAGGTGCGTGGGTACGTCCCGTACCACCATTGTAGTGGTGATGTAGGGGTACGCGTGTACGGACCGTACCCACGCTCTGGGGGGCGTGGGTACGGTCCGTACCACCATTGCAGTGGTGATGTAGGGGTACACATGTACGGCCCGTACCCACACCCCTCAGAGCGTGGGTACGGTCCGTACCACCATTGCAGTGGTGATGTAGGGGTACCCGTGTACGGACCGTACCCACGCTCTGCCTGCTCTTAAAAAATGGAAAGAAATTTTGAAATTTTTCTCTTTGAAAGGAAAATGGCTGCATTAAAAAAAAAATGCTTGCTTTATTTTTAAAAAATCATGGACATGGCAGGTCTGCTGACCCCAGCAGACCACCATCCCCATGATATTAGTGATTCCCAATGGGTCGCAAATTGCGATCTACCTCAATAATGTTAATGAGATAGGTGACCCACCATGAATCGCTATATGAAACTCATGGAATTTCATACATTGGGATTAGTGGTGACCTAATTGCGATTTGATACATGTGGCCCACAGAGCCCCTGACTGGGGCTGATAATGAGAGCGGGCTACTCTTCAGGTATTTTACCCAGTCACAGGTCCTTTTGTTTGCTACCAGATAGGGGTGTTCTTGAACCCTCAGGTCATAGAAGTTTCATCGTCCGGAATTTGAGCAAGGAGGTTTAACAGGGCCTTTCCACCTCAATCGACACTCCGCATGCTCCTCCCCTCTACCAGCCCCCTGTTTTTTTATTCTCCACAGCATCATTGTGTGTTGGTGATCGAGAGGATGAGACATCGGTCATTCCATGCCCTGAGTCAGCTGCTGCACTGAAAGCCCCTGCCTGCCACTGATCATGAGAGCGGACTGCTCTCTAGATATTTTTATTTAAAAACTGCATTAATTGTTTTTAATGTAATTACCTGTTTATTGTTGAACCTTCATGTGGTAGTGATTTCGTGCAAGGTTGCATAAGGCCCCTTCCCATCATTTGGCTTCACTCTCAAACCTACACCTTGGTTTATACCTTTCCTCTTTACCATCTTGAGTTGGTCACGCCCCCCTTTCCCACTATTATCCTTCATAAACCCTCACAGAACTCTCCTAGAACATCCGACTGGCTGTCCAGGTAAACAGCAGAAAGGTTAAGGGCATCTTCCCAGTTTCAGCTTGTTAGTGCCTCGAAGTTTAGATTTAGTACCCTCCCTTTGCGGGCCTTCACCTCCAAATGGGTTGCAACGGGTCATGGTGGGTGCCCCGCTTGTAACCATCAGGAGGAGACCGAGCTGCATGTCTTATTTTTCTGCCCTGGCTATAAACTGGCAAGACAGTGTTGGCTTATTTAGATGTGTAGGAATATGGGGTTCGTGGGATGTCTGGAGGCATTTAGAGTTTTGAAGTACGATACCTCCAAGCCCATTGTCTTTGCTGTTTCTCGATTCTTAAACGTAATGTGGCGCAGGAGTTGGGCCTTCTTAGAAATAGAAAAAAAAGATGATAATAACCACCCCTGCTGTTAGTGTATAGATCATTCTACTGTGCATAATAAGGTGCGAGGAAAAACTTATTTTATTCTTTTAACTATTTTAGACTTTTTTAACCATGAAATGATTATTTCTACATCGAGATATTCTATGTATAACCCTCTCCAGTCATATCATCAATTGTATCGCTTTTATTAAATTTTTTTTAGCATTGGATGGTTATTGCAATTGACTTCTTTCCTATTGTATTTATGCCTGTGCTTTTTAATTATTGTTATTATTGCACTTGCACTTTTTCGAACTTACAGGTGTGCTCACTGGTCAGTGCAGCGAAATCTTCTTTCGCACTCGAAGATTTAGCACCCTGATTCTTATATCTTTGTTCGATGTGTTCCAATCACATACTGTTACGATTTGGATTACAGTGTCACGTTTCTGATTATATTATATACAAACTTTTAAGGTCATATAGACCTAAACAAAGGTACTTTGAAGATACAAATTTAACTCAACTACTAACGTATGAGTAATTATAAGATTTCTATCGCTGTTTAAAATTAATTAACTGTTTTTGTATTGATTTTATTGAAACCTCCTATATAGTGTTGGTATCTATTAGCTCTTGCCTTTTGCACAGTATACATTTTTTACATGCACTTTATTGGCTTACTGGATTTGGATTTGTGACAGTTTTGAATTTCAGGGCTGGATGTCATTTTACATTTTTATTCTCTTATTCTAAAGGATTGTATGCTGTCTATTTTGTATACTTTTATGGTCATAAAATACCGAAATAAAGTTTTTGACAGACTATCTTGCCAAAACACCATTTTTGTATTATTATTTTTAGTTGAAAAAGGAACTTTATTGATATAATATAAAACATCTCAATAAAGTACAGAAATAGGAAATACAATCTTAAATGTATAATCTATTAAGGTCATATGAGACAGGAGGGGAAGAGAAAAAGAGAGGAAGGAAATGACATTCATGTTGTATTAAATTTCAACATAACTACTTATATACTTAATACCTACTGTATTGCGTAATAAAAATGTGCACGGAAAATACATAGGGGCCTATTAGGATGGCGCACCTTATCGGTGCTGGGACCGTCCGCCAGTGGTGCGGCAGTCCCGCACCGGCAATTAGGATGCCACCGCCACCGTGGCGGTGGCATTCTCTATTCCCAGCATTGTGGCGGGCGGTGCTCACAGCACCACCCACCACAATGCTGGGAATGCATTTGAGGACGTTTAAATTGAAAAAATGTAAGGACTCGTTTTCCCATCGCAGAGAGCCCGTGAGCAAGGAGCAGGAGCTCCGAAATGCGTAGTGCGGATTGATTTTACAAGCGCTGTGATGTCCGGTTTTAATAAATAAGAAACGCTGCTACAAAGGTGCAGGGTTCGCCTCTTCTTTCAAGTGTATCCTCGTTGGGGGACACCCTTTTGTGAAAAAAAAAAAAAATATATATATATATATATATATAGGTTTGGCGAATGCTGATTAGAAAAAATTCACTTACATGAAGACTTCATGTGCTAATGTCCTGAAAGGGTATAGTTTTGACTTATACTGAGTGCTCCCCTGTTTCTGGACAAATTTAAGCCTCTCTGGAGCGGTATGATGATAGTGAAACACATGTCAGGAGGGTTGCCTTTATACATTTCAGGTTGGCTTGGATAATATTTTACCAATCCAAAGCTGCAAGACTGTGTCTGGAGGTGGAAAGGATTTTGGCATTTTACAGGTCGATGTGGATGGCACTGTACTAATCTTAGGCATAAAGATTTTGGTGTAGAAATGGCAAAATACTTTGACCCTTTCTGTCTCTGCATGGATGGCACTGTGCTAATCCTATGCCTAAAAACTTTGATAGGGAAGCAGACAATTGAGGTGGAAAAATGCAGACTGTCACTGGTGTTGTTGGGTGTTCTAAACAGAAGCTGCTCTCCACCTAAACCTGGGAACTACCCAGAGTTCTCCGCTTTTTTTTTGTATAATGTATGAGGCAGTCTATGCCTGAAAGGGTATTGTTTTGACTTATACTGGGTGCTGCTTTGTGTCTTGACAAAGCTAAACCTTGCTGAAGAACTATAATGATAGCGAAACATGTATCAGGGGTTGCTTTTATTCATTTTAGGATGGCTTGGCTGGTATTTTACCAATCCAAAGCTGTATTACTGTGCATGGAGTGGTAAAAGGCTTTGTCATCTTACAGCTTAGTGTGATTGGCACTGTGCTAATCCTATGCTTAAAGGCTTGACTGAAGAAACGGACAAAGACTTTGATGCTTATTTACAAACCTCTTGTGCCTCCGGTACGTCACTTTTAATAGGGAAAAAGTGACATACCAGTGGCACAAGGGGCTTGTAAATAAGTGTCTTTGTCTCTTTCTAGCTCACCGTGGATGGCACTGTGCTAATCTGATGCTTAAAAACCTTGATAGAAAAGCTGACATTTGAAGTGAACAAATTCAGAGTGTTGCTGGTTTTGTAGGGTGCTCTATACATGATCCGCTCTCCACCTAAATTTGGGAACAACCCAGTGTTCTCTGCTCCTTTTTTGAATAATTTATGAGGCACTCTATGCCTGAAATGTTTTTTTAATCTATACTGGATGCTCCCTTGTGTCTGGAGAAAGCTAAATCTCTCTGAAGAGCTACAAAGATAGCAAAACACATGTTAAGGGTTGCTTTTATTAATTTCAGGTTGGCTTAGATAGTATTTTACTAATCCAAAGCTGTAATGCTGTACCTGGAGTGGTAAAATGGTAAAAAGCTTTTGTCATTTTACAGCTCGGCGTGGATAGCACTGTGCTAATCCTATGCTTAAAGAATTTCCAGTAGCAATGGCAAAATTCTTTGTCCCTTTCTTTCTCAGGGTGTATGGCACTGTGCTAATCCTATGCTTAAAAACTTTAATAGAAAACGGATATTTGAAGTGAGCAAATTCAGAGTGTTGCTGGTGTTGTGGGGTGCTCTATACAGAAGCTCCTCTCTACTTTAACTTGGGAACTACCCAAAGTTCTGTGCTCCTTTTTTGCCTACTTTATGCGGCACTCTATACATGAAAGGGTCTTGTTTTGACTTATACAGGGTGCTCCCTTGTGTCTGGACAAAGCTAAACCACTCTGAAGAGATATAATGATAGCGAAACACACATCAGGGGTTGCTTTCATTCATTTCATGTTGGTTTGGATGATATTTTACCAATCCAAAGCTTTAATATGTGCATGTGTTGGTAAAAGGCTTTTGTCATTTTACAGCTCGACGTGAATGGCACTGTGCTAATCTTCTGCTTACAGACATTTCAGCAGAAATGACAAAATACTGTGTTCCTCTCGTTCTTGGCGTGGATGGCACTGTGCTTATCCAATCCTTAAAAACTTTGATGGAAAAGCAGACATTTGAGGTGAGCACATCCATAGTGTTGCTGGTCTTGTAGGGTGCTCTGTACAGGAGCTGCTCTCCACCCAATCTTGGGAACTACCCAGAGATCTCTGCTCCTTTTTTGCAAAATTTAGGAGGCACTCTATGCCTGAAAGTGTATTTTGTTTTACTTATAGTGGGTGCTCCCCTGTGTCTGACCAAGGCTAAACCGCTCTGAAGAGCTCTAATGATAGCAAAACACATGTCAGGTGTTGCTTTTATTAATTTCAGGTAGACTTAGAAAGTATTTTACCAATCCAAAGCTGTAATGCTGTGCCTGGAGTGGTAAAATGGTCAAAAGCGTTTGTCATTTTACAGCTCAGCATGGATAGCACTGTGCTAATCCAATGCTTAAAGAATTTCCAGTAGAAAGGGCAAAAGACTTTGAGCCTGCATCACAGAAGTAATCTGAGATGAAAGACTAACTTTATGGCTTTAGGTATTCACAAAGGGCATTTAAGAGTAGTAATGTTAGACTTTTGGTCTACGTTTAGACCAAAAGTCTAAGTTAGACCAATAGTCTAACTTTACTACTACTAAAGTTTGACATTTGGTCTAAGTTTAGACCAAAAGACTTACTTAGACCAAAAGTCTAAATTTACTACTACTAAAGTTAGACTTTTGGTCTAGGTTGAGACCAAAAGTGTAACTTAGACCAAAAGTCTAACTTTAGTAGTAGTTAAGTTAGACTTTTGGTCTAAGTTAGACTTCTAGTTTAAACTTAGACTAAAAGTCTAACTTTACTACTCGTAAATGCCCTTTGTAAATACCGAAAGTCGTAAAGTTAGACTTTCGTCTCAGATTACTTCTGTGAATCGGGCCCTCTGTCCCTTTTTTTCTCAGTGTGGATGGCACTGTGCTAATCCTGTGCTTAATAATAGAAAACAGATATTTGAATTTAGATTGTCGCTGGTGTGGTAGGGTGTTCTATACAGAAGCTGCTCCTCTCTACCTTAACTTGGGAACTACCAAGTGTTTTCTGCTCCTTTTTTGCCTACTTTATGCGGCACTCTATACATGAAAGGGTATTGTTTTGACTTATACTGGGTGCTTCCTTGTGTCTGGACAAAGCTAAAGCACTCTAAAGAGATATAATGATAGCGAGAACCGCATCAGGGGTTGCTTTCATGAAATGGTGCATGAGAGCATTTATAAGTGAGTGAGTGCATTAGTGGTGTATGGGTGTATATGAGTAGGTGTCAGTAAGTGTGTGAGTGGATGTGTTTGTAGCTGTTTGGGTGATTGATTGGGTATAGCAGTATTAACATGAGGGAGTGACTGGATATGTTAATGATTATATGTGTGACTGAGTGGATAAATGACTGACTTCATGCATGAGTGAGTGGGTGTGTGAGTGTCTGTATGAGTGAGCGGATAGGTGTGTGAATAGCTATATGGTTGATGAAGTGCATATCTTAGTAGCTGTATGAGTGAATACGTGGGTGTGTGAAGATCTGTATAGTAAAGTGAGTGGATGTATTTATAGATTTATGTGTAAGTGTCTTGTTCTGGTATTGGCTGTGTTGGTGAGTGAGTGGATGTGTGAGTGGCTGAATGGGAGACTGGCTGGGTATATGAGTGGGTTTATCAATGTGTACCTGTATGCTTCAGTGGCTCCATGAGACTCTACCTTGGTACATAGCTTGACAAAGTTAGTTTATGGAACTACACAGAAAGATATAATTAGGTAAAGACTTAACTCCAATAGATTGTGTCATTCATCTGTTTTAAAGCATAAAGAATATAAATATGTCAGTATTACGTTTTGCACAATTCTGTGTTAAACGTTTTGTTTTTGCAATGCATAAGTTCATATTTTCAAACAAAACAGTAAGTATTTCTTATACTGTAATAGCATTTCGCAATATGGTAATGCAATTTATTTTTGCTTTTTTTTACTGTTTTCAGCTTTTTTACTTGTACACCATAATTGATGTACTGCTTACATATTCATTTTTCAACAGTGGGTAAAAAACAATCACTAACATTGTTAAAATATTACCCTGATCACAATTAAGCACCTGCCCTTTTATTTTTCTAAACCTAATTTTATTGCTTTTTACACCATGTGTAAATAAAATGACATCTGATGGCAGTGAGGATCAGTTGCCACAGCTCAGCAAAGTGGCAATCAATTGCATAGGAGTTTTTCACTATCCCCTCCTGGTGAAATAAACTTATGGCAAAGCATTTTAAGTGCTCTTTATGCATGAAGACCCTCTCCACGAGTAGTTCAAAGAAACATTTCTGTGGCACTACAAGTATGTTGACACATCTAAGGACGTATCGCTCCAAACACTGTTGTAAAAGACAAATAATAGAAATCTAAGTTAGTATTTAATTTACAAAATTCCAGAAACATAACAGTACACATTGCTTATGCTTAAAAGTATATCCCAATATATTAAAACACTTAATTTTTCCTTTTTTACTGTTCTCGGCTCTCATACTTGTACACCATAAACAATGTAATGGCTCAAGATCCATCCTTGAACAGTGGGGCAAAAACAATCGCATAGATTGTAGGAAAAGAAACTGCACAGTATAGCACTATAAAAAAGTGACACTATGGATTGCAGTGACTACAATTCATTAATCAGTTGTTTTACCTACAGTTACTGCATTATCTAAACAAACCCATGTCAAAAAATATTTTTTATTATTATACCTGGTACAATACTATTAATACAAATATACGAAACTTGGATTTTGGAGCTCCATCTCTGGGATGTCCTAAACACTTATGATCTTGGTAGAGTAAATACATGAAACAGTACATTGAGAATAACAATTGCATAGTAGTTGACACCAGAAATGTTTGACATCTGGAAACCTACAATCTCTCCCTCATTCTCCAGTTTTCTCATCTTAACACCTTCCTTATTATCCCTCTTTTTCTTCTTTTCAGCAACATTCGTAGATTATTTTCTGAGCAGAGAATTAAGCGTATTGAGGACAATCAGTTTGTCGTGTAGTTCCCATAAATCTATATAGGATCTGTGCGTTTAGACAACATAAACTGTGGGATAGGTGTCAGGACTAATTCAAGACAACCCCACCTGATATGTCCGTCTGTATACCAGCTAGCTCACAGTGCCAATATGAACTCGTCTCACTAAGGCGTGAATAGTTTCTGGCAACTATCGAACATGACAACCCTGACCCCTCAGGGATCATGTAAACAGTACAGTACTTTTCGCTCTGTTACTTGTGCTCACTTTGTCTCAGAGAGATACACAGAATAAACAATGGGGACATTTTCAATAAGCATTTATTGAACAGTGTCATTGTTTAAAATATGTGTGCTGCAACAGCCATAAAACAGAAACAGATATAAATGATTATAAGCACCAACAGAGTAAAAGGATGGTAGATTTCTACCATAGTGCTAAAACAGTGAATATATGCAGGTATACGAAAATATGACAGTAATAATGCATACTCCTACGATGCTAGCCCTAACTAGATGTACCTAAATGTACCTATCATGTATGTAGGTGTATAGCCAAGAATCCCCCTAGGATATAACCAACCTCATTACCTGGTGTGAGAGAACGAAGGACCCTGTCTTGGTTTCAAGATGGGCCCCCCATGAGAGATACCAGACCACTGCGTGCTAGAGTGTCTGCATGCAGGATCCTCAGAGTCTCGAGTCAGTGTGTCAGTATGGAAGTCTATCTCCTCTGCCTGCCCCAGCAAAGATATGGTGCCTATATACACAAAAGGTACACTCAGGCGTTCTACCTTGCTTTGTCATGTTGGCCGAGGATGACAAAAGGGATGACCCTTATACATAGTTACTATGCAGAAGATGCAGGAGATGGTAGTCCCGCTGTGATTCTGAGACTCCTCATGCATAATAAATGAGGCTAGTTTTCGAGGAAAACCACATCACATTCACGCAGTACCTAACTAGGTAAAAGGTCAGCACAAACCCGTTATGTAGTACAATGGCATGGTAAATGTAGGTGAAAGGTTAGGAGACTACCTAAGCCTATATTGGGGTATATTATGAATCATAACACCCACTCCTCATCCGACTGGACGACATAGTAAAAAGGGAATGTCCTGCTAATCAATCATAAAACAATGTTAAAAAGTTTCAGAAATGAAAGATTGCTAAAAGGCAATAAAAAATACCTAAAAACTCTATAAGACCCTTATTTATTAAAAAAAACCTCTATAAGTCCATTAAAATAAGTTCATAGATATGGCTTGAGCAAATGAGAGCGCCTGCAAGCCATGGTGCTCAGTAAGAGTGAGAAAAGAAAAACTTTTTTTTTAAATTCCAATTTTGGTTGTTTTGGAAAAAGGCTGAATTCTTCACAGCACATGGAGAGCCAAATGTTTATGTGTTCTGTGTGGGAGACGCAACATCACTGCTGCTTGCATTCGCAGACGATGGTCCCTGTAGCACCTCACAGATCAGGTCAATAGAGCAAAGGTGATCTTCTTCAGTTCCCACAGCCGATGCTGGGGAAGCATTTAAAACATCCAAAGCCTGTGTGCATGTGGTAGAGCCAGTATCCAATCCTACAGGAGCTGAAGCATCCCGTGGTGGCTCTAAGAATGCTGACATCAACATGGGAATATGCTGAGGACATTGCATTACGTGGGCTGTTAAGAGGTCCCGTAATACATCCAATGAAAGTGTTAGACAGAGATCTAAGACTCATTCTTGTCCGCAGAACAAGCAGTGGAGAACAGGCAAAACACAGTCAATCCAGACTGGTTGGAATGAGAGGAACCAAGACTTGCTTAGCTCCCGAAGTTGAGGTGTGCCCAGATGGAGTTCCATGCGATCACAGTAACGTCACTCCAAGAGCATTTTTTCCATTTGCTTGGTGACTGGGACATCCATTGCGCACCAAAAACATTGACATCAGGATTCCCACTACCAGTAGCAGGATAAGCAGAGGCCATCCAAAAATGCTTCCAAATACGGAGTGTGTAAAAGCTGGAATCACTCCGAAGGCTGTCTGAAAGGTGCTTAAGAGTCCAGAACCTATGGTCTTAAATAGGTGTACTATACCCTTCGTATGAGACATATTGAAGATATGCTGTACCATTTCTCCAAAATGGAAAGGGCAATTTGTTCGTACCAGTGCCTGTATCTCAGCTGAGGACCTTGCAACCTGAAGATCAAAAGTCTCTCGGGCTGAGGTTAAGGGCACATCTTTCTGTGAAAGCATGGGTTTCCTTTGGCTCAAAGTATCAAACCGTATAAAGGAAACATTCAATGAAGGCCACAACGGCGCCTCCATGACTGTGAGTTGGTGGAAACAATATTTGCATACAACATGTAACCCTGGAACTCACTGTCGCAAGATATGCGATGCCTGGAAGCATCGTCCAACAACCTTGATCATTCAGCATTAAGTAACTTCCATTGGAGAGCAGCCTGAACACTGTATTAATCATGTCAGCTAGGGACCCTTTCAACTGACAAGACAAGTTTGCAACTGAACCATTACAGGCTCCATGAAGCATACTGCCCTGGCAAATGAGAGACCAACTTAATGAATTCTCGCAGTCTGTATTGCTGAGAAACACTGCAGTGTTTCAATTCCTTCATCTAAATCTATACAGTAATTTCCAAGATTCATTAATGAATTCCCTACCCATTGCTTCATACCTGCCTACATGGTGGTGCTCTAGGCAATATTGAAACTGGAAAGTCAATACTGGCAAAGTTATGTGGTCATGAATTAACCATTCCGTGGGCGGTGACTGTGCCACAGTGAAATGTAATTGGTCACATTTTTCAATGTGCTGCATTGTAAATTTTTCATCCCTTTGTGACATTGTTGTCTGCTTTTCAGTCAAATTATATGCAGAGAACAGAGACGTACTGTTGATATGTCACCAGGACACATAACGAGAGTGCAAGGATTGTAGCGTCCAGCTCAATGACATAATATAACGTAACTGTGATTGCCCATGTTTTAGAAGGGACAGTTCGTGTTCAAGTATATATATAGCAGAAGATACAATGTTGCTCAGTATATAAATCCTGGATGTCAGAGTTGTCATTCCATTGTCTACCACAGCCAAAGCCTTTTCTAAGTTAATTCTGTCAATTTCATGAAGTGTCTCTGCAGCTTCCTGTTGAGAGATTTTCCAAATTTCATTAAAGACAGCATATAATAAGCATTTATGATTTGGCTTCCGGGGACGTAGCAAAAAATCCCTTAAATTCATGTCTTCGGAGAGTAAGGACAAATATTGTTTCACCTGTGACAGTGTTGTGCTTCTTTCCAGCTCCCAACACTGTATGATGTCACCACCCTCTGGATACTAAACCCTTCGGTGGTACCCTTGAATCTTGACTGACACCTATTTGTTTCGATAGGACAAACTAACCATCCCTTCCAATTGGGTCTGTTGTATTGCATGAAACCCCCTGCGTGATGTCATCTAGTGTACCCTCACCATTTTCTGTATAGTTATGCCAACCCCCAAAGAGTGAAAGCGAGGGAATATCAGGTGTGTTCAAGTCCTTGATCTTGTCTAACCAAAGACAGGAAGTCTTTTGCACAGTGTCGTTCAGAAAGATAATTTGTTGCGGTATGAGGCATGCTCTAAATAGTGCTTCTGTTCCCTGAACTTGCCAGTCTTTAATTCCCCAGACAGACTTTATATCTATAGTGTCTTTCCATAAGTCAAAACCCTGTTCAGACAGTTCAGCAAGAAGGGAGGCAGAGTATATCTGTTTGGTGTTAGTTAGCATATTTTTCAGGTGGAGATACAACCTTATAGAAATATGAGCACGGATCTAATGTATTAACCTAGAAAAATATGCAAACATCTGTGCAAACTTGCTTGAACTGCCTTACGGTGGTGTTGGGCAATGTTCCCATTAGTGATATGTGAAAACAATTTGTGGTGTACTTATTTTATGCAGAAAATGATGACCAAAGTGTTGGTAACAATACAAAGTGTCAAAATCAGGTGAATCATCAAATATTTCATTTTTCGAAAATGCTGCAGACAGTTCTAAATCAGCACAGTCTAAAAAATCCCAATAATCAGAGTATGTACAGGAGGTGATGATATAATTCAAAGAAATTTTAAAAATATATAGTGTTTTCAAAAGTTCTGTGAGACCAAATACATCATATGAAACTATATCGCACACTATTCCGTCAGCAACTGGAACTGCTGTAATGTTCACATGGAGAGGTCTTTGTTCATGATGAGATGATGTATGAGGTTTCAGTACCAAGTTCACATGTGATACTGCAGAGCGTTCTAGGAGATAAGGTCCATTCCCGAGCAAGAAAAAGACAGTCACTAAACCTATCCAAAGAGTAGGAACAGTATGCCAGTTATTATCCAGAGCTGTAGCCATGGTGAGACTAGATATGTCTTATTCAGTCAAAGGTAGAAATCATGAAGTCATTTTTTGCGGGAAACTGGAGCTGCCAGTGACTCAGGTTCAGTTGGATCAAGAGAACAATTGTAAAAATCGATGACGTAGCCAGATGGCGTTCGATCTTTCTTTGGTACTTCAGGAGTTGTTGTTGAACTTGCAGATGTCTCCTGCAGAAGCATATTGATGTAGATATCCGTATTAGGCCGAATTGATATCTGTTTCATTTGAATTTTGTTTTTGTCCAATTTCATTGTTGGCAACTTCGAATCTTCAAATGTTATTATTCAAATTTTATAATTCTTTCTGTCTGAACTCCTGTATGGTAGCAAGAGGAGAGCGGTGGCTACCCAGGAGCCTACGCGGCCTGCTAGTCAGAATCGGCTACAGAGTGTGGTTTGATCAGATCAATGGAGATGAATCTCTTTTCTTTTTTGCTGGCAAGAGGCGGAAGAAGCACAGTTCTTGTTCCTTCGTCAGCCAGGACAGGTACAGCCTTTCTGTAGGATTGCCCAAATTCTTTCTTGTCCACAATCTTTTCTCTGATCAGATCCCCAACTTTTACAGTGCATTTTACTTAGACATTGCTTTGTAGTGCCCGGAATTCATTGAGTTTCTGTAAAACAGGCATACGATAATCAGTGTCAAATGGTTTTTCATTCGCCACTGTGCTGCCCCAATCAAGGTCAGGTACCCACATTCTCGTCCCAAACAAGGCCTTGGAAAAAGTATGGCCTCCTAGGGAACTTCTTGGCATGTTATTAAGTACCCTCTGGACCCCATATAAGTGATTGACCCAACTAGCACCAGAACTTAATACCCTTGATTTGAAAGTTTGCTTTACGTCCTGGTTTCTCCTTTCCACAATCAAATTTCTCTCAGGATGATATGAAGAGGAGTACTGCAATGCAACACCCAAACTTCCCATGGCTTCCTTATAAGCCAGAGAGCTTAACGTGGGGCCACGGTCAGAATGTAATGTGTCAATTGCGTATGTCGCTATGAAGACTCGCAAATCCTTTATAACAGTTTGGGTGTCAGCCGAGCGCTGAGGCCAAACCCACAGGAATCAAGAGCATGAATCTACTTCCACCAAGATGTATTTGTAAGCCCTGTCAGATTGTGAGGGGCCGCAGTTGTCCAAACAGGCACAAGCGAGAGGTCCGTCTGAAATCATTAGTGGTGTTTGTTGTGGGCGTGCTATGGTTGAACACTTCATCTGCTGACAGATGTCGCACTTAAGGACAAATGCTTTTGTCTTTTTCATTAGACATGTCTCCAATAGCTGTGCTTCAGAAGTGAAATTGTTGCAATTATACTTGCGTGTGCTGAACCCAGACCCTAATGTGCAGCTAGAATTAAACCTAATCAGCGATCCAAGTCTGGTATTATTCTATCCCCCACTACTGGAATTTGAGCATACGGAATATTTTTCACATCTAACTTGTAGGAGGGCTTGAGGGGAAACACTCGCTGAAAAGCAAAGGTGCAAGTTGTGAGAAGGAGCTGCTGGGGGCTGAGAGTTCGGATTCAGAGAACTACGCGGACCAGAAGACCGCAGGGCTAGGAGCCGCCCACTCGACACGCCTTGCCTCTGCCCAGGTGTACTTTACCTCTCGCATTTCCCGCTTCGCGGGAAACACTCGCTGAAAGCAAAGGTGCAAGTTGTGAGAAGGAGCTGCTGGGGGCCGAGAGTTCGGATTCAGAGAACTACACGGACTAGAAGACCGTGGGCCTAGGAGCCGCCCACTCGACACGCCCCTGCCTAGGTGTATTTACCCAGACTCTCCCTTTGGTCCAGCGGGACACACGCGGGCAAGCGCTGGGCGAAGCCCGGGCCAAGGGAGGGCCCGTTTGAGCCCGTTCGAGACAGGAGAGGCTGGGCTGGGCTACACCCTGAGATGCAATACACGCTACCAGCTACCGGTCTGAGGAAGTGTGCTAGAGGGTGACCCATTTCCGAAGTTTGATATTGTGTGGATAACTGTAGTTGAAGGGTTGTAGTCCACAGTCAGAATGGTGGCACGGGAAAGAAGGGGTAAGAAAGTAATGGGTGTCGATTATGTGGTGGGCACACTGGACCAGTTTATCACAAGGGCATCATCTGTACTGGCTAATGAGATCGCCGCCACAGAGAGACACCTATCACTAGAGCCGCAGCTTAGGAAAACGTTGTCAATGGGGGGCAATTCTAATGTATGTACACCGGAAAGAATGAGTTACCCTATACTGGCCACGGATTTTAATCAAATGATTGAAATGGCACCCCTAACTCCACCAACAGTACCGGACATGGTTGACTGTCCAGAAAAGGTAGGCCACAAGCTAATAATCAGTCACATCCTTGGAAGGACACGGGTGAGACCTGAGCAGACATTCATATGGTACCCATTGATCCCATTGACCCCCCCGATCTACATACTCCCACACAAGGAGGAGCTATAAGGAAGAAACGAGTGGGGCCGCGAGGAGCCCATCACCAAAAGGGGAAGATGTCCAAAACTGCTGCACAAAGAGGAAAACAGGGAATAACACAAAGAGAACATCATAGGGCAGAAGAGCCGCCTGGGCCAGCGGTCACACTGGCTGTCACACTAACCCCCACAAATGAAGACAATTGTAGCAGGCGCACACTGACAATGGAGGACTCATATTGGCAGAAATTGGGGGCACTGATAACTGCCGCATTGGAGCCATTAACAACAAGACTTTTAGACATTGAAAATAGGCTTGTTGAAACAGAAAAACTGGTGTTAGCCGCTTTGGGGGGGGGATGGAAAATAAAATAGTGTGTGGAGATTTGCCCTGTTTTAAAGAGGGATCTGGGGATCGGATCTCTTCTAATATCCTCGCAGAGCAGTGGGTGGATACTTCAGTGGGCTGTATAATCGGGTTACTAACGAGCATCAGTATGATATAATAAATCCCCAGTTAGATGAAGGGAGACCAACGAGGGCAGCTAAAGATGAATTTACCCTAGAAGAGATAAGAGTAGGAATCTGTGGACTCACCAGGAATAAAGCACCGGGCCCAGATGGGATACCCCCAGACCTCTTTTAAGCAACGTTTATCTATGGGCACCAACTCTTACCAGAATAATAAATGCATCCATAGCAACAGGGCTTCCGCGATCATGGTCTACAGCCACAATAGTGCCATTTTTTTAAAAAGGAAATCGGGATAGCCCGCAATGCTATCACCCAATTTCACTAATTGATGTCACCGCAAAAATTCTAGGGCGTATTATTTTAAATCGGTTGACAATTTGGGCAGAGGAGAAGAGCGTCATTACGGACGTTCAGTATGGATTTAGGTCAAGTAGATCCACTGCAGACCAATGTTTAAATTTGTACTTGTTGGTGACAAAATATACCATTGCTAGTACTGAGGCGGTTTATCTTGCCTTTATGGATCTCACAGCCGCTTTTGACTGTGTTAACAGGGAGAAGCTATGGAATCTATTAAGCATATTAGGGGCAGATCAAGAACTAATAGAGATCATGAAAACACCCCACTGGAATACCATGGCTAAAGTAAGGTACAACACAGAGGGGGGATGTACGGAACCCTTTGCTTGTACCAGTGGTGTACCCAGGGGTGTATTCTGGCCCCATTTTTGTTTTCCGTATATATAAATGGTCTGGAAAAAGCTCTATTGGATTTAAAAATAGACTCGCCAAGAGTAGGGAATAGACTAATTCCTGTCCTGCTTTACGCAGACGGTGCGGTCTTATTGGCACGCACGCCTTTGGGCCTACAAAAATTGATCAATGGGTTTGTCAATTTTATGAGCAATCTGGATCTAAGCGCCAATTTAGCGAAATCTTACGTACTAGAAGAAGGTAGGAGGGTCCATAAAGGCTACAATTACAGAATAGGCGCTCATAAAATAGAGAAGGTCGTGACCTTCTCATATTTAGGCATTCTACTCGATGGGCACTTAAATTTTAAAGAACTTACAGAAGAAAGGGGAAACAAGCTCGCGGCAAGTGTAGGGGCACTCATGAATTTTGCCAGAAGGATTAGACGCTGGGCCCCAGAACAAATGATGAAGTTATATAACTCTATCTGCTTCGCTAAAGCGACATATGGAGCAGAATTGTGGGGATTCGCGGGGGTAGAGAAGCTGCAGTTACAGGAGAAAAAATGTATGAGATGCTTGCTCAAGCTACCACAATGTGTTCCCGCAAGCATCATTCATGAAGAACTGGGTGCGAGCATTTATATAGAGGACAAGGTACAGGTCAGACCACTTTTAGCCTGGCTAAAAATTTGGATTAATCCGGAAGCGGAACTCTCCAGACAGATAATTAAAGACTGCCTGGAAAGGGACAGGGGGATGAACATCCCTTGGCTAAAATATTTGAGAGCGACCTTTAAAGCAATAGGCCTCGAAGATCTCTTCTCCAACCCAGACAGAATAACAAGGAGGTAGTAAAAAAGGGATTTTTTATGCACAAAGTCACCGGAAGAGAAGATATGGATTGGAGGAAAAAGTCGGTGAAAGCATTTGGGCTGGTGAGGACCTCTGATGGAATAGAACCATATTTGTCCCTCATATATAACCCTCATGACAGATTTTTATTAACACGTTTTAGGCTCAATTTTTTACATTATTTATTAGCCGTACCGGCGGGTTTTAATAAAGTTTCTGAGCCAAAGGGCCCCTGCGGCTGCGATCAACGATCTCCGCAGGATGCCCTTCATTTTGTAGTACTGTGTCCTTTTTATTCATTGCCAACACGCCATTTTTTAACTGACCTGTTGAAGGAGAACAAATTTAAACATGCAAAGGTGGCCCTTCTTTATTTACAGATGGCTAAAGACCCCAGGGCTCTATTCTGTATAATACGTTTTTTAAGATGTGCTTTTAAGTTAAGAGAAACGAGAGAGATTGGCTGGAATAATTAGTTAGGCTTAAGGAAGTCCTACATATTATTGTTTATCATATGGATTCCCTTATTAGAGATTTACCAGGCAAGAGTAAGGGTGCCCTAAGATATAAGTGGGCAAAAATAGGGGAGTGTGCTTAAGTAATTTAGGATGTAAAAAGATTAATTGGCCTAACATATGAGAATGAAGATGGTAAATATATGATGTTTTTATTCTGTACTTTTTATGGCGTTTGTTAATGCCGAATAAAGTTTGTATTGAGTGAGAGTGGAAAGCCTATTGGCAAGGCTGAGCTGTTTTTGCGTGAAGCAATGACAGCTACCAATGTGCTTCCATTTAGTCTCGGGCTAGAACGAGAAATTGCAACTATCCCAGCAGTTTGCTCTATTGCCATGGCAGCTTCAACAAGCAATACATTTCCTTCAAAGTGAATACCATCACATTGATGACTCAGCTTGTGTATCACGTGAGCTCTTGGAAGGTCTTTTTTCAGTTCTGCCATTTGTTCCCAAAGCAGTTTGTGCTTTATTGTGCACCCTTTGGAGTTTTTAAACCTATTCTGACTCAGGAGTGAAGATATTCATTGAAAGACTGGACATAGTAAAATGAATCGCACACTATAAGAGTGGGGCATTCCTAATCAGTATTTTAGTGCCAGTAGAAGTGCTTTTAGTTCTGTCAGCTGTGCTGTGCAATATCCTGGAGACTGTGTCTTCATACTGCTAGGATGGAACTTGCCTTCCTGCGTATGTCCCTTTTCAATCGCACAAGCTGCGCTGTATTGCTGTTTACTTCCTAAGGCAGGCTGATCATAACCGTCAGTGTAAATAGTATATTCATACTGATCTAGAGGCATTATTTAATTCAGAAGAGGATATTCTTGTTCATATTGCAGAAATCCTGGTGCTTTTAATGTTGAATCCAATTTGTAGTCGACATCTATTGCAGTGAGAGAATTAGCCCATAGAATCCATCGCGGATCTAGTGCTTTTGCATTTGGAGCGCTAGCTTTTGTAACAGCCTCTAAGGCCTGCACTGCATTTACGACAATTTATCGTTCCCATGAGCCAGTGCTCCTTCTCTCACTACAGCAGTCTGTACTGTACTAAAGCGCATTTCACTGTTTCTATATAAGTGTGATTTGTATGCAATGGGTACCATTTCGCCTTGGTTGAAGGTTAGGTAAATGTAACCCCGGGTGTAGAGGGCGTAGTGGGACTACGCGGAGGGCCACGTAGGTACGAACAAACTCCGTGGCCCTCCACATAGGCCTGCTACGCCACCCACCTCCAGCCCCCTATATTATTAACAATAAATTATACAACTGATAAGTAAATTTAAACCACTTACCTGAGCTGCGACGTCCCTAGGCTGCCCTCCTCCTCTTCGTGGCCGTTTCTGCTAATTCTTGGAAAAACTGGCCATTGAGCGCCCCCGCGCATGCCTATTTCTCACGAGAAATGCGCGGACGCGCACCGATGCACAGGGTTTGCAAGAATTAGCAAAAATGTCGACAAAGAGGAAGAGGGCAGCCCGGGGACGCAGCAGTTCAGGTAAGTGGTTTAAATGTACTTATTAGTTGTATAATTTATTGTTAATATAGGGGGGTGGTGGCAGAGGCTGGCCAACACTGCTACGCTGCGGAGTGTGCAGAGATTTGCCTTCTCCGTGTTCTCTATGGAACACAGAGGAGGCAAATCTCCGCACAAACCACAGGCGGAGCAGAGGTCTCCGCACAGGGCTAGGTAAGTGTACCCTGATTGACCCGAGATTACACAAATCCCAAATTCGTAGAATTTACGAATGTGTATAAGTGCTTGGAAGCTATCATGTCAGTTTGTAAGGAATGAAGGATATCCATCTGTTCCTGTGTCCAATGTCTAACTGAAAAGTCAGGTCTGATTAAATTGTAGAAAGGTTTTACTTGTTCAGTGTAATCTAAAATGTATGTTCTGCCAAAAGTCCGGAATCCCAAGATGGATTGTACATTATTTAGAGTTTTCCAAGGTTGGAGCAGCGCACCCTTTTCTAGAAAGTTAGCTGCTATTCTTTTTCCATCATTTGATAATTCATATCCCAAAAATAGGACATTGGAGTTTGGTTTATCTTCTTTTTGATATTATAGTCCAAAGTACGATTTGTATCTCTGGACTTTGTCCGTTCTTCTGATCTGTGTTCTGACTGTCATTCCCTCTCGGAGTTTTTTGATGAACCCTGAAAGGAACAAGAGGAACGTGTATCAGTATCCTGATACCTGTGAGGTTTTTTAATGTTATCACAAATCCTAAGGTTGTATCACCTTCTGAGGGCTCCTGTTGAGGAGACCCACCCCTTGATTGTGATCTATTCTCTCTATTTGTTAGTTTTGTATTATCCTATTTCTTCTTTGAAGAATCAGGTACTTGCTTGGTATTATCCTTTTCAGGACAACTCATGAGTTGTGTTTTGTCACTCTAGCTCCCGAGTTCGGCATATGTATCTTCGATAATTTTAGGTAATTCATGTTCCTGTTGTGCAAGAGTGAAATCCTCCAAGCATTGGCGTACAGCCACCATAGCTACCTCCCCTTTTATGTTAGCCAACATAATCATGGATACCTGGGGAAAATGTTCTATTAATTTTATCCGTAAGCTCAGAGCAAGTTCTGCTCCATACTCATTCTGTATCTGTCTCAATACGTCTGGTATCACGGTTATTGAAGGGAAACCATGAGTTCTGGTAAAGATGGCAGCGAAAACTGTACCCGAAGAGGTACAATCCTCAATTGGGGGGCTATATCCATTGGCAAGCGGATTGTAAGTGTTAGGCCTGGCACCATTGGCGTGGGTCTCCCTTCCATTTTTCGCTGTTATCTCCTCTGTTTTTGCTGGTATTAGATGCTCTGGGTGCTGTGCCACTGCCATTCAGTGCCACAGCGCGAATGCTCCCTGTGTAAATATGACATGCAAATTGGTATCTCCATGATTGGCTTATTTGGTTTACCTGTTAGTCCCTAGTAGCATTGCCTGTGTGTGCCCAGGGCTGGTAAACCAAATGCTGCTGGTGGGCCTGCAGCGCTGGTTTGTGCCACCCACAGAAGCTGCTTGTAAAGTGTGTCTCAGACCTGCCACTGCAGAGTCTGCGTGCAGTCCACAACTGCCATCTTGGCTTTGAAGTGCACCCCCTTCCCAGCCCCTGAACCTTCCCTTGGCATCATGTAAGTCACCCCTATGGTAGGGTGCATTGTATGTGTAAGGTAGGACATGCTCTGATGTGTGTAGCATGTCGTGGTAGTGAATTACACCCAATTTCGTTTTTCACTACTGTAAGGCTGCCTGTTCTCCATAGGCCAGAATGTGCAGTTTCACTATTATATTCTATAGTCCTAACTGACCCAAAGAACATGGTAAAAAAAATGAATTTAGTATGCCTGGACTCAGAATATTAAAATACATCTTTTAGTGAAGCTTATTTTTATATTCTGTGTTTGAAAATACCACTTTTAGGAAGTAGGATTTTCTTGCCTAAGCCTTCCAGTGTGCTCTACTGTTATGTGTATTGTCTGTCTGGTTTTGGAGGGACAGGGCAGGCTGAGTCAGACCTGGGTTGAATAGAGAGATCTCCATTGGAGTATGGGGAGGGGTAGCTCCTTGACCTGAATAGGGCTGTGCCTGGCAAGGTGAATACTGGCTCCACCTCCCACTGTGCGTCTGATGGCAGACCACTTCTTTCTGAAAGGAAGGATGCAGCCTGGTAAACAAAGTGCTCCAGGGCTGGGCAGAACTGGTTCTGGCTGGGAACAGGGACTTGTAGCTTCTGAGAACAAAGACTTTTGGGGTATAAATCTCTGTGCTGAACCCCCTACAATTTGTGTTGCTCCTGGACAACAAGAAGAACCTCTGTCCATGTAACTAAAAGGAATCTGCAGGAGGTGACTGTCCTTGTGTTGTACGCTGTTTCTTGGATTGGCCTGCAGTGGTTACTACTGGACTTGGAAGAATAGGAAAAGAACTTTGAAGAGAACTTGTATTTCAACTTGCTAAGGCAATCACCAAAGGGCTAGAAGAGAGCTAGCCTCCTGCTGGAGTCTCAGGCACATCAGACTCCACCTCCAGCCTCCTGTTTCCTCCCAGCGAGGATTTCAATCTGCAGGTGAGGCTCCTGTGAGTTCCATGGCCTCTAGTTCTACTGCGGAGAAGAGAGTGCTGAAAATCGTCGTTAACGCCCGTTTGCGAGCCGCCGCAGCTGAAGAGCGTACGAAAAATCACCGCGCTGCTGTCGCTGAGGGCTCGCTTCCGGAGATCATCACTTCACACGTTTGCGAGCTGCCAAATGCTCGCTAACCTCAAGAATATTGCATCACACGGTTGCGGGCTGCCAACTGCTCGCTAACCCGAAAATCATCGCATCGCACGTTTGCGGGCCTCCAAGTGCTCGCTAACCAAAGATCATCGCTTCACGACCTTGCAGCGCGGATGCCGGGCGTCCGCCATTTTCATTGCATCGCATCAGGATCGTCGCTTCCTCGCCGAGCGCCATTTCTTTTCATTGCAACAAGATCGCACACGCAACAGGCTCGGCGCATCATCCTCCCTTGCGGCAAGGATTTCAATGCATCGCCGGCTTAGCGTGGAGAAGTTTGTCGCTTTGTCCTGCACACAGATCAGCGCATCATCCTCCCTTGCATCAAGGATTCAACGCATCGCTGGTCACGCGTGAGGAAAATCATCGCTACAACTTAGTGACATTTTGGTTGTTTTGCTACAGAATCCAGGTACTTTGTAAGTAAAAGGGTCGCAGAGACCACTGCTTTGAACTGAACACGTCTTTGCACACTATGAACTATTTTTGCAGCATTTCAAGAGTAACCCTATTTTTCTAGTATTGTGGCTTTTTACTGTTATTGGTCTTGTGTTAAGTCTATATATAAAGATACTTATTTTTTATAACTACTTTTGTGGTGTCCCTTTGTAGTTTGTTTTCACTGTGTTACTGTGTATGGTCATAAATGCTTCTCACACTGCCTCTGAGATAAGCCTAGCTGCTTGTGCTACGTTACCACAGAGTTGAGCAGGGGTTATCAAAGGGTGTAGCCCGCTTACTCTGCTTTAGGAAGAAGGGTCCCTACTTGGACAGTGGCCAGCCATTGCCAACTAGAGACCCCCACTTCTAACAGTAAGCATTCTGTGCTTTTCTCGAGGGCTTGTGTTTGGAAACACTGCCACTATGTGATTTTCTGAGCTATCCAGAATGGCATTTGCTCACGTTTAGTGGGCATTTTCCCATAACGGCGTTCAGTGTTTGTAGGGTAATTTTAGTCGCAGTTCCTTTTATCTGTGTTGTTGGAGTAGCCTTTGTTGGTTGAGTGTGAGTGTTCTCATAATGAACTGTGTCAAATTTCAGTCAATTGTTCTTACTTCTTTGTGTAGTGGACTTAAGTCTGCTACTGTCATTTTGCCAAGTCTGGATGTGGTGTAAAAGCCACTAAGACTGGCAAAGTCGCTCTGTCTCTGCTGAGCAGACTGAGTCTTACTTTATATGTTGTGTGTGGGAGGGCGCCTTTAAACCAGTTTATGTGCTCCTGGTAGGTAAGCTGAACTTCAATGTCCTCATATGAACAGCATTCCTCTGGCATTTCATATTCCGTGTATGAATGAAATGTGTTTGTTCGTGCATCTGCTGGTGGGAATTTGACTCATGAATAAAATACTTCTGTCCTGTATGCCTAGTATGCTTCAATCATGAAGGACAGTAGTCCCACCTCTCGCTGTGACTTCATAGTCTGCTAATTTTAAAGTAAGGGCAGTTCTGACATTGTCTGAAATGTTTATAGCACCTTCCCATTCCTCTTCCCCGTTGCAAGCACACGTAATGTTGCTGCACTGTCGTCTTCTTCAGTCATTGTTTAAACAGTCTCAAGGAAACTAAGATAAGGTTTTATGCACAATAAGGAACTATTATTCTTCAAGCTTGAATAAATCTACAGCTAATACATAGGATTTGCCTACTCAGCTTCGGCAGATTCTTTCCCTCCCACTCCAGAAGTCTCTGGAATAATGTGAGTGTGGGTCTTTGAGAAAGCACGACTAAACCACTCAGATTTGACCATTAAATAAGAACCAAACCAACATTGGTGTGCCCTGTAGTGTATTTCCTATAAATCTATATAGGATCTGTGCATTTAGACAACATAAACTGTGAGACAGGTGTCCAGAGTGATTCCAGACACCCCCACCGGATATGTTCGCCTGATACCAGCTAGCCCACAGTGCCACTATGAAATCCACTTACTAAGGAGTGAATAGTTTCTGGCAACTATCAAACATGCCAACCCTGACCCCTCAGGGATCATGGAAACAGTACAGTACTTTTCGCTCAGTTATTCTTGCTCACTTTCTCTCAGAGTATACATGCAGATATATGAATGCATGACAGTAAAAATGCATACTCCTACGATGCTAACACCCTAACCAGATGTACCTAAATGTACCTAGCATGTATATAGGTGGATAGCTCACTCATTCGTGCTCACTTTCTCTCAGAGACATACACAGAATAAACAATGGGGACGTTTTCAATATGCATTTATTGAACCATCGCAATTCTAGTGTAAAATATGTGTGCTGCAACAGCTATAAAACAGAAACAGATATAAACGAATATAAGCACCAACAGAGTAAAAGGATGGTAGACTTCTACCATAGTGCTAAAGCTGTGTATACATGCAGATATATGAATGCATGACAGTAATAATGCGTACTCCTACGATAATAACCCTAACTAGATGTACCTAAATGTACCTAGCATGTATGTAGGTGTATAACTCACTCATTCATGCTCACTTTCTCTCAGAGAGATACACAGAATAAACCATGGGGTCGTTTTCAATATGCATTTATTGAACCAGCAGAATTCTAGTGTAAAATATGTGTGCTGCAACTACCATAAAACAGAAACAGCTATAAACGAATATAAGCACCAACAGAGTAAAAGGATGGTAGACTTCTACCATAGTGCTAAAGCTGTGTATACATGCAGATATATGAATGCATGACAGTAATAATGCATACTCCTACGATGCTAACCCTAACTAGATGTACCTAAATGTATATAGGTATAGGTGTAAAGGCAAGAATCCCCGTAAGATATAACCAACCCCATTACCTGGTGTGAGAGAACGAAGGACCCCGTCTTGGTCTTGAGATGGACACCCCACGAGGGATGTCAGACCACTGCGTCCTGGAGTGTCTGCGTGCAGGAACCTCAGCTGCTCGCATCAGTGTGTCAGCATGGAAGCCTTTCTCCTCTGCCTGCCCCAGCAAAGATATAGTGAAAAGGTACCATCAGGTATTGTACCTTGCTGCGTCATGTTGATCGAGAATGATGAACGGGATGACCCTTATACATAGTTATTATGCATAAGATGCAGGAGATGGTAGTCCCGCTGTGATTATGAAATTCCTCATGCATAATAAATGAGGCTGGTTTTCGGGAAAAACCACACATTTATGCAGTACCTAACTAGGTAAAAGGTCAGGACAAACCCGTTATGTAGTACAATGGCACGGTAAATGTAGGTTAAAGGTTAGGAGACTACCTAAGCCTTAATTGGGGCACAGTACGAATCATAACAAGTTCTACAATGAAAATAATGACGATCTATCATAAAAATCAAGATAAAATCCATAACCACATCAAATTCCTAAAACATCATATAAGAACTGTAGCCCTCTGCTTAATAGAGCGTTCAATATATGTAGCAATAAAGAAGCAAATCATGATCGTGGGTAAGGTTTTCAGGTAAATAAAGGCAGCTCTACAGTAACGAATGTTGGCCACCCTGAAAATGGGCAGCAAGTAACGGTTCCTCAGCAACGAGTAAAATAAAAGTAGGCATAAAGGAAGTTGTGAAAAATAAGTGCCTTCTGATGGAAAAGCAGCAAGACAGTGCACAATGCAAAGATGAGTCACATTTTTCTAATCCTGCAGTCTTGGATACAGATTTCTCCAATTAGTCCAATTTTGCTTGTGGCTTCCCACTTAGCAGCACTGTTACTCCCTGGTTTTCCATGTTGTCAATAGCTGTAATTTGCAAAATTTCTTCTTGATCCAGTTTTATTAATTGTTCATTAAAATTGGAACACTCTTAAAGTGTAGGCATTAAATATACTATGGTTTTGCCTTGTTCAATAAAATTTAAACATTAGCTTTACTGCTGTTTTCTTAAAGTAGAATAGTGTCTTGATAAGTCGACTTTCTAAGATACGTTTCTCCTCCTTTGTCAGAAATCCAATCCTAATGTCCTTCAGAATATTTCCGTATTACACGTCAGATGCTTGATGCATATTCTTCAGTAGTTCCTTGTATTAGAAGTTTAGCCAAATGTTTACATTGCCAATACTTCCCAAATAATTCAGAGTTTAATCATACAGAAGTGTCAAGAAACTAGCGGTCCTTTGATGGGGGAAAGTTGCATTAGGTCACCAAAGACAATAAAATGCTTTCCTCCAAACAGCACCTCATACTCCGTTTTTAAATCTGTTGCATTCTCAAGTGTACAAAGGCAAGCATTAATTTTAAGACAATGCTCACCTCATCGATGGTTAAAAGCTTCAATTTCTTCGATACTCTTAACACATCATGAAAAGCTTCACCGGATAACTTTTAGTATTCCTGTTTTTTGTCATGTTTCACAGGTAGCATTAGTAGTTGATGTAGAGTAATTCCTTTAAAGTTGAATCCAGTGAATGCTGTTACTACTCACAATACATTTGATTCTGTTGTCCTCTGTAGGTAAGCTGTGAGAACATTAATTGAAAAGCTTTTCCTGGTGCCATCTTGACAACTTATATATAATTTTATTGGCTTAAATGGTGAACATTTGCATTATTTCCTCGCGTGGAGGAATCCATGCATTTTTTCTGTTTTACCTCTATACACATTTTTTTTCATCATTCAGTTGTCCAACTTAGGGCCCGAGTATGATCTTGCTAGGAAAGCCGGAGGTCTTTCCTATCGAATTGTGCTCTGCAAATCTGCGCGACCGAGTACGATGCACCTGTATGGTGACGTACTCGGTTCGCTCGGACTCCCTTTGAACTCTATGGGAGCCTGTTTACCAAACGCGTACACAGGCTCCCATGGCAAAAAGGGGTGGGCGGGGAAAAGCATACAACCTGTGGCTTGCACCCCACAGTGCCCACCACACTGCATGCATGGAAAGAGGGGACCCATTGTTACCACCACGGGATCAATTCTAAGGGTCCAGGGTGAAGGGGGGCCTACTATATCCCCCCGATGTCTGATTCCCACAGCCGTTTCGTCTCGCTGAGACTGAGTCGTTCGAATCCTGCATCGTACTTGCTCTTTCGAAAGCCGGCACCATTGTGCAGCACTGTTAGAACTGGGGGTCTCTAGTTGGCAATGGTATACACCTTTGTCCAAATAGGGACTCTTGCTTCTAGTCAGGGAAAGGGGATTAGAATCCTGACAGATCACTTTCGAACAGGGCATACTGCACGCATTTGTTTTATTATACCGCGCTGATGCTAACCTGCTCCTAGCAATTTTTTTGTTTTTAGACTGTGTTGTATGGTGCTTTTAAAATATACTGCATTTCGTACTGACAGAATAGTGAAATTCTGTAGTCCTTTTTAGTTAATCCTCGCCGAATCATTGTTAGAAATTGCCACAGAATTTTTTAGAGAAAAACGCGCTTACCTGTATAGAAGCTGCAATTGCTAATCGCTAAACGCTTGGGGCTTGCTTTTCCTCACTTCCGGTGAGAACCGGAAGCAGGGTTGGGGCCAGAACCTTCGGTTAGCGCTCTAGATGCGCACTCACGGGGGCTCTAGCGCGCCAAAGGCAAGCCCGTCTACGCCCGTCCGCTCCCCGGCCACGCATAGCGACAGATATGTTGCCGGTTTTGAATCCCATTCAGGGAAGGACCAACGACAGACGTACACACGGGAGCAACTCTTACAGTTGAGAGAAGGTAGGAGGGATGACTCCATTGATACATTCTCCATACAGGTTATAGCGCCTATTGTAGAGAGCAAGCCGGCTGGCCTTATGTGCGGTTTGCTTAATGTCAGGTCCCTTGTAAAGCACCACCAGGAGATTAATATATTGGTTGATACCCTTACACTTGATGCACTATTTCTCAGTGAAACCTGGACCCACCCTGACTCTGAGGTTTAATTGGGAATGGCATGCCCAGCTGGCTATAAAGTGCTCCACATACTACGGGTTACTGGAAGAGGTGGGGGAGTTGGATTGATATTTAAGGATATCTGGACCTTTGTGCAACTTTCCATTGACGACACCGAGGGCATGGAGATCATGGGATTCTCCCTGACGAGCCCCAGTGGATATTTATTTTCTGGCATGATCTGCTATCACTCGCCGGGTGCAGTCAACTCCCATTTCCAGAATTGTATTAATAATTTATTCAATCTGGTACTCACACACTCCAATATGGTTATTGTAGGGGACGTTAACTTCTGGGCTAAAGGAAACAATGGGTCAGCACTTAGCGATCTTGTGCAATCTTGTGAGAACTTGAACTTACAACAGCTGATACTGACCCCTACCCACCAAGGTGGTCATGTTCTAGACCTAATTTTCACCAATGAAAATACAGCCAAAGTTGAGGCCATTTCGCCTCTGTGCTGGATGGATCACTTCCTTGTAACCTTCACAGTAGGTATCCCCACAAAAAACCTAGATCTCGCCACAACCCCTAATTATCGCAAAGGCAGGGAGTGGAACAAAATGCATGATATTGCTAACCAAACGTCCTTATTCACTGACACTAATGTGTTTGACGCAAACAAACCGGTGGAAACTAATTACCAGGAATTTTGTAAACAGATCAATAAGACGCTTGACCGGTTTATTCCCATAAAAAACGTAAGAACTAAGCGTAAACGATCTGCCCCCTGGTTTAACGAGAATTTAAAAGTTCTCAGAAACAACTGCAAATTGGCAGAAAGGAAATGGAGGAAAGGCTATGGTATCGCTGATAAAGAAGCGTTGAAGGTCACCTTGAATAACTATAAAAATGAAATCTCCAAAGCTAAAGCGGAGTTTTTTGCCAATTCTATTCTGGAGGCCCCTAATAAAACCGGCAGGGTCTTCAAAATAGCCGAAGGATTATCCAAATCTGACTGCCTAAAAAATCAAACTGCCGCAACTCAAGAACTCTGCAACAGCTTAGCTATTTTTTTCGAGGAGAAAATCTCCAAGATAATAACTGGGTGGTCAATAAGTCAGGATAATCCTAGTGATACGATCTCTGAGACTTATGATCAGCCATCAGCAGGTCAAATAAATGAAGGGGCGCGCAAGTATAGACCAACAACTCTAAACCAGTTTATTCCACCTACGAAAGACGAGTTCTACAAACTTGCCATGAACACTAAATCTGGATCCCCATTGGACCCTCTGCCCCCCAAGGTCTGGAAGGAGTATGGCAGACAGTTAATACCACAGCTCCATCAGATCTGCAGTCAATCCTTGAGCAGCGGGATAGTTCATTCCTGCTGGAAACAGGCTTTAGTGACACCCGTGCTGAAGAAACCTACCCTTGACCCTCAGTGCCCAAACACTTATCGTCCTATATCACTTCTCCCTTACCCTGTAAAAATTCTCGAACGCCTGGTCAGCAGAACTCTGTCTGCCTTTTGGGAAACCAACCTGAGATTTGAAGATGAGCAATTTGGTTTTCGACCAGGCCACGAGACAGCATTGGTAGTGGTCTTGGGCGAACTTAGAATGCGGGCAGACAGAGGTCAATCGACCATGTTGATTTTACTCGACATGCCTGCCGCATTCGACATGGTCAACCACAACATTTTATTGAGGCGGCTTGCGGAACTTGGGCCGCAGGACCTTGCTTTTAATTGGCCTAATTCTTATCTGGAAAATAGGCAACAAGAGGTATGACTCCCCCCCTTTTCATCCAAATATAGAACGGTTCAGCATGGGGTCCCTCAAGGATCTTCCATTAGCCCGATCCTTTTCAATATTTTTTTAAGACCTCTGATTCCCATCATTAAATCCCTTAACATTTAGCTGATGAATTATGCTGACGACACACAGCTCATTCTGTCTCTGGAAGGTAGGGAGTCTACGTCACTCAGTGACTTCCACAAATGCATGCAGAAGACTGCTAGTTGGCTTATGGATAATTCCCTGCAGTTCAATGGTGGGAAAACAGAAATACTGCACTGCACAGTGAAAAAAATTCCTCGCCCACTTCCAGATGAATTCTAGCCTATCCAGACAGACACACCTCCCACACCAGCGGCTGAAGTGCGCAATCTGGGGGTAGTCTTCGACAACAAGCTGAGTATGGAGAAATATGTAAATGAAACAGTCAGCACATGTTTCTCCCTTCTCAAAGCCTTGCGAAAAATCCTTCCCATGTTGCCTTTGTCAGCCTGGGCTTTCTTAGTCAGAAGCGTCATCCTGAGCCGGCTGGACTACTGTAATGCCCTGCTTCTTGGTGCACCTAATTTTCTTATTAAGAGACTACAAGGAATACAAACAATATCCGCCAAGTTAGCCTTAAAGAGGAGATGGGATGACTCTGCATCTGCGGCTCTTATTGAGCTCCACTGGCTTCCTCTGGCCCAGAGAATCCAGTTCAAAGCTGCATGCATTGTGTTCAAGGCCCTTCATGGACTTGGCCCTCTGCCTCTGCAGAAAAAAGTTGATTGGCACTCCCCGTCACAAACTCTTCGCTCCTCTACTGCTCACCTGACCCGCACCATCAGAGTACGAACTTCCAGATTCAGAGGCAGAGCATTCAGCTGTGCAGCGGCACAGCTGTGGAACAACCTCCCATTTAACATCAGAGAATTAGAGGAGTTTGTACAGTTTAGAAAAAAACTTAAAACCCACCTTTTCCCAAGGGTGTAGTGCTGTATCACCTGCGGTAGGTCAACTCTGTGTGTGTAGTGGAACCTCTGTCCTTTCACCACCAGGATACTCGTGGGGTGATAGAGCGCTTTATAAATGTTGGATACATTACTTAACCCCTGCTCACCCACTTGGTAGCTTGGCATGAGCAGACAGGCTTATCTCAGAGGCAGTGTGTTAAGCATTTGTGAACAAATACAGCAACACAGTGAAAACACTACAAATGGACACCACACAGGTTGTATTCAAATAAGTATTCTTTATATAGACAGAACACAAGACCACAAACGGAAAAAAAGCCACAATACTGTACTCTAAATAGACTTAAAGATGGTGGACGTAACTTATTTCAAGTTGATGATAAATGAGACAAAGTTCTCACAAAAGTACCTGGATGTGTAACAAACAAAAGGTTTGCAGGAGTAGAGGTGCGTTTGTGCCTCACTTAGGGGGAGACGATGCATCGCGCCTCAATGCTTGCGGAGAGGAGGTGATGCGTTGATTCTTGTACTGCGTTCCGGTTACGATGCAACAAGGTGGTGCCTTGATGCGATGCGACAATCCGGTGCGATGTGATAAGATGGCGCCTTTGATGCGACAACGTGAAGATGATGCGTGCACGCCCCGCAGCCGTGCGGCAAACTCTGTAACTTTGGAGCCGCGAGAGGCCCTGTGACATGATTCTCTGGTGATGTGGCGGTGACACGCTTCTCCGGTGATGCGATGGCAACAGCTGCGACTGTGACATGCTTCTTCTCAATGAGTCGCGCTTCCAGCAACCAGCGACACGCAGGATTCTGCAAACAGAATTCCCAGCAAGGAAAATCAGAGGGGAGCTGGTGGTGAATTCTTTTGTCCCTGAGACTTCAGCAGGAGGCAAGCACAAGTTCAAGTCCTTGGAGTAATATTCTGCAAGATAAAGAAAGTCCTTTAAAAGTTCCTTCTCCTCTCCTTGGCACTGAAGACACCACTGTAGGCCAACCCAGCAACACAGCACACTGGCAGGAGGGCAGTCCAACTGCTACAGCTTCCTTGGTTCTTCTCCTTGGCAGAGGGTTGTCTTGTTCTTCCAGAAGTGATCCAAAGTCTTGGGGTATGGGTCCCAATATTTATATTACTAAATCCTTAGTCCTCTGAAGGCAGAGGGGCCTGTACCTAGTCCAAACCAGTTCTGTGAAGCCCTGGAGCACATTGTTTACAGAACTCCTTCTTTCCTTTGGCAGTGTGGGCCAGGGATATTAGACGCACCACGGGAGGTTGAGCCAGCATTGCGGAAGGCAGGCACGGCCCTATTCAGACCCAGGTACTACTCCTTCCACCACTCTACATGCAGATAGGTCTATTCAGCCCTGTGCTGACTCACCCTGTCTCCTGGAATCTCCCATCCCCTGTCACTCACAAAACCAGACACACAATATACAAGCTAGCAGTGGCAGGCTGGATGGTTAGGTAAGAAAATACCTACTTTCTAAAAGTGGTATATTCAAACAGAGAATGTTAAAACCAACTTTACTAAAAGGTGTATTTTATCAATCTGAGTTCAGGCATACTAAACTCAAATTTCTACCATGTTCCCTGGATCGGTTAGGATTATAAGATGTTATAATCAAACTGCCCATTCTGACCAATGGGGACTGGTAGCCTTGCAATAGTGAAAAACGAAAATGGCTGTAATTCACTATTAAGACATGCCACACACACCAGGGTATGTCCTACATTATACTCATAATGCACCCTACCCTTGGGCCTACCTTAGGGGTGTCTGATATGAAGAAAAGGGAAGGTTTGAGGACTGGCAAGTGGGTGCACTTACCAAGTCGACCTGGCAGTATTGGACTGCACACAGGCTCTGCAATGGCAGGCCTGAGACACACTTTACCGGCTGCTTCTGTGGGTGGCACAACCAGTGCTGCAGGCCCACCAGCAGCATTTGATTTACAAGCCCTGGGCACACATGGTGCACTGTACTAGGGCCTGACAAGTAAATCAAATAGCCCAATCATGGAGTCACTAGTCAATACATCAATTTACCATAGGGAGCACTTGCACTGTGGCACTGAATAGCAGTGGCACAGTGCCCAAAGCATCTAAACCAGCAAATCATTTCAAAAACAGAGGAGGCAATCAGTAGAAAATGGAAGGGAGACTTACGCCAAGGTCTAACGCGTGTCCCCTCCAGCTGAAATGTGGGGAGAGCTACACTTCCCCTTTGGAGTTCTCTTCACTAAGGAAGAAAAATCAGGACAGACCATCAGCATTGGCGTGTTCTGTACCAGGGCGGTGTTCCAGCGTAAAGTCCATCCCCTGAAGGGAAATGGATCACCTCAACAACTTTGGGTAATCAACCCTCATCTGCATCAACCATCTGAGGGGCCTGTGGTCTGTCTGAACCCGGAAGTGAGTCCCAGACAGGTATGGTCTCAACTTCTTCAGTGCCCAGACCACAGCAAATGCCACGCTCAATTGCACTCCACCTCTGTTCCCGTGGAAGTAACCTCCTACTGATGAAGGCTACAGGTTGGTCTAGGCCCTCCTCATTAATCTGTGAGAGAACAGTCCCCACACCATGCTCTGAAGCGTCTGTTTGAACAATGAATTCCTTTGAGAAGTTGGGCGCCTGAAACACGGGAGCTGTGCACATGGCAGTCTTCTGGGTGTCAAAAGCCTTCTGACGGGTGTCAGTCCAGTTCACTTTTTTGGGCTGCTTCCTGGAAGTCAGCTCAGTCAAGGGTGCAACCATGTTGCCATACCCCTTAACAAACCTCCTGTAGTACCCTGTGTGTCCTAAAAAGGCTCTAACCTGTGTCTGAGTCTTAGAGGGTTCAGATGCCAGCATGGTATCAATCTTGGTTTGTAGGGGCGCCACCTGGCCGCTCCCCACCTGGTGCCCCAAGTACACCACAGAACCCTGCCATATCTGTCACTTACTCACCTTGATCGTAAGGCCTGCCTTTCGCAGCGCCATCAACCCTTCCCAGAGGTGGCGCAGATGTTCTTCCCAACTGGCGCTGAACACTGCAATGTCATCGAGGTAGGTGGCACTGAAATCCTCCAGTCCAGCCAACATCTTTGAAAGGTGGCATTCTTCATCCCAAAGGGCATAGCCCGGAATTGGTAGTGCCCATATGTTGTAGAGAATGCTGACCTCTCTTTGGTTCCATCAGTTAAGGCCATCTGCCAGTACCCAGACATCAAATCAAATGGTCTGAGGTACCGTGCAGCCCCTAACTGATCAAGGAGCTCATCAGCTCTGGGGATGGGGTGCGCGTCAGTCCTGGTGACTGAATTGAGACCTCGGTAGTCTACATGGAACTGGAGTTCAGGTGTGGCACCAGGCGTGGCAGCCTTAGGGACCAAGACCACTGGGCTGGCCCAAGGACTGTTAGAGGACTCAATCACCCCTAAGGCAAACATCTTGGAGACTTCCTCCTTGATGTAAGCTCTGACCCTGTCAGTCACTCTGTAAGCCTTCTGCTTCAAAGGAGGACTTTCCCCAGTGTCCACATCATAGACGCACCACTCAGTGACACCAGGAATCAGGGAAAACAAATCAGAGAATTGTTCCACCAGTTGGAGACAATCTTGCTGCTGATCAGGGGTCAGTGTGGCAGAGAAGCTGACACCATCCACTGATCCATCTTGCTCTGTTGCAGGCAGTAGGTCAGGAAGAGGCTTGGTCCCCTCCTCCATTTCATCATCTGTCGCTAGGAGCATGCCCCCTTCGGACCTTTCTAAGTGGGGCTTCAGGCAGTTAACATGCAGGACCCGCAAAGGGTTCCTTGGAGACCGCAAGTTCACCATATAGTTGACATCACTCTTGCGCTCCACAACCTCAAATGGTCCGGTCCACCTGTCCTGGAGTGCACAAGGCTCTACAGGAGCCATGACCCAAACTTTCTGTCCAGGTTGAAGCTCAATCAGAGTGGTATTCTGATCGTACCACCACTTCGTTTTCTCCTGGCTGTCTTCCAGATTTGCCTGAGCGAGCTGTCTGAATCGCCGAGTCTGGTTCCTGAAGGCCAGCATGTAACTGTGTACATACTAGGGAGGTTTCCTGGGAGATTACTCCCAGCCTTCCTTGACCAGACTCAAAGGTCCTCTTACCGGGTGTCCATACAGCAGTTCAAAGGGACTGAACCCTAAGGACTTCTGTGGCACCTCACGGTAAGCAAAAAGAAGGCATGGCAAGAGGACGTCCCACTTATGCCTCATGGGTTCTTCAAGACCCATGATCATACCTTTAAGGCAGTGGTTCCCAAACTTTTTTGACCCATGGCTCCCTTGACCTAATTGGCAGTTGGTCGTGGCTCCCCGCCATTTTGTTTACCAGCGCACCAGGGTGCCGCGGCGCACACTTTGGGAACCACTGGTCTACATGAAGAATCAAGCCTAGACGTGATGAAGGATTCAGAGAGTAGCCATCACCATCATAAAACTTTATATGCAATCACAAAGATCTTACAAAGTACATCTCAATTGCTAGAGAAAGGCTCAAGGAGCTCTGTGGCGTTACAAGAAGTTTACATGGGGTGGGCTCTGATAAACCCAAGATGGCTCACCAGATCCCATCTACCCAGTGTTTAAAGTGTGCTGGGTCCTGCCGGTGCAGTTCTAAAAAGCAGGTGTCAAGTTGGGTCCCTATCGGGCTCTCCATTTTTGCCTTCACTCTCAGGATGAAAAAAAAATATTAACTCTGTAGAAGTCACTTCACTGCCTTTGAGGTAACTTCAAAAAAGACTTGTTATAGTTCTTTCACAGTCCCATCATTTAATCACTGAATCATTTTCAATATTATATACAACAAAGCCATAGTTGTTGCTTATTTGTGTTTATGCCACTAAGAATCATTGGCACAGCCAATAGTCCTGGCTTGTTGTAGGTGTAATGTTGTATTATAGATCTGGATGCAATGACAGACGCAGCAAATTACCAGTCAGGCAGCACACCATGCTGAGCACAGATTAAGCAGCGCCCTTTATTACATCAGCCACGCCCCTTTGAGACCCCCCAGTTTTTCATCCCACTTAAAGCCCTGCATTTACATAAATGTAGGAGTACTTCTCCCGTCATACTAGCTGCATGAGTGTTGGCTCATCCGCTTCAAAGTCGTATTTTCCTCCCACCCCACACACCCCTCTTCGCCCTCAAATTCTTGGTGTAATGATTATTCACTAACAATTTGGCAAAATAACTTCCAAGTGTAATTGTGCTGAACTGTAATGCGAAACCAGAGCTACAGGGTCCCTTTGAAATACCAGCACGGCCTCAAACAGATCGATGCGGTGCCACGCGCACAACAGTCAGAATTAATTTAAAGCCCCTCCAGCTGTTCTCCAAACTTGCAGCCTTTTATTGCATTTCCAGCACGCTCGCTGTCCAAGTTAATGCTTCAGGATGCACCACTCTTTCTCTCAGCCAAATTCACTGGGATGCGTAGGGTGAGCAACTGGCATTGGTGCAAATTCAGGATGGTGAGTGTAAAAATTCAGGACAAAGGGTCAAAATTCAGGACACAAATTCAGGACAGGAGGTCAAAATTCAGGACAAAACTTCAGGACAATAGGTACGTTTTACAGACACATCAGAGGAGGTCGCGCAATAGTATATAAGTAAGCCCAGCCATATCCAAACATATTCAACCATTTGCAAACCTATCCATCTATCATTTCACTCATCCATCCCTTCATCCATCTTTTCACTCATCCATCCATTATCCATCCATCCATCCTCCCTTTCACCCTATCCATCTGTACACTCATCCATCCACTCTTCTACCCATCCATCCATTCACTCATCCATCCAGCCATTTACCCTTTCACCCATCCAGCCATCCTTTCACTTACTCATCCATCCACCCAGTCACTCATCCTTCCATCCATCCTCCCTTTCTCTCTCCATCGACCCTTTCACTTAGCCATCCTTCCTTCCTTCCATCCACCCACCCATCCATCTACTCATCCACTCATGAATCCATCCATTGACCCTATCACTCATCCATCCTTTCTCTCATCCATTTATCCTTTCACTCCTTCACTCATCTATTCATCCTTTTGTCCACCTGCCCTCCCTTTCACTCACTCACCCATCCAGCCTTACATCCACCCTTTCACTCATCCGTCCATCCATTTACCCTTGCACTTATCAATTCATCAATCCATCCATCATTTCACTGATCCATCCACCCACTCACTCACTCGTCATCCACTTTTTCACTCATCGATCCTTTCACTCTTCCATCCACCCTTTTACCCATTCAGCTACCCTTCCACCCATACATCCAGCTATTTACCTTTTCTCTCATCCATCCTTCCACTCACTCATCAACCCATCCATCCTCTCTCATTATCCATCTATTCAATCGTTCATTCATCCATTCACCCTTTCACTAATTCATCCAGCCATCCCTTCACTTACTCACTCGCTCACCTTTTCATATTAATTTTGAGCTGAGCCTTTTTGAGAAGAGGCCCAGCAAGAACTTCACCCTCGCTGCAGGAGCCATTCCAGGACTGGGACAGAAGCCACCCAGGGCAGAGACAGGATCTACCACAGGGGGGGACAGGCACCATCACAGGCAGGGGGGGGACAGGAGCTACCACATGGGGGGACAGGAGCCATCACGGGGTGGGCAGGAGCCATCACAGGAGTGGGAACAGGATCCACCACATGGGGGACAGGAGCCATCACAGGCGGGGGGGGGACAGGAGACATCACAGGTGGGGGATGGGGGCGGGACAGGAGCCATCACAGGGGGGACAGGAGCCATCACAGGCGGGGGGCACAGAAGCCACCACATGGGGGGACAGGAGCCATCACAGGCGGGGAGGGACAGGAGCCACCACATGGGGGGACAGGAGCCATCACGGGGGGGGGGCAGGAGCCGTCACAGGAGGGGGAACAGGATCCACCAGGGTGGGCACAGGGGTGGGCATGCAGTATTCTAGTATCATCTTGGTCTCTTCGGGGGGGGGGGTGTAGGGCTCCTCACCCCTCCTGGACTCCTGGACAAGACAACGAGACGACAGACTCTTTCTAAAATGTTACTTTTGCCACCACCCACTGTGATGTACAGTACTTAAAGGAGATACTCCAAGAGAACTGATTTAACTGATTGTCCTCCATACTTTGTTAATCAGTGTGGCTGCGATTGTGCCATTTCTTTATTTTATTACATTATAGACTGCATATTTGAAGAACCGAGGTCTGCTTACAATTTAGTGACAGTAATTAAGCTCTGTGGAGAGAACCACGTGCTGCCTCGGTGTAATCAGGGCCGGTTCTAGGATGTTTGGGGCCTTGGGGAGAAAGGGAAAGTGTGAGGCCCCTCTAAATTGCAGAGACATGACGCATTCAGGGCTGTTTGCATCTGAATAGATGCCCCTGCTCCTGAAGCTGCAGCCCCTCCCTCTCAGTCACCTTCAAGCACCTCTTAACAGCTCATCAAGGGCGGAAGGTGTGGGGGTTGCCATCCCGCTGTGCCTCTCCAATGCTGCTGGGGATCTGAGCTTAGGTGCTGCATCGGAGTCTGTCACACCCGACCTCAGCAGCATCGGAGTCTGTTACACCCGACCTCAGCAGCATCGGAGTCTGTTACACCCGACCTCAGCAGCATCGGAGTCAAGCAGGGAGGTGGTTGGAAGCTGTGCCGGATTTAGAGTGGTGCGACCGGTGCCCGGTTAAAATTACGGACAAATGGCGTTGGTTAAAGAATCCTTCACGGACAACGGACAAACGAGTGTTGAGCTGCGCCTGCAATTTCCACGACCCACATCCTGGGCGGCAGTGCGGCGCCCCTGGCTTCTCATCACGGCGCACAGGGGTGCCGCGGCGCACACTTTGGGAACCACAGCTTTAAGGGTTCGGTTGAATCTCTCAACCAGCCCATTACCTTGGGGGTGGTAGGGAGTGGTGAACTTGTATGTAACACTGCACTCCTGTCACAGGGACTTCATATAATTAGATATGAAGTTTGGGTCACGGTCTGACACCACCTCTCTGGGGAACCCCACAAGGGAGCAAATCCCCATCAGTGCACGTCCCACCACGGGGGCCGTCACTGATCTGAGCAGGATGGCTTCCGGGTACCGGGTAGCATGGTCCATCAAGACCAGGATAAACCTGTTGCCCATGGCTGTCATGGGGTCCAGTGGCCCCACAATGTCAATGCCCACCCGTTCAAAAGGGGTACTGACTACAGGGAAAGGTTGGAGAGGAGCCTTTTGCTTCCTTCCACTTTTCCCACTTGCCTGGCAGGTTTGACAGGTCCTACAATGAGTGTCTGAACTCTTCCGCATCTGGGATCAATGAAAGTGGGTGACAAGCCTTTCAAAGGTCTTGTCCTGCCCAGATGTCCCGCTAAAGGCACATCATGAGCCAACCCCAGTAGGAAGGCTCTGAAGCGCTGGGGTACCACCAGCACACGGGCTGACCCAGGCTCAGCAACCTTAGGCTCGCTATACAGGAGGTCGTTCTCCCAGTAGATCCAATGTGATCCAGACTGATCACCTGCTGCCTGGGTTGTGGCCTGTTGCCGCAAACCCTCAAGAGAGGGGCACTTCCTCTGTTCTGCACAAAGTTCCTCCCTGGAGGGCCCTCCTTCTTGCTGCCAATGGGTCATCTCAGGCAGGTCCCCCAGTTCAGCAACTTGCTACGCTCTAGGTTCCAGAGCATCCCCCTCAATGTCTGCCTCCTCCTAGACAGTGGGAACAATGGGGGCTGGTTTCCCATGCCCCCTACCTCTTCTCTCTAAGGCAGGTTCCTGGGCCATGCTTTAAGGCTCCAGGATCTCTTGAACACCCTTACTGGCTGCCATAGACCGAGTGGTCACGCACGCCCACTCAGGCAGACCCAACATCTCTAAATGAGACATCATCTCCACCTTAGCCCTAAGGGGAGCTCTCTAAATTATTGCCCAACAGAAAAACCACAGGCAAGGCTTGCCTCACAGCAACTTGGAGAGTACCTGCGACCTCCCCCCACTCAAAGGGAACGTGAGCCACCTCACACTGGCTCTGCGAGTTGTCCGCAACAACTACAGGGAAGAATGCATGGTGGATAACCTGTTCCTTGGACACCAACTGGCAATTGACAGCTGTAACACTAGCCCCGGTGTCCCTCAGAGCCTCCACCCTATGGCCATTGATGGTCAACCACTGCCTGTATTTCTTAGTGTTATCAGGCAGCTGGGTCTTAGGGACTATCTCAAAGTCTCCTAAAGAGACAAGGGACATTTCTGCGGGACCCCACCCACCTTGGGCACCCATCTCCTCCCCTCCCAGGGCTACACTTGCCATCTGACGAGGTAGTGTACATGGTGGTGCTTTGGAATCCTTCATGGGACACTGTGCATAATACCAATGGTGGCCCACTTGACCACATGTAAAGCACTTGCAGGGGACCCTCTGAACAGGTTTACCTGTCGGGGCCTCTTGCTTCTTCTCAGGGGGAGGCTGGGAACCCTTCCCTTGGTTCTCTTGGGAATTACTTTGGGCCCTCTCTGGTACTCCCTCTGTTTACCCTTGTCCCCACCACTGTTCTAACTTGCTATCAATAAGGTGCTGGTGGAGCTCTGGAAAACAATTAGCAGACAAGTGCTCCCATGCAAACAAATCATAGAGCACTTCAAAAGTATCCACTTTGCTACCATTCACCCAACCATCCATAGCTCTGCAATAGAAAGATAAATATTCTACCCAAGTGGTTGCCTCCAGCTTCTTACAATTCCTGAACCTCTGTCTATAGAGTTCTGGGGTCAAACCGTACCTTGTCATCAGGGCTTCCTTCATGTGGGCATAAGACATCCTATTCTCACTGGGTAGGTCTAACAATGTATCCCTCCCTTCACTCACAAAGCAGCCCCACAACCCCGCTCCCCAATCCTTCTCAGGGACCCAGTGGGCCAACATTGCTATCTCATAGGCTGCAAACCACTGCCCAATATCTTCATGCTTATGAAAATCTTTGATGACATCCTTGGGGATATATACCCTGCCTTCTGAAGGCACAGATGGTGCGCTGTCACCAGAGGGATTGATCTCCAAGCGCTTTGTCTTGATCTCTAACTCCCTCAACATCCTCTCATGCTCCATTCTCATTCTCTCTCTCTCTCTCTCTCTCCAAGGACAACCTGGTATTCTCTATTTCCCTTTGACCCTCCATCTTGAGCTTGGCCATCTCCAGCATGTGCATCCTGTTTCTCTCCCTGTCTTCCAGCTCCCTGGGGGACAGGTCTTTGGAAGAGACTCTACTGCCAGGTGGGGACGATACCCCTCCCCTGGCTGGAAACACTGGCCTATCCAGTTGCCCGTCTGCATCCCCAGCTGGCTCCACCACAAGCTCAGGGGCATTTCTTGCTTCTACCCAGGCCCTTAGCGCCTTCTGGTAGTCATTGTTTTTGGAAATGCCTTGTGTAGCAACTTTCAATTTTCTGCAGAGATGCTTGAGCTGTTTCAAATTGTAGGTATCCAACCTCTCTTCCTCAAAATCTAGATCCATAGATGCAACAGATGCTGGTCTGCTCATGGCAGTAAGAATTGGCAGTTCTCAGGGAAAATAACAGTCCAAGGAAAACAATTCTACCAAAAAGTATGTGGTCGCGTTTGGTCTGCACCCACTAGTAGTGCACACCAATCACTGTATATGAGTCACAAATGCAAGTCCAAATCCTCACCGATGACCACCAATGTTAGAACTAGGGGTCTCTAGTTGGCAATGGTATACACCTTTGTCCAAATAGGGACCCTTGCTTCTAGTCAGAGAAAGGGGATTACACTCCTGGATAACCCCTGCTCACCCCCTTGGTAGCTTGGCACGAGCATACAGGCTTATCACAGAGGCAGTGTGTTAAGCATTTGTGAACACATACAGCAACACAGTGAAAACACTACAAATGGACACCACACAGGTTGTATAAAAATAAGTATTATTTATATAGAATTAAAGCAAGACCACAAACAAGAAAAATCCACAATACTGTACTCAAAATAGACTTAAAGACGGTAGCAGTAACTTAATTCAAGTTGATGATAAATGCGACAAAGTTCTCACAAAAGTACCTAGATTTGTAACGCAAAACAAACAAAAGGTTTGCAGGGATAGAGATGCGTCGGTTCCTTACTTGGGGGGAGATGATGCGTCGCACCTCAATGCTTGCGCAGAGTAGGGGATGCATCTTGGTCCTTACCAGAGAGTAGGTGATGCGTTGATTCTTGTACTGCATTCCGGTTACGATGCAACAAGATGGCGCCTCGATGCGATGAGACAATCCGGTGCAATGCGATAAGATGGTGCCCTTGATGCGACGACGTGAAGATGATGCGTGCGCCCGGAGGCCGTGCGGTGAATTCTGTAACTTTGGAGCCGCGACAAGCCCTGTGACACACTTCTTCGGTGATGCTCCAGCGACCTCTCTGGCGGCGACACGCTTCTCCGGTGATGCGTGGGTAACAGCTTTGATAAACGCACGCTTCTCTGGTGATGCGGCGGCACCCTCTGCGGCAGCGACACGCTTCTCCGGCGATGCGTAGGCAACAGCTGCGACTGCGACACGCTTCTTCTCGATGAGTCGCACTCCCAGTGACATGCAGGCTTCTGCAGACAGAATTCCCAGCAAGAAAATTCAAAGGGGAGCTGGTGGAGAAGTCTTTTGTCCCTGAGACTTCAGCAATTGGCAAGCACAAGTTCAAGCCCTTGGAGTAATATTCTGCAAGATGATGAAAGTTCTTTAAAAGTTCCTTCTCCTCTCCTTGGCACTGAAGACACCACTGTAGGCCAACCCAGCAACACAGCACACTGGCAGGGGGCAGGTCAACTCCTACAGCTTTCTTGGTTCTTCTCCTTGGCAGAGGTTTATCTTGTTGTTCCAGAAATGATCTAAAGTCTTGGGGTCTTGGTCCCCATATTTATACTACTAAATCCTTTGTCCTCTGAAGGCAGGGGGGCCTGTACCTAGTCCAAACCAGTTATGTGCCATTCTAGAGCACTTTGTTTACAGGACTCCTTCTTTCCTTTGGCAGGGTGTGCTAGGGACATCAGATGCACCACAGGAGGTGGACCCAGCATTGTGGAAGGCAGGCACAGCCCTATTCAGGCCCAGGTGCTACTCCCACCACTCTACATGCAGATAGGTCTATTCAGCCCTGTGCTGACTCACCCTGTCTTCTGGAATCCCCCACACCCTGTCAATCACAAAACCAGACACACAATACACAGGCTAGCAGAGGCAGGCTGGATGGTTAGGTAAGAAAATACCTACTTTCTAAAAGTGGTATTTTCAAACACAGAATGTTAAAACCAACTTTACTAAAAGATGTATTTTATCATCCTGAGTTCAGGCATACTAAACTCCAATTTCTACCATTTTCCATGGGTCAGTTAAGATCATAAGATGTTATAATCAAACTGCCCATTCTGGCCTATGGGGACTGGTAGCCTTGCAATAGTGAAACAACACAAATGTCTGTAATTCCCTATTAGGACATCCAAAACACACCAGGGCATGTCCTACCTTATACTTACAATTCGCCCTGCCCTTGGACCTAATTTAGGGATGTCTGATATGAAGAAAAGGGAAGGTTTGGGGACTGACAAGTGGGTGCACTTACCAAGTTGACATGGCAGTACTAGACTGCACACAGGCTCTGCAATGACAGGCCTGAGACACACTTTACAGGCTGCTTCTGTGGGTGGCACAACCAGTGCTGCAAGCCCACCAGCAGCATTTGATTTACAAGCCCTGGGCAAACATGGTGCATTGTACTCGGGTCTGACAAGTAAATCAAATAACCCAATCATGGAGTCACTAATCAATACATCAATTTAACATAGGGAGCACTTGCACTGTGGCACTGAATAGCAGTGGCACAATCATCTAAACCAGCAAAACATATCAAAAACAGAGGAGGCAATCAGTAAAAAATGGAAGGGAGACTCACGCCAAAGGTACCAGGTCTAACAGGCACGATTTAGCTGCAAACAAGTCAGAATGACAGGATCGGTTTCGGAAACAATTTGCTGAACGCGGACGAGATCTTCGCATCATGCTTGGTTGTTTGGAACGGGGGACGATTCGGTCAGAAACATAGGCTCTTAATTGGAGCTGCTCATTCCGGAACCCATCTGGAGGCCTTCTTAGCGAGATCATACTCAGGCCCTAGCTGTTCGAAATCAACAGTTTCCTGTATCACTTGCTCCATTGCAGTTTCCACCTCATTCATGGCTATTGCAGCTTTGTTTCCAATAATGTGTTGTCCAAAAGGATCTTGACTCAGTTGTGCAGAATTTTGACTGCTTTGGAACTCTACTTTGCTCCCTAAGTAGTAATCAGTTCTTCCTGTTCAATATCATCATTTAACATTCATAAATAGCTTGGGAAAACTGAACACAGAATGGTGTATTTGACAGCGTTGAGAGAATATTCATAGTAGTCATGGTCTCTAAGTAATTTCAATTCAGCACGCCAAGGCTTGAAGAGTTGCAGAAGTGCCAAAGAGAAAAACTCTTTTCTGTCTTGAGTTTGGCTACTGAGTTTTTTGTGGTTAATTACATTTCCTTTTGCGTGTCTCACCAAACAACTGCTTATTCATATTTTATGTGTACAAATGTGTGAGTGTATGCAGAGCTAACCATTATTTCCAATATACTGCTGTATGATACACCAGCTAGGCCTGGGCACGAAATTCCACTCTGCTCACGGAGTTTGCAAAGTTTTCCCACTCCACATCCGTGTAGCGCATGGAGTTCTGATAAACTCCCCTAAACATATTAGAGTTTTTTCCTTGCTCGCCAACGTTATGTTGGCGAGCGCAAGCGATGAAAATCTTACATCAGACCACCTCCCAGCAAGATTTCTCAAAGCGGGCGGATTTTTTTCTGGCCAACCAATTTATACCTAAAATAATAGGATAATGAGGGGACGAAATCAAATCAAAGATCAGCTTTTCAAAATGGGCAGCAATGCTGAGAGGTAAGAGTTGAGTTTCCTTAACAACTGAAGCAAAGGCCACTAAAGTTCCGCCTACAGCTTCTATCGCAACTGGAGCTTCTTTATCAGAGATTGGAATCTGATGCTCAGAAGCCTATTGAATTTCTATATAGACAATGGAGGTACCATAGTTAATAAAAACTGGCACCAATAGTGTTGGGGCTGGACTAGCAATCCCCCCTTGCAAAAGGACAAAACTGGAAGACTTCAGAGGTAAAAGGAGAGGTAATTGATTGTTACTGGCCTCTATTCCCTGCGCTCGGGGGATACCTTGCTAGTTTTCCAACTGCCCAGGAATGCAAACTGGGTGCACAACACAGGAGATCAGAAGATGACTTTACTAGTGACAATAAAGGTACAGCCCTTGCTTATGCTACTTTGTCTTTTCATCCTCTGTCGAGGGGCCCCTTGATAAAACCCACTTGCATGGGCTCATCTTTTTTCAAAACCCTTTTATTGATTTTCACATTGAAATCATGAAGTTATGGACACAGTCCAATCCTTATGGAGAAATAGCTTCAGAATATATTGTTACACATTGAACAGCAAGAGAATAGTTTTGGATATGCGCATCTTGCCAAACTTCCATTAGTGAAGCTAGTAATATACACTAAACAATAACTTATCAGTGAGTTAGAGTGGAAGGCTGAAAGAGTGTGAGTGCTAGTAAGTATGCACATATTGTGTTTTATGGTGTTTCTGGTATTATCCGGGGAGGTGGTGTCAGGATTGTCAGGTTGTCAGTAGCACACGGTATTTCAAATAACGCCACTAACCGTAATTCCAGTGCTCCAGCAGGGACGATGAATTGTTCCCTGACTCCCTTGAACAGCGCCCCCAACAGAGGATTAGAAAACCCTCCTGCGTGAGACGCTATCTGGGGGATACAGGGAAGGGGAAACTCAAGGAAGGGGTGCAATCCTATGCTTGTTTCTGAATGAGCCGGAATGGCTAAGGTCCTTGACACCGCAAGGATTCCTGTAAATAGTCTTTGTTCGTCTAGCGTGGACAGTGATGACTTCTCACTAAGACCAGGGCCAGGACAAACTGCACAGGAAAGAAAACAGAACAAGTGAAATTGCGGAGTGAAAGAACCAACACGAGGGTACCCTAGAACATAGTAAAATGGCAGCTGGATAGAAGACACTTCATGCCAAACTCCACATAAAACGAACTTCTGTCCATAGTCTTGCTGCCAAGCATGCGAGTGAATACCTACGTCCCTATCTGGCCCTTTCTAACTCCAGTAAATGAAATAATCACCAACCGGGAACAGTCTCGAAAATATGCACTCTATCTCAGCGCGCACGGGGAAATATGAACTGGACTTCTCGTTCCTCCTGCACTCAATGTTTGTCCACGGAAGGCACTCAAAGCCACAGGTCGCTGCAATCACGGGGAAGGAACTCGGTGAAGCTGGAATGTTACGGAGCAACCTCCGTGTTACCTGACTCCGGGTTTCAAAGGCTCTCCCACTTCTCTCACGTTTCCTGTGAGGAGACGGGACTCGGACTCTTCTCTTCTCGCACTGTTCGAGGTTCTCTAAGGAGACGGGACACGGCCCGACACGGGACTAGGTGCGGAAATGCTTCAAGCTGAATTCCGGCGGGGAGCACCATCCGCCATTACAATCCTGATATGCTTCTTGTTGTCAAGCACCTTACCCTCCCGGCGGCAGTGCTTATGTACTGCAGGCGTGGATATGCGCCCCATGGCCTGCTGGGAGTCGTAGTCTTTGGGGCATAACCTGTGGAAGTGGCGAAAACCGGGCATGGGTGTGTAGCGAGGCCTTGTTCTATGGGTGATCGCTACAGGTGGGTAGGGCGATTTGGAGGGATGGGACATAGGGTGACAGGTAGCATCATAATTGTCTCATTTGGGTCTTCTTTAATCAAGGTGGAAGGTCATCATTGCTAATCATTAGCTTATGTGCCGGTATTAATTTGTCTTAGAGGTCGGCTACAAGAATCTGCCTAAGCCCTTGATATTCCTCCCACCTCAAGGTAGTGCTTTCCTATAAGAGGTCAGCATGCCATTCCTCCAGTGAAGATTTCCAAAGATGCATGATTGCTCAGAGCACCAATAGCAGGGCGAGTTCCAAGAATCGGGTTGCATGTTTGCCCATTGCCGGTCTAAAATTGCAACCCAGGGGGACCACCCACAGGGATAGTTTGAGTGGTCTGTCCATCAGGCATGTGAGTACAGAAAGTAATTCAGTCCAAAAGGAATTTAACTGTGAGCAGATTCAAAGCATGTGTGTCAGGTGTACTTGTGTCAACTGCCATCAAGGGCAGTTCAGGGATGCTGTGTGAAACACAGCCTGTAGCTTTTGTGGAGTGAGATACGCTCTGTGGAGTAGGCATGTCCGAATGAACTTAAAGCATGCCTTGCTTGAGATTTGGGATCAGTATTGTAGGACCACCTGCCTTGCCATTCCTTAACATTAAATGCTATGTGTATGTCTTCTTCCCAGTTGCACCATAGGGTCTGCAGGGACACCCCAGTGTTGGCTCGGACGCACTTGTACAGCCATGTCAAATTCATCTCCCATGGCATTAGCGTGGAGAGTCTGCAGTGTGATGTGTGTAGGGGGTTATTGGCAAGGGTTTAGCCACGCTTGTCGCATAGCTATGCAAATGTTGCCATAGGTGAGAAATTCTCCCGGTGGGAGTCCTCCTCGGGTGCTCAAAGCCAGAAAACTCATTAAGAATCCATCATCAAAAAGGTCCCCCATTGTGGACAATTTGGCTTCCTCCCAGAGCAACAGATCTTGAAGGGAGAGCACTGTAGGTAGAGCCAGAAATCCCAGCAACGGTATCACTGAGACATAAGCAGGTGCTTTCTTAGCATACTGTAGAGCATTTACTTAGCAAATTTGTACTATCTCCAACAGTGGGGCTGCGGCTCCTGGCCGGGCTCCGTTGGTGAACAGTGCAGTGTGTAGTGCACCTTCTTTGATCTGGTCTGCCGTGAAGTCAGTCTCGGTCAAAAGATAAATTTAGGTAAAACTAGGGTGATGTCCCAAATTCCCAATTAGACTGATTAGTTTTGTATTGAGGTAGCAACACATTTTTGGGGGGATCAGAACTGGCAAATTGGTAAAGTAAAACAATAGGCACGGGATGGCACCATTGTTGAAAGGGAAATGCACCGTATTATTGTCAGCGGTGGAGTGTTCCAGAATATTACTTGAGATTTAATGGCACATATCACAACCCCAAAGATGCTCTTAAGGATGTCCTCAGGCGTATGGAATATTTTGATTCCAAGGTATTTGAAAGAATGTGGGGCCCATTTTAGCCTGTGAGTGCCAAACAAGAGGTCCTGGAGGGGGGGGGGGGGGCTCTCTGGACACACTGCGAATAAAAAATGTTTTGATGGGGTTGACCCAAAGGCCAGAGAGGACATGGTTGGAGTTCAGTGTTCCTTCAAGTGGGGTGAGATCAGTATGAAAGGTGTGCAAGAACAGTAACATATCATCCCCGTAGAGTATTTTGGTGTGTCTATAACTTCCTCCAGCAGTATTCCCCTGTCTCTCCCAATCATTCAGAGCTTGATAGCCAAGAGTTCAGCCACCACCACAATCAGCAGGGGGAGAGAGTGGGAATCTCTGCCTGTGCCTCAGGTAACAGTGTGTCTCAGAGAAATGGTGGCCAGTCTTTACCCTGGCAGTAGGAAAGGAGTATAGTAATTGTATCCAGTGTATCAGCTTTGAGCCGAGGCCATACTGATTCAGCACTGCAATCATGTATTCCCAGCAGAGAGTATTGAATGCTTGCTTGAGGTCTATAGTGATCCAGGCTGACTCTGGCCATTTATGTGTAGCCCTATCACATCGTACAGATTTTGTAGATTGAGCCTTGTGCTGTGGCATGTTACAAATCCATTTGGGAATGGTGGATCGGTAGGTATGAAAGGAGGCAATTGCGAGTACCTTGCTAAGGATTTTATAATCCAGGTTGAGGATTGATAATGGACAATAAGAAGTGACGTCAAAGGGATTGCCGTTGGGTTTAGGTATGGAGGTGACTAGCACTTCCCGTGCCATAGGAGAAAGGCAGCCCAATTGTGCAGCCTCTGCATATAAAGTTTAAAGCTGTGGCACTAGAACCTTTCATATGTTGGGAGGCCATCCAAACCAGGGGATTACTGCCATCTAGAGCCCAGACCACCTGGTGTATCTCCTGGACGGTGATCAGGGCATTGGCACAGCTTAAGGATCAGAAGGTCTAGATAGAATCTTGAATTGAGGTATAACAGAGGGTTTGAAGAGGGTTGTTTATAACATTCTATTCATCTCTCCTGAAGATGATTATCTATCTGAATGGTCAGCTGGAGAAGTTCTTGAAAGGAATCTGGCCTAGCAACTCTCCAGAATTTAACCTCTAATGTATCCATTAAGTCCTTTGTAAATAAGGTGAAAAGAGCAGAGTCAAGCTATTCAATTTCCCTAGCTAGGGCTTTGAATATAGAAATGTAGATAAGAAGTTCCATAGACCCTTGGCTGAGCCCCAAATGTTCCTCCTTAGTAGAGAACTTAACATCTTGCCGATAAAACATTATTTTAAATTCCATGAGAAAAGCAGAACTATTGTCCAATGCTAGGCTGGCATTGAAAAATAAAGGCAAAGGCTCAAGCCAAAGAAATTTCCATAGTTATTGCTGACAACATTTTCCACTTTAGATCTATCTGTTGCATAAATGTGGGGCTTCAATGTGAAATGGAGTTGACAAGTGTCCAAAAAGGTCTTCAGTTTCCTTAGGTTGAATATCAACTGTGCCAGGCTAGCCAGAGGATCATCCAAGAAGCTTTGTTGCAGAACAACAAGGGGCGACATAACAAGGCATTCCAGGTGGTCAGATTTTGGACCTACAGTATTAAATTGCTTATTTCTGTCAGTAATTCATGAACCTGATACATTTTGTCAACTTGTTAGTGTTGCAACCTGTCAAGAGCTGGTCATATTGGTGCTGCTTGGAATGTTTCCTTAGTTTGCAGATACAGCCTACTATCTCCAGAGTCAGACATCAGATTTATTATTGGAACTCTAGCAGAAAATAATATCCAACAGGAAGGAGAAAACTCTTTCAGCTGTCCAGACCAAACAACAAGGCAAAGAGTAGGAGAATAACAAGCAAAAACTGGAGAAGGTGTAAAGCCCACAGAGTCCAAAGAGCAACCAATCTGGCAGAAACAATTGCTGCACAACTGGACTCAAGATGGCCTTTTCTTTTATAGTGTCAAGACAGGATGTGATGCAATCTGAAAAGAGTTCAGACATCTTGGATAGGGAGAAACAAACACAATATGACCATAAACATATTAACATCAAAACAACAATAAGCCTGGAAACACTTCACAAACAGACAAACCTAAAAATATTTTTGAGCTATTATAATTGAAAATGGCACTATATTGGCTGTGAATAATGGTTTAAAACTTTCTGCAAGTGTTTTAATAACACCAGCCTGCAGAAAGGATACTGTCCCTAAATTCCATGGGTCCCGACCGGGATATACACAAGGACAAGGAATGACATTTGCAGACGCTTTCAGCCATAGATAAAGGCCCGAGGCACTGTCAGGAATTAGTGAAGAATAGTTGTGGTTGCAGTGCCACCCCAAAATGAAAAAAGACTGTGGTGCCCCTGTTGGAGAGCAACATGCTGTAAGGATTAAGGTCCAGATTTATCAGAGCAGTGCACTGCCCTTGTGTCAATCAAGGTGACTCAAGGGCAACACAATCCTTAAGTCAGATTTGCCAAGCCACGCAAGGCCATCTTGTGTTGCCCTGAGTGGCTTGGTAAATCTTGTGTAAACCAAGGCAGTGCAAGTCGCTGTCTTGTGCTACTCGGTGCGGAGAAGTCATCACATAGGTGGGGAGTGAGTGTTCCCACTCACCCACATATCTATTTTGGCAGTTTTCCAGATTCACAAAAACAAACAATCCTAGGAATGCATAAAAAATGTACGCTTCTTCAATATAGTTGTGCAACAAGGAGAAATATCTTTATTTCTTTTAATTTTTCCTCTTTCTAAGTGTACTGCATTCTGCAGCACATTTGGAAATAGAAAAAAAGCCTCTGAGGATTGTTTTTGTGCTGGAATGTGCCCCTTTCTGCACAAAAACAATCCTGGGCGTAATGCAGGCATCCTCGCACCATTGTTCAAGGGTTTCTGCATTGGCGCTTTGCAGCCACAAGTTCTCCAGCACAGAGAGAGAGCGGGAATGTGCCATAAGTTAGTGAATATGGCCGATTCCTGCCCTCTCCATTTGAAGCAGTGCCGTGCAGCAAGATGTCTTGCTGTGTTGCACTGCCTCAAATAATCATAAATCTGGCTCTGCATTCTTACACCGGATGCACACATATGCCACTAGTATCATTATCAACATGGCTGTAAAAGGAATGTCAATTCTATTTGTACCTAAGCCTGAGCCTCCCACATACATATCAGCAAAGATCTGGTAGTACAAGCACCACACAGTCTATTAATCTCTCCTTCATGCAGCTGACTGAGAGGTTACTGGACTTGGCCCTCTCAGCAGAGTCATCCCCAAACTTTTTACCTTCAGTCCTATTTGTGCTGAATTCGTGTTTGTTGGCATTAGGAGTTGGACTCCGTGAACGTTACCACTGCTGACCAGTGCTAACATACTGGTGTTCTCTCCTTGAAACATGTTAGATTGGCTGATACCCAACTGGCATAATTAATTTACTTGTAAATCCCTGGTAAAATGTCACTAAATGTGCCCAAGGCCTGTAAATTAACTGCTACAAGTTTGCCTGCAGCACTAGTTGTGTCACCTACTTTAGTAACCCTTTAAACATGTCTCAGGCCTGCCATTGAAGAGCCTGTGTGTTTAGTTTAAACTGACATTTCGACCTGACAAAAATAAACCTTTTTCCAGGCCCACTCGTTCCTTTTTGATACATATAAGTTGCCCCTGGTATAGGTCCCGACAGACCAGAGGGCAGGGTGCAATGTATTAAAAAAGTTGGAAATGTACTGGTAGTGAAAAACTCTTACTTTCATTTTTCATTTTTCACTACTGCAAGGCCTCTCTGTACCATAGGATAACATTTGAGCTTCCTTATTACACTGCATAAGTGCAATTTCCAAATAGAAAGAGATAACTACAGGTGGGTGAATCTCGCAGAGTTTCACTCTGTGGAATTCCGTGGGGTTACATAAGAATTCTGTGAGATTCCTTAGAGGTCCCCGGACAAAAATTGGTACGTCACACTGCTCGCACTGTTTTTTAGTGCCAGGAGCTTGTTCTGCACTGCAAAATTAGCACGAATGGCACCACTCGCTGTGCCAGAGGGTGCTGCTTTTTTTGTTGCCGCTCGAGTAGATTTTCTACTCGAGCTGCAACTTGCTCACCGCGAATGGATAGTATTGCCATGTGCTAATCTGGCACCCGAAAATTGCGCTAAGGGATGCCAATTTTCACTAGCACTTGCCACTTAACATCAGCAAGCTGCATGTGAGAAAAACTCTACTACGCTGATAATTTGCCAGAACCACACATTACAAGCATATCACGGAGTGGGTAAAACTTTACGAACTCCGCCTATGGAGCGGAATTTATCGCCCACCCATACAGATAACCAGTTCATATTTGGTGTTTCTGGAATCACAGTTTAAAAATCTAACTTATGGTGAAGTCAGATTTTAAATTGCAATTTAGAAAGTTGCCATTTCCTGTCATTAGCCCTTTTGTGCTTGTAGCCTGTCTTGGGTCATATGACTGGGTGCAGCTGACACTTAGACTTTGAGAATTCATCCCAGATAATCACACAATAGGAATATTAAGTGTGTGTGCCTAGACCACCTAGTCAGAGGATGAGGGGCAGAACTGAGCACAGCCCCAATTACTACTGAATAGCCAGTGCTCTGCCTTCACATAAAATACCGAACAACCCTGCATTGTCACTGCAGCCATTTTGGAAACAGGGCAGGGGAGGCAGGATAATTCATGCTCTTCAAAGCCACTGTAACTTGAGACAATTTTTCCTATGCATCCCCCGTCAGTGCCTTTACCTTGGCTTCTCGAGCTGACCTGTACAGTTTTTGCAGCTCCTTAACCTGGCCAAGATCTCTGAGAGATGCTCTTAGGGCGCTATGGAGGTCTCTTAGAGACTCTAAACAAGTAGCATTGAACCAGTGGGTCGGAGAGGCCTCGTTAGCAGACTTGGATTGAGTCTGATTAGATTTAATTCCACCCAATATCTCTTAAAACAATGTTGAAAAACAATTAGGATGTAAATCGGAGTTAAAAAAACTCAATTCCACCTGTAACTTATTAGATAGAGTCCGTGAAACCACTTTCTCCTAATTAATTAGATTAGCAGGGACTTTTGGAAAGTTGTAACTGCTCCCTTACTTAAAGACGAGTGTTAGCCAACGCTGGACACCCACATTAGTGAGGATGCCTGGGTGGCTTATTTTGGGCAGATTCTTGGAGCAGTGGAGAAACCATCAGCTGGCTCAAACATAACAAGGTTAGCATATACAGAGCACCTGGTATTTTATTTGGCTGAAGTAAGAGGTGGCCTGGACAAGTGTAGTACTGCCAAGGTCGCAAGCCCAGATGGGGTCCCTATAGATCTCTTCCTACAGTATCAGGATCTTTGGGCCCAACTGTTGACTGACATCTTTAATGTCAAACACACCAGAACAAGGGAAGAGGCAATAGGAAACCGCACCTGACAATACAAGTTTCGAGTAAAACAATTTGTATCGATTATCATTGAGTGCAAAGAACCTGGGAGCACTCCCCTTTATATTCCTGAATAGGGAACGAAGTTCCCTTTAGAACATGATACACTTGGTTCAGCACCCTGTAATTGCTTATATATCCATGTACTGTACAATGTGCACATAAAGAAAATTCCAGATTTCAGCGTGATCTGTTCTTGTTTTAGACTATTTTTTATTGCATTTCCATTAAAGTCCACAAAGCCATAGCCAACGCGTTTCATCTCTCACAGAGACTTCTTCAGGGCTATAGAAAAAACATAGATATATACAGACATTTAAAAACAGTCCTATACAAATGTGAGCGAGCAAGACACATCCATTAAAATTTAGAATTTAAAACACCACTATTCTAGTATTGTTCCGTTTCTGAACTCAATTACATCATTTTACATTATTTCCAATGAGAAAGGCCTGTTTACATTAGAGAATCACACAAAGGGGGAGAGAGAAAAAGGGCGAAACAGAGTAAACACATTCCTTTAAATCACGGAATGAATCATATATTGACAAATGAATACATATCCCTTTACATATCCCATATTCCGTATTTAATACTGTATTTATGGTCATCATCCTTCAAAGTGAGGTCATTATCTACACCTAAACAATCAGAGAAACAACAAATAGTAGCAAAGTCAGGTCTCCTTTTGTAGCAGCATGTGATATACAGTGCAGTTACATAAGCACCTCAAATCCATTTGCGTGCGTGCTCTAGGTCCTTTTATACCTAAATGACCAACACAACAATGTGTCACTGGATAAGTATTATGCATAAAAAGTCTTATTCTACACTCACCGTGATAATAACTTGGCAGTGTAGACACGTGTCCGGTAGTAGTAAAACTGAGACCAGGGCAAAACTGTTCGTCCTAGAAAAGACGTATCGTCCAATGTCACAATTAACAAACATAGCCGAGTGCAGTATTATCATACCAAGTTTCTTTTGTTAAGGTCCTTTCAACACTCACCTGATATTTGGCGAGGTAACTAGAATGTGTCCAAGACTCCATTCTTATATTGGGAGTAGGACAGAAAGACGGTGCAGAAATCAGCATTGGTCTTTGGACCTGAGCAAAGGAATATGACATCTTTGATGTTACAAGTACGAATATCATTACATGATCATTCAAAGCTTTACCCTGTTATGTTATCAGACTCAACAATGCATTCCATAAAGGTTATGAATGCAGTATGTTCGTCAGAAATATGTTATGAGTCCCGTATTTAAATACGGGACTCGGCTACTCTACTGTTTTGAAATGGCTGGCACATTGACGGTTCACCGTTCACGTGACTCGCTTTTTGTGTTCTTCGTTTGTGTTCACATTTTCAGGTGTAACCTATTCCCAGTATAAAAACACCTGCCAAAAGTCACTCGGTTTCCCTACTGCGAAACCGATGTGTACAGATCTGTTTGGTTACCATGCCGTTTTTTAGGTGAGTGCAACATAGTTAGGGATATCGTGGTAATTAATGCTTTAACAAACTCAGAGAGTAACAATTGGTCCATGTCTGTATTTCAGATATTAGGACCATTGTGGATTGCTAACTTGAATACACGCTCAAAAATCTACTTTGTCTATCCAGTGTCTCACTACACTAGGCCGATGGTGAGTTTTGATCGCACTATGATTATTCTTGCATGTTACACTGTAACTTTACATCGGTGACATAATGTATGTCTATAGAAACTGAAGCTACCCGTCGCCATGTGCACAATAAATTACAGTCATTTCAACTAATTGCTTTAAATACGGGGTCATTCACACGCTCTGTTTATCTTATATAAGCATGAATTTTAAAAGGAGATAATGTCACTTTAAAATGCGACGGAGTTGCTATATTCAAGATATATGTCTCCTTGCCCATACAACTATGTGGCCTTTAATATTTAGTTGGCGGTCATGTGACCTCCAGCGTATCAAATTGTATTTATGACTAATTGGAAACCCACCGTAGGAGGAGACAATATCATAAGAAGATTTCCAACAATCTGTGCCTCCTGGTCATATTGCCGTGATATTTCTCTCTCCGTATAAATACGGGACTCATAACAGATTTCTGACGAACATACTGCATTCATAACCTTTATGAAATGCATTGTTGAGTCTGATAACATAACAGGGTAAAGCTATGAATTATCATGTAATGATGTTTGTAGTTGTAGTGATGGGTAAAGATAGGTATAGATGTAGTGATAATTTTACCCACCAGATGTACTCATAAGCACCACATGCGTCCGTTATTGCAAAAATGGGGAGTGCACGAGACGTATTCAGATCTCGAGGGGCGTTAGACAAGGCTGCGTCCTTGCATCTATTTATTTCTCAAGCTTTACTAATGGGGTAAAGGCTACAGTCAGAGTTTCAACTGCAGACGCCCCTCTTTTAATGCAGTGTCACTTCCAATACTGGCATATGTCGATGATGCTGTTTTAATAGCAAGAACAGGGGTGGCATTACAAAGTCTTATAGCAGCCTTTGTGGATTTTATGAAAAAACTGGATCTGAGAGTGTCAAATCAAAATATTTTGTACTGGTGACAGGGGTATCATCTTTTAGGAAACTCTCAGCCTTCTATATAGGGAAATGAAGGCTGGAAGTGGTGGACATGTTCCCCTATTTAGGGGTTTTGTTTGATAAAAAGTACTCATCACTAAATATGGTGGCCAATAGGGCTCTTGTATTGGCGAGGAGTGTGACAGACATTTTTAATTTCATCAAAAAGTTGGGGTCAAAACCCATTGAGACAATAAAAAAGGTATATAGTGCGAAGACTCTTCTTGCTGTTACTTATGGGGCAGGGGTCTGGGGTATGGTGGAAACAGACTCCCTGCAAAGGCTAGAGGATGGATTTCTTAAGAGTTATTAGCCCTTCCTCGTTCTTGTTCGAATTACAATTTCCATATCGAACTAGGTTCACCATATGTGTTGGATAGTATTAAGCTTGCCCTCATCCTACTATGTAAAAAGGACAATTGATGGACAGAATGCAGAACAATGTCATACATTCACCACAGTACAGCGATCCGGGCCTAAATCCATCACTTTTTGCTCCCCATGCCCTTCCAGTTTGGACCCAGCCATATGCAAATCAGTCTTGACCCTGCACCCAATGGGAGCAGCCCAGCCCGATCTGCCAGGCTATGTCCTCTCTGGACTGGAAACAAGCATCCTAGGAACGGTTTCTGTGTTTCACCCCTCATCATCCAGGATAGCTTGATTCCAGTGGCGTGGAGAGCACAGGATCCACATCTGGGCATAGCCGTTCCACTCGAGGTGACAAATGCAAAAATAACAATTGATGGACAGAGGCAAAACAATGTCATACATTCACACCAGTACAGATATCTGGGCCTAAATCTATTGTTGTTTTGCTACCCATGCCATTCCAGTTTGAACCCAGCCATATGCAAATCAGTTTTGACACTGCACCCAATGGAAACAGTCCAGCCCGAACGGCCAGGCCACGTCCTCCCTGGACTGAAAACAAGCATCCTTGGACCTGTTTCGGGGTTTCACCCCTCATCAGCCAGTATAGCTTCACTCTGGTGGCATGGAGAACACGGGACCCACGCCTGGTCATACCAATCCCACTCTGGTGACAAATCCAAAAAAAACAATTGATGGACAGAATGCAGAACATTGTAATACATTATCCCAAGCAAAGATATCTGGGCCTAAATCCATCATTTTTTTGCTCCCCATGCCATTCCAGTTTGAACCCAGCCGTACGCAAATCAGTCTTGACCCTGTACCCAATGGGAACAGTCCAGCCCGAACTGCCAGGCCAGGTCGTCCCTTCTACTATGGCACTCGATCTGTAGGAACGATACTGTCAATCTAATGCAAAGGATAACAAAAGATTTTTTATTGTTGGAAAATGCACGTCAGATCGTATGGTTGCAGTATCTAAAGTCCATATTGACTTCTCCAAGTCTGGCCGATTTGCATACAAACCCTAGTAGCTGCTTGAAATGACCTAAAATGAGGTTAAAGGCAATTATTGCATTAAAAAGCATGTGAGTGACAAGAAGAAAACTATTTTAAATCTTCTGTAAGGTTATATCAAAGGACACCACCCTTTATGGAGGGGGACTACTCGTATTTAGATAGGGTGGGGAATTTACAACATAGATTCATCTTGGTGAGGTTCAGACTTAATCTAATCCCCATGATGATGGGTTTCCCACCAAAGAGGTATTCACTTAGTGATTTCACAGCGTGCCCTTGTAATGGTTATTCTGAGCAGCCTGTTCTTCATTTAATCTTGTTTTGTTGTTTTTATAAAGAACAAAGGTCATGGTACATCCTGCTAAAGGTATATAGTGCAAAGACTATATCTGCTGTTATGTATGGGGCGGGGGTCTGGATAGGGTGGAAACAGACTCCCTTCAAAGGCTTGAGGGTGGATTTCTTAAGAGTTGTTAGCCCTTCCTCGCTCCTGTTCGAATTTCAATTGCTATATCGAACTAGGTTCACCATATATGTTGGAAAGTGTTAGGCTTGTCCCCATCCTACTATGCAAAAAGAACAATTGATGGACAGAATGCAGAACAATGTCATATATTCACCCCAGTACAAAGATCTGGGCCTAAATCCATCACTTTTTGCTCCCAATGCCATTCCAGTTTGAACCCAGCCATATGCAAATTAGTTTTGACCCTGCACCCAATATGAACAGTCCAGCCCGAACTGCCAGGCCAGGTTCTCCCTGGACTGGAAAAAAGCATCTTAGGACCGGTTTCTTGGTTTCACCCCTCATCAACCAGTATAGCTTGACTCTGGTGGTATGGAGAACATGGTACCCACGTCTGGGCAGACCAGTCCCACTCGGAGTGACAAATGCAAAAAGAAAAATTGATGGACAGAATACAGACCGATGTAATACATACACCCCAGTACAGAGATCTGGGCCTAAATCCATCTTTTTTTGCTCCCCATGCCATTCCAGTGTGAACCCAGCCATACGCAAATTCGTCTTGACCCTCCACCCAATGGGAACAGTCCAGCCTGACCTGCCAGGCCAGGTCCTCCCTTCTACTATGCCACTCGATCTGGAGGAAGGAAACTGTCAATCTAACCCAAAGCATAATAAAAGATTGTTTATTGCTGGATAATGCACATAAGATCGTTTGGTTGCAGTATGTAAAGTCCATATTGACTTCTCTAGGTCTGGCTGAGTTGTATACAAACCCTAGTAGCTGCTTGAAATGACCTAAAATGAGATTAAGGGCAATTTTTGCCTTAAAAGCAGATTGCGAGAGAAAAGTAGAAAACTATTTAAATCTTCTGTAAGGTTATATCAAACGACCCCACCCACTTTGGAGGGGGACTACTCGTATTTAGATAGTGTGGGGAATTTACAACATAGATTCATCTAGGTGAGGTTCGGACTTAATCTAATCCCCCTGATGATGGGTTTCCCACCGAAGAGGTATTCACTTAGTGATTTAACAGCGTGCCCTTGTAATGGTAGCTCTGAGCAGCCTGTTATCTTCCTTTGTTGTTTTTTTAAAGAACAAAGGTCAAGTTACATCCTGCCTCTTTCTCATTGGTGTAATTTTAGCCAATGTCGCCCAGCACTTTATTAAGGACCCATTTGTATGTTTTGCGATAGCTTCATTCCTTTGGTCCTGTATGAAATGGAGGAGAGCTTGTCTTGCTTGGGAACACTGAGTCCACTTAAGATGTGAATGTATTTATATTAGTCGCCACTCAGCATTTTATAACACCTATCTTTCGAGATTCCTACAGGTGAAATATTACAAAATGTATTTCGAATTTTAAAGTAACTAGTAATTGTTTTTAGTGTATTTTAAACTGATTGTAATTTTGTTTGATTAATGTCATTACTTTTAGATTGTTTTTAATGTCTTTTTACTCCGAGCACTTTTTATGCAGCAGAAATACTGCGAAATAAAGATAATTGACTAACTGACTGATTAAAACTCTGTGCTTTTAAGACACAGCTTAGTGACAGTGTGAACATCTTTCTTCAAAACTCGTAAGGCTTCATTGAATCATGTTGCACACTCTCAAGGTACATGTCTTTACCCTTCATTGTGCCTTAGGATTCAAATCTGTCTCTTATTTATTATTTTTATAACTATTATGAACACTTTTCGATAAAGAAAAAGCATAATTTGAAACCCATAGAAGAGAGTGATGACGTCCATGACAATCTTAGGAATCACAGTCAATACAGTAGTAATGCCCTGCATCTTTGAACTGTAAAAGAAAAAAATCAGAAAATGACAACAGTGTTATGCTGTATGCGGACAGGTGTTTGTTGACGCTGGAACGCCATAGCATCATGCCTGGTAACGGTGGGACATCCTAATATCATAATGCATTTGCATTGACACATATAAGTCATCTCACATTTTTTCCTTTTTTATTTTTTGCAGATGCTGTATAACCAGCAAAAAGTACTTTTCCAGCGATCGATTTGTGCAAGTGAATTTGCGAAATACTAGGACATTTGGAACAATTTTGTTATTAAAATTTGAAAATGTAGCCCATAATTATTCTTTATCCACATGAGTCGGGACAAATATCATTTTGGTGAGGCACTTCCCACCCCAGTATCTCTACATATTTAGGGGCATATTATCAACGGACAGCGATAATTATCGCTGGCCGTACACAGCGATAGAAATATTATAGCCGGCTATCGCTGAATATTATCGCCATGATAATGCCATATTTACAACGCATAGCGCTATGGCGATAATATTTCGGAGATAGCGGTGTTATCAATGGAACATCGTTGGTTTTCCAGCGATGTTCCATTGAAAACAGCGATAACATTGCTGATAGGACCCTGTGGTCCTATCAGCATAATCCATCCCCCATTAAAAGTATGCCTTAGTCAGGAATTTAACAGACGTTAAATTCCAGAGTTAAGACTGAGGTAGCGCGATTTGTTTTATCGCTGCACCTCCTTGTTAATATCGCAAAGCTGCCTTCACGATATTAACATGTGTTGTTTTCGCAGCCACGCCTTCTTTGCATCTCATTAGCGATGCGAGGCCAGGCTGTGAAAAAACGGGCTCTACATCAAGGAAACACGTGCTAGCGTGTCCTTGATGATATTGCGATATAATTATCGCCGCTTTTCGCCCAAAAGCGGACGCTAAAGCGGCGATAATTATATCGCCAGCCCTTGCTAATATGCCCCTTAGAGAGAACAATTTATAACGGTTCCTGTCAACTGCACCTTCTTGCTCATAGTAAAAACAAGGGGGCAGATTTATGAGCCCCTTGCGCCATTTTTGCGTCACTTTTCCCATGTTAAAAGTGACGCAAAAGTGGCGCATGGGGCTCATAAATCTGCCCCAAGGAGGTTAAATTGTTTGGAAAATCAATGAAAGCAACGAAGACAACTTTTAAATTCAAAACAAATCGCCCTAAATGACTTAGTTTATTTACTTTGTTCCATGCTCTTTAAAGGGTTTGTAGATGCAATCTAGCAGAGAGGATATTGTGCTGGACAACAGCTTGAAGTTAACAAGTTAATACCTTTCACAGCAGCGAGTCAGGAACCCTGTCAACCGGAGGACCTTGGCCAAAGAACACGGGAAGCAGGAGCTGAGAAAAGAGCTGCCCGAGCCAGAGAAACTTCAAGATGACAAACGATCTCCGAATACCGGCCAGGTGAGGGAGGTGATTGTTGTCCCATGCGCATGGCTTGTGCTTTCTATTAAAGTGTGCAGGAGGTATTCATTTGTAGGTGCTTTGTTAAGCGGTGGTTGTCATATTGAGATAGCAAATAACGTATATATTTTAAGCAATATGGCGGTACATTGTTAGTACTGTTAGAGCTGCACGAGGCTGGCGGAGCAGGGGATGTAACTTTAAAAGTGTTGTGATCTGTACAGGATGACACTTGTAGCCATGTTGTAGGTTTCAAAGCCTTCTTTATTAGTTCCAATTCCAGATCACTTCAGACAAGGTTCAGCCACGTACCAGCGTCATCATTACTTAATTGTATAACAAAAAGTATCTATTATAAAATGAGCTTGTTTCAAGCCATGACTATACTGCCCGCCTGTAATGTAATATCTTAGATGCAGGCTTTGTTCATGGACCTAAAACAATACAATTATGCAAGAGTAGATGTTAATAACAGAGGGGCATATTAACAAGCCAGGCGATAAAATTATCGCCGCTTTATCGGCAGAAATCTGCCGCTAAAACGGCGATAATGGGCTTGATAATATGCTCTATGGAATTCCAATTGAAGCCCATGTTAGACTCCTTCACATCTACCATGGGCTTCAATTGGAATTCCATAGAGCATATTATCAAGCCCATTGTCGCCGTTTTAGCGGCAGATTTCTGCCGATAAAGCGGCGATAATTTTATCGCCTGGCTTGTTAATATGCCCCAGAGTTGTTTACCACAGAAGGTTCCCAAATGAGTTCAAATAGATGATAGAGAAGCTCGAGTTGTCTATAATGTCACTTAGAAACTCAAGAAGGAAAACTCCAAATTGAGAAATATCCATATACACATTTGTAAAATAAATGTCCCAGCGATCCCCTTTTTCTCCCACTGCTGACTCCATGAAAGAGATGCTCCATGGACGAGGAGCCAGGGGGAAGCCATTCTTAAGGACGTCTCTCCTACCTCAGTGCCCTCCCCCAACTGCATAATAACAAATTAAATCTGCCTGCTACCCTGTCACACATCAACACAACCCACTTTAGAATAGCCATTTAAAGGTACTGACAAAATGGACAATTGCCAGGCCCCCACCTCTCACGGAGCTCACTATAAAATGATAAAAATGGGCATTAAACTGTTTCTTTTTCATTTATCAACTCAGCATGCCAGGCCTGTCCAAGATTACCCCCTGCACTTTCAGGGAGTTGGAGACTATTTAAAATAAGAAAAAAAGTTTTTGGGTCTCTCCCTTTCTCTATATTCATCTTTCTTCTTCTGCCTCACTTCTCTCTTTACCTATTTCTAATTGCAGGGCTTTAAGTGGGGAAAAAAACTGGGGGTGCTCTAAAAGGGGTATGACAAATCTCTTAAAGGGGTGTGGCTTATGCGAGTAGGGGCGTGGTCTAAATAAAGATAACTAGCATTGTGTGCTTAAGAAATCATGAAGCCGCATCCAGCAAAGGATAATAAAATAGGCAAAAAGGTATATTTATTAAGTATAAGCCATAAAAATACCAAACACTTTAAAAACATGTAAACATTATTTACATTACTAGACATAAATCTAAATTTCAATATTTGAATTTAGTGAATAGTGCAAGACAGACATTATCGCCTGGTCAGATACCAAAGGAAAAACTTTGCAACTTCGCCTACCCCTCAGCTAACCTCTGCTAAATAATGGTCAATCTCTCTTCCCTAGAGCGCTGCCCTTTCTATTTCTTCAAGGATTCTTTTTTGGTCTGTTTGTCCGAATCCCCAACAGCATCCGTTTTAGTAATATGTAAGACTCCTCATCGTTTCAGGCTGTTCAGTTCCATAAAGTCTCTAGCTAACTGTCACTGTTGGTCCGCATGCATTCGCAAATATCTCTCCTGAATGCTGTATGCTAATTTTTTAATCCCCAGTATTGATCAAATATTAATCCACTATGCTCCTGTAGTTGGAATTGTTGTCTTTTTCCACATTTCTAACAGTTTTTGTTTTGCTGCTAAAGGCACTCAGCAGGGACCTTAAAATTCAGTTATTAAAGCGAAATGTCACTGTGGTGCGTTGCACTTATCTTTTGGAAATTCACACGAGTATAACTTTATTGGTAGTAAAATATGCTGGTATAGTAACTTCATCAGTCGCGAACGTATAGCATATATGCTGGTGTTCAATAAACTACTTCTGATCACCCTGTTAAAAAAGCACTTGCATTGAGATGTCTTAATGCCTGGATAATCCAGCCTGTGCTGCTGCAATACCAATATTTTGAGTTCCTTTACTACAAAAATTAGCGCATGTTTTCTGTTATGTTCTCATACTTGTAATGTGAATTATCGGCTCCTAGCAACAAGGTTCTTCTGTTGGAATCTGGATTGTAGAGACCAGCAGAAGAAGCTTGGCTGTGGAGCTGAGAGGATGGCTCTGGGGGTCGTTATGAATATGCTTCAATAAAGTCTTCTTTTAACATAATGTGTCCTGTGTTCCCAAAAATGGCGACGAGGATGGGATACACCACCTGAAGAGGACACTGAAGAAAGAAGATTTACTTCTGGACTTTCCGTTTTGTATGGTCAGAAAAACGCCTGAAAAAGCCAGAAAAAGTTGAAGTCATGGACCCCCAGCTTAACCACCATTCAAATTAAAAGGGCAGTCGTGCGATATGGACTATGTCGATGATGGAAATTGTATTATTTATCTAATGCCAGATCGTCCGTAGTTTCAATAGAGGAACTTATGCTATTCAAAAGTAATCTTACCTGAGCGGGACTGATTGCGTAGTAACGGTGGCATTATCTAAGGAAGATCGCGTGTCTTGACAGATATGCCCGCGAGGAAGAGGAGGCGAGATTGTTGATTGTGTGCTCGTGGAGAAGCCCAGCGTCTGCACTCGTGAAGGAACTCTGTGTCTGCGCTCGTGAAGTAGAGTGACCCACGAGAGGCTGGCACGAGTGAAGAGTTTGAATCCTGCGGTGGAAGACGTGACGCTACTCGTAAAGGACGCAACCATACGTTCGTGAGAGGTCACAACGCTGTTACCTAGCAACATATTGTTTCCATATTCCTATTACCAGTGCACTGGCGTGATTTGACGGCGTGCGTTTATTTTTATTTCGGAAGTGTTGGTTACCGTCTCAACGCGATATACATATTTCGTAAAGATCAGAAACTTCATGGTAGCAACATCTCCATGATCAAAAGTGATTGGAGAGAATGAAATTAATTATTTAAGCTGCAGGTGAGTGACATTGTGACATCATTTTTGGGAGTGACATTGTTCTTGTGGTGTTGTCAATCCTTCTAATACAGCTACGTTTTTGACATTATTTTTGGGAGTGACATTGTTCCGGTGGTGTTGTCAATCCTTCTAATCCAGCTACGTTTTAATTTTCAACTGTAAAGATTCTGTTTTGAAGACCATCGCATTGGAAACAGTTCAAACTGCAGTACAAATGCGCAAACTATATTGTATGAAATGTTATGCATTTAATGTTGCAGTGAACATTAGTAAACGTTAAATAAGTGTTTATTTAACAAAGAATAGCCAATTTGTGGGCCTATAACTTATGTAAGAAGATACCATCAGAAATATGGCTACACAATCGTCTATTCCCACTCCACTTACATTTTTACAAGAACCAGGTTCTCCATGCATGGAATGGGAAGATTGGAAGGAGGCTTTCACTACATATCTGCAACCAATTGGTGGGGATGTGTTTATTCCAAGAAGGAAGTTAGCTATATTAAAAGTGTGTTTAGGAGTAGAAGGAAGAAATGTTTTGAATACATTACCTACTTTTCAACCTAACGTTAGGAATGTTGATAATTCTTCAGATGAGGAAGAAGAAGATGTATATGAAATGGCTTTAACAGCATTAGCTGATAATTTTTGGAAAAAATTGAGTATAGTTGTAGAAGACACCATCTTTTTTCTCATTCCCAATAACAAGGAGAAACACTGGAACAATATGTAGCAGCATTAAGAAAGTTATCAATTACGTGCAAATTTAAAGATTTAACGGATGAAATTATCAGAGACCAACTTATTAATAGAACTAACCATAAGAGAGTTCAAGAAAAATTATTGGCTTTAAAAGATCCATCTTTAGACAAGTCTATTGAAATTGCTAGACGCATGAAAATACTTCACTATGGTGCCGATTCCGATCCGGTAAAAAAAATTACCGTACGACTCGTATCCGTATATTTTTACGTACGAGTCGCACAAGTACCGTACAAACTGGCAAGTACGATTGGGACGTGAAAAATAACTACGAATAGTGTTGGGAAAAGTCTACGAGCGTGCGTCGGAAAGTGACCACGTCCAAATATCGTCTGGAAAAGTGTACGAAAGTGATCCGGACAGTTTAACTTACAAATCGTAAAACACAAGTCCGAGCGCGCAAGTACGATCCCGACCGCCCGTCCGAATACACAATCGCACGTAAAAAGGCCCGTACGGAGCCAACGCTGAAGCACACATGTACACGGGTAAACTCATGCCCGTGTACGCGTTGTACAGCCCCCCCAATACGACTGCACCGTACACCACCCTGTCCGCACTGCACCCCCAGCCCCCCCACCGCATTTACTTGCCGCACACCAACACCGAACCCCAGCACCCTCACACAGCATCGCGAATGTACGGATCGTACCTACGCGAAAAAGACACATACAGAACCAGGACAGTGGAAAACAGCACAAGGAGGGCCAAAGCGACTCGCACAAAAACACAAAACACGTCTACACGACAAAATACAACTCAATGACTGACCTGCCACATCCAAACTGGCCAACTGAGGCCCCAAACACAACCACCTCTTATAACACACCCACCAAAATTCAAACACAGCCACACCCACAAATTGACCAATAAAAAGGGCACACACACACAAACCATGAGCCCTTGCAACAAACCTACTGCGGACAGAGCTCACACACAAACCACCCCACAGAACTCATACCTTTGCCACACCGCCACTCACACACCTTCACACAACCTCCCCCACAAACATCCCCCCCTTCACAGTCACACACACACACACATTCACACCCACACACCCACAACCACCCACACCCCACACCCCACACCATGCCCACAGACAAGAGTCCAAAGTTCACTACGGCGGAGCTGGAGCTCCTCGTCAACGAAGTCATCAGAGTCGAGCCACAGCTGTTTGGAACAATGGTCAGACAGACCAGAATAGCCAAAAAATCTGCCATGTGGCAGAGGATCGTCGACAAGGTGAATGCTGTTGCGCCCGTTCGAAGGACCAGGCATGAATGCCAAGCCAGGTGGTACGATCTGCGCAGGGCGGTCAAGAGGAAGATGAATGAAGAACATGCCCAGACCAGCATCACTGGAGGTGGGCCGCCCCGCAGACCCGTACACTACCATCCCTGGGAGGAGAAGGTGATGGCCATGCTACCGCCGGTGGGATTACACGGAGTGGAAGGAGTCGCAGAGCCTGGTGAGTACACAAACAACTCACGAAACATGGGGGGAATGGCATCCACACCCCAACAACAACAAATGCATGCACCCACCCCCAAGCACTCACCGCACACAACCACACTCAATAACCACGCCCATGCCACGAACGTCACCATTCACCCTTCACAAATCAAGGCAAGGCCATGTCCAAGGCCACAACAACCACAAACACAAGACAGGATGTCCGGGAGGCTGGGAGGGTGGGCCCCACACAACACATCGTGAAAATGAGACGCAGACACCAATGTACCAGCCCATATGGCATAGGGACATACCCATGCACAATGCACAGGGACTGGCAAGCTACTAACAAGGTCACTGACACTGGGTCCTGCTGTATGCAGCACAAGGCCCTAGTGGGACCACTGTACACTCAAACACCAACTCCACAAGCACAGGTATCTAGCACAGGAACTCACACACACTGTCATGCCAGCATACACCATGAGGGGACACACACATCACCTGGGAGACCCAATTACAACTCACACTACACACAACAGCACGCCCGGTCACACACCCCCCCCTAACACAAGCACACACCCCCGGGGCAGGCAACGGATACACCCACTCCCACAATGGACATGTGACACAACAAGACCAATCCCGAGCCAAGTAAGCATCAGAGCCAGGCGGGCAACTACAGCCAATTTCCGGGGGGGGCAGAAAAAGATTGGGGGGGGCTAAATCAACCAGCCATAGGCAGAGTGGCTGTAAGAAGGGGTGAAAACACAACAAAAGCCTCATTTACGAGTAAATGGTCTACCATACACGTGTGAAGTACTCGGGTCCGGATGCAATTAGACGGACGCCAGCCCACGAGGCTGTCTCAGCTGGGCTGTCACACATGACGGGGGGGGCAGAAGCCCGGTGAGCCCAATGGGTGTTGCGCGCCTGATCAGAGCCAACTATCTACAGGCCACACACTCAGGAGAACATGCCAATCTGTCCCCCGCAACATACCCATCCCCAAGTGGACACTGAGAGTAATGCCAGGGACATCCAACTACCTGGGGGAACTGTGTCAACTTGAATATGAATGAAACATGGATGTGGCATGAAACAGCATCAACATTGTCTCTCTCTCACACACAGGGCGACGTCGACGATCTCCCCCCAACACTGGGGGGGAATAATCACAGTCCCAGGCACCGCGTGAAGACGATCCCACTGGCAGCGACGACTCTCACCACTCCGTGGATGACCCCGACCAACCTGGACCCTCTGGTGTACAAGCACCTGCAGCACCTGCGTCAGGTACATCTGTGCCAACCACCACCCCCATTCCCGCCACATCCCAGGACACACCCAGGATCCCTGCTCGCACTGAACAACACAGCCAGTCTGACCAGGAGGGACAACGTTCTGCGGGCACCCAGGAGGAGGCAGACAACCCTGCCGATGCCATCCCTCAGGGGTCCCGTAGACCCGATGTGCCCACAACGGCAGGCCAGGCTCGTGTGGGCAGGGGTGGTGGGAGTGGAGGCAGGCGGAGGCGCGAACCTGTTGCGTTTAGGTGAGGGGAAAAAGATCCACATCCCTTACTCATCATATAATAAGCGTGTATCGTTCTTGTGCTTTTTCTGGCCCAGAAACAGGGGGAGAAGCCCCTATCCCCCTAATATGAAGTAGGATGAGTTTAGTGTGTCCGGGCAAGAGTCTGGATTTTTTGGTTGATTAGGATAAAATATCCAATTGATGCAAGTATATCAAATGATAATGGTGAGAAGTTTGTGCTTTTATTTGTTTGTCAGAAAAGAACAAGGATGGCACAGCCAACACGTGTTTCGCCCTCTAAATGGCCATCAGGCCTAGGGCTTCTTCAGGGCGGGTGGTCAGGTAATGGGATATCATTATAAACGGGAGGCATAGACCAGCACCAGACACAGGGAGGGAGGAGGAGGAGGATTCATCTGACGGAGCGTCCCTAACATCGTCAAGGCCTGCATCTGAGGGTCCCCGGAGGAAAGTGGGTCGTCCACGTAAAAGACCGTGAGAGTCAGCGGACCATCGCCATCTCCCAGGTCACCTGGCCTGGCACCTGGCCCTCTGGCGCAACAGCAGCACCTCACCCAATGACATTCTCTGCCACATGGACTTGCTGGTCCCAGTCTGACCAATGACGACCAACACTGTGGTCTGGACTCTTATGACTTCCAATGCCAATGATGCCATCTCCCCCAGTGAACTTTAGATTCTATTCCCCCGGTAGAGCACCTTAGCACATGTACCAAAAGACTCACCCCACCAAAAATAAATTCACATTGTTCTGCACAGGAGATGTTGCTGTCAGTTTGCCTTATTCTACGACATATGTGTGTGAAAATGTATAACTATGCCTGAGTGTTGAACCAACTCCAGCCATCCATCCCCTGGGAACAGAGTGTGGTACAGGACACACATGGGTCACAAGTATCAGTCAATGTAGGCATGGAGCACAACACTCACCTGTGATGGCCTCTGGCTGCTGAGGGGGGGCTTGCTAAACTGTGCGGACAGACCTATTTGGGAGATCATCATCAAGGCATAGAGGCCATGGCCCATGTGGAGGTACCCGGGGAGGGAGTCCCAGGTATTTGTGGCCAGGTGGGAGAACTATGTCCTGTATGCTGGAGTACGGTGGATGTGAAGAACGGTGGCCAGGGCAAGGTTGGATGCACGGGGATGGACCAACGGGATCTAGGATGACAAACGTACAAGGTTGGTGTGGGGTCGGGTTTGTGGACTGCCTCCTGAGTGTGGGTGGGGTGTGCGGAGGACATCCTGCAGCAGACAGTGATCCATTGCAGCCATCTATGGTGGACGGTGAGGTGGCTGGGGCGCAGGGTGTAGAAGCTGAGGTGTGCAGATGCCCCCTGGAAGTGGACCAGTGTCCTTGGAGTTTGGATGTACTTGCTCCGTAGAGGGCAGGGCAGTATATGAGATGGATGTCGTCATGGACCTGGGGGATGGTCTGTCGTAACTTGGAGTGGATCTATCTGTGGATCATGTGCATGATGCAGAGGGCGTTGCAGCATGGGGTACAGATGCTGTGGACTAGCATGGCAAATGTGAGCGAGCCAAACATGATGCACAACATCTTGTGAGTGTGGCCACTGGCTGCCTGTGCAGGGCCTGCAACAGCAGGCGCCATCTCCTTGCCAAATGGCCCATCTTGCACACAAAGTCTAGGATGTCAGAAGGACAACTGCAACAGGTGCGTGTGTAAAGTGAGGAGTGTCCAGTGTCACATGGCACACCCAGAGACAATGCATGCCCAATCCCCAAAGAACCATTACACCGGATCAGGAAACTGAAGGCCGACCTGCGCACTGGAGACACACCCTCAGCAACTGGTGATGGCCCATTGTGTGGTTGACCTCGCTAAAAAACATACACGACCATGTACTACATACCCAATAGGGAGGCTAATCCATGAACAACTGCATGCATGTCGCTAAACTACACAAGGACTCCTATGCATTATCTACAGCAAGTATGCCAGAGATGCCGCATGCCAAGTGGCAAGAGACCAGCATTGACAGAGACGAGGCACCTTGGAGTATGACGAACACCTTTATTACTCAGCCTCACACTAATGGAGTTGCATCCATTGGAACAGAATCACAGGTCATTTGGCTGAACATGTGTGACCCACACTGGACACCCCGTGCAACACACAAATGTGGTAAATCCTACTGAGCTGGCACACAAGTGAAGGGGTTGACCTCACACCCCTTGCTGCACACGGCGAGTCTACAATTCAACATTGAGCCTCATATGGGGATGTCCCACACCATGTCCAGCATGACCATCCCGTATGTTCCTGAGGGACGTTAGACACACATTGATGCCTTCATCAGAATCCACAATCCATGACAGATGACTGTCAGGAAGGTTGACTATCAATTAATGGGAGCCATGTAACACGTCACGTGGCCCATGGTGAGTCGACATGTATGCATGGTAACACAACATGCACAGGAGCAGTACCCAAATATCACAAACACGTACCACCCACAAAACGCCTTGCCTCACTCCTTACCCAAAAAGACTTTTCACCATCTCTGTGCATATAACTCTGATGCAGCAGACGTTGCAAAAATCATGAGGAATTGCAGGAGTGCAATGATGACATGAGTAGACGACAGCCGCAGGAACCTGGGGAGGACAGACACACAACAAGTCAGCGAGGAGCTAGTAATCCGCAGACATGTACATGCACTCTACAGGATTGATGTTGTCACCATGGAAATAATGATTTTTGTGTTCCTGCACAAATATGGGGAATGACATTAGCACTTGGCTGACACATCAGAACACACCTCCAAGCCACTTGGCATACAGTCAGCTCGACACACACATTGCAACACATGCCACACAAGGCACTAGGCGTGCACACTCAGACACAGGGACTCACCATCATGAGAAGAAGTTGCGGATCAGCTGACTCCGGATGTCCTCATCCTCATCCTCATCCTCACTTGCCCCATGCCCAAGCCCTTCATCCTCCACGGGTGGATGATCTTGCTCATCCGGATCCAGGATGAGTGGCACGGCCTTCTCCACTGCCATGTTGTGCAGCATGCAGCACACAAGGAAGATTTTGCAGACCTTCACTGGGGCATATGGGAGGGCGCCGCCGGTCTTGTGGAGGCACTTGAATCTGCTCTTCAGGAGTCCAAACGTCCTCTCAATCATGCGCCTCATCTGCCCATGGGTGTCGTTGTACCGGTGTTCTGCGGCTGTTCTGGGGTTGCGGAGAGGTGTCATCAGCCATGGCATGCTGGGATAGCCAGCGTCCCCTACATGGAAACATCATGGACAGAAGTGGGTCAGGAGAAGCAGTAAGATATGAAAAAACGGCTAAATACAGGACTAACAGATCATACCCACCAACAAGACATGCACGTTCATTGCGCAGCTGCAGCATCATTTCAGGCACCCTGCTACGCCTCATGATGTAGGCATTGTGTGCTGATCCTGGAAAACATGAACAGACATGGGATATCATCATGTTGGCAAGACATACCACAAGGGCATTGATGGAGTGGTAATGCTTGCGGTTACGGAAGGCTACCTCCTGTACGTGTGGTGGCACCAAAGCCACATGTGTCCCATCAATGGCCCCAATGACATGGGGCATCCCTCCCAGGGCATAGAACTCACCCTTGACACCTGTCAACTGCTCACAAGTTGGAAAGTAATGAATTCATCCAGGTGTACCAACATGACCTCTAACACATCATGCAGGACACGGCTGAACATGGTCTGGGACATGCCACCTACATCAGCTATGGTCAATTGAAACGTACCGGTGGCAAAGAAATGTAGGGCTGCCATCACCTTCATCTTGGGTGTCAGTGCAGTAGGATACCTGTGTAGCGGTTGGAGGTGTGGCTCGAGCCTTGTGGTCAAGTCATCAATCAATGGTTGGGAGAAGCAGTAGCGGCGTATACAGTCACGTTCCCTCATAGCAGCCAAGTCTGTCATTGGTCGGGGAGAGGCGGTGCCCTGCAGAAATTCGGAAGGAATAACGAAGATTGAGCACAGCACTAAACCACTGTCAATGAACTGAGCACATGTTCAACAGCTAATACACATATGCTACATACAGAGTCTGTACTGTGCAATGCATCCAGGACACGTATGCCAGCCAGGTAACACCCCTAACAACAGTCAGCTACACACGTGGGTGCGCAAGGTCAACATGGCATGACATGGAACTAGCTGTGGGCCAGTGTAAGTGAAGAGGCTGACGCATTACAGGAGTGACAGACATCCACATATGTGCATAAGAAGGATGTATTATCACACAGACCGGTTGCGGGACACTAGAGGCACAGGTCGCATGTCCTTGAAACAGGACAGTCCACACACCTTGCCAGGAAGGGGTACATGTCAGGTATGATGACACATACATTGAGAATACGCAGATATGTCCTTGTCTCGCAAGTGCATGTGCGATGCACACATACACCCGTTACGTCTGATTCCACATCATGCCCATCGACACGCACACACATGTTGGATGCAGCAAATGCAGATGCATGTCATGGAACTAATACAGCTAGCTCATGAGAACACATGACACTCACATGACATAGTCACAGCGTGCAACGCCGGTAGTTACATGTGAGGTGTCATTAACCGTGTCCCTGGCATCGGGGGACAGTTGCGGGTGTAGGTGACTGTGCCATGCCAGTGATGCAGTGCTCGACTGTCCCCAGTGAGTAGCTCCTCTGTATCGATTTAGAACAAGTAATTTGCTGTTGTGTCATGCTCCCCATTGTTTCCCAGTGGCATGGTGGGTAAATCAACTGTGTGGTGCAGGGCCTACATATGTTTGTAGTATTGTAGATGTCACTCATGTTGCCGTTAATGCTATGCGCTGTGTCCTATGTAGATTGGACTCATGTGTCATATGTATTCAGGTGTCTGGTAATTTCCTGTCTCTTCACCTTGGTTACAGCATCGTCGGGGGAAACAGAGGGAGACACTGGCACGGACGTGGGGGAGGTAGCCAGCACCGGGGCCACCATTGCTGGGGAGTCTTGCGCGGAGGCCGAGGGGAGTCAGGCGGAGGACCTGTCCAGTCCCAACACAGACTATGACGCTGACGGGTCCGAGGCTGAGCTCCCAGAGGGGGCGGAGGCTGCCTCCAGTGCTGAAAGCAGCACTCAATCCCTCGCCGCACCCTCCATTCTCATCACCGCCCTCCCAGTTGCTCGGTCCCTTGTATCCGTGCTAGGCAACAACAGGTGCGTGAGAGATGGCAAGGAGGTGTATTTCAGAGGTGAAGGGTGCACTTCCACTTGGGATCATTCTCTGGTGTGTAGGCACATTCAATTGCATGGTGCTTGTTACATGCACGCTCATGATGTAGCTTGTATTCTGATCGGGATTCGTGTGCCAGTCATGACCCCGTCTTGTGCGCTGCTTGCTAACGGCAATTATGTGCTATTCAGTTCTGAAGCTTGCTGTGGGATGCTTCCGGCAATTCCTGACATCGTGACTGTATCACGACGAGTGGTTTTCTGTCATTTCGACCTTTTCCCACCCCGCATGGCCGGCTGGATGTATCCATCTGGCCTCCCATTACAACCTTGAAAGCGGAGTTCAACAAGATGAGCAGTATAAGGGCTCCATTGTCTCAAAAACAAGTCGTGTTGACTTCATCCCGAGAAACATTTGGCCTTCACGTAGATCACACACGCACAGAGGTGCAAGCGCTTTTTAACACTGATCTCCCACTACATATTTGGGACTCGGATTCAGACTATCTTTCATGCCTCGTCAACAGGTGGCCTGGCTGTTTTTTTCTACATTGTGGGCTCTGGGCTCATGGCCTTCCAAACTCTGTTTGGTGTGATCCCCGCATTTCATCATTCGATTTTGTCTACCGTCTTCGGAGGTGTCCCTTTGCTTCTCGCCCTCGTAGCTGGAGTGCCATAATTGATCAGCGTACTACGCTGTGGCTTCACCTCTTGCGTTACAACACAGCATGCACCGGCTGCTCCATCTTCGGAACATGATGCTTGAATTATACGGCACTCTGCCGCTGGCGACCTTAAGCAGTGCCTATGGATTGTCCTTCCGGTTTCCCTTCTTTACCTGCGTGCAACCTGTCTTTCATTGCCTAGATTGTCCATTCGAAAGGGCTCTGGATTTGTGCCTGTCTAACTCGGTGCCTCCTGACCCGGATTTTGATGGACTGAAGAGCCCCTTAGTGGCTCATGAGTTGGACTGTTCTGGCGTCAGTGTCATGGCCTGTGCTGCTGCACATGGAGTCCTGGGGAATTGGGACATCGGAACAGCAGCAAATGATTTATTATCCAGAAGTTATCTTGATGTCCCCACCTGTTGTCCACAAGTTGTGCTGGATGGCCCGATTGTTGAGGAACATGTGTGTTCTTTCCCCCTGCTGAACTGGATGGCAGACAATTTTTCGGAACGTGCAGATGATTTCCTCTTGGAAGCTGTTGCAACTTATAGTGCCTATGCCTTGATGGATTAACTTTAGCCCTGCTCATTTCATGGTGCATCCGTCGATGTGATATTTTACATGGTTGATTGCCCTGCAGCATCGTTCATGATTGACATTTATTTTCTGACTTTTTCGCTTCCCTTCTATGGACTTCCAGTTCATGCCCTTGGTTCCATTCTATCAGACTTGAACTCTGCGTTCTTGAATTAGCGCCCCTAATGGATGGAGGACTTTTGCAGGAGATGGGACTAGATGATCCTGTGGATGTGATTCCACTGAGCTGATCTGTACGGTGGGGGGTCCCCCGTTCTAGCTTAGGGACCTGCTATTAGTTGAATGATACTACTATTAGTTTACTGGCGACAGGAAGGTTGCTGTTTCCACTGTCAGTTTCTCATGATTGCTCCTTTCAATGTCTATCATTTTGCAACAATGCTGATGTTTCTGGCCTTAACCATTTGTCTGCTTATGTTGGCCACAGTCCTGCATCTTAGGACGCGAGGTTCATTGAATGTACTCATTAAACTTTACCTTGTCTGTGTCTATTCTGTTGTGGACTGATCTGTGAATCATGACGAACAGGTATGTCTGATTCCCACCATTCCTGCGGATGTTGTAAGTCGCTTGTTCTGGCTTGTCTATACATTGGGACCGCCGGGCCCAACCTCGGATATCGAATGGGACACTTAGCTAGTCGGACGTGGGGTTCTGGGTTCTGAGGGGAGTTTGTGGTACGCCAAACATGTCTCCTTCGTGCCAGGCACCGCACCCCCTGTGGTGGGGTCGTCCGTCCTTGCACCCACGACACCTACCCGTGCCCCTCCTGTCCCTGCGGTGCCTGGTTCTTCCCCCCACATGATGCCCCCCCTTCTGTGGATAATATGGTAGAGTGTACTGTTCAGGCGAGCCTGGAGAGACGCGTCCCTACGTGTCCCCCCGGTACTTCGCATCTGGTGTGGCCTATGGGCTTGTGGAATGGTGTACTGTGGCTACTTTTCTTCGAGATGCTGAATGTGGTTGTTATTTTATCGTTTGCACACTATTTCTTTTCTGCTGTTGCTGCTGGTGCTGCTGCTCCCTGAGTTGGGGTGGTGATGATGTGTTGGGTGTCTGGTAAATGTTGTTGTGTCCTGCTCATGGGGTGGACCCTGGTATCTGCATGCCGTCACAAGGTGTCTGCATATATTCGTAGGTCATGTTAGCTCTTACTGCATGGTGACATTGTCCCAAGGTGTGTTCCTTCCTCTGTGGCACCTGTCATCTTCCCTGCATGGTGTTTCCCAATTGTTGTGCTGAGCTGTGTCAACATTGCCTCGGTGTGTGACACATCCCTTCGACTTTGGCCATGCATGCTCTGCAATGTCTCCACCTGCATCGTTTGTGGCATCCTTGGTGGGCACTGTACTTGTGTATGGCGTATATTGACATGACTTCATGTGGACATTTTCTCTTTCCACACTTTGCATGTGTGTACTCCCTGCCTCACACACATGTGTTACGTGTTCTGCAGGGTATTTGGGCACCTGCCTGACAATTGTGGGCATTGTATCTGTGTGTACTCCACCCTTTCACTTCCATGGGGGGCAACGACTTGTACACCCCGGCACCTGTACATTCCTATCATTCGTGGAATGTGTGTGACAGTGTGTGTTCCCTTTGGCTCTCATTGTTTAGTGGTGTTTGACATGAGGGTGCAGTCTTGTGGCATAATCTCAGTGTGTGTATTGTGCTGCCTCCGCCAGGGGTGGGTATGCATGTGTAATTTGTCCTCACACCCACATGTGGTGTGTCATGCAGTGGGGGTAGGATGACCATCCTCCTGGGAGTGGGACACTGCTGTCAGTGATGGGTTGTTATGGCACTATCATCATTGTCCTGAGTTAGGGATACGTACATTCACCCATGGAGCTGTGGTCATCTGATAATGATGTAGACCCCCCCATGTCTCTGTCCACTGCTGGGGGTCCTCGGCACCCACCCCTCATATGTCTGGCCACTGCTGGGAGTGATAGGCGCCCACCCCTCATATGTCTGGGCACTGCTGGGAGTGATGGGCACCCACCCCTCATATGTCTGGGCACTGCTGGGAGTGATAGGCACACACCCCTATGTATCTGTCCACTGTCGTGGTACGAGCCGTACCCACGCGCTGATGGCCTGGGTGGGGCCCGTACCCCTAGGGCACCCCAACTTTGGGGGTGCGGCCCGTACCCATGGCTTTGGGACGTGGGTACAGGCCGTTCCGGCGTAGTTGGTGTGATGTAGGGGTGGGCATGGTATGTGCCGTACCCATGCGCTGATGGTCTGGGTGGGGCCCGTACCCCTAGGGCACCCCAACTTTGGGGGTGCGGCCCGTACACATGCCTTTGGGACGTGGGTACAGGCCGTACCGGTGTAGTTGGTGTGACGTAGGGGTGGGCGTGGTATGTGCCGTACCCACGCGCTGATGGTCTGGGTGGGGCCCATACCCCTAGGGCACCCCAACTTTGGGGGTGCGGCCCGTACCCATGCCTTTGGTATGTGGGTACAGGCCGTACCGGCGTAGTTGGTGTGACGTAGGGGTGGGCGTGGTATGTGCCGTACCCACGCGCTGATGGTCTGGGTGGGGCCCGTACCCCTAGGGCACCACAACTTTGGGGGTGCGGCCCGTACCCATGCCTTTGGTATGTGGGTACAGGCCGTACCGGCGTAGTTGGTGTGACGTAGGGGTGGGCGTGGTATGTGCCGTACCCACGCGCTGATGGTCTGGGTGGGGCCCGTACCCCTAGGGCACCACAACTTTGGGGGTGCGGCCCGTACCCATGCCTTTGCGATGTGGGTACAGGCCATACCGGCGTAGTTGGTGTGACATAGGGGTGGGCATGGTATGTGCCGTACCACCATTGTGGTGGTGACGGGTACGCATCCACGTCCACTTCCGTTGTGGCGGGACGTGGGATTGGTGGACACGCCCCCCGAAGTGACCAGTCCATGGTGGCAATTGCTGTGCATGATGTTGTAGTTATTTGTGGGGTGTGGGTTATGATTCCTGGCCCCTGCACACACACACCCCCCCCTTTGCCCCTGGGGGTTGTTCAGACATTCTGCGGCATCTGCGTCGGTTTCTGTATATGAGGTGGTAGGCTATGAGGGCCGGGATGACGCGTAGGTTGGGGTCCATCGCTGTCCCTGGCGTGCCGGGGCTCCTTGTTCACGGCGTCCTCACTTTCCCGGCAGTTTTTGGCTCCCGTAAAACCTGCTGCGTGCGGAGTGATGTCAGCACGAATCGTACTTGCTGGTCCGTGAAACGCTGCCTGACTCCGTCCGGACGTCGCATGTGCGCCGTCCCGACAGAGATTTGTATGTAAAAATTTTGCCGGTCGGTGTTTTTTCCAACTCTGGCGGTAATGGTATTTCTGTGCAAATCGTACTTGCGAGTTTGTAAGGTGTTTTTCCCGGGTACCAGTCGGATGGAAAAAATGCTCCGTCCGGCCATTCGTACCCGGGTTTTACAGGATCGGAATCGACACCTATATGTGAAAGAATTGGCTGAGAATAATTCTAAGGGTGAAACAGATCCTAATAAGGTATGCGTGTTGAATTCTAATAAAAAAAAATTGCCAAAACTAATAGTGAGGATAAAACTAATTTTGGAAGAAAACAAGACGTAAATAACAAAAAATGTTGTTACAGGTGTGGCAGTTATAGACACAATTCTGATGCCACACATTGTACTGCCGCCAAAAGTCACTGTTATAAGTGCAGCAGAATTGGTCATTTTCCAAAAGCATGCAAAGCTAATGATGTTCCTAACTTTAAGAAAACTATAAACACAATAGATGATTCTTACACAACAAATTTAAAGGATGAAGGGAATATCGAAGATGACAGTGATATAGAAGTCATGGTAGTGGAACAGGTCAATTCATTGCAGAATAGTCAATCAATAACATATTCTCCTTCCTAAGTGTATAGTATCTATAAATAATACTGAAGTGCAAATGTGGGCGGATTCATGTTCCCCTTTTACTCTAATAGATAAAATTAAGTGGGAAAGCTTGTGATATACCAAATTACTTCCTACTGACGTTGAACCTCTAGGGCATTGTGGAAAGAAATAACCAGTATTAGGATATTTTAATGACAAAATACACTTTACAGATCGAGTTACCATAGCTAAGATTAATGTGGTAGAATCTGGCAGGAGTCTATTGGGGTGGAAGGAGCAGAAAGGTTTGGGCATTATTCTTAACCCAAATCATCCTTTACAAGTGCTTTTAACTGATGTTGACAAGGTTAACAAATGGGTTGAAGATTTTCCTAACTTATTTACAGAAGATCCAGGGTGCCTTAAAGGATTTGAACATCGTATCATAGTCAAAAAGATGCCATTCCTAAAGTGCATAAAGTACGCAATGTACCCATGGCATTGAGAGGGAAGTTGAAGGCAGAATTACAGAGATTATGTGAGGAAAAGATTATTGAACCTATAGAAGCATCAGATTGGTTAAGTACAATTGTGATCGCACACAAACCCAACTGCAAGACCCACATGTGTGTGGACTTAAGAGATCTAAATGAGTGTATTTGGGTTGACAGGTATCCTTTGCCTCGCATAAATGAAATGTTATCTTGTATTGTTGGTGGGAAGTATTTCACAACGTTAGACTTGTCAAGTGCTTACATCAAGTACGTTTACAACCTGAATCGAAACATCTAACATCTTTCATCACACCTGAAGGTGCATTCGAATTTATCAGAATGCCTTTTGGGTTAGCCTCGGCATCTGCCGTGTTTCAGAGGACAATGCAAAAGATATTTAAGGATGTTAAAAATGCACTGGTGTTTCAAGATGATGTGCTAATATGGGGTGAGAGTGAAAATCATCATGGTAATGTATTGAGAGAAGTGCTGTCAAAACTTGGAGCTGCTGGTCTCACCATTAGTATGCAAAAATTTAAATGTTGTCAACCTGAAGTAGAATATTTGGGACATACGTTGTCTCACAAAGGCATAAACCTAAATAGAATTTAGTTGAAGATTTGGAAAATGCTCCTTCACCATTGGACAAGGATCAGTTAAGGTCGTTCCTCGGCTTAGCTGAGTAATATGCCAAATTTGTACATCATTTTTCTGATATACTACAACATTTGCGTGATGTCATGAAGAAGGGAGTTAGTTTCCAATTGTCAAAGGAGAGTCAAAATGCTTTTGAAACAGTAAAGAAGGCTGTAGCTAACGCCACTACTTTGAAGTCGTTCAACCCTCAAAATAAGTCTATTATTGTAACTGATGCTAGTGGACACGGTTTAGGAGCTGTGTTAATGCAGGAATGTGATGGTAAGGAGAATGTGATTGCGTTTGCATCACGCACTCTTAAAGGTGCAGAAATGTCATATTCCACCATTGAAAAAGAAGCACTAATGTGTTGGTGGGGTGTACAACATTTCCGTGTTTACATTTGGGGTACTAACTTTGAACTTCGTACCGATCACAGACCTTTACTAGACATTTTCACAACCACTGGTGCAAGTAGAGCTACTCCACGCATAGCCAAATGGATATATAGATTACAAAAGTATTCATTCAACTTAAAATATGTACCAGGAGTAAGAAATGTTAATGCTGACTGTTTGTCGCGGTTGCCGGTGGATAATAAATTGGAAAGTAAATGTGAAGATGAAGATCTGTTGATTGCTAACATTGATGATCTTCATCAAGCTATTAGTGAACAGGAATGGAAAGATGTGATTTCTTCTGATGACTCTTTAGTTAAAGTGATCCAAAGTTTGCCTACTGTTGTCAATGGAAAGTTAGATAATGACATTGCAATGTACAAGGATGTTTGGGAAGAACTGTCTGTTGTAAATGAATTAATAAGACGTGGTGACAAGTTGGTTGTACCTGTTTCATTAAGATCTAAGTTAATGGATTTATTACATGAGGGTCACGGTGGTATCTCTGCTGTCAAAAGGAAGGCCAGAATGGATTTTTGATGGCCACATATGGATAGAGATATAGAACGGTTTGTGAGGGAGTGCATATCATGTACTTGCAGTGACAAATCACATGTGTTGAGAGATTCTCCCATAACACCTATGAGTTTTCCTGGAAAAGCTTGGGAGAGGCTAGCAATTGATATTTGTGGACCATTTGAAGGTTTAGGTTCAGTGGAAAAATATGCTTTAGTCATGATTGATTATTATTCGAAATGGCCAGAGGTAGCCTTTGTGACTGAAGTTAAAACCAGTAATGTCATTTCCTTTTGTGAAGAAGTTTTTAGGAGGGAAGGATGTCCTGCAGAAATGTTATCAGACAATGGACCACAATTTATTTCACATGACTTTAGCGAATTTCTTAATAAATGGTGTGTTAAACATTTAAGAACACCAGTTTATCATCCCAGGGGAAATGGTTTGGTTGAGCGCTTCAACCGTGTTTTAGGCGAAAGTATTCAATTGGCTGTATCTATGAACATGTGCTGGAGTACTCAAGTAAAATAAATGCTATGGAACTACAGAATCACTCCTAATTATGTAACTGGAGAGACTCTCTTTTGTCTTCTTAAGGGTAGGGCTCCTTGTACTGCAGCTCTACCTGCATGAATGGGTAGTAGTGGTAGGAAGGTCATAAAAGAAGATGAAATACGAGAAAAGGTAGTTAAATATCAAGATGGTTATCAAATGAGACTTAGGTGCCGATTCCAATCCTGTAAAACCCGGGTACGAATGGTCGTACGGAGCGTATTCTCCATACGACTTGTACCCGGGAAATCCTCCTTACAAAGCAGCAAGTACGATTCGTACAGAAATACCATTTCCGTACGAATCGTAAAAAACTACATGCGGCGAAAAAATACCCACAATTCCGATCCGGGACATCGCGTACGTGACGTCCGGATGGAGTCAGGCAGCATTTTACAGACCAGAAAGTACGATTCGTGCCTACGCACGGCTAATATTTTACAGCAGCCAAAAACTCCCGGGAAATTGAGGACGACGCGAAGAAGGAGCACCGGTACGCGACGGACAGCCATGGACCCCATCCTACGTGTCATCCCGGCCCTCCTAGCCTATGACCTGGTGCACCGAAAACCGCAGCGCACGCCGCAGAAGGTCAGAACAACACCCAGGGGCAAAGGGGGGGGCGAGGGGCAGGAAACATAACCACTACCCAATTTAAATAAGAATATATCCAGTACAGACATTACCTCCAGGGTCTGGTCACTTCAGGGGGTGTGTCCACCAATCCCTGCGTACCGCCACAACGGAAGTGGACGTCTACGCGTACCCGTGACCACTACAATGGTGGGACGGATCGTACCCACGCCCTCAGAGTGTGGGTACGGTCCGTACCACCATTGTAGTGGTGATGTAGGGGTACGCGTGGTACGGACTGTACACACGCCCTCAGAGCGTGGGTACGGTCCGTACCACGCGTACCCCTACATCCTCACTTCAATGGTGATACGGACCGTACCCATGCCCTCAGAGCATGTGTACGGTCCGTACCATGCGTACCCCTACATCACCACTACAATGGTGGTACGGACCGTACCCATGCGCTGAGGGCGTGGGTACGGTCCGTACCACGCATACCCCTACATCACCACTACAATGGTGGTATGGACTGTACCCACGCGCTGAGGGCGTGGGTACGGTCCGTACCACGCGTACCCCTACATCACCACCACAATGGTGGTACGGACCGTACACACGCTCTGAGGGCGTGGGTACGGTCCGTAGCACGTGTACCCCTACATCACCACCACAATGGTGGTACGGACCGTACACACGCTCTGAGGGCGTGGGTACGGTCCGTACCACCATTATAGTGGTGATGTAGGGGTATGCATGGTACGGACCGTACACACGCTCTGAGGGCGTGGGTACGGTCTGTACCACCATTGTAGTGGTGATGTAGGGGTACACGTGGTACAGACCGTACCCACGCCCTCAGCGGGTGGGTACAGTCCGTACCACCATTGTAGAGGGGATGTAGGGGTACGCGTAGTTCTGACCGTACCCAACCTATGAATGCGGGGTTACGGACCGCATCACCCGTACCCCTGGGGCACCAGTACATTTGTGATACAAGGCGTACACACGCCATAAATGTTGGCTTAGGGCCTGGTGCAGCATATAACCAGTACACTGGGGGGGGTGTATGCCCAGGACAACAGTGTTCTGCACCAAGGGTGCGGTGGGTGGGTGCATGGCTGCTTAGGATTCCCAGCAGTGGACAAAGACATGTGAGGTGTGGGTGCAGAGGAATACCAGCAGTGGACAGAGACATGGGGGTGGGTGCAGAGGACTCCCAGCAGTGGACAGAGACAAGTGAGGGGTGGGTGCCTATCACTCCCAGCAGTGGACAGAGACATGTGAGGGGTGGGTGCAGAGGAATACCACCAGTGGACAGAGACATGGGGGTGGGTGCAGGGGACTCCCAGCAGTGGACAGAGACATGTGGGTGGGTGCAGAGGACTCCCAGCAGTGGACAGAGACATGTGAGTGGTGGATGCCTATCACTCCCAGCAGTGGACAGAGACATGTGAGGGGTGGGTGCAGAGGAATACCAGCAGTGGACAGAGACATGTGAGGGGTGGGTGCCTATCACTCCCAGCAGTGGACAGAGACATGTGAGGGGTGGGTGCAGAGGAATACCAGCAGTGGACAGAGACATGTGAGGGGTGGGTGCCTATCACTCCCATCAGTGGACAGAGACATGTGAGGGGTGGGTGCAGAGGACTCCCAGCAGTGGACAGAGACAAGTGAGGGGTGGGTGCCTATCACTCCCAGCAGTGGACAGAGACATGTGAGGGGTGGGTGCAGAGGAATACCAGCAGTGGACAGAGACATGGGGGTGGGTGCAGAGGACTCCCAGCAGTGTACAGAGACATGGGGGTGGATGCAGAGGACTCCCAACAGTGGACAGAGACAAGGGGGTGGATGCAGAGGACTCCCAGCAGTGGACAGAGACATGTGAGGGGTGGGTGCAGAGGAATATCAGCAGTGGACAGAGACATGGAGGTGGGTGCCTATCACTCCCAGCTGTGGACTGAGACATGTGAGGGGTGGGTGCAGAGGAATACCAGCAGTGGACAGAGACATGTGAGGGGTGGGTGCCTATCACTCCCAGCAGTGGACAGAGACAAGTGAGGGGTGAGTGCCTATCACTCCCAGCAGTGGACAGAGACATGTGAGGGGTGGGTGCAGAGGAATACCAGCAGTGTACAGAGACATGGGGGTGTGTACATCATTATCAGATGACCACAACTCCATGGGTGTATGTACGCATCCCTAATTTTCGACTATGTTGATAGTGCCATAACAACACATCACTGACAGCAGTGTCCCACTCCCATGAGGATGGATGTCTTCCCCCACTGCATGACACACCACATGTGGGTGTGAGGACAAATGACACATGCATTCCCACCCCTGGCGGATGCAGCACAATACACACACAGAGATCATGCCACAAGACTGTATAGTCATGTCAATGCCTACTAAACTAAGAGAGCCAAAGGGAACACACACTGTCACGCACATCCCAGGACTGATAGGAATGTACAGGTGCTGGGACAGCCACCAAGATGTTGTCTCTCATGGAAGGAATAGGGTGGAGTTCCCACAGATACAATGCCCACAATTGTCAGTCAGGTGCCCAAATACCCTGCAGAACAAGTACCATATGTGTGCTAGGCTGGGATTACACACATGCATAGTGCGGAAAAGGGAGAATTACTCCATGAAGGCATGGCAACATACTCAATACACAAGTACAGTGACTAGCAAGGATGGCACAGACGATGCAGCCGGAGACATTGCTGAGCAGGCATGGCCATAGTTGAAGGGATCCGTCACCAACAAAGGGAATGTATAGGTAGGTCAGCACAACAATTGTGCAACTCTCTGCAGGGAAGATGTCAGGTGCCACGGAGGAAGGGACACACCTTGGTACAATGTCTCCAAAAACAAATTACACACACGACCAAAGATCCTTTGCAGAGACCTTGTGATGGCACGCAGATCCCATGGGCCACCTCCTGACCATCAGACTTGAACCTTTAGCCGAAACATAACACATTACCACAACCCCAACTCCTGGAGCATCAGCACCAACATCAATACCTGAAATGCAATAGTGTTCAAAGTCAAAAGAAAATGCTTTAATCAGCATAAGAGAATATTTTTTCCAACAACAGTATACACAAAGGCCAATGGCCAGTCCAGAATAGAAGTCCTTGGGGGGACACATGGGCACGTGTCTCCCCTAGCTTGCCTGCACATTAGAACCCTCAGGTTCGTCGACTGGGGGGCATTATGTGGGGAAGGACCAGGCACTGCAGGGACAGGAAGTTTAAGGGTAGGTGTGGTGGGTGCAGGGCTGGATGCCTCCACCACAGGAGTTGGGGCAGCGCCAAAGGTGGAGGTGAGCTCGGCGCTGCACACTTCTGCCAGGTTGTCCAGAGTATCCCCTGCACCGGAAGAAACCACAGGCACAAAGGAGGGGGTGGGGTCGGAGGGATGGGGTGCAGCGCTACTGGGGGAGGGGGTGGACAGCGGGGGGATCAACTCCCCTACCCGGGGAGTGCCTTGCCCATTTGCAGGCTGGTGACCCAGTGGGGCTGAGGCCCACCACAGCCAAGTAGCTCTCCTTGTCTGACTGTGTGGCAGGGGAGCCAAGGGGAGTGCCTTTGGAGGGATGGGTATTGAGGCATGCGGACTCAGACTGTGGCTGCGTGTATGCCTGTGTGCCCCAGACCCAGTGGGTGTGCCTTTATCCCCCTGAGTGTGCGTGCCAGGAGGTGTGTGCTTGCCCTTACGTGTTTGTGTGCTGCCTGTGTCTGGTGGGGTGCGTGCTTGGGAATGTCTGGGTGTGCATGGGACAGGCATGGGAGTGGGAAGTGTGGATGGTGCAGGGGTAGGGGGGGACGAAGCGCTGCAGGAGACTCACTGCTGCCGTCAGTGAAGAGTCCATGGACCTCAGCAACATCCGTTGGTCAGACATCGCTGCTGACATGCCCTCCATGAACGACACCATCTGTGTCAGCAGTGTGGTGTGGCCATGGAGGACATTCAGCATCGATGTCTGGCCAACCTGCAACTGCCGCTGAATGTCCACAGACTCTGCAGTGAGGGCAGCAGGGCTGACAGGGGCAGGGGGTGCGGTGCCTGGCACGAAGGAGACATGGTGGTGCCCTGCACGGACAAAAGGGACCGGAGCAACTTGGAGGGCGGTGATGGGAATGGAGGAGGCGGTGATAGATGTTGTGCTGCTGCCAGGTGTTGTAGCAGCCTCCGCCCCCTCGAGGAGTTCAGCCTCGGACCTGTCAGCGTCGTAGTCGGTGTCGCCACCAGACAGGTCCTCCGCCTGACTCCCCTCGCCCTCCGTGCCACTTGCTCCCGCAGACTCGCCAGCAGTGGTGGCACCGGTGCTGGATCCCTCCTCAAGGTACGTGCAGGTGTCTCCCTCGGTGTCCTCCGATGATGCTGTGGGCAAGGTGAAGATACAGAAAATAATCAGTCACCTGTATACATCTGACACATGAGTCCAAACAAAATAGGTCACAGTGCATATCAGGAAATGCATCATGAGTAACACCTAGATTGATCCGCACATATGTAAGCCCTGCACTCCACAGTTGGTTGACCCACCATGCCACTTGGAAACTAGGAAAATTAGGACACACCAGCAAATAACTTGATATCGAATTATACTGAGAAGCTAGTGTCTGGGAACAGTTGAGCACAGCAATTCTATGAAGGCATGCCACCTCTTGTTTACTGTGAACGAAACAGTATTTGTACACCCAAGGCTAAATAACAGACCGCAATGCTGAAGGTGTCCCCACAATCAGAGACCTGTGAGTACTTTGGAAACCCAAACGAAATACATTGTGATCCCTTGGGAATCACACCACTTTACACAATCTACATGTTTAGAATGTGTGAATGTCCCACTTTGTGAACAGAACACACATGTGCCTGTATAAAAGAAGTCACACAAGGAGCTGCACACAAAACTACATTTACACAGTCATTGTATGAGCTGGCAGCCTTATTCAAAGAAGCCACTGTTAGAAAGAAATGGGGTTTCAGTAAGTACATATACATGGCCCCACGGCGGTCTGGATGACTTGACACTCGTAAGTTGGTCTCAGCACCAACCAAGGAATTACCCAAATGCCACCACACTGTGGGAACATGGATATGTATAATCTTTAAAAAAGTGTTATTCGAACTGTGCCTTTCTTTAATATGTGCCAGCGTGTCCCGTGAAAGTGTAAAGGTGGTTTCTTGTGCACTTCCGTGGGAGACATCTGTCATGCAGGCACATTATTGTCCTTCACAACAAAACATCAAAGTCAAGCATTAAAAACATGAAGACATGTTGACAAGTGTAGTGAGTGCCAAGGTACAAGAATTCTGACTTGCATCATGCCACCTGTCACATGGCCATCCGTACCATGATTACACAGTTGGCAACACATATGACCCACTGCCTGTCATGTGGAGTGGCACACATGCCCAAACACAGGACAATGCATAAGATAATGGGCCTGCAATTGTTTCGGAATAAGGAGCACCTGCACTGAGGAGACACACTCATGGCAACCAAGAATGTCCACACAGATGTAAGCACACAAAGACTAAACTACGTAGCATCTGGACCACACACTGGTGCCAAAAATGGATGAGCAGGAATCATGTATTTAAACTTTTGACACATGCTGCAATGCACAAACATTAAACCTTGCACAACATGACTGGGTCACTGCATGTTGAGTGTCTGTCCAGACAATTATCACACACATGTCAGACCTGGCAAGGAGACATAAGCTTTGGACATGTAGGCCTTGCCCGCACAAACCCCCCATACCTGAGACAATGTGATTGAGACAGATCAAGAAGTTACACCTCTTAATCTGGGTTTACTACAATGTGCATCAAGAATTCCTAAATTTACTCCACATCACCTCGTGAGGCTGCCAACACATATTTGTGACAAACAACCATCAACAGATAGTTGTAAATAGATACACAGGCACTGCCCAGTGTGAGGATGCACAAGCCAAATGGGGTCACCCTGTCCAGTGGACACATGTAGCACACTTTACATAAATACAAATGAGGCCAGGGAACAATGCCCCTGAGGCCAACCTATGCTGAACACACAGAGAATGGGCACAGTGTTGGATGACACGCGTGATTCAGAGGCAAGGGTGTCTCAGGGGACTGTAGTGGGCACACTGCTCCATGGTCCTGGAATGATCTGACTGTAACATGAGCAACCGTCCCGGCACTATGCATATCTCCCACTCATGCACATCATGTCTGAGGCCACAACATCGGTCATGCATGCTGCAAGTCTGTCAATTTGAAACCTCACACTCCTATGTTGAGACTCAGCATCAGTGCCAACAAATATGGACCCCCAAATGACTGAACAGGACAGGGCACAGGCAAGGTGCCACCACATGTCACAGACCACCCCCACACATGATGCAGAAAGCAATGTTCACTTGGATTAACTGGCAGCCTAGATGACCATGTGCAATTGTGTTTACACACAGACCAGGGACCACATGTCAAGGACGGAAGAGAGGAAGAACAGCACCGGTTGACTTGGGGGAAAAGGATATGCACTGCACATATAAACCCTGGCAGTGTATCCAGGTGACTGAGCACTTCCCAAAGCTGGTGACACACAACAAACACACATGTACCTACCCCCTTCCTGCTGCTGCATCTCCTGTAACCGCCTATCCATTGCAGAGAAGACCACCGCCAGGACACGCTTCATTTGGTGGGGCGTGGAGGTGAGTCCTTCAGCAGGACCCGGGCGATCTTCCGGGTCCAGCACCGGATGTCCTGCCACCGTTTTCTTACTTGGGCTAGGCGCCGACTGCGACCCTCCACCGATCTCACCGCCCTGACGGCCCGCTTCCAGATCTCCCCCTTGGCGTAGGCAGTTACCTGTGAGGATGACAAAGTGAGACAACATCGCTACACCTGCTCCATGTCAGAGAGACACACATTTGAACATCTTTCATATGTTGAACAGGGCATAGGATGCTGCAAAGGAATTGCATCTTAGTCATATGGACATTGGCCTCTGTGGAAGCCCCAATGCACTACATGGCATATAAAGTACACAGGTGGCATGAGGGGTGCGACACACTCCATGAACATGGCACACACTGTGCATCACAAGCAACACCAGGCTGATGGACAGCACCTCCAAGCAGCTACATGCCCCAGGCCACTGACGCAAACTCAGCAGAGTACACAGACACACACAGGCACAGATCAATCACATGCCATTGGCAACAGCGGATACAAACCTCACTCTGCACATGTGCCACTTGCCTGTGGGGTGTCACAGGTGTGGGGCTAGCTCAGCAAGTCAGACACACAGCACGGCTTACTTCTCACATCAGATGGGTAGAGCTGTTTCCTCCTCCATGCAGCTGTGGTGCAACACTTCACATAGACACTCACCCACATGACAAGGAACATTCACACACATCAATGTCCAGGGGGCGTACACATCACTTGGACACTCTCACCACAGCTCCACTCAACTCACACACATCTGTGGGTACAGTCACCTGTCACACCGGGGGGACCACTGAATCACCTCAGGATCATAGACAAAAAATGCAACAAAGGATTAGCCAGTCTGAATGTGTCATGCACTATGCAGTGAATGTCACAGTAAGCACAATGCAAGTGAGGAGTGTACACATGAACAACATCATGCTCTGCATGGGAGACATAAGCCATTCCCCCCCCGGGACCCACTCTAAACAACATTGCATGTCTGTCACACCTGGACACAATGCCAGAAGTGACAGTCACGAAAAAGGTGCACAGTCAAAGCTAGTGGAGTCAGTACTTACCTGCTCCCCTGCTCTCCCATACAGGCTGGGGTACTGTGGAAGGATGATATCCAGCAATGCCTCATTCTCCTCCTGGGTGTATGGCTGGACCCTCTCCACAGACCTTGACATGGTGCCAGAGGAAGCACAGACAGCAGCAGTGTTGTCAACAGGTAAGTTGTGCAGGCAAGTGCCCTCTCATGGGTTCTAGCTGACTTATATCTGTCTTGCTGAGGGGCATTCATTTGGAGGAGTACATAGTGATTGGTCAGATTCATTCGCATCTTACGTTTACTCCAATCCCTTTCCACATTCACCAGTGACAGCATTTGCATCGTTCAAAATTTGAGCATCATGTCAAGTCAACAACCACTTTGAAACATTGTATTTTGTGGCCAACTGACTTTTCCAGGCCACCTGATGGAAAATTTGAACTGAAAACTCTGTATCCATGACAACTAGCATGCCTTTAGTGCCTCATACTTGTCCCTTATGTGTCCCCTATGTAATTTTCAAATCCACACACAGGTACGGTGCGTTTCACACGTACCCCTACGGCACCAGTTGCACAGTGCCTTTGACACGTACATGTCGGCACTGGTAGTACATGTACGTGTAGGCACTGGTAGTACACGTACGGGTACATGTACTACCATTGCGGACACGTATTACGTGTACTACCATTGCGGACACGTACGTGTAGGCACTGGGAGTACACGTATGGGTACGTGTACTACCAGTGCCTACACGTACGTGTACTACCAGTGCCTACACGTATGTGTAGGCACTGGTAGCACACGTACGTGTAGGCACTGGTAGTACACGTACCCGTATGTGTACTCCCAATGCCTACACGTACGTGTCCGCAATGGTAGCACACGTACCCATACGTGTACTCCCAGTGCCTACATGTACATGTCCGCAATGGTAGTACACGTACCCGCATGTGTACTACCAGTGCCTACACGTACGTGTAGGCACTGGTAGTACACTTACGTGTAGGCCTTGGTAGTACACGTACCCGTATGTTTACTCCCAGTGCCTACACGTACGTGTCCGCAATGGTAGTACACCAGTGCCTACACGTACATGTCCGCAATGGTAGTACAAGTACCCGTACATGTACTCCCAGTGCCTACACGTACGTGTCCGCAATGGTAGTACACGTACCCGCACGTGTACTACCAGTGCTTACATGTACATGTACTACCAGTGCCTACACATACGTGTCCGCAATGATAGTACACGTACCCGCACGTGTACTACCAGTGCCTACACGTACGTGTAGGCACTGGTAGTACATGTACGGGTACGTCTACTACCATTGCGGACACGTACGTGTAGGCACTGGGAGTACACATACGGGTACGTGTACTACCATTGTGGACACGTACGTGTAGGCACTGGGAGTACATGTACGGGTACGTGTACTACCAGTGCCAACATGTACGTGTACTCCCAGTGCCTACATGTACGTGTAGGCACTGGGAGTACACATACGGGTACGTGTACTACCATTGCGGACACGTACGTGTAGGCACTGGGAGTACGGGTACGTGTTCTACTAATGCCTACACGTACGTGTACTAACAGTGCCTACACGTACGGGTAGGCACTGGTAGTACACGTACGTGTGTACGGTCCGAACCACGAGTGCTCCTACGGCCACACAACTCTAGTGATACGGACCGTACACACCCCCTCAGAGCGTGTGTACGGTGCGTTTCACACATTTACACTGTTGATAGGATGCGCACACGAAAGGAATGGAGGTCTCAGACCCGCAGAAAGATGTACATCAAGTCATTGTCATTGCTGTCCCACATGAGCAGGGCCTAGGTGTGTACACATGTCATGTGTGATGGGGCACTATGTGGCACACTTCCCCTTCACATTTTGCACATGTGGGAATGTAGTACAAACGTGTCAAGTACAGCATCACTGGTATGGCACAGTCACCACCACCCGCAAGTGTCCCCTGATGCCAGGGACAGGGACACTAACAACTGACATTTAACGACCAGTGTGCAACGATGTGATTATGTCATGTGTGTGTCATGTGTTCCCATGAGCTTGCTGTTGGTGTCCCATCAACTGCATCTGCCGTTGCTGCATCCAACATGTGTCTGTGTCTAGATGGGCATGGCACACATCTACGCACACCATGCCACATGTGGATTTCCACGTAACGTGTGTCTGTATGCATCAAACTTAATATTTTGACATGAGGACATATCTGCGTCGTCTCAATGTCTGTGTTTTCTGTTTTCACGTGTACCCCTTAATCGCAATGTGTGTGATCTGTACATTTGACATTCCATGTGATCTGTGCGTCTAGCTTGCCGTCAGCTGTCTGCATGAGATGACATCCTTAAAATGCTGACATGTGGATGTATGTCACTCTTGTGATTTCTGTGGCTATTCACTGACACTGGCCCACAGCTCTTTTCAGGGCATGTCATGTAAACTTGCCAATGAACTGGTATAGCTGGCTTTTCGTAGGAGTATCACCTGGCTGGCATACATGTCCTGGATGTATTGCACAGACCAGACTCTGTATTTAGCAGATGTGTATTAGCAGCTGAGCGTGTGCTAAGTTCATTGACATTGATGTTGTTATGTTCTCACTCTTCGTTATTTATTCCCAATTTCTGTAGGGCACTGCCAGTCCCCAGACCAATGCCAGACTTGGGTGCCATGAGGGAACGTGACTTCATACGCCGTTACAGATTTACCCAACAGTTGATTGAGGACCTGACAAACAGGCTGGCACCACACCTCCAACCGCGACACAGTTATCCTACTGCGCTGACCCCCAAGATGAAGGTGATGGCAGCCCTACATTTTTTTTGCCACTGGTATGTTTCAATTCACCATAGCTGATGTTGGTGGCATGTCCCAGACGATGTTCAGCCGTGTCCTGCGTGATGTTTTGGCAGCCATGTTGGAGCACCTGGATGAATTCATCCATTTTCCGACTCCTGAGGAGTTGACAGGTGTCAAGGGTGATTTCTATGCCCTGGGAGGGATGCCCCATGTCATTGGGTCCATTGATGGGACACATGTGGCTTTTGTACCACCACAGGCACAGGAGGTCGCCTATCGCAACCATAAACATTACCACTCTATAAATGCACTTGTGGTGTGTCTTGCTAACATGCTGATTTCCCATGTCTGTGCACATTTTCCAGGGTCAGCACACGATGCCTACATCATGAGGCATAGCAGGGTGCCAGAAATGATGCTGCGGCTGCACAACGAACTAGCATGTCTTGTTGGTGGGTATACTCTGTTTGTCCTGTGTGTTGCGGTATCTTTGGCTATTACGGCATCTCCTGACCCACTTATTTACATGATGTTTCCATGTAGGGGACTCTGGCTACCCCAACATGCCATGGCTGCTGACGCCTCTCCGCAACCCAAGATCAGCTGCAGATCACCGTTACAACGATGCACACGGGCAGACCAGGCGAGTGATTGAGAGGACGTTTGGCCTCCTGAAGAGCCGATTCCGGTGCCTTCACAAGAGAGGCGGGTCCCTCCCATATGCACCGGGGAAGGTCTGCAAAATCTTCCTCGTGTGCTGCATGCTGCACAACATGGCAGTGGAGAAGGCAGTACCACTCATCCTGGAGCAGCATGAGCAGGAACATCCACCCGTGGAGGATGAAGGGCTTGGTCACAAGGCAAGTGAGGAGGAGGAGGAGGAGGAGGATATGCGGAGTCAGCTCATACGCAACTTCTTCTCATAATGGTGAGTCACTGGGTCTGAGTGTGCACGCTTCGAGCCTTGTGTGGCATGTGTTGCAATGTGTGTGCCCAGCGGACTGTATGCTAAGTGACTTAGATGTGTGTTCTGATGTGTCACTCGAGTGATGATGTAATTCCAATCATTTTAGCTGTGACCCTAATTTTTCTAATCGCATGGTGACAACATTATTCCTGTTTAGTAAATGACCATGTATACGTATAACAATCTTTTAGCTGACTGCTTGTGTGTCTGTCATCCACAGGTTCTTGCGCATGTTGTCTGGTCGTGTCATCTTTGGCCTCCTGCTATTCCTCATGAGTATTGCAACGTGTGCTGAATCAGCGTTCAATGCACGGACATGTGAAAAAGTCATTTTGGGTGAGGATTGCAGCAAGGCATTTTGGGGTTGTTAGGTGTTTGGAATGTGTGGGGACTGCTCCGGTGCATGTTGGGTTACCATGCATACATGTCGACTCACCATGGGGCACATGACATGTGGCATGAATTGATAGCCAACCTTCGTGACAGTCATCTCTAATGGTTTGTGGATTCTGATGAAGGCATCAATGTGTGTATAACTTCCCTCAGAGACATACGGGATGCTACGGGTGGACATAGTGTGGGACATCCCCATTACAGGCTCAATGGGGAATTGCAGCCTCTCCATGTGCAGAAGGGGGTGTTTGGCTCATCCCCTTAACTTGTGTGCCAGGCCATTTGGATTTACTACAACTGTGTTGTGAAGGGGGTGTCCAGTGTAGGTCCCACATGTTGAGCCAAATGACCTGTGTGTCTGTTCATATTGATGCTTTTCCCTTAGTGTGAGCATGAGTAATAAAGGGGTTCCTCACCCTCCAAGCTGCCTCATCTGTGTCAATGCAGGTCTCTTGCCACTTTGCATGCGTCATCTCTGGCATAGTTGTCAAAGATTGTGCATATGAGTCTATGTGTAGTTTGGCTACATGCATGCAGGTCTTCATGGGTTAGAATCTCGATTGTGCCTGAATTCCACGGTTGTGTATGTATTTGGGCATGTTGGTCCCCACGACGGGCTGTCAATGCCTGCTGAGGGTGTGCCTCCTGTGCGGCTCGGCCGTCTGTTTCCTGATCCTGTGTATGTCATCTTTGGTGATTGTACATCCATTTTCTCTGGGTGTTCCATGGGTAACCGGACACTCATTCCTTTACTTACGCCTGTTGCAGTTGTCATTTCTGACATCCTTGTCTTTGCGTGCTACTTTTGGCATAGTTTCCAGGACATGCCGCCTGCTGCTGCGGGCCCTGCAGCAAGGGCCCACAAAGTGGCGGGATTCGGGAACACACACGCCTCAAAGATGCTCCTCCCTGCCTACCTCCACCCATTCATTTAGCTGTCATCATCTTGTCTGTGCCACTGTTGGGTACACGCGGTGCCAAAGGCAGGACCGTCAGCACATGCAACGTGCACATTGCACGACCCTCATGTCCTTGCATAACCCACATCACACTACAGTCTGATGTTGTAGCCACCCTCCAAGCAATGTCTATCCGAAACTCAACCGCCTGCTCTCAGCCATACCCTAAGCGCACACATGACACCTTTGCATGCTGAGTGTGCAACTCCAACTGCCTACACAGCGCTGCCTCACCTTCCAGGCCCTGTCTCACCAACCAGATCATGTCCCTCCTGCTCCACACCGGCTCCGTACACCAGCAAGGCCATGGGAGTGGGACTCAGGCCTTCAGCATGTGGTATAGTGGCGTCATCTGGCACATGGCCCAGGAATCATCTCTCAGCGTGTCAATCTTCAATGTGTCCAGGACCCCCCTCTCCACCATCACATGCGCACACAACTTCATCATCATGTCGTATGCCATTGACAGCCAGGTGCTCCTCACTCTCACCAAAGACCCAGCCATTGCCAGTTCCAACGTTCAATAACTCATGAGGTCCGTGGATGAATGACTGAACATCAGCCACCTGAGGCTGGACTTGTACAGGACTGAGGTAAGCATCTGAGGATTGTCCCCTTACAGCTGGCTCAACTCCTTGTGTCCCACCCGCATGGGCCCTACACAATCACCCAGTGGCCACGCACACAAGATGGTGTGCATCACGGATTTGTCACTCACATTTGCCATGCAAATCCCCAGCATCTGTACCTCATGCTGCAACACCCTCTGAATGATGCACATGATCCTCTGATAGATCCACTCCAAGGAAAGACAGACCATCCCCCAGGTCCACGACACCAGCCGTGTCAACTACTGCCCTGCCCTCTACGGAGCAAGTACATCCTAACTCACGGGAAACTTGTCCACATCCAGGGAGCATCTGCATGACTCAGCTTCAACATCCCGCACCCCATCAACATCACCGTCCACCTGAGATAGCTGCAAGGGATCACTGTGTGCTGCAGGATGACCTTCACACTCCTCACACACACTCAGGAGGCAGTCAACAACCCCAGACCCAAAAACCAACCTTGTACGTCTGTCATCCAAGACCCCGTTGGCACAACTCAATGCATCCAAACGTGGCCTGGCCACCATTCTTCACATCCACAACACTCCAGCATGAAGGCAATGGTTCTCCCACCTGGCCAAACATACCTGGGACTCACTCCCCAGGAACCTCCACTTGAGCCATGACCTCTAGGCCTTCATCATCCTCTTCCTGATTGGTGTGTGCGCACAGTATTTCAAGCCCCCCCTCAGCAGCTTGAGGCCATCACGGGTGAGTTTTGAGCTCCCAGGCTCTATTGGATGATACATTGTGACCCATGTGTGTCCTGTACAAGACTCAGATCCCAGGGTATGGATGGCTGGAGTTAGTTCAACACTCAGGCATTGTTTGACATTAACACACACGTATGTTGTGGACTAATGCAAAATGACGGCAACATCTCATGAAAAAAATAGTTTTATTCTCGGTGGGGTGTGTGTTTTGGTAGATGAAATTAAGCGCTCTACCGGGTGCATAGAATCCAAAGCTCACAGGGGGAGATGCTATCCTAGGCATTTGAAGTCATCAGAGTCCAGACCACAGTGTTGGTCATCATTGGTCAGACTGTGACCAGCAAGTCCATGTGGCAGAGAATGTCAGTGAATGATGTGCTGCTGTTGCCCATGAAGGCCAGGTGCCAGGCCAGGTGACCTGGGAGATGTGGATGGTCCGCTGCCTCTCCCGGTCTTTTCCGTGGATGACCCACCTTCTTCCGGGGACCCTCAGATGCAGGCCTTGATGATGTTTGGGACGCTCCGTTGGACGAATCCTCCTCCTCCTCCCTCCCTGCGGCTGGTGCTGGTCTGAGCCTGGTGTTACAGGGAAGGTTGCCCATGTTGTCGGCGATCCGACGGAGTGAATGGCTTATGTCCCTTTGCACCGCCACAAGCTCAGCCAGTCTTGCCTCCATCCGTCCTTGGTGTTGTTATTGACTGGCGTGTTGCTCGGCCTGCTGATTCTTAATGTCTGTGAGGGTCGCCACTACCTAACTGATGGCCCTGGTGTCACGCCGGTATGCCTCCATGATGTTGCGGACGGTTGACATACCGGTCCCTTCAGCTGGCTGGTCAGGTTCTCGTCTCCGCCTGCCTCCACTCCCACCACCCCTGCCCACACGAGACTGGCCTGCCGTTGAGGGCACATCGGGTCTACGGGACCCCTGAGGGATGGCAGTGTCGGTGTTGGCTGCCTCCTCCTGGGTGCCCGGCGAACCTTGTCCCTCCAGGTCAGACTGGCTCAGTTGTTCAGTGTGGGCAGGGCTCCTGGGTGTCTCCTGGGATGTGGCAGTAATGGGGGTGGTGGTTGGTACAGATGTACCTGAAGCAGGTGCTGCAGGGGCTTGGACACCAGAGGGGCCAGGTGGGTTGGGGTCATCCGCGGAGTGTTGTGAGGTGTCGCTGCCGGTGGGATCAGGTTCCTCCCGAGCCTGTGACTGTGGTTCCCATTGTTGGGGGGAGATCCATGACATTGCCCTGTGTGTGAGAGAGATACAATGTTAATGCTGTTTAATGCGACATCCATGTTTCACACATATTCTATTTGCCACAGTTCCTCCAGGTAGTTGTATGTGCCTAGCATTCACATCAATGTTCACTTGTGGATGGGTATGTTGCAGGGGACTGCTTGAAATGTTCTCCAGGGTGTTTGACATGTCGAATTTGGGCTTGGATACTTCTTTGGCTGTGGATTGATCTTGTTGTGTCACATGTCCATTGTGAGAGTGGGTAACTCCATTGGCTGCCCCGGGGTTGTGTGCTTGTGTAAGGGGTGAGTGAACATCCCTCAGCCCGACGCTGTTCAACATCCACATGGCCCCCCTCACACAAGTGGCCCACCCCCACACCTCAAAACCATCTCCTACGTCAACGACACCCAGCTCATCCTCTCCCTCACCCAGGACCCTCACACCACCAAAACAAACATCCACAAGGGCTGGATGCGGAGCGGCCATCTGACACAGAACTCGAACAAGACAGAGGTCCTCATCCTGGGACACACACCCTCCGCCTGGGACGACTCCTGGTGGCCGATCGCTCTGGGGACAGCACCGACACCCACCCACCACGCACGCAACCTAGGATTGATCCCCGCATCCTCCCTCTCCTTGTCCAGGCAGGTCAACGCCGTCTCCTCCTCTTGCTACGACACCCTACGCACGCTCCGCCGGATCTACTGGTGGATCCCGACCAACACAAGTAGAACAGTGACACAGGCCCTCGTCAGCAGCTGACTGGACAACGGCAACGCACTCTACGCAGGACTCCCTTCCAAACACCAACGGCGGATACAATGCTTCCAAAACGCCTCCGCACGACTGATCGTCAACGCCCCCCGCCACAGCCACATCACCCCCCTCCTGAGTGACCTGCACCGGCTCCACATCGACAAGAGGATTACCTTCAAGCTCCTCACCCACTCACACAAGGCACTTCACAACGCCGGACAAGCCTACCTGAACATCAGACTCAGCTTCTACACCCCCACCCGCAAGCTCCGCTCCGGCAGCCTCGCCCTCGCAGCTATCCCCCGCATCTAACGTACGACCGCTTGCGGGAGATCCTTCTCCTGCCTCGCCGCCAAGACCTGGAACACCCTCCCAACCCACCTACGACTGACCCAAGACCTACTTGCCTTCAAATGACTCCTCAAGACCTAGCAGTAGTGGACCCCCCCTCAGCGCCTTGAGACCCTCACAGGTAAGTAGCGCGCCTTCCAAGTACCCTGATCCATTGTTGATTGATTGACGGTGCCTGCTGGTGGGTGTAGTGTGATTTGGCAGTGGGTCTCCCAGGTGATGTATCTGTCCCCCCATGGAGCATGCTGCCATGTCAGTGAGTGTGAGTTCCTGTCCTAGAGATCTGAGCTGGTTGTGTTTGTGTTAGATTTTGCAGTTGTCACAGGAGGGCCTTGTGCTGCCAACAGCAGGGCCAAGTGTCAGCTACCTTGTCAGTACTTTGCCAGTCCCTGTGCAATGCGCATGGTGCATGGGTATGTACCTGGGCCATATGGGCTGAGGGCAATGGTGTCTGTTTCTATGTTGTACAATATGTTTAGTGATCCCCACCCTCCCAGCATCCCGGACATCCATTCTTGGGTTTGTGGTTTGTGTAGCCTGGGACATGGAATGGCCTTGCTTTGTGAATGGGGCATACACATGTTAGTGGCATGATCATTGTTTTTGAGTGTGGTTGTGTCCGGTGAGGGCTTGGGGGTAGGTGAGTGCATTTGTTGTAGTTGGGGTGTGGATGCCATTACCCCCATGTTACATAAGTTGTTTGTGTACTCACCAGGCTCGACAACTCCTTCGACTCCGTGTACTCCCACCGGCGGAAGCAGGGCCATCACCTTCTCCTCCCAGGGATGATAATGTACCTGTCTGCGGGGCAGCCCACCTCCTGTGATGTTACTCTGAGCGTAGTCCTCGTTCATTTTGTGCTTGACTGCCCTCTGCAGATCGTACCACCTGGCTTGGCATTCATTCCTGGTCCTTCTGATGAGCGCAACAGCATTAATCCGATCGACGATCCTCTGCCACAGGCGTGATTTTTCTGCTATGCTGGTCTGTCTGACCAGTGTTCCAAAGAGCTGTGGCTCGACTCTGATGACTTCGTTGACAAGGATGTCCAGCTCCTCCCTTGTGAACTTTGGATTCTTGTCTGTGGGCATGGTGTGGGGTGTGGGTGTGGATGGTTGTGGGTGTGTGGGTGTGAATGTGTAGGTGTGTGTGTGAATGTGTAGAGGGGGTATGTGTGAAGGAGGTTATGTGATGGTGTGTAAGTTAAGGTGTATGGGTGCTGTTGTTTGTGTGTGGTGCCTGTCAGCAGTGGGTCTGTTGCAAGAGATCATGGTTTGTGAGTGTGGGCCCTTTTTATTGGTCCATTTGTGGGTGTGGCTGGGTTTGAAATGTTGGTGGGTGTGTTATAAGAGGTGGTTGTGAGTTTGGGCCTCTGTTTGCCTGTTTGGATGTGCCAGGTCAGTCTTTTAGATGTTTTTAGTACTGTAGATGTGTTTTGTGGTGTAGTGCGATTCAAATTGACCCTCGTTTTGCAGTGTCCTGGTTCTGTACGAGCCGTTTTAGCGTATGTAAGGTGCGTACATACGTGATGTTGTTGTACAGTGCTCACATATGCAATGTTGTTGTACGGTTCGTACATACGCGATGCTGGGGTACGGTGGTGGGGTACGGTGCTGTCAGAACCACTGGGCCTTTGACACGAGTGGTTAATGCGGTTTACGCATATCCGAAAATAAGCTGGAACAGGAGATGTGGAAAATGCACAAAAGATTGCGCTTGGAGTGCTTTGCTGCAAAGAAGAAATTCCAAGATGGCCGCCGCGGTACAATCGCAGTAGCGGTCTAGTCTTTATCTTCACACCTGTGTGGAGCCTTGGTGGAATGCGCTCTCCCTAATGAGTGCGCACTTCACCGAAGCGTCGCCCGAGGTCGGAGCTGAACTTGCGCGTTCCAGAAAATTCTTAGAACTTAAATGATAATGATAATTTCAGTTTACAGTAAGGGTGTTTGAGAGTCATAGCATAGTTACCTTTGTTCCTGCCCGATATTCTTCCCCAGTCATGAGACTTCAAGACTCGTGTGAGGAACTCTTCATGACGTAATTCCTCCGCCTCAGCAACTCTTGACAGGAGTTAACTCTAGCGGTCAGAAAGAAGAAGAACACGGAGTCAACTTCGAAAGCTAAGTTACATGTTGTCTTTTTGTAGAAAGAATATGCAGGAAATATATCACTAGCAGAATAAATAAATAAAAGACATTGTCGCAAACTATAAGGAGGAAAAAACTTACCTGAATATAGAGAGATCACCGCTAAAGTATCAAGCTAAAAGAAAGAATGAAAACAAAAATTAAATAATTGAATAAATGCAATAACTAGGAGACTAAAACTTATTGAGGAAACATTGAGTAAACAACTATGCAGTATATAAAATCCTAGTGAAGGAAAAGACGGCGAAATCCTACCACAATAATATAGAGAAGAATACAGGACACTTCATTAAAAAATACTGGTAGTTGAGCAGGTAAATAGAATAATAGTAATAATTAAAATTAGATTAGGCAACAGGATTAATTCACTGAATGTTCATGTGTCTTAGGTAGAACTGCGCAGAACAAATAAGAGAAAAGATTCCAGGCAGTCAACTACCAACCACACGAAGAGAGGCTAGTTCAAAAGGATTGAGGGGTACGTTCCTTCCCAAGGGTACAGCTAAATATTTATAGAGTTATTTAGACAGGTGCAGAGTAGACTAGGGTGTTAAGTATTGTGCTCTGTTAGTTTCCTCAGGCATCGCTCAAGTGAAGGTCTATAGAACGGACTGATCAGAAAAGGGGTGCTGTGGAGGAGATCCGAAGTACATGTACGGGGCTGGGGTACGGTGGTGGGGTACGGTGATGGGGTACAGTGCGTCCAAGTATGGGGCTGGGGTATGGTGTTGGGGTACGGTGCTGGGGTACGGTGCGTACAAGTACGGGGCTGGGGTACGGTGGTGGGGTACGGTGCGTACACGTACGGGGCTGGGGTACAGTGCGGACATGGGGGGGGTATGATGCAGACATGTGGGGGGGGAGGGGGGGGCTGTACGACTCGTATCCCGGGCACAAGTTTACCCGGATATGAGTGGTACGGCGTTCGATCCGTACGGAGCCTTTTCCATGCGCTTGTGTTTTTGGACGGCCGTTACGGATTGCACTTGCGCGCTCGGACTTCAGTTTCACAATTTGTATGTAAAAATGTCCGGGGACGTCTCGTAGACTTTTCCCGAAGTCATTCGTATGGATTTTTCATGTACGAATTGCACTTCGCCGTTTGTACGGGACTTGTATGATTTGTACGTAAAAAAATACGGATGCGAGTCGGACGGTAATTTTTTTTAACGGATCGGAATCGGCACCATAATGACAAAATTGGAAGATGTAAGAGAGTTTTTATTGAAGGTGATTATGTAAGAGTTTGTCCAAGCAACATAGTAAAGAAAGGCAATTCTAAGTTGTCTGACCCTAAGAAAATCTTGAAAGTTAACGGAAATTAAGTCAAAACATCTGATGGGAAGTGGTGGAACAGTTGTAAAGTTGCCAAATGCAATGATGCTGAAACAAGATTCTGGTTAGAAAATAATACAGAAAGCATCAATAATGCCACAGAAGTTTGTAAAAGAATTCCAAGTGAGCGTCTTAAAGTGAGACCTAAGAAATGTAATGATTATGTATGTTCTTAAGTTAATTATTTAAAATGCTCTATATTTAATTTTAGTAGAGAGATGTTTTATGTTCTCATACTTGTAATGTGATTTATCAGCTCCTAACAACAAGGTTCTTCTGTTGGAATCTGGATTGTAGAGACCAGCAGAAGAAGCTTGGGTGTGGAGCTGAGAGGATGGCTCTGGGGGTCGTTATGAATATGCTTCAATAAAGTCTTCTTGCAACATAATGTGTCCTGTGCTCCAAACAATTTCGGACTCAGATGTATTGCTTTGACCTTCTTTGAAAGTAATGGAGCTTCTTAGCTACAGCCAATATGGTATATTGCAAACCTGTTGATTCATCAAAATGTATCTTTTACCGAGTAACTTTCGTTTTTCAAACATAGTTTATTGAATATCTGGTGTCTTGAAACATCTATTGGAAAGTCATTTTGAAAAGGGGAATTTGTTCTGCAGGACTGGAAACACAGTGCGTTGACACTCCATCGGGTGCGTTTGAAGCACACCTTATTCACATTTTATTGGTGATAATTTGGAATCAAGGAAGACCGAGCTTTATCGCTAAAGGGCCAGCATAATGTGGAATTTCTCAGTTGTGCACTGGGTTCCGACATTTAACGCTCGTTAAACTAAAGCATAGCTTTGATTCACAACCTTTTTGTTACCTACAGAAGTCGGAGGTATACGCTAGTGATTTTGATTTTCGCAAACCTGTTAGAGTGTACTCCTTTTGTGTTCTTTTAATCTGTGTAGCGTCGTTCTTATTGAGGAGGAACAGGCAGTAATCTCATAGTGTGGGGGCAAAAGTGAAATTTCAAACTAACCTTTTTATATCCTTTCCACATGGAAAATAATTTTACTTGTCGCCTATCTTGACGAATCCAGCATCTGTGGGCATCCTTCTGACTACTTTCACAAGAAGCGTTGGCAAAGCCAATAGGTCTCGAACATGGGCAAGCTATTGGCTTTGGCAATGGGGTGGGGTTAGCAAGTGTGAGAGGGGTGGGGTGTTGGAGTTGGATAAGGGGATGATTTAAAAAAAAGCACTGTATAGCGACCAATGCTGGCTGCCTAATAGCGCTTTTTAGGCGGAAAAACGAAATAGAGCTAGTAATATTACAGGCGCTCATTTAAAGCGGTTCAATACCTTTGTGTTTGATTGGCGCTATATAAAGCTGCCAAAAATATAAAAAATAAATAAAAGCATTACCAAAGGTTTGTCAATGCTCTTTTTCTGGCGAGGGGGGAGACAGGTCTGAAAGTAACAATGGGAGGGTTTTTGGAATTAAAATTGACGGGAGGTGAATTGAAAGCAAGGACCGGAGTGTGGCGGAGATCTGAAAGTTGTGACGGGAAGGTGTGGGGGGGGATTTAAAAACAACCATGGGAGGGTGGGAAGGTTTGAAAGCAACTACACCAAAATAGAACTTAAGTTTGCAATACACTCGGCACAAGTGAACGCGACCGTATTCAATGGTAATTGATGCTCATGTAAAGCAGACCAATACCTTTGGATCGCATTTGCACTATATAAAGCTGCAAAAAACACAAGGGCGCGCCTCGCACGGCAGCAGGGGGAGGGGAGAGAGGACTTACCTATCAAGATGCAGCTCAACAGGTGATAAATGCTGAAACCAATTTCCCCGACCCCTCCAATTATCCTATCTTCGGAAACGCGGCGTCCAAATCATTAAGTGTAGGTCGTGCTGGAGCAGGCTGCCTGTGATCGTCTGCCTCTTCAGTTTTTAATCACCCCACGATGTCTTCACTTCCAAGGCTGGCACCACAACGACGTTGCTCCTGCGCTGCAAACAGAGAAGGGAAATCCTGCGAGAAAATGGCTCTCTTAAAGGATTCCCTTCCTCCAACAATGCTCACGTGGCATGACGTCATGCCGTCGTGCCGTGAACGTCATGCCGTGACCTCCACTACTCAGTGAGGAAAATGAACATGCGCGGATGTGCATGCTCTCACAACAGTCCAGGAAAAAAAAAAAAAACCTGACTACCTTTGAGGCCCGAAAATAGAGCCCCATAGAGCACCCCATAGAGACCCCTTTCGAGACCCCCCCAAAAAACTGCTGGTGCTCAGATCCCGACAGACGCCCCCCCCACTTAAAGCCCTGTCTAATTGTATATCTCTCTGCAACTAGCCAAAGGATCCAGCTCATCATTGTCTACCTGAACTGTCTATACCACCAGTCTCTCAATACACTTCTCCCTATCACACCTCCCTCTCCCACTCCCTCTCACATTCAGCTTTCTCTGTGTCTGCCTCGCTCTGCTAACCCCTTCTCTGTTCTTTAATTCTTTGTTTAACTCATACCTCTCTCTGCACCTCACTCCTTTGTTTCCTTCTCAACTCTTTGTATCTCTTTATCATTTACTTTGCCTCTTTCACAAAGTGATCTTTCCTATTATCTCACCTCTCTACGCCTCTTTATACCTAATTTCTCCATACCACTCTGTGAGCCCTCGCTGTCCACACTCGCTGTACCTGATTGATCTTGATCTCACTTTTTTCACATTTCTCCCTTATTTCTCTCTCTGTCTCACATTCCTGTCATTGCCTCACCTGTCTACTCTCTCACAGCCTTTTCTTAATTTACGTCATTATTCCTTTGTTGTCTCATCTCTTCGCTTCCCCTCCCTCTCTTTCTGTTGTGTTCCCTCTACTTGATCTCTCTCGCTACCATACTACTTTCTCACTTTCTTTTTCTCTACCTGTACCTCTTTCCTTAATCATTTCTTTCTGTCTTCCTCTCTTTCGTCCATCTTTGCATCTGTGCACCTTTCTCTATTTCAATGCAACCTGTCGATCTCACCTCTCTATCTTCCTCTCATCATACATCTGGAACATGCAGAGCCAGAATACCAAGTACTAAACATGGTGCTGCAAAAATATTGTAACAAAGACATTGATGACCAAAATATCGACACAGAAAGTTTATATAGGTAAATATAGCTTTATTCAACCTAACTCACAATCGGCATACCGTAACAATATATGTATTGTCAATCTACATACATTTGGCAGTAAGAATAGTAAATCAGTACTTACCAATATATATTTACTGAGTCCCTAGTTTGGACCTCACTATTTTTGCTCTTATAGTTTTTAGTTTGATATACTTCTCTATATGCTGGCATACATCGGTCTCTCTACCTCACTTCTCTATTTCTGCTTCTCTTTCTTGGTTACTACTGTCTATCTACCTCACTATGTCTCCATCTGTACAAATCTCACCTCTCTTTCGCTACCTCACCTGCCTTTTTTTTCAACTCATCTCTGTCTCTACCCTTCATGGGTGTCTCACTCTAGCAGTCTTGCTCTACTTTTCTCCATGCCTCACGACTCTGAGCCTGACCAGTCTTTCTATATATCTTCTCATTTTGACCCTTTCTTTACCTCAGCACGCTCTCTCCTTTGCATCACTCTATACTTTTATATATACCTCACCTCACCTCACTTCAACTTCGACCTCTCTTTCTACTTTACCTCTCTTTCTACCTGACTCCTCAGGGTATTCCACCTACTCCCTCTTTCCTGTAGCTGCTTCTCCCAATTTCCATCTCTTTGTACTTCACTTCGAGGCCTTACTTGTCCCCCTATATCATGTTTTCTATTTAGTTATTCCTCTTTCTGCCTCTCATGTTTTTTGTAGGCCTCTCATTTCTGTCTTTTCCTTACATATATCCTTACCTCAGCGTTCTCTCTGTCATCTCTACCTCTAATTCTATTCCTTTTTTTTTTACTTTACCTTTCTCATTAAACTGGTTCCATTATATATCTGTCTTTCTCTGAGTGAGAGGTCACTACCCAGCCACAGAAATATACACCTAGAAAGAGATCAGAGAGGCAAAAAGATGGGAAAGAAGAGTAAGAGGAAAATTATCAGATGCAAACTTATGGAATGGTGAAAATGGTGAACAGAGTGATGTGAAGGTGGTGAATTTAAGTGTCATGATTACCTTGGAATTAAATCTACATCATCAAAGCCTGTGTGCACGTCTTATTTTAAATTTGTGCACAGGTCCACTGAAAATCCACAAAGTCAATGTTTTATGTCTGTCCTACAATAGGAGAAACAGGAAGGTTAGACACTCAGTTCCACTAAAGTATTTTTGTGTAAGATAAACCTAGATTCAACAGCAAAAATAATGGCTTTAACAATGGTTAATAAAGCTTTCTGGTTCTATTTGGTGACGGGCCATGCCAGTTTGAGGTTGCGAGTGTTTATGTGGGTCACCATTTCTGACCGTTTGACGTATTATTTAATATTGTTTCATCAAGATGGCTTGAGTTAAATAAAAATGGGTAATAAATTCAAAGTAGTTTCGAACAAGGGGCCCTAAAATATACCTTGCTCAGGACTACAAAAACCCTTGAAATAACATATTTCTTTTGTACTCTCATCTTACCCAGATACACAAAACCACCACAAATGCACTCGCCACCATCACCACCCGTTGTAGCGCCCTCCTCTCTCTAAAATAAACAAAATATTCCTGGCGTCCTTCCAGCCTCCCATACCACCACTGAAAATTCCCTGCCCCACCCTATTCCAATATGTTACAAAACACCTACTCTCACCCTCTCCTAACATCCTTGAAATCTCCCACCCTGCCCAACTTAATATTTTAAAAATGTTAGTATCTAGTTTCATGGTCCCCCTCCCCCAACGCTTGCTGTGCATTCCCTCCTTAAACGACCCCTCCATGGCAGCCATACCTAACAAAATAAAATATCCATTCCTCAATACATAAGCGTAAATAAAATAATCGGACACAATATATTTTCGGTATTTTATTCGTCCATGTGCTTTCTGTAGAATCTTAACTTTTTAGTCAACTATTAAAAGGGACAGATCTTGTTTGCAAGGATTGACTACATTGCCACATATATATGCAGTTGACATGAACAAGCCTCATTCATAAGCAAGGGAGTGATTGCAAACTGGTCTAACTTCCGAACAACAAGGCAAAAATTGCAAGATTACAGGAAGAGTGCCTGTGTTTATTTGCTGTGCATGCTAGGCGCTTGCCCTACTCCAACAACACCTCATAGCAAGACAGCATTGGTGTTGTTTATTGTTGCTGCTTACAAATGTAAGCCACACAATATAAAATCCATAATATCACAAAATTAAAATCAATGTTTTGCAAATTCTACTATATAACCTATGTGCAATGAATCTCATATTTTTAGAATATTTACTAAAGAACAACCAACAATTTATAAATGTATGACAATCTCTTTCTCCAGCTCAGTGTACAATCCCTGCTGTAGCCTCTCTAGTTAATTCTTATCATTCCATAGAATATAGGCACAGCAAAAACCGGAGCATCCCAACTGAAAAAGTCCTATATGCCATATGTTGTAGCCTCTTGACATCAAGGTCCTTTGACCGTAGACTGCCATTATAATTCTGACAAACCTCCTCCAATATAGGGTCACAAACGTTATAGGTACGCATAACAAAATATGTAATTAATAATTATGTCAAGTACCAGATTGTTGCCTAGCCCATTAGAAGATTTCAATGTACAAAATGTAATCACTAAAATGCACAACAATAGAATATACAATATTATAATAATCACAGAATTAATTAAACTGAATATGCTTCAAAAAAATAATACAAGTGCTTGAGTGCCCTCTTTCTGTACCCCCTAAGCCAGGAACTCTACTCTACTAGTAGTCCTATTTTGTGCCAGCAGATTGATGCATCCCCACCCTTAGTAACCACACCCACCACTTCTACTCAGCAATACAAATGTGACATAATATCTTAGATAAACCAAATAACCTCCCAGGTAATACAGCACCGATCTCTTTGAGCACCGAGTGCTATAATCAAGGTGCACCATACTAATGCAGCTGTTTATCTACAAATCAAATATATTGCTTGCTTGTTGCCCAAACGTACATAGGTATACTTTTCTTAGGAAACCTTAGATGCATTTGGGTCCTCAGAAATTCACATCTCACCCTACCTACACATACGTTATGCATGTTCCCAGACGATGCAGGACACTTCCATATTAGCATAATACCTTCAAAGGTGAAAGACTGTCTACCAAATCTACGTTGTAGCCACATACAGTAGTTTAAAACTAAGTACGAGAATTAACTTTGGAATGCACGGTATCTTGGCTATAGGAAGACACTTTATTAATGTGCTTGTATTCCTTTTTCACCTTTCGCTACTTTAGTTGCTCCCCAAATATCCAAACTGTGTAACCATAATCCACAATCGATTTCAAAGCATGTGCATAAAAGTCACAGATTTGGCATAGTCATTTTTATTTGCAAATCAAATGCTGCAAATATATCAGTGTTAACTAAAAAAGATGCATCCCAGAAAAAAAATCTCGAAAAAGAAAAAATGATTGCCAAAAACCGCGACATCAAATCCAGCCTTGCAATCCTCTTTCCATCGATTTTCTTTCCACGGTGTGTAAGAAATCAAAACCCAAACATTTAAATGCTTTAAAAAACAGTCACATAGCAAAAAATACATTAGCAAAAGTACCCGAAAATGACCGTAAGCTTGGTTCTGGTGAACCATCCCATCTGCGTAGTCCAAAATTCCACATGGTTGAAGATCCATGAATACGCTTGTCTTTTAAAAAAGGACGCGATGCACCAAAAAACATTAAAAAAATAATGCTTCTTTTACACTTTGGTTTAAAAGAAATACAAATACTTCTGTCCACAGAGTTCCTTTTTTTTTTTTTAAACCAACAGTATAAAAAAAAGAATCACCCCGATGTGAGCGTACAACTGCTACCTGCATAGCAATAAAATTGTTATTAAAAACATAAAAACACACTCCTAAATACTTGCATCTAACTAACTACCTCCCTCCACTCTCCTTACAATAAAGTATGCCTGCCACACTGTCTAATAAATAAATAAAGTTTCTCATACCTGATCGCAGATTTTCCTTGCTTCCACTCTTGGACCGTGATGCTTCACCAACTGTAGAAACGAACGCTCAACCGCCTACGTCGTCTGTAAAAGTAAAAATTAAAAAAGGACAATTTCACCCATTGAATGCAATTGGAAACCATGGGAAAAATGTAAAAAAAGATTTGGGAAAATTTAAACGTACATCTTTGTAATACATTTTATTTTTGTAAATTAATATACAAATATACGTGTGTGTAAGCTTATTAAAAACAATTCTGAATATGAACTTTATCTTTTTTTAAATAAAAGAGTAACACAAAAAAAATCTGGCATCCCATGCCAGATAAAAGGTTTCAAACCCTTTTTTTAAAAATTGAAATTTTATTGAAATTAGTTTAAAATTGGTAATAGAGTTAAAAAAAATATTAACACTCTGGAATTAAAATGAACACATGAATATTAATACACTTCCCCACCCTGAACCCCTATTTCCCTGGCATCGCATGCCAGAAAAAAGGTGTCAAAGTTCTTAATATTTTTTTCAACTAATTTTAGAATAAGTTTAAAATTAGTAGTAAACTTTTAAAAATTAATACCAGTGTATTAAAACTAATACCCAAGTATTTATACACATCCCCACCCAAAACCCCTATTTCCTTGGTATCCTGTGCCTGTCAACCCTTTAAAATAAATTTTAGATATATTTAGCAATTTGTTTAAAGTAATTCTTTTAAAATTAGACAATTAGGCATGACTGTAAAAAAAGTAATACTTGGGTACTAAAATGAATAACGCAAAAAAAGATCCGACATCAGGGATCAGAGAACCTAGCTAGATGGGAAGGGAGGGGTCTACTTAGTGAGTAAGACGCACTTCAAATAGAGAAAAGAAAATACTTTTCTTGAGTCCCCTCACTCACCAAAGGTTTCCCCTGGGTGACATGCTTCATCATTGGGGCCATCCCAAGTATCTACTGTTTGGGGCGTGCTGTGACTTGCGACAGTTACGTAGGAGCACTATTTAGTGAAGACTATGTGTAGTGCAGTGACAGGGGAGTGGTGTGGGTTTAAATTAAAAATTACCTAGCTAGTGAGCGTAAATGAGTTTATTCGTGCTCCTAGTTGGTAAAGGATAAAAAGGGGGGTTAATAAAAGGGAGGAATTAAGTAATAATGTGCTAATAGTCCCTAATATTGAAAGCCAACATGTTTCGAGGTTATCCCCTAAACCTCTTCTTCAGGACCACATGGGGACCAGCCCCATGTGTACCACTCCGTGCAAAGACCTATAATAAGGTGATAAAGTAAAAAGGAAAAATAAACACGCACATTAGTATCAGCGTAATTCAATTACATATGGTTAGATTGAACGCGTAGTATCTGGAGAAATACAAAAAACATACATGTTAATACGCTGCCTGCCCAACGATGTCGTGGGCAGGTGATTCATCTAAGATCAATTTCAACCGTAGGTGATGGTGCTCATGCCTGTAACTTAGAATAGGTGTAGACATCCAATGTAGTCTGGTAAAACACATATGAAAAGACATTACACTCGTGATGGGACATTCGACATAACAGACACAACATAAAACATATATAGTGGCGTTTGGACCTACTTAGTAGTTAATCAAAATTTACCTCATGGTCTGCTGGGGTGGAGGAGCCTAAATAACCCTAGGAGAGAGTGGGGGTTATAAAGCTTAGAGTTTGTATGGCGTTACAGCCCTGCAGAATGGACAAAAGTTCAAGTTAGTGAAGAAAGGTGTTTTACCAGACTACATTGGATGTCTACACCTATTCTAAGTTACAGGCATGAGCACCATCACCTACGGTTGAAATTGATCTTAGATGAATCACCTGCCCACGACATCGTTGGGCAGGCAGCGTATTAACATGTATGTTTTTTGTATTTCTCCAGATACTATGCGTTCAATCCAACCATATGTAATTGATTCCGTAGCGCACGCTGCATCGCAAAATGCGATGCAGCGCGTGCTACGAAATTCGTTTTATTTATTTAATTGATTACTTACCTGTAATTATCCATATTCCGGTTTTTAGATCCTTCCACCCTGCCCCTCCCCTACCCCGCCTTACCGCCCCACGGAACTCCCTCCACGGGCCGCGGCTGTGTAAGACCTAGCTCCCCAATAGGCTAACACTGGGTTACCTTATTATATTTAGTACATTCTTTCTTCATATTGCAGGCAGATAGAGAAATAATATTTGCACTCAAACTAATTGTAATTTAAATTCCTCTTTAATGGTAATCTCTGATTTGAAGTTGCTATTCTGAAAATGCCACTTTTAGATAGTTAAACCATTTCTTCCTTTCTGCCAGTGTCCTGAGTTACCTGACTGTGAATGACTCTCCTGTCGTGGGTTATGTATCCCTTCCAGACATTGAGACAAAGGAAGCTTAAGTGTGAAGGGAGAGGGTCTTGCTACCAGGATGGTCAGGAAGGAGCTGGGCCTTGCCCTGATTACATTTCAAAGGACTTTACCTGCAGCACACACAAAGGAGCCTAAGACCAGGCCTGCCCTTGTTTTTGTCACCTTAGACAGTTTAGAGCCAAGGGAACTGTAGGAACTAACAAGAACCAGCTTAGGAGTTAGGTCAGGGATTTTCCGCTCACAAAGGCTAACACTAGGTATAAAAATTAGACCATCAGAGTTACTGCTCAGTACAGTCCTGTACTGTGGAAGATTCTGAAGAAGGGCTGTCCAGCTGCTTGAAGTAATGCTGTGCTGACTGAAGAAGGAAGACTGGACCTGCTTGCTTTGATCCCACATTAGCCAGAGTTTCTCCAAGAGTTTCTCCAAGGGTCAGTTGGCTGGCTTCCTGTTTGAGCTATAGGGACACAGAAGACCTGCCCCATCTGACGCTGCCTGGCACTGCCTGATCTCTGCTCATGACCTCTGCGGGAGTGAGTCTTGATCCCCAATGTCTTCTCCAGCCCGGGAACATGTAACAGACCACATCACATATGGAGCTCTGGTTTGCACGTCTTTAGTCTTCATCATGCAACGGTTAACTGAACAACCTGCATCACAAAACTTTATTAACCACTTCCAGCCACACACGCAGATTACATAATGCTTGTAAGGGGTCTGCCAAGGACCACTAGAGGCCTCATGCACACAGGACACAACACCTACCCCTTTGTTAAATAAAAAGTACAAACAAATATATATATACATATACACATTATAACTCCTAGATGAGTCATCGAGGTACTCTCACCAGTTTTCCAGATCTAGTTGGATGAGATAGAGGAGGGGCACCTTCATCTGGCATCTCTAGAGAAGAAGCGGATGCCTGACTTGGGCACTCAGGAGCTGACGAACATTGAGGCAAAGTCTTAAAGTGTGATAAGTCTCTGGTTATGGGTTTTCCAGTTTGTTGGACAGTTACCATATGTCCTTTGCTCGCCACAACTCTTAGCAGTTCAGCATCAAACGGAATGCCCGTCTTGCGTACCTGCTTTTGCTTGAAAAGAATTTAGTCTCCTTCCTCCAAAACCATGTCTCAAGCTTGTCGGTGCTTATCAGCGAAAGCCTTCAATTTGTATTTGTGAGAGGTGTTAGTGACACAAATAGCATTAGGGTCAATTGATCAGCTGGTGTTGCATTGTGGAATCTTCTTTCCATGAGCTCTCTCAAATAGCAAGGAGAAAGGATGCTCTCCTGTCATGGAATGGTAGGCACAAAGGCCTGGGTGTAAAGCAGACTTGAGGTCAATGCCTTCCACTGCAGCGTGCTGAATCTCCCTTTTCAAAGTACTCAGAAATCGTTTGACAATGTCATTTGACTGCACTTTCTGATGTTTGCTGTTCAAATAGTTAAGAAAGTATTTGAACTTTCTGCACCCCATGTTGTGAAAATGTCATCTAGTCTCTTGATAACTCTGTCATGTGTGGTTGATGATAGGAATTCCACTAAAGGAAAACTTGAGCAGTCATCGACAACCACCATGAGATAATGTACATTATTGAGGGATCTTAAGAAGTCAACTGCAATCATCTCCAAAGCTTGCTTAGGTAGATTAGACATGTTAAACGGATGCTGAGTTGTTAAGGGAGACAGGCAGTTGCACAGATAACCAGCTTTAAGCTCCCTTTCAACTTGTTCGTCAAGACACAGGAACCACACTCGATCTCTGAGGGCTTTTTTAGTTGCAGCAACTCCACAATGTCCTTTGTGTGCGAGTTCAATAACTTGTTGCCTCAGGCTTTCAGGGATAACTATTCTTGCCTCTTATGAGGTCATTATTGTGTGTAACAGAAAGTTTTTCCCGAACATTCTTGAACTACTGGTGCTCAACATCATTAAGAGGTCGAGTATGCTTCCTTCATGCTTGTGTTCTAATGATTTCCTTGAGCTTAAGCATGTCTTTGGCAGTATTAGTAGCTGTCAGAATCTGTTCAATAGAAATAGCTGCGGGCGCACTTGACTTTACTATGAAATTGACATAGAAATCAGCTGCTTTGGATATTGTACTGTGATGCTGTAACAGTGCTTGTGAAGAATAGTCTGTGGGGTTTAGATCATCCTTCGGTTTGTGCATGATAGTGTAAACATCATACTACTACAAACGCAACCCCCACCTTTTGATGGGGGGGAGGCATCTTGGCTTCCGGATTACTGAATATGGTGAACACCTTTTGATCCATGAGAAGGGTGAAATCCTTCCCATACAGAAATACATGGAAGTGTTCACACATCCACGCTACAGCTAAGCTTTCTATCTCCGGTTGAGAATAATCACATTCAGGTGGGATAGACTCTGGCTAGCATTGGACACAATGTGTCTCTGAGCATTGGGCTGTCCATTGTATTGGGCATGGATCTCTCCTAACCCCATCGGACCTTCATCTTCCACAGTCTCTGTATGAAATTTTGGATCAAAGTAATCCATTTCAGTTGCATTTTCAATTGCATGTTTTATTTTCTTGAAACTTTCATTACATTCAGAAGACCATTTAAATGGAACATCTCACTTTCTTAGTTTTCTTAGAGGGGCACTCACATGGAAAAATGTGGATTTTCCACAGCCTTGTTGGGCTGAAAATCTGGATGTTATTAAAGACACGGAGGATAATATTATGCAATCATTTCTTTTATTACCACCACTCAGCAGCATATTTTAATGCTTCTAGAATTCAGAATTCAGAACGTAGAACTTTAAAAACATTCCACAAGAATAAAACCCCCCAGCAAGCAGTCCTCTTCCTCCTTTATTGAACTACGAATTCGGAAGTAAATGCACTATCAAAGAAGTTCCTCCAAATGATGCGTATACTTCTTCTTTCCCAAAAACTCCACAGAAAAAGAACAGTCCAAGGAGAATTCAGTGAATTCATAGATTTGTCCTGCTGCGAAAACAATAAAACAACACCAGGATCAGGTTAATACTTTATGGGATGGATAATATTAGCCTTTGTGTCTTTAATAAAATCCAGATTTTCAGCCTATCCAGGCTGTGAAAAATCTACATTTTATGTCAAGACCTGGAGGCTAATATTGTGCAAGTTTAAAGATTATTAATCATACAAGGAGCTGCATTTTCAATTGGTTTAAAGTAAAAACGTCTTAACACAGAATCAGATGACCAATCAGCACAGCGTAAAATGTCTTTCAGACTACCCCCAACCATACACGTTTTAGAAGCAGCAGTACCTCTCACAGAATGCGCCCCAAACATACTCACATCCACTCCACACTTCTTCAACATTTCTTTCACCCATCTAGCCAAAATGGGTGAAGAAACAGCCTTATGTAGATGTTTGAAAGAGACCAGCAATTGTTCAACACCTGAAGATCTTACATGCAATGTTCTTTTTTCATATTCTTTAACACAAAGAACCACGCACAACTTCCTTCTATCATTGAAGTAAGGATAAAAATTGTTGAAGAGTTTGTCTTAGTTCTCTGTCTTATATGGAAACAAATCCCTTCAGGGGTATAAGATCCAAACGACACCTCTAATGCACGAACATCAGATACCCTGCGGAAAGAAACCAGACACAACAACATAGTCAACTTGAACGACACATCCCTAAGATTTAAATCACAATAATCACTCCATGACTCCATAACTCCTTAAAAAAGAGTACCCTTGAAACATCCCAAAGAACAGAATATTTTGTACCTGGAGGTTTAGCAATTCTAATGCTTCTTAACAACCTTCATACCATAATATCCTGACCTACTAAAAAAACATTAACCAAAATGTGACCCGCTAAAATAGTCGATCTATACAAGTTCACATACTTGTAAGCCAAACCTTTTGTAAATAATTCAGTCAAGAAATTCAAAACTTGAACTATATCCGCTGAAACAGGATCCAAATTCCTTTTCACACACCAGCAACTCCACTTTCCCCAGCCCAATCTATATACCTTCCTAGTCAATTGTGCCATGACTCCTCAATAAGCCTTGATGGTTCATTAGAAAGTCTTAGCTTTTTCTCAACTCTCCTGAAAGTTTCCAAGCAACCAATTGAAGCTGACCTGCTTTCACTAGACTGTGAACCTCCCCTGAGGGCCATACAGGATCCCCTTAAAGTCCAGCAGCAACTCCAGAAGATCTACACTCATTTCCAAGATGAATGGGTACCATGCATGAGAACGACAAAAGGGAGTGATTACCACCACTGTTTCTTTCCATTTGCAAATCATCCCTGTCACTCTTCTGATCATGGCAAAAGGTGAAAATGCATTAGCCTGAAGATCTCTCCAATCTTACAGAAAAGCATCTATCCCTGCTGCATCCGGGTCTGGACGCCAACTGAAAAACCTCTCCACCTGACAATTGAGTCTGTTCGTAAACAGATCCACTTGAAATGGACCCCACAATCAGTCCAAGCTCCTGAACACACTCCTTTCCAGCATCGAATCTCTGAAGTCATGGAAATTCCTTGAGAACCAATCTGTAACAGAGTTTGACATGCCCGGAATATGTTCCGCCTGAACCAACAGACCTCTCTTCAAGCAATATTCCCAAAAGATCTTCACTATATCCTCTAGGCCCTCCAAACATGTACCTCCGAGCCTGTTGACATACCTTACCGCAGAAACATTGTCCATTCGCAATACTACAGAACATTTCACACTTTCCTCTGCAAAACATCTTATTGCAAAAGAACCTGCTAATAACTCCAAACAATTTATATGTAAATTATTTTCTTGCTCTGTCCAACGACCACCATCAGCATCTTGCACCCCAACCTTCCAAGCTTGCATCCAACTCTATATTCGAGTCTGTGTTTTCTCCAAAAATTGCACGCCCATTCCAGGCGTCCATATTCCTCAACCACCAATTCAACTCCTGCCTGGGTTCCAGAGAAAGACAAACCTTGTCTGAGTACTTCAAGCTATTCCTCAAATAACTTGCCTTCAATCTTTGTAAGGCCCGATAATGCAAAGGCCCCGGAAAATAGCCTGAATAGTAGAGGATAGAAGGCCTATAATACGGGCTAACGTTCTCTGAGAAACACAATTTAACTTTAGAGTATTCCTTAGTTCCTTCCTTATCCTTTTTAGTTTTTCCTTAGGTAACCTCAATACGCCTTCCACAGTATCTATTATGAAACCTAAGAACAGTGATTGTTAATTTGGTCCAAATTAGGATTTTCTTTTCTTCACTACAAAACCTAACAATTCAACAGTCTTACTGCAAGATTTGTGTTGCAAACCAAATCTGTCTTGTTCTGGTCCATAATCAAGATGTCGTCCAGATAAATAATCAAACGAACCCCCCTCTCTCTCAAATAATCTGCCTCAGGACAGAGAACCTTCGTAAAGCACCATGGTGCCAAAGAAAGTACGAAAGATAAGCACACAAACTTCCACAAGCTCTCAAATACTTTTGATGTTTCTCCTAAATAGGGACTGTCAGATAAGCATCTTTCAGATCCAATCGAGTCAACCAGTCCCCTTTCTGCAAAACATCCTCCAACAAATGCATCCCTTCCATCTTGAAGTGATGATACACTACCCACTTGTTCAGTTCTCTCAAATTTATCACAGGACGCATTCCCTTGTCCTTCTTTTCCACTAGGAAAATGTTGCTCACAAACACTTCTACGCAAGCCAACTCTCTCAACACAGCTACTTTTGTAATGAGTTCTTGAATCTCCAAATCTATCAAATTCATCTGATCCCTTTAAAAACCAACCTCCTTGGAATACAGGTCTGCACTGGACTTCCTACAAACTCTATTCAAAAACACCAAACAGTTTCCAACACCCAAGGAGCCCTTGTAATCATCAAACATTTTTGAAAAATTTGGCAAGTATGCTGCCCAATTTTAAGGAGGATAACAGAAAGATCTTGACTTACTGACTGAGCCTCTGCCTCTTCTCTCCGCATGACAATTTCTTCCCCGAGATCTATTCCTCTGCGGAAAGAATCCACCTCCACGAAAGGCTTATTGACATGGAAAACCTTTAAAACCTCATGAGAAGAAGCCTCTTGTGATGCCCTGACCTCAACCGAGGAACTGACTCCTTGTTCTCCCAGCCAAGCCAAACACAACCTCCTTGAGCTCTTTTTGAGATTTTTGCAGGGAACTAAATGCACCAACATACCTGGAAAGGTCTTTAATAAATGCATCACCAAATAAAAGGCCGTTCGCCAAAGGACCTTCTTATTTCCCTGCTATCTCCATCAATTTTGGATCAATTTTCAACAGGATACCTTTCCTTCTCTCAATAGATAAAGCCGTATTGTCATTACCCAAAAGACAGATTGCTCTCTGAATCCATTTACAAAGTTCATCCACATCAACATTTTTCCTAAACATATAAGCTTCCTCAGCCATATCAAAAACCTTTGTCAAAGGCCCCCCAACATCCAAAAGCCTAACTTGATATGTCCTCAAACCCCTATCCAGGCCCTTCCTGGGGTCAAATCCCCCTTTAGCAATAAATGCTATTATCTTTGCGTCCAGCTCTGGAGTCACAACCACCATCTTGTCAACAGAGGGTCGAGGGCATTCAGATCTCAATCTGACGCACACCTCCTAAGGTATTTTCCTTCTACTCCAATATTCAATATATTGCGCAACATGATTAGAGGGGGACCATTCAGGTGATAAAGGGTATTTGATCAGAAGAGGGCCAAATAAATTCTTACCAAAAGGGTCCAAGATAGAGCCATCATCTCTTTGTAACTTTCCTTCCTTAGGTAAACCCCCTTCAGAAGAGACCTCATCCTCCGTGTCAACTTCCGAAGAACAACTGAGTTCCACCTCCGCACTACTGGAGGACTCATCGCAAATTACCACCTTGTGCTTGCGCCCTTTTTTTTTCACCAATGTCAATTTGCAGGCCTTAAATCTGCCCATCATTGATTCCCTCAGCACCACCCATATGTCTATCCTTACAAGATACGTGTTCTACCATGATAGACTTCTTTCTGTTTACCATACCATCACTGGTTGACGCATGCTTCCTTTTTCGCAAAGTTTTTCTTGCTGAAATTTTAGCCACTTCAACCTCAGTAGCCGATCAGAATTGCTTCTCATCTGGATTAGATGCTTTATGCGGAAGCAGCTCAAGTTTTATCTCCAATCTTAGAGAAACCTCTGTGGTAATTTTTTCTATTGCCTTATTTAATTTCTCTACAAGAGAACTCTCCAAACAACCCTCTGCTTGATCCATATTCAAAAAACAAATCAGACCTCCAACCAAGAAAAATGAAGCAAAGAAAAGCTCATGTTACTTCAAAATCCCTTAAGGACAAAAAACACTGCACCCAAAACTTCACTACATATAAAATCAAATACCTCACCAAAAATCAACTGCCTAAAAATTCTAAAGCTTCTATCTTAATAAGCCTCTGTGCGACGTCTCCTCACAGAAAGAAATTCAGATCCTGTCAGCCCGAGCGTTTTAACAAAGGCAATCACTACGGTAGCCAGGAAATGCCAAACATTGTTTTGCCATTATACATTGAACAAAGCAGGCAGCGGTCTAGATAATCAGGACCGTGCAAGCGCGCACCGCGTCAGTACGTTCCTAGAATGCGCACAATCTTAGAGAAACCTCTGTGGTAATTTGTTCTATAGCCTTATTTAATTTCTCTTCAAGAGAACTCTCCAAACAACCCTCTGCTTGATCCATATTCCAAAAACAAATCAGACCTCCAACCAAGAAAAATGAAGCAAAGAAAAGCTCATGTTACTTCAAAATCCCTTAAGCACAAAAAACACTGCACCCAAAACTTCACTACATGTAAAATCAAATACCTCACCAAAAATCAACTGCCTAAAAATTCAAAAGCTTCTATCTTAATAAGCCTCTGTGCGACGTCTCCTCACAGAAAGAAATTCAGATCCTGTCAGCCCGAGCGTTTTAACAAAGGCAATCACTACGGTAGCCAGGAAATGCCAAACATTGTTTTGCCATTATACATTGAACAAAGCAGGCAGCGGTCTAGATAATCAGGACCGTGCAAGCGCGCACCGCGTCAGTACGTTCCTATGATGCGCATTTGCCTCACAGAGACTCAAGCTCACGCTGAAAACTCCTCTCACACCGGACACGAGAGAAAGAGACCATCACCATAGCAACACCAACACACCGCAAGCTACTAACCGCACAGAGCAACGGTTGCACTCGCAAAAAGCAGAGGTAGGCCAAAAAAAGAAACAACATTTATAAAAACGTACATCCTAGTAAACAAACCATACAAATCAGATCACTAAATTCAACACATGTAAAAAACATTTGTTTAAAAGTTAAATACACAGAAAACACATTTTTCAATAATTGTATGAAAACCACATGACATCTAAACAAGTTGAGCACCAGACTTACAAACAATCCTTACTCAACACACACACATAATCATATTAAACGACATGGACAGCATAGTACTTAACTGAATGAGCAGCAGCAATAAAAGAAGGAAGAGGACTGGTTGCTGGGGTTTTTATTCTTTTTGGCATGTTTTAAAAGTTCTAAGTTCTGAATTCTAGAAGCTTCAAAATATGCTGCTGAGTGGTGACAATAAAGGAAATTATTGCATTATTATTAGCCTCAGGATCTTGACATAAAATAATGAATATACCTGGAGGAGTAGCTGGCCATGCCTAAGAAGGATTGCAGCACATATCTGGAGGGCAAGTAAACGACAATGCTTGTACCTTTTCATGGACAGGAGTTATCCCCTATTCAGAGAAAATATGCCCAAAAAATGTGACAGTTTTTTGTGAAATTACAGCTTCTCTGCAGCATCAGCAAGCAGATGTCATACTTGTGTGAGTGCTTTGTCATGTTCCTTTCATGTGGCCCCAAACACCAGTATATCATCACTGTAGTTAAAAACATGTGTGAAAGGCTGAATTATTCAACTAATCATCTTGCAAGATTTCTGCAGCTGACTAAACACAAAAACTGCATCTTTTGTATCTGAACAAACCAACATGTGCTGGAAAAGTAGTAATGTACCTAGAGTTTTTTTCCAGTTCAAGCTGATGGTAACCTTTGTTCAGATCAAGACGGAAGAACACTTTGGCACCATTCAGCTACTTGATCATGTCTGCAATATGTGGACCTGGATGTCTTTCTCTTTTGATTGCTTTATTGGTGTGTCGCATATCATTACAAAAGCACACTGAATCTCCATTGTCCTTTTTGGTACCAACACAAAGGGTGAAAACAATGGTGTCGTACCAATGGAGCGCTCAATGAGGTCATGCTTTAACAGTGTTTCTAGTTCTTTCTCAACGGCTTCCTGTAAGTGAAAAGCAATTTTGCCGGTGTCACTGTGCAATGGGGCGAATACCTTCATTAATGTGAAGCTGCACCTTTATTGTCTTAAGGTTCTCAAGTCCATGAAACAATGTTGGGAATTGACTCACTTGTAGTTAATAGAGATCATTCCCATTTCAGCAACAGTATGGAAAATTAATAAGCACTCACTCGACAATGTACCTGGAAGGACATGATTTTGGCACTTGCACTAATGTTTTCTTGTGCCGCATGGTCGCCGCAAAGTAACCTTTACTCTACAAGGGTGTAGAAGCTGCCCAGGTGTACACCTTTGTTCTCGATGGTGTGAGGCATGGTATCATAGACAGTTCTTTGTACTTTCCTGCCGACAATATGTTCATCGATGTACCATCATTAAAAATGGACGTTGTGGGGCAACCATTCACCTTGAGGGTGGTATTAGGCCAACGTCCAAATGAGCTTTGTTGCTTCATGTGGTGATTATTTTCTGATTTGTTGTTTGGCCTTGCAAGCGGCCAATCCTGCATGCAAACATCAATCTGTGACTGACATCACCATCTCACATCCAGTTTCCTCATTGTCACTCGATGATGATATCACCAAACTGTTAGAAGATGAATTTGGTAACAATCAACTTGGCTACAGTGCTTCTGGAACTTTCTTGCATCCATCTTCTCGTCTCTGTGTGATGCACTTAGCTTCTCTTTTGCTTTGCAAACTGCAATGAAATGGTTTTCCTAAATGCAGCCTTTGCATATTTGTCTGATGGCAAGACATTTACCTTCATGTGGAAAAGAGAATCCACAGTGTAGACACAACTTATTTTTCTTCAGAGACATCACTCAGTGGGCCTCTGCTTTGTGATACTGCTTACTTTTCATGCTCAGCACTGATTCATTTTAGGTTGTTCCAGCTTCAATATCAGCAGTTTTTTGAGTGCCACATTCCTCCGCTCTTGCAGCAAGGAACCCTTTCTCCAAGCTGAATGTTTCTCTCAGCATGCGTCGTCAGAATGAATCAGAGAGGCAACCATCAATAACTCCAAGACACATGGCTTCTTCATCATTGAATTCAATGAACATGCAGTGCTTTATAAGTGTATCAAGTCTCACAAGCAAACTCATCCATCATCTCACCGGGTTGCTGTCTCACTTGGTTGAAAGCGTATCTTTCATAGTCAACAGTCAGCATTGGACTGAACTTGGGCTCCAATGAGTTTTTGATTTGACAGCATGATACTTCATCAGCTTGTGATATCTTCTTCATCACTTATTTTACTCCATTACCTGCAAAGCTCTTTAAATATTTGATGACCTTTTTGTCATCTGCTTCTTCTGTAGAATCTATGAAGTCATCGAACATTTTGATCTAGGTAGTCTATCTGGCAGAAATATTCAGCTTTTTGGCAGTATGGAAAAGAGGTGGTGATTTCAGGAACACAGAGGCATATTTTGTGCTGTTTCCTACTGACATACAGAGTATATGTTGTTCAGGCAGTGTTTGATCTTCAGCGTCTCTTGGCACCTCTGCAATCATCACCCTGCTCACTGGTGCTCGGGTCATTGTGCCTGAACTAAGGTTGGCGGGCATCATCTTCCTTCTTCCTGGTGACAAATGATTTTGCTTCCTGCATGTACTCTTCTCTTGGCTTTCTGCATTATACCTGGCTGTTGCTGCCTTCAGCATTTTTTTGCTCCTGGTCGTCTCTGCCTCTAGCGCTTTCTCACACCTGGCTGTTGCTGCCTTTAACACTTCTTCTTACGTGGTTGTCACTGCCTTTTGCGTTTCTGCTTTGTTTTAGTGCTGCCTCTGTGTTATGCTGTAGTGAAGTATCTCTTTTTTCGGCCTTACCAGGATATTTTTGGCAGGCTTACTGACTGAGCTCCTCTGTAGGTGCTTTACCTTCTTCGTAGGCCTCTTCTAGATGGAGTTATGCTTTGACTCCATGTACGCCTACCGTAGACAGCTTCTTGAGGCTCACGTGGCACACAATAGCAGTTTGCTGGACCACAGTAAACTCTCAGGCAGAGCAGCCTTGTATATTTTGGAGCATGTATCTTCTAACTAGTTGCCTGTTGTAGTGTCCCACCCAGCCCGGGAGCATGTAACAGACCATGCCACACACAGAGCTCTGGTTTGCACGTCTTTATTCTTCAGCATGCAACCGTTAATTACTGCATCACAAACTCCATTAACCAAACCCAGCCACAACCACCAGATTTTGTAATACTTGTAAGAAGTCTGCCGAAGACCACTAGGGGACTCATGCACATAAACACAAGACACAACACCCAGGAGGTGCCCCCTAGTTCTGGGTGCTTGGCTGGAGTCAGAGTGTACTCCTACAGGTGCAGCCCAACTTTTCACTGGAACCGGTACAGCTTGAGGAAGCCCAGTGCAGGATTTTGCACCTCAGCACTTTGCAGTTCCTGATCGGCGACGTCACCAAAACCAACACAGCATGGCACAACCCGATGCAGGACCTCACAGCTCCTGATTGGTGGCTTCACCGGAACCAGCGCAGTACAGTGCAGCTCAACACAGGACCTCACATCACAGCACCTTCTAACTCCTGATTGGCAGCTCCACCGAATCGGATGCAGTGTGGTGAAAACTGATGCAGGACCCCTCATACCGGCAGCAGGAAATAAAAGGTGTAGCACCGAACAGCCAAACCCGGTCTGGTACCAGGCTTGTGCACCATCGTGGTTAGCCTGAACATGTCAATATGCACAGGTCCAGCATGACCAGATAGTCAGAGTTGCTGCTTTTTGCCTGATGGTGTTATTTTAACCTAAACATTTAAAATCCATATCTCTGATTCTAGAGATTGGATTTTGATTATTTCGGAGTCATTGTATTTATTAAAAATCACTCTACTTTGCTAAATTGGTGTGGAATCTTCTTGTGTTGTGTTGTCACGTTATTACTTTCTAAGTGCTGCATAAATATTTTAAACATTGCCACAAAATTAAGCCTGGCTGCTTTGTACCAAGCCACTAGAGGGTTAAGCACAAGTTAATTTAGCAGCATTTGTGGGTGGTTCACTCTAAAAAGGTTTGTGTTTGTTACTTGAGTGAGGCTACCACATCTCTCAACCAATAACCTGATTTCTTACATTAGTGCTCAGTGATGGGATCCAGTACTTGCGTTTGTGCAGTGCCACTCAGTGATTTGTGCAAAACTAAAAATCCCTAAAATAATCTGATATCTTTTTTAATTCTCCTTGATTGGCTGTATGTTTCTTTTTTCTCCAAAGACATTCCTCTCTCACTTATATACCTGTGTTACTTGCTTGCAAGCATGAAGGTGGATCTCAGTAACTTCAGAAGCAATACTGTGGTGGAGCTGAAAGAGTTTTGCAAGGAGAGGGGGCTAACAATGGCAAAGATTCCAAGAAAAAAGAGCTCTAGATAGCCCTCAGAGCCTGGGAGGAGGAGGTCCACCAGCTGCAATCTACCGTGCAGGAGGAGGATGAAGATGTTGTGGAGGAGCGTGACAAAATAGAGGATGAGGGAGAGAACCTCCTGACCGTGGCACCAGAGGAGAAGGGAGGGCCTACAAGAGTGAGGTTCCCTGCTGGATTTAGAGCAGGAAGCAGTGTGTCCTCCTGCAACCTGAAACCTGAGGAGTTATGTTATGTTATACCATTTCCTAAAGCGCACAGCTGCCCCAGCAAAGGGGCGTCCCAGTGCTGATAGCAGAAAACCGCAAAGTTACAGGAGGGAAAGCTTAGAGCAGAGGAAAGAGGTACATTTTGATTGCCTTACGAAATGACAGATAATTATCCATGCCGCAAATATGCAGAGGTAGTGCGTTTCAAAGTTTGGCTGCCAAAGTACAAAAGGAGCATCCACCGGCACGCACCCTCCTCACCCGAGGAACAACCACCAGATGCTGCCCCATCAACTGGAGTTGGCGGACAGGAATATAAGTTACAAGCAGTTTAGCCAGGATGACTGGCGAAGAGAGCTTTAAAATTTTAAAAGCAATGCAGAGGGACTTAAACTTTATGCGTTTGGCCACAGGCAGCCAGTGTAGCCAACAAATGGCGCTCGTCGTAGAACACGTTTTAGGCAGGTCAAGAAGAGTTCTGGCAGCAGCGTTTTGAACCCTCTGCAGTCTCTGGATTTCAGTCTTATTTGTTCACAAATAGAGTGAGTTAGTGTAGTCCAATCGCGACAGGATGGAAGCCTGCACAATGATCTGCCTAATGGGTGGGTCAAAAACCCCCAGCAGCGGCTTAAGCCCACGCAATATGCCAAAGCAGGTCCCTGCCACTTTCTTGGTTTGAGTCTGAAAACTAAGGGCAGAGTCCACCGAGACACCTAGATATTTTACCACCTATTTAGGGAAGGGTGCACAGCCCAAGGTGGACGGCCACCAGTGTTCACTCCACAGCTCCGGATCTCTCCCTACCAGCAAGACCTCTGACTTGCTGGCATTGAGCTGGAGACAGTTGCCAGTCATCCACTCAGTGACAGTCTCAAGGTCGCTCCGAAACTTACAAGCGTTCGGTACGGAGTCATCAGAGAGTGTAACTACCAACTGTGTATCATCTGCATATGATTCCGCTGTGAGCCCTCTGCCCTTAGCCACCGCTGCTAATGGCTGGACATAAAGATTGAAAAGTGTAGAGCTCAAAGCTGAGCCCTGTGGCACCCCATTTTTGGAAGTATGGAACATGGAAGCAAAAGGGGGGGGCTGTTACCTGGAAGAAAAGAGGCAAACCAATCCAGGGCAGAATCCACAATGCCCACTTCCTTTAACGGCCGTAACAAGATCTTGTGAGAGACCGTGTCAAATGCGGCACTGAAGTCTAATAAAATCAGTGCCGAAGTGCGGACCTCATCCAGAGCCCCCCTCAGATGTTTGGTCACAACTAGGAGAGCTGTCTCAGTGCTTTGGCCAGAACAAAAACCATTCTGGTAGGAGTCTAGTATGTTATTGTCCTCCAGAAATCCAGACGAAATTGAGTTAATATAGGCCTCAGAGATCTTGGAGACCCAGGGCAGAAGAGAAAAGGGACGAAAGTTTTCTGGCTTCGCTGTGTCAAGGTTGTTTTTTTTAACAATGGGATCACTCTAGCTTGCTTCCAAGTCCTGGGGACAACTGCCGTGGATAGGGACAGGCTAAGCAGGTGGCCCAAAGGTGAAAGGAGCACAGGTAGTGATTTCATGAATTGCTCAGGCTTAAGGGGGTCAGCCGGAGAACCGAACTTGACCTTACTACACCCCTGGCTGAAGAGGGGTGAAACCCCGATACCGGTCCTAGGATGCTTGTTTCTGGTCCAGGGAGGACCTGGCTTTGCAGTTCGGGCTGGACTGTTCCCATGAGGCACAGAGTCAAGACTGATTTGCATATGGCCAGGTCTAAACTGGTGTGGCATGGTGAGCAAAAGAATGACGGATTTAACCCAGATCGCTTGACTGGGGGTGAATGTTTAGATTTCTTCTGCATTCTGTCCATCAATTGTGTGTCTTAAAAAGAGAGCATCAGGAGTTTTATCCTGTAGCAAATCATAAACATCCGAAGAGTGCTTAACTAAAGAGAGACAGTTGAGGCTTAAAAGTTTGACATTAGGCCTAGACCTAGGGGGGGGACAGGAGAGTGCGGTGGTCACCCAGGAATTGAAACCACAGTTTAGACAACAGAACAGGCCCTCGGGAAGGTTGCCCGGAGGGTGACTGCACAAGTTTAGTTCTTTTTTATTGGCCAGAAGGTCACCCGAGCAATAAATAAGCTTATCTCTGGCAGAACCAGCAGCATGTCTGGCGTTTGGTGACGGCCAGGTGTGGACGGGCCAAGACGGGCTTGCCTTAGGCGCACCCGCTGTGCGTGTCCGCTGCGCGCCAGCCACAGCAAGGGTTTAAGTAAAAGGAAACCCGGATATTTTGTCAAAGAGAGCCTGGCTGATTTTGGAACGCCCACCGCACAATCGGCACACAGCCGCTGCGGTACGTGGCGGAAACCAGGAAGAGGTCAAGTTTTACCAAACTGTGCAAATAAGCGAAAGGTAGGAGCCCCGCTAAAAAAGTATTGCAACAGAATTTGACCCCAAAAAGAACACAGGATTAAAAGCAGTAATTCAAAATAGCATAAAAATAAATGGCATCGAAGTGTTTGAAGTGCAATCACAACTGACCTCACTCGGTCTGCTGAGTGCCCACCACGGCATGGGTTTAAGTAAAAGGAAACCCGGAAATGCTGTCAACGTGAGCTTGGCTGGTTTTGGAACGCCCACCACACATTCGGCACACAGCCGCGGCGGTACAGGATGGAAACCAGGAAGAGTTGCCGGACAGAAGAGCTGAAGGAGAGATCAGACAGCAGTTGGCTAACCTAAAGTTGGAAGCAGCCAGAGAAGCATCGCCTGCTCAAAAGCGCTCTAGAGGAAAGAAAGGCAGAGGCTGAAAGGGCCTTAGAGGAGAGAAAACTAACACTGGAGAAGAAAAAAGTTGAGGCAGAGAAGCCCTTTGCAGAGGAAAAGAAGGCTGAGAGAACTTTTGAGGATAAGAAAATCATACTGGCTCAGGAAGTAAGTCTGAGAGATCTTGATCTAAAAGCTAAACATCTCCCTGGGTCCAGCAGCAATGGTGGTAGTGACAATGCAGTTTCAAATTGGGACAGAAAGGCCCACATCCCTAAAGAGCTGGTGCTTAGTTATGTGGTAAGGGATGATGTTGACAAGTGGTTTGCTGCATTTAAGGAGTCTTTCGCATGCATTGAGTTCCAAATATTGGAAGGGATACCTTGTTGGGCTTACCAGATGTCCTATGTTCCTATGAAGGAAGTCTTTGTCACTATCTTTGCTCTTACCCCAGAGAAGGTTCAAAGGAAAGCTATCTAACTAGTGTTGGGCAGATTTTGGGGACTACTCTAGTAAGGCACGAAGTGGCTGAGTGAATGGCAGCAAAGTCAGTGATTTTGATGAGCTGCACAATCTAATCCTGAGAGAGCACATGCTCAGTAATTGCTTTACAGAGGTACACCAATATATGATAGACTGGAAACTCACTTCACCCAGAGAGCTTGTGAAGGAGGTAGACCTCTGGATAACCACCAGAGTGTCCAAGAAGGTACATAGGGAGATCACCAAAATGTTGTAGTGGATACCCACCAGAAGAAACAGGAGAGTGGCAAGGATAAAAACAAATAGAGCTCACAAGTCCCCCAAAAGAGTTTTCAGGTGGAAGGAATACCATCCCAAACCTGACCAGAAGAAGGGAGGGTTCCATTAGAAGAATCACTCAGGTCACTTCTCCCCTAGATGCTACGAGTTTGACAGGTAGGAGCACTTATGGGGAACCTCACCTGCCCAAAGAAGATGCAGCCCCCACTAGTGGTTATTCACTGAGGATGGCAAGTGTAGTGCTTGGAGATTAGGTTGCCCTAGTTAGTGTTAGGGGGATCACAGAGGTTGCCCTACTGTCCATGGGTGACAGAGAGATGGTCCAGAAAGGTCACATGCCTAATAATACTAAAACGTATAGGCAGTGGGTCTCACCCAACGGGCAGAGAGTGGAGGCTCTGAGAAACACAAGGGCTAGTATGACTACTGTAAGTTCAGATAATCTCCAATTTATTTAACCAGGCTGTAACAACTGACAACCACAAGAGTCACTACCCCTTGACTCTAGTTCCTTTAGACTGTATCTATGCAAATCCACATGGGTTGAGAAAGTGGTGAGAAAGGAGAGTTTATATAAATTGCCAGCAGGTTGTAAGCAGGTTTCAGGTCCATTTGGAATGCTTAATTGTTGTATTAGGACCAGCTATGAAACCATCTATGGTGAGGATGTTATGGTGTTTCTTCATTATGTTTTTGAGCAGCCACTTATCCTTCTTTCCTAATTAAAGATGATACTAAGAATGTTTGAAGTAATAATCTATGAGCCTCATTCTCTTTCTTCACACCTGGTCCTGATGAAATGTTTTCTTTTAGATCCCACCATGAATCAGAGCTGGATGTGTTGTCTGTATGAATTTCTTGTTGACAAAAACTTGCCTGAACCTCGTCTGCAGACTATTCTTGTCAACGTTATTTAACTCATCTCCCTCTCAGGCAGACAGAAGCAAGATGTGGATGAGAAAGCACAAAATGAAATGGCTCTGGCCAAGTAAAGGCCAATTTAAGCCCTTCATGTAGAAATATGAATATTAGGAACATACTTTGCAGAAACACAGTTAATGGAAATGTGTTGAACTTGAGTGCAATGAAAAGAGACTTCGAAATACAGCATAGTACTCTTTATCAGTGAGTGTAGATACTAATGTGCTACAAATTAATTACAAAGTTCAAAAAGGTGCTATTATTGAGTTGTATTGCAGCATTTGAATAGTGGTTACAACCATTATGTGGGATGTTAAAGAGCCTATACATACAGGTAGTACACTAGACCATGTGGTTGTACGGTTGAATGTGGGTTGCATTTGCTATGAGCTTATATGGAGTGTTTCCATGTCAACTGTGCAGAACATGAACTGCGGATTTTGTGTTATGGGACGCAGCGCCTGCCGATGTGATGGATGAGGAAGTGTGAGAAAGAGAGATATGCATTTTCTAGTTTGTGGAATGCTGGAAGGTCTGATTAGCCCTGCAGGTCTCTATATTGTGTTGCTATTGTTTCTTTTATGTTTTCAGTTTGATTTCATACGCTGGCTGAGGTAGGAGGTCATCCACTCTGAAAGCTTATGCATCCAGGGAGTTAACACATGTAGAGAAAGAGTAGGAGGAATCAGAGATCTGTCTGTATAGACTGTGTTACAGTCCTCCTTTATATGATTCTTATTATGAGAGGTCAAGAAAGAGGATGCAACAATATCTACTGCATTATATTAATCATTTTTATCACTGATATTATTGAATATTGGGGAAAAGGTAGAGGCTGCGCCTCTCTCCACCTGCTCAAGCAACACAAGTCGGGGGAGAGTATGGGATTTCCTTCACCTTTGGGAGGAGATCACCTCCAACTAGTGGGTCCTTGAGGCTTGAAGGCAAAGCTACTGCCTCGAGTCACACCACTTCCCCAATAATATGTGGTTATTCTGGACCTGCGGGTGACTATGTTAGTGTGCTCCAGTAATCAGCAATCTGTGGTAGATTTCTCCATCCTTCTCAGGACTGTCTGGTTAGTTTTGAGTGGTTAGTTAAATAAGCTGCTACAACCTGTATCTATGCCCCCCAATTGACAAATAAGTTCAACAGGTCTTTTTACATATTAAATGCTTCTACCATTTATGATGCAGGATAGGTCAATTGCTTCATGATGTCACATGCAGGCATGGATTATAACAAATTATGACTGGTAGTACTATAAGGACGATTAGAGTTACTGGCCTCTATCTGGTGGTGAGAGTTAAGCGGTAGGGCACACATTGTTTACTATGTCAGTGATGTGTCTGAAACTTTGGTTAGGGTTTTCAGGTGCTGAGTTGCAGTGGGTACTACTAGTATTGAGCAGAGAGCCACATATTACATTTGAGATGGCACAATTACTATATCCCATCTGTGTGTCAAGGTCATTACAAGAGTATGTTGGGCAGAGGTTCCCAGTTTGGGTGGATTGTCTTTGTCTTTCTTCTTGGCATGGTGTGCTGGCTGGGACTGTTCAAGGGTCCTGGACTGTAATTATACTGATAAGAGAAATGATCATGCTCGCTTGTACCCCATGGTTGGCAGCTGGTGTAATAAGCTCAGCTCAAGCATCCTGCCTCCCATGGCTCCCCCCCGAGTACGGCAGGACTCATTTCCAGACACAAGCCAGGAGACCAAAGGCCTCTCCGTTTTCTCCACTCTCTCTCCTAAACTGGTCGAGCAATATCTCCTTAGAACATATGCAGGCTCGCCCTCCGAAGCCTGCCCTCCCAGAGTCCTCCATATGGCTGCCAGCAACATGGCTATTCCACTCTGTGAGCTATTAAACAATGTTATCCTTTCTGGGTCATATTCACAGAGTTGGAAGCAGGCCATTATCAGGCCTCTGCTGAAGAAACCAAATCTTGATAATACAGACTGTAAAAACTATCATCCAATCTCATTATTACCCGTACCTGCTAAGGTTCTGGAAATGCTTCCTAATATGCAGCTGATGGAGACTGCTGAATAACAACATTGATTCAATGATGCCCAGTTTGGCTTTAGGAAACATCATGGGACAGAAACTGCACTAATCTCAGCCACTGACAATATTAGACACCAAGTAGATGAAGGACAAGGACTGCTGCTTATACTTTTGCATCCATCTGCAGCATTCGATACAATCTTTCCTACCCTGCTGCTGGACAGACTCCAAGGACTGGGTATCAGGCATCAAGCCTTGGCCCTTCTGTCCTCCTTTCTAGGGGTACAGTCTCAAAAGGTGAAGCAGCAACACTTCTATTTTGAAGCCTTCTCCCTTCCGTATGGAGTTCCTCAGGGCTCCGCTTTAAGCCCCACTCTTTTTAACCTTTATGTGGCACCCCTAGCTAACATCATTCACTCCTGCGGAATGGAGATAGTGTCATACGCTGATGACACGCAGATCATGGTAACAAATCCTAAGAACTCAGGATCAATGGCTGAGAATGTTCGATGCTGTATGACTAAGGTGGCAGAATGGATGTCTACCAATTTTTTTTTAACTAAATGAGGATAAGACGGAGGTATTGGTCTTTGGCCCAGGGGCAACAAGCTGGAACAGCAGTTGCTGGCCTCATTTTCTAGGAACGTGTCCTTCCCTAGGAAACAAGGCCATGAACCTGGGAGTTCTGATGGGCCTTGACCTTACTTTTAAATCCCAAACTAACTGTACTGTCTCCACCTGCACCTAGATCTTAAGGTTGCTGAAAACAATCTTTCCTTATATCCCGCTCCCTGCACGTTAGCAGCTTGCCTTGCCTTGGTAATGTCCAGGCTGGATTATTCCAATTCACTCTACTTAGACTCAAACAGCAATGTGCAGCACAAACTCCAGCCAGTGCAAAATGCCCTTGCAAGACTGGTCCTGGACATTCCTAAAAGACATTCTGCGGCAAAGGGACTGAAAACCCTACACTGGCTTACTATTAACAAACGCATCAGCTTCAAATCTTTATGTATGGTCCATAAGGATTTCTATCTCCCCTACCCTACATGACTGAAATCCATGTGCACTTGGTACTCCCCGGGCAGATCCCTTCGCTCATCCTCTAATCTATATCTCCATGTACCCAGAACAGTAAGGAAGAAATGGGGTGACAGAGGCTTCTCTACGGCTGCCAGTAGACTCTGGAATACCCTGCTGATAAACATTAAAGCCATTTCCCAGCACCTCCCTTTTAGTAAGGCCCTGAAAACTTGGCTATTCTGCCTATAGACATTCCCGATACCACCCTCTCGCAGGTACTTTCTTTCTGGATGGTAGTCTATAGTGCCTTGATGCCCTCGGGTAACCGTTGCTCTCTATAAATTCAAAAATCAATCAATCAATCCAGAACTGTATATGTTTTTGAATGCTTTGCATATTGACCGGGAATTCAATTCTGAGATTGGTGACTGCCACTGAGAAAGCTTAGCCTCCTAAGGAATTATTTTTGTAAGGTAGTATGGCGCTTTGTGGTGCTAGGCTGGAGCTCAGCGCTGTATTTTATTCGTATTCCTTGCATTTAATATGAAAGTATAATAAGTAGTCCTTTTCAATAAGATGCTCTGTGTACGATGCAAAATGCCTTGAACATTGATCATCTAGCTGCTACTAGCCAGTGGAGGGTTTGAAGGAATTGTGTCATCTGTTCTCTGGGTTGAAGGTAAAGGTGGAGGAGTCTTGCTATAGTATTTTGGATTTGTTGTACTCTTGAGTATGATAAAACAGGGGGTGTCAAGGTTTCGGCAGCTGGTATAGTCAAACTTGCAGATCAAGCTGTGAAGATAGCTTGTATTTTTTGGTGTTATCCTATGTATGGGGAGATACACTGAAGTGTTTTCATTGTGTGGAAGGTGCTCCTTGTGACCTCACCGGCATATAGGTTCGGGTATAGATTTGAGTCCACCTGTAGATTTCTCAGCTCTCCCTACGAAGTTGTATGTACATCAAGTTTGTATAAGTTGTTAGTTTCCATTTGCACCTTTAGCAACCCCTTCATTCTTTTCTGAGCACAACATTTTTGCTCGCCAAAGCTTTTCCATACATACTATTTCAAGTATAATTAATTATATGAGGGATTCATTTAGAAAAAATGCAGTTCCATTTTCTTTTTTTCTTGTTATTCTGAATAATTTCTCGTGGGATGACTTTTGCTCTACCCTATAGCCAATCCACATGTTTCGCCTCTGTACCTTTCACTCCCATGGTGCACGCTGGCTGGGATCATCATAGATCAACATCAGGCCCATTGGGATATCTGCAACCCTGTAATTTCATTAAGGTGCCATGAAGAACAATGGGTCGATCAGCTGCATAATTATGTTGTAAAACGCATGGCGGCTGATTAGGAGGTTTAAATGAAAATATGCTGAACAAAGAGATTTATAATCTGATGGGGCTTGAGGAAGTGTATGCAGCAGCTATATTTTATCCTAGTAAACATTCCATCTGTTGCAGATGCCGCCCAACCTGGAAGCTAAGCATGTGACTCGCGTAGTCTTAGAAAGCAAAAAATAAAACAGTATTCAGCAATAACTATGAGGAACAGGGATAATACATTTAAATCTTGCCAATACCATTTCATGGTTCAGCAAACAATTTAGTGTTATTAACTAATGGGCTAACTATCACATAGAGGATTCAAATAAACTAAGAACTTCCATATGTGGCGTTCGAAATTCATGTTTGGGTGGGAATAGACACAGGGCCTGATTACAAGTGATGGAATTACGAGTTTGGTTTTATTTAAGGCCTCTGAGAATTACTGGATGTGTGTAATAGCACAACATTAGTCTGTGTGATATCTAGAATAAGTTTTGTACTAGAAGGCTAAACTTCCAGTCCAAAAACCTATGCTAAGTAATACTTTACAACTTTTCTCACTATGTATGGGTGCTGTACGAATGTAGCACACAAATGCATTACAAATATCTTATAACTTGAAAATATTCCAAATGTTGGGGAACTGGAATCCATTTGAGTTTGGAATTATTATATTAAGGGAGGTAGCATCCTAAATCAATAACTTTAACCTATAGCCCCCACCCAACTCTGGGCTCGAAGACTCAAATGCAGCACTCATCCAAACTTTGAAAAGGTGTCAATTAAACAATGCTCCAACTTTACACTTGCATCGAGAAAGTGTAATTTTTGTGTGCAAATCCATGTCTAACAATGTTAGTAGATAGGGACTTGTGTCAAAATCCATGGGTGGTTGCCTGGGTATGCGCATGTAGCAGTCAAGGGGCGCTCCCTTGAACAAAGCAGCATACAATGTTACTTTGTATTGCTTCAGGGCTACTTTCTAGTGCCAAATACTCTTTGTGCTGTTAAGTAAACCCCACAAAAACAATTTGCAACAGTGCGCATCACTTTGAGTGATGTGTATAAGTGTTAAATGTAAGCATATCTGGGCCTATGCTTGTGGGCCAATGGCACCCAGAATCCTCAAGTTAAGAGCTAGATAGTCGAGTAGAAGCTCTGTGCATATAGATGCTAAAAAGGTATCTTTAAGGAAAATTCTAGGGGTGTGGTGGTGTTGTTCTGGGAAGGGAATTTCTGTAATCAACATTCTTGTGTTATTCCTTTGCTCTCTTCAGGTTCAAGCAACATTCTATTTAAGGACTGATCCGTTGATATACGAATATTTGTACAAGCATGCACTGTGTTCATCATAGTAGGGTGATCTAATGGAACATGGTTGGTATCTAAGTAATTTTTCAACAAAGTGTAGCCTTCAATAGTTGTACCTGGGATTTATGTGTATTGACGTTGCTGTAATTATAGGTTCAGTGATAGCCATGGAATGTTGATGAGGCATAAGTAAAACACTACAGTTTTTAGCACATTGGTATTAAGCTAATTATCACTGGTTTTCTTGAACGTTTGCATGGACCATTATACAGATGCATTGGCCAATAAGCACTTGTCTGACTGAGGAGAAGAAATTGCATGATTACACAACATGAGATGGTATGTTTAGTGCGGCTCTGGAATAAAATCTGCACTATCTGGGTGTATATGCATGCAATGAATGTAGCAACACTTCGGGATTAGATGGAGATAGGTACAGATTAAGAAACTTATGTTTACTTTATTCTTGTGTAGTTACAACTTCTTGTCTCCCCCCGATTGCAGGCAGAAACCAGGTGTGTATATTTTAAAAAGCTTCTGTTATGCAAAATAACGAAGATGCGTAGGTTAGTGTACTTACCAACGCAAACTTCCAACCAACTACACAAGGATCTGATTGAAATAGGTCCTGATGAAGACCCAGGCCTACAGGGGCACATTTGGCCAAAACACATCGACCACTCACGTGTGATGCAAAGGACTGCTAATGCGTCCAAACCACATCAACCCATCTACCTTTTAATGTAACCCCTATCCCTTCTCCGTACTAAAGTTTATGTTTGGCATAGAAGGTAATTTTATTTTTAGATCACAGAACCCGCCAGTATTTTTTCCAGACACTTCCCTTATGGATGGAAGTGTTATTCGCCTGGAGAAGCGAGCAACCAGGTGCAGAACCAGATGATGGAGCTACCCACTAAGTCACCCCAGTGGAGATCATATATAGCACTGGTGGTAATTACTGGTTGAAGGTTTACAAGGTAACACTTGTGAAACCCTAGCATCAGGACCGGTGTGGTCCACTCTTTTTTGATTTATGACAGTGTGGTAAATGGGACCTGAGTGAACTTTTCTCAGCTTCTGTGTCCCTTCTGTTTGATTATTGGTGTTGTCACGGATTGTTAGATCTGGGGGTCTCTAGTTGGCAGGGTAGGTACCACTGTCTAAGTAGGGACCCTTGCTTCTAGTCAGGGAAAGGGGGATACACTGTTAAGATAACCCCTGCTCACCCTCTAGGTAGCTTGGCCTGAGCAGTCTAGGCTATCAAAGGCAATGTGTAAAGTATTTGTACCAACACTCACAGTAACACAGTGAAAACACCACAGATTTGCTCTACACCAGTTTTAGAAAAATAAGGTATCTTTACTAAAAACTTCACAAGTCCAAATACTACAGAAAAACCAACATACAATTAAAAAGGTTACTTTAAAGATAGTTCAAGAGTTTGTAGAAAGTACTCCAGGATGTAAAAATCAGTGTCCTGCACAATGCGACTCTCAATACACAAAATGCGACACTCTCGTGCCCAACAGTACCTGTAGTTGCGCTAAGGTTCCCAAAAGCTATAACAATGAAGATGGCAAAGGTGATGCGATACTCCTGAGACCTTGGGGAGGCTTTGCAGCAGCCCTGCTTCACGCAGCAGAGGTGGATGCGCCGGCTCCGATCTGTAGGGGGAGGATGCGATGACTTTGGCTTTGGTTGCGTAGGTTTCTTAGGGGGAAGCTTCATGTACAGGTACGGTGCGACGCTTTTCGATGGGGCGTAATGCGCGGTGGTGCGGCGTTGACTTCTGGCGCCGCGGGACGGGACTCTGCGTCGACGCACGCAGCGACTGGATACTTTCACGCACCGGCAGTGGTGCGGCCTGCAAACTGGTTCTGCGACGACCTTCGCAGTGTCAGGAATCTTCACGCACCGGGACGATGCTCGACGCACTCGGCGATGCGGGGACTCCGGGTGCTGCGATGACGCCGCGAATAAATTCTTCTCACACTCTCGATCTTGCGACTCGCAACTGGATGATGCGACCCTCAAACGGATGATGCAATGGGTACCAGTTACTCTTGTTCACGCTTTCTGCTTTCCAGCTCCCAAACACAGCAAAACGACCTCCTGAGGCCCCAAGACTAGGCAAACACTCCAAGGCAGGTCAGAACTCCCTCAGCAGAGTACCAGGGGAGCTGGTGGTGAAGTAATTTTGTTCCTTGGACTTTTTAACAGGGAGCCAGCTCTCCTTAGGCCCTTGGAGATCAGAATTTAAAGAAGGGGACACGGCAGAGTCCGTCCCCTCTCCTTGGCAGCAAAGCCAAACAGCAAGCAGGCAGTCTTCTCCTCTTCAGTTCCTTCCAGCTTTCTCCTTGGCAGAGGTTCCTTCTTAGTTCCACAGTGATCTAAAGTTTAGGGGTCTGGGGTCCTCTTCTTATACCCCTCCAAGTCTTTGTCTCTCTTTGTTCCAGTGGGGGGATTCCCCTGCTCAAACCGGTTCCTGGGTGTCCTCTGCCCTGGAGCACCTGGTTCCTTTCAGAGTGAGGGGCAGGGTCGTTGGACGCTCAGCAGGAGGTGGAGCCTTCTTTGTGCTGGCAAAGGCAGAGTCCTCAGCCTGGCCAGCAGGGGGTGGAGTCGGCATTGTGCTGGCAGAGGCAGCCCTATTCAAACCCAGGGGCTACTCCTCCCACCCATCTAGAGCAGATCACTCTATTCACCCTGCTGCTGACTCATCCAGACTCCTGGAGCCACCTAGCCCATCACATGACACCAGTCAGCCAATCTGCACACAGGCACACAGGAAGGTTAAACAGGAGAATGGCTACTTTCTAAAAAGTGCTATTTTCACACAGTGAATTTAAAAACCATCTTTCAAAATAGATGTATAATTAAATTCTGAACACAAAGATACCAAACTTGGATTTTCTATCTTGCCTTTAGGGGAAGATAGGCATGTAAACAGCCTCCCCCATTCTGTCCTATGGGCAAAATAGCCTCTCAGCAGTGAAAAACGACAATGGCTGTAATTCACTACCAGGGCATGTTACACACCTCAGCACATGCCCTACCTTTCAGATACACTGCACCCAGCCCAGGGGGGTACATAGGGCCACCATAGGGATGCCTTACATGTACAGAAAGGGAAGGATAAGGCCTGGTCAGTGGTTGCACTGGCCAGGTCGACATGGCAGTCCTGGACTGCACATAGGCACTGCAAGCAGGCCCAAGACATCATTTTAGCGCTACTCCTGTGGGTGGCACAATCAGTGCTGCAGCCCACTAGTAGCATTTGTACTACCAGCCCTGGCACTCTCACTGCACTTTACTAGGGCCTTGCAGGTCGAACAAATATGCCAAACATGTATAGCCAATTACATCACAATTTCCCTAGGGAGCACTTGCACCTTGACACTGATCAGCAGTGGCAAAGTGCCCAAAGCATCTATACCAGTAAAAACGACATCCAGCATAGCATCAAAAATCCAGAAGGTAGAGGCAAAAAGTCAGGGGTAATCACACCAAAAGATGCCAGGTCTAACATGTGTCCCCTCCAGCTGAAATGTGGGGAGAACTACCCACCCTCTTGGGAGTTCTCATCACTAAGGCGGAAAAACCTGGACAGACCGTCAGCGTTGGCGTGGTCTGTACCGGGACGGTGTTCCACCGTGAAGTCCATCCCCCTCATCTGCATCAACCATCTAAGGGGCCTGTGGTCTGTCTGAACCCGGAAGTGAGTCCCAAACAAGTAGGGTCTCAGTTTCTTCAGAGCCCAGACCACAGCAAAAGCTTCCCTCTCAATAGCACTCCACCTCTGTTCCCTGGGAAGTAGCGTCCTGCTAAGGAAAGCTACAGGTTGGTCCAAGTCCTCATCATTTAGTTGTGAGAGCACTGCTCCCACTCCATGCTCAGAAGCGTCTGTCTGCACTATGAATTCCTTGGAGAAGTCAGGCGCCTTGAGTACAGGTGCTGTACACATGGCCTCCTTCAGGGCATCAAAAGCTTCTTGGCAGGCACTGGTCCAAATCACTCTCTTGGGTAACTTCTTGGAAGTTAGTTCTGTCAAGGGAGCAACAATGGTGCCATAACCCTTGACAAAACGGCGATAGTACCCGGTGAGTCCTAAGAAGACTCTCACCTCTGTCTGGGTCCTGGGGGGTTCCCAAGCCTGGATGGTATCTATCTTGGCTTGTAGGGGCGCCACCTGGCCGCTTCCTACCTGGTGTTCCAAATACACCACTGAACCCTGCCCTATCTGGCACATACTAGCCTTGATAGTGAGGCCTGCACTGTGCAGAGCCTTCAACACTGCGCAGAGGTGTTGCAAGTGTTCTTCCCAAGTGGAGCTGAACACCGCAATATCATCCAGATATGCGGCACTGAATTGTTCCAGCCCGGACAGTACCTGGTTGACCAGTCTCTGGAATGTGGCAGGGGTGTTCTTCAACCCAAAGGGCATGACACGGAACTGGAAGTGCCCCTCTGGCGTTGAAACCGCAGACCTCTTTTTGGCCCCATCAGTTAAGGCAATCTGCCAGTACCCAGAAGTTAAATCAAACGTACTGAGGTAGTTGGCAGCTCCCAACCGATCCACAAGCTCATCAGCTCTGGGGATGGGGTGTGCGTCAGTCTTCGTGACCGCATTGAGCCCACGGTAGTCCACACAAAACCTAAGTTCTGGAGTGGCACCTGGCGCAGCAGCTTTTGGTACAAGTACCACTGGGCTAGCCCAGGGACTGCTGGAGGGCTCAATCACCCCTAGTTCCAACATCTTAGAAACCTCCTTCTTGATGCTGTCCCTGACCTTGTCAGCCACCCGGTAAAACCTTTGTTTTACAGGCATGCTATCTCCAGTGTCCACATCATGGACACACCAGTTGGTGATACCGGGGGTCAGGGAGAACAGAGATGAAAACTGACCCAACACATGGCGACAGTCCCTCTGCTGTTCTGGGGTCAGGGTGGGCGAGAGGACCACTCCATCCACTGACCCATCTTGCTCCTTAGCTTCCAGGAGGTCAGGAAGAGGATCGCTATCCTCCTCCATCCCTACATCTGTAGCAAGTAGCATTGTTGTTTCAGACCTCTCAAAATGGGGTTTGAGGCGGTTCACATGTAGGACCCTCATGGGGTTCCTGGGAGACCGCAAGTTGGCCAGGTAGGTCACTTCACTCTTGCGCTCCACCACCTCATATGGCCCAGTCCACTTGTCTTGGAGCGTGCAAGACTCCACTGGTGCCATCACCCACACCATCTGCCCAGGTTGAAACTCCACCAGAGTGGTATGCTGGTCATACCATCTCTTCATCTTATCCTGGCTGGCTTCCAGGTTCGCCTGAGCGAGTGTCCTGAAGCGCTGTGTCTGGTTGCGGATGGCCAGCCCAATTGCTGAACACATCCTGGGGGGTTTTCCCAGGGGATTTCTCCCAAATCTCCTTCACCAGACTGAGAGGTCCTCTAACAGGGTGCCCGTACAAAAGCACAAAGGGACTGAACCCTAGAGACTTTTGTGGTACCTCCCTGTAGGCAAATAGGCATGGCAAAAAGACGTCCCACTTCCGTCTCATGGGCTCTGTCAGCCCCATGATCATGCCCTTCAGGGACCGGTTGAACCTTTCAACCAACCCATTTCCTTGAGGGTGGTAAGGAGTGGTGAACTTATAAGTTACCCCATACTCCTCCCACAGAGACTTCATATACCTGGAGATGAAGTTGGTATCCCGGTCAGATACCACCTCTCTGGGGAAGCCCACACGGGAATAGATCCCCATCAACGCAAGGCCCACCACCGGGGCTGTGGTTGTCCTGAGAGGGATAGCCTCCGGGTACTGGGTGGCATGATCCACCAGGACCAGGATGAACCTGTTGCCCAAGGCTGTCCTGGGGTCCAGTGGCCCCACAATATCTATCTCCACCCGCTCGAAAGGGGTGCTCACTACAGGAAAAGGCTGGAGAGGGCTTTGCACTTCCCTCCAGCCTTGCCACTTGCCTGGCAAGTCTGGCATGATCTACAAAAGGAACCGACGTCCGTCTTCATCCCGGGTCAGTAAAAGTGGGTGGCAAGCCTTTGTTGGGTCTTGTCCTGCCCGAGACGTCGTGAGCCAGACCCAGTAGGAAGTCTCTGAACCCTGCAGGTACCACCAGGGTACGTGATCCACTGGGCTCAGCAAACCTAGGCTCACTGTACAACAAGTCATTCTCCTAGTAGAGAAAGAAGTCCTTTGGATCAGCACCTGCTGCCTGGTCTGCAGCCTGGTGCCGCAGACCTTCAAGAGTAGGGCATGTCTTCTGCGCCTGGCAGAACTTCTCTCTAGAGGGACCACCCTCTTGCTGCCAATGGGACAGCTCACGCATGTCTCCCAGCTCAGCTACCTCTTCCCCTGTAGGCTCCAGGGCATCCCCCTCAGGGTCTGCTCCTTCCTGGAATGTGGGAACAGCGGGGGTGGACGCACCATGCCCCTTGCCCTTCCTCTTTCTGGCAGGGACCTGGGCCACTGTTTCAGGCTCCAGGTCTGCTTCACAACCCTGTCTGGCTGGCATGGACCGAGTGGTCACACAGACCCACTCAGGCAAACCCAACATCTCCAAATGAGCCTGGCGTTCCAACTCCTTCCATGGGGAACTCTCCAGGTCATTACCTAGCAGACAGTCTACTGGCATTGATTGACTCACAACAACTCTGAGAGGCCCTGAGACCCCCTCCCCACTCAAAGGGAACATGTGCCACCTTCAAAGGCGCACAGAGTTGTCAGCTGACACTACAGGGTGAAGTACATCGGGAATGATTAGCTCTTCAGGGACCCACTGACACCTGACCGAAGTCACACTGGCTCCAGTGTCCCTGAGAGCCTCCACCCTCTTCCCATTGATGGTCACCCACTGCCTGTACTTCTTAGTGTTATCAGGGACAGGGGTTTCCCGGACCATCTCTGTGTCTCCTAAAGAGACAAGGGACATAACTGCTAATCCCTCCAAATCACTAGAAATTAAATCCCCACCAAAAGCTACACTAGCTATACCCGGTGTTGGAGCACCAGAGGGTGTCTGGGATTTCTTGGGACACACAGGGGATTTGTGACCCAATTCCTGACAGTGATAACACTTAATGGGACCTCTGTTATCCGACCTGCCATTAGGGGGGCAGGTTGGTTTGGGTTTTGACTTGGGGGCTGGGACTGGTTACCCTGGGAACTGTTTTGGGGCCCTTGGGAGAACTCCTTTTGGTTACCCTTGTCCCCCCCCACTCTTCTGCTGGGGACCCTGCCCACCTTTGGCTGTGGTACCCACAAAACCCCTATGGACCCTGGTACTGACCCAGCGGTCCGCCTCCTGTGCAAGCTCAAGGGGATCAGTGAGCTTGCGGTCTAAAAGATGCTGGCGCAGCTCTGGAACACATATACTACTCAAGTGCTCCCAAATGATCAAATTCAACAACCCCTTATAATCATTCACCTTGCTGCCCTTTAGCCAACCTTCCAGTGCACGTGAGAACATATTCAATCAAAGCTTTATTTCGACATGTGATGTCATAAAAGCACAAAATACATAAAAAACAATTGCAAATACATTTTAAAACATGTCGTAAGAAAATCCAATTGGATAGTATGCAATAAATATCTAAAAATGTATTAAATTTAGCAGCTTTGGAAGTAAAAAGAGAGAAGAAGATTTAACTAGGACTAATAAATCTCTGCCTCATCAACCATGCCCAGCCTAGGAATTTGGCCACCCCACAAACTATAGTAGTATTAGTAGAAGTTTTAAGAATTCTCAGAGCTTCAATATGATCCCTTGTTCCTAGGAGTAAACAAACAGGCCTAAGCCATTTCATTCTAGGTGATGAATAGGCTGGGCAGGCGAAAAAAAAGTGAGAGGTATTTTCGATATTACCAGAGCAGAATGGACAATCTGGAAGAGTCTTATGGGGGGGATTCCACTTGCTGGTGCGGTCACGAAGGGGGAGGGTCCCGAATCTGAACTGGATAAAAAGAGATCTATCCTTGGGCTTGGTGATGAAGTCCAGGTAAGGTTCTAAAAGAGGAATAGATTTATGCTGGTAAAATGCCTCTGTCAACCTTCCATGGTTAGGATCTCTTAGTTCCGAGGCATCTACCCATGCCCAGAAAGCTCGTTTGGCTTCCTCCTTGGATATTGGTGCCCCCAAAGCCCGGTCAAAGGTGAGGCCAATTGCGACCAAAAGTTTTTTAATATTTGTGAGCCACTCAATTTTATGGGCTCCTCGCATGTTCATAACCTCCCTTAGCCCATCGGCATAGTTGGAAAGCTCAGGGGTGCGCCACAGCCGCGCCCAGTATAGCAGAGGGCGAAGGGTGGCTAGGTCTCTAATAGAGCGCCTACGGAAGTCACTCAAAAGTGGTTTGGTTGGGGTACCCCTAGGGAGAGATACAAGTTCTTCAAAGAACTTGTTTTCATTGGTCACAAGGGCATCTACACAACTGAAGCCCGATAGTTCCGCGCCATAGAGAGCACTACCTACCGCCTTTGCAGCGTAAATGTTTAATACTGGGGCAATGGGTTTAGTGGTAGAGGCACGGAATTCCTTTCCCAGGGCTCCAGTTACCCGTTTGTGATTCAGGGCCATTTTGTCTATGTGGGGCTGCCATTTGAGCCTATCAGAGATTCTGATCCCCAAGTAATCAAACTCCCTGACACGCTCCAGTGGTTTCCCATCTAGGGTCAGGGTGGAGCCGGAGGATCTAGTAGGATTAAAATAGAGGAGTTTGGTTTTGGCAGTGTTAATGACAAGACCTCTCTGCTCGCAGAACAAGGAGAAGCGCTGTAAAAGCTTCTGTAGTCCTGACGGCGTTTTTGAAATTAAAAGCGTGTCATCCGCAAAAAGAAGGGCGGGGACTTTGTCGCCCGCCAGTGCGGAGACATCCGCATCAACTTCAAGCAGATAGGAGACTACGCCATTCACAAACAATGTGAAAAGTGTTGGTGCCAGGACAGAACCTTGGCGAACCCCTCTGTTCACCGGTATTTTGTTGGTTTTTTGACCCTGGGTCCCCCATCTGATGCAAGCGAAGTTGTCTTCGTGCATCCGAATAAGAAGTTTCAAAATGTAGGATGGAATTCCCAGCTCCTCCAGAATCAGCCACAAGCGATCACGAGGGACCAAGTCGAAGGCGGTCTTGAGGTCAATGAACGCGAGGTATAGGGCGCCCTTGCCGATGGTGACCGCCTTCCAATAGAGAAGCATTAGCCTAAACGCTTGGTCTATTGTGCTGGTGCAGGCCCTAAAGCCTGCCTGAAACTTTGTCAAGATCCCTTTTTCGTCCACCCAGGAATGTATCCTCTCCAGGAGGACCCTACCGACCAATTTCTGGCCAGAGTCTATAAGGCTATTTGGGCGGTAATTCGCTGGGTCTCCCCTGGAGCCCTTCTTAAAAATGGGGATTACTTCGGCACCTTTCCAAGACTCAGGCACCGATGATCCCTTCAATAAGCCGTTGATAAAAATTGTAAAGTACGTAGCCCAGCCATCGGTGTTGGCTTTAAATAGGTCTCCCGGGATGCCATCTGGTCCTGGGGCCTTGGCGGATACAATCTTATCAATGGCAATTTGAACCTCTTTCTTCTCAATCCTTAGAAATGGAATAGGGTCAGAGAGTGCAGCTATGGGCCTCAGGCAGGTGGAAGGGTCCTCCACAACCTCCATCCCCGCATACAGGTTCCTAAAATGGTCGAACCATTCCCTGTCCGTGATGTAGTTAGGGATTTGAGCCTGGTCGTGGTTGGTAGATCTTCTCAAGATAGACCAAAATAGCTCGCCATTTTTTGTGTGGCTCGCTAGTTTTAGAGAAACCCAACGCTGTTCCTCCCAGTCTTTCTTTGCGGAAGTAAGTGCTTGCCTATAAAGCAACCTCGCTTGCTTGACCTCACCAGGGTTGTTAGATTTGATCGCAAAGATTAGACTGTTTTTCTTTAGTCTACAGTCTTTATTAAACCACTCGTTTTCTGGCTTAACTCTTGGGTTAGATTTTTTCCTATGGTCAAGGAACAGAGTGCCAATTGAGTTCATAGTTTCCTCATAGACTTTGGTATGGCTAGGCATGTCCTTAGGTACTGAAGAAAGCCTAGAAGTATGATTAATAAGGATATTCTCCGGCGTGACAAGTTTTGTATTGCACAGGACAAATTTAGACCATTTGAGGAATCTATTGCAGTTAGAGGGCTGGAGCGTCTTGGTCATCATTTGCGGTCCAAAGTGAGAGGTTGTATCTTGTCTATGCCAGATCTCCCGCATACTGAGGGACAGAGGGTTATGGTCGCTATTAATTGATGGTGTTACAATCATGTCGACGACAAATTTCCATCCCCTCCTGTTGATCAGAATGTAATCGATTCTACTTTGGCTGGCAACCCTATTAAAAGTGTTGGCACCCGCTAGATCGGAAGGTGTACGACCATTGGCAGCTCTTAAGCCAAATTCTAATGCTAGGGCGTTCATTTGAATCACGGCCGGGGACCATCTTTTTACGGTGTTGAGAGAGAGTAAGGGAATGCCCCATCTGGTGTCCTCATCTTGTATGCCCAATATGTCATCTATGGCGAGCGGTTTAAAAGAACAATTAAAGTCACCAGCGACAAGAAGATGGGAATTAGGAGGGCATGTGGAAAGCATTTCTGAGAGGGCTGTGATGGTGGAGGACTTAGCACCCCCTTGGGTACCACGAGCATAGACATTAAAGAGTTCCCAAGAGGAACAACTCTGGGTACCTTTAATGATAAGTCTCAATATGTCTGGCGTGGAGCGGCTATCAACGGTGACCTTCAGGTTGAGATCTGCCCTAATCCAGACCATGAGACCACCAGAGGGACGGCCGCGGCCGGATGAGATGGCTGATATAAAAAAACAACAGAACCCCGGCTTGTACAGTGGTTCGACACTCCAAGTTTCCTGGAACATACATATGTCATGTTCCTCTATAAATTCACTCCAGTCAGGGAGATCTAGCTTATTATGTAGGCCAGCTACATTCCAGGAGACAATCTTAAAAAGACTAGAAGTGATCACCCTGGGAGTAGAAGCACTTGGAGGATGGTTTTGGGGGGGGTCAAGATTAATGGTGGACCTCTGAGGTATGGTTAATGAGGTGAGTGGGTCCAGACCCGAGTGGTCAGAAGATGTGATAGACTCTAATGAACGACAGCCTGGGGAAGGCGGAGGGATAGCTAGAATAAGTTTGTTACCCTCCAGTCAGTCGACAGCCTCTAGGCTGCTGAAACGATTTTCCGTAGGGATAATATCTCGAGGCAATGGGGGTGTGGACCAGCTCCCCAATGGGAGACCCCTCCCTTTCCGATGTACAACCATCCAGGGTTCCGTGAAATGCCCAGGGGGATAGAAATAAGTTAAAGGAAGAGCTGTAATACATGTTCCTGGGGTAGTATATCTCCAATGGCAGATGTGCTCAACAGTTTTAGGGTCATTAAAATTAATTAAAATGCAATCCCCCCTTATGTTCTTGGCTAGGTGGCCTACCCATGGGGCCCTTCTTACCATGAGAATTTTAGAGCTAATGTACAACGGTAGTGGTCTGTTTTTGTTGAGCCAGTGTACAACCCTATTCTTTAGGGTTGTAGGTGACTCAACTTCGTTTTTGGCCAATTCAGGGACTCCTGCTAGAATTACAACGTAAGGGGCAGTTTCAGGTGGTAAGTTGGGGATGTTAGCCCTAATAGGGGACCTGGGTGCCGGTGACCTAGCAACCTCTTTCAGCTGAGTTGTACTAGGTGGGTTGGGTTTCCTATGGTTGTGGGCTGGAGTGGGCATGTTAATTACAGTTGTAGATTGACATTCAGAGTGGGCTGTTGATGGAACATGGGGGGCCACCAGATCTTTTTCTGCTCTTGGATTAACCGATGTATTTGGGGCCCCTGGGTGGTGAATGTTATTTGGAACAAAGGTCAAACCCCCTAGGCTGCGTTCAATCCTAACTAGATGTTGTTCAATTTTGAGTAATCTGTCCTCCACAAGGCGAAGGGAAGACCTGATTACATCCCGTATATCGTGTATATACGATAAATCTGGGGTCCCTCCCTGGCCCACTTCACTATGCCCCCCTACATCATCCTGGCTTGCTATTCTAATTGGTGATAAATGTGATTGAAGAGCAGGCTTGTCCGATAAGACCACCTGCAGGGGTTGCTCAGGGACATCAGGGGTTTGTTTCAATTTCCCAATTTGGTTTGGCGCTTTATGCTTACTTTTAGTGTACTTGCCCTTTCTGCCGATAGTGAGTGGACACCCTTGTTTGGTTTTAGGAATTGTCCCGGGGTTACGTTCTCGAAGCTGCCTAGTACTGCACTCTGGAGCTGTACTAGGGGCAGTTGGCAACGGGCAAGGGGATGATAACAAGGAATCAAGGGTCATGGACTGGTCCTCCACGGAAACAGCAGCGACCGTTCCACTGGCTGGCAAGTCCTGGGCCGTTAGATCCGCATCAGATCCAATTGTGTTTGTAAGAGATAGAGTTTGTCGTACAGGAGAGCGTGCATTAACAAGGTAGCCCAGGGAGGACCTCCTGGCTGCTGCAAGGTCCTGGGAGACACGGCGCTCCAGAAGCATAATTTCTTGGTCAATAACACTGTTGACCTTGGTAACAAATTGATCCATTGTACCGGTGAGATGTGCATTGGCCACCCTAGCTTTGGGGTCTTTTGGTGGCATAATAGGGTCCAAAGAGTAGGTTAAAAAGTAACCTGGCACAACAGAAGCAGTAGCAATGACTACACAGGTATACAGCTTCAAATGGCAGTGTTGCTTACAGAAGACCTGATAGAATAGGAGGACAACAGTACCTTAACACGTACGGTGAATATGAGGCGTTAGAGGGGTTGCCCAGTCCAGTCCGTTCCAGGCAGTGACGGGCAAGGAAGGGCCCGCCCTTGGCCCGGGCTTTGCCCGGGCGCTGCCCGCGTGCGTCCCGCGCTGCGGAGGCACCCGGCTGCTTTTACGGAGCTCCGGCGCTCCCAGATGACGTCGGTCGCTGCGCCGGAGACAAGGGATGCTGGGGAATGATGTTCGGTGCAGCCGTTCCCCTCACGGCGATGGTAGAAGGAACAATGAGCAGGATTCCCCCGTGTGAAGAGCCGTTCACCTCACGGCAGGTAAGTGGATTATTGAGCAAGTGTTACTCAAGCCTCTAGTCTCTGGGCGCGTCCCGCGCTGCGGAGGCACCCGGCTGCTTTTACGGAGCTCCGGCACTCCCAGATGACGTCGGTCGCTGCGCCGGAGACCAGGGATGCTGGAGAATGATGTTCGGTGCAGCCGTTCCCCTCACGGCGATGGTAGAAGGAACAATGAGCAGGATTCCCCCGTGTGAAGAGCCGTTCACCTCACGGCAGGTAAGTGGATTATTGAGCAAGTGTTACTCAAGCCTCTAGTCTCTGGGCGCGTCCCGCGCTGCGGAGGCACCCGGCTGCTTTTACGGAGCTCCGGCGCTCCCAGATGACGTCGGTCGCTGCGCCGGAGACAAGGGATGCTGGAGAATGATGTTCGGTACAGCCGTTCCCCTCACGGCGATGGTAGAAGGAACAATGAGCAGGATTCCCCCGTGTGAAGAGCCGTTCACCTCACGGCAGGTAAGTGGATTATTGAGCAAGTGTTACTCAAGCCTCTAGTCTCTGGGCGCGTGCAAATCCAAACAGGACGGTGGGCAGATGCAGTGCAGCATGAGAATACTGGTGTCAACAAAAACAAGCGTTCCCAGCCATCCGCCTTCATGAAAGAATGGCAGAGAAATCTAGTAGCTTTAATCTATGCTGGGGACCCCTGCTTTCCCAATTCAGATGGAGACTTGTCGCTTTTTCTGCGGCTTTACACATTCCACCCAAGTCTGAGACCCCTCCTTCCTGGAGTTCCTGAACTGTACCCTGTACTGTTCTGGGGTTAACCCAAACCTGGGGCATAAGGCCTCCTTCATATGGGGATAGGTCAGGTTACCTGCTGCTTCCAAGGGCTCTAGAGCACTCCTCCCTGAGGCTTCAAAATGCTTCCACAGACCTGCACCCCAATCTTCTTCAGGCACTCTATGCATCTTACAAGAAATCTCATAGGCAGAAAACCACCCACAGATATCATCACTCACTCTGTAACTCTGGACCACATCCTTGGGGATATATACCTTACCCCATTTCACTGGCTGTTTGCTGCCACCATTTGAGCCGGTCTCCACCTCTCTAGCTTTGATCTCCAGCTCCTTCATGCTCAACTCATGAGCCAAAAGCAATTTTTGTTTCCTCAAAAGCAAGGGCATCCTTCTTCTCCTCCTTTGCCATTTCCATTTTCATTTCCATTACTTCCAGCTCATGTTCTCTGATTCTTTGATTCTCTTGTAACTCCTCTGCTGGGGAGAGACCCCTGCTGGAATGGTGGCTCCCCGCTCCGCTGGTGGGGTTGCCCACTGGCACATCATTTGCCCCAAACCCATTCCCTTCATTATTATTATCTGCTCCCTCAGCCTCTTTAGCCTCCCACCAGGTTTCCAGAACCTTCTGCAACTCTTCCTTTCTGAAGTTGCTTTTTATGGGACAACCAAAATCCTTGCAGAACCGCTTGAGCTCCTCCACCTTGTATGAATACAAATCCTCAATGGTGAACTCTAGCTCTCCTTCTACACTGGCTGCTTTCTCACTTGGAGCCATGATAATTCAAGAGTTACCTCAAAAATAGAACCAAAAATCAACAATCAGCAGTATGTGGCTGTATAATGGTCTGCGCTCCTAGTGACGTACACCAATTACTGTGGGTCAAGTACAAATACAAGTTCAATCCCACCACTGACCACCAATGTTAGATCTGGGGGTCTCTAGTTGGCAGGGTAGGTACCACTGTCCAAATAGGGACCATTGCGTCTAGTCAGGGAAAGGGGAATACACTGTTAAGATAACCCCTGCTCATCCTCTAGGTAGCTTGGCCTGAGCAGTCTAGGCTATCAAAGGCAATGTGTAAAGTATTTGTACCAACACTCACAGTAACACCGTGAAAACACCACAGATTTACTCTACACCAGTTTTAGAAAAATAAGGTATCTTTACTAAAAACTTCACAAGACCAAATACTACAGAAAAACCAACATACAATTAAAAAGGTTACTTTAAAGATAGTTCAAGAGTTTGTAGAAAGTACTCCAGGATGTAAAAATCAGTGTCCTGCACAATGCGACTCTCAATGCACAAAATGCGACACTCTCGTGCCCAACAGTACCTGTAGTTGCACTAAGGTTCCCAAAAGCTATAACAATGAAGATGACAAAGGCGATGCGATACTCCTGAGACCTTGGGGAGGCTTTGCAGCAGCCCTGCTTCACGCAGCAGAGGTGGATGCGCCGGCTCCGATCTGTAGGGGGAGGATCCGATGACTTTGGCTTTCGTTGCGTAGGTTTCTTAGGGGGAAGCTTCACGCACAGGTACGGTGCGACGCTCTTCGATGGGGCTTGATGCGCGGCATTGACTTCTGGTGCCGCAACCCTCGATGCGCCATGGGACGGGACTCTGCGTCGACGCACGCAGCGACTGGATACTTTCACGCACCGGCAGTGGTGCGGCCTGCAAACTGGTTCTGCGACGACCTTCGCAGTGTCAGGAATCTTCACGCACCGGGACGATGCTCGACGCACTCAGCGATGCAGGGACTCCGGGTGCTGCGATGACTTCTCGCACTCTCGATCTTGCGACTTGCAACCGGATGATGCGACCCTCAAACGGATGATGCGATGGGTACCAGTTACTCTTGTTCACGCTTTCTTCTTTCCAGCTCCCAAACACAGCAAAACAACCTCCTGAGGCCCCAAGACTAGGCAAGCACTCCAAGGCAGGTCAGAACTCCCTCAGCAGAGTTCCAGGGGAGCTGGTGGTGAAGTCCTTTTGTTCCTGGGACTTCTTAACAGGGAGCCAGCTCTCCTCAGGCCCTTGGAGATCAGAATTTAAAGAAGGGGACACAGCAGAGTCCTTCCCCTCTCCTTGGCAGCAAAGCCAAACAGCAAGCAGGCAGTCTTCTCCTCTTCAGTTCCTTCCAGCTTTCTCCTTGGCAGAGGTTCCTTCTTAGTTCCAGAGTGATCTAAAGTTTAGGTGTCTGGGGTCCTCTTCTTATACCCCTCCAAGTCTTTGTCTCTCTTTATTCCAGTGGGGGGATTCCCCTGCTCAAACTGGTTCCTGGGTGTGCTCTGCCCTGGAGCACCTGGTTCCTTTCAGAGTGAGGGGCAGGGTTGTTGGACGCTCAGCAGGAGGTGGAGCCTTCTTTGTGCTGGCAGAGGCAGAGTCCTCAGCCTGGCCATCAGGGGGTGGAGCCGGCATTGTGCTGGCAGAGGCAGCCCTATTCAAACCCAGGGGCTACTCCTCCCACCCATCTAGCGCAGATCACTCTATTCCACCCGGCTGCTGACTCATCCAGACTCCTGGAGCCACCTAGCCCATCACATGACACCAGTCAGCCAATCTGCACACAGGCACACAGGAAGGTTAAACAGGAGAATGGCTACTTTCTAAAAAGTGCTATTTTCACACAGTGAATTTAAAAACCATCTTTCTAAAAAGATGTATAATTAAATTCTGAACACAAAGATACCAATTTTGGATTTTCTATCTTGCCTTTAGGGGAAGATAGGCATGTAAACAGCCTCCCCCATTCTGTCCTATGGGCAAAATAGCCTCTCAGCAGTGAAAAACGACAATGGCTGTAATTCACTACCAGGGCATGTTACACACCTCAGAACATGCCCTACCTTTCAGATACACTGCACCCAGCCCAGGGGGGTACCTAGGGACACCATAGGGATGCCTTACATGTACAGAAAGGGAAGGATAAGGCCTGGTCAGTGGTTGCACTGGCCAGGTCGACATGGCAGTCCTGGACTGCACATAGGCACTGCAAGCAGGCCTAAGACATCATTTTAGCACTATTCCTGTGGGTGGCACAATCAGTGCTGCAGCCCACTAGTAGCATTTGTACTACCAGCCCTGGCACTCTCAGTGCACTTTACTAGGGCCTTGCAGGTAGAACAAATATGCCAAACATGTATAGCCAATTACATCACAATTTCCCTAGGGAGCACTTGCACTTTGACACTGATCAGCAGTGGCAAAGTGCCCAAAGCATCTATACCAGTAAAAACGACATCCAGCATAGCATCAAAAAACCAGGAGGTAGAGGCAAAAAGTCAGGGGTAACCATGCCAAAAGATGCCAGGTGTAACACGGATCATCTGCTGTAGGCCTCAGTTGACAAATATGCCTAAGTATTTCAATTTGTCTTGTTTTCAAAGAAAGGAGAGGGGATCTATAATGGCCAAATAGTGAAAGTAGTAAGTGGCAGGGCATCACATTTCGACCAGTTTATTTTATATGCTGAGAAATCCGAGAAGTGATCTATCAGGTTCACCCATGCAGTGTAGAGGCGAGGTGGTGAGTCAACTTAAGCAGTATATTGCCAGCATAGTAAATTGCTTTGATTTCTCCTGCTTTCATTTGCATCCCTTTTATGCGTTCATCGTTTGATATGGCAATGGCTAGGGGTTTCAAGGCTAAGATAAAGAGGATGGGGAAAGGGGACAGCGCTGTTATGTGCCACAATGTATGGCAAAGGAGGGGAAGGCATTGCTTTTCCTCACCACTTATGCCTTTCCAATGTTCTAAAGATGTAACCCCTCTCCACCCTTTCAAGGGCCTTTTCGGCATCCAATAAAGGCAGAACATGATCATCCAGATAATCGCAGACTTGCCAGAGGATATGTGAGAGAGTGCAGAGATGGTTGGCCGATAACCATCCCAGCACACGCCCCACCTGAGCGGAACGTATTAGTTGGGGGATGACCGTTTTAATATGGTTGGCCAAGAAGTATGGAGTGTGAATGAGGCCCTTATCCACCTGTACCTTATTCTCACTGGCCTGGAAACTTCTATCCTCTTCTCCATCCACACTTTGTTTCATCATTCACAGTTCACTCCTTCTCTCCCTTTGCCATCTAATTTCTCTCCACTTTTCGTTCCCATCCATCACTCTATCTCTAAACCAGCCTATCATGCAACCCTTCTTTCCACCCAATCTTTCCTCTCCCCCTATGTTTGTCCCTCAGTTCCTTTCCCTGTCTGTTTCCTTTTGTCTTTCTCTCCCTCTCCCTTCCCTTTCCTCTCTCCTCTCCCCCTTTACCACAGGAAGTGGGACAAAAGAGTTGCATTGTTTATGCAGTGACACTGCCAAAAAAAGGTGGTATCTTCTTATCTTTTCATATTCAGATTTTTTTTATTGCAAAATTATTTAAAACTTTTGTTATTTTTTTTTCTCTCATTGCATTGCACAGTATTTGAATGAAATGCCTAACCTCAATCTGAGAAAACTGGCAGCAGGCCCCTGTGGCATCTGTCTGATCGTTGTGACTTGCTGTGGGGGACAAAAAGCCTCCTCCCTACACCTAAGACTTTAATTTTGCTGCTCAAAAGACGCACCTCCCTCAAAGGCTGACTGACACCTTCTGAGGCCCTGGATGGAAGGAGCTGCATCCCATGATGTGCGTCCTCAGGCCGGCCAATTGTCATTCTGCAAATAACAAATATTGTGCCTAAAATATCTCTTGCACAGACTACCTCTTACCTGAAGCTGCAGCTCTATTGGAAAAATCAGCCCAGGTATATGGAGTTGCTTGGTCCCACAAGCTGACCTCTGCTGTGGGCCCCTCGGGCACCAGCGAATTGCCCACCCTGCCAATACGACCTGACATCCAGCAACGTGGCCTGCTTCTCAGCTTCTCCATGGTGTTAGGTGGCTAAACGTATATGTCTTCATAGCAGCCACAATAAAAGCTGGCCCTATTGCCTCCTCCTCCTTAGTGAATTTCCTCTTCCTCTTCAGTGGGACTCTCTCTAGAGCCAGTGTTGTGGTGTTGCAAAAGAGGAAGAAGGGAGTGGAACCTTAGCATATATGTGTTCTATAAATTGTTATTGCCGCCAGGTGAATGTGTCAGAATGATTTGTATCATGTAATGTACGTTTAGTACCATTCCACCTATGTGATGTATGCGAAAGTAAAGATAAACTATGAACATCATATGTGTAGCAAGATGTTGCTCCTCGTTTCTGGCTCGTCAGTACTTCTCCTGATTTCCTATGGTTATGGGCAGATCCATGTTCGACTGCACACAGGGGGAAATCAGTTCATATTATTTGAGAATACCCCTAATTCAGAAACATATGCACCTTAACTGGCACAGTATCATGCGTGCATGATTCAGAATAGAGCTTAAAATTTGTGAGTTACAAACTATAAATATTTGTACCAACCACCCAGTCAAAAAACACCATTTATACTGACTGAACGCTGCAAATATTCAATGTCTGCCTTGGATAGTCAGCACAGGTGTCACTGGTGCATGTGCATCTGTAAGATCAGGTGTTGGACTTGGCCCTTCTGCCAGGTTCACCCTTGAAACTTTTTGCTTTTAATTATGACCTGGTGTTAGTGATTTTTGGCTTCTGCGCACTTTACCACTGTGTCCCAGGGTAAAGTGCGTGCGTGTAGTGAGGTTGGCCTGCCCTCCCAAAGGAATGCATGGGGGAATGTATGTGTCTGGTAGTTCCTGATGCGTGGGGAGTGCAGGTGCGAGTTTAGTATGTGCGGACTCGTATGATTAAATGCTGCGCCATGAAGTGTGCGGTGTCTGTGTAGCTTGTGGGGAAGTGCCACTTCTAGACGCTGGCATAAATGTGCAGTGACTGCCTGGCGCGTGATTGGCTGGCTGAGGTCATGTGATGGGCTAGGGAATCCCCAGTCTCAGGAGGAGTCACCCAGTGGTGAATGGGGAGATCAGCAGGCAGATGGGTGGGAGGAGTACACCTAGGACCTGAATAGGGCTGGGCTTTCCCCACACAATGCTGGCTCTGACCCCTGTGGTGCGACTGATGACCCTAGCCTGCTCTGTGAATAGGGAGAGGGGCTGAGCAAAACAAAGTGCTCAAGAACCAGTTGCATCTGGTTCGTCCCTCCCCTGCACCTTGAGACAAAGGTATTATGTGTATAAAAAGGGGCTGTGTCCCCTTACAAAATGTTCTTCTCTGATCCTAATTGAAGGGGGGGCCTGCTGCTGCTGCTGGGCGCCAGGAGAGACTGCCACTGGGGACTGCCTCCCTGCCTGGAGGGCCCTGTGAGCTGGCCCCTGGGCCCAGCCCTTGCCCCCCTGCCTTCCTAAAGACTTTTCCCTGGCCTTGGCCTTTGTTGAAAGGGGAGAACTGCTTCCCTGGACTGGGGGCGGTTGATTTGATTCCCTGGAGGGAGCTTTGCTTAGCGCTGTGCTTTTCGTAGCAGCTCAGGTAATCCCCAACGTGTGGAGGATTCCCCCGTGCTCCGAAGAATTGCGGGAGCCCACCCCGCATATTTGTGCCATCGCGGGTGCCCACCCCGCTTATTTCCTTGTCCTAATTGCGGGAGCCCACCCCGAATACTTGTGCCGCCTTAAGGAGTGATTTGCTTATAGCGGGTGCCCACCCCGCATTTTTATATCCCTTGGTGAGCGGGTGCCCACCCCGCGTTCATGTGCTGGAAGCGGGAGCCTACCCGTTATCGACTTTGTTTTACTGAAGGCGGGAGCCTACCCCGCATTGCTGCCTTCCCAAGAATGAAACTCACTGCCGCAGGCCGGAGTCTCCCCCACGTCATTTCTCTGCTGCGCTGGGATTGGCCCAGCGGGAGAGAGTGTTGCCCACGTGATCAGAGGCTCGACCGAGGGAGCCGCGTTGGGAGGAGAGGAAGCGCGAGCCTTCCCCGAAGCCGCCACGGAAGCCTGAGACGGACGGGGCTCTCATGTGGAAGAGAGAGCCCCGCACGACGAAGACTGGGACCGGAGCAGCGAGGCCGCCCCAGCGTGTCCGGAAGTACTGCCCGGTAAGTGAGGGCGTCCCCGCAGGTCTCCTCGGCCCAACGTATGGGGGCATTAGGCATGTCCAGAGCCCGATGAGGCTCCAACGTTGGCCCCATTGTTTGTTTAGAGCCTAGAGAGGCTCCAGTGACAGGGCAATTTTTTTGATAACGAGTCCCCCGAGCGGGACTCCAACAAGGAGGGCATTCTTGGTTAAGAGCCTAGAGGTCTCCAACATCCCCCGCATTGTTTGGTTTAGAGCGCTAGTGCGCACCAACGTGACTGGGACATATTTGTGTTCAAGAGCCTAGAAGGCTCCCACGCCGTTTTGGGGGCATTCTTTTTTTAGAGCCTAGGTGACTCCAGTGCTGTATATTGTTTTGAGAAGGCACAGTGGTGCCCCAGCATTTTCCCAGCTGCCCAGCACTTAGTGGGCAGCTGCAACGTTTAGGTTGTGGCCTTTACGCTTTGGCTTGCGCAGCCTGCGCAGTCTTGCCCTGACTCTGCTGGACAAAGGGCGTTTGAGCCCCTGAGAGGCCAAGTTGGCCTGGGGACAGTTTCCCTGTGTTGTGCCCTCCCCTAGGGTACCTGGTGATTTTTATATATGTACTTTTGCGCAATGTGCCTTTCCTTTATGCTATGTTTATTGCTAACTGTGCCTATGCGTAGGAGAGGGTTTTTCCTAGTATATGTTACAACTAGTAAGTTCATGGTTCCCTGCATAATATTTTCCTAAGGTGGTTAGGGTTGCGTAGGTGGTACTTACCTGTTACCAGTGGTTACTGGTTGTGCGCTACATTTTCTAATTGGTGCTACAGTGATTGTATGTGCTATGTTCTAGAGTGTTATTCCTACAAAGTGCTAATTCTACAACGTGCTAGTGCTAAAAGTGCTTATTCCTGACAGTGGTCCATGAGGCCCTGTCCCATGTAGATAATTCCCCTGTAAATTCTGCCCGTGCCAGTGGCATGTTGTAAAGTGTGTATTTATTATCTAATGTGTTTTGGTATAATACAAAGGCTATTTTTATATAATACCTTTTGTGGAGTTTCTTTTGTGGTGGGCCTTGGGTGTTGTTGCTGGGTGCGCGCGCAAACGCTTTACACATTGCCTCCGGGATAAGCCTGACTGCTCGTGCCAAGCTACCAAGGGGGTGAGCAGGGGTTATCTTTGGCGTGTAACTTCCTTGCCCTGACTAGAGTGGTGGTTTCTGCCTGGCTTTGGCGCAAGCCCTAGCCAACCAGAAATCCCATTTCTAACATCAGGGCTTTATATGAGATGAAAAAATTGGGGGGTCTCTCAAAGGGGTGAGGCCAGTTTAATTAGGTTATGAATTGAAAAGCAAGCTAAACATCTGTGCTTAGCATAGTGTGCCCCAACTGGTATTTTGCTGCTTCTGTCATTGCATCCAAATATATAATACAACTAAAATTGCACCTACAACAAGCCAGGACAATTGGTTTACAAATGGTTGTTAGTTGCATAAGATAAATAAACTACAACTTCGTTGTATATCATATTGAAAATGCTTCAGTTCTGAAATGATGAAACTGTGAAAGAACTATACCGAAGTGCTGATTTATGAGACCTTGCGTCACTTTGGCACCGCCGGTTCGTCACTTTTTGTGACGCACCAGCGTTGTAAAACATGCGCCTTGTTGCACCATATTTACAAAGTGATGCATCTAGATGCGTCACTTTGTAAACCCCTGCGCCACAGTATACCTGCACCAGGTATAATGTATGCAGGGGGAGTATTCCAACGCAAGAAAGGGTCGTATAAGAGACTCTGTGAAATTTATAAGATTTCACTGCGCCACTTCTAGGGTGCAAATGTGTCAATATCTTATTCCTGCCGCATGGCAGGCATAAGACTGATGCAGGCACATTTAACATGGGACTTGCCCATCTGTAATGACCCATTGCTGGAGTTGCGTCACTTTTGTGATACACTTCAGCAAAGCGTCATTTTTGCGCCAACAGATACGTCAGAAATACTAACGTATCTGTAACTCCTTGCGACATGATGTATCATACTGTAAATATGACGCATCAGGGTGCAATGAAATGTGACGCATCGCTGTTTTCTCGCAGCGAAGCGTCACTTTTCATAAATGAGGCCCCGTATCACTTTGAAGTTACATCAAAGACAGTGAAAGGTGGGACCACTGCAGAGTTGAGATTTATTTTTCACCCTGGGGGTGAGGGCAAAAATGGAGAGCCCGATAGGGACACGTCTCAACAACTGCTTTTTGGATCAATTGGTGTTAATATCAGTGCAACACGTCACTGCACCAGTTTTGTGCACTGTGTGCTCTGGATACCTTTGATGGGTGCCACGCCTCCATTTTCACGGCTCAGTTAAATATCTCTGACATTCACTCTGGTACCTTCGAGCAATGCACAGCAGAGCTCATCCAGCAAAAATGACACAGTGCGCACAGCTTGAATTATTGCTACGTGACGGACATTTTGCCTGCAATGTGACGCATGCATCCGACAGCCGAAGAAGTAAATACGCCGACGCGCTGACCAGCGGTTCCACACTGGCCCTTCTTTGCCAAGCACGTTGTTCCTTGTTCCCCGATGTAGCTGTCAGCAGAGTGACATAAAAGTAATGTATTTTTGTAGCTGGTAACAGATTCCTCCTTCCGACTTTCAGTCATTGGTCTGACTGACATCTTAAATCAGCGTGTAGTCAAAGAATGCAATGAAAAGAAATGCTTGGTTTCCAGTGCAAGGTATAAAACAAAGCCAGAGACATCAGTAAAAGCCTTGCAGGCATTGTGAATGCAATTTCCAGACTGAATAGGTCTCTCTGCCTTGATATCAGCCTGGTCCTCCGTGCCTAGTAGCTCTCTGAAAATTTAAAAGATGCTGTAACGTTCGTGCAGTCACGCAAATAAAAAATGAAGGTGCACGGGGAAAGAAAAATGGCCAATCGTGTGGAATGTAATAGGATTAAAAAGGATCACAGTGTAACTGGATTAAAAGGAACTACTGCTTTACTGAGCTCGGCAGGCAAATCACTCGCTCACACTGAACAGCAGCATCTGTTAACATCAGAAAATTGCATTAGCGCTCCACAGCCGACGAGAGGCAGCCCCCCGAGCGCGTGGCGGGCTGGAGTCAACTTCCAGAGGACCGCACATGCGCAGTATTTACGCTAAAGAGATCTTGACCCCCAGTATTAGCTGAGCCTCTGTGCTTGTGGTGGAACCATTAGAAGTGTATTTGTTTTCGGAAATCAGTTCCACGCTCATATGCTTTTTCCGATCATAAAAAATAGAATCCAAATTCAACAAGTAGTAAAATAGGCTGATGTACGGCAGTTCACTAAAACGACATTCCTTATTTACACTGACGGTGCATGACAGGAGTATTTGAAAAGAAACCTCATTGTACGAGTTTCTTTGAATGAAAGGATAAGTATAAGTTACCACACAATAATTGTAAAAAGGCAAACAGCAGCAAATCATCTCAATAAAAAACATATATTGGGCAAAGAACCGCATTGCTGGCAAATGTAATGATATACTTTAGGGGTTCAAAATTGCTCTGCAGTTAGTCGATTCGATTCATAATCTTTATTCGGTTGAAAATGAAACAACCATAAAAGTGTTTCAGTAAAAAGACTCATACCAATATAAAATAGAAACGATAAAAGTCCGGTCACATCACCCTAAATTCCAAGGAATTTTAGTACAGGAAAAGACACAGTAAAAGAGGTAATCTAAAATTCATAAATACAATAATCATTAGTATTTTTACACCAATCAAAAAAATAATGTTGTTAAAAGTAAAACCAGATATCGGTTCCTTGTCCATTACAATAAGCTTTTCTCATTTTCATTGTATTCAGTATTAAAAGTGCAATGTTATAACACAAAAGTGATGAATGGGAGAGCCAGCGGAAGGGCTGTTGCATAGCCACTGCCGCAGAAGCTCCGTGACAAGTATGGCTGTCAAACAAAAAAACACACAACAAGGCCACCAAGTGCACACATCAAACTAGCTCTGCCCCAAAAACACCTAACACACCTCAATGGCACACCCCCATGGCAACTTCAAAAATACAAATCCCAGGACAACCCACACAACACACCTGACAGCAATACTCCATTTTGACACACCCACATAGCTGAGTATAAAACCAGCCTCTTTCCTGACCAGAATCCTTTGCACTACTCCAGCCCTGAAGGAAATAAACCCTGCAGCACATAGGATAGGCAAAACACCACACATCTCACCAGCACAACAACACACACACACACCACCTACACCACCCCCACCACCCTCACAACTGCACCTCAAACCATTTGCACATCATACACCATGGCACAAAAGAAAATGCCCAAATTCACTGAGAGTGAGTTGTCAGTGATGGTATATGAGATAATCGGAGTAGAACAACAATTTCTTGGTACCCTGGTCCAACAGACACCAGTAGCCACCAGAGCACAAATGTGGACCAAGAGAGTCAACAAAGTCAATGCAGTAGGGACCACCATGCGCTACAAGAAGGAGATCGTGAGGCGGTGGCATGACCTAATGAGCAAGGTGAAAGAGAGGAACAACAAGAACCGTCAGCTGGCTCAGATGACTTGCGGTTGCCCTCCCATTCCACCAAGAACAGTCACTGCATGGGAGGAGAAGGTACTTGCCATACTGCATCCAGGGAGTCTCACAGGAATAGCCTGGGAAGTGCAGGCTGGTAAGTACAAACAAATGCATACCATAACACTGTCTTGCAAAACTACAAGGCTACACCTCGTAGGCCCAATCCCATTAATCGGCACCATAATACCCAACACATGTCTCATAGATGTAACATTCACCCCATCCGATTTACCCCAAAGGTAGCAAGCTACATTCCCAGGTTTTTATGTGTACAGGCAGCCAGCACTACAACTCCCACCAGGCCCCCTTGATCCACAGCTCAGCAAGATTGAGCACCCCCCCACCCAGAAGCATGTGGCAGCCATTGTATCACAACGATCAAACTTACAGGTAGGTAGCCATCTTCCCAGGGAGGGCTGCTGGGGGCTGGGAGGCCTGCACTACAACTCCCACCAGCACCCCTGTCCCACCCCTGAGCAGGATGGAGCACCCAAACACACACCCAGATGCATGTGGCAGCCATTGTATGGTTCACCTTCACCTAACAGGTAGGTAGCCATCTTCCCAGGGAGGGCTGTTTGCGGTTGGGAATCCTACACTGCAACTCCCTCCAGCCCCCATGTCACACCCCTGAGCAGGATGGAGCACACTCCCTACCCAGAAGCATGTGGCAGCCATTGTATCACAACAAACACACTTACAGGTAGGTAGCCATCTTCCCAGGGAGGGCTGCTGGGGGGTGGGAGGCCTGCAGTACAACTCCCACTAGCACCCCTGTCCCACCCCTGTGCAGGATGGAACACCCAAACACACCCCCATAAGCATGTGGCAGCCATTGTATCAACACAACATCTTCCAAGGGAGAGCTGCTGGGGGGTGGGATGCCTGGACTACAACTCCCACCAGCCCCCTTGTCACACCCCTGAGCAGGATGGAGCACTTCTCCCCACCCAAAGCATGTGGCAGCCATTGTATTATATCAAACAAACTTACAGGTAGGTAGCCATCTTCACAGGGAGGGCTGCTGGGTGGTGGGAGGCCTGCACAACAACTCCCACCAGCACCCCTGTCCCACCCCTGAGCAGGATGGAGGACCCAAACACACACCCGGAAGCATGTGGCAGCCATTGTATGGTTCACCTTCACCTAACAGGTAGGTAGCCATCTTCCCTGGGAGAGCAGTTTGCGATTGGGATGCCTACACTACAACTCCCTCCAGCCCCCATGTCACACCCCTGAGCAGGATGGAGCACTCCCCCCTACCCAGAAGCATGTGGCAGCCATTGTATCACAACAAAACACTTACAGGTAGGTAGCCATCTTCCCAGGGAGGGCTGCTGGGGGGTGGGAGGCCTGCACTACAACTCCCACCAGCACCCCTGTCCCACCCCTGAGCAGGATGGAACACGCAAACACACCCCCATAAGCATGTGGCAGCCATTGTATCACAACAAAAAAACAGGTAGTAAGCCATCTTCACAGGGTGAACTGCTGGGGGGTCGGAGGCCTGGACTACAACTCCCACCTGCCCCCTTGTCACACCCCTGAGCAGGATGAAGTCCTTCTCCCCAACCAGAAGCATGTGGCAGCCATTGTATTATAACAAACAAACTTACAGGTAGGTAGCCATTGTCACAGGGAGGGCTGTTTGGGGGTGGGAGGCATGCACTACAACTCCCACTAGGTCCCCTGCCTCACCCCTGAGCAGGATGGAGCACTCAAACACACACCCAGAGAGATGTATCAGAAATTCCACCCCAATGTGACAACAGAACAGGTAAGTAGACAGCGCATGCACCCCACCATTCCTTTCGAAAAGCATGGAGCCATATGACAACACCAGCCCTCGCATCCCACCAAAATTGACACAGATCCAATATCCAATTACAGTGTGCAGATAGCTAAGCGTATGTAACTGTCACAGAAGCCAAAGTGTGACTCACCAAATTACACGTTGAAGAAATTCAGGGCACAATCAGGCACAGCACTGAATGATATCTGTAAGTTCCATGGGGGCAGAGCTTGAAGGACCAATGAAAACAAGGCAAGCATGGTCTGTAGAGCAAATAAAGCAAAGCACAGGACATGACAAAGGTATGCATGAGATAACAATGGCTAGTTCATGCTCATATGTAACGCCTGCCAGGCAGAGTAATCAGCAAAGATGCTTCACATCAAGTCGTAGTGCCGCTAGTCGTTAGATGACAACATGTCCTCGTAATTACAAAATCTGCAGGTGGGGCATGGTATCCATTGACATGTCACACAATGGACAAGTAGTGTATGTACCTCCACATCATGTCATAATGCACATCACATCACTGCGCCTTCGGCCTGGTCGCCCCCACGCTCCTCACCTCTCCTGCTCCTCCTGCTGCCTGAGCACATCGCCGCTGCGAGCCGACGCCGATTGCAACGCCCCAGCCGCCGCTGGGCCGCCCGCTTAGCCTGCACCCATTTTTTCCCGCCGCTGCCTGCCTGCGGCCCCGCCCCCACGCCAGACGATTGGCTACCACTATCCCGCCTCCCAGCTGACCTGCCCTCCCGGGTCCCTTCTTATGACGCCCCCTCAGCGACCGCGCAGCGGACGCGTGCAGCGGGAGCACCGACTGAGCGCCGAAGGTGCACCAAAGGTAAGCCCGTCTGCGCCCGTCCGCGCCTGGACCGCGCCCAGTGCCAGGACCCCTGGCCCCTGCAGACTCCAGCCCTTCCGCCGGACCTACGACGCCACCGAACTCTAAGCACTCAACGCCGGCCGAACTCCGGGTTGCTACCGAGCCACCCCGAGACGCACCCACGGCCCCTTCTGCTGTCACTCCTGCAAGTTCACCTGCATCCGGACCTGTACTACTCCTGCACCGACCAAGACCAAGACGAGCAACAGCAGCAGCCACCTAAAGTGCATCCTACTCAACACCCGCTCCGTCCACAGACACGCCATCGAGCTCTGGAACCTGCTCGACACTACTTCACCAGACGTCGCCTTCCTCACGGAAACCTGGATGAACGCCTCTTCAGCGCCTGACATCGCCATCGCCATCCCAGACGGCTATAAGATCATCCGAAGGGACCGCATCAACCAGACCGGAGGAGGCATCGCCATCATCCACAGGAACACCATCAACACCGACGACACCCTCGCACCCGCCGAGCACCTGCACTTCCAGGTCCACATCAACCCCAAGACCACCCTCAGAGGCACCCTCATCTACAGACCCCCGGGACCACGCACACAATTCAGCGAAGACATCGCCGACTTCATCAGCCCGCACGCCCTCCCCTCCGCTGACTACATCCTCCTCAAGCAGCTGGTGACCACCCCCACCCACTACGCCGGACACACACTCGACACAGTCTTCTCACCCAGCAAGAACATCGCCTTCAGCCACGCCACCGGACTCCACTGGACGGACCACAGCTGCGTCCACTTCAGCTTCAAAAGGACCACGATCCACTACCAACAGCAATAGGTTGCACGCAGAAGCTGGAACAAGATCACAGCCGACCAGCTCGTGACTTCCCTGAGCAAGAACCCACCCACCAGCGCAACGAACCCCAGCCAAGCGGCCACCAACCTCACGAAATGGATGAGCGACTGCGCAGACGACCTCGCCCCCCTGAGGACCCCGCCTAGCAGACCCGGCAGCAAGAAAGCCCCATGGTTCACCGACAAACTCAAGAGCTCCAAGAAGGACTGCCGAGCCCTCGAGAGAACCTAGCGCAGAGACCCAACACCGGACAACATGACTGCCCTCAAGCTCGCCACCCGAAAACACCACCAACTCATCCACGCAACCAAGAAAACTTCATTCAAGAAACGACTGTACAAAAACGCACACAACAGCAAGGAACTCTTCAACATCGTCAAAGAGCTCTCCAACCCCAACGCCGGAAACAACGACATCACCCCTTCGCAAGACCTCTGCAACTCCCTCGCCTCCTACTTCCACAACAAGATCGCGGACATACACAACAGCTACAGCACTCAACCGATGCACGCCACGACGAACCACCGCCCCCCACCACCACCGTCGGCGCCTGGACCCCGATCAGCGCCGAAGATACCGTCCGCACGATGAACTCCATCCACTCCGGATCTCCGACTGACCCCTGCCCTCACCACGTCTTCAACAAGGCCGACGCTGTCATCGCACCCCACCTGCGGGACATCATCAACACCTCCTTCGACACCGCGACCTTCCCGGAGAGCTGGAAGCACGCCAAACTCAGCGCTCTACTAAAGAAGCCATCAGCCGACCCCACCGACCTCAAGAACTACCGCCCCATCTCGCTGCTCCCGTTCCCTGCAAAAGTCATCGAGAAGACCGTCAACAAGCAGCTGGCCGCCTTCCTCGAGACAAACGGTTCCCTCGACCTCTCGCAGTCTGGCTTCCGAGCCAACCACAGCACCGAGACCGCCCTGATCGCAGCCACCGATGACATCCGAGCACTGCTTGACAACGGAGAAACAGCGGCCCTCATCCTCCTAGACCTCTCCGCGGCCTTCGACACTGTCTGCCACCGTACACTAGTGCAGTGACTCAGCAACATCGGAATCCAGGAGAAGGCACTGGAATGGATCATCTCCTTCCTCGCCGGAAGGACACAGAGAGTCCGCCTCCCCCCGTTCAGATCTGAAGCCACCGAAGTCATCTGCGGCGTTCCTCAAGGGTCCTCGCTCAGTCCAACCCTCTTCAACGTCTACATGAGCCCCCTCGCAGACATCGCACGCCAGCACAACCTCAACATCATCTCCTACGCAGACGATACCCAGCTGATCCTCTCCCTCACCAACGACCCCGCCACCGCCAGAGCCAACCTTCACGAAGGGATGAAAGAGGTAACCGAATGGATGAAGAACAGTCGCCTGAAACTGAACTCGGACAAGACGGAAGTCCTCATCCTGGGATCCTCACCCTCCGCCTGGGACGACTCCTGGTGGCCCCCCGCCCTAGGCAGCGCACCCCAACCAACAGTCCACGCACGCAACCTGGGCTTCATCCTGGACTCCTCCCTCTCCATGACCAGATAAGTCAACGCCGTCTCCTCGTCGTGCTTCAACATCCTGCGCATGCTACGTAAGATCTTCCGGTGGATCCCCACCGAGACCAGGAAGACGGTCACCCAGGCCCTCGTCACCAGCCGTCTGGACTACGGCAACTCCCTTTACGCCGGAACCACCGCCAAACTCCAGAAGAGACTCCAGCGGATCCAGAATGCCTCAGCACGACTCATCCTGGACATCCCCGTCACAGCCACATCTCCGGACACCTGAGAGACCTGCACTGGCTCCCGGTCAACAAGAGAATCACCTTCCGTCTCCTCACCCACGCACACAAAGCCCTACACAACCAAGGCCCAGGATACCTCAACAGCCGCCTCAACTTCTACGCTTCCAAACGCCAGCTTCGATCGACCGGCCACGCCCTCTCCACCGTCCCCCGCATCCAAAGAGCCACCACAGGGGGACGGTCCTTCTCCTACCTCGCCGCCAAGACATGGAACTCCCTCCCGACCCACCTCCGCCTGACCCAGGACCACCTCGCCTTCAGGAAACAACTCAAAACCTGGCTGTTCGAGCAGTAGCAGACCCCCCTCCCCTAGCGCCTTGAGACCCTCTGGGTGAGTAGTGCGCTACATAAATGCCTTGATTGATTGATTGATTGATTGATTTGCAGACATACAATGTGACAACTAGTAAACTGTGTGTTGCATAACCTGTAAATAATATACATCGAACACCAAGCTTGAGGGGTGCACGTCAATGACCATTTCCCCTCTGTCCCACAGGTGACCAAGAACTGACTGCAGAGGATGACAACACCAACCTACAGAGCCAGTCTCCACCCCCGGAACATGGACTCTCTGATGATGACTCCCTGGATTTTGAGGATGCTGAGCAAGAAGCCAGCCCATCTGGCATGCGAGGGTGCAACAGGTCCCAGGACCCCACTGTCCCCCGCCACCACATCAGCAACAACAACAACTACGCTGACCCCTGCTATAACGACCTGTGCGGCCTCCAACACCACGGCCACTACCACCACCAGTGCTGCCTGCAACACTCTCCTGCCCCAGAGGATGACCACCCCATTCCTCCAACTGAGGAGGGCAGGGAGAGTAGGCGGGTGCATACAGTGGTGAGGCAACAGGTCAGTGACAGCAGAGCAGGTGGGAGGGCAAGGGGGAGTCAAAGCCAACCAAACACTGGGACTGAAGCCCTGGACAACATCACCAGAGTCCTTGGGGCCTATGAACGGGCCCAGGGACAAACGGGCCAGGTTCAGGAATATTCATGTGAGCTCCGCCTGCTGCTGAGGTCCATAGACACCTGCATGGGCCAAATTGTGGACCTCTTGGGCCAGCTAGTGGTGGTTCTGACGGCACAAACAACACCTCCACCTCCCTCCGGTGGCCCGCAGGATGACAGTTCCACATCCTCCCATGCGGCCATGGTGAGGGGGGAGTCCTCAGACCCCACTGGTCCCGCAGCAGAGCCCCCGCCAAATGACCAAAGGGCTGTCCTAAGAAATCCAAAGGAAGAATCTCATGGTAAAGCACCTGCCAAACGCCAATCAAGGAGCCAGCCATGATTGCAAACCTCTTCACCATTGCATTGACTTTGTTGACTGTCCTTCCCCACACTGCCATGTTAATAGCATCCTTCAGTTGGACTGGGTTACCACATCAATGTGGTGACTACTTGATTGTATCATCTTCCATCACTGACAACTCATTGATTCACTAATCACTTTTTTGTAAATATTCACTTCCCCGTCACATGTACACATTGTAAATAAACACTCCTTACACACCTATGTAGTTGTGTCTGCACCATGTTTGTCACAGGATGTACAATGTTCACAGTTATTACAATGTACCAGGAGCACGGATTGTTTGTAGGCAAGGAGAGGCTAAAGGGACCTAGGAAAACACAACAGAAGAATATTCACTAGTCAGGCGGTGGCATCACAGCCATCACACAACAGTTGTCATCAAGGTATTCCAATCCGCACACATTACAATGAGCAACAGTACCAACATAGACATCCTGTATCTGCGCTAAACTACCCTGTCCCAGAAACATTAGAAAAACCAAAGGGGATGGTGGACAGAGTGTTGAACGTTGCAAGCATTTACCCCCAGTCAACTGATCTGGGTTTAATCCATCATCATTCTTTAACTCACTCCGCCACCTCAATTCAGACATGGCCATATGCAAATCAGTCTGACCCTGTGCCTCATGGGAACAATCCAGCCCGAACTGTCAAGCCATGTCTTCCCTGGACCAGAAATAAGCATCCTGGGACTGGTTTCGGGTTCATAACCCTCATCAGCCAGGCTAACTTGAATCCAGTGGCAAAGTGAGCAAGGGACCCAAGTCTGGGCATACCCTCCCAACATAGGGCAAACAAAGCAAAACCAAAGGGGATGATGGACAGAGTGTTGAACATTGCAAGCACACACCCCCGTTCAACTGATCTGGGTTTAATCCATCATCATTTTTTATCTCACTCCGCCACCCCAGTTGAGACATGGCCATATGCAAATCAGTCTGACCCTGTGCCTCATGAGAACAGTCCAGCCGGAACTGCCAAGCCATGTCTTCCCAGGACCTGAAACAAGCATCATGGGACCGGTTTCGGGTTCATAACCCTCATCAGCCAGGCTACCTTGAATCCAGTGGCAAAGTGAGCAAGGGACCCAAGTCTGGGCATACCCTCCCAACTTAGGGCAAACAAAGCAAAACCAAAGGGGTTGATGGACAGAGTGTTGAACATTGCAAGCACTCACCCCCATTCAACTGATCTGGGTTTAATCCATCATCATTCTTCAGCTCATTCCGCCACCCCAGTTCAGACATGGCCATATGCAAATCAGTCTGACCCTGTGCCTCTTGGGAACAGTCCAGCCAGAACTGCCAAGCCATGTCTTCCCAGGACCGGAAACAAGCATCCTGGGACTGGTTTCGGGTTCATAACCCTCATCAGCCAGGCTACCTTGAATCCAGTGGCAAAGTGAGCAAGGGACCCACATCTGGGCATACCCTGACAACTTAGGGCGAACAAAGCAAAACCAAAGGGGATGATGAACAGAGTGTTGAACAATGCAAGCACTCACCTCTAGTCAACTGATATGGGTTTAATCCATCATCATTCTTCAGCTCATTCCGCCACCCCAGTTCAGACATGGCCATATGCAAATCAGTCTGACCCTGTGCCTCTTGGGACTGTGACAACATGCTGGGAGGTACATCTTTCCCCACTCAGAGTCCTAGGTATGCTCAGAGGGATCTGTATGTCTGGTTACACTGAGGCACGGGCAGGCTATTTAGCTGTGTGTGCACCATATGGGTCAGTTATGCCAGGTTTGCATTATACCATGCAGTTTTTGTCTTTGGAATTAAGGTTGCACAATGTTACTGCACAGGGTGGTGTGCAACATGGGGGTATCATCATCTTGTTGTGTGCTTTGCTTGCATATGATGTTTGTGTGAATGCCACTAAACTGAACCTACGTCTCTGTCTCTTGCGGCATCTACCGTGGGCACAAAAGGACAGGGGACGTACACATCAGGCACGACAGCTACACACGAGCACCCTGACACTGAGGTGACCTTGGAGGAGGACAGGAGTCTGCTTGAGGAATCACATCCAGAGACACCAACCTCAACATCATCTGACGCCAGCGGTGACACCTCTATGTTGGCGGGCACAGGGAGCGGGACCTCTGCCTCCTCTTCCACCACACAGCATCCAGTGCCCACCCTCCCACCTACTTCCACTAGTGCTGCACATGCTCACAACAGTAAGAAGGGAAGAGTGTCCTTCCCCCAGGCACCGCTGCCCCCGCCCCTGCCCCTGTCTCCCCTGCTGCCCTCAGCGTTGAGGCTGTGGACCTTTTGTGCCAGCTGTGTGTGGGTCAGACAACTCTCCTTAATGCCTTCCTAGACCATGACAAGAAGTTGCCACAGGTAGTTGCCTCCATGGAGGGCATTCATTCAGATGTGGGTGGGCTACACAGGACTGTTCAGTCTCTGTCTTGCACAGTGACGGCAGCCATTCAGCTATCACAGGCTCAGAGTCCAGCTCCTGTCACTTTTGCCACCCCCTGCCAGTGGCACATCTGATGAGAGTGACCACACACCACAGAACTCAGGCTCAAGATACACCACACACACCACACAACAGTAGCAGCCGAAGCGGCCCAAAGGGCAGACACTATACCCCCAAAAAACCAAAGTCACCCAAGAGCGCAAAGGCAAAAGCCCTTCATGTGACACTCGGGCATCAAGCCAAGAGGCAGGCCTCAGGGTCACAGGCCTCAATGACATCCCCAGGCAAGGACAGTCCTGTCCCAAAAGCACCTCACAAAGAAAAGCAGTCAGTTCCCGTGCCTGCTGTGAAGCTGGTGCCTGCTAAGAGTCCACTGAAAAACCCTCTAAGGCACATTCCCCCACAACCTCTACTTCCATCCAGACCACTGTGAAGCAGGTAAAGGTGGTCACTGTAGGGGGTTCACCTGGTCAACAGGTGATGGAGGGGAAAAGGCAAGGCCAGGCCAAGCGTACCTCTGGATCCACCAGGTCCCCAGATGGAGGCCCACCGTCTGCACCTGATGCAGCTTTGATGGAGTGTGTGCCTGTTGTGCCCGCCCCACTTACCACTCCGACCAAGACAATAATTCCCTATCGAGTCCCTAAGAAGTGGAAAGGCACCCCTCCGCATTCTCCCTCCCACACTGTGTCTCACGGCAGCATGACTCCACCTCCACGTGCCACTACACCACCCCGTCCAAGCAGCCCTCTGGCTCCCAAAGCCACTGATGCCTCTACCTCAGCTGGTCCTCTATCTCCCAGGTCCAGTCCTCCAACTGGCTCCGACACTCAGCCACCCCCCAGTCCGACTGACAGCCATGTCTGAGTCAAAGTCCCCCTCACACACCTGTCTCTCCTACAGCAGTGCCTGGAGTGCCCATTGTTATCCCCCTAACTGTGTTGCTGACCATGGCAGTGTACAGTCTCATCCATTTCCTGTGCAGCCTCTCATGCACACATGTGCCTACTTGGAACTGTGGACTGGCCACTGACCTTGCTGTTCATTATTGTGTTTGCCCATTCCCTGTGCGGGATCTCATGTGCCTACTCTGCACTTTGGACTGGCCACTGGCCTTGCTGATCATTACTGTGTTTGCCCATTCCATGTGCAGGATCTCATGTGCCTACTCTGCACTTTGGACTGGCCACTGGCCTTGCTGTTTATTACTGTGTTTGCCCATTCCCTGTGCAGGATCTCATGTGCCTACTCTGCACTTTGGACTGGCCACTGGCCTTGCTGTTAATTACTGTGTTTGCCCATTCCCGTGGCAGGATCCCATGTATCTACTCTGCACTTTGGACTCGCCATTGGCCTTGCTGTTTATTACTGTGTTTGCCCATTACCTGTGCAGGATCTCATATACCTACTCTGTACGTTGGACTGGCCACTGGCCTTGCTGTTCATTGCTGTGTTTGCCCATTCTCTGTGCAGGATCTCATGTATCTACTTTGCACTTTGGACTGGCACTGGTCTTGCTCTTGTCTACTTTTGATGCCTATCTGTGTAATATGTAATAAAGACAGTTACTTCTGGTGTCTGCTTTGTCAGTGTCCTTGCTAAATAAAGGGTTTTCTGTGAGGGTATGGTTAATGTGACACATGCTCTGTATGCCACTTTATCATTGCCAATGGCTTGTTTCACGTTTTCTATGTTTTGCAGAGGTGACAGGCAATTCAGTTCTTCTTGACACTGAGGCTTGGGGGTGCAATGATGGTTGTTTGTGATGCACTACTGTTATCCTAATCATTCTATGGTCAGGTTAGCCAAATTGTACACATGTCATGTTTGGATGCACTGTCAGCACAGAGTGGTATTCTATACACAGGATTGCAGGCAGGCTGGCCAGGGACCATCAAGTATGTGTGATCATTATTGATGTGTGAACAGCAGTGTTGGTGTATGGTCATCTTGTGATGGCCAGTCATCCTAGTCACATGACTAAATGTCAATGTGTGCACTTGGGTGGTCCTTAAGTGTGCAGTGTGAAGGGGGTGACTTTGTCAGTAGTGTTTATGTGTGTGTGCCCCTGCAATGGCAACTGCACACATGTGTCACCCAGGAGTTGAGTGCCTGTTAGTTTGATTAGTCAGCCCTGTGCTTGTGATTGTGGGCACACGTGGGAGTTGTAGGCTGTGCACTCTGCAGTGTGTTGGTGTGTCCTTGCACTTCTGGGGGTCACCTACTTGTTGTTGGTGCCAATTGTGAGTATGCAGAGTGTGTGACTGGCAAGTCAGTGTTGCGTTTTGTTGATCAGCCATGTGTCTTAATACTGTTTGTGCTCACTGTGCAGACCTGCTCAGCCACACTGACATTGTGGGTGTGTTTTCTCATGCATTGCTTTCACTTGAGGCATTTTTGGCTCCAGTATGGCATGTGGGATGTGGAGTTATACCGTCCCCTATCTGTGCTTCTGATGCCTACCCATTGTGAGTGAGCACTCCATCTATTTGTGCATGGTACACTCCTGACATGTCCGCTACTGACGTACACACCACTTCACTTTTATGTCAGCTATCCCCTTAGGTTGCCAGTGTGTGTGCCTCCCCACCACTTCATTTGTTACACTATGCTTTGTGGGTGCTGATCTGTGCACAGGACCAATGTGCCACTCAGGACAGTTTCCCAATTGGTTATGTGTGATTTTCTTGTACTGGTTTTCAGTCAGGGTTGTTCATATGCAACTGTTTGTGCTGCACAGTCCTCTGGTCATGTTGCTTGTACCTGGGTGTCCCAGACTTGTGCATCTGTGGGTGATGGGTGAGCTGTATGTGTGGTTGCTGAGGTACTGCTACCCTTTTTGAGTGTGATGTTGTCTGTGCGCTTTTGTGATTTGTGTTGTGGGGGTTCATGTTGTGGCACTTAGATATGTGTGCAACTGGTTTGGTTGGTGTGCACACACTGCTTGTTGTGCATGCAGTGCTGTGAGTGTATGTTTCCTTGTAATTGCCTGGTGTGCATCCCCTGATGTACAGCTGTGTTTGCAATGTGATGGATTGGCATGTGCATCTGGTGTGTGTTTAATGGGGATGTGTGCGGTGTTTGGCCTGTGTTGTCTCTTACAGCTGACAGATGCTCTCTGTGTGACGTTCTATTTGTATGTCATTGTGTGTGAGTTGTGATACATTCAGATGTGTGTTGCAAGTGTAGTGTGCATTACTTGTGTGTCTGTCACATGCACTTAGGAGTATTCTTGTTCCTTGGCTTCTTTTGAGTGCACCTTGGTGGTTTCTCCTCTAATATTTGACCTGTCACTTGTCAGGATTGTGTATGTGCATGCATGTTTTACACTATTACCCCATGTTGACTTGATGGGTGGTTTGGTATGTCTGTCTGTGTTTTCTTATTGGCCCATTGCTCCCAGTTTGTGTCCATGATTGCTTTGAGATGATGCACTTCTTCTCTGTGTTGGGGTATGGTGTCTGTGCATTGGTCCTGAGTGATGATGTTGTGTACTCCTGTTCTGTCCGGGCTCCCATTGCCTTTCCACTGTTTGTCTGCACATGTCTGGGTTTGTTGGACTTCTGTGTATGTTGTTTGTGAGTTTTGTGTTTGGCTGTTGTTTTTTTGCTAGCATTGGTTCAGGACTCCCTGAGTGTGTGTGATGTGTGTGGATGCCCCCCAAGGGAGTGTGATTGTTTGTCAGTGTAACCACAGGACATTATTTGCACCATTCTGTGTGTTTAACACTGGTGTTGATTGGTGCAGGTGTGAGATGGGTGGAGGAGGGGTATGTGTGAAGGATCTAACGTGTTTGACAGTCATGGAGTGTGTCAATGGGCCCTGTGTGTTGTGCTGATGACATACTCATGTCAAGTAAGTAGATGCAGATGTGTGGCTGATCACTGTTTGACTTAAGACACTTTCTATCATCCCTGTGCCTATGCATGGCTTGCCTTGCTGTCTCCCTGAGTTAGTGGCACAGAGGTCACTGTGGTTTAATTTCACTCACTGTGCCAGCCATGTGTGATTTGTTGGCCTAAGGGTGTTGTGATCTGTTCCTTCTCTTGCATGTGATGTACACATGCTGTGTGGCTAGCTCATTGCCTTCCCATCACTGTCCACCTCACTTTTGTCTTGCCCATTTTTTGTCCTCCATTGCTGCTGACATCTGGTATGTGTATGTGGCTGTGTGTCAGTGTAGGGTGTGTCTGGGTGACTTGACAGGCAGTGTGTACAGTTAGGTGATTGTTCATATTAAGTGTGAGTGTTCATTTTGTGATTGGACTCAGTTTGCTTGACATGAGTCGAGTGTGGGGAGGAGATTTGCCCTGGCCCTGAGCTTCTGTGCTGTGTGTTCCTCTCCAGCCCCACCTGCTGAGGCTGGCTCCCTGGTTGTTTAATGTGTGTGGTGCAGGGTCTGGGTTCACCTGACTGGTTAATTGTGCAGGGGGGCACACAGCAAGTCCCTTAATGGGTGTGGTGGGCCTAGTGTGTGAAGGGTGGATGTGTGGCCCTGTGATCTTTGTGGTCTGCCCATGCCTGGTGCTAGCCCTGCTTACTATATTGTGCGCATGTTTTCCCACGTCTTTACTGCTGCAGTGACGTGACCGGGAGATTGCAGTGATTTTGCGGTTGATGGATGACCTGGATGCGGAGTGGTGATTTTGTGACAGGCAGGACATGTGTGGGTACACTTGTGGATATGTTTCTGTCCCCACCAGAGTGTCTGGTGTGGACATGAACCGTATATCAGCCCTGGAGTTGTGTGTTGTGGTTGTGTGCGGAGTTGTATCATTGCATACCTGCAGCGTTGTCCCCGACGGTGCATTACGTGCTGGTAGTGTATCAGGCACAGCATCGGGAAGACGTGTAGAGCTGGATCCATTGCAGTCAGGACTGGGTGGAGGGCACCGTGTATCTTGTTTCGCGCTCCGCTGTCGTGCTTCCGCCGTCTCTGGTTGGGTGCTTTCTCCGCAGCAGTGTGACCGGCTGTTTGGGGCAGTCGGGATGTCATTCCACATGCCGGCGGGTCTCTATTGGCTCCCACCGCCGCGGTGGTGGGCGCATTTTTAATGGCGGTTCACATCGCACCGTGGCGGATGGGATATAGGCTATGTTTGCCCATTGTAATATAGTGGACGTGAGGGCCGCTTCTGGCATGCGGAAAATAAAATTTTCCGCCACCTCTGGCACCGTGGAGGTGCCTTCACCCGCCATCCTAATGGGCCCCTTAGTTAGTCAACAAGCCACCAATTTAGGAGAAACCGTGACTAATCACAGCTTCAGCTGCTCTCTGGGTATATCTTATTGAAAAAATACTTCCCGTACCATGGTACATCTCAGCCTTGCTTCTTGCTCACAATAGAATTATGCATGACTTCCTAATGATGTAGTTAACTGTAGGACAATGAAGACAGGAGCACTTTCCAATCTGCCCTGAGACTCTACCTCCAAATGATCTAAATCAGAAAATCTTCGTCATTGTGAAAGATTTCATCTCGCCATAATCGAAAGACCTGGTCGATCATAGGTTTCTTTTTCTTGAAGCCAGCGTAGAAGGGGGATGAAATAGACTCATCAGCAATCCAATCCCCTATCTTCCCCATGACCAGCATGGTGAAATATTTTTGTATGCAGTCAATCAAACCGATTGGCCTGTAATTGCATAGGCAGGCCATTTCCCGCTTCTTGTATATATGAATAACCTCCGCTTCCCTCCAAGAATTAGGTACAGGAGCGCCACTGGCAAAGGCATTAGAAAAGAGAAGGATATACTGGGACCACTTCTCTTTCCTGTAAGAAAATGTCAGCCAGGATGCCGTCTAACCCGGGTGCCCTGTTTCTGGTGATGGATGTATGACGTTACAACGCATACATTTACATCGCGGTACATTACATCGCGGTTTTTACAACGACTTGCGTTGGAGGGCGCTGGACTTAGGAGTAGTATAATTTACTATTCCAACTCCAGTCTACGTACAGTAGGGAAGGTGTTGGATAGTAAATTATACTATTCCTTGTCCTAGAGCGCCATCCCAGCGCAAGTCGTTGTAACGACTTGCGTTGTAAAAACCGCGATGTAATGGCATCGCGATGTAATCCCCGCGTTGTAAACGATGTTTCCCCTGGTGATAGCATCCAAGGCTGAGGAGACATCAGCTAGGTCAAAAAGGGGGTCAAGTGGGATGAAATAATCTTCTAAGGGTAAAGCACTTAACACAGTATCCTGCTCAATGAGAGGAGAACTTAGTGAATAGAGGTTAGAAAAATGGGCTACCCAGTCCTGGAGGGCGATAACATTTTGCAGGGGTTTGGCACAACCGTCTCTCCTCCACTTTAAAAGGGCCTAAAACCCAGTGGAATCCTTGACAGCATAGGCCGCTTTCAGGTCCTGCCATCTTCCTTCATTCCAAGACATCTTGACTCGTTCCTGAGCTTTTTTATACGTCTCCCTGGCCAAACGTATTTGTGGGACAGCCTTCAAACGAATTGCCTCAGCCAAAGATTTGCATGATGATCTACAATCCTTATTGAACCAGCTGTTTTCTCTGGGTTCCTTTTGTGCCCCTTGACGGGAACGAATACGTGGTCCAAGATTCTCTTAAAGGGTTTATTGCGAATGCTTGCCTCTGTTGTACCACAAGCTAAGGGAGAGGGACAATGAGCTATTTTCATTAGACTGTCCTAAAGGTCTTTATTTATTTGTTGTAGAATGTCAGGTGACTCAGCAACTTGAAGCCACTTTCATCATTGCATAATGTTAGAGGAGATAATAGGCCACATGTATTGCAATTTTCTGTGAATTACAATTAGGTAATCGCTATTCCGAATGTATGAAACTCCATAAGTTTCATTTAGCCATTCCTAGGGGTTTGCAAATCGACCTAGCTCATGAATAATAATGAGGTCGTCACTATTTTTGACCCATTAGGTATAGCTAAAATCAAGGGGATGGGGGCCTGCATGAGTCAGCAGACCACCATGTCTGTGATTGCTTTTAAATTAAGTAATCATTTTTTCAAATGCATCCCGTTTCTTTAGAGGAAAACGGATTGTGTTTAAAAAAAAAACAATGAACATTTTTCTTTCATTTTTTAAGAGCAGGCGGAGGTCGGTGAGACCACTGCCTGCTCTGATAAAATGTTTTGTACTACCAATTACAAAGGGGGAAGGGTTCCTTGGGGACCCTTACCATTTCCAAAGGGTTACCACCAACTTGAAATTGGTAGTAAAATGCAAATGTTTTGCGACCGCATTCTTATATACTACTCCGATTCAGTATTAAGAAGTGATGCCATAAGAACGCCCCTTCCTAACACCAAATTGCAAACCCTATTTGAGATTTGATAATAGGTTACCGAATCGCAAATAGTGTTTGGTGTATAAGAAAAGCCTTTTTTTTCTGGTCACAAACAGACTGATTCTGTGAACTGGGCCATGTGCAACCTTAATAAATTTACATAAATGTGGCCCAATATTTCTTGTGTGGGCTTGTGGGCATTGGTCTGTTGGAAATTTTAAGCAGATAGAATCCAAGAAAAGGCATAGGGGATTATGATTGATTTCTACTCTACTGGTGACCTTCATGTCTACAAGAGAGGACCACAGACAAAGATCTAGTAGAAAGTACTCCATGCAACTGGATTTGACAGAATTGCTTTAAGTAGCAACCCACTGTCTATCCGAATTTGCTTTGCCATTAGTGGCGCGTAGTCCATAATGCAGCGTGTAGGCCTTCAGCTGCAAAGTGGCCTCGTCCATTTCTGCTTGGTGGAAGATGGAGCTGCAGGAAGCCCCTGGTTGCATCCTCTGCCCTACCGGTAATAATGTCATCCCTATGGAGGGGCTAAAATGTCATGTTAAAGTCTCCCCATATAATCAACTGTGAGTTATGTGGATGGGCCCCCAAATATTTCTCCAATATTTAAGATGGTTAAAGACCTTTGTCCTCCGCACACCCCTCTTGCATAAACATAAAAAATATCAATATTAATGTGACTCCCAATGGTTGCCACTACCCATATGCCTTAAATGTCTGGGGACTCTATAAATAGACTTTGAATTTTACAATTGAAGTCCAATAATGCTAAAATAGTTAAACTCCCTGTAGGCCTCAAAATGGATCCCCAAACAGCGGGTTTAAAAATGTTTAAGTAATTAGGTTTGAAGACAAGCTCCATGCTCCAAGTTTCCTGCAGCAGGCTGATGTCATAAAGCTCAATAAAGCTATTCCGATCAGGAAGAGCAGTTTTGGATCTAAGGCATGCAACATTCCAGGATGGCAAGGAGATCCCTTTCCCAGTCGTGACAGGGTCAGTGAGTTTTGATTGGCTGCCAATTCTCTAAGTGTCAAACTCTGCACACAATTTTTGGGAGTAGATGGGGAGAAACCCTCGGCTGTGTGTGAGATTAACCTTGAGGGAGAAGTGATCACTAAAGGTAAAACTGCAGCCCTTCCTCTATCTCTAACTGCTCCAGCGGAAAAGGATCTCCAGCTCCATCTGTATCATGCCTGTTTGGCCTTCCTAGTCCGTAAACAGAGCTTGCCCGCTCTGAGCTTCACAAGTTGTTAAGTTACTGCCTAGATTGGGCCCCATGTGAAGTTTGTATTTGAGCTGGATTGTGGTCTTTGTTTTAGATATTGTTCGACGTTGACCTGCATCAAGTCCTTCACCAAGTCTCTGTGCTTGAAGACTACCTTCACTGTGTCCCATGGATCTTCAGGGAGAGATGATCTTTCTACATCCACTATCTCAATTCCAATAATAGAGAGGCACTGTCAAACCCTTCAGACTCAATACATTACCTTGGGGCATATGTATCAACATCTCCATTTGCGATTCTCAAATAGCGATTTTTAAAGAATCGCTATTTTAGAATTGCAAAACGGGATGTATTTAAAAATTCGCAAAACTTTTGCGATTTCTTAAAATTCCTTAATTGCGATTAGCAAATTGCGAAATCGCAATTAAGGAATACCTTCCCATTCATTTCTATGGGCTAGGAGACCAATTTGAGAATAATTTCAAAGGTGCAAGGGTGTCATGATGACACCCTGATGCACTCCTGAAAATGAGCATGTGTGTGCATATGGCGCACATACATGCCCTAAGGGCATGTATGTGCGCCACGTGGCACTTTGTAAAATTCCAAAAAGTGAATTTTTAACAGAAATCGCAAAGTACCACCAACTAGAAGTTGGTGGTAATTTGCGATTTCTTAAGGATAATTTGCAATGCTGTGGTGCGTGTTACATATCATTTAAGAAATCGTAATTTGCAATTTCTTAAATGCTTACGCAAAATTAAGAAATCGCTAAATTAGCGATTCCTTAAATTTGCGAAGAGAATTTGCCTCGTACATCCCGTTTTGCGAATTTTTAATCGCAAACGCTGTTTTTTGCGAATCGCAGCGTTTGCGATTAAAAATTCGGTTGATTCATATGCCCCCTTATTTGTTAGTGACTCCCCTCTTTCTGTAGCACCCTCCACCAGGTTGGGCAAATAGATCAAGAAGGTTATGGGCTTGGCCTTGTTCACTGAAACTTTAGTATAAATCCCTCTATGAACCAGCCCCCTAGGATACAAGGAGAAAGGTTGGATAGTAGGTACTGCCTATCTGGCATGATGCCTCAATTATTAGCCCTCATACCTCAGTACGATCCTTCAATGAGTGGCAATTTTAAAAGATTGGCAGGTTGGATTATTTTTCCTGACTTCCCCATTATCAAAGGTAACTTTGGGGATCTTTAGAGAGTTTTTAGGGTGAATAAGGAAAGGAAATGATGCCTATTCTGACTACAGGACTGAATCTGAGAGCCAAGTGTAACAGGGACTATTGGCAGGGTTTCTAAACAGGTTAGATTTCCTTTAGCCTTGACACTTGCACCCTCACTATCTTTAGGAGTTAAATAATGGGCTGACACCTCCTCAACCTTTTTCTCTAGTCCTGAGATAACATAATTGAGGGCACCCTCTTTTTCCCACAATTCTATAATGAGAACCTTTAAGCGGTAGCAAGCCTTCTGGGTGCCCTGGTGCTTCGCATTTTGCCCTCTGAAGGATTAGCACCACCCCCATCATCATTTGCTACATCAGGGTACCACACAGAAAACCAATTTTTACACTCAATGGTGAGGCCCTACTGGTCCTGTGGCTGTAATTAGGAAACAGAAGAAGTTACAGAAATATTGTGGGATTGATCACTTGAAATTACTTTTTTTAAATTAATTGATTTATTTGCTTTTATGGTTATAAACAAGAAACCAACATTACATGTGACAGTTATTTGTTCGCATGGTTAGACACTTGGCAAAAAGTACATTTCAGAGAGACATCCACAGTGTTCTTTCCTGTTCTAATAAATTAGCATCCACCTATCCTAACAATAGTTCTGCCAGTGAGTATAGAGACGAGGAATTTCTCGACCTAGAGTTCCCATTGCCCTTATTACAATATTGAGTAATGTCTGTGTACATTTTGAGCATGCATTTCTTAAGAGGCTAAACTCTTTACTTTCTCGTAGTGGGATGTATCGGAACAAAGGTGTATTTCCACAATTTGCACCCTTTTCTCGACAACGCGTTCCACCCTGTACCCACAATGTTCTCAGATAGTAGCCATTTACAACTCAGTTTAAAGTGGGTGAGTGAGAAGATAGGCTTTCCAGGGGTCCCAAATGTCTCCGGGGCGGGATGACAAGGGAAGCAATTCCGAATAGGTAAGCATTTGTTCTTGACATAAAATCGAGTCCCCGGCCCACTCCTTGAATTTGGGTGCTCGACCACTTCCCCAGCGACATGCTATGCGGCGTTTGCCCATTAATAGCGCAAGGGTTACAAATCTGCGTGAGGGCTTTGCACTCTGTTCTGTGTATCCCAAGAGAGCTTGCAATGGATTAAGCACGATTGTAAGAGCCGTCATCTCTTCCAACGCTGTGTGTACGCGTCGCCAATGCTCCCTCACATCTGAGCACGTCCAAGCCAGATGTAGGAAGTCAGCTTGGGTAGGGTGACCAGAATTTTAAAACGAAAAACCGGGACATTTCACAAAAATAGAAGAAGGACTGTAATTTTACGTCAAGCAAGCGCCCAGAATGAACGCGCCCCTCAGCAGAGAATTACAAAACAGGCAGTAAGAACATACATAAAATGCAATTTTTAAAACCAGTAGCTTGCCTGTGAATTAAATTGGTTTCTTGGAACAACTGCTAACTATCCCTGCTTTGTAAAACATAAAAAAACACCTCCCCCGTGTTTAGTTGACCCTCTCCAAAAACAGGGACATGAGCTAAATTTCTCGAAATCTGCCCGGACAGCTGGTGAAAAACGGGTACCGTCCTGGCAAATCAGGGACACCTGGTCACCCTAGCTTGGGGCAGATTACATCTGTCGCAACTGTCATTGTCGCGTATTTTAAATTTATACAGTTTGGCTGGCGTGTAATACATCCTGTGTAGATATTTAGAATGAATGATCCGAAGTCTACGGCTAGCAGAAATTTGTTCAGTCTGCAGACAGCAGTAGGCCCATTGCTCATCCGTGATGGTATCTCCTAGTTCCCTCTCCCATTGTGTACGAGCAGGGCATTGATCTAGCTGTTGTTGCATGTGCACTATATGATATAAAATAGAGACAGCATGCCCTGGGGAAGTAGCTTGTAGAATACAGTGCAGCAGTGCAAGAGCAGGAGGCTCTTCTGGGTATGCCGGGGTAATGGCTCTGATGCCTTGTCTAAGTCGGATGTACAGGAAAACTTCAAGCGGGGAGGGCGTGAGTTGTCCAAACATCTGGTCTAACGTTCAAAATGTACCCTCATGATATAGCTCACCACAGCGCGCTATGTTAACCTTTGAAATAGTTTGCTGGAAGGCAGGCTCCTGCAATAGTTGTAGTTGTGGTGATAGAGCAAGGGGGAATAAGGCATAGGGGCTTGTAGCAGAGTGGTGATTCTGCGCCACACTGTAGCTGTGCATGTGATCGTAGAGGTCTCCTCAGTGCGAGGTTGGGGCGTACTGAGTATCATTCCCGTCAAGGGGATGGGGTCAGCAAGCCACTGCTCCTGTGCAACTTGGGGCATGTATGGGGGGGGCGTGAAACCATCAATTGAAATTACTTGCCTTGTCCAAAACTTGAATTTAGTTTTCTGGAATATTGAGGATACACTGATGGACTATGCTTGTTGAAGAGCCGGCACATGGTGACTACTCTTCTGAAAGGCTAAAGGAGGGGAGAATTAAGAATACCCACAGATTCAACAAGAATATTATCTACATTGTCATCATGCAGTTGCCCCAGTTGATTTTAGAGATTTTGTCTTAGGTTTGGATGTACCTGCTGCTTCCTCAATAGCCTTTCTTTTGCCCGTACTGATGGTATCCTACATAAATATTAACAAAAGTTAACTATTCCTCCCCCTAAATGCATAGAACAACAAGCTAGAACCAGGAGACAAAAGAACATTAGTATAAGGCCCAAAATGCTAACTGCCTGGAGTCACAAAATATACATATAATTTGACAAACATTCGGTACAGCATGGAGTCACCATTAGGCCAAAACCTTTGGCGAGGTGTCAGAGATGTGGCCTAGCCCAGCTCTTTTCCTGGGCTTTGTCTGGGCATGTCCTGCACCATGAGGGAAGAGCCACTGCTCTTTGCAGAATGACCATACATTCCGCGAGTCAGCTGCGAAAAGTTAGGGTCTGTTGCACCCTGTGACTAGGAGTCCCAACAGTGCAATGCTGGGCCAAGAAGCACAGCGATGATGGCCCCCAACAGCAGAGCATCCTGCAACATGAGGGGAGAGGCAGCACTATATGCGTGATGGCCACGCCTCCCTCGAGTCAGCTGTGACAAGTTAAGGTCTGTTGCACCCTGGGACTAGGACTCCCACCAGCGCGATGCGGGGTCAAGAAGAGCAACAATGACAGCCCCCACCAGCAGTTATCAAAGCTCCCATCTGAACTTCCTGTGTGGTAGTGAGAGAAGGCGTGTAGCTACCCAAGAGTCCACATGGCTTACTGTTGAGAATCGGCTATATACTGTGGTTTGATCAGATTAATGAAGACAAAACTTTCGTCTTTGCTACCAGTAAGGGGGCTGAAGAAGTACAGTTCTGGTACCTTCAACAGCCAGGACAGGTACAGGTGCTCTATAGGATGGCCCAAACCTTTTTCTCCACAATTTTCCCACTGACCAGATTCCCAATCTCCGTGGTCCAGCCAGGCATTGCCGGAACTAACTGTACTTCTTCAGTGGTGGTGCGTTTTATTTGGACATTACTTTGTTCAGTTCCGGTAAAGCAGCCAAACGTTCATTGATGTCAAATTGTTTTTCTGCCACCACTGTACTGGTATTATCGAGGTCTGGGACCTATGTATTTACCCCAAATAGGATTTTATAGGGAGTACTACAGCACTGGGAGTTTTTCTGCATGTTGTTGAGTGCCCTCTGAACTTCATATAGGTGATGGACCCAACTGGGACCTGAGCCTAGAACCCTTGCTGTTAAAGGTAGCTTTAAGTCATGGTTTTTCCTCTCCACTTCCAAATTTCCCTCAGGATGATAGAGCAAGGAGTAATATAAGGTCAAACCCAAATTTCCCATGGTCTTTTTGTAAGGCCGAGTGCTATACGCAGGACCCTGGTCAGAGTGTAATGTGCCAACTACGTATATCCCGGTAAAGACTCGTAGATCAATTCTAACAGTTCGGGCGTCAGCCAACTGCTGTTGCCATACCACAGGAATCAAGAGCAGGAATCCACTGCCAACAAGATGTAATTGTAAGCCCTATCTGATTGTAGAGGGCCGCAGTGATCCAAATAGACACAATCCACTGGCTTGTTTGAAATCAGTAGAGGTGTCTGTGGTGGATGGGCTACGGTGGAAGCCTTCATCTGCTGGGAGATGTTGCATTTAAGGGAAATGTCCTTGTTCTGTTTGTAAAGCCCTGGCCACCATTAGCTCTGTTGCAATAATAACATTGTAGCAGCCACCCCTGCCTGTGCAGAAGCCCGACCCTTGTGTGCCACTAGTATTAACCCCAGTCTGAGATTTGTATTTGGTTTTACTCTATCCCCCATTCCTGGAATGTGAGCTTTTGTGCATCTAACGTGTAGGAGTACTTGAGTGGAAAACCTTTAGGCAGGCAGATGGCGTCGCATTCAACATTCACAGCTACCATGAGGTCTCTGTCCATCCTCGTGCTAGAACGAATGATTGCAGCAACTGCAGCAGTGTGAACTTAATGTTTGGATTACATGAGTTCATAGTAAGCAATCTTTCAGCATTGCTACCTTTTCCCAAAGCAACTTGTGCAACCCTTTGAAACTCTGAATCCATTTGGTTCCAATAGCATAGGACTGGACACAGTAATACGAATTGTACACTATAAATGTGGGGTTCCGTGAGTCGTATTCTCTAGCACCAGAATTAGAGCCTTTAGTTCCGCCAGCTGCACTGTGATTGCGTATTGGTTTTCTCAGGATGGAATTCTCTCATGCATGCGCTCTTTTACAATTGCGCATGCAGCTGAGTATTGGTGACTAGTCCCTACAGCAAGCTGAGCAGAACCATCAGTATATATGATCTAGAGGCAATATTCCATTTGGAAGAGGATATTCTGGTTCATACTGCAGAAAGGCTTGTGTTTGTAATGTAGAATCAAATCCGTAGTCTACATCTGGTGTGGTAAGTGAGTTAGTCCATTGTATCCATTGTGTATGTAAAGCCTTAGCATTAGGAACGCTTGCTTTGGTAATAGCCTCTAAGGTAGGCCTGGGCGGTAAATTCTGTTCAGCTTGTGGAATTTGCGGAATTTGGGTAATTTAGCATTTCGTGGAGAACGCAGGATTGCCAAAAATTCCGTGATCCGCAGCGTCACAGATTTTTTTGCTCGCTCGTGCGTTCAAAATCCGTTTTCGCAAGATATTTCCCCCTGAGCACGCAAACAGCGTTCATGAACAGGAAAAAAACATCGCGATCGGACGGGACAGGCAAGTCCGCGTGTTTACGGAACTCTGTGAGCTCGCGGAGATTTTTTACCATTTCATGGAGCTTTGCGTAGTGCCACTACGCAAATTCTGCCCACCTCTACTCTAGGGTCGGCACCGGGATATGCGTTTATCCTGAGCCAGGGCTCGCTCTCTTACCACAGCAGTCTGTAGTGCTGTCAGTATTTTATCAGTAGCTGCAAAAAGCATTGCATAATTGGTGTATAAATGCAATTTGTATGCAATTGGTACTGTGTCACCTTCATTGAACCTGACGTGTACCCTGATGTTCTCGCGATGTCGCGGATCACCAGGTGTGTTGTGTTTCCACGTGTGTGTAAATGTTTGAAAGCTATCACATCAGCTTGTAAGGAACGTAAAATGTTTGTGTGTTCCTGTGTCCAATGTGGGCTTGAGAAGTCTGGATATATCAAGTCGTACAATGGTTTAAACAGTTCTACGTAATTTTGAATGTATGTTCTGCCAAAATTTAGGAATCCCAATATGGATTGTAATCTTTTCAATGTTGTTGGTGGTTGAAGCAGCACACATTTCTCTAGGAGGTGTCGCAAGGCTTTTGCCTGCACTTTACAACTCATATTGCAGAAAAAGTACATTGAGTTGGGCAATTTTTGTTTTTTTATATTAAATTTGTAGTCCATGTGAGCAAATTTCAAGTTTATGCAATCCACTCTTGTTAAGTGTTCTATAAGGTCATCATCCATCAGATATATGTCATTGACATAGGACAATGCCTGTTTGTCAAAACTTTTTTGGGTAGCTCTGTTACTCTGGCTAAAAGCAGCCCGGGGCTATTCGTATACCCCTGGGCTAATCCGCAGAACTTCTTTTGAGAACCTAGAGTACTGAATGCAGTCAGATATCTGCTTCTAGGTGCTATATTCTGCCAGAAAAATCCATTCGACATATCAAGTGTTGTTTTGTATTTCTTCTGCATAATGTTGTTCATTAGTGCAGCTCTATGTGCATTATGTACTGCAAATGTGAGAGTAGCTGGATTTAAGTGTCTGTAGTCTTATACTAGACAATATGAATGGTCCGGTTTCATAACTGTAAGCAAACAATTATTCATAGATTAGGTGTAACTTTCTATTCCACCTTGGTATTCAAGTTGTTCTAGGATTTCCCTAACTTATTTTTTTAGCTTCATGATTAATTGGGTATTGTCATTGAGGTTTTGAGTTTGTCCGCAATGGGTTCTCATGATGAGGTGAACTGTCATCCCATCCTACATGGTCGTGGTATAAGGCAGGAGCTTCTGCTAACACCCACTCCTAGGTGGAGGGGATGGGGTCAGCAAGCCACTGCTCCTCTGCAACTTGGGGCATGTATGGGGTGGGGCGTGAAACCATCACTTGAAATTACTTGCCTTGTCCAAAACTTGAATTTAGTTTTCTGGAATATTGAGGATACACTTATGGACTATGCTTGTTGAAGAGCCGGCACATGGTGACTACTCTTCTAAAGGCTAAAGGAGGGGAGAATTAAGAATACCCACTGATTCAACAAGAATATTATCTACATTGTCATCATGCAGCTGTCCCCAGTTGATTTTAGAGATTTTGTCTTAGGTTTGGATGTACCTGCTGCTTCCTCAATAGCCTTTCTTTTGCCCGTACTGATGGTATCCTACATAAATATTAACAAAAGTTAACTATTCCTCCCCCTAAATGCATAGAACAACAGGCTAGAACCAGGAGACAAAAGAACATTAGTATAAGGCCCAAAATGCTAACTGCCTGGAGTCACAAAATATACATATAATTTGACAAACATTCGGTACAGCATGGAGTCACCATTAGGCCAAAACCTTTGGCGGGGTGTCAGAGATGTGGCCTAGCCCAGCTCTTTTCCTGGGCTTTGTCTGGGCATGTCCTGCACCATGAGGGAAGAGCCACTGCTCTCTGCAGAATGACCATACATTCCGCGAGCCAGCTGCGACAAGTTAGGGTCTGTTGCACCCTGTGACTAGGAGTCCCAACAGTGCAATGCTGGGCCAAGAAGCACAGCGATGATGGCCCCCAACAGCAGAGCATCCTGCAACATGAGGGGAGAGGCAGCACTATATGCGTGATGGCCACGCCTCCCTCGAGTCAGCTGTGACAAGTTAAGGTCTGTTGCACCCTGGGACTAGGACTCCCACCAGCGCGATGCGGGGTCAAGAAGAGCAACAATGACAGCCCCCACCAGCAGTTATCAAAGCTCCCATCTGAACTTCCTGTGTGGTAGTGAGAGAAGGCGTGTAGCTACCCAGGAGTCCACATGGCTTACTGTTGAGAATCGGCTATATACTGTGGTTTGATCAGATTAATGAAGACAAAACTTTCGTCTTTGCTACCAGTAAGGGGGCTGAAGAAGTACAGTTCTGGTACCTTCAACAGCCAGGACAGGTACAGGTGCTCTATAGGATGGCCCAAACCTTTTTCTCCACAATTTTCCCACTGACCAGATTCCCAATCTCCGGGGTCCAGCCAGGCATTGCCGGAACTAACTCTACTTCTTCAGTGGTGGTGCGTTTTATTTGGACATTACTTTGTTTAGTTCCTGTACAGCAGCCAAACGTTCATTGATGTCAAATTGTTTTTCTGCCACCACTGTACTGGTATTATCGAGGTCTGGGACCTATGTATTTACCCTAAATAGGATTTTATAGGGAGTACTACAGCACTGGGAGTTTTTCTGCATGTTGTTGAGTGCCCTCTGAACTTCATATAGGTGATGGACCCAACTGGGACCTGAGCCTAGAACCCTTGCTGTTAAAGGTAGCTTTAAGTCATGGTTTTTCCTCTCCACTTCCAAATTTCCCTCAGGATGATAGAGCAAGGAGTAATATAAGGTCAAACCCAAATTTCCCATGGTCTTTTTGTAAGGCCGAGTGCTATACGCAGGACCCTGGTCAGAGTGTAATGTGCCAACTACGTATATCCCGGTAAAGACTCGTAGATCAATTCTAACAGTTCGGGCGTCAGCCAACTGCTGTTGCCATACCACAGGAATCAAGAGCAGGAATCCACTGCCAACAAGATGTAATTGTAAGCCCTATCTGATTGTAGAGGGCCGCAGTGATCCAAATAGACACAATCCACTGGCTTGTTTGAAATCAGTAGAGGTGTCTGTGGTGGATGGGCTACGGTGGAAGCCTTCATCAGCTGGGAGATGTTGCATTTAAGGAAAATGTCCTTGTTCAGTTTGTAAAGCCCTGGCCACCATTAGCTCTGTTGCAATAATAACATTGTAGCAGCCACCCCTGCCTGTGCAGAAGCCCGACCCTTGTGTGCCACTAGTATTAACCCCAGTCTGAGATTTGTATTTGGTTTTACTCTATCCCCCATTCCTGGAATGTGAGCTTTTGTGCATCTAACGTGTAGGAGTACTTGAGTGGAAAACCTTTAGGCAGGCAGATGGCGTCGCATTCAACATTCACAGCTACCATGAGGTCTCTGTCCATCCTCGTGCTAGAACGAATGATTGCAGCAACTGCAGCAGTGTGAACTTAATGTTTGGATTACATGAGTTCATAGTAAGCAATCTTTCAGCATTGCTACCTTTTCCCAAAGCAACTTGTGCAACCCTTTGAAACTCTGAATCCATTTGGTTCCAATAGCATAGGACTGGACACAGTAATACGAATTGTACACTATAAATGTGGGGTTCCGTGAGTCGTATTCTCTAGCACCAGAATTAGAGCCTTTAGTTCCGCCAGCGGCACTGTGATTGCGTATTGGTTTTCTCAGGATGGAATTCTCTCATGCATGCGCTCTTTTACAATTGCGCATGCAGCTGTGTATTGGTTGCTAGTCCCTACAGCAAGCTGAGCAGAACCATCAGTATATATGATCTAGAGGCAATATTTCATTTGGAAGAGGATATTCTGGTTCATACTGCAGAAAGGCTTGTGTTTGTAATGTAGAATCAAATCCGTAGTCTACATCTGGTGTGGTAAGTGAGTTAGTCCATTGTATCCATTGTGTATGTAAAGCCATAGCATTAGGAACGCTTGCTTTGGTAATAGCCTCTAAGGTAGGCCTGGGCGGTAAATTCTGTTCAGCTTGTGGAATTTGCGGAATTTGGGTAATTTAGCATTTCGTGGAGAACGCAGAATTGCCAAAAATTCCGTGATCCGCAGCGTCACAGATTTTTTTGCTTGTTCGTGCGTTCAAAATCCGTTTTCGCAAGATATTTCCCCCTGAGCACGCAAACAGCGTTCATGAACAGGAAAAAAACATCGCGATCGGACGGGACAGGCAAGTCCGCGTGTTTACGGAACTCTGTGTGCTCGCGGAGATTTTTTACCATTTCATGGAGCTTTGCGTAGTGCCACTACGCAAATTCTGCCCACCTCTACTCTAGGGTCGGCACCGGGATATGCGTTTATCCTGAGCCAGGGCTCGCTCTCTTACCACAGCAGTCTGTACTGCTGTCAGTATTTTATCAGTAGCTGCAAAAAGCATTGCATAATTGGTGTATAAATGCAATTTGTATGCAATTGGTACTGTGTCACCTTCATTGAACCTGACGTGTACCCTGATGTTCTCGCGATGTCGCGGATCACCAGGTGTGTTGTGTTTACACGTGTGTGTAAATGTTTGAAAGCTATCACATCAGCTTGTAAGGAACGTAAAATGTTTGTGTGTTCCTGTGTCCAATGTGGGCTTGAGAAGTCTGGATATATCAAGTCGTACAATGGTTTAAACAGTTCTACGTAATTTTGAATGTATGTTCTGCCAAAATTTAGGAATCCCAATATGGATTGTAATCTTTTCAATGTTGTTGGTGGTTGAAGCAGCACACATTTCTCTAGGAGGTGTCGCAAGGCTTTTGCCTGCACTTTACAACTCATATTGCAGAAAAAGTACATTGAGTTGGGCAATTTTTGTTTTTTTATATTAAATTTGTAGTCCATGTGAGCAAATTTCAAGTTTATGCAATCCACTCTTGTTAAGTGTTCTATAAGGTCATCATCCATCAGATATATGTCATTGACATAGGACAATGCCTGTTTGTCAAAACTTTTTTTGGTAGCTCTGTTACTCTGGCTAAAAGCAGCCCGGGGCTATTCGTATACCCCTGGGCTAATCCGCAGAACTTCTTTTGAGAACCTAGAGTACTGAATGCAGTCAGATATCTGCTTCTAGGTGCTATATTCTGCCAGAAAAATCCATTCGACATATCAAGTGTTGTTTTGTATTTCTTCTGCATAATGTTGTTCATTAGTGCAGCTCTATGTGCATTATGTACTGCAAATGTGAGAGTAGCTGGATTTAAGTGTCTGTAGTCTAATACTAGACAATATGAATGGTCCGGTTTCATAACTGTAAGCAAACAATTATTCATAGATTAGGTGTAACTTTCTATTCCACCTTGGTATTCAAGTTGTTCTAGGATTTCCCTAACTTATTTTTTTAGCTTCATGATTAATTGGGTATTGTCATTGAGGTTTTGAGTTTGTCCTCAATGGGTTCTCATGATGAGGTGAACTGTCATCCCATCCTACATGGTCGTGGTATAAGGCAGGAGCTTGTGCTAACACCCACTCCTTGGTGTGTGAATGTTTTACTGATTCTAGAACGAGGCCAGAGAAAGCAGGTAAAATTACAGTTTCCCTGTTTAGGCACACCATTCTGAAATCAAGAGGCCAATCATTGTTCAGCCAAAAGAATATTGTAACTGCAAGTTAAGTCCCCCCAAAAGGAAACATTGATGTTTCTGGGTATGTCCCCCTCCAATTGGAGTTGAATTTCATATAAATGATGGGAGACACTTACCCTAGTATCAGGTGTTTCCACCTTGATATGTTCACTCTTAATGTATGGCCAGCACTGCTGTTTCCCCCTTTATGTTGCTTAACACAATGGCAGATACTGTGGCAAAATTGCCCATCCGTTTCATCCCCAAGTTCAGGGCAGGTGCTGCCCCTTCCTCATTCTGAAGTTGTTTCAGCACTTCAGGCAAAACAGCCAAAGAAGGGGGGCTATGTATTCTGGTATATACTGCAGCAAAGACTGTATTCTAAGTTTTGCACTCTTCCACAGGAGGAGCCATCCCCATTGGTAAGCAAATTCTTAATATTTGGGGTTTTTCCTTTGAGCCCATATGGGGAAACAGTGCTTCAAGCTGGCTAATATTTTGTGCAATCCAGAACGGGTTCTCCTCCCTTCTGTAAATGTTCCCATGATTGCATTTTCCATTTGTGGGTTGATGCCTGGAGTAGTCAATTGTGGTTGTGAAGCTGGAGCAGTCTGCACAGGATTAAGTGTCAATCATTACATAGCAAACTGTGTAAGGCTTCTATAAATTGTTACTAAGTCTTAGTATAGTTTTTGCACCTCGGCTGCTGGTAAATTATCAACATTAGGATGCAGTGTGTATCCGGCTAAGACTGTCCATGTCACGCCTTCATTACTGAGCAGACCGAGTCTAACATTTGCTGTTATGTGTGGGAGGGCACCTTTAAACCAATTAATATGTTCTCGGCAAGTGAGAGGAACGTCTATTTCTTAATATGGAGTATAGTTATCTGGAATTCCATCCTCAGTGTAGGTGTGAAATAATTATGTAACGTTGTGTGCATCCAGGAATGTAACCCAAGAATAAAACACCTCTGTCCTAAATGCTTCTTGTCCCTCTACCACGAAGGTAACATCACCACCCCTAGACTTGAGATCATGATGTAATAATTTCAGAGCAACCGCAGGTCTGCAGTTCTCTGTAATGTTTAATACCAGAGAATCTTCATCTCCAGACATAATAAAAATGAATTACAGCGTGGGTATACGCAATGGGAAAGGGATCCTTTAGGAGTTCAAGCTTGAACAGCCTACAGCCAATACATAGGAGTTACCTACGAAGCTGAGGAGAATTATCGCTACCACCACAGAAGTCCCTGTTTTGGAGGCAAGTAGGGGATCCATAAAATAGGAACCCAACCAACAATGGCAGCGCCATGTCTTAGTAGTTTCCACCCTATGGTAGGAAATGTGCATTTGTGGATGGCATAACCCTTGGGATGGTGCCTAGCTGATTTTATGCACCCCCACGGGATTTGCTGTCCCATAGGCCAGCTAGCTCATGGTGCCACCTTGAACACCCCAAAATCTAGGCAGGTAGCAAATGGTTCTAGTAACTACTGAACATGACAACCCTGATTCCCCAGGGATCGTGGTGACAAATCTAAAACCTTTTTGCCCAGCCACTTGTGCCCTCATACTCGCAGAGAAATGCACAAGGAATACACATTGGGGCTTTTCAATGTTTATTGAACCAACCTGATTTTTGCGTAGAATATATGTGCTGCAATGATTAATAGACAGAGCAGATGAAAGTTATTAGAAGTACCAGGACAGTGAACAGAACAAAAAGTTCCACCATTGTGATAAGACAATGTGTATATGCAGGCATATAACACAGTATAGAAATCTGGAATACTCCTACTAAGCAGTCAATAACTTAAGTGTCTAGGGTGTGTGAGTGTTCTGACATGAATCCCATACTGGATGATCCAACTGCAGTTATCTGAAGGGAAAGAATGTAAGTCCATGTCTTGGTCACAAGCTGGACACCATTCGTCAGCATGTAGATATCTTGCTAATACACTCCTCTGCCTAAACCCAGAAATGCTTGTTTATTTATGATAAAAAGCTTCCTTGCGAGTCCTTTAGCCAAGCCAGCATAGTTATGGTCTATAAATAGCTGTGTCGCCTTATGAATGAAAAAAAGAACAACATTTCCCAATGTGTATCGAGGCGTTGTGCATGGTGTTTAAGGAGTTGTGCTAATGGTCTCACTAAGTGGAATAAGTAAACTAAGCAGTTTTAGAGAAATAAATCCAGTATTGTTACACTCCACTCGATAACACTTCACTCTACGACACTCCACTCTATGACATTCTACTCCAATTCATGTCACTCCAATCTACAACAGTGTACTCCACTCAAAATGCATTCAGATGTCACTGTAGAAGTCTATTATAAACTACCATTAAGACGCTCCATGCCATTCAACTCTACCATGCACCACTTCACTCTAGCACATGCCACTCCACTTTATGACATACCACTCCACTCTACAAGATGCCACTTCACTCTGCGCCACTCCACTCTATCCACCTCCACTCTAAGACATTGTATAGCATGCCAGTCTCTAATACACTACTCCACTCTATGCAACTCTATAACACACATGTCTTCTCCACTCTATGACACACCACTTCAGTCCTTGACACACCACTTCACTCTATGGCATGCCACTCCAATCTATGACACTTCACTCAACTCTACAACACCTCAAGCCACTCCACCCTAGTCTACAACATGCCATCCCACTCTGCGAACACTATATATGACTCTAAGATACTCTGCTCTACTCTACTCTATGCTTCTCCACTACACAACACTCTTCTCCACCCTGTACCACTCTACAACACTAAAATTGACTTTATGCCACTCTACGCAACTCCCTCTATGCCACTCCCAGCTATTTTACTCAGCTGTACTCTATGACACACTGTGCCACTCTATTCTACTATACTCTACTATACACCACTCCACTCTATGCCACTCCACTTTACGCCACTCTATGCCACTCCACTATGTGACACTCTAGGCCACTCCACTCTACCATACTCTATGGCACTGCACTTCACCATAAGCCACTCCACTCTACAACACTCTATGCCACACTACTCTGCTACACTTTACCACAGTCTACGATACTCCTCTCAACAAAAATTCACTGAACGACACTCCACTGTATTGTTATGTGCCCGAGTTAGGTCCATGTAACAATGCTGCACATAGTTCTACATTATCCTCTTTTCTGCACAATAACATCATTGCTGTGACCATTTGCACATGTTCACTTGTGTGACAATGTTGGATTAGCTTCCCTGAAACTGCTTCTGTTTATACATTTGGCTTCGCACAACATTATCACGATGCCTCGAACATCAAGTACAAGGCCTTTAAGCATGATGTACAAATGTTTTTCTATCTTCATCCATGGGGCAACAGGGCTATCTACATATCAATAACATTACTAATCTATAAGTATATCGCAAGGATTACTTTTATTATAAATAATAAGCATCTCAGAGGATTAGTCAAATAGACACTTGAGCTGACACCGTGGGTCCCTGTATGCTGTAGCTTCGCAGAACAGCTACCTGAAATCTTTGTGAGGGGTGTCCAATTTGTGACCAAACCGAGGTCCTCCATTCTCTCCTGCCAGGTAATGGGGTTGGATCATCCTATGGAGGGATTCATGGCTCTACACCTACATATCATCTAGACATATACAGTGTAGGGATTGCATTTTAGGAGTATGCCTGATTATTACCTTGTTTTATATGCCTGCATATATACACTGTTTTAGCACCATGGTGGAACTATATCTGCTATGTACTCTTTTGATGCTTGTAATCACTTTCATCTGCTTCTGTCGACTGATTATCACAGCACATGTATTTTATACAACAATAACATTGGTTCAATAAATATATTGAAACCGTCATATTGTCTATTCTCCTTTTATTTCTCTGAGAGCAAGGAGTACTAATGACTGAGCGGAAGGGTTCTGATCTGTTACCATGATCCCTGAGGGGTCAGGGCAGTCATGTTCAGTGGTTGCCAGAAACCATTCACTCCCTTGTTTGGGTTAAGGGGGCTTCTGGTGGCACTATGAGCTAGCTGGTTTCTATGACAACATATCCTGTGGGGTGTTTGGAACCAGTCTAGGCACCTCACCCAAAGTTTATGTTGTCTGCAAATGCGTAGGCTGTACAAATTGGTTGAAACTACACAACAGTGTAACACTCCACTCTAGAACATTCTCCTCTGCTCTACACTGTGCCACACCACTCTATACCACTCCACTTTACACCACAACACTCTATACCACTGTTCTTCACTCTACTCAACTATATGCCACTCCACTCTACAACACTCTACTCACTCTATGACACTCTACAACACTACATTCGACACTAAGCTCAGCCACGCTCCACTTGGCAACAGTCCACTCTATGACTTTCTACTCCTCTTTATGCCACTCCACTCTACAACAGTGTACTCCACTCAAAATACAATCAGATATCAATGTAGTAGTCTATTATAAACTACCATCTAGACACTCCACACCACTCTACTCAGTCAGTCATATCCACTTTATTCAGTTAATAAAAAAAGTACACTACAAACATTTTATACAACAACAATAAATCCTATACAAAAGTCATATTGAGACACCATAAAAATTTCAGCAAATAAACAGTCCTCCGCCACTCTACTCCATGACATGCTACTCAACTCTATGACACGCCACTCTAGTCCACTCTACGCCACTCCACTCCACTCCAAGACACGCTACAGAACACCACTTATTGACACGCCACTCCACTCTACTATATGACACGCCACTCTACTCAATGCCATTCCACTCGTTGCCACTCTACTCCACTCTACAACATAATAATCCACTCTATAACATACCACTCCACTCTATGACATCCCACTCCACTCTACAACACTCCACTCCACTCTGCAACACTGCATGCCACTCCACTCTAGTCTACATTACGTCATTCCACTCAACACCACTCCAATCTACACATATTTAATCCACTCTATAATACTCTATTCTCGTCCACTGTACGACACTCTATTCCACTGTATACCACTCTATTACACTCTACTCCACTACACTCTACTCCACTTTATGCCACTCTACAACTCTCTATGACACTCTACTCCACTCTACAACACTCTACTCCCTCTTTGCCACTTTCACCTACTTCTATCCATTCTACTATAAGACAGCCTACTCCAGTCTACTCTACTGTACTCCACTACTTCACTCTATGCCAATCTACTCTATGTCACTCAATGCCACTATACTCTACCACACTCTATGACACTGTATTCCACTGTACACCATTCTACTCTACAACACCCTATGCCACTCTACTCTACTCTAACACAATATGTTATTCTCCACTCTAGAACACTCCACTGTATGACAATGTATGACACTTGACTCTATGCCACTGTACTCTGCTCTACTCCATTCTATGCCACTCCACTCTACTACACTACACTACAGTCCATGGCACTCCATTCTACAACAATTTACTCCACTCTAAATGCAATCAGATATCACTGTAGTAGTCTAATTTGCCATCTAATATGAAAACACTATAAGGCACATGTTTAACTTACCTTACACTTACCTTTTATCTCTATATTAATTACAATGTATTTCTGATACCTGGTTAATATTGATACAGGCTCTTTATTTATTGAGCTATTTGGTTAGTTCTGAAATTACCTTTCTTTTCTCCTTTTTGTCTTACATGTTTTCTCAAAGTTTTCTTTTTTTAAAAGGTTAACATGACCAACCAACAAAAAATGTCTTAACAGAAACAGGAGGATAACAATAGCAAGAAAAAAAACTAAGGTTGTTGGGAAGGATACTGGTGAGCCATGACAAGCTCCCAGTGTATGGTCAGATTTCTCGCTCCCACAACAATCACAGTATGGTACGGGGAAAAGAATGCTGCAGAATTGCCATAAGGTTCTATGATCTCTACATTATGTTTCAAGAGATGTACTGGCACCACGGTACCAGAAACATGTATTGACACAGGCATAGATGCACCAAGTGGTGGTGGTAATGGAGATGAAGAAGTCGAAGTTAGTGTTGGAGGGACAGATACAGCATGTTGTGGTCCCGATGAAGCAGAAGTTGAAGGTATTGCAATAGCCGAAGAAGTGGCCGCAGTTGATAATCCTGCTTCGGGTTCTTTCATCGCCTTCTGACGCCTTCTTTCTGACCGCACCAATCTGCTCAGATGGATTACCTGCAGGTGTTTCCTCATTCCCACTGCACCAAATGCGTACAGTTTGATGTTTCCATGGGAAATTACCTTGTTGCAAAGGTTATAGGTAATCAGTTTGTAATTTACCTTTTTCTCTCCAGGTGGCAATATTCCGTCTCTTGTATACTCAGCTCTACCTTTTTTCCCTCCTTTCCAAGCAGGGCAACATCTTCTTGTTCAATTATTGCAGTTCTGCAAAAATTGAACTGTGGCTTCTAAAAACAAGACTTTCCCTCTTGAAAAGAGTACAACCTTCACATTTGAAGATATGAATTGAAATGGAGAAAAGGGATGTGCACTTCCTGTTTCCAATAATCGAAGGAGTTCAAAATTTTGTTTATCAAATGCAAAAGAACTGCAGTATTATCTCAATACTATTGTAGTACCGGTATAGTTCACAAACACAACCATTGGTTTCAATATTAACACATATATAATTAAAAAACAAACTAGCCATGAAATCCTAATTCCATAATTTAAATATAAAATATTTATTTGGTGTAAATAGTATTTTCAAAATGAATGAAGATGCCGAGAAAGTATTGTTGTACCAAAAAAAGGAAGAACATTATATCATTAAAAACAACCTTTTCCAAAAATAAAAGAATTTAAAAAAAACAAATTCTATAAAAAACAAATGTTGAGGTTGAGTTATAGTTATGAAGACATAATTATTTATTTGGATACAAAACTAACCTAAACCACACAAACATAAGAAATGTCTAAGTTATAGTTATAACTTTATAGCTATAACTTAGAGTTATACATTATGGCCTACCCTAAAAGTACTATAATTGTGCACTTCTCTCTGACAACTCTCTAGCCAGATTAAATCATCTGGATCTCTGCCCTCTACCATGCACTGTCTTCATATAACTTATGTTATTTCAGAAGTCATGAGGGCTCTTATGAATGCTATAAATAACATGCTAAAAGTGATGTTATATGATAGGGTATAAGAAGTGCATGAGTGCTAGTAGTTTTAGGGCATGGTGTACATTATAACTTTAAGTTATAACCATAAAGTTATAACACAACATAGTAATTTCAAAAGTTTGTGTAATGTAAGTGGGTTTTGATTTTTTATGGAATACATAAATATAGGATCATCAGGATTTAAAGATTCAAAGTCTTCATTCAGTGTTCAGTGCGAAGATTTTACTTTCTGACACCCGTATATTTGTCTCAGTTGAATTCCCTAACAAATTACAAATATCCAAAAAGAAAATATAGAAATAGTTTCAAAAACACAAAAAAAATTCCACCTCTTTTGGTTTAAAAATAGAACATTTAGGGGTCAATTCCGATGCCGTTAAGAAAGCATTCCTGCTGGATCAGTTCTGGAATGCTTTCCTGACGACTCGGATCGGGGAAGACCGACCGAGCGATTTGGCTGTATCTGGATGCTTCCGGATACGATTCAGCCGGACTCCCATTGACCTCAATGGAAGCCTGTGTTCCAAATGAGAAGACAGGCTTTCATTGGAGAAAGGGGTGGCTGGGGAAAACCTTGCACTCTGTGGTGGGCACCCCATGGTGTCTGTCACACTGCACTATTGGAAAGGGGGGTCCCTTGGGTACCCCCACGGTCCTTATTCGGAAGGCCCCGGGTGAAGGTGGACCTGATATGGATCCCCAAAGACAGATTCCGACAGTCGATTCATTTTGGAGAAACTGATTTAGAACGGCTCTCCAAATTGGTCATCGTAATGGCTCGCTTGGAAATCGAGTCCATAGAGCTGTACTATTCAGCTCCGAAAGACGCACCCTGTCTGAATGTCTTTCTGGACTGATTCGGACAAGCCTACTGGATTCCAGGAATCGTAATCGGTCGATGGGAACTGTGTACAATTCGGTCAGCCACAAGGGTTATGGATCGAATTCGGCATACCCGAATCCGAATCTGAGCCCTTCCAAACGGCATGGGGTTGTTTTTCATTTCTGTCAGTTTTTTTATTTATATTTTTATAGTCTGCTATAGCAGTCCATAAATAACAATAAAAATAAATTCAACTGTAATAAATATAGACAAAATGCAAACACTTATAACAAAATATCTGAGCGAGATTAAAAAAAACTTTTTGGTAGGGAGGGTCTGTTACTTTTTTTATCGCAGACCCAATGCAAAATGTAGGTTGATTGTTATAAACCCTTGTGATTCGTTATTTGCATTGTCTTGTAGCCAAAGTTAATGCAAAGTAGCACAAAGTGCTGCCTTGTGATACTTTGTGTCAAGGGGGCATTCTATAATGCAAATCCATATGTACAAAGACATGAATTTTTGATAAATATTTTCATTCTCCTTTCCTCTTTGAATTTGTGCTATATTCTTCAGCACACAAAGAAAGAGAAAACAGCCTGAACGAATAATTTTATGTGGAGTAAGATACACCTTATAGTCATAGTAAGAATAAATATAACAATGGATTAAAAAAAAGATATTTTGGTAAAACTAGAACCAGCAAGATAATCAGAAGAAGTGATAGCTATTGCTATTTTGAGATAGCTAGCCAGAGATAAGGACAGAGACAGATTAATAGAAATAGCTAGCCTAAACAATTTCCGCTGGGATGGGAAAAAAGATATCACAATAGATGAAAATAGTTAGTGAGAGCTTGAAATAGCAATTGACAATGCCTAAGATACTGGTATGGATAGCAGTAGTGTAGTAACAGGGATATATAGAATTACAGATACTGAGAAACTAAAAATATTGATAAACACAGGAGCGGCAGATGGCATTAGCTTTGAGATAACTATAATGGATATAGTCAAAGCTTGTGACAGCATAAAGAAAGCTAGTGACCACAGAAATCTTGATAGATCAAAGTAGTGAGAAGTAGAGTCTGGGGGATTTTCAGATCAGGAAAGGAAATTTGGAAAATGTTTTAAGCAAGTATGAAAAGTTCCAGGAGAGTTGTAGATTTTATATTTTTATTATTAGCCATATGATAAATGTCTAAAAAGGACACCTGGAACTAATGACTATCCAAATATATCAATTACATTTGATAGCATATATATATATTTCGATTTTAATATTCACATATGATATGCATATGCAAAGTAGAAATCTTTTTCTATTACACTACCAGCTATCAGTGAATGTATTAAAACACAGAGGTGTAATATTTTGTCTTGTTTCATTTTTAGTATATAATAAACAAAAGAGATTATTAGTAGTCTGGGAAGCTACCATGTCGTGCATAGCCTGCTAAAGTTTATACAGCTTGATGCATCCATCTAGCCTACCAGCGAAAGCCTGCTGAAACATGCCTTACCAATTGCATAAAGAACCTTTTGTGCAAGCATGGTAAATGAAACCTAAGAAAGCAATGCAGCCATTATTTTTCTATTGAACACTAAATCCCCATACGACACCATGTGTTTTTATCAAGCTCTTTATGTTGAGAGCTGAGGTTCTCATGGGAACCACGGATAACATTATGAATAATGTACTAATGTGCTCACCTTCCACAAACGTTGCAAATGAGCATGTCAACCTGCAATGGCTTGAGGCACCAGCATTGTTGCGGCTAATTAGAAAGGTTACACTGCCAAATGAGTGAAAAAAGTGCCATTTTGATATAGGTCCTGAACACAAAATCAGTGGGCCATACAACTATATCTTGCTACCTCTGAGAAAGGAGGGGATTCAGTTAGTTGCAGGCATTCAGAGAAGGCAATCACATGAAGCATTCAACCAGGGAGGATCCATGAAAGACCCGACTTGGGGGCATATTATCAACGGCCAGTGATAATTATCGCTGGCCGTGCTTAGCGATAATATTATTATCGCAGGCTATCTCTGGAATTTATCGCCCTGGTAGCGCGTTATTAACAACACGTTTCTCCAGGGCGATACAAATTCCAGATGTAGCGGGGTTATCGCCCTTTTGCAGGGAACATCGCTGGTTTTCCAGCGATGTTCCCTGCAAAACGGCGATAACCTTGCTGATATGACCCACAGGGTCGTATCAGCATAATCCACCCCCTATGTTAGGGGTTGCTAAGTCAGGATTATAGCAGACGTTAGATTTTGGCGAAAACTGCAGTTTTCGGCAAAATCTAATGTGTGCAAAAATCATATGGGCTGCCCTGTAAATATCGCGATGTAAACATCAGCGATATTTACAAGGTAGTCCATCGGCGTTACACCCAGTAACGTCCACTTTGTATCTCTTTGGAGATGCAAAGGGAGGCGTTGGGGAAAAGGGTGCTAACATGCGATTATGCATGTTAGCACCCTCTTGTAAATATGGTGCTGGTTTTATCTCCGCTTTTTTGGCTTTGTAAGCCAAAAAAGTGGAGATAAATCCCTTGTAAATATGCCCCCAAGTGAGTTTGCTTGCAGCTATGCCACCCTGCTGGTTTCCCTGGTGTTGTGTCTTCATAATAAGGTCTGTTTTGCTCTCTCTCCTCCCCCTCAGCAGCAGATCTGGATCTGAGGTCCAGCCTGTTTGGGTCAAAACTAGATGATCCAAACTTCAAAACAGTGTTAGATGATTATAAGATGAAACACAATATGGACAATTACATGTTATTATTATTAATATTATTATTAATATTATTATATAAATTTAGAAAATCATTACCACACTATTTGTTGTTGTATGAGTTGTTCCAAAATCGTGAAGTGTGGAACAAATAGACAGTAGTTTGTAATTGCCACGAAAATGTATTTGTAAAGACACACACATAGAGAAAAATATAAATTCACCTTCGGGTTCCACAGACAGTTAATCAACCAGTTGACCTTAAATATTTTTGTTGATGGGGTTACAATTTAACCTAGGAGGAGGTGGAGGATGATATGATGCTCTGGAGCTTAGTTAATAGGCAAATGTTGCACAGTGCAATGTGAGAAAAGTTTGGAAAAATTAAAAGATCTCTTCAACTTAATGCCTGCCTTGAAGCAGCATTTTTTTCTGGAGCAAAGTCCTGTCTTTCACTGTTAGCACAGAGGAGTTTAAATCAAAACCATGGGAGAAAATGTCGGAATGCCCATGGAATGCACCCTCAGGGCCGGCTTTAGTACTGGTGGTGCCCTGTGCAACATTGTTTGTTGGCGCCCCACCTCGCCACAGATTCCCTCACTACCACCATTTGACAATGCCCCCCAAGTCTCCATAATCACTGTTTCTTAGATTAATTTAGTTGTATAGCACCACTCATACCAGTTTGTGTGGTCAGGATACTTTACATCACACATACATTGCATGGAGACAATCATACGTGTTTAAATCCATGAATGGGAAATGATACATTAGACAGAGGCCTACAAGGTGTAGGAGTCACATATCATCCATACCGGTAGGCAGTATAGTTTAAGAATCCTTGGTCTGGAAAAGCACAAATTTAGAATTTAAAATGGAACACCATGTTTGGGGGGGTTTCTTTAATAATAAGAATTGATTTTTACCAAAATTAACCCTTTTTGCAATAGTAGGATAAGGAAAGACTGGGCAAAAAAACATTTAGCTCTAATATATTACTTGCTGTTTGCAAAAAGATCTTTGATGACAGTTGATTGCTCACTACTCTATATTAGGATTTTAACTTATAAACTCCATGTAACAAAAGGATCTCTCTGACAAAATTGATTACCCATTGACCTATTTACAGTATATGCACTGTGTGATCTGAAAGCGACACGTTCAGTGCAGGAGGCATATGAACCCTCTGCTCTAGCTGAGTCAAAACTTCCACTTCCAGACAAAGCTCCGGTCTCTCTCCAGGAAGAACATTAATCACCAGAGTTCTCTTGGCATTTTTATTAATGCTTTAAAATTGCTGGGACAAGGAATGTGGCATCAGGTGCTTTTAAAACAATAAACATGATGCCCCCACCCCAAGTCAGCGCCCGGTTCAGTGGCACCGATCGCACCACCCTAGATCCGCCGGTGTGCCCCCTTGATACAAAGTTGCACCAAATAGTACAAATTGCTATTGGCCTTATTTTACAGGATACTTTAGAGCACAAAATGTTTACTGCTGGAAAGTATATAGTTTACCACACTTTGTATCAGTCGGCATCACTTTCAAAACTTTACACTGGTGCAAATTGTTGATACATACCACCCAGAGATTGCAGCAGAGTGGAAATAGTGAGAGATAGTAATAGATATTGTTATAGTTAGCGATAAAAGGATGAGACTTTGGGCTTTCTCATCTCATGCCCTTCCTCAGTATTCTTAAGTGCTGTAGCTTACTACCATCCACCTGGCTCAGTGGATTCTTTCTTTGACCCTTTCCTTGATCTAGTACACCCATTTTCCTTGGCATATGCCAATTTTGCAGTAGTTGTGGACTTAAATATATGGGTTTATTCTCCTTTAAGTCTTCTGACAATAGATGTATTAATTGGCTTTACCAATTTCAGCTTAACTCTGGTAGTTCAGGATCGTTGCAAAGGCTAAACGTCAGATTTAATGTATGGGCCTTAAAAGCAAACACATTGTAAGGATAATGTTCTGCTAGCATGGACTCACCATTTTCTTGTTCCATTCACTGTAAAGTTGTGTACCAGAGCAGAGTTCTCAGAAATCCCCCTCCCTTTTCGGACCACAAACGAAACCTCAGCATCATACTAGACTCATCACTCACAATGAACCGCCAGATCAACGCCATATCCTGGACCTGCTTCAACACACTCTGCATGCTTCGAATGACTTTCAGATGGATCCCAACCGAATCAAGAAAAACTGTTGCACATGCACTCATCAGCAGCAGCATGGACTACGGCAATGCTCTCTGCACCGTAATCAACAAGAAACTCCTTCTAGACTGTCCAGAACGCCGTAGCCAACCTAATCCTCTACATCCCCCGTTGCAGTCACATCACCCAAAACCTCTGCGATCTCCACTGGCTTCCAGTTGAAAGAAGAATAGCCTTCAAGCTCCTGAACCTGTGCATTCAAGGCCCTTCACAACATTGGACCCGCCTCTCCTTCCATGCCCCCAAAAGTCACCTCTGAACAGTCCAGTCTCTGGCCACCATCTCACATATCAACATGACCTGAAACATGAGGAATGTCCTTCTCCTACCTCACAGCCAAAGCCTGCAACACCCTCCCACCTCAGGCAATCTCCCACATGAAGGACCTTGAGACCTGGCTATTCAAATGACCCCAGCACTCAAAGGAGCCACCCCCCCTCACCCCACTGGTGAACAATTATGCTTTACCAACCCTGATTGATTAATTGCTTGATTGAGGATAATAGCTGACTACTAATACACCCACAGAAGAACCGTCCCTTGTCCAATCTTTCAATCCCAGACTTAGTTCATAATCTGCACCAAATCTGCACCAATCAAACTATAGGGTAAAAAATGCAAAAGACAAAGCACTATGATCCATTACACCACATAATCATTATACGTAATACACTGTTGTATATTGAAGAATATCAGTCCAATCAGCAGGTCTGGTTTCAAGTTTCTTTATTTATTTTTCTTCTTTAAAATCTGCGTAGCCAACGCGTTTCGTCCTTACGGACTTCTTCAGGGCTACAAATAAGTATATACAATAAAAAATGCAATTATAAACACAAACATAACCATATTTACAATTCTATTTACATACTAAAAAGGCTGTTACATACAATTATATACAAGAGATATGTACAAGAGAAAACAAAACAAGCTCAGAGCCTATTTCTTGCAAGTTTGTTGTACAATTTATAGTTTTAACAAAAAGAATAAGCATTATTTGTTATCGATCTGCTGAACTAATGACAAACAGAATATCATGTATAGAAAAAAGGTAATCTACATTCCATCAGTAGTCACTATGTTAAGGTTCACTTGAACAGAGCAAGGAATTCTTTAGTGATGTGTCAAAAATAAAAAAAACATATTTACAGCAAATATACGTGTTTATTTATATCATACCTAAAAGATGTTTTAGAAGTTTACAGAAGAAAGATAATCTTACCAAAACTGTAAAAAGAAGGTATTTTCCGTATGCTCCCTCAATACTGAAGTTAGTGGTTAGCGTTCCTCTAGAGAAAAGTTTATATACGACCTAAATGTGTGGCAAAAAAGGAACATAGTTTTAGGATATATATATATATCCACTAATCTTGTAGCCTCATATTGCGTTTCAAAACTAAAGGAGGAGAGTCATTTTATAAGTCAAAACACGTTTTTAGGAGAAAGAGGGGGCTCAATCTGATACTCAGTTGGTCAATTAGATATTTAGAATTGTCTTAAGATTGCCATATAACATAAATAGATCATACCGTTTTAATTCCTCGAATTTGTGTAAGGCTCTCAGTGTAAGTTGGCCTGTTAGGAATTAGGATTTATATCTATCTGCAGAATGAAGATAGAAAGGATAAAACATTCCTTCAGATACATATCTTACAGAAAAGCAGTGTCATATTATATGGAGGTTTTAAATCTCAACGGTGTTGATTTATAGGAAAAAACCTGCATCCCTACTCTAACTGGTATAGCATACCATTGGTCATGAAATGATTTTCATTGATAAAGTAAATATATAGAATATAAAATAACAATACTCGTCTTAAATAAAAGGAGGGATTTTTTATTTGAGTTCCAAATGTATTATAAAAGGAACCCTATTACGAGTTTATCTAAAGTTGGTGTCATTTAAATTCCATTTTCTAAACAGCATAAATAAAGTTTTCCCTACTGGCACTTACTTTAAGAGTCACAGGAACGGTCCTTCCATCACGTAGTCCATGCGATAATGGAGCTAACGTGAAGTCACACTTTAAATAGCCTACCTTGAGCAACACCTGTATCAAGTCAGGACAATAATTAACACTAGATGATCGAAAACAGGGCCGCCATTTTGTAAGGTGTTTATGATTCTAGGAGTGATGCGAAATTTCTGGATTAACTCAGGAAAAAACTGTCTCACTATTAAATACGATGTCATTTTAAAAAGCTGATAAGTAGTTTTGTATTGATATCTTAAGAATCGTCAGTAATATTAAACAAACAATCACATGAGTTGTTGTTGTCCTTCATACGGTATACTAGCTAAAATTTTGTAGGTTAACGTTTGCTACGACGGACCTAATGGAGAGCGCCATCTTATAATGGCAAGATTGGGATGATCATTAGTGGGTCATCTCCAAAAATGTATCGAAACCCCAAAAAATGAAAACCCACAAGTGGAGAAGGAAAATGAAAAAGAAAAAGACCCAAGAATACCCACCATCATAAGGCGGCAAAAATTAAACGATTTTAGCATTCTTAAGGAGATTTATCAGTTCACAGAACAAAATCATTTTGGGCGCCATTTTGTAATGGGTAGAGATCATAATAAACATAAATGAAGTAGAAAATGTCCAAACGAGAACACCATGTTATAACAGCACAGATGGGGTTATCTATAATGTGCCATCTACATATACCTAACGAACGTAAAATAAAAATAAAAATAAAGAAATCCAATACAAAAAACCCTCATTAATCAAATGATTACATTATGAGTTGTGCACCATTTCTTAATATAGAACGATGCACGAAAAACGAATAAACACAAGTAAATTGTTCAATCTGAATATAGGTATTGATCCACAAAACAAACCCATTAGTGACACAAGTTTGTAGGTAAATAGAAACTCGCATTTTCTATATATGTAGAAGATATAAGACGATTGTCGGCGCCATCTTTAAATATCTAAGAGCGCTCAAACTACGAGAACTCTAAATACATCACCTTGTTAAAAGCAGGGAAAAATATAAAAGATAATTTATACAATTGCTGGTATGTTCATAAATTTTATCAGAGCTTACATCAAAATTACATAAAGTGGTTAGTTTTGGGACGCCATCTCAGAGTATTTAGAGGTGCCAATCTTGAGAAAATGTGTGTGTCACAGAATTATGTCACAGTGAGTAAACAAAATAAAAATACAAAAATTAGGTGTGTACCATCATATAGTATACAACTAAACTCTTGGTTAAGACAAATATTATATATATACTTATATTAAAAGATATATGACATCTAAAGTGATAGGCAATCTGAAAGACATATTCCTTAATCATTGGATGGAAGAAAAAAGATATTAATATCTATTGGCAAAAACAAAACGACATTTCACGTATTTTTTAAACAAGGTCCTAACGTAGTCTAAACCCCCTAGACTAAAGTATGATGTGGGCATTCTAAGTCATAGATTTCAATTTAATTTTGAATGGGTCCTGAAAGGATCAGAGTGTGATGCCGCTTCTACTCATGAGGAGTAATAACATTCCAGAGCAGCTATTTGCAAAACAGTACTTCAATATTGCTTACACACACATCTTTGAAAATATACAATAAAATAAAAACCATTATTATAGTAAATGATACAATTCATTATTAATATTTAAGCCCATTTTGATGGTTCTAAGGCGGCAAATCCAGCTTGCTTCAACCTGCCTTAACATTTTTTCTCTGTCGCTGCCTCTTTCTGGGGCCTTCACATGATCAATGGCATGAAACCAAATTCCCGTTTTGGATGTAAATCAAGAATGTGTGTAGCAATAGGGTATCTATCATCTCTGTTTCTTATAGCCCTTACGTGTTCTTGTATTCTGATTTTAAGACAGCGAATGCTACTACCAACATAGATTTTGTCACAGCAACATCCAATGACATACACAGTATGTGTAGTGTTAAAATGTATAAAGGAATTGATCTTATATTCCCTCTCAGTATTGTAGCTAAATTTTGATTTTTTGTGCAGTCCAAATGAGCAAACATTGCATGAGCCACACGTAAAGAAACCAAAAGGCTTCTCCGGTAACCATGAAACACTCTGTTCTTTTTGCTCCTTAACATAGCTCGGGCAGAGGACGTTTTTAATTGTCTTGCCCCTCTTATAGACTACTCTAGGCTTGGTTGGAATAGTACCTGTGGGAAGCTGTGCTTTTATCAGTAAGTGCCAATGTTTTCGTAATATGTTGTATACACGATTGCCATAAGCATTATATTGGGTTACGAAGGCCACACTGTCTTTTCTCATTGGATTTTTTAGAGTATTCTCTGCTTAAAAAGTTGTTCTTTGTGATTTCCAGATTGGCATTGAAGGATTCTGCCTCACTACAGTTCCTCCTTGTGTGAACCATTTCGCCATAGGTTATTGCGTTTATGGCTGCACTAGTGTGTGCGCATTCAGCATGGAGCACGCTTTTACATGCAGTGGGATTTTTAAACATCTCACTTTGTATCTTCTTATCACATACATATAATCTAGGAACCCGATCTTTTGACTTGAATAATTCATAGTCAGTTTGACATTGAATCTATTCATATTAAGGTAGTCCTGGTAATCCAATAGTTATTTTTCACACCCATTCCATATCAATACAATGTCATCTATGTATCTGCCATAAACAATGACATTGTTGATCCATTTTTTTGAGCCTGGTCCCCAGGCATGCTCCGTCTCATACATGCCCATATAATGGTTTACATAAGACGGAGCAAACCTGGATCCCATGGCCGTACCCTGTTTTTGTAGGAACCAAGTTCCATTGTGCAGAAAAACATTCATTGTTAAAATCATGCGTGACATTTCCAAAAGCATGATTGAATGTTCTAGATGTTGTGCATTTCTTTTATATAGAAAATGTTTTAGAGCCTCCAGACCACGTTCCATATGGATGCATGTATATAAGCTTTCAACATCCATGGTAACGAACTAAGATCATTACTTTCCCAATCAAAGTCCTCTAATTTGCACAGTACATCTCTACTGTCATTAGGATAGGAGGGCAAGTTTTTCACAAATGGCTGTAGAAAACCATCAACATACTCTGCCAGTCATTCGGTAGGTCTGCCATTTCCCGAAATGATCGGCCTACCTGGTGGAAAGACTCCCCCTTTATGTATTTTGGGGAGTATGTCTATGCAAGGGTATCTAGATTTATGGATTTGTAAATAGTGATATTCACGATCAGAAAGTAATCCAGTCTCATGCAAATCCTGCAACCTCGCATTAATAGTTCTTTCTATCTCAGGGACTGGGTTTAATTTCATTTGCTCACAGCACCTCTCATCGCCAAGTTATCTTTCTATTTCTCCCAGATAGTCCTTGAGGTCCATAACCACTATGTTCCCTCCCTTATCTGCCTAACCTGTACGGTTTTTAGAAGAGCTTCCTCTTCCTTGGAGAGATTATGGTGATGTATACAATGAGAGTTTTTACCATGCCTGTCCTCAAGTTGGTGTAGCTTCTGTGTTACATTTTCTAGAAATTCATCAATATGGGCATCTTGAACACCAAATGGTATGAACCTTGATTTATTTCTCAAACCACTATCTACAGTTGTGTCCTCACTTATGTTCAACATGCCAGCCATTTGTACTATGCTTACGTCTAGATCGTCTTCATCCAGGGTGGCTAGCAAATGTATACCATGTAATTCCTCGATAGTTAGAGAATTTTCACAGTTTACATTTCTCAAAACATTAGTAGGAATACTTGGATGTTCTGCAAAGTATTTCTTTAATTGTAACTTCCGTACAAATTTGTAAACATCTGTATGAACATCAACAAAGTTACAGTTTGTGGTTATACAAAAATTCAAACCTTTTTGTAGGACATACAATTCTTTCTCATTCAAAGTTCTGGTGGATAGGTTAATAATACTAGGTTCTTTGGACTGAAGATGTGTTCTATCATCATCACAATTAGTTTTTCTCCAGATACCATCTATTTCTTGCCCTGAGTTAGTCTACTTTGCTGTGTCTTGTTTGAACCCCTGTTCTTGCTCATTTTCCCTCCCCACCTTGTTCTGGATTTACGTTTTTCTTTTTGTTTCCCAACATGTAACGCTGGACCTCATAAAAAAATGGAGGTTGAGGGTGCTGATTCAAAATTACTGGTACCCTCACCCGGGTCACTTTCTACTGATGAAAGGGAGGTACTGCTAGAAGAGACACTTGGTGTTTTTTCTTTAGTACTTATTTCAACTGTCTGTTTAGGGATTATATCATCATACTTCCTGGAGAAGGTAAAGATTCTTCCCCGCTCATAATCATTTTCATCCCTTATAATCTTTTTTTGTTTTTTGTGTTGTAGATAAATTTGATAGCAAGTTAGTTCCTTTTTTAAGATCTCATACATTTTGCTCGTTACATCTTTCAAATTTAAATCCAAAATTTATTTTTCCAAAATCACAATCTCTTCTCTGATTTTCTTAACCTTTCTTTCTGCATTGGTGATTAAAATCCCCATCATCCTGAAAGATGAGTCATATAGACCCTCTTCCCATTCACTTAGTAGGTCACTTTCTAAATCTTCGTAGTTTGGAAATATTAAAATCCTTAACCCCCTGGGTATTTTCTTATTCTCCAAATATTTTTTCAACGTGGCCCTGTCCCACCATTTACCAAGCTCTTGTTTCTATAGTTTTTCTAGGCGAAAAAATGTATCCCTTAGGCCCTCACCCTTTTGAGTGCTGCTCTTTACATTCTCAGTCGATGAGCATTTTTTGTTTTTAAATAGCTCACCAAGCATCTCCTCACAAGTACCTGGAGTGGGTTGATAGAACTCTGGGTATAGTTTGATCCCATCCCAGAGGTCCGCCTCCTCAGCAAGCTTCCTGGGTCATTCAGCTTGCTGTCATTTAGATGCTAGCACAACTCTGAAAAACAGATACTGAGCATGTGCTCTTTCATGATTAAATGGTACAACCCATTAAAATCAGTAAAATTGCTGTCCCTCACCCAGGCATTCAGTGCTTTACTGGAGTAATCAACAATATCTACCCAGGATTGGTTGGGGTGCTTCTGGCTGTTCCTGAATCTTTGGAGATACTTTTTGGGAGTCGATCCAAATTTGGCAATCAAAATGGTCTTCATTGGGGTGTACTTGATTTGGGCCCCAACCTCTAATGTAAGAAGAGTGTCCCTTCCAAGTGTTGGCATGTGTTTCCACATATCCCCAAGTGCTCCTCAGGAACCCTGTGCACCTTCATTGGAACCTCATAGGCAGAAAACCACTTATCAATGCCATCTCCCATCCCATTATTGGGGACCAAATTCTTGGGTATACTAACCCTTTTGTTTTCATCGGGTACTGCCTGTATGCTTCCACCATCACTGCTGGATTGCACCTGTCTGCTTGGATATCCACCTCCTTCAAGCTTCTCTTGTGAGGTAACTTCTTTTTCTCCCCCAAGACCCTTTCAGTCTTCTTTCCTCCCAGGCCCATCAGCCTGTTTGGCTTCCCTTGCAGCTTTTTTTCTCATCAGTCTCCATTTTTAATCTGGCTATCTGCAGTTTGAATTTCCTCTCCTCCCTCCTCTCTCTCAGCTGGTCTTGGGATAGGCCAAAGAAAAAGACACGACTGCCTGCTCTCACAGGGAGCTCAAATTCAGGGTTGTCACCCTTAGCCACTGCAGATGAATCATGAGAAGAGCCATGCTAAGGCTCCACAATCCATCACTGTCCTTGGAGTGGGTTTCTGGCCAGACCCTCATGCCTTTTGAAATTCTACCTTCTTGGTGGCACCCTTGGCAAGAACTCCCATCTCCTTGCAAAAGTCTATAAGATGAACCACTGTGTGGTTGTACAAATTGGTCAGCTCAAATTCCATGGCTCCAGATGTAGAACCAGGGAAAAATTGGAAAAATCCAAAATGGTTTTATATATGGATGGTTAGTGTACACCAAGTTACTGTATGGCACTGCACAAACACAAGTCATATCCTCACCGCTGATTAAAAATGTTAAAAATCGGGTTTCTGACTGGCAGAGGTATGCACCATGTCCAAGCAGGAACCCCAGTCCTGGTCAGGGTAAGTCACAACACACCCTAAATTATCCTGTACTTACCCTCTGGTAGATTGGCACAGAGCAGGCAGGCTTAGCTTAAGAAGCAATGTGTAAAGTACTTGTGCAAGACTTCAAGCAGTAACACAGTGAAAACTCCACAAAAATCTCCACACCAGGTTCGACAAATAGAGCTTAATGTTATAAATAAAACAAGATCAAAATGACAAAAATCCAACCAGTCAAAGTTGAGATATGAGTTTTCAAGGAATAAATGTAAAGTAGTGTTCAGAAGCAATAAGTGCTTAAATGGGTTATCTTGTCATGCTAGATTGGAGCAAAATCAAAAGTTCAGGCCGTCTGCTATGGAGCGTGGGCCAGACAGGGACCCACTTGGGCCTGCTAAACCAAAGTACCTTGATCATGGAGGTTCACTGACAGAATATCGACCACCAAAATATTGTGATACAGAAATATCGCAACGAAAATATTGATGACAAAAATATTGTCATCATATATATATAATGGTAAGTACAAAAATATCACAGACAAATATCGGTCATAAATATTGTTGTACTAAATATTGATTTTTACATATATATAAAATAAATGAAGGCAAATTAAATATATTAAACAATAACATTAAACAAATAAAATAGATTTAATATGTATTTTAACAAATATAACAAATTAACTTAATTTAAAAAAAAGTTAATCACACATATATGATATTTAATATATATTTACATATACCTACTTAAAAACAATTTTTAACTAATAATTTACATTTATATTATAATTTCAAACATGTTAAATATTATAATATTAAAACAAATATATATATATATATATATGTATGTATATATATATATATATATATAGTACCTACTGGCAGTCGCCAGTAGGTAGTTATAGTTAGGACCTATTTTCCATAGGAAATCTGCAACATTCTATTTGGAATAACATTGGCGCCGATTGACGAATCTTCGCGAAATTTTCCAAACTTTTGGCCAGCTTCGGTCCAAGCCTATCCTATAAATTTCACGGTGATTCATCATGCGGGGGCCGAGGAAAAAAGGGGGGTCCCAAAACGCGTTTTCCCTATGCATTTTCCCCTAGGACCTGTTGACGCAGCTACAGACCGAACTGCTGAACGGAATTACACCAAATTTGGCGAAGAGGTAGTCCTCAGTTCAGACTCGTGCTTTTTGCTTAAATGGTGTAAATCCGTTCAGTAGTTCCTGAGAAAATTAGAGTTAAAAAGATAGATATATCTGGGCGGAGCCTAACCACACATCTCATTGTGAGATCTGATTGCCTGTCAGTACTTCATCCAAGAAGTGTTGACAGCCATCTTGCGACCAATATACATGATAGCACCTCATTAAAAAGCATTGCAGTTAATAGAAGGTTTTAAGACTTTAGTTACATTATACATCATTTGTTGATGGTACCATACTCATTTTAGGAATTGTGGTGTGTTCTAAGGTGATTTTACCATGTGAAAAAGCCTTCTGCTGGGATATCATGAATCATGTTTGAGAGAAAACTATTTTCTCATGCTTTTCCCACAGAGGTTTGGAAGGTGATCTATAAGCTAAACTGAGAGCATATTTTCTGTAAATTCACATTATCTTTCTCAGTCATGTGAGAATGAAGTCTGACATTCTCAGTAAAACATGTACATCCAACAAGGGCAGAGACTGTCAGTTGATTCCTTTGTGTTCTACTGCAGCTTCCCAGAGTGTTCTAACGAACAACTAGAGCGCTAACAGTCTTATGACAAACGTATGGCACACCTGAAGCCATCTTGATTGGAATAACGTGGCAACACTTAAAACATTTAATTTACAAAGGAACAAAATGAGGGGGTTCATTTTGCCATAGAAATTATGATTAGTGCTGCAGAAAGAAAAATTAGGGCACATTTTGACTTCTCAAATCCTCTTCTATTTCATAAAAAAATTCTGACATGCAGACTGAAACATGCACTTTGAATACCAGCAGCAGACTTCCCTGGTGAGCAGTAGCTTTACTACAGTGATCTAATGAGCAACTAGAGTGCTAACATTCAGAATGTATGGCAAATGTGTGACACATCTGAATGTCTTCTTGATGGAACCAAAGTAAAAAACTGAAAGTATTTCCTACTGAGGAGACTGCAGTAAATGAGGAAATTAGGAAACTTAATAACAATAAATCTCCCAAGATGGCCACCAGAGACAAACGAGCCCAAATATAACCCAAATATCACTCAGATGTAGCCCAAGTATAACCCAATGACAGAATGTCCCAGAGTGTTCTTAAGAACAACTAGAGCGCTTACTGTCTTACTTATGACAAAAGCATGGCACACCTGAAGCCATCTTGATTGGAATAAACTGGTAACACTTAAAACATTTAATTTAGAAAGGAACACAATGAGGGGGTTCATTTTGCCATAGATATTATGATTAGTGCTGAAGAAAGAAAAATTAGGGCACATTTTGAGTGACTTCTTAAATCCTCTTCTATTTCATTCAAAAATTCTGATATGCAGATTGAAACATGCACTTTTAATACCAGCAGCAGACTTCCGTGGTGAGCAGTAGCTTTACTACAGTGATCTAATGAGCAAATAGAGTGCTAACATTCAGAATTGATGGCAAATGTGTGACATATCTGAATACCTTCTTGATGGAATCAGAGTAAAAAACTGAAAGCATTTCCTACTGAGGAGACTGCAGTAAATGAGGAAATTAGGAAACTTCATAACAAATATATCTCCCAAGATGGCCACCAGAGACAAAAGAGCCCAAATGCAGCACAAATATCACCCAGATGTAGCCCACATGTAGCCCAATGACAGAAGTGTGCAAAACACTTATTTTTGGTGTATTTGCAGTATTATATAGTGCAGACTTGTCAGGTATTGGAGTGCTTTACATGAGCATTGGCTACATCACACAAGATCAAATTCATTTTGGTTGTAGACATGGGGAGATTAAGTGATTTGAACAGAATCACAGAATGTTGAGCTGAAGCAGAAACTCCAACCTGGTTCCCCAGTTGCAAAGCCTGCAGCTCTGGAAGTAACACCACAGCCTCTCCCCTAAGTGCAACATTTAATCAAGTGGTCAACTGGATAAAAAAACATAAAGATTACAAATAATTCAAAAGTTCTTTGTCGCTATTTGAAAACTCAGAAAATATGTCCCCATTTTAGGTTTTTTAGAGCACTAACCATAAATTTGATGCAAATAAGACCCTCTCATATATGTAATTTCTAAAGGAAATGCTCTAGGTATTACAGTTTTGATTACATCAAGATGGCGTCAGGCGTTCCACACTTTTGTAATAAATATAGAATGTTAGCAATCTAGTTGTTCATTGGGATACAGTTGGGAGGCAGAGGCCAGGGGCACGGACTCTGAAAGTTGAAGGCAGGTAGGAGAGTGCAGAGTCAACAATTTGACCACACTGGGCAGGCAGGAAGGGCAGTGGCAGCACAACAGACTATGGAGGACAGTGGAAAGGGGGCAGGGGCAACAAACCAACAATACAGGACTGGCAAGATAGGCTGTGGCAATATAATAGACCATTGTGGGCAGAAGGAAGAGGCAGTGGTAGTACAACCATACATGCCAACAGACCCGTTTCAGCCAGGAAGCGTCCAATGTTTTTAAGCTCAAATGGGCTTTATTTGATCTGTCTCCTGGCTACAATCTCCTCTTTTCAATGTAACTCAAAGGGGAAAATCAATACCCCATTTTTTTTCAAAATCTCCCGCTTACCAAGTTCAAAATGTTCGCAAGTATGGTACATTGGATCATGGTAGGCAGGAGGAATTAGGGTAGGGACATGGACTCGGATAACAAAGGACAGGAGGGATATGGAGAGGTGAACCAAACTGACCCTACAGGACAGGCATCAGGGTTTGCAGCAGCACAATACACCACACAGGGCATGCGAGATGGGAGTGCAGCACAACAATCCATAGAAAGCAATAGGGAGGGGACAGGACCATGCACATGGACAACAGAGAACAGAGGGGAAAGAGGCAATGGTAGCTAGCTGACCATAATGGACAGACAGGAGAGAAAGCTGCAGCATAACAGACCATAAAGGGCAGGAGGGACGGATCAGGGGCATTACAATGGAACAGACAAGCCAGGAGGGAGGGAATAGGGGTCTGCACATGGAAACAGAGGGCTGGGGGCAAGGGGGAAGGGCAGGAGCAGCAAGATTACCATGGAGATTAGGCAGGTTGGGCACTAGAAGCAAGACACACCATGGAGAGCAACAGTCAGAATATGATGGCATACACACAGACCATGGAGGGAAGGTGGGAGGGGGTCAGGGGCAGCTAGCTGACCACACAGGGAAGGTGGGAGGGGTCATGGCAGCACAGAAGACCATGCATGGCAAGCGGGAGGGTTAGTGGCAGCACAATGGCTATGATGGGCAAGAAGGAGGGTGCAGGGGCATGCACAAAAGACCATGGAGGATAGAAGGGAGGGTCAGGACCTGGGCACAGACAAGAGAGTTCAGGGGAAGGGGACTCACAACAGACCGTGCGGGGCAGGCAGGAGGAGCAGTTGCAGCACAATAGACCAGGGAGGGCAGAAGGGTGTGGCAGTAAAATGGACCATGGAGGACAGGAGGAAGGGGATAGGGGCACGGCATGTGGACATGCAGGGTGGAGGTGGCAGGGACAGGTTACAGTCATCTGACAATACTAGGCAGGTGGGAGGGGAGTGGCAGCTCAACAGAACACTGTGGCAGGTCCATGGAACATGGTGGGCAAAAAGGATGGAGCAGGGGCATGCACAAAGACATCGGAGGGCAGGGGGAAGGAGAATAGGGGCAGCAATCTAAGCACAGAGGCTAAGCAGGAGGTCAATGATGGGCCATAGAATTGGGCAATGGAGGGCAGGAGGAGTGGACTGGTACATCATGCTAAATGGAGGGCAGTGGCAGCACATCACACCATGCATGGCAGGAGGGAGGAGGCTAGTCCATGTATTCAGACAACAGAGGATAGGGAAGAGGTGGATGGGGCAGCTAGCTAACTGTTTAGAGAAGGTGGGTATTAGGAACTTTATTGTTTTTCAAATGTGTGTCTATGCGAACTACTTAAAAGATGAACAAGTATGCAGCATAATCTCACTTTTATTCAGGAAGAAGAGGTCGTTTGTGACTGTTACTCCGGGCTTACTTGGCAGAAACACCCCCTGACCCTCCACTCCCCATCGCAAAATTGAATGCCCGTGAAAAGGATAGGTGGACGCAGTGTTATATAGAACATAGTCCTGAGAGCACGATTGAAAATGAAAACTAGATATAGTATATGGTATAAACTATGCACCAAAAAGTGTGATATAAGATGAACCAGGGAGTGAAATATAATATGCACAATGACAGATTCATTGGAGAGCGCGAGATAGCACTGGCAGTAGCGCGTGCTATGCGATATGCGCCTTGGAGTGTAATATGCACAGGGCAGTGTTGTGTAACCTAACTAGTCTCTAAAGTTGTAATATAAAATATGTGCTGGGGAGTGTAAAGTTGCATATGCACTGTGACAAAGATATGGATCCCAGATTGTAATATGAATGGCATAGCGCTGTGCGTTATAACATAGGCATCGAGGAAGGCACGTTAGATGGGGCAATATAACCCGTGCGAAGGCAAGTGTGGCATGACATATTCACGGGGTGGTGTTACAGTGCACATGGGCTAGAGAGTGTCATAGCATACGCACTAGCTGGTGGAATACAACACAGAGGTGTGTGGCACTCGGCGGGCACTGGTGGGTGTAACACAGCATTGGGCTCAGCCAGGAGCACGCTGTGACTCTCAAGTGAGGTTTGTCTCCTTTCCAGAGAGTAAAATAAAAAGTATTACACATCCGGCGGTGGATGTGTGTTTTATTAACCGTGAGGGGGGTTTCTTGCATAGTTTGGTCACATTTTTGTCGAATGCCCTTTGAATGGCTTGGTGTGCGTGTGTATTAAATGTGTCCATCAATAGCTACCCATGTTTGTATAAATAAACAACAAGGGTGTCTACTTGGAGAGTACCCACCGGGGGGGGTGCTGGGATTAGGCACGGTAGGGCCTCAGACACGTCAGAGCTTCACTAGCAGTGTAAATACATTCCACGTGGATTCATTGTATGCATAGTCGCCTTTCAATGAATATCACGCAAATTGTCATGGTGATAGGTACATATGGTTTGTCCAGCATGTCCTAGGTGTTTCTATAAATATAAATATTTTTTAAATATTAAAAAACAAAGGCCGGCCCCGGGAGATGGGGTCCCCGGGGCCATAAGTGGCCTGAGGAGGGGGGCAGCGCAGCCCCCCTCCTAAACAATAAAAAAAAAAGGCCATGACCCGGGGGTTGGGGTCCCCGGGGCCGATTAAGGCCTTGGGAGGGGGGCCACGCAGCCCTCTTCCAAATTTATTTTTTTCAACAAAAAAAATTAGGGTGCAGGCCCTGGGGGTGGGGTCCCCAGGGCCAATAAATTAGAAAAAGAAGGGGGGCCACACAGCCCTCCTTCTTAAAAAACTAAAATAAATCAAAGACCGGCATCGCGCCGGAGGCCACGCCCCCTCCTTGCAGCACCCTGCAAACGCGCCCCCTGGCCAGTTGTAAGTTGGGGAATTAATTCCCCTTCAATACTGAGGGTCCCTGAGGGCTAACTAGCCCAACAGTTATATCCAGTATGCGCCAGGGAGCTGCGTTGCAGACAGGTGTTCTAAGGCCATGCCCCTTTTTACACCTCTATGCAACGCAGCTCTGTGGCGCTTACTGGAGGTACCTAGTGGGCTAGTTTGACCCTAGGGACCCTTTGGATTCAAGGGGACTTAATCTCTCAACTTAGAACGGCCGCAGGGCGCATTTACACAGTGGTGAAGGGAGGGGACGGGGCCTGAGGTGACATGAGGTGACGTGTGCAAACACGCCCTGTGGCGTGTTTTAAGTTGGGGAAATATTTCCCTTTCAATCCTGAGGGACTCTGGGGGCCAACTAGCCAACCAGGTGCTTTAAGCACCACTGCGCTGCGTTGCAGAGAGGTGGTGCAGGCCATACCCTTAATACACCTCTCTGCAATGGCGCTTACTGGACGTACCTAGTGGGCTATTTTGCCCCTAGGGACACTCAGGATTCAAGGGGACTTAATCTCCCAACTTAAAACGGCCACAGGGCGTGTTTACACAGTGGGAAAGGGAGGGGACAGGGCCTGAGGTGACGTGTGCAAACACGCCCTATGGCGCGTTTTAAGTTGGGTAAATAATTCCGCTTCAATCCTGAGGGCCCCTGGGGGCTAACTAGCCCACCAGGTGTTTCCATTAAGCGCCACTGAGCTGCGTTGCAGAGAGGTGGTCCAGGCTGTGCCACTGTTTACACCTCTCTGCAACTCAGCTCTGTGGCGCTTCCTGGAGGTACCTAGTGGGCTAGTTGGACCCTAGGGACCCTCAGGATTCAAATGAACTTAATCTCCCAATTACAAACAGCCACAGGCCGTGTTTACACAGTGGTAAAGGGAGGGGACGGGGCCTGAGTTAACATGTGCAATCATGCCCTGTGGCACGTTTTAAGTTGGGGAAATAATTCCCCTTCAATCCTGAGGGACCCTGGGGGCCAACTAGCCCACCAGGTGCTTCCAGTAAGCGCCACTGCGCTGCGTTGCAGAGAGGTGGTTGTAGGCCGTGCCCCTTTTTACATCTCTCAGCAACGCAGCTCTGTGGCGCTTACTGGAGGTACCTAGTGGTCTAGTTGGACCCTATGGACCCTCAGGATTCAAGGGGACGTAATCTCCCAACTTAAAACGGCCACAGGGTGTGTTTACACAGTGGGGAAGGGAGGGGACGGGGCCTGAGGTGACGTGTGCAAACACACCCTGTGGCGCATTTTAAGAGGTAGTTTTAATCCCCTGCCCTATTATATACTAGGGGCTTACAGAGGAGGTCATGCTGATCACAGGGGACCCCAACGCTTAGTGTTCCCTAGTGTATGTAGGTGTTTTCACTCTATTCTGAGTGTCTTTTAACATAGCACTGGCTCCAGGACTGGTTAGTCAGACTCAGTTACCACCAGTATCCGTCTGAAAAAGTTGAGGGTACAGGATGATTTTGCAACAAGGCTTCTTTCTGCTCTTCTATTTGTTCTTTCTGCACGTTATCCTTCTTCCTGCACTTTACTTCGTCGAAGAGGACTTCTGTTGCTTCTTTCTGAATTTTTTTTTCTTTCTCTGCGTTTTTTCTTCTTTCTTCACATGTCCTATCTCTGTAGGCATAGATAGAAATTAGCATTTAAAAAACCTTTGAAATTCACTGAAAAAAACATAGGTTTCATGCATGTTATAGTTAGGAATTAGCATTTAAAAAACCTTAGAAATTCACTGAAGAAACTATAGGTTTCAGGGGCTTTATAGTTAGCTGGACTTTTCACTCGTACAAAACCATTGAAATTCCCCCAATATAGTTAGTTCAGCTAACTATAACTCGCGCGCCCGTAATGCACTGCTGATGATGTCACATATTACATCACTCATGACATCACTGATGACATCTCAAATGACATCACTGATGACATAATCCTTGTGATAGAGTGGCAGACCTCCTCTCCCCCTAATATAACCTTTGATACACACATTCAAAAATAGAAACTAAAAATTTCAAAACAATGGACATACCAATACCAGTTACAACAGCCTATTCAGTAATTCTAAGATCCACATACATATCCACTCATTCACCAACAGTCCTATACAGTCACTCATACATGTACTCACTCATCATATGTACTCATACACCTATACATCCTGTTACACAACACCACTCATCCATAGAGTTACTCACACACATAGTCACTCATGCTAATAAAGAATTAAACATCCATTTACTTGCATATACAGTTATACACACACCACCACACTTACTTCTACAGAAACTTACACATACTTAGTCTTTTAAACAATCACTTATAGAAACACATACTTATTCATACAGGAACTCTTCCAATCTCTCACTCTCACATATACTCACTTATATACACCAATAGTCACATATACTAGTTTAAAACATATGTAGTTACTCATAAAGACACTATTGAGACAGTCATTCACTCACTAACACACCCATGCACACACTCATCCACCCATACAGTCCTGCACACATGCTGTCTTCAACACATACAAACAGTGAGTCACTCATTCATGCACCTATGCACTACGTAATACCCCCACCGAACCATACAGACACTCATACTGAAACTTAAAAAACCAACTAATAACCTATATAAATACTCATGTAGCTAGCTACTCACCAACCCATGCAGCCACTTATACACAAAGTGAGAGACTGATAGAGATATTTACATATTTAAACATTACTCACTAAGCCATGTATTCACTAAGATACACTTAACCAGTCAGTTATACAATCAATTTTTCAAAAACAAATCATCCATTTAGACACTTATATGCCCATTTATTCTTCCATCGACCTTGAGATATACATATATAAAACACATGTAATTTTCAGAAAAACACACATTCACTGGATGATGTCATGTGTGATGTCATGAGTGATATCATTTGAGATGTCATCAGGCTAAGGTACATATTAAGAAAATTAATGGCGTTAATGGTGTTACCGTCACTAAACCCCAAGAAATTGTGGAGCAGTTTAGGATTTTTTATGCTGATTTGTATAGTGAGGCATGTGGTTATAATTTACAATTGGTTATAGATTACTTACAAGAAAGTGGGCTACCTGCTTTAGATCCCTCTCAAATTTTGATACTGGAAGGAAATGCTGATTTAGTAGAACTTAATTTAGCAATTGGGGCTTTACCCTCTGGTAAAGCAGTGGGCGAAGATACTATCCCACTTGAATTTTATCAAACATTTAGGGATGTATTGACTCCAGTATTTCTTGATCTGGTAAATGAGATACTGCAAGGAGGGGATTCGCCCCCCTCTTGGAACAAAACTAACATAATTGTTTTTCCCAAAAAATGTAAACCAGTGGAAAATATGAGTTCATAGAGACCAATATCCTTAATTAACTCAGACGCTAAAATCTTTTCAAAACTTCTAGCGTCCCGCTTAGCCCCATTGATTCATTTATTAGTTTCAGAGGAACAGCATGGTTTTGTTCCAGGTAGGGACACTGCTGCACATATAAATACTGCTATTGCTACATTCGATATTGCCAATCATTTAGATCAGCGGATTGGGATGCTGATGCTGGACGCCGAGAAGACCTTCGACCGAGTGGCCTGGGGATCACTGTGGTGTACAATGATATCTCTAGGTCTTGGTCGGAGGTTTGTCTCGGTGGTACAGAAACTTTATTATAAACCAATCGCTACAATTAAGTACAGTGGTTTTGATTCTTCCTCTTTTAGTATTTATAGGGGTACACGGCAGGGATGCCCGCTTTCTCCTTTACTATTCGCTTTATATATTGAGCCGTTTATTAGACATCTGCTCCACAATGTGTCTATTGCACCAGTGCTCTTTAATGGTATGTCATTAAAAGTCACTGCGTATGCAGATGATATCGCGGTATTTACCACTGGGCCAGTAGAAGCTATAACAGAGATAACCCAAGAGGCACAACGTTTTGGGTCTTTCTCTGGATACAAGCTTAACTTAAACAAGACGCAGTCAATTCTTAATTTTATACCTACATTAGCTCCACCTCCGTTAGGTATTACTGCGTCTGCTACATATTTAGGTGTGTGTCTTAGTTCCCGTGTTGACGATCTTATTGATTTAAACTATGAACCACTGCTATAAAAAGTTACTCTAGATCTGCGTAGATGGCATAGGCTACCATTGACTATTATTATTGAGTATTATTATTATTGGGAGGTGTAATATAGTTAAAATGACTATATTACCCACATTTCTTTATTTGTTTCGCACCATCCCATTAAGAGTGGCGATGACTGTTTTTTAAGCGGCTTGATAGTGTTATTGGAAGCTTTATTTGGGGCTATCGGAGAGCGAGGAGAGCTCTTAGATATATCAAGCTGTCTTTTGAACAAGATGGTTTTAAACTTCCGGATTTCAGAGCCTATTTCTGGGCCGCTTTTGTTTGTCGGATTCAGTGTTTACTTAAGGGAACAGATGTGGTAAAACCCTGGTTCGCATATCAGTTGGCCTGTGGCTTGAATACGGGATTTTTACTACATCACTTGTCTGACCCGAACTACTATAAGAGAGTTCGATTCAAGATCAGTCAGCATATCTTCCGTATTTGGCAGGACATATGTAAAGCATTTATTTTGCCAGATTGGCACGAATTTATCTTCTTATGGGGCAATCCGAGGCTCCCTGGCATATTTTCGGATTCGGTAGGAAGAATTTGGCAACAACATGGTATAACACTGCTAGGATATCTCTATGATGAACACGGCTTTAAGTCATTCTTATCATTGACAGAGGAATTTGGGATAGCCCATAATTCATTTTTCAAATATTTACAAATTAGGAACTTTTTTATCCAAGGTGAAGGCCTGTTAGTTCTTCCCTCTACAAGAGAGGTACTTCGGATAATTTTCAAAACTTCGGGGCGAGGCCTTATAGGGAAAATATATTGGTGTTTTCTAGCTGTATCGGAAGATGATGTTACACAGGTTACAGCCAAATTGAATCACATTTTTGAAGTTGAGGTGACGACCGATGAGGTTGTGGAATCATTGGCTATAATTAGTTCTTCTGTCACCTCAATTAATTTAAAACTGCAACATCATCGTATTATGTTTATGTTATATTATACTCCAAAGGTCATTTCTAAATGGGCTGTGTCCTATAATTCTTCTAAATCCTACTGTCCCAAGTGTAATGAATATGCTGTGGATTTGCGACATATGTTTATTACATGTCCAAAGCTATCTGTATATTGGTATGAGGTTGCTTGTGAGTTGAGTAAGCTAATAGGTAAGGATACTCTATTATCTGAGAAAGAAATTTTACTGGGAGCAATTTCGGATACTGGCAATGTATCAAACTCTCTAGTGTAAATTGTCATTGCTTGTGCTCATCTGTGTATTGCTAGGGCATGGATTGAAAAATATAGTCCTAAAATTACTGATTTTGGTTGTTATTGAGGGGGGTCTATGAAATGGAACGGGCACTTGCCAAAGCAAGGGGATTGCGATCTAGGGAAAAATTCGGGAGGGTCTGGTCCAGCCTTCAGTGGGATTAGTAGTATTCACATTTGTATTTTATTACTTATTATATTACTTGTATTAAGTGTTGATATCTATCTGTTATTATTGTTTGTGATGATGACATGTATATTTCCCGTCTGTGCCCTGAATGTTCTTTTATAAGTGGCCAATAAAATATTAAATACATTTAAAAAAAAAAGAAATGTCGTCAGTAATGTCATGAGTGATGTCACTGACCTTGTCATGAGTGATGTAATATGTGACGTCATCAGCAGTGCATTGCGGGCGCGCGAGTTATAGTTAGCTGAACTAACTATAACGGGGGAATTTCAATGGTTTTGTACGAGTGAAAAGTCCAGCTAACTATAACGCCCCTGAAACCTATGGTTTCTTCAGTGATTTTCTAAGGTTTTTTAAATGCTAATTCCTAACTATAACATGCATGAAACCTATGTTTTTTTCAGTGAATATATATATATATATATATACATACATACATACATACTAATAAAATAAAATCTTTAAAACACAAACCATTCTAATTAAATTAAAAAACGAGGCAACTTATAATTCTTACAATGTATTATAAAATATTTCACACATACAAAATCATCAATAACTAAAAATATAAAAAATTTAAATAAACAAAAACATAATAATATAAATTATAACAAAGTAATACATATATAAAATATAACATTTAATGCATATACTATTCCCACTACAATTTCTTCAAAACAACACAATCTTTTATAATAAATCTATAAAAAACATACAATTTCAACATCACGCAATGCAAAAATAAAAAAATCTGGGTCTATTTTACAAATCTCCCTCCAGTAAATGCAATAGTAGTGAAATATTTAATTCCAGATAGGTTTCAATTAGTATAACCATTCCACCTATCACAACAGTAGGGAAACTGTTGCAATGTAGACAGGTACAATTTACTACTGCTCCTCCAATCAGACCAACAGTAGTTGGATTGCGCAATAATTATATTTACTATTTCCACTCCACTGAGTACAACAGTAGGGAAACTGTTGGATTTTAAAGGGGTAAAAATTCCTATTCCCACTCCAGTCAATACACAAGTAGGGAAACTGTTGGGTTGCGGAAGGGGAACATTTACTATGCCCACTCCAGCCAGTGCAACAGTGGGGAAAGTGTTGAATAGTGGAGGGGCAGAATGTCCTTTTCCCACTCCAGCAAGTACTACAATAGGGAAAGTGTTGAATAGCAGAAGGGCAAAATGTACTCTACCCACTACAACAAGTAGAACAGTAGGGAAAGTGTGGGCTTGTGGAGAGTTAAAATTTGCTATTCCACCTTCAATAAGTGCAACAGTAGGGAAAGTGTTGGATAGCGGAGGGTTAAAATTTGCTATTCCACCTCCGATAAGTGGAACAGTAGGGAAAATGTTGGATAGCAGAGGGATAACATTTACTATTACCACTTCAGTCAGTACAACAGTACGGGAAGTGTTGGATTGCGGAGCGGTAAAATGTACTATTTCCCACTCCAATAAGTGAAACAGTAGGGAAAGTGTTGGATAGCGGAGGGTTACAATTTGCTATTCCTACTTCAATAAGTGCAACAGTAGGGAAAGTGATGGATAGAGGAGGGATTACATTTACTATTACCACTCCAGTCAGTACAACAGCAGGTAAAGTGTTGAATTGCGGAGGAGTATAATTTACTATTCCCACTCCAATCAGTGCAATAATAATATGCAACAAAATATCTTGAATAAAATAAAATTACTTCAAAAACTAATCAAATAAAAAATATATAAATAAGTAGAAAAAATATACAAATATATTTACTATTAAACAATTAAAACAAAAACAACATTACAATCTTACACACAAAACACAAATACCTATAAATATGATAAATATAATAAAAATACACTTTTTTATTTGAAAATTATTTAAACAAAAACATTATCACACACATTTAATTTAGTTACTTCCCACCGTATAGCCCCACAAAACTCTCATCCTACACTAACAAAATAACGTTAAAAGAAAAAAAAATGTACACTATTAGTATAAATATTTATCAACACAACCAATTATCATGAACTAAATATGAATGATTAATTAATTATAACAATGTACTTTCCATAATGTACTCGAACACAAAAATAATTATTAATTACTTAACATTAATTTACTTCCCACCCCAAACCCTACAAAACCCACTACCCACACATAAAATCTGCAACAAAAAATGTATTAAAATTAATTATCAATCGAATATTATTTATCACAAATTAAATATTAATTCATTAAAATCAATTATATTCCCACCCTTTACCCCTATAAACCCCATAACCCACAACTAAAGTCAATGAAAAATACATTACAAAATTAGAATCATTAATTGTCAATTAAATAATTATTAGTATTTAACAACTAAGGTGCCAATTCCCATCCGGTAAAAAAAACATTCCGTATGACTCGTATCCGTATATTTTTATGTACGAATCATACAAGTCCCTCCCCACCGGTGAAGTACGATTCGTATGTGAAAAATACATACGAATCGCTTCGGGAAAAGGTCTACGAGACGTACCCGGACAGTTTTACGTACAAATCGTAAAACTGAAGTCCGAGCGCACAAGTACGATCTTTACCGCCCTTCCGAATACACAAGCGTATGTAAAACGTCCCGTACGGAGCGAACTCTGTACCACTCATATCCCGGGTAAACTTGTGCCCGGGACATGAGTTGTACAGTCCCCCCTCCCCCTCACATATGTCCGCACGTCCCCCCGTATGTCAGCACCGTACCCCCGTATGTCAGCACCGTACCCACCCATGTCCGCACGGTACCCCTGCCCCGTACTGGTACGCACCGTACCCCAGCCCCGTACTTGTACGCACCGTACCCCAGCACCGTACCCCAGCCCCGTACTTGTACGCACCGTACCCCAGCACTGTACCCCAGCCCCGTACTTGGACGCACCGTACCCCAGCACCATACCCCAGCCCCGTACTTGGACACACCGTACCCCAGCACCATACCCCAGCCCCATACTTGGACGCATCATACCCCAGCACCGTACCCCAGCCCCATACTTGGACGCCCCATACCCCAGCACCGTACCCCAGCCCCGTACTTGGACGCACAGTACCCCAGCACCAAACCCCAGCCCCGTACTTGGACCCACCGTACCCCAGCCCCGTACTTGGACGCACCGTACCCCAGCCCCGTACTTGGATGCACCGTACCCCAGCACCGTACTCCAGCCCCGTACTTTGATGCACCGTACCCCAGCACCGTACCCCAGCCCCGTACTTAGATGCACCGTACCCCAGCACCGTACCCCAGCCCCGTACTTGGACACACCGTACCCCAGCACCGTACCCCAGCCCCGTACTTGTATGCACCGTACCCCAGCCCTGTACTTGGACACACCGTACCCCAGCACCGTACCCCAGCCCCATACTTGGATGCACCGTACCCCAGCACCGTACCCCAGCCCCGTACTTGGACGCACCGTACCCCAGCACCGTCCCCCAGCATCGCGTATGTACGGACCTTACAACAACATTGCGTATGCGAGCACGGTACAACAACATCGCATATGGACGCACATTACATACGCGAAAACGACTCGTACTGAACCAGGACACTGTAAAACAGCACAAGGAGGGTCAATTCGACTCGCACAACACCACAAAACACGTCTACAGTAGAAATAACATCAAAATGACTGACCTGGCACATCCAAACAGGTAAACAGAGGCCCAAACTCACAACCACCCCTTATAACACACCCACCAAAATTTCAAACTCAGGCACACCCACAAATGGACCAATAAAAAGGGACCACACACACAAACCATGAGCCTTTGCAACAGACTCACAGCAGCTACAGAGCACACCCCAACAACTGCACCCATACACCTTAATATATACACATTCTCACACACACTTTCACATTCACACCCACACGCCCACAACCATCCACACCCTCACCCCACACCATGCCCACAGACAAGAATCCAAAGTTCACAAGGGAGGAGCTGGGCATCCTTGTCAACGAAATCATCAGAGTCGAGCCACAGCTCTTTGGAACATTGGTCAGACGGACCAGCATAGCCGAAAAATCACGCCTGTGGCAGAGGGTCATTGATAGGGTGAATGCTGTTGCGCCCATCAGAAGGACCAGGAATGAATGCCAAGCCAGCTGGTACGATCTGCAGACGGCAGTCAAGCGGAAAATGAATGAAGACTACGCCCAGAGCAACATCACTGGAGGTGGGCTGCCCCGCAGACCGGTACATTACCATCCCTGGGAGGAGAAGGTGATGGCCCTGCTTCCGCCGGTGGGAGTTCACGGAGTTGAAGGAGTTGCAGAGCCTGCTGAGTACACAAACAACTTACGTAACATGGGGGTAATGGCATCCACACCCCAACTACACCAAATGCACACAACTACCCCAAAGCCCTCACCGGACACAACCACACTCAAAAACAACGCTCATGCCACTAACATGTGTATGCCCCATCCACAAAGCAAGGCCATGCCATGTCCCAGGCTACACGAAGCACAAACCCAAGACTGGATGTCCGGGATGCTGGGAGGGTGGGGCTCACAAAACACATTGTTCAACTCAGAATCAGACACCATTGCCCTCAGCCCATATGGCCCAGGTACATACCCATGCACCATGCTCAATGCACAGGGACTGGCAAAGTACTGACAAGGTAGCTGACACCTGGCCCTGCTGTAGGCAGCAAAAGGCCCTCCTGTGACCACTGTAAACTCAAACACCAACACCACAAGCTCAGATATCTAGGACAGGAACTCACACTCACTGTCATGGCAGCATGCGCCATGAGATGACAGATACATCACCTGGGAGACCCACTGCCAAATCACACTACACCCACCAGCAGGCCCTGTCACACACACCCCTTACACAAGCACACACCCCCTGGGCAGGCAAAGGATTTACCCACTCTCACAATGGACAAGTGACACAACAAGGTCAATCCATAGCCAAAGAAGCATCCAAGCCTAAAATCTACATGTCAAACACTCAGGAGAACATATCAATCTGTCCCCCGCAACATACTCATCCACAAGTGAACATTGAGGGGAATGCTAGGCACATACAACTACCTGGAGGAACTGTGCCAACTCGAATATGTATGAAACATGGATGTCGCATGAAACAGCATTAACATTGTCTCTCTCTCACACACAGGGCAACGTCATGGATCTCCCCCCAACAATGGGGGGAGGAATCACAGTCCCAGGCTTGGGAGGAACCTGATCCCACCGGCAGCGACGCCTCTCAACACTCCGCGGATGACCCCAACCCACCTTGACCCTCTGGTGTCCAAACCCCTGCAGCACCTGCTTCAGGTACATCTGTGACAACCACCACCCCCATTCCTGCCACATCCTAGGAGACACTCAGGAGCCCTGCCCGCATTGAACAACTGAGCTAGTCTGACCTGGAGGGACAAGGTTCGCCGGGCACCCAGGAGGAGGCAGACAACCCCGCAATTGCCATCCCTCAGGGGACCCATAGACCTGATGTGCCCACAACGGCAGGGCAGGCTCGTGTGGGCAGGGGTGGTGGGAGTGGAGGCAGGCGGAGGCGAGAACCTGACCAGCCAGCTGAAGGGACCGGTATGTCACACATATGCAACATCATGGACGCATACCGGCGTGACACCAGGGCCATCGGCCAGGTAGTGGAGACCCTCACAGAGATTAAGAACCAGCAGGCCGAGCAGCACACCAGTCAACAACAACAACAAGGATGGATGGAGGCAAGACTGGCTGAGCTCCTGCAGGTGCAAATGGACATAAGCCGTTCACTCCGTCGGATCGCCGACAACATGGCCAGCCCTCCCTGTGCCACCAGGCCAAGACCACCACCAGACACAGGGAGGGAGGAGGAGGAGGATTCGTCCGACGGAGCGTCCCAAACATCGTCAAGGCCTGCATCTGAGGGTCCCGCGAGGAAGGTGGGTCGTCAACGGAAAAGACCGTGAGAGGCAGCGGACCATCCACATCTCCCAGGTCACCTGGCATGTCACCTGGCCTTCATGCACAACAGCATCACCTCATTCACTGACATTCTCTGCCACATGGACTTGCTGGTCACAGTCTGACCAATGATGACAAACACTGTGGTCTGGACTCTGATGACTTCAAATGCCAAGGATCCCATCTCCCCCTGTGAACTTTGGATTCTAGGCACACTGTATAGCACCTATGTTTTTCCCACAAAACACGCCCCCCACCGAGAATAAAACTAAATTTCTTTAATTAGATGTTGCAGTCATTTTGCATGAGTCCACAACATACTTGTGGGGAAATGTCAAACTATGCCTAAGTGTTGAACTAACTCCAGCCATCAATACCCTGGGATCTGAGTCCGGTACAGGACACACATGGGTCAAAATGTATCATCCAATACAGACACGGAGCACAATACTCACCCATGATGGCCTCAAGCTGCTGAGGGGGGGCTTGCAATACTGTGCGGACAGACCAATTTGGAAGAGTATCATTAAGGCGTAGAGGTCATGGCTCATGTTTAGGTTCCCGGGGAGGGAGTCCCAGGTATGTTTGGCCAGGTGGGAGAACTATGTCCTGCATGCTGGAGTTTGGTGGATGTGAAGAATGTTGGCCAGGGCAAGGTTGGATGCACGGAGTTGGCCCAACGGGGTCTTGGATGACAGACGTCCAAGGTTGGTTTGGGGTCTGGGGTTGTGGACTGCCTCCTGAGTGTGGGTGAGGAGTGTGAAGGTCATCCTGCAGCAGACAGTGATCCATTGCAGCTATCTCAGGTGGATGGTGATGAGGCTGGGGCACAGGATGTTGAAGCTGAGGTGTGCACCCTGGATGTGGACAAGTTTTCCGGGAGTTTGGCTGTACTTGCTCCATAGAGTGCGGGGCTGTAGTTGACACGGCTGGTGTTGTGGACCTGGGGGACGGTCTGTCTTGCCTTGGAGTGGATCTATCTGTGGATCATGTGCATCATGCGGAGGGTGTTGCAGCATGAGGGACAGATGCTGGTGAGTTGCATGGGAATTGTGAGCGACGAGTTGGGTGCGTGGCCACTGGGTGCTGGTGCAGTGCCCTGGCGGGTGGGACACAAGGAGTTGACCCAGCTGTAAGGGGACAATCCTCAGATGATTACCTCAGTCCTGTACAAGTCCAGCCTCAGGTGGCTGATGTTCAGCCATTTATCAACGGACATAAATGCCTTCTTGAAGGTTGGAACTGGCAATGGCTGTGTCTTTGGTGAGGGTGAGGAGCAGTTGGCTGTCAATGGCATACGAGATGATGATGAGGTTGTGTGCGCATGTGATGGTGGAGAGGGGGGTCATGGACACATTGAAGATTGACACGCTGAGAGATGAGCCCTGGGTCATGTGCCAGATGACGCCACATTACTACATGCTGAAGGCTTGAGTCCCACTCCCATGGCCTTGCTGGTGAGCTACTTGGTGATTTCATCCTGGTCCATCCCCTGGATACCAGTGTTGGAGATGTGTGAGCTGACAGTGTGAGCACATCGTGCATAATGCTGTGGTGAGGTCAAGGGGGGGTGGCCTCACCATCGTTGAGCAGGGCAAAGTTGTTGGTGTTGGTGGCAATGATGACGGTTGCAGTGGGGTGATTACTGTGGAAGACGATCTTGTGCAGGTTGCCTGGAGCTCTTTGACTGGAGGAAGTTTGTCAGTTGCTCGTTGACTATCTTCCTGATGACATTTGCTGGCTAGGAAAGCACGTTGAGGTTCCTTGAGAGCCAGCGTTTCTGCCGTCCATTGTCTAAGAAGGGCCTGGGTCACTGCATGCCTCTATCTACCATGGAATGTGGCTAATTCCAATGATACATACATGACGTGCTGGACGAGGGCTACAAGGATGGGGAATGATGTGGTTGAGATGTTGTGTGGGAAGGGTCCTGATGGAGATCCCCAGGGGATGTTGCACATTAGCCGGGTGTTGTATCTGCTGATGATGAAAGTCCAAAACCTGAGGGTGGTTGGTCCAGCGTATAATAGTGCGTTCTGACTCTGTGTGCCAAGGCTTGCGTGTATGTCCATGAGCTTGCAGTGGTAGAAAGTTGCAAGGGATTGGCTCAGCCTTGCAGGGGTGGGGTATCTTTTGGATGGAGAGCTGATGTCAGTGCACTCACAATGCTGATGAGCTCCTTGATGTCATGCGGTTTTTTGGCCTCGGCCCCATCTGAAGGATCTCCAATTGTCCTTGCTGATGATATGGTGATGGCTGTGTGTGCCGTTTTCAAGGGTTGTAAGGCCACTGATGGTTATTTGTGTTGCAAGCTGTGCACAAGAGTCCTGCTAGACGTGTATGAGTCCAGTAGGTCTGCCTTGTCCCAGGTGGCTTAATTGTTGATGTGCGTCACAGGAAAGTCCGTCAACGTGGCTAGATTGTTGGATCAGTTGCTGATCCAGTGTGTGAGGTTGCAGGGTGTGGCGGTGGTGTTGGTTCCAGTGTCCCACACAGCATGTCTGTGTTGACTTACATCAAGCATCTTTGGGGGATTGGTAGCGGAGTGTGTGGCAGTGTGTTGCCCGTCGGAGACGTGGATGCTAATGTGGATGGACCAATGATGGATGCTGGTGTGGTTCTCATCCAGCCAGAAGTTCCTGGCCCACAGCCACATGTATCTGTGGATGAGAGGGCGTGCGTGATGATGGACGTGTTGATGGCTTTGCGGAATTGTGGATGTAGGCCTGGAGATCTGTAGATGAGTGTTACTCTGAGTGTTTGCAGGGGGTTTGTGCCAAACCGGATTTGTGACCCTGAGTGCATACTTGGGAATAGACATCAATTCATCCTCCGGGATTGTTAGTGCCGTCCCTGCGGGTGCTCTTGTATCCATCTGAGATGGCAATGAAGAAGTTGTGTGCTGAGGATGCTTTCATCCAGGTCACTGTCATGAAGGTGATGTGTGGGCCTGTTGTGTTGAGGAGGTAACAGAGTCCAATGGCGTGCTGGTGGACGGAGCCGGTGTGGAGTAGGAGGGAAATGACCTGGTTGGTGTGACAGGGCCTGGAAGGCGGGGCAGCACTGTGTAGGCAGTTAGAGTTGCATACTCAGCATGCAAAGGTGTCGTGTGTGCGCTTAGGGTATGCCTGAGAGCAGGCGGTTCATTTTCGGTTGGACATTGCTCGGAGGGTGGCTGCAACATGAGACTGTTGTGTGATGTGGGTCATGCAAGGACATGAGGGTCGTGCAATGTGCACGTTGCATGCGCTGACGGTCCTGCCTTTGGCACCACGTGGCCGCAACAGTGGCACAAACAAGCTGATGACAGACTAATGAAAGGGTGGAGGGAGGAAGGGAGGAGTATCTTGGAGGCATGTGGGTTGCAGAATCCGGGAACTTGGTGGGCCCTTGCCGCAGGGGCCGCAGCAGCAGGCGGCATGTACTGGAAACTAGGCCAAAAGTAGCACACAAAGACAAGGATGTCAGAAAGGACAACAGCAACAGGCGTATGTAAAGGAAGGAGTGTCACCCATGGCTCACCCAGAGAAAATGGATGAACAATCACCAAAGATGACTGACACAGGATCAGGAAACAGAAGGCCGAGCTGCGCACAGGAGACACACCCTCAGCAGGCGTTGATGGCCCGTTGGGGGGAGCAACCTGCCCAAATACATACACAACCATGGACTTCATGCACAATAGAGAATATTAGCCATGAAGAACTGCATGCATGTTGCCGAACTACACACACACTCATATACACAATCTTTGACAACTATGCCAGAGATGACGCATGCAAAGTGGCAAGAGACCTGCATTGACAGAGATGAGGCCCTTTGGAGGGTGAGGAACACCTTTATTACTCAAGCTCACACTAAGGGAAATGCATCAATATGAACATTCTCACAGGTCATTTGACTGAACATGTGGGACCTACGCTGGAACACCCCTTCACAACACGGATGTTGTAAATCCAAATGAACTGGCACACAAGTTAAGGGGATGAGCCAAACACCTCCTGCTGCACACAGAGAGGCTGAAATTCCCCATTGAGCCTGTCATGGGGATGTCCCACACTATGTCCCACACTATGTCCACCCGTAGCATCCCGTATGTTTCAGAGGGAAGTTTTACACACTTTGATGCCTTCATCAGAATCCAAACACCATTACAGATGACTGTCACGAAGGGTGACTATCAATTAATGGGAGTCATGCTACATGTTATGTACCCCATGGTGAGTCGACATGTATGCATGGTAACACAACATGCACAGAAGCAATCCCCACACATTCCAAACACGTACCACCCCCAAAATGCCTTGCTGCAATCCTTACCCAAAATTACATTTCCCAATGTCCGTGCATGGAACGCTGATTCAGCACACGTTGCAATACTCATGAGAAATAGCAAGAGGACAACGATGACACAAGCAGACAACATGCGCAAGAACCTGGGAATAACAGACACACAAGAAATCAGCTAAAATATTTTTCTCCGCATACATGGTCATTTACTAAACAGGAACAGTGTTGTCCCCATGCTAATTTAAAAGAAAGTGTCTCAGCTAAAATGTGTGGAATGACATCATCACTCGAGTGACACATCAGAACACAAATCTAGGTCACTTAGCATACAGTCAGCAGGACACACACATTGCAACACATGCCACCCAAGGCTCCAAGCGTGCACACTCAGACCCAGTGACTCACCATTATGAGAAGAAGTTGCGTATGAGCTGACTCCGGATATCCTCCTCCTCCTCCTCACTTGCCTCGTGACCAAGCCCTTCATCCTCCACGGGTGGATGTTCCTGCTCATCCTGCTCCAGGATGAGTGGCACTGCCTTCTCCACTGCCATGTTGTGCAGCATGCAGCACACGAGGAAGATTTTGCAGACCTTCGCCGGTGGATATGGGAGGGACCCGCCTGTCTTGTGAAGGCACCGGCATCGGCTCTTCAGGAGGCCAAACGTCCTCACAATCACTCGCCTGGTCTGCCCTTGTGCATTGTTGTACCGGTGATCTGCAGCTGATCTTGGGTTGCGGAGAGGCGTCATCCGCCATGGCATGTTGGGGTAGCCAGAGTCCCCTACATGGAAACATCATGTAAATAAGTGGGTCAGGAGATGCCGTAATAGCCAAAGATACCGCAACACACAGGACAAACAGAGTATACCCACCAACAAGACATGCTTGTTCGTTGTGCAGCCGCAGCATCATTTGTGGCACCCTGCTATGCCTCATGATGTAGGCATCGTGTGCTGACCCTGGAAAACGTGCACAGACATGGGAAATCAGCATGTTAGCAAGACACACCACAAGGGCATTTATAAAGTGGTAATGTTTACGGTTGCAATAGGCTACCTCCTGTGCCTGTGGTGGTACCAAAGCCACATATGTCCCATCAATGGACCCAATGACATGGGGCATACCTCCCAGGGCATAGAAATCACCCTTGACACCTGTCAACTCCTCAGGAGTCGGAAAATGGATGAATTCATCAAGGTGCTCCAACATGGCTGCCAAAACATCATGCAGGACACGCTGAACATTGTCTGTGACATGCCACCAACATCAGCTATGGTGAATTTAAAACGTACCTGTGGCAAAAAAATGTAGGACTGCCATCACCTTCATCTTGGGGGTCAGCGCAGTAGGATACCTGTGTCGCGGTTGGAGGTGTGGTGCCACCTCGGCGGTCAAGTCCTCAATCAACTGTTGAGTGAATCTGTAACGTCGAATGCAGGCACGTTCCCTCATGGCACCCAAGTCTGGCATTGGTCGGGGGACAGGCGGTGCCCTGCAGAAAATTGTAATGAATGACGAAGAATGAGAGCATAACAATATCAATGTCAATGAACAGAGCACATGCTCAACTGCTACTACACATCTGCTAAATACAGAGTCTGGTGTGTGCAATACATCCAGGACACGTATGCTAGCTTGGTGATACTCCTACGAAAAGCCAGATACACCCATTGATTGGCAAGTCTACATGACATGCCCTGAAACGAGCTGGGGGCCAGTCTGAGTGAACAGCCAGAGACATCACAGGAGTGACATACATCCACATAGCTGCATTGAAAGGATGTCATCTCATACAGACAGCTGATGGCAAGCTAGATGCACAGGTCACATGGAATGTCAAATGTACAGATCTAACACATTGCGATGAAGGGGTACACGTGAAAACAGAAAACACAGACATTGAGACGACGCAGATATGTCCTCATGTGAAAATATCATGTCCGATGCATACAGACCCTGCTTACGTGGGAATCCACATGTGGCATGGTGTGCGTAGATGTGTGCCATGCCCATCTCCACACAGACACGTGTTGGATGCAGCAACAGCAGATGTAGTTGACTGAACACTAACAGCAAGCTCATGGGAACACATGACACACACATGACATAGTCACATCGGGGCACGTTGATTGTGAAATGTCAGTTGTTAGTGTCCCTGTCCCTGGCATCAGGGGACAGTTGCGGGTGGTGGTGACTGGGCCATACCAGTGATGCTGTGCTTGACACGTTTGTACTACAGGCACACATGTGCAAAGTGTGAAGGGGAAGTGTGCCACATAGTGCCCCATCACACATGACATGTGTACACAGGTCATCACACATCAATTGTGCAACTACATGAGGAGACATGTGCAATATCACTGCCTGACACACCTAGGCCCTGCACATGAAAGTCTGCAATGACAATGACTTGATGTACAGCCTTGTGTGAGTCGGAGACCTCCATTCCTTTTGTGTGCGCCTCCTATCACCAGTGTAAGCATGTGAAACGCACCGTACACACACGCTCTCAGAGCGTGTGTACGGTCCGTATCACTATTGTAGTGGTGCCGTAGGAGAACGCGTGGTACGGACCGTACACACACGCGTACTCCTACGGCACCACTACTATAGTGATACGGACCGTACACACGCTCTGAGAGCGTGTGTACGGTCCGTATCACTATAGTAGTGGTGCCATAGCAGTACGCGTGGTACGGGCCGTACACACGCTCTCAGAGCATGTGTACGGTCCGTATCACTATAGTAGTGGTGCCGTAGGAGTACGCGTGGTACGGGCCGTATACAAGCTCTCAGAGCGTGTGTACGGTCCATATCACTATAGTAGTGGTGCCGTAGGAGTACGCGTGGTACGGGCCGTACACACGCTCTGAGAGCATGTGTACGGTCCGTGTCACTACTGTAATGGTGCCATAGGAGTACACGTGGTATGGACCGTACACACACGCGTACTCCTACGGCACCACTACTATAGTGATACGGTCCGTGTCACTACTGTAATGGTGCCGTAGGAGTACACGTGGTATGGACCGTACACACACGCGTACTCCTACAGCACCACTACTATAGTGATACGGACCGTACACACGCTATGTGAGCGTGTGTACGGTCCGTATGACTATTGCAGTGGTGCCATAGGAGTACGCGTGGTAAGGACCGTACACACACGCGCACTCCTACGGCACCACTACTATAGTGATACGGACCGTACACACGCTCTCAGAGCGTGTGTACGGTCCGTATCACTATTGTAGTGGTGCCGTACATGTACGGGTATGTGTGAAATGCACCGTACATGTTTTTTGGAATCAAAAATTACATAGGGGACAAGTATTAGGCCCAAAATGCATGCTGGTTGTCATGGATACAGAGATTTCAGTTGCAATGTGGCCATCGTGTGGGCTTGAAAAGTCAGTTGGGCCAAAAATTACAATGTTGCAAAGTGGTGTTTGCCTTGCTATGATGCTTAAAATTTGAACCATGCAAATTTGTGTAATTGGTGTATGTTTAAAGGGATTGGAGGAAACGTAGAATGCAAATGAGTCTGACCAATCACTCTGTACTCCTGTTAATGAAAGCCCCCAACAAGACAGATATAAGTCAGCAAGAACCCATGAGAGGGCACTTGCCTGCACAACTTTCCTGTCGACCACACTGCTGCTGTCTGTGCTTCCTCTGGCACCATGTCGCGGACTGTGGAGAGGGCCCAGCCATTCACACTTGAGGAGAATGAGGCATTGCTGAATGTCCTCCTCCCACAGTACCCCAGCCTGTATAGGAGACCAGGGGAGCAGGTGAGTGCTGACTCCACTACCTTTGACTGTGCACCTTTTTTGTGACTGTCACTTCTGGCATTGTGTCCAGGTGTGACAGACATGCAATGTGGTTTAGAGTGGGTCCCAGGGGGGAAAAAGGCTTATGTCTGTCATGCAGAGGATGACGTAGCTCCTGTGTGCACTCCTCACTTGCATTGTGCTTACTGTGACATTCACTGCATAGTGCATGACACATTCATCCTTGCAAATCCTTGGTGGCATTTTTTGGCTATTGTCCTGAGGTGATTCAGTGGTCCCCCCAGTGTGACAGGTGACTGTACCCACAGATGTGTATGAGTTGAGTGGAGCTGTGGTGAGAGTGTCCAAGTGATGTGTACGCCCTCCTGGACATTGATGTGTGTGAAGGTTCCTTGTCATGTGGGTGAGTGTCTATGTGAAGTGTTGCACCACAGCTGCATGGAGGAGGCAACAGCTCTACCCATCTGATGTGAGAAGTAAGCCGTGCTGTGTGTCTGACTTGCTGAGCTAGCCCAACACCTGTGACACCCCACAGGCAAGTGGCACATGTGCAGAGTGAGGTATGTATCCACTGTTGCCAATGGCAGGTGATTGATCTGTGCCTGTGTGTGTCTGTGTACTCTGCTGAGGTTGGGTCAGTGGCCTGGGGCATGTAACTACTTTGAAGTGCTGTCCATCAACCTGGTGTTGCATGTGATGCACAGTGTGTGCCATGATCAGGGAGTGTGTCGCACCCCCCCTGCCACCTGTGTACCTTCAATGCCATGTAGTGCATTGGGGCTTCCACAGAGGCCAATGTCTATATGAGGAAGATGCTATTCCTTGGCAGCATCCTATGTCCTGTTCAACATATCATCGATGTTCAAATGTGTGTCTCTGTGACATGGAGCAGGTGTAGTAATGTTGTCTCACTTTGTCATCCTCACAGGTAACTGCCTACGAGAAGGGGGGATCTGGAAGGAGATCGTCAGGGGCGTGAGAGTGGCGGGGGGTCGCAGTCGGCGCCTAGCCCAAGTCAGAAAACGATGGCAGGACATCCGGTGCTGGACCCGGCGGATCGCCCGGGTCCAGCTGGGGGTCTCACCTCCACACCCCCACGGCGGGTGCCGACGCCTGACCACACACATGATGCGTGTCCTGGCGGTGGTGTTCCCTGACCTGGATAGGCAGTTACAGGAGGGACAGCAGCAAGGAGGGGGTAGGTACCTGTCTGTTTGTTGTGTTGTGTGTCCCCAGCTTTTGGAAGTGCTCTGTAGCCTGGATACACTGCCAGGGTTTATACGTGCAGTGCATATTCTGTTCCCCAAAGTCAACCAGTGCTCTTATTCGTCCCTTCCCCTGCTTGACATGTGTCCCCTGGTCTGTGTGTAATCACAATTGCACATGGTCATCTAGCCTGCCAGTTGATCCAAGTGCACATTGCTTTCTGCATCATGTGGAAGGGTGGTCTGTGACATGTGTTGGTACCTTGCCTGTGCCCTGTCCTGTTCCCTCTGTTGGGGGTCCATATTTGTTGGCAGTGATGATGAGTCTCAACATGGGAGTGTGAGGTTTCAAATGAACGCACTTGCAGCATGCATGACCAATGTTGTGGCCTCAGACATGATGTGCATGAGTGGGAGATATGCATAGTGCCAGGACGGTTGCTCATGTTACAGTCAGATCATTCCAGGAACAAGGAGCAGTGTGCCCACTACAGTCCCCTGAGACACCCTTGCCTCGTAATCATGTGGGTCATCCAAAACTGTCCATTCTCAGTGTGTTCAGCATATGTTTGGCTCTGTGGCATTGTTCCCTGGCCTCATTTGTATTTATCCAAAGTGTGCTACATGTGTCGACTGGACAGGGAGACCCCATTTGGCTTGTGCATACTCACACTGGGCAGTGCCTGTGTGCCTATTCACAACTATCTGTCGATGGTTGTTTGTCACAAATATGTGTTGGCAGCCTCACGAGGTGATGTGGAGTACATTTGGGAATTCTTGCTGCACATTTTTGTAAACCCTGATTAAGAGGTGTGACTTCTTGATCTGTCTCAATCACATTGTCTCAGATATGGGGGATTTGTGCTGGCGAGGCCTACATGGCCAAACCTTATGTCTCCTTGCCAGGTCTGACCTGTGTGTGATAATTGGCTGGACAGAGACTCAATGTGCAATGACCCAGTGATGTTGTGCAGGGTTTAATGTTTGTGCTTTGCAGCATGTGTCAATTGTTTAAATACATGATTCCTGCTCATACATTTTTTGCACCAGTGTGTGGTCAAGATGCTACGTAGTTTGGTCTTTGTGTGCTGACATCTGTGTGGATATTCTGGCTTGCCATGGGGGTGTCTCCTCAGTGCAGGTATGCCTTTTTACGGCACAATTGAAGGCCCAGTAACTCATGCATTGTCCTGGGTTTGAACATGTGTGCCACTCCACATGACAGGCAGTGGGTCAGATGTGTTGGCAACTGTGTCATCAGGTAACAGATGGCCATGTGACAACTGACATAATTCAAGTTGTTAGTCACAAGGTATTGTACCTTGGCACTCACAACACTTGTCAACAGGTCTTCATGTTTTCTATGCTTTAATTTGATGTTTTGTTGTTAAGAACAATAATGTGCCTGCATGACAGATGTCTCCCAAGGAAGTGCACAACAAACCACCTTTACACTTTCAGGGAACACGCTGGCACAATTTAAAAGAAGGCACTGTACTAATGAGACTGTTTTTCAGATTATACATATACATGTTCCCGCAGTGTTGTGGAAATTGGGTAAGTCCTTGGTTGTTGGTGATACCAACTTACGAGTGTCAAGTCATCAAGCCCTCCGTGGGCCCATGTATATGTACTTTCTGCAACAACATTTCTTTCTAACAGTGGCTTCTTTAAAGAAGGTTGCCAGCTGCTTCAATGACTGGGTAAATGTAGTTTTGTGTGCACCTCCTTGGGAGCCATCTGTTATGAAGGCACATGTGTGTTCAGTTCACAAAATGGCACATTCCCACATTCTGACCATGTCGATTGTGTAAAGTATTGTGATTCCCAAGGGACCAACATTTTTTCGTTTTGTGTTCCAAAGTACTTACAGGTCTCTGAGTGTGGGGACACCTTTGGTTTTGAGGTGTGTTACTTTGCCTTGGGTGCACCACTACTGTTTCTTTCAGGATAAACAAAAGGTGGCATGACTTCATTGTATTGCTGTGCTCACCTGTTCCCAGACACTAGCTCTTCAGTGTATTTCTCATTCAAGTTTTCGGCTGGTGTGTCCTATTTTTCCTTGTGTCCAAGTGGCATGGTGGGTCTACCAACTGGGGAATACAGGGCTTACATATGTGCGGAGTAGTCTAGCTGTTACTCATGATGCCTTGCCTGATATGCACTGTGACCTATTGTTTTTGTACTCATGTGTCAGATGTATACAGGTGAATGATGTTTTTCTGTATCTTCACCTTGCCCACAGCATCATCATTGGAATCGAGGGAGACACCTGCATGGACCTGGATGAGGGACCCGGCACCAGTGCCACCAGTGCTGGCGAGTCTGCGGGAGACAGTGTCACGGAGGGCGAGGGGGGTCAGTCCGAGGACCTGTCTGGTGGCGATTCCAACTATGATGCAGACGGGTCCGAGGCTGACCTCATCGAGGGGGCGGAGGCTGCTACAACACCTGGCAGCAGCCCAACATCTGTCCCCGCCTCCTCCATTCCATCACCACCCTCCCAGTTGCTCCGGTCCCTTCTGTCCGTGCAGGGCACCACCATGTCTCCTTCGGGACAGGCACCGCACCCCCTGCCCTTGTCACCCCTGCTGCCCTCAGTGCAGAGTCTGTGGACATACTGCGGCAGTTGCAGGTTGGGCAAGCATCGGTGCTGACTGTCCTCCATGGCCACAGCACACTGCTGACACAGATGGTGTCGTTCATGGAGGGCATGTCAGCATCGATGTCTGAACAACGCAGGTTTCTGCAGTCCATGGACTCTTCCCTGATGGCAGCAGTGAGTCTCCTGCAGCGCTTCGTCCCCCCTCCTACCCCAGCCTCATCCACACTTCCCTCTCCCATACCTGTCCCATGCACACCCAGACATTCCCAAGCACGCACCCCACCAGACACAGGCAGAACACCACCAAGTAAGGGCAAGCACACACCTCCTGTCACGCACAGTAAGGGGGATGTAGGCACACCCACTGGGTCTGGGGCAAAAAGACATACACGCAGCCACAGTCTGAGTCTGCAGGCCTCACAACCCAGTCCCTCCAAAAGCACTCCCCTTGGCTCCCCTGCCAAACTGACATCCAAAGAGGTCGACATGGGTGAGCTGCCCATCACCCCCACTGTGACACCACCCCACAAGCGGGCGAGGAAGTCCCCGGGCAGGGTAGTTGAGTCCCACCCCCTGTCCACCCCCTCCCCCAAGAGCACTGCACCCCATCCCTCGGCCACCCCCCCTCCGTTGGCCCTGGGGTTTCTTCCAGTACAGGGCTTACCCTGGATGCCCTGGCAGCAGTGTGCAGTGACGTGCTCGCATCCACCTTTGCCACTGCCCCACCCCCTGTGGTGGATTCATCCACCCCTGCACCCACCACACCTGCACTTCCCCCTCCTGTCCCTGCGGTGCCTGGTCCTTCCCCACATGATGCCCCCCCGGTCGATGAACCTGAGGGTTCCACTGTGCATGCAAGCTAGGGGAGACGCGTGCCCATGTGTCCCCCATGGACTTCTATTATGGACTGGCCATTGGCCTTTGTATATAGTGTCATTTCATTATTTGTTTTTGATGCTGAATAAAGCATTTTATTTTTACTTTGCACACTATTGCATTTCAGGTATTGATGTTGGTGCTGAGGCTCCTGGAGTTGGTGTTGTGGTAATGTGTTATGGTTCAGAGAAATGTTCTAGTCTGATGGTCATGAGGTGGACCATGGTATCTGCGTGCCATCACAAGGTCTCTGCAAAGAATCATTGGTAGTGTGTGTTATTTTGGTTTTGAGACATTGTCCCAAGGAGTGTTCCTTCCTCTGTGGCACCTGACATCTTCCCTGCAAAGTGTTGCACAATTGTTGGTCTGACCTGTGTCTACATTTCCTTTGTTGGTGACGGATCCCTTCATATGGCCATGCCTGCTCATCAATGTCTCCGGCTGCATCGTCTGTGCCATCCTTGCTAGTCACTGTACTTGTGTATTGAGTATGTCGAAATGCCTTCATGGAGACATTCTCCCTTTTCAGCACTATACATGTGAGTACTCCCGGCCTAGCACACATATAGTACTTGTTCTGCAGGGTATTTGGGCACCTGACTCACAATTGTGGGCATTGTATCTGTGGAAACTCCACCCTAGTCCTTCCATGAGAGACAACATCTTGGTGGCTGGCCCAGCACCTGAACATTCCTATCAGTCCTGGGATGTGCGTGACAGTGTGTGTTCCCTTTGGCTCTCTTAGTTTAGTAGGCAGTGACATGACTATACAGTCTTGTGGCATGCTCTCAGTTTGTGTATTGTGCTGCGTCCACCAGAGGTGGGTATGCATGTGTTATTTGTCCTCACACCCACATGTGGTGTGTCATGCAGTGGGGGAAAGACATCCATCCTCCTGGGAGTGGGACACTGCTGTCAGTGATGTGACGTTATGGCACTATCATCATTGTCCAAAGTTAGGGATGCGTACATACACCCATGGAGTTGTGGTCATCTGATAATGATGTACACCCCCCCATGTCTCTGTCCACTGCTGGGAGTCCTCTGCACCCACCCATATATGTCTGTCCACTGCTGGGAGTCCTCTGCACCCACCCCTCACATGTCTGTCCACTGCTGGGAGTGATATGCACCCACCCCCATGTCTCTGTCCTCTGCTGGGAGTCCTCTGCACCCACCCCCATGTCTCTGTCCACTGCTGGGAGTCCTCTGCACCGACCCCTCACATGTCTGTCCACTGCTGGGAGTGATATGCACCCACACCCATGTCTCTGTCCACTGCTGAGAGTCCTCTGCACCCACCCCCATGTCTCTGTCCACTGCTGGGAGTCCTCTGCACCCACCCCTCACATGTCTGTCCACTGCTGGGAGTGATATGCACCCACCCCCATGTCTCTGTCCACTGCTGGGAGTGATATGCACCCACCCCCATGTCTCTATCCACTGCTGGGAGTCCTCTGCACCCACCCATATATGTCTGTCCACTGCTGGGAGTTCTCTGCACCCACCCCTCACATGTCTGTCCACTGCTGGGAGTCCTCTGCACCCACCCCCATGTCTCTGTCCACTGCTGGGAGTCCTCTGCACCCACCCATATATGTCTGTCCACTGCTGGGAATCCTCTGCACCCACCCCTCACATGTCTGTCCACTGCTGGGAGTGATATGCACCCACCCCCATGTCTCTGTCCACTGCTGGGAGTCCTCTGCACCCACCCCCATGACTCTGTCCACTGCTGGGAGTCCTCTGCACCCACCCCCATGTCTCTGTCCACTTCTGGGAGTCCTCTGCACCCACCCCTCACATGTCTGTCCTCTGCTGGGAGTGATATGCACCCACCCCCATGTCTCTGTCCTCTGCTGGGAGTCCTCTGCACCCACCCCCATGTCTCTGTCCACTGCTGGAAGTCCTCTGCACCCACCCCTCACATGTCTGTCCACTGCTGGGAGTGATATGCACCCACCCCCATGTCTCTGTCCACTGCTGGGAGTCCTCTGCACCCACCCCATGTCTCTGTCCACTGCTGGGAGTCCTCTGCACCCACCCCTCACATGTCAGTCCACTGCTGGGAGTGATATGCACCCACCCCCATGTCTCTGTTCACTGCTAGGAGACCTCGGTACCCACCCCCATGTCTCTGTCCACTGATGGGAGTGATATGCACCCACCCCCATGTCTCTGTCCACTGATGGGAGTCCTCTGCACCCACCCCCATGTCTCTGTCCACTGCTGGGAGTCCTCTGCACCCACCCATATATGTCTGTCCACTGCTGGGAGTCCTCTGCTCCCACCCCTCACATGTCTGTCCACTGCTGGGAGTGATATGCACCCACCCCCATGTCTCTGTCTACTGCTGGGAGTCCTCTGCACCCCCCCATGTCTCTGTCCACTGCTGGGAGTCCTCTGCACCCACCCCTCACATGTCTGTCCACTGCTGGGAATCCTATGCAGCCACCCACCCACCCACCCCCTTGGTGCAGTACACTGCTGTCCTGGGCCTACACACACACCAATATAAAGGTAATATGCTGCACCAGGCCGTAGGCCAACATTCGTGGCGTGTATACGCCTTGTATCCCAAATGTACTGGTGCCGTACGGGTACGTGTGATACGGACCGTACCCCCGCATTCATGGGGTGTGCACGGTCCGTACCACGCGTACCCCTATGGCCCAAATACAATGGTGATATGGCCCGTACCCACGCTATGTATGTGTGGGGGCGGTCCGTATCACTATAGTAGTGGTGCCGTAGGAGTATGCGTGGTACGGCCCGTACACACGCTCTGAGAGCGTGTGTACGGTCCATTCCACGCGTACCCCTACGGCACCACTACAATGGTGATACGGACCGTACACATGCTCTGAGGGCGTGTGTACGGTCCGTACCACGCGTACCCCTACGGCACCACTACAATGGTGATACAGACCGTACACATGCTCTGAGGGCGTGTGTACGGTCCGTACCACGCGTACCCCTACGGCACCACTACAATGGTGTTACGGACCGTACACACGCTCTGAGGGCGTGTGTACGGTCCGTACCATGCGTACCCCTACGGCACCACTACAATGGTGATACGGACCTTACACACACTCTGAGGGCGTGTGTACGGTCTGTACCACGCGTACCCCTATGGCACCACTACAATGGTGATACGGACTGTACAAACGCTCTGAGGGCGTGTGTATGGTCCGTACCACGCGTACCCCCACAGCACCACTAATATAGTGCTACGGACCGTACCCACGCTATGGATGTGTGAGTACGGTGCGTATCACTATTGTAGTGTTGCCGTAGGGGTACGCGTACACGTCCACTTCCATTGTTGAGTGACGCAGGGATTGGTGGACACGCCCACCGGAGTGACCAGACCCTTGAGGTAATGTATGTCCTCAATATTGTAGGTTTTCATTTGGGTAGGGGGTATGTTTCCTGGCCCTCACTCCCCCTTGGCCCCTGGGTGTTGTTCTCACCTTCTGCGGCGTGTGCGTCGGGTTCGGTGCACCAGGTCGTTGGCTAAGAGGGCCGGGATGACACGTAGGATGGGGTCCATGGCTGTCCGTTAAGTACCGGGGCTCCGTTTTCGCGTCGGACTCAATTTTCCGGCTTTTTTTGGCTGCCGTAAAAAAATAGCTGTGCGGAGTGACGTAGGGAAGAATCGTACTTGCTGGACGGTAAAACGCTGCCTGACTCCGTAAGGACGTCGCGTACGCGCTGTCCAGGATCAGACTCGTAGGTATTTTTTAGCCGTACGGTGTTTTGTATGAATCGTACGGAAATGGTATTTCTGTACGAATCGTACTTGCTGGATTGTACGGTGGATTTCCCGGGTACGAGTCGTATGGAGAATACGCTCCGTATGACGAATCGTACCCGGGTTTTACAGGATTGGAATCGGCACCTAATTGTTAATTAAAATTGATTTTCTCCCCACCCTTTACCCCTATAAACCCCACAACCCACAACTAAAAGAAATTAATTAAACAATTAACATATTTAAATATCAATTTTTTAATTAATAATTACAAAATATTCATAAATAAATTACTTACCACCCTTTAAAAATATAACCACACAACCTGCAAACAAACAAATAATCAAACAATTAACAAATGAAAAATTAATTAAAAATATATTACTTTCCACCATGTCCACATATAACTAAGCAACCCAAAATGCATTAAAAAAATAATATAATTATTATCAATTAATTAATATTAAACAATAATTAATAATTTACTCAAATTAAATTACTTCTCACTTTTTACCCATCTAACCTCACAAATCGCAACCCCAAATAAGTAATTAAACAATTAACATAATTAATTATCAATGGATGAATGAATATTAATTAAGAAAACGTATTAATTAATTTAATAGAAATTACTTCCCACCCTTTACCCCTATACCCCAACAGACTGACCGACACGCTAACATCACGCTGTATTTGTGAATTATCGCTACTGCTGCAATTATTTTGAAGTGGTTTTTAAAAATTGTATACTTACTGTTTTGCTCGTATTAAATTGTTTCTGCGTGTTCCCCACTGGACGCATTGCTTGCATTTAAAACTTTTGACAGCACCATTCACCATTTGGGTGTTTGTATCCCAGTACGACCGCCATCTTGGAAGTAGGGCTGAGACGCCCCCAAGACGTTTTACGGGGCTGCGCTCTAGTTCGAGCGAGCACTGCCTGGCAAATGGTATTTAGGGGCCAGTTGGTCGGCGCGCGGTCAACAGACTGACCGACACGCTAACATCACGCTGTATTTGTGAATTATCGCTACTGCTGCAATTATTTTGAAGTGGTTTTTAAAAATTGTATACTTACTGTTTTGCTCGTATTAAATTGTTTCTGCCTGTTCCCCACTGGCCGCATTGCTTGCATTTAAAACTTTTGACAGCACCATTCACCACTTGGGTGTTTGTATCCCAGTACGACCGCCATCTTGGAAGTGGGGCTGAGACGCCCCCAAGACGTTTTACGGGGCTGCGCTCTAGTTCGAGCGAGCACCGCCTGGCAAATGGTATTTAGGGGCCAGTTGGTCGGCGCGTGGTCAACAGACTGACCGACACGCTAACATCACGCTGTATTTGTGAATTATCACTACTGCTGCAATTATTTTGAAGTGGTTTTTAAAAATTGTATACTTACTGTTTTGCTCGTATTAAATTGTTTCTGCCTGTTCCCCACTGGCCGCATTGCTTGCATTTAAAACTTTTGACAGCACCATTCACCATTTGGGTGTTTGTATCCCAGTACAACCGCCATCTTGGAAGTAGGGCTGAGACGCCCCCAAGACGTTTTACGGGGCTGCGCTCTAGTTCGAGCGAGCACCGCCTGGCAAATGGTATTTAGGGGCCAGTTGGTCGGCGCGCGGTCAACAGACTGACCGACACGCTAACATCACGCTGTATTTGTGAATTATCGCTACTGCTGCAATTATTTTGAAGTGGTTTTTAAAAATTGTATACTTACTGTTTTGCTCGTATTAAATTGTTTCTGCCTGTTCCCCACTGGCCGCATTGCTTGCATTTAAAACTTTTGACAGCACCATTCACCATTTGGGTGTTTGTATCCCAGTACGACCGCCATCTTGGAAGTAGGGCTGAGACGCCCCCAAGACGTTTTACGGGGCTGCGCTCTAGTTCGAGCGAGCACCGCCTGGCAAATGGTATTTAGGGGCCAGTTGGTCGGCGCGCGGTCAACAGACTGACCGACACGCTAACATCACGCTGTATTTGTGAATTATCGCTACTGCTGCAATTATTTTGAAGTGGTTTTTAAAAATTGTATACTTACTGTTTTGCTCGTATTAAATTGTTTCTGCCTGTTCCCCACTGGCCGCATTGCTTGCATTTAAAACTTTTGACAGCACCATTCACCATTTGGGTGTTTGTATCCCAGTACGACCGCCATCTTGGAAGTAGGGCTGAGACGCCCCCAAGACGTTTTACGGGGCTGCGCTCTAGTTCGAGCGAGCACCGCCTGGCAAATGGTATTTAGGGGCCAGTTGGTCGGCGCGCGGTCAACAGACTGACCGACACGCTAACATCACGCTGTATTTGTGAATTATCGCTACTGCTGCAATTATTTTGAAGTGGTTTTTAAAAATTGTATACTTACTGTTTTGCTCGTATTAAATTGTTTCTGCCTGTTCCCCACTGGCCGCATTGCTTGCATTTAAAACTTTTGACAGCACCATTCACCATTTGGGTGTTTGTATCCCAGTACGACCGCCATCTTGGAAGTAGGGCTGAGACGCCCCCAAGACATTTTACGGGGCTGCGCTCTAGTTCGAGCGAGCACCGCCTACCACACGCTATTTAGAGGCCACTATGGTCGCGCGCAGCGTACGCAGGCAGCTTCGCGCCGGAGGAGCGCCAGAGGAAAGCCCGTCTGTGCGCGTCCGGGCCAGGACGGGCCGTAGGGCCACCCCCCCTGGTCGGCCGTGGGTCTACACTCCTGCTACCCTCAGATCTCTTTGACAAGGGATAACTACGCTAGATGAGATAACGCATGCCAGCCTTCGGTCGGAAGACCTGTTGCAGGTAGAGGATAGATCTGTTACCACAAGATCACAAGGTCTGATAATTGCCACACTCAACACACGATCCTTACATAAACACCATCTAGAGGTATTCACACTGCTGGGCGAGGGTGAGATAGACATCCTCGCGCTCTCAGAAACCTGGCTAGGGACTTCTTCAACACCGGACATTATAGCAGCTTTACCGCCCAACTTCGATGCTCGGTGGTATAACCGCCCAAAGGACAGTAGAGGGAGAGGGGTAGCCATCATGTTCAAAAAGAATCTTAAGGTAACACAGATCACCGCAGAAAACTGTGCTGGTGCAGAAGTACTAGGGATAAAAATATCACTGAAATCCTCATGTATGTTGCTTCTGTTAGTATACCGTCCTCCGCAGAGCTCACCGGAATTTAATGATTCCTTTTTTGAACTGTTGACCGATCTGGCATCCAGATATAAGTCCCTGGTAGTGGTTGGGGACTTTAACTATCACTGGGACGAGACTCCCAGGGGGCCCATTGCGTCCGAGTTTGGAACTAACCTTGCCACTCTCCATCTAAACCAACTTGTAAAAGGCCCCACCCATGAGAAGGGCCATACTCTTGACCTTGTCTGGTCCTCCCTACCACTGATGAAAATCCTGGAAGTTAGCCCCTGCATCTGGTCAGATCACTATCTGATTAAGTGTTGGGTTCCAGGAGATCCCTTAGTAGCGGCCCCTCCACAAACAAGGAGGAAGGTTCGCCCTTGGAAGAAGGTTGAGGCTGATTCTTTAGTCTCAACTCTACTCTCCTTCCCCCCTCCGAAGATGAAGCAGGGGAATCTGGATGTAGAGACCATGACCATTACGACCTGGATTCGCTCTGCTTTAGATAAACTTGTCCCAGAACGATTAGAGCTCACTCGGAAAAAAGGGAAAGGAGCTCCCTGGTTTGACGCATCCCTCAGGAAAAAGAAGCAAGCTCTCCGGAAGGTGGAGCGAAGATGGAGACTGGATTATGGGCTTGCAGAGTCATTAACGTACAAAGCTCTTTTAGCCAGTTACAAACGGGCCATCTTGGCTAGGAAATCCGCCTTTTATGAGTGCCGGATCAGGGAGGCTAAGAATAAACAAAGGGAAACCTTTATTATTCTAAGGGAACTCACGCAGTTGAATGATAAAAGCTGCGGCCTGGGCCAGCCTGACTGTGACACCTTTCAAAGATTTTTCCTCTAGAAGGTGCAGGATATCCTGATGGATATTACTACGCTCTCAGATAGCTTACCATCGCAACCTTGTTCAGACAGCTTGCAGTCTGCTGGGGCTTTGCTTAGCTTCCCTGATATCGACGGGGAGCACCTGACAGAACTGGTTAGTCACATCAAATCGGGATCCTCCAGTGATCCCTGCCCCCCGAAAATCTTCAAACTGGCTCTGCCAGGCATTCAACCCCAGCTACTGCATTTACTGAATGCCTCTCTGGAAGCGGGTTACCTCCCAGCATCTCTGAAGGAAGCCAGAGTCTCCCCACTTCTGAAGAAAGCGGGCACTGACCCCAAGGCATTGAAAAACTACAGGCCTATTTCTCAACTGCCTTTTCTAAGTAAGATCTTGGAAAAACATGTTCTGAACGCATTAGCCAGCTACCTTGAGGAACACCATCTTCTGCATGCCAGGCAGGCGGGCTTCCGGCCACAACACAGTACAGAACTGGTCATGGCCACGGTCACCGATGAGTTCAGAATCAGAGCAGACAATAAACAACCCTGCGCTCTGATACTGCTCGACCTATCAGCAGCCTTCGATACGGTCAGCCATACCATCTTGCTGGACCGTATCGCGAAGCTGGGGATTGCTGGCCAGGCATTCAAGTGGTTAGAGTCCTTCTTATCAGGCCGCACTCAGAGGGTTCAGATGGGGGACCAGCTATCCGGGATTAAGGATGTGACATGGGGGGTGCCTCAAGGGTCCGCACTTTCCCCCTTATTGTTTAACATCTATCTGCAACCTCTGATGGAAGAACTCACGAGTAGGAACTGTGAGGTCTTTAACTACGCAGATAACACGCAGTTACTGGTGCGGCTGGGAGAAACACCAGAGGCCCAAGAATCAGTTAGGAATCTTCTTAGATTCACGGTTAACTGGATGACCAACAACTTCCTCAAAGTAAATGCAGAGAAAACGGAGGTGTTGGTACTCACCAACAAGGCCAACCCCTGGGATGATTTGTACTGGCCCCCAGAACTCGGCAAAACTCCCATCCCTGGCACAGTAGTGAAGAGTCTTGGCCTAAAGATCGATGCGGATCTTACCATGGCCCCTCAAGTGTCGGCTGTGGTGGGTTCCTGTACAGCCGTGATGCGGCAGTTACGTAAGCTTACCACCATTCTTTCAGCCTCCATGCTGCAAACCATCGTCTCAGTGACTGTCATCTCGAGGCTTGATTATGGTAATGCTTTGTACCTGGGCTTATCACAGAAGCTGATGAGGAAACTGCAGGTTGTGCAGAACGACGCAGCCAGACTGGTCTTCTCTCTTCCTAGAAGATCGCACGCAACTATTCTTCTTCGTAAACTGCATTGGCTGCCGGTGAAGCTTAGGGTTCAATTCAAAGGCCTCTGCATGGCCCACAAGGCGCTCTTTGGAAATGCCCCAGAATATGTCAAACAGCGCCTGAGGAAGTATGTTCCCGGTAGACCCTTACGCTCTGGGTCTGTCTCAAATCTGGCTCAACCCAGATTCAATCTAAAAACCAAAGGAGGCTGTGCTTTCTCAGTACTCATTCCCCAACTTTGGAATGATCTTCCACCTAGTCTGAAGGAAGATTCTCACCTACTCTCCTTCAGGAAAAAATTGAAGACATATCTGTTCGGAAAGGTAACATCTTCGGTCTAATTGGAACAGGCAGATGGTTTTGAGGCGTCATTATGTTCATGGTCTTCTGTCTAGCGCTTAGAGACCGGTGGTGATAGGCGCTTTATAAGAACCCTATAACATAACATAACATAAACCCCACAACCTGCACATACAATTTACTTAAAGAAAATAATTCCACAATTAACATATTTAAATATTGCTAAATTAATATTTTTAAATAAAAAAGAACCCTAAATGTATTATAATTAAATTGCTTCCCACCCTATATCTCTGTAAAACCCACAACCCACTACAGAACTAAACAACATAAAATGTAACCCCTTGAGTGCTCATGACGAGCTGGACTCGTCATGGTACACAGTGGGCGTGTGCTCATGACAAGTGCAGCTCGTCATGAAATCCACCCACGGGGGACGCGCTGGAGCTCCCCCTGTGGGACGCCGATCCTGGTATTTTTACCGGGGAAGGCAAGGGAAGCCCTTCCCCTGCCTCCCCCCGCCCCCGTAAACGTCATCAATGTTGTCAGTGCACAAGGCGCGCTGACGTCATTGGAGGTTTCCCTTTGCTCCCCGACGCGCAGGCAGCCATTTGCTCCCAGCGCGATGGAGAACAAACAGGTAAGTTTTGGGGTTGGGGAGGGGGGGATTTAACCAAAAGAGGCATCAGGAGAAAGGAAAGGGTTTCCCTTTCCCCCAATGCCTCTTTTCTGCATTCCGGCTGCACGATCATGCGATCGTGCAGCAGGAATGCCCACTAGCGCCATGGATTATTATTATTATTTTTTAAATGTTGAGTGATTTTTGTTGTTTGGGGAGCGGCCCCTTAAGCAAGGGTCACTCCCTTTATGGGGGCATTACTTTTGGCTTTGTCTGCCCTCCTGGGGGGGCAGATTTTCATTAATTTTAAATAAAAACGGCCCACAGGACCACTAGGCTGTATGTAGTGGGGAGTGGCCCCTTGGGCAAGGGTCACTCCCCTTTGGGGGCCATGTTTTTTTGTATGTGAGTCAGTTTTGTTGTTTTGGGGAGTGGTCCCTTAGGCAAGGGTCGCTCCCCTTATGGGGGCATTAATTTTGGATTTGTCTGCCCTCTTGGGGGGCAGATTTTCATTAATTTTACATACAAACGGCCCACTGGACCACTAGGCTGTATGAGGTGGGGAGTGGCCCCTTGGGCAAGGATCACACCCCTTTGGGGGCCATGTTTTTTTGTATGTGAGTCAGTTTTGTTGTTTTGGGGAGCGGCCCTTTAGGCAAGGGCCGCTCCCCTTATAGGGGTAATCATTTTGGCTTTCTCTGTCCCCCTGGGGGGGCATATTTTGCATAAAAAGAAACAAAAATGGCCCACTGGACCACCAGGGAGAAATTAGTGGAGAGTGGCCCCTTGGGCAAGGGTCACTCCCCTTTGGGAGCTATGTTTTTGGATTTTGCCATTTTTTAATCTAGGGCCCACTAGGCTACCAGGGAGTTATTTGTGGAGAGTGACTCCTTGGGCAAGGGTCGCTCTCCTTTGGGGTCAATATTTGTGGCTGTGTCTGGCCCCCAGGGGCCCAGATCGCCATTTTTTTTAAATTCGGCCCACTAGACCACCAGGGATTTGTTTGTGGGAAGTGGCCCCTTGGGCAAGGGTCGCTCCCCTTTGGGGAGCATTCATTTGGCCATTTCTGTCCCCCTGGGTGGGCAGATCGGCTGATTTTTTTTTGTATGGCCACTAGGCCACCAGGGAGTTACTTGTGGCGAGTGGCCCCTTGGGCAAGGAACGTTCCCCCTTGGGGGCATTGTTTGTGGCTGTCTGCCTCCATGGGGGCACAGATTTTGCCATTTTTTAAATATTGGGTCCACTTGACCACCAGGAATTTATTTGTGGAGAGTGACCCCTTGGTCAAGAGTTGCTCTCCTTTGGGGAAAATGTTTGTGGCTGTGTCTGGTGGGCAGATCTCGCCATGTTTTTTTTAAATTGGGCCCACTAGACCAACAGGGATTTGTTTGTGGGGAGTGGCCCCTTGGGCAAGGGTTGCTCCCCTTAGGGGAGCATTAATTTGCCTGTTTCTGCAACCCTGAGGGACTGATCGGCTGATTTGTTTTTTTGTAAGGCCACTAGTACACCAGGTTTTTTTTTTATGTTGGGGAGCGGCCCCTTGGGCATGGGTCTCTCCCCTTTATGGGAGGATGATTGTGGCCATTTCTGCCCTCTTTGGGTGGCAGAATAGCAGTATGTTTTTAGGCCCATCTGTCCCCACAGAAGCTACTAGACACTTTTGATTCCTGTTTGCGGTTTCGACAGTGGTTGTTCTGCAGTTTTGCGTTGTTGCATTTTTTGGTAAGAAAAATATTTTTGTTGTATTTACTCCAGATAAGTAATTTTGTAATGTATGAATGATTTTTTTGTAAGTGGTGTCATAATGGCAGCATCTTTAGTTAGTGTTTTGAGCATGAAATTCTTTGCGATGTGTTTTGCATTGTCTTATGTGTAATTTTCTTTTCTCTTTCATTTTAAGTGGGATATTCTTGATCCATACGGTGTCTGTGCAGAGTAGGTGGTTGTGAGTTTAGCTGCTTCTGGCAAGTGAGTGGTATCATTTTGGAGTATATAGATATTTCTGATAAAGGTGCATTTTGTTTATTACTTATTTTACAAAGTGTTTGTTGTTGTTGACTTGTTTGACAAGTTACCTTTATTAGTAAGCATAATGGCTAGCTGTAGAATGACTGCTCAGCAGGTGGTTGGTATGCTTCTTGAATCTTCTTCTGAGCAGGATTATGAGACTGACAGTGCATCTGAGGGAGAGAAGGGAGGGGAAGATTCAGGCAGTGAGTTTTGTCTCAACATGGAATCATCGGATGATGAAGGTTCTCTCAGTACAGATGAAGCTTCTCTTGGTGTGGATGAAGCTACTCTCAGTGCGGATGAAGAACCTGTTTTAGAGCAGGATGCTGCTGTGCCGATTGTGCAAGAGGCATCTGGATTGCAGCCTAAGGCTGCTAGGCTTCCTACTGGAAGTGCTGGACTCTGGGTTGATCCAAACATGGTGCAGTCGATGTTACCTGCCTTTATCGGTGATGCAGGGTGTAGAGTGGATTGTGAACATTTTTTGCCTATACAGTTTTTTCAGTTGTTTATGCATGATGTATTTTTGGGTGAGATTGTGAGCAGACTAATTTGTATGCTGAACAGTTTTTGAGGGACAACAGTGACAAACGTAGGCCCCACTCTAGAGCTACCCGGTGGACTGCCACAAATCTGGAAGAGATTAAGAAGTTTTTGGGTTTGATATTATTGATGGGTTTGATAAGCAACCCGTCTCTGGCTTCATGTAGGGTCACTTCCCTTTGGGGGCCATGTTTTTTTGTATGTGAGTCAGTTTTGTTGTTTTGGGGAGCGGCCCCTTAGGCAAGGGTCGCTCCCCTTATGGGGGCATTAATTTTGGCTTTGTCTGCCGCCCGGGGGGGGCAGATTTTCATTAATTTTAAATAAAAACGGCCCACTGGACCACTAGGCTGTATGTAGTGGGGAGTGGCCCCTTGGGCAACGGTCACTTCCCTTTGGGGGCCATGTTTGTTTGTATGTGAGTCAGTTTTGTTGTTTTGGGGAGCGGCCCCTTAGGCAAGGGTCGCTCCCCTTATGGGGGTAATAATTTTGGCTTTGCCTGCCCCCCTGTGGGGGAGAAGATTTTGCATAAAAAGAAACAAAAACGGCCCACTGGACCACCAGGGAGTATTTAGTTTGGAGTGGCCCCTTGCGCAAGGGCCACTCACCTTTGGAGGCTATGTTTTTGGCTGTCTGCCCCCATGGGGGCAGATTTTGACATTTTTTAATCTAGGGCCCACTAGGTTACCAGGGAGTTATTTGTGGAGCGTGAACCCTTGGGCAAGGGTCGCTCTATTTTGGGGTTAATATTTGTGGCTGTGTCTGGCCCCCAGAGGGCCAGATCGCCATGTTTGTTTGTAAAATTAGGCCCACTAGACCACCAGGGATTTGTTTGTGGGGAGTGGCCCCTTGGGCAAGGGTCGCTCCCCCTTGGGGGCATTGTTTGTGGCTGTCTGCCCCCATGGGGGGCAGATTTCACCATTTGTTTTATATTGGGTCCACTAGAGCACCAGGGATTTATTTGTGGAGAATGACCCCTTGGTCAAGGGTCACTCTCCTTTGGGGGCAATGTTTGTGGCTGTGTCTGGTAGGCAGATCTCTCCATGTTTTTTTTTAAATTGGTCCAACTAGACCACCAGGGATTTGTTTGTGGGGAGTGGCCCCTTGGGCAAGGGTTGCTCCCCTTTGGGGAGCATTCATTTGCCCGTTTCGGCAACCCTGAGGGGCTGAGCAGCTGATTTGTTTTTTTGTAGGGCCACTAGGCCACCAAGGTTTTTTTTATGTTGGGGAGCGGCCCCTTGGACATGGGTCGCTCCCCTTAATGGGAGGATGATTGTGGCCATTTCTGCCCTCTTAGGGTGGCAGAATAGCAGTATGATTTTAGGCCCATTTGCCCCCACAGAAGCCACTAGACACGAGGTTTTTTTTTATTATTGTGTTGGGGAGTGGCCTCAAGGGAAAAGGTTGCTCCCCTTTAACGGGGGTGAATATTTAATTTATACTGTAAGGCCCACCTACCCCTTAGCTTGGCTGGTGGATTGTGTGTGGACTGGTGCATTATTTGCATATGTGATTGGAATGTTTTTTTCTCCTTTTTAATCTAGTGTAAAGCTTTTGATTCCTGTTTGCGATTTCGACAGTGGTTGTTCTGCAGTTTTGTGTAGTTGCATTTTTTGGTAAGAAAAACATTTTTGTTGTATTTTCTCCAACTGAGTAATATTGTAATGTATGCATGACTTTTTTTGTAAGTGGTGTCATAATGGCAGCATATTTAGTTAGTATTTTGAGCATGAAATTCTTTGCGATGTGTTTTGCATTGTCCTATGTGTAATTTTCTTTTCTCTTTCATTTTTAGTGGGATATTCTTGATCCATACTGTGTCTGTGCAGAGTAGGTGGTGGTGATTTTGCTGCTTCTTGCAAGTGAGTGGTATTGTTTTGGAGTATATAGGTATTTCTGATAAAGGTGCATATTGTTTATTACTTATTTTACAAAGTGTTTGTTGTTGTTGACTTGTTTGACAAGTTACCTTTATTAGTAAGCATTATGGCTAGCGGTAGAATGACTGCTCAGCAGGTGGTTGGTATGCTTCTTGAATCTTCCTCTGAGCAGGATTATGAGACTGACAGTGCATCTGAGGGAGAGGAGGGAGGGGAAGATTCAGGCAGTGAGTTTTCTTTCAACATGGAATCATCGGATGATGAAGGTTCTCTCAGTGCAGATGAAGCTACTCTTGGTGTGGATGAAGCTACTCGCAGTGCGGATGAAGACCCTGTTTTAGAGCAGGATGCTGTGCCGATTGTGCAAGAGGCATCTGGATTTTTGGGTGAGATTTTTGAGCAGACTAATTTGTATGCTGAATAGTTTTTGAGGGACAACAGTGACAAACTTAGGCCCCACTCTAGAGCTTCCTGGTGGACTCCCACAAATCTGGAAGAGATTAAAAAGTTTTTGGGCTTGACTTTATTGATTGGGTTTGATAAGGAAGCCATCCCTGGCATCATATAGGATCACTCCCCTTTGGGGGCCACGTTTTTTTGTATGTGAGTCAGTTTAGTTGTTTTGGGGAGCAGCCCCTTAGGCAAGGGTCGCTCCCCTTATGGGGACATTAATTTTGGCTTTGTCTGCCCCCCTGGGGGGGCAGATTTTCATTAATTTTAAATAAAAATGGCCCACTGGACCACTAGGCTGTATGTAGTGTGGAGTGGCCCCTTGGGCAAGGGTCTCTCTCCTTTGGGGGCCATGTTTTTTTTGTTTGTGAGTCAGTTTTGTTGTTTTGGGGAGCAGCCCTTTAGGCAAGGGCCGCTCCCCTTATGGGGGAATTCATTTTGGCTTCGACTGCCCCCCGGGGGGGCAGATTTTCATTAATTTTAAATACAAATGGCCCACTGAACCACTAGGCTGTATGTAGTGGGGAGTGGCCCCTTGGGCAAGGGTCACTCCCTTTTGGGGGCCATGTTTTTTTGTATGTGAGTCAGTTTTGTTGTTTTGGGGAGCGGCCCCTTAGGCAAGGGTCGCTCCCCTTATGGGGGTAATAATTGTGGCTTTGTCTGCCCCCCTGGGGGGCATATTTTGCATAAAAAGAAACAAAAACGGCCCACTGGAACACCAGGGAGTATTTAGTGGGAGTGGCCCCTTGGGCAAGGGTCACTCCCCTTTGGAGGCTTTGTTTTTGACTGTCTTCCCCCATGGGGGGGCTGATTTTGCCATTTTTTAATCTAGGGCACACTAGGCCACCAGGGAGTTATTTGTGGAGCATGACCCCTTGGGCAAGGGTCGCTCTCCTTTGGGGTCAATATTTGTGGCTGTGTCTGGCCCCTCGCCATGTTATTTTTTTAAAACTTATGACCACTAGACCACCAGGGATTTGTTTGTGAGGAGTGGCCCCTTGGGCAAGGGTCACTCTCCTTTGGGGGCAATGTTTGTGGCTTTGTCTTTTAGGCAGATCTCGCCATGTTTTTTTTAAAAATTAGGCCCACTAGACCACCAGGGATTTGTTTGTGGGGAGTGGCCCTTTGGGCAAGGGTTGCTCCCCTTTGGGGAGCATTCATTTTCCTGTTTCTGCAACCCTAAGGGGCTGATCGGCTGATTTGTTTTTTTTGTAGGGCCACTGGGCCACCAGGGTTTTTTTTTATGTTGGGGAGCGTCCCCTTGGACATGGGTCGCTCCCCTTTATGGGAGGATGATTGTGGCCATTTCTGCCCTCTTTGGGTGGCAGAATAGCAGTATGTTTTTAGGCCCATCTGCCCTCACAGAAGCCACTAGACACCAGGGTTTTAAAAAAAAAATTGTTGGGGAGTGGCCTCAACGGCAAGGGTTGCTCACCTTTTACGGGGGTGAATATTTAATTTATACTCTTAGGCCCATCTCCCCCTTAGCTTGGCTGGTGGCTTGTGTGTGGACTGGTGCATTATTTGCATATGTGATTGTAATGTTTTTTTCTCCTTTTTAATCTAGTGTAAAGCTTTTGATTCCTGTTTGCGGTTTCGACAGCTTTGGTTCTGCAGTTTTGTGTAGTTGCATTTTTTGGTAAGAAAAACATTGTTGTTGTATTTACTCCAAATGAGTAATATTGTAATCTATGGATGATTTTTTTTGTAAGTGGTGTCATAATGGCAGCATATTTGTTTAGTGTTTTGAGCATGAAATTCTTTGCAATGTGTTTTGCATTGTCTTATGTGTAATTTTCTTTTCTGTTTCATTTTTAGTGGGATATTCTTGATCCATACTGTGTCTATGCAGAGTAGGTGGTAGTGAGTTTAGCTGCTTCTGGCAAGTGAGCGGTATCGTTTTGGAATATAGGTATTTCTGATAAAGGTGCATTTTGTTTATTACTTATCTTACAAAGTGTTTGTTGTTGTTGACTTGTTTGACACGTTACCTTTATTAGTAAGCATTATGGCTAGCCGTTGAATGACTACTTAGCAAGTGGTTGATATGCTTCTTTGGAATCATCGGATGATGAAGGTTCTCTCAGTGCAGATGAAGCTACTCTTGGTATGGATGAAGCTACTCTCAGTGCTTATGAAGTGCCTGTTTTAGAGCAGGATACTGCTGTGCTGATTGTGCAAGAGGCATCTGGATTGCAGCCTAAGGCTGCTAGGCTTCCTACTGGAAGTGCTGGACCCTGGGTTGATCCAAACATGGTGCAGCCAGTGTTGCCTGCCTTTAGCAGTGATGCAGGGTGTAGAGTGAATTGTGACATTTTTTTGCCTAGACAGTTTTTTCAGTTGTTTATGGATGATGTATTTTTGGGTGAGATTGTTGAGCAGACTAATTTGTATGCTGAATAGTTTTTGACGGACAACAGTGACAAACTTAGGCCCCACTCTAGAGCTACCCTGTGGACTCCCACAAATCTGGAAGAGATTAAGAAGTTTTTGGGTTTGACTTTATTGATGGGTTTGAGAAGGAAGCCGTCCCAGGGTCACTCCCCTATGGGGACCATGTTTTTTTGTATGTGAGTCAGTATTGTTGTTTTGGGGAGCGGCTCCTTAGGCAAGGATTGCTCCCCTAATGGGGGCATTAATCTTGGCTTTGTCTGCCCCCCTGGGGGAGCAGATTTTCATAACTGTTAAATAAAAATGACCCACTGGACCACTAGGCTGTATGTAGTGGGGAGTGGCCCCTTGGGCAAGGGTCCTCCCATTTGGGGGCCATGTTTTTTTTAATGTGAGTCAGTTTTGTTGTTTTGGGGAGCGGCCCTTTAGGCAAGGGTCGCTCCCCTTATGGGGGCATTAATTATGGCTTCGACTGCCCCCCTGGGGGGCAGATTTTGCATAAAAAGAAACATAATTGGCCCACTGGACCACCAGGGAGTATTTAGTGGAGAGTGGCCCCTTGGGCAAGGGTCACTCCCCCTTAGGGGCTATGTTTGTGGCTGTCTGCCCCATGGGGGGGCAGATTTTGCAATTTTTTAATCTAGGGCCCACTAGGCCACCAGGGAGTTATTTGTGGAGAGTGACCCTTTGGGCAAGGGCCGCTCTCCTTTGGGGTCAATATTTGTGGCTGTGTCTGGCCCCCAGGGGGCCAGATCGCCATGTTTTAAAAAAGAAATTAGGCCCACTAGACCACCAAGGATTTGTTTGTGGGGAGTGGCCCCTTGGGCAAGGGTCGCTCTCCTTTGGGAGCAATGTTTGTGGCTGTGTCTGGTGGGCAGGTCTCGTCATGTTTTTTTTAAAATTGGGCCCATTGGACCACCAGGGATTTGTTTGTGGGGAGTGGCCCCTTGGGCAAGGGTTGCTTCCGTTTGGGGAACATTAATTTGCCCGTTTCTGCCACCCTGAGGGGCAGATCGGCTGATTAGTTGTTTTGTAGGGCCACTAGGCCACCTGGGGTTTTTTTATGTTGGGGAGCGGCCCCTTGAACATGGGTCGCTCCCCTTTATGGGAGGATGATTGTGGCCATTTCTGCCCTCTTTGGGTGGCAGAATAGCAGTATGTTTTTAGGCCCCTCTGCCCCCAAGGGGGGCAGAAGCCATTAGACACCAGATTTTAAAAAACAAATTGTGTTGGGGAGTGGCCTCAAGAGCAAGGTCTGCTCCCCTTTTACGGGGGGAGAATATTTAATTTTTACTCTTAGGCCCACCTACCCCTTAGCTTGGCTGGTGGCTTGTGTGTGGACTGGTGCATTATTTGCTTATGTGATTGTAAAGTTTTTTCTCCGATTTAATCTAGTGTAAAGTTTTTGATTCCTGTTTGCCGTGTTGACAGTGGTTGTTCTGCAGTTTAGCGTAGTTGCATTTTTTTGGTAACAAAAACATTGTTGTTGTATTTACTCCAAATGAGTAATATTGTAATGTATGCATGATTTTTTTTGGTAAGTGGTGTCATAATGGCAGCATATTTATTTAGTGTTTTGAGCATGAAATTCTTTGCAATGTGTTTTGCATTGTCTTATGTGTAATTTTCGTTTCTCTTTCATTTTTAGTGGGATATTCTTGATCCATACTGTGTCTGTGCAGAGAAGGTTTGGTGAGTTTAGCTGCTTCTGGCAAGTGAGTGGTATCGTTTTGGAGTATATAGGTATTTCTGATAAAGGTGCATTTTGTTTATTACTTATTTTACAAAGTGTTTGTTGTTGTTGAATTGTTTGACAAGTTACCTTTATTAGTAAGCATTATGGCTAGCCGTAGAATGACTGCTCAGCAGGTGGTTGGTATGCTTCTTGAATCTTCCTCTGAGCAGGATTATGAGACTGACAATGCATCTGAGGGAGTGGAGGGAGGAGAAGATTTAGGCAGTGAGTTTTCTCTCAACATGGAATCATCGGATGATGAAGGTTCTCTCAGTGCAGATGAAGCTATTCTTGGTGTGGATGAAGCTACTCTCAGTGCGGATGAAGTGCTTGTTTTAGAGGAGGATACTGCTGTGCCGATTGTGCAAGAGGCATCTGGAATGCAGCCTAAGGCTGCTAGGCTTCCTACTGGAAGTGGTGGACTCTGGGTTGATCCAAACATGGTGCAGCGGGTGTTGCCTGCCTTTAGCGGTGATGCAAGGTGTAGAGTGGATTGTGAACATTTTTTGCCTATACAGTTTTTTCAGTTGTTTATGGATGATGTATTTTTGGGTGAGATTGTTGAGCAGACTAATTTGTATGCTGAACAGTTTTTGAGGGAAAACAGTGACAAACGTAGGCCCCACTCTAGAGCTACCCGGTGGACTCCCACAAATCTGGAAGAGATTAAGAAGTTTGTGGGTTTGACTTTATTAATGGGTTTGATAAGGAAGCCGTCCCTGGCTTCATGTTGGTCTACCAGTCCCTTTATGGCAACAACCATATTTCCTGCAGTTATGACTCGTGATTGGTATTTACCTTTGCTACGTATGCTGCATTTTGTTGATAATTCTTTGGCGTTGCCACGTATTCATATTCACCCTGACTGTGACCGTCTTTTTAAGATTCGGCCTGTTCTTGGTCACTTTGTAGATTGATTTTCAGAGATCTATACTCCAGGGAAAGAAATATCTATTGATGAGTCTTTGGTCTTGTTCAAGGGCTGTTTGATTTTTAAGCAGTACATCCCTAGCAAGAGGGCACGCTATGGAATTAAGCTGAATATGTTGTCTGAGAGTAGGACAGGATATGTTTTTGATTTCTGTGTGTACACTGGTAGAGATTCCACTATTGAACCCCCTGGTTGTCCGTCCACTTTTGGAGTTTCAGAGAAAAGTTTGTGGGATCTTGCTAGAAGACTATTTAACAGAGGCCACCATTTGTACCTTGATAACTTCAACACTGCTGTGCAATTGTTTAAGGAATTACTTAAAGTGGACTCTTTTGCATGTGGCACAATCCGCTCTAACCGTAAAGGTTATCCAAAAGAGTTGTTTGCAAAAAACTTCAGAGGGGACAGTGCAGTTCCTTGCGTAGTGAAGAACTACTAGCTGTGAAATTTGTGGACAGGAGGGATGTCTACATGCTGACTACCATCCATGATGAGAGTACTTCACCTGTGCCTCTTTAGAGTCAGGTTGCTGAAGTGCGCAAACCTGTATGCATTTTAGTCTACAATAAGCACATGGGTGGTGTTGACAGAGTAGATCAGAGGTTGGAACCTTACACTGCTATTCGTAAGGCTTACGTTTGGTATAAGTAGTTGGCCATCCATCTCTTCAACTTAACAACTTTCAATGCTTTTGTTGTGTTCAAGGAGTGTTCTCCTGCATCAAAGTTGACATTTGTTCAGTTTCAGTACTCTGTGATAGGCAGTCTTGGTGTTGTGGAACAGGCAAGTGTTCCTAGAATTGGAGTGGTGGAGGAAGTGGCTCTATTGAAAGATCGCCACTTTCCTGATTACATTCCTCCCACATCTTCAAAAGACTTTCCCACTAGATGTAGAGTCTGTTGGCGAAGAGGTTTGCGGAAGGAGACTTGTTTTTTCTGCCCCGAGTGTCCTTCTAACCCTGGGCTGTGTGTGCCTGCTTGTTTTAGAGCGGACCACATGCAAAATAATTTTTGGGAGCATCCATGAGTGGTAAAGTGAACTGCCTGGTCTGTATTGTTTAAATAATGTATTCTGTTTCAAGGTTGGCATTAGTGCAATGTATTTAGTTTCAAATTTTGTGTTAGTAGATTTGTATCTATTTGCAATTTGGTTGTGTTTTTTTTGCATAAAAAAATCCTAAATGTGATGGCGGTGTGAGTAGGCTGGCGCTTGGCTGGTGGTGTGCGTGGACTGGTGCTTGGCTTGCAGTGTGTGTAGTGTGTGTGGACTGGCGCTTGGCTGGCGGTGTGCATTGACTGGTGCTTGGCTGGCGATGTGCGTTGATTGGCGCTTGGCTGGCGGTGTGCGTGGATTGGTGCTTGGCTGGCGTTGTGCGTGGACTGGCGGTTGACTGGCGGTGTGCATGGACTGACGTTTGGCTGTCGGTGTGCGTGAACTGGCGCTTGGCTGGTGGTGTGGTGGACTGGTTTTTGGCTGTTGGTGTGCGTGGACTGGCGCTTGGATGGCAGTGTGCGTAGACTGGTGCTTGGCTGGTGGTGTGCGTAGACTGGTGCTCGGCTGGTGGTGTGTGAGTAGTGACTTGCTGCTGGTCACTACACACACTGCTAGCTGAGCACCACTCCATGCAATCCATCAGCTTGTGTGGTTGCTCTGTCAGGAATGTGGGCGTGTGAAAGTGATGGGCCCTTGAATGGCGCTGTCTGCTGGTGTGAGTGTTGTAATGTGATGGGCCCGTGGCTGGCGGTGTGAATGGTGTTGTATGTGTCACACGTATGAAAGGTGTATGAATGGCCTGTAAAGAGGTTGGTGCCTTGTCGTGGCTTTACAGCTCACGAGCTGTGAGTCAATGGTTCAGTTTCTCGTCCTTTCAATTATTAACAGTGCATTTCATTTTTATGAAATCACTTGCTAATGCAATTGTATATACTGAACCATCACTCACCCTCATGCCAAATCCAGACAGTATGTGTGTGTGCTTGAGGATTAGATGGCTGTGCAGTAATAGTTGTCTTTTTTGTCTTTCTGAAGCAGGGTGTACCTTGTCCCTTTTTGTGTATGTTGTGATGTGTTGGTTTCGTGTCTGGTGGTGTGAATGGTCTTGTGTGTATCACGTATGAAAGGTGTGTGAATGGCCTGTAAAGAGGTTGGTGCCTTGCCGTGGCTTTACAGCTCACGAGCTGCTAGTCACTGGTTCGTTTTTTTGTCCATTTAATTATTGACAGTGCATTTCATTTTTGTGAAATCTCTTGTTAATAACATTTTATATACTGAACCATCACTCTCCCTCGTGCCAAATCCAACCAGTATGTGTGTGTGTTTGAGGAATAGATGGCTGTGCAGGAATCTTTGTCTTTTAGTCTCTCTGCCAAGGTGTACATTCCATCTAAGAATAACCTACCAACTGTAGATATTGTCGTAAACCCATAGGAGTACATGGTGATGTCTCGCTTGTGAATTCCAACAAGTTATTTTATCTACAATGTCCTGCAAACCTCAAAATGTCTGTAACATTTTCCTTGCAATTTTGTGCCAAAATTCTCACACTGCAGAAATAATAAACTAATTATCTCAAAACGATCTGGTTTTGCAAGGGGGGTCACCTGGGTTTTTGGCCCCGTGCTCGGCGGCCATCTGGGGAAACCTACCAAACCCACACATTTCTGAAAACTAGACACCCGGGGGCTTCCAGGGAGGTATGGCTTGCCTGGATCCCCCAACGTTTCCTTTTGTGCCGTTTCCTGTCACGGGTCCTAGGCCGACCAATACAAGTGAGGTACCATTTTTCATGGAAGACTTTGGGGAATGCATGGTGGGTGGACATTTGTGGATCCACGCGGATTCCAGTACTTTCCAGCACAGAAATGTGGGGGAAATGTGCTGTTTTGGACAATTTTTTAGGTCTGCAAGGGATTCTGGGTAACAGAAACTGGTGGGAGCATGTCAAGTCACCCATCCTGGATTCCCCTGTGCGTCTAGTTTTCAGAAATGTATGGGTTTGGTAGGTTTCCCTAGGTGCCGGCAGAGCTATGGTTAAAAAACTACAGCTAAGCACTTTGCAAAAAAGGGTCATTTTTCACTGCAAAATTGAGGTGTGTCCACGTTGCGTTTTGTGCCGTTTCCTGTCGTGGGTCCTAGGCCGACCAACACAAGTGAGGTACCATTTTTCTCTGAAGACTTTGGGGAACGCGGGGTGGGAGAATATTCGTGGATCCACGTGGATTCCAGAACTTTCTAGCGCAGAAATGTGGGGAAAATGTGTTTTATCGGACAATTTTTAGGTTTGCAAGGGATTCTGGGTAACAGAACCTGGTGGGAGCAGGTCAAGTCACCCCATCATGGATTCCCCTGGGTGTCTAGTTTTAAAAAATGTATAGGTTTGCTAAGTTTCCCTAGGTGTCGGGAGAGCTATGGTCAAAAACTACAGCTAGGCACTTTGCGAAAAAAGAGTCATTTTTCACTGCGAAATTGAGGTGTGTCCACGTTGTGTTTTGCGCAATTTCCTGTCGCGGGCATTAGGCCAACCCACACAAGTGAGGTACTATTTTTCTTGGAAGACTTTGAGGAACGCGGGTTGGGTGTAAATTTTTGGATCCACACAGATTCCAGTACATTCCACCACAGAAATGGGGGGAAATGTGTTTTTTTTGACAATTTTTTAGGTTTGCAAGAGATTCTGGGTAACAGACCCAGCTGAAGGCAGTCAAGTAACCCCAAACTGGATTCCCCTGGGTGTCTAGTTTTCAAAAATGTGTAGGTTTGCTAGGTTTCCCTAGGTGCCGGCAGAGCTATGGTTCAAAAACTACAGCTAGGCACTTTGCCAAAAATGGTCATTTTTGAGTGCAAAATTTAGGTGTGTCCACGTTGCGTTTTGTGCCGTTTCCTGTCGTGGGCACTAGGCCGACCCACACAAGTGAGGAACCATTTTTCATGGAAGACTTTGGGGAACGCAGGGTGGGTGGAAATTTGTGGATCCACGCAGATTCCAGTACTTTTCCGCACAGAAATGTGGGGAAAATGTGTTTTTTTGGACAATTGTTTAGGTTTGCAAGGGATTCTGGGTAACAGAAACTGGTGGGAGCAAGTCAAGTCACCACATCATGGATTCCCATGGGTGTCTAATTTTTAAAAATGTATAGGTGTGCTAGGTTTCCCTAGGTGCCGGCAGAGCTATGGTTAAAAAACTACAGCTAGGCACTTTGACAAAAAAGGGTAATTTTTCACTGTGAAATTGAGGTGTGTCCACGTTGCGTTTTGGGCCATTTCCTGTCGCAAGCACTATGCCGACCCACACAAGTGAGGTACCATTTTTCTCAGAAGACTTTGGGGAACGCGGGGTGGGTGGAAATTTGTGGATCCACGCAGATTCCAGAACTTTCCACCACAGAAATGTGTGGAAATATGTTTTTTTGCCAATTTTTTAGATTTGCAAGGGATTCTGGGTAACAGAATCTTGCGGGAGGCAGTCAAGTCACCCCATCCTGTATTCCCCTGGGTGTCTAGTTTTAAAAAATGTATAGGTTTGCTAGGTTTCCATAGGTGCCGCCAGAGCTATGTTTCAAAAACTACAGCTAGGCACTTTGCCAAAAAATTGTCATTTTTGACTGCGATATTGAGGTGTCTACGTTGCGTTTTGTGCCGTTTCCTGTCGTGGGCACTAGGACGACCCACACAAGCGAGGTACCATTTTTCTCGAAAGACTTTGGGAAACGCGGGGTGGGTGGACATTTGTGGATCAACGCGGATTCCAGAACTTTCCAGCACAGAAATGTGGGGAAAATGTGTTTTTTTTGACAATTTATTTGGTTTGCAAGGGATTCTGGGTAACAGAACCTGGTGGGAGCAGGTCAAGTCACCCCATCATGGATTCCCCTGGGTGTCTAGTTTTCAAAAATGTATAGGTTTACTTGGTTTCCCTAGGTGCAAGCAGAGCTATGGTTCAAAAACTACAGCTAGGCCCTTTGCCAAAAAAGAGTCATTTTTCACTGCGAAGTTTAGGTGTGTCCGTGTTGCGTTTTGCGCAGTTTCCTGTCGCGGGCATTAGGCCTGACCCACACAAATGAGGTACTATTTTTCTCGGAAGACTTTGGGGAACGCGGGATAGGTGTGAATTTTTGAATCCACACAGATTCCAGACTTTCCACCACAGAAATGTGGGGAAAATGTGTTTTTTTTGCCAATTGTTTAGGTTTGCAAGGGATTCTGGGAAACAGAACCTGGTGGGAAGCAGTCAAGTAACACCATCCTGGATTCCCCTTGGTGTCTAGTTTTCAAAAATGTATAGGTTTGGTAGGTTTCCCTTGGTGCCGGCAGAGCTATGGTTAAAAAACTACAGCTAGGCAATTTGCCAAAAAACCGGTCATTTTTAATTGCGAAATTGAGGTATATCCACGTTGCATTTTGCACCGTTTCCTGTTGCGGCACTAGGTCGACCCCCACAAGTGAGGTACCATTTTTCTCGGAAGACTTTGAGGAACGCGGAATGGGTGGGAATTTGTGGATTCACGTAGATTCCAGAACTTTCCACCACAGAAATGTGGTGAAAATGTTTCTTTTTTGACAATTTTTTAGGTTTGCAAGGGATTCTGGGTAACAGAACCTGATGGGAGGCATTCAAGTCACCCCATCCTGGTTTTCCCTGGGTGTCTAGTTTTAAAAAATGTATAGGTTTCCCTAGGTGCCGGCAGAGCTATGGTTCAAAAACTACAGCTAGGCACTTTGCCAAAAAAGGGTCATTTTTCACTGTGAAATTGAGGTGTGTCCACGTTGTGTTTTGGGCCGTTTCCTGTCGCGGGCACTATGCCTACCCACACAAGTGATGTACCATTTTTTGCGGAACACTTTGGGGAATGCAAGGTGGGTGGAAATTTGTGGATCCACAAAAATTCCAGAACTTTACACCACAGAAATGTGAGGAAAATGTGGTTTTTTTTGCAACATTTTAGGTTTGCAAGGAATTCTGGGTAACATAACCTGGTGAGAGGCAGTCAAGTCACCCCATCCTGGATTTCCCTGCATGTCTAGTTTTAAAAAATGTATATGTTTGCTAGGTTTTCCTAGGTGCCGGCAGAGCTAGGGTTCATAAACTGCAGCTAGGCACTTTGCAAAAAAAGGATAATTTTTCATTGTGAAAATGTGGTGTGTTCACATTGGATTTTGAGCCATTTCCTGTCGTGAACATTATGCCTACCCACACAAGTGAGGTACCATTTTTATCGGGAGACTTAGAGTAATTCAGATTTGTAAAGCAACTGTTAATACCTATTGACTTTGGATGCATTTCTGCCTTCAAAATGAAAGATATTGTGTAAAAAAAAGTTCATTTTAAAAAATGACCGATAATTCTCATGCTAGTATGAGTATTCCCAATTTCGGAAATGTGCAAATATCTACTGTGTCTAAACTTTATATTTTTTTCCCATTTCAGAAATACATAGGTGTCTTTCATGCCGATTTTTCCATGTATACATTTTCCCACAATAATTGCTATATACCCGGTACATAATAAAAAGCCATTCCAAATTGCTGCTCAGTTTTTGACTCTGGGTTCTTCGGGTTCTTGGTGAACCTACAAGTCCTATATATCCCCACAACCAGTAAGGTCCAGCAGATGTAACGGTATATTGCTTTCAAAGAGCTGTCCTACTTAGAAGAAGTTACAGGTGAAAATGTTGACACAAAAGGCTGTTTTTTTCAACTAATTTTCAATTTTTCCTATATTTAACTGTTAGTTTCTATAAAGAAATCTTGATGGATCTACACAATGAGCCCTTGCTGAATTCAGAATTGTGTCTACGTTTCTAAAATGTATAGCTTTCCAGGATCCATTATTGCTTTTATACCCATTTCTACCATTAACTGGAAGGAGGCTGAAAGCACAAAACATAGCAAAAATAGGCTATGTCCCAGAAAAATGCCAAAACTGTGTAAAAAATGTTGGTCTTCTGACAAAAGTCTGTCATTCCCTAAAAGCTGGGAAAATTATGATTTTATCCCCACAAACCCTTTCTTGATACCAATTGCAGGGAAAAACCCAGCCGCTTTCATTTGCAGCCCTTTTTTCCCATTTTTCCCAAAAAAAACAAAATTTAGGTGTATTGTGGCTAATTTCTGGGACCCCTCCAGGGGAATCCACAAACCCTGGGTACCTTTAGAATTCCCATAATGTTGGAAGAAAAGGACGCAAATTTGGCGTGGATACCTTATGTGGTCAAAAAGTTACACCACAGAAATGTGAGGAAAATGTGTTTTTTTTTTGCAACATTTTAGGTTTGCAAGGAATTCTGGGTAACATAACCTGGTGAGAGGCAGTCAATTCACCCCATCCTGGATTTCCCTGCATGTCTAGTTTTAAAAAATGTATATGTTTGCTAGGTTTTCCTAGGTGCCGGCAGAGCTAGGGTTCATAAACTACAGCTAGGCACTTGCAAAAAAAGGATAATTTTTCATTGTGAAAATGTGGTGTGTTCACATTGGATTTTGAGCCATTTCCTGTTGTGAACATTATGCCTACCCACACAAGTGAGGTACCATTTTTATCGGGAGACTTAGAGTAATTCAGATTTGTAAAGCAACTGTTAATATCTATTGACTTTGGATGCATTTCTGCCTTCAAAATGAAAGATATTGTGTAAAAAAAAGTTCATTTTAAAAAATGACCGATAATTCTCATGCTAGTATGAGTATTCCCAATTTCGGAAATGTGCAAATATCTACTGTGTCTAAACTTTATATTTTTTTCCCATTTCAGAAATACATAGGTGTCTTTCATGCCGATTTTTCCATGTATACATTTTCCCACAATAATTGCTATATACCCGGTACATAATAAAAAGCCATTCCAAATTGCTGCTCAGTTTTTGACTCTGGGTTCTTCGAGTTCTTGGTGAACCTACAAGTCCTATATATCCCCACAACCAGTAAGGTCCAGCGGATGTAACGGTATATTGCTTTCAAAGAGCTGTCATACTTAGAAGAAGTTACAGGTGAAAATGTTGACACAAAAGGCTGTTTTTTTCAACTAATTTTCATTTTTTCCTATATTTAACTGTTAGTTTCTATAAAGAAATCTTGATGGATCTACACAATGAGCCCTTGCTGAATTCAGAATTGTGTCTACTTTTCTAAAATTTATAGCTTTCCAGGATCCATTATTGCTTTTATACCCATTTCTACCATTAACTGGAAGGAGGCGGAAAGCACAAAACATAGCAAAAATAGGCTATGTCCCAGAAAAATGCCAAAACTGTGTAAAAAATGTTGGTCTTCTGACAAAAGTCTGTCATTCCCCAAAAGCTGGGAAAATTATGATTTTATCCCCACAAACCCTTTCTTGATACCAATTGCAGGGAAAAACCCAGCCGCTTTCATTTGCAGCCCTTTTTTCCCAAAAAAAAACAAAATTTAGGTGTATTGTGGCTAATTTCTGGGACCCCTCCAGGGGAATCCACAAACCCTGGGTACCTTTAGAATTCCCATAATGTTGGAAGAAAAGGACGCAAATTTGGCGTGGATACCTTATGTGGTCAAAAAGTTACATGGGCCCAAGCGCACACTACCCCAAATAGCCAAAAAATTGATTAGCACGGGGGGGGGGGGGGGGGTTAAGCCTAGCAACGAAGGGGTTCATTAAATTACATTTAGTAAATACTAAGAAATGTAACAAATATATTTTTAAAAACATAAACAATAATTATACAAGAAAAATTACATCATATACATTTAAAATATATACTAAAATACATAACCGTAATAAAATAAAATAAATATAAACAAATATACTTTTGCAAACAATATTAATGACTTCGATATTTTAAAAATCTGTATTACTCACCTCAAAATCAATATTCTTGACATCGATATTCTTGCTGTGGATATTTCCATCTGATGATATATCTGAATATATTTTCTAGGCTGTCAATATTTAAAACTTGATATTCGGTCTGAATACTGATCCAGGATGTGTCAATGAAGATGCATGGTGCAGCCGGAACGATGTGTCAGTGTCAATCTACGCAGTGGACGAGATGCGTCAATTTTCTCCATTGAACTGTGGCGATGCATCAGTTCTTCTTCCTGGCAGAGTGGTCACAGGTTCAGAGGTCTACTGGAGCATTGGTATCAGAGGTCCAGTACTTATGCACATCTTTGCCTTTGAAGTGGGGAGGCTCCAAAGAAAGCTTTGTAGTGCACAGAGGTCCTCCCTTACTGCCCTGGCTCCAGACTTACTACAGGGTGTATGCAGCCCTTTGTGTGGGGACAGCTTATTCAAGTGTGTCTGTCCCTCCCTCCCTTCCTGCCTAGGATGGCCCATCAGGATGTAGATGGCCCATTAGTTACACCTAAGCTCCCTTTGTGTATGGCTGTCTAGAGGGAATGCACAATGCCCAGCTGTCAAACGCCACAGTTGTTTATTCAGAGACAGGCAGCAGGCACAGAATGGCTAGAGAAAGTAAATACCCACTTTCTTAAAGTGGCATTCGCTAAACTGTACCTTAAAATTCAACTTCACAATAAGTTGTGATCTTAAATTGCGAGTTCAGTGACACCAAACATGAAAAGATAATCTTTTCACAATTGGGAATTATAGTTAAAAATGTAATAAGGTAATCCCAATGTTATCCTATTGGTGAGATAGGCCTTGCAAGTAGTGAAAAAGAAAATTGGGAGTTTTTTTTAACTACCAACACATGTAGAACATAAAGGTACATGTCCTGTCTTTAAATACATTGCACCCTGCCCCATGGGTCATACAGGGCCTACCTTATGGGTGACATGTGTATAAAAAGGGTAGGATTAGGCCTGGCAAGAGGTTTATCTCGCCAGGTCGAATTGATAGTGTCAAACTGCATATTCAATTTCTGCTGTGGCAGGCCTGAGCCATAGTTAGAGGGCTACTTAAGTGGGTGGCACAGTGAGTGCTGAAGTCCCAGTAGTACATTTATTGTATAGGCCCTGGGCATATGTAGTGCACTTTACTAGTAAAAGTATTTATACAATACACTTTACTTAGTCAGTTTACTAAATAAATTAAATATGCCAATTGGGGTTAAGCCAATGATATCATGTTTAGGGAAGGGACCACAAGCACTTAAACACTGGTCAGCCCAATGCCTAATTTGTAAAATAATCAGTTCCGGTGCCCTGACCAAGAGGCCTCCGCAGCTTACACCACCCATTGCCTGTCATCGCTGCCAATGGTAATATCAAAACAACTGCTAACCACCTCTCTCGCCTACAAGTGTGAAAGGTCATATTTTTCCAGGTCCACAAAGCTAAAAGTATAGTTGAGGTGGTAGGTGTTTGTAATTTTTAATGTATATTGTGTTCATAAACAACCGTTGTTCTGCTCATCTCTAAATTAGATGAGCAGCGCCACCATATGACAGACTGTCAAAAGTCTGGTGTTAAAATTAAGTGCCGGTGCCAAGCACTGGAAACCACCAACTCACATTATAAACTGGGTCAGCAGTGGTAAAGTGCACGGAGTCCTAAAACCAGCAAAAACGAGGTCAGAAAATGGAGAGTAGCAGGAATAAAGTTGGGGGAAGACCACCCTAAGGTTGTCAGGTCTAATACCTAATATCTAGAAATAGTGAAAGTTATAGTGAGCTAGGAATAGAGGTAGCTGAAGATATTGGTTGAGCTGGCAAGGGATTTAGAGAGGCAGAATGGGATCGAGAAAGCTGGAGATCCTGTTAGCTATAGATTGTTATAGAAAACTTGAAAAAAATCACATCTGCAGTTGAAATATTCACCAATAGAAATAATAACAGGCAAAGCTAGAGTCACAAATAGCTAAAGATTTACATAGCTAGGGCAAGTGATTGAGAGTTAGTGACAGCTAGGGACTGTTTGAGATAGATAGTGTAATACAAAAATAGCAATGCTAGAGATAGCTATAGGGAAATTGTGGTGGGTTGGTAGAGATAGACCTAAACAGTCATTTACATTTTAGATAGAGACATCAATAGTTAGTGATTCCAAGATACAGCTGCTCTAGTGATCGACATAGCTAGAACTAGGTGGAGATATTGTCAAATAGCAATAAAGTTAAAGATAGCTTGATGAGTACTGCCTTCCTGTCTGTGTTGCACATCTCATAATTTACTCTCCTAAACTTGCTCCTTTCTTCTGTAACTGTGGATCAGTCTTGTCTCACTTTCCATCAGTTTAACTGATCACATCAGGTAAATACAGTGCTGTGAATATGATTTTGAATCTCTAGCTCAAATCCACATAAAAATGTTTACACATTGAGATTGACTCTTGTGTCGCCATAAGCATATGTTTCTCTTAGTTAATTGTCAAATTTGCTTGATTTTTCAAAAGGAATTTTAGAACCTATGCTTGACATACACTTACGTTTGGAAAATTCTGCTGCCCTGCAATATTTTCCACCTGATGTCAGATCTCAGAGGGAATTTCAGGTGCTCAGTGTTACTCGCAAGTCCCTACAAATTATATCAAATGTTGGAGTGTGTGAAATTCTAGTAATATACTTGTGCATAATGTCGTAAAAATTGCCCAAAAATTATGCAACATTAGGTGAAATGCAAAACTGTCATTAAAAGATACATTTTATCAGGGCACAAGTCAGGGGACACGTGGGTAGACGGTGTCTACCCACAATTTTCACAGGGTAGACAACCTCCACCCAGCCAAGAAACTGGGCCCCACTGAAATATAATGAACTCGTTTGGGCAAAATTTTCTGACTCTGGGACACATTCAGCAGTGCCTAAAATAGTCTGCTTATCATTCCCTGCAGCAACGTGCAGGTAGGAAGGGGGCTTTTTTATTTTCAACACCATCTGGGCAAAAGATAAAGGTTGAAGCTAAGGGGCCATCAGGCCCTCCTTTACTGAAGTAGGACCATGGCTAAGCACTATCCGGAGCCTCACACCTAGATGCAAATGCAATTGAGAGTAAACAAAGGCACACAGCTTGTTATTACTTCACAGGTACTTAAGAGAGGCATGTTTTTGTTCAGTACCTGTTTATAAGAGATATGCATGCATTGTAAGAATGTCAGTTGAATTGGTTTGTCCCAGTATTTACACAAATAAAAAATAAAATACCACTATTTATTTTTAATAGCACTACTCATCCCACTGCAGAGTGTTAGAGTGCTTTACATAACATACACATTATCCATTGACAAATAAATCATGTAACACAGATCTGTGTTAACCTCCAGAGTTATCTTACCATGCTTATTTGTAGGGGTGGGCGAAATTTGCGAAAATGTTAAAAATCTCCGCAAACACGCGGAAATATCGCGAAGATGCGGAAGTTTTTTTCCCGCCCGTTCGCGGTATTTTCTGCGTGGTCGTGGCTCGCCAACTTACCCATGCAGTTGCTCGCGGGCGCGGCCATCTTGTTTTCACTTGTCTCGCGGTGCATGATCGCGAGAAGAAAGACGTGATCGCGCGACGAATGACGTTACTGCGGGCGCGAATTGTCGCGAGACAGCGCAAATGGCTACCAACAATCCAACATCTCGTGGAGAACGCGACCGGATCGGGAAAACTTGTCGGCGAACGCGGGGATTCAGGTAAGGCGATCGCACGCATGCGAGAATGTATTATTTTACAGCGCGAGCAAGCAAAAAATTTCCGGTAAAATTAAGATTGCGGACATTTTGACATTTTTGTTCTCTCCGCGGAACACAAAAATGTCAAATTATCGCAATTTCCGCGAGCGGAACGGATTTTTAGCCCAGGCCTACTTATTTGTCCCTGAGATATACTGGGCACACAGATCTCTGCAGCACGTACCTTAACCTCGTTAAAAAATGTAGGGGCATATTATCAAGAACGGCGTTAAAATTATCGCTGCTCTAACGGCAGGAAACTGCCGCTAAAGCGGCGATAATGGGCTTGATAATATGCTCTTGAGAATTCCAATAGAAGTCCAGGTTTGATATCCTTCACACTAGAACATGTGCTTCTATTGGAATTCTCAAGGACATATTATCAAGCCCATTATCGCCGCTTTAGCAGCAGTTTCCTGCCGCTAAAGTGGTGATAATTTTAACGCCGTTCTTGATAAAATGCCCCGTAAACTGCAGACTTTGCAACCAATTAAGCAGAACTGATCTATTGCTACGTTTCTCCTTGTTGCCGATTCCCTTGTGGCAGAATTAAGAAAAATAAATGTATTAGTCGAGGCCCAGATTTTGCGGGAAGTTGTGTAATTTTTTGTCACAATTCCACTGCAAAATCTCATTTGTTAAATGTCATAATGCGTGTAAATATACTCAAGACAGACCTGCTAAACATTTAAGTGAGATCTTAATATGTGATGCTACTTTTGTTTATATCACTTCCTGTGATGCAATGTGCGATGCTGCGTTCTGTGGTGCCATGTGCTATGATGTCAGACCCATGATGTCATTTGCATACTTCCTAACTTGGTTAGTCCCCCACACTTCTTTTTTTAGGACTTGTACCCTGTATTTTACACTGAAATGTATCACTCTAAAAAATTCAAGCTAAAAAATACAAGTGCCTAGGACCACAGCCACTCACTTTATTCATGTTGTTGCCCTGCCCTAGCGCTACAGTTATGCCTTGTGGAGTATTTATGTAATTTCTGGAAGTTCTCATAAAAAGCGTGATGTGAAATTCTCAAAATTACACACAATTTCGCAGGCGTAATTGAATTTTCACCCGGACCGAAATCTTCATTGTAGATTTGTGTGTTTTTGCAAATCTCCTAGCAAGTGGTTATCTCAACACAACTTTTAATGTTAAACAGGCCAAGTACTATTTGGAAAACAAACCCCCCCAGAAAAATCCTGCCACAGCCCGAAACATAAAAAAAATGTTATACAAAACTAATGAGCAGTGGAGGGGACTCCTTTGGTAACAAGCATTTGCAATGCAATAGGTCTCGCATTTGTTAGAGCTATTGGCATCATAAATGGCAATGTTGTTTATTGTATTTTTATTTTTTGCAGTGGAGTGATTATTTAAAGAAAAAGTGCACACCATACCATAACATAAGCTTTTATAGTAATTGTACAGTAAAGCTATGGCTATGTTAACAAAGTAATTAGGCAAAGTAAACACAGCCATGGCAAACACTACTTAGAGCCCACTTATGGGCAACAGAGGTCACTCGCAGGCATGCACTGTATGTAGGCAGTCATAGTAGATGATGGATATGGTTCACACAGCAGCAACAGAGGAGCCGAACACAAGCATGTTTTGTTTAACGACAGCTGGGACTACAAGGTCGTAAGAAAGTGGATTTAAGCATATAAGTACTTGAATGTTGTAAATATACACTTGTTTACATGAGTATATATGAAGACACTGTTTTTGCACAGGCATGAGTGTACATTGCTGGCAATGGTGTCTGGTTTTCTCCACTTATCAGCTAACCATCCAAGATTACAAAAAACCCAGATTTCTACATGATCTTGATGTGATCTTTGTGTCATTCCCATGTGGGTGGAACACTTGACTGCTACCAATCTGTTTTCTTAAAAGTACTTTCCCAGAGATAAGTTCTCTCGATGGTGCTTGGGAATCACATTAACTGCACTGCGCTCAAGGTTAAGTAGGCGCGTAGGTTACATATGTGGAATTCTGAATATAACTTGAGTCAGGGGCTTGGGAGTGCTTGTTACCACTGGGCTCTTCATGTGCATTGTTCAGAATGCACATAAGAACCGCCAACAGGTTACAACTGGTGCCAGGGTGTGTGGCATGCGAAGAATGCCCCTCATTGTTAGTACTTGTTAGTACTTGGCAAACTTTGCTCAGATTCTGTTTTATGTGCAGTTAATCCAGACGTGACAAGATTCATGCAATCTGAACTCTTAATTTTTTGCCCTTCATTTCTTCCATGAGTATGCAATATTCAAGTGTGGAAGGGGAATGCAATGCGCGCAGATTTGGGGGAGGAAGGCAGTGATAACACAAACTATGACATTTATTCCAACCTTAGTAAAGCGTGTCCCTGTCTTATTTTCTTCAGTGCATTCAAAGAGGATGCAGGGCTAACAGGGTGTTTAGTTTGCACTGACCTAGTCAACATTAGCTTTAAAGTCAGCCACTAATCGAGAACAAACTGTGAAGCGATCAGCTGCGAGCTACTGTCTCTCAGTCACGCCATCTCCTGACAAGTGACCCAGACTTTGTTATTTTTCACGTTCCGTCTAATTTCCTGTTAATGCAAATTACACGTAGAGTGCCGATGAAATACTGTCATTAAAGAAAACAGGGAACGAAACATCTGCGTGCCTGCTTACACCAAGAGAGTTGTTTTCCACTTGAACCGTTCCATCGCTTTATACAGCTGATACAAAAAGAAGTTAAACTTACCAACATGAAAACGGGGCATGGTGATTAATTGTAACAAGAACCCTCACAGAGAATTTCAATGTAGAGCGAGGGGCAGCACTTTCCAGTGAGCATGGCATCAGGGCCGTGAACGACATAATCCAGTAAAGTAAAAGCATGACGGTGATTAATGAAATTACAGAGCATGCTTGCAGGATAAAAAAAAGGAAGGAAAGAACATGGACAAGGGCGGCCATGTTGGAGTGAGCTAGAGTATGGCAGCAAAACAGGCTGAAATCATCAATTAAGAAATGACAATGTAGACACATCCTATTAAATATTAACCATAACTAGAAAGTAAACAGTGCCGTGCTCAAAGCTAGCGTGCAAGAATATTTTCTTACTTGTGGTGAAAGATGGGGTCTCCTTGTTGTGCCTGTTCCCGCAACTGAAAGTAGAGCAGGACTGCACCATCTTAACACCAAGCACTAAGGCTGCTGCACTGTTTTAATAGAGGATGAACAATGCTCAAATATACATTTTTAGGTCTCGCCTACGCAGCGCGCATGCGCTGAGTAGGTAAAAGACCTTTAGTAACCGGCACAACTTTGGGGGCAAAAACATGCACGCGTTGCATTGCTTCCAATGGCAACGCGTGCACGTCTGGCGATTCCCTTTCGGGAGCGAGCTTTCTAACCATATGTTTGTAATTAACTCGCTCGCTCCCGCAAGGGAAACAGGCCCAGGCTCCCTCCTCTATCCCCTCCCCCTGCTGCTTTTTACTTTCAGCGCGAGGCACGCGCTGATGTTTAAGACGGCGGTGTACCAGGGTCACGCAGAGGGTCATCACACTCTCCTCTCCATGGGGTCTGGATTAGGAGCAGGCAAACAGCTTGTTTTTTTCCATGACTAAGATCTGCAATTCTCGAGAGGGCCACCAGTGATGTTCAAGTTACAAGTGCAAGCATGAAAAATGTACACGAAGTGAGCACCCAAAAGGCATGCGAGACACCACATCAAAGTAAAGCCCAAACAGTTTCCAAAGTCACGTGGTGAATAAAAGAATGTGGCGCATGTGGCCCTGGCATCACCCACTTTCACACCTCCTGCAAGACATGTATTGTCTTCGCTAACCAGGCCACAAACATTACACAATCACGGCAGACGAAAGGATTCATAAACGACCTGTTCCATGCACAGTTCAATAATCGAGGTGTACACAAGATCACACTCACCTATGCAGTATGCACTGTGCTAGGACGGAATAAAGGCCGTTTCTCAGACCTGGAAGGCCTAGGGGATTCCCTGCGCAGTCTCTCTGGGTTTGGGGTGCCCCCCAGGCTGGTGAAAGCAGAGCCCGGCCTGGGATTGTGGAGAGCGCTGAGCCAAAGCCCCTTAGATCAGCCCAGCTGCCTGCTATTCCCATCACTTGACAGGCGATCTCTCTCACCGGAAATGCTCGACGCCTGAGAATAAACTCCCTGACACTCGAGCCGAGCCCGGCTTATTTATAAGCAGTGCTTGAAGTAAAGTTTCCTGGTAAATCACGTGACCAAACTTCCACCGAAGAATGAGGTAACCAGGGGTCACTAGTGTGCACACGGCCTGCACTGCACACTCTGCCGACTCTGCTGTACATCCCGCCTGCACTGCACACCACCACACTGCACAATATATCGTGCAATGTTTCCACTGTGCACCCCGTGTTCACCGTGCCTGCACTGTGTACCCTGTCTCTCTCACTGCACGCCCTGCCTGTTTTCACTGTACACCATGCCTGCACTGCATGTCCTGCACCAGCTGCCAATTTTGTCGACCTGCACAGTCAATTGTCTATTTCAACAGGGCACCCTGTCTGAACAGTAACTTCTGTGTGGTCACATCGTACATTCTGCCTGCACTGTGTACCCTGCCTCTTTCACTGCACACCTTGCCTGCTTCCACTGTAAAGCTTACCTGTTAACGAAAAGTGCCAGCACTGAGGGATACCGGCCCATTTAAAGCACTGCTTATGTAGGGAAAAACAAATTCTTTTGATAATTCTGCATGTCCCGGCAAAACAGTCACTCTCCTAGAGGCCTGACAACGAGAAAATCCCAGCAGCACAACCTTTAAAATAGGTCATGCCTCTGGGGGGGAAACAGGTTTGGCTGTCGACACTCAGGGAACAGGCAGTCCAGTAGGCCCCTTGCCCACTGTTGGTGCAGCCGGACTGCCACGCGACCGTGCCCACAACACAGGAAGAGTCTCTGCCTACCATGCACCCATGACAACAGAGCAGGGGCTAATATAATGAGAGACCACCCCCATGCAGCTGTAAATTGCACACCCAGGGGGTATATCTGCCCAAAGAGAGTGGTTGCTATGACGAAAAACACATGCAGATCTTATTATATGTACTAATACACATACACAGGCAAAGAACTCAGATTTTTGCATTGAGACGACTACTCTCATTATGTGTTTTGGTCATTTCTATTAGTGTAAATGATATGTGCTACAGTGAAGCAAGGATGCATTTAAGAACAAGCATTGGCAGCACAGTATCTTTGGTGCAACAACATCAACTGTTGCATGGCTAAACACTTATAAGGTCCCAAAGGCGCGACCTATTGGCTATGCCAATGCTTGTTTTGTTTAAGCATATAGATAGTGTTTCACGTATTACTAAATTAGGGGAAACAAAACAAATGCAACTCCCTGTAAGAAGAGCCCCAAACAAAGTCATATCCTGCCAAACAAAAGCCCAACTGCCGATTGACATGGAAAATTGCAGAAAGGTTAAAAAAATATATTTGCAATGCTAGAGGTCTCGCATTTGAATGCAAGACCTATGGCATTGCAAACAAACGGTCACCATTGTCCCGGTTGATTCAAAAGTGAAAGTGGACATGGCCCGCTGAATGTAAGCAAAGCACATCATTGTACCTAATGTAGGAGAAACTCAATAAAGAAAATAATATATGTCCCATGTATCAGGATCTCACCTGTATTTCCACAGGCACGTCATGGAACAGAATTATAATCCGCTACTTCTCCCAACCACCTATTGCGCTTGACAACGTCTAAGCAACAATGGTAATCCAGGGAAGAAGGGAAACAAAACAAGGAAGGAAGGGGAAAAAGAATCCCTCGTTGTCACTCAGCAACAGCAGGATGTTGTCAGGGCAAAGCAAAAAGGCTGAATACTCCCTTCTTGTGTACAGGGAAATAGGTGAAAGTCGTAGTGCTGGTAAATTGGTGAGCATTGCAGTGTTACAGCTATAATATAGTGAAGAGGGTATGTAGATGTGCAAAAAAACGTAACCTTAAACTTTAGGTTAATATCTCCCAGTTCCCTTGCAGGTACTCCAAGACAGACTAGAAGAGGAATCCTCCTTGCAGTCCTTGGGCACCAAAATCAGGTAAGTGAGAGGTAATTTATAATGCACAAAAAAGAGCAGCGCAGAGCGCTGTTACTGTAACCACGGTCTTCTAAGCAGTAAGGTCCTCTTTACTCTTTTCTTGCAGGTACTGCCTTAAAGAGGAAACAAGAGTCCATGGGGGTTGGAAGGACACTGGAAACAGGAAGAGATTCAGGGCTGAAGGACGCCGCCACGAAGCTGGATGCCGAAAAGGAGCCCGACGCCAGAGGAGAATCCACAGTAGCGGAAGACACACGGAGCGGGAAGCAGGTCGCCGACAAGACGAGATGCAGACAAGAACCGTAAGGTAGGTCAGAGTAACCCGAGAACTAGAACGCGAAGTGTTACGACTCGGAAGAGGCGGCTCTATGACCCAACGATTCCACCATTGCGCATGCGCCCCCCTCCCGAGTGGCGGCCATCATGATAGTTCTGACCCCGTCTTGGCGGATCCCGGCTCGGCAACCGTGACAGTACACAGCCCCCCCTACTGGCCTGGGATTATCAGGATGCCTTCTGTGAAATAAACGTAACAAGCGAGGCGCGTGGATCTGGCTAACTGGTTCCCAAGTTTGTTCCTCAACACCGTAACCTTTCCAGTGTATAAGTTATTGGAGCCTGCTTCTTACTCTACGTGAATCAATGATAGCGTCAACCTCATATTCAGGTTCATCATCCACGAGCACCGGATTAGGGACATCAGGAAGGCGTGTGCCCTGCGTTACTGGTTTCAAAAGGGAAACATGGAAAACTGGATGGATCTTCAGGGAGGAGGGCAATTCCAGCTTCATCGCCACAGGGTTTACTATCTTACTTATCTTATATGGGCCTATGTACTTGGGCTTAAATTTACAGGACCCTCTCAAGGATAAGTTCTTGGACGATAGCCACACCTCATTCCCCTGTTTGTACCCTGGCTCTGGGCGTCTGTGAGCATCTGCCCCCTTCTTATAACCAGCCTTGGTCTTGTCTAGATTTACTGGTGTGCTCTTGTGTATGTCTTGTAAGTTTGGTACCAGGTCTACCACTGCCGTTGTAGAACAGGAAGAAAACTGCGGAACAGGCAAGGTCCGTGGGTGATAACCGTAAGTGTAATAGAAAGGTGTGTGTGCTGTGGAAAAGTGGTAACTGTTTTTATAGGAGATCTCAGCTATCCATACCAACTCATCCCATTCAACAAGAGAGTGTAAGATTTGACATCAAATGTATTGTTCGAAGCACTGGTTCACCCTCTCTGTCTGTCCATCCGTTTGTGGGTGGTGACTGGAAGGCACACAACCCTCTCCAGAATTTAGAAATGAACTGGGCCCCCCTATCAGATACCAGTACCGATGGGAGCCGGTGTAAGCGCACCACTTGCTGAAGAAATATGGAGGCTAGTCTTTGTGATGTGGGGAGACTAGACATGGGAATAAAGTGAGGCAGTTTTGTAAACAAATCTACCACCTCTAGGATGGTAGTGTTTCCCTTTGATGTATGTGGTAATTCTACTATAAAGTCTAATGATATAGTATGCCAGGGACAAGGGTGCGTAGGTAAGGGCTGTAACAATACTGCTGGTCTTTGGTGAGAGACCTTCCCTTGGGCACATACATGATATGTCTTAATGTACTGTTTCGTATCCCGTCCTATAGCGGGCCACCAAAAGTATCTCCTTAGAGATTCCAGGGTTTTCTTGTATCCCGGATGTCCTGCCAGAGGATGTGTATGACACCATTCTAAGGCATGTAATCTCAACTCTTGTGGGGGGAGTACTAAACCACCCTGGACATAGGATAAGCCCTGCTCTACAGTACTCTCTTGTGTACCCACTATTTCTTCCATAACTGAGGTTTCTTGAGCTTCCTTAATCTGTTTTAAGAAGTTTTCATCAGAACACAGGACTCCAGTTATTCTTTCCCTGGCTATCATACGAGGCAGTGTTTCTAAGACTTCTATAGGTTTGTAACCGAAACGGAATAAGCCGTCTGCTTTCCCATTCTTTTTTCCTGCCTGGAACTCTATCACAAAGTCATAGTCGCTTAAAAATTGAGTCCATCTTAATTGCCGCCTGGACAGCGCTCTTGCGGACTTCAAAAACTGCAGATTGCGATGGTCAGTTAGAACCGTTATTGTGTATTTAGCTCCCATTAGATACTGCCTCTACTCTTCAAAGACTCTCTTTATAGCCAGTAGTTCCTTATTTCCTATTGGGTAATTCGTTTCAGCTTGCGTCAACTCGTGTGAATAATACGCCACTGAATGAAGCTCTCCTGTGTTGCGATCTGCCTGATAAAGGACCCCCCTACTGCCACTTGGGAGGCGTCCGCCTCAACTATATATGGACAAGAGGGATCAGGATGTCGAAGTATGAGTGCTTGAGTGAAGGCCTTCTTTAGTTTGCCAAAGGCTTCTTCTGCTTCTGGAGTCCAGTGAAATAACTACCCCTTTTCTCAACAGTCTGGTAATGGGAGAAGCAAGGTCGGAAAAATGACAGATAAACCGCCTATAAAAATTGGCGAAGCCAAGAAAACTTTGTGTTTCTTTTACAGTTCGCGGTGCTTGCCAATGATGGATGGCTTCTACCTTTTGTGGATCCATACCAAGTCCCTATGGGGAGATAACGAATCCCAGGAAGCTTACTTGTATGAAACTGGCATTTCTATAGTTTGCAGTACAAATGGTTGTCTTGTAACCGTTCTAACACTCTTTTTACATGGATTTCATGTTCTTGCAAGGATGGGGAATATATCAAGAGGTCATCAATATAAGCTATGATGTATTTGTCTAGCATATCCTTCAGAACTTCATTGATAAAAAACTGAAAATCTGAAGGGGCATTACAAAGCCCAAAGGGCATCACTAAATATTCATATAATCCATATTTAGTGCAAAAAGCCGTTTACCACTCATCTCCCTTCTTGATACGCACATGGTGGTATGCCCCACGTACATCTAATTTAGTAAATACTCGCGCGTCTTTGATCTGATCAAGAAGGGAGGAAATCAGTAGCAAAGGATACCTGTTCTTAATGGTAATCATATTCAGTGCCCTGTAATCAATGCAGCACCTGAGACCCCCCTCTCTCTTCAGTATAACGAAGAGAGAAGATGAAGCAGGGGACCGGGAAGGACGGATGAAACCTATTCTCAGCATTTCGTCCAGTACTCTCGCAGATATATGTTCTCCGTTTCCATTAAGGAGTATACTCTGCCACAGGGTATGCGAGCTCCTGGTTGTAGATCGATCCTGCAGTCATAGACTCTGTGTGGGGGAAGACTAGTGGCTTGTTCTGCATCAAATACAGTTCTGTAGTTCTGATTGATTGAAGGTAGTGTGTCTTCATCTGTGCTAGTGAAAGAAATACCGTTCGTAGGATTGTTTGAGGCAGATGGAACGTGGTCTCGACCCGAGGTCGTGGTTGAAGGAGATTGTCATCGTTTTCCAATCTATAAGTGGGTTATGCTGACACAACCACTGTATACCTAATATGGCTGGGAATTGAGGAGATTGTATGATGTCAAAGGATATGTTTTCCTGATGTTTCTGTTCGATAACTAACAACAACTCAATAGTTGTGTGTGTGATGGGTCCAGGCTTCAGAGCGCTACCATCTATAGTTGTAACCTCTTCCCAAGTAGATTTAGACATACAAGGGATTTTCCACTTTTGTGCCCATTGTACATCCATGAAATTTTCCGAGTCTATCATTATTTGCACCTCAACTACCTTGTGTTCCCATAATAAGTGAGAGGAGAGAAAAAATGGCATAGCTTACATACCATTTTATTTAATTTAATCTTCATTTCGACATTATTTCAGCCATAAAAGATTACAAATAAGAACAGGCATTTCAACACATAGTATAAAATTGTCAATTCATATTATACAATAAGATTCAATAAAAACAAGAATAAGCAATCACCCCTGGCTACTATTCGCCATTATAAAACATCTCTTGGACCACATGGCTATCAGAAACTTCGATAGTGCAAAGACAATATGCCCTGAAGTATCGGTCTTGAAAATTCTCATAGCAACCGAGCATTTGTCAAAGCCCAGGTTCTTGCATAAAGGTACTAACCAGAACTTCCTGGCTTTACGATAAGCAGGACAAAAAAAGAGTATATAGAGTTCATCATCGTGGACTGTACCACAGCCTGGGCAAGCTTTATTCACAGAGGAGGGCCATTTACTTGTAAAGGCCCTTAGTGGTAGTGTACCATACCACCATTGAATATGGAGCTTCCTTGCTGCTACTGGATAGATAACATTCAGGAAGTCCTCAAACACATAAGCAGTCTTATTATTTAAAAATAATTTTGTCATAATGCCAACTCGTGGATCGTGCAGCCATATGTTGCGTTTGTAAACCCTGGAAGACTTAGTAAGGGATTTACCTGAAACCTCCCTGCACGCCTGTTCTGGTTCATACCACAGAGCAGGTAAACCCATTTTCTCCAGTTCCTGTTTCACAAATGCTAGCCAAGGTATATTTGCTGCTTTACTATGGCTCAATACGTCCTTCAATTCAAGCCTATAATTTAGGAGTTCAGGAGTTATCCAGAGCCTCCGCCAGAACCTGAGAGGTTTTAGGGCTAGCTCATCCTGAATGGGACCTAATCCTAGATCTAGCCTTAGTGGTAGGAGGGGTGTACTCTGGGGAAGCGCCAATAACTGTCGCATAAAATTATTCTCCACATTTGGGATTTCGAGCCTGCAGGAGTGTCACCAGAGTTCCCCCCCATAGAGAGCCACTGCCCTTACTTTGACTTTATTAATCTCAAGCGCAGGACTCACTGGCTTAAATGTTGATGCATTTGACATCTTAAGGATGCCCCCCGATAATTTAGACAATTTGAGTTGGGGCTTAACCTGTTGGGGGCCCCACGAGAGATTTTCATTTATCGTGACCCCTAGGTATTGAAAGGTCTGTACCCTCTCCAGTCTAACCGAGCCCAGGATAGGTGTTAGGCGGGTGGATGCTGGGGGATTAAAGATCAGAAATTTGGTTTTTTTCTACGTTGATTTCTAGACCACGGGAGCGACAAAAATCCATAAACCCGTTCAATACGCGTTGTATCCCCATTGGGGACTTGGAAAGCACGAGGGTGTCATCGGCAAACATTATCGCTGGCACCCTCCTGCCTGCCAATCTGGGTGCGTCGTTATTGGGAACCGCGTCCAGGTGCGATATTACATCGTTCATATAGAGGCAGAACAGGGTTGGTGCCAAAACACAGCCCTGTCTGACCCCCCTGCAAACTGGAGACCTGGAGGTCAACGCCCCATTTCTCCCGCATCTAACCTGTGCAAAGTTCAGTGCATGCAACCTCATCAATACCCCCAATATTGCATGTGGGACTCCCATGTCCAAAAGCACCGCCCACAGTTTCCCCCAAGGAACCATATCAAACGCGGACCGGAGGTCCACAAACACCATGTAGAGTCTGCCACCCTCTACTGTGACCGTCCTCCAGTATAGCAGAATTAAACGGAAGATCTGGTCCATGGTGGATGTGTTCCTCCTAAATCCGGCCTGAAATGGGGTGAGAATCTCGTGCTCGTCCATCCACTCCTGCAAACGGTCTAGAATTAGTCGTGAGAAGATTTTTGGGGGGACGTCGATGAGGCTGATGAGCCTGTAGTTGGCTGGGAGCAGCGGAGAGCCCTTCTTGAAAATTGGGATAATCTCTGCTCCCAGCCAGGTACCCGGCACCTCCATGCCTCCCAAGATTGCATTGTATAGTGTACAGAGGTAAGGAGCCCATATCCTTGGCTGATCCCTAAAAAGGTCGCCGGGGAGTTTATCTAAGCCGGGAGCTTTTCCCGTAGCCAATTTCCCTATGGCAATGTAAACCTCCTCGGGTGTAAATTCCAGTTCATTATTCTCAGCAACTGGCAGCGTGTGTAACTGTATGCTGTCTAGGCCAGGAGCTGCTCCATATAAGGTCTTAAAATGGTGTTCCCAGACCCCTGCCTCAATATTGGGTTCAATCGCGGATCTGGGCTCACCTGACCCCGTACTGACTATTGCCCAGAATCTACGCGCATCTTTCGTGTCTAGGGAGGAGGAAAGATTAAGCCATCTTTTCAAGTCCCACTCTTTCTTAGCATGATTCATTGTTTCTTTATATAATAATCTTAAAGAGCGGATTTTTGGTTTATCTCTCCCATCTTTTACAGCCCCCATGAGCTCCGTTTTTACCTTCCTGCAAGAAAAATTATACCAGGAGGATACAGGCACTCTACTCTTCCTGCAAGGGCTGGGCGGGTTAAAAAATTCCAATAGACAGTCTACCAAATCCAGATGCACGGTCAGCATGTTTCCATGCAAATCTGGAGCCAATGGCTGAACCATTATGTCACTGGCCTTCGTGAGGAAAGGTAAAATTGCACTATGTAGTTTAGGTAGTGCAACTTGAGAAGCCACCAATTTCCCCCACTTGACGGTGGTTAGTCTAAATATCGAGTTTTAAATTTCGACCTACAAGTATATCGAGTTGTTAATATCGTAGGTAAAGAATATCGAAGTCAAGAATATCGATGGACAGAATATCGACCCCAAGGTAAGTATTATCGAAGTTAATAATATCGAAGTCATTAATATAGATGTAAGTAATATCGTAATCAAAAATTTCGATTGTCAATAATATCGATATTTTATTAGTGTAATGATTTTTAATATGTATTTTATTTGTATGTTAAAGATTATTGTAATGTATTTTCATACATTTAAAAATAAATGTTTAGAGATTAATAATTATTTAAAATATAATTTAGCGTTTTAGTATCAGAGCGGGTTGTGGGTTTATAGGGGAATAGGGTGGGAAGTAATTTAATTATAATTAATTAATTAATATGTATTGTTTAATTGGTATTTATGATTAATTAATTGTTAATTAATTACTAATTGTAAATTAAATATATCAATTGATTAATTAATTGTTAATTAATTATTAATTGTAAATTAATTTTATTAATTGGTTAATTGTATAAGTTATAATTAATTTAATATTAATATTTATTTATTGGTATTGTTAAAGTATTAATTGTTAATTACTAATTAATTGGTGATTTAATTTTATTAAGTGATTAATTGATGATTAAATAATTATGTGAATTTTTATGTGTAGTGGGTTGTGGGTTTATAGGGGAATAGGGTGGGATGTAATTAAATTCAAATAATTACTGATAATTTGTATTTATTTGTAATTAATAATAATTAATTGTTAATTAATTATTAATTGGTAATTAATTGTTATTAGTACGTTGAATATAGTAAATATAAATAATGTATTATTTCATGTTATTTGTTGTTATTGCTAATTAATGTATTGTTAATTAAGAATTAATTAGTGAATAATTGTAATTTGGTAGTTAATATGTATAAATTAGTAAATAATAAGTATATTAATTATAAAGAATGTATTATTAATTGTAAATAATAGATAAACTGATATTTAAATGTATTGTGTATTTTGTATCTGTAGTGTGTTGTGTGTTAAAGGGGGAATAGTGTGGGATGTAATTTAAAGTTATTTATATAAATATTTATTTTAAATAATTGGTATTTAATAATAATTATTTTGTAAATTAATTATTAATATGCTATTTTTTTATAACTAATTATTTAATTGGTTATTATGTTTATAGAATCCCTATGCTATCCAGTGCTTTCCCAACTGTTTTACTATCTGGAGTGGGAATCGTAATTTTTACCCCTACGCTATCCAGCGCTTTTCCTACTGTTGCACTCTCTGGAGTTGGAATAGTAATTTTTACCCCTACGCTATCCAGCGCTTTCCCTTCTCTTTCACTTACTGGAGTGGGAATAGTAATTTGTACCCCTACGCTATCCAGCGTTTTCACTACTGTTGCACTCTCTGGAGTTGGAATAGTAATTTGTACCCCCACGCTATCCAACACTTTCCCTACTGTTGCACTCTCTGGAGTTGGAATAGTAATTTGTACCCCTACGCTATCCAACACTTTCCCTACTGTTGCACTCACTGGAGTGGTAATAGTAATTTTTACCCCTACGCTATCCAGCGTTTTCACTACTGTTGCACTCTCTGGAGTGGGAATAGTAATTTATACCCCTACGCTATCCAACGCTTTCCCTACTATTGCACTCTCTGGAGTTGGAATAGTAATTTTTACCCCTACGCTATCCAACGCTTTCCCTACTGTTGCACTCTTTGGAGTTGGAATAGTAATTTGTACCCCTACGCTATCCAGCGTTTTCACTGCTGTTGCACTCTCTGGAGTGGGAATAGTAATTTTTACCCCTACACTATCCAACGCTTTCCCTACTATTGCACTCTCTGGAGTTGGAATAGTAATTTTTACCCCTACGCTATCCAACGCTTTCCCTACTGTTGCACTCTTTGGAGTTGGAATAGTAATTTTTACCCCTACGCTATCCAGCGCTTTCCCTACTGTTTCACTTACTGGAGTGGGAATAGTAATTTGTACCCCTACGCTATCCAGCGTTTTCACTGCTGTTGCACTCTCTGGTGTGGGAATAGTAATTTTTACCCCTACGCTATGCAATGTTTTCCCTACTGTTGCACTCATTGGAGTGGGAATAGTAATTTTTACTCCTAAGCTATCCAGCGTTTTCACTACTGTTGCACTCTCTGGAGTGGGAATAGTAATTTTTACCCCTACTCTATCCAACGCTTTCCCTACTGTTGGACTCACTGGAGTGGGAATAATAATTTTTACCACTATGCTATCCAGTGGTTTCCCTACTGTTGCATTCTCTGTAGTTGGAATAGTAATTTTTTTCCCTACGCTATCCAACACTTTCCCTACTGTTGCACTCTCTGGAGTTGGAATAGTAATTTTTACCCCTACGCTATCCAACGCTTTCCCTACTATTGCACTCTCTGGAGTTGGAATAGTAATTTTTACCCTTACGCTATCCAACGCTTTCCCTACTATTGCACTCTCTGGAGTTGGAATAGTAATTTTTACCCCTACGCTATCCAACGCTTTCCCTACTGTTGCACTCTTTGGAGTTGGAATAGTAATTTTTACCCCTACGCTATCCAACGTTTTCCCTACTGTTGCACTCTCTGGAGTGGGAATAGTAATTTTTACCCTTATGCTATCCAACAGTTTCCCTACTATTGCACTCTCTGGAGTTGGAATAGTAATTTTAACCCTACGCTATCCAACGCTTTCCCTACTGTTGCACTGTTTGGAGTTGGAATAGTAATTTTTACCCCTACGCTATCCAACATTTTCCTTACTGTTGTTTTTGTTGGAGTTGGACTCGTAGTTTTATTGTGTCTGATATTTAATATGTTTTGTATTATTTTAGCTATTGTAATATATCATTAATAATAAAAATTATTCACATTAAAAATATAGATTATTATTTGCTATATGTAATTATTAAATATTTATTAATGTTATTGTTTTATGTGTATAGATGTATTGGTAATTTTTAAACACATTTAATAATTTATACGTTACAGAAATTATTATTAAAATTAATTATTAAATAAGTATATATATTATATATTATATGTATATGTTTAATTAATGTTTTATTAAATTATATATATTAATTATACATTTTAAATATTATACGATATATTTAATTATGTTTATTTAATTTCTAAGTATAATTTGGTTTATTTTACATATATTTTTAAAGTAAAAGAAAAACGATAATTTTAATAACGATATTTTTGACATCGATATTTAATTTTCGATATTTTTGTACTTACCATGTTGTAGATAGGATGTCGATATTCTTGACATCGATATTTTTGTTGCGATATATTTGTAGGTCGATTTTCTGTCTGTCGAAATTATGTCATACAACCCCACTTGACCCTACGTCTATTATTGGTGGCTATCAACCCATCTATCATATCTGGGGCAGCTTCATACTCGTTAGCCCCTGGGCATGGGAAGTCCATCCTCAGACTCAATGCGTTATGGTCGCTGTCTGCCCTTGATATCACCTCAAAGTCAACAACCTTCGACCATAGGCGTGTCTCCAGCATAATATAATCCAATCGTGATTCTTGATCTCTCTTATTAAAGGTGCACTTTGAGGGGATATCGGAGGGCGTCCGACCATTACAGGCCCTAATTGAGTTGTTTAGTGGAAGGGTCGTGATCTGCATGGCCAGTGGGGACCAGGACCTTACATAGGGAGACTGGCATGGCGGGATTCCCCAATATTCATCCTCCCCCGTTAGCGCTCCCTCGTTCAGCCCTCGCATGGGCTCAAAGTGACAGTTTAAGTCACCAGCCACCATGTAGTGTGTATCATTACTGAGGGAGTCAAGAAAAATTGACAGCTCCCCAATGGTACTAGACTCATTGGCCACACTTGTCGGGCGGGAGTAAATGTTCACAATTGCAAATTTATAAGAGGTTGGCCATGTCAGGAGGACACACTGGATGTCAACAGAGTTGGTCGGGATAGACACACCATTACAGCCTAAATGTAGCCCAACCCAGATTGTAAGGCCCCCAGATGGATGCCCCTTCCCTCCCCAGCGGGCAGCGATGTTAAAGGCCGCAAAGCCTACTCTGCATTGGTCCTCCCTAGCTCAAGTCTCCCGAAATAAGCATATATCGTTCCTATCCACAAAAGAGCCCCACTCCGGACAGGCTAATTTATTTGGGAGACCCGCCACGTTCCATGACATAATAAGCATATGCTTTATATTATCAGGATTATGACGTACCGTGACTACAGGAATGTTATCACTCCCCAAGGGGTTTACGGCACCGGTGATTTCGAATGATAATGATGATTTCTGAACCTGGGGTGTCCACCCTGTATCGAGCATATCACTACTCATAGTACTCCCCTGTGGCGGATGATGAGCTCTTAGTAATGCTAGCGCTGAGTGGCTTCCCGTTGAAACCTTAATGGCCTCAGTATTATCATCCTGCCTTAAGGTTTTACCTGAAGATTCCAGCCCGGTTGAGTTCAGTCAATCAACCTGATCCAGGCCGCTAAACCTATTATAACAAGGGATAAGGCTCTGGGCTGACAGATTGTGGCCATACCTATCCTTCCCGCCCCTACCTCCTCGCTGGTATGATACAAAAGACCAGCCATCATCCATATTTCTCAAGTGTTCGCTGGGGTAAAAAAACGAAAGGGGGCGAGCTACGATTTTTGTACCTGGGCTGGATACACTCCAGTTGCAGATGTAATCTGAAGTCTGTGGGTCCCTGAAATTGACTAATATACAATCGCCAGTTGAATTTTTTGGGGTACGACCCACCCATCCCACCCATCGAACCATTGATATTTCACTTGTAATGTAAGGGGGGAGTGGCCTATACATATTGAGCCAGTGGGTGGTTTTATTTTTCAAGGAACTGTATGTCTCAACAATCGAAGCACTTATTTCAAGGACCCCAGTTAGAACAGCCAAGTATGGGCTCACCTCTGGTGGTAGATCAATTCTAGCTAGGCCTATTTCTAGGTTCCTCTATCGTGCCCCCATCCATCGGTACCCGCCCATCATGTCTAGCCGTATCAGTATAGACCACTCCTGCACTATTGGGGACTAAATGCTGATCTGCCCTGGGTCCCACTCCCGGTTTGATTTGCAGTAGATTTGGGGCTGCAACAGCACCCCCCCCATGATACAACACAATTACCATCTATTAGATAAGTTGCAAAAATATCTGGTTTGTCATGCATCTCATCTCCTTCAGTTACACTAATTAAACCTCGATCGCCCCGATCTGGTACTTTATTAACAATACTATTTAAGATACCCAATGTACCATGCTCAAACTTGGAGAGTTGACTCTCAATGCGAGCAAGTCTCTCTTCCAGCGGACGAAGTGAAACACACAGAAGTGCAGAAATTTTCAAACATAAAGAGTCCTCCCCTGGTGATGATACATCCGTAGTTGCAGCCGGACCCTGCGCAATGCCTGCCCCAGGACTTTCTCGTTGTTGGGGTAAATCAGGCATGGCACCTGGCAAGGTATATACCCCGGATCCCTCATCATCCTTGGAGCCAGTTAACTGTGCGCTGTTACTGCGGCATTTAGATGGTTTAGATGGTTTAGGTGGTTTAGGTGGTTTAGATGGTTAAGCTTTCCTGGCTCCTGCAGTGGGGTACTTCTTTTTCGATATCACACCCGTGCCTTTTCCCCGGAGCTGGTGAGTATTAGGTCTCTCCGTAGTCTTGGACGGCGTAGAATCACCCAAGGTCACAGGGAACCCCTGCTGACTCAAATGACTCAAATGACCATGAGGGGAAGACTCATCCAAATGCTGTGCTAAGGATTGGTTATACACAGACATTTCGGGGTTATCAGTGTTCAAGTCCTTCGTGGCCTTTGGTGTGCGAGCATTTGCAAAATGGCCCATTGAAGACCTTTTGGCCATAGCAAGATCCTGCGAAACTCTGCGCTCCATCAAAACAATGCCCTGGTCAATCACAGAGTTAGCTCTCAGTATGAAATTGTCCAGGGTGCCCGTTAGATTACCATTAGGAGCTTTGTTCCCAGTGGCGTCACTAGGGTTGGTGTCACCCGGTGCGGGTAACTCATGGTGTCACCCCCTCACGACTTACCGCATGGACCTCCTCCGCCCCGAGTCCGCCAGTGGACACAGTTGGCAAATAACGGGACCATACAGAATCCTTAGTAACGTTTGTAAATGTAGGTCCTATATTTACAAAATGTGCCTGTTAACAACAGTGTGATAATGATTCATTAATCAGGTTGTACAGTGGGCTACCTGCTAGTCAACAGTTTATTGGAATTTATAATATCATAGGTATGGTACTTTTTACTGGTGTGGTGTTCCCACTATCCATCAACACGATATATCAGTGGTCGAAGTGGGGGAAAAAAAGTAGGGGAACTGTGGGCGGAGAATCAAAGGGCGGGAATAACCCATGGATTGGATCAGTGGGCAGAGCCAGAGGCGTGGCCAGAATGCGCAAACATCCCAATTTTTTGTATTTGTTTGGTTTCACTGCCCAGTTTTATCAACCAATGGATACACATGATTATGTAAGGTTATAATGAGTTATTGACAGTAAAATGTGTTCACAAAGTGGGATATGCTTCTAATCACAGAATGTCCCCAAATACGATAAAATGTGGAAGCACAAGCCATTTGTCTCCGAGCCATGGAGTTTCTGTCATCAGCACTTCTCCCTTTACCAAAACAGCAGTTCAAACATGAATTGCTAAAAATCCTAGTTTGCAAATGTTTTCTAAATAATAATGGCTCTGCCATATTTGCCTCATAATGCAAGATCTGCAGCATGATCTCACCATTTAAACTAATAAATTGTTTGTTGCTCAAACGTATCAAAAGTTAATAAAAAATTTGACTTGTGTTGCTGCGGAGTAGATGACAGTTAATAGCTCACTGTTCTATGTTAGGATTTTAACTTATAAACTGCAAGTAACAAAAGGCTCTCTCTGACAAAAGCAGTAGCCCACTGGCCTATTTACATTATGTGCACTTTGTGATCTGCATGGTACATGTTCTTTGCAGCAGGTACATTAACCCTCTGAGCTACCTTTCCATGAGTCAAATCTTCCATTAGACAAAATTCCGATCTCTCTCTAGGAAGAACATTAATCACCAGAGTCATCATGACATTTTTATTGTTACCGAAAATTACTGGAGGCCAGGAAGGAGGCAGCAAGCGCTTTCGCTTTTAAAACCATAATATACTTGCAAAAATGATGCCTCCACCGAAAGTGAGCACCTGGTGCGGTCACACCGGTTGCACCGCCCTAGAGCTGGCCCTTCTCAAGGGTCCTGTGATCTCAGTGACAGGGTCACTGTTCTAGGGTGTACTGCTTCATAGGCCTGCCACAAAACTGGAGGTGAACTTCAGTATGAATAGTGGTGGACAAGCCTTGAAGGTTAACCTACACTTGTCATGCTAGGGTCCACCTGCTGGGGCTACGACACCGGGGCTTCTAATGTCTTGCGAAGCCTTCTAAGGTCTAGCATGAGATAGTGCTCTCTCAGGAGAGTGGTCTGGCGGACTGGTTATTAAGGCTGAACCTGGTTCCCCAGTTCCAAATTCAGCAGCTCTGGCCATAGTGCCACATCCTCTCCCCCACTGAACACCATACTGTCCCACTGAGAAAAACTCAGACTGCCTTCAACTACAACCCAATTGTTGCCAGCTATAAACACCTGGATGCGGCTCAATTTAAATTACGCTCTGGGCAAGAGCAATATGTGGCCTACAAAAAAAAGTGACAGCATCCTGGAAAAAGCAAACAATCATAGGGAATGCAACATTTTGCAAACCATGTGAAATGTAAGCAGGAACAACATGGCTACTTTAACGCTTTTACACTCACTGTTCAGAAATCAGTGAGTGCTTTTGCCTGAAAAGTTAAGGACATGACAACAGGGCCCTGAATGGACCCATTTCAATGGCCATTGCTTATATCCTTACAAAACGTAAGCAGTATGGTAAAAAAAGACAACATCCCTAGATACAGAGCAGCAGTACAAATTTTGTTTTTCAATCCTCACATTGCAGTACCTCCAGGATTGGTGCACTAGCTCCAAGCCCAGGGAAAACAAAGCCAAGACAACAAAAATAGCGCTTCACTGGCAAACTCTGTAAAAGTGGCGCTAATGTGTTTGGGTGTGAATAAAAATCAATCTGGACAGTTTGCTACCACTCTGTCTTACTTTATTTAGTTATTTATTTTTCATATTTTTAAACTTTTATTCCTGATGCTGCATTTTGGAATTAAATGTCAGAAAAATACGACATTGATTTCCAGCAAAAATGATTTTCTTTTTTGGATCCATTTCACAGGGAAGCAAATAAAAGAAAGGAGAGGAGACAGTGTGCACTGCGCACAGGCACGTCCTCTTCCTAAAAGGTTAGGTTGCTCTGCGCACACGGGCCCCAGGGCCGGCTTTAGCGCTGGTGGCGCCCTGTGCGACAATGTTTGTTGGTGCCCCCCCAATGACCACCTCCACCACGGATTCTCTCACTAGCACCCTTTAACAGTGACCAAGTCACCATAACCACACTCTCTCAGATGCATTGAATTGGGTGTCCGAGCACTTTGCATCACACACACATTACACAGAGACAATCAATCATAGGTGTGTAAATCCGGGTATAGGAAATGATACATAAACCAAAGGACTGAAAGTGTAGGAGTCACATGTCATCCATACTGGTAGGCAGTATAGTGCTTGGTGTGGAGAAGCACAAACGCAGAGTCGAAAAAGAAACAGCATAGTTGGGAGTTTTCTTTAATAATAAGAATCTATTTCTAGCCAAATTAACCCTTTTTGCAACATTAATCAATGTTCTAATAATGTATATTTTGAGGTGTATATGCAGTTCTAGGATGAATGTTATTAGCTCACTGTTGAATATTAGGACTTTAAGTTAGAAATTGCAACAAAAGGATGTCTCTTTTGAAAGCAGTAACCTGCTGATCTGCACTCTGTAATCTACTTGGCACACGTTCTTTGCAGCAGGCATATTAACCCTATGCACTAACTTCACCTAAGTCAAAACCTCAACTTTACAAAACACTGATATCTCTCCAGGAAGATAATTAATCACACCAGTTATCTTGACATTTATGTGAGGCCTGGTAATTTCTGGCAGAAAGAAACTCTGCAGCAGGTGCTTCAAAAGCCGAAAGCGTAATAAACTTTCAAACACGGCGGCCCCAGGAAGCCAGCACCCGATCGCACCGCCCTAAAGCCGGCCCCTGACGGGCCCTGTTGGTGTCACCCCACTTGAGGGTGTCACCCGGTGCGGTCCGCACCCCCCGCACCCCTATAGTGACGCCGCTGTTTGTTCCTGCACTCCTTCCCAGCCATGATTCGAAAAACAAACACACAAAAAAAAGAATTTCTAAAAAGAGTTCTGAATCGGTAACGACACAGTACTTACAGGTCGTTTTTGGAGAAGGATCAATTTTCCAAGATGGCGAAAGAGAGGGGGCCCGGTCCAATCTCCTCCGGGCTCAAATGGGCTACAAGAGATCCGGGCTGACCCGTGCCGCAAAGCGGTGGGCCTTCACAATTGGGTAGAGGGCGGGAAGAGGTACACAGCTGCACAAAGTTAGAAAGTTACAGGGCTGCTGGTCCTCGCAGTCCCGTCCCAACACTCCCCCCGTGGTACGTAGTACAAAGTCCGGAGCAACTTCAAACAGAATGCAACGAGGATTCAAAGACACCAGAGAACAGAGGTCAGAAGTAGCTACGGCAGACGTAACCAACCGCCCAAGTAGCGGTATCCGTCAGTGGCTGAACCTCTCACCTCTCGCCGGCTCTCCAATGTGGGGGGAAGAGAGTGAATAGCGCTCCTACGCGCGGATATGGCCAAAATAGCGGCCCAGATGGCCTCTGAAGTAGGGACCTCACGAAAGCTCTTCCGAGGAAACGGGCATACCATTACCTCTAAGGATGAGAAAATCAGTCCTGAATTACCCAAAGTCCTTATCTCTGAAGACTTTGGGGTAGCTAGTTTTCTGAACGCCTCTGTTTAGATTTTACGGGACACTCCCTAAGAAAGTGACCTTGTGCACCACAGTACAAACACAGTTTCTTATCCCTTTGTCTTTGTCTTTCCTCTTCACTGAGGGGTCCTCTTATACTTCCTATTATCATAGGCTCAGGCTCTTCAACTATCTTTTCGGGTTCAGGTTTCTTTTCACGATAACCGACCCACCTGCCTTCTGACCTGCCTCTTTCTCTCTTACGTTCACTGATTCGGTGATCCAACTTAACCTCCAAGTCAATCAGAGCCGTGCAAGATTCGGGAGGGTCAACTACTTGTGCGAATGCATCTTTCAGGTCGTCTTTTAACCCCTTATAAAACAAAGCACTGCGCTTTTCTTCGGGCCACCCTGCTTCTGCTACTAACCTATGAAACTTGGAGATATATGTGGTTAAATCATTTGTCCCCTGTTTTAAAGTCAGTAGTTCAGTGTCTGCTGAATGAGTGAAGGTGTGTCTGTCAAAAAGCTTTCTGAGGTTCCGCTTAAAGGCGTTATAATCTTGTAGCAATGAATCATTCCTCTCTATCAAATGTATGGCCCAATTAGCTGCAGACCCCCAAGATAGGAAATTACAAAAGCCTGGTCTGTAGGGAAACAAGGGGCCTTGCACATGAAATGGAGCTGACACTGGCTAATAAAGGCAGCACATTTAGTAGTGTCCCTAAAAAGTGTTCAGAGGGTGCCAAAGGGATAGACGGAGGTGTTGTCACTTGTATCACTGGACTGTGTGTGCTAGAACTAGGAGTCCCTATGTTGGCTTCAGTCTTTCTTTCTCGCTGTAAAGAATCTACCCTAGCGGATAGGGATTGAGTTTGGGCCTGTGAGCTAAGTCAGCTAGGGTTACCTGGCTAAGCTCCATGGCGTTCGGGCAGAAAGTAAAGCTATTTGTTTTGGGTTTTGCGTTCTATCAGGATCTCAGCTGTAGTTCCGCAGGAACGTCATGGAACAGAAGTATCATCCGCAACTTCTCCCAACCACCTATTGCACTTGACAATGTCTAAGCAACAATGGTAATCCGGGGAAGAAGGGAAACAAAACAAGGAAGGAAGGGGGAAAAGAATCCCTCCTTGTCACTCAGCAACTGCAGGATATCATCAGGGCAAAGCAAAAAGGCTGAATACTCCCTTCTTGTGTACAGGGAAATAGGTGAAAGTCGTAGTGTTGGTAAATATGTGAGCGTTGCAGTGTTAGAGCTATAATATAGTGAAGAGGGTATGTAGCTGTGCAACAAAACGTAACCTTAAACTTTAGGTTAATATCTCCCAGTTCCCTTGCAGGTACTCCAAGACAGACTAGAAGTGGAATCCTCCTTGCAATCCTTGGGCACCAAAATCAGGTAAGTGAGAGGTAATTTGTAATGTACCAAAAAAGAGCAGCGCAGAGTGCTGTTACCGTAACCACGGTCTTCCAAGCAGTAAGGTCCTCTATACTCTTTTCTTGCAGGTGCTGCCTTAAAGAGGAAACGAGAGACCACGGGGGTTGGAAGGACACTGGAAACAGGACGAGATTCAGGGCTGAAGGACGCCGCCACGAAGCTGGACGCCGAAAAGGAGCCCGAAGCCACAGGAGAATCCACAGTAGCAGAAGACACACGGATCGGGAAGCAGGACGCCGACACGACGAGATACTGACAACAACCGGAAGGTCGGTCAGAGTAACCCGAGAGCTAGAACGCGAAGCGTTACGACTCGGGAGAGGCGGCCCTATGACCAGACGATTCCACGATTGCGCATGCGCCCCCCTCCCGAGTGGCGGCCATCAGTTCTGACCCCGTCTTGGCAGATTCCGGCTCGACAACCGTGACACCATGTAACAACCAAGTAAAGGGGCCAGTAGCCATGGGAGGTTACAAATAAAAACATGGATGTTCTAAGGAGGGACTAACAAGCCTATTTAGAAATCATAAGACAGCATTTATGAAGTACAAAGCCACAAGCTAATGATAAATAGGGGCGGGTTGAGTGGGCGGGGCTTCTCTCCTGTACTCTATTACAACAGACCGCCAGAGCAGCACTTGCACACTGGCTCAGGCTCGGCCTAATAAGAACACATGTGACATTTTTTACATCTCTTCATCAATTGTAATTGTCGGAAATGAGTTATGGTAGAAGAGTGAAGAAGGCTGCTAAAAGAGAGATATTTTGTTGGTTAAAAGCAGCAGGATCCAGATCACAACAGGACCAGCTGGTGAGGGCAGATAAATTGCACCGCCACCAGTCAAATTGCTAAGCCTAGACAGTGCCCATAGAAACTCCTTTGTTGTAAAGTAATGTAAATGTATATTGATACTTGTATAGCGCACTACTCACCCGCAAGGGTCTCAATGTGCTTGTACGAATACCGCTGTGGAACCCATCCTGGCTTTCCCTGTGAGGGGTCCACTCCTGGGCACCCCCAAGGTGGAGGCCAGGCATCCTTAGCGTTGTGGGGGCCGTTGTGGAGATTAAGCAAGCTATTGCCCAGAGTTGCAGAGTGGGACTCCATGATTGGAATGGCACCGAGGAGAGTATTATCAGGTCTGTGGAATTTTTGAGCCCAAGACCCCCGAGGCGGGGAATTGAACCCTGGTCCTGGGCTAGACCTCTGCATCAGGGTCTGCCGCTCTAATCATTGAGCCACACTTCTCCACTGTTTCCAAGAGTCTCCGTAATGGTGCGCTCCAAAGGAAGTAAACTCGGAAATGGAGGTTAAAGAAGTGCAAAACGTAAACCTATGTGAGAGATAACCTACCTTTTTCCTCAAACGGAAGCCCACTGAAGTGAACGTTTTTGTCGTGAGAGAATACCTCCCACATTTCATCCCTGAGTGACAGGCGCTGCATTTACAGCACGCAGAGATTCCGAATATAAATTATGATGGCTTTAAAAAGTAAAATACTGGAAACACGGAACAAAGTCTCAGAAGGGCGAGCCTCCTATGTTTCATTAGCCGCATAGGCTGGTAAAGAGTACGCGACAGAAAAGCGTGTGCATATCATTAAATATAATGAACAGTGAGGACTTTGGCACATAAATTTGTGTGTGTCATTAACTCCGAGAAATAGAAGATATCTCCTGAACGGGCTGTCATCCTCTCTGCCACTAATAACTATCACCATACCACGCACACTACAGGAAGAAATGGTTATTCTTTCATCTAATGCCCTAAAAAATGGAAGCGCATGTCTTCGGATATTTGCTCTCTGTGAAAAGTGGTGATTTCAACTGACAATAGCACCAGCCTCCAATTAGGCAATCTTTATCCTTCTGAAGAAAAAAAATGCGGGGAACTTTTTTTTTCCACCGCAGAGAGGTTTTCACAAAACTACCACCGAGACATGTTTGTTTTTTTCCTTCCAAAAGGCACCTTAGTTGTGGGTCCCACCTCACTGTAACAGACATTTTACAAACTCTAAAAACGCATTTGGTTATTTATGTATTTGTGTGCATTTTTCACATTTCACCATAGTTTTGCTTATTTTATAAGATGAGGCAACATCCAAAAATGGGAACTGACCATAAAAATAAGCAACATAAAGTACAAACTGAAACGCAAGGTCCTACAAGTAGGATTTGAAAGGGTGTTTTTGCTAAAGGTTTCCTTGAACGCTCAAACTGTGTGTATTTAATTACAAATTATAAAAGCCTGCGGGTGCAGCACGAAATTGCACAGTGCCACGGGAGCAACCCTAAGCAAATCTAGTCAAAGAGAGTCAGACGTTAAGGCGCCCAATTTTAGAACTTATGGAGGAAATACGGAACAAAATGTGAAGATTCAACGTACCAAAGGGTCGACGTGCAAAGAAAAAAATTAAAAAAAGAAGGCCATCAAACTTATGCGAGGAAATGAAATACTTTGTCAAGTAGTGCCCAGTAAAACCTAAAATGGTGCCAAGGAAAGTTGTGAGCGCAGCAGTGAAAGAGGCTGATCTGACCACTCGATACTCACGCAAATAATCGATTTTGGCCAAGTTGGGTTCCCTCTTGGCTATGCTGGTTCAAAAGAAAATAATGCCCAAAGCATTATCATTACAAAACATGTAGGTGTCCCAGGCAACTTCCTGGACTCAGTCGTACACGACAACCCCTGGGTCCATCAGAGCAGTAGATGGGGCATTTGACTTTAAACCATGGATCGCCAACTACTTCTGCAATAGGAGCCACTCATGCTGAATGACAATCATCCCGAGCTACTAATATTATTGGTGTTGAACTACTGATCTTACCTAGCAAGATCACATTATTGATCACCTCAGTTCATCGGGCACATTTGCCAGCAATAACATAAAAAGGCCTTATCAATGTGTAATGTCCCGATATGGACAATACATAACAGCCATGGCTGCAATGCCCCAGCACCAACACCAGGGTGATACTATGAATAACCAGTCACTCAGTCATTTTATCACTCAAATAGCAGCTTACATGTATTTTGGAAACTGAAACTTTTTTTTAAACTAAGGCTTATGAGTTTTGAAAATACATTTTTGTCTCTTTTTTCAATTTTAGTATACACAAATTAATTTTAAAAAGTTAAAGCGTATATATTAGTAAGGCAAGTTGTTCTACTTCGGGGTAACTGCGGCCCTACCAGTAGATCACGAGATACTCATAGGAAACCCCTATTTTAAACACGTCAGCACTCCCCTTATGATTCTTTTCACTAACAAACACTAAATCAAACCACTTGTATTTGATTGATGCGAACTATTCAGAATTATTTAATGAATACCTTGCCTCACTGAACACTAGGGAGGCATCCAGTTGGAGAGTAGCACTGTCACGGTTACTTCAATATTTCCAAACCAAATTGTATTTATAACAAACACAGGGGCATATTTACAAGGGCTTTATCTCAGCTTTTTTGGCTTACAAGGCAAAAAAAAGCGGAGATAAATCCAGCGCCCTATTTACAAGAGGGTGCTAACATGCAGAATCGCATGTTAGCACCCTTTTTCCCAACGCCTCACTTTGCATCTCCAATGAGATGCAAAGTGGGCGTTACTGGGCGTACCCAAGATGGACTACCTTGCAAATATCGCTGATGTTTACATCGCGGAATTTACAAGGCAGCCCACATGATTTTCGCAAAAACCTAACATCTGCTAAAATCCTGACTTAGCCACCCCTAACATAGGGGGTGGATTATGCTGATACGACCCTGTGGGTCGTATCAGCAAGGTTATTGCCCTATTGCAGGGAAAATCGCTGGAAAACCAGCGATGTTCCCTGCAAAAGGGCGATAATCTCGCTATCTCTGGAATTTTTATTGCCCTGGAGTAACGCGTTGTTAATAATGCGCTACCAGGGCGATAAATACCAGAGATAGCCTGCGATAATATAATTATCGCTAAGAACGGCCAGCGATAATTATCACTGGCCGTTGTTAATATGCCCTTACAAAGTTTTCCACGTTATTTTAATGTTTCTTCGTGTGCATTCCTAATACACTGGAATGTGTTGGCTCCATTGCTGTAAATTTGCCAGAACCACATGAGTTTGTAGATTTATTAGACCTGCTTTTGAAGTTTAGCACATTACATAAGCGAGGCCTTTGCCAAGTAATTTGACCCGAGAGTGCCTTGTATTGTTTATAATTTTACAAAGACTGCAAGATGCACTACCACTCTGATTTAAGTGAGCTGGGAAGGAAATGGTAATACCCCTCCTGAAAGATCTTGTTCTCTGCCAGGGTCCTGGTGGCACATATATAAGTTGCTTAGAAAACTATCCCAGTACTTACTTTCCCATGCTGTTCAAAAAGGTTACATTCCAAGATAGAAAGTTTAGTTTGAATTGTGTTGATGCATTGTTGATCCACCAATGAAAACAGGAGAACTGAAGAGCAAATAGAGAGACATAGCAGTCCACCTCAGTAGAGGAGACATGAGTTGAGTGAGTAAAGAAAGCTTAGATGTAGAACGTTATTTGTAGCACATGTTATTCATTCGATAAAATGTAAGAGATGAGGTTCTAAGGAAGCACCTTAACCCCCAAGAAGTTTACAATTCTTACTGGAAGGCATGGCAAATACATCAAACTAGCAGTCACTAAGTGACCATTGTGCACAAAGCACACACTACATTGAGTTAAAAGCATTGTTTACTAACCAAAGTGAATCACAGGCTTATAGAAAGGATGTATTTGCTTGACCAGTGTTCTTCAACAAGAGGTACTGGCATTGCTGCTCTCTTGTAACCATTATTTTTGCAAACATTGCCATACACCCTCTTTTGTGTAAGATCCACTACAGGAACTTCGTATATGCTAGACTCTCTGAGGGGCATTCTTAGTGTGAGGGCCTCTGACTTAAAAATAGTAGATACTTGGTGGAATATGACATGGGCTATTGGTTTAACCAATTGTATTTTTAAGACACAACTGTGCTTAGTTGTTGAGTTTTAGCAAAGGCGTACATTTATTAGGCGCGGTCAAATTATTGTTTATATATGTATGATTGCCCGGATTTCTATTAGTGAGGAAATATGATTTTTTATGATCAATTGTGTCCCCTATCTTAGACCCCAACGGCTCCATGTACATGCTACAAGTACATGTATGTTCCCTCCACTTCAAGCTATGAAGACGCAAATACAATTGTGTCCAACGTCAACATGACCTCTTTCAGATCCGCCATGAATGGGTCGAATATTCCGTTCCTAAGTATGCCTTGCCACCGTCTTTATATGGTATACTTTTCACGTTTTTCAGCTCTGGCAAGGTAGGCCCTGAATTCTGCCATCGAGCTTTTCCTGCCTTCTGCCTCTGAATGCTCCAGCCTGGACCTGCATCTGTATCCATGACCTTTGTCTTACTTCCTGCGCGGCTAACGGTGCCTGGCCCGGCCTGTTGCCTGCCAAAAGACTGTATTCAGCCTTCAAGTTATCTGCTCCGCTCCTCGAGAAATGCATTCCTGTCTAGTAGTTTAGGTAAACATTCCTTCCAGCTACAGAGCAAAGGGCCCGGCCTTACTGTCTCCGTGCAAGTAATTCATGGCTTCTGTTGCCATGGTAGGCCCATGCCCCCTCGCATCTCATGTAGACACGTAGACGCTTATACACGCACTAGTAGTTAGTATAGGATAGCCTCTGCCTGAGAGACTTTTCCTTCCAGATAATACAGTTCCTTAAACACAAGATATTAGATACGATTTGGGATTAGGTTGTTCTGACATCCCAGACTTCTGTCTCCTCATGTAGGGCTAAATGTCAAGTCCCCTTCACCCTCCAGTTACACGTCAATCACACGTCATGCTACTGTGCGCGCATATTTGCCAAGTATTTCTGCTGATTTTGCAGGATTCTCTTATGGATCCACCCACTTGTGTCATCATCATAATGACGTTTCTAGTACACGCCTTCATGCACGCCTATTGTAACGCCTTTTCATTACGTATGTGTATTCTTATCTCTCTTCTCAGCTGTCACGCCTTCTGCATATGTCTTCACTGTAATGCATTTACTATATATATGACAACCTGTCAATAAAGTATTGCTCTATCCCTTCCCGAACCTTAGTGGTGACGGAATACGATTGCCTGGTTCGAACCAATTCCTTTGTAAGGAATAAACCCATTTTAAAACCTCAAATACCACGGATTCTGCCTCTTATTTTTACTGAGTTATTCTTATTGAATTTTACCGCATAAATTAAGTCTAGGTAATTAAATTTACCACATAATTGGCGCCCGAACAGGGACACCTCTCACACCCCACGCGCCGGAGGTGCGTTGCAGACCCGGTCTCCTGCCACAGCCGGACGGACAACTACGCGTACCCGCAGGATTTCCTGTATCTCCCTCAGGCCAACGGGGGTGACTGAGGCTGCGATCAACACCCAGACGAGGCGGTGAGGAGTGCGGAGGATCCCGACCAGAGCCTAGCTGAGAGAGCAAGATCCGAGGTATACAGAGGCCCACCAGATTCCGAAGTTCCGAAGTATCTAAGTCACGAGTCGAGTCCAGTCCAGTTTGGTGTAGTCCAGTCCAGACTTCCGAGGCCTTCTGTTCCGTTCCGTGCTTCCCGGTGAGTACCGTTGCTGGGGACGCATCTAGACGTGCACATTGGTTTGTGCCGGTCAAGACGGGTTTGGGTACACAGACCTGGTCTGCACTGTTTCAGCAGTGTATCTGTGCTGTTTAGCAGTACATCTAGTATTATGTAGTTAACTAGTTTTATTCTAATTATCATTGTTCGTTCTAAAATGTTTTAATATGTTTTAAATGTCGTGGTATGAGTGATTGTTCGATCTTCATTACTGTGTTTATTGTATTAATTGTGTTCAAGTGATGAATACAAGCCCCAGCTAGGCCCGCAAGAGACAAGGGTTCGCTCTTCTGTAACGAAATCTATAAGGAAGTTGGCACGGAAACTGCAAAGTACAAAAACAACGTTTATTAACCCTTAAGGGTGGTCCTACAATCCACACAACACTCTTCAGTATTGCAAGGAGTAGCACAAAGAACTTGCATACACAGTCCCCTTTTATACACAGCGAAGGGCTCATGAGTGGGTGGATACCACTAAGTTGAAGAACATTACCATTTAGGGTCATTCTCGATACCAAATCAATACATGGGCGGAGCTAACACACTCCTTGGGCCCGCGAAAACACATGGTCAAGCAAAGCTAATTATAACAGATGTGGTCAAGTCTGGGCATGCGCCAGACGGACAAGAAGGAGCTATTTATAACTGTTGCTAGGCAGATTACAAGAGCAACTAACACAGAAGTCGGACTCTCCTCGTGGTGAACACATGGCAGCATGTCAATACAAAATGGAGTCCGGTCTTCGGCCAACATAATGGGGAAAACACGATAAAAGGGAAACACTAATGTTTTCAGTAAATGCTTAATCACATTCTGCCTTAATTTACAACAGACGACCCTTTCAGCATTTACTGAAGACATCTGGCTTCCAAGAATAATCATCGTATATGTCAATTATCATCATTCCTTTAACCTCTTTAGCTAGACCCTTCTGGCGGGCAACTTCGGCAATAGCTTTCTTATCTGGAATGCAGAATGAAATGCATACAGAACAGCACAATGGTCCACATTGAATACACATACAGAGAAAGAACAGAATTGCTATAATAATGCAGAGACCAGTTAAGACCTTCCATCCCCAAGCAGTAACCAATGCCCAAAACCATCCAGAAAAGGACCAAGTGCCGTTTTCCGTGTGGATTTCAGCTGCTATTTTATGCAGCTTATTAATGGCGTTATAAACGGATGGCGTATGATCAGGAATGAACACACAACAGCTACTTCCAATAATTTTACAGGCTCCTCCTCGATCAGCTAGCATTACATCCAATACCATACGGTTCTGCAATGCAACAATTCTGGTAATCTGTAACTCTTCCGTAAGATTCCCAAGAGCAGCAGCAGTCTGATTTGTCACAGCTTCTACCACTCTTGTTAATCTTCGGATCTTCCTACTATTCAAAGCGGCTCCGACAAAGAAAAACAGTCCTAAATTAAAATCAATATACTGTTGCAAACTGGTATCAGTTTGATTCACATCATCGATCGATAAAGTACGTTTATACCTATTTACAGTCACATTATTCAACAATTTCAAGTCTTTATGATACGATGCAGGTGCTAGGAATACAGGAGGTAATAGGAATGATACATAGCATACCCCAGACCACCCAGCCGGCAAACGGTAATAACCTTTATTTCCGCACACAAAATAGGTATTATGGGACGCTAGGAAGGTGCTGTTGTTCAACCCATCAATGTTTAGAACAGTAAGGCAATCACTGACACCAACAGGGATGAAACCCACACTCTGGACACACAAGTCCGCTTGAGCTTGTGCTACTTGAATTACAAATTTATCTCTTCCCATAGTGTCTCTGGTGTTCGTGAAGATATAGGGAATGGATTCATTGTCCGGTCGGTATTCTTCCCATTCCCAAATTGTCCCATTCGCTTGTGGATATCCATTCTTGTCCTGATGGCATTCTTTATTAAGTCTGAAAAGCAATCGTCCCACTGTCGGTTTTCGAGTGGCAAACAACAGAGTGTACCATGCTCTACAGGAGCCATTGTGAGAGAAAGGAAGTGGTATGAATGGCGTACCTCCTTTCTTCTGATGGGCTGGCATCATCCCACATATCCAACAGTTCGTAGCGTTTGTAGCAACGTGGGTGTGATGCAGCATCTGAATGAAAGTGTTATTCAAATAGGATTGCCGATGCTTCAACTCTTGGTATGGCAATGTGTAAAAATAGTGCTCCGCAGGCACTGGAGTCGTCAACACAAGCGTCTTTCGAGCAGGAGTTGCCTCCTCCACAAACCATGTGGTTATACCAACAATAGCTACTGTTAGCATGAACCCCAACGCACAAAGAATTTTCTTCTTCTCCATGTCAAAGGAAATAATACCCTAATATCTTCCTGAAACTAAAAGTCTGTCAGAACTCTTCCCCTTGGGCAGCGGTTGATTTCTTCACCAGCGGGCCAAGACGGGTGTCACTACACTAATGCAGGGCTGATCCCCCCCCCTTGCCTCATCGGCTCTCCGTTTCACTAACCCAAGGGCCGTTCTGACAGTATGTCCCGGTACTGGAAACCTCACTTCCTTGGTCGCAGATGATATCGCCTTCCTCCAGAAGTCGTATGGTCCGGAAAAAGCTCCTCAGTGTCGTTTGGCTCTGCAGCACGGCCTGTCTCTGCTGCTAAGATGTCTCGTTGATCGGTCAGCACGGCAGACTCCACCAATCCGGGCGGTACCTTTCGACAGTGCAAGGAATGGATCCAATTCTTCCTGTTCGAGACTCGCACTGCCGTCCTCGTTGCAAGAAGGACTTGCTCAGGTCCGACCCATCTCGGCTCCAAGCTGTTCGTTCTGTCGAAAACCTTCAGCATGACATGATCCCCAGGCCGGAGACCATGTCCTTCACCGGTAGACCGATCAGGGAGCGCCTCTCGGACCTGTTGATGAATAGAAACCAAGTTATCCGTTAACTGTGCCAGATAATCACCCATCATCACACAAGGTACATCATACATAGCCTTAGGCCTTGGTGGACCCCAAATATTCATTGGGCGTCCAAATACAATCTCATAGGGTGTAAGGCCGGTTCGAGAGTGTGGCACCGACCTAATTGACAATAACGCCAGTGGCAAGGCGTCTGGCCAAGTCAAAGATGTTGAAGCTTGAATTTTGGCGATCTTAAGCTTCAGTGTACCATTATACTTCTCGACTAGTCCTGCAGACTGAGGGTGGAACACGGCGTGGAACTTCTGGGTGATGCCTAGGCCCTTCAAGACATACTTTATAACATCTGCTACAAAGTGAGGGCCATTATCACTCCACAGAAGTCTACAGACGCCGTATCGGGGGAAAAACTCTTTCAGCAATAGCTTCGCTGTAGTCATTGCAGTATTGTCTTTCGCAGGGTACGCCTCAACCCATTTGCTGAAGGCGCAAACCACTACTAGAACATACTTCAAATTGTTACAGCGCTCAAGCTGGATGTAATCCATCTGCAGAACCTCAAAGGGTGCAGTGGGTGTCGCAAATCCTCCTGCTGGAGTTCGCGTACCTTTCCCTGGGTTATACTTCAGACAGATCATACAGGTCTGCACCACCCTCTTTGCTGTGCTAGCAATCTCTGGATGCTCCCAGACTTGGGTAAGCAATTTCACAATTGCGGAAGCTCCAACATGTGCTAGCCCATGTGCCATCTGGACCATAGGTTGTACAAAAGCCGTGGGTAACTTCCATCTATCCATCTGCTTATTTCTCCAGCAACCCTCGTCATCCAGTTCTCCTTCGCTAACCCATTGTTCCCGCTCTTTGTCAGAAGCGGTCTTTTGTATTTCTCGCACTTGCTCCTTCGCATCATGCCATCTCTCCACCTGTGACTTCACTACATACATGGCAGTAGTGCCGGGCTGCATCGCAGTCTCCCGTGCTACTCGATCCGCTAACGCATTCCCTTCTCCAACCTTATCAACCACTTTCCTATGGGCGCTACACTTAACAATGGCGATTTTCTTTGGGTATGTCAATGCAGTTAAAAGGTTGTGAACTAACTCCCCATGCATTATCTGTACCCCATGTGACGTTAGAAACCCTCTCTCCTTCCAGAGTAGGCCGAAATCGTGCGCTACTCCGAAGGCATAGCGGCTGTCTGTGTAAACATTCACACACAATCCTGTACTGAGCTCACACGCTCGTGTTAACGCTATCAGTTCCGCTGCTTGAGCTGATTTCTGTGGTATGCGTGCTGTCTCCACTATCGTCTGTAACGTAGTAATTGCATACGCTGCTGAAGTCGTACCATCTGGTAGCTTCAGGCATGATCCATCCACCCACAACTCTCCATCTACATCTGAAAAGGGCGTATCCTGGAGATCAATACGACCCTTTGTTTGTTCCTCAGTCACAAGAATACAATCATGCGCTTTCTGTGCCTCAGGCTGGGTCTCGGGGTATGGCAACAATGTGGCCGGGTTTAATGTCACGCACCTTTTTAACGTAATGTGAGGAGCTAAAAGCGTCAACTCATATCCCGTTAAACGGGCACTGGTCAAATGCTGCGTCTTTGTTTGGTTAAGCAGGGCATCAACAGCGTGGGGAACTAACACCAACAGTTTATGGGACAATACAATTCCCTCACTTTGGCGTATTGACACAGCTGTCGCCGCAACCGAGCGAAAACACCCTGGTAATGCTCGGGCGACAGGATCAAGCACAGCCGAAAAGTATGCACAAGGGCGCTGCTTATCGCCGTGCATCTGCACTAAGACTGATAATGCACATCCATCTTTCTCATGCACATACAACGAAAAGGGTTTTGCATAATCAGGGGTCCCTAACACTGGTGCTGAACAAAGGGCCTGTCTTAATTGCTGAAAAGCAGCGTCACATTCATCTGACCAGGGGATCGGGATGGGCGTGTCTTTTGTCAAGAGCGCTAGTAATGGCTTAGCTATGTGTGAAAACCCCAATATCCACTGTCTACAAAAAGAAACAAGACCCAAAAATGCACGCACATCCTTCTGCGTGGATGGCCTTGGTGTGTCCAAAATTACTTGGATACGATCTGGTGTGAGTGCACGCCCCTCCTTAGACAAAAGGTGACCCAAATAAGTCACCTTTGGTCTACAGAATTGCAATTTCTTCCTAGAGACCTTATGATTGTGGGACGCTAAAAAAGAAAGTAAGGCTATCGTACTTTTCTCACACAACTCCAGGGTGTCAGCCGCCAACAGGATGTCATCAACATATTGAATGAGGGCGACCCCCTCGAGTAAGGCAAAGGAATCCAACTGCCGCTTCAAAGCCTGACTGTAAATACTAGGGCTTTCTGTATAGCCTTGGGGAATTCTACAAAAACGATAAGATCTATTGTTTAATGTGAACCCAAAAAGAAATCGGCTATCAGGGTGAATGGGAATAGAAAAGAAGGCATTTTTCAAATCAATCACTGAGAACATGGTCGCCGTAGGCGGGACCAAGGTAAGCAACGTCGTGATATCGGAAACCACCGGGTACTGAGGTATCACGATCTTGTTCACCTCCCTCAAATCAATTATGAACCGATAAACCTTTGCATCCGTGTCCTTTTTCAGAATAGGGAGAATCGGACTGTTACAGATATTATAGGGAACTTCTTCCACTACCCCCACTGCAATCAAGTCTTGCACAATCTGTATGAGAGCCTCCTCGCCCTCCTGGGAAATACGATACTGTGGGAGGCGCGGTAGCACCGCCCCCTCCTGGACACTAATGTGGACCGGAGGAATCACCATTTGTCCGACATCTGTGTCCGATGTTGCCCATAAAGTTTGGGGGAGGGTAGCCAACAACGCATCCTCTGAGATCGTACACATCCGCCCAGATCGGGGGTAGTTGTCATTTAAAATCACCCTCACACCCTCAGGGGAACAGCGAATTGTAGCCCTAAAATGCTTTAACATATCAAGGCCCATAATGTTATCCGGTGTGTACGGAGCAAGCAGAAACGGACAAGGCGCAGAAAAACAATCAACTTTAAATGCAAGGGGCTGTGAAAGAGGGCTTCGGGAAAGTGTACCGTCAAACCCTACCGATGTAACTATTGAGCCGGATGGGGGAGCCCCCGGAACCAAGTACCTAGACAATGCACTACGTGTCGCTCCTGTATCCACTAGGAACTGATCAGTAGAACCTAAAACCTCAGCCGATACATAAGGACCCGTCTGATCGACCGGCACCTCAACTGATTCGGACCCCCATCCTACGCATTCCTATGCATGCTGAGAATCGTGATATCCCAATCGATCGCTGTCCGATACATGATACTGGTGCTGGCGATCGAAAACATTTGAGCTATCTCGGTGCTGTCCGGCAGTATCGAAACGGACATTATCGTTGGAATTCCCTCTAAAGTTCGAGAAGCCCCCTCTACCTCTCGGCCCACCCGGAGTGTGCCCCTGACGCGAAGCACGCAACGCTGGGCAATCCCTGGCCCAATGGCCCAACTGCTTGCAATACGCACACTGGTTCCTATTCAAATCAGATCGGCCCGAAGGGGGACCATAAGATCCGCCCCTTCCTCTATTATTATTACCCCGGCGGGGCGGGCCATATACTTGTGCTAACATCACTTTGGTTTTAAGATCTTTCGATTTCTTCTCCTCCTGGCCCTTCGCCTCGTGCTCCTGACGCTCATAATACTGGGCAATGGTCAGAAGGGCCGTCGGTGTCGCGGAGGACCAAGAACTCTCACTCGCTTTTAACCGGGCCGCAACTGCCGGCAGCAGATTAGCCACATATTTGTCCGCGAAAAGGTGGCGGCCCGTGTCGTCAGTAAGCGACTGGCCACTAAAATCATGGAACGTTTCCTCAAAACGCGTAAAGAAGTCCGCGACTGACTCGTCAACTTTCTGTTTACATGCTGCTAACATATTCCAGTCAATCTTTTTAGGGGGGATAATCGTCTTCAACTTAGCCACAATAGCCGCAGGGAGATCTAAAATATTCTGGGGTGGTTTCTGTGCGGGCTTCCGTTCCCTATCCTCATCCTCAAGGTCAGACCACCGGGCCTTGAAGGCAACCGCATCATCTACCTTCCGGACAGAGCGCCACGTATCCGGCGGTAGGATAAGGCCAAAGAACAGGTCTATATCCGCCAAGGTCATAATGCAAGAATTCAAGGCCCCCTCGACTTCTTCATAGAAGGCCGCTGGATTCTTGCGGGGGTCAGGCAGCGCATTCTTTAATGCCATAACATCGGCCCTATGCCATGGAGTATAAACCCAGTTATATACAAAATATCCCCTTGCATCGGCGGAGTTAACATCCGAGCTAGTCCCCGCTCCTTTAGGAGGAACATACAAAGGCGCCGCCTCTCGCATTGGTTTAGCATGCACTATGTCATCCTTATCTGACTGGGAGGCGGATGGGTGGCCCCCTGCTGCAGACGAATCCGACTGCTTCTCCTCCTCCGTTTGTTGACGTGCTTTCTCTCTAAGGGCCAGTACCTCGTCCCGCAAAGCGAACAGCCGCCGAGCCGCCTCAGAAGCCTTAGGGGGAGAAAAAACACCATTACGTAATGCTCCGGCATCCAAAGACACGTCGTCAGGCTCAAAGACACTAGAATATTTTCGGAAAGCTGCGATTACTTCTTCTGAAAAATGAGACAGAAAATACACCCTCTCTCTATCTTGCCACGACCCCCAAGCATGGAACAACTCATCCATAGACATCTTGCCCTTAAGTGCACGAAGGGAAAGTTTCCGGAGCTCAGCCATATGCTCGGCCGATAACATGGACCGTGTGTCGACCTTACCCGGAGCCGGGCCAGAATCTTGCGGCCGTGGAGCAGATGCGCCAACATAAGGGGGCGGAGAGCGATCTAGTAAATAAAAATCGTCATCAGGATTATTAAGGACAGGATAAAGCGGCTGACGAACAACATATTGACCCGAAACTTGTAGCCTACGCTCTTTCTCTTGTCTGTCCGTTTGCTCTTTATCCTCCCGACGCTTCGCTTCCTGCGCTCGCACATGATCATTCTTTCGCTGCTCCTTATCAAACAGCGCTTTCTCACGTTTCTCTCGCTCACGCACTTCCTTCACCCATAATCGCACACACTCAAACATATCCTGACGAGCACGTCGCTTACACATACACTGTTCCACATACTCAATCTTACGTATATCAAACGATCCATACAAAGGCCATCGCAACTCAGGATCCTTCCTAGTATATTTCCTCCATAACGTGCTGTACATTATGGAAGAAAGACCATGCTTCACATACATATCCCTATTAGGAGTCCCCTCTGGGGGAGCTGGAGCAGATTCCTCGAGGTTCAACCGGTTCCTAAGACAGCAGCACCACTTACGAAGTGCGCTAAAAGCAGGCATGCTAGGAATAATGCAAAATATGCAGTATTATCAAGAAAAATGGCACTTAATCGTTGCGCCGTTCAAAGTTTACACAGCTCCGGAGAAATTTCTCCACATTACCTGCCTATATGTGTTGCAACGCATATATTTTCACAAAGACAAATTCAAAATATGACTAGTCACCATCAATCAAACTCAAATAGCCAGACCAGGCTTCAAAACTCGGAGCAAGTACCGTACAACGGTTCTTACCAATCAAGAGTCCAGGTTCCAACTGCCAAGCTCCACAATCGCCCAAACGGCTCTCACGGCAGGACCGACAGAAGAGGTCTCAGTCGATGACCGGCGCCACCCAGATGGTCAGCTCGGAAGGGAAGGAAGAAAAACCTCGGGATGCCAAGGCTAAGACGCCGCTGGCAGTGATCACGTCCCTGGCCAAACTCCTCACCTTCGTCGCGACCAGTCCTTCGAGCATCCGAGTCGCCGATGAGCCCCACGTGACGGGCGCCAATTGATGAATACAAGCCCCAGCTAGGCCCGCAAGAGACAAGGGTTCGCTCTTCTGTAACGAAATCTATAAGGAAGTTGGCACGGAAACTGCAAAGTACAAAAACAACGTTTATTAACCCTTAAGGGTGGTCCTACAATCCACACAACACTCTTCAGTATTGCAAGGAGTAGCACAAAGAACTTGCATACACAGTCCCCTTTTATACACAGCGAAGGGCTCATGAGTGGGTGGATACCACTAAGTTGAAGAACATTACCATTTAGGGTCATTCTCGATACCAAATCAATACATGGGCGGAGCTAACACACTCCTTGGGCCCGCGAAAACACATGGTCAAGCAAAGCTAATTATAACAGATGTGGTCAAGTCTGGGCATGCGCCAGACGGACAAGAAGGAGCTATTTATAACTGTTGCTAGGCAGATTACAAGAGCAACTAACACAGAAGTCGGACTCTCCTCGTGGTGAACACATGGCAGCATGTCAATACAAAATGGAGTCCGGTCTTCGGCCAACATAATGGGGAAAACACGATAAAAGGGAAACACTAATGTTTTCAGTAAATGCTTAATCACATTCTGCCTTAATTTACAACACAAGTCCGAGTAAGAATCAAGTAGCAAGGTTTAAGATGCCGTTATTCTCGAAACTAAGACAGATAAAAACTAGAAAAGGGATACTCGAGGAAGCCGTTCCCATTCCACCTAGGGACACTCCAGGGTACTTTATGTACCAAAAACATGGCCTAGATGCCGTATTATATCTAGAATTGTGGGTAGACTACACCAAGGATTTAGCAGAGAATCAGAGATGGCCCACTACTGGGACATGGGATGCAGATTGCATCATGAGAGTAGAAGAGGCATTATGGAAAAAGAAAGCCAGACAATCACAGAAAGATGCCATTGAATTATGGCGTAAAGAATCGCATAGACGCACAGAGAAAGCGCTCAGAAAAGAAGAGAAAAGTAGGGAGGATTCAGACAAAGCCCGAGAAAATGTATTAATTGAGGAAGGTATCCGAGTAAAAGCAGAACAAGTAGACAGACAACGAAACACTCTTATGAATGGTATGTATCCTCTTCTGGCCGAGGGTTTACCTAAGGCCACCCTGGAAGTACCGAAAGATCTGCCACCTCCATTGCTTCCAACTAAAGTGCACCCCAAGACTGCAAAGGACATTTTCCTTTCTTCCTATTTAGACGATGTAGCCCCCGAATATGTTAATGCTCCGCCGCCACGTACACCACCTGCTAATGGTGCTCGACCCCGAGATAATCCGCCCCCGCTTCTGCAGCAACATACTCCTGCACCTGTTCAAAATCTTCCGCCTGTTCCTTCACTTCTCCCTGCATCTATTCTTCCTACCTTACACCCAACAAATCCTTTTGGACCTAGCACCTCAGGAGGTGCGACAGGAAGTTTTCATACGCCGCCATCAGTGCGTCGATTGACTTATAGGGATTTAGCACACCAACGTACACCTCAAACAGCGAATTATGACATATTTAAAGAGCCTCTTACAGATTGTAGATATGATCCAGTACCAGGTAAAGACGACAGAATGATGCTATCATCAGTACGTCTACGACGAGTTGCGAACTATTTAATGATATTACCAGGAATGATTGAACATCTAGACAAAATATATCACTTTGTCCAAACAGGGCAAGGTCCTGAAAGTATTGGCGAGGCCATGGCCTACCAGAAAGTGGACACGCAAAAACTGTTGTTACGCTTCTTAATAAACTGCCTGATAAGACACAGAGATAGGCCAGGTGTAGACGCGGAAGAAATGAGAGCCCTTAACAAATGGGGCCAGAATATAGCAGACGGAAAACATGATAAACAGAATAGTATAGAAAGTATGTACCGAAGGATCAGGAACAAAGTAGAACAAATATGTGAAAAAGAACAGCCTGAAAGAGAAACAGATGCAGATAAAACTGAGTCCTCAGGCGATGAGGAACAGCTAGAAATGACAACAGGACAATTACAATTGCCAGCTAGAGAAACGATAGCTTATGTAGGAAAAGGAAGATCCTTCAATAATCCAATACGTCCGATACGTCCAGAAAGTAAGAGAATTTTTCAAGCAGCTATGTCAAACCCAAAGACCCCTGAACATTTGTTTCAGGCTACTGATAAAATACTTCAAGAACGAATGGGGTACCATGTACTCGATTCTATGGATGAACAAGAATTAGCCAGGTCAGCAGTACAATGGGCTGACAGTTCTGATAAATATAGTGATGAGGCCCTAGTACATACGTTTTTGAATCTTTCACCAGACGAACAGCGTTTAGCTGGTATATACATGATACAACATCTCCTTATATTATATAAAGGCCAACACTCCGATCCTGGTCCCCTACCTGATATACTGATAGAGCTACTCATGAATAAATGGAGAGGTCTAGGTACCGATCTAATTAAAGTAATTCTAGAATATCGGCACAGATATAGTGCCTTTTTGTGTCCAGAACATGATCCAGCTCCCTCCATGGAAAGAAAGACGTATTACATAGACAGACAGAATCCCTTACGCGAAGTGCACCCAGTTAGAAATGATGATAATACTTTTAGACGCGTGTTCGTGTACACGCCTATAACTAAAATAGAACTATTGGAAATGAAAAAATGAGTGCCCAGCCATGACAGAGATCCAGCAGGTTTTCACCGTGAAATAAAAGACATGTTACTCATGGGTGATTATACCTATCCTGACATTATGAAAATATTGAAAGTATTATTGCCTGCCGGTATTTACGAGAAACTCAAAGAAAAAGAGTGGGAGGTGGGAGAACAAAAGATTGATTGGACAGCGTTAGAAAACGAAGAAAATGCCCGAACTGCAGGCGTAGGGCTTGGGGACAAAACTAAAGCATTACCAGGATTATTAGTACAAGTATTGCCACGTTTATTAACTACGAAAAAGGAAGACTGGGGAGCAATCTCAGCTTGCAAACAGAAACCCGATGAAGACACCAGTGATTTTTATTCCCGATTTGAAAAATGTTTTGGTATTAATAGCGGCCTGAAAGCAAGTAGCGATTCATATCCACATCTTTTTGTAACGAAACTAGTCGAAAATTCCTTGCCTCAGGTTAAGAACAGAGTATTGAAAGTAGAAAGCTCTTGGCAAGCTAATACCCCGTCACAAATGTTACAAATGTTACAGTACCACCAGAATAGAATTAGAGAAGAACAAGAACACGAACAAAGACGTATGAAAGACACGAAAATGAAAATGCTCGTCGCCCAGTCAGTTCCGGCTGACAGTCATAAAAAGGGTGCGACACAGTCCAACAATTCAGCGGTTCCTGTTAAAGGGACATGCAACTATTGTAAACAGCCAGGTCATTATATAAACGATTGTGCAGTTCTGAAACATAATATCTCTACGGGTAAAACCAAGGAGAGACCACGTCCACCTAGACAGGATCAGATCCAACAACAAGTACCTCAGAATGTACAGCCTATGCAAGCTGCACAACAGACCGTAGCGGTACCACAGTCACAGCCTATTGCCGCAACACAGAACACGACACAACAGATGTACCAGTATGCACAAAATGACTATCCAGATTATCAGCGATACACATGAAATAGCCTAGGGAGGGAAGTTGGCTTACCCCTTATTGAGGTTCCCGTAGATCAAGAGGGTCCTTATGTACATAGTCAAGTATTAGGGAAAGACAGAAAGTTCTTAATTGATACAGGGGCAAGCAGAACAACTATAAGTCACGACGAGGTTCCAGGGGCACCCCTCTCAGGCTCACAGAATATTTCCCTTGGATTTTCAGGACAACCTATTGTTAATGAAGTATCGCAACCTCTGCCTCTTGCAGTCGGTCCATTGACACGGACTACAGATCTATTGCTTACAAAATCATGCCCAGAAAACTTGTTAGGTAGAAAGACACTGAAAGCTCTAGGAGCTGTAATATGTTGTTCCCCGGAGGGGGTACGACTATTTTTGCGCAACTTCAAAGGTCACTATGTATTTAGAGACATGGATCACAGGTTACAGAATGTCCCTGCACATTTATGGGCACAAAGCCCCACTGATGTAGGTTGTATGCATATTACACCATATCGAGTTACACTCAAAGCAGGAGTGGTATTACCACGAATTCGACAATACAAGTTACCTCCAGATGCTGTAGTGGCTTTGCTGCAAATCATTGACGAGCTCATTGCACAAGGAGTGGTTGTGGAAACCGACTCCAATGTGTGTAATTCTCCTATAATTCCGGTTCTTAAACGAACCGATCCAAAAGCACCTCCAGTTTATCGATTAATTATTGATCTGCGCGAATTGAATAAATGCATTGTACCTCAGTACCCCGTGGTTCCAGATATCTCTTCATTATTGACAGCTATTGATTCAGAAGCAACGTTCTTTACTGTAATTGACCTCAAGAACGCCTTCTTTAGCGTCCCAATAGATCCGGAAAGCCAATATTTGTTCGGATTTAGTTTAAATGGACGAAGCTTCAGATTTGCACGCGCACCTCAAGGATTCACAGAAAGCCCCAGCATCTATAGCCAAGCACTGAAAAGACAACTTGACAGTATCCACATGCCTGTTAACACTGCACTGCTTCAGTATGTCGATGATCTGCTGATCACCGCCCGAAGCGAACCCGAATGTGAAAAAGCATCACTGACGGTTTTACATTTTCTGGCCGACAAGGGGCACAAGGTGTCCCCTTCGAAGCTGCAATTCTGTGTTCAGCAAGTTGTGTACCTTGGGCACTTGCTGTCCAAGGGGGGAAGACAGCTCACACCTGACCGCATCCAGTTAATTGTAAACATGCCACCACCCAAGACACAAAAGGAGGTGCGGGCCTTCATAGGTCTCACTTCGTACTGTAGACAATGGATTCCCCAATATGCATTTTTAGTAAAGCCACTCATTCAGTTGACAACCCAGGAGGCAGCGACTTCGACTGTCCTCCCTTGGACTCAGGCACATACACAAGCTTTTGAAGACTTAAAGAAAGCCTTATGTCAAGCACCTGTTTTAGCGACACCATGTTACAGTAAGCCTTTTACACTTTTCGTTACAGAACGCGAAGGTACTGCCTTGTCAGTACTCACTCAGGAACAAGCAGGTTCACACAAGCCGTGTGCCTACTTTTCTAGCACATTAGATCCAGTAGCTCAGGCTCTGCCTACATGCCTGAAATCAGTCGCAGCAACAGCTTTAGCGATCAGACAAAGAGATTCCATAGTATTTGGACATCAATTGACAGTGCAAGTTCCACACTCCGTGGAAGTTCTTTTAAACAGAACTCAGACTCAGCACTTGACTATAGCACGACTGACAGGTTACGAATTAACATTGTTTCAGCCACACATAGAAATCAGACGCTGTAGTACATTAAATCCTGCCACACTTTTGCCATTAAGTGGAACAGACCCACTGGCACATGATTGTATTGAAGTCATTACTATTACGACAAAACCCAGACAAGACTTGACAGATGTTCCATTACCAGATCCAGACCTGACACTTTATGTGGATGGTTCATGCATGAGAACAAGTACAGGAGAGTTAGTGGCCGCTTACGCAGTCACGACAGACACTGAAGTTATTGAAACAAATTGTATTGACACATTGTCAGCTCAAGCAGCAGAGCTCATCGCTCTGACACAAGCCTGTATTCAAGCCAAAAATAAAAGAGTCAACATATATACAGATTCACGTTATGCATTCGGAGTTGTACACGACTTCGGAGTCCTTTGGCGAGAGAGAGGTTATTTGACTTCTCACGGTGCCAACATTCAACACGGTCCCCTCATTCAAGCTCTGTTAGATGCAATACATCTGCCTACTTCGATATCTATCATGAAGTGCAAGGCTCATACAAAAGTCACCGATATCATTTCCCAGGGTAACGACCTAGCAGACCGAACAGCTAAGCAAACAGCACAGAATAGGACTCATGTAACTGACTTGACAAAGACAATAGTTCCGATCTCGACACACTGCATGACAGTTAGGGATCCCGCCCTTGATGTAATTGACATACAGACACATGCTACACCAGAGGAAATCAAGAAATGGACTGAACTAGGAGGGATCCAAACAGATCAGGGATGGATGACGAAGGGAAAATCTACATGGTTTCTCCCCGACTCAATGGTTCAAGTTATCATTAACACAATACATAGTCCAGCACATCTAGGAGAAAAAGCTATGTTAGACAGTATTCAAAACATTTGGTTTAATAAACACTTACGAGCTGCAGCCAAACAGAAAGTCCGTACTTGCATGATTTGTTGTCAGTTCAACCCAGGTAAAGGCGTACCTGTAGAGCAAGGTGTATTTCAACCTCCTGATCACCCTTTTGAAGTCCTCCAGATGGATTATATCCAGATGGAACGTTGTCGAGGATTCAAATATGTCCTCGTAGTTGTATGCGCTCTTTCCCGTTGGACAGAAGCATATCCAGTCTCAGATTACACTGCCCCGACCACTGCCAAGCAGCTGGTTCGTGAATTCTTCCCACGGTATGGTTTGCCCCGTATCGTGTACTCAGATAATGGCCAACCGTTCTCATCCGAGTTAATGAAACACATTTCACTCCTGTTAGGCTATCAATGGAAATTCCACTGTGTCCGGCATCCCGAGGCAGCAGGTCTCGTGGAACGTCATAACCAGACTCTGAAAATTCGACTTTCTAAAATCTGTAGAGAGAAAGGCGTCGACTGGATAGTAGCCTTACCAGTTGCACTATTTTACATGAGAATGATAGCACATTCTCGAACAGGGCTATCCCCGTACGAGGTGGTCTTCGGTAGGCCACCAAATATGTGGGGGACGCCTATACCTCGTAAAATCACTGATGTTGATTGTAATATGCTGACAGATTACCTTGCTTCCTTGATGTCTGCACTACAATCTTGCCGTTCACAGGTAGCTGCAGCCTTTCCCGACAACACCGAGGTGAAGCCCCATGAAGTGGTTCCCGGAGATTTTGTTTTCATAAGAAATTTCGACAGGAGGAGCCCGCTGGAGCCTCGCTGGCAAACGCCGAAATTAGTACTTCTGACCACGAGGACAGCAGTGAAGGTCGAGGGACGCAAGGGTTGGCTACACTCGAGCCACATCAAGAAATTTCATGGACTACCTTCTGATTTGAACTCTCAGCCCTGCCCCCCTCCACAGACTGATTCAAAACTCCCCCTGGTCGAGAACACTGCTTCCCAAAACTATAAACTGAAACTAAGGTCTAGCAAGTCAGACAATTTGATTGTTTAAGTCCTCTCCTAGGTGAATCGGTTAAATTAGTCTCTGACATGTATCCTCTAGACCGAAATCGAGAGAGAGATAGACAGAAACAGCTCAAGAAACGTGCATATTGTAAATCACTTCATAGTCACTGTATAGTGACATTGTTGATTATGTTTTTTCTAAATCTTCTGATTATTGCTGCAAGTATACTGTTGCACATATACTATCCTATTTCCAAGCGTGCACATTCTGCTTACAATGTTATTGCCGAACATTCTTTTAGCGAATTACCTTCACATGAATTGCCCTATAGACTTGCGCTGCGCAACAACACATTCATTAGTATGCTACATCACTCCCATCAGGCCAGCAATGCTACTAATTGTTGGATATGTGGCCGACTCCCTCCCTATCAGAAATACAAGGGAGTTCTGCCCCTCTTTCCGTATCCATTCACGCACAATGGTTCCTGTGGCGCATGGCTTAGTTTGATTAATTCTTTAGATTCAAATACTGTAGTTTACCAGAGCAACTGGGTATGGGGAAACCTGAACTTAGTTTTGCTTAAAGCCTGCTACCCTAACAAGGAGGGACTTCCCAAAAGGACAGGAACTGATCTAGAAAATGAAGTATATGGATTAGGTAACTTTACACTTAACCTCATGATTCTGAATGTTGAATCTGAAACTGCACTAGTCTTGCCTGCTATGTCCGTATTACCAGTCAAAGGTGAATTATGTGTAAGAAAGAATGATTCAGTACACCTGGGTCATAGTAAATGTACTACTGTGATCGAATTCAGTGATAAAGGCAAGTCTACATTTAGAGCTTCCCGTCATTCCTACTTCATTTGTGGTCATACCGCATATATACGCTTACCTCTAGATTGGGATGGTACCTGTTACATTGCATTCCTTCTGCCACCTGTTTTCCTAGCCCCTCCTGACTACCATAGAAATACCCATCTAGTACACAATAGACCCCAGAGAGATCTCCCGATTGTCGACTACACTGAAACAGCATGGGAACAATATACAGACTTCAATAAAGGTCTCTTTCCCTACATAGGTGTTGTCTCTAATAGTAAACTGATACGCAGATTAACCAGAACCCTTGAAGCAGTAGTGAATGAAACTACCTCTGCCCTAGGCAACTTAACAGAGGAGCAGTCTGCGATGCGGATTGTTGTTCTCCAAAATCGTCTTGTCCTTGACGTCATCCTGGCCGACAGGGGCGGAGCCTGTAGAGTCATCGGATCAAGTTGCTGTGTTTTCATTCCAGAAAACGCGCCATCCGTATATAAAGCCATAACTCGTCTTCACAAGATTGCAAGCCAGATACATCAGAATCCAGGCACCTGGACATGGTCCGGTTGGTTCTGGAGCGTGTTGTCAGCCTGGGGATGGAAAGTCCTATCCTTCCTAGGTATTGGCTTTCTCATAGTATTCAGTTGCTGCCTGTGTCTACAATGTGGACCAGCGATTTGCGGCCTGTGTGCCACATCATGTATTCCACGTTCAAGTTCTCGTTCAAAATCCCGGAAAAAGAAAGAAGAGCAAATGATGTTACATGAACAGATTGATGGATTCCTGAGGATCGATATATCATGAAGGGTCCGTAGGGGACAAGGAGGGAATGAGGAAATATGAATTTTTATGATCAATTGTGTCCCCTATCTTAGACCCCACTTTACTGTGGTAAATTTAATTACCTAGACTTAATTTATGCGGTAAAATTCAATAAGAATAACTCAGTAAAAATAAGAGGCAGAATCCGTGGTATTTGAGGTTTTAAAATGGGTTTATTCCTTACAAAGGAATTGGTTCGAACCAGGCAATCGTATTCCGTCACCACGAATTATAAACAATACAAGGCACTCTCGGGTCAAATTACTTGGCAAAGGCCTCGCTTATGTAATGTGCTAAACTTCAAAAGCAGGTCTAATAAATCTACAAACTCATGTGGTTCTGGCAAATTTACAGCAATGGAGCCAACACATTCCAGTGTATTAGGAATGCACACGAAGAAACATTAAAATAACGTGGAAAACTTTGTAAGGGCATATTAACAACGGCCAGTGATAATTATCGCTGGCCGTTCTTAGCGATATAATTTGACCCGAGAGTGCCTTGTATTGTTTATAATTTTACAAAGACTGCAAGATGCACTACCACTCTGATTTAAGTGAGCTGGGAAGGAAATGGTAATACCCCTCCTGAAAGATCTTGTTCTCTGCCAGGGTCCTGGTGGCACATATATAAGTTGCTTAGAAAACTATCCCAGTACTTACTTTCCCATGCTGTTCAAAAAGGTTACATTCCAAGATAGAAAGTTTAGTTTGAATTGTGTTGATGCATTGTTGATCCACCAATGAAAACAGGAGAACTGAAGAGCAAATAGAGAGACATAGCAGTCCACCTCAGTAGAGGAGACATGAGTTGAGTGAGTAAAGAAAGCTTAGATGTAGAACGTTATTTGTAGCACATGTTATTCATTCGATAAAATGTAAGAGATGAGGTTCTAAGGAAGCCCCTTAACCCCCAAGAAGTTTACAATTATTACTGGAAGGCATGGCAAATACATCAAACTAGCAGTCACTAAGTGACCATTGTGCACAAAGCACACACTACATTGAGTTAAAAGCATTGTTTACTAACCAACGTGAATCACAGGCTTATAGAAAGGATGTATTTGCTTGACCAGTGTTCTCCAACAAGAGGTACTGGCATTGCTGCTCTCTTGTAACCATTATTTTTGCAAACATTGCCATACACCCTCTTTTGTGTAAGATCCACTACAGGAACTTCGTATATGCTAGACTCTCTGAGGGTCAGTCTTAGTGTGAGGGCCTCTGACTTAAAAATAGTAGATACTTGGTGGAATATGACATGGGCTATTGGTTTAACCAATTGTATTTTTAAGACACAACTGTGCTTAGTTGTTGAGTTTTAGCAAAGGCGTACATTTATTAGGCGCGGTCAAATTATTGTTTATATATGTATGATTGCCCGGATTTCTATTAGGACTATTAGGTTTCATGAATTTTGGCTGATGTCAGTGTTTCCTGTGCTTTTTTACATAAATTGTGCTATCTGGAGACTTGGTTCAAGCACACACTGTTAAGTGGTAAATATGAAACTGGATGTGCTACAACTCGATGCTTTACCCAAGTTACCATCATGCCATGAATTGAGAAAACTGTATGGACAGTACACTGAGCTGGTATCTCACACCCCTTTGCATGAGAAGGCTTACATTCATGTACAATGTTCATGAAGATGACTTCCCAAGAAAACATTTATAAAATACACCGAATTATCACAGGAATCGAGGTTTGCACACAGAATAAAATAGCACTTTCACCCACCTCTAATATTGCCATATTTTAGTAAGAGAACATTTAAAGGAAGGTTCAACCTGGTTCACCCTGTATGAATTTCGCACTATGCGGCTGTGGGGGCATTTTTGGCCCTCATTTTTTAAGAGGCTCTGATCCCCCCCCTGACAAGCAGACTTATAGGAAAGATCAATGGGCAATGGTAAAAAGGAGGTCTGCTGAATACAGTAGGTGAGACCTGAAAATGTAAGTGTAAGAAATTGGGTTACTGATTGTGGGGGGTGTAACTCTTCCCAGGCAGCAACCACAATTATTCTCAGGGTGAAGCCACAAGCAAGCCCTAAATTAACCTGTGGTAAACCCTCGGGTAACTTACCACAGGGAAGTCAGGCTTAACTCAGAGGCAATGTGTAAGGTATTTGTGCAATGCGTTGGTTCTGAGATGCAGCGAAGCTGCGGTATGTAGTCCTACATCATATTCGAGGATCCCATTGACGAGGGCTTGTGATGCCAAGTTCGACGCCAAAGATGCAGTGCACCATCAGGATGATACGTCGGTTACGTGAAGCTGTGAGGCTGTGATGCGGAGTCCATCATTGAGGATGCATTGTGCAGCGGCAGTTCTAATGAGGCATTGGGCTGTGATGCGATGCTAGTCTTTGCAACAGTTCTGATCCACGAAGCAGCAGGGATGTGTCAGTTCTGCTCGGAGTGGCACCGTACAGTAGAGGAGGTGCGTTTATTCCCCTGGATCCACAGAGCTGGTAGACCACCTTAGGACCACTTCCAAGGTCTGGGTTGGCACCACGTGGAAGGGTAAACTCACAGATGGCTGAGTCCAGGTGCTGGGTTCAAGGTTGTTGGAGACTTCTGTCCCTAAGGCTCAAGTCAGGAGGCCAGCCAACACGCACACTGAGTGGTTTCTTTGTGCTTGAATAACAAAAGCATTGCACAATGCTCACAGTTTCACTCATATGCTTGTTTGAAAGGCCAAGTTTTAAAAAGCTGTCTAAATCTAGTATAGCAGGGATTCGTCCTAATTTCTAATGGCAGGGAGTTCAAGATGTGAGTACAGAGAATCTGGAGTCACCACGTCTCTTCTTTTTAAAAGAGCGAATGGTATGAAGTTTCAGATGAGTGGATCTCAAATTGCAGGTAGTTGTATATTTTTGGATGTGGGCAGAGATGAAAGCTAGACTGCTACCATACAGGGATTTAAAAATTATGCAGTGTGAGAACCTCTTACCTATGTCTCTGCATGAGCGACATGCAAGACGACGAGGTCCCAACTTCACCCATTCACCCACCGTGTCCAACTTAGTCAAAGCACAAATGGTAAATCAGGGGAAGATAAAAGAGAGAAAACAGTTTCCCACAATGTCTCCCACTCAAGAGCAAAGCCAGGTAGTCAGGAGGATCTCCTATAAGGGAGAAGTGTGAATAGGGCATATGAGTTTGTGAAAAGTTATGAGCGCTAAGGTATAACAAGGATAGCGTTGTGTGGTGTAACTATCTGGGCAATTCCCCTATTCCACTGGGTAATAAAACTGTATGAGTGAGATTGGTGTCTCTTATCTGAAAAAGGAAAAAAACATCAATGATATAGTACTCAATACCATCTGTAAGTAGAAATTAAAGAAGCACACATAGCACCCACCTACGGTATGTTAGGAATGGCCCACTTAAAAAGGAGAACTGAAGAAAGACAAACCTAAAAGTAGTCTAGCTATCTGCTAGTTGTGAGCCCCTCAGCAATGTCTTGTACTTCCTTTACTTCAGGAAGGAATAGCAGAGTTAACCTATGTTTTTTGTGTCTTTATAGGAACACTCTATGCATACAAACAAAGAAGGAAAGGCAGTTCCCCAATGACAAAAGTCTCTCCTCAGGTAAGAATTATGAAGTCTATAGTTATGGGCACATGTAAGGAGTAACGTGCGCTGTTACCGTAGCTGATAACTGACTTTATTTTGTCTCTTTAGATTTACAGGATTACCGGCATTCAGGAACCGTAACGACAACCGCTGGCAAGGACCACAAGAGCTGTGACGTGGGCCGAGGGAAGTCACCGATCCGGAGCCGGAGACATGCAACAGGAACCCAGGAATCCCCTGGTGAAGGAGCACTGGAGCAAGGCTGAGGCTGAAGGAGAAGGAGAAGGAGCACCGGAGCGAGGCTGAAGGAGCACCGGAGTGTGGCCTCAGGAGAAGGAGCACCGCAACTCTGGGGGACTGGGAATGCAGAGGTGACTGATCCAACAGGGCAAACAGAATCCCGGAACACTAGAGTGAAGGAGTTTCATACTCCTCTGCCAAAGCACGCCTGCTTAGCAGTAGTGGGCTTGGAAATAATGTTATGCAGCTAATCTTGAATACAGTGTGCTGTTTAACCAGCAGTAAGGGTAGTCTCCTCATCAGGGGGGTAATGTGGCATTTTCTAGGTTTTTGGTAAATCAACCTGGCGGCCTGATTTTGTCCCAGTTGTAACTGAATGGTTGAGGCCCTCAGGAGTTTGCATAATCTATCCTCAAGATGACTAATGTAATAATAACCTGGGTGAGAGCTTCTAAGGTAAGAAATTTACCTATCTTTTTGATTTTGCACAGCCGCAAAAAACAAGATGATATCATGGCCCCCAATTTGGGTTTCATGGACAAATATTTGTAAATCAGATCGTCGTGGCTTTTCGCTAAGCTGTTAGGCCTGGGTGGTGTCCATTGCCACTGGCCAGAATGTGGGATTCCACAAGTCATGTTTGCGTCTGGTTATGACAATTTCCGTCTTGCCACAGTTTAGGTTGAGCTGATTATTATTCATCCAGTCACAGATGAATAGCATCGTATTTTGGAAGGCAACTCTGGATTCAGGTGGGTTGTTGTTCGCAAAGAGCAATTGCATATCGTCTGCATAATTGTAGATTTTAACCATCGTCTTTTTCAAGGAAAGAATTGGAGGCGAATGTACAGATTGAAAAGGTGGGGAGACAAAGAGGATCCCTGGGGTACTCCACAGGTAATTTGAACCTTTGGGAAGCTGAAGGGAGATAGGCAGAATGATCTAGGGGTCCTTCATAAAGGAGACAATCCAATCAAGTGCTGTGTCCTGTAGGCCTGAGGCTCCAATACGGTCCCTGAGGAGTTCATGATCGGATATGGTGAAAGCCGCTGAAAGGTGGAGAAGTACCAATGCCTGAGAGTTACTCTTAGCAACGTCTTCCCACATGTCATCCACAACTGAAAGGATAACCGCTTCAGGAAAATGGGCTGGTCAAAACCTGCTTGGAGTGAGTTGAGGAAATGTGTTTCCTCTAAAAAAGAGCTTAAGCAAGGGACAAAGTGTTTCTCCAAAGCCTTTGCCAAATAAGGTAGCAAAGATATGGGACAATATGTTTTCAAGATGTGTGGATTGTTCCCAGCTTTCTTTAGAAACAGGACCACTATTGCCTCCATAAAGGAGCTGGGGACCATGCTTTGGCTCAGAGACTTATTGAGGAGGGATACGCCTGAGTCAGTACAGAGAGAAAAGACTTCTTTTAGAACCTTCAGAGGACAGTTATCATTAGTGGAGCCCAATTTCCCTTTAGCAGGTCCATGAGGCGAACCTTGCTGATAATGGGCAACTCAGACATTGCATTTGGGTTCCTGTCATTAAACTTAAAAGTACATGTCCATCTTTTTTAATACACTGCACCCTGCCCTCTGGACTGTTCAGGGATTGCCCTAGGGGTGACTTATATTTATTAAAAAGGAAGGTTTGGGCCTGGCAAAAGGATTGTTTTGCCAAGTCAAAACTGCACACACAGGCTGCAATGCCAGGCCTGAGACATGTTTAAATGGCTACTTAAGAGGGTGGCACAACCAGTGCTGCAGGCCCACTAGTACTTCAAAGGGTACCTCTCTCACCACAAATAAATCATTATTCTTTTAGTCTTCAGAAGTCATATTTATTAACTCCGAACTGTATTATGTGTAACTCATTGTCATATTCATTGAGTTTTTCCTTTTTTAAAACATTAAAACATACCCCTCAACATCTTTTTTGACCTTTACAAAAACAATGTAGACACACATTACAATATTTGCATGTTACGCAGACAATACATCTTAGGGGTCTATTAGTTTGGCGGTCGGAAAACCACCAGACTGCGGAAATCAACCGCCCGCAGGTACCGGGGAAAAACCGGTGGCAAAATCATGATCCTCCCTCAAAAAACACCGACCGCGGCGGAACGAGGCAATTAAACAATGCCCATAGCGGGCGGAGATGGTCAAAATCTGTCCGCGGTGGTCAGATTCATGGCGGAAAACAAACAAACTGCCGCCAGGACAGCGGAGACACCGCATGGAAAATTAGGAAATGCCTGATGACACCGCAGAACGTTCCGCTGTATCCGACTGCCGCGGTCACAAACATTGATGAATGGGAGAGCCAGCAGAAGCACTGCAGCATAGCCACCGCCGCTGGAGCTCCGTGACAAATATGGCGGTCGACAGAAAAAACTCACAACAAGGCCACAAAGTGCACAGAGCAAACTCCCCATGCACCCAAAAACACAGAACACACCCCAATGACACAACCACATGGCAACTACAAAACTACAATTCCCAGGACAATCTACACAACACACCTGACAGCAATACCCCATTTGGACACACCCACATAGCTGAGTATAAAACCAGCCTCTTCCCTGACTACAATCCTTTGCATCACTCCACGCCTGAAGTCCCCCAACCCTGAGAACAAAGGATAGGCAAAGCAACACACCATCACTAATCACACCACACACAGCACCACTACCACTTCCACACCTGCACCCCTAACCCCCCTGCACATCACACACCATACACATCACCACCAACCCCACCACTTACACCCCTGCAACCATAACCCCTTTGCACATCACACACCATGGCAACACAAAAAATGCCCAAATTCACAGAGAGTGAGTTGAAGATTATGGTAGATGAGATAATCAGAGTCGAACCACAACTGTTTGGTAGCCTGGTCCAACAGACACCATTAGCCACAAGAACACAAATGTGCGCAAGGATAGTCGATAAGGTCAATGCAGTAGGGACCACCCCGTGCTCAAAAAAGGAAATCATTAAGTGGTGGCATGACCTGAAGAGGGTTGTGAAAGAGAAGAGGAGCAAGAACCATGAGCTGGCTCAGAGGACTGGCCGTGGCCCTCCCATCCCACCAAAAACATTCACTGCATGGGAGGAGATGGTGCTTGCCATACTGCATCCAGAGAGTCTCACAGGAGTAGCCGGGAGAGTGGAGGCTCGTAAGTACAAACAAATGACTACCACCACACTGCTATGTACTGTCTTGCGCAACTACAAAGCTACACCACCTAGGCCCAATTCCATTCATGTGCACCACACACTTCCCAACACATCTCAAAGATCCAACATACACTCCCTCTCATTCACCCCAAATGTAGCTAGCAACATCACCATGGGGCCATGTGTACAGGCAGCCAGCACTACAACTCCCACCAGGCCCCCTTGTCCCACAGCTCCCTCCCACCCAAATGCATGTGGCAGCCATTGTATCACAACAAACAAACTCATAGGCAGGTAGCCATCTTCGCAGGGAGGGCGGTTTGGGGTGGGAGGCCTGCACTATCACTCCCACCATGCACCCTTGTCCCCAGCCCATCAGTCTTTGCACTGTCCACTTCAAACTAACAGGTAGGTAGACCTATTATGCTTTCTTGGCCCACCCCTGAGCAGGAAGTAAGCCTACACTACACACACACACAGAAATGTGTCACAAAACAAAGCCAAATGTGAAAACATAACAGGTAAGTAGCCAGTACGTGCACCCAGCCAGTCTTCTAAAAAAACATGGTGCCATATGACAACCCCACCCTCTCATTGCACAAATATACACACCGATCCTATTGCCACTCACAGTGTGCACACAGCTAAGGAAATGAAACTGTCACAGTAACCAAAGTGTGACACACCAATTCACATGTAGAGGAAAGTCTGTTCACAATCATGCTCAGCACTGAATGCCATGTGTAAGTGCCATGGGGCCAGAGCAGCAAGGACCATATGAAAACAAAAAAAGCATGGTCGGTGCTACAAATTAAGATATGCACATGACAAGACAAAGGTATGCAGGAGATGACAATGGCCAGTTTATGTTCAGATGTAACGTCTGCCATGGCAGAGTAATCAACAAAGAGGCTTCACAGAAATTCTTTGTGGCACTAGTCCCTAGATGGCAACATGTCCTTGTAATCACAAAATATGCACGTGGCGCATGGCAGGTTCTAACACCTCACACCATGGACAAGTAATGCATGTATCTCAGCATCATGTCAGGAGGCACAGTAGTGCACATACAAACAATGTGATGAGTAGTCAACTGTGTGGTGTACAAACAGTGAATGATACACAGCTAACATAAAGCTTGAGGGGTGCACTACAATTACCATTTCCCATCTGACCCACAGGTGACCAGGAACTGACTGCAGAGGACAACAGCAGCAACCTGCAGAGCCAGTCTCCATCCCCCCAGAACATGGACTCTCGGATGTTGACTCCCAGGATTCAGAGGACGAGGAGCTCTGAGCCGGCCCATCTTGTGTGCCAGTGCACAACCGGTTCCAGGACCTCATTGTGCCCCCCACCACATCTGCAGCAACACCAACCTCTCTGCAGACCCCTGCTGTTACGACCTGTGCATCCTCCCCCAACATCACCACCACCAGTGCTGCCTGCAACACTCTCCCTGTCCCAGAGGATGACCACCCCATCCCACCGACTGAGGAGGGCAGGGAGAGGATGCGGGTGCTGACAGTGGTGAGGCAACAGGTCCGTGGAAGCAGGGCAGGTGGGGGGGCAGGGTCACCCACACGCATGGGACAAATTGTGGACCTCTTGGGCCAGCTAGTGGTGGTACCGAAGGACAGACCTGCGCCACAAACAACACCTCCAACTCCCCCTGCTGGGCCACAGGATGACAGTTCACCATCCTCTCCTGCGGCCACAGGGAGGGGTGAGTCCTCAGACCCCACTGGCCCTACAGCAGAGGCCCCTCCTGCCAAGCAACGAAGGGGCCGTCCCAAGAAATCCCTGGGAGTAACCCACGGCAAAGCACCTGCCAAACGTCAGACAAAGAGCCAGCCCTGATGGCAACCCTCCTCACCACAGCATTGACTTTGTGGACTGTCCTTCCCCACACTGCCTTGTGAATGGCATCTGTCTGTTGGACTGGGTAACCACATCCATGTGGTGACTACTCGATTCTCTCCTTTACCATAACTGTCAACTCACTGCTCCACTAATCACCTCAATGCATATGTTCACCCCCTCACATTTCACCATTGTAAATAAATACCCCTTACACACATGTTGTTGTTTCTGCTCCGTCTTTATTCCAGGATGTGCAGTCTTCATCATGATTACAATGTAACAGCAGTATGGAATCCATGTAGGCAAGGAGAGGTTGAAGGGACCTAGGACAACACAACAGAACAACAGTCACTAGTCTGGGTGTGGCATCACAGACATCACACAACACTTGCCATCAAGATAATCCAACATGCACACATCACAATGGGCAACAAGTGCCAAAATACACGTCCTGTAGATGTAACAAAATAACCTGTCCCAGAAACATTGTCAGTCACCACTGAGTCAACAACCTGCTGCAGTCACAAATCTCACATAAACCTTCACAACTACAGCAGCATCATCAGACAATGGGTCCGTTCTACATTGTCACTTATCTTCAAGTGAAGTAGAGGCTGATAAGCTGTTGACGCAGGTCAACACCTTCCTCCTCTCCACTGTCCTCATCACTGGACATGGGTTGGTTTGCAGGCGGGGGCCTCTGCTGCTCATCATCATCCTGGATAAGGGGGCTCTCCTTGTGAATGGCTAGGTTGTGGAGCATGCAGCATGTCACTACAATCTAACACACCTTCCCGGGCGAGTACATCAGTGCACCTCCGGTCTTGTCCAGGCAGCGAAAACGTGACTTCAGCAGACCAAAAGTACGCTCCACCATATGACGTGTCCTCTCATGGGCATCATTGTACCTGACATCAGCTGGTGTCCTGGATCCCACAGTGGGCTCAGCAACCAAGGACGGTTGGGACATGCAGAGTCACCTAGGTGTGACAAACACAGATAAGCATTGTAATGTTGCTGTGGCAGAGAGCAGCAGGTCACACACACAGCACGTTATTTGACTAGGCATCCTCACCCACAAACCATGCATGCTCAGGAAGCAGATTAGCCATCAGCTGTGGTACAATGCTGTTACGCAGGATGAATGAGTCTTGGGCCGTACCTGGAAATTTGGCAGACATGTGTGAGATGATCATATCTGCCTGGCGCACCACTTGCACATTTATGGAGTGATAATGTTTACAATTCATGTAGATGTGCTCACATGCCTGTGGTGGAACCAGCCCAACATATGTGCAGTCAATGGCACCAACAACATGGGGGATGTGTCCAAGGGGATAAAAATCTCCCTTCACAGCCGCCAATTCAGCCCCCCTGGGGAAATGGATATATGTGTCCCTGTAGATCATCATAGCGGGCAGAACATCATGCAGCACCATGCTAAACATAGGTTGTGAAATCCCACCTGCGCTGGCCACCGTGTTCTGGAATGATCCAGTGGCAAAAAATGCCGGACCGCCATCACCTTATACGTTGGGGTGAAAGCTGTTGGATATGTTCCGCGAGGCTGCAGATGGGGCTCCAACATAGCACAAAGGGTCTGTAGGGTGGCTCTATCTATCAATGTCTGCCAGCACTGTGAAGGGACGATGCAGATTTGGTCTCCTCCTATTTGAGATGAAAGTGGACACATGTCAATGCACTACATCATGAGATGGGCACAACATCTTACGTTTAGACTGACACAACGCCAACAATGACTATCATCACAATTGAGTTACAGTGCAGCTTACATGTAGGGACACCTTCAGCTACACTAATCGTACACTTCTCAACTTAACACAACAAGTACCTCCAAAACAACCTCGGACTATGAGAAGGCACATAGGAATATGGCCACATTTAGCATGGGCACGCCTGGGAGTATATCATCCATAACATCCATATGTGTAAAAACGCAACACTACTGTCTCATACCTAGCTGCTGTACCTGATACACCTTCAGGCGTCAGTTGAACATGGCACACATCAACAACACAATAACCACAGGCTGAGCGTAAATGATGAGTGTCTGCAGGATCAAACATAAGAGAACAGGCACATCTGCACATTCTTCATGAAGACAAACATTGCTGTGATTTTCACTGCACTTTAACACATTGACATGTGTACACATTGGAGAGTCCATAACAACACTGCCCTGTGTACAGGCCCATCAATATCACAAGTGACATGTGAGGGAGTACATGCCAATGTACAAAATCACATACACAAACATGACATGTGTAGTCAGCAGTGGGGTAAATGTAACATTGGCATTGTGTGCACAATGATGTGTAATCAACCATGTGGCCACTGTGCACTGTTCATGACTGCCAGATGGCCATTGACACAGCATGATGTGTCCATTGGTGCTGTCAAAGTAATCTGCCACCCAAATCCCAGCCACCCATATCACTGTATGGCACCCTAATCATGACCATGGTACAATCACGGTAGTGATATGTATCGCAAAATGGCGGTTGCCATGCTCCGCCACCCAAATACCGGCCACTCATGTCACTGTATGGCACCCAAATCATGGTAGCTACCGCCTGGCACCAGCAGTGTCCCTCGAGGGACTGCTGCCTGAGACCCCTCAACTGCTGCTGCCTCCAGGGACTGCTGCCTGAGACCCCTCATCTGCTGCTGTCTCCAGGGACTGCTGCCTGAGACCCCTCATTTGCTGCTGGGAGACCCCTCACCTGCTGCTGCCTCCAGGGACTGCTGCCTGAGACCCCTCATCTGCTGCTGCTGCTGTCTCATGTCAATAGTGATTGTAAGGACTGAGAAAATCCGGGCCAGTCCCTTCACCAGCGAGGAGCTGGAGGTCCTGGTGGACGAGGTGCTCACACAATATCCAAGGCTCTATGGTGCCCCAAATGTCATGGTAAGTCTTCAACAGTGTGAATGAGAGTGCAGGGAGAGGCACACATGTAGTTGATCTGATGCAGTATGTGTCTGAGAGAGTGGGGTTGTGTCATGCACTGCCGAACATGCTGTCTCCAGGGATAAGGGGGGTGTACCCTATTCCACACGTTTCTCTGCCTGCACATCAAGATTGGGGGGACATGTATTGTCTTGTCAGCCATACAGTGAGGCAGCAAGTTGGTAATGCAGGAGTCAGGACAGTGATTGCTTATGTGAATGGCTGTGTGGGTCCCTGTTGTCCATCTCAGTGTGAGCCCACCTGGCCTGCACAGTCACCGCCCAAAATGACAAGGTCACATCACTGAACGTACAGGGTGTTACATGTGTCTTTTCTCATTACACTCCATCAATGACCAATCTCAGCCCTGTAGATTGCACACGACAGGCCCTGTGAGAAGGGTGTGGGTTTGTGAGATCATGTCCTTCAATGCGACATCCATGACACAGTGAGCTATTCACAGGGCAAGGACATTGAGGGCTGTGCAGTGTTGGACACAGGGAGTCTACCCCCAAACACATGGTGACATGTGATGTATGTCTTGCTCTACCTAGAAATGGACAGTAGATGTGGGCAGATTGCACATGGCTTTCTGTGCTGGCATCCTGCATGTGTAAGAGATGGGCAGGTAATGTGTCTCCCCACAGACCTGCATGCCTTTACGTGTGGTTCTCCCATGAAGCTGTACCATGTGAGATGCATTTTTGTCTCTGAAAGACATATCTGTGGATTTGGGATAAGTCAGTATCATGCTACTGTACTGAGAGATGTTGGTACATAACACTGTGTCACTGATGTTTTCCCCCTCTTGTCTCCCATGCCTGCAGCTCAAAGTACACCAGCGTAAGGCCGTGTGGAGGGCCATCGCAAGCGGTGAGCAGTCTAAATATCGAAACTTTAATTTCGACCTACAATAATATCGAGTTTAGAATATCGAAGGGACAGAATATCGATGTCAAGAATATCTATGGACAGAATATCGACCCTAAGGTAAGTAATATCGATTTTATTTATATCGATGTTAGTAATATCGAAATTAGTAATATCAATATGAAATATATCGATGTTAGTAATATCCATGTCACTAATATCTATATTTATAATATTACTATGTGTTTTATTATGTATTTAATATGTATGTGTTAATTATTTTTTGTTAAGTGTTCTACTGGTTTAAAAATATATGTATACAATTTTTATATGTTAATAATGGGTTTTTTAAGTTAATTTTGCGTTTTAGTACTGTAGCGGGTTGTGGGTTTATAGGGGAATAGGGTGGGAAGTAATTTAATTATATGAATTTAATTATAAATTTATGGGAATTATACATTAATTTTAAATAATTTTAGCGTTTAAATTCTGTAGCGGGTTGTGGGTTTATAGGGTAACAGGGTGGGAAGTAATTTAATGATATGAAATTAATTATAAATTATTAGGAATTATAAAATAATTTAAAATAATTTTTGCGTTTAAATTCTGTAGCGGGTTGTGGGTTTATAGGGGAATAGGGTGGGAAGTAATTTAATTGTAATTAAGTAATATTTTTATTTATTTATTGGTATTGATAATTATATTATTGTTAATTAAGTATTAATTGGTAATTAATTATTATTAATTGGTAATCAGTTTTTATTAATTTATTAATTGATAATTATGTTAACTGTATTATTTTATTATTTGAGTGTTTTGTGTGTTTATAGGGGAATAGTGTTGGAAGTAATTGAAATCTAATTAAGTAATTATTAAATTTGTTGTTGGGTGTTGATAATCAATTAATTGGAGATTAATTATTAATTGGTAAATATTTTAAATTATAACATTTTGGTTATGAAAAATAATTTATTGTTGATTAATAATCAATTGGTAATTAAATATGTGTAAATATTATTTATTGATATTTCTAATTAATATACTAATTAGTAATTAATAATTGGTAAATAATGTATAATAATTAATAATTTGTGTATAAAAAATATGTAATTGTTTAATATTTTTTAATTGGTAATTAGTGTTTGATAATTATTTTTTGGTCTAAAAAATGTAATTGTTTAATATTTTTTAATTGGTAATTAATATTCATTAATTATTATGTATTTGTATTTATTAATAATTTATTGCTAATTATTTATTTATTGGTAGTTATGTTTTTAATAAATATCTATTGGTATTTGTAAGTAATTTTGAGTTATTTAATAATTAAATTATTAATTATTTTAAAGAATTATTTTATTTATAAGTATGATATTTTTAACTTCTAAGCTTTCCAACAATTGCCCTACTGTTGCACTCTCTGGAGTTAGAATAGTAATTTTTACCCCTACGCAATCCAACACTTTCCCTGCTGTTGCACTCTCTGGAGTTGGAATAGTAATTTTTACCCCTACGCTATCCAACACTTTCCCTACTGTTGCACTCTCTGGAGTTGGAATAGTAATTTTTACCCCTACGCTATCCAACACTTTCCCTGCTGTTGCACTCTCTGGAGTTGGAATAGTAATTTTTACCCCTACGCTATCCAACACTTTCCCTACTGTTGCAGTCTTTGTAGTTGGAATAGTAATTTTTACCCCTATGCTATCCAACACTTTTCTTACTGTTGCACTCTCTGGAGTTAGAATAGTAATTTTTACCCCTACGCAATCCAACACTTTCCCTGCTGTTGCACTCTTTGGACTTGGAATAGTAATTTTTACCCCTACGCTATCCAATACTTTCCCTGCTGTTGCACTCTCTGGAGTTGGAATAGTAATTTTTACCCCTACGCTATCCAACACTTTCCCTACTGTTGCTCTCTCTGGAGTTGGAATAGTAATTTTTACCCCTACGCTATCCATCACTTTCCTTACTGTTCCACTCTCTGGAGTGGGAATAGTAATTTTTACCCTTACGCTATCCAACATTTTCCTTTCTGTTGTTTTTTTTTGGAGCTGGAGTAGTAGTTTTATTGTCTCTGCTATTTAATATTTTGTTTTATTATTTTAGCTAATTTAGTATATAATTAATTTTAACAATATTAAAATTAAATGTAATAGTTTTAATTTGTTATACATAATTATTTAATTTTTATTTATGTTATTGTTTTATGTGTGTAATGTTTTTGCAATTATTAACATTTTTAAATAATGTATAATTTATTAAAATAATTATTAAGTAAGTATATATTATATATTATATGTCTATGTTTAATAAATTTTTTATTAAATTATATTTATTAATTATTAATTTTTAACATTGTGAAATATATTTAATTATGTTTATTTTATTTATAAGTATTATTATGTTTATTTTACATATTTGTTATAACCCAAAAAAAACTATATTTTTAAAAACGATATTTTTGACATCTATATTTTATTTTCGATATTTTTGTACTTACCATGTTGTAGATAGGATGTCGATATTCTTGACATCGATATTAGTGTTGCGATATTTGTGTAGGTCGAATTTCTGACCTTCGAAATTTTGTCAGAGAACCATCGCAAGCAAGGTGCGGGCTTTGGGTGTCTCCAACCGACGGCGCACCCACTGTCACAAGAGGTGGGAAGAAATCTGCCGGTTGGAAAAGAACGTGGCAGAGAAGACATTGGGGCTGCTCCCTCGGACTGGCAGGTTGGCAGGGTGCAGCATGACACTTCTAATGGGCCATATCTTGGCCATCACACAGCCTGAGCTGGATGCACGTTTGAAGGAGCATCAGCAGAAAACTAGGGGTGAGTATTCTCGGAAGGGTGACTTTGGCTGTGAGTGGCTCTATGTGTACACAGCCTGTGCCAGCGCTGGGCTAGGTGATGTTGGTAGTGTGATGCAGTGGCTTGCAAGTGGCCTCTGTGCTGGGTGCAGCTGTCATGCATTTGCCCTACCTGTACTTCCTAATGTAATTTGAGTACTGGACATTTCCATAGCATTCTGAATTGTGGGCTTCAGGTATTGTCTGCATTGGGGTAGTCTGGGAAATCCCATGGAAGGGAACGGCAGTGTGCCTAATCTGAGTGTGCTTTCATCAATGCGTGCATTGCCTGACCCCAGATTTGTGAGGCTTAGACATCAGACGCCAATGTGCAACAGTAGTTGTTCCCCAAAGTACAACATGGTGGATGGCATGGGCTCATGGCCATTGTGGAATGTCATGTGGTAGTCTGTATCTGTGTTGGCCCCTCCTGCTCCATCCATATCCGACAGTGGCAGCATGTTGTAGGGTTCATCCTTGCCCCCATCAGGGCCCTAGGTGTGCTCGGAGCTATTTGTGTGTCTGGTTGAACAGAGACACCAGCAGGATGTTGTGCTGTGTGGTCATCACATGGCTCACTTAGGCCTGGATTTCTTGTTTACACGCACTGTTCGAGTCAAAAAGTTGAGTTTGCACAATGTTGTTGGACAGGGTGGTGTGCAACATGTTGATTTAGTGATCTTCAGTGATGCTTTGCTTGCATATGTTTGTTCTGTTGCTGCCACTGAACTGATCCTACACCTCTCTCTCTCATGCAGCATCTCCCGTGGGCACGGAGGGACAGGGGACGGACACCAATAATGAGGCATCAAGCACAACAGCTGCACAAGAGCACAGTGACACAGATGTGACCAGCGCCTCGGAGGAGGACAGGAGTCTGCTGGAGGAATCACAGCCAGAGGAGTAAAGCTCAACATCATCTGATGCCAGCGGTGACGCATCCATGTTGGCGGGCACGGGGAACAGGGACACTGCCTCCTCTTCCACCACACAGCGAACAGTGCCACCCTCCCAGCCACTTCCTCTAGTGCTGCCCGTGTTCCCACCAGTAAGAAGGGAAGAGTGTCCTTCACCTCAGGCACTGCTGCCCCTGCCCCTGTCCCACCTGCTGCCATCAGTGCTGAGTCTGTGGACCTTTTGCACCAGCTGTGTGCGGGCCAGACAGCTCTCCTCAATGCCTTCATAGACCACGACCAAAAAATTGGCACAGGTGGTTGCTTCCATGGAGGGCATACATTCAGACGTGGGGGGACTGCACCGGACTGTCCAGTCTTTGTCCTTCGCAGTGACGGCAGCCCTTCAACTGGCATAATCTCGGAGTCCAGCTCCAGTCCCTTTGTCCACCCCTGCAAGTGGCCACGTCTGATGATAGTGACCATGCTCCACAGACCTCAAGGTCACGATACAGCACATGCAGCACACAGCAGCAGCCCAAGCGGTCCAGGGCACACACACCATCCCCACAGAAAACTAAAGCAACCCCAGAGCACAAAGACAAAAGCCCATCAGGCGACACCAAGGGCCAAAAAGTCAAGAAGCAGACCTCAGGGTCACATACCTCAGAGGCATCCCCAGCCAAGGACTCTCCTGTTCCAAAAGCATCTCGCAAAGACAAGCAAACAGTTTCCGTGTCCACTGGGACGGTGGTGACTGCTAAGAGTACACATAAGAGGGGCTCAAAGACAGATTCACCCACTACCTCGACTCCCATTCCAAGCCCAGTGAAGCAGGGTAAGGAGGGCACTGTAGGGGGAACACCTGGTAAACAGGGGATGGGGGAAAAGGCAAGGCCAGGTGAAGCGTACCACTGGATCCAGCACATCCCCAGCGGGAGGGCCAATGTCTGCACCTGATGCAGCTTTGGTGGTGTGTGTGGCTGTTGTGTCCACACCACTTCCCATTAATCCCCAGACAGGGAAGCCATTTAGAGTCCCCAAGAGGTTGAAAGGTACCCCTCCACAATCTCCCACCCACACTGTGTCTCACGGCAGCATGACTCCACCTCCACATGCCACTACACCACTTGGTCCAAGCAGCCCTCTGGCTTCCCACGCCACTAATGCCTCTGCCTCAGCTGGGCCTCTCTCTCCCTGGTCAAGTCCTCCAACTGTCCCCGACACACAGCCAGTTCCCAGTCCAACTGCTAGCCAATTCTGAGTGGTAGTCACTCTCACACACCTGTCACTCCCACAGCGTTGCCTACATTGCCTATTGTTACCACCCTGACTGTGTTGCAGACCATGGCAGGTCACACACATTCCCTGTGCAGCTTCACATGGTCTCACTCTGGTCTCACTCTGCACTTTGTTCTGCCCACTGGCCTTGTTGTTCACTGCTGTGTGCCCCTTACCTGTGCAGCTTCTCATGGACTCACTCTGCACTTTGTCCTGCACGCTGGCCTTGTCTTTCACTGCTGTGTGCCCCTTGCCTGTGCAGATTCTCATGGACTCACTCTGCACTTTGTCCTGCCCACTGGCCTTGTCGTTCACTGCTGTGTGCCCCTTGCCTGTGCAGCATCTAATGGACTCACTCTGCACTTTGTCCTGCCCAGTGGCCTTGTCGTTCACTGCTGTGTGCCCCTTGCCTGTGCAGTTTCTCATTGACATACTCTGCACTTTGTCCTGCCCACTGGCCTTGTCGTTCACTGCTGTGTGCCCCTTGCCTGTGCAGCTTCTCATGGACATACTCTGCACCTTGGATTGGCCACTGGCCTTGTTGTTTTCTCCTTGCCTGTGCAGCTTCTCATGGACATACTCTGCACCTTGGACTGGCCACTGGCCTTGTTGCTTTACCCTTGCCTGTACAGCTTCTCATGGACATATTATGCACTTTGTTTTGGCCACTGGCCTTGTTGCTCCTTGCTGTGGTAAACTATTCCCTGTGCAGCTTCTCATGAACATACTCGGCACCTTGGACTGGCCGCTGGCCTTGCTGTTTTCCTCTTGCCTGTGCAGCTTCTCATGGACATACTCTGCACCTTGGACTGGCCACTGGCCTTGCTGTTTTCCCCTTGCTGTGCAGCTTCTCATGGACATACTCTGCACCTTGGACTGGACACTGGCCTTGCTGTTTTCCCCTTGCCTGTGCAGCTTCTCATGGACATACTTTGCACCTTGGACTGGCCACTGGCCTTGCTGTTTTCCCCTTGCCTGTGCAGCTTCCCATGGACATACTCTGCACTTTGTTTTGGCCACTGGCCTTGTTGCTCCTTGCTGTGTTAAACTATTCCCTGTGCAGCTTCTCATGGACATACTCTGCATCTTGGACTGACCACTGGCCTTGCTGTTTTCCCCTTGCCTGTGCAGCTTCTCATGGACATACTCTGCAACTTGGACTGGCCACTGGCCTGGATGTTTTCCCCTTGCCTGTGCAGCTTCTCATGGACATACTCTGCACCTTGGACTGGACACTGGCCTTGCTGTTTTCCCCTTGCCTGTGCAGCTTCTCATGGACATACTTTGCACCTTGGACTGGCCACTGGCCTTGCTGTTTTCCCCTTGCCTGTGCAGCTTCTCATGGACATACTCTGCACTTTGTTTTGGCCACTGGCCGTGTTGCTCCTTGCTGTGTTAAACTATTCCCTGTGCAGCTTCTCATGGACATACTCTGCATCTTGGACTGGCAACTGGCCTTGCTGTTTTCCCCTTGCCTGTGCAGCTTCTCATGGACATACTCTGCAACTTGGACTGGCCACTGACCTTGCTGTGTTCCCCTTGCCTGTGCAGCTTCTCATCAACATACTCTGCACCTTGGACTTGCCACTGGTCCTGCTGTGTTCCCCTTGCCTGTGCAGCTTCTCATGGACATACTCTGCATCTTGGACTGTACACTGGCCTTGCTGTTTTCCCCTTGCCTGTGCAGCTTCTCATGGACATACTTTGCACCTTGGACTGGCCACTGGCCTTGCTGTTTTCCCCTTGCCTGTGCAGCTTCTCGTGGACATACTCTGCACTTTGTTTGGGCCACTGGCCTTGTTGCTCCTTGCTGTGTTAAACTATTCCCTGTGCAGCTTCTCATGGACATACTCTGCATCTTGGACTGGCCACTGGCCTTGCTGTTTTCCCCTTGCCTGTGCAGCTTCTCATGGACATACTCTGCAACTTGGACTGGCCACTGGCCTTGCTGTTTTCTCTTTGCCTGAGCAGCTTCTCATCAACATACTCTGCACCTTGGACTGGCCACTGGCCCTGCTGTATTCCCCTTGCCTGTGCAGCTTCTCATGGACATACTCTGCACTTTGTTTTGGCCAATGGCCTTGTTGCTCCCTGCTGTGTTAAACTATTGCCTGTGCAGCTTCTCATTGACATACTCTGCATTTTGTGCTTGTCACTGGCCTTGATCTTGTCTAATATTGGTGCCTCTGTGCAATTTGTGAATAAAGACAGTTGCTCCTGTTGTCTGTTTTGTCAGTGTCCTTACTAAATAACATTTTTTCTGTGTGTATATGGTTTACTGCGCCATATGCTCTGTATAGCACTTCAACATTGGCAATGGCTTGTCTCATTTTTTCTAGTTTTTATAGGGGTGACAGGGACTTCAGTTCTTCCTGACTCTGATACTTTTGGGTGCAATGATGGTGGTTTTAGATGAAATACCGTCATCATTTACATTCTTTGTTCCTGTTAGCTATATTGTACACATGTGAGGTTTGGGGGCACTGCCAGCACATACTGGGATTCTATCCAGAGTATTGCAGGCTGGCTGTCCAGGGTCATCATGTATGTGTGTTCTTACTTTATGTGTGCCCAACAGTGTAGGTGTATAGTCATCTTGTGATGGTCAGTCATCCTAGTCAATTGGCTTGCTTCAAATGTGTGCACTTGTGTGGTCAAGAAGTGTGCAGTGTGAAGGGGTGAATTTGTCGTGATTGTTGATGTGTGTGTTGCCCCTGCAATGTCAACTACACACATATCTCACCCAGGAGAGGAGTGCTTGTCTATGTGATTGTTCATCCCTGTGATTGTGATTGTGTGCACGTGTGGGTTGTGTGTTGTGCACTGTGCAGTGTGTTGGTGTGTCCTTGTAGTTCTGGCTGACTACTACTTGTTGTTTTTGTCAATTGTGAGTATGCAGAGTATGTGACTGGCAAGTCAGTGTTGTGTTTTGTTGCTCAGCCATGTGTGTTGATGCTGTTTGTGGTCACTGTGCAGACCTGCTCAGCCATACTGACATTGTGGGTGTGTTTTCTCATGCATTGCTGTCACTTGGGGCTTTATTGGCTCCATCATGGCATGTGGTGTGCGGTGTCATACCATCCCCTATATGTGCTTCAGATGCCTAGCCATTGTGAGTCTGCACTTCCTCAATCTACCAAAAGCACCACCAGGAAGGTGGAGTTGCAACAGCTGCTGAGGGCCTGGGCAGAAGCCCATCAATAGAGGGGGATGGCTTGACCCCTGAAGTGGAACCTTACAACCAGGGCAGGGAGCGGTGTCTCTTCCCCCAGCCTGTCTCAAGAGGAGCTGGTGGAGAGGAGCAAGGAGAGGTAATTCGAGCTGCCGGTGGCCCTCGTGAGGATGGAGGAAAGGAAACTGGCCATGGAGGATGAGAAGGCTGAACGGGCCTTTGAGGAGAAACAGTTGTTACTGCTCATTAACCGAGACTTAATGAGCTGACCATCAAGGGCCAGACAGGCAGAGTTCAGTAGGGATGTCAGCAGCATACTTGCAGTGTCTGAAGGAGACAAAAAGGTCCACATCCCCATGGATCTGGTGCCTAGTTATATGATATTGACAAATGATTTTATGCCTATGAGGTAGCTCTATGGGTTCACAAGATCCCAGAAGAGGACTGGGGTGGATGTGGAAATACATGCTTATAGTGGGGTGGGATACACTTCTTACTTTAAAGGTTAGATACCAAACCAGGTGCACCCATATTAAAGCCATCTTGGCCGCAAAGTTTGGACTGAGCCTTGAATAGTACAGCCAAAGTTTGAGAGGCAGTCAGATGCTCCCCAATCATTCCTTGGTGGATTTAGTGCACTTCTCTAGCAAGGCAGTGAATGGGTGGGTGTGGAGCAGCAACATTCATGACAACAGTGGGTTGCAAAATCTAATTTGTGGAGAGAGAAAATGCTCAGCATTTGTTTTCTGGAGCTGCACCAGCAACTAGTAGACAGTAACCTAACTGATCCCAGGAAGCTTGCTGAAGAGGTGGACCTCTGGGCCAGCACCAGAGTGTCCAAAAAGGTATCTGTGTTGACTCCTACAAGGGTGGTCAGGGGTACCACCCGAAAAAAGAGGTGGGAGAAAATCTTTGAAATAAAGAGTTCTCAAAAAGCCCTCAAAACACTTCCCAAAGGAACACCAGTCATCAGTCCTAATGTTATGAGCTCCAATATACCCCAACATAGGCTTAAGTAGTTGCACAACCTTTTATCTATATTTGTTCTACCTTGCTCTATATAACGGTTCTGGTAAGTTTGCCAAGTTATGTGCTGAATATATGTTGTGTGGCTTTCTTCAAAAACTAGCCTCAATCAATCAATCAATATAAACTTTATTTGGTTTTTGAAGTATAAAACCATAAAAGTTGACAGAACATAAAATTAATTAAATATTCAGAATTGCAGCACAATTTATCATCAATAGTCCCATGGTCGACTGTAACATAATAACCATAAAACAGAGTGGTACAACCATAAGGTATTATAAAATTGTATAAGGTCAACACCATTAGTCATTGTAAAATGACGTTATACCATATATCAAATTGTTTGGTGACACAAGTTACAATTCATAAATCAACAATTTTCCCCTTTAAATTAATTCCCTCAATGGAAGAGTACTATTTGATAAAATTGCATACAACTTAAAAATGGTAACAATAGCCAAAAACACTCAACACTTTTTAGTCAAGACAAGCCCCTCATTTATAATGCATGAGGATTCTTAGTATCACACAGCAGGATTGCCATCTTCTGTATAATAACTCTATACAAAAGTCACCGTTATCGTCATCCTTAGACAACAGGCCCACAGTACCATTACACATCTAGGTAGTACCCCTGAGGGCACCTTTTGGGTATATAAGCACCACATCTTGACAGGGCAAACCAGTGGTGAAGCTTCCATGCTGACAAGAGACACTGAAGTCCCTACATGCAGAAACTCCAGCACGCAGTGGTCTGACATCCCTTCCGGGGTATCTGATTCGAGACCAAGATGGAGTCCTTTGTTCTTTCCTATCAGGTAATGAGGTTGGCTTCTTTCCTAGGGGGATTCATGGCTTTACACCTATGTACATGCTAAGTTCACTTACGTACACTTAGCTAGGGTTTGCATATTAGGAGTATGCTTGTTTACTGCCATGTATCTATATGCCTGCATATTTTTACTGTGTTAGCACCATGGTAGAATTCTACATTTTATTTACTTTGTTGGTGCTCGTAATAGTATATTTCTGTTTTTGTCTAATGGTTGTTGCAGCGCACGTATTTTATACTAGAATGACTCTGGGTCAATAAATGCTTATTGAAGATGTCCCAATTGTTTATTCTGTGTATCTCTCTGTGAGAAGTGAGCATGAGTGCCTGAACGAATAGTACTGTACTGTTTCCACGATCCCTGAAGGATCAAGGGTTGTCATGTTCGAAAGTTGCCAGAAACTATTCGCTGCTTGGTAAGGCTAGGGGGCTTATAAAGGCACTGTGAGCTAGCTGGTCTAAAGGCTAACATATCCTTTGGGGGTGTCTGGAATCAGTCTGGACACCAAACCCTTAGTTTATGTTGTCTAAACGTGCAGATCCTATATAGATTTATAGGAACTACACAACGCCAGTTTGAGTCTAAAAAGAAGGGGTTATTTGATGAGCAGATAGGGAGGTTTTTACCCCAATGTACAGAGTGCTACAAGTATGGGCAGTCCAAGGGTGATTCCAAAGGTCCCAAGTTGGCACAGCCCCCCACCATTGGGCAAACATCTGGATTGATGAGTGTAGCACTCAGGGAGGAAGTAGTCCCAGTTAGCATTGGGGAGCAGACAACAGTGACCCTAGTTTCCCTAGGTGATAAGGAGATGGTGCCCAAAGACAATATGCTTGCCAATACTTTTAAGTACAGGCAGTGGCTCACCATCAATGGGCAATGGGTTAAGGCTCTGAGGAAGACAGGAGCCGGTATGTCTACTGTAAAGTGTTAGCTGGTGTCCTCAGAGCAGGTCTTTCCTAACATATTCCACCAAGTCATGGTCACCGACAATCGTGAGAGTCATCTACCAGTGGCTCTGGTTCCTTTTGAGTAGTATAAGGGTCTCAGGTTCTCCAGTAGTCTCTGTAAGCCCTGCCATACCCATATATTTTCTGTTGGGCAAAGAACCGGCACACACTATCTGTAGGAAGGAAGAGCTCAGGTCGCACTTGGAGTTGCTATGATTGCCTGAGCGGGTCTGTATGACTGCACGATCCATGGCTGCGCAGGAAGGGAATCAAGGGCGCCTGGAGCATGGACCAATGGCCCAGGAAGCTGCTAAGAAGAGTAATGGCATGGGAAACAACTCCCTGAAGTTCCCATGGTCGAGGCTGATGGACACCTGAGGAGGATGACCCTGAGCCAACCAGGAAGGGCAGTGCTGCCCTGGTCGACCTGCCTGAGCGTGCTGGTTGGAAAGTTGATGATGGGCCCACCAGGGAGGAATTCTGCAAAGCACAGAGAGAGTGCCCAACTCCAGAGGGCTTGAGACAGCAAGCTGAGGCCCAGACAGGAGGTGACTCCTCTGGAGATCAACTGATCTTTTCAGAGGATTACCCCCCATATAGCGAGCCTAAGGTTCCTGGATCTGGGGCAGCCTGTGTGCTGGTGGTCACCCGTGTTACAGGACCTCCCCACTGGGTTTGGCTCATGACATACCCTTGGCAGGACACCTGGGACAAGAATAGACCTTCGCCAGACTTGTTGTCCACTTTTATTGGCCCCGGAAGAAGAAGGCCTCACATTCTATAGGCTCTGTCCAACCTGCCAGGCCAGTGGAAAGTCAGGGAAAAAGCTCAAGGCTCCCCTGACCCCATTATCTGTCGTTGGCACTCCCTGTGAGAAGGTAGGTATCCACACATTTTTGGCCCCTTGGACCCCAAGACAACTTTAGGCAACAGGTTCATCCTGGTCTTGGTAGACTAAGCCACACACTACTCAGAGGCCATCCCTCTGAGGTCAGTGGCTGCACCAGCCGTGGCCAGGGTCCTAGTGGGAAAGAAGGTATTCTGTGCCGCCTACCTGGAAAACAAAGCTGTCTAAGCTCCAACTTGAAGGAACACCTGTACCACCTCCAGTAGGTGCTTCTGGCCCTGCAACAGACGGACCTCATTATCAAGTCCAGTAAGTGCCAGATAGGGCATGGTTCCATGGTTTATCTGGGCCGCATGGTGGGCGGGGGCAAGGTGCAGCCCCTCTAGGCCACAACTGAAGCTATCTTGGTATGGTAACCCCCTAAAATTCAGACTGAGGCGAGGGCCATCCTGGAACCTCACAGGATACCATAGGAGGTTTATTAAGGGATATGGCACCATTTTTGCCCCCTTAACAGAGCTGACCACCAAGAAGCAGCCCAGACACTTGATCTGCACAGAGGTCTGCCAAAAAGCCTTTGATACCCTCAAGGAGGCAATGTATACAGCACCCGTACTCAAGGCTTCTGGCTTCTCTAAGGAGTTCATAGTGCAGACAGACACTTCAGAGCATGGCATAGGGCTCTCTTAGCACAGTTAAGTGAGGAGGGCTGAGCAAACCAGTAGCCATCAGTAGCAGGAGGGCACTTCCATGGGAATAGAGTTGGAATGTGATTGAAAGGGAGACCTTTGGAATGGACTGGGCATTGAAGAAGTTGAGACCACATCAGTTTGGGACTCACTTCCGGGTTCAGGCAAACCACAGGCCACTCATTTTAGGAGTAAAAATCCCAAATTATTGAGGTGGTCTATCTCCCTACAGAGAATGGACTTTATGGGGGAAAACCATCCTGGGCCAGACGATGCCAACACTGATGATCTATCCAGGTTCTCCATCTTAGTGATGAGAACTCCCAAGGAGTTGGGTAGTTCTCCTCCCTTTTAGCTGGTGTGGGACACAGGTTAGACCTATCAGCCTTCCCCAAACATTTTGCCGTCATCCTCGATTTTTACTGACCTTCTTTTGCTGGCCTTAGGACTCTGTGCACTTTTCACTGCTAACCAGTGCTAAAGTGCTGTTAGCTGCTCCTCTAAACATGGTAATATTGGCTTATCTCCAATTGGCATATTTAATTTACTTATAAGTCCAAGGCAAAGTGGAACACATGTGCCAGGGCTTGTAGATTAAATGCAATGGAGCTGCAGCACTGATTGTGCCACCCACTTAAGTAGCCCTTTAAGCATGTCTCTGGCCTGCCATTGCAGCGCTTGTGTATACAGTTTCACACTATAATTTCAACCAGGCAAAATAAACCTTTTGCCAGGCTCAAAACCTTCCTTTTTAATACATATGTCACCTCTAGGGTAGACCCTGGACAGCCCAGAGGACTGGGTGCAATGTATTTTAAACATAGGACATGTACTTTTAAGTTGTACCTATCCTGGTAGTGAAAAACTCATTTTTCACTACTGCAAGGCCTATCTCTCACAAAGTATAACATTGGAGTTGCCTTATTACATTTTATAAGTGTAATTTTCAAATAGGAAGAGATAACCAGATCTTGCTTGGTGTGTTTGGAATAACAATTTATAATTGTATCTTATGGTGAAGTCGGATTTTAAATTGCAATTCTGGAAATGCCACTTTTAGAAAGTTGGCATTTGCTTTTTTAGCCATATAGTGCCTGCAACCTGTCTCTAGTCACCTGACTTGTTGAAACTGACAGTTGGGTTTTGTTTATTCCCCCTAGGCAGCCACACACAATAGGGAGCTTAGGTGTGCCTGGATGGACCACCACTGGCAGGATGGGAGGGAGGAGCTCGGCCCAGCCCTACTTACACCTGAATATGCTGTGTCCAGCCTCCACACAAAGGGCTGCCTACCCCTCTTACTTAGTCTGGAGCTAAAGGACTTCAAAGAGAAACCTCTAGAAGTTTCTCCCCCACTTCAATGGCACAACCAGGTAAAAATACAGACCTCAGATACCAACTTTTGAGTACACTTCTGGACTTGTGGATACTATGCCAGGAAGAAAGACTACTGTGGTACTACAAGGACAATTGAAATCCATAACCTCGTTAATGAGGCGAAGGAGGCAGGATGGATTACATTGCAGGAATCTGATTTTTTAATTACTAAATATCCTGTTATGCCATATTTCTACGTTCTCCCCAAAATACACAAAACGATCAGGCCACCGCCTGGTCGGCCTATCATCTCAGGCATAGGTTCTCTTTTAGAACCTTTATCTACTTTTGTGGATTTCTTTCTACGCCCTTTGGTCAAAGAAATGCCCACATACCTACAGGATACAAAAGACGTCCTCAGACTACTACCAGATATTGCCTTCGACACCGAGACTGACCTTTTGGTTAGCTTTGATGTAGAGTCACTCTACACATGCATTCCACAAGAAGAAACGTTAGAAGCAATCAGGGGTCTTCTAGACACCAGGGACATTGATACTATAACACCCACGCACTTCATATTGGAATGGGCTAGGCTGGCTATGATGGAGAATTTTTTCAAATTTGAAGAAACCATATATCTCCAAACCTCAGGTACATCCATGGGCAGTATTTTTGCGCCGAGCCTGGCCAATCTGTACGTTCATCTCTTTGAACAAAATAGTGGGTTGAATCACTGTAACCCATTCTTGGAACAAATCCTGGTGTGGAAGAGATATATAGATGATATCTTTGTGGTATGGCATGGAACAGTTGCTACACTTTTAGAATTCCATTCTTGGCTGAATTCCAAGAACAGGTTTTTGCGGTTTACAGTTACATATGATAAAACCACACTACCCTTTTTGGATATCTCGATTTGCCCTACACAGGGCAAACTTGGGAGCGAACTGTATAAAAAACCTCAGGCCAAGAATTCGCTACTTAGTTTTGAAAGTCATCACCCTAAGTCTCTTCGGGAGAACTTACCCGTCGGACAGTTCCTACGAATTCGGCGTAACTGTTCTGAAAGGGAGAGTTTTGAACGTCATGCTGAAGAGCTCTCGAGACAACTGAAAGACAGGAAGTACCCCAAGCACCTGGTCAAACAGGCCTGGAAAAGAGCATCCAATAACAATCGGGATGCACTTTTGGAACTTCCTCTACCTAAATTACCACTCACAAGAATAACCTTTGTCAACACCTTCAGCACATTATCTAATAGTGTGCAAAAATCTGTTCGGAAACACTGGCGCATTCTTAATGTAGGGAATGAGAATATTCCACCTCCGCTGTTTTCATTCAGAAGAGGAACTAATTTGCGAGATAGTATCGTACATACAAGACCTAAAGGGAAATTAGGCACACCAGTATTGACATTATGGGATTTACCACCTGTACAGGGCCACTTCCCATGTGGATCTTGTTCGGTGTGTCCGCAAACCCAATCTACTAAAACGGTAGATATTGGGTCAGATCGACCTTGGATTCTGAAGAAACATACAAATTGCAACACTGAGAAAGTAATCTACCTGATTACGTGTCCTTGTTCCCTCAGATACGTGGGAATGACGACACGCAAGATTAAAGTACGCATTAGTGAGCACAAAAGTACCATCAGGCGAAATAAACAAGCCACTAGATTGACTAATCATTTTCTAACATTTAAACACAAACCAGAAGATCTTAGATGGCTTAAACTAGAACAACCCTTTATTCTATCTCATGTTACAGACATAAAAAACTTTTTGTTCGTGAAGGAACAAAAATGGGTATTTAGACTTCAGAGTGATTGCCATGGGTTAAATGATGAAATACCATGGACATCATTATAATATTCATCATAGAGTTCCAATCGTTCCTTGGTCAGTCTATGATGCAATTATCTATGTCAGCACATTCAGCCTATAACGCAACCACTTGTGATAGTATCTTCTTAAGGTTGCGATTTTTCAACCCATAATGATTGCTCGTATTTCGAGATTTGGTTTAGAAATTTCTTGCTGCTTTAAGAATTACTACACATCAGTACATTATGCTGGAGCTTTTGTCTTGATTTCTAAAATTTCTGTATCAAGAAGTCGATACAGATCGCATGCAGCAATCCCACTGACTTTGAGAATAATTATTTTTGACATAAGTTTACCCCCTATACATCGGCCTGCGTGTTACCCATTACTAAGATGCACTATATTTTTATTTGCCGCATTACGTCACTGCCATTAAAACGTATCCAGCCTGCATGTACTACAAATCCCAGAAAGATTATGTTAGGTACGCAAAACGCGATGATGTCTTTTCCAAGCGCCCCGATGCTTTACGGTTGCCACGCCAGTGACGCTGCAAGCGAGATGGTGCAGCCATTCATTTATAGACTCGCCCTCCCCCGTGCCGGCTACCTCCCCTTCAATCTCAGAACCAGTGAGGGGTACCGACGGATAGGTGAGTGAGGCCGGATTTCTTGACCACTGGGTCTGGTTTAATGACTGTATTACTCGACATTTGTAATAGGTTTTGAGGGTCTCTCTACTGTTTATTTCGACCTCCCTGAGTGCAGAGAGGCACTATATAATCGTTAATATACAGTACGAGACACATATGTGGCTTGACAACTGATGTTCTGTTGACCGAACAGTCTACGCACCAGGGTATGCTTGCCCCATTTCGATAGTTAAACAGATTTCTTCATATTACTCTGATCCGCCTTTTCGAGCCAATTTAAAGTCTATGGAAGAGGCAAGGATGTCGTTGAGTTCACAGAATCACCTAAACTGTTTGATTGAGGCAACACGCATATGTATTTCACAGCTTGGATACATCTACACAGGGGCTCCTGTTATGGTTCTGCTTTGGTTTTTAACGTGTGCATTTTGAAAATAAGTGTTAAAAAATCCGCATTTTGATGCTTGTGTTCTGACTGCTGATGCAATGTATGTTTCACACTTGTATTTTAGAGTGGTGCCTCAAAGCCTGAGCGGATGCCAGGTGAGGCGAGGTGCACACCCGCAACATATCAGGTAAATGCCTATACCTTTACAATAACTATAGGACACACTTTTGGGTGTTAAGATACATCACTAGTATTTTGCATAAAAGGTAAAATTTTCTATATGCTTATATGATCCATTAGTGACGCTTCAGTATTTACTGACTGGATTTTCTGTGAGTCTGTTTTTGTTTGGATTTTTCTAGGTAACTTTCCGGAATCACTATCTGTAACCTCCCTCTGGACTCACAGGAGTGGTCAGGTTGTACCGTTACCAACTTTTTTGTTCTGTGTGCACAATAGCACTAGTTCTAATACAGTAGCTGTTTTCATGGTCCTGACGAAAGCCTGGATTCGAATATCCATAGGCTGAAACATGTAGACCTGGTTTCCATACAGTTATTTGTTAAAGCTGTATAAGCATTGTTTTTATTGTTGGCATCAGGGCAGCGCCTAATTAAAATATTTTTGAGCCTTGATAGTCAATCTTAATAGCACTTTCCGTTTTCACATTATCACTAGCACTGCAACCATCTCCCCATTAAACAATATACGCTTCTCTTACGAAAAAGATATTGTTATCCAATCTGGGACTCATCTGTAACCACTATCTACATATCTTAGTAGTAGGTGGTTCATTGACAGTTCCTGGTTCCCAGATGATAAAGCAAGCCACTCAATGTGGGTGATGGGAATCTTTTTATATATATATATATTGTTATATATTATTTGTGACACTCTATTAGTTATCCTTTTCATTTTTCATTTTTCTAGTCGCGTAAGGATCATATATATTGTAAGACTTACAGTTCATTTGGTGTATTACTACTACAAGGACTGCCACTCTACTGGACTGCTGCTCTAAAAGGAACTGCTGTCTTGCTGTGCTGACCTGCTGCCCTCTTGCCTTGGGAAGAAGGACAGAACCCGCAACTTCATATTGAACCCAGGACCCCAAAGTGACCCCAAGAGCTAGTCTGCTGGACTCCTGATCTAAGACTCTGGGGCATAAAAGGCTCCAGAACCAACTCTCGGATACAGCTGCAGTGAGTTCCTGTCCCCCAAGTGGGACCAGGGCCATTGGTGTGGCTCACGGGCTCTTAAATCTAGAGTTTGGGCCCTTCATGACTGTGAGTGGGCCCGTTCATACATAGACCACGCGGCTCACACCCAAATCCAGCACGACCTGCCACCAGCCTATCTCTTCTAACAGCAACATTGACAGTCCACGGAGGACTGCCAACATGAAGCAACTGTCCACCCACCAAGCTCTTTGTGCCACGCCAGCAATGGCTCACAATGCTCTTCTAGTTCCCAGTGACCATCTCAAATGCAAACAGGACTCTTGGCACAAAACGTGAGAATGTAAAACTTCAGTGAAACTAATCTGGGACTGTGTCCAACCCACGTACCATCCAGGTCCAGTTAAAACAGATTGCCCTGTGGGTGCTTTCTCCTTTCAAGGCCTATTTTACATTTTATTCTTTAAAAAATCATAACTTTGCTTCTACTGATGGAGTTTTTGTCATTTTGGTCTTGTTTTATTTACTGCATGTTGCTCTTTTTTTTTCCACATGGTGCCTGATCTTTTTATTTAGTATTTTCACTGTTTCGCTATTCGAAGTGATGCACAAATACTTTACACATTGTCTCTAAGTTAAGCCTGACTTCTCTATGTCAGGTCATCAGGGGGTTGAGCACAGGCTAAGTTGCGGTTTGCTTCTGCCTTAGCCAGACAAGGATTGTGGTTGCTGCTTGACCAGGGCTCACACCCCAGTCAATCAACAACACAAGTTTCAGTCTTCTTGATGGAATTGAGTCTGCTGTAGTCTATGCAGAAGTTCTGTAGTGGTGCCCGGTGGGGCTTCCTTGTTTACTAGCACGACAGGGCTGGACCATGAAATATTGAAGAGCCCAATCACCTCTAAGGAAACACCTTCTCCTTGATACTGGCCCTCACCTTGTCTGACAGCCTGCAAATCCTATTTTTAACTGGTGGACTGTCTCCAGTGTCAATGTCATGGATGCACAGGTGTATGAGTCCAGGGGTGATTGAGAACAAAGACAAAAACTTCCCCAGCAACTGATGACAGTCACAATGCTGTTCTGGGGTCAGAGTGGGTGAGAGGTTGATACCCTCTACTGATCCATCATTCTCTTGGGCAGAAAGGGGGTCAGAGAGAGGCTCAAACTCTTCTTCCACCCCTTCATCAGTCACTAGGAGCATGCTGACTTCAGACCTCTTAATGTGTGATTTGAGAAGGTTCATTTGGAGCCCCATTAGGGGGTTTCTAAGGGTCTTGAGGTTCCACCAGGTAGATGGAATCCCCCTTTTGCTCCTTCTCCTCATATGCGCCTGTCCAGCGATCCTGGAGAGTCCTGGGCTTCACAGGCTACATAACCCATACCTTCTTGCCAGGTTGAAACTCTATCAGAGTGGCCTTCTGGTCATGTCATAGTTTTATAACTTTTGACTAGTATCATGATTGCTTTTCACCTTTTTCTGTGATGCATCTGGTTGCAGAGGGCCAGCTTGTAGCTGGCCACATCCTGGGGGGGTTTCCTGGGAGCTTGCTCCCACCCCTCTTTTACAAGTCTAAGACATCCCTTAACAAGGTGGCCATAGAGGAGTTCAAAGGTTCTAAACCCCTCTCCCTTATGTGGCACCTCCCTATAGACAAACAGAAGGAATGGCAGGAGGAATTCCTGCGTATGCCTCATGGGCCCATGTAGGCCCATTATCATGCCTAGAGGGTCTTTCCACAAGTCCACTTGTTTAGCGGTAATGGGTGTGAAGAAGTTATAAGTTCCTCCACACTCATCTGGCATAGACTTCATGTACGCTGACATGAAGTTAATGCCTCTGTTAGACACTACCTCTTTGGGGAACGCCACATGAATAAAAATCCCCATCAGGGTCCTGGACAGTGCAGGTGCAGTCACTGACCACAGCGGAATGGCCTCCGGGTAGCAAGTGACATGGCCCAACAAGACCAGTATGAACCTGCTGCCTAACGCAGTCTTGGGGTCAAAGGGTCCAACAATGTTGATGCCCACCCTGCCAAAGGGAGAGCCAACAACTTGTAATGGGATCAGGGAAGCCTTGAGCTTTTTCTCTGACTTTCCACTGTCCTGACTGGTGGGACTGGATCTACGGAAAGCATCTGTTGCTGTCTTTATCTGGGGTCAATAAAAGGTGGGCAACAAGACTGGCAAAGGTCTAGTCTCGTCCCAGATGTCTTGACAGGGGAATGTCATGAGCCATCCCCAGTAAGAAGGCCCTGTTGCACTGGGGGATCACCAACACATAGGCTGCCCGAGGTCCAGGAACCTTAGACTGACTGTATAGAAGGTAATTCTCCCAATAAGGAGACCTCCAGAAGTATCACCTGCTACCTGGGCCTCAGCTTTCCTCCTCAAGCCCTCTACAATAGGGCACTCTCTCAGTGGCTTGCAGATTCCTCCCTGGTGGGCCCAGCCTCAATTTGTCATTCAGCAACCTCAGGCAGTTCACACAGGGTGGCAGTGTCCTCCCTGGTAGGCTCAGGGGCATCCTCCTGAGGTGACCTGTCAACTTGGACTACTGGAACTTCATGGGCTGGTTTCCTGCACACCCTGACCTTATTCTTCTTGGCAGCTATCTGGGCTATTGTTCCAGGCTCCGGGTGCCCTTGACTCCCTTCCCGGGCAGCCATGGACCTTGTGGTCATACAGGCCCATTCAGGCAATCCCAACATCTCAAAGTGTGGCCTGAGCTCTACATCTTTCTAAGTAGTGTGCTCTAGGTCATTGCCTAACATATAATCTACAGGTATGTCAGGGTTTCAGCTACTTTTAGAGAACCTGAAACTCCCCCATTCAAAGGGAACCCCAGCCATTGGAAGGGGAATCTCTCAGTTGTCTGCAGCTATGACTTGGTGGAATGTGTTAGCAAGGGCCTGCTCTGGGGACACCAATGGACACCTTACAGTAGTAATGTGGTCACCTGTGTCCCTCAGTGCCTCCGACGTTGCCCATTGATGATGACACACTTCCTGTACTTAGAAGTATTGGCAGGCATATGAACTTTTGGCACCATCTCCCTACTCCTTACTCTAGGGTTACCTCTGCCTGTTCCACAAAGCTTTTCTTTGACCACCTCCTCCCAAAGCGCTACACTTGCCAACCCAGGTGTCCGCCCACCAGTGAAGGGTTGCGCCCTCTTGGGACATTTGTTGTCTCTCTTGGAGTGACCATACTTGTAACACTCTGTACATTGAGGGACAAATGTCCCCTGTCTAATTATCAAATAATACCTTCTTTTTGGTTGAGATTGGGACTGGTCCCCTTGGGAATTATTTTGGGCGACTTTTGCTAATTACTTACTTTTAGGACCCCCCTTTCTTCAGGTGGGACCCCTGGAGACCCATTTGGAAGCCCCCCCAGATGATGCAAACTCAGCAGTCTGCCTCTTCAGCAAGCTTCCTGGGGTCAGTCAATTTGCTTTCCTTTAGGTGATGGCACAGCTCTATAAAACAGATATTGAGCATCTGCTCCCTGAAAATCAGGTTGTATAACACATTGTAATTATTAACTTTGCTGCCACTCACCCAGCCATTGAGTGCCTTTTTAGATTAATCCACGAAATCCATTGAAGACTGATTGGAGAGTTTGTAGCTGTCCCTGAACCTCTACCGATACTTTTCAGGAATCAGCCCAAATTTGGCTAGAAGATCGGCTTTCATGGGTCTGTACCTGTTTTTTTCTCTACCACTAGGGTCAAAACAGTACCCCTCCCCACTGGCAGCATATGCTTTCACAGACTGCCTCCCAGTACTCCTCTGGGATCTTGTGTACTCTCAGGGTCGCCTCATAAGCTGAAAACCATTTATCATTGTCAACTCCCACCACATAACTGGGCAACAGGTTTTTAAGTATACAGACCTTTTTGTCCCCTTCAGGCACTGCGAGTATGCTCCCACCAGTGCTGCTGCTATCTGCCTGTTCTGCCTTCTCCATTTTTATTTGGCCATCTGCAGCAAAAAAACCCTCTCTGCCTTCCTGTCCACCAGCTCCTCTGGGGACAGGCCATGCAGGGATACACTGCCTCCTGCTCTGGCAGGGAGTTTCTCAAAGACACAGCTAAATCTTGGAACCAGCACATAGAGTTGCATCACTTTGGCTGCACCAAGCATCTTTGACGCGGATCTGTGCAATGCTCCGCAAACCAGGGTTTAAGGTACTTTGTTTAGCGGGCCTAACAGGATCCCTGTAGTTATGTTAGGTTATTTTATGGGAACTTATATAGCGCAGCGATTACCCAGAGGTGTCCTGGTGCTGGTTATTATCCCCTGAGTAAAGAAACGGTAAAGTGCTATTACAGGTTAAAAAGCCAGGTCTTAAGACTCTTCCTAAATGTCAGGAGGTCTGTGCTGTTTCTCAGATAGAAAGGAAGGTCATTCCAAGCTTTTGCAGTGTGCACAATAAAGCTTCTTCTGCCCCAGGAGGCTTTTCTTGTAAGTGGTACACTAACCAACTTGGCTGCCATGGAGCGCAGGGTCCTTTTAGGCCAGTACCATTGAATATTCTGTTTCAGAAACTCAGGGCCTATGCCTTGAAGAACCTTGAAAACTGTACACAGGGCTTTAAAGCGGTCCAGTTTCCTGACTGTTAACCAGTGAAGTTTACTAATTTCCTTGGATATGGACGCAAATTTAGGTGTGCCCGACAGCAACCTTGCTACTGAATTTTTCATCAGTTGGAGTTTGTTCATAAAACGTTCCTGTAGGCTCAGATAGAGGCCATTACAATACTTAAGCCTAGACAGGACGAGCGCCATGACCACTGTTCACTGGCTGGGGAGAATCTTTTTGATCATCCTAAGCACATGGAAGGTGGCAGAAGACATTGAATTGGTCTGATCTCCAAAATTGAGCTTGTCATCTATCATGATGCCTACGTTTTTTACCTTGCTTGACGTTGTGGGAAGAGTGCCCAGTGTTATTGGCCACAAATTAGGGTTCAAAAATTGGTGCCATTCCCAAAAAGGATGACCTCCATTTTGCCTGAATTTAATTTAAGGCAGTTTTGTGTCATCCACCTCCCCACAGCTTCCATACAGTTGTGGAACTGATTATCTAGTTCAGTTCCCTGGCCTGGCCGCAGCGACTCGACGATCTGTGTGTCATCAGCGTAGGATGTCAGATTAAAACCAAAGGAGCTGATCAGTGAGGCAAGTGATGAAACATACACATTAAAAAGCAGAGGGCTAAGCCTGTGGCACTCCGCAAGGCAGGGTAAAAGGTTTGGAGTAAAATTTATCCAGCGTGACTATTTGTGAACGCCCAGATAAGAATGATTTTAGGAGCTTCCAAGCTTTTCCTTGAACCCCGCATGCCAACAATGCTCTCCATTGAACTTGTGACTTCTTCCCGGTCTGGTGTGACCAGATGTTCACAGTTGTCACTTAGTGCTTTCTGGCGCTATTTTTACAGAATTTTGAAATCTGCATATCTCTAGAACCACTGATTCGATTTTTGTTGTTTTTGGTCCTGTTTTATTTACTAAACATTACTCTATTTTTCTAAGCAGGTGTGGGATCCTTTTGTGGTGTGTTTTCACTGCATTACTGTTTGAAATGTTGCACAAATCCTTTACACATTGCCTCTGACTAAAGACTGACTAATCTGTGCCAAGCTACGAGGGGTTGAGCACAGGTCAATTTGGGGTTTGCATATGCCTTGCCCAATCAACGTTTGTCGTTGCTATTTGATCAAGGCTCTCAGCCCCCTCAACCAGTAACACAATTTCTTACAGTACGATGCAGTATCTTCCACCACCATGCACAATATGCTTTGACTGATGGATATAATGTATTCCCTTTCCTCTTTTTGGTGTTGTAATTTTTTACTGCATGCTAAAATTAAACTGTTACAAAACAATTCTTGAAAAAGAGAATCCAATTATTTGACTGCATATAAACAATTTAAAACAATGCTCTGGGCAGTAATAAAGTTTCAAAGGAAAAAAATCATCATATAAACATTTTCAAATCCAAATTACTGTAAAACTAACTAATCTTGGATTATAAAGAGCAAAACTGGTGGGCAGTAAGTAGATGTTGCAGTTAATCTTTTGCTGTCAGCATGAGGAAAGGTTGATCCATGAAATTCACAATTTACAGATGTATTGATTAGGCTGGCCATTGAGACACTGAATCAGTGTTTGTCAGCAGGTTCTTAAGTGCACGGTTGATGCTTGAATGACACTAGCTTTCTTCATGACTGTATTAGTACTGGTTATATGTAATATGGTTTCTTTTTTATAACCACAGAGTTCAAAATGTAGGGTAGACCAGACTCTTCCTTTTCAGGGTTTTTTCCTTTGGAGAAATGTTGCCCATTCTATAAGACAGGAACTTTAGTTTTAGATGAATAGAGAAATGTAGCTTCAAATATTTTTGTTGAATTGTTTGGTCATATCAGCTTATCATCATCGAGGCGTGGGGCTTTCTTACAAGTACATCCTTGCCTGTGGGAGACAAAAGTATTTTTGCAGATTTATTTAGCATTTGTAAAAACAATTTGAGTGATTGGTGTTTCCCACAAATGATTAACAGGCACATGCATCAAGAAATTGCATGCGCAATTTGCGAGTACCAATAGGTACTCGCAAATTGCCACATGCAATTTCAAGGGTGCAAAGGTGTCAAAATGACACCCTGTTGCACCCCTGAAATTGTGATGTGCACCCATGTTGTGCAAACACATGCCCCAAGGGCATGTGTGTGTGTAACCTGAAAACTTAAAAAATGCACTTTTCAAGGTTTTTGCAAAATACAGACTAGAGTAATTTCTCTGTATTTTGCAGCCCCAAATAGCGAATTCGCTATTTCTAAGTGCTTCTCGCATTCAATCAATCAATCATTACAATTTATGAAGCGCGCTACATACCCGTAAGGGTCTCAAGGTGCTGGGGGGGGCGCTACTGATCGAAGAGCCAGGTCTTGAGGTGTCTTCTGAAGGCCAGCAGGTCCTGAGTCTCTCGTAGGTTGGTTGGGAGGGTGTTCCAGGTCTTGGCGGAGAGGTAGGAGAAGGATCTTCCGCCGGCTGTGGTTTTCTGGATCCAAGGGACTGTGGCGAGGGAGAGGTTGGCTGAGCGGAGGTTTCGGGAGGGGGTGTGGAAGCTGAGTCGGTTGTTGAGGTAGGTGGGTCCGGTATTGTGTAGTGCTTTGTGTGCGTGGATGAGGAGTTTGAAGATGATCTTCTTGTTGACGGGGAGCCAGTGCAGGCCTCTCAGGTGGGGGGTGATGTGGCTGCGGCGGGGGACGTCGAGGATCAGTCGAGCCGAGGCGGTCTGGGTTCGGTGTAGTCGACTCAGGAGCTTGTTTGTGGTTCCTGAGTAGAGGGCGTTCCCATAGTCTAGTCTGCTGGTGATGAGGGCCTGGGTGACGGTTTTTCTAGTGTCGGTAAGGATCCATTTGAAGATTCTGCGGAGCATTCGGAGGGTGTTGAAGCAGGACGCGGAGACGGCGTTGACTTGCCTGGTCATGTTGAGGGTGGAGTCGAGGATGACCCCCAGGTTGCGTGCGTGGTCTGTGGGTTCCGGGGCTGCTCCTAGCGATATGGGCCACCAGGAGTCGTCCCAGGCTGACGGGGTGGGTCCGAGAATGAGGACCTCCATCTTGTCTGAGTTCAGCTTCAGTCTGCTGTCCTTCATCCAGTCATCTACGGCCTTCATTCCTCTGTGGAGGTTGGCTTTGGTGGTGTGGGGGTCTTCGGTGAGGGATATGATCAGCTGGGTATCGTCGGCGTAGGAGATGATGTTGAGGTTATGTTGTCGTGCAACGTGGCCGAGCGGTGCCATGTAGATATGGAACAGTGTCGGACTAAAGGAGGATCCCTGTGGGAAGCCGCAGATGATCTCGGTGGATTTCGAGCGGCAGGGTGGGAGGCGGACGCTCTGGGTGCTGCCGGAGAGGAAGGATGTGGTCCAGGCCAGGGCCTTCTCTTGAATACCGGCATCGTGGTGGCGTGCTGATAGGGTGCGGTGGCAGACTGTGTCAAAGGCTGCTGATAGGTCCAGAAGGATGAGGGCGGCTGTTTCTCCTTTGTCCATCAGGATCCTGATGTCGCCAGTGGCGGCGATAAGGGCGGTCTCGGTGCTGTGGTTGCTGAGAAAGCCGAATTGGGAGGGGTCCAGGATGTTGTTGTCTTCGAGGTAGCGGGTTAGCTGTTTGTTGACGATCTTCTCTGTCACTTTTGCCGGGAACGGAAGCAGGGAGATGGGCCGGAAGATCTTGAGGTCCTTGGGGTCTGCCTTGGGTTTTTTCAGAAGGGCGTTGATCTCAGCGTGCTTCCAGATTTCCGGGAAGGTTGCAGACTCGAAGGAACTTGATTGTTTTTCAGAGGTGGGGCGCAATGGTTGTGCTGGCTTTGTTGAAGACGTGGTGTGGGCAGGGGTCAGATGGGGATCCGGAGTGGATGGAGTTCATGGTTTTGATGGTGTCTTCATCGCTGACGTTGGACCAGGCGGTCAGGCGGCTGGTGCGGGTGGTCGCAAGGGTGGTGGACTCGGTGGTGGGTGCGGGGGTGTCGGAGTTGAAGCTGTCGTGGATGTCCGTGATCTTGCGGTGAAAGAAGGCCGCCAGGGAGTCGCACAGGTCTTGTGATGGTGGGATGTCGTTGATGTTGGAGCTGGGGTTGGAAAGTTCTTTCACGATGCTGAAGAGCTCTTTGGTGTTGTGCGCGTTGTTGTCTAGGCTGTCCTTGAAGGCGGTCCTCTTGGCGGTTCTGATGAGTTGGTGGTGCCTGCGGGTGGCGTTTTTGATGGCTGTGTGGCTGTCTGGTGTTCGGTCGTGGAGCCATTTCTTCTTCAGCTTCCGACAGGTGTGCTTGGAAATCCGGAAAAATCACAATAAATTGCAATTTTTTAAAATTGCTAGTGCCTAACTCTTTAATGCATCCCAAAAGGCCTTTTTGCGGGCGCAAATGGCAGATTTTTGTGAATCGCACCGTTTGCGCTCACGTAGACCTTCGATGCATGTGCCCGTAAGTTAGAATAAAACTAGAACTGAGTGCAGAAAGGATTGCCATGGGTTATAGGTTTTGATTTTAATACTTTTAGCCCAAACTTGATTACTTAGGGTGTTTCTTGGTGCCTCCACCAATTTGTTGCAGATTTTGATGAAGGCATCCCGTTGGGTTAATTGTTTACTTACAATACCGAACTCATATGGGCTTGTAAAGTGTGATTTAGGAGAGAGAATAACTGTCAATGTAGATTTGCTTGTATGATTTCCAGCGTCTTGTAATCTTGCACCCACAGGATTTCAGATTCTTAAGTTAGTGAAGGAGCTAATTTCTCGTTTTTACTCTAAGGAGAGGCTCCACCAATGGATTGCATGCTTTATTGTACAAGGATCTAAACACAAATGTCAATGGCCTCGAGTTTTCCCTTAAAGATTGGAGATGGTCCTTAAAATTGCATCGATTGTCAAAAACCACCCTCCTAGATGGTAGTTGTTTTCTCCTGTAACTCATATATCACAATCAAAGTACCGGTGGGTCTAATATATTTTTTTTAATGTCAGAGTAGAGACCTAGACACAGACGGGTATACCTTTAAAATGACAAAATCCCTCACCCACCAGGTGTGGCATGCCTTATCATTGGGATTCCCCTCATGCTGTGATACTTAGTCATGGCACGGGCTACAACCCCCTGTCTGAGACAGAGGCGCTCAGGGATGTTTTGAATAGAGGAAGGTATACAAAATACCACAGTGATGAGATCCCAGTAGTAGGGATAGAAGCGCAAATGAAAAATGTAAATATAAAACTGGCTTCACAGTACATAATATCCCTTTATTTGTGCTTCCCTGGGACAGGATTAAAAACAGGGCACTAGCTGGAAAAAATCATACCCGCAGTTAGTGTCAGAGTGTGGTCGACATGTTTCAGACTAGTCACCATCACGAAGAGGTGAGCAGTTTTCTTCAGGACCAGCTTGTTAGTGCTGCTGCTCAATGTGTAAAGAATTTTTAGTTTCCTGAAAGATGTCAAATATACAAAACCATCCAGTGATCTTGTAAGTTTGGCTTAGTTTGGAGGAGTCACTGGTGGTTCCCGCTCATGTTGGTGAAAAGCCCCCACAGTTCCTTCAGCTAGTTTTGATAGTCGCCCAGGTTTTGGAGTACAGTAATTGAATCGCAAGTAAGAACATTGGGGGACTATGCCACTGATTTAGCTTTAACCAGAACATTTGCCTTGATATCATGTAAAAGGTAGCTTGACTCTGGAGATTAATGTGTAGGAGACAGAGATTCATAAAGCTCAGCTACGTGTTTGATGCAGGGTGATTCACTGATATTTGAGTTATTTGCTCTTAGATGCACAATAGATAATTCGTTTTTGAAACCCCAGAACCTTTTAAATTGTTGTATATACAAATCAAATACAAGGATGCCAGTACTTGATTTTGACGCTCTGCTCTTTAAACTTATTTTTTGTCATTTTGTCTCATTTATTGCATTTATAGCAGTTAGACAGTGTCTGACATTGTTTTTTCTGTAGCCTTAATTCTGTTTAATTTCTTTTTTCCAAGTTTAGGGACTTGCAGAACCATTCATTCCTTTTGGTTGGTTCATCAATTTTAGAACCCGAGTTCTAGAAGAATCGTATTTTTTGGAAAGGTTTAATATAAAATTTGAAAGTTCTGGGAGATAATTTGGTTGCATGGTTGATACGTTGGATTTTTCTAGTAATTTCACCAGTATAGGGCCTGTACTGCTGATGGAGTGATCCATTCGGAGATAGGTCCATCCCATTTTAAATGTTTTTGGTTTGAGGCATATGGGTGAATGATTAAATGTGTTTCTTTATATTGTATCCTATTGTCTCATCGTGTCATTAAAGTTACATTGTCTCCCTGAGGTTTGGTCTCCTGCTAGTTAGGATTTGTCGGCCCTGAGGCCTCATTCAGTACTAAGGTCGCTACTGAGTGAGGTTGCAGATTGCTTCTTTAATCTGATTTTATTGATAAGGTTGGGATTTTTTTCCGATGCTAGCAGAAGGCAGCAAGATATCAGGATATAAAGAGTTGTCTTCTTCTGGGATATTTTTTTCCCCATCCTTGTAAATACTGTTTCATTGAGAGAACTTGGCTTGCTGCTTCACAGAAAGCCAAACTTATTAAGGTTATTTTGCTTATTTGCGGAAAAAATGCAGATTGAAACTTTGTAGTTGGTATACTGGCAGAGGTTAGATAAGAACGCCTTAAGAAAGTTACCACAATTTAATATGTCCAAATTATCCTTTGACTTGTAAGTAGTATACAGGGCAATGCAGAGCAGACTACACAATATGGGCCCGTGGAGGGCCAGCCAGAGTCCATCCGGGGATGAAAAGTACTGCGGAAGAGGAAGGGTACAGTCCGCAGTCTGGTTACCGTGTCATTGGTCATCAAACAGGATATGGTAGTCCATGTCGCTGTCCAAGGTGAGTGCGTCGGAGTGTACCAGGGGTCAGTGGAAGGTCATAGGGCCATGTGCGGCACCAAGCAGAAACAGGCCAGGTGGCGGAAATTAATGCTAGTGCCTCCTGATCACAAACCCATCCACGTCCTCGTCGCCAGATGTGTGCTCTGCCCCACCTGTGGGTGTTGCAGTACCGGCTGAGTCACTCTGTGCCACTGGCACATCAGGTGCCGGAGTGGATACGTTTGCCACACTGTGAGACAATGGCACACCGGGGGCAGAGATGGGGATGGTGTGGGGCCAGCAGCATTCATCATTGCTAGCCCTTGTGGCAGCAATGCCATGACGAGGATCTGCAGGGCATGGTAGATCCCAGCTACATTTCGCTGGTGTGCAGCTGTGGCTGCCATCCCTTCCGCCTCCATTCGCACCATGTCCTCCATGAGCCTCCACATGTGTGCCAGCCTAAGGCTGGTATCGCTGGAGCCCCTCTGAGAGGACAGGTGTTCTTCTCTCCACGTCAGGACTCCAGCGATGTCAGTCAGGGCTCGTTGGAGACCATGGAGCGGGCCTAGACACCCATGGATGGCGCCCAGTTTGGTAGCCATGAGGTCGAACCCCAACCGCACCTGCTCAGCCGTCACCATCTGGCCCTCCAGCACACGGTGTTGGAAGGCCGTGTGTTGTTCCTGGGGGTCTTGGGAGACTGCTGGGGCCATGAGTGCCTCCTGCTGGGTGGTGGTGGGTGGGGTCTCCTCGATGCAGATAGGCAGCCCTGATCCTGGAGGTGAGTTGCGGATGATGTCAATGATGTCTAGGAGGGATTGTCCGTCGATGCTTTGGTTGTCCTCCTCGTCATCAGTAAAGAGTGGCTGGGACCGCTCTTCTGGGGGTGTTGATGGTGGCCCTGCAATGTGAAGGGGAGATGGTGTATTGCAATGTGTCCACGTGTATGTAGCCCCATGGTACATGTTGACATTCAGACAGCATGGCATTGCACATTGTGACAGTCTATCGATCTGGGCGATGACCCAGAGTCATTGAGGGTGTGCACTGTGCTCTGCTTGATTGCGCATGTGTGCCATCGTGGCTATCTCCACCCGTCCCCCCAGTACCTGGTGGTCACTCACCCTGTTGCGGTTGTATTGTGTCCTGTCGAGCAGTGTTTTGTCCCCCGACTCCGGCCACAGTATCCACACAGATGACTGTCGACACCAGCTCCTCCATGTCATTCAGCACCAGCTTTGCCGCTGGGCCCCCAACTCCAGTCTGCATTGCTGCCTTCTGGTTGGCTGCGAGATTCTCCTTGGTCTTTTGTTTGATGTCATTCCATCACCTCTTGACCTCGTCCATTGTCCTCTTGTGCTCTCCAACGGCATTCACCTTGTCCACGATGTCCCGCCATATTCCATTTTTGGTGCCCAATGACACGTTGGAGGTGACGAACAGTTGTTGATGGTGTTCCATCACCTCCGTGACTATGATGCTGTTCGCCTGCGGACTGAACTTCGTCTTCCTCTTCTTCTTGTCCTTGCTCTTCCCTGTCCCCGACGTCCCGGGCTGGTCGTCCGGGGTGCTTGTGGGGTTGCGCTTGTCCTCTGTGCCTGCTCCGGCTGCCTCCATGGTGCTTGGGTGCTGGTCAGTTTGTGTTTGGGTGTTTTTTTCTGCTTTTATGGTGATTTTTCCCACCTGCCAGGTGTGTGTAGCAGGCCTGGCACTGCTTATCGCTGATTTCCTCATCGCGCTTTGGCCCATCGCAGGTTTTTTAGCATTGGGGTTTGTGTTTTTATCTCCGTCTAAGTGGTTGTATCACAGGCATTGGCCGCGGTTCCTGCAAACTATCGCATGGGGCTGTCTTGTTGTGAATTTTACGGCTGCGATGTGGAAAGTTGTGTTACCATTTTTCGGTGATGTTTAGCACATATTCTTGTGAATATACCCCAATGTTTTTTTCAAGTATTACTAAGCCCAAAGGACACATTTTTGAAGCCGTTACTGGCTAAATTAAAATGTTTACCAAGTTAAACGGTATTGATACTTTAGTGTCTTAATGAAAATCAAGAAGATTTAAGTTAAGTTGTGGTCAATTTCGCGCCTCCCCCCCCCCCCCCCAGAGGTCGAAAAAATTAAATACCTCTGCAGTAAGTTAAAATAACACCTATGGTTTATAGTGCAATGGAACTGTGGTACTAAGGGGTCTGTAAAATGAAAAAAGTGCAAATATGGGTGTATAGGTAGCTATTTAATGTAAGTATTGGGTGTGCATAAAGGTGTTCAAAAGAGACTATTATGTTTTGACAAGGGAAGAGCAGATATTGAGTTTAACAAACGTGGTAACTTTAGTTTAGGGTTAGTGGGAAACGTTCATAGAAAAGTAGGGGTGTGCAAAATTGCACCATTTTTTTTTCATGAAAATTACACATACAGTGTAATTTTCCTGGCATTATTTCACGTGCTAAATTCATGCGAATACATACTTTGTATAAAATTCACAGAGGGCATTTGCAGGAAACTGTTCCGAGCAGAAAATGTCTCTCTGTAAGACTTTTAGGGGCATATGTACAAGACCCTATCGTGCCACAACGTCACTTTTTACGGATATTCTGGTGGCGATAGGGGCTTATAGGGGCGATAGGGGCTTAGCAGCGTTACTGCCTTGTAAATGAAGCAATCTTTCACGCTATGGCTAGCGTGAAAGGAGTTGGCAGTTTGTGTTGCGGTGGGCGTTCCACCGTAACGCCTATCAATTTTGATGCTGCCCACATTCTTGTAAATATGGTGCAGCCTTACGTTTCAGAAGTGGGGGAGCATGTCGTTAGCCAAGGAGGCTCACGACACGCTCCACCACTTCCTTGTACATATCCCCTTGAATATGGTAAAAAGTGACGTACCGGCAGGGCAAGGGGCTTGTAAAAAAGCCCCTTTGTGCTTGAGCCATTCTCCCATGGGCATAAATTATGCGAAATAATGTAACACAACATTATAAGAATTTGTGTGAATTTACCTATAAATTAGTCATCACAATTAAAATTGCACCAAAGCCTTGAAAAGCAGACATGAAATCTTTTTTTTTTTAAATGCAAGAGCTTTCAGCAATTCCCAAAATGAATGCTGCTCAGTTCCGCACTGAGACTGAGAGGGCACATGAATCCGAAACAGTTCACTTTTCTCCCCTTCCAGAGTTCAGTCATAATATTTTCACAGCATCCCCAAACTCATCTTCATTTTCTGACAAGGAAAACATACCGCAGTAGATTGACCTCATCAAAGTAAAGTAGCGTTCTGCTACACCCCTGTAATCTGAGTTAATAGGCCATTCCTCAGTTATTAGGCAAGAAAATGAAAAGATAAACTATATCTTCCATTAAACGTGTTCTATTCAGTTTGTTTCTGTAAACTCTGATTCTTTCTGTTAACGTGTTCTTTCTCTGCGCTTGGTCTCTCGAGCTGACAATAATGCCATCTGCCACACTACACATGCTCTGTGTGACACCCTCGTAATGATCGAATCAGGTAAGTGAAAGCTAAATTTCCCGTAGTTCTTTGATACTTTTTCACTTTCTCGGTCGCTTTAAGTATCTTTTTGGCACCAGCAGACTCATTACCATGCAGGTTCTCACTCATCCCCAGGAATTACAACACAGTCACTGCCGCGGAGCGATACTGTCGCCATGTAGTCTGCCAGCAAGATGTCCGCGGACTCTAAATTATTAGGACAGGTTTACAGTTGAAAGCAGTTAAACTGTTTTAGGTACATGCCCATTTTGGTTCGGGGGTACTCGAGGAGAACACCCAGAAAATGATTCCACCAATGATTTAGCAGTCAGGTGGCATGCAACCCTGAATACAAGGTTAAGTCCCACTTGAGCTACGATGTGAAGGGAAAGATGTCCCTTGCGGGTGGGGGGGAGGTTTAATAAAACAAAACTTACCTTCGCTGGCCTGGTCCCGCGTCGTCGGTCCCACGTCATCTCTTTGAAACAGGAAGCAGCCGCAGGCAGCCTCCCTCCCCTCCCCTAAGCCAATCACAATGCTTAAATGGCAGCGTTGTGATTGTCTGGGACGCAGGCCACACAGGCGTCTATGGGGAGGCCATTTTCTCCATGTAGGCTGCAGCCTACATGGAGAAAATGGCAGAGTGCGCATGACTGGTTACCAGACAGTCAGTGCCCACAACAGTGGGCAAGCCACTCCTCCCCTGCCCTACAGTAGGCCCACCCACAACCCCGACCCCCAACCAAACCCTTCTGCTTTCTCACAGTGCGAGAAGCAGAAACATAAAATGGTATTTATAATACCATTTTATGTTTCTGCTTCTCGCACTGTGAGAAAGCAGTGGGGCGATGCTCCTCCACCCACATGGAGGAGCCACCCCTGATTATGTTTAAAATGACAATAAAACGTCTCTGCATTTGTTGCAGGTAGGATATTGCAAGGGGGAGCTCCTGTGTTCTAGAATATTGACGAGCGCTACCAAAGCCAATAGCTGTCATTCTCGTACAGATGGGTGCATTTACTTACACTCATGACCTCACATCAAAACACATAAGGTGACAAATAAGCATACAGGAAAGATACATCTAGTTACAATGCACATATAAACAGCAAGTAAAGGCATCCTTGGAGACCACTCATCAGGGACCATTTAATGAACTGGTGAGCAGGCACATGTTATAGCTGTGCTTTAGTTTGGTTGTATGATCATACAATGCATGCATTTACCATACATCATTAACCACACAACACCTTTACCGCGCATCATTTGCCATGTACTGCCTCTACAATGCATGTCTTTCCACCACAGAGCTACCTTTACTGCATATATTGCTTACTGGCGGTGTCCAGAAGGTAGTTACAGTTAAGACCTAGTTTCCATAGGAAATGCATTTTTTCATTTGCCAATAACTTTTGCGCCGTTTGACGAATCTTCATGAAATTTTCAAAACTATCGGGGCAGTCACTTCTGCTGCTCTCTTGAAACTTTTGGGGCGATTCGTCAATTGGGAGCCAAGACAAAGGGGGGGTCCCAAACGCTTTTTCTCCATGTTAATTTAAATAGGAAACTTTAGACATGGCTACAGCCCGAACTGCTGAACGGATATACACCAAATTTGGAAAAAAGGTAGTGCTTAGTCCAGAAAGCGACCTTTTTGTTAAATGGTGTAAATCCGTTCAGTAGTTTCTGAGAAATGTAAAGATTTCTCATATATACAACTGTGGCCACTGTGTATCCGCTACCCCTCCTGCTCGTGCCTGAGATGTGATTGCCTGCCAACACTTCAAACAAGAAATAACATGAATAAAAGATAGGGGGGCAGGGTAGAAACACAGAGGGGCCTCTTGGGTGGGACCCAAAAGCATTTTTTTTTAAAGAAATTACGGGAGTTGCACTGGATATGTGAATCTCGTTTTTTTTTTTTTTTTAAAGTGAAGCGCAGGTTGCAGTTCTTCATTTAATTAGGCCCCCTTGTGGGCCAGGTCTCGGGGGCAGTGACATATAATAATGGTGGCCCGTGCGGACTCCCCCAGCCCTGGGGACCCCTCATCTCCTGGGGGCTAATTCACAAAGGTGCAGGGACACGTGGCCCCCACAGTCCCCCACCTCCCACCGCAGCCCGGGGTACTGCCACCTCCCTCAGGCTATGTTAAATATAAATGCGTGGGGGGTGCACTAGCCCCCCCACACAGCCCCAGGGACTGTGACCTGCTCTGCTGGGAACTGATCCCCATTTTTCCTCAATGCATCTGACCAGAGCAGTCGAAGCTGCCGCTGCAGAAGGGGGATCAGACAGCGCCTCTGTCCAGAGTCTCCACGTAGGGATTGCCAGAAGAGGTTGTTGACCCTCAGTGCTAAGTAGGGCCAGTGAATGGTTAGAAAGAAACCTGGGCCTATAAGTTATCCCTTGTATCTCATGAGTTAGTTCCTCAATAATGAAACAATAATCCAGATGACTAAACCTATTGGTCGCTGGGGTATGGCTGGAGAATGTCCTCTGTCTTGGGTAATGTGTCCCTCAGATATCAGTGAGCTGCATGCCCTGCAAAGTGACTTTCAGAGTCTCTGTCATGCGAGGTTTTGTGTGCAGTCTGGGAGGCTCATGAACCAATGACCTGTCAAGGACACAGTTGACGTCCCCCATTATTATTACTGTTGCACCTAAGTATGAGGTCACTGCCGACATGACAGAGGGGAAAAAAGGTGGAAGAGTCCACATTGGGGGCATATACATTTATGATACATACTTCCCAACACTTCAGCATGCAATGTAGGATCACATATCTTCCCTCTGGGTCCGTTACGTGATGTAAATGCTGTAAAGGCACGCCGGATGCGACCCAGATAAGTGCCCCCCTTGCAAAGCCCGAATAAGTGGTGGCATACATTTGTCCCCTCCATCTATGTCTAATACAAGGCAGTGAGTTCCCCCACATGTCTATTTCCTGCAGACATGCAACCGACACCCTATATTGTTTTAAGTAAGCATATACTCTTCTATGTATTTTGAATTATGCCAATCCACGGACATTCCAAGTGAGTAATTTCATTGGAATGGAAGCCATGACAACCAGTCTTCAACCTTTACTGTTTTCTCTATTTTGCTTGCCAACCATTTTATCCTCCCACCGAAGACTGCGTCCTGGGTTATGTACATGACACTCAGACCGGAATTGTTTTTAAACAGTCCCAACCAGAACAAAAATCGGTCAACTGTAGTAACTCCCCATTCCGCCCCTCCCCTTGGTGAGCATTGCTGGTCCACCCTCCCCCATCCGATGAGAGTTAAGGCCTGTCGGTGCTGCCCCATGCCCCATCAAATTTTCAGATTGCATAATATAAGTAACCAATGCACCAATGTCCACTTTTTTTTTAACCTCTATGGATGCTCAGATTCCGGTGCATATTAACCACTTCCCCGAACAATATTGCCATGCAAGCAGCCAAACAACCGGCAAGGTGCAAGGTCAATCCTCCAGCCCCTCGCCTGTGTCCCAGCCTCTAAGAGAGGGGGGGGGGGGCGCTGTTTGTATAAGATTTCAATTTGAAAGATACAACCCAAACATATACATCATTCATGGGTATGATACTATTTACAGTTATCTGGATCACCCTGGCCAGATCGGGTTTCAGCCCCCTCAGCACGTAGAGTCCTTTGAAATATTGGAGTCCAGTATTGTATCTTGGATTCCTTCTTCGGAGTCTCAGACTATCTTTGCCAGTCGCAGGGTGCTATCTGGGCATACCTGTATTTGACTCGGGTTGCCATTGCCCTCGCGGTGAGTCTTCTAGTTCACACGATTTCTACCTCTGATCAGGCTTCTTCCTTGTGAGAACCAGGAAGACCCAGTGTGAGTTGGCAAACAGGAGTACGGTTGGGCAGATTCATCCAGCCAGTCAGTCACTTCCGCTACTGAGAAAAAGAAGATTTTTCTTTTACATTCCACCCGCAACTTGGCTGGGTAGAGGTGACTTAATTTTAACCCTATATCTTGGTGCCGTCATTTAAACGCCAGAAAAGATTTCCTTTGGTCTTGTACTTTTTGTGTATAATCAGGGTAAATTGCAATGGTATGACCTTCATATAGTTGTGGCCTTTTAGTACAAGTAGATTGCAAGATAGCATCTCTAGTTTGATAATTGAAGAATCAGGCTATGGTAGCTCTCGGTGGTGCTCGAGGGCTGGGCTGATGAACAAGCACTCTATGGGCTCTTTCCATGTTAAAAAACTTCGAGGGTCAGTTGGGTACTAGGTCATTGACAATCCAGTTCTCTAGAAACAGCTCGGCCAATGGTCCTTCTGCTCTTTCCGGAAATCCTACAAATCATAAATAGTTTCTTTTTGACCTGCCATTTGCATCCTCTGCAAGGTCATCCAATCGTACCACTCTTTTTTGCAGCTCAATGACCGTATCTCTGAGGGAGTGGACTTCTTTTTGCATTTCATCCACATTTTGTTCCATGGAGGTCCCTCTATCTAATACTTTATGAAGGTCACATCTTAATAAATTAACATTGATCGCAACTGCATTGATCCTATGGACCATATCCTCATGAATGAATTGAATTGCTGCCAGTATGTCTGCTAGAGAGGTGTCTGGATCTGTAGGGCGCTACATTTCCTCCCCTTGCTTTTCCTGGTTTACATCTTGGAGGTCTGGGCCTTGGGGGCAAGGCTGCATATAGTTCAAGATTTTATTAGCTTGCACCTTATTGCCTTTGTCTTTCACCATTTTGAGATCCCCTCAAGCCTGTTACACTCTCCCAGCTGATCGTCTGTGCTGTGGCCCAGGATACGTCGGTTCCAGAGCGGTAGGTCCTTAAGTCACTTACTTCTTCTCTGAGTTATGCGTAGCCCCAATTCGCTGTATTTTTTGACCTTCACAGAAAGTTTTGGAGTATCCTACTGCTGTTGGACTCGCTCCGCAATAGCACAGAGATCAAGGTCTGTTTCATGTCGTATTTAGGCCCCAAAGCGCCTCCGCCCCTGACGATTGTTCTGTTAGCTCCCACTGCTGGAACCAGTCATGGTGCGGTTGCTATCTCGCCCGTCAAGGCCCCGCCATGTGAGCGGCACATACAGGTCACACCGTCTCCCCTCTGTGGCCCCTAAATACAACAAGTTTTTATAGCACTGTGCAAAGGCTGCCACTCAGTTCCCTCCAGTTATGGTGTGTTAAACTGAAATCAAGCCAAAGTAAGCAGATATCTCTCTTTATCCTTTGTGACACCTGGGGTGGGCTGACCCTTTCCGTCAGCTCCGAGTTCGTTCAGCTCATGTTTGTCTGCAGTTGTTTGTCTGGACCGTGATCCAAGAAACCCTATCTGTCCGGTTTATTTCGTGGGACTCGTGCCCTTAGGGTGTTGCGCCTTATTATATTCAGTTATCAGGCCATTTCCCACTCATGGCCCATGTCTCACTTAATTCAGTCTGGTACGGGAGATCCAATTTTTAGGTGTTGGATGGGGCTTGCTTTGGTCAAGAGTCAATCAAGTCCCCCAGGTGCCACATTGGAAGGAGCTTGGTCCTGGTCCCCTCAGGATTCCCTTCGTGGGATCAGGTCTCGGCTCCCTAATTTTTCTCCTCTCTCCCTTAATCTAACTCCCCATCTCGAGTGAACACTGCCTCCAATATGCGGTCACGGGCCACCCTTCTCACCTTATGAGCTTCCGTGATTGGGGCCCAATCTTCCCAGGAGAATGGTTGTCTGGTTTGCCGCAGCACCACCGTACGAGTCGTCACTCAGACGGGGCCTGCTCACTTTCACCAGATCCACCTCTTCGTCGCTATGGCTTTGGCAGTGATTTTGCTAATCTCCCTCGTTGTGTGGTCTTCTCATATGGCTGCCACCGATAACTTTGTCCGTGGGGACTCTCCAAATTTCCGGGAGTCTGGGAGTCTTGCTAAGCTGTTTTACACACTCTGGCCAAGTTATACTTTTTGCGTGGAGACTCCTCTGATTTCAGTTGGACTCGGTCAAGGGTCGACTTGTCTGATGTTTGTTGCGTGGTTCTCGGGAGCTCAGAGATACAAAGCCTGATTCCCATTCAAGATGGCACCGGGGAGACTTAGCAGTGCTCCGCTTTCTCGGATATCTGGAATGTGCCAGCTAGTTGTACGCTCGGTGGTACCGTCTTGGGTGCTCGGATATGGTCTATTGTTTTTCCACTGATTCTTTGGGGCCGGTATCACTGGTACACCGCAGGATTGTGGCGGATTCCTGTGCCGTCGATGGGAGTTCCAACAGACACGTCTACACAGCCATCTTCACAGGCCACGCCCCCCAAGGCTCAGTAAGTTAATCCTTGCTCAATCCTTGGTAGTTTGAAAAATGAGCAGTCAGGTTTAACTTAGGAGATAGGCATATGTAGAACATTTAATATCACCAAAACAGTAAATAGGCAAAAGACACAACACAATAAAAATCCAGCACCAATTTATAAAAATAGAGAATATTTTTATCTTTAAAATAATACCAAAAGACAGAAATCCAATGTATGGAATCGGAGATATACAATTTTAAAGTTTGAATCAAAAATTGTGCACTCTAAGGCCAAAAAGCTTAAAGCACCACTCACAGCTATCTAGTCGCGCCGGACCAGGACAAAGTCAAAGCTTTAAGATGCTATACCAGTTGTTGATGGGGGAGTCCACTCCTTTCTCTTTGAGTCAAGCACAGTCTATTCTTTGTTCAGCCTTGTGAGTGAAGCAAGCACTGTCTTTCAGAGTGTGGGCCTTCTATGGTGCAATCCAAGGGTCCAGGAGGGGCGTCCTTCTTCTTCAGTTGTTCCAGGCAGCGATCTGAGGAGCTCCTGCAGCTCTTCCATATTCATCCTCCATTCTGGACTGGCAAGAATGGGGGCACCTTGACCAACAGGGGTAAAGCTACCTCCCTTTGATATGGCTACTTCCTGCGAAGTGTGGCATATTTTTGACCTAGAATGCACTACTCTCTCAAAAATCAAAATGGAGAAAATAATTCCTTGGTGTGTGTGTGTCTGTGTAACCCTGCCCAAAGGTGAGGTTTGCAACTCATTACACTCCCTTTCCAGCCCCTCTCCTGATCTAATTAAGGGGGCTCCCATCTGGCTACGGATAAGGGAAGTGGGGGCCGGCCTGGGTCCTGTGACATCTGTTCTCCTGCCTTTGAAGTCCAGCTTACCTCTGCAGCCCCTTCAACTCACTGGCTTTTTTAGGAAGCAAAAGTCTTCCCACCAAATGGCGGTATTGTTGCAGCCCAGGCTTCTTCACACCTACTCAGGGAGCAGCTTGGCTCAGGGTGTCAGAGGCTGCTTTATGTAATTCCTGGATAGTAAGTTCTAAAGCTACTTTCCTGTAGCAGGTATATTAAATCTGATATTGGCAAGTTGTTGGATTTATTGTCACCATTATCGTGATATTTATTTTGAATGGCATTGCTAGCTAGCCCCAATGCAAAGAAAGACTTTATTTAATTTAATAAAGCCTTCCCCATGTTATCCTATGGGGATAGCAGCGCCACAATATGGACAAATAACAGTGGCTGTTTTTCCTTGCCAGGACATATAAAACATATTTTATATTCCTCCTGACTTTTCTAACAATAAACCGTACTCTTGCGGCACCTAGGGCAGACCTTAGAGGAAGTTTTGGAATGTGAAAGTACTTTCAGTTCCAAAGTCGAATTTGGACATAGTTTTATTTTAAAATCCAGCTGCAAGGCAGGCCTGACTTAAAAATGACACCAAACACCACAGCACTGCACGCAAAAGTAGACTGGGTCTCTAAACCTACATGCCCTGCTATCTACATGAGACTTACAGGTAGGTTTTCTTTGCAAATTAAAATTTGATAAATTACCATATACCATTAGAGGCCAGAGCACTGAGTCTGGGCTTGGTTAGCAGAACCCAGGGCACTTTCTGAGTCAGTAACCACAAGAATCACTCCAAAAATGATGGTGATCAGGGAATGAATGATGACTTCCTAAAAGATGCCTCTGATGTTCACCTGGAGCTGTATTATGCATTGTCATTTTTGTGATGGGCGCACCTTTTTCAAGGTGTGCCGGGCACAAACAACGACAATGTGCCCTATTACAATGAATGTGCTACCCCCATGGTAGCCGCAAACTCATGCTGCCCCAGGGCAGCGCATTCATGTGAAAACACAGAGCGGCTGCAGGCAGCCGCTCCATATTTTCACAGTGCAGGTGGCAACCTTCCTGCACTTTTAACCCCTTCGCTGCGGCGGGAATTCCGCCGCAGCGCTGGGGGGTGCGGGGGGGCAGCGCGGTGGCACTGTGCTCATGACGGAGCCACTCCGTCATGAGCCACGGTTGAGCTGTGCTCATGACGGAGCGGTTCCGTCATGACTCCGCCCAGTTGCGTTGTCCCCCCGCACAGGCGGGGAAACAGCGCCGCGTGGGCGGAGCGGCCGCCAACGGTCTTGGCATGACGGAACCGCTCCGTCATGAGCACACGGCAACCATGGCTCATGACGGAGCGGTTCCGTCATGAGCGGGGAAGGGGTTAAAGAGGTTAGAGATCCTTTTTCGGGAGGGTGCAGTCACTGACTGCCCCCGCCTGCAAGGGGATGTCTGGGGTGACCATAAGACCCCCTTTCTCCCTTCCAGAGATCTGCTCTCAGGGGGCGCACTCAGAGTGCGGGCACACTCACAGTTGAGTGCACCCCCTGAGTGCTTCTTTGCCTCTGCGCCCGCCTGTGTAATATGGTGCGGGCACAGAGGCAAAAGAATTCCCTCATTTGCATAGGGCACACCCCTTTTCAAATGAGGGAACGCCCCCCTGAAGGTAGCGCTGGCGCTTTAAGTGCACCAGAGCTATTGGGAATACTGAAGGGGATGCACAAACGTCTGCGCCCCCTTCTGTAATACCAAAGTGCCCCGGGGTACACAAAGCGTGCACAAACGCCCATTGCGCCCCTGGGGCACTTATATTACGGCCCGGGGTCGTAAAAAGTCAACCGGAGATCAATGCACTGGCGGGTTCTGGGAAGGGGTTTACACCAATTTTACACCAGAGGTAGCTGCTGTAGAGAGTTTGCTTTTCTGAGCCCAGTATTGAAATAGCAAAGTTTATAACTAATGGGTTTAGGGTCGTTTGGACATATCTTGTTATAGTCTAATTTTCCACGCTACGGTTTTACTTGATATGCTGAGCCACAAGACCCCGACAGATGCAGTCTTCCAGAGCTATCAGGGCTGACCCCTTGCAGTGTTTTCGCGAAAAAATCTGAGAGATTATTAATACCTCGGATAACAATGTTGATGCAGGACTCCTCATCTTCGCTGCTCAGAAGCCCACTGTTTTATTTTTTTGTTGCATATTTATATAGGACGAACTCGACCGGAAGGTATTGGAGCGCTTTACATGAGCACCGTATTTACATTACACATTCAGGCACGGGGAGATTATGTGATTTGCCCAGAATCACAGGATGTGGACGCGACCTCGAGGCTCGAACCCTGGTTTACTACACCAAAGTGGGCAGTTTAGCCGACGGACCACATCCTCTCCCCGCAAAGAGACAGGCACTCACAAAGCTCCGGTCTTTTTTCAGAATACCCAATCATCCACACTAACCTACAAAGTCCACATCCTCTGGCGTCGATCTGTTCTCTTCTACCTGAAGCATCCTTGAAACCAACCGAAAGAGCAGACGAGAGCCGACTTCCGACGCCGAACTATTTCCAGCTCCACGGCCGTTATGGTAATGTAGCTTCAAAACTAGAACAAAATGTCTTATGTGTTGTAAAACTCCGGGACCTCACACTGACACGGGAGCGATGTTGTCAAATGTTGCTGGCTTTACTTTGATGCATGATTTATAGAGGTATGAAATATTCATTAAAACAGACTGCTGCTCCTCATTCATTTGTCGTGTGTTTTAATTCATATTTTAATACATTAGTAAAACTGACGCTGTTAATTATTATTTGAAACACCAGATGCATAAAAAGTTATTTAAAAAGGCGATGGATTGTGTTTGATATTGAAAATACCAGGGGTAATTAATTCAGGCGGATTCCGAGGTGCGTGGGCTTTGCTCGTCTATAAGATATTGAACTGCGCAGGAGCACTTGCTTGTAATTCATTTGTGGCGAAATAGCTTTCCAATTAGACATTTAGAGCGTCTGATGCTAACATTTATGAAACATATGTTACTTTGTCAAGAATATCGAAAGGTGCTGGTAGGTCACTCATATATTAAGAAGAGGAAGCACAGCTGTTGTCGATGCACGTGTCTGCCTCAATCTATTACTTCACTGGATTGCGTTTATAAACGAATTTGTGGTAACTCTTGCGAAGCAGGTGGGTCTGAGAGTGAGTGATGTTGAGCACTGACCTGCCCATTTATTCCATCACAATAGGAAAGGGTGCCAGTAAGTACAAACTAACATATAATTATTACAAAAAACGGTACAGGGAAAATAATACAAACAAAAATTGAACTGAGAAGTGTTATTTAATCACACCCTCATTTCCAGCAAATGTCATCAAAAATGACATCAATTATTATAAGTGATGTGCACGGAAGGTAAGTAAGTAAGTAAGTTTATTGTGCATAGTTAATTAAAACCAGTGCAAACATTTTACAAAAATTTAAAATAGCATAAAAGTTTTGTTCATTATAATCCCAAATTAAGAACGTGCAGTAAAAAAACCCAGAGTATTTGTCCAGCAGCATTTTTTCCCTGATGCAGGGCAGCATGTTCCTTGGCGTCCTAATGACCTCCTACTTGTTGTCTGTGTAGTTGATCGCCGGTTTTAGTGAGTTTAACAGTCTGTGCTCGGTCATCGCAAGGAACTTAACATATCTGCAGTTCAGTTTCGTGTTTGCAGGGTTCATACAGGCAAGCACTGCTTGCCTTCTAGTGCTAGTCCCTAACTGCTTGAACTGGTCCTTTAGGAGGTGTTGGCGGGCTAGCTGAAGCTCTTCACAGAGGCAAGTCAAGTGGAGAATATCGCCCTTTTCTTCATTACAGAGCGGACAGGCTTCTTGGCCATTGCTCCTGAGCCATGGTGGAAGATGCTCTCTGCTCGGCAAGACCCCTAATCTGAGTTTCAAGAACCGCAGTTTTATGGCCTTGGGATAGCCCTGACTGAAGTATGATTGTGGTGTCAGGGTTTTGTATGAGTTTAAGGTCATCCATGCGTGGTTTCTTTTTGTAAATGCGGCCTTGTCCTCTAATAAGGAAAGAGATTTTACGTTTTTCCAAACCAGTTTTTTAAAAGTGTTATGCCCAAGTTGCATATCCCAAGTTGGTTGGTGACCCCCAGGGCTACCTTCAAGTAAGATCTTGCTTGAGATTCGTCCCTGCTTTGAATGTCTTGCCATAGCAGCGAATTTAGGGTGTTAGCGGTGGCCGAGCGGAGTTTGTGGCAGCAGATGATGTAGGCTCCCTGTCTGGCAAGGTCTTGTTTTAGCAAACAAAACTCCAGCCTTATTTGGGCAGGCGAAGTGTAGTGCGGGAGCGAAAACATTATTCTGTAGGCTTTTGTTTGGATTGTGTCCAGGTTCTTAGAGTTTCTTCCTCGTAGTGCCTCACTGCCATAGCAGATGGAAGGGAGTAGTTTAGCCTGAATAACCTTCAAGTAAGGAGTCAAGATTGGCCCCGTCAGATGGTTGGCTAAGTTTTTCAATGAGACGGCAATGCAGATCCCTCTCCTTTTTATTTCTTGTTTATGCTGTGCAAATGTGCCATCTCTGTCGAAGATGTGCACGGAAGAAAACAGTTAGGTAAGGTAAATGAGAACAAAGTGAATTGTGCGGAAATGGTGTATAAGGGGAGGACAAAAGAATTGGTCCCCCACACAGTCCTGAGGAAGACTCCCTGTAAGGTGGACATTTACCTACATAGTCCTGGGGTCGAAACGTCAACACTTTTATCTCATGCCAGCTTCAAACAACGGATAATTTTGTACCATGTTTTTCTCGAACTGCATGGCTTGTGTTAATTATATGACTATTCATGTAATGGTGGCTTAGTAAACTAGCCCGTTTTTTGTATATCATACTTTAATCTTTTGAATTGCACCAATTCTTTTGTCCTCCCCTTATACACCATTTCCGCACAATTCACTTTGATCTCCTTTACCTTACCTAACTCTTTCCTTCCGGGCACATCACTTATAATAATTGATGTAATTTTTTATGACATTTGCTGGAAATGAGGGTGTGATTAAATAACACTTCTCAGTTCAATTTTTGTTTGTATTATTTTCCTTGTACCGATTTTTGTAAAAATTATATGTTAGTTAGTACTTACTGGGACCCTTTCCTATTGTACTGTACTCTACCCAGGTCCCAGTACTATTGGGTCTACCCTTTATGTAACACATTTATTCCATCAGGCATTTTCACATTTTTGAAGATAAAGGTTAGATCTGGCACCTCTGTGTATTTTCCTGCCTCCTCACACCCACGTTTATTGTAGTAGTAAGCTTAGAGGGTGACAGAGGAAAGAGAGAGAGATAAGCGAGGAGAAACAGAGCAGGCCTGTTTGAACATTTTTGACAGGGCTGCTTTTGGTTCCCGGTCAGTCATGGTGGTAATACCCAACTAACGCTTCACGCATACCATGTCGGGTTCAGTGGATATGTTTTGGTAGAGGTCTGTCTGTGGTCCACCAACAGACACAGGCCACATCACTCCTAAAGGATCACATATTGACCCTATATTAGGGGTTGAGGTTTGCAAAATAGTTCTACTAGAGGCAAAAGCCTTTCACCTGACCCCACTGGACATGCACTGCAAGAGCTGATAAGATACTTGGTGACAAGCTTGTGTGCACCCACATACAGACAGCCAGACATAACTAGAACCCATGTGGAGCATTTAGTCGCCAAATTTGTAGGAACTCTAAAATTCTGGATTTGGGAATGCGCCAAGCAGTATTGAGTGAAGAAATGACAACAATTAATCTAGCGGAGTCTTTCTCAGTTCTGCTAGTAGGCAGTCAATAAAATGTGCACAGACTGAGGCAGTTCCCTGTGACTCAAAGGCACAAACGACAGAAATTGTGCCCACCACTAAGAACCGGACACAATTGGCGATGTACTGTTTTACCATTGTGTGTCCCTGCAAAACTACTTACAACAGTTGACATCACTATTAGCATTGAATGTTATTTGTTATTTGGTCTAGAGTCGGATTTAAGTAGCCAGAAAAAAACATAGCTTGCAAACAGAAAGTTTAGAGAAAAAGCAGAAAGTCCAAAAAGTTTGAAAATGTAAACAGGGATTTAGATAAATGTTAGACCGCCTTGGTGTCTTCTTCCCCCAAATGTTTTGCCTCCTTCTCTCCTATTTGCTGAAATTTATTTCTGTTGGCATTAGGACTCTCTGCACTTTATCACACCTAATCAGTGCAAAAGTGCTAGTGCTCACTCTTTTCAACATGGTAAAATTGGCATACCCCCAATCAACACATTTAATTTACTTATATTTTCCAAATAAAGTTGTGCTACATGTAACCAGGGCCTGTAAATTAAATGCTAGTGGTGGGTCTGTAGCACTTATTGTTCCACCCACTTAAGCAGACCTTTAAAAGCATCTCTCAGGCCTCCTATTCTAGCCTGTGTGTAGTTCTAAACTGCCAATTTGACCTGGCAAAAAATAACTTTTGCCAAGCCTAAACCTGCCTTTTTAAAAGATACAAATCACCCCTAAGGTAAGTTGTTGGCAGCCCATGGGGCAAGGTACATTGTACTTAAAAAGTAGATCATGCGTTTCTATATTTCACATGTCCTGGTAGTGAAATACTCCTAAATTTGTAACAATAGTAAGGCTTTCCTCTACCATAGAATAACATTGAGTTACCTCATTACATTTTATACATGCTAATTTTTGAATGGGAGAAGTTAGAAATGTCATTGTTGGACTCAAATGAATTATAATTTAAAATCCTCTTTAATCGTAAAATTTGATATCAGATTGCAATTTTGAATATGCCACTTTTAGAAAGATGGCCGTTTCCTGCCTCAAAAGTGTCTGATGTATTTTAGGAGTTTCCAGCTGCCTGGGCCTGTTAATGCTTCCCCCATTAAGAATGCATATTGGGCCCAGGCAGTGAACAGTAGGACCTGGATGTAGCTGAGAGCAGGCCATCCTGCCAGGATGGAGAGGCCGATCTGTTGCTGCCTGACTTACATTTGATCCCAGGATAACATGAGTGACTCCAAGAGTCTGTTGGCTGACCTCTTGTTCTGAGCTACAAGGACACAACTAGTGGTGGGCAATAAACTCAACTCCTCTGGTGGAGTTTTCTGAGTTTTGCCTACTCCATGCCCCACTCGGAGTGCAGAGTTGCAGAAAAGCTCCACAAACCACCCCGTGGCGGTGTTTTTTGTCTCACGTGGCTCACCAATGGTAAGTTGGTAAGTACAAGAGAGAAAATCAAGCGCTAGGCCTCCTCCTGGCGAGATTTATCATTGAGGAAGGTCGAGGCAAATCGCTATTGCTCGTGCTCAGAAAGCTGCCACTCATGGTGAGAAAGCTGACACTCAATTAGAAAATCTACTCGAAAGGGAGAAAGAAACAGTGCCTAATAGCATGCTGCCTGGTGCCATTCACAGTGATTTTAAAGTGCAGGATATGCTCCCGGCGATATAAATCAGTGTAAACAGTGCAATTTTCCAAATATTAATTGTTTGCTGAGTTTTGGGGTAGCTCAGTGGAACACACAGAGTAAAACTCTGTGAGTTCTGTCCACCCTTTGACACAACAAGCTCCAGAGGCCTTTCTGCAACTGCCAAGCTGACCTGCTTCAACTGGCCCTGCCTGGACCTACTAATGGACCTGTCTGAGCCCTGCCAGCCTCTGCTGGAGGGAGTTCTATATTCCCAAGAGGTGTTTCCCCAGGTCTAGAACCTTGGCTGGCATCAGTTGAGCTCCTCGTGTGAAATCCTGAAGTTTTGAAATCTGGACCGGACTTTAAGAATATAATTCTTCAGCTGGTCTCACCTTGTCCCCGTATATAGCTCGCACTCCCATCATGGTTGAACATTACATTTTACTCTATTTTTCTAAATTGTTGTAGGATTCTTTTTGCACAGTGCCTCTAAGTTTAATCCTGGCTGCTTTTGTGCCAAGCTGACAGAGGGTTAAACACAGGTTATTTTAGTGACTTTTGTAGTTCACTCGGACCAAGATTGTGATTGTTGCTTGTGAAGGGTCTTGCCCCACCTCGATCAAAAACCTAATTTTCTACAGTAATGAAGATATCAAGCAAAGTGTTATGTTAAGGGTAGGCACTAGGTTTAAGGATAGGACTAGGTATGTTTAGGGGTAAGTTAGGTTAATGGATAGGGTAAATCTTGGGATATGGTGAGTGTGAAAGATTGGGTTAGGCTAAGTGTTAGGGTTTTGGAAAGGGTACATAACAGTATTGATGTTGGGCTGGAGGTTGTGGAATTAATCTAAAATATTTTGAGGTAAGATAGTGAGTGAGCATTAGGATTAGAGGTGCAACAGCTTGGCTTTCAAAGCAATTGTTAGTTCTGCAGGCCACAATCCATTTTAAACTTTGCATTTTCAATTTCTAAACATAGATTGCTGTTTTTCTTAATAAGTGCTATATTGGTGATCTTCCCATTTTATGCATATTTATTATTGTTATTTTTTTCTATTGTCAATGCGCCATTGTACTGATGAAATAAGAAGCAACATATAAGTTGACTACCACAGAGTGGCTCTTGATTAAACATGTTTTTTCAAATGTACAATGAGTTATGCTGTGCTTAATATAGCATCATATGAATATCAAGTTGATTAAAGGCTGCTGTTCCATATACAGCACAATTGTATCATAATTTGAATGACAACACTAGGATACGTCAGTGTCAACTGTCACTTTCTCACTGGTGCTTTATATTTGAGAAGATTATTTCAAACTTGCCTGTGTTCTGTCCTGTATTTTCTTATTTACCAGACTTAACATTTGCCAGCTATGTTGCTCCTCCTTTTTATTGCTATTACATTTATTTTGTGTTTCCTTTTTGTCTGCATTGAATTCATTTGTAGCCCAAGTTGAATCTTTATCCTCTAGCTCGGGTCTGCCTGGATACCATTTGTAGTTTTGCATAACATCATGCACTCCAACTTTGTCTGCCTGGGCCTCATTGATTTAACAACAATTTGCCTCAACCTGATTTGTGGTCCTGAATTAATCACTTTGTTGTGCCCTAGATTTGCATGGACCACGCTTGTAGTCCGTGGACGCCATTTTAGTTATATCAGTTAAGCTGGCCATAATGGCAAAGGTTTAAACAACTTAGGGGCATATTATCAACGGGTAGCGGTAAATATCGCAAATCGCACTTAGCGCGAATTTGATTATCACCGTCTATCGCTGGTTTATATAGCCGTGTTAGCGGCGTATTAACAACGCTCTGCTAACAGGCGATGTACAAACCAGCAATAGATGGCGATAATCCTCATTAGCGTATGAAATCAGGCGATGATTTCACACGCTAATAAAAAGCTTGATATTAGGAGAGTGTGGACGTAACCAGACGATTTACCTCCCATACAAAACATGGCTAAGTCAACTTTCAAGCAGGCGTAAGAATCTGGTGATAACTGAAGTTTGCGTGGTCTTCTTAATCGCTTCGTGGTTCCTGGTCCGCGTTGTAAATACTGCGATGTCGTGTTAGCGACATCTGTCATGTTGTGTCTTTGCAGGAACGCCTACTTTGCATCTAATTAGCGATGTATATTGCTAAAATGCAAAGCGTCACGGAAACGGCAGCTTAGCACCGCCTTGATGATTGTGCGATTAAAAAACAGCCATTTTTTCGGTGCTATGTGCCGAAAAAGCGGCGTGATGTCCCTTGATAATATGCCCCTAAATATTTTTCAAACATAACATCAGTATAGTAACTAATTTCTTACACCACATCAACACATTTATTATGCCATTGTCATGGCTTTTCAAGGAACTACTATGACATTCTTTTAATGTTTAATTTGTCTCCATCAAGTTTGTTTGTGTGTGGATTTCCTTCCAGAATGCATGCACCCTCTGCAAGAGTTCTGTTATTTTTTTGGCTTGATATAAATACTGTTTTATGCCACCTTTGTAACTAAGCCCATTATCTGCCCTTCTAACTCCTTCTGAGCATCTCCGCTGAAGTGCAGTGCCACTTTAAGCCACACCCAGCAGTGGCGAGTGAGCTAATTGGCCACCAGTAATTTGAGCTGACGGTTGGTAGGCGGGAGCTCTATACATGCACGCACAGACATATTCACTCTCACCCATCTACATGGACACTCAGTCACACCCATACATTCACCAGTGCACACACATACACCCCCCATTCATAAGCACACAGAAACACATGCACCCACTCGCAGCACACATGCACAAATATAAATCGAGTGGCACAAGGGAAGCTTTGGTGGTTTGTTGACAATTGTGACTGCTGTCTTCTCTGATTGGCTGACCTCTTTATTGGTCAACCAATGATAGGAGGCAAAAGTCCCTTAATGATCACAGAGTCAGATGGAGTCAGTGAGAGTTGCTAACCCCACTCCACTCTCTGAAGAGGCATTACTGATGGACAGTCAGCTCTGGGCACTTCAGGGATTAAAATAGAAGCACTCAGTTCTGAATCTATCTGTGACGTAGCCCCCTCATCTGAAAGTTGAGAACCTCAAAGCATTTTGTTGAGCTGAGGAGGTCACACCCATAGGGATGTAAAATCTTCAGCCTGTCAAATTAGCCAGGCGCCTACACATTCAATGCATATACAGCAACTGACAGCCAGACTCAAACATGAAGAGTGTGGTAGACGCGTTTTATGTTTGCAAAAAAGTGGGGGGAGCAGGGGTCCTCAACCCTTAAGCACTGGTCTCATGTGGGCAACCTTTGATATTGCACCTTGCAAGTTAATGAAGCAAGCAAGCTTGACTTCTCTAGGGGACTTAGTGCTGGTCAGCAGATGATGGATAGTTCCAGTTGCTTGAACTACATAACTTGAAGTTGCACTTGTCAAATATTCTACAGTTTTCAAAGTGCACCAGCCTAGCCTAAACTTCCCTTGTCGTTGGTGATTCATCCTTCCTAAGTAAACTGCTGGCAACATGGTGCTTTTTAGAAAAATTCCATTAAAATATGTGGCCCTCATTCCACTGTCAGTGGCCCCACCACAGACAGACCATTGGTGGCTGGCCCACGGACATCTACAGAAGCAGTCCAACTGCTGGATTCTGCTATGGCAGTTGGAGGCATGGGGCAGAGGGGCCAACAACTGCTTTTTCCGAAGGGCTTCTTGAGCCCATCGGGGCAGCGGTGGGACCGTAATGCCTACGATAGGGGCTGTACCTGCTCAGGCACTGCCATAGGGATTACAATGCCTGTTTCCCTCTGCCTTTTAATGGATGGCAGTCCAACCGCTATGAAATGGCAGACGTAAAGGGACTTTGGGGGCCCCTAGCAGGGCCCTATCCCCCCTGGGCCTCTGCTATGGGGTCTAGGGGAGACATGTGGTGCCCCCCCAAACATCCATGCACCGTGTGCCAGGCACCATGCGTTTCCTGTCACAAGATGCATGGATGTTTAAAAATATTCCTTTTTCAATTGCAATTTGTGCTGCAGCCGTTTTCTGGCCAGAGCACAAGCTGCAATTGAAAAAGGCATATTTCCGACCACCATGGTGGCGGTCGCATTGGAGCACAGAGGGTGCAACAGCTGACTACTAGCTAACTTACTTTACTATTGACTTTGCTATCCATTCATTTTTTGAACGCTGTCAATTTCAAGTAGATTCTCAGTCACGTTACGAATGGAAAGGTTCTTGGAGAGCTCAGGGAGGAAAATCAAGTTATATTTAAGTAAAAATCTCTTTCAGTGGGTAGCAGAGAAAGGCTATTATTTATATTACTGTGATCTTACATATTTAGATTGCAGAGAGATTACAAATGCACTTATAAGCCCAGGCCTCAAATAGCAGTAGTCATAACGTTGTAAAAAGCTTTATCAAAATTGATGATGATATGCAGCTAAAAGAGTCATTATACATCAGCAATAGCCCCAGGTGGCCAGTGCATAAGAAATAAGTCTTCTGAACTGAGTTTCAATGGTCACTCAAATTCTAGCTTTCGGTGCGTTTTGGAAATGCATTCGTTTTCCACCAATGCAAACAAATTTTCTATCAAAAATAAGCTTTTCATTTTGGATAAATAACTCAGTTATCCCAAACACGCTTCCTGAAATACCATCTTTTAAGTTGGTTAATATGTTTGGTCTTCACAACATTAGCTTGTTATTTTCATAAAATACTCAGTTGAACTACTGGAACACATTGACAGTTTCTTATTTACAATCGCAGGTATCATTATGAAATCCCTCAGATTTCCATCATCATTGCGTCAAGCATGCTCATAGTGCGATAGGGATGAACACCACTTTGCTCTGGCCACCAATATGACCAGAGTGGTTTACGTAATACCAAGGATGCCATAAATATGCCAACATTGTCCTTCTTTATACTATATGTGAAGTTTGGATCCCATCATGCCAGACATGACCACCGGCTTGCCAAGATCAGTTTTATGCCATGGCCGAACACCATCATGTGAAAAATGACCACAAAATATCTATAGATGGACCCCATAATGGCTTGTCTGCCCACAATAATATGAATTGGCCCCACCATGCCAGGTATGCCCACGGAATGCCAAGAAAAGAAACTCAACATTATGCTAAGGCCCATAAGTCAGGGTGATGCTCACATATTTATGAAGAATGGCCACCCTTGTGCCATTGACAGCAATATACCAGGTGGGGTCAACAACATGCAACGGTTGCCCGTAATATGACAAGTATTACTATACTATTCATATATACTCATCTACTGATTGAAACAAAAAGTTGATGTTTGAGATGCTTGAACTGATCTCACCCCTGTTATATACTCATGTCACATCCCAGTGCATCCATTTTTTGCCACTGTGCTACTCTCGACAAAAATCATTCCTCTGCAAATCATCCTTGACTCTTCTCCAATAGGAGCAGCCCAGGTCAGAGTTCTAGGCCAGGTCCCTTCAAGATGAGAACGCAAACAACAACATACCAGTTTTGACCATTGCAGGCATTGACAGGGAGGTACTGTTTTATTCCTATGGCACAGTGATCATTGGAACCACATCTGGGTATGCCCACTGCACTAAGGGCATTACACCAAGGAAAACAAGTACCTGGTAATTACTCAGAATCCATTCCAGTGCATTGCTTGTTTGCCTACCGTGCCACTCAAGAGAGAGACAAGCCATATGCAAATCAGCCTGTTTTTTTTTTAATAGAGTTTTATATAGCGCAAACTAGACCAAAGAAATCATGTATCAGAGCGCTTTACATAGCACAAGTTACGTTACAAGAGGACACATTCATTTTTGTTAGGCACAGGGAGATTAAGTGATTTGTCCAGAGTCACAGGATGTTGAGCGTTGTTGCCAACACTCGAACCAGGTTCCCCAGGTTCAAATGCGACCGCTCTAGCCGTAAGGCTATATCCTCTCCCCTAGTTGGATATGGATCTCCTTTTGACCCATGCCCTTCAGTAGTGTGCTCCAGTTTGCGGTTGCTTGTAATCTCAATTGTAGGGGACCTGGCCTGCAAGTTCAGCCCGGACTGTTCTTCTGGAGCAAGACCAAGACTGATTTGTAAATGGCTGATCTGTATTTAGAGTGGCATAGTTTGTAAGGGTGAAGGTCTGAAATGTGGCCCGAATAATTACCAATGTATGAGATTAATTCAATTTAGTTGATGGTGGCATCACCTTGTTGTTTTTTGCATTACTAGCCTACTTGTTATTAGCACGTTTTACTATATAACTACCAAGGAAAACCATATTCTCTTTCCATAAAAAATTAAACTTGTAACAAATGTGATTTTTGAGGTTGTGTTTTATATGAAAGGAACAGTAACAGGTGTATCTAGTGGGGGAAGGGTTTAAGGAGGTGTAAGTTATCCATCAAATCATAAAATTAATGAACACTGAGTGCCAGGAGTGATCTGCAATATGGAAAGAGATGTAGTCCCTCATGCCAGAGATGCCCACCTATGCTGTGGGCACTGGATGCTCTGGGTTGAAGGGAACACCTTAGGGCACATACACTCTTTCTCTCTCACACACATACTTACACACACACATACATGCTCGCTCCAACACACATGCACACCGACGCGCACATACATGATCACTTGCCCACTTATGACAACCTAGTCTCACTTCCTCCTCTCATATGCTGCCACCAAACCCAGTCAATCAGAGTCAATCACTGCTCACAGTCAGTCCGGCATAAATTAAGTGTCATCGCAATCTCCTCACTGACAGAAGGATATCCACCTTCACTCTTCTTGCACTTTCAATATCATACATGTAAAACTGAATAAAATACATCATCTGCAGGACCTATTGTTAACAATTTCTTAAACTACTGAAAGATGAGCTTTGGATCTGCCCAGGGTAAAATTTGTCTCATCTCATATTATTGGCATGTTGGGTTATCATTTTGCCTCCTATGAGTGGCTTGTATTGCAATGCATGAGGGCCTGTGTTCCAGCTACAGAGTGTAGCGAAGTTTGAGTTGGTACACTTTCAACAATACTTCATTAATGTGTTGTTTTATGCTGCAACAGCCCACCAGAATATTACACAATTATACATTTTGAATTGGTATTTTTGATGTGGTGGCTGGTGAAACAAGCATTTCTAAAGTCAGTCAGTACGAAGAACGCTGTCCTTCTTTTAGTTTTGTCAATGCTTGTTTTGTGTTGCCATGTTTTTTATAAAACAAAATGTTTTTAAAGATGCCAGGCGATTGCCAATATTAAAACATTTTAAAAAGCAGAAATATTTTTTGAGGCTGAAAAGGCATACTCTGATAGAGGCCCCTGCGACTATATCTGCATATATGTGATCCTTGTGAAAGGACACATTGCTATCACTCTCAGTGAAGTTAGTCATTGGCTGAAGTCAGCTGATCCACTGCCCCATGCAGTTTGTTTTAGTGAGTGGAAGAAAAAAGTGCATAAATCAACATCAGACCAATACATATCAATTTAACAAAAAATTGTCTTTGATACCACCAGATCTAAAAAGGAGCCAGTCCAAAGATCACAACATCTGTGTATTTAACATTGGCTAATTTGTTCAGCTGCTGTTTACTTCAGTGCGTGCAGTGCAGGTTAAGACTGGCTTACACACTTCACAAGGGCATTAGAAACACATTTTGGTACCATAATGCCGTAGCCTAAATAGTGACAAAAAGAATGTGTCCTAAAATCTGTTTGCAAAAATATGGCCCCATTGGAGTTACAGAAAATGTTCATTCCGTGGAAAGATAGTTTTGTAAAATATATTTTGGCCACCATATTTTTGTCAGTTGATATTTTTGTTATATATATTCTAACACACAACTAGGGACCTAATTTGGAGTCTGGTGGTCTGAGGACTGCCAAACTCGTGGTGGCGCGGCAGTGGTGGTCCAGCCACCGCCGCACCAGAGTTCTGACTGCCTCATTTCAAGATGGGCGGTCGGACCACCCTCAGACAGCTGCCAAACTGACAAAGTGATACAGATATTCACACAGTTTAGTCACTATCCAATATATTTAGTGAGACACTATAAATTAGTCAAGTAAACAGTCAATCACACTGCTACTAAATCCTCCATCCAGATATTTATATTTATATATCCACTCATTCTTCAATGCAAATTGCTATATATATAATACATATTTAAATAACGAACCAAACCACATTCACTGGATGATGTCATCAGTGATGTAATTTGAGATGTCATCTGTGATGTCACTGACCATGTCATGAATGATGTAATATGTGACATCATCAAAAGAAAGGGGGAACCCAAAAAGATAAACCTCCGGCATCTGGGTACATAAACAGTAAAGAAGAGAAATAATGCCTCGGGACTAATAATGTAACCTCTATTTTGGTGACGAGATAGATAAATTATCTCCTCCCTTGAGTTGTATATTTCCTCAAAATTAAACTTTGTTTTTAGTATTTTTTATGATCGTCAAAGGCAAATCCAACCAAGAAATAAATATATTTTGACCATTTAGGTAAAGTATGTCTCAGTATATTTATTTAATACTTTAGTACCAGTATATAAAGATCAATCTTTTAGATATATATACAGAAAACATTTACAATATGTACAAAACTAATTTACAAGGACAAAGAAAAAATGAACATATACATATCAGTGAAGCCCTTTCTTTCAAATAGGATGCCTTTGAAGTTAATTTACTAGAGCATTCCTTTCTAATGAAGATCACTCCTAAGAGACACTTGAGATCCTATAATTATAATCTCCACGTTCTTTATAGTACTCTTAAATGTCTAATTAAGATAATAAACAATCCAATGAGCGTCTTCAAAATCGTTGTCGATGCGTTTCAGCCATGAAAACCTTTAGGCCTCATCAGGACTAGGGCACATGTACATATACTTTCATCAAGTTCAACCTATAGGAACAAATTAAATATTCCTTTAGTAGTAAGTAATTACTTTCACATATGTCAATATATACATTATATACACATAGGAACAACGGAATAGGTCATATAACCATGCAATTATGTTCAATTCAAGGCACTGAAGTGGCGGGCCAAAACCAAAAATATTGAAAACCACACCTCATTGTGAATAAACACCACTGTGTACGAATTACATTTTATCTTCAATGTGATGGAAAAATAGAAATATATAGAACCAATTCACCTGTAGATAAATCTAAAGCCTTTCCAAACAAAAAGTAATATATGGCCCCAAAATATTTACCTCTTTTCAACTGATTTTTCATTAAGCTACTAGAGGAGTTTCTTTTCTTCGTTCCCTCTATCTAAGGGCGCTGTAATCAAAGGAGTACCTCATTAGACCAACCTAACATGAAGCGGACCAAAGCGTAATAATTGAATATAATGGACTTACTGGTGGCGGTCACCATTTTATGGTAATATCCTGTGGGCTTTACAAAATCCTTCAGCCCGAGATCTCTCCGACGATTTCTATAACAAATGACAAACCACACGAACGACTAGATATAAACCTTGTCACCATGTACATCTACCTACTAAAACATGCTCTGTGAGTGATTGTTACATATCATACCTTGTCGGTTCTCTATTCTCCCACAATTAAACGCCTCTTCTCTTTGCTTGGAAACGGGAGTTCGAGGGGGTATCTTTACGCTCCGCCTCTGTTAAAATATCAGGGAGCAGAAATAAGCTAAGAACTCGCTCGTGATACTTAAAACACCATCTATACCTAGAGGGATAGTATTTTTACCTATCCTTACCTTAATATCTTGACACCAACGCTCGTATTACTCCGTCTCGATATCACGCGTTTCGGACATCCGAAATCACGTGATGCGGAAGCGAGAGTATATACAGACATGTGGGCCATAAAAACAAAGATAGGACTTTGTTCTTCCTGTAGTAAAACCTAAAAACAGACTAGTGTTTCCAAAAGGAGGGCCATTAGTTGATATATTTTAACCCGTATTTCTTTAAGCAACGCAAAAGTTAGAAAAAATAAATGAACTATTTAGAGAGAATTTGTTTTGAAAATTGTTTTATATATCGGCAACCAAAATTGGATTGAGTTTACTTCCAAAGGTTGAATGTTATATACTAACAAATTAGAAAAATATGCCAAACGGCAAACACCTTATAGCCCAATGTGTGCCCGCCACTCCTTACAATCTTTACAACAACCATACAATATTTATAGTGATTTTACAGAGACATATCCCAACTGAGTTACAACCTCAAAAGGGGTTACCACTTGAAGAGTCCCCCAACAGTTGCATTTTGTACATACTCGAATAATACTCCCACATGCTCTACTGCAATAATGACCACATTTCATCTTTATCGTTAAGGCCCAACACTGCCGTATGGTATTTTTCTATCAGCCTTGCTTCCAATCTATTCAATTTCATTTGGAGTTCTGTTCTTTCTACATTGCCAACTAAACATAATACTGACCATTTGAAATCGTATTCAGAGTGGTTCAGGTTCTGAAAATGTTGTACTAGGGGAGCTCCTTGGACTTTACATTTAATCATCGATTTGTGTTGCAGTATACGTTTCTTCACAGGTTGTGTAGTCAGGCCTATGTAATATTTATTACACGGGCATTTAACGCAATAAATTGCGTTTTTTGAATTGCAATTCGAAAAAATCTTTTGATAGTGTATCTGGCCATTAATGTTCAATTGTTTGGAATCTTCAGTTAGATTACATGCCAAACAGTTCTGGCATCTGAAATGACCCACCACGGGTGGCAATTTCAAAAGGTGTCTCAGATCTTTTTTGGGTGATTCAATTTGTCTTGTTGCTTTAACCAATTGTTGCCGAATGTTTTTACCTCTTTTAAAAGCGAAAAGAGGTTTCGGAATTCCTAAAGTCTCAATTAATTTCCAGTTCTTTTGGACAATTTTTTTGACTTTATTTGCTTTGGGGTCATACGTAAGGACACATGTCAACGGGGCATTCTCATCTTTCTCTTTTGGTACAAGTAGGACCTCTCTTGGAGTATACCACGCTCTTTTCAGCGCACCTTTCACTAATTTTTTAGGGTACCCTCGTATTATCAGTTTGTCTTTGAGTATTTCAGCATTAGTGAAATAGTCCGTTTTGTTGGTGCAATTTCTCCTTACACGAAGAAATTGCCCATAGGGCAAATTTTCTTTTAGCGTCCGTGGGTGACTACTAGTGAAATGTAATAGGGTGTTGCGATCTGTAGGCTTAGTATACAAGCACACTCCTAGCATTTCATTTTCTTGCTGGATCAATACATCCAAAAAATTAATTCTTACTTGATCAGCACACTTTGTGAACTTAAACTCAGCAGTTCTAGAGTTCAACCAGTTGTGAAAATCTGTTAACTGTGAGTCATCTCCAGCCCAAATCATGAAAATATCATCTATATAGCGACACCTTCGATATCAAATCCATTGTATCTCTTACATAAGATGGTGACTTTTTTACCAATGGAATCAAAAATGTGTCTATATACTTAGCTAGTGGCTCTAAGATAGACCCACTGCCTGTGGGTCTATCTTAGAGCCACGTGGTGTGTTTTAAGTTGGGGGATTAAGTCCTCTTGAATCCTGAGATCCCCTGGCGGCCAACTAGCCCACCAGGTACCTCCAGTATGCGCCAGGAAACTGCGTTGCAGAGAGGTGTTCAGAGGCCACGCCCCTTTTTACAACACTCTGCGGTCGCCAGCAGGTAGGTATAGTTAGGACCTATTATCCATAGGAAATCTGCAACATTCTATTTGGAATAACTTTGGCGCCGGTTGTCGAATCTTTGCAAAATTTTCAAAACTTGTGGCACGCTCCCGTCCGCTCCTATTCTGAAAGTCTCAGGGTGATTCGTCAAGCGGGGGCCGAGAAAAAAGGGGGGTCCCAAAACGTATTTTCCCCATGCAATTTTCCATAGGGACCGTTAGTCGCAGCTACAGCCCGAACTGCTGAACGGAATTACACCAAATTTGGCAGAAAGGTAGCCCTTGGTTCACACTCTTGCCTTTTTGTTAAATGGTGTAAATCCGTTTTGTAGTTCCTGAGAAAATCAAAAGTAAATTCACATATATATCTGGGCGGAGCCTAACCACACATCTCATCGTGAGATCTGATTGGCTGTCAGCACTTCATCCAAGAAGTTTTGGCAGCCATCTTGGGACCAATATACATGATAACACCTCATTAAAAAGCATTGCAGTTAATAGAAGGTTTTAAAACATTAGTTACATTATAAATCATTTGTTGATGGTACCATACTCATTTTAGAAATTGTGGTGTGTTCTAAGGTGATTTTACCATGTGAAAAAGCCTTCTGCTGGGATATCATGAATCATGTTTTGGAGAAAACTTTTTTCTCATGCTTTTCCCACAGAGGTTTGGAATGTGATCTAAAAGCTAAACTGAGAGCATATTTTCTGTAAATTCACATTATCTTTCTCAGTCATGTGAGAATGAAGTCTGACATTCTCAGTAAAACATGTACATCCAACAAGGGAAGAGACTATCAGTTGATTCCTTTGTGTTCTACTGCAGCTTCCCAGAGTGTTCTAAAGAACAACTAGAGCGCAAACAGTCCTACTTATGACAAATATATGGCACACCTGAAGCCATCTTGATTGGAATGGTAACTCTTAAAACCTTTAATTTAAAAAGGAACAAAATGAGGGGGTTCATTTCGCCATAGAAACTATGATTAGTGCTGCAGAAAAAAAATGTAGGGCACATTTTGACTTCTCAAATCCTCTTCTATTTCATTAAAAAAGTCTGACATGCAGACTGAAACATGCACTTTCAATACCAGCAGAAGACTTCCCTGGTGAGCAGTAGCTTTACTACAGTGATCTAATGAGCAACTAGAGTGCTAACATTCTGAATTTATGGCAAATGTGTGACACATCTGAATGCATTCTTGATGGAATCAAAGTAAAAAACTGAAAGTATTTCCTACTGAGGAGACTGTAGTAAATGAGGAAATTAGGAAACTTCATAACAAATAAGTCTCCCAAGATGGCCACCAGAGACAAAAGAGCCCAAATGTAGCACAAATATCACCCAGATGTAGCCCAAGTATAGCCCAATGACAGAATGTCCCAGAGTGTACTAAAGAACAACTAGAGCGCTAACAGTCTTACTTATGACAAAAGTATGGCACACCTGAAGACATCTTGATTGGAATAACGTGGTAACACTTAAAACATATAATTTGCAAAGAAACACAATGAGGTGGTTCATTTTGCCATAGAAATTATGATTAGTGCTGCAGAAAGAAAAATTAGGGCACATTTTGACTTCTCAAATCCTCTTCTATTTCATTAAAAAAGTCTGACATGCAGACTGAAACATGCACTTTGAATACCAGCAGCAGACTTCCCTGGTGAGCAGTAGCTTTTACTACAGTGATCTAATGAACAATTTGAGTGCTAACATTCAGAATTTATGGCAAATGTGTGACACATCCGAATGCCTTCTTGATGGAACCAAAGTAAACAAGCATTGAAAATGCAATAGGTCTCGCCCTTGTTTAAGTTAAAGCAATTCTGTTTGTAATTATGTGGAGTTTTAGCTTTGCTTTTATTAGTGTTTTTCAAACGTTCATGTACGTAACATGCAAATGTATGCATATATGTATATGTATATGTATGCATGCATTTATATTTGTATTTATATAGATATGCAGATTATATATCTGTTTATATATCTATGTATATATATAACCATACATATATATAAATGCATATGCATATATATATATATGTGCATATGTGTGCGTGTAGAGAGAGGTAGAGAGAGGTAGAGAGGTAGAGGTGTAGAGGTAGAGGTGTAGAGGTAGAGAGGTAGAGGTGTAGAGGTAGAGGTAGAGAGTAGTAGAGAGAGAGGAAGAGAGAGGTAGAAAGGTAGAGAGTAGAGAATGAGTAATAGAGAGTAGAGAGTGAGTAGTAGAGAGTAGCAGATAGTAGTAGAGAGAGTAACAGAGAGTGAGAAATTGAGAGTAGTAGAGTGAGTAATAGAGAATGAGTAGTAGAGAGTGAGTAGTAGAGAGTAGTAGAGAGTGAGTAGTATAGAGTGAGTAGTAGAGAGTAGTAGAGAGTGAGTAGTAGAGTTAGTAGTAGAGAGTAGTAGAGTAGTAGGGAGTGAGTAGTAGAGAGTGAGTAGTAGAGAGAGTAGTAGAGTAGTAGAGAGTGAGTAGTGGAGAGTATTAGAGAGTGAGTAGTAGAGAGTGAGTAGTTTAATTTTAAAGGAACACAATGAGGGGGGTTCATTTTGCCATAAAATTATGATTAGAGCTGAAAAAAGGAAAATTAGGGCACATTTTGAGTGGCTTCTCAAATCCTCTTCTATTTCATTAAAAAAGTCTGACATGCAGACTGAAACATGCACTTTCAATACCAGCAGCAGACTTCCCTGGTGATCAGTAGCTTTACTACAGTGATCTAATAAGCAACTAGAGTGCTAACATTACGAATTTATGGCAAATGTGTGACACATCTGAATGCCTTCTTGATGGAATCAAAGTAAAAAACTGAAAGTATTTCCTACTGAGGAGACTGTAGTGAATGAGGAAATTAGGAAACCTCATAACAAATAAGTTTCCCAAGATGGCCACCAGAGACAAAAGAGCCCAAATGTAGCACAAATATCACCCAGATGTATCCCAACTATAGCCCAATGACAGAATGTCCCAGAGTGTTCTAAAGAACAACTAGAGCGCTAACAGTCTTACTTATGACAAAAGTATGGCACACCTGAAGCCATCTTGATTGAAATAAAGTGGTAACACTTAAAACATTTAATTTGCAAAGGAACAAAAGGAGGGGGTTCATTTTGCCATAGAAATTATGATAAGTGCTGCAGAAAGAATATTTAGGGCACATTTTGACTTCTCAAATCCTCTTCTATTTCATTAAAAAAGTCTGACATGCAGACTGAAACATGCACTTTGAATACCAGCAAGAGACTTCCCTGGTGAGCAGTAGCTTTTACTAAAGTGATCTAATGAACAACTTGAGTGCTAACATTCAGAATTTATGGCAAATGTGTGATTTGCCATGGAAGCAAAGTAAACAAGCATTGAAAATGCAATTGGTCTCGCCCTCGTTTAAGTTAAAGCAATTCTGTTTGTAATTATGTGGATTTTTAGCTTTGCTTTCATTAGTGTTTTTCAAACTTTCATGTACGTAACATGCAAATATATGCATATATGTATATGTATATGTATGCATGCATTTATATTTGTATTTATATAGATATATGCAGATTATATATATGTTTATATATGTATGTATATATATACCCATACATATATATAAATGCATATGCATATATATATATATATATGTGCATATGTGTGCGTGTAAAGAGAGGTAGACAGAGGTGGAGAGGTAGAGGTGTAGAGGTAGAGGTGTAGAGGTAGAGAGGTAGAGGTAGAGAGGTAGAGAGGTAGAGGTAGAGAGGTAGAGAGTAGTAGAGAGAGAGGTAGAGAGAGGTAGAGAGTAGAGAATGAGTAATGGAGAGTAAATAGTGAGTAGTAGAGAGTAGCAGATAGTAGTAGAGAGAGTAACAGAGAGTGAGAAGTAGAGAGTAGTAGAGTGAGTAATAGAGAATGAGTAGAAGAGAGTGAGTAGTAGAGAGTAGTAGAGACAAGTAGTAGAGAGTGAGTAGTAGAGAGTAGTAGAGAGTGAGTAGTAGAGTTAGTAGTAGAGAGTAGTAGAGTAGTAGGGAGTGAGTAGTAGAGAGTGAGTAGTAGAGAGAGTAGTAGACAGTAGTAGAGTAGTAGAGAGTGAGTAGTAGAGAGTGAGTAGTAGAGAGTGAGTAGTGGAGAGTGAGTGGTAGAGAGTAGTAGAGAGCAAGTAGTAGAGAGTGAGTAGTAGAGAGAGAGTAGTAGAGACTGAGTAGTAGAGAGTAGTAGAGTGAGTAGTAGAGAGGGAGTAGTAGAGAAAGAGTAGTGGAGAGTAGTAGAGAGTGAGTAGTAGAGTAGTAGAGAGTGAGTGGTAGAGAGTAGTAGAGAGTAATAGAGTGAGTAGTAGAGAGTAGTAGAGAGTGAGTAGTAGAGACTAGTAGAGAGTGAGTAGTAGAGAGTGAGTAGTATAGAGTGAGTAGTTTAATTTAAAAGGAACACAATGAGGGGGTTCATTTTGCCATGTAAATTATGAATAGTGCTGAAAAAAGAAAAATTAGGGAACATTTTGAGTGACTTCTCAAAGCCTCTTCTATTTCATAAAAAAATTCTGACATAAAGACTGAAACATGCACTTTCAATACCAACAGCAGAATTCCCTGGAGAGCAGTAGCTTTACTACAGTGATCTAATAAGCAACTAGAGTGCTAACATTACAAATTGATGGCAAATGTGTGATACATCTGAATGCCTTCTTGATGGAATCAAAGTAAAAAACTGAAAGTATTTCCTACTGAGAAGACTGTAGTAAATGAGGAAATTAGGAAACTTCATAACAAATATCACCCAGGTGTAGCCCAAGTATTGCCCATTGACAGAATGTCCCAGAGTGTTCTAAAGAAAAACTAGAGCTCTAACAGTCTTACTTATGACAAAAGTATGGCACACCTGAAGCCATCTTGATTGGAATAAAGTGGTAACACTTAAAACATTTAATTTGCAAAGGAGCAAAATGAGGGGGTTCATTTTGCCATAGAAATTATGATTAGTGCTGCAGAAAGAAAAATTAGGGCACATTTTGACTTCTCAAATCCTCTTCTATTTCATTAAAAACGTCTGACATGCAGACTGAAACATGCACTTTGAATACCAGAAGCAGACTTCCCTGGTGAGCAGTAGCTTTACTACAGTGATCCAATGAACAACTTGAGTGCTAACATTCAGAATTCATGGCAAATGTGTGACACATCCGAATGCCTTCTTGATGGAACCAAAGTAAACAAGCATTGAAAATGCAATAGGTCCTGCCCTCGTTTAAGTTAAAGCAGTTCTGTTTGTAATTAGGTGGCTTTTTAGCTCTACTTTTATTAGTGTTTTTCAAACTTTCATGTACATAACATGCATATGTATGCATATATGTATATGTATATGTATGCATGCACTTATATGTGTATTTATATAGATATACAGATTATAGATATGTTTATATATGTATGTATATATATATTTACACACATATATATAAATGCATATGCATATATATATGTGCATATGTGTGCGTGTAGAGAGAGGTAGAGAGAGGTAGCGAGGTAGAGGTGTAGAAGTAGAGGTGTAGAGGTAGAGAGGTAGAGGTAGAGAGGTAGAGGTAGAGAGGTAGAGAGTAGTAGAGAGAGAGGTAGAGAGAGGTAGAGAGGTATAGAGTAGAGAGTGAGTAGTAGAGAGTAGTAGAGTGAGTAGTAGAGAGTGAGTAGTAGAGAGTCAGTAGTAGAGAGTCAGTAGTAGAGAGTAGTAGAGAGTAGTAGAGAGTGAGTAGTAGAGTGAGTAGTAGATAGTAGTGGAGAATAAGTAGTAGAGAGTAGTAGAGAGTGAGTAGTAGAGAGTGAGTAGTAGAGAGTAGTATAGAGTGAGTAGTAGAGAATAGTAGAGAGTGAGTAGTAGAGAGTGAGTAGTAGAGAGAGAGTAGTAACGAGCGAGTAGTAGAGAGTAGTAGAGAGTGAGTAGTAGAGAGTAGTAGAGTAGTAGAGAGTGAGTAGTAGAGAGTGAGTAGTAGAGAGTAGTACAGTAGTAGAGAGTGAGTAGTAGAGAGTAGTAGAGAGTGAGTAGCAGAGTAGTAGAGAGTAGTCAGTCAGTCAGTGTCAGTGTCAGTCAGTCAGTCAGTGTCAGTCAATCAGTGTCAGTCAGTGTCAGTCAATCAGTGTCAGTCAGTGTCAGTCAGTCAGTCAGTGTCAGTCAATCAGTGTTAGTGTCAGTCAGTCAGTGTCAGTCAGTCAGTGTCAGTCAATCAGTGTCAGTCAGTCAGTGTCGGTCAATCAGTGTCAGTCAGTGTCAGTCAGTGTCAGTGTCAGTCAATCAGTGTCAGTCAGTATCAACCAGTCAGTGTTAGTCAGTCAGTGTAAGTCAGTCAGTGTCAGCTAGAGCAGGTCTGATGACCTGGTTCTCTGGCTCTAAAGCAGCTCTGCTGACCTGGTTCTCTGGCCCTAAAGCAGCTCTGCTGACCTAGTTCTTAGGCTCTAGAGCAGCTCTGCTGACCTGGTTCTCTGGCTCTACAACAGCTCTGTTGACCTGGTTCTCTGGCTCTAAAGCAGCTCTGCTGACCCGGTTCTCTGGCTCTAAAGCAGGTCTGCTGACCTGGTTCTCTGGCTCTAGAGCAGCTCTGCTGACCTGGTCCCTTGGCTCTAAAGCAACTCTGCTGACATGGTTCTCTCCCTCGAAAGCAGGTGTGCTGACCTGGTTCTCTCGCTCTAAAGCAGCTCTACTGACCTGGTTTCTCTGGCTCTACAGCAGCTCTGCTGACCTGGTTCTGTGGCTCTAGAGCAGCTCTGCTGACCTGGTTCTTAGGCTGTAGAGCAGCTCTGCTAACCTGGTTCTATGGCTCTCAAGCAGCTCTGCTGGCCTGGTTCTCTGGCTCTAGAGCAGCTCTGCTGACCTGGTTCTCTGGCTCTAAAGCAGCTCTGCTGACCTGGTTCTCTCCCTCTAAATCAGCTCTGCTAACCTGGACTCTGCCTCTAAAGCAGCTCTGCTGACCCGGTTCTATGGCTCTAAAGCAGCTCTGCTGACCTGGTTCTCTGGCTCTAGAGCTGCTCTGCTGACCTGGTTCTCTGGCTATAAAGCAGCTCTGCTGACCGGGTTCTCTTCCTCTAAAGCAGCTCTGCTGACCTGGTTCTCTGCCTCTAGAGCAGCTCTGCTGACCTGGTTCTCTGGCTCTAAAGCCGCTCTGCTGACCTGGTTCTATGGCTCTAAAGCAGCTCTGCTGACCTGGTTCTCTGGCTCTAGCGCAGCTCTTCTGACCTGGTTCTCTGTCTCTAAAGCAGCTCTGCTGACCTGGTTCTCTGGCTCTAAAGCAGTTCTGCTGACCTGGTTCTCTGCCTCTAGAGCAGCTCTGCACACCTGGTTCTATGGCTCTAATGCAGCTCTACTGACCTTGTTCTCTGGCTCTAAAGCAGTTCTGCTGACCTGGTTCTCTCCCTCTAAAGCAGCTCTGCTGATCTGGTTTCTCTGGCTCTACAGCAGCTCTGCTGACCTGGTTCTCTGGCTCTACAACGGCTCTGCTGACCTGGTTTCTCTAGCTCCACAGCAGCTCTGCTGACCTGGTTCTCTGCGGTCACGATGCACGCACCCGACTTCATGAAAATATATTTAAAAATAATATAAGTTTATTATAAGTACAAATATATAATTTTTATGAATATCTTAGATAATCTCTTGTCCTAATATGTATATTAAAGACACATACATATCATTTTGGAACATCACATTTTTTTGCAGGAGTCGTGCACCCAGCGCGCACCAGTCACGTATATGATGTCACGCGGGACCCGCCATCGCGCAAGCATCTCATACCTTAATGCTCATGTGTCGCGAATGTGCGGGAGCAGGAGTCACGGACTGGTCGCATACCAATCACGAACATCACGTAATATTAAATGTATATGATATAACTGAAAAACATGCAGCCGTCAGACACCGTACACGGATCCTTCACGACTTTTCGAAAATGGCATCTAGAATACCCGCACCCATGGTGATGTGTACACTTTGAGTGCGCGACTCCAAAAAAAATGTGGAACACATTTTTTTAAAAGAAAATAATATAAATATATTACAATAAAAAAGTATCAATATTTCAGTTTGAATTTAAAATTTTATTGTTGTTGCAATTTTCAGGAAAATATATAATGTTATTTAATGAATAAAATATTGATAAATAAACATTTAAAAAACTGTAGAAAATCAGTACAGAAAAATAGGTATAACTACTATTACACTTAAAAATTTGCATTTAAAAAACCTTTGAAGTTCACTGAAAAAAAACATAGGTTTCAGAGACGTTATAGTTAGAAATGAGCATTTAAAAAAGCTTTGAAATTCACTGAAAAAAAACGTAGGTTTCAGAGACGTTATAGTTAGAAATTAGCATTTAAAAAGCCTTAGAAATTCACAGAAAAAACAATAGGTTTCAGGGATGTTATAGTTAGCTGGCCATTTCACTTGTACAAAACCATAGAAATTCCTCCGTTATAGTTAGTTCTGCTAACTATAACTCGCACGCCCACAATGCACTGCTGATGATGTCACATATTGCATCATGCATGACATGGTCAGTGACATCACTGATGACATCACTGATGACATCTCAAATTACATCACTGATGACATCATCCACGTGACAATCTGATACACCTCATCATACACTAGTATAACCTTTCATCACTCACTGTAAAATACAGAGTACCATATTTGAAACCATAGACACACCAATACCAGTTACTATATACCCACTCACTGATTCCTAAGTCTACACACACAACTCCCCATTCAACAACAGAATCATTTATACATGCAGTCACTAATTAATAGAACACTATCAAATGCACTTATACACATATATTGACATTGACGCATCAGCAGTCATCTTAGTCGGTTACGAATCATCCTACTCACTCATGAAAAAAAATTATCACACTTACATTTACTCACTTACAAAATTATCCAACAACACCTCATTTGTTCAAACACATTGTAACTCATAGTTAATATGTTAAAAAATCACCATTACAATTATACACTCATTCATATAGTTACTCTCACAATCACTGACTCTTACACATACTTATTTATATACACCAACTCTCACATACAATGCCTTTTATTTTTTTACTTTGTTGAAGATGTACAACTAAAACATATATTTGCTCACCAACACACCAATAAATACACTCAGTCACCCAAACAACTGTTTCCACATGCACTCTTAAACCTATACACCTAGTCAATCAACCATTCACACATCTATGCATAGTTACACACACCCCATCCAACCACACACAAACTCAGTGTCCTATACAAATACTCACCCAACTAATCAATAACTAATATAGACTCTCATGTAGTTAGTGACCAACTGATGCAGCATGTTATACAACAACAGAGACAGTAATGCACACATTCACATAGTTTAGTTACTAATCCATGTATTAAGTGAGACACTTTTAATTACTCACTTAAACAGACAGTCAGACAGCTACTAAATCCTCCATCCAGACAGTTATATATCCACTCAATCTTCAATACAGATTGATATATATATAATACATATTAAAATTTCAAACTAAACCACATTCACTGGATGATGTCATCAGTGATGTCATCAGTGATGCCATTTACGATGTCATCAGTGATGTCACTGAGCATTTCATGCATGATACCATATGTGACATCATCAGCAGTGCATTGCGGGCACGCGAGTTATAGTTAGCAGAACTAACTATAACGGAGGAATTTCTATGGTTTTGTATGAGTGAATGGCCAGCTAACTATAACATCCCCCAAAACGTATTTTCTTCATGTTAATTTCTATAGGAAACTTTAGACAAGGCTACAGGCCGAACGGGTGAACGGAATTACCCCCCAAATTTGGCAGGGAGAAGGCTCTTGGTCTAGAAAGCACGCTTTTATTTATTTGGTGTAAATCCGTTCAGTAGTTTTGGAGAAATATAAAAAAGTACAGATATCTATATTTGGCAATTCTGCCCTCTCTGTTGCACCACACCTGTGGAAGTAGTGTCAGCATGTGTTTATACCTACTAGGACAAAATACTGACCCCTACTGGTCTTAAGTGCTGGGGTACGGAAAATATGTGAGGTATTGTCTAGAGTCTCATGCTGCTAAGCTGAGCTGCTGCCGGACTCGGGGATGAAAGCGTGAGTCCAAACTGTGTGTCATATGCTGTGAAGTCATGTGCTCTGGCCGCTGTGCCACATCTGTGCAAGTAGTGTCAGCATGTAGTTACACCTACTCGGAGGAACTTTTGTTTCGAATATTGTAAGTTGTGTATGGTGTTTAGGGGGTGTTATACAGTGAGTGCAAAGCGAAATTTGCGCGCATCAAATCCATTCGGTATTTGGAAAGTGCAAACTACTCACTCGTATGTGTCTGATGGAACTGGGGGCGTAAGCTGAGCTGCTGCCAGACTCGGGGATAAAGGCGCTGAACTACTGACCCCTACCGGTCTGAAAGTGCAGGGTACAGAAATTAAGTGAGGTATTGCCTACAGTGTTATGCTGCTAAATTGAGCTGCTGCCGGACTCGGGGGTGAAACCGTGAGCCCAAACTGTGTGCCCTATGCTGTGAAGTCATGTGCTCTGGGCGCTGTGCCACACCTGTCCAAGTAGTGTCAGCAATATTTTATACGTAGTAGGAGGAAGTTTTGTTTGGAACACGGTAACTTGTATATGGTGCTGGTAAGTGATCCGCAGAACTTGCAAAGGAAGTTCACCCAGGACATGCAGCAGACGTGCAAGGTATAAGAGGATGTGAATGGAGTCGACCATGTGTTCGGGATGCCCTGCTATGCGTCGGTGGCTCTGCTTGTAGCTGCACTGGCTTACCGTGTGCCAGTCTTCTGGATGAAGTGGCACAGCTTGGTGCAATGAGCCGGGTCTGTGTGCAATGGGTGCAGGGCAGGGTTGTGGTGGGAGTACATGTGAAGGTCATTTCATGCACTCTAACTACGACAAAGGACTTTTGAGTGTGGGATGTCCACTCATTGTTCTCAGATCGGGCAGTGGGTAGTGTGGGAGAGGGATTCAAATATTATCGTATCTGTCGGGGGGGCTGGCTATTTGCAAATTCCTTCTCGGCACAGCAGATGTGTTAGCGCAAGAGAGCTCAGACAAAGAACCTTTCATCCTTACAGTAACTTCTCCAGGTGCATTCATACCGGATGTGTACAAAGGCCGGTCGTGGGTGTTGTGGGATGTCTGCGACCCTGGTCATCATGGATGAGATGCCCAGCACGTGGCACATGGGCGGGTTCACTGTGTCCTACGTTACCAAACAGTAGGCCTGGGCGGTAAATTCCGTTCCGCTCGCGGAATTTGCGGAATTTCGGTAATTTCGCGTTCCGCGGAGAACACGAAATTGCCCAAAATGCTGCTTTCCGCGATTTCGCGAAATTTTTTCTTGTTCGCGTTCTCAAAATGCGTGTTCGCGAGATATTTCTCCCCGAGCACGCAAACAGCAACTGTGAACAGGAAAAAAGCATCGCGAACAAGCAATTCCGCGTGTTCGCGGAATTTCTGCGTGTTCGCGGAGATTTTTTACCGTTTCGCGGAGATTTGCGTAACGCGATTACGCAAATTCCGCCCACCCCTACCAAACAGCCGCTCCTCCCTCCAACGAGCCCCCACACTTTTGTGCGCTGTGCTGTTGTATCCCGTGCACTCCTACGGCACACCTTTGTAATGCCTATTAGCGCATGTCCTGCGGCATTCCAATCACACTGTGGCACTGCCGTTTGGAGGTGGTGCATGCCACTTTACAACATCGACTGCTGTGGCTCTTGTGGTGGCCACAGCAGAACACAGAGACACACTTACTGCCCTTCTTGCACACAGACATGTGTGAGACACCCCGTTCCCTTTGCCGCTTGTGCATGCAGGAGGATGCGTGCGTAGGTGCATCTTCAGGCTCACTGCCAACGCTGAGGTGACATGGTAACGTCCGCAGGAGACAGCACACTCTGATGTTGCAGGGCCAGTGCCTATCATGCTAACACAATTCCCACACGGACATACTTGCTCAGATGCGAGTTCGGGGGGCATTGGCGGTCCTGGGGTTGTTGCGAGGAGTGTTATGGCCCTCATAGGTATCCATGTATCATGCTCATTGATGCTATGGCACCTGTGGGTGTTCAGGTGTGGCTCTTGGTTGTGTTCCTTTTCATGCTGCAGGTAGTCGTCCTGCTTAACACCACCAAAAAGCAGGTGTAAAATCTCTGGTGCTAACGCAGCTTATCGCCGGAATTTGTTTCGCTTCGTCCTTTGTGGCTTTCGTTGTGAAAGTTGTGATGTGGTTGTTTCATGTACAGAAAAATAAACAAACTGGGGAATGTGTATCCGGGCAATATCCAGCACCTGAGCCACTATTCCCAATTAATATAAATAAAATGAGATTTCTTTATTGATTTTGTGTGTACACTGTAAATGCTCCCACTACCACAGTAAAATTCAATACAGGATTTTAGTAATTAGAATAGATCGCAAAGGTGCACCTCGTGTGTTTTTGCACGGGAACCCCTACTCTTCATCTCATTATCAGCACTTTAATGCAACTAAAGTTGAGATAAATCTAACACACTATTCAGCAGCTGGTGCAAACTGCAGCCATCACCAGTATTCCCGCGATAACTGCCCCAAAATGTAACACCATGGTGGACACCACCAAATAACAGTAATAAGAACGAGCAAGAGTGACACAGCACTTAACAACCAAGACCTTTATTGAAATGTAAAAAACTCAACACAACAAGGCGGAAGACTCCTGTCTGTTCCATCAATGTTGACGACACAGCCTGGAAAATAAAGCACAAAATAAGGACGTGTGTAATGCGCATGTCAGAGGCGTGAGACACAGAGATAGACAGAAGGAATAAAAAGCCAGAGAGAAAAAGAGAGGGAAGGAAAGAAAGGGAGTGAGAAAGGGAGAAGGGAGAGAGAGAGAGATAGATGGAAAGGAAGGAAGAGAGTGAGAGAGAGAGTGAAGAGAGGGAAGTGAGATAGAGAGAGAGAGACACTGCCACCCCTGCGCAGCCATGACCAAATAATTACCTGCTGCCACCGGAGTGTCTACCAGTGGGCACTCCTCGTGACCGTCAAAGCTCCGCGGCCCGGAAGATCGCACTGATGTCGCTGAGTCCTGAGTCATGAATGGCGGAGACCACATCAGCTTCTCCGCAGCCTGGCAGATATCACACAAGTCGCTGAGTCCTGAGTCATCAATGGTGGAGACCACATCAGCTTTTGGGGCCGGTAACCCTGTGCCACGCAAGTCAGTGCCACGTGGTGGTAGACGCTGACGGCCATACAACTTAGGGTGCGACTAACCCTGTGCAACTCAAGTCGGCGCCACGTGGTGGTAGGCCCCTGACGGCCACATCAGCTTCGGGTGGCACTAACCCTGTGCAAGTCAAGTACGTGCCACATGGTAGAAGGCCCCTGATGGCCATGTAGTTCAGGGTGCGACTAACCCTCTGCGCAACTCTTCATGGACTCTTTATGATTCAGACCCGTGGAGCGTCCGCCATCCAGTCACCACCGGCAATAAAGGATGTGATGTTGTTGATGCATTATATTTGCATGGTCACATGGACTGTGACGTATGTGCTGGATGGGTGTGGTGTGTGTGCAAACCTGCCCTCAAGGAGTGGCCGTGACATGTTGACAACTAGAGCACTGACCTGCACACTAACAGCGAGTACGCCTGCATCAGGTAGGTATGTGGGGGTGTGAAAACGTGTTTTCTCAATGGATTTTCCATAGGAAACTTTAGACAAGGTTACAGGTCAAACTGCTGTATGGAATTACGCCAAATTTGGCAGGGGGCAAGGTCTTGTTCCAGAAAGCGGGATTTCTTGCATCAAGTGAAAATATAAAAGAAATGTCTCGGGGGCAATTTAATATACCGGAGCTCTGTTTCTGCAAGATAACTCTTTCACGCTGCCTCTGACCAACATCTCCACTTTGCAGCGATGCCGTTAGAAGCCAGTCCGTTGGCCCGTAGCTCTCTACCTTTGCGAGCTAGTACGCTACTGTGCCTGTACCTCTGCGAACTACTACGGTGCTATTCCTTTGGGAGTGGACGGCTCGTAGTACTGCGTATGTGAGTCGAGCGGACGGGCCGCAGTTGTCCCTCTGCGAGTCTGGGTGCGAACTGTTCATAACTCACACTACATAAGCATTGAAAAACCATTTTGTGATTCAGTCCGTCAGCTGGCATCAGTCTGAGGCATTTCTGAAAACATATCAGAGTTCTTTCTGTGAGAGATACTCCTTTCACGCTGCTTCTCCCCACATCAGCAGGTAACGCACCCTCTTCCCACATTACCAACATACCCCCAACAACCTTCTTGGGCCCGGAAGTGTCCCTGTGCAGTTGAAACAAATAAGAATCTTAGTCTTGTATAGGTTTACATATGAAACATTTTATTTATAGAAAGCAACAACAAATAAAACTGAAGGGAGTCTGGTGCTGTGGTCGCTGCCACAACGTTGGGCTCACTGTCATTCTGGACTCAGGACACAGTTACACATGTGGGATCGGCTTGTGTTGAACAGGGTTAGTGGCACCACGTGCCGCTGGCCTTGCATATGGAAATATGCCTAAATGATCAAAGGAAGTATGCTGCTGTGGTCGCTGCCATGGACTTGGGGTCAGTGCCATTTAGGACTCAGGACACAGTTACACATGTGGGATCGGCTTGTGTTGAACAGGGTTAGTGGCACCACGTGTCGCCAGCCTTGCATATGGAAATATGCCTAACTAATCAGAGGGAGTCTGGTGCTGCAGTCACTGCCACGGACTTGGGGTCACTGCCATTCAGGACTCAGGACACAGTTACACATATGGGATCAGCTTGTGTTGAACAGGGTTAGTGGCACCACGTGTTGCCGGCCTTGCATATGGAAATATGCCTAACTGAGCAAAGGGAGTATGCTGCTGTGGTTGCTGCCACAGACTTGGGGTCACTGCCTCTCAGGACTCAGGACACAGTTACACATGTGGGATCGGCTTCTGTTGAACAGGGTTAGTGGCACCACATGCCGCCGGCTTGTGTTGAACAGGGTTAGTGGCACCATGTGTTGCGGCTTGCATTGAATTCTTCCTGAATAAGTCCACGTGGTGATGACTTCTGGTGTAGTGAGTTAGTGGCACCTGAAGCACTCAGCGTGTGCGCACCCTGCGATGATGCGTGGTCCGGGCGGACCTCACTGGTAGCAATGTCTTTACATGCTTTGAAAGAATCTTCATAGCAGTCAAAATTTCCAAGTAATTCCATTTCAGTCCTCCAAGGTTTGAAGAGTTGGAGAAGAGCTAAATAGAAAAACTCTCTCTTATCTGGAGTATCACAACTTAATTTCCTGTGATTAATCAAATTTCCTTTGGCATTCTTTAAGAAACATCCATCAGATCCAATTACAGCATATTTCACTTTATTTATTTTGTCTGTAACATTTTTTCTGAAACTATAATGTTGCAGTATTTCATATAGATATATGTTTTCCAGGTATGGACTTCTATTTGGATAGTATGTACGTACCCTGTGATGATGCGTTGTCCTGGAGAGCCGCATTCGGACCAATGTCTTTTGTCTATTGAATTCAGCCTCAGTAAGGCGACGTGACGATGTCTTGTGGTGCACTGAGTTAGTAGTAACTTTGGCACTCAGTGTGTACGTACCCTGCGATGATGTGTTGTCCGGGAGGGCCGCACTCGGACCAATGTCTTTTGTCTATTAAATTCAACCTCAGTAAGGCGACGTGTTGATGTCTTGTGGTGCACTGAGTAAGTAGTACCTTTGGCACTGTGTACGTACCCTGCGATAGTGTGTTTGTCCAGGAGGGCCGGATTCGGAGCAATGTCTTTTGTCTATTGAATTCTGCCCCAGTAAGGCCACGTGGGGATGACTTATGGTGCAGTGAGTTAGTGGCATCTGAAGTACTCAGCGTGGGCGCACCCTGTGATGATACGTGGTCCGAGAGGGCCGCACTGGGAGCAATGTATCTTGCGTACTGCACTGCGTCATCTGCAATCGCTACCCCATCTGAATTGTGAGGCCTGCTATGCGCAGTGTGGATCGAAGACAGTAGTCTGTACAGACATAAGTCTGCGGTGCTGTGCCACTGGGTTCGCAGGAGGGCCTGTGTCGAGGAGACCCACGGTCATAGCGGCAGCCTCGTGGCAGGGTGAGGCCCGCCGCTCTGGCACAGTCATTGGTCTTCACAGTTCACAAGTTAACCAGGCCCAGAGCCCCGGCCTATTTATTCACTCTGCTAAGCTGAAGTGGCGTACTTCAGACCAGCCCACTTCGGTTACCCTTATGCTTACAGGGGGGACGATACAGCTGCATGACTGAGATCATCCCTAGTGTTTGATGTAACATGGTTGGGTCCACTGTCCACAACACTACAAGCACCAGTAGTATTTGTGCACATGGAGAGGTGTGTGATCTGCATACTGAGATGTGTCCAGCACATCACCGCTACACTTTGCATTGTGTGCATTGGTATTCATGGGTGAATTGCTTCCTTCATATATAGTTTCTTCATACCTGTCCCAATATTCAGCTATTGTGTGGCTGAGGGGCCATGCCGTTTTCGTAATGTTCGCTGTCTTGTTCTGCACTGCCTTGGTGGTAGAGGTGGGGTCCTGAGGGGGGTGGTGGGTGTTGTGGCGTTCTTGGGTGTCGCATTTGTTTTCAAAATTACTGAGAAAAGCATAGGTTTTATGAACATTATAATTAGAAATTAGCATTTAAAAATCCTTTGAAATTCACTGAAAAAACCATAAATTTCAGGCACGTTATAGTTAGAAATTAGCATTTAAAAAACCTTAGAAATTCACTGAAAAAACCAAAGGCTTCAGGGACGTTATAGTTACTTGGACATTGGACTCATATAAAACCATAGAAATGTGCCCGTTATAGTTAGTTGAGCTAACTATAACTCACGAGCCCGCAATGCACTGGTGATGACGTCACATATTACATCACTCATGACATGGTCAGTGACATCACTCATGACCTCACTCGTGACATCTCAAATGACATCACTGATGACATCATCCATGTGATAGTCTGACACACCTCCTCACATTCTAATATAACCTTTAAAACACATACTCTAAAATACAGACTACCATTTTCGAAACCATAGATACACCAGTAGCAGATACTAGATACCCATCCACTGATTCCTATCTATATATTGTGAGCTAGACATACACTCATACAGTCACTCATACATGCTGTCACTCATCATTACATCAGTATGATATCTACTCATACACCTATACATACATTCACACAGTGCTACTGATCCATAGAGTTACTCACACATCTACTCAGTCATACCAAAAATCAATCACACCCATGTACTCACTTATGCAGATATATACACACCACCTGACTTATTTATACACACACCACCTCCCTTATTTATATAGATGCTAACACATACTTACTCTCTTATACAATCACTAATACAAGTACACATTCATGGATGTAGACACTCTTGCAATCACTCTCTCTCACGTATAGTCAATTATACACCCCAACAGTCACATACACTGTCTAAAAACATATATAGTTACTCACATATATACAACTGAGACTTCAATTCACTAATCAACCCACCTGTACACACAGTCAGCTACCCATACAGCCCTTCCCAGATGAACTTTTGAATCTATACAACCAGTGAATCAGCCAGAGATGTATGCACAGAGTCAGACACCCCCCAGCCACCCACATAGACACTCAGACACCCATACAGATACTTATACAATCAATCAATAACCCATATAGACACTGATGTAGCTACTCACCAACCCATGCACCTGCTTACACACCAACTGAGAGACTAATATTGACATTCACACAGTTTAGTCACTAACCCATTCATTCAGTAACATACGTTCAATTAGTGACTTATACAGTCAGTCATGCATCTACTAAATAATCAATTCAGGCACTTCTACATCCACTCATTCTTCAATAGACCTTGGCATAGATATATATGAAAAATATTTAAACTTTACAGAAACACACATTCACTGGATGATGTCATCAGTGATGCCATCAGTGATGTCATGAGTGATGTCACTGACCATGTCATGAGTGATGTAATATGTGACGTCATCACCAGTGCATTGTAGGCGTTCGAGTTTTCAGTGAATTTCTAAGGTTTTTTAAATGCTAATTTCTAACTATAATGTGCCTGAAACCTATGTTGTTTTCAGTGAAAAAAAAATATATATATATATATATACATACACACACACACACACTCACTGAAAAAACACAGGCTTTAGGGACGTTATAGTTAGGCTGACATTTCACTCGCACAAAACTCGAGAAAATCAGCCGTTACAATTAGCTGAGCTACCTATAACTAGTACCCCCGCAATGCACTGCATATGACCTCACATATTACATAACTTATGATATGGTCAGCGACATCACTCATGACATCACTGATGACATCTCAAATGACATCACTGATGACATCATCCACGTAATCTCTGATGCACCTACTCACCCACTCCAAATTTCAGACTCCCATTCTTGAACCCATTGACACACCAATACCAGTACACGCATACCCACTCACTGATTCATACTTATTCAGAAGTTCTTGCGAAATCAGCATTACAAGAACGTGTTGGTGGGCTTGAAAGGGTTAGAGGCGAGAGATATTTGGATGATTAGTCCGTGGATAGATCTTGAACCTAAGTTTTCAGACAGTCCATCGACATACATTTAAAAATAAAAACCCTCCATTTGATAATGAACCTTTCTGCACCCATCATTAATTTTGGGTATGTGTTACTTTTAAACATTTTAGTAAATTTTTAATTTTGTGCATCATTAACAATGTGCAGTATGTATTTTCACACTCAATTACACATATACAAACTGATACAGTACTGTTGCTTTGGGAATTAATGCTCTATAATGTGTAGAGATATGTTTTGCTGACTCTTGTTACTTAGAACCTAATTTGAGCCTAGATGCCATCATTTTGAAAATGGATGTCACTCTTGTCTTCCCCCAATACATCTCATTGCCTGTTATTTCTGTAGCAGGTACTGAAGCGGAATGTTATTTGTTTATTCACATTGTCTTTTTTAATGCTGTTTTTGATAAACTTTCCCTAGCTAAGTCACAAAACAGTAACTATTTCTTCAAGGTCTTTCAACTAGATCACTCTGCTATATTTGTTTGTATAACACACTCTTGTTTGTGAATATAGTTTGGTAGAGAATCTCTGGATGACATTAGCATAGAAGGGAGAGAATAATTATTCATGTAGTTGAATAGTGCTTAACCTCTTCAGTGCCCATGACGAGATAGTCTCGTCATGGAGCACGGTTGTGCTGTGCCCATGACGAGACTATCTCGTCATGAACCCCGCCCGCTAATGTAACGCCCGGCACAGGGCGGGGAAAGGGCGGGGCATTGAAGGGGTTAGGTGCTAAGGCAATATGACGTTTTATGAGATTGCACTCTGATTTGCAAACAAAAGGATACATGTGGTCACACCACAATGATTACGCAGTTCTGTTAAATTCATAAGCAAAAATATTGTATAAAAAACGCTTGATTTTTGGGGTGAGCTAGAGACTTTCATGTTCTACTAAGGATACCATCTATTTTAATTCCAATTTTGCTGCCCACTTGGGACTTTGGGCCTGATTTAGATCACGGCAGATGGGTTACTCCATCACAACAGTGATGGATATCCCCTTCACCAAAATATAAATCCCATTTTATCCAATGGGATTTATATTTCAGCGGACAGGATATCTGTCATCGTTGTGACGAAGCAACCCATCCATCAAGATCTTAATCAGACCCTTAGACAAGTTTTTGATTTTGCACTCCTACATATTGAGAGTCTTCATGGTATTGAATCTACACCACACTACCTGGGAATTTTGTAAAATAAAACTTTTACTATTCGAATGATCTAGAACTCAATTATTGAGCCTGCCCTTATATTTTATTGACTGTATTTTCACATATTTTTGATGTGCTGGGAGGTGTCTTCCTTGGGGACATATTGCCTCATTAAATTGAGGTTTCACACCATCTCCAATTCATTGACATTTTGGGAATTCTGTTGAGGTAAATTTGGTGGGGTCTAAATAGCAGGGTTCTTCACAGCAAAAACATTGTTTGCGGATCCTTAAAAATATTTTTTATAAATTGTGGCCAGGCCAGGGCATATGGCCAACCCTTTATGTGCATAGTCCACATTCTAGCACAACAGCAATTGGCCACATGCAGAGAGTTTGGTAAAGGTATGCATGGCCAGAGGTCATGGACAACGGGCATTTGAAGCCACAGCAGGTGAACAAAACATGCCAAATGCCTGCCAAATTTGAATGCAAATGTAGCAAATGGTACTAAAGGGATGTAGTCAGTGATGTCATAAATGATGACACTTGAGATGGCCTCAGTTATATCATCAATTATGTCAGTTTAAAAAAAAAAATATTTATTGATTTTCACAATAAGCATTAAAACAAAGATACAGTACAGCTGAAATATTAACTGTGGTTGATGTTGAAATTAGGCCATTTACATGCTGAAGCCATCATAACAAACAGTAATTATGGCAATCCTGAATAACGGGGGGAAAGCAAAGTGCATACACATCACTGTCATGTCAGTGTCTCCCCAATGGATGCTTGTGTTCCCCTGCTTGTCCCAGTACTTGAAGGGATATGTTGGTGTAGGGTGGCATGTCTTCAGTGTCCTGCACGGCTAATATTGCAAGGGGGCCTCGAAGCAGGGGGTTGCACCAGTGCATATGTATCGCCGCTAGTTGCAATATGTCATGCTGCGTAACCATGTTTTCAATGTGGGTGAAAATTTGCACCCCCAGTTTATGGCTACTTCCCTTATATCAGTTATGTCAGTTAACATGTCATGAGAGAATTCATGTGTTAGATCACAAGCTAGTCATGGCAAATTATTTTTAGTTTATCTAACCCTAACTGATGAATTTCAATATTTTTTAGGTTTTGTTTTGTAACCATGACTTCACTTAAATTATTTTTTTTCAGTGATTTTGTAAAGTTATTCTAAACATATGTTAAGGTTAATAACATAAATACTCTTAAATGTTAATTCTTACCTATATGTACCTATGATTCAACATCTCAAGTGCTGTATTTACTTCCAATATAATGCCCTGTGATATAATGTCTCCAGATGTTTTGCCCCAAATGTTTAGAGGACTATACAACAGTAAGGGGCCGATTCTGATCCGGGTGGAAAGCACTCCGACCGAGTTGGATCCGGAGTGTTTTCCGACCGAGCCGGACCCCTACAGTCTGACCGAGCGAGTACGATGCGCACGTATGCTGTCGGTCTCGGTTCGGTCGGACTCCCATAGAAGTCAATGGGCGCCAGTTGTACGACGCGTACATGCGCTCCCATTGACAGAATGGGTACGTCTCGAACAAGTGCGCCCCCTACAGTGGGTACGCATCGGTGCCATCCGCACCGTACATGCCTGTTTTGGGGAGACCATAGGTCTCCCCCTGTGTCTGAGTCGTAGGGCTGCGGGTGTAAGGGGGTCCAACGCGGACCCCCGAAATCCGACTCCGGGAGCTTTTGCGAGCCTGACTCTCAGGCTCGCACAGGCTGTCCGACGCGTGCTTCGTACTGGCTCGTTGTAAATCGCATCCATTGCACGCCACGGTTAGCTTCCGACCAAGACGTACGGAGCGGTTCGGACCCGGAAACGACTTGGTCGGTGAATCTTGTGTAGCTCTCATCGTACTTGCTCGCTCGTTCAGCTGTATGAGTCAGCCGGAAAACACGCGTACGGCTCGTAGTTTTTCCAGACGGATCACGTTCGGTGCCCTTCCGACCCGGATCGGAATCGGCCCCTAAGTGGGAGATACACTCTAAGTCACTGCAGTTAGCAATGTCATCAACCCATGAGGGAGAGTTTAGTATAACAGGTGGGATCCATATTCAATTCTTCAAGGTGGGACATGTTCATGATATTGGCCCACATCAATCAACAGAAAACTCATGCTTTCTGGAAAGAAATTCCTATGCATCACCTTGTATTCATGGTTTGACTTTGTAGGGTTCAGAAGAGACTGACCTCACACCTGTTTTCAGGATGCAGCACACAAAGAAAGAGGAAAAAAAACAGAAGTAATTAGGTTCTTTTTCCTTGCTACACCTCCCCTGGGGAGACGTAGGTTTTTGATGCATTCCAATCTGGGAATGCGTCAAAATCCATGGGTGCTGAGTGGGAACACCCGCCGCAATGCCCATGGAATGCCTCTCTGAGGCAGAATAAGGCAACACAGATATTTGTGCTGCTTTTCCTGACTCCATATCTATGAGGCCATCAAAAACCACACACAGTGGCTTTCTTTGGCCAAGAATTTTAGATATAGGTCTGTACTCTGCACCACCGGGGCATCAAAAAAAGTGACGCACTGGCTGAGCTGTGGGCTTGTAAATAAGCCACTTGGTATTTAGCAGCGTCCATTAGGATGCAACTTTTACTTGTGTCAAAATACCCCCATGTTTGAACTACAACTTGCAGACTGTAAGTCGATAAAATCATGTGAGTCCTCACCTCAACTTTCTCAACACACAAAAATTGTCTCCCTTGGCAGTATTCTGAAGATGCATGTGTTTCTATCATAAAGATTTCTTATGTAATTTTTTTGTCCTATATAAGGATAGACAAACCATTATTCATTTTTTGCTCCATTTTGAGGAAAAGATTTCATCACTCCATTCTCAACAATATGGTTAATTTTCTTCTTTCCCATGATAAAAACATTTTCAGTTAAAAGATTCCATGAGTATGTAGTCAGCGCCTCTGGTTAGGGTCTGTTTCGCCACATGAAAAAGTTTGCTATTAAAATGTATTCAGTGTGTCAGGAGTGCAGGCTCCTCCTTGGACGTGCTGCTCACAATGATGAGATAGAGAGGACGGGTAATTAAATCAGTCGCAGCACACTCTGCGAGCCTGGCTCGCACAAGAGAATGGTGTTTTTATTGCTTTGCCAGGATTTTCAATTTCACTGCAGCAATATTGAATTCAGATCCGCGATTTAACTTAATATGGTGCGACAACTGTCATTCCCCTTTTACATATTATCAGCCAGGACCGAATTGTATTTTTGTGCTGCATCCGAACAAGAAGGTGGAGCAGAAAGTAAGAACGTGCTGCAGTTTGAAATGTATCGAAAAACAAAACCTGCCATGCACAGAAAATAAATATTTGAATAATACATTCAGCAGTGTAATATTCCTGGACTCAGAAAAAAGCCGTAGTGACTGTTAATAAGCAAACATTGGTAAAGGAAATCGCTTTTGAGCTTCTATAGTGTATGTGGGCATGTATATCACACGGCTAGATTAAACAGACATTGCAGGTTGGAGCCATACAACGGAAGTAAGATATTGTTTCATCTGACTGAATGAGAAAATAGCTGATTTGGTGAAAGAGTGATTGGTTGGTGTAAACGTGCCACCTCCTTATTAGAGAGAGGTTGTACTATAAAGCACATTGTTGCACTCCCTGTGCAGTCCAGAGGCAGGGAGTGCTAGAGAGGTGCAGATATGTTTGAGACCCAGGGCTTTGAACACTAGCTCGGTGCAGAATGTTTACAATCTTCATCTCTAGAGGGAATTGAAATGCCTTGGCTTACAGTGCAAGAAGATACCAACAGTGGAAATCCCAGAGGAAGGGACAGTCTGCTCCCCCAGGACGGGTTACAGGGTTGCAGACAGTATAAGGCTGTACAAGCGCTAGACAGCTGCAGGAAGCGCTAAACACAGAAATGAAGGTCTATTCCACCCAGTTACAGAAATACACACAATGACACATAGGATTTGCCTGCCCTCCCTATCCCCCAGTGTAGGACTGAAGGGATATTTGTGTGATAAAGTCATTCTGCCAGCTCTGCTGCATATAGTAACATGGCGGTTCTTCAGAACTGTAATGGTACAGCGTTAATATTGAGATATGGTGAGCAAATAAGACTGTACATAAAGGGTGTGATAGGAAGACATACAATATGGTGCAAATTATTTCCATGGGCAATTGAGTGAACACCATTATTTTTGGGCTTGTGATGTCATGATGGCTTGTGGACGGATACCTTTAGTGGACTTTGCTTACTAGATGGAAGACGTGCATTAAGAGGGTGCCTTTGAACTCCTAGATTAATGTTGTGGCTTAGTTAGAATTAGGAATCACAGGAAATTTGGCAAATCATACCAATTAAAATAAATGAACAATAGAACAGAGTAAGGGTGGCTTCAGTGAGGAGCAGTTTGTATCTTATGACAGAGTGAGCACAGAGACCAGGTCTAGACCTACCCCAAGCACTTAGAAGTCCTCTCCAACAAACAGCAAAGTGATGGAAGAAATGCTTGAATTAATTTTAGACAATGGTGATCACTTGAGTTCTAGTCCAGTCTATCCTTAGGACTCAAATGTCAACGCCGTGATGAAAAACGAAAATATTTTGTGAGGTGCTAGAACTTGGGTTCCTGATTGGCAGAGGTATGCACCCTGTCCAAGCAAGAGCCACAATCCTTGTCAGGGTAAGTGTAGTTCACAGTAAAAGTTTACTTGCGCTCACCCTCTGGTAGCTATGCAAAGAGCAGTGAGGCTACACCAAAGAGGTAACGTTTAAAATATTTGTGCGCATTCACACACACACAGTAACACAGTGAAAACACCACAAAAGTACTCCACACCAGTTTAGAAAAATAGTCAATATTTATCTGAATAGAATAAGATCCAAATGATAAAAATCCACCATACACCATTCAAGATAAGAATTTTTCAAGATTAAATCAAAATGCAGTTCTTAGATATCAATAGGTACAACTGAAGCTCTCAGGTCGGGCTCAGTTCAGTTAGAATGTGATGGAGCGAGGGCCGGATACAGGAGTAAAGCAACCCACTGATAGCACCTTGGATGCGTTAAAGTTCGGGGACTATGCGTTGAGCAAAGGAGAGGATGCATTGCTGTCAAAGGCAATCACCATTTCCCCAGTCAAGCAACGTTGTAGATGCATTCAATGTCAAGAGCACAGCATGTTAGGCAGATGCTTTAATGTCAAACCATGGGGCAATAGACGATGCGTTTGCGAGAAGCCATGCAGGGCCAATAATGCTTCAAGTACGGTGTGTCGCCGACGTCAGCAATGCGTTGTCGAAGTCTCATGCAGCAGCAGTGATGCAGAGGCACTGCACCAACAAAGTTGAGGCTGATTTGTAAGTCGAGGTTGTTGCGCCATGCAGTCGGTGAGCGGTTGCCACAGCTTCGGTGAAGGCAGCAGAGATGCGTCAATATCGCAGTGAAATGCTCCAGTTCTGATCAATGCATCAGTGTTGATTCATTGGTTTCTGGGGTTGCAATACTCGCTTCCAAGGGCCCAGGATAGGATTTGACACCAGTTGGCAGAGCTGGACTCACATCGGAGGAGCACAGGTGCTGGTAGAAAGATGCAGGTGAAGTTTTTGATATCCCTGAGACTTCAGAAACAGGAGGTAAGACCAACAAGTCCTTGGAGAACCTTTAGAGATGCAGGATTTAGAGAGTCAAGTCCAGACAACCAACTCCCAGGTAAGAAGCAGTAGGCCAACACAGCAAAGAAAGCAGCAAAGGGGCAGTCGCTCCTGGGAGCACAACAGCTCTTCTTCTTGGTAGAAGGAACTCAGTTCCAGAAGTGTTCTGAGTATATGGTGCCAGAGGTCCATAACCATTTTAGCCTTTGAAGTAGGGAGATTTCAAAGAAAGGTATTTGTGGTGCACAAGATCCTGCCCTTTCCTGCCCTGGCTGCAGACACACTACAGGGGGTATACAAATCCTTGTGTGGGGACAGGCACAGACCTATTTAGGTGCAAGTGTCAGCTCCTCCCTCTCACTCTAGCTAAGGAAGATCCATCAGCTTATGCAGGCACACCTCAGCTCTCTTTGTGTGTGACTGTCTAGTGGAAATGCACAAGTCCAGCTGTCTCCTAACCCAGATGTGTATTCCAGAGGCAGGCAGAGGCACACAATGATTTAAACAAGAAAAGGGCAACTTTTTAAAAAGTGGCATTTTCAGACCTGCAACGTAAAACTCCACTTAACTAAAATATGTGTTTTTAAATTATGAGTCCAGAAACAGCAAATTTACCTTTCCTATCTTTTCCGAATTGGATGTTAGACTTGTAACGTGTTATAATGCAGCTCTAATGCTAACCTATGGAAGGGAAGGGCCTTGCTGTAGTGAACAACAAATGTAGCAGTTGTTCAATACCAGGACATGTAAAACTCAAAAGTACATGTCCTACCTTTTAAATACACTGCAGCTGTCCGGGGAGTAGAGGGGTACCTAGGGCTTAGGTTAAGGGTGACTTATATGTAATACAAGGGAAGGTTTGGGGCTGGGAAGTAGGTGAACGTGCCAGGTCGAAGTGGCAGTTTTAAACTGCACACGCAGGCTCTGCAGTGGTAGGCCTAATACAGGTTTTAAAGGGCTACTCACATGAGTTGCATAAGCAGTTATCAGTGCTGCAGGCCTGCTAGCAGCATTTATTTTACAGGCCCCTTGCACATATAGTGCACTGCCCTAGAGACTCATCAGGAAATCAAATTTGCCAATCATGGAGAAACTAAATGCCATTACATTTTACAGACAGAGCACATGCACTTTAGCGCTGGGCAGCAGTAAAAAAGGGCACAGTGTGCTAAATGGTGCTGATTCGCTTGACAAATCTCCTGTAGTAGCCAGTGAGGCCTAAGAAGACACTCACTTCATTCTGGGTCTTGAGTGGGTTCTTCAGAGAACTCCTTACTTTTGTTTTTGGCCCCTCCTCCTTATCCTGATGGAACCCTGCCCATCCTTGACTGTATCTCTCCCCAGATACCTTCTTGTGGACCCTGTTGCTCACCTAGCGGTCAGCCTCCTTAGCAAGCTCCATGGCGTCAGAGAACTTACTGTCAAACAAGTACTGGTGCAACTCTGTAAAACAAATACTAAGCATGTGCTCTTGTGCAATCAAATTGTACAGCCCTTTATAATCTGTCAAATCACTGCCCTTCGCCCAACCATCCAGTGCCTTGCAAAAAAATCATCACAATCCACCAAGTTCTGTGAGGAAAGTTTCACACTGTCCCTAAACTCCTGCCTGTACTTCTCTGGGGTCAAACTATATTTCCAGGTAAGGGCCTCCTTCTTGGTGGAATTCCTCATTGCGTCACTCCCCTCTAGGGTCAGTAAGGTGTCCCTCCCTTCAGTTGGGATATGCTTCCACAAAAGTGCCCCTTCAATCCCCCTCTGGAATCTTGAACATTTGTAAAGCTAACTTGTAGGCCTCCAACCACCGATCTATGTCGTCTCCCACTCCATAATCAGGCACCAGACCCTTGGATATGTGTACTCTCTTCTCAGAGGACACTGACAATATGCTGCCACCATCTGTGCTGGACTCAGCCCTCTTGGTTTTCAAGTCCAGCTTTCTCAAGCTCAGCTCCTGAGCTAAAATAGTTTTCTTCTCCTCCTGAGCCAATTTCTTTTTCTCCATATCCAACTTGAGCTTTGCAAACTCCAACTTGAGCTTTCTTTTTCCCACCTGTCCTCTGACTCTGCTGGGGACAGGCCTTTAGAGGATACACTGCTGCCTGCTCTGGAGAGAGCCCTCTCTCCATTCAGGCTGCCCCCCCACCCCACTGGTGGGCCTGGATTATCCAGCAACTACAGATGAAGATTTTTCTCCTTATCATCCACATCATCCCCTCCTCTGGGTTCACAGCTGCATCCCTGACTGTTAATCATGCCAACAGTGCCTTTTGCAGCTCCTCCTTTTTAGTAAGTCCTTCAAAAGAACACTTGAAATCCCTGCAGAAACCTTTGAGCTGGGTCACTGCATAGGTTTCCAATTTCTCCTGCGGAAACTCCACTACTGCAGATGCAGCTGTTGGCTCTCTAGATTGAGACATGACTTTTGGAAAAACTCAAAAAGCTGCCAAAGAAAATGAAAAATGAAAAAAAGTATATTGGTATGTAAAGGTCAGAGATATGTAAGCAGTGTACCCTAATTACTAGCTTCAATGCATAAATACAAGTCCTATCCTACCGCTGATCACCAATGTTAGAAATTGGGGCTCTGTTTGGCAGTTATGCACCCTGTCCAAGCAGGAACCACAATCCTAGTAAGGGTAAGTGTAGTACACACTAAAAGTTTCTCGGTGCTCACCCTTTGGTGGCTGGGCACAGAGAAATCAGGCTAAACTATGGAGGCAATGTGTAAAGTATTTGTGCAAACACACAAAGTAACATTTTCAGACCTGCAACTTAAAAACCCACTTCACTAACAGATGTGTTTTTAATTGTGAGTCCAGAGACACCAAATTTACCCAACCTACCTTTTCCCAGTTGGGAGTTACACTTTTAAATTGTTACAAGGCAGCTCTAATGCTACACAATGGGAGGGATAGACCTTGTTGTAGTGAAAAACTAATTTAGCAGCATTTTACTACCAGGACATGTATAACTAAAATGTTCAAGTCCCATCCTAAATACTGCGCACCCTGCACAAGGGGCTACCTAGGGCCTATCTTAGGAGTGTCTATATGTAATAAATGTTAAGGTTTTGGCCTGGCAAGTAGGTGAAGTTGCCAGGTCGAAATGGCAGTTTAAAACTGCACACACAGGCTCTGCAGTGGTAGGCCTGAGAGAGGTTTTAAAGGGCTACTCCTGTTAGTGGCTCTGGCAGTGGTGCAGGCCCACTAGTGGCATTTAATTTACAGGCCATTGGCAAATATAGTGCACTGTGCTAGGTTCTTATCACTAAATCAAATATTCCAATCATGGAGAAAACAAATGCCATTACATTTTAGATACAAAGCAAATGCATTTTTGGTACTGCTCAGCAGTGAAAAAGTGCACAGAGTCCCAAAGCTAGCCAAAGCAAAGCTCAGTACACTGCAGTGGCGGCTCCTCGGCTAAGGTAGAGGAGCATTGTCCCACTGCTCAAAAAGAAAAAGAAAATGATAATAACGTGTTTCTATTATCATTTTAGTTATCCTATTGCAGTCAGTGGCTCACGAGATGGGGCTAGCCAGAGCAGGGGGAGCAGTGCTTTGCATTCCCTACGTGAGCATGACTGCTTGGCCGTCCCTCTTGGGCAGCCAAACACTCATGCACACTTTGCATCAGCAAATGCACAGCCAGGTCAGGAACATGCCTAGCCTCCCATTCTCCATTTGAGCACCGAACCACTGTATGCAGTGTTGTGATTGTCTCAGCAGAGCCTGGGAGCCCAGGTGCTTCCTGCTGCCTAGACCGAAGACAGGAAGAAGAGGATGGGGGAGAGGCGGCTGCAGTCCGTTTTCAGTTAAGTGTTTTTTTCTTCTTTTTCTGTCTTCCTCACCTCACCCCTCGGGTCTGGTAGCAACCGCTACTGGCACACTGTCAAAAACAGGCGGTTCAAAGGCCAAAATTCAGGGGAGACCACATCAAAAGATGGCAGGTCCAACATGAGTCCATGCGAAACGTGGGTTTCATCTTCAGAATGACTCCCAAACCAGTCTGCAGTTCTACCTTTATCAGATCAACTAGGATACAAACAAGGTCCAAATTATGCAACAAGAAGATGCAAATAATGCAGCATTATCATGCATATTCTCTTGCACTAAATTCAGACATTCTACTTATCACCCTGGAAAGGGTCAGTTTTTTACTGTCGCCAAGTGTGAGGATAAATCCCTTTCCTGGATGGGAAGAGGACTGGATTACACTCAGACTTCATAGGGAATAGGAAAAGGGGTTTCTCTGCCAGGAACATTTTCCCCTGCAAAGGAAAAAGAAATATGCATGTACAGAGATCCTCTTTTCGAGCTAACAGCCCTCTTCAGCCAGGCTAGCTTGAATCCAGTGACAAAGTGAGCAAGAGACCCACATCTGGGCATACCCTGCCAAATTAAGGCGAACAACGCGAACACAATGAGGCTCACTTTGCCACTGGATTCAAGCTAGCCTGGCTGAAGAGGGCTGTTAGCCCGAAACCGGTTCCAGGATGCTTGTTTCCGGTCCAGGGAAGACATGGCTTGGCAGTTCGGGCTGGACTGTTCCCATGAGGCACAGGGTCAAGACTGATTTGCATATAGCTGTGTCTGAACTGGGGTGGCAGAGTGAGCTAAAGAATGATGATGGATTCATCCCAGATCTGTGACTGGGGGTGAGTGTTTGAAAAGTTTTAGCACTCCGTCCATCATCTCCTTGTGTTTGCTTTGTTCGCCCTAAGTTGGCAGGGTATGCCAGACGTGGGTCCCTTGCTCACTTTGCCACTGGATTCAAGCTAGCCTAGCTGAAGAGGGCTGTTAGCCAGAAACCGGTCCCAGGATGCTTGTTTCCAGTCCAGGGAAGACATGGCTTGGCAGTTCGGGTTGGATTGTTCCCATTAGGCACAGGGTCAAGACTGATTTACATATAGCTGTGTCTGAACTGGGGTGGCAGATTGAGCTAAAGAATGATGATGGATTCAACCCGAATCTGTGACTGGGGGTGAGTGTTTGAAACGTTTCAGCACTCCGTCCATCATCTCCTTGTGTTTTCTTTGTTCGCCTTCAGTTGGCAGGTTATGCCCAGACGTGGGTCCCTTGCTCACTGTGCCACTGGATTCAAGCTAGCCTCGCTGAAGAGGGCTATTATCCCAAAACTGGTCCCAGGATGCTTGTTTCAGATCCAGGGAAGACATGGCTTGGCAATTCGGGCTGGACTGTTCCCATGAGGCACAGGGTCAAGACTGATTTGCATATAGCTGTGTCTGAACTGGGGTGGCAGAGTGAGCTAAAGAATGATGATGGATTCAACCCAGATCTGTGACTGGGGGTGAGTATTTGAAAAGTTTCAGCACTCCGTCCATCATCTCCTTGTGTTTGCTTTGCTCGCCCTAAGTTGGCAGGGTATGCCCAGACGTGGGTCCCTTGCACACTTTGCCACTGGATTCAAGCTAGAATGACTGAAGAGGGCTGTTAGCCCGAAACGGGTCCCAGGATGCTTGTTTCCGGTCCAGGGAAGACATGGCTTGGCAGTTTGGGCTGGACTCTTCCCATGAGGTACAGGGTCAAGACTAATTTGCATATAGCTAAAGTATGATGATGGATTCAAACCAGATCTGTGACTGGGGGTGAGTGTTTGAAAAGTTTCAGCACTCTGTCCATCATCTCCTTGTGTTTGCTTTGAATTACCATAACCTGAAGATATAGTTTAAATACTCATGGATGACTAAAAACATAAAATAAGATTAAGGACTTGTGAGAAAAAACATTACAACGTAAAGTATTGGCCAGCCAGCCTTGGCCTAGCAGTCCTCCTAATTTTTGGTCGCTGTTCATTTTACCAGGTAAATGCTGTCACTCACAGTGCAAGACAGTCAATGACTGAAGTGGGCTGACCCCCTGCCCCATTTTGTACGGTTTGGCTGGCTGAAGTAAAAAGAGAATGGCAGTTGCAAAGAACATGAACAGTGTTGAGATAAAGCCCCTCTAAAAATGATATATGTACGTATTTTTTATTTGTGGTTTTTTTTGTGATTACATGAGGTTAGCAAGACACCTTAAGCTGTCTCTAACCCATATCTAAAAAGCACCAACAGAATGTCTATTAAGGTCAGCATGTCAGGACATTTAACTAAACTGGAAGCGACAGCTGCATCCTGAACTAGGCAATATGTAGGAAATTGGCAAGACCCAGTATGACAGTAGCCAGAACAAAAATGCAAATAAAAATGGGGGTGAACATTAAGAATCAGAACCAGGACTGCATCGCTTCTAGAGTGCCGCTTCTGGGAAATCAAACTAATTAAAGCAAACGAAAATAAACAAATCAATAAAGACAAATGTCAGTAATTAAAAGAACAACTCATCCATGCACATGAATTAAAATAACAAGTAAAAATACCGGCTTGACATTACTGGGCTAAGAATCCAAAAAATTCAAGGAAAGCAATTGGACAGAGAGAAAGAAAATAATGATAGCATCGTGTGTCTACCTAAAGGCAGTGATTTGAGAACGCCAAATTGCCTTAAACAACGATAAAATAAAGCACCATGGGGCAGATTTACAAGCCCCTTGCAACACATTTATGCCGCCGCTGCGTCACTTCTGTGACGCAGCGGCGGCGTAAATCATGCGCCATGTTGCGCCCTATTTACATCGTGGCGCATTCTAGGGAGATGCGTCACGTTGTAAACCCCTGCGCCACATGAAACCTGCATCAGGTTTCATGTGGGTGTTCCCTCGCAGGTACGCCTTGTAAAAGTGACGCAGTGAAATCTACAAGAATTCACTGAGTCATTTTTACAGCCATGCTGCGTCAAAACCCTGCGCCTGCTTGAAGCAGGCATAAGGATTGACGCAGCATGTTAGGCATAGGGCACCGCCGAGCCTTGCTGGAGCCACGTCGCGCTTGCGACGCAACTCCAGCAATGCGCCGCATTTCCGCCGGGGGATGCGACACGCATCTGCCCATCCATGCGCCACGGTGCGCCGCATTGTAAATGCGGTGCATCAGTGGTGGCGCACGGGTGGTTTTGCGGGTCGCAAGTGTTCTGGCGCATCCCTGCTGATTTGCAGGGATGCGCCAGACCTTGAATAATCTGCCCCATATTTCAAATGCATCGAAGTCAAGTAGGGACGCAGATTGTTTAAAATCCTCATGATAATGCATCACTTTCAAGTCCCTAAGCAGATGGTTATATCATTTAAAAGCATCGCTCTTCAATGTCCCTAAGAAGTTTATCAAACTCTTTGGATGCTTATCCAGCAATCTTTCTAAACTGCTTTACTCAACTTTCGCCGATGGAAAATAAAAAGAACAATTTAAGCCAATATATACTGTATTTTGAAGGCTGAAAGCTTTTAAACCCAATTCCCTCTTGGCCCACTGCCAACTAGAGAGTGAGTCCCAGTCCTTACCTAAGCCGCCATTACTGGAAGAAAGACGAACTCTTACTAAATAAAATATATGGCTATTAAACTGAAACCTGAACGCGAAAAGTGAGTTTGTCTATAAGAGGCAACCAGTCAAAAGTAAAAAAATGCATTACCTAATCTACAGCATAACACTTCCCAGAGAAAGTGCTAAAGAATTGGTAAAGAGGTTGGACATTTTTCATGCAGGTGTAGCAGAGTTCAACATCTCTTCTACCGTTGTGAACAATATAGGCCATAGTTTCAAGCCCTTACCTACCCTTAAAGATAGCACCAAGTATAAGTTTCTCTGACCTTTCCAGCCACTCACATCTTTTTTCAAATAAATGTAACCCCTGGAGAATAATAATGATTTACCACACATACGCTATAAGAGCAATAGGATGTTCAAAATAACAGCGTGATTCATGTCAAAAGTAACGATCTGTTTATTTTCGATGTTTAGCAATGTCACTTTCTAGTCATAATTGTGTATTCCCATAATTTATACATTACGTTTAGAGGATGTAAATTAAACAAATATATATCTCTGAACTTAAAAAACATTGCATTTTCATAGTCTGAATCTTTTTTGATTTTTCAATTTATTGGATTGCTTGAAGAGCACAAAAATATCCCACACTATGTGCATACTACAGTACTACAGAACATCTCATGAAATACTCAAGTTTACCTTGAAATGTTGTATGGATGAATTAGTGATGTGTGTCAGGAAGAGTTGGCACTACATAACAGCACAAGCAATATGAATATATATGTGGATATTGCAATTCACTTCTAATTGATGTCTTGTGCTGCATTGAACGACTGCGGGATAGTTTTGTTGAAGCTTGCTCTTTAGAGCTATGTGGATTGTAGCATGTTTTCCAATACGACTTTCTTTCTGGTCTCACTGAATGATGTTGCTGCTGATTATAGCAAATTGGACTTCTCTAATTATTCTACTAAGTTACGACTGATGGTATTTTATTTGCTTGCTAATAGTGGTAGAGGGGAGTAAAACGAGTCATGGTTCTACTTTCAAATTTAGTCATACTCTAAAGGACCACAGACTCCAAATTCCAATTTTGTGGATTTTTTTATAAGGCAAAAAATAATTGAATATAAACACACCTGAGTATAGGAGTATACAGATACATGAAGATCAATACAGAGCCAATTTTACAAATATAGTTCATCCGGCATAAAAGGCATAAAATGATGAACTTCAATATCAATACACAGCAAAGAATAGAGGCTGAGTCGAGTTCTCTTTTCATCTGGGAGGAAAACAAAACAAAGAAAAATATTTTTCCCTACACTGCTCTAAATGAGGTTCCTACCTATTTCTCTTATATCATTTCCCAAAGGTGTCAGCAGGTGTTGTCTTCCTAAGAAATACTCATGTCAAATGGGTTTCCTACCTTAAGGCTATGGAGCTCGGTCTAAGATGCTCCTTCTCCTCCGAGAATCAGCAGAAGTCTTCAGTCTCTGACCCTGCGCATCATATTAAAAACAGACAATGTCCAGCCCCCAATGAATCATGTGGTAAACTTCTCTATTGTATCATTTCAGTAACTTTCCAGTAGCTTTAATTAATTCTTCTTCATCTTTCAGTGGCCTTGGTTCCCAGACAGTCCAGGCATGAAAGGAGTCCTCCCTCCTCGTCTTCTAGTCTTCTTCAAAGACATTCGGGGTATCTCCTTAAATCACAAAATAAGGAGGCTGAATTCCTGCATCTGCAGTAGGATGAGAACACGCTACTTTCGAATACAAAAGAGATTCCTTTAATTAATGTTTTTGAGCGGCCAAGGAGAATCGAAACTGTCAACAACTTTACAAAGTGGGCCTACGATTCAGGCAACTTAAACTAAACATGGTTACATTGCACGAATATAATTTCATCCTGCACGTTACATATACAGGAATTATGAATGTTTCAAATACATGTGAAATCCTACTTGAATGTGCATACTACAAATTCAGTGATACTAAAATGTGAATAAATGCATCTTAATAATTATAGAGCACTGCAAACGACAAAATACATGTGAGTGCGTTTCAATCATAAGTATAGTGCACCCATACAATATATAGTGCTGTAAGCGCTCTATCAGTTCCCCCCTCTTATGACTAGTGGCTTAACACCAACATTTTATCCTCTCACAGTTTTCTCCTCGTAAAAAAGACCGACCTAAACAGAAGTTGTAGCTTGCCGCCCCTGTCTAAGGAGCATATTATCAAGCAACGGCGTTAAAATTATCGCCGCTTTAGCGGCAGAGAACTGCCGCTAAAGCGGCGATAATGGGCTTGATAATATGCCCTTGAGAATTCCCATAGAAGCTCATGTTCTGGTGTCAACATGGGCTTCTATGGGATCTCTCTGCGACATATTATCAAGCCCATTATCGCCGCTTTAGCAGTAGTTTTCTGCCGCTAAAGCAGCGATCATTTTAACGCAGTGCTTGATAATATGCCCCCAAATCTTTCTAACCCTTTAAGGTGCAGAAAGTGACTGTCCTGCAGTCGTTCTAACTGCTGCTCACGCTTTTCCAGGGAATTTTCATTATGTCGGGCCCTTTGCCATTTGTAAGACTTGATGGCTCCCAATAGTTCGATTATACAAATGACAACTAATATAATAGGTTTCAAGATGGATCCCATTATTCCCTGTCCCAGACTTCCAAACCAGCTTTCAACCTTCCCAAATCCCTTACCACTTTGTTTCCAGAGTCCATCAGCAGCCAGATCCTTTAAGTCTTGATGTATCTCTGAAATGTTACTGATGTACTTCCTTATATCCCGACTATTGTCAGGAATATAAGTAAAGCACTGTTAAACTTTCAATAATTTACAGACTCCTCCGGCTTTTGCTAATAACACATCTGAAGCAAGACGATTTTGAAGAACCATAGCCCTTATCGAAACCATCTTCCCCTCAACAAGTAATAGAATGTGGGCCGTATTTATAGAGAGCTTATCCACCAACGTTGCCAACTTTCTAATTTTCACATCGTTCAAAATCACATCCAGACTAGGCATCATGGCTCCAAATACATCCCAAACATTTTCTCCCGCACTTACACTACGTTTTCCTCTGTGAGATCTTTTCCCTTCTAAAGGCAATAAGTCATCTACATGGAAGATTTTGGGACATGCCACAGCCAAATAACATGTACCATACCAATTCTTAGGCAATTTCACAAAAGCATTTTTTCCACACACAAAATAAACATTTGGCACTATCGTTAATTTATCCAATACCGCATTTCTAATCGACTCCTCAATCAGAAAAATGTGTTCCCAATCACTCTCACCCACGAATATCTTGTCATAATATGTTGACGGATGTCTAATGCACAGTTTCCCTTTTTGCTGAAAGTCTAAAGCTATTGGACCAGAGCTTCCCTTTGACTTATGCTCTAACTCTTCCTGGTTCCATGGAATAACTTTATGATTTGTGTCTGGTTCAAATAAAGTTTGCCTATGCCGATCTTCTATTTGATCCACAAACCTCTTCTCTATGTCAGATAACATGCAGGTCAAATTATGTCTATGGTCATATAATGTATATAAGGTAATAGTAGGCACAAAATACTTAGACATACGCTCTACTTCTTTATAGTAATCATATTTATTTAGGTACTTAAGCACTGGAACTTCTGAGAGTACCACATCATAATTTGAGAAGTAGTATTCAAAATGTGCCTTACTATAAAACATGCTCAACAATACACTAATGGGATGCCATATGCCACAGGTAAATTATGGTATCGAATGCCTTCCTCTACTGATGCTGCCAGTTGCATGCACACATAGCAGTCTTTCGCTTCCATTGTATCAACATACTCATACAACAAGCGAGCATATGCATTTAGCGTGAAATCACCTTTTGGCAAATCTACATGTAACATCCGACTAGTTTCCCTGATCATCTCTCTATCTTTTGTGGATGTACACCCTTCTGAATCTGAGACAGGTGGTGTAAGTGTTGCCTGTTCCCCCTTCCCTTCAGCATTTTGAGATTCAACTAAAGATGTAACAGTCACCACAGTTATGACAATAAGCACCATGACAATAAGGGTACCAATTATGCACTTCTTCTTGCGTCCTGAATTGTCAGACTCCATTTTGAACCAATGTTGGTATCTTGAGGTACAAACAAAATCAACCAAGTCTCTTTTCTTCTTTTCATTGCTTTATCCTGTTAATTGCAATGTCACTTTATTGTTCTTTGTCCATTTGATTGTTGCAATATATGGTCCAATAACACTAAACCTATTGTAGAGATGTAGTCAGCCCTACCCCTCAGTTATTCTTCTATTGAACGTCCCTAAATTTAAATCTTCTTCCACTTGGGTCTAGGTTATCTTCTTTCTAAAGCCTAACAAGTTTTTCTTTGACAGTTCAAGCTTCATCATTAATGATATTAGATCCAAGTACGGTAAGAACAAGCTGCAGAATCTCTGCACGGATTTCTCCCAGTTCCTGTGCAGTGACTGTCAACCAAAAGTAGGGAAAGTAACCTGGTTAAGGATCAAAAATCGCTTACTTAGCCTTGGTGGATCAGGGACTGTCAGTGTTAGAACTCCGAAAGTCTCAACTCTAGGTACCAGCAACTGAATATCAATCGATAGGGTGTCCCCTCCGTAACTCACTGTGCCAGTCCCCAACCTCCCGGAATTCCTCGGTCTCTGCATCTGCAACCCGAAATGTCCACTCAGGAGATGCGTACTTTTGAGACGGTAACCCTCTCTCTTCTGGATCGTCTTAGACCCTCCGATCTCTCTTCGGTTTCACTTTGATCTGATTCAGACGTTTCAGGAATTGGAGCAAGATTTTTCTCAGATGCAAGCCTTATGTTTAGCCTTTCTTTTCTTGTCAGCCACTTTTCTGCTTCTGCACCTGTTCTCCTCTTTTCCTCTTGATCTGATCCTTCTGCACAAGGTCTTTCACCTTGCTGTGGTTCAACCTTCACTTCTGCAATCTCATGTTTTTCAGGTTCTGAACTCAACTCTGAAACAGCTTGATCCCTTCTTTCTTGCTCAGTCGATCGTTCAGCCTCACCACAAATGCTCTTAACCGGACCTGTTCCTTCATTGTTGCGTTTTCAATTGCTCTTCTCGGAACAAGGAGAGTCTTTTCCTCCACAGGCTCTGGAACTCGATGAGTATGCAAAGCGTGAATCCAATTTGGTAATCCTCCACACTTCACAGCTGTACATGTGACCAGAATCACCTGGTAGGGTCCTCGCCAGCGAGCATCAAGGCAGCTCTTCCTCCCGTGCTTTCAGACAAGTACCCAGTCACCAGGGTTGAGATCATGCAGCAGGTCTCTCGAGGTGGATGCAGTTGCAGCCTCGACCTGGTGGGACACAGAAATACCCACATCAGCCAGTCCCCTACAATAATCCATTACCAAATCATCAGTGATGTTTAGCAATGCTGTAGCTGGCACCGTAAGCAATCGCATAGCTCTTCCCATCATTATCTCGTGGGGAGAGAACCCTGTCCTCCTATCAGGAGTACTACGCAGACTCATTAATACCAGAGGCAGCGCATCTGGCCATTTCAGTGAAGTTGACGAACACACCTTCGACACCCTTATCTTGATTATACCGTTTATCTGCTCTACAAGACCAGAAGCCTCAGGCCTGTATCTACAGTGCAATCTCTTATCAATGTTCGAAGCTGTACACAACAACTTCATGATTTCATTATGGAAGTGTGTTCCTCTATCTGTCTCCACCGAGGACAGAAATCCAAACCGCGGTATCAGTTCTCTTAAGAGCAGTTTTGCCACTGTGAGACTGTCACATCGTCTAGTTGGATATGCCTCAACCCAACGTGAAAAGATACACACCACCACCAAAACATACCTCAACCTATTGCACCTTGGCATCTCGAAAAAGTCCAATTGTATCCTATTGAAAGGACCTCCTGATCTTCCAATGTGACTCATCGCCACCACAGTTCTCTTTCCAACATTCATTTGTTGACACGTAACACACCTGTGACACACTGCTTCTGCACTCACACAAAATCGTGGGTTAAACCACGTTTGCCTAAACACTCACACCATGGCATCTCTTCCAAGATGAACTGCTTCATGAATTTGCCTTGCCATTGGACTCAGTAAACAATTGGGTAGCACTGCTCTGTTATCTGTTGACACCCAAATGCCATCTTCTCTCTGCTCACAGCCTGCTCTAACCCATGATGCAGCTACCTCCTCTAGGACCTCATGATGCAGCCTCTTCACCTCATCCCAGCTATTGGATTCAGCTAACATCATGCTGAGCTCGGTCTCTTCTGTGCTCTCTCCTACATATTCTCCATTGAAAACACAAACATGTTGTTAGAAGCCGGAGATCCCGCGCGCACCGTTGTTGTCAAGTGCGCGACCCGGACCCTCCCACTTCCACGTTAGGCCAAGAAAGGACACCGTCCGAGACAGCCCTGCTCACCCCCTTAGTAGCTTGACACGAGCAGTCAGGCATATCTCCAAGGCACGAGTGTTTAGTATGTGCAACCGCACCCACAGCAATCCCAATGATGTCACCATATATGGACTCCACACGAGTTTGTATTAAACAAGTATACTTTATATAGAACGATATACGAAATGACCACACAATATAAATCCAACATATACACAATGGATAATATTGTTGCCGGTAGTTTGGGTGGTCTTAATCCCCAACCACCACTTCTAACCAACAGTTAGGCTGACTTTTAACCGTTCTCAACAGGTTAGGTACATCGTATCACTAGAATCACACGCGTTGCAAAATAAAAGGAACACTGCCCTACTTAACGATGGGTTCCTGTACACTGCCACAGTGAAACACTGCAATGCGTAGCGTCATGATCTTGTACTGAGTCAACACAAGCTAATGCTACTCGGATCGCTACCAGCATGCCCTGTTCAAGGAAGAAATACAGCAATGCGTCACGCTGCAATTACGTACAGTGCGATAGGAAGACAATGCAATGCGTATCACCATCAGCATGCCCTGTGCAAGGAAGGAATAAGGCAATGCATCACAGTGCAATTCAGTACAGTGCAGTAAATAACCAATGCAGTGTGCCACGCTATGATCCTGTATCCTGCAAGAGAAACATAACGTAGTGCATGGCGCACTAACCCTTGAGTTCGTTAGGCACCACTAGTGTCAGACGTTGTCCAATAGTTCGATAGTTCGTTAGCAGCAAATATGCAAAGTGTTATACAACTGCGTTCTGAAGTTGTGCGATCGGTTGCCCCCAACACGGATCAACGATGACACCCAAGTTCCACTCCGGGCCCTGGCCCCTGTACTGCCCCATCCGGGACTAGCACGGACCGAGATCTGAGCTGAAGCAACAGGCGCACACAGCTGCCACCTGCAAGAGGCCAAGAGAGTGTCCCTCCGAGCCCGCACCCCGCCCCCAGGGGATGATCCACTTTACCTGGGGGGGGCGTGACCCCACTCTCCTCTCCTGCAGCAGTGGCTTGGCCTCACTCCAGAACCTTGTCATCATGGGCAAGGTACGCTTGGGCCGGTACTTCAGCTCCTGTGGGGCTGTCGGTCTGGGCCACCAACATTCAGCACAAACTCCTTCCACGAAGCCTTCAACACAATGCTGGTGCCACCCCACATTGCCGTCGAGGGCCCGATCACTTGGCCCTCCTCTCCAGCGCTGTTAGGACTTCTTTGCTCCCCGGTGCTCACCGCTCCCCGGTACTCCTCACCAGCACCTCCGGTGGCACCTTTGACACACACCCCTGGCGCATCCGAGACTCACTCCTCCTCCTCCGATGACCAGGTGCACCTCACTACGCCTCGGCTGGCACCTTGACAAGCACCCTGCGCGTCTGAGTCTCGCTCCATCTCCTGGTGCATACGATCTTCTAGCACTCTCCTCTGGCACCACAACTGCACCCCCTCATGCACCCTGCATGCTGGAGACCCACCTCGTTTCTTGGTGCACACGATGACCCAGGAGCTTTCCACTAATGTCCTGGTCGCACCATGACACGCACACTGTGTGTCTGAGTCTAACCTCTCCTCCTGGTGCACACGAGGTACCAGGCGCTCTCCACTAACGCCCTGGCTGCACCACCACATGCCGACCCGCGTGTCGGAGACTCACTCCTTCTTAGTGCCCACGATGTTCCGGCGCTCTTCACTAGCACCTTGACTGCACTGTGACATGCACCCCCTGCGCGTCCCGAATCTCGGCTCTCTTCCACGATGCCCACAGGTACTCCAACACCTGTAGCTGCACTAAGACACGCACCCTGCACGTCAGAGTCTTGATTCGCTATGGGTATCCACGATCATCTTAGGCACCCCTTTGGAGGTCTCAGGCTGTCACAACATGGTCCCACCACCGCGCCACTTGAGGCTTCCTGGAAACCTTTATGTTCCTGTGTTTCCAAACAGGGAGCCAGCTCACCTCAGGCCCTTGGGGTACAGGACGCAGCACACAGCAAAGTCCTGCTCAGGAAGAAGGGCGGGCACGACCCACTGCAGCGCCCCTTCAATCTCTCCCCGGTCAAGAGCTACATCCTCCCTTTGATACTGGGGGCCTGGATCTTTAATCACTCAGAGGGAAATGGGTCTATTGTTTTATGGCTCTAAACCAGGCCTCTTCACCTCGCAAAGCCTCTCCTTCTCCCTGGTCCAGGTGCAGGGCAGCCTGGTGTCGTTTCCACCTCTCCCCTGGGGCACGACCTCCCTCAGCCTTTCTCGCCTCTCCCAGATCCAGGCAGGCAATTCACATTCTGCTGAGACACACAAAGAGGTCTATAGCACAAACTCGGCCATTTTCTCAAACAGCGGCTTCTGGACACACAGCGACAAAACTATCTACCCAAAATGATGCGTTATGGCGCTGTGAGAGCAGACATACCGAACTTCACTGTTCCATTTACAATTCCTGGGAAACTAGGCTAACACTACTACACCCAGCCTCCCCCATTCTGTCCTATGGGCAGGATGGCCTTTCACCAGGGAAAGTGAAATGGAGTATTTTCCACTGTCAGGGCCTAGCACCCACATTGGCACAGGTCCTGCCTTTTACCTACACTTCACCCTGCCTAGGGGTTACCCAGGACATCCTACAGGGGTGCCCCATGTGTATGCAAAAGGGAAAGTAAGGCCTGACAAGTGGTAGCACTTGTCAGGACAACATGCTAATTTAGCATAATGCGCGCAGGCCCTACACTGAAGACCTATGTTCCCTCCCTGCGCATTTCTTTAGTACTAGCCCTGGCACACACAGTGCACATCACTTAGGGATCTTGCTAGTAAGGCAAACATACCAATCAGAGACAACCAATCACCACTACAATTTATACAGGGAACATCTGTACGTGCACACTGATTAGCAGTGGTAAGTACCTACAGCATTTAACTTCGCAACTCCCTGTCAGGAAAACGATCTAGGGGAAAAGCAAAAAGTTTAAGTGAACTTTAGCCAAAAAGGCCAAGTCTAACACATGTATAGCACAAAAACGAGCCAGTTCATCGGCTTAGTTGTTCCCCTTTGTTACAAAGTCCTCTCCTCTCCCATGGGCTGCACATTTAACCACTGCAATCTCTTTAGGCTTCTGCAAAGCCTCTAGAAGTTGTCGTACAAATTCTCCATTACAGATTGGATATCCTGAGGACGTCAAAAATCCCCTCTGTGACCACAACTGCCCAAAGTCGTGAACTACTCCAAACCCATATTGGCTGTCCATATAGATAGTTACTTGGACACCATTCAAGATTGTACAAGCACGTATCAGAGCAATAATTTTGGCCACCTGAGCAGAGTATACTCTTTTCAAGCAGGCAGCTTCTACCACCTCTAGGATGGTTCACACAGCAAATGCTGCTCTCAAACACCCTTCATTGTCTCTTAAACATGAACCATCAACAAAAAGGATCAAATCAGATTCAGGCAGAGGTTCATCAACAATGTCAGGTCTGGGTTTGGTAGATAGTTCAGTAACATCTAAGCAGTCATGCTCTTCACAATCCTCTTATCTCTCTTGTGGAACAGGTAACAATGTGGCAGGATTCAAGGTAGTACAGCGACTCAATGTAACATTTTCAGAAGCCAATATAACCTGCTCTTACTTTGTAAGTCTGTTATTCATTAGATACTGTGTCTTGATTCTTGTCATTAACAGTTCTACTGAATGTGGTACATAAACAATAAGTGGATGACCCATCACTATGCTTTCACATCTCTCAATGTTGACACCTGTTGCAGCAATGGATTTGAGACATCCGGGCAATGCAGAAGCTACTGGATCTAATGTAGCTGAAAAGTATGCCACTGGTCTACGGGCACCTCTATGTGTCTGTACCAGGACTGCTAAAGCACATCCCTCCTTCTCACAAGAGAAGAGCGAAAACGCTTTGTTATAATCTGGCATTCCCAGAGCTGGAGCGCGACATAGGCTCTCTCTCAACTCATGGAAGGCTCTCAAGCAATTGTTATCCCATGGTACCGGATCATTAATTTCCTTTCGAGTCAATCTCAATAGTGGCTTTGCTTGCAAGGAAAAATTTGGGATCCACTGTCGACAATAGCTGACCATTCCCAAAAACATGCAGACTTTTTTCTGTGTTTTCGGAGTACCAATTTACAGATTCGCCTCAATGCGATCTGGTGACACTCTTCATTTTCCCTTCTCAATCCGGTGACCCAGATACTGAACTTCAGTCAAACAATATTGGAGTTTGTTTGGAGACACTTTGTGTCCATTCTCTGCCAGATGATTCAGCAAAGCCACAGTATCGATCCTACAAGCATCTTCAGTCTCAGAGGCGACCAGAAGGTCGTCAATGTACTGCACTAGGACTGGCCTCTGAGGCATCTCCAGCCCTTCAAGATTATTTTTCAGACACTGGCTAAAGATAGAGGGGCATTCTGTATACCCTTGATGGATACGATACCATGTTAACACATGATCGTCCATCCTAAATGAAAATAAAAACTGGCTGTATTCATGTAATAGTATGGAGAAAAATGCCTGGCATAAATCTATGACTGTAAACTATTATCAAAAAACAACAGAAGAGTGAGGCCAAATAATGGACAAGGAGGGAAAACAACATAAGGAAACACTCTTGTTTAAAATGAACCCTCACTCACCAACCTAGTTGGTGACATCCTTCATCACTGTGTCCCCCCCAGAGATGTTGAGTACCTCTCTGGTGTGCTACAACGCCTGGTTACAGCGGAGCTGGGTTTTTTGTGTGATATGTGAGTGTGATTGTGAGAAATAGTGAGTTTAAAAGATGCCTTGGTTTATTCCCCAAAAAGTTTAATGGTGGAAAACCAGGCAACAGTAAAAACAAGTGAGTTGCATGTGGTCTATCTAGCTAAATTGACCAGACGCATCCAATTAGTTATAGTGATCAACATGTTTCTGCTTCATAGTGCAATTTGCGAAGCTTTCATCAGGACCAACCCACCACGACGGTATGTGCACACTTAAGGCGCACCCTGACCTGTGGGGGATATATCAAACAAACTCACGGTTTTTCCGATCAAACCTTCAGGATTTCCGAAAGCCCTTTAGGATCTGTAAGAATAATCAGACATGAAAACACACACAGCAAACTGCAGAGAAAATTTCATTGCTCATGTGTTTGAGCAACTGCATCGTTTTGGTGCCTCATGCTATTGTTGTTGTACCCTCCATGAAGTAGTACATACCGCTGAGAACCTCGTCTGCGGACTCTATGTCAGTTGTAACTCAACACTAATACAATGTGCCAACCAGGTGCTTGTGTAGTGTGCTTGATCACCCTATGGCTGAAATCAGTGGCGCGCTTCTTGATCATGCACGCTAATCGCCGGCATTGCTGGGATTGATTAGTTAAAAGAAAGAACATGACTATACTGTCAGGACGGGAGAGTAGTAGGAACTCACGTTCAAAGTATCGGTGGCGATTAATTAGGCAAGCATTAAAAGAAGATATAAAAACATCGAAACGAGGTCTTACGCGAAGTAAAAGTAGGCTTCACAACATGGGTCCCGGTGGGGGGTGCTTGACATTTTGTCAAAACCCTGTAAATAACGAAAGAAAAGTGAGTACGAAGTGCACTCACTTGGGCATTCAAAGCGGACAGATCACAGGGGCCCATGACACTTGCTACAAATAGCCCGCTCAGCACCTACTTGATGCCCTCCGTGGACATGAATGTTAACCCGGGGTCCGTTTCACAAAGTACATATACCGGAAGGCAAACCGGCCTAGTGGGGCATGAGCGTATGACACACAGAGTCACATGATGGTACACAGAGTCACGTGATGGTAAACTATTATGCCTCACATGGTATCTGAAATAATATAACAGCTGGATTCGGTACCACATGACAACATGGAATCACGATTTCATTGACCCTGCACAAATCCTGCACTATTCTGTACTTGCCACTAGGCTTCTGCAGTCCCATAATAGGTGAGTTACAGGGACTTCCTCTTATCTCTTTGAGAATGCCTTGTGCAATCATAGACTCAATCACACGTCTTATTCCAGCCACAGCTTCTGGAGACAATTTATACTGCGGAGTTCGTGGAAATTCAGCATTTGGCTTAATCTGTATCTTTACCGGTTCAACCCCTCGAATCAATCCTATTTCCTCTCCTGTAAAGTCCCACACCTTCAGAGAGACCGAGTCTCTCAAGTCATGTGGCAACTCCACTGCCGCGAGTACCACGAATATTTCAGCACACAAGTTCATATTGGCCATTTTAGAATCTGCATCATCATCACAGGATTGCAACTCCACAACTCTCGGAGTGCAAGATATAGTACAATTTAGCATGCCCAAAAGATCTCGCCCCAAGAGACAGACTGTGCTTGAATTGCACACCAAGAAGTGGTGTCTATCTTGGAATGGTCCTATTCTCACAGGTAACTTGTTTGTCAATGGGTTAGTCATTCTCTGGTTAGAAACCCCTACCACTTGGATCGTTTCTTCTGAAAGAAATACATTTGGAACCACTTCTGTTCTGACTGTGGAGCGCGCAGCTCCAGTGTCTAATAAAAAGGTAACAGGATGTCCATTCACTTAGGAATCTACAAACGGTCCACTCTGATCTACTTCTAAGGCTGCACCCAAAGTCAATCTCCCTGCACCCCCCTCTGACACTCCTGAGGATCTTGAGTTCGGTCAAATCTGTCTTGAATTTCAAAGTAGGGCATTTGATGGTACACCTGATTATTCATAGGTATTCTTGGAGGTTGAGGTACTTGCATTTACAGCTCAAATCCTCTCTCATACATAGACCTAGGTCTAGTCACGATGTTTAAAGTTTCGAACATCTGTCCCTCTCCTTCATTCTGTATTTGATTTGCTGGATTCAATCGACACTCATGCTTCCAACGCCTGATTTTATGACAAAAATGACATGCAGTGACCCTCTTTTGATTTGCTACTGCTCCAGCGGAAAAGGGCAAATTTACATATCCTCCCTGCGTCAGAGACCTGTCATCACGCTTATTCATTCATACACACATTCATTGGTGGGGCCCATAACACCAACACTCATACGTCTCACTCCGAATCTGCACACAGGAGGACAGAAGCGCTGGACATGTGGGGGTACCTTATTACCTATAGGAGAAAAATGATTTACAGTAAATACATATTTTACATCAGTACCTACAGAATCCTAACCTTAACATCAAGGCACTCCACCACTTGGTCGACGGACCAATTAGTTGGACTGGTTGAATGTGATTTAGAACCAGCTAAAACACATTTAAAGCTTCGAAACCGTTAATCAAAACCTTATCTAAAGAATCACAAACTTGTTTTCTGTTAATCAAGGTTTAGTTTATCTAATTAATTCACTTTCATTGGCATCGTTAACATTTAATAAAATCTGCATAATTTCATTAAATGGCACAAATTGACATACAAGTATATTTACCTAAATGTTGATATCAGTGAGCATTTTCAAAACCTGTCAGCCCTGCATAAATCAATTCCCGCTGGTAAAATTCTCAATCGAATGCAGGCTAAAACCTACGTAAGTCCAGGAAAAGTTCTTTTTGCTCGGCACACCTTGGTCCCAAAGGTATCCACAGGACCAAGCAATCGTGCAAGCAAAATCGATCAGCAGTCACCAACAGAGTCTCGGAAACACACTCCTGGAACGCACTCTCCCTACCCTCGTCTAAGTTCCCCTTTTTATAGTAAATTCGAAGACATTCTGCAACATTCTCTAAAAATCGAAGTACTCTGATTGGCTAAATCCCTGAAAATTGAAATATTGGACGTTGTTGCCAAGCTCTTTTTGGCTCTCAGGGAATCGAATACGTCATCTTTTAGTTTGTGCAGTTCTCATGTGAAATGTCCTGAAGTAACAACATGTGGATCTCTGGGTACAGGTTGCTTATTGTCTTTTCTGTCATTCACCCTAGCTGGTTTCTGGCAATCCTCCATGTTCCTATCCATGACGAGGAACACAGTTCAAAAATAGAAGGTCGCCTGGAAATCTTCAGAGCTATCCGAATCTGCGCAGTAGACATCGCGCTCACACGACGGTGGCCACTTCCGAACTCCATTTTGAATATCGCGGCCTAGTAGGCCCAAATGCCAATGCGAAACAAACATAAGAAGTAATTAATATACGGAAATGAAGATTCTAATGTTTAAACCCACACTAATCCCAATATGCATTAGTAGTTTCCTAGCTTATAGCAACATTTAAAGCAATAATACTCACCATTCCGCCATACCAGGAACGCAAACCATTACAAAAGCAACAAAAACCATGCAATTTCTGTCAAAACACGTCTTACATTTAATATGCGTACCACAGTTAATTCATTAGAATTATTTGCCATGCAATTAGCAATTTAGTCCCATGTGTAATTCGTGTTTATCAAGGTGTTAAGGTTGGTTAATATTAACACTCCAAACAGTTAATAAAGGTTAATATTTAGAATAATTACGTCATTAATATTTTATCATGCAAATAGAGAAGGTGTACAAAATGTTGCTTTACCTGCTCCATCACTACCTAATCACCATCTGTACCGGCATCCATTCCCCTTCCTCTACCCTGTCCAGGTTGGGGTACCATCTGTTGACCCATTCCTCTACCACTTCCTCTACCTCGACCCATTTTCCCTCCAACCCCATACATCTGATCAGGCCTTTCGGCATTCCTTAGTCGTACCAACATCAACTTGTCTTTCACTTTCTTTTGTGTCGATTCCACTTGATCACTACAGTATTTTGCATACCGCAGAATTTCATCAATCGTTTTATTCTGCCAACAGATGAAGTGGGTCTGTATCATCAAGCTAATATCAGATTTCAATCCCAACACAAACTTTGAGACAAACTGTCCCATGTCTTTCTGCTCAATCGCGTCCAATCCACTATGCTGTTTAAAAGCCACTAACAGTTGCTCATAATAGTCATGCACCGACTCTTTAGAAACTTGAGTAGTACGATCGATTTTAAGCCAATCAACAGTTGGGAGCTACCTTGTATTATAACCAGGTAATCACTTGCTCATATTTCTTCATTACCTCGGGTGAAGGACGATTATACACCGGATCTCTAGCTGGTTCTGCGGTAGGCCATTCAATGGAAACTTTACATGCCGACCATAAATCACCTGGAACCATTATATCAAACAAAGTATTCAAGTCAATCCATAACACTTTGGAAATCTTAACAAACCGATCCAATTATTTGTACCAATCAGCAGGTTTTTCCCTCAGCCGAGGAAAATTATTAGTGACAGCTGCCAAATCGCCTCTACTCCATGGCACGTGTACATACCCTCCATTTTGTACTTCTCTCAAAGGGAAATTGCCTGTTGTTCCCATCCCTCCACCCGGAGGTGGAGTATTCCCTACGCTATTCCTGATGCTTTTCTTTTTTGGCCCACCTTTCTTCCCAACCTCGCATCCCTATCACCAGTTCCCTGATGTGTGACTTTAATCCTATCATTCACTTCTCTTCCAATTCCTTATCTGTGTAATTCAATCAGCAGGTTCCCTACATCATTTTAGTCTTTGTCAAATCCACCTCATACCTTCTGGCCAATTGTGATAAGGAATCATGAGCTCTCTTCACCTTTCTAGTGATGTACTTAGCTATGAATAGCAATTCACTTGGGTCATAAGTATCAGTTCTTTCTAATGGCAGATTCCCTTCAATTACCTCATCGATTTCTGCTTTTAATCTCACCACATCTAACAACAGTGCCTTCAATGCAACATGTATCATCTTCTGGTGTTTTTCACTTCCCAATTCCTCCCTGTCGCAAGTTTGTGACCTAGATTCACTAGGAGGAGGACGTTCTGCTAGCAGTCTATCAAGAAAACTGTCATCTGTATCACTGTCCTCTTCTGTCTTACTTTTTCCTAAAGACCCTCCTTCTAAAAGCATAAATGGATACAATCGTTCTCCTTCTATGGTGTCTACTCTCCACCTCTTTAACTGTGCATCCAATCTGGCGTCATGATATGCCTTCATTGCTTTCTTCATTCTTCCCTGCAAAGCTTCTCTTTTCTTTGTTCTTGATGCTCTCATCCATGCAGCTAATGTCGCAAATTGTGTTGGTCGAGGTGGAGGTTTCAGAGAAGACATCACTCCCCTCAGCTGATACAGCACCTCCATTCTGAATGACCCATAGCGAGGGAAAGCTAAATCACCCTCTTTCTCTGTAATCTTGTGCCAATTTCACAACCACACTATCGTATGTAATCCTACATTTGTTGCCATATAATGTGCCGGGGTGTCCTCTGGCGCCGCTTATTCTCCTAGTCGAGTCACCACCCCTTTGTCGCCTCTACACAAATCTCGCAACACTCTAAAACATCTCATTATGAAAATCAATTAATTGTTCCCATATGTCAATATTGGACTTCGGACGAACTTCGACCAATCCCAGTGCGGCGTTACACCAACCGACCTATCCCAGCGCGGCGTGCACTGATGTCACTGTACACTCCTTGCAGCGGCTCACCCGCCTTTACAATTTCAACTCGTACACTCGTTCGCACATTCAGACTACCAGTAACTGTATATCTAAAAGTTATTAAACCAAGTAACTGCTCCTACACAGCCATAATAACTTACAGTTACACAAAACAAATAATTGTCTGTCTACTAAAAGATCGATAGAACACTCTCACAAGAACATTCGTCCGCTGTGATCCCCGACCTGCCTTGATCACCCAATTGCCATAGTCCACCTCCGGTATCTGAGGCTTTCTACCGTGACTTACTCCTGCATGCACACAAAGTTCCCTGTCACAAATGGATTGTTTATAGCGCTTCACGATGCCCACACTTTTGATCAGACAATTACAAATATAAAACTATCCCTGTATCTTGGACTTCTCTTGAGTCCGCTAACGAAAGTTTCTGATCCGCACGTGTCCAGACCAGTAATCCGATAAACCCACAATCACTCAACTAGCATTCCAACTCCGCAAGACATCACAAATTTTTTCTAATTATTCTACTAAGTTACGACTGATGGTCTTTTATTTGCTTGCTAAAAGTGGTAGAGGGGAGTAAAACAAGTCATGGTTATACTTTCAAATTTAGTCATACTCTAAAGGACCACAGACTCCGAATTCCAATTTTGTGGATTTATTATAAGGCCAAAAATAATTGAATATAAACACACCTGAGTATAAGAGTAAACAGATACGTGAAAATCAATACAGAGCAAATTTTATGAATATAGTTCATCCGGCATAAAAGGCATAATATGATGAACTTCAAAATCAATACACAGTAAAGAATAGACCCTGAGTCGAGTTCTCTTTTCATCTGGGAAGAAAACAAAACAAAGAAAAATATATTTCCCTACACTGCTCTAAATGAGGGCCCTACCTATTTCTCTTATATCATTTCCCAAAGGTGTCAGCACGTGTTGACTTCCTAAGAAGTACTCACGTCAAATGGGTTTCCTAGATTAAGGCTATGGAGCTCGCTCTAAGATGCTCCTTCTCCTCTGAGAATCAGCAGAAACCTTCAGTCTCTGTCCCTGCGCATCATATTAAAAACAGACAAAGTTCAGCCCCCGATGAATCATGTGGTAAACTTCTCTATTGTATAATTTCAGTAACTTTCCAGTAACTTTAATTAATTCTTCTTCGTTTTCCAGTGGCATTGGTTCCCTGACAGGCAGGGCAGGAAAGGAGTCCTCCCTTTTTGCCTTCCAGTCTTCTTCAAAGACATTCCTGTTATATCCTTAAATCTAAGAATAACGAGGCTGAATTCCTGCACCTGCAGTAGGATGAGAATACGCTACTTTCTAATACAAAATAGATTCCATTCATTAATGTTTTTGAGCGACCAAGGAGAATCGAAACTGTCAACAACTTTACAAATTGGGCCTACGATTCAGGCCACTTAAACTAAACATGGTTACATTGCACAAATATAATTTCATCCTGCACGCTACACATGCAGGAATTATGAATGTTTCTAATACATGTGAAATCCTACTTGAATGTGCACACTACAAATTCAGTGCTACTAGAACGTGAATAAATGCATCTTAATTATAGAGCACTGCAATCGACAAAATACATGTGAGCGCGTTTCAACCATAAGTATAGTGCACCCATACAATTTAGAGTGCTGTAAGCGCTCTATCACTGCTGACATCCACATTGAAGGAAATGATCAATGCTGAAGTAGCTTTAAACCAAAAGATGAATGTAAGTAAAGTTGGTAGACTACACATATGTCTGTAAGCAACCTTTCAGTGTTTTAGGTTACTAAGTAATGCACTATAGGGGTGAGTCTCTATGGAGTGTAACTTGACCCCCAAGGTGTATAGATAGTCTCTATGGAGTGTAACTTGACCCCAAGGTGTATAGATAGTGGAGTCCATATACTTTATCACTCTATGGTTTCCTCGGGTAAAGTTACCTCCAGGAAATGGTTTAGTAAGGTGAGAGTCAGTGCTGATGCAATTTGACTTGCCAAAGAAGTGCTTGTTAGGTCCAGTAATGCTTTTAGTTATTAAAACCATTAAAAAAAATGTATAGTTCAATTGCTGTTGTTGAATAACTTTATTTGCTTATTTACTTAAAACCATCAAAGTATACAAATACAATCAAGGCTTAGGTCTTAAAACGATTAAACAAGATAAAAGTCATCAGACATATCTAAAACAGGTAAAAAAGGGCATGGCTAAAATTCTAAAAACAGTAATCAAACTAGCATTGTATAAATCATCATGCATTTCAAAAGCACAACACTAGGGAAGCAGTGATAAATAAATTTGTATACAGCGTACAATTCTTTTATGCCGATAAATACAATTTCAGAATCACAGGGGTTAATTTTAATATGTACTAAAACCTTTGTCGTTTGATCCAGAACGAGAATAGGAAACGACTGACCGCATAGACTATTGGTCCTGTAGTATCAGTCTTTAGGATTCTGTAGGCAACCTGGTGTTGCCTAGCTCCAATGTTTAACCAGGTCGGTTGTATCCATCTCCTACGGATCTTTTGATACTTCATACAGAAAAACTAGGATGTGCTCTTCAGTCTCCATTGTTTTGGCACATGCAGGGCAAAGTTCTAGAGATAAACCTGCGGCCCGGTTTCTTGGAAACAGTAGTAGGAGGTTACCATACCTAAATCTAACATAGAAACTTTTTGCAAGTGGTGGTGTGATTTGATCCCAGGAAGGGTTTGAATGAAGGGCATGGCTTAGCAAATAAAAATTGTAAAGTTAATTGGCCATTTACTGACCTCGTGGCGTAACGTTCTTCCACGGCCACCCAGTTATAGTTCAGTTAATTAAAACTTACAATGTAGTCAAAAATCACAAGTTAAAACATCATGCAATAAAATCCATCATTTACATATATTTGTACAGTCAGCATTTAAAAATATTTATCACACCTAATCACCAAAACTCGTACCAAATTAAAAGGATTAAAATTCATTTACGATATAAGACATGCAAGATTCATCACACAAGTGCAAAGTCAAATCGGAGAATCAGTAAACATGCATGATGATAGCTTTGTTATTACCAATACACCAAGAAAAGTGCTCAGTGCTTGACATGAGCTCCCAGTCGTCACGTAGAGGTGCAAGGATCGTACATAATAGGCTTACTAATGTAAAATCGTAATACTACTTAAGGAAAGGTGCTTAAGGCTTAAATTTAATTGCAAATTGTCATCCTAAGAACACAGGAAGTAAAACTGCAAAGACTAAAACATAATAACTGTCCTTATGCGATTCTTCTTCATCATTAATTTAAAAAATCATGGTAGACCAAATGCACAAGGAAAGGTGCTTAGTGGATACATTTATTGGCAAGGCACCATACTAAAAACACAAAAGTTAAAAATTACCAAGACTGAAACATAATGGCTGTTCTTATGCAATATTTCTGAGAGAAAGGGCTTAGTACTTTGACTTTGGATCCTCCATCATTGGGGCTGAAAAAGAAGATATGTATTTGTGAAAAGACAGAGCATTCGGAAAACTAATGCAGCATGCTCCTTTTAAAACTCTGTCTTTGCTAATTTTGCATCTGTAATGCACATAAACTTGAAGAACTTCCTACAGAACATCGCGTCCTCTCCTTTAGGGAAAACTATAATCGCTTGTGCATCACATGTGCATGCTGTTCCCTATGAAGAACCGTCTCAACAGCCCTTTCTGTTCCGTCATTAGAGCTGGGCAGGTAAGATGATATGACATATGTCTTCATTGGGGTAATAGCAAAGCCGATATTAGATCCGAGCAGACTATCTCCACCCCACAAGAGCATTAAAGCGAGTTTGAAAATTGCCTAGCTGAAAATTGAGCAAATTATGTTTGGATTTTAGACCAAGCAGGCCCTCTAAATTTGATTGAGATTTAAGGCGGCTGTATGAATCTATTATCATCCATCTGTGAGATCTGTTGGTCAACACAGCTTTGTCCATGACGGATGGGATATTTTTCCTGATTGAATTTGTGACTATGTTGAAAGCTGGTTGTGTAAGGGTTAAGGCCCAAAGATCCTCTGCCTTAAAGGCAGTTAAAGCCAGGTTTAGATGATCATATGCAACAGTGTCTCTTGGGTCATTCATGGCCTTCCACACAATAGAACTTAGACTGGGTCTTGGATCATTTTTTTAGCTTGTAGAAAATTTCAAATAAGCACCAAAGCTGCTTATGCTCTGCTTCCTATGTCCAAACTCAAGATGAATTTTAGCAGGAGAGGCATGGCGAGGAAGATTAAACATACATCGGTATAGCATCATCAATTATTTTTTCAGCTCTTTCTCTCAATGCCTCAACACCATACGTAAGAGATGTTTGGCAGCCATAACCTGCAGGAGTGGCTGTAAAGACAGGCCTTCTTTTAGAGTTCCCTAATGAACACAAAGCAGCAGTTAGCCTGTTATTTCTCCTTTGTATCGCACTGCACTGTTTCATTAAAACACCTTGCTAATCGAGATGATATCAGCATATGTGAGGTATTAAGTCCAGCCACCATCGGGGAATGAGAATTAATGCTGTTTAAAGCAGTTGTCAGTTCCGCTATATACAAGTTGAAGAGAGATGGTGCCAGTATGCATCCATGGTTAGGACCATTTCTCGCAGTTTTTTTTCAAACCGAAGCCCCTTTTCCCAGCTTTACCCTTGTCCATGTATCAGTGTACAACATTTGAATATCACTTAGGAGGAGAGGAGAAATTCCCCAAATTTGCAACTTAGGCCACAAGATGTTTTGCTGTACTGCATCAAATGCTGAACAAAAGTCCACATAATACAGGTATAGATTTATGGAGCAGTGACTGGCTTGGTCGTTTAGCAGGGCCAGCATCTGGATGTTAGTGGTTGAGCCTGTTCTCCTGATGAACCCGTTCTGGTTTACTGGCAGCAATGGATTTGTTTCAACCAAGACTAACAACTCTCTAAGGGGCATATGTATCAAACTCCCCTCTAGCGAATCCTAATTTGCGATATTTTGCGATTCACAAATTCAGATTCACTAAACGGGATGTAAAAAATAAATCGCTAATCATTTGTGATTACTAAAAAGTCGCAAATTAATCGCAGAATCCCGTATTGCGATTTCTCAATAGCGAAATTCGCAAATTAAGAAATCGCAAAAACGGGAATCTGCAAGCCGGGTGCAGGCTGATGACATCACAAACAGGAAACTGGAGTGATTGCCTGCACCTGCTCACCTGAGCCACACCCAGAGGCTGCTTGTGGAGTGTGAGGAGGCTTTCCTGGAGACAGCAACCAGCAATGGATCCCAAACAACAACAGCAGGGCAAGGATGCTGAGAAAAGAAAGCGAAAACACAAGTTTTCTGAAAAGGAGCAGGAGGTCCTCATTGAGGAGATGGTCTGCAGCCATGAGCTCCTCTTTGGGAAGAAGGCACTCAAAGTCCCAGAGGCCAGGAAGAGGAAAATCTGGCTGGAAATACAGAGCAAGGTGAATGCTGTTGGAGTCACCACACGTACCATCGAGGAGCTGCGCAAGCGGTGGTACGATATGCGCCAGAGGTCCAAGGAGAGGGTGGCAGCCAGACTCAAGGATGCCAATCAGACTGGAGGAGGACCATCCACTGCAGAGCAGCCAACCCCCCATGAGGAGCTCGTGGAGTCTACCCTCCTGCCTGAGAGCGTTGGTGGTGTGGCTGCAATAGACAGCTCCGACCCCTCATCCAGCAGACAAGGTAAGATGCATGCAAAATCAACCTGCACTCCTCCCCATCCCTTGCACACTCCCCCAAATGCGCATAGTAAACTCCCAAAATGTCAATCCAGGCCAGGTCTTACAGCACACACAGCAATGCATCATGGGACTCGTAGTACTGTGTCTGACTGTGTGTCCATGACACCATCAAAATTAAATGCAACATATGTGTTTTGGGGATCATTGAATGAAAATGTGTCAGAGGTTAGCCGTCAAAGAATTGTAACTTTATTGAGTGCCACATGCAGACAGTAACACAAACTCATGTAGTCCCCTTTACATCCACAGCACATGGCATGCCACAAGAAGACAGCGCAGAGGGAGAGGAGCCTGCAGACCCTGCGGACTCCAGCGATGACACAGACCAGCAGCCAATTCAGCGCAGGAAGCGCGCACATGTGCCCCCACTGCCTCCATTTGACGAGGAATTCCCAGCAACAGGCGATGACACCAACAGGAGAGAGGGGAGTCAGGGTGTGACAGAAATGCCCTGTCATGACGCACAAACATCAAGGCAAAGGGCACAGGCCACATCCAGATCAAGGCCCAGGAGCAGCACTGCAACAGAAGGAGAAGGGTCCGTGGTCTCCGGCTTGGAACAGTGCATGCTGCAGGAACAGCGCCTGCAAAGCAAGGCAATGCGGTCAATAAATCGCCAGCTATGCCGCATACATCAGGCCAATAGGAACATGGTAGCGGCAATACATGAGCTCTGTGCCACTTTGAGGGACACCCAAGCTGCCAATGACAGGGCTGGACGACGTGTCAATGCACGCTTACACAATTATACAAAGGCAGTCAACCGCTTCTGCACCACCACCAGCTCACTCACACGCAGAAGCGTAACAATGCAGGTGGACATGGCACATTGCTGCCAGGACATTGCACGAGGGCTTGCGCAGGTAACCACTGCTGTGGAACAGCTGCAGACAGCCAATGCTGGTGGCAGCGCACTAATGGCCTCTGCTGAGAGTGAGGACACATCAAGTCGCAGCAGCATCACTCCAACCTTGCCAGGTGAAAGACGCCGCAGTGGCAGACAGGTAGCAGGCCAAGGGAGCACCATGGGGGGCACTCACCCTGGACGGCAGCGACGGAGGCGATCATCTGCGGGGACACTGCCTGCAACACGGGTGCATTAACCCGAAAAGGCTGTTTGCCCTATTACTTGTGCCTTCTCTGCACTGTGTGTACAACATGTGCTGGGGACAATTACTATTTCTTGCATGTGAAGTGTGATTAAACACTTGACACATCATCAGGCTTTGTTGTCTCATTTCATCCATACTCACCTAAAAGTAGTTTTGTGTGATCTCAGTCCGTCTCTGGCGTCCAGTAGCTGCCCCAACTCCTGGTGCTGGTCTGGCAGGGGGAGCAGGGCGATCGTCATCCGATGTGTCTGTATCGGTCACATCAATTGTGGTGCCTTTCCTCATTGCCATGTTATGTAGCATTGCACAGCTTGCCACGATTTTACAGCAGGTCTCAGGGCTGTATTGCAGTGCGCCTCCACTTTTATGCAGGCACCGGAAGCGGCTCTTCAGGATTCCAAAGGTTCGCTCAATGACGCAGCGTGTAGATCTGTGTGCCCTGTTGTAGCTCCTCTCACTAGCATTTGCAGGATCCAGGTATGGGGTCAGGATGAAGTCGCGCACTGCATAGGCACTGTCACCTGCATGGACAAAAACACAATAGGTAAGTCAATGTCCCCCCCCCCTCAAGTGATGTAGTGGATGCATTGATGTGTGCAATGTATTTACCAAGCAGGTACCCCTCCCCAAAGTCTCCAGCACTCAGACGTCTGTGTATTCCACTGTGTCTGAAGATGAAGGAGTCATGTGTACTGCCGGGGTATTTGGCTACGATGTCTGTGATGTGATACTTAGCGTTGCACAAAATCTGTATGCTGAGGGAATGGTAGCATTTCCGATTCCTGTAGACATATTCAGTTTCTGCTGGGGGTGTGATGGCCACATGGGTCCCGTCAATGCAGCCAATGACGTGGGGGAAACCTGCAATCTGGTAGAAGTCCAGTATCGTTTGCTGTAATGCCTGTTGGGTGGTGATGTGAGAGCCTCAGTAGCATTGCATCTAGGAAGGCATGGAAGAAGCGCGAAAGTGCACTCTGTGACACCCCACCAACCTCCGCTATGACCCGTTGAAAACTCCCTGACGCCAGGAGGTGCAGGGAGCACATGTGTTGGAATTGTTTGTGTCCTGTGTGTAGGGTGCTCCAAGTGAGGTTTCAGCTCCTCAATCAGGTCCATTATGGTCTGTGGGTGCAGTCTGTACTTGTCATAGATGTCCTCTTCAGTGTTCTGGAACAGGGTGATGCGCAGCCTGAATATACGTTCCTGTCTCCTTCTCCTCTGAGCAAGGGCCCGAATACGCAGCCTCCTGGCTATCACGAACATTGCTGCCATTGTGGGTGGGTCTGTTGCATTGTGGGGTGGTTTAAGTACCTTGCACCAGTTTACCACCTGCAAGCAATTGGTGTTAATAGCGATTTCTTAAATAGCGAATTTAGTAAAATCGCAAATTGCGAAATTTCATACATGTGTTTGCGATTTCTTAGCTTGCGATTTCTTGTTAGCGATTTTCACTAAGCTAAGAAATCGCAAATTAAGTATTCGCAAGGAAATTCGCTGTTTTCATGTTTCGCAGCCTAAGAAATCGCTAATTTAGCGATTTCTTATTTTTCTGTGTGGAAGTGTGTCATACATATGAAATAGCGAAAAATCAGTCGCAAACGCTGCTTTTTGCGATTCGCAGCGTTTGCGACTAATTTTTCCTTTCATACATATGCCCCTAAGTCATTTACACCTTAGCTCTCCACTTGGTAGTTATGGCAGATAGCAGGCAGACTTCCCTTAAGAAAATGTATAAAGAATTTAGGTGTACCAAAACAGTCAAAAGTCAAAAACACAATCCAATAAAAATTCCACTCTAATATATAAAAATAGATAGTATTTTAATGAGCGAAATGAAAGAAATCTAGTAAGGAAAACTGGAGATATGATTTTTAAAGTGTTAAATAAATTAAGTTAGTGCCAAATAGCACAAAGCGTCAACTACAGGCAACTGGTCATGCCAAACAGAGACAACAGTAAGGTTTAAGGCTGATCGCGATTAGTCCCAGTCGGTAATTTACCTTCACACTTAAAAAATTTCCAAGAAGGTAAAGTTCTCAGCTGGGAAAGACTGCAGGTTGATTCTGAAGGCATGGTTGTCGCCGATCAGATGACAAAGGGTGAGGTTTCAGTGAAGCTTTTGATGAAGGCGTGAAAAGCTCAGAGCAGTAAAAAAATGGACTTTGAACACAGGAAGCCATCAATGTTTTTTGGACGGTGCTTGGTGGCGGACCCAATGAAGACTTCTACCTTTCGACTAAATCTTTTATCTGCAAGTCATATTTCCTCAGTAGGGTAATCCTGCAGGCTGTAGATGAAGAGGGTTCTCCTGAATCGGATTTGTTGCTGAGGAGAAGAAGGTAGCAGGAGCTATGGAAAAGTCAGGCCCACTGCCAATGCACCCCTGATGGATTGGCTTTGCAGGTTGTTTCCAGTCTTCTGTCAGTTCTCCAGGCAAAATGTTTATACGTCCCAAGTTTTAGGGTTTGGTAGGAGGAGTATACTGTGACACCAGTCAAAGCTGCCAGGACCTCAGGAGCAGCACTTGGGATTAGAATTCACTCCAACAGAAGCTACCAGCAGGATCCAGGTCAGGCCTATTTGAAACTAGTTAGCTGGACTATGTCAGTAAAGTGGTCTTCTTGCAGCTTTTGTGTCCCTGTAGCATAACAGGAGGTTAGCCAACTGACTCTTGAAGTTCACTTCTTTGTCCGGGGTACACGTGGAATCAGGTCTAGTCCTTAGGGTACAACAGCAGATGGAATCCTTCTTCTTCTTTCTATAGGTCCAGAAGTCTTTTGAAGAGGGTGCCCTTTGGGTGCTAGATTTATGCCTGCCACTTCCCTGTGTGTGTGGGGGGGTGGTCATAGCCACCCAATAGCCTAGAGGTTCTGAGGGTAACCCTACCCACTTTTCCAGCAGTTCCTGTGTGGCCTACTGCAAACAATCCCACAGTGCCCCTCTCAGGATGAGAAGACAGGATGGTAGATCCTGTCTTCCCTTGTGTAGAGCTCCCATGCCTACCCTAGAGGTGTGACCAGAGAAATAAGCAGCCACTTCTTTGTGGTCACTCAAAACCAGTTCTAAGAGTAGATCCTCCCAGACTTGGTCAGTTAGTCACTGGTAAGAGGGACAGAGGAAGGGGACATCTGTCTATAATGGGGGGGGGGGCGCTCTAAAAGTAATTATGTTCCTGGGCACTGCCCAGATGGTCATCCTGTCACAGGAACAGAATGCCTCATCACACTAAAGGCTTCTTTTTCAGCTCTAGGAGCAATTTCACACATCATCAAGGAGCTATTTAGTTCCTGGGTGACAGTTGAAAACTCATGCAAATAGGCTTGTGATTCTTTAGGCAGGTTTACCGTTTTTTTTTAAAGTATCTTTAAAAAAATATTTAGTACAAATCCAACTTTATCAATGAGTTGGATTTGTGATTTTATTTAAAGTCCAAGAATTAACTTTTTAACTGTTTCCAAAGCAGAGATAACATAATATTTTTATTAGTTAGCTCCCGAAGCTTTGGAACAGCTAGCCCCTGCTACAGTCAAAATAGCTTTTAGGTCCTTGTCACTTATATGGACATGTTTTAGAGTAAACCTTGACATGTCCTACTTTTAAATACCATGCACCCTGCTGTATTGGGCATTAAAAGTAAGGGGGGGTTTGGCCCAGAGACAGCCAGGAAGGACCCATACAACTTTATATCAAAAATAATACCTGACCTTTTACTTAATACGCCTGTTCGATAATTAAACAGACTTAGACCACTTGTACATTCAATTGGTCTGAAGTATTTTATTTACTTCTATTTAGTCTTTTTTTTGTAATTAAACATTGTTAAAGCATGTTCTCAAAAAGACATACTACTTACCACATTTGATTTATAACCATAGAGCTCAACAAAAAGTTAAACAAACATTATGAGCAGAAAATTAAACAGATAATGAAACTGACAAGTTACATAAAATTAAACAAACATTCTGTGCAAAAAATGAGGCAGACAAATTAGCATTTGAATAAAAACCAGCCAATTTTAAACATGACAGCTTATTAACAAGTTGTTTCTGCTTCTTTGGAAATGGGATTGTAAAGGCTGTAACCTACTGGGTACTAGTTTTTAGATCTATGGGGGCAAGCAAACCTTTAACAAACTGCTCCTCATAGAAAGGTATTCTTCAATTCCTATCCCAGGAGGAAAAATGGCCGACGCATTTTTATCCCCTTTATTAGTTTCCGGGGTTCTCTTCAGGGTGTGAGGCTGGATGGCAGCTTGAAAACAAGATTCCAGAAACATTAAATTAAAAGGCTCTCACTTGAATTATAAAATTCTTACTACAATTAACCGGGATATAAGTGAAGTATCTGTGTGATTTCTACTTTGAAACCAAGTTTCATTGATGGGTCTTCAATTCGAAAGTATGTAACAGGATGGCAGAGCTAACTTTCCCTACTGTTGCACACACTAGAGTTGGAATAGTAAATTTTTCCCCGCCGCTATCCAACACTTTCTCTACTGTTGCACTAACTGGAGTGGGAATAGTGATTTTTACCCCTCCGCTATCCAATATGTTCCCTACTGTTGCATTTAGTGGAGTGGGAATATTTAATTTTACCCCACCGCTATCCAACACATTACCTACTGTTGCACTCATTGGAGTGGGAATAGTAATTTTTACCCCTCCGCTATCCAGCACTTTCCCTACTGTTGCACTCACTGGAGTGGGAATAGTAATTTTTACACCTCCGCTATCCAACAGTTTCCCTACTATTGCACTCATTGAAGGGGGAATAGTAATTTTTACCCCTCTGCTATCCAGCATTTTCCCTACTGTTGCACTCACTGGAGTGGGAATAGTAATTTTTACCGCTCCACTATCCAACACTTTCCCTACTATTGCACTCATTGAAGGGGGAATAGTAATTTTTACCCCTCCACTATCCAGCATTTTTTCTACAGGTGCACTCACTGGAGTGGGAATAGTAAAATTTGCCCCTCCGCTATCCAACATTTCCCCTACTGTTACATTTACTGGAGTTGGAATAATACGCTATCCAACACTTTTCCTACGGTTGCACTCACTGGAGTGGGAATAGTAATTTGTTCCCCTCCGCTATCCAACAGTTTCCCTACAGTTGCATTCACTGGAGTGGGAATAGTAATTTTTACTCCTCCGTTATCCAACACTTTCCCTACTGTTGCACTTACTAGAGTGGGAATAGTAAATTTTTCCCCACCGCTATCCAACATGTTCACTACTGTTGCACTCACTGGAGTGGGAATTGTAATTTTTCCCCCTCCGCTATCCAACTCTTTCCCAACTGTAGCACTCACTGGAGTGGAAATAGTAATTTTTTTCCTTCCACTATCCAACACTTTCCCCACTGTTGCACTCAATGGAGTGCAAAATGTAAGTTAAAAATATTTGACAAACAATATTTTTGTATCGATATTTGTGTATGGGGATATTTTGGTCATTGATATTATGTCAGTGATCCGTAGGCTACAGCCTTTACAATCCCATTTCCAAAGAAGCAGAAACAACTTGTTAATGAGGCTGTAATGATTAAAATTGGCTGGTTTTTATTCCAATGCTAATTTGTCTGCCTCATTTTTTGCATTGAATGTTTGTTTAATTTTATGTAATTTGCCTTTTTCATGTTCTGTTTCATTTTCTTCTCATAATGTTTGTTTAACTTTTTGTTGAGCACTATGGTTATAAATCAAATGTGGTAGGTAGGATGTATTTTTGAGAACATGCTTTAACAATGTTTGGTTACGAAAAAAAGACTAAATAGAAGTAAATAAAATAATTCAGACCAATTGAATGTACAAATGGTCTAAGTCTGTTTAATTATTAAACGTCTGTATTAAGTAAACGGTCGGGTATTATTTTTTATATAAAGTATTGGGCGTTAAGGCTTACTTAGAGGTCACTTGGTAATATTTAAGAGGAGAATTTAGGCCTTTCAAAGGGGGTTATTTTGAAAGGTCGCATTTGCATTTTAAAACTGCACGGCCAGGTTACTGGTGGCAGCCTTACAGTCATGTTTTGCTTTCTCACTTTAGTGGTAGCACAATATGTGCTGCAGTCCACTAGTGGCATTAAACTTACAGGCCCTGACTATACTTTGTACTATATAATAGCAAAATATCTGTAATTCAAATATGCCAATTAAGAGTTTAGCTAATTTCGGAATGTTTTAGGGAACAGAGTCCATTCATTGAGGCCTGTTTAGCAGAGTCCTTCTGTGCAGATAAAAAAAAAAGCTGCATCAGTCCCAAAAAAATGAACGGTATCATGAAAAAGACACATTTTCTTAGAAGTAGGACATGTAGCTTACATTCCTTCCTTTGTATGATCTTGTGAGAAATTGGGTTGTTGGTTGAGGGGGCATGAGCACTTCTCAAACAACAGCCACAATCCTTGTCAGGGTGAACCACAAAACGTCACTACTAAATTAACCTGTTTTTAACCCTCTGGTAGCTTGGCATAAAAGCAGCCAGGCTTAACTTAGAGGCAATGTGTAAAGTGTTTATGCAACACACCAGCAATTATAAAGTGAGAAAACACAACATAAGAAAAAACTCACACTGTCACAGGTGGCAAGATCTCGGCACAAACTGGCCCGTTCATGGTCACGTAGAGCCTGAGACTTCAAAATGTCTTCTTCTTCAGAGGTGTGGACTTTGATGGCAAGTAGGTTTAGTTGCAGATCCAGGCAGGTCCAGTTGCAGCAGGTCAGCTGGGCAGTTGCAGAGAGGCCTCTGGAGCCTGTTATGTCCCTGTACTTCTGACCCTTATAGTCACTTTAGGAAGCCTGGGAAGAAGGGAGCAGGCCGAGTCTTCCTCTTCAATCAGCAGAGCAGGTCTTAGTCACTAGTAGAGTCCTCTGGTAAATGGGCAGTCTTTCGTCTGTAGTATCCACAGGTACAGGAGTGTATTGAAGTATTGATCTGGGGGGTCTTAGTTTTATACCTGGTGCCAACTTTGAAATGGGAAGATACTTCTTGAGTCTTCTCCCAAAGAAGTGTCTGGAACATCCTGCTTCCTGCCCTGGTCCCAGGATGTCTGGGGGCACAATAGGCTAGTGTGAAGTTCTTTGTGCGTGTCCCGCGGCAGTGTCTTTGAAGTGTCAGAGGGGCTGTGCACAGCTCTGACCTCATCCCGCCAAAATTCAGTACCTCTATTGTGTGGCTGTCTGGGAGGAATACACAAAGGCCAACTGCTATTACACCTTGTCAAGGGACTGAGGAACAGGCTGCACGCACCAAATGAAGAGGGCAAGAAAATGGCAACTTTCTTAAGTGACATTTTTAGAATTGTGCCTTAAACCCAAATTTACCATTAAAGAGGATGTTAAATTACTATTCTTTTGAGACCAAACTTGACATTCCTACCCGCTCCCGATCAAATGTTATCACTCATTAAATGTAATAAGGTATCACAATGTTTTCCCATGGGAAAAGCATTGCAGCATTGAAAAACGAATATAAACGTTTTTTACTACTAGTACATCTAAAACCTAAATGTGCATACCCAACTTTTTAAATACACTACGCCCTGGCGTGTGGGCTGTTTAGGCCCTACCTCAGGCGTGACATTTTTCAAACTCTTTTTATTGAGGTTAATATTTTATACAACTTGCCTGAGTTATATTTTCACATGCTTTAAAACTGTTACAGTTTGGTACAATGTAGTAATCCTTGAGTTCTAGACCACTTTGCAGTTCGGGAGGGTGTCGGATCAGGGCCTAATAACATTGAAGTGGACCCTCATCAGGGCTTGAAGTGGGTATGCAGCTTCTGTGGGTCATGACTATGGTCTATTGGACTTGGAACTCAGGCGATGAGCCTTGAAGTATGTGTAACTCCAAAAAGAAAACTGTTAGGTGAGGGGGTACTACACAGCAGCACCAGCATGAGTGATAAGTATTGTTGGAGAAGGCGGGCAGTGACTGGTGGGGGCGGGTTGTGGTGATGACAAGGCAATAACTGGCAGCAAGGCTGCCTCCTGTCGATTTGAGGTTACAGTGGTGTATATTGACCAGGGGTACTTTTGCTCTCAGTACTGAAGGTTAGGGCTGGGGGTGGACATAGGACATTGGGTTGGTTCCGTGTTAGGACATCATGAGTTGAAGATGGGGGATTGTCCTCATGTGTCAGTTCTCAGAACTGTATAAGCATGGTGTTCTATGCTGCTGTTATGTGCCTTTTGCTGAGGTGTTGCACCTCTTTGTAGTGTAGATTGATGCTTTTGGCCTCTACCCAATGGAGAAGTGCCTTGTTCCACTGTATGTGCGCCTATGGCTAGGGAGCCCTCCAGTGCAGTGTAAGGGTGCATTTGGCTAGTAGTTGGACTTAGTTCATGAAGCGATCCCGGACCATGTGTTTCTTCCCACATTTGTAGATCCTCAGGGCAGTTGCTGCCAAAGTGTTCAGGTTAGTGAGTTTAGTGACTGTGGCAAGGGTATTTGTGGATAACCCGCCAGTAGTGTATTAGGGTAGGGCACGACCAGAGCATGTGTTGGAGGTTGGCAGGGTTGGACTAGCATCTAGGGCATGTGATGTTGGCAGTTGAGAATATGCAATCTAGTTTGGACTGTGTTAGGTAGGACATATGTAGCACAGTGTATTAGAAGTTTTTAAATCTTACATCACAGGAGATACCCTGTGGTGATTTGAGCCAATTGACTATTTTGAATCTTGGAGTGGGTGCCCAATATTGTCCTCCCATACCTGCCAGAGGGATGTTAGAAAAACCCCTATGTGTTCCCGGAGGGCCTTGTTCAACCATGTAATTGTTGCCCGAAGCCCATAGTCTATGTGTATGTCGACATGGGATGGAGATTTCTCATCACCTGTGTGCCACAAGAGGTGGCATGATGCCAGTAGTTGTCCATAAATAAGGAATTGACCAGGATGGATATCCTTGTTTTGTCATAGCTGCTCGAATGATAGCAGGTGGTGGTCTTGGAATAGATTGCCTATTGTATAGGTGGACTTGTTGTGCCAGGTGGTTAAGTACTGTGTGGTGAAGGACCCAGGGAATCTTAGTAGGCCTCGAATAGGGATCTCGGGGCATACGGCATGACATGGTGGGTCAGGTGGAAAATCCAAGCTAGATATCTCTGAGGTACACAGACAAGTAATGACCACAAGCAGTGCAGTTTAACTGTGGGCAGCAGGAGTTGGTGGAGGGTATCTAACAGCAAAGGTGCTTGGTTTATATAAGTTACTGCTTGCCAACCAGTATTATATTGTTGGAAATGGCCCCTTTCTGCAACATCACCCCAAACATGTTGCCTTCCTCCTCATCTTTCTTTTTCTGATCTTGTTTCGTTGGCTTTAGGCCTCTCAGCACTATACCACTGCTAAATAGTGCTGAAGTGCATGTGCTCTGTAATTAAAACATGGTAACTTTGGTTTATCCAAAATTGACATATTTGATTCACTTATATGTCCTTAGTAAAGCGCACTACATGTGCCCATGGCCTAGAAATCAAATGCTACTAGTGGGACTGCAAACACAGTAAGATGACAGATGGAGTGCTGAAACTTTTCAGACACTCACCCCCAGTCACAGATCTGGGATTAATCCATCTTCATTCTTTTGCTCACTAAGCCTCCCCAGTTTGGACCCAGCCTTATGCAAATCAGTCTTGACCCTGTGCCTCATGGGAACAGTCCAGCCCGAACTGCCAGGCCAGGTCCTCCCTCGAATAGAAACAAGCATCCTCAGACTGGTTTCAGGATTTCACCCCTCATCAGCCAGGCTAGATTGAATCTAGTTTCAAAGCGAGCAAGGGACCCACGTCTGGGCATACCCAACCCACTTAGGGCAAAAAGTGCTACTAGTGGGAATGCAGCACTGATTGTGTCACTCACCTAAGTAGCACTTTAAACATGCCTCAAGCCTGTACTGCAGAGCCTACCTGCAGTTTTAAACTGCCATGTTGACCTGGCAAGATAACTTACTTGCCACACCCATACCTTCCTTTTTATTACATATAGCTAACCCCTAAGGTAGGCCCTGGACAGCCCATGGCAGGGTGCAGTGTATTGAAAATGAAAGGCAGCTGCTATTGAGTTTTACATGTCCTGGTAGTGAAATACTCTTAAATTTGTTTTTCACTACTGCAAGGCCTATCTCTCCCATATAGGGATCCCATTGGGATTGCCTTAATACATTTTATAAGCGTAGTTTCCAATTGGGAAAAGAAGGGACTCCCAATTTTGGTGTTTCTGGACTCATAATTTAAAAATACAATTTATGGTGAAGTTGATCTTTAATCTGCAGTTCTGAAAATGCCACCTTTATAAAATTGGAATTTTCTTATTTAAGCCATTTGGTGCATTCTGTCTGTCTCTAGAATACACATCTGGGGTGGGTGGTATCTGGCTTCCTCTAGATAGCCACACGCAAAGGAAGGGTAGGTGTGACTGAGTAGCCCTCTCCAGGTTAGCGGGTCATCCTTGGGATAAATGGGAGGAGGAGCTGACACATTATACCTGAAAGGGATGTGTTCTGTCCCCACGCAAAGGGTTTTGTACCCCTCTGTAGTGTATCTGGAGCCAGGGCAGGGAAGGCAGGTTTAGTGCACTTCTAAGGCTTTTCTTGAAAGTCTCTCTACTTCAAAGACCCAAATTGGTATAATACTGGGCCTCTGACACCACCAACTCATAACACTTATGGAACGGAGGACATTCTACCAGAAAGATGGACTGCTGTGCTGCCAGGAGGGACTGCCAATTTGCTGAACTGCTTTGCTATATTGACCTGTTGCCTGTTATTTCTTGCCTGGGAGTGCGAAGGCCTGGACCTGCATCTCCACATCCCAGAACCTAAGTGCTCTCCATAGGTTTGTTGGCTTCCCTCCTTTTTCTGAAGTCTCAGGGAAACCAAGGGCTTCACTTTCATCTTCAACTCAGCGCTTGGACTTTATTTGCTGTAAGTATTGCTCTGCCAACTGGTGCCAATCCAGTCCAGAGCCTATGGAAGTGAGTTTAAAGTGTTGCATGTGCCAGAACCTGTGCATCAACGCCATTGTGCTGATCAGAACCGACCCATATCCTGCTGCGAGATCAGGATCAAGCGTCACCGCTATTGCAGGGACAAGATCGGAGCACCGCACTAGGAAACTCCTCCTTGGTAGCTTGGCATAAGCAGTAAGGCTTATCTCAGAGGTAGTGTGTAAAGAATTTGTACATAGACACAAAGTAGCACAGTGGAAACATTACAAAAGGACCCCACACCAGTTTAGAAACTTAACCAATATTTATCTGAATGAAACAAGACCAAAAACCACAAAAAATCAACAAACACAAGTAAAGGTATCCCTTTTAAAAGGCTTAAATCAGTTCAGTCCATAGAGATCCATGGATGTGTTCTCATAGCACCAAGTACCTGGAATGCACCAAAATCAAAAGACAAAGACAGGCGTAGGGAGGTGAGGTGCCAGAAAACCACAGAGATGTGTCTGTTCCTTACTTCCAGGGGAGGTGATGCGTCGGTTCCTAACTCCCAGGTGAGGTGATGCGTTGGTTTCTCACTGCAGAGGAGGTGATACGTTGCTTCCTTACTACCCGCGAAGTGATACATTGGTTCCTTAATGTGAGGGGGGGTGATGCATTGATCTCCAGACACGTGGCCTCAGTTACTTACTGCTGGGCAGGGTTGATGAAGAACTTGGCACCTAGGAACGATGCGTTGAAAATCCAGATGCGCTTTGTTGATGCATCTGCAAATCAGGTGTTGCAGTGATTTCTTCAGCCACACAGCAGGGTCTGCATCGGAGTCGGAGTGGTTGCCATGGACGTCAGTGGCACGGGGCTTGGGACTCGGGTTGTGGTGACCTTTCAGCCGCATGTCAGGTGCTGGGAATCGATGCGTGGATTTTATTCTCAGATTACCAGATTCTACTTCCAAGGGCCCAGGAACTGAATTTGGGACCATTCAACAAGTCAGAGCTCTCAGCAGAAGAGCCCAGGCAAAGGTAGTTGAAGTCTTTGATGGCCCTGAGACTTCTGAACAGGAGGAAAGCATGCACAAGCCCTTGGAGAACCTTGTAAAGTGTGATGTAGAAAGCAAAGTCTAATCCTTTCTTTCCCACGATAGATTCAGCAAGCGGGAGGCCAGCACAACAAAGCAACAAGCAGAGTGCTAGTCCCTCCACCAGCATCCAGCTCTTTTTCCTGGCAGAATGTCCTCTTAGTCTGAAAGCGTTCACAAAGTTATGGTGTCACAGCTCCAGTATTTATGCCAGTTTCTGCCTTTAAAGTTGGCAAACTTCAAATGAAAGTCTTTGTAGTGCACACAACCTGGAGTTTCTCAGACCTGGCTCCAGTCACAATACAGGGGAGTGGAGACAAATTCTAGCATTGACTGACATAGCCCTATCCAAGTGTCAGTAACATCTCCTCCCACAACTCTAGCTCAGGAAGACCCATCAGCCTGATGATGGGCCATCAGGACATGTAGGGTATACCTCAGCTCCCTTTGTGTGACTCTCTAGAGTGAATGCACAAACAACCCAACTGTCACCCTCCCTCAGACATGGATTCCACAGGCAGACAGAGGCACAGAGTGGTAAAGCAAGAAAATGACCACTTTCTAAAAGTGGCATTTTCAAATATACAATTTAAAAACAATCTCCCTAAAAGATGCATTTTTAAATTGTGATTTCAGGGATGCCAAACTCCAACTCTCTATCTCTTCCTGATTAAAAGTTACACTTGGAAGGTTACAACGCAGCTCCAATGATAACCCATGGGAAAGCTATTCCTTGCAATAGCGAAGGGCATGTAAAAACAACCAGTACATGTCCTATCTTTTAAATACACTGCACCCTTCCCCTGGGGATACATTCTGCCTACCCTAGGGTCAACATGGCTGTTCTGAACTGCAAACACAGACACTGCAGTGGCAGGTCTGAAACATGGTTACAGGGCTACTCAAGTGGGCGACACAATCAGTGCTGCAGGCCCACTAGTAGCATTTGATTAACAGGCCCTGGACACACACAATGCACTTTACTAGGGACTTACCAGTAAATCAAATATGTTAATCATTTATAAACTAATCACTGAGACAATTTACAAAAGGAGCACTTGCACTTTAACACTGGTTAGCAGTGGTAAAATACCCAGAGTTCTTAAACCAGCAAAAACATGTAGCAAACAGTCAAAATCAGGAGGTCAGAAGCAAAAAGACATGGCAAACCATGACTAAACTGCCAGGTCTAACAGATACCCCTTGAAGTGGGCTCCTAGGTAATACGATTAGAAGGAGGGAGCTCCCAACTCGCCTTTCCCCATTGAGGTTGGAGTTGGGCGAGAGCTATTCAACACTGCTTGCCATTCCAGATCAGCTCCCCCAGCTTGGAATCCAGCAAGCTATTGGAAGAAAAGTCTGGGCGGGCAGACTCGTACATTAGGTGGGGGAGAAATTCCATTTTGGAGAGGGCAATCTTACCCATGATGGCCAGGGGTAGCCGCTTCTGAAATGTTATCTGGGATTGGAGGGCTATGAGTGCTCACGTCAGGTTCCCCTCAAATAGGACGTTTTGTGAATGGTATAGGTTGATTCCAAGATAGAAACCATTTCCACTGCCCAAGCCTGCTGTTCTTATGGTGGCTCGTCACGGAAGAGGGGGATACATATGACTTTGTCCAGTTCACTCACAGGCCCTCCGCTCCCTTGAAATCCTGGAGGTTGCAAATATTGCCTCAGCGCAGACATTGACATTTCGAAGGTACAGCAGCAGATCATTGGCATTTAGCAACACTGCATGGGTTGTCCCATCTAAAATGATCCCCCATTGGTATGCCATTGCTCGAAGTGGGTAGGTAGGGGTTCCATGGAAATGGCAAAGAGGATAGGGGAAAGAGGGCAACCTTGACGGTGTCTTGGCCAACTGGGAAAGGAGTGGAGATTAGGCGGCTGACTGACACCCAAGAGATCAGGTTAGGGTACAGCAACTCTGTGTACACTACTAGACGTCTACTGATGCCAAGCTAGGCCAATACCTTGAAAAGGTAGTCCCAAGACAGCATGTCAAATGCTTTCTTTAGGTCTAGTATCAAAGTTGTGGCATGGGAATCTCAATGACGCCTGGTCCATCACATGGAAGAATCATTGAAGATTTGTTGGAGGTGCTAAAGACAGTTTTTAACTGGATGCATGATGTTGAGCAGTATCAGGATGCAGAGATCTGCTGTTATCTTAACCAGTATTTGATTATCGTCTCCTGGGGCCGATATGAGGACAGGTGAGTAGGGTTCCTATCGGACGTAACCAGGAAGGAAATGAGGCACTGGGAACGTCCCAGTGTCAAGGTATTCATTATGTATGTTCTCCAGTTTATGGGCCAGATGGACAGAAAAGCGATAATAGTACTCCAGAGGGAGTCTGTCCATGACGGCATTTTAGTCCTAGCTAAGTTGTGGGTGGCTTTTTTCACCTCTACTTCTGAGATAGGGGTATTGAGTTTTTTATACTCAAGTGCTGAGATGAGATGCTGGGGAGGGTGAGTTCCACCAGGGATGACACTCCCAGGGTTGACATATATATTAAAAAGGAAGGTTTATGCCTAGAAAATGGTTTATTTTTCAGGTTGAAATGGCAGTTTAAAACTGTACATTGGCTGCCATAGCAGTCCTGAGACATGTTTTAAATGGCTACTTCAATGGGTGGCACAATAAGTCCTGTAGGTTCACTAATAGCATGGTTGTTACAGGCCCTGGGTACAAATAGTAGCACTTAACTAGGGACTTACAGGTAAATGAAATATTCCAGTTGGGTGTAAGCCAATTTTACAATCTTTATAGGAGCGAGCACAAGCAGTTTAGCCCTGGTTAGCAATGGTAAAACGCGCATAGTCCTAAAGATAACAAAACTAATTCTGCACAACAGGAGGGTGAAGGCAAAATGTTTGGAGATGACCCTGCAGAGAGGGTCATGTCCAACATGATACCCCTCCAGCTTAAAGTCAAGGTAGAATAATCAAAACCTTGATGGGTTTCCCTGCTAATGCGATGCAACATGCGCAATGCACCTCTACTGCATAGGCACTTGTCAGTTCTATGCCTCTTCTGTACCCAGCTGAATCACTCTATCAACACTCTACTGAGCCACTGGACTGACCCATAGGGAACCCCTCATCTCACTTCTGGACCACATCTGTGAAGCAACTAACCTTAACTTGCTCACAGATGCATCGCAATAGGCAAACAGTACCACCCTGGCCAACAAATTGAGGTGACCCATTCCACCCCTTGGGTCAGACTTCCACTCCTAACACAAGGAAAATTGTGCCCAAAAGGACAACAACCAGCAGAGGTCATTGACAGCTGTCAAGGCTCAAGAGCAAGACCCAGGGCCACCCACTGTCAGGAGAGCTCCAGACAGGGACCTTGGAAATCACGGATGGTTATCGCAGTAGTGAGGATTTTCAATCACAATTCTTTTGAGACCAAACTTAGCATTCCTACCTGCTACTGCCCAAATGTTATCACTTACTAAATGTTATAATGTAACCCAATTTTATCCTATGTGACATTTAGGCCTTGCAGTAGTGAAAAGCAGCTATAGAAGTGTTTTCCCTACCAGGACATGTAAAACCTAAAAGTACATGTCCAACTTTTTAAATTTACTTCACCCTATTTTGGGGACTGTGTAGGGCCTAGCCCAGGGGTGATGTATTTGTATTAAATAGGAAGATTTTTATGCCTGGAAAAAGGTTTATTTTACCAGGCCAAAATGGCAGCTTAAAACTACACACAGGCTGCCATGGCCGGCCAGAGATATGTTTTAAATGGCTACTTTAGTGGGTGGCATAAGAAGTGCTGTGGGCCCACTATTACCTTTTAATTTACAGGTCCTGCGTAGATGCAGTACCACTTTGCTACAGACTTACAGACAAATTAAATGTACCAAATGGGTGTAAGCCAATTTTACCATGTTTAAAGGAGAGAGCACATGTACTTTTGCACTGGTTAACAATGGGGGTCAGATTTATGAAAAAGGCAAGCAGTGCAGTGCTGCACTGCGTGACAGAGAAAGATCAGGAATGTGACATATTTAAGCCAATATGGCTCATTTCCACTTTTCCCACTGCACTGGCGCCCTTTTGGCTGCCTAGCGCCAATGCAGGCACCCTTCCACAATCCTGAGAGGCAAATTCCTCTTTCAATGTGTGCTGCAGAATGCAGCACGCACAGGCAGAGGAAGTAACGAGGAGACATAAAGATGTTTCTCCTCATTACAACTCTCTGGGAAAGCATATCTTTTTGTTGCATTCCCAGGTCTACCAGTTCTGATGAATCCGGGAATGCATAGAAAAAGCCACACAAAGCCCATGGAATGCCTCCCTAGTGCAAAGTAAGGCAATGCAGGGATTTGCGATGCGTTGCTGTACTCCAGATTTATGAAGCCACTTAGGGCCACGCGAAGTGGTCTTGCGTGGCTTCATAAGTCTCATTTAGGCTTGCATTACTCTTACACCACCTTGCTTGGTGCAAGGGTGATGCAACTCCACTCATAAATATGCCTCCCATAGTCCTAAATCCAACAAAAAAAAATTCAGCAAAACTGGAGGGGTGGAGACAAAAAGTTTGGGTGTGACCTTGCAAAGGGGGCCAGGTCCAACGTGTCCAATCTAGTGATGTTACTTCCTGAGTATTGTATTGTGGCTCAAATGAGTATCATTTGATCGCCAGAGAGGATTGCATGGTTTGGGGGAGCAACACAATACACTATTTTAAATAAAGTTACTCTTGTTTTGAGTTGGCACCTATAAAATTTGACTGCTAATGTCAATGATTAGGTTGGACTTCCGGTTCAGTTCATAGAAGCAAGGGCTTTACTTGTAAGGGTCCCTAACAACTGGGGACATTGTCCATGTTCTACCCACTTTTAAGTTAAGCAACTATTAATTTTACTTTGAAACTATTAAACAAGGTAAAATGTTTTTCATTTTGCCCCTGAGCGCTAGAATGCATTCCTTTACATAGACAGCAACATAACAATGAACAAAAGAAAACATGTTTAGAGATGAAGAGAGTGACTGCTACTGCCAAGAGAATATTTATGCAGAAAAGAGACAGTTTACAAGATATTAATGGCAAGGCATGGGAATGGAAGGAAGATACAGTGCACACCAGTTTCAAAATGAGTTCCGAAATGAGACTTGCTGGTGGGGCTGTCCTTTTGAAGAGTTGCTGTTATGCCAACTGAACTATCAATAAGCTAGGTGCATTCCTGTTTTCATATTGGGATCAGCAAATAAATTACAGGAACTGGAGCGCTAATGAAAGGCAGGCTCCTGGAGGCAATGTGCTGTGTGGCAGATAGATGTGTGCTGCTGTGGAAAAATAACAGGCCTCCTACTGAATATGTGAGAGCGCCGCAGGGATATTGTGTTTCGATGGAGAGGAATGGCGCGCAGTGTATTGTCAGAATTATGAAGCTTGCTACTGTGAACCACTCTAGTGTTGCAAAAGCAGCATTATGTACCCCGCCTGCTTATGGTTTCCAAGTGGAGGCAAACTTTTAACAAGCTTAATATGCTTCAGTGAGGCGCTGCTTGGCGCCGCTGGAATACATGCACTCTAAATACATCCTGTCTGTCAAGGGCACACACCTTCCTTTGGAAAAGGCCTAGAGAACAACATCATTTGGTTAAAGTAAATGAATTAAACGCACTTCTAAACTTGCCATTAGTATAGTCATAATGATTTTTAGCACTTTTCTTAATAGTGTGTTCAAGTATGATAGAAATAAATAGCTTGATTAATCGTCAAAATACATTGTTATCTTTGTTTTCAAGTATGTCATATGCGACAATGGTGTGAATATGCTGAATTTGAGAGTGTACTTCTTTTGTGTTGATTAAATATTTATACGCCGATGTAAATAGCCGTACACCCGGAACAGGTTAACGATTTGAGATTCCTTCTGTGTCTAATGAGATACAAGCATGATCGTATATGTTTCTTCCTGAAGGTCAGTGTGCGCCTGCGCCATAATCACACTGCGTCCAATATGAATTAGCAGCTCCTGGATTTTTTGTGAGATTCATTGTGTCTCAGAAGAGATGCTTGTAAAAGCAGCAGACACTTTTCTGCAAATGTATGTAACCAGTGAGTTGAAATAGAGCAGCGTCTGCTTTCAGCTAATTAAAGGAAAAAAAGCCCAAATATATGAATTGGCCAGTGGTATCACTGCACTATTTTTTGTACAGTGTCTATGATACAACTTGGCCAATACTTTGTTATGCTGTCCATGATAGGTCAACATAAATGGCTGGTTTCTAGAATTCACAGAAATTAGGATTCCTTGATTTGAATTACAAGTATAGATTGAAATGCATTAGATTGCCAAAGACAATAGGTTTGGTGCTAGCCCCCAGCATTTTTTCTTTACCAATGTTTGGTTATTTAGTGAAGGTTCATGCAACAGCAAACGTTTTTTTGTCTCAAAAAGCACACAATGCTTTTGGGAAATAAACTAGCGAACATTTTCTTCAATTTTCTTTTTGGTTCAATCAATATATTAAATCAATAACAAAACAGTGTTTTGAATTCAAGGAGAGAAAAAGGCATATTTTGGACTCATCAAATTTCTGATAACCTGTCTCCTTTAAAATGTCCTGGTTTTCGAATTAATTATGATTGTCCTCAGGGACAGCAATTCTGACAGCGCTCTGAATTACACCCACAGAAACGATGGGCACGCGATGAAAGTATTCAGCTGGAATATTGCAGGAATACAATCCAAAATGCTCCTCACTGAATGGCTATCCTTAATAGGCGGCTATGACATAATTATGTCTCATTACATGGATACACCTCTCTTTCGGAGGAAACGCTGGTAATGTATACTATAGGAAGAAACTATCAGGCTGTGCTTTACAAGGGAAACCCCCCAATGGAACTCCCTTCTCATTGCAATTCGCAATGAAACCTCATATCTGATTTTTCGTAAACTTTTAAGAACATGGCTATTTAATCAATAATTTTAATCTGTATTTCTGATCTTATTTTATTGCTTTTGGTCCCCTGTCAGATTTAGCGCTGGGAAACACTTGTTGGGTAGCTGTGCGCTGTATAAAATTAATTTAATATAACATAACATATCATGTATTTTATTAACTTCTACAACAATGATTTTATAAACACCGCTGTTGGAAAAGTCCCTTTTTGCAGGGTTATCCCCAAACTTTTTGCTTTTTCCTCCTATTTTTCCATGACCTTTTTGTGTTGGTTTTAGGACTCTTACCACTGCTAATCAGTGCTAAAGTGCATATGCTCTCCGTGTAAATTGTGTTATAGATTAGTGTTTCCATGATTGGATAGTTGATTTACCTGTTAGCCACTAGGAAAGTGCACAGCGTGTGCCAGGGGCAGTGAACCAAATGTTACCCGGGGGCCTGCAGCACTGGTTGTGCCACCCCTGTGAGTAGCCCTGAAAACGGTAACTCAGACCTGCTATGGCAGAGTCTGTGCCCAGTTTGTAACTACCATGTCGACTTGGCCAGTGCACACACCAGCCGGTCCCTAACCTTCCCTTTTCTTACATGTCAGACATCCCTCAGGTACGACCAAGGTACCCCCGTGGGCAGAGTGCAGTGTATGTGAAAGGTAGGACATGCCCTGGTGTGTGTGGCATGTCCTAATAGTGAATTACAGCCAATTTAGTTTTTCACTATTGCAAGCCTACCGGTTCCCCATAGGACAGAATGGGAGGTTTGTTTATAACATCTTATAAACACAACTGGCCCTGGGAATTCGGTAAGAAAATACAATTTAGTATGCCTGAACTCAGAATCTAAAGATGCATCTTTTAGTGAAGGTGATTTTTACATTCTGCTTTTGAAAATACCACTTTTAGAAAGTGGTAATTTTCTTGCTCAGTCATCCTGTGTGCCTCTGCTGGAATGTGGATTGCCTGTCTGGGTTTTGGATGACAGAAAGCTGGACGGCCGGAGGGGCTCCAGATAGTCTAGGTAGGTCAGGAAAGGGCTGAATAGACCTGGGCTGCGATGGGGGAAGAGGGAGGAGATTTCCTTGCACCTCAAAGGGCCTGGTCTGCCTCTGACAAGGCCGTCTCCACCTCCTGCCAGGAGTTCACACCAGAGAAGGCCGAACTGGTTCTGGCCGGGCACAGACACCCTCTGCCTGGAATATCAAAGGATTTTTGTGTACAAATACTGGGGCCCAGACCCCTGAATTTTAGAACTCATCTGAAACAAGAAGACTGCCAAGAAGAAGAGCCGGAGGAGCTGCGAAAAGGAACGACTGCTTTGCTGAGTGCTTTGCTGGGCTGACCTGCAGTGGCTGCTTCTGTCTTGGTCAGTGAAAGGCCTGGACTGGACTTTCTGCAACCGAATTTGTGAGTCTCTCCAAGGGCTTGAGGTAGAGCTTGCCCCCTGTTCATGAAGTCTCAGGAACAGCAAAGACTTCAAGTTCTTCGACCCGCAGCACTGGGGACTGTACGTTTTGTGCTGCAACCTGAAGAACAACAACTCGATGACGTCTACGATGCCGCTGCTGACTCCGTGACCTGAAGGCACCGCAGAGGGCACCGCTGCAACGCCGCACCGCAACCCTGGTCTCACCAACGACACCTGTTGACGCGGCCACCGAACCGCTGCTTGCACCGAGACCTGTGGGCACCGCACTCTACACCGCCTTGCTTCACGCCGAAGCTTTGGCACCGCAGAGGGCACCGTCGCAATGCCGCACTGTAATCCTGGTCTCACCGACGACGCCCGTTGCTGCCGCCACTGAGCCGCTGCTTGCACCGCGACCTGTGGGCACCGCACTCCGCACCGCCTCGTGCCAAAGCTTTTGGCACAACAGAGAGCACCCCCACCATGCTGCACCGCGACCCTGGTCTCACCGATGATGCTTGTTGATGCCACCACTAATCCGCTGCTCGCACCGTGACCTGTGGGCACCGTACTCCGCACCGCCTTGCTTCACGAGGATGCCTTGGCCTTCCTGACGCCGCCCCTTCCCGCCGAGATCGATGCCGCTGCTTGCACCGTGGTTTGGGGGCACTGCTTGTAAGTTACACGATGCACCGCTCTCATCCCACACCGCAGCCTTGGCCCACCGACGCCGGCACGATCGACTCCCGTTCGTCAGCCGACTACAGTGCTTCAGCAACGCCGACGACGCTGCTTGCACTGCGACCTGCTAGCACCGTGACGAGCACCGCCTTCATCTCGCACCGCGACCCTGGTCTCACCGACGACGTCATCTGATGCCGCCACTGAGCCGCTGCTCGCATCGCGACATCGGGGCACCGCACGCCGCACCGCTGCCCTTTGCACCGCAGCACCCGACGACTGTTGGCACCAGCGTCCTGATCCCATCACAAAGGAGCTCGACCTGCAATGCGAGTGACTTCAGGGGCCCCATCGCCCTGCATCTCTGAAAGGTACTGTTTGCGGGTCTTCCCGACACCGTAGCTGGCCTGCGACCCAGCGGTCAGCCAGAACTGTGTTTGGATTTGTGTGTTCACGACGCCGTGGTAGCCCAGACAGAGCTATCCACACAGGGAACTCTTATTAATCAACGTATTTTTGAACTGTGAACTTTTAAGTATAGTATTGTGGATTTTTATCGTTTTTGCTCTTGTTTTAATTATATAACTTATTGGGTATTTTTCTAAACTGGTGTGGTGTCCTTTTGTAGTGCGTACACAGTATTACTGTTGGTTATGTGCAAATGCTTTACACAGTGCCTCTAAGATAAGCCTGGCTGCTCGTGCCAAGCTACCAAGGGGGTGAGCAGGGGTTATTTTATACGTGTAACTCCCTTATCCTGACTAGAGTGTTGGTTTTGCCTGGCTTTGGCCCACGCCCTAGCCTACCAAAAATCCCATTTCTAACAACCTCGAATCATAGAGTCCCTGAATTTTTCAGCTTTATTGAGTCTCTTGTGGGATCCGTTAAGGACAAAGGGAGATAAGCAGGGTAATCCTATGCTGTTCTCTAGGGGGCCCGACCAGAGGAGCAGTGAACTGGACACTTTTTGGGCATTCCTAGACCTCTATAAAGAACTGGAGGTGGCGGGGTGGGTGAAATTGTTCTACCAACTTTCAGGGGCACGAACAGTTCTTCTAGTTTTGACTGCAGTTTTATTTCTAATCTATTTGAACAGCTGCTTTAAGGGGGAATGGTTTGCAAACAATTTGGAGGTCACAATCCCATAGTTATTGATTTGTCTGTGGTATCAAGAGTGGACACCAAAAGACAATCGGAGCTGGTTAACCTGCAGGCATCCACGGATAATTAAACAGTTTGTTGGAAGCTTTCACATCCTTCAGAAACATTGATTGAAATCATTCAGAGGAATTTAGATTTTGTTTTGTGTTGCCTAGGGATGATTTTGGTAATAGGAAAGTGAACATAGTCAGCTCTTTGGAGGCCTTTTGTTCAAACATTAAAATGTATCTATTGAAACCGGTAAAAATTGCATTCTATGTCAATCTCACATCAAGGTGGTTTGATCATGAGTGCTTGACTGTTACGAAACACTTCAAAAGGCCCTAACTGCATGCCCTAGGGATTATGTAGAGGTGACTTGATTTAAAAAAAAAAAAATAAAGCCGCATTAAAAAGGAGGAAGGTGGAAGTTGCAATCCAGCAATAGGATAGCCTAGTGAATCAGACTAAGAACAGCAAGTCCTCCTGGGAATCTGTATCAGCTTTGAGGTCAGATAACAAACAATGGGTGTTAATAAGTGGCCAGATTAGTAGCGAGGCGTGGGAGGCACACTTTTCCACAATCTATGCAGTGGGACCCCAAGCCACATATGCAAGTCAAGTGACCATGAAATATCCCAACGTGGATGTGTCCATTTCCAAACAGAAGGAAATCACTTCTTTTGTAAGCTGCTTTCCATCCCTCCTTCCACATCAAACCTCATTTACCATAATGAGTTAGGGTTCAGCTATATTTGCCCTCTAGCCCAAATATGTCCCCCCTTCTATGGCTCTCAACTTGGGAAATGAAGAAGCGATTTTAACAAGAAATATCATAAAGAATTGCTCAGCTTGTGACAAAGGACTTGGTATCCCCTGCCTAGCGTTTGTAGAAAAATCTATTACTGTCCTTGGTCTTCACCAATTATTCACAGATGCTGACACTTGCGTAATATTGTGTAGGAAGCAAGTTCGATCTTTGTTGTTAAACCATGCCCAGGAGAAAAGGTTACACACAAATTAGATTAAATATCTAAATTTCGGCTTAGCTTCATCTGAATCATGACAATACCCTGAGTAATTATCTGTGTGGTGGGAGAGGGTGCTAGGAATGCTCTCTGATGTTTCATTTCCAGGTAGATACAATCAAATATTAAGGTGCCGATTAGGATCCTGGAAAAAATGTCCCCGTACGACTCGTATCCGGTCTTTTTACCGTACGAATCGTACAAGTGCCGTACAAACTGCCAAGTAAGATTCGCATGGGAAAAAGTCCATACGAATCGCATTGGGAATAATTCCCCACACGTCCTCGGGTCTGAAAATGTGTCCGACACGTCCCCGGACGATTTACCGTACAAATGTGAAAAGTGAAGTCCGACCGCGCAAGTACGATCCATCCCGTGCGTCCGATGATACAACCGTATGGAAAAAACACCGTCCGCACCGAACTCCCATTGCAACCATGGAGACATGTGCATAAATACGCGCCGCACCACCCCCCCAGCCCCCGTATGTACGCGCCGTACCCCCTGTGTATGTACACCCGTGTACGTACGAGTCGTACCCCCCGTGTATGTACACCCGTGTACATACGAGTCGTACCCCCACCCGTGTATGTACCCCCGTGTATGTACGAGTCGTACCCCCACCCGTGTATGTACACCCACCCGTGTACGTACGAGTTGTACCCCCACCCGTGTATGTATGGTGCGTACCCCCAGCGCTACGCGCTGGGGGTATGCACCGTACATACACGGGTGGGGGTACGACTCGTACGTACACGGGTGTACATACACGGGTGGGGGTACGACTCGTACGTACACGGGTGGGGGTACGACTCGTACGTACACGGGTGTACATACACGGGTGGGGGTACGACTCGTACGTACACGGGTGTACATACACGGGGGGGTATGACTCGTACATACACGGGTGTACATACACGGGGGTACGGCGCATACCGGGCACCCTAATCTGGTTGTTTCACGGCGTACTCCGCTTTTCCGGCACTTTTTGGGTGCCGTAAAAATATTGCCGTCCGGACTGCTGTCGGTTCGATTCGTACTTCCTGGTTCGTGAAACGCTGCATGAACGCGTCCCGACGTCACGTCGGCGCTTTCCCGGATCACATTTGTCTGTATATTTTTGTCGGTCGGTGTTTTGTATGACTCATACGGGAATGGTGTTTCCGTGCGAATCGTACTTGCATGTTTGTAAAGTTTTACAACCGGGTACGAGTCGGACGGAGAAAACGCTCAGACCGACGGTTCGTACCCGGTTTTTCCAGGATCTTAATCGGCACCTTAATGTGTTTTCTCCTAGGTTTCCAACAACACCTTGAATCACTTGTGTACCCTTGCAATAATACTCTCAAACAGTCAAAGTTGCACTTTATCTTTTTTGTGGTTTCGATAAAAAATACACAAAAATGTTTTAATGTCTTTGATCAAAACCAAAAACTTGACGTATCGTATTCAGTCATTACTTTTTATGGAACACTTTTATACCGATTAAATATGTTTTTGTGTGCCTATTTTTAAGGGCTGCTGTACTATCTTGATTATCAATGTGCCCTGACTAAATTGTTTTTCTTTTTCTTGTTCAAACAAGTATTGTGGTAGACTTTTAAATTGTAAGAGCATAAGCTCATTGTAATGCACTGTATCAGTGATTTTAAGCATACAGCATTTTAATTAGAGATCTTTCTTTAGATGTTATTTTTAGGTTACATAAGATTACCACAACTGTAAACATATGGGCATTTTACAAGCTGTTCCTGGTTTTCTGTGTTTACTGTTTACTGCTTTGTACTTTTATGGCTGCTTCATAGCGAATAAAGATGATTTGAATTTTAAATTGAATTTGTTTGTCCCCAATATTTTAAAACTATGTTTTAGTGAAGAAATAGCGGATGGCCTTCTTAAATTATATTCAACAACCTTGCATTCAACCTCAGATAAGAATCGCCTACATATTTTACTTTCGAAACCTAAAGCTTCTTGTATATATAAATACTTCATTACTACAGGGTCTCGTAGACCCAAATCTACTCTTGATTTACTCTTGATTTACTCTGGAAACAAGATCTTAATATGGAATGTTCTGTTTTATTTTGGGATAAAATATGGCTTAACAGTAAAAAAAAACATCAACAGCAGCAAATACCCCCAAATTGTATTTTTTAATTCTAACAGACTGCTTGTCATATCAGATTCAATTTAAAAAATAAAAAAGAACTTGTCATTTTCAGTGTTGGCCATGTAACAGTAACCACTGTGGTCTCATGCACATTTTGTGTTTGTGTCCAAATTCTCAAGGGGAGGGGGGCAAGTCCCGTAGCAAATTAATTCGAGTTTTCATGTTCATTTTTGTTTTAGAATTGTTCATAGTTTTCTAGGCAGTTAGTCAGACATCTTGTTTCAATCCTATTCTGATGTGAGATTAATAGACCTTTTCATAGCCATTGCATTTCAACAAATATTGACTAACTGGAAAAACTCCTCAAATATTTCTTTCAAAGCTTGCTGGTTCTCAGTGTGTCATAATCACAGATTAGATACAACATATTTTTTTTACAGGGCCACTTTTCAATAAAAGAAAATTGTTATGGTCACCTATTACATAATTTCTTAACAGATCCAGTTTCTCCTCAAGGACATGGTGGAAAAGTGACTATAAACCTCAAAAAGCATTGTTATTCTCTTTGTCCTGTTTCAACTTTTTTTTATTATACTCTGTTAAGGTGGTTTCTTAAATCAATGGCATATGCTCTACTTTTATTTAAACTGTATACCTTTTCTTATTCCAAGTTGGAAACAATTATTGGATTCTCATTTTTTCCTCCTTCTCTTCCCTTATTTTCTTATCATTATTAAAGCTTTTTTTACTTATAAGCTTCCATAGATCTTTTTTTATGTATTGGATAACAAATGCATTGTTTTTATATGTACATTTACAGAGTACTTTGTTTTGCCTGATGTACTTAACTAATTTGATTCTGCCCTGTTTTCTCATGAAGCTGTGTTACTTGTAGGCCTGGGCAGTGAGCTTCACTCAGTTTGGGGAGTTTGCAGAGTTTTCTGCAGTCGGCAGTCCGCGGTGCTCGCAGAGTTCAGAAAACTCTGCTTTGCGATGTGCAGCATTGTTTTTTCCCCGCTCGCGATCGGTAAGTTTGCGATTTCAAACAGTAAGTTCGCGAGCTCAAGCTGCCTCTCGGGTAGAATTTCTACCCGAGCGGCAGGAATACTAGCACAAACTGCAGTTCGCACTGCACTCCCCCACTCGTGGAACGTCACTGAGTTTTTTTGTAACTCCGCGGAGTTCCGCGTAGCAAAAGTCTACGAACTACGCCCAGGCCTAGTTTTTTGCCATATTCAATAAATATACCTTTCAAACTTAAAAAACAAACATTGCCATAGTAGTCCCCAGCACATAGGGGAACTACTGTTTGTGTGGATACGCTAATTGTGAAAAGGCAAAATGCTGTCACTCGTTTTGAAGTTACCACATGGCTGATGCAGTCTGACCCACTGTTCCATGTTGTAGGCTGGTGAAAGAAAAATGTGAATGACACAATAACTGACCAATGTATGAAGTGGGCTAGCTAAAACCCCCCATGAATAAGGATATTATACATCAAATTTTAGTAAAATCTAAATGTTTCTGCGAATGCCAAACCGAAAACATGGAACGTTGTGAAATGAATACCTGGAGGAGAATGCACTGGTCCATTTCTTCTCTCTGATGCACACATCTGGTATTTGCAGCCCAAGAGCTGCCCCTCATGGACTGCTTCCCTTTTCTAAATGATTACGGACGGACAATGGCAGTTGGCAACCCTTAGCCTGGACACTTTTTTCTCACAATAACTATTCATGAAAAAATGAGTAAACCTGCTTTTGCTGTCTCTGCAAATAATGTTCTGCTTTGTGGTTTATGGTGGTTTGTGCATGTACCAGTAAGGTAGGGAAACTGAAAGCCTCCCAAATTCCTTAGAATCTACATAGAGGAATATAAATTCATGAAAATTTCTACTGTGTCTGGATTTCATCTTTTTTGCTGGAATGTTTCACCCACTGCTGAGTAAACCTTTACATCTTTTAAAATGCCTCAGTGTCACAAATCATTAATATATATTTTTTTCCTGTAAGCAAGCCCTTATTAGAGAGACCTTCCATAATATTGTGAATTCTCGATTGGCCAAAAAATTCGCAAAAGACCCAGTTTTGTAAAAAGCCAGCACTTTTTACAGAAGTCCCCGTGAAATTTGAAAAGGTAAACGCATGGAGCTTAAAACACTTTCAATATTGCATTCCAAATGCAGTTTTATTTACAAAATTATGTGTTAAGTAAACCTGTCATCAGAGTCTCAACCACAGCAATTAATTAAGGTCAAAACATCACTGGTGCAAAGTATTGCACTTTTTTTTTAGGACGCAGAAAATGTTCAAGACTGAGATGCTGCTTGTTACAACTCTTTAACGAGTCAGGCCATGCTTGTCTTTATTTTCTGGTTCATCTTTTCAGACCCCTTGCTTATCACTTCCTTTTTGATATCGAAGGCAGCTATAGTTTTGGAGGGCAGGATTCACGTTATTTGTGTGCTTTCATCCTGTGCCACACTGTGTGAACATCACAGCATTGTCAGAGCGCAGAAGTAATACTTTTCGGATCTTCTTCCCTTATAATGAAGACAGTCGAGCTGCGAAGCTCCAGGTGAGATTCCCTGAGATACACTTCCATTAACACACAAGTCCTGATCTTGTCGGACTACTGTGGTGAGAACTGTAATGCATGATAAACACTGCTGCTACTCACAGGCTCCTTACCAGCAAAGTGCTTGCACTTCTAACTGTAGCCACTGAAGCTCATTACCACCGGTGCAATACCCTGCAGCTGACTCCACCGGAAGTGCGTATAGCAGCAAGGCCGAACTTATTATTAAACCTGGCATTTAAAATAATGAAATTATCCTTCCTGTTTAAAGAGGGCACCACTACACACCTTATGGCTATGAATATAATGAAAATTTGAAATAGGTTAAAAAACCATGACAGACTAAGAAAAAAACATTTTATTTTAGGTTTTACGTATGTTATTTATTTTATTAAGCACAAACTTGATCTAAAGTGCTTCAAACTGCTGTACAACCCATAAACAAACCTAATAGTGGCCTTATTGTACAATTTCAGGATACATTTCATTAGTTCAGAGTTTTCAAGTTTGTCCGATCTATGCTTGAGTAGCTCAACCAGGGGGGCGTGGCTAGCGCAGACGGAAGATGGCAGCGGCTCCGTAGAGCTCCTGGTGACGACGGCGCAAACAAGAGGAAGGAAACTCCATTTGGTCTGAATTTATCCTTTCTTCCACGCAACTTATGGCACCTGCCATGTTGATTCACCCGCAACCTAAGGAGATTTTCTCTTCCCCGTGGCTCCGTTTACACATGCACTGCTGTGCCTTTACCTCCAGAGCGCTGAGTAGCGCATAACTAGTATTCACTCAACGAACGTTTCATTCGCCAATGTTTTACCATTTCTGATAAGCATTCTTCTTTCCTCACCTCAGCTGCCAGCGGCCATTTTAGCTTCAAGGAACCTACGCATGTAGGACTTTACATAAACAATATCGCACTCTATGTATTTAATACCGCATGTAATTCGCCCGCATCTTTTATCCTGGTATCTGTACTCCTAACTTCATGTCCTTGCAGAGAGGCTTCCAATTATAGTGTTGCTTTTTTCCTCTTTCTTCTAACGAATACTTTGTTATTGCCGACATGTGGGTTATTATATTCTTATTATAAGGCATTCTTTTGATAACCAATGGCTTTTTCTTTTAACCAAGGGTTTCAAGAGGATATCTCCCACATGTGAATTATTTATTTATTCCTGCATATCTTATTGTTGATTTTTCTCATGTACTGCATGCTTCTTATAGTTATTTGAGCATGACAACCTTTTCAGTGCATTTTACCTCACCATTAGGTTGGCGGAGTTCTCCAGTTTCTGTCGTTTCCTGCCTGCTATGGAAAATGTGTCTCCCTAATCCATTTTTTATTGTATGCAAAACTATTTGCGCAGTTCATTTATATGGGCAGACTAAAAACTGTTAAACTATTGGTGTCTCCTGCAAATCACTCATCTATTTCTCATGCGCACTCCTACGCTCATCACCTCAGAGTGGAGGAATCTCTGGCCTCTTCTCCAAAGGGTGCATCTGCCTCTTCCGCTACAATTACCAAGGTTTCAACCAAGCAGTTGAAGAAGGACCCACCATCACCTCCAAAGCAATATTCATCAGTCTCGTTGGACATTCTCTTGAAGAAATACGGGCGTTACGCCCTTTTGTTGAGGAGACTAATTCAAAGTTACAAATCTTGACTGATGGTTGGACAAAAATGGAAGAGCGAATCACAGCAGTAGAACAATATGTGGACTCCCTGAGTTCGACTTGCGCTCAAACGGTGTCCTTTCAATCACAGGTTGCATCCTGCCAGAAGCAAATTGAAAACTTTGAAAACAGGAACAGAAGGAATAACTTACGCATTTACGGATTGCCGGAAGGTTCAGAGGGGTCAGATCCTATAGCTTTTTTTAAATCCTTTTTGTCGACAGTGCTCAAGATGCCGGTGACCACCGTCTTGAACATTCAACGTGCTCACAGGCTTTGCTCCCTCCACTCTTCATCTCCTGCTCAACGCAAACCACAAGGTGTTATACTTTACTTTCTAGAGTACACAGACCTCCTCAAGGTTTTGGCAGCAGTACGTTCTCTGAAATGGATTTCATCCTCAGGAAACCAACTTTACTTCTCGCAGGATTACGCAAAGCCTACAGCAGATAGAAGAAAAGGATTCCTGTCTATGAGGCCTGCTTTGCGTTCTATTGATGCACAATTTGGCTTATTTCATCCTAGTTTATTCAAAGTAACCTTCAACAATAATACAGTTACATACGAGGATCGATTAAGCTCAAAAGTTTCTTGATCTTTCATTGCCCTGACAAGATCAACATTTCGAAATCCCATCCTTGATGTCTGTTCCCTTGCAGGAATTCTAAATACAAACTCAAACTTCTACTTTATTGAAGTTGTTTATGTATTTCATTGATTACCTACCAGTTTATATACTATTCTGATCTATTTAATGTGATCTAGTGTTAGCTTTTAAGTAGATACATATTTATAGAGCTTCAATAGTCGTCTATACCTTTACAATGCCGAATTTTGTTTACCTAACTTTTTTTCCCATACAGGTTCCTCTTCACGTTGCCCTTCCCTCATACAACCAAACACAAAGCTAGCGGTGGCCCTCTAGAACAGCACCGGATTTAAAAATTACTCAATGTCAGTTATGGTGATATAATCCAATCACCGCAAGTGTGCAAGCTTGGTAGACACCCGCCAGCACAATGTCGTTCCAAGAACTGGAAAATACATGTACGATCACCAAACCAAATGCACCACTTAAACACTGTAAGTTAAATCAAATTCAAATTCTTGAGTAGTTTTATGTTTTCACAACAGATTCTCTTTTATTTTGTGGTAATTTTTACAGTTAAAAATCAAAGTTTTCCAGAACAGCCGGAACAGCCGACGCGTTTCGTCCACCAAAGGACTTCTTCAGGGCTGTAACAGATATATACAAAAACGTATTGAAAACTTTGTTTTGACAGAAGGACAAGACACAAGTAGACATTACAATATAATGCTTAGAATTTCATCTAAGTGTTACCAGACGCATCTACAAGTGTTTTTTAAAAGGGTTATTCAAACCCACACAAATACAATCATAACATATTAGGGATGAACCATTACATGTAGAAATTTATGAGTTTACAATATGACACAATAATTTATATTAGAGAAAAATACATAAAATCAGTATATATATAACCATCTATATGAAGCTTATGGTCAGGAAACACTTGTAGATGCGTCTGGTAACACTTAGATGAAATTCTAAGCATTAAAAATTACCGCAAAATAAAAGAGAATCTGTTGTGAAAACATAAAACTACTCAAGAATTTGAATTTGATTTAACTTACAGTGTTTAAGTGGTGCATTTGGTTTGGTGATCGTACGTTGCCCTTCCCTCATGTCTGTGGTTGCCTTCCCCAAAGTTGTGTCGTCTCATCCTGTGGAGTCCGGACGTGTCATCGTTCCATGTGGCCTCATCCCTCCCCATCCTCTATATGTTTTGGATTCACTCTAGGTATCGTTTCTTTCTCCTTTTTTCTTTCCCTATTCTCAACAATACTCTTACCTTTCTCCACTCATTCATTGCCATTTGTCTCTAATCTGTCTTTACGTATTGTCTATCTTTTCTACTTCTTATCTCTTAGTCTTTATCCCTCTTCTCATCTTTCTATCTTTGGCATACTCCTAGTTCTTTTTGCTTGTCTCAATGTTACGCATAATGTTTTCCTCTTTTGCATTTTTCAATTGTCATATGTTAGTTCACTTTATCTTTCCTGCCCATACTTCTCTTTTACAATATTGGTTTGTATTGCAGTTAGTTTGTCTGTCTTCTGGTATACATTTTTTCTCTGTTTTTTCTTATGGTTAGTCGTTTCATACTTGCCCTCACATTTTATTTATGTCTTTAAACATTGTCTCTTGGAATGTGAAAGATCTCCATTCTCCCATTAAAAGACAACGGGTCCTGACCCACCTGGCCAAACTTGGTGCAGATATAGCGTGTTTACAGGAGTCTCACCTAACAGCCGAAGAATCCATTACATTGAAGAGAGGCTGGGTTGGGGAGGTTTTTTACTCACCAGGTGATGGCAAACAGAATGGGGTTCTTACTTTATGTCGCAAATTACTTTCTGCTAAAGAGTTATCACAAAGCTCTGATGAAAATGGTCAATGGTTATTTACTAAGCTTATGGTTGATTAAATTCCAATCTCCTTTGTTAAATGTCTATGCACCAACTGCTGGTGATCCCTCCTTTTGGTCGACCTTAGCACAGCAACTTGCAGAGTGTATTGATGAAAATTTCATACTCAGAGGTGATTGTAATCAAGTATATGACCCCTTCCTAGATCGTAACTCTATGGTCTCCTTTGCTCATCACAAAGCCCACAAATCATTTGTACAAACTATCAAACAATACAAGCTTATTGATGCCTCGAGATTATGCAATCCCACTGCTAAAGAGTACACTTCTTATTCTCCAGCTCACCATACTCAGTCGAGATTGGATTATTTTTTCATGTCTCGTAACTTATCACAGTCATTAATGGCAGCAGAGATTGGATCCATCCTAATTTCTGATCACGCTCCCATCATTATGAAATTAGACATTTTACAGAAACCCTGCACCCCACGGAAGTGGCGTTTCAATAATTCCAGTCTCTTGGACTTCACTACATTTCTTAACGAATATTTTTCATTCAATCAGACTGATGACCTTCCTTTCCACGTGATTTGGGATGCCTTTCAGGCAGCAGCTAGAGACTTTAATAATGGCTACGTCTCTAGAAAACGCAAAAAGTCTAAAGAGCTTACCACGACTCTTCTGGCTAAGATAAAAAGACTGGAACATTCCTTCTACTCATCTAGATCAAAAGAATGTTTGTCGGAACTTATTAATGTTAAATTTCAATTTAATAAAGAGTCAACGAATAATGCTTCTACTTACCTATTGAGATCCAGCGCAAAATTTTATGGTGGACAGAACAAAGCTGGCAAGGTCCTAGCCGATTACTTGAAAGTTAAGCATAACAAGCTAAATATAGATTCCATTATGAACGCTCAGCAGGATTTGAAATATAAAGATGATGACATTTTACACAAATTTTTTAATTTCTATCAAACACTTTACACTTTAGAAGCATCTCCTTCAGAACAGCACATAGCTTGGTTCCTGTCCGAAATACACCGGATTCCCTCCCCTCAACATGACCTTTCCAATTTAGAACTAGACCTTTCACAAAAAGAACTCCATGCTGCACTCTTGGCACTTAAAAAAGACAAAGCCCCTGGCCCGGCTGGGTTTACAGTTGAATTTTTTTACACATTTTGCCTCCTTAATAATTCCAAAATTACATGTATTGTTGAATTTCTTTTTGTCCTCGGGTAAATCTTCTGGTTCTTTCTCTGAAGCTCTCCTTTGCCTTATTCCCAAGGATGGAAAAGACTTGAGATATTGTAAAAATTTTCGGCCCATTTCTCTAGTCAATGTTGATTATAAAAGTTTCTCTAAGTCTTTAGCTTTTCGACTAGACTCACACCTCCCTGACTTAATGGGTTTGTAGCAATCGGGTTTCGCCAAAGGCTGTTTTATCACAGACAATACCCGCTTGTTTTTTTATATCTTATCTAAATCTTTACAAGTCACACATCCTTTGACTGCCATAACATTAGACACTGAGAAAGCGTTTGATAGAGTGGAGTGGTCGCACCTTTTTCAAACCCTCAGGTGGTTTGGCTTTGGATCTAAGATAATCTCCTTAATTTCACTTTTATATTCTAACCCAAGAGTAGCAGTGTGCGCCAATGGTGTGTCTTCCTCTTTTTTTACCTTCGGGAGAGGGGTTCAAAAAGGTTGTCCGCTATCTCCATTTCTTTTTAATATAGCCTTAGAACAGTTTCTTTTGCGAATTCGCCAGAATTAGGACATTCAAGGTTTTAACTTTAATGACACCCACATTAAATTGGCAGCATATGCTGATGATATATTGTTATTTATTTCCCAACCTCAATCCTCTATTCCTGCGTTTTTACACAAGATAGATTCCTTTGCAGCAGTTTCTGGGTATAAATTAAATAAAGATAAATGTGAAATATTACCCCAGACAAAATACACCTTTAAAGATGATTTTGCTCTCTAAACCTTTGCATGGTGCCCCCATTATATTAAATACCTGGGCCTCCATTTCACTCCTTCCATCTCAAATACAATTTCCAGATGCATGGATAATTGTATACAGAGAATATCGACTTTAACTACTAAATGGCATCCTTTGTATCTATATTGGTGGGGATGTCTTGAGACTATAGAAATGATGCTGTCTCCCACAGTGATCTATATGATAACTAATATTCCACTATCCATTCCTTCAAAAAGATCTTTGTTATCCTCTTATCTTTGGGGCAATAAAAAAATCTCAAATGTTCATTTCCACATTGACCCTCCCAAAATCGTAGGGTGGTGTTAATTTTCCTAACGTCCCCATATCTCAAAAATCCTTTTTGCTTCGGCAATCATCTATATGGCTTTCACACTTTCTTGCACAACACCCCTTGTGGACTAAACTTGAGCTTTCCTTTCTATCCCCCTGGTCCTTTCAAGAGTATCTCTCGTTCTAGCAGAAACCACAATATCTTTCGACCCCCATAATTAAATATACATTTAAGATTCTGCAACATGCACACTCCAATGATTTCATCAATGGAACTCTTCTCTCCAATTCCATGATATGGCATAATAATTTGATACTGATACGGGATAAAACTTTTTATTGGAAAACGTGGAGGCAAAAGGGTCTAATATGGGTTCACCAATTATATCAGCAAGACCAATTCATGTGCTTTACGCAGCTTAAAAGTATGTTTGGTTTACCATCCTCCTTCCATTCTAAATACACACTTTTAAAGCAAGCTATTTTAGATGCATACACTCACTGTACACACCCTACCTCCTTCACTACCCCTCTTACTTCTACGGTTGATAAATTACACTCTCTTTTACTAGCTGACCCCAAAGCTTCTACCATTTATAATTATTTGCAAGTTTCTTGCGCCCCACAAGATAAATTGAAGATAGAACTCTCCTGGGAGAAGGATCTGGAAGTGGATTGGTCAACTACTCTCTGGAACAAAATATGGAGTAAGATAAGGAAATCCTCGAGAGCTGCTAACACCACACAAACACTATTTTTTATTTATAATAGGTTATTATTCTCTCCAGTTGTTCTGCATAAACAACATATTTGTGTTTTGGATGCCTGTTGGACATGCTCTTCCACTCAGGCAGACCTTCACCATTTACTTTTTACATGTCCACCTGTTCATGTTTTTTGGAAAAAGGTCTGGACCCAAATCAACTCAATTTTTCATTCTCAATTTCCTTTTTTTGTTTCCAATATATTTTTGGGAAGTTTATCCCCGATATGGTCAGATCATTCTTCTAATATAAGAATTATTGACCTTATATTGGCAGTTGCCTTTCAACAGATTACTAAAAATTGGAAAGACTTCACCAAATTATCTTACCAAGCTTGGTGGTATGCTATTTGTTATAACCACAGGCTAGATAACGCTTCTGTGTACCCTATTACCTTGGCCACGAAACGTCTGGGTTTGTGGTTACCTGTTACAACATTCATTGAAGCTAGTGCTAAACGTTCATCTTCTCTAACTCCTATACAACAAGAAGTTTCCAAACCGCCATGACTTTTTGACACTGTAATCTTTTATATATTTTATAATTTCTCCTTTGCATTACAGTTTATACATTATTCGCTTTTCTTTTCCGATTGTTACTAATCTTCTATGCTTAGATAGACCAATTCTGATTGTATGTATACTTACCTTCTCCTTGTATTTGAAATATATTTCATGTGACCTTATATTGTTATTTTGCTTGCTGTATTGAGATTTGCTTTTTCTTTAATAAACATATTTCTGAACTTGAGTAGCTCAACAAGTCTTGGAGTTTGCTTTGCAGTCTGGTATTTAACATTAAGTTAATTTCATGATAAATTCAGGGCTACGAGTCCCAAAATGCAGACAAAACTCCAGACAGGATGAGCTACTCACGAATGGACCTGAAAACCTGAACATTCTGTTGATTTGAGTAGACAGAATATGTTCACAGTTAATTAAAAAATGATGGATCACAGATAAAATAGAGAATAAATATTGGCTTTCAAGATAAGTATGTAGATGAAGAAGAAAGGGGTAGAAGAGAGGCAGTGGGGAAAAAATTGGGCTGTTGGAGAGGAAAATGGAAAAACTCAGCAGGAGCTGTTGGATAAAGGGGTTATAGAAAAAGGAGTTCAGCTTGGAGATGTAAAGAAGGGTTGCATCATAATGGACAAAAAGTACAAGTCATATCAGGCTAAAAGGTTTAGCTGTTTTTCAAAGAACAGGTTTTCATTTATTCTTAAAAGAAGAGAGCATTTATGATCACAGGTGTGTTGCCGAAAAGAACTGGCAAAAGTGTTTTTTTTAGTTTTGGCTTGACTTCACAGCTGTTTGCAGAAGCTTTTATCAATAATACAGTGACAACATTTACAAGAAGTACATTTTCAGTGGAGTGAACATCCATCACCTCATGTTAATTGCTTTTTGATGTATCATTCAGGGTGCTTCTATTCCAATGCATGAGGTTCATATTTTGAGAAGCTGCCAGGGAAAAGTGTTGAATTCTCAACCGGAGACCAGCATCTCAGAAGTAATGCATCGGTCACCACCGTCAGCTCTGTGTGGGAAAGGGAGCTGGGTCTGCTGTTGACCTAATCACAGTGCAGCAACCACCACAGCAGATATTTTGCAGTCTCCACTGGGATCTGGACTAGGTTAGAGAGATTCCCCTGTTGCTTTGCCCACTGGGACCTCAGATCCCACTGCAGAGTCTGCATGTGCCATCCAGCATGCTTCACCAGCAGGATGTAGGAGGCCATCAGACCCAGCAGCCAGCGAGTCACTGTAACTGAGATCCAGGACTGAGACTGAAATATAGGAATATCATAGCCCAAAAATCCTAGTTTTTCTGCTCTGGAGGGTAAACGACGTGTAACTGCCCAATGTCCTGATTGTGACTCAGATGAACAGAAGCATCTGAGAAGGAGTCAGGTGTGACTTCTGACATGTTCAACTAGATTTTGGCTGCTCAGAAGATGTAAAATACATAGTCAATATTAAAACTTAAAGAAACATGCATACAGGTGCAGTATGTCTCATTTTTTTAATGAGTTTGTCATATATGTAGACCTCGACCAAAAACGAATTGTCTTAATCGTACATGAACAAAAGCAAGTAGGCCTTTTCATTGGAAAGAATGACAATTGTATTGTCTACGAAGTATATACAATTCGATAAGTAACAATGGCACAGTGTCAAGGTGAAAGTAATGTCAACATAAATACTACTTGATACATAAAGTATATAGACCTGGTAACATAAATACTGGACAGAATGCTTTGGTGTAAACTTTCATGTTGAAATATACATCCTAAAAATAAGATCTGTTTTTGGCGTAGAAAGAATAGCAAAATAATGTACCCCAAAAATGCTGCAACAATTCCATATGTGTGCAACAAAATGTGCTAATCCATGCCGCAATATCCTTGGGGATCTAATTAGAGTGTTGGAGTACACTAAGCAGAGAACAAATTAGAAGCAACTTTTCCTAAAAGTGTAAGAATCAAAAAATACTATGAAAATAATTGTACTATATTTAAAATACTCTCTGTGAAATCATAATAATAATAATAAGCCACTAATGAAACCACTAAAAGGCCAAAAAAGGGGGGCAAGTTAATTTATGACGTACTTTAACAAAACTATTTATATTTATTCACAGAAATGTGATATTCAATATTTAATCATAAAAATCCAAAGACATATTCTGGATATGAGAAAACAGTTACAATTACTGCTTGTCAACTAGATGAGAGAAGGTGCTTTATGGTAAAGTGGATGATGAAATCTGCATTCACCAATTGTCAAAAAAGATTTTCAGAGCAAATTTCCAATTCCTCAAAGGAATGAATTTAAAGGTTCTTCAGGTTTTAATGAAAAGTATCCAAAAGGGTAGTTCTTTGCTCAATACAGTTTTTACTCAGTATTAGATAATGTTTAGAATGTACTCGAGAGCCCAAAAAATGTCAAGACTGGACATAAAAAAATAACTTGGCCTCTTAGAGACGCCAAATTAACTAATCCTTTATGTGTTCACAAATTATGTTATTTGCTAAATTAGAGACTCTGTGACAAAAAAAGGGAATTCACAAAATGAAAGGACACATTGAGAGCTCCGAATTACTTTCAGACTCACAGTATGCTCTGTGCGCAGGGTTTTAAGTAGACTGAAAAAACTAGGAGGTCTCTCAAAGGGGTGTGGCCGATGCAATTAAGGGTGTGGCTTCAAAATACGCTAGGTAAAAATCTGTGCTTACCACAGTGTGCCGCCCGACTGGTATTTTGCTGCTTCTGTCATTGCATCCAGATACCTAATGCAACAAGTAACGTGACACCTACAACATATCAGGGCCATTGGTTTTGCCAATGGTGGTTAGCTGTATAAGATAAATAAGCAACAACTATGACTTTGTCGTATATAATATTGAAACTGCTTCAGCTCTGAAATAATGAGACTGTGAAAGAACTATAACAAGTCTTTTTGTAGTAACATCAAATTCTGTGAAGGGTGGTACTCCTGCAGAGTTAACATTTTTTTTTCACCCTGAGGGCTAAAATGGAGTGCCCGATAAAGATCCATCTCAACACCTGTTTTTTAAACTGCCAGTGGTCAGCACCAGTGGGACCGGCCCACTTAAAGCCCTGCCTGAGCGTCTGTTTGCAAACTGAAAGGAAGAGAAGACATGAAAGCAGTGATATCGCACTTGTGGTCGAACATCATTGATGGAGTACCGACCCCTTAAGAATGTTATTCTCAAAATGGAATAAACTTCCCTCATGATAATGCCAGTGACCACTGTTTTCTCCTACTGATGTCATTTGCTGAATGCCGATGTTTGTTTTGAAAGGAGTGCTTTGATCGAAGAGGACCTGCTATAATGACAATTCTTTTTATTCTATGAATGTGAATGTAGGACTGGAGGCCTGCTGTCTCTCACAGGCCTCTATCACTACACTCACAGGCATTCACAGGGAGTTGCCAAAGGATTCCTGCCTCATAAATATTAATTAGGCAGAAGTAGTTTCTACTTCATCAGTCACATCAGTAGTTGCTGGTATATCAGTCACAGTGAAAAATTAGGTAGAGTCAAAAAGCATTTGGTGTGCAAAAAACTCTGAATCCTCTATTTACAACTCTAAATACATATTACCTTTCAAACAAAGCACCCACTCAGATAGCTGTCCCAACTTGGATTTCATAATTTTTAAAGCCTTTGCCATTTTCAAAATCATATTTCATAAACAGTTCCCTTAAGTTATCTTCCCAAGAACTGAATTTGATTCAAATGTGTATGCCACATGCACCTTAATACTGTTGTTCATCACTTTTTAAAACATTTTCATACTAAATAATATATTGGTGAACACAAATCAGCATAATATTTTGAGTCAGAAGAATTAGTCAATATTTCATCACCAGGTGCTTGATGTTGTTAGTGCACCACCTGAACCGGGCTACACGCTCTCGTTCACACATTCGTGACCCACATGTTTCAGTGCCATGGCTTCAGAATTTGAGCTGAGCCGACCCGGGTGATTTTTAAGGACATTACTCCTCTGGTCTTCATGTCCCTTGTCCACCAGGGAGATCAAAGCCCCAGCCAGCCCTCTTTGTGGCCCTCTTTGTGACCCAATAACCCCTGCTGGTGTTTTTTCGGAAGGCTGGGGTGAGCCTCCTGTTCTCCTGGGCAGGTTGGGGCAGTCACATTCCATCTTCTGGGTCCTGGGTCGGGGTTGTTTTTCTCCCTGGCCGGCTGCTTGTTGGTTTGTGTGATGGGGCTTGTTCCTTGCTCACACTGCGGGATCGTCTCTCATTGGGCTGCCTTGCATGGTTGATCCAGTAGGTGTTTTCTGTTGCAGGGGTGGGGTGTTAGTTTTTGGGTGCCTCCCCTCCTGTTTCCCGCAGTTCTCCTCCTCTGTGGCCCTGTTCTTTTTGGTGGCTGTCCGTTTGTTGGCGGGCTGTCTTCGTGCTGTGGCCGGGTTGTCTTTCTTGGCCAGTGTCTGGTGTTTTTTCCTCTTGCCCCCGTTGTTGCCGGTCTGTGGGCGCCAGGTCTCTTTTGCTCTAGGACCTGGCCTGGCCTTGACGTTCCCTATGTCTCTGTGGTGGTGCTCTGGGCCCCGGTTCCTATTGTTGGCATCGGTGGGTCTCTGCCCGTTGCTTTTCCTGGAGGTTGTGCCTATCTGGCTGTGGTGCTGGTTGTTGTCTCTGTCACCCTGCTGCTGTCCTGGCTCTCGTAGTTCTGTTCCATGTCGCTTTGCTTGCTCTTCGGCCTGGCTCTTCTTGGCGCACTAGTTTATGTTGTGTTTTTTCCCTGGTTGTCTGCTGGCCCTTGTGTTTGGGCGGGTTGCTGGGGTTCCTTGGCTGTGTCCTATGCCTTGGGGTTGCTGGTCCTGGCCTCAGGTGTTTTTCCTGTGGCTTCTCTCATGTTTGGGGTTGTCCGCCTGGGTTTCCGGTTGGGGTTTTCTCCTGTTTTCTGCTTCCCAGGGCTGCTGGCAGGCACTGTGGTGCTGGTCTGGCCTCCTTTCTGGGTCTGTCCCCTGTGCTTTGGGGGGCCCTGGTCGGCCCTCTCTGGTCCCTGTTGCTGAGTGGGGTTCTGGCCGCTTCGCCTGCTCTGGTGCTTGGGTTGTTTCTTGCTTCCTCTGGGGATATCTTGTGTTTGGCCTCTTGGCTGGTGGCTGTACATCTACCTTTGGCCTTTCCTCCCTGCTTCCTCTGGTCTCGTCTGGTGTCAGTGGTGCTTCTGGGTGGGCTTTGTTTGTTGCCTGGTTGGATACCTGGGTTCTGTTGGCCTCCGCTGGGTCTCTTCTGGCCTGCGGTGTTCTCCTCTGGCTTGGTTTGCTGTGGAGGGGGGTGCTTGTCCCTGCCCTTTCTGGTGTTTCTTTTTGGCTGGGGTTGTGCCTCAGCTTTTCCCTGTCCTCGTGTTGTTCCGATGGCCGTGTTTTGGTCTCTCCTGGTCTGCTGGCTTGCAGCTGCTTCTGCTTGACCTTCAGCGGTGGCTCCTTGTGGTTGCCTGTTCCCTTCGGCCTTCCTCCCTGTTGGCTCCGGTTCTTGGCTGGTTTGCGGGTTTCCGTTTGGTTGGACCTGATCGGGGTTGCCTGGGTGCACTCTTGCTGCGGTCCGGGGCTGCTTGCTGGAGCTGTGTTTGGGGTTCTTTCTATGGCCTGCCACTTCTTTGCTGGTGTCTTTTCTGCCTGTGGGGTGGCTGGTCCCTCTGCTGTCGGGTTCCAGTCCTGTCGGGTGTTGTCACTGTTGTGTGCTCCTGCCATTGTGGCCTCTTGGCTCTGGGTGGGCCTGTTTGGGTCTGTCCTCCGCTTCTGTTTTCCCCTACTCTGGGGATTTGGTTTGGGCGACGCCTGGGCTGTTTGATCTCTGGCCTGTGCTCTGCTGGGGCCTTCCCCTTCTTAGAGCCTTCCCCCGGTTCTGCGTTGGGCCTTTGGTTCCTTCTGGTCGGTCGGATTGCTCGGCTTTGGCTTCCCTGCTGCGGTGTGCTCTGTTGCTGTTTTCTGCCCTGGGAGTTTTTCCCCTGCACGGGCCCTGCCTTTGGTAATTTGGGACCGTGGGGTTTGGTTTTTTGTGCTTCCCACCCTGGCTTCTGTTGCTTATGTGGTCAGGATCTTTTTTTGGTGTTGCCTCTCCCCTGGTGGGTTGAGGCTTCCGTGCTGTGTTGTTTGGGCCTGTCCCGCTCTTTTGTGGCCTTTCTGGGTTGTTGGTCCTCGGTCTTTGCTGGCCTTTGTGTTTTTTTGCCTCTGCCTTCTGCTTGGGCTCTTTGGGGTCATCTATGCCTGGCGTGTCTCTGGTTGGGCTTGTCTTCGGCTGGTGTTGGCTCCCTTGGGGTTCCCTTGCTGTGGCCTTGGGTTCTCTGGGTTGTTTGCCCGCTCCGTTGCTCTCCTTCTCTGTGGTTTGGGGTGTGCCTTCATCGGGCTGTGGCTTCCTGCTCCGGTTTCGCCGGTTTTCCGGTTGGGGTTTCTGCTGCGGCTGTGTTCTTGGGTTCATGCATTCCTCTTGTCCTCTTTTCTTCTTTGTTTTCCCGGGTTCCTTGTTTCCTGGTCGGTTTTTGTCCTCTGGGGTTCTGGTCCCTGCTGGGTCTGCTTCCTTCTGGCTCTTGGGGCCTGGTGGGTTGGCTTCCGGGGGTTTATTCCTCTTTGGGTGGTGGGCTGATTGGCCTCTGTGGGTTGTCGGACTGGTCTTCCGGCTGTTCTCCCGTTGTTTTGTTGGGTGCGTCCCGGCTTGGGGGGGGCTCCCTCTTGTCTGGGTGCTCTGCCTGGGGTTTTCCGCCGGTTCTGCCTTTTGCTTCCTGCGGTGGCTGCCTTGGTTTGGTTTCCTGGGTTGGTTTCTGTTTTGTTTGGGAAGGCCGGCTTTTCTGCTTTGGTATTCTCCAATTAGTAATGAATGGGACGAGGACATAAGGGAGCTGTAGGTAATGCTCTATTACTTACCGGTAATCTTCATTACTCCTGGTCCTGTTGTCCTCATCCCAATTATACGCCCCGCCCTCCCTCCCAGACGGCCGGCCGTCCTTGTGGGCTTGGTTGTTCAGGAGGAATGCTGGGTAAGTACCCCTTATGTACTCCCAGTGGGAGGGAAGGGGTTAGTGTACCAGCATTCTTCTGATCTTTTTTTCGGTTGGGAGATGGTTATCTCCAATTAGTAATGAATGGGACGAGGACAACGGGACCAGGAGTAATGAAGATTACCGGTGAGTAATAGAGCATTACCAGGTGCGGGTAGTCTGATATGATTGTTGGCCAGTGTGAAATGAGGGCCTTCCTGTTGTTCTCCTCTGCAATGACATTGTGCAGAGGAAAGCTCTACAAAATATAAACTTGTAGAAAGTAATTCTGCATACATTTGGAAGAATGAAATTATGAAGCAAATATGCCAGCTGCGTGAAGCCTGTGTGGCTTGCCTAAATTGTATTAGCTTGGAGACTTTCCCGCCGTGCATGGATTTAAAGGTGAACAGGAACATTTGCAATTTCGTGAAGAGTTGCAAATCGGAAACTTCTTCGGAAATCGAGGCTGACATAAAACAACGTGGGCTTGAATGGTCAAGTGCATATATTTTTAGGCATTGCACTTGTGTTCTGAAACGATTCCAATGTTCCGTCTGTGCAGTTAAACTTCAGAAATATCTATGTTCATTATGTTGCCCAGGTATGGAATCCATATTAATAATTGAAAACCCCTGCTTCTGCAGTCATGCATGATAAATCTCCTCCCGAACGTCAATTTGTTGAAAGGCGAGTCAGACGGATAACAAAGACGAACAGCCATTAGAGCATCAGGCCAGACCTCGCGAACACTGTGCACTGTTTGTCATCAGGACACTATAAATGCGCCGGGGTCCGGCGCGAGAGCGTCTGCAATCAATCCCGCCTAATTTACAAACTCCGGAGGACCCTGGGAGTGATAGTCATTTCATATTTTACGCACCCACTGAGGTTACTGCGATTGATTCAGCTCTATCAAGTGCTGTTATGACTTTGAATGCACTTGACAGCTTTTTGCATTTGTTTTCAGAAGTTGTAAAAGAAGGCATTCAAATTTCCAACGTGGCCACCTGGGTACACTTTGCAAAGGTTATGCAGGGGAGCTATGGATCCGCTTCTCACCCAGACATGCTGTAACTTAGCAGCTTGCGAAGTTAGCTGCTCTTCTCGACTAAAACACTTGACTTGCTCTTTTTCTGAATCTGTAGTCGGGCCTGACCTTGACAGCATCTTAGCATCTCTGAAGCAGGACAAGGCAGACTAAGTAAAAGATGCTGCACAAAACAGAAAGCGGAAGCAACGCGGGGGGGGGGGGGGGTGACAACATGGATGGCACTCTCAGGGAAAGCAACAAGGGGGAGAGAAGAGGAGGGCACAGTTAGGGGTCAGTAGGATGGGAAGTCGGGAAACAATGGGGAGAAGCACACGGGTGAGTACAAAAGGAAGAGGGGCGACTAGAAGCATCCGGGTGACAGAGAGCAAAGACAGAGAACAGGGGGAGGGAAGTACACGAGGGAGACAACTAAAAAAAGCATGCACTCTTAGGGATTGTTTAACACTAAAGAAAATGTTGTACTTGAAAAGCAAGCAGTGGAGTTGAAATGCCAGCCAGTCAAAAGAGATGGTAACGAGGCACTGCTCCATGGGGAAGACAGACTCACGTTTTTCGAGCTGGGACATGAAAAGGAAGCAGTCAAATGAGAGTGACAGGAAAGCAGACCAATGCCTTGCAATGATTGGCCTCAAACCCTCTGTATGTTCTTGATAAGTCACAATGTGTCTTGCAAAAGACAGCACAGGCACTGTCTAGTAGGCTCAATCTAAAAAATAATGTAATCCGAGCCCAATAGACAATGAGGATACCCTCAGCACAGCAGAGGTTCAACAGCGCATACATTTAACTCAGAAAACTGTCGCAAATACCATGCGAGTTAATATCTCCAATTGGGAAGTTATTCAATTAAAAAGAATGAGAGAATGGATGTCATTCCATAGTTTTTAATGTATGGTTCCTATATTATTGCACTATGCTTGAAAGACCAATAATATGCAGAGCAGCCCAGCTACTTCCGGACAGTGAAGTTGCAATCGTCCCAGAGGTCTAGCACGCTTTGCAACTTTATTTAGATTGTAGAGATTTTGCTGTAGACATCATGCGACAATCATGCCTTTAGTGACAATCCATGTTTCACATTTCAGGGCTTCTTTACACCCCCGTTGATTCACAAATTTGTGATGCTCTGTGGTGCAGGCCTATCAATTATATCTATGAGGCGACACAAAGCCTTTGCATGGCCTGATAGATATGGAGTAAAGGCAAGGCAGCGCAATGCGCTGTGTTTCCTTACAATGCGTGAAGAAGGTTTTCCATGGGCATTGCGTTGGGTGTTCCCATGCAACACCCATGGATCTCCATGGATTTTTAAAGATGCCCCAGATGTACAAAATCAGTAAACCTGGGGCAGCGCCAAAACCTTACGCCTCCTAAAAGCAGGTGTAACGAGGAGAAATGTTTTCATTTCTTCTCGTTTTTTCCTCTCTCCAAGTGTGCTACATTCTGCAGCACACATAGAACAAGGAAAACACCTCTCAGGATTGTTTGTATGCAGTTATGCAGGAAGGTGCCCCTTCCTGCACAAAACAACCCTGGCAACATCCAGACACCTTTGCACCATGGTGAAAGGGTGCCTGTGTTGGCGCTAGGTGAAAGGACAGGAATGCACCGTATCTTGTAAATACCGTGCATTTCTGCCCTTTCAAAATGGCGTAGGGCAGCGCAGCAAATAGAGTTGTGACTCTGCCCTATGCCAATTTTTTGTAAAAGAGGCCCTTTATGTGTAACTCAAAAGGAACATTCTGAAGAAAACCTAGGGGCATATGTATGAGCCTCTTGCGTCACCCTAGCATTACTTTTTGTGACGCTCTGGTGGCAAAAATCACAAAATCATATTTATGAGGTAATGCAAAGCTACTTTGCATGGCATCGAATGGCCTCGTGGATATGGATTAAGGCAAGGCAGGCCAAAGTGCAAAAGTGACGTTCCCGTGGCAATAGGGGTTTCTAAATATGCCTCAAGTCTTGAAAGTTTTTTTGTTCTTAAATTGGAAGCAGATGGTTTTTCAGGTTTGGTGATATTGCTTTGTATTTTAAAAAAAATGTAAAGATCAGTTTCCCTGCAGCTTTCTTTTTGAATACTATGAATCCAGTTAATTGAGTGCTATAACTCAAAGTGAGCATTTTATTCTTTATCACAGATGCACACATCATGACACACCTTGATCGTTTGATGCTTATTAGGAACCAGATACAATGGTGTCACATATTTTATTTGTAATAATTTATTACCAAATCGCATTAATGTTTTTTTTCTGTTGTGGAGTTGTAGTTAGAGCATCACTAGATTGTAAGAAAGAAATTAGGCACAAATGTTCATACAATTATGATAGACGTTCCCACACTATAGACAGATTGTAAGAAAACAGGCCATTAGTTGTGTGGCCTGCACAAATAATGGGTCCACATTTGTCGTCCACTGGGAACTAAGCACCCCATTCTGGTGCTTGGCTTTCACACGGTAGTGAAGCAGAGCAGTCCAAGGCCTATTCAATTGAGGAGATGTTGGCTAGTAATCACCATTCACTGGCACACAATAATAAAAATCAATAAATGATTGTCTAGTCTGTGCCTTTTCTTTTGAAAAAGGAAAAGTACATTCATTACACACACACTAATCAAGACTGCACAGGAAATACCTTTTGATGACATTGCGTAATAATCTTTGAACCCTTAAAGAGGCTAGGTTCGCCAAACCACATGTAAACAATTACCATTTTAGGAGTAAATGCAAGAATTAAGCAGAACCATAGCTGTTACTGGGCTGCTCAAAACAGGAGTCTCCCATGTGCAGCCCTCACACATGTGCACATGCGTACGCACACATGCTCATATTTAACTAGCCAAGTGTTTCTTACCCTTGCTGTATCAGAGTGGCCTTCTCTTAAAAGGCAGATACTGGTGGTAAACTTGTGCAGTCCATTTACCATTAGTTTATCAAGGGCGAGTCACAGGTTATGAGGCTCACCCACACTGAGAAGACAAAAAAACAAGTGATCAAAAATATGGGTGAATTAGATCGACAGAACCCCCCTTCTCACGCAGATCATGCTAAATGAAGTCTTCATCTTATGGTATAGGCCATAGGTTGTAGTTGTAGTAGGCAATGGCCATTAATGTGCCACAGCAGTGCTCTCGTTTGAACATGACCACAAAAGTCTTTCAATTACATGTCTTAATGGGAGGATTTTGATAGATGCTGTCTTTAGCAAAGTCACCTTTTTGCCATTGTCACCAGAGATGTACATCTATTTCTGGACCCTATGTTTGCTGCTATCAAGTCTCTATGCACCATTACACTGTCATGTAGTGCTGCAGTGCCTGTGCTCTGTCCCAAATATGATACTGTAAAATTGGTTTGACCCAATTATTGATTTAACCATCCTGTAAAGCTATTGTATGTTTGGACAAAAACTGCACCAGTGGCTTGGAAGTGGATCTCATATCAGGGCTGCAGTGTGTATTTACACAACCCACATTGATGTCAAAGATTTATGACTTAAGGGATCACCACTGCGCTGTAGCTGGGCTGAATATTTAAAGGATTACAGTGACACATTGCAGGAAAAAGTGCCTTTGATAATTTGGGGAGCCAATTTTTATATATTTGATAAGTCATCCCTAAAACGTGCCTTGTTAGCCCAAAGGACTTTGCACTTTATATATAGAAGTGTGACATAGTACATATTGGGTATAGTATACCCTTATAGAGAATAATCTTCCAAAAGCTATTTTTACTCTGCAGTTATAGTTACATTTTGCAGGAACATTTGCCAGGATGATTCCTATCTCTACTAAAGAAAACACTAGAACAAGCAGTGGCAAAGCCGATAGGTCTGGTATTTACTCCCAGCATTTTGCATTGGTGAGTTCTTGTTTTGTTTTGTTATGATTTTTACAAAACTTTACTGTTTTGTAAAAACAGTCCCTCCTCAATCAAAACAAACTGGCTAAAAACAAAAGTATTTTTTGGTCTCAAAAGCACACATTTCCACAGTAGTCACAGTTTCTTAATAAAACTACATTGTGTGTGGAAATGCTCCTTGTGAAAGAGTCAAATGCTATCGCTCTCAGTGAAGTTAGCCAGTGGCTAAATTAGTCTGATCTTCAGCCTTATGCTGTAGTGGGTGGATGAACAATGCAAATGACACAATATTAGCCAGTGAATGAAGAGGGCTGGTTTTAAGACCCTATAAGTAAGTGTATTATACATATCATTTTATTAAAACCTAAACACTTTTGGCTAAAACCAAGCCTAAAAATTTTCGGAAGTTATTTTTCACTAAGTTTCCAAAATCTAATTCAATTGTAAAAGTAGATGCTTGATAATTTTAGTAGAAAAGTTTAAGCAATCCTCAGAGTAGAAAATGAGAAACGGGGGTGCACGAAAAAGAAAAGTCCGAAAAGGATTCTTTAAGCTATGTGTCCACTTTAATTTTCATTTAAGTTTTGTATGTAAAAAGTTGGTCAGCCAACGCGTTTCATTCCCTCAACGGGAACTTCATCAGGGCTGTAACATGATAAAAATGACATAGATATTACCAATAAATCAAAGAGCACAGGACTTACAACATGAACAAGTAACCATACAATATGAAAATCATACAGACAAAACAAATTTACAACAACATTAAAAAGTGTCCATGAAATTACACCAATCGATACTGGACATATTTATATCACGTTAAAAACATGTACACAAACAAAGTTTTTTTTGGAAAAACGAGAATCTAATAGGGTTTTTTTTAAAAGCTGTTTGTGAATTTGTCTGACTGTTAGGTTCTTTTGAGGAACAAAGGATTGAACCTAATCAGGTTTTATGGACACCAAAAACGAGAAATTCAGAAAATATTTATAAATAACAAACATATAATTTTTTATATATTTTTTGGAGAGTAAAAGAAAGAAAGCAGAGAAATAAGAAAAAACATTATAAAGAATAGATAGATACAAAGTTGTGTGAGTGTTTTAAAAGAAGAGGAAGAGGAAGAAGAGCAATCCAATCCCTAAAAGTGAGCATACCTTGAATCAATATGTAAACTCCTGTGAGAGGACAAATCATATAATATCCACAAAGTCAAGTACTTCAAGTTTCTGAAAGGAAACATAATGACCCAGTTCATATTGGCTGGCGGTCCATAACAAGTGAAAATAATAATAACTATAATATGACTATATACGATCACTCTAGGTTCCCAACAAAAGTATCTCCAAGTGAATTCACTATATGGTGTCCATATGACAACATAGAAGCTATTGGAGCAGTAATTCACACGATATATAAATCAGTTAAAAACATACAGATGTGTTAAGTGTGCACAACAAGCGCCGAGAACAATTCCATCTAATGGGCGCAAGAATGGACCGGTACCCGTTCAAGAACCAACAGTTGCACATTCCAAGGCATGTAAGGCGCCCTTATTGCCGAACATTAGCAATAACATGTCTTAGTTAATACAACCGTGTTGTATGAGGGCAGTCCATTGCAACAAAGCGTATTACCCTTCCAATTAGGCGCTCCTGACTCAGCACCAAGTAAACAGTCACTTTAAAACCAGCATTTCTAAGAGCAGGACAAATAATATCATATTGTCACGGGTACAAGTTGTAGTAAGTTTATACAATTCTTGTAATCATCCTAAACATCTAATATCATCGGCAATCGTCAGGACAGAGTAGCTGATACGGCGGCAGGCTCCTCATTAAGTGTGGAGCAATCCGTCGTGGCGGACAAACATACGTGACTCCACCCCCTTATTTCGAAACTGCAAATGGACAAACAATAACAGCGGACAAAAGAGTAAATTATTTCTCCCTTATAAGAAAACTGCTTCAACACAGAAACACACAATAACTAACAGCTACAAATACAAGCTGTGAACCATTGCCACGGGCATGACAGCATTTAGGCCGTGTGCACTCATCGGCAGTAACCTTTACGGAGTGAAAACTGCATAAGCACACAATAACTAACAGCTACAAATATAAGCTGTAATCCATTACCACGGGCATACCAGCATTTCAGCCCGTGTACACTCACCGGCAGTAACCTTAGCGGAGTGATCAATACGACGGCGTCTTCCTCGTTGCAGATTGCACAGCCCGCCATTGTAATTAAATGTACGTGACTCCGCCCGCTAGGCAGGATCCGACCAATTGAATTGGGTAAAAAGTCAGAAAGGTGGCCCCTAAGTTCCTAACCTCAATCGGCGGCCATTGTTAAGAGGTTAAGGACATACCAGTGAACTAGTACTAAACAATGTTTGTGTCCACCAATAATATTGGAGCAGCATAAATAATTAGAAGTGTGTGTTTTCCGAGGTTTACGGAGCATATAAGTAGCTAAGAGGAGCGTATGCCAATAGTGATATATAAATGAATTGAATCACACCTCGCAAAGGACAATAGTGTAAAGGTAATGTTACATCAGTCCTGAATTGTTTTAATAATGCGAGAGGGCGTAAGATACAACAGGACTGTGCGTGTAAACACGTAAAATGAAGAGTAAGCACCATTTTGGAATGGGCAGTATGTTCAAAGTGTATAAGACTTTGTGAATTATTACGAACAGATACAGAATTAGTGATATGTTGCTCTAAAGTACAAAAACAAACAGAGAGGGTAAGGAATAGTAGTAACAAATAGCTCATGGTTTATTTGGGCAACCCGGAGAAATGAACAAAGATGTTCTTTTTCATATGTAGAAAGCGCACAGGGTCGCCATTTCAGAATGGGCAATATGTTCCCAATGGAAATGCAATCTAAACTAAATACTAATCCGTGTATTGTGATAACACGGATGCCTCTAGTGGAATTCAGGTGGATTCCAAATAAGAAAAAGCAATTATCAATAGATAAACAGCATCGTAAAAGCATTGCTGCAATACTGCAAAATAAATATCTAGAAAAGAATATTAATTCCAACATGATGAGTAACCCGACCAATCATTAGTAATGAAATAGTAATACAAGGGGAAGAGAGTATGTAAAGTTGGAGAACAGGCCATATTAACATGACATGTCTGCACTGGTGTGCATGAAAGGGGTTCGAATGTATAGGCACATGAAGAGTTAGTCATACCCGGTCAAGCATGAAAGAGGGAAATGTCGCTTCACAACTAGTATTCACATGTAAATTCAATAAAAAGTAAATTGATAAGTCCAAACGAATGAACAAAGTCAGAAATCCAGACTTATATCTCTCATGATGAAACAGACTTGGTATGAATAAATGTGCTGAGGATAAGAGTTAAAGGGCTAATATTAAAGATATGTACCCCATGCTTCACAGTCCATCACCGCGTGTTCATGAGGAAGCAAAGATAGAAAATGTGATGGAAAGCAAGAGGAAGATAGATAACAGGGGGTGGCTATAGTCACCGATTTGGTCACATCAATCCTATAACTGACCCCATATCTAATTGGTAACTGATCATATTTGCACCATTCCTGACCAATACGAAAAATTGCAAAAAATCCCTGACCATTCAGTTCTGGGCTTTAGTCATTTGCCAGAAAATAATGCATTTCATTATCACTGTTAAATCCTTGGATAGCACTGCGTAATCTGCAAATCCATTTTGCCTCACATTGCCTTAGCTGCAGTTCACGGTCGCCTCCTCTTTCTGCCCTTTTCACATGTTCAATAGCATGGAACCAAAAGTTGGCAAGACCCTCATGTTTGTTAACAAAGTGCTCCATCATAGGATATCTGGAATCACGTTTGAGTATAGCCCTCCTATGTTCTTGAATTCTGATTTTAAGGCTCCGTTTGGTGCTGCCTACGTAAATGGTTCCACAGGGGCATCCAATCACGTAGACAACAAACTCAGTGTTGCAATTAATAAAGTTGTAGATGTTATAATTGCGGGAGCCATTATAGGAAAAGTTCTTAATTTTGTTGATCCCCAGTTCACAAATATTACACATTGTACATGTAAAAAAACCTTCTGGCTTAGGTGGTAACCAAGTTGATTGATTGTTACTACCTTTACTGATGTAACTCGGGCATAACTCATTCCTTAATGTCTTTCCACGCCTATACGTGATCGATGGATTTGCGTGGACCGCTTTTTGTAGGCCTGGTACCTCACATAGGAGATTCCAATGTTTCTTCAGCAGCTTAAAAATCGCACTGCTGTGTGAGGTGTACTGGGTCACGAACCTAATGTTATTGTCAAAATTCTTGTTTGTACTCCTGTTTTGTTTTTTCATTGATGTTAAGGTGGCCTCTCTAGTTAATACACGTGCTCTTTTTTCTGCCTTTTCCACAGTCTCTTTTTGGTATCCCCTAGATAGAAATCTTTTCTTTACTTGTTGGAGATTCATGTCAAAATTGGATTCCTCACTGCAATTACGTCTGACACGTACCATCTCCCCGTAAGGAATGTTTTTAATAGTAGAGCTGGCATGTGCACTTTCTGGATGTAAAACAGCATTACACGCAGTGTCTTTGCGATATAAAGTGCTATGAATGTGCCCATCTTGTATATAAAATTGTAAGTCCAAAAAGTTGATTTTCTCATTACTGAATTCCATTGTCAGTTTAACATTAAATGGATTGGAATTAAGATATTCAAAATAGTCCTGAAGTTGTAAGGTGGAACCCGACCAGAGGCAGATGATATCATCGATGTACCTCCCCCAGAACACGATGTATTTGGTCCAGGGGGAGGCACATCTTCCCCATGCATGCCCCCTCTCATACCATCCCATAAAAAGACAGGCATAAGAGGGGGCAAACCTGGACCCCATGGCCGTACCTCTCCTCTGATGGTACCAGACGTTGTCGTAAAGAAAGTAGTTCCTGTTTAGGACCAACCTCAACATTTCCATGATCATTTGATTTTGGTCAAACTGATCAGCATTCTCCCTGTCCAAGTAGAATTCAACAGCCTTTAGGCCATACTCATGTTGGATGCACGTATATAGACTGGTGACATCGAAGGTGACAAATAGGAGTTCGTCGGACCACTCAAAATCTTGGAATTTGTTCAAAATGTCCTTACTGTCCTGAACATAAGATGGGAGATCTAGGACATGTTTGTTAATTCTGAGGTCAATGAATTCAGACATTTTCTCGGTGACAGACCCAATGCCTGAAATGATCGGTCTCCCTGGGGGAAAGTTACCCTTTTTGTGCACTTTGGGGAGGATGTAAATACAAGGGAATCTGGGATTCTCCGTCTTGAGATATCTGTATTCCTGTTCACTGATCAGACCCATATCCCTCCATTCCCTTAACTTCGAGCTGATTTCTATAATCAGTTCCCCTGTGGGATTGTGGTCCAGTCTACCATAACACTCGTTGTCCCCAAGTTGTCGTTCTATTTCACCTTTGTAGTCTTTTATATCCATGACCACAACGTTGCCACCTTTATCAGATTCCCTAATGACGATGTTATTGTCATTTTTCAACCTTTTTAGTGCTAGTCTTTCTCCAGGTGTGAGATTGTGTTGCTGGTTGTTTACACATCTACTCTGTTTTTCTAATTGGTATAGACCCTCACTAACCCGCTCAGTAAAGGTGTCAATGTTTCCATGATATGTCATTGGGGTAAACTTGGACTTGGGACGTAACCCACTTTCTTTTGTGATGTTCTCCCTGATGTCAAGATCATCTAGAATCGTGTGTATTTCAACCTCCTCCCCATCACTTAGTGATCGTAAGCATTGAATATTTTTGACCTCCGCTATTGTGAGGTCTGTTTGTCTTATCTCATCAGAGAATTTATTCGAAGGCAGTTTGTCATTGAAAAAATCTTTTAATTTTAACATTCTGCTGAATTTGAAAAGATCTACATGTACAATCGTGAAGTCACCACCCTGTGTTGGACAAAATCCCAGCCCTCTGCATAACAAATTAGTCTCATCAGTATCCAATATCTTGCTGGACAGGTTAATCACTCTCAAATCAGAGTGCTCCCCATCCCCCTCATTTGCTGTCACTCCCAGTTTTTCTACTTCTGTTTGGCTTTTCCCCTCTCTGACCTTCTTAGCAAATCTTCTGCCACGCCATCCATGCCCCCTTCTGCCCCCTCTCCTTGTCTTTTTTGCTGTTGTATTCTTTTCGCTTGATTGCCACTTATCTTGAGTCTGGCCATTTCTTTTTGGAAGGTTGTGGCTTCCACCCCTAAAGGGTGTGCATTGGGATTGGTATTCGACGATGTACTCCCAGCAGATGACAGGGAAGTGCTACTTACTGATCTTATATCTTCACTAGTCTCCCTGGATCGCTTTTTATCATCTGCCACCACAGTTGTGTCATACTTTTTGGCAAATGTATAGATCCTCCCCTCCCTGTAATCTTTGTCATCCCGATTGATCTTACGTAATTTCTTCTCTTTTAAATAATTTTGATGACCCTCAATCACTTTTTGGAGAATATCATAGTTTTTATCTATTAGTTCCTTGTTACCACAACCTTCTATTTCCTTTTCTATAGATTCAATCTCAGATAAGAGTTTCGCCCCTTTCTCTATGGCATGTCTGATCAGAATCTGCATCATTATCAAAGAGGCACCTTCCAAGTTCGCCTCCCATTCATTTAGCAATTCCTCACTGAGGTCCTCAAACGTGGGAAAAATAAGGATACGTAACCCTCTTGGTACTTTCTTATTATCTATGTACTGCTGGAGAGTCACCCCATCCCACCACCTTGATAACTCCTGTTTTTTTAGGCGTTCCAATTTTAAAAATAGAGCACGTGGTCCCAATGTGCTCTGTGTAGTGGGTCCTGATTGTGGTAGGTTAGTATTCCTTCCAAACAAGTTCTGTGCCATCTCCTCTCTATTATCATCAAATCGTGGCATCTTCAGTTCCAGATGATGTTGAGTGCTTGCTGGCCCAGAAGAACAATGTTCCAACTGAAAACAGCGGCGGGCCCTTCTTGCCGCACCTCACACCAGTTCCTGCGATAATTATAATGGTTATCGTGCAAGCTACCCCAAAACGCCAGCCGCTGTGTGGCGCTACTGTGCTCCAGATCAAATGTCAATAGAAAATGAGAAACGGGGGTGCACGAAAAAGAAAAGTCCGAAAAGGATTCTTTAAGCTATGTGTCCACTTTAATTTTCATTTAAGTTTTGTATGTAAAAAGTTGGTCAGCCAACGCGTTTCATTCCCTTAACGGGAACTTCATCAGGGCTGTAACATGATGGATATTATATGATTTGTCCTCTCACAGGAGTTTACATATTGATTCAAGGTATGCTCACTTTTAGGGATTGGATTGCTCTTCTTCCTTTTCCTCTTCTTTTAAAACACTCACACAACTTTGTATCTATCTATTCTTTATAATGTTTTTTCTTATTTCTCTGCTTTCTTTCGTTTACTCTCCAAAAAATATATAAAAAATTATATGTTTGTTATTTATAAATATTTTCTGAATTTCTCGTTTTTGGTGTCCATAAAACCTGATTAGGTTCAATCCTTTGTTCCTCAAAAGAACCTAACAGTCAGACAAATTCACAAACAGCTTTTAAAAAAAACCCTATTAGAATCTCGTTTTTCCAAAAAAAACTTTGTTTGTGTACATGTTTTTAACGTGATATAAATATGTCCAGTATCGATTGGTGTAATTTCATGGACACTTTTTAATGTTGTTGTAAATTTGTTTTGTCTGTATGATTTTCATATTGTACTGTTACTTGTTCATGTTGTAAGTCCTGTGCTCTTTGATTTATTGGTAATATCTATGTCATTTTTATCATGTTACAGCCCTGATGAAGTTCCCGTTGAGGGAATGAAACGCGTTGGCTGACCAACTTTTTACATACAAAACTTAAATGAAAATTAAAGTGGACACATAGCTTAAAGAATCCTTTTCGGACTTTTCTTTTTCGTGCACCCCCGTTTCTCATTTTCTATTGACGTTTGATCTGGAGCACAGTAGCGCCACACAGCGGCTGGCGTTTTGGGGTAGCTTGCACGATAACCATTATAATTATCGCAGGAACTGGTGTGAGGTGTGGCAAGAAGGGCCCGCCGCTGTTTTCAGTTGGAACATTGTTCTTCTGGGCCAGCAAGCACTCAACATCATCTGGAACTGAAGATGCCACGATTTGATGATAATAGAGAGGAGATGGCACAGGACTTGTTTGGAAGGAATACTAACCTACCACAATCAGGACCCACTACACAGAGCACATTGGGACCACGTGCTCTATTTTTAAAATTGGAACGCCTAAAAAAACAGGAGTTATCAAGGTGGTGGGATGGGGTGACTCTCCAGCAGTACATAGATAATAAGAAAGTACCAAGAGGGTTACGTATCCTTATTTTTCCCACGTTTGAGGACCTCAGTGAGGAATTGCTAAATGAATGGGAGGCGAACTTGGAAGGTGCCTCTTTGATAATGATGCAGATTCTGATCAGACATGCCATAGAGAAAGGGGCGAAACTCTTATCTGAGATTGAATCTATAGAAAAGGAAATAGAAGGTTGTGGTAACAAGGAACTAATAGATAAAAACTATGATATTCTCCAAAAAGTGATTGAGGGTCATCAAAATTATTTAAAAGAGAAGAAATTACGTAAGATCAATCGGGATGACAAAGATTACAGGGAGGGGAGGATCTATACATTTGCCAAAAAGTATGACACAACTGTGGTGGCAGATGATAAAAAGCGATCCAGGGAGACTAGTGAAGATATAAGATCAGTAAGTAGCACTTCCCTGTCATCTGCTGGGAGTACATCGTCGAATACCAATCCCAATGCACACCCTTTAGGGGTGGAAGCCACAACCTTCCAAAAAGAAATGGCCAGACTCAAGATAAGTGGCAATCAAGCGAAAAGAATACAACAGCAAAAAAGACAAGGAGAGGGGGCAGAAGGGGGCAAGGATGGCGTGGCAGAAGATTTGCTAAGAAGGTCAGAGAGGGGAAAAGCCAAACAGAAGTAGAAAAACTGGGAGTGACAGCAAATGAGGGGGATGGGGAGCACTCTGATTTGAGAGTGATTAACCTGTCCAGCAAGATATTGGATACTGATGAGACTAATTTGTTATGCAGAGGGCTGGGATTTTGTCCAACACAGGGTGGTGACTTCACGAGTGTACATGTAGATCTTTTCAAATTCAGCAGAATGTTAAAATTAAAAGATTTTTTCAATGACAAACTGCCTCCGAATAAATTCTCTGATGAGATAAGACAAACAGACCTCACAATAGCGGAGGTCAAAAATATTCAATGCTTACGATCACTAAGTGATGGGGAGGAGGTTGAAATACACACAATTCTAGATGATCTTGACATCAGGGAGAACATCACAAAAGAAAGTGGGTTACGTCCCAAGTCCAAGTTTACCCCAATGACATATCATGGAAACATTGACACCTTTACTGAGCGGGTTAGTGAGGGTCTATACCAATTGGAAAAACAGAGTAGATGTGTAAACAACCAGCAACACAATCTCACACCTGGAGAAAGACTAGCACTAAAAAGTTTGAAAAATGACAATAACATCGTCATTAGGGAATCTGATAAAGGTGGCAACGTTGTGGTCATGGATATAAAAGACTACAAAGGTGAAATAGAACGACAACTTGGGGACAACGAGTGTTATGGTAGACTGGACCACAATCCCACAGGGGAACTGATTATAGAAATCAGCTCGAAGTTAAGGGAATGGAGGGATATGGGTCTGATCAGTGAACAGGAATACAGATATCTCAAGACGGAGAATCCCAGATTCCCTTGTATTTACATCCTCCCCAAAGTGCACAAAAAGGGTAACTTCCCCCCAGGGAGACCGATCATTTCAGGCATTGGGTCTGTCACCGAGAAAATGTCTGAATTCATTGACCTCAGAATTAACAAACATGTCCTAGATCTCCCATCTTATGTTCAGGACAGTAAGGACATTTTGAACAAATTCCAAGATTTTGAGTGGTTCGACGAACTCCTATTTGTCACCTTCGATGTCACCAGTCTATATACGTGCATCCAACATGAGTATGGCCTAAAGGCTGTTGAATTCTACTTGGACAGGGAGAATGCTGATCAGTTTGACCAAAATCAAATGATCATGGAAATGTTGAGGTTGGTCCTAAACAGGAACTACTTTCTTTACGACAACGTCTGGTACCATCAGAGGAGAGGTACGGCCATGGGGTCCAGGTTTGCCCCCTCTTATGCCTGTCTTTTTATGGGATGGTATGAGAGGGGGCATGCATGGGGAAGATGTGCCTCCCCCTGGACCAAATACATCGTGTTCTGGGGGAGGTACATCGATTATATCATCTGGCTCTGGTCGGGTTCCACCTTACAACTTCAGGACTATTTTGAATATCTTAATTCCAATCCATTTAATGTTAAACTGACAATGGAATTCAGTAATGAGAAAATCAACTTTTTGGACTTACAATTTTATATACAAGATGGGCACATTCATAGCACTTTATATCGCAAAGACACTGCGTGTAATGCTGTTTTACATCCAGAAAGTGCACATGCCAGCTCTACTATTAAAAACATTCCTTACGGGGAGATGGTACGTGTCAGACGTAATTGCAGTGAGGAATCCAATTTTGACATGAATCTCCAACAAGTAAAGAAAAGATTTCTATCTAGGGGATACCAAAAAGAGACTGTGGAAAAGGCAGAAAAAAGAGCACGTGTATTAACTAGAGAGGCCACCTTAACATCAATGAAAAAACAAAACAGGAGTACAAACAAGAATTTTGACAATAACATTAGGTTCGTGACCCAGTACACCTCACACAGCAGTGCTATTTTTAAGCTGCTGAAGAAACATTGGAATCTCCTATGTGAGGTACCAGGCCTACAAAAAGCGGTCCACGCAAATCCATCGATCACGTATAGGCGTGGAAAGACATTAAGGAATGAGTTATGCCCGAGTTACATCAGTAAAGGTAGTAACAATCAATCAACTTGGTTACCACCTAAGCCAGAAGGTTTTTTTACATGTACAATGTGTAATATTTGTGAACTGGGGATCAACAAAATTAAGAACTTTTCCTATAATGGCTCCCGCAATTATAACATCTACAACTTTATTAATTGCAACACTGAGTTTGTTGTCTACGTGATTGGATGCCCCTGTGGAACCATTTACGTAGGCAGCACCAAACGGAGCCTTAAAATCAGAATTCAAGAACATAGGAGGGCTATACTCAAACGTGATTCCAGATATCCTATGATGGAGCACTTTGTTAACAAACAGGAGGGTCTTGCCAACTTTTGGTTCCATGCTATTGAACATGTGAAAAGGGCAGAAAGAGGAGGCGACCGTGAACTGCAGCTAAGGCAATGTGAGGCAAAATGGATTTGCAGATTACGCAGTGCTATCCAAGGATTTAACAGTGATAATGAAATGCATTATTTTCTGGCAAATGACTAAAGCCCAGAACTGAATGGTCAGGGATTTTTTGCAATTTTTCGTATTGGTCAGGAATGGTGCAAATATGATCAGTTACCAATTAGATATGGGGTCAGTTATAGGATTGATGTGACCAAATCGGTGACTATAGCCACCCCCTGTTATCTATCTTCCTCTTGCTTTCCATCACATTTTCTATCTTTGCTTCCTCATGAACACGCGGTGATGGACTGTGAAGCATGGGGTACATATCTTTAATATTAGCCCTTTAACTCTTATCCTCAGCACATTTATTCGTACCAAGTCTGTTTCATCATGAGAGATATAAGTCTGGATTTCTGACTTTGTTCATTCGTTTGGACTTATCAATTTACTTTTTATTGAATTTACATGTGAATACTAGTTGTGAAGCGACATTTCCCTCTTTCATGCTTGACCGGGTATGACTAACTCTTCATGTGCCTATACATTCGAACCCCTTTCATGCACACCAGTGCAGACATGTCATGTTAATATGGCCTGTTCTCCAACTTTACATACTCTCTTCCCCTTGTATTACTATTTCATTACTAATGATTGGTCGGGTTACTCATCATGTTGGAATTAATATTCTTTTCTAGATATTTATTTTGCAGTATTGCAGCAATGCTTTTACGATGCTGTTTATCTATTGATAATTGCTTTTTCTTATTTGGAATCCACCTGAATTCCACTAGAGGCATCCGTGTTATCACAATACACGGATTAGTATTTAGTTTAGATTGCATTTCCATTGGGAACATATTGCCCATTCTGAAATGGCGACCCTGTGCGCTTTCTACATATGAAAAAGAACATCTTTGTTCATTTCTCCGGGTTGCCCAAATAAACCATGAGCTATTTGTTACTACTATTCCTTACCCTCTCTGTTTGTTTTTGTACTTTAGAGCAACATATCACTAATTCTGTATCTGTTCGTAATAATTCACAAAGTCTTATACACTTTGAACATACTGCCCATTCCAAAATGGTGCTTACTCTTCATTTTATGTGTTTACACGCACAGTCCTGTTGTATCTTACGCCCTCTCGCATTATTAAAACAATTCAGGACTGATGTAACATTACCTTTACACTATTGTCCTTTGCGAGGTGTGATTTAATTCATTTATATATCACTATTGGCATACGCTCCTCTTAGCTACTTATATGCTCCGTAAACCTCGGAAAACACACACTTCTAATTATTTATGCTGCTCCAATATTATTGGTGGACACAAACATTGTTTAGTACTAGTTCACTGGTATGTCCTTAACCTCTTAACAATGGCCGCCGATTGAGGTTAGGAACTTAGGGGCCACCTTTCTGACTTTTTACCCAATTCAATTGGTCGGATCCTGCCTAGCGGGCGGAGTCACGTACATTTAATTACAATGGCGGGCTGTGCAATCTGCAACGAGGAAGACGCCGTCGTATTGATCACTCCGCTAAGGTTACTGCCGGTGAGTGTACACGGGCTGAAATGCTGGTATGCCCGTGGTAATGGATTACAGCTTATATTTGTAGCTGTTAGTTATTGTGTGCTTATGCAGTTTTCACTCCGTAAAGGTTACTGCCGATGAGTGCACACGGCCTAAATGCTGTCATGCCCGTGGCAATGGTTCACAGCTTGTATTTGTAGCTGTTAGTTATTGTGTGTTTCTGTGTTGAAGCAGTTTTCTTATAAGGGAGAAATAATTTACTCTTTTGTCCGCTGTTATTGTATGTCCATTTGCAGTTTTGAAATAAGGGGGCGGAGTCACGTATGTTTGTCCGCCACGACGGATTGCTCCACACTTAATGAGGAGCCTGCCGCCGTATCAGCTACTCTGTCCTGACGATTGCCGATGATGTTAGATGCTTAGGATGATTACAAGAATTGTATAAACTTACTACAACTTGTACCCGTGACAATATGATATTATTTGTCCTGCTCTTAGAAATGCTGGTTTTAAAGTGACTGTTTACTTGGTGCCGAGTCAGGAGCGCCTAATTGGAAGGGTAATACGCTTTGTTGCAATGGACTGCCCTCATACAACACGGTTGTATTAACTAAGACATGTTATTGCTAATGTTCGGCAATAAGGGCGCCTTACATGCCTTGGAATGTGCAACTGTTGGTTCTTGAACGGGTACCGGTCCATTCTTGCGCCCATTAGTTGGAATTGTTCTCGGCGCTTGTTGTGCACACTTAACACATCTGTATGTTTTTAACTGATTTATATATCGTGTGAATTACTGCTCCAATAGCTTCTATGTTGTCATATGGACACCATATAGTGAATTCACTTGGAGATACTTTTGTTGGGAACCTAGAGTGATCGTATATAGTCATATTATAGTTATTATTATTTTCACTTGTTATGGACCGCCAGCCAATATGAACTGGGTCATTATGTTTCCTTTCAGAAACTTGAAGTACTTGACTTCGTGGATATTATATGATTTGTCCTCTCACAGGAGTTTACATATTGATTCAAGGTATGCTCACTTTTAGGGATTGGATTGCTCTTCTTCCTCTTCCTCTTCTTTTAAAACACTCACACAACTTTGTATCTATCTATTCTTTATAATGTTTTTTCTTATTTCTCTGCTTTCTTTCTTTTACTCTCCATAAAATATATAAAAAATTATATGTTTGTTATTTATAAATATTTTCTGAATTTCTCGTTTTTGGTGTCCATAAAACCTGATTAGGTTCAATCCTTTGTTCCTCAAAAGAACCTAACAGTCAGACAAATTCACAAACAGCTTTTAAAAAAAACCCTATTAGAATCTCGTTTTTCCAAAAAAAACTTTGTTTGTGTACATGTTTTTAACGTGATATAAATATGTCCAGTATCGATTGGTGTAATTTCATGGACACTTTTTAATGTTGTTGTAAATTTGTTTTGTCTGTATGATTTTCATATTGTATGGTTACTTGTTCATGTTGTAAGTCCTGTGCTCTTTGATCTATTGGTAATATCTATGTCATTTTTATCATGTTACAGCCCTGATGAAGTTCCCGTTGAGGGAATGAAACGCGTTGGCTGACCAACTTTTTACATACAAAACTTAAATGAAAATTAAAGTGGGCACATAGCTTAAAGAATCCTTTTCGGACTTTTCTTTTTCGTGCACCCCCGTTTCTCATTTTCTATTGACGTTTGATCTGGAGCACAGTAGCGCCACATAGCGGCTGGCGTTTTGGGGTAGCTTGCACGATAACCATTATAATTATCGCAGGAACTGGTGTGAGGTGCGGCAAGAAGGGCCCGCCGCTGTTTTCAGTTGGAACACAATCCTCAGAGTACTCAACATTTGAAGATGGCTATAAAAACACTTGTGAGGAATATGCCTTTAAGGCTAGGGCGGACCAGCCTTTAGCAGCTGTGGTGCAAAAGGAACTAGCCAGCCTGGGACATGGGTAGACTTCTGAGTTATGACAGGAAGCAGAAGCATTTAAACATCATGAAGACATTAGGAAGCTAGCTGGCAACGTTCGTGTTGTATCATCTCATCACTTGCCACTAGTTCCTTCACCGTTTCTGTCCCTCATCTTTGTTAATTTCTTCCTTTACAGTTCCTCTGTATTCTGACCTCTCATGCCTGTTATGCTGGCCCTTCCCTCTAGACTCTGTTTTGGCTTTGTCATAGTGCTGTGTTTTCCCCTTTTTCTGCACAGATGAGCCCTGAGCCCATTCCAAAGTTTGGGGCTCACCGATTTCACTTCCACTTGTCTTAGTTTTATTGTGGCCCACCTTTCCAAAGCTGGTTGTTGTAGATGCATGGTATATTTTTATTCTGAATATCCTGTGCTTTGCATTAATACTTAAAAGCTGCATGTACCTTTTATGATTAGTGGCTCATTCTACCACCTGAGCGTCTACATGCACACCCGTACTGCAACTAGAAATGCAACACTGGAGAGACTTAGGTGTGATGTCTCTATCTCTCTCTATCTCTCTCTCTCTATGTATTTCTCACTTTCTCTCTCAGACCCATTACCCTACCCCTCTGGTGTTTGACACTGTCTGGAATGTCCTCCTTTGTACAGACAGGGACACACTTTTGGGAGTGAGGTTAATTGTCGTCAGACTCTGTGCCAGGATACACTCCTGGGTAATAGTGTGCTACGCAAATGCACATAACATAGCATAGAATAACATAACATAACACAACATAATATAACATAATTGTGAGATCAAGCTGTAGGTTGAGGGGGTGAACCACCAAATGTCTCTAAATTAACCTGTGCATAACCCTCTGGCAGAGTCGCACAAAAGCAGGCAAGCTTAACTTAGAGGCAATGTGTTAAGTGTTTATGCACCACTTAGAAAGAAATAAAATGAAAACATAACACAAGAAAAATTCCACAATTTAGAAAAATAGGTACAATTTGATAAATTCTTTGAGACCAAAACAACAAAAATCCATTCAATAGAACTGGAGAAGGGCAAGTTTAAAGATTTAGATAGAAGTAGCTAGTAACTAGTAGTAGTAACAGAGGGTATCTGGTTGTGAGGGGCTGGGACAAAGTCATAAGTTCAGGTCAATCATGGTACAGCCCAGACCGGGGACATGACCAAAGTTTGGCCCAGTAAGGATTTTACTTTACATCCTTGGTGCACGTTCAGTGTGATGTTGCTTTTGCCAGTCTTTGTATTATCTGGCATTGGGTCCGAGGAGCTGTGAGGACTGCAATGTAAGGACCTGTGTTGAGTTGCATCGCACTGCATTTTTCCAATGAGGAGCTGGAAGGACTGCAATGCGAGGTCCTGCATTAAGTTGTGTTATGCTCTGTTGGTCAGATGAAACTGTGCCGTGAGGCTTCGTGTTCTCTCTGCTCCAATTCGGATGAGGCTGGCACCTGTGCAACGAAGCTTGGCAGAGCTTTGTGTTGCTCAGGGTTTATTCAGATGGAGCTTTTAGCTGTGTGGCGAGGCTTTGCAGGGCTTTGCTTTGCTTCCGGACTGATCTGATGGAACATTCAGTTTGACCAGGAAGAGCTCTCTATGATACCAACCAAGGCTCAGGATCTAGGGAGGTACCCTTTGTGGATCAAGAACTCACTGCAGGAGAGGCCATCAGGCCCCAGGCTGGTCCATTTGCAGGTCTAGACAGGTCCAGTGGAGCAGGGTAGCTGGGCAGTTGCAGGGAGCCTCTGGAACTTGTTATGTCCCTGTAACTCACACATGAGGTCAGTCAGTTGACTCTTGGATTCACTCAGCCTGGGACGAATAGACCAGGTCCATTCTTACTTCTAAGCAAGCAGGACATGCCTCAAGAAGCAGGGCAAAAGACTGGAATGGGCATGGTGAGTAAAAAACGATGGATTTAGGCCCAGATCTCTGTACTGGGGTGAATGTATGACATTGTTCTGCATTCTGTCCATCAACTGTTGTTTTTACATTTTTCACACCGAGTGGGACGGGTATGCTCAGACGTGAGTCCCGTGCTCTCCATGCCACTGGAATCAAGCTATCCGGGCTGAGGAGGGGTGAAACCCCGAAACCGGTCCTGGGATGCTTGGTTCCAGTCCAGGGAGGACCTGGCTTGGCAGTTCGGGCTGGACTGTTCCCATGAGGCACAGGGTCAAGACTGATTTGCATATGGCTGGGTTTAAACTGGAATGGCATGGTGAGCAAAAAAACGATGGATTTAGGCCCAGATCTCTGTTCTGGGGTTAATGTATGACATTGTTCTGCATTCTGTCCATCAACTGTTGTTTTTGCATTTGTCACCCCAAGTGGGACGGGTAAGCTCAGACGTGAGTCCTGTGCTCTCCATGCCACTGGAATCAAGCTATCCTGGCTGAGGAGGGGGGAAACCCCGAAACCGGTCCTGGGATGCTTGGTTCCAGTCCAGGGAGGACCTGGCTTGGCAGTTCGGGCTGGACTGTTCCCATGAGGCACAGGGTCAAGACTGATTTGCATATGGCTGGGTTCAAACTGGAATGGCATGGTGAGCAACAAAACGATGGATTTAGGCCCCGCACCTGTACTGGGGTGAATGTATGACATTGTTCTGCATTCTGTCCATCAACTGTTGTTTTTGCAAGAAGCAGGGCAGCAGGCATCCTTCTTGTGTAGAATCCACAGGTCCAGGAGTGCACTGAAATGTTCGATCTGAGGGTCCGATATTTATACCTGGCCAGCTGTGAAGTAGGAGAAGCTTCTGGAGTTTATCCCTACAGAGGTGTCTGGAATTTCCTGCCTCCCTGCTCATATTCCATTTTGTCTGGGGGCAAAATAGGCTTGTGTGAAGTTATTTGTGTGTAAGCCGACCCAATGACTTTGAAGTTCAAATGTGGTAGGTTACATCTCATCCCCCCTATCAAGTCTGTGATGGCTGATCATGCCAACACACAGGCCAACCTTTGTGATACTGTCTAGGAGAAATACACAAAGGCCAACTACACCTAGTAATGTGACCAAGGACCAGGCTGTAGGCACCAAATTGTTTGGACAAAAGCACTTTCTAAAAGTGGCATTTTTAGAATTGGGGCTTAAAATTTGACTTTACTATTAAAGCGGGTTTTAAATTATAGTTCATAAAACACCAAAAATGGTGTTCCTGCTTGCTCCCAATCAAAAGTTATCACATATTAAACGCAATAAGGTAACCCAATGTTAACCTATGAGAGAAGTGGGCCTCACAGTAGTGACAAATTAATGTAGTAGATTTTCACTACCAGGACATGTAAAACTGAAAAGTACATGTACATCCTTTTAAATACACTGCACCCTGCCCTATGTGCTATTTTCGGCCTGCACCAGGGAAGTGGCTTATGTGCATTAAAAAAGGAGGTTTAGGCTAGGCAAAAGATGCAATTTATCAGGTTGTAATGGCAGTTAAAACTACACACACAGTCTGCAATGGCAGGCTTGGGACATATTGTTAAAGACTTCTTAAGTGGGTGGCACAATCAGTGCTCCAGGTCCACTAGTGGCATTTAAGTCACAGACCCTGTGTACTTGCAGTCTCACTTTATAAAGGACTTACAAATAAACTAAATGTGCCAATTGTTTGTAAGGAGAGAGCAAAAGCACTTGAACACTGGTTAGCAGTGGTAAAGTGCTCAAAGCCCTAAGGCCAACAAAAATTAATTTAGCAAAACAGGCGGAGTGAAGGCAAAAAGTTTGGGGAAAGATGATCCTAAGTCTGAAAGGTCTAACACATGTCACCCTCAGCAGAAAGTGGGGAGGATTACACAACCTCCTGACAGTTCTCAACACTAAGGCAGAAAAACCTGGATGGTCCATCAGCATTGGCATGGTCAGACTAAGGGTGGTGATCAACCATAAAGTCAATAACTTGCACAGAGATGGATCATCTCAACAACTTGGGATTTTCACCCCTCATTTGCATAAGCCATTTGCAGGACCTGTGGTTTGTCTGAACCAGGAAGTGAGTCTCAGTATGGTCTCAGTATTTCAAAGGACTTTCAATAGCACTCCAACTCTGATCTCAGGATCTTCCTGCTGATGAAGGCTACAAGTTGGTCTAGGCCCTTCTCATTCAATTGTGCTAAGAGGGCCCCTGTGCCGTGCTCTGAAGGGTATGTTTGCACTGTAACTTTTGTGGAGAAGTGAGGAGCCTTGAGTACAGGGGCCGTACACATGGTGTCCTTGAGGGTGTTGAAGGTTTTCTGACAGGCCTTTGTCCAGATCACCTTTTGAACTGCTTCTTGGGAGTCATCTCAGTTAAAGGGGCAACAATGGTGCCATATTCATTAGCATGCCTCATCTAATATCCAGTGAGACCCAGGAAGGTCCTTACTTCTGTCTGGGTTTTGGATGGTGTCCAGGCCAGGATAGTCTAAATCGTGGCCTGGAGGGGTTGCAACTTGCCCAGTCTGCCAAGTAGCCCCGATATTCCACAGTTACCTGCCCTATCTGGCTCCTACTGAACTTGATAGTCAGGCCAGCCTGCTGCATTGCCTGGAGCACCTTCTGGATGTGGTACAGGCGTTCCTCCCATCCAGAACTAAAAGTAGCTGTGCCATCTAGGTAAGCCACAGAGAATGACTCTTTCCTAGCCAGGACCCTGCTCACTAGCCTCTGGACAGTGGCAGGGACATTCTATAAGCCAAAGGACATCACCAGGAACTGGAGGTGGTCCTCTAGGGTCGAAAATGCTGACTTCTCTTTTGCCCCCTCAGTCAGAGCAAACTGCTAGTACCCTGATGTAAGATCAAAGGTACTGAGGAACTTAGCAGTGCCCAGCCTGTGTATTAGTTCATCAACCTGAGGGATGGGGTGAGTGTCCGTCTTGATGGCTAAATTGAGTCCTCTGTAGCCCACACTAAAAAGTTCTGGGGTATCATCTGGGGTGGCCTTGGGCTCCAGCAAAACTGGGCTGGATCAGGGACTCATGAAGGGATCAATAAACTCCATGATTTAAAAAAAAATATATATGAATTCTATTTTATTTCTTAGAATATAAAATTACAATTATACTACCTTTTAATGCAAAATGCTATTCGGTACAAAACAATCTATCATATCTAAGTGATATGCTTGCCTGATCAAATAAAAACCTGATGATACATTACAATGGGTTAAGAAGTAGTCTAATTGACGAGGAGAATTAATAACACAAAATCAAATTACCAGAATTTTTATTAAAAATTCCAGAATTATTATCTCAACTAATTTTAGAAGTCAAGTATACCACACTTTATGTGATTTCCATATTACTCAGGCAAACCTCTACAAGTGGTATAGTCAAATACAGATCTGCTCATAATGCTCTGGTATGACTACTGATGCTATGCATATATTTGTCAGTTGTCCTTGCTTCAGAGAATTCTAGACCGTAATTTCTCCTACAATAAAAGCAATACAACTATCTTCGGTTGGAATGTAGCCCTGCACAATCCTACTTGGGAGTAGCGTAAATGAGTGAGGGGTTTATACATTAAAGATTGCAAATAAATGATTGCAGGGAAATTGAAGACAGATAGAGCACCTTCCTATGATGAATGGTAGAGGGACGTAAATGCTGCTTATGATCTGGAATATCAAATAGTGAAAATAAGAGAGTTCTTAGTAAAGTTTCAATACAAATGTGGAAGCCGCGTATCTACTTCATTACCCGTGAATGTCCTTCCATTGTGAAATATTAATTTCTGTTATAATTGGTGAAAAAAGATCTGTGAATGATTGAACTCATAATGTATGAACTTGAGCTAATTTTTATTTTGTAATGCTAACCCTATTGGATCTTACCTTGACACAATAAAAATAAATGAAAAATAGCCCTCTGTTTATTAATATAGGAGGGACCAGGTGAGTGGCTGAAAATGAAAAATAATGACTCCTAAGTGGGAGGGAGGGTAGATACATTTAAGTTGGGGTTTAGGGAAGGACATGCAAACCAAACAAAAACAACTTAAGAGTAAGACGACTACAAATCAGAACATTCGCAGCCACATCCACAATGACTGTACTACTGGCAAAACAGGGACAAATCTACTCCAGCTAAGCCGATCAACACACATGGCCATCCATAGGTACCGCAACACACTGTCATAGATATCGCTAGAATCAGGAAATGTCTCTACCAGTACATAAGAAAAATAAGGAAAATTGCAAAGCAAAAATATTTTTATATTTAAAAAATTGGCTAGTTTAATAAATGTGAAAAAACAATACAAAATGTAATTTATTTACATGAAATATATGCTGAATATATTGGTTTCACACATTTGCACACATTAACATAAAGGCATTGGTTACTACCAAATCAGCTTCAACTTCAATAGGGCTGCAAAGACCTGTGAGGTCTCCACCATACCCATCATCACATGTAAATAATGAATCAAATAACCATTCTCACACAGCCTGCCCACATTTTAAAACAACACCCAGACATACAAGAATTTATTTCACCATGTTGGTAATTATATTTGTTTCTTTGCCCGTCATTTTGAGCGACAACTATTTGAGAATGAGAAAAAAGGATTTTCATGCAAGGATCAGCATGTCAGAAAAAGCAGTAATTGCCGGATGCCACTTCTAACCTGAAGTGATCCTTGGTCGTGTTGACGAATGGGAGCAGCATCTCAAGTCACTTACAGGCGATTCCCAGGCCATCCCATCACATGTCAAAATACTGGTTGCACTGCATTTCTTGGTTGCTGGGTCCTTCCAGTGGGTCAGTGGGGACACTGTGGTGATCTAACAGTCAATCTATTTACAATGCTTACAACGGGTACTCGGGTGCATCACAAGCCAGCTATCCAGAGTATTGCTATGCCAAGGTACAGCCAGTAAGGAAAGTTGAATTTATTATCCTTGAGACCAGAAGTGAATGTTTTTTAACACAAACACAAAATCAAAAGGCTAAACTCACTGCTGTTCTTCCAAAATGTGCGTTATTGATTCATATTAATTTTTTCAAGGGTGCCATGTCACCTGCTTTACCTAATCAGGCACAGTGTCCTCCTGACTGCCCGCTAGATGACGGGGTAAGGATGATCAGAAACTTTTGGATCAACCTAGGACAGCTACCTGGTCATCTCATCTGGGTTGGGGGATTGACTTTAGTTTTCTATTGGACTTCTTTCTTTTAGTTTTCAGTGGACTTTAAAAAAGGGCATTTCTACCATCTTTTAGGACTTCTTTGCTGCGCTGCTGTAATTTGTTTTAAGTTTTTTCACTTTTGCCAATGTAAATATAATTGACCTTGACATTCCAAACAAGTTAGCAAGAAATAGTAAGTAATTTCTTTATGTGCATAATTAATTAAAAGCGTTGCAACAATATTCAAATTTTTAATAATAAAAAAAGGTCAGTCACCTAAGCAATGTTGACAACTATTCTTAGAAGCCTGACCTGACTTCCAACTCTTCATGTACAAATGTAACGCCTTCAAGAAAAATTTGCATGGTTAAAAACGGTAATAAAGAATTCAACACACAATAAAACCAATGTAATACAAATAGTGAGTGAGCAGATCAAATGTCTATCGATAAGTTCGTTAAACAAGTAGTGCCCTTTAGTTAGGTTATCAAAATGCTTTCCTAACATACGGGAGATGAGGTTATTAAAATCCATAAAGTGCATTAAGTTCTTGTGTGCAAATAACTCCTAAAGGACAGTTGTTACTGCAAAGTTCTAACACAAATATGTCAAGGTTGGGAAACATCCTTTACCCCGCAGGCAGAACCACGAACTGCCTTTATTGCGCAGTCACCACCCGACTGTGATGTTACCACGCATTCCATTACCTCACAACTCATTACAACTACTTGCTTTAGGGGGAGCGTTCTTGGACTGGAGTTGGGTTTTAAGTCCAACACCTTTCCTACTGATACGCTGACTGGAGCTGAAATAGCAATGTATACTATTCCAAAGTCCAGTGCTCCCCAAGGCAAGTCGTTGTAATGACTTTTGTAGTAAAGTAACATGTGGTAATGTCGTAGTTGGGGTAGTGGCTGCAGAGTTAAGGCATGAGTGGGAAATGAATGCGGGGCTCCATCATACATCAGTCAGGGTTTTATGCCAAGCAGTGCCAATCAGTTATGGTGCAAAACAAATATCACCTGCAATAAGGCAAGGTCGTATGACAGAGGCACGCATGGTTAAACCATATGTGCCTCTACTACGCTGCCAAAACAATGAATGTGTCTGAACAACGCATTCCTTTTTCACGCATGCCTTAACCATGCATGCCTTTACCATGCAATTTCATGGTAAGGGCATGACTGTTGAAGGGAAATGTCTGGTAAAGATCAAACCTGAGCCTCCCCCCGCCCCGAGCCCTAAAACCTACCCGACCCTCCCAAAGCCCTGCAAACTACCCGGACCTCCCCCTGAGCCCTAAAAACGACCCTGACCCCCGACTCCTAAGAACTACCTAAACCCCCCTGAGCCATAAAAAGCTATCCCGACACCCCCGGAGCCCAACAAACGACCCTGACCCCCCTGAGCCCTAAAAACTACACCAACATCCCCAAGCCCTAAAAACAACCTCAACCTCTTCTGAGCCCTAAACACATCCTGACCCCGAAAACAACCTCAACCCCCTGAGATCTAAAAACTACCTCCCAACCCTGACCCCTAAAACCTACCACAACCCTTAAAAACGACCCCCCACCTCCCAAAACCCAGCCCCAGCCCCACTTACCAGGCTACGTCCTCACCTGATCCTTCCTCTTCCTGTGCCCACCCACCCCAGCATCTAGACCACGCAATGCCTTAACCACGCACATGCATGGTTAAGACATATGCATGGTAAAGGCAAGCATGATTTTCCTTGTGGGGAAATGGCACGCGTGGCTCAGCCCACATTGTATCGGGCTTTTTCCATGAGGGAAATATCACCATTAAAATCTGTGAAGTGCATTTTGTTCTCATATTTAGAATACCACCAAGGAACAGTTATTAATACAATGTTCTGTGACAATTTGGACAGAGAGCCTAGACCGCAGGCACTCCTGATTGCTTCATTTGGCCTCAAGTGGTAATCAAGCCGTTTAGTCTTCTTTTGACTCCTGCCAATAATCTTAGTAGATGGCAGTTGAGCTGCACATCGTCTTCAGTGAAGCACGCCATGACCGCCTGCCTGCAGTGTAGATTGCCTTATAGTGAAAAAGAGGGCGTAAAAGGGCTCTGCGTGCACTCATGATGAATTTGCATATACACAGCAGATGACTTGTATCTTCTCCCTCCTATTCACATAGGCGACAGCATGACCTTTCAGACATACATTCCTGAGGTGGAAGGTGGAACAAAGAGGGGAGAATAGCAAGTCAGTAAGCAAATATTATCCCTTTGCAACTTTAGTGAACCCTTTGCCTAAGTAGTGCTGGGGTGCAGCCTTGGTGTAACTAAGCAAAGTGAGGCAACCATGCTCTCTGCCAGACAGTGTGCTTTGTCCTCTGTCAGGGAGACTCATTTAATGGTTTTGTTAAATAATCTTTTAAAGCTCTCATGTGTACCTGACCCTTCCCATAGGTCCTGTAGGCCTAGTTGCTTATGGAAAAAGGCCCTTAATGGGCTGTATTCCTTGCTCGACAATTCAGCCCACAAGTAAGCATTCAGGGTTCCTGGCTGTGCTCCCTTTATCTTATACCATCAATTAATGTATGCTCCCTAACATTCCAACTTCTGCTTTTGCAAGCCAAACTCTAACTCTATTTGGGTTGGGGACATATATTTAGGTAAGCTGAAGATCATTGTTAGTGCACCTGTTGCAATCCCTTCCAGAGTGGATGTATCTCTCCCCCTCATTAACTCATTTACGTAGGTGGTTTTTGGTATGAGTTGTGCCTGGATCACTTGGAGGAGTGGGGTGAGGCTAGAATTGGCTACTTTGTTTGTTAGGTGTTTTAGAGCCACTGCTACTGCATTACCCATCCTATTCTGCACTTTTTTTTGAGCGGTCAATGTGCCCTTGCTGTCTATTATAACGCCTAGGTATTTGTACTCCTTCCCCAGTAGTTGTTTGGCCAGATACCAACGATATACCCTTTTGGCAAACCAGTCCCAGGATGCTTGTTTCCGGTCCAGGGAGGACCTGGATTGGCAGTTCGGGCTTGACTGTTCCCATGGGGAACAGGGTCAAGACTGATATGCATATGGCTAGGTCCAAACTGGGGAGGCGTGGTGAGCAAAAGAACAATGGATTAAACCTAGATCTTTGTGACTGGGAGTGAATGCTTGCATTGTTCAGCATTCTGTCCATCATTTGTTCTTTTTGCCCAAGAGGGGGAGGTTCCCTGCCCTGGGGGAGCTTGCTCTTATGCTTCTCACATGGATCAGAGAATTATCACTTTGGAGATGGTCATTTTCCATGTTAGATCTGTTCCCCTAAGATTCCTGCTCCACTTGATCAAATGTTGAGATAGATGATTCATCACTCAAGGGCAGCTCAGCCTTATAGACTGCCAGAAAAGTTTTAGTTGCTATCTTTATGTCCGTCAAAAGTTCTTCCATCGTAGATGGCAAAGTTGATAATTTCTCCATGATTGAAACACAGATACAACTTATTTAGGTTAACTGCATGTCGGTTTGAGCCCACTAAATAAGATTATTTAAATCAGCCAATTTGTCATCAATGTTTCAGACATAGAAAGCCAATGAGTTGAAAAGCGAGAGCAGAATGTCCATCTTGTCTGATTGATACTGCATAGTGTTGACTGAAAAATGCATGGTATTAAATACTGATGTCCATATATTGTCTGTCTAGTGTTGTTTGGCCTTTGTAGAGTTCTTTTATAGATATTTTGCCATTATCTTCAAGACATGGATCAGGTGTATATGAGGCTCCCAATTCTTCCTGCTCTTGCGTTGTAAGATAGGAGATGTCACAGTCCAAGACCTGGGAGTCTGCCTTAATTGGGGGCAGATCTTTCATGGTGATATTAGAAAAGGCTTTACTTGGCGATTGAGGAGTAATTTGCTTATGATTGAAGTGTGAGATGACAATGCTTGCAGGCGTTGAACCTAAGGTTGAAGGCTCTATGTGCATTTTTCTGTTGTTATGTGGTTTTAACTTATTCGGCACAGAGTGCGCTAAAGACAGCATCATGGATTGACAACTTGCCATTGTACTGGGTGTACTGGGTGAGAGCACGTCTACTGAATAAGCCATGATTGCTTCACTGCTCATTTAAGGAGGAATTCCTGCAAGTTTTCTATTTGTGTTACCTTGAAAGGGCTGCTGCTGCTTGTCCTTAATGACAACTCCTCCCTGTCTGCCATCTCCTCCTTGGGTTCTACCTTGGCATCGGACACACTGGTGTCCTCATGGTTCTCCTTATTCATTTGTCTTGCCGGCATATCTGATCTTATTTGGGCCCTACTGCCAGGCCCTTCCATTGCAAAGGATGCACTGTTTTCCCTCTCTTTCCCCATCCTTTCGCAAGCCCTATTGTGTTGGTCCACAATCACTGGCTGTATTGGGGATGGGAGCCCATTCACCCCACCATTACTTGAATAGATTACTGACCTAGCAACCTTTATGGAGGAGAACTTCGAGTATATGTCTTTAGTTGATTATCTGATGTTGGTGCCAATAGTGGAACATCCGAGGCTTGATGCAGAGGGGAAGCTAAAAAAACCTCTTCTACATTGGCCTTCTTTCTCTTTGTGTCACCTGTCTCTTGACAGGTCATATTCCTTTTATTTATTGTTGAGGAGATCTGGCACCTTACTCTCCCCTATCTCATTCTTACTTCAAAATGTATTTGTGCCTAATCTTGTGATGCCTTTTCCTTTTATAATACCTCCCTCGTTTTTCCTGCATGATGGGAGTCATTATGATGGTGGTAAACCCGCCAGCGGCAGCCTGCGGTGGCAGGTTCATCGTCGTCGTGCAGCCATTCTCCGCCCGCCAGATAAGGATGGCGGGTGGTGTGCTGGCGGACGGAAAGCCTGTCCGCCATGGGTCCAACACAGGCTATCATTGCAATTGCCTGTCGGACCCACCCTGCATCCACAAAATTGTGGTGGTGCCTAGCAGGCACTGCCAGCCAGATTTGAATGCTGCATCCCCGCCAGCCTGTTTATAGTGGTTCAACCGCCATTCAAAGAATGGTCAGGCTGTACTTTTGGGGCCCGTTGCCGGCACCCCTTTTACAGGGTCATGTTACTTGTGCACTTGGGGGGCACCTAGAGAGCCCCCCTCTGTTCCCTACATCAGGTGGCAGGCACCGCATGGTTCCTGCCATGTATTGCAGTGAAATGCACAACATACATTTTTATCATTGCGGTGGGTGCTGCAGCCAGTAGCACCCGCCGCAATGGTAAACATGCAAAATGTGACCACCACAGTGTCAGTCGCATTGTAATTACATGTGCGGGACCACTGCCATATAGGCGGCCGGTTCCAATTCCCAGGACGATGCCAGGACGATGGCGGGCGGACGGACTTACGTGATCAGTAAAGACAATCAGTGAAGCAGACAGTAAAGCAAAAGTTCAGTCCAGCAGAAATCAGCGTGAACAGTAGGTGAGATGCCTTGTGCTGCTACTCGCACTTAACTTCGATCGCTTTTGTTTTTTTGGGACTCAGGGCTCTTTGTTCCCTGTTTAACACTGTCCTTGACTACAGGTTTTTATTGACCTTGCCCCTTCCAAATCTCTAGGCTCCAGGCTCTGGGAAGGATACTACAGAGTCCGCAGAGGCTGAAACCAAGCACCAACAGACAGCAACCAGCAGGGAGTAGCGGAGAGGCAAACCGCACCACAGTGTGGCTGCTTTCACCGTTTTGTTCCCTCAAGCTGCGGTAGTCATAATGCTAACTGCACCAGGATACCTGTTGCCAGTTCACCGCCTGTTTAGGAATGTCCCTGGTGCAGATTTTGCTAAGAATTCCCAGGCTCCCGGTCTTTACAGGGTCCCAGGGTCTTCCTAGATCTTCCTGCTCCTGGCTCCTGCCCTCCGAGCCCCACTCATCGCACTCTCTTCTTGCGACAAGCGTGATGAGGGGTGCTGGGGGGAGGAGCTGGCAGAGTATTGACCAAACTAGGGTGGAATTGGTCCACACCCTCCACGGCAGTAGTGGGGACCCACTGTGCACTCTGATGGCCCGATGTTCTGACAGTGGGCAAGGCGGGGTAGAGCAGGCAAGCAAAGAGAGGTGGGTGTTTCAGAGGGCATGACCCGGTGCAGAAGCGGCTCTGAGACAAACAAGCCAAGACAGCCACAACCGCATGTCCACCACTTCCGCAGGTCACCTTGTGCATAAATCTCCATTCCAGTAGCCTGCTTTCTGAGTTCCGTTCGGGTTTCCTTTTGGTGTTCCTTTGGCTCCTTTCGGCTAGGCGCAGCCTCCTGTAAGGCTGCCCGGGGGGGGGTTGCGCAGCGGCCCCCCCCTAAGAGGGCGGCCGCCTTAGTGCCACAGGAAGGCACAGGGGTGGGAGGTCTAGTCCCTGGGTACACCAGGGAAGACCCCAGCAGATGGCTGCTTCCGGCGGGGGTGGGGAGGAGATGGGGGTATTTATACTGTCTCCGCCCCCTCCTCTCCCTCTTGTCCTCTCGTTCGCCTTGACGCCGTTCGCTCCTCGGGGTCTTGCGGCGGGTTGTTTCCGGGTTGTCCGTGATCTCTGTTATCCCGGTGAGTGTTGTTGGGTGGAGAGCGAGAGTCTTTGTGGAGCGTAGAGCTCTTGGATTGCGTGTGGGAGGCCCGGCAGGGTCAGATTTAGGGCGATGCGACTGGGGCCATCGCACCATGTTCTGGCCTCCTGGGGGCGCCGGGTTTGGAAGCTTATCATGCTACTTGAAGCACCGGATGCTGCGTCTCTTTCCGCGGCTATCACCGGGCCTCACAAAACGTCAAGACAGCTAGTGTGTTACTTATCTATTTGGAGAGCGAGCAGGTTTTGTATAGTGAGGTTTTGACTTCAGTGAAGTTAGTGCAGAGGGTTAATATGCCTGCTGCAAAGAACGTGTGCCAAGTAGATTACAGAGTGCGTCTGATGTAAATAGGTCCACATCCTGTGTTTCTGCCAATACAATTTAATTTTTCCAAGATGCTTATTAAATTATGGCCACTAGTCCGGTGGGTTGATTGTGCTTGGTCCTGGAGGTGTTTCTAGTCGGGGCGGGGGCTGCTACGTCTGGGGATGCTGCCCCACGTGCCGTGGCTCGAGGTGGATGCGCCGCCGACTTGGTGCTGGAACCAGGGTTCGAGCCTCGTGGTCGCGTCCACTTCCCGTGATTCTGGGCATTCTATTTGGACACTTCCGGCAGACACGATCCCATTTGGTAGAGTAGACCTTTATATTACCGAGTAATAAACAGTCTCTTTTCTTATATATGTGAAATGGTTATCGTACCGACTTAATCATTCGGCCACTCATTTGTGTGGGCCATGTACATCTGCATCTCCTCGGTAGTGAGTCGTGTTTAGGCTGTACTACTGTCTATTCCTGCAGTCTAGGCCAGCCACTATGCATCGGTGGTGTTCGCAGCTGAGCGTCGCTTTGCTGGTGTTTTCACAACACCCAGGATGCTGGTGGCCGGTTAGTGTGCATTGCGGATTACGTTTGCCCGGCTTTGTAGTCCAGAGCCCAGACCTGCAGGCCCCTCCAGAGTTTGCCTCTGTTAGACGGCGACCTCAGAGGAGCCTGGAAGGGGTCCTGACTACCCTGAGTCCCACCCTCAAGGTATCGTAGCCGGGCACTGGCGGGAGACTCCCCAGGGGGAGGAATCTCGTATCTAGGATCGTACTTCTGGCACCACACGACACAGAGTGACCACACCGGGTATTCTGAGAAAACAATCTTCATCAAGTAGGTTATCACTGCAAATATGTACAAGGTGAGCACGGGCTCAAGAGTCTCGGAAGGGGTAGGGGGTAGCGGGACAGTCTCTGATAAAGGTTCAAGCAGGGACGTATCCGGCGCACAGCTCACAATCCTCGAGCTGGGGGATACGATGTTGTAGTCGGGGTCCGGCGGGACCGCGAGAGTCGGTTGGAGCCGCGAGTCACTCAGCGGGCTCAGGTACAGGTTCGGAGGTCTTACGATCTTCAGGGAGCCGCGAGTCACTCAGCAGGGCTCAGGTACAAGTTCGGAGGTCTTACGATCTTCAGGGAGCCGCGAGTCACTCAGCAGGGCTCAGGTACAAGTTCGGAGGTCTTACGATCTTCAGGGAGCCGCGAGTCACTCAGCAGGGCTCAGGTACAAGTTCGGAGGTCTTACGATCTTCAGGGAGCCGCGAGTCACTCAGCAGGGCTCAGGTGGGTCCAAGTTCCAGGAGCCGCGACCACGTCGGCAGGCTCTCGTTGTTCCAGCGTCGAATCTGCCGGACAGACCCAGAGCACCCCTTGTTATAGGTCGACCCCTCTTTGATGTCCGGAGTCTGTGCAGGCAGGGGTCTTGTCACCTGGGGGTCGCTTGTCGGGATTTCCTGCCATTGTCTTTTGATCCTTTCAGGGCCGGGTCGGGAGGAGTCCCAGACACCCAGCAGGCATGGAGCCAGCCCTCAGGGAGGCCGGAGGGCCGATCGAAACCCATCGTCCCGGGGGAGTTCAGAGGTGCGATAGAAACAGCTCCTCCCTCTCTCATCCCCTGGAAGCGTGATGTCCTCCAGCCGGAGTGGCGCCTCTAGGCCCGGGTCGCGCTGGGGCCGGGCGGCCATCTTGGTGCATGAAGTGGGCACGCGGGCCCGGGGTGGCCGAAAGGAGAGAGGCCAGGGACGGGGATGTCCGGGTCGGTGCGTGTGTCCGGGTGGGGAGGTTCGGCTGGGCCGTGTGCTTGGGCTGTAGGTACCAGGTTTCGGTGGTGCGGGGGCACGGAGGGCCATTCTACGAGGCCGGGTCCAACACGCGTCCCCCCCAGCTGAAAGCCGGAGAGAACTGCCCATCAGCTTGGGGGGTTCTCTTCGCTGAGGCGGAAGAACTGGGAGAGGCCGTCAGCATTGGCGGGGTCCGTACCAGGGCGGTGTTCCACGGTGAAATTCATCCCCTGGAGGGAGATTGACCACCGCAGTAGCTTGGGGTTTTCTCCTCGCATCTGCATGAGCCATCGCAAGGGCCGATGGTCAGTTTGGACTCTGAAATGGGTGCCGCACAGGTAGGGTCGTAGCTTTTTGAGTGCCCAGACCACGGCAAAGGCTTCGCGCTCTATGGTGCTCATCTCTGTTCTCGGGGCAACAGCCGCCGTCTGAGGAAGGCGACGGGCTGGTCTAGGCCTTGGTCATTTACTTGGGACAGGACGGCCCCAATGCCATGCTCGGAGGCATCGGTCTGGACTATGAACTCCTTGGCGTAGTCGGGAGCCTGGAGGACGGGGGCAGTACACATGGCCTTTTTTAGGGCATCGAAAGCTTCCTGGCAGGCGGCCGTCCACTGCACTTTCTTTGGCTGTCTTTTAGACGTGAGTTCTGTGAGAGGGCCGACAAGGCTGCCATACCCCCGAATGAATCTTCGGTAGTAGCCCGTGAGTCCCAGAAAGGCTCGGACCTCCGTCTGGGTGATGGGTGGTTCCCAGGCCAGGATGGCGTCGATCTTTGGCTGTAGAGGGGCGACCTGGCCACTCCCGACCTGGTGCCCCAAGTAGACCACGGATCCTTGCCCGATCTGGCACTTGCTGGCTTTTACTGTGAGGCCTGCCTGGCGCAGGGCGGTTAGCACCCTCCGGAGGTGCTGGAGGTGCTCACTCCACTCTGAACTGAAGACAGCGATGTCGTCCAGATATGCCGCGCTGAACTGCTCTAGCCCGGCCAGGACCCTATTCACCAGTCGCTGGAAAGTGGCCGGGGCATTTTTCATCCCGAAGGGCATTACGCGGAAGCGGTAGTGCCCATCAGGGGTGGAGAAAGCGGACCGCTCCTTGGCCCCTTCGGTGAACGCAATCTGCCAGTATCCGCAGGTGAGGTCGAATGTGCTGAGGAACTGGGCTGCCCCTAGTCGGTCAATGAGTTCGTCGGCTCGTGGAATGGGGTGGGCATCGGCTCGGGTAACGTCATTGAGCCCCCGGTAGTCCACGCAGAATCGGAGCTCGGGGGCGACACCGGGGGCCGCTGCCTTCGGGACCAGGACCACGGGGCTGGCCCAGGGACTGTCAGAGGGCTCGATCACCCCCAGGGTCAACATCTTCGAGACTTCCGCTTGAATGCAGGACCGGACCCGGTCAGGAACCCGGTAGGCTCGGTGTCTCACCGGCGGGCTGTCCCCGGTGTCCACGTCATGAACACACCAGTTGGTGACCCGGGGGGTCAGGGAGAAGAGGTCGGAAAATTGTCTTAGGAGCTGGCGGCAGTCCGCTTGTTGCTGGGCAGTGAGGGCTGGGGAGAGGTTCACTCCTTCCATGGAGCCATCCTGCTCCTTGACACACAGGAGGTCCGGGAGGGGATCCGACTCATCTTCGGCCCCGTCATCGGTGGCCAGCAGGAGGCTCAGTTCTGTCCGCTGGAAGTGAGGCTTGAGGCGGTTCACGTGCAGGACCCGGAGGGGATCCCGAGGTGACTGGACGTCCACCAAGTATGTGACTTCGCTCTTCCGCTCAACCACTTTGTAGGGCCCAGTCCATCGGTCCTGGAGGGCGCCAGGCTTCACGGGGGCCATGACCCACACCTGCTGGCCCGGCTGGAACTCGACCAGAGTGGCATTCTGGTCGTACCAGCGCTTCATCTCCTCTTGACTTGCCTCCAGGTTGGCCTCGGCCAGTTCTCGGAACTTCCTGGTCTGGTTTCGGAGGGCCAGGACGTATTGGAACACATCTCGGGGGGTGGTCTGGGGTGCTGCCTCCCACCCTTCCTTAACCAAACTGAGGGGACTTCGGACGGGGTGTCCATAGAGTAATTCAAACGGGCTGAACCCTAAGGACTTCTGGGGGACCTCCCGGTAAGCGAACAAGAGGCAGGGGAGCAGGACGTCCCACTTACGCCGGAGGGGCTCTTCTAGGCCAGCGATCATCCCTTTCAAAGTCCTATTAAACCTTTCTACTAGGCCGTTCCCTTGGGGATGGTACGGGGTGGTGAACTTATAGGACACCCCACATTGTTGCCACAGGGACGTCATATACTTCGAGATAAAATTAGTGCCGCGATCGCTCACGACCTCGCGGGGAAAACCCACCCTGGAAAAGATCCCCATCAGGGCCCGGCCCACCACGGGGGCCGTAATGGTGCGTAGGGGAATAGCCTCAGGATAGCGGGTGGCGTGGTCCACGAGGACCAAGATGAAACGGTGGCCTTGGGAGGTGGGGGGTCCAGTGGTCCCACGATGTCGATTCCGACTCATTCAAAAGGGGTACTGACGACCGGGAAGGGTTGGAGGGGAGCCTTGCACTTCCCCCCACTCTTCCCACTAGCCTGGCACGTGGGGCAGGACTTGCAGTGGGCTTCTACCGCTGCTCTCATTCTAGGCCAGTAAAAATGGGTCACGAGTCGGCTGTAGGTCTTGTCCTGACCCAGGTGGCCGGCGAGGGGGACGTCATGGGCTAAGCCCAGGAGGAAATCTCGGAAGCGGAGGGGTACCACCAGTACCCGTCCGGATCCCAGCTCCACCGACTTCTGCTCACTGTACAAGATGCTATTTTCCCAATAGATTCGGTGTGTCCCGGTCTGGTCACCTGCGGCTTGGCCCTCGGCCTGGCGCCACAGTCCGACCAGGGAAGGACAAGTGGCTTGCTCCCGGCAAAACTCTTCCCGAGTGGGCCCACCCTCGTGGCGCCAATGGGCCAACTCGGGTAGATCTCCCAACTCGGGGACCGGGGCGGGGTCGGATGGTGCGGGTTCGTCGCGGGCGACGGACCCTTCTGCTGGGGGGACGGGAGGACCCTCGGCGGGGACTGTACTGGTCTCTTTGATCGGGGTGTTCTCGACTTCTCTCCGGGGAGTGAGCCGGGCTGACATAGATCGGGTGGTGGCGCACACCCACTCGAGGAGTCCCATCATTCCTAGGTGGGCCTTGCGCTCGACGTGCTTCCAGGGAGAACTCTCTAGGTCGTTCCCTAAGAGGCAGTCGACCAGCTGGGAGGTTCTTACGGCCACCTTGAGTTTACCTATCACCCCTCCCCACTCAAACGGCACCAGGGCTACCTGACACATACTTTCTCTATTGTCTGCGGATATTACGGGGCAAAAGACGTTGGGGAGGATCTGCTCCTCGGGGACTAGGTGCCTGAGGACACCGGTGATACTGGCCCCGGTGTCCCGCAGGGCCTCTACCTGGTGGTTATTGATCTTGACGAGCTGACCGTATTTCTGTGTGTTGGAGGGTAGGAGGCTACCAGGGATCATCTCTCTATCTCCCAGGGATACTAGGGCCATTGCTGCGGGTTCCCATTCCTCGGCTTCCTCAACCTCCTCCCCCAGAGCTACGTTGGCTATCTGTCTCGCAGGGGTGGTAGGGGAGACTTGGGTGGCCATGGGGCACTCTGGGTCATTGGCGTAGTGCCCGGGTTTCTGGCAACGGAAACATGTGACGGTCACCCGGTGTCCCCGTCTCCCAGGGGGCCCTGTCACCGGTGGGGGGGGCGCCGGGAAAGGTGGAGGTTGTGTCTTCGGGGGGCTAGGCTGGGACTCTCTCGGCCCTCCCTGGTTCCCTCCCCCTCTCTGGCGGGGTGGTCCCTGACCGGCTCGGGGGTACTCTCCTACCATGCCCCGGGAGACCCGGGTGTTGGTCCAGCGGTCGGCCTCCACAGCCAGCTTCCGGGGATCTGTGAGCTTGCTGTCAAGCAGATGCTGACGTAGTTCTATGAAGCAGTTCGCAGCCAGATGTTCCCACAACATGAGGTCAGTGAGTTCGGCAAGGGTGGTGACTTTGCTGCCCTTGATCCACCCATCGAAGGCCCGACTGAAAAAGTTTACATACTCCACCCAGGTGGTGCCCGGGATCTTCCGGCAGTCCCGGAATCGCTGACGGTACATTTCTGGGGTGAGGCCGTATCTTGTGAGTAGAGCCTCTTTCATGTGGCTGTAGGAGGTCTGCAGGGAGAGGGGTAGGTCGAGCAGGGTGTCCCTTCCTTCGCTCAGAAACCGCCCCCACAACCCCGCCCCCCAGTCCTTCTGCGGGATCCGATGGGAGGTCATGGCGACCTCGTAGGCCCTGAACCATTGCTGAATGTCATCGTTTTTATAATATTCCTTGACCACATCCTTGGGGATGTGGACCTTCTGTTCCGCTGGGGAGGCCGTCTCTCGGTTTCCCGGGGGCCTTCCTTCCTCGCTTCTGGCCTTGAGCTCGATTTCTTTCAAGCTGCGTTCGTGCTCTAGTTGGAGCTTCCTTCCTTCGTGCTCCCGTTGGAGCTTCTTTTCTTCTAGTTCGCCTTGTACACGCATTTGCTCTACTGCTAGCTTTTTTTCCGCTAACTTCAATTCGCCCTCGATTTTGAGTTTGGCTAACTCGAGTTCATGATTGCGGCTTCTCTCTCTGTCCGCGAGCTCTTCCGGGGATAGGCCCCCGTCTGGTACGATGCCTCGCACCTGATTGCTACTGCTTCCACTTTGGGGGGGTTCGGCTTCGTCGGGGCGCTCCCCCGTGCCTACCGGGCGGGAGGCCCCGGTCTCCACCCAAGTTTTCAGTGCTTTCTGCAAATCCTCTTTAGTGTTGAGACCAGTGGTAGCGATTTTAAGTTCTTTGCAAAATTGCTTTAGCTCCTTGTGTGTGTATTCTTCTAGCTGCTCCACCTGGAACACCCTGTTGGCGCTGGTTTCTGCGGGGCTCACGGCGCTTCCTTCTGCCATCTTTGTCGGTAGTGCTTCCGTTGTTCACGGTACGATCTCTAGGTGATGGGCCCGAATCCCGTCGCTTGCCACCAATGTTAGACGGCGACCTCAGAGGAGCCTGGAAGGGGTCCTGACTACCCTGAGTCCCACCCTCAAGGTATCGTAGCCGGGCACTGGCGGGAGACTCCCCAGGGGGAGGAATCTCGTATCTAGGATCGTACTTCTGGCACCACACGACACAGAGTGACCACACCGGGTATTCTGAGAAAACAATCTTTATCAAGTAGGTTATCACTGCAAATATGTACAAGGTGAGCACGGGCTCAAGAGTCTCGGAAGGGGTAGGGGGTAGCGGGACAGTCTCTGATAAAGGTTCAAGCAGGGACGTATCCGGCGCACAGCTCACAATCCTCGAGCTGGGGGATACGATGTTGTAGTCGGGGTCCGGCGGGACCGTGAGAGTCGGTTGGAGCCGCGAGTCACTCAGCGGGCTCAGGTACAGGTTCGGAGGTCTTACGATCTTCAGGGAGCCGCGAGTCACTCAGCAGGGCTCAGGTACAAGTTCGGAGGTCTTACGATCTTCAGGGAGCCGCGAGTCACTCAGCAGGGCTCAGGTACAAGTTCGGAGGTCTTACGATCTTCAGGGAGCCGCGAGTCACTCAGCAGGGCTCAGGTACAAGTTCGGAGGTCTTACGATCTTCAGGGAGCCGCGAGTCACTCAGCAGGGCTCAGGTGGGTCCAAGTTCCAGGAGCCGCGACCACGTCGGCAGGCTCTCGTTGTTCCAGCGTCGAATCTGCCGGACAGACCCAGAGCACCCCTTGTTATAGGTCGACCCCTCTTTGATGTCCGGAGTCTGTGCAGGCAGGGGTCTTGTCACCTGGGGGTCGCTTGTCGGGATTTCCTGCCATTGTCTTTTGATCCTTTCAGGGCCGGGTCGGGAGGAGTCCCAGACACCCAGCAGGCATGGAGCCAGCCCTCAGGGAGGCCGGAGGGCCGATCGAAACCCATCGTCCCGGGGGAGTTCAGAGGTGCGATAGAAACTGCTCCTCCCTCTCTCATCCCCTGGAAGCGTGATGTCCTCCAGCCGGAGTGGCGCCTCTAGGCCCGGGTCGTGCTGGGGCCGGGCGGCTATCTTGGTGCATGAAGTGGGCACGCGGGCCCGGGGTGGCCGAAAGGAGAGAGGCCAGGGACGGGGATGTCCGGGTCGGTGCGTGTGTCCGGGTGGGGAGGTTCGGCTGGGCCGTGTGCTTGGGCTGTAGGTACCAGGTTTCGGTGGTGTGGGGGCACGGAGGGCCATTCTACGAGGCCGGGTCCAACAGCCTCATTTACGGCGGGTCGGCTGACACAGTCCTTGCGCTGTCACGTTCACAGCCTGTGATCCGGGGTAAACTAGTCGGTTATCTCCGGGGGGGGCGCCCTTGAATGTGTTTTAGTTGGGCGGTATGAAGTACTGCCACGGCGGTGCATGTTTGGCCGCGAGAGTGCGTGGCGTCTTGAAATACTGTCTCTATCGACGCCCATCTAGCACGATGCTGTAACGTTGATTTATGTTGTGGCACGATTGTATTTCACACACCGCTTTTAGCTATGAATCGGAGTGGCACGATTACCCGAGCTGCTAGCGTTCAATCAGCGAGGCCTGAGGGGAGGAGATGTGGTCCGTGGGCTGTGCTGCCGACCTTGGGCCTGTAAACCAGGGTTCGATCCTCGAGCTCGCGTCCACTCCTGGGATTATGGCTAGTCACTTATCTCCTTGTGCCTGAATATGTATGTATATACGGTGCGCATGTGCAGCGCTCCATTACTTTCGGGTCGAGTTAGCGCTATGTTAATGATGCAATAGAACCAGAGTTTCACTTCGGGCCCCCTCCGCTGTTGTCAACGCCCCCCCCCCTATTTTTGTGCGTAGAAGGGCGCGATAGGGGCCAATCTCCAAGCGATGGCAGGTGGCTAATTTCGGCTGGGCAGGCCATGTGAAGCAATTGATCATTTTATTTGGTCCTCAGGTTGTATCTGACGCCTTGTAAAGCAAGTACATGCCCGCTCGGGCCGACTTCAAGTGTCTCATTGCTGCCTTTGGGAGGGCCTGTGAATGGTCAGTATTCTCCGAGATGTGTTCGTGAGATCATGCGTGCGGGCCGCGCTACCTCCGGTAATTCGCACGGGGGCATAATGTGGAATCAACGATGCTGGCTTTCTTTTCCAGGAAGTATGCAGGCCATGTGGGGGGCGGAAGTGTGTTGACAAACGGTCCCAGCAGGCGCCCGCAAAGAAAATCTGCATCCACGGCCATCGGCCTGCCTTCACACTCCCCTACCCCCACCCCCCCCCCTCCCCCTCATATGACCGGGGGGCTGGGGTTTGTTAGTTTTGGCACGAGACTAGGCCCATCCTGCATCCCGGTCCCTGGGGCGCTCTTTCGCCCGCTCCCCAGCAGAGCGGTGTGCTGCTTTACGGACGGATATCTTTAGCGCTGGGTGCACGATTGTTCTCCCTCGGCACTGCTCTCTTATGCAGTCGCTAGTCTTGTGGTGATTCCAGGGCACTGTGTAAGTTAAGCAGGGTTGGGCTCGGTTAGTACTTGGATGGGAGGCCTGTTTGGTGACCATTCTGATCTGTTTGCGTTGCATGTACTGCGTGAAGCCTTGCCCCTTGGCCACAGCATTGCCGTTACTCCGCGAGAGTGTGTGAGTTCTACAGCATTTGAGTCATGTTATGGAGACGAGCATAGTTGAGTAGACTGCCTCAATTCTTTAGTTTTGACTAGGCCTTTTTAAGAACTCTGCTTCATGTGTGTGAGATGATTTTCATCTGGAAAGGAAATATATGGAAAGGGCTTTTAGGGGAAAACATATTCTGATTGGCACGAATTAGAAATAACTTTGAGGAAGAAAGTAGGTGTCATGTATATCATTGCCTTGTTTTTGTGAAATGTGATATATGGCTTAATGAAACATAGGGGCTGCAGCACACAATTTGGTACTGAAGTAGTCGCAACGCAGCACAAACGGTGAACTGTAGCTATATGCAGGGGCTTTGAGTTGGAAGGCATTCATGGAAATAGCTCATTGTTAAGATCCCGGGGAGAATCCAACATATTTGGAGAGGAACCCTTGTACAAACTTCCATAAATTCTTTAAGACTGGGAGAGTGAAGAAAGAAGTAGGGGAAGAACTTTGTCTATATGCAGCTAGAGCTGCTAAGAGCCAAAAGTTGAACTTAATTAAATACAAAATATGGCCTCTCACTTCTAGTTTGGGACCTTTAGTGAATCACCTGACCTCTTGGCAAACTTGTTGCACAGCTTCTTCTACTTGCATGTGGAAGATGGCCAGATGCTCTTGGGATTTATACGTCGACTTTATGTCTCAACACTTCCCATTAATTAAGGAACTGTTTAGTCTACGGTGCCTCTATTCCAAATTATTGTGCTGGTGGTAAATGGACAATAAATATGCCTTTAAAACCTGTCTTTACCACATGTGCTGTGCATTCAAAGACAGGTCATATGTCCCTTGTTGCGGTTTGGGTTGGCGGTGGTTGATTTGCCTTCCTCCCATGCATTGACATGCATGGCATTGTTGCTTGTCTTAGAGATTGGGTGACGTTGCTTGAGTTCTACCGGGCTGAAAACTTTCGGAGTGCACGTGGTGAGTCGGCCACCTTGGAGGCAATGTTCCTGAAGGGGTAATGTGTATACAGCATCCATCAGGGGGTAGGTGTCCTCTGCCACAGTAGATTACCTCGTGGGCCCGAGTCGGTCAATGGCATAGGGTGAGGGGTCCATTTTGTTGTGTCCGTCAACGTTCCTTGTCCAGGAAGGAGGTGTGATTTCCCTGTTATTGCCTGCGTTGGGCCAGGCAGGTTGACCTATTGTGTGAGTTCTTGGTGGCCAAGTGCAACATCTCTCAGTGTCCACTGCTTTACCAGCCTTTTGTGTAAGTCGTTCATCGCCACCGGCCCAACATCGTATTCTGGTGGTTATGCATTGAAGATGTCCTTAACGTATTTGGTATCTCAGTAAATGTTGTAAATAGACCTGGGGAAGCAATGATCTGCCTGACTTTGCCTGGGTTCACCAGTAATGACTACGGCTCTCACTGTTGGTAATCCACATCCTTCATCGGGATGGGCTCGAGGCCCGTAGGTATCCCATGTGCCTTTTGATTCAAATAATATTTACACTGAAAGTGCTTGGGAGTGTAAAACTTTAGTAAGTTTGTCTAGTAGTGTTGGTGACCCGGCCTTACCATGCCTGAACGGAGGCATTTTTCAAGAGGATATGCCTTTTAGCCACAATGATGACTCATTTATCCTATGCACCAAAGAGGCATAGTCTAGTTAGTACTGATGATGAGAGATGGGAGGTTGATTGGTAGTATTCCTGCCGCAGCGGGGGACTGGGCTTGGTTTTGGGGGGGCCTGGTTGCAATGCTTTGTTTCATTGGCAAATTAGGCCGAGTGGACTTGGAACACCTATTAAATGCGCGGTGTGTTGGTGGCCGGTCTGTATGCCACAGCCAGTGCCGGAGCATGCTGGGTAGCCCTGCAGACCAGTTTTACTCTGGAAAACAATTTTAGCTGCGCAGGGCTCCCTCGGTTCTGTCGAGGTCTTTTATATTAGCCGAGCACTCCTGGGACACTTCACCACTATGGTCGGGAGCAGGGGGAGGTTTCACTTTGCTTCCAGCACCTAGGCTAAGCAAAGAGTTACGCCTAGTGTTGAGTGAGTGTTAATGTTACCTGGTCGTTCATTGGGGCTCCTGAGGGTAGGATGACCTAGCGGCAAGGAACAGCTAGGGTGGTTTACGTGTGCTTCAGCGATCTTAAAAAAAAAAGGATGCAACGGGGGCCCTGGCTCACACAGTAGTGGGCAAAGATCACACATGCCACAGGTGCCGAGGCCTGTTCTGATGCCTGGCGTTGGGCTCCCAGGTTACTTCTGAAGGGCTAGGCCTTCAGATGCTGAAAGGATGTCCGTTGTTAGTTACTCGATTGTTAAATGATTGGTTATTTCCTGGGTCATCCGCGGGTGTAGAGCGTTAGGCGCTTGTTGTCTTTCCATCGGGTCGGTTTGATGCGGGATGGTGGTTTTTGGGCACAACCACGTGATGGGTCTTTCTGTGTCTGACTGGGGTTAGCCTTCCGTTAATCTCCCTGTGTGTCGCACACGGTTGTAGGACGGGGGGGCTCTAGCCCTGTGCTGATTGAGTTGCTACTACTGTTATTAGTATTAAACACATCAGGTACTCGTTTGCACCCAACAATAGGTACTCTAGGACGCATGTCCTCCATTACACACATCTTCAGACAGGACTGCCCCTCCTCCAATCCTTGGAGCAGTAGGACTGCTCCAAGGACAACTGGGACCATGTGTACTAGAATATACAGGAGTGGTTCCCACCACGGTTGGTCAGATGGGAAGCTGTCATCTTGATTCTCACTGGATACCCTTACTCCATCACGCCTATTGTAGGTGATTATGCCTGTTGACGCTGTTAGACCTTCTATTAGTTAGTAGGCTCACTTTTGTGCCTGGGCACTGTTTGTCTCACATCAGGGCCAGTTTGGGGTTACTGGCGAATTGTTTGCTCTAGGGCTGAAGCGGGCGCTTCTAGAAGAGGGCAAGATTGATTAGGCCAGGCAGCATGACAAAGGTCTTTTCAGCACTGGCAGAATGGTGCAGGCTGCAAAGTAGTGCCATTGCAGAACATAGATTTGTCAACTTCTGCTAGGAAATGATTGGATCTCTGACATATTATCGACAGACACATTATCGAACTACACAAATATCGCAACAAATATATCGACATCAAAAATATCGACATTGTATACTTATTTAAAAAACTACACTAATATCGACACTACAATATCGTAATACAATTATATCGATCACACAAATATCGCACACATTAATATCGAAATACTAAATATCGACATAAGTTAATAAATATGACACATGTCACAAATATCGATAACCAAAATATAGACATCAATAATATCGTTTTTTTTAAATATATCGACAATTCTAATACTAATAAAACCAATACTTTCAACAACATAAAGACAATATTTTACAAAAACATACATTTTCAAATGAGATTCTACTTAAACATAAACATAACATTTATAGCGATCTCTATATTTAACAACATAATAAAAAAAACCTAAAATAATTATCACATTGGCATTTCGAACACATTTAAATAAAATTAGTACACATTATAAACAATCTTTTTATATATAATAATTTAAAACTCTCCTCCTTTAAAACTAAATATACTCTTACTTAGCATTTTCCATAAAAGGAAACCAATTAACTAAAAAAAATTCAAACCATCCAATAGAAATGCCACATACAGAAAACAACCAATAACATTCAAGAAACAATTTGAAACCACTATATAAACCAATTAAAACAAGTGTTCCACGGTGCCTTAAACCAAAGCATTGAACGAAGAAGAAGCTCTACTAAACAGAAGAAACCTACATCCTATTACTATTCTAAAAACGTAAGTAAATATTCTTTTCTAACTAAACTGCCAAATTAAACTAAAACACTAATTTATCTTTACTCAAATAAATAACTAACTTATATATTCCATCTCTTTATGTTTCCACTACAGATATTACTCCAAACAGCTAAAGAAAATATTGAAGATTGCCAGAAAAGACTCACTAAAAAGTAAGTATACTATCAAAATACTTTATAAATTATTAATTAAATCCTACTCAAACCCCAAAACATCCTAAACCCCTAAACAAATCCATGTTCTCTTTTTTAAATTGTAAAAAACCTGTATAAATTAACACCTATAGTCTATACCACTGGGCATGAGGGTAGGCTCTCTTTGCTTAGTGAGAGGTTAGGCTACTGCATCTTATTTATTAGGCAGGAGGGGCACATAGTAAGAGGGGTAGGAGACGGGGGTACATTGACATGTGGTGGGGGAGGGGGGGTAGAGAACTGGGTGGAAAGGTTGTTCATTCTCCTGAATAATTGGTCTTGATGATAAATGTGTGGTACTTCCGGGACAGATGAAGGTGGGGGAATGTTTTTTGAATTGTTAATTTGTAAAACAATAAAATAAGTTTCTTCAATAAAAATATAGTCTATACCAAACAGCAATACCACCCCACTTAAAAAACTAAACCAACCACAACAATAAATGTTCTTTAACTTTCAGAGACTAAATCAACTAAACAACATTTTTGATACAAACAACATCTTCATTCAAATACAACAAAAAAGACTTGGTAAGTATATATAAAAAAAATGCTTTTTTGCTAATTTCATATAAAGATATAAAGTACTATAGCATATATTTTCATATACATTTTTTCCAGAATTGTAACACATCACGATGACAGAAGAAGCCCAATTTATAACTTCGCAGAAAGGAAAATTCCTATTGTGTTACATGGGTTACACATACACCCAAGAAAAGCAGACGGACCGAAAAGTGAACTGGAAGTGTACTAAATATTATTCTAATAAATGCTACGGCCGAGCAACAACAAGAGAAACAACTGTACTATATTCAAGAGAGCATAACCATCCACCCAATCTCTCTGAAATAGAAGTCAGATCAACTCTTGAAAATATCAAAGAATTAAGCACAGGTTCACAAACTGCTACAAGTGTAATCCTAAAAGAGCTATTACCTAGAGTGCCCAAAGAAGCAAGAGGCCAATTACCATCAATTGCTTCTATAAAAAGAACTATTGCTAGGACCAAAAAAGCAACCACGACAACTATACCATCCCCTAAAACTTTTCAAGAGATCATCATTCCACCAGAATTAAGTATCACCCACAATAATGAACCTTTTATTTTTTTTGATAACAAAAGCCCAGAAAAAAGAATCATAATGTTTGCTACTGCAAACAATATAACTAAACTGCAACAATGCCAAACATGGATGATGGATGGCACCTTTACAATATGCCCAAAACCATTCTATCAGCTTTACACAATACACGGTCAATATCACAACACTTCCATACCTTTAATTTATGCACTATTACCTAACAAACAAAACACAACATATAATGAAATGCTAGGAAAAGTAAAACAAGAATCTAATGATTTTTACCCTCAAACAATTATCATAGACTTTGAGCAAGCCATGATAAATTCCATTCTAAAACTGTACCCCCATACAGCTATCCAAGGATGTTACTTCCATCTTAACCAATGTATATGGAGACATTTACAAAAATCTTCACTAAGTGTAGAATACGCCACTAACATAAGTTTTGCACATCAATTAAAACTTCTAACAGCCCTAGCTTATGTACCAACCACAGATGTTGCAGAACATTACAATCTTTTATTAGAAAGTCCATTCTACAAACAAAATGAAGTAAAGTTATCTCCCTTGTTAGATTATTTTGAGGATACCTGGGTGGGGAGACTGCACAGATCAGGCCATAGACGTCAGCCCAAGTTCCAAATACCTTGGTGGAATGTATATGTAAGTACACTCAACCAACAAGCCAAAACTAACAACGCCGTCGAGGGCTGGCATAATGCATTCCTAACTTCTACTGGGAGAACAACTCCAACACTACAAAAACTACTAATTGCCATACAAAAGGAACAAAGTTTCCAAGAATTAAGAATGCAACAATCTGTCCTACAATTAAAACCAAAACAGTCTAGACAAACTACTCAAATGTATAATTACCTACAACAACAGGTACAGCTATACCCATCCACAAGAGGACTTGAGTACTTAAATATAATAGCTCAAACTCTCTTCTAAACCCTTTTCTAAATATTAACCCACAATTCTACTAAAACAACTATCACAACATAAATAATCCACTTTATTATATCACATATTTAATTATGTGGTCTAAAATATATACATGAATTATATGGACATATATTTAGACAACATAATTAAACAAACCAAGTACACAACAACAATATTAAATATATAAGGTTTCGCCACCAACAATAAAAATATTTAAATGAACTTACCTGTGTAGTATCTCCAATGGGATAATAACATTCCTTCCAAATAAATCCAGGGAGTTCAAAATCCATAGTTATCCAAAAAATGACTATCCATTAACCATAAAAATCCCGAAAAATATAAAAAAGGTAAATAACCGCTCCTGGAAACCCGAACAATAAAGGAAGTGTTAAATAAACATTAGTAAACACAACTAATACACACTTCCTTTAAAAAAATAAGGTGTTTGAAACCGACGAAAATATCTTCTCGGTAAAACCTACAAAACAGAAACAAACATTCCCACCCACCCACAAACACACAAAACGCACGTACAAACCTCACTACAAACGTTATTCAAACACTATAAAACTTTAACACACCGAAATACCAAAACACTAACAAAGCCACAAGCACGGAACACAACGTTAATTATAAAACCGTATACAAACTATTACTAACACCCTAACTTCTAAAACATCAATCAATACACACTTATTACAACATAACTACTTCCACAAAACACTTAAAACTATTTAATAATAAAGCAAATAACTCTTACCTTCTCAAACGCGAAACAGCTCCGAACCGCGACCTGGATTCGACCAAAATAACCCAAAACAACAGCGAGCGGTTACAAAATAAAAGAACCAAACAAACATTGAGGTGCCGATTACGATCCGTTAAAAACCGCGTACGAAACGTCGGTCGGAGCGAATTCCCCGTCCGACTCGTACCCGGTTGTAAAACTTTACAAACATGGAATTACGATTCGCACGGAAACACCATTTCCGTACGAATCGTAAAAAACACCGACCGACGAAAATATACATACGAATGTGATCCGGGAATGCTGCGACGTGACGTCGGGACGCTTTCAGGCAGCGTTTCACGAACCAGGAATTACGATTCGAACCGACAGCAGTCCGGACGGCAATATTTTCACGGCACCCAAAAAGTGCCGCAAAAGCAAAGTACGGCGCGAATCGACCAGAGTAGGTGGCCCGGTACGCGCCGACCCCCCCCCAGCCCCTGTAGGTACGTGCCGACCCCCCCCAGCCCCCGTAGGTACGCGCCGACCCCCCCAGCCCCCGTAGGTACGCGCCGACCCCCCCCAGCCCCCGTAGGTACGCGCCGACCCCCCCCAGCCCCCGTAGGTACGCGCCGACCCCCCCCAGCCCCCGTAGGTACGCGCCGACCCCCCCCAGCCCCCGTAGGTACGCGCCGACCCTCCCCCAGCCCCCGTAGGTACGCGCCGACCCCCCCCCAGCCCCCGTAGGTACACGCCGACCCCCCCCAGCCCCCGTAGGTACGCGCCGACCCCCCCCAGCTCCCGTAGGTACACGCCGACCCCCCTGTGTGTACACCCGTGTACGGTGCGTACCCCCCCGTGTACGCTCGAGTCGAACCCCCCCGTGTACGCTCGAGTCGTACCCCCCCGTGTACACTCGAGTCGGACCCCCCCGTGTACGCTCGAGTCGTACCCCCCCGTGTACGCTCGAGTCGTACCCCCCCGTGTACGCTCGAGTCGGACCCCCCCGTGTACGCTCGAGTCGTACCCCCCCGTGTACGCTCGAGTCGTACCCCCCCGTGTACGCTCGAGTCGTACCCCCCCGTGTACGCTCGAGTCGTACCCCCACCCGTGGGGTCCGACTCGAGCGTACACGGGGGGGTACGCACCGTACATACACGGGTGGGGGTACGACTCGAACGTACACGGGGGGGTCCGACTCGAGCGTACACGGGGGGGTACGCACCGTACATACACGGGTGGGGGTACGACTCGAGCGTACACGGGGGGGTTCGACTCGAGCGTACACGGGGGGGTACGCACCGTACATACACGGGTGGGGGTACGACTCGAGCGTACACGGGGGGTTCGACTCGAGCGTACACGGGGGGGTCTGACTCGAGCGTACACGGGGGGGTTCGACTCGAGCGTACACGGGGGGGTCCGACTCGAGCGTACACGGGGGGGTTCGACTCGAGCGTACACGGGGGGGTCCGACTCGAGCGTACACGGGGGGGTCTGACTCGAGCGTACACGGGGGGGTCTGCACCGTACACGGGTGTACACACAGGGGGGGTCGGCACGTACCTACGGGGGCTGAGGGGGGGGTCGGCGTGTACCTACGGGGGCTGGGGGGGGGTCGGCGCGTACCTACGGGGGCTGGGGGGGGTCGGCGCGTACCTACGGGGGCTGGGGGGGGGTCGGCGCGTACCTACGGGGGCTGAGGGGGGGGTCGGCGCGTACCTACGGGGGCTGGGGGGGGTACGGCACGTACCGGGCACCTGTTTGGACGTCTCCATGGTTGTTATGGGAGTTCGGTGCGGACGGTCTTTTCACCATACGGTTGTACATTCGGACGCCCGGGATGGATCGTGATTCCCCGGTCGGAGTTCACCTTTCACGTTTGTACGGTGAATCGTACGAGGACGTGTCGGACACATTTTCCGACCCGAGGACGTGTGGGGAAATATTCCCAGTGCGGGTCATATGGACTTTTTACCATGCGAATCGTGATCGCCAGTTCGTACGGCACTTGTACGATTCGTACGGTAAAAAGACCCGATACGAGTCGTACGGGGACATTTTTTACCGGATCGTGATCGGCACCAGGAAGTTTGAAAATTAAAGCAGCACGGTTTTAGGTGAATGCTCAGCCTGGACTTCTCACTTTATCAGTAACGATAATATTGCCCACCTCAAATGGTCAGCTGCTCAAATGACCACCAAGACAACAATTATCCACAAGTATGAGAGGCAACATATTGGAAGAAATGTAAATTAATGTCAAAATAAACTTTTGTGTTTCGAATCCACACAGTAGTTGAGTATTTGCTTGAATTCCTTTATTCCAAGATTTAGTGAGACCAGATCCGCAGCCAATGCATTTCGCACAAACATGGGATTTTCAAGGCGAGTTTCAACAATAAGAAATATTTACACGTCAAAACGGGGGGTAGTATGATGAAATTGGCAGGACCCAGAGTTCAATCTAGGTAATAGGTCGATAGCTTTAGACAGTTCGTATGGTATATATCAGACATGTTTATTGCAATAATGTAATTATTAAAATATGCGTAATAATAAACAAAATTTTCTCTCGAATGAATATACATTCCAACAACTATAAAATAAATTTTATTTTCCTATCTACTATTTAATTTAAAAATAATTTGGAATTTGCATTCTGATATAACTTCTATGTTTTATCCAACCCAAACTAAAATCTACAGATTTTTTGTCAATTAAATCCAATAAATTTAACTATTCTTATTCAACTCTATAATTAATTCTAATATTTGCTATTTACCAAACTTAATTAACATACTACTCCCACTACATACTGAACTTAATTAATTTACTATTCTCACTCCAACCTATATTTAATTAGGGTAGGTGCTGGACACTGAACTAAATTAATTTACTATTCCCACTCCACTCTATATTTAATTAAGATAAGTGCTGGACACTGAACTTAATTAATTTACTATTCTCACTCCAACCTATATTAAATTAGGGTAGATGCTGGACACTGAACTAAATTAATTTACTATTCCCACTCCAGTCTATATTAAATTAAAATAAGTGCTGGACACTAAACTTAATTAATTTACTATTCTCACTCCAACCTATATTTAATTAGAGTATGTGCTGGACACTGAACTGAATTCATTTACTATTCCCACTCCAATCTATATTTAATTAAGATAAGTGCTGGACACTGAACTTAATTAATTTACTATTCTCACTCCAAACTATATTAAATTACAGTAGGTGCTGGACAATGAACTTAATTAATTTACTATTCCCACTCCACTCTATATTTAATTAAGATAAGTGCTGGACACTAAACTTAATTAATTTACTATTCTCACTCCAACCTATATTAAATTAGGGTAGGTGCTGGACACTGAACTAAATTAATTTACTATTCCCACTCCAGTCTATATTAAATTAAAATAAATGCAGGACACTGAACTTAATTAATTTACTATTCTCACTCCAACCTATATTTAATTAGGGTAGGTGCTGGACACTGAACTAAATTAATTTACTATTCCCACTCCACTCTATATTTAATTAAGATAAGTGCTGGACACTGAACTTAATTAATTTACTATTCTCACTCCAACCTATATTAAATTAGGGTAGGTGCTGGACACTGAACTAAATTAATTTACTATTCCCACTCCAGTCTATATTAAATTAAAATAAGTGCTGGACACTGAACTTAATTAATTTACTATTCTCACTCCAACCTATATTTAATTAGAGTATGTGCTGGACACTGAACTGAATTCATTTACTATTCCCACTCCAATCTATATTTAATTAAGATAAGTGCTGGACACTGAACTTAATTAATTTACTATTCTCACTCCAAACTATATTAAATTACAGTAGGTGCTGGACAATGAACTTAATTAATTTACTATTCCCACTCCACTCTATATTTAATTAAGATAAGTGCTGGACACTGAACTTAATTAATTTACTATTCTCACTCCAACCTATATTAAATTAGGGTAGGTGCTGGACACTGAACTAAATTAATTTACTATTCCCACTCCAGTCTATATTAAATTAAAATAAGTGCTGGACACTGAACTTAATTAATTTACTATTCTCACTCCAACCTATATTTAATTAGAGTATGTGCTGGACACTGAACTGAATTCATTTACTATTCCCACTCCAATCTATATTTAATTAAGATAAGTGCTGGACACTGAACTTAATTAATTTACTATTCTCACTCCAAACTATATTAAATTACAGTAGGTGCTGGACAATGAACTTAATTAATTTACAATTCCCACTCCATTCTATATTTAATTAAGATAAGTGCTGGACACTGAACTTAATTAATTTACTATTCTCACTCCAACCTATATTAAATTAGGGTAGGTGCTGGACACTGAACTAAATTAATTTACTATTCCCACTCCAGTCTATATTAAATTAAAATAAGTGCTGGACACTGAACTTAATTAATTTACTATTCTCACTCCAACCTATATTTAATTAGAGTATGTGCTGGACACTGAACTGAATTCATTTACTATTCCCACTCCAATCTATATTTAATTAAGATAAGTGCTGGACACTGAACTTAATTAATTTACTATTCTCACTCCAAACTATATTAAATTACAGTAGGTGCTGGACAATGAACTTAATTAATTTACTATTCCCACTCCACTCTATATTTAATTAAGATAAGTGCTGGACACTGAACTTAATTAATTTACTATTCTCACTCCAACCTATATTAAATTAGGGTAGGTGCTGGACACTGAACTAAATTAATTTACTATTCCCACTCCAGTCTATATTAAATTAAAATAAGTGCTGGACACTGAACTTAATTAATTTACTATTCTCACTCCAACCTATATTTAATTAGAGTATGTGCTGGACACTGAACTGAATTCATTTACTATTCCCACTCCAATCTATATTTAATTAAGATAAGTGCTGGACACTGAACTTAATTAATTTACTATTCTCACTCCAAACTATATTAAATTACAGTAGGTGCTGGACAATGAACTAAATTAATTTACTATTCCCACTCCACTCTATATTTAATTAAGATAAGTGCTGGACACTGAACTTAATTAATTTACTATTCTCACTCCAACCTATATTAAATTAGGGTAGGTGCTGGACACTGAACTAAATTAATTTACTATTCCCACTCCAGTCTATATTAAATTAAAATAAGTGCTGGACACTGAACTTAATTAATTTACTATTCCCACTCCAATCTATATTTAATTAAGATAAGTGCTGGACACTGAACTTAATTAATTTACTATTCTCACTCCAAACTATAGTAAATTACAGTAGGTGCTGGACACTGAACTTAATTAATTTACTATTCCCACTCCAATCTATATTTAATTAAGATAAGTGCTGGACACTGAACTTAATTAATTTACTATTCTCACTCCAAACTATATTAAATTACAGTAGGTGCTGGACAATGAACTAAATTAATTTACTATTCCCACTCCACTCTATATTTAATTAAGATAAGTGCTGGACACTGAACTTAATTAATTTACTATTCTCACTCCAACCTATATTAAATTAGGGTAGGTGCTGGACACTGAACTAAATTAATTTACTATTCCCACTCCAGTCTATATTAAATTAAAATAAGTGCTGGACAGTGAACTTAATTAATTTAATACTCTGACTGAAATCTATATTTAATTATGGGATTAGTTAAATTTAAAAATAAATTTAAATTTTCTAAATATTAATATTTTTTAAAGTAACAATATATAAACATGTTAAATTAACTTCCCACCCTTATCCCCTATAACCCAACATTCCGCTCCTAAAATTATTTGTAACATTCTAAAAAAAAAAAAAAAGTTCTAAATTAATTTGTTAAAAAATTAACAGATATATAAACATTTTTACAACACTTCCCACCCTTATCCCCTATCAACCAACATCCCGCTCCGAAATATATTTGTAAAAATCGAAAATTTATTTCCTATTTATAAATATTTTGAATAAAAAATTAACAAATATTTATAAACTTCCCACCCTTATCCCCTATAAACCAACATCCCGCTCCTAAAATTTTATTTAAAATGCAAATTTTAATTTACAATTTCTAAATTTTTTTTTATTTTAAAATTAAATAATATATAAACATCTTTAAAACACTTCCCACCCTTATCCCCTATAAACCAACATCCCACTCCTAAAATTTTATTTAAAATGCAAATTTTAATTTACAATTTCTAAATTGTTTTTTTTTTTTAATTAAATAATATATACAAATTTTTAAAAAACTTCCCACCCTTATCCCCTATAAACCAACATCCCACTCCTAAAATTTTATTTAAAATGCAAATTTTAAATTACAATTTCAATTTTTTTTTTTTAATTAAATAATATATAAACATTTTTAAAACACTTCCCACCCTTATCCCCTATAAACCAACATCCCGCTCCTAAAATGATTTCTAAAATTCTAAATTAAATTTACAATTTCTAAATAAATTTCAAAAAAATTCTAACAATATATAAACATTTTTAATACACTTCCCACCCTTATCCCCTATAAACCAACATCCCGCTGCTAAATTTTTTTATAAAATTCTAAATTTAATTTAGAATTTCTAGAAAATTATTTTAAAAAATTTACAAATATATAAAAAAATTTAAAACACTTCCCACCCTTATCCCCTATAAACCAACATCCCGCTCCTAAAATTAAATATACATTTCACATTTTAAATTAAATTTAATAATTAAATTTTACAATATATTACAAAAATAAATTAACTTTTTTAAAACACTCCCCACCCTTATCCCCTATAACCCAACATCCCGCCCCTAAAACAATATAAATATTTCTCATATTACACAATAACGATATTTTCACATGTCGATATTATTACGAACGATATTACTTACATCGACATAAAAGTAAAAAAAAAAAAACAATATTTTTCACATCGATATTAGCTATTTCGATATTTTGGACATTCGATATTTTTGACTCGATATTTATGTCCCTCGATATTAAAAAGTCGATATATAGACTGCTCACCGAAATGATTAGCAGCAGGAATGTATTGAACCATGGTGAGCAACTGGTTTTGGGTTCGTGCTCAACAGGAGCAAGGGAATTACATTCTGTTCCATCAGGGTACGGGTACCGCCTATAGCACCAGAAACTGTAAAGCAGCCATTTTCGCCCTGGGCTGGGGTGTCAATGTCATCCAACTTTGCAGCCAGATTCTGAGCAGGCAAAGGCATTCTTGCGATGGTGCAACTGGCACTCAGCAGTACAGTTAGATGTGTGTCATCATACCCCGATATAACGTCAGTGATGAAACGTGGGTTGTGGCTACACACGACCAGGCACTCTAGGGCAGCTGGGGCGGGAGTGTGCCAGTGCCAAGAGGGTGCGAGTTGCCTGGGTAGGGCTGCTGGCTTGGAGGGAGCACTATTCGGATCGCCACAAGAGCACATTTTTTGCATTCATAGAAGGCTGAATTGATACTTTTATGGCATGGTGCCAGTTGCTTTAGTTATGCTCATGTTTCTTGACAGTGTCAGAAAAATTCAGAACGCAATGCTGGTGGTTAGTAAGGGTGGGCGTAGTTCGCAAAGTAGCACTTCGCGAAGCTACGCAAAGTGAAGTTCGCACTACGCGAGCTATGCGTAGCACTTCGCGAACTGCGTAGTAACATGTTCGCACTGTGCAAGATGTTGTTTTCAATGATTGCACAGTGCGGACAAGCAACCGGCACTGTGCAATCATTGAAAATGGCATCTTGCACAGTGCGAGCTGTAGTTTTCTGCTGCTCGAGTAGATTTTTACTCGAGCGGCAGCTTTCTCAACGCGAACTGGTAGTTTCTCATCGCGAGCGGTCGCGAGCATACGCGACCCCTCGCAATGAGAAACCTGACCTCCTCGCGTTGGGAATCTCGCCGGGAAGTTTATTTTCCATGCTCGCGATCGCGAACAAGGAAAAAGTCTCGCCGGGATGTCATTTTGCTTGCTCGCGGTCGCCAACTTGACGTTGAGGACCGCGAGCAAGCAAAAAATGACCGCAGCACTACGCAACACTACGCTACGCGTGTTCGCACTGTGCTACGTGCAGTTCGCGTAGTGCGAAGTAGCGCGAACTTCGCAAACTACGCGAGCGTAGCGTAGTGCTTCGCCCAGGCCTAGTGGTTAGCCTGTTGTCATGCTGTTCAGAGGTATTTTAGCTCAGGCATGGCCAAGCATGGGTTATAGGCCGGCGGTCTGCCCTGGGATTCGTGTTAACAGGCAGGTGAAGCAGCAGAACTTGGAGGGGCTTGGGTTCGACCTCTGGATACTAGGGCGGAGCCTGGTTGCTCAATTAGTAGCCCGTCCTTGAGTTCGACAAAACAGGTACCTTTGATGCGAGTATCGGTACCGGGTAACTTCTCCCACCCTCCAGCACTGCTGGCAGCCATGCAGGTTGTGGAAGTGGCCTTCCAACGGGGACTTATGGTCCATATGATTAAAGGAAACACCGGGGTAACACTTTTGGGCTACAAATTAGCAGGAGAACAATTGGCTTTCCCAGTAGTCAAATTAAAAAAGAATTTTACACGTTGTTCTCCTCTGTGGTCACTCTGTCCTGTCTCTCCCTGGTATACTAGCAGAATTTTGGGAGGGCAAGGCTTCACATTTGGTGGTGACTGATGGAATATGATGAGCGTACTCCAGCGGAGTGAAAGAGGAAGTAAGGCGGGCTTGTCAACTCTTACCTCCTCCCGCATTGGCACTGCCAGGCAGGAGTGTCTTGTCAAAGGGATTGTTCTTTAGCCATGCAAAGGCAACTTTGGACCATCGCCTATTTTAGGTTAAGGTCATTTCAGTCAAAAAACCACGGGGGAGTTTAGAAAGGATGGGGGAACCTGTCCTGATGGTGCACGCTGGCCGCTGGCCCAGTTGGGCGTAGACTTGTTTGGCTGGACCTGGGAGAAGCCCGGTATCAGTAGGCTCTAGGTATATAGGCCTACCGAGAGCCATGCGCAGTTGCGCAGAGCAAAGTGGTCTTGGCTTCATCAGGCATGGTCTTATACACGCCAAGTCCACAGGGTGCCTGGAGGGAGATGGGGTGCACCTCTCTAGTTTAGGCTTGGACCTTTTCCTACTGGACCTAGGGGAAGCTTTGGCTGCAGCAGGTTGTAAGTAAACAGGTCTACCTTGGTGGGGGGCCCTGGTAGTGACGGTGGCCACTCCCAAGGCTGTGGAGGAGTTACAGGGCGATCCAGGGTCTGCACATACCAAGAGGTACATCATGCAGCAGCACCGCGGGGTGCTAAGCCAGGATACCCAGGGATGTTTTAGCGTTGTCCCCTGGAAGAACGACGGCGCCCCCGCTTAGCCGACGGGCGGTTGTGGGTCTGAGCAACTGGGGGCTGCCATGTATGCTCCGCCCACCCCTCACGGGGGGGGCGTGTGAAGCAAGTGGACTGGGGGTCCACAGATGGGAGGGGTGGCCCCTCCCAATAGTTGGTATACACCATTTGGCGTTGCATGGTGACTCTAGGCTTATCAGACGGGCAGGCGGCATAGGGGCTGGCCTGCCCTGGGATCGCCCGTAAGATAACCCACCATGTTTGTATATTGGTTATGCTAATAAACCTGCAGCAATATTTCTCCACTTACAATACAGTGTTGTGTGGTTTATTTATGTACTTATGAGTTTTGTGACAACTGTTGCCGATATTGGCACTATGTAAGGCTGCCGGGGGGGGGGTTGCGCAGCGGCCCCCCCCTAAGAGGGCGGCCGCCTTAGTGCCACAGGAAGGCACAGGGGTGGTAGGTCTAGTCCCTGGGTACACCAGGGGAGACCCCAGCAGATGACTGCTTCCGGCGGGGGTGGGGAGGAGACGGGGGTATTTATACTGTCTCCGCCCCCTCCTTGCCCTCTTGTCCTCTCGTTCGCCTTGCCCGCCCCTCCGCTTACCCAGCGTCCGGAGGTACAAAGGGGGGTTTAGGTCTTCTAACAATGTTACTTTGTGTTGCAGGAGGAGTTACAGGGCGATCCAGGGTCTGTACATACCAAGGGGTACATCATGCAGCAGCACCGCGGGGTGCTAAGCCAGGATACCCAGGGATGTTTTAGCGTTGTCCCCTGGAAGAACGACGGCGCCCCCCCCGTTAGCCGACAGGCGGTTGTGGGTCTGAGCAACCGGGGGCTGCCATGAATGCTCCACCCACCCCTCATGGGGGGGCGTGTGAAGCAAGTGGACTGGGGGTCCACGGATGGGAGGGGTGGCCCCTCCCAATAGTTGGTATACACCATTTGGCGTTGCCATGGTGACTCTAGGCTTATCAGACGGGCAGGCGGCATAGGGGCTGGCATAGGGGCTGGCCTGCCCTGGGATCGCCCGTAAGATAACCCACCATGTTTGCATATTGGTTATGCTAATAAACCTGCAGCAATTTTTCTCCACTTACAATACAGTGTTGTGTGGTTTATTTATGTACTTATGTGTTTTGTGACAACTGTTGCCGATATTGGCACTATGCAGCCGCTACAGATTCCAATGAATTAATGTGTGTGCGTGCATACATAGCAGCATTTAAAAAACATAGGTAGTGTGGGCCAAGAGTTTTTATTTTGGCCATCCAAGGTGGTAGTTTTGCGGGGATGGCAGGTGTAGTGTTAAGAAGGGCTTGTGGATGCTGTCGGTCTGATGAGTTATTGCGGTGCCTCATTTCAGTTCCATCCATGCCTTAGCCCTGAAGATTGACATTGCTTGCTATGGCTTTTATCATCTGCCCAGCCAAGGCACGTTGCCTCGCACTCTTCTTCCTCAAGAATTGAAGGGTTTCCCAGTGCATCTTTACCATATCTGGAAAGCATTTCTCAGCGATCTCCAAGGCAGGGGTGAGTCTCTCAAATACCCAAGGGAGTCCGTGCTGGTGGTCTGCAATGTAACACAGGGTCACGCCCTTGTGACACTCCCTCGACATGTTGACCTCTTTTCTAGGGCAGGTATGGACCTGATATCCCCAATGGTTATATGGTCCATTGACATGCTGCATCAATCCACAAGTTTTTAGATTCCCTGAGAATCTCCAGGTCAAAAGATCATTCTCTCAAGTGGCTCAGAGGGGCATGGACATTTCGGAGCTGTGGTACCCAAAACAACCGATTTCTTTGTATTGTATTGTAATTGCATTAATATTGTGCTTCAAGCTCCTGACTAGGATCTCAAAACACACTTGTGAACAGGTAGCATGCTACAGCAGGTGAGTGATCTGGGTGGAAGATTGTGTTGTTTGTTATGTGCCCTAGAGGCATAGTGTATGATGTCAAGCACAAGCCCCACAATAGTGCTCTTATTGTGTTGTGGAACCTGTGCTTGAATTTGAAATAATTACTGAGACACTTAAGCAAGAGGCTCGAGGGATGTGTGATATATTGGAAGTGTCCTGAGTACTTTGTGCCCTGAGTGGGAGCTGCACTGGTGTCATGCATGTATGGCAGAGCTTGTAAGCATGTAGCTGAGCCTATGCATGGGTATGGGAGAAAGTGTGAGAATAGACATGGTCATGGATGTGACTTATTAACATTGGTTATGACAACAATTCTTACAGCACCTCAAATATTTGTGTTTTGTTTAAATTCTCGTACCTGGAAGTTAGTATCACTGATAGTTCCTAATTGGATTGAGTCCTTCTTTGATATTCCAAAAAAGTAAAGGTCTGTGTTCATGAAGACTTTGGCACGGAGGAAACATATGTGTGCCATAATCATTTCCCATATACAAGTGAGGAGATAAATCTGGAATGAGGTGTAAAGTGTGCATTTGATGTGTATGCTGCTGTAGACAGAGATTAACATTTCTAGGTTCCATGCTCAGGTCTTCGCGCTTTCCTGTCTCTCTGAAGCCCCAGCCGAACCGCAGCATCTTTTTGTTTCTTTCACTTGTTAATTTGGTTATAGGTTTTAACCCCTGATGTCCGATACTTCTCTAGCTGGATAAACAAGTTACTTGCTTTGTAAAATTGCCTTGCCTAGATTAACGAGTTGAAATGTAAAGGCTTACTCTAGGAGGTCCTAGATTGGTTTGAACTCAAATGCAGAGGCGCAACTAGAGCCACATTTTGGGGGGGCTACTGAAAATGTTGAGTGGGGGCTAATTTTTCCAGCGATAGTCAGAGTGGAGATGCAGGGGCTCAAGAAGGGGTGAACAACAACAAAGCTTTGTTAGCAAGTAAATGGTCTTTTAAAGACCTGTGAAGTACTTGGGTGCAGTTGTGTGTGTACCCGGGAAGCTGTCTCAGCTCGGTTTGCCACACACGACGGGGGGCGGGGGGTTGGGCTGAAGCCCTTTCAGCCAATGGGCATTGCGCGCCTGCTCAAATGCTGCATGAAAGGAGCAATTAGACTCAACAAATATCACAGGTGCATTGGACATACAGGGAACCTCTGAAAACTGAACTAATCTGTGAAAGACTTGTATCAGATTTGCCTTCGACCATTGATAGAAGAATGCCCAATATGGAATCTCTACCCATGCCGTTGAACAATAATTGTCTCTGTTTATTGTAATTCGTGATAGCAACACACTGTACTTTGCTAGCTTCCTGTATATGAATGTAACATACCACTAATAGCACTTGCGACCACAAACCTTGGAAGGCGGTAAGGAAGGACTTTAAGTGGGCTGGGTCCACCAGTGCTCACCACCGGCAGTTCTAAAAAGCAGATGCTGAAGCGGGTCTCTATGGGGGTCTCCATTTTTCCCCTCACCGTCGGAGTGAAAAAAAAATCTTAACTCTGCAACAGTACCACCCTTCACTGCCTTTGAGGTAACTTCACAGAAAATCCTTATAGTTCTTTAACGGTCTCATCATTTCAGAAGAGAAGTATTTTCAATATTATATGGTAATCTTACTTATTGTATTGTAATCTGGATTCAATCACAGAAGCAGCAAAATGCCAGTCAGGCAGCACACTCTGCTAAGCACCGATTTTTAGTTATACACGTTTTAAGCCACCCCCTTAACTGCGTCGGCCACGCCCCTTTGAGATGATCATTCTTCTCTTTCCTTATTGTGAGGGGGTGTATGTGCTCGCTTGGGGCGTTGGACCCCTTTTATCCCCCCTCACCCTAACTAGCTCGCCCCCTGATTGGGGGGTCGCCTCGTTTGAGGGGGGCCAATCCTGGCCCCCGCCAGCCTAGCCGGCATGCAATTGGAGGGGCGGGCCTCCGGACGGCATTTTACCCGGGCCCCCATAGGGTCCGCCTTTGCCTACCCGGCCCGGTTTCCCACAGGCAAGTGGCTTGCCTCCCTAGCATGGGATGAAAGGGCAGTAGATAACCTCAACAAGAGTACATTTTGTGTGCCTTCTTATGCAGATGAGTCTTGAGCTAAAAGTCACAAAACACCAAGGTCCATTTCCAAGACACTGAGCTTGTCAAGCCAAGAAGGGACAAACACACAGAAGAAAAGACAAAGTCGAACAGCAGCATGATGGCACAGCGTTTAAACCCACTCCTAGACTGACATATCTACAATCAGTGATAGTGTTACCATGGCGTTTTTAATGATTTTCTTTATTGATTAATTATAGCAGAGTGGTAAACATGCCTGGCGAGTCTAATTAAGGACATTTTAATGCTGAAGTTAATTGAGAGCTTTGGACTTCCACGGCCCTGTAATAGACTGAAATCTTATTTTTCTAACAATCTATTTTCTGTTTCAGCGAATAGATGTTTGCTGTAGTTTTAATAGAGTTTTTTGCCCTCACACCACCTCACTCTTCTCAATCTGTTTTACAGCCACGATGGAGATTGCTTTCGTGGGCCAGCATTTTAGAGCTTCACTCTAAGCAGTTTAAGAGAACGTGCAGACTTTAATTTGTACAAAAAAAAAGAAAAAAAAAAAGTGCCAGGACCCTTGTCCGGAGGCCACTGCAGCTTGCACCACACATTGCTCCTGTTATACCTGATTTATAAAGCGCGTGGATGTCCTAAAAAGGTTTCCCAGCGCTAGTTCTAATTCGCTATGTTTTGCAGCAGATGCTCAATTCCAAGATAAGTTTTATTTTATTTTATTACCGGGCCGCTCACCCCCACGAATCCGTGCTACTCCCCCTCCCTCCACCCGTCATGCCGGCTGCGACTCCACACTCACGCTATGTACTGAATGCACGGAATAAACAGCGCCCTCATCAAAGACTATTCAAAAACTACCGCTGTGAACCCATATCTAGAATATGTATTCTATCAGCCTGTCCTTTTTATAGGTGACTTTTTGGTTTCGAAAATAATTACACTGCGATTATTATTTTCTGTATCCATGATTGTCGGATCTAACAAATTGGTCGTCTTAGAACTAGCCTCCTGTCTCCGTGTCTTGCAGTGTTGTCCTGTGATCACCTTCGGTATATTTATTTAGTTTCTTGCCAATTTGCTGAGAGCAGGCGTGGCGGTAGTTTAACTGCGTTTGGGTGCAGGCGTGTGCAAGGCAGGGTCAGGACACAGAGTTCTGGCTGTTTGTATGGCAGACTCTACATTCAGACTGTCACACAAGACCATTGAGGCGCTGTACTACCCCCCCCCCCCCAAGCAGTATTTACACTCTTAAATTCGGCTCCTTGTTCTCTCACTCTATTGCGTTTCAATGGACGCTTAGTAATTTCATTCTAAAATATGTTATGATTCTGTTTTAATGTTACTTATAATAAATAAGATTATAATTTAACGAAATATCATATAATAATAAATATGTGGTGGCTTGGGGGTCAGGGTTCACCCCTTGCCCTATAACCCGAGCAGGAGTTGCGGATTGGTTTGGGCATCTTTTACAGAGCCAGGTTACTCCAGTATTAAGTTGTACTTTGTGCTGTTTGTATGTGAGTCCTTTTGGAGAGTGGCCGCTCAGGCTGCATGGAGGAGACAAGTGTGGATTTAAAGGGGTGGATTATAATTAGGGCTCCCGGTTGTATGCTATTGATTTATGTTTTCATCTGTATTTATCTGTATCCAATGTTTGCCATCTTATCTGTATTTATTCATATTTATTTTGTGTTTGGAAAACACACGAAGTCATAAAATGGTGTTTTTAACATCTATTTAACATGCATTCATACTTTGATGCCTGTCTTGTTTGAGCAAAGAATGGGTGTGTTACTTGGAGGATTAGTGCTTGGGTGTGTGCTTGGGACATTAGTGCACAGGTGTGTTCCTGAAGCATTATTGCATAGGGTGTGGCTGGACCATTAGTGCGCAGGTGTATGCATGGAGCGTTAGTGCACAGGTGTGTGCGTGGAGCATTATTGCACAGGTGTGTACTAGGAGCATTGGCGCATCGGTGCATTAGTGCATGGGTGTATGCCTGGGGCATTAGTACACTCCGAAGGGTACTGGCGATTGTTTCCTTCTTCTGAGGTGCGTTTTGCACTTTTGTTGATATTTTTCACCAATGATTATGTCATGTTCTACAACAGGACTATAATATAGGTCTGTTGGGGCCTACAGCAGCACACATTTATAAGAGTTCAAAGGGGTGGCATTATTAGAGTTTGGGCTAAAGGATGGTGTGAGGTGAGAGTGAGACTGCTACAGAGTGTGTGACTTTGCACCGGTTGCTTAGTTTTGGTGTTGAAGGTTGCTGTGTTTAAATTACTTTTTTTTATAATATCTGACTGAAAGGTAGAGTGTTTGGGTGTCGATTGATTTTTGATATTTTATGGTGGTACCGGTGTTGTGTTGCTGGTTGGTTTTTGATGTTTGAAGGAGGTGTTTGTGCTGATTGATGTTTGAATGTGGTGCTAGTGTTGTGTTGCTGCTTGTCTTTTTTTAATTTGAAGGTGGTACTAGTATTGCATTGCTGGTTGGTTTTTGATGTTTGAAGGAGGTGCTGTGGTGTTGGTTGATTTTTGTTATTTGAATAGTGGAATTTTCTGCATGCATTGCCAATTAAATCCTCAGTGTGCAACTACCTGTAAATATGGTGATATAATGTTCCCCATTTGCCCAATGTAGCACTGCAGATAATCGCACATTAGTGCATGATTTTTAGTTAATTTTGGCCTAGGTACCCGTCAACATGAGTGACTTAGCAGCTACAGTGGTTGTGAAAAGCATTCTCAGGACTCACTCTTTTTTGGAAATTTCATGGTACAAAAATAGCTTATTTTGAAGGGAAAAAAATGAAATACATATTTTGACTGACACCAGACACCTCTGTCCTGTGCATAGCTGACGCATGACCTGGTATAATTTGTGGAACTTTTAGCTTGCCTTTCATTTTAGCCCTGGGCCCCTGAATTCCATCTTTTTTAGTTTAATTTTGAACATTTTAAATGTGGGCTCAACAAATCCAATATGCAAAATTCTTATGGCTAAAAAGCCAAGACCAGCTGAAAGAGTCACGCATACTGAGCCCCACGCTGTTTCATTTATATAAAATGTGTATGAATTAACTAATTCAATGAATAGCATCTATAAATATATGACCGTGACCTTTTAGTACAAACCATCACTTGTGAAAGAATACCACACAGTGGCACAGATGGACAGAGCATGTGGTAGGCCGACGTCTGATATGCATCCGATTAGACTGACAGTTTTGCCAGTCACTGCCTTTGTTAGAACAGTTTCGCTATTGCTTTATTAACCTTCCTGCTATCTCAAAGTTGCTTTAAATGCACCATTTGCGCACTCTTTTTTTAAAAATTTCTCGGGGGTAGAACCCCCCCCAAACCCTCCGAAGGTTGTTCAGGCTTGCTTGCTACGCTCGCTCGCAACATTACAGTACGGCTATTGTTTTACACCCTACCACTTTCAAATGTCAACAGCCGCCACTGCTGTTAGCGCTGCCAATGACAGTATCAACACAACTACCAACCATCACACTCCTACAAGTGTGAGAATTTTAGGCCACCCAACACTATAATAATGGCGTAAGTGGCAGGTAGTGTCCTTTTTAATGTATACTGACTTATTAAACACTGTTGTGCTCATCTAAAAAATTAGAGAGAGCGCTACCATGTCCTGGCATGTCACTGGAGCCAGTGCTGACAATTAAGTGCTGGTGCTGAGAACCAGAAACTACAGGCTCAAATTAAGCATTGAAAACGTGTAATGGCAGGTAAATAGCAAACTGTCAACAAAGAAAAGCTGAGATTCTTCAGATACCTGCTTGTGCTTTTCTGCAAATAGTGTGTCTGTTTGACAGCTGATTTTGAGACAGCAATGGAGCACATGTATAAATAACAGACTAACATTGTGTCCTTATTTGAAGAAAGGAAAGCTGCCTGCATCTAAACACCAAAGCCCCAATGGGACATGAGTGAAGAATGAATGGATTGATTACATGTATAAAGCCCGATTATACACAAAAGAGTGTTCTGGTGCTAGATGGGTGTAAACTACAGAAGGCAGGAGTTCAGAACTGGGACTTTGCAAGTAACGTCCAGAAATATATTTTGATGTTTGGTACCAAAATAGGAAAGCAGCAACTACCTAAACATATTCTACGTAAGGAAGGAATCTATAGTAGATTGACAGTGTTGGAGCGAAGAGTGAAGCTGGGTCTGTATGCAGTCAGCCTAAGCAGAAAGTGAGGATCAGACTTATGTATTGCTCAATGCACAATCCTAAGTACTTTGAAGAGGGAGTGTTCGAATTTGGGTAACTGGTTGACTGGGGTGTTGGTGCTCTGGTCAGGCACCATCCATAATCCTAATCAATCAGGGTAAGGCAAACCCGAAATGAACCTTTGCTCAATCCCCTGGTAGCTTGGCACAAAAAGCAGTCAGGCTTAACTTAGAGGCAATGTGTAAAGTATATTTACAACATACAAACAATAATAAAGTGAAAAAACAACAACAGAAAAATCCCAAACCAATTTAGAAAACTTTTGTGAATTTTAATACATTATTTGACACCAAAACAACAAACACCAATCGGTAGAACCGGAGCAATGAATTTTTAAAGGATAGATTGCAATTTAGTGCCTAAAAGCAGAAAGCGGAAAGCGCCAACTAAGGCTATCTGGTCGCACTGGACAGAGTCAAAGTCAAAGGTTCAGGCTGATCACGATGGAGTGAGGGTTGGAAACAAACCCTATTCGTCTCACTAAACATTTACCTTCACAAATTTTGTGCCAATAGTGCCAAAGAGCATCGCGAGTGGCAGTCAGCGTGGTGCGAAGAGCAGGCTGGGCGTCACGGATGGGTGGGCTGAAGCTTCTTCGTTGGTAGTTCCCTGTGGGCTGGCGATGCTGCTGGATAAAGAGATGGACTTGCAGCGTCTAGTGCTGATTTTTGGTGCGAGTGGCGTGAACCAGTGCGAATGGTCCAGTTTGCGGTCAGGAGCAGCCCAAAAGCGTGAATGTAAGAGCTCAGGAGGCACACTAAGGGTCCAGGACCTGGGAGGCACCTCTTGGGGGGGCGGGGGGCAGGGACTCAATGATATTGGGTCCAGGTGCTGTTGAGGAACCTTTTACTGAAGCTCAGACCAGGAGGCCAGAAGACTAGCCCTTTGAGTCAGTCAGTCAATCATAATAACTTCATTTTGCCATTACATATGGCATAGAAAGTATTCTAAAAACATTCAATCAGTTAAAGTCTAAATATTAAAAATACCAAATAATATACAAAAGCGTTAAAGTGGTAAAATAATGCAAACAATAAAATAGGTCTAATCTTTAGGACGTTCATCCTTTACATTTCCCCTCTCTCTATGTGTGAACATGCAATCATCCTTGTACAATTAATGTACTGTTAATTTCCTTCTTCTTATAGCAGACAGGAGGAATGAGGCTACACAAAAACAGACAAAAGGGGGCGACAGTGATTGGAGGTAATACAACGCTTGGCGGCATTGACTAAAATCAAGTTGTTGCATTAGGGGTAAATTATATCTTTTCCTTTCATCCGCATATATGTTACAAAAGAACAAGAAATGGAGGCTGTTCTGGGGGGATTGACCATCACATGGACAAGGTGGAGTTGCATTGATAGAATATGTGTTGGGAGGGTGGCCTAACATCAAGGGAATATGTCATAGCCAGATTCGCAATAATACATATTTGTGTTGATAATTGGAAACTGATGTTAAATATGAGAGCACAGAGTTATCTATGCTTGGTGTTCAAAGATATTGATTAACCATGAACTTTTTGGGGTTCCTCTCGCGTTTATATCTGCTCAATCTGTCCAATAGTTTATATTTCAACTCTGTCCTAGGGAGTTCCACGCATGATTTGGGGTCTGTAAACAGATTCCCAAGGGTAATAGCTTATAAATTGGATTGTATATATTTTAGCCACCATATTCTTAATGTCCCAACTAGTTTCAGGCAATCTTTTACGATGTCCCTGGTTAATTTGAGTGTTTCATTTTTCCAGACTGAATGCCATAGTAGGATAGGCGCCATTCGGATCTGGTCCTTGATATAGTCAAGCTGAAGTTCGCAGTTGACATTATATGAGGAACAGGTTTGTGGAAGAGAACCCCTCAGAAAGCTGTCCTCTAAAACATTGGAGCCTAGATATATCGATTAGTCCCCATATAGCTACCCCATACATTGCAACTGATACTACCTTTGCCTGGTAAATCTTTTTTATAGTGTCAATTGGTTTTGATCCATGCTTTTTTACGAAGCTAAAAAGCCCTCCAATAGTTATTTCCATTTGCAAACCCGTATTGGTTACCATACTTTGCCAATTATTCTCCCTATCAAAGGTAACACCTAGATAATTAAAAGTATCCACGACCTCAAGCGTTCGGCCTTCAATGTGCATTTTAGGATATTTCTTGAGCTTTTCACCTGCTACAAGGACAAAGGACTTTGATTCATTTACTTTTAGGGCCAAGTTCTCCTTAAAGCTTGTGTAAGTTTTAGAGTGTGTTGCCGGTACATGCTTGCAGCACTGCATCATTTGTATAAAGCAAGATGGAAATAGGGGATGAGTTGACAATGGGAATGTCCCTACTAGATCTCTCTAGGGCCCGCTCTATGTCATTAGTATATGAGGCGAATAAGAAAGGTGCAAAGACACATCCCTGTCTTACTCCCCGAGTGATGTTAAAGTGTCTTGTGCACTCACCCTCTCTACCATACCTGACGCAAGCAGTAGCTTCAGTGTACATCCCACGAATAAAATTAATTATTGTTATATCGACTCACATTTCTTCCATAATGGTCCACAGCTTAGAATGGGCTACACAATGGAACGCGCCTCACAGGTCCAGAAAGGCCATATACAAGTGTCCTGTCTTAACCCTAGTATATTTGGCTATAATCAAATTAAGATTTAAGCATTGACTGATTGTCCCCTTTCCTTGTCTAAACCCATATTGCAAGGGTATAATAATATTCCTTTCTGTGGCCCATTCCTCCAGTCTATTTATAAGGAGCCGGCCCATTCGTTTGGCCATAGATTCCAATAAGGATATTGGTCTGTCATTTTTTGGATTGGCCCTGTCCCCCTTTTTAAAAATAGGTATTATGACTGTCTTTTTCCAAGAGGGTAATGCACCCGTCTTTGCTATAACGTTGAAAACATTAGTAAGAAGCGGGGTCCAGAGTTCCTGGTTATCGAGGAAGAAATCTACTGGGTCACCATCAGGTCCCGGTGCTTTTAGCCTAATGCACTTTGTCAAGGCATGATTTATTTCTTCAAGGCTAAATGGTGACATGTTTGATAGTGGAGAAACCAGTGGAAGAATAGGCAAAGTAGGTGCCTCTCCAACATGCCCATATGCTGTTTCAAAGTGGTCCACCCAGGCATCTTCCATAACGTGTGTGTCTAGGGGAAGGTCTGTGTCTTCTTTTAAAAAGGGGGCATGGATTACCCTCCAGCACCCTTTACTATCATGCATCACTTCTCTGCTTTGTAATTTCTCCCATGCCTCCTCTTTCAGCATCCGCAGTCTTGCTAACCTCACGCCTTTATAGGTATGACGGAGAGATCTCACCAAGGTGATATCTTGCGGGATCACTGAATAGTAGGTCCCAGAGGAAAACGTAGGATCTAACTGGCCCGAGGGATCATTACAGGGGTTGATAATTTCGAGATTAAGAATTATTAATAGTCTTTTCAGGCTATCTCCATACTCATTGTGTTTGAAATGAAGCGGGCATTCCCCATTTAAATCAATCATATCGCAGACTGTGGTGACTATCCACCTACAATTATGGGCGTTACAATCACTCAAACAGACTATCTCAAGATTTCTTAGGTGAAACCTAATGAGCAGATTAACATCCCTTTCCAGGGGGGCTAATACTGTTGGAATATTGATATTGAAATGGTTATTGTAAAAATTAATCATAATCCAATCCCGCCCTTCCTGCTCTTGATAGACCTGACATAAAAGTCAAAGATAATAGGGTGAGATGGCTACAAACTTCTTTATCTTGAACCCCACAGCATTACACACTAGGGTCAATAATCCCCCACTATGTTGACCAGCAACAGATGGCACTGCATGGTTCTGATACGAAGAATACCCACCTATATGGATGTCACCAGTTTCTAATGTTTCTTGGAGGCATACAATAGCATGCTGTATTACCAGTTGGTTTTTTTCTGATTGTACCCCACTATATTCCGAGACATAATTTTTAAAAAGTTTGGATCATTTTCTATATTTATCTCAATGACGCTATTCTCTGCGTCATGCCGGCTTTGCGAGGTATTATTTAGTCAATCACATGCCTCCAGATCTTACAATGGTGCAAAACAATTATTTAATGGTATCAAAGGGTTGAGTTCCACAAAAGAGTGATTTGAAAAGGTGCTAATGTTGGGTGCCAAATGGTTGGGATTAAAGAGCGAATTGTGAGATGTCACTTTGACGTGTGCAGCTGTAATATGTTTACAAGGTTTATAAAAATAGCCTAATGGCAATGCGAAAATCTCAGTGTTAAATGACAGAAAATTGAACAGTGACCATATCAGTTCACCCACAAGGTATTTGTTATTAAAATTTATAACAATGTTGTCCCCTCTTATTATCTTCTTTATTGCCCCACCCACTTTACTCTTCTTGCCATTATCAAGTGTTGGTAAATATCGGTCCCACTAGTATAAAATCTAGAGATTCAATGTAGGACTTCATGCATTAATTGTTCGTTGTTTCCTGATGACTGGGCTTCAAATACAGGGTACTTGCTAGAATAAGTACAAAAGGGCATGCAGCTGGAGGAAGGTCCAAAATCTCTCCATATTTGAGTGGGGGAATTTGCTGAGGAATTTGCTGGGGAAACGCGTGTCCATGTTCCAGGATAGTGCCTACATGTCCTAATTCACTATCTCTGGTGCGGGCGATATCCATGTCCATATCCGTGTTCACCCATCCCTGTCTGCACCCTCGGTGACCTTCCTCCCTTATGGCCATCTATTTACATGTTGGTGGGTTAGCGGAGAGGGAGTATAGGGAATTAATAGTGTCACTTCTCACTAATGCAGAGTCTGCCTGATGGGGGTTTGGCTGTTCTGATCAGTATATAGTCCCGGTTAGTAGTTGTGAAACTTGTGATGGTAGACGGGTAGGAGGTACAGAGGGTAGCTGATGGGCGTCAAGAGCCCAAGATGCGCTCTGGTTCCCATCCCCTGGATCAGCGACCAGATCCCTTCTTGTGAGCTGCACTAGGGACTCTTCTATTTTGGTTAATCTGACTATGATGGGTTGTAGATTTTAAGAAGATCAATGTGAGGGAAAGGTGGGACAGGCCCAGAAAAAATGGGTATAGTTAGGGGCATGAGGTTATCTGAGTTATTTTGCCCATCATGGTTGCCAGAATTTGCAATGTAAGCATTTTTAACCGGAATCTGTAGCTCGTCCCCGTTTCTTTTTGCTTAGTGGCTCTAATTCTGGTGACGATTCGTTAGCACAGGTATTGGGGGGACCAGGGTTCAAGATGCAGTTTCAGGTCCAGTTCTTCTTCTCCAGGAAAGAGGTCAGCAGGTCAGCACAGAAGGACAGCAGTTCTTCAAGAGCAGCAGTCCAGCAGAGTGATAGTCCTTGTAGCAGCACCGCAGTCCTTCTTCCTGGCAGTGTAGCCACTGTTCCAGAAGCATAATGAAATGATGGTGTCTGAGGTCCTTCTTTCATACACTGGTGCCCTGGTTCTAGAAGAGAGAAGAAGCTTCTACATAGTGTCTTTGAAAGTCATGGAATTCCATACCTTACCTGCCCTGGCTCCAAGCTGGCTGAAATGGCAAAGCAGGTCCATTAAGCCCCTAGTGTGGAGACAAGATACACCAATTTGGGTGTTAGTAATGCTGGCCCTAGCTCCTCCCTCCCATACTTTCTCTCCAGTGATGGTCCATCATGTCACCCCTAAGCTCCCATTATGTGTATTTGTCTAGGAGGAATACACAAAGTCCAACTGCTAACTACTCCCAGTCATGTGACCAGAGACAGGCTGCAAGCACCAAATGACCAAATGCCTAAGCAAGAAAATGCCAACTTTCTAAAAGTCACATTTTCAGAATTGTAATTTAAAACCCAATTTCACCATACATTAGGATTTTGGAAATTGATTTCCAGAGACACCAATCATGATTTAGTCATTTCTTCCCATTTAGAAATTGCACTTATAAAATGTAATAAGGCAACCCCAATGTTATCCTATGGGCGAGATAGGCCTTGCAGTAGAGAAAAAATAATTTCTGAGTTTTTCAGTACCAGCACATGTAAAACTTAAAAGTACATGTCCAACCTTTTAAATACCTTGCACCATGCCCTCTGAGCTGCCCAGGGCCTACCCTAGGGGTAACTTATACATATCAAAAAAGGAAGGTTTGAGCCTGGCAAAGTGTTTATTTTGCCAGGTGGACATTGCCGGTTAAAACTGCTCACACATGCTCTGCAATGACAGGCTAGAGACATGTTTAATGGACTACACAATCAGTGTTGCATGCTCACAAGTAACATATTTGTACAGTCCCTGGGCACATGTATCAACTTTACTAGGGGCTTCTAAGTAAATTAAAATGCCAATTAGGAGTTAGCCAATATTACAATGTTTTAAGAAGAAAGCACATGCAATTTAGCAATTGATAGCAGTGGTAAAGTAGGCAGAGTTCTAAGGCCAGCAAAAACGAATTTAGCAAAAAGTAGGACGAAGAAGGCAAAAAGTTTGGCGATGAATCTGCTGAGAGGGCCAGGTTCAACAAGGAACATTTCACCACTGACAACCATGGAGAGGGAGTGCAGACAGCCAGGGAGAGAAGCACAGGGGGAAACCAAGGACCAGCAGAGTAGCACATTCTTGAACACTGTGCAGCTTTTTAAAAATTTAACAGGAAGCTTAAGATAAAATGAACTGCCATACAGATTATGGGTCAACTGACTAAATTACTTTTTTATGATTGTCTGTTGTATGCAAACATAGACAAATCAATTAGATACTACTTTACATGTTGAATTAAGGAAAGTGATGATCCTTAAGGAAATCCTAAGTTCCTGGCACAATTTACCAAACAAAAGTTCATAGTTCATTTGATCACCAGGCAAATGTCCAGACAGAGCATGGGCACCAAAGGTAAATACTTAAGCTGTGTTGCTATTCAATTTCAAGTAGTTTGCTTTCATCCAATGGGCAGTAGCTATTGTGCAAGATCTAACATTCTCTGGGGTATCCACAGACATATCATTTAAACATATGACAATCTGAGTCTTGTTATCATAGAACCCAAGGAAAAGCAATTAGAGCAATGCAGGGCTGTCAATAGTGTGATGTAAGGAATTAATCATATGGGGATGAGAGATGGGTCCTGTGGGACCCCACAGAGAACATCAAATGCATTCTACCCAGAAATTCAGAAGGAAGTATATAGTAATATATATATATATATATATATTCACTGAAAAAACCATAGGTTTCAGGGGCGTTATAGTTAGCTGGACATTTCCCTCGTACAAAACCCTAGAAATTCCCCCGTTATAGTTAGTTCAGCTAACTATAACTCGCGCCCCCGCAATGCACTGCTGATGACGTCACATATTACATCACTCATGACATGGTCAGTGACATCACTGATGACATCACTCATGCCATCTAAAATGACATCACTGATGACATCACTCATGACGTCATCCACGTGATAAATTAGTGCATCTTCTCACACCCTTTGATATACTCAATCAAAATTTCAGACGTCCATTCTCAAAACCATAGATACTCCAATACCAATAACTACATACCCACTCATTGACTCTTAGATCTACACACACATCCACTCACTCACCTGTACAGTCACTCATACTTACAGTCACTCAGTACAGGACTATCATATACATTTATACACCCTCATAGACACTCACACACCACCAATCATCCATAGAGGTACTCTCACACCTAGTCAGTCATGCAAATAATTAATCACACTCCCATTTACTCACCTATGCAGTTATACACACACACGTTCACTTACTCATAAAAATAGTACCACATTCTTACGCTCCTATACAATCACTGATACAAGCACACACTCATCCCTACAGCCACTCTCACAATCACACACTCTCACATATACCCACTTATATACTCTTACACACATAAATACTGCCTCTCACATATGTAGTTAGTCACACATGTACCACTGAGATATACATTCAATCACTAACACACCCATACATACACTCACCCAACCATACAGTCCATCACAGATGCACTCTTAAAACCATACACCCATAGAATCACCCACTCACACATGTATGCACAGAGTCACACACACACCACCCACACAAACACTCAGGCACTCATACAGATACTCAGACAACCAATCAATAACCCATAGAGACACTCATATAGCTATTCACAAAACCATGCAGCCAATTATACACCAACAGATAGACAGATACAGACATTCACACTGTTTAGTCACTAGTCTGCAGTGAGATACATTTAATGACTCACTTATAGAGTCAGTCACGCACCTACTAAATCATCCATTCACACACTTATACACCCACTCATTCTTCCATAGACCTTTCCCTATATATAGTAAACATATTTAAATTTACAGAAACACAGACTCACTGTATGATGTCATCAGTGATGTCATTTGAGATGTTATCAGTGATGTCATGAGTGATGTCACTGACCATGTCATGAGTGATGTAATATGTGACGTCATCAGCAGTGCATTGCGGGGGCGCGTGTTATAGTTAGCTGAACTAACTATAACGGGGTAATTTCTAGGGTTTTGTATGAGGGAAATGTCCAGCTAACTATAATGCATGTGTGCAGGACTGTATGGGTGGATGAGTGTGTGCATGGGTGTGTTAGTGAGTGAATGACTGTCTCAATAGTGTCTTTATGAGTAACTACATATGTTTTAAACTAGTATATCTGACTATTGGTGTAGATAAGTAAGTATATGTGAGAGTGAGAGATTGGAAGAGTTCCTGTATGAATAAGAATGTGTTTCTATAAGTGATTGTTAAAAAGACTAAGTATGTGTAAGTTTCTGTAGAAGTAAGTGTGGTGGTGTGTGTATAACTGTATATGCAGGTAAACGGATGTTTGATTCTTTATTAGCATGAGTGACTATGTGTGTGAGTAACTTTATGGATGAGTGGCGTTGTGTAACAGGATGCATAGGTGTATGAGTACATATGATGAGTGAGTACATGTATGAGTGACTGTATAGGACTGTTGGTGAATGAGTGGATGTGGATCTTACAATTACTGAATAGGTTGTTGTAACTGGTATTGGTATGTCCATTGTTTTGAAAAATTTTATTTCTATTTTTGAATGTGTGTATCAAAGGTTATATTAGGGGGAGAGGAGGTCTGCCACTCTATCACAAGGATGATGTCATCAGTGATGTCATCAGTGATGTCATGAGTGATGTCACTGACCATGTCATGAGTGATGTAATATGTGACGTCATCAGCAGTGCATTGCGGGCGCGCGAGTTATAGTTAGCTGAACTAACTATAACGGGGGAATTTCTATGGTTTTGTACGAGTGAAAAGTCCAGCTAAATATAACGCCCCTTAAACCTATGGTTTTTTCAGTGAATTTCTAAGGTTTTTTAAATGCTAATTCCTAGCTATAACATGCCTGAAACCTATGTTTTTTTCAGTGAATTTCAAAGGTTTTTTAAATGCTAATTTCTAGCTATGCCTACAGAGATAGGACATGTGAAGAAAGAAGGAAAAACGCACAGAAAGAAAAAAAAGAAATGCAGAAAGAAGCAACAGAAGTCCTCAAAGACGAAGAAAAGTGCAGGAAGAATTATAACGTGCAGAAAGAACAAACAGAAGAGCAGAAACAAGCCTTGTTGCAAAATCATCCTGTACCCTCAACTTTTTCAGACGGATACTGGTGGTAACTGAGTCTGACTAACCAGTCCTAGAGCCAGTGGTATGTTAAAAGACACTCAGAATACAGTGAAAACACCTACATACACTAGGGCACACTATGTGTTGGGGTCCCCCTGTGATTAGCATGACCATCTCTGTAAGCCCCTAGTATATAATAGGGCAGGGGATTAAAACTACCTCTTAAAACGCACCACAGGGTGTGTTTGAACACGTCACCTCATGCCCCGTCCCCTCCCTTCCCCACTGTGTAAACACGCCCTGTAGCCGTTTTAAGTTGGGAGATTAAGTCCCCTTGAATCCTGAGGGTCCCTAGGGTCCAACTAGACCACTAGGTACCTCCAGTAAGCGCCACAGAGCTGCGTTGCAGAGAGGTGTAAAAAGTGGCACGGCCTGCACCACCTCCAGTAGGCAGTGATGCTTACTGGAAGCACCTGGTGGGCTAGTTGGACCCCAGGTTCCCTCAGGATTGAAAGGGAATTATTTCCCCAACTTAAAAACGCGCCACAGGGCCTGTGGGCGTTCTGAGCTGAGAGATTAAGTCCCCTTGAATACTAAGGGTCCCTAGGGTCAAACTAGCCCACTAGGTACCTCCAGTAAGCGCCACAGAGCTGCGTTGCATGGAGGTGTAAAAAGAGGCGTGGCCTCAGAACACCTGTCTGCAACGCAGCTCCCTGGCGCATACTGGAGATACCTGTTGGGCTAGTTGGCCCTCAGGGACCCTCAGTATTGAAGGGGAACTAATTCCTCAACTTACAACTGGCCAGGGGGCACGTTTGCAGAGTGCTGCAAGGAGGGGGCGTGGCCTCCGGCGCGATACCGGTCTTTTATTTATTTATTTTTAAGAAGGAGGGCTGTGTGGCCCCCTTTCTTTTTCTAATTTATTAGCCCTGGGGACCCCATTCCCCAGGGCCTGCACCATAATTTTTTTTGTTGAAAAAAATTAATTTGGCCCTCCCAAGGCCTTAATCGGCACCGGGGACCCCAACCCCCAGGTCATGGCCTTTTTTAAATTTTTTTATTCTTTAGGAGGGGGGCTGTGTTGCCCCCCTCCTCAGGCCACTTATGGCCCCGGGGACCCCATCCCCCGGGTCCGGCCTTTGTTTTTTTTTTTTTTTTTTTTAAATATATTTATAGAAACACCTAGGATATGCTGGACAAACCGTATGTACTTATCGCCATGACGATTTGCGCGATATTCATTAAAAGGCGACTATGCATACAATGAATCCACGTAGAATGTATTCACACCGCTAGTGAAGCTCTGACATGTCTGACACCCTACCGTGCCTAATCCCGGCGCCCCCGCTGGTGGGTACTCTCCAAGTAGACACCCTTGTCGTTTATTTATACAAACATGGGTAGCTATTGACGGGCACATTTAATACACATGCACACCAAGCCATTCAAAGGGGATTCGACAAAAATTCGACCAAACTATGCAAGAAACCCCCTCACGGTTAATAAAACACACATCCACCGCCGGATGTGTAATACGTTTTATTTTACTCTCTGGAAAGGAGACAAACCTCACTTGAGAGTCACAGCGTGCTCCTGGCTGAGCCCAATGCTGTGTTACACCCACCAGTGCCCGCCGAGTGCCACACACCTCTGTGTTGTATTCCACCAGCTAGTGCGTATGCTATGACACTCTCTAGCCCATGTGCACTGTAACACCACCCCGTGAATATGTCATGCCACACTTGCCTTCGCACGGGTTATATTGCCCCATCTAACGTGCCTTCCTCGATGCCTATGTTATAAAGCACAGCGCTATGCCATACATATTACAATCTGGGATCCATATCTTTGTCACCGGGTCTCACCGGTGGAGGGTTAGGTGTCAATGGTAGAATCCCCGTTGTCCAGGACACTACATCATAGGTGTCCGTTGCTCCACTGGCAACTGCTGAGGTCTGAGTCCTACAATTGTAGGTCGTCCACCGTCGCTGTGGTTACATCTCCCACAGTCTGATTATTTAAGAGGTAGGTGTACCCACCTCGCCACGATGTGCAGATGTATGTCACTTGGTCCTGAAGAATTGCCAGTCGATCCTCCTGACGAGCAAGGCAAGAAACATGTTGACCTACATAGCTACGAGTAGAGCGTATATATCCCTCTCTATCACAGTCACACATACGCCACTCGACCTTTCATTTTAATCAGGCAGGGAACCTTTTTGAATAAAGGTTTCTTATTGGATTCCCTTACCTGTTTTAATCACTGCACACACTTATTCACCACATTTACTCACACTGGGCCCCTCACCCCCACTACACCATACGGCGTGGAACAAAAGATCTCCGCCAAAGAGCCCCATATTGGGTGCCCGTCGGGTATTGCAGCGCCGACCCGACGAGGAGCAGGCCCAATGATGAAGCATGACACCTAGCTGGCTGGGTGTGTGAGGGCCCTAGTTCCAAATAAGGGAATTTCCCCATCCCCCTGTAACACCAGTGGACGACGTCCTTAGTAATAGTTTTCCTGGCTCCCTCTCTACTTAAGACTCTTACAAGGAACTACATACCCTCTTTTGTTGTGATCCATATCTTTGTCACAGTGCATATGCAATGTTACACTACCCAGTACATATTTTATGTATGTATGTATGTATGTATTTATTTCTTGTTAAGCGCAGCTGTCACCCAAAGGGTATCCTGGTGCTGAGACCCTATCAAACCATCGAAAGAAGTATATTACATTGCTCTTGGGAACAGGTAGGTCTTAAGATCCCTTTTAAAGGCAAGCAGATCTTGACTACTCCTCAGTGCCAGAGGTAGGGAATTCCATAATGTGGCGGCCGTATAGCTAATAGCACGGCCACCCATCCTTACTCTAGTAATCCTGGGTGTCCTCACCAGGAACGCCGATGAAGATCTCAAAGGTCAGACAGTTTGATACCATGAGAAAACATTCTGAAGTGGAATTGGTCCGAATCCATGCAACGCTCTAAATACAAGGTATAACGCCTTGAAAGCGATCCTCTGCTGTACCGGCAGCCAATGTAGATCAACTAAAGCTGCAGAATAAGAGGCAGAGCGTGGTCTCGACAGAGCCAGTTTCGCAGCCATGTTCTGGATCCTCTGCAACTTAACGATCAAAATTTTAGGAGCTCCCAGAAGTAGTGCGTTGCAGTAGTCTAACCTACTGAGAATGGTACTACGCACTACCTCTGCTCTAGCACCTTGAGGGAGTATTGGTAAAATTTTGCGCAGGGCACGAAGCAGGCCCATGCAAGTCGCTGCGGTCTTATTGACTGAGACATCCAACTGTAGGCCAGGTTCAAACAACACTCCTAGGTTACGAGCCGATTTAGCGGCTTCCACAGAACCCGGAATAGAAGTTGGCCAAAAGTCATCAGGTAACGCACAAGGAAAGCGATCAGGAGAGCAATGGAGAACCTCTGTTTTTGACCCATTGAATTGAAGTGAGTTAGCTCGCAACCATTCTGCTGTGGCCGACATACAACGGTGAAAGGTGTCCTTCGAAACCGACTCACTGCCCTCAAATGAGAAAATCAATTGCGTGTCATCGGCATAATTGATGACTGATATGCCGAATGACTTGATTAGTTCTATGAGGGGTCGGAGATATAGATTAAACAGGATCGGACTAACCGCCGACCCTTGAGGGACACCCTGGTTCACCTGTCGAGTGGCTGATCGAAATGGTGGTAAAGCTACAGGTTGCTGTCTGTTACTGAGATAGGACATTAACCAGCTTAGGGATAGATCGGTTACTCCCACGCTTTGGAGACGATCCAAGAGAACCTCATGATCAACCCTGTCGAACGCGGCCGACATGTCGAGCAGCACTAGAAAAGCTGACCTGCACCTGTCGACCCGCGTTCGTAGGTCGTCTAACATGGTAACCAGTGCGGTCTCAGTGCCGTGGGCCGGTCTAAAGCCAAATTGGGCTGTATCCAGACAGGAGTTTGTTTTCAGACAGTTAGACAGGGCTCTCGTGACCCATCTCTCAAGGATTTTTATCACAAATGGTAAAAGCGAGATGGGTCTATAGTTGGCCTAACATGAAGGATCTAAAGAAGCCTTTTTTAATAGTGGAGTTACTATTGCCAACTTCCAACTATCTGGGACTGTCGCTGTCATCAGTGACTGACAGCAGATAGAGTAGAGTGGAGGAAACAACTCATCTTGAAATGCCTTCCAGATCTTATGAGGCATTGGATCAAGTGGTGAACCTGAGGATACTCCGTTGGCCAGAACACCCAATTCCTCTAACGAAAAGATGGGAAAACAAGGCAAGTGAATAGAGTCTACCTTGTTGTTGTCCCATACAGGCGCCGAGTAGCAAAGGGATTCCAGGGGGAGAGGCAGCGATGACGCCAGCTGTCCAGGCACTGAAAGTCCACTCAAAATGGTCCTAATTTTCTCCTCAAATGCAAGGGCCAGAGAATCACACAGATCTTGAGAAGCCGGGATAGCTGGGACTGTACAGGATGGATTAGATAAGTTATTAACCATCTTGAATAGGGTCTGTGACTTATTAGTGGCCTTCCCCAAGGTATCTTCTAAGAACTTTGCTTTAGCACTTCTTAGCTGGGTCTTATATACCTGCAGGGCCACCTTATATGCTACCCTATCCAACTCCTTATATCCTCTCCTCCAAGTACGCTCAGCCTGTTTACAGCGGATCTTATGCTGTCTGAGATCATCATTGAACCAGGCATTAGCTCCTCTTGGTCTATCCCTCACCCTCCGCAGAGGGGCCAGCTCCTCTAAAGATGTCAGAATTTGCTGACAGAGGGCAACATAGCTCTTGTCCACACTATCCTCCACCAAAAAACCCCTAGGTAGTAGAGTAGGGCGGATCGGCTCTCTAAGAAGGCGAGCCCATTGACGATTAAATTTAAAGCCACTTGAGTTAATTGATTTTAACGGGGCAGGCAGAGCAATGGACATATTAATCAATGAGTGATCTGTCCAACACTGCTCCAAGACCTCTTTCACTATGACCAATTCCCTCTCGACAAAGACCAGGTCTAACGTGTGCCCCTTAACATGAGTGGGTGATAGAACCATCTGTATAAGTTGAATGTTACTACACGCTTGACAAAGCTCTCTATAAGCCAGATCTTGAGGGCCACAGGGCCAGAGGTTAAAGTCTCCCAATATTAGAAATTTAGCATGGGAGTTTGAAAGGTCGTAGATCAAATCAACCAGTGCCTGAAGGGAAGTTACGGTCGAGGAGGGAGGTCTGTAGCATAGCAGCCCTGCAATCAATGTACCGCTCTGGGCCATAATAGAGAAGCCCATGAGCTCAAACCCTGACACTTCTTTTACTGCCAATTCCACAAGGGAGATTGAATCTTTAAAAATATAACCTACTCCACCCCCCCTACCAGAGACTCGAGGCATGTGTCTTATAAGATAGCCCGGTGGGCAAGCCCAACCGAGTTCCGGACCACAGTCCGCCGTGGTCCATGTTTCAGTTACAAATAATATATCCAGATGTGAGGATTCTATTAAAAGAGCTATCTCAGCATGATGCTTCACGAGGGAACGAACGTTCAGTAAGCCACAGGAAAGGATCCTGTGAGATGATGGACATAGCCAATGTTGAGCGTCATCCTCCGTACGGTACGATGAATTATTGCAGTCCTCGCGATTGCCTACCAAGTGAGTGGCCACGCGAGCACCCGCTCGCGCACCGGGAGCACCCGGGACGCGAACGGGCGCAAACGGGCTTACCTCTGGGGCACCTCCGGCGCGTCTACGGCGCGTCCGCTGCACGCCTGCTCACACATGCCTATTTATAATATAATGCCACGCGGGCTTCCGGCTGCTAGAGCCTCTAGCCCCGACCAAGATGGCGCTTACGAGTGGCCCAAGCGTCAGCACCCACCCAAGATGGCTGACGGAGCACCACGACCCCACTAACTAAATCCCGCAAAAATGCGAGTGAGGACACAAATTATAGTGCAGGTAAGCCTAAACTGTGCCCCTGCTTGCTGTCCCAACAAACAACAGATGATTAGCAGATGATTAGCAAAAAGCAGCAGCGCAATTACATACAGTGCGATTTAAAATAGTATGCCCAGAAGTATACCAATACTGATAAAAAGCTGTCCAGCAATGCACGCGATGGAGAAAAGGTCTGTAAAGCGCTTTCAGAGAGCAGTTTAAATAAGCTCTCCAATGCGCGGGCTTCCGGCTGCTAGAGCCTCTAGCCCCGACCAAGATGGCGCTTACGAGTGGCCCAAGCGTCAGCACCCACCCAAGATGGCGGACGGAGCACCACGACCCCACTAACTAAATCCCGCAAAAATGCGAGTGAGGACACAAATTATAGTGCAGGTAAGCCTAAACTGTGCCCCTGCTTGCTGTCCCAACAAACGCCAGATGATTAGCAGATGATTAGCAAAAAGCAGCAGCGCGATTACATACAGCGCGATTTAAAATAGGATGCCCAGAAGTATACCAATACTGATAAAAAGCTGTCCAGCAATGCACGCGATGGAGAAAAGGTCTGTAAAGCGCTTTCAGAGAGCAGTTTAAATAATCTCTCCAATGCGCGGGCTTCCGGCTGCTAGAGCCTCTAGCCCCGACCAAGATGGCGCTTACGAGTGGCCCAAGCGTCAGCACCCACCCAAGATGGCGGACGGAGCACCACGACCCCACTAACTAAATCCCGCAAAAATGCGAGTGAGGACCCAAATTATAGTGCAGGTAAGCCTAAACTGTGCCCCTGCTTGCTGTCCCAGCAAACGCCAGATGATTAGCAGATGATTAGCAAAAAGCAGCAGCGCGATTACATACAGCGCAATTTAAAATAGTATGCCCAGAAGTATACCAATACTGATAAAAAGCTGTCCAGCAATGCACGCGATGGAGAAAAGGTCATAATATTTATTTAGGTTTATATTACAACTTTAGAGACTACTTAGGTTACACAACACTGCCCTGTGCATATTACACTCCAAGGCGCATATCACATAGCAAGCGCTAGTGCCTGTGCTATCTTGCGCTCTCCGATGAATCTGTCATTGCACACAATGTATTGCATATTATATTTCACGCCCCGGTTCATCTTATATCACACTTTTTGGTGCATAGTTTATACCATATACTAGATCTAGTTTTCATTTTCAATCGTGCGCTCAGGACTATGATCTATATAACACTGCGTCCACCTACCCTCTTCACGGGCATTACATTTTGCGATGGGGGTGGAGGGTCAGGGGATGTTTCTGCCAAGTGAGCCCGGAGTCACAGTCCCAAACGTCCTCTTCTTCCTGAATAAAAGTGAGATTATGCTGCATACTTTAAGTTCACACAGACACACATTTTAAAAACAATAAAGTTCCTAATACCCACCTTCTATGAGCAGTTAGCTTCCTGCCCCATCCACCTCCTCCCTATCCTCTGTTGTCTGAATCCATGGACTAGCCTCCTCCCTCCTGCCATGCATGGTCTGATGTGCTGCCACTGCCCTGCATTTAGCATGATGTACCAGTCCACTCATCCTGCCCTCCATTGCCCAATTTTATGGCCCATCATTGACCTCCTGCTTAGCCTCTGTGCTTTGCTTGCTGTCCCTATTCTCCTTCCCCCTGCCCTCCGATGTCTTTGTGCATGCCCCTGCTCCATCCTTTTTGACCACCATGTTCCATGGACCTGCCACTCCTATCTACTCTGAGTGTTCTGTTGAGCTGCCACTCCCCTACCAACTGCCTAGCATTGTCAGATGACTGTAACCTGTCCCTGCGACCTCCACTCTGCCTGTCCACATGCCATGCCCCTATCCCCTTCCTCCTGTCCTCCATGGTCCATTTTACTGCCACACCCTTCTGCCCACCCTGGTCTGTTGTGCTGCAACTGCTCCTCCTGCCTGCCCCGCGTCGTCTGTTGTGAGGCCCCTTCCCCTGAACTCTCTTGTCTGTGCCCAGGTCCTGACCCTCCCTTCTATCCTCCATGGTCCTTTGTGCATGCCCCTGCACCCTCCTTCTTGCCCATCATAGCCATTGTGCTGCCACTAACCCTCCCGCTTGCCCTGCATGATCTTCTGTGCTGCCATGGCCCCTCCCACCTTCCCTGTATGGTCAGCTAGCTGCTCCTGACCCCCTCCCACCTTCCTGCCATGGTCTGTGTGTATGCCATCATAGTCTCACTGTTGCTCTCCATGGTGTGTCTTGTTTCTAGTGCCCATCCTGCCTGACCTCCATGGTCATCTTGCTGCTCCTGCCCTGTCCCCTTGCCCCCAGCCCTCTGTTTCCATGTGCAGACCCCTATTCCCTCCCTCCTGGCTTGTCGGTTCCATTGTAATGCCCCTGATCCGTCCCTCCTGCCCTTTATGGTCTGTTATGCTGCAGCTTTCTTTCCTGTCTGTCCATTATGGTCAGCTAGCTACCATTGCCTCTTTCCCCTCTGTTGTCTGTTGTCCATGTGCATGGTCCTGTCCCCTCCCTATTGCTTTCTATGGATTGTTGTGCTGCACTCCCCTCCCGCATGCCCTGTGTGGTGTATTGTGCTGCTGCAAACCCTGATGCCTGCCCTGTAGGGTCAGTTTGGTGCACCTCTCAATGTCCCTCCTGTCCTTTGTTATCCGAGTCCATGTCCCTACCCCAATTCCTCCTGCCTACCATAATCCAATGTACCATACTTGCGAACATTTTGAACTTGGTAAGAGGGAGATTTTGAAATAAAACTGGGGTATTGATTTTCCCCTTTGAGTTACATTGAAAAAGAGAAGATTGTAGACAGGAAACAGATCAAGTAAAGCCCATTTGAGCTTAAAAACATTGGACGTTTCCAGGCTGAAACGGGTCTGTTGGCATGTATGGCTGTATGACCACTGCCTCTTCCTTCTGCCCACAATGGTCTATTATATTGCCACAGCCTCTCTTACCAGTCCTGTATTGTTGGTTTGTTGCCCCTGCCCCCCTTTCCACTGCCCTCCATAGTCTGTTGTGCTGCCACTGCCCTTCCTGCCTGCCTAGTGTGGTCAAATTGTTGCCTCTGCACTCTCCTACCTGCCTTCAATTTTCAGAGTCCGTGCCCCTGGCCTCTGCCTCTCAACAGTATCCCAATGAACAACTAGATTGCTAACATTCTATATTTATTACAAAAGTGTGGAATGCCTGACGTCATCTTGATGTAATCAAAACTGTAATGCCTAGAGCATTTCCTTTAGAAATTTCATATATGAGAGGGTCTTATTTGCATCAAAATTATGGTTAGTGCTCTAAAAAACTAAAATGAGGACATATTTTCTGAGTTTTCAAATAGCGACAAAGAACTTTCAAATTATTTGTAATCTTAGTTTTTTTATCCAGTTGACCACTTGATTAAATGTTGCATCGAAGGGGAGAAGGTGTGGTGTTACTTCCAGAGCTGCAGACTTTGCAACTGGGGAACCAGGTTGGAGTTTCTGCTTCAGCTCAACATTCTGTGATTCTGGTCAAATCACTTAATCTCCCCATGTCTACAACCAAAATGAATTTGATCTTGTGTGATGTAACCAATGTTCATGTAAAGCACTCCAATACCTGACAAGTCTGCACTATATAAAACTGCAAATACACAAAAAATAAGTGTTTTGCACACTTCTGTCATTGGGCTACAATTGGGCTACATCTGGGTGATATTTGGGCTACATTTGGGCTCTTTTGTCTCTGGTGGCCATTTTAGGAGATTTATTTGTCATGAAGTTTCCTAATTTCCTCATTTACTGCAGTCTCCTCAGTAGGAAATGCTTTCAGTTTTTTACTTTGATTCCATCAAGAAGGTATTCAGATTTGTCACACATTTGCCATAAATTCTGAATGTTAGCACTCTAGTTGCTCATTAGATCACTGTAGTAAAGCTACTGCTCACCACGGAAGTCTGCTGCTAGAATTAGAAGTGCATGTTTCAGTCTGCATATCAGAATTTTTTAATGAAATAGAAGAGGATTTGAGAAGTCACTCAAAATGTGCCCTAATTTTACTTTCTTCAGCACTAATCATAATTTCTATGGCAAAATGAACCCCCTCATTGTGTTCCTTTTTAAATTAAATGTTTTAAGTGTTACCAGTTTATTCCAATCAAGATGGCTTCAGCTGTGCCATACTTTTGTCATAAGTAAGACAGTAAGTGCTCTAGTTGTTCTTAAGAACACTCTGGGACATTCTGTCATTGGGCTATACTTGGGCTACATCTGGGTGATATTTGGGCTACATTTGGGCTCTTTTGTAGGCCTGGGCGAAAATTTCGTTCCGTTTGCGGAAATTGCGATAAGTTGAAATTTTCGCGTTCTGCGGAGAGCGCGAAAATGTCAAAAATTCCGGTTTCCGCAGCTTGGCGATAATTTGTTTCTTGCTCGTGCTGTAAAATAATACATTCTCGCGCGCGCGCGATCGCCTTACCTGAATCCCTGCGTTCGCCGACAAGTTTTCTTGATCCGGTCGCGCTCTCCATGAGATGTTGTATTGTTTTTAGCCATTAGCGCTGTCTCGCGACAGTTCGCGCCCGCAGTGACGTCATGCGTCGCGCGATCACGTGTTTCTTCTCGCGATCATGCACCGCGAGACAACTCAAAACAAGATGGCCGCGCCCGCAAGCAACCACATGGGTAAGTTGGCGACCCGCAACCATGCAGAAAATCTCGCGAACATGCTGGAAAAAAACTTCTGCATCTTCACGATATTTCCGCTTGTTTGCGATAATTTTAAACAATTTCGCAAATTCCACCCACCCCTACTCTTTTGTCTCTGGTGGCCATCTTGGGAGATTTATTTGTTATGAAGTTTCCTAATTTCCTCATTTACTGCAGTCTCCACAGTAGGAAATACTTTCAGTTTTTTACTTTGATTCCATGAAGAAGGCATTCAGATGTGTCACACATTTTCCACTAATTCCGAATGTTAGCACTCTAGTTGCTCATTAGATCACTGTAGTAAAGCTACTGCTCACCAGGCAAGTCTGCTGCTGGTATTCAAAGTGCATGTTTCAGTCTGCATGTCAGAATGTTTTTATGAAATAAAAGAGGATTTCAGAAGTCAAAATGGGCCCTAGTTTTTCTTTCTGCAGCACTAATCATAATTTATATGGCAAAATGAACCCCCTCATTTTGTTCCTTTGTAAATTAAATGTTTTAAGTGTTACCACTTTATTCCAATCAAGATGACTTCAGGTGTGCCATACTTTTGTTATAAGTAAGACTGTTAGCGCTCTAGTTGTTCTTTAGAGCACTCTGGGAAGCTGCAGTAGAACACAAAGGAATCAACTGACAGTCTCTGCCCTTGTTGGATGTACATGTTTTACTGAGAATGTCAGACTTCATTCTTACATGACTGAGAAAGATAATGTGAATTTACAGAAAATATGTTCTCAGTTTAGCTTATAGATCACCTTCCAAACCTCTGCAGGGGTGTGGAATTTTCCAAATAATCTAGTTGTCCAAGGGACAAAATGCCACTGAGATCTACATGTCCTGTAAAATCCACTTGTCCCACCTACCCCCGTTCCACATTAACTCTGAGAAGAAGTGTGGCTCAATGATTAGAGTGGCAGACCCTGAGGCAGAGGTCTAGCCCGGGACCAGGGTTCAATTCCCCGCCTCGGCGGGTCTTGGGCTCAAAAAATTCCACGGACCTGATAATTCTCGCCTCGGTGCCTATTCAAATCATGGAGTCCCACTCTGCAACTCTGGGCAATAGCTTGCTTAATCTCCACAATGGCCCCCACAACGCTAAGGATGCCTGGCTTCAACCTTGGGGGTGCCCAGGAGTGGATGCCTCACAGGGAAAGCCAGGATGGATTCCACAGCGGTATTCGTACAAGCGCCTTGAGACCCTTGCGGGTGAGAAGTGCGCTATACAAGTATTAAATTTACATTTTTTACATTTAACCTAAGGGCTCCGGCTGACAGAGAAACATTAATATATTTTTGCTTTATTAAAATCAGTAAACCATTGAATGCTGTGCAATAATAATGCTAAAGTAAAACTTGTCAAGCGATATTATCGCGTCCCTGCCCCCCTGCGCCCCCTCCCCTTAACGCTGACGGCAATTTTTTTATTTCTATTCCACTTTTTTTCCATTTTTTTGGGCTGTGTATTTATTCCCACAAAATACGTGCATTTCAAACCATACGTAATGTACTAATTTACCGTTACCCTTGGCTGTGTATTTATTCCCACAAAATACGTACATTTCAAACCATACGTAATGTACTAATTTACCGTCACCCTTGTAAAAACGTATGGGTGGGATATAAAAGGTGTCAACCAGCGTGCCTCCTGCCATTTCCCCCTCACTTTTGCAGCTGGCCAGACGTGAGCCCTACGTTCCTTGCGAATCGGTAAGTTGTATCGAAAAAGAAACAGCAAAGTTGGGAGCTTCCTTTAATAATAAGAATCGTTTTTTCGCCAAATGTACCCTCTTTGCAACATTAATCAATTGTGTAATGCATATTTGTCGGTGTGTTTACGCAGTTATGGGCTGAAAGTTAATAGCTCACTATTCTATATTAGGACTTTAAGTTAAAAATTGCAAGTCACCAACGGATGTCTCTTTTGAAAGCATTAATCTGCAGATCTGTTCCCATCTTATGCACTCTGTAATCAACTTCGTACATGTTCTTTGCAGCAGGCATATTAACCCTCTGCACTAACTTCACCGAGGTCACAACCTCAACTATACAAAACACTCTTTTGGCCAAATGTACCCTCTTTGCAACATTAATCAATTTTGTAATGTATATTTGTCGGTGTGTTTATGCAGTTCTGGGCTGAAAGTTAATAGCTCACTATTCTATATTAGGACTTTAAGTTATAAATTGCAAGTCACCAACGGATGTCTCTTTTGAAAGCATTAATCTGCAGATCTGTTTCCATCCTATGCACTCTGTAATCGACTTCGTACATGTTCATTGCAGCAGGCATATTAACCCTCTGCACTAACTTCACAGAGGTCACAACCTCAACTATACAAAACACGGATCTCTTTCCAGGATGGTAATTCATCACACGAGTTTTCTACACATTTCTGTGAGGCCTGGTAATTGCCGGCGGAAAGAAACGCTGCAGCAGGTGCTTCCAAAGCTTTTAGTGCTGGCTGCGCCGTGTGCGACAATGTTTTTTTGCCCATAAGCCAAAGGAGTGAAAGTGTAGGAGTCACATGTCACCCATACTGGTAGGCAGTAGTTTAAGAGTGCTTGGTGTGGAGAAGCACAAACGCAGAGTCGAAAAAGAAACAGCAAAGTTGGGAGCTTCCTTTAATAATAAGAATCGTTTTTTCGCCAAATGTACCCTCTTTGCAACATTAATCAATTTGGTAATATATATTTGTTGGTGTGTTTACGCAGTTCTGGGCTGAAAGTTAGTAGCTCACTATTCTATATTAGGACTTTAAGTTATAAATTGCAAGTCACCAACGGATGTCTCTTTTGAAAGCATTAATCTGCAGATCTGTTTCCATCCTATGCACTCTGTAATCGACTTCGCACATGTTCTTTGCAGCAGGCATATTAACCCTCTGCACTAACTTCACAGAGGTCACAACCTCAACTATACAAAACACGGATCTCTTTCCAGGATGGTAATTCATCACACGAGTTTTCTACACATTTCTGTGAGGCCTGGTAATTGCCGGCGGAAAGAAACGCTGCAGCAGGTGCTTCGAAAGCTTTTAGTGCTGGCTGCGCCGTGTGCGACAATGTTTTTTTGCCCATAAGCCAAAGGAGTGAAAGTGTAGGAGTCACATGTCACCCATACGGGTAGGCAGTAGTTTAAGAGTGCTTGGTGTGGAGAAGCACAAACGCAGAGTCGAAAAAGAAACAGCAAAGTTGGGAGCTTCCTTTAATAATAAGAATCGTTTTTCGCCAAATGTACCCTCTTTGCAACATTAATCACTTTTGTAATGTATATTTGTCGGTGTGTTTGCGCAGTTCTGGGCTGAAAGTTAATAGTTCACTATTCTATATTAGGACTTTAAGTTATAAACTGCAAGTCACCAACGGATGTCTCTTTTGAAAGCATTAATCTGCAGATCTGTTTCCATCTGAGGTATGAAGGCTCCGGACCCGCGATGTTAAACCCGCGTTGCGATGGCAGCGCGTGAATCTGAATTAGTTGTAATTGGTGTTTCCCCCATGAAGCGGTGGTAGAGCAGCGCGCCTGCTTGCGATACGCTTTTTTGACGTCCTCATCTGAGGCGCCGAGGCGGGCCAGGCCTAGGCTTTTGTACTAATTAATCTACCCACGCACGGTGGCTAAAAATATAGATAAAAGAAAATCGCAGCACCTCCGTCACAATATCACACAATTCAAGCGGGCAAAACTGCCTATTTTACCTGAATGCTTATTGCAAGCCTAGTGGCGGCCACGGACTACTGCTTGCAGAGGCTGAGTGACGTTTCACTCCCCCAGCCAATCACTGGCCAGAGCCCAGTCATGGGCTGCTAGCCAATCAGATGCCGCCAAAGGCTCTCTGCAAGTTTCGGATTGGCTGTAAGCCCCAGAGTGCCCACAGCCTGTTGTTTTAACGTGATTAAAATGTGATTAATGTCTACATGTCCTTCGGACATAAATAGACAATAAATCTTCTTGCCCGTCAATATAAAGACCATGGTTCGGGCGTAGGGCGATATGATTCCCCCACCACTGCCTCTGTGGGAAAAGTATGAGAAAATAGTTTTCTCTCAAACATGGTTCGTGATATCACAGCAGAAGGCTTTTTCACATGGTAAAATCACCTTAGAACACACCACAATTCCTAAAATGAGTATGGTACCATCAACAAATGATTTATAATGTAACTAAAGTCTTAAAACCTTCTATTAACTGCAATGCTTTTTTGATAAACAAGTTTTTATTGTTTTTAGCATTACAACAACAAAAATCGTCTGGCCCTCCAAGTCCCCACCACACATCACATTTCCACCCTCTCCCAAAACCTTCCCCCCCCCCAACCCACCCCGCTAAGGTATATTGCCCAGCCATTTCCCCCACACCTTCCGGTATTTCTTGGGACAGCCACGGGCCTGATAGAGAGTCCGCTCCTGCGCCGCACACCAGTCCACCCCGGCGCCCCATTTAGCTATGGTTGGCGGCTGTGGCTGCTTCCATGCCGCTGCAATGTCCCGTTTAGCCACCATCAAGGCCGTCATGAGGAACAGCTGTTCCGGGCGCGTGCCATCCAACCCATCCGTGATGCCCAATAGGGAGTGTCTAGGTTCATGCGGCACCTCCCACCCCAGGACCTCCGTAAGCTCGGACTCAATGCCCCTCCAGAACCCCTCCAGCTCCGGGCAGGACCACACCATATGAAGAAAATCAGCCGGCTCGGAGCCACAGCGGGGGCAAGCCGCATCCCCGGCGAGGCCCGCGCCGTGAAGGCGGACCGGCGTGAGATAAGCAGTGTGTAAGTAATAAATTTGGACAAGTCGTAGCCTAGCGGAGGCCGTCACCAAGCGGGGGGCCATAAGGGCGTCCCGCCAGTCGGCCTCGTCCAGGGGACCCACCCAGCCCTCCCAGCGCTCTTTAAGGCCCTCAAGGGACGTAGGAGTGCAGTTGACGAGGGAGCGGTAAATCCTAGAAACGCCCCCCCTCCCCAAGTTGCCCAGCATGACGTGAGCCTCCGGGGGGCTGTGGTCCGGCAGCCGGACATCCAGCGGGGTGTGGGTGCGTATAGCGTGGCGCAGCTGGAGGTATCTAAAGAATTGGGAGGAGTGGAGGGAGAAGCGCGCCTGCAGCTCTGAAAAGGAACACATTCGCCCGCCCCGCCAGATGTCCCCCAGCTGGGAAATGCCAATTAAGTCCCACGATTGAAACCCGTCCAGCGCCGCGACCTCACGCAGCCATGTCCCGTGCCACAGGGGCGTGACCCGGGTCAGCCTCCCCGTCCAGTGGGTATGACGGAGCGCCGCTCGCCAGGACAAGAATACGGCCCTGGTGATATCCGGGCAAGAGGCGGGGACGGACGCGCCATACAGGCGATCCTGGATACCGGAGAAGCCCAAATCACCGAGCTCCACCCTGTAGGCTGGGTCAGACCAACCCCCCCAAACCAGTCATGTACGACCAGCAGGCGAGTGGCAAGATAATAAAGGTAGAGGTCAGACATGCCCAGGCCCCCATCAAAGGTGGGCATGCGGCACGTCGGTAAAGCCAGCCGGTGCCTCCCACTGCCCCAGAGGAATCTCGTCACCATCGCGTCCAACTCGCGGAACCAAAGATGCGGAAAGGAGAGGGGGGTGTTTTGCAGCACATAGAGAAACCGGGGAAGAATCATCATTTTATAGAGAGCCACCCTCCCTAGCGGATTGAGGGGCAACTGGTGCCAACGCACCAAGTCCGCCTTGGCTTTCTTCACTAGGGGGGGTGACATTGAGTGCCCAGCTCAGCTCCGGGAGGAGGGAGACCCAGATACCCAGGTACTGAAACGATAGCCGGCGGAGAGGGATGGTCTCCTGCCAGTCAAAACACTCCCTGGATGGGTGCAGTGGGACCAGCACCGATTTCCGCGAGTTGAGGGATAGACCAGACGCCCGGCCGAAACGGCTCAAGATGGAGAGGGCACGTGGTCCGGAGTGCACCGGGTAACTCAGGTACAGCAGGACGTCGTCCGCGTAGAGTGCGATTTTGTCGGCCTCCAGGCCAGGCCACTCCCAGCCCCGAAGGACGGGATCAGATCTAATCAGGGCGGCCAGGGGTTCCATCACAAGGGCAAAGAGAAGGGGCGACAGTGGGCAACCCTGCGGCGTCCCCCGGCAGATCCGAAATGGCCTTGATAGCACTCCATTGACCAAGACCCTGGCTCGGGGATGGGCATAGAGGACTCGCACCATCCCCACGAACCGGGGGCCAAAACCCATGCGAGTCAGGACCTCAAATAGGTAGGCCCACCCCACTGAGTCAAATGCCTTCTCGAAATCAGCGAGGAGGAGAGCGAGGTACGGGGACAGCCGATGCCGGTGGGCCAAGGCCACATGGAGACGGCGAAGACAGTGGCGGGTGTCCCGAGCGGGCATGAAGCCACACTGGTCCGGGTGGACCAAGGTCGACAACAAGGGCCTAAGCCTTTGGGCCAGGATCGCCGCATAGAGCTTCACGTCCGTGTTGATAAGCGAAATGGGACGGTAGGCCGCCCTGTCGGTGGACGGTGGCGTGGATTTAGGCAAAACCACGATCGTGGCCAGATCTGCCTCCGGGGGAAAGGAACCCTTCTCAATCGCCTCCGCATAGTGAGCGCGCAACCGCGGGACCAGGGTGTCTCTGTAGGCGGCGTAGAATTCCTGGGGGAACCCGTCAGGTCCCGGAGTCTTCCCCGCGGATGTACGCCCAATGGCATCTCCAATCTCCTCAAGGGAGATGGGGACCTCCAGGCTCTCCCACTTGGCCGGCCGAAGCCGAGCGAGGTGTGCACCCCCAGACGCGAGTAGAGCGGCCAAGGAAAGAGTTGGTGCACGAGCCCGGTAGAGCTGAGAATAGAACTGGGAAAAAGCAGCCGCCATCTCCACAGAGGAGGACCGGAGCACACCCGCGGAATCCGTAACCGCCGGGATGATACACGACGCCCTGGGGTAGGCAGCCAGGCGATGTAACAGCGCGCCGTTCTTGTCACCCCATCCATACACCCTTGCCACCGAGGACTGCCAAAGGAGCTTGGTCGCATCAAGGGACCGCTGACTAATTTCCTGGCGAAGGAGCCGCAGCTGCCGGGCCGCCGCCGGGTCATCGTGTGCAGCGAGAGACTGTTCCAGTCTGAGCGCCCGGGCCTCGCAGGCAGTGAGCTGCTGCAGCCGCGACTGGCGGTGCCGCACCACATGCGCCTTAGCCGCCCCTCTAATGGTCGCCTTGCAGGCCTCCCACAGGGTACCCGCCGACGAGACCGAGCCCTCATTGGCGGAGTAGTATTGAATAAGTTTGGTGCCCACCGCCTTGCGCAGCGCCTTATCCTGGAGGAACCAGGCGCTAAACCGCCACACCGGACGAGCCGTATGCGGCGGAGGACCTAGGCCCAGGAGGACCGGCGAGTGATCCGAAATCCCCCTGGGAAGAATGCGGACGTCCTGGACGCCCCCGCAGTCGGTGGGGGGGACGAAGATCATGTCAAGGCGGGCGTGAGAATGGTGAGCGGCCGACGTGTGAGTGTACTGACACACCTGAGGATGCCAGAGCCTCCAGGCGTCGCAGAGGCCCTGAGCCTCGGCCCAGCCCGCCAGCTGCCGCGCGCGAGCCGCGCGAGAGTCCGAAATCGGTCCCGATGAGTCCAGCCGAGGGGCCATGATGGCATTAAAATCCCCCCCAAGCACTACAGTGCCCCCAGGGAGCATTGCCAGCAGAGAGGCCGCGTGGGACAAAGCCTGCGCCAGTCCCGAGGGCGGCGCATAGAGCGAGAGGAAGCTAATCGGTCTACCATCGAGCGTGCCGCAGATAGCAATCCCGGTGCCCCGAGGGTCGTGGGTCACCTGTGTAAGGACAAAGGGGAAGGAGCGGCGCAGCAGGATCGCCACCCCGCGGGAGCCACGGGCAAACCCTGAATGCCACACCCGATCGTATCCATAACGCGCCAGGAAGGGGCATGTTTCCCCGATAAGGTGGGTCTCCTGAAGAAGGAGCACGTCGGCCCCCATGCGGTGAGCATATTTAAGGACTGCAGTGCGCTTGAGCCTATCCAACAGGCCGTTCACGTTCCAAGACAGGATGCGCAGCCGAGCCCCGGGGGCTAGGTCAGCCATGGAAGCCACGGGCAGGGTACGCCGCGGGATCGAGCGCCCGGGGTGGCGTCGGGAGGACCCGAGGCCGCACCGACGCGCAGGGAGTGAAGGAGGATCACCCAGGCAGCGCGGGGAGAGCAGAGGACAATCGAAAGGGAGCTAGGGAGGCCAGGCGGGGAGCGGGAGCGAGTGGAGCGCATATGAATGTCAGTGCGAAGCTCTGCAGCAGCGCACGCAAGGAACTGTTGTGTGACACGATCAAGAGGAACCAGACCCAAACTAGAGGAAACACCCTCCCCAAGAGGAGCAACCAGCAAAACAAAACCCCAACAAACCCAGACCCCCCCCCAACCCCCCACCCTATACTTCGAGAACTGAAGCATCTGTCGCCCTAACTGTAACAGCAACTACAAGGCCCCAAGCGACGTGCTCGGGTGTCAAGAGCGTGGTGGACCCCTCCAGATGTACGGATGCGAGTGTCCGGTCCTAGATTGCTACAGATGAGTGGGAAGCCGCTGAATCCAGGTCCGTAGTGGAGGTCCCAGCAGCGGGACCAGGCCGTCCGACCCCCTGCCGAAACAGAGGACAGAGAAGAGTCAGATCGCTGGGCTGCGGGAGAGATCAGAAAGGTCCACTGACACGGGAAGAGGGGTCAGGGACGGGTCCAACAGACGGGCCGACTGGCGCCCGGGGCCCCCAGCCGCCTTGGAGGACGTCCCGGAGGAGGCGGAGGAGTCCCGCAGTCCTCTCCCCGATGCACTTGTGGAGCGAGGCCCAGCCGCCAGCCCCCCCGGGGCCGCCGAGACCGCGTGCGCCTCCTGCGGCCCGGGCGCCGGGGCCCGGCCGCATCCCGGTCCGAAAGCCGCTGAGCCGGTGACACCCGCTTGGCCTGGCGCAGCGGTCGTTCTTCGGTGAGCCAAGTCCAGGCCGCCCGGGGGGTGTCAAAAACAGGGTCTTACTCTGGAAGACAACGCGGAGGCGTGCCGGGAATTGAAGCTGGTAGCTGAGACCCAGGGAGCGCATCTTGTGCTTTACCTCCACGTACGAGCGGCGTTGCTCCTGGACCTCCCGGGTGTAGTCTGGGAAAACCATGATGTTGTGGTTGTTGAAGGTCAAGGGAGCCTGCATCCGCGCCTCCTTCAGAATAGCGTCTCTGTCCCTAAAGTTGAGGATCCGCAAGATGAAGGGGCGCGGGGGGGCCCCCACAGGAGGCTTGGCGGCCAACGACCGATGCGCCCGCTCGATGACAAACCAGGCGGACAAGCTGGCCGGCGGCATCCAAGACTTGAACCACTTCTCCAGGAAGTCGTCGGTGCGGCCAGATTCCACCCCCTCCGGAAATCCCACCAGGCGGAGGTTGTTGCGGCGGGCCCGATTTTCGGCATCCTCCGCCCGCCGATGCAGCTCTTTAGAATGAGTCGTGAGCTCCCGAACCTGGTCTTGGAGCTGCCGAATGTCGTCCTCCGCCGTCGAGATCCGGGACTCCGTCTCGGTGATGCGAGCCGTGGCATTGCGCAGGTCCTGCCGCAGTAGTGCAACGTCCACTTTCACCTCCCCGACCATCCCCTCGAGGGACGTACGGGAGGCGGTGATGGCCTGCAATATGGCGGCAAGGTCCGTGCCAGGAGTCGGTGCTGCCTCCCCGCCCGTGCCCGGGGGGTCGGAGGTCGTGAAGCGGTCGATTTTGGTCTGGTGAGGCGCGGCCGCTGATTTGGCGCCCCTGTCCTTGCCCATGGCTACCCCCACGGAGTGCGCACCGGTGTCCAGGTGCTGTAGAGCGAATCGTCAACCAGCCTCACCCAACGTCCAAGCGACTGGCCCGCACAAGGAAGGCGAAGAAGAAGAGGTGTCGTCGTCCCCTCACAGGGTCCACCGAGGACTCCGTCGACCCGCTGCAGAGCCAGTCTGGCGTGGCCCCCTCACACAGGCGCCGTCCGCACCGGCCCGGTGCCGGATCCAGCACCCACAACGGGCCCACGGGCGCGCCCGACAGCGCTCCCGGCCCCGGGCCCCAGCAGGACCCCTCCAGGTGGGGAAGGGGAAGCAGGGCGCCCCAGACCCAACAGCAGCAGGCTCCAACCAGCGGTGGCGGGGGGGGAAGGTCCAATGGCCGGCAGCCGGAGGGGGGCTCTCCCCCGGCGGAAGCCGGAACCTGCGGCGAGAGCACGTCCGCGTCCCCAGCGAGGCCTCCGCCCAATCGGCTCCAGCGCCAGCCGTCAGATGGTGCAGGGGAAGGAGTCAGGAGTCAGGGCCGGCAAGGCCCACCGGGGCCGCCCAGGCGCCCACACAGGTCCGCAGCTCTCACCTCCAGCCAGCTCCAGTACAGGCCTCAGCAGGAGCAGGGCCCCCCCGGCCACGTAGCATCCCCGCAGCGCCCCGTGGGTTGGGGGAGATTCTACACCAGGCCAGCAGCAGCGTCGGATGATTCCGGGGGCGCCCCTGGATCCCGCGATGTGCGTCCGGCCGCCGTCAGCCTCGCGGCCCGTGTCACGCGTTGGCGCCGCGGCCTCGCGCAGGAGCCAATGCCGGGGACAGCACCAGTCAGCCGGGTGGGTCCCTCTCTCGGCCCCTCAGCGACGGGCGGCAGAACTCGGGCCCAGGAGCAGGCAGGCAGCCCAAAGTGGCACCGAGTGTAGATCCCCGGTCCCGCTGCAGGTAGGGACCCTCAGATCGCCGCTAGGACGGCGAGAAGCGGATGAAAGCCGGATGCGAGGGGTCAGGCACCACGAGCCTCACATCGAGGCAGCCATCTTCATGTGCGCCACCTAGCGCTCGGGATTGGGAGCAACTGCAATGCTTTTTAATGAGGTGCTATCTTGTATATTGGTCCCAAGATGGCTGCCAACACTTCTTGGATGAAGTACTGACAGCCAATCAGATCTCACGATGAGATGTGTGGTTAGGCTCCGCCCAGATATGTATTTGATTTTACTTTTGATTTTCTCAGGAACTACTGAACAGATTGACACCATATATGCAAAAGGCACATGCCTGACCTGAGGACTACCTCTTTGCCAAATTTCAAGTAATTCTGTTCAGCCGTTCGGGCTGTACCTTGGACTAAAGGTCCTATGGAAAATTGCATGGGGAAAACGAGTTTTGGGACCCCCTTTTTTCTCAGCCCCTGCTTGACGAATCCCCCCAAGACTTTCAGGGTAGGAGCGGAGCGGAGCGCCCCACCTATTTTGAAAATTTCGCGAGGATTCGTCATCCGGCGCCAAAGTTATTCCAAATAGAATGTTGCGGATTTCCTATGGAAACACGGTCCTAACTATAACTATCTACTGGCGACCGCCAGTAGATAATATATATATATACATATATTACCTACTGGCGGTCGCCAGTAGGTAGTTATAGTTAGGACCCCTTTTCCATAGGAAATCCGCAACATTCTATTTTGAATAACTTTGGCGCCGGTCGACGAATCCTCGCGAATTTCTCAAAATAGGTGGGGCGCTACGCTCCGCTCCTACCCTGAAAGTCTCGGGGGGATTCGTCAAGCGGGGGCTGAGAAAAAAGGGGGGTCCCAAAACGCGTTTTTCCCATGCATTTTTCCATAGGACCTTTAGACAGGGCTACAGCCCGAACGGCTGAACAGAATTACTAGAAATTTGGCAGAGAGGTAGTCCCTAGGTCAAGGAAGTGCCTTTTGTAGGTTTGGTGTAAATCTGTTCAGTAGGTCCTGAGAAAATAGCATTTAAATCAATATATATATCTGAGCCAGCTTACCGTACGCTTACCGTAAGCTTACCGTACGCGTACGGTGGCGTGCGCGAGCGCGATTCTGATTGGCTGTTAGATTTTAGTAAACATTCGAATCGGCCGAAACCAGGAAGCGGCGGCCGCCATTTTGTGTGTTTCACTCAGAAAAAAAAGAGTGAAAACAAGAAAAGGGGGCAAGGAGGAGAGTTACAGACCCCCTTACATTTGTGAGGGGGTCAAAGAAGGACAGAAAAGTACAAAGAAAACATTTATGGATTTTAAAAAAAATCACGGGGTACGCGTACGGTAAGCTTACGGTAAGCGTACGGATGAAAAAAAAAATTAAAAAAGAAATGAAATGCAGATTTAAGAGTTTAGATATTAGGGGGCTCTAAAAAGAGCCGTTGTGTTTATGAAGTGATTTTTTAAGTGGTACCTACAAGTAAGTACCGATGCAGAGTCTAAGGTTCAAGAGGAAGACTCTGTTCCCTTCATCATTGAAGTGCACACCATCTCCTCTATAAATGTCTTGCATGTTATAACGCAAGTTGTTGTGGTAAATGGCACCCATACCATAGTCACGGAGGAAAGCAGAAACAGATTTGTTGACGTGCTTTCTTGCTTTGTCAATTTGCGGACAGAAATGATTGGACCAGTTCCATTTTTGCCTTTGGCATATGTTGGAAAACACAAAGGCAGTTTTAGGGAAAAGTGAAAACAGTTGTGCAAAGGTGTCCTTCATAAGCATTTCCAGACATACCCCAGTCAAAGTGCCTAGGTCATTGCCACCACAGTGCACTATTATGAGGTCAGGGTGTTGGATTTGCATGAAGGATTTCACCAATGGCATCAATTGGTGCCACTTTAACCCTCTCTGACCAATCCATTTAATGTCTACATTTGGCAAAGCAAGGTCTCTCACCATACCTGTTTTCTCTGCAAACTTTTCACTCCAGAAGACATAGCTGTGCCCTACAATCCACACTGTGAACATCTTCAAAGGAGAACTGGATGCACTCAGGAGGTGTCTTTCAGTAGAATGGCAATAAGAAAAGAAAGACAGTTTGGAAATGGAGGCATACATATTTTTTTCAAAACAAAAAGAACTGATTGGCTGTTTCATACCATTCTAGAATAAAAACTAGGCTGTATGTGTAAATTAATAGAAGCATGTTTTGTATTGGTACAAAAAAATGTGTTACCAAAGAACAGTACTATGGATTTGCTGTTAGGTTTGAAAAGTCAAGCACTCTTGCTCTGTGGAATTGAAACATTGTGTGGCGAACTTCTGACCTAACTCCACACAGCAGTGTTCCATGAGCTGTTGCTATGGTAGCAGGCAGAAGTCAAGTTGGGGGAAGGGTACTAGGCAGAAGTCAAGTTGGGGGCAGGGTACTTTTGGAAAAGGGTTGGTTTTCAACCAATAGAAATGTGTGATTACATTTAAAAAAAAGGGGGAAGCACTGAGATTTGAAACTTACATGTATATGTGTGGAAAAATAGAGGGAAAGTTTGCCATTATCTGGTTCTGCTGAGAGGAGAGAGGTGTAGAGAACAGAGATCCTGGCTCTGATAATCTGCTGTTTGAGTGCCACATTTCTTTCACAACTAACTAATTTTAAAGGTGAGTTTAGAGTTTGAGAGGGGATGTATATGGTAAATTAAGAAATGAATAATAGAATTGGAATTCCTTTTGTAGAAGTTGTGTTTATTATTTTCTGTTTTGGGAGAAATTTAAATGTGAGGAACATGTAAAATAATATGGACAATTTTTTCATGATAAATTAAGGTGTACTGGTAAAAATAAGGAATACTTTAAGGGTTTGAGGTTGCAGTCAGTAATGCAAATACATTCAGCATCACTAAGGCTGGTTGCCCTTGCTGGAGTGTAGGCAGTCACCGAGGATACACATGGTGGTGGTCTGAAAAAGCAGTTTGGACATGGGCTTTTTAAGAAAATCTAAAAAGTGGATTCATAATGTGTCAGTCTGTAAAAGTGATTTTCACTTGCCAAAAAAAAAGAGCAGTAAGTGTGCATTTAAATTGGCAAAGAAATTTCGTTTTGTGACTAATGTGAAAACATGACTCTGTGTGCAAATAGGAATTACAGGCAGAGATTTATTGCGTATTGCTCTGGTGATTTCACAGTTGCATTAGATGGAAAGGGGGAGCGATTTTTTGGTGCAGAAGCAGACTCTTAGCACACACCCAGCTCCTGTCCATGTATAATCATGCACAGTATTTACAAGCGAGTGGGGTTTTCAGGTTTCAGTCTGTAATGCAAATACATTCAGCATCACTAAGGCTGGTTGCCCTTGCTGGAGTGTAGGCAGTCACCGAGGATACACATGGTGGTGGTCTGAAAAAGCAGTCTGGACATGTGCAATTTGAAAAAATCTGAAAAGTGGTTTCATAATGTGTCAGTCTGTAAAAGTGATTTTCACTTGCCAAAAAAAAAGAGCAGTAAGTGTGCATTCAAATTGGCAAAGAAATTTCGTTTTGGGACTAATGTGAAAACATGACTCTGTGTGCAAATAGGAATTACAGGCAGAGATTTATTGCGTTTTGTTCTGGTGATTTCACAGTTGCATTAGTAGGAAAAAGGGGGAGCGATTTTTTGGGGGAAGAAGCAGACTCTTAGCACACACCCAGCTCCTTTCCATGTATAATCATGCACAGTATTTAGAAGCGAGTGGGGTTTTCAGGTTTCAGTCTGTAATGCAAATACATTCAGCATCACTAAGGCTGGTTGCCCTTGCTGGAGTGTAGGCAGTCACCGAGGATACACATGGTGGTGGTCTGAAAAAGCAGTCTGGACATGTGCAATTTAAAAAAATCTGAAAAGTGGTTTCATAATGTGTCAGTCTGTAAAAGTGATTTTCACTTGCCAAAAAAAAAGAGCAGTAAGTGTGCATTCAAATTGGCAAAGAAATTTCGTTTTGGGACTAATGTGAAAACATGACTCTGTGTGCAAATAGGAATTACAGGCAGAGATTTATTGCGTTTTGTTCTGGTGATTTCACAGTTGCATTAGTAGGAAAAAGGGGGAGCGATTTTTTGGGGGAAGAAGCAGACTCTTAGCACACACCCAGCTCCTGTCCATGTATAATCATGCACAGTATTTAGAAGCGAGTGGGGTTTTCAGGTTTCAGTCTGTAATGCAAATACATTCAGCATCACTAAGGCTGGTTGCCCTTGCTGGAGTGTAGGCAGTCACCGAGGATACACATGGTGGTGGTCCTAAAAAGCAGTCTGGACATGTGCAATTTAAAAAAATCTGAAAAGTGGTTTCATAATGTGTCAGTCTGTAAAAGTGATTTTCACTTGCCAAAAAAAAAGAGCAGTAAGTGTGCATTCAAATTGGCAAAGAAATTTCGTTTTGGGACTAATGTGAAAACATGACTCTGTGTGGAAATAGGAATTACAGGTAGAGATTTATTGCGTTTTGCTCTGGTGATTTCACAGTTGCATTAGTAGGAAAAAGGGGGAGCGATTTTTTGGGGGAAGAAGCAGACTCTTAGCACACACCCAGCTCCTTTCCATGTATAATCATGCACAGTATTTAGAAGCGAGTAGGGGTTTCAGGTTTCAGTCTGTAATGCAAATACATTCAGCATCACTAAGGCTGGTTGCCCTTGCTGGAGTGTAGGCAGTCACCGAGGATACACATGGTGGTGGTCCTAAAAAGCAGTCTGGACATGTGCAATTTAAAAAAATCTGAAAAGTGGTTTCATAATGTGTCAGTCTGTAAAAGTGATTTTCACTTGCCAAAAAAAAAGAGCAGTAAGTGTGCATTCAAATTGGCAAAGAAATTTCGTTTTGGGACTAATGTGAAAACATGACTCTGTGTGGAAATAGGAATTACAGGTAGAGATTTATTGCGTTTTGCTCTGGTGATTTCACAGTTGCATTAGTAGGAAAAAGGGGGAGCGATTTTTTGGGGGAAGAAGCAGACTCTTAGCACACACCCAGCTCCTTTCCATGTATAATCATGCACAGTATTTAGAAGCGAGTAGGGGTTTCAGGTTTCAGTCTGTAATGCAAATACATTCAGCATCACTAAGGCTGGTTGCCCTTGCTGGAGTGTAGGCAGTCACCGAGGATACACATGGTGGTGGTCTGAAAAAGCAGTCTGGACATGTGCAATTTAAAAAAATCTGAAAAGTGGTTTCATAATGTGTCAGTCTGTAAAAGTGATTTTCACTTGCCAAAAAAAAAGAGCAGTAAGTGTGCTTTCAAATTGGCAAAGAAATTTCGTTTTGGGACTAATGTGAAAACATGACTCTGTGTGGAAATAGGAATTACAGGCAGGGATTTATTGCGTTTTGCTCTGGTGATTTCACAGTTGCATTAGTAGGAAAAAGGGGGAGCGATTTTTTGGGGGAAGAAGCAGACTCTTAGCACACACCCAGCTCCTTTCCATGTATAATTATGCACAGTATTTAGAAGCGAGTGGGGTTTTCAGGTTTCAGTCTGTAATGCAAATACATTCAGCATCACTAAGGCTGGTTGCCCTTGCTGGAGTGTAGGCAGTCACCGAGGATACACATGGTGGTGGTCTGAAAAAGCAGTCTGGACATGTGCAATTTAAAAAAATCTGAAAAGTGGTTTCATAATGTGTCAGTCTGTAAAAGTGATTTTCACTTGCCAAAAAAAAAGAGCAGTAAGTGTGCATTCAAATTGGCAAAGAAATTTCGTTTTGGGACTAATGTGAAAACATGACTCTGTGTGCAAATAGGAATTACAGGCAGAGATTTATTGCGTTTTGTTCTGGTGATTTCACAGTTGCATTAGTAGGAAAAAGGGGGAGCGATTTTTTGGGGGAAGAAGCAGACTCTTAGCACACACCCAGCTCCTTTCCATGTATAATCATGCACAGTATTTAGAAGCGAGTGGGGTTTTCAGGTTTCAGTCTGTAATGCAAATACATTCAGCATCACTAAGGCTAGTTGCCCTTGCTGGAGTGTAGGCAGTCACTGAGGATACACATGGTGGTGGTCTGAAAAAGCAGTCTGGACATGTGCAATTTAAAAAAATCTGAAAAGTGGTTTCATAATGTGTCAGTCTGTAAAAGTGATTTTCACTTGCCAAAAAAAAAGAGCAGTAAGTGTGCATTCAAATTGGCAAAGAAATTTCGTTTTGGGACTAATGTGAAAACATGACTCTGTGTGCAAATAGGAATTACAGGCAGAGATTTATTGCGTTTTGTTCTGGTGATTTCACAGTTGCATTAGTAGGAAAAAGGGGGAGCGATTTTTTGGGGGAAGAAGCAGACTCTTAGCACACACCCAGCTCCTGTCCATGTATAATCATGCACAGTATTTACAAGCGAGTGGGGTTTTCAGGTTTCAGTCTGTAATGCAAATACATTCAGCATCACTAAGGCTGGTTGCCCTTGCTGGAGTGTAGGCAGTCACCGAGGATACACATGGTGGTGGTCTGAAAAAGCAGTCTGGACATGTGCAATTTAAAAAAATCTGAAAAGTGGTTTCATAATGTGTCAGTCTGTAAAAGTGATTTTCACTTGCCAAAAAAAAAGAGCAGTAAGTGTGCATTCAAATTGGCAAAGAAATTTCGTTTTGGGACTAATGTGAAAACATGACTCTGTGTGCAAATAGGAATTACAGGCAGAGATTTATTGCGTTTTGTTCTGGTGATTTCACAGTTGCATTAGTAGGAAAAAGGGGGAGCGATTTTTTGGGGGAAGAAGCAGACTCTTAGCACACACCCAGCTCCTTTCCATGTATAATCATGCACAGTATTTAGAAGCGAGTGGGGTTTTCAGGTTTCAGTCTGTAATGCAAATACATTCAGCATCACTAAGGCTAGTTGCCCTTGCTGGAGTGTAGGCAGTCACTGAGGATACACATGGTGGTGGTCTGAAAAAGCAGTCTGGACATGTGCAATTTAAAAAAATCTGAAAAGTGGTTTCATAATGTGTCAGTCTGTAAAAGTGATTTTCACTTGCCAAAAAAAAAGAGCAGTAAGTGTGCATTCAAATTGGCAAAGAAATTTCGTTTTGGGACTAATGTGAAAACATGACTCTGTGTGCAAATAGGAATTACAGGCAGAGATTTATTGCGTTTTGTTCTGGTGATTTCACAGTTGCATTAGTAGGAAAAAGGGGGAGCGATTTTTTGGGGGAAGAAGCAGACTCTTAGCACACACCCAGCTCCTGTCCATGTATAATCATGCACAGTATTTAGAAGCGAGTGGGGTTTTCAGGTTTCAGTCTGTAATGCAAATACATTCAGCATCACTAAGGCTGGTTGCCCTTGCTGGAGTGTAGGCAGTCACCGAGGATACACATGGTGGTGGTCTGAAAAAGCAGTCTGGACATGTGCAATTTAAAAAAATCTGAAAAGTGGTTTCATAATGTGTCAGTCTGTAAAAGTGATTTTCACTTGCCAAAAAAAAAGAGCAGTAAGTGTGCATTCAAATTGGCAAAGAAATTTCGTTTTGGGACTAATGTGAAAACATGACTCTGTGTGCAAATAGGAATTACAGGCAGAGATTTATTGCGTTTTGTTCTGGTGATTTCACAGTTGCATTAGTAGGAAAAAGGGGGAGCGATTTTTTGGGGGAAGAAGCAGACTCTTAGCACACACCCAGCTCCTGTCCATGTATAATCATGCACAGTATTTACAAGCGAGTGGGGTTTTCAGGTTTCAGTCTGTAATGCAAATACATTCAGCATCATTAAGGCTGGTTGCCCTTGCTGGAGTGTAGGCAGTCACCGAGGATACACATGGTGGTGGTCTGAAAAAGCAGTCTGGACATGTGCAATTTAAAAAAATCTGAAAAGTGGTTTCATAATGTGTCAGTCTGTAAAAGTGATTTTCACTTGCCAAAAAAAAAGAGCAGTAAGTGTGCATTCAAATTGGCAAAGAAATTTCGTTTTGGGACTAATGTGAAAACATGACTCTGTGTGGAAATAGGAATTACAGGCAGAGATTTATTGCGTTTTGCTCTGGTGATTTCACAGTTGCATTAGTAGGAAAAAGGGGGAGCGATTTTTTGGGGGAAGAAGCAGACTCTTAGCACACACCCAGCTCCTTTCCATGTATAATCATGCACAGTATTTAGAAGCGAGTGGGGTTTTCAGGTTTCAGTCTGTAATGCAAATACATTCAGCATCACTAAGGCTAGTTGCCCTTGCTGGAGTGTAGGCAGTCACTGAGGATACACATGGTGGTGGTCTGAAAAAGCAGTCTGGACATGTGCAATTTAAAAAAATCTGAAAAGTGGTTTCATAATGTGTCAGTCTGTAAAAGTGATTTTCACTTGCCAAAAAAAAAGAGCAGTAAGTGTGCATTCAAATTGGCAAAGAAATTTCGTTTTGGGACTAATGTGAAAACATGACTCTGTGTGCAAATAGGAATTACAGGCAGAGATTTATTGCGTTTTGTTCTGGTGATTTCACAGTTGCATTAGTAGGAAAAAGGGGGAGCGATTTTTTGGGGGAAGAAGCAGACTCTTAGCACACACCCAGCTCCTGTCCATGTATAATCATGCACAGTATTTACAAGCGAGTGGGGTTTTCAGGTTTCAGTCTGTAATGCAAATACATTCAGCATCACTAAGGCTGGTTGCCCTTGCTGGAGTGTAGGCAGTCACCGAGGATACACATGGTGGTGGTCTGAAAAAGCAGTCTGGACATGTGCAATTTAAAAAAATCTGAAAAGTGGTTTCATAATGTGTCAGTCTGTAAAAGTGATTTTCACTTGCCAAAAAAAAAGAGCAGTAAGTGTGCATTCAAATTGGCAAAGAAATTTCGTTTTGGGACTAATGTGAAAACATGACTCTGTGTGGAAATAGGAATTACAGGCAGAGATTTATTGCGTTTTGTTCTGGTGATTTCACAGTTGCATTAGTAGGAAAAAGGGGGAGCGATTTTTTGGGGGAAGAAGCAGACTCTTAGCACACACCCAGCTCCTTTCCATGTATAATCATGCACAGTATTTAGAAGCGAGTGGGGTTTTCAGGTTTCAGTCTGTAATGCAAATACATTCAGCATCACTAAGGCTAGTTGCCCTTGCTGGAGTGTAGGCAGTCACTGAGGATACACATGGTGGTGGTCTGAAAAAGCAGTCTGGACATGTGCAATTTAAAAAAATCTGAAAAGTGGTTTCATAATGTGTCAGTCTGTAAAAGTGATTTTCACTTGCCAAAAAAAAAGAGCAGTAAGTGTGCATTCAAATTGGCAAAGAAATTTCGTTTTGGGACTAATGTGAAAACATGACTCTGTGTGCAAATAGGAATTACAGGCAGAGATTTATTGCGTTTTGTTCTGGTGATTTCACAGTTGCATTAGTAGGAAAAAGGGGGAGCGATTTTTTGGGGGAAGAAGCAGACTCTTAGCACACACCCAGCTCCTGTCCATGTATAATCATGCACAGTATTTACAAGCGAGTGGGGTTTTCAGGTTTCAGTCTGTAATGCAAATACATTCAGCATCACTAAGGCTGGTTGCCCTTGCTGGAGTGTAGGCAGTCACCGAGGATACACATGGTGGTGGTCTGAAAAAGCAGTCTGGACATGTGCAATTTAAAAAAATCTGAAAAGTGGTTTCATAATGTGTCAGTCTGTAAAAGTGATTTTCACTTGCCAAAAAAAAAGAGCAGTAAGTGTGCATTCAAATTGGCAAAGAAATTTCGTTTTGGGACTAATGTGAAAACATGACTCTGTGTGCAAATAGGAATTACAGGCAGAGATTTATTGCGTTTTGTTCTGGTGATTTCACAGTTGCATTAGTAGGAAAAAGGGGGAGCGATTTTTTGGGGGAAGAAGCAGACTCTTAGCACACACCCAGCTCCTTTCCATGTATAATCATGCACAGTATTTAGAAGCGAGTGGGGTTTTCAGGTTTCAGTCTGTAATGCAAATACATTCAGCATCACTAAGGCTAGTTGCCCTTGCTGGAGTGTAGGCAGTCACTGAGGATACACATGGTGGTGGTCTGAAAAAGCAGTCTGGACATGTGCAATTTAAAAAAATCTGAAAAGTGGTTTCATAATGTGTCAGTCTGTAAAAGTGATTTTCACTTGCCAAAAAAAAAGAGCAGTAAGTGTGCATTCAAATTGGCAAAGAAATTTCGTTTTGGGACTAATGTGAAAACATGACTCTGTGTGCAAATAGGAATTACAGGCAGAGATTTATTGTGTTTTGTTCTGGTGATTTCACAGTTGCATTAGTAGGAAAAAGGGGGAGCGATTTTTTGGGGGAAGAAGCAGACTCTTAGCACACACCCAGCTCCTGTCCATGTATAATCATGCACAGTATTTAGAAGCGAGTGGGGTTTTCAGGTTTCAGTCTGTAATGCAAATACATTCAGCATCACTAAGGCTGGTTGCCCTTGCTGGAGTGTAGGCAGTCACCGAGGATACACATGGTGGTGGTCTGAAAAAGCAGTCTGGACATGTGCAATTTAAAAAAATCTGAAAAGTGGTTTCATAATGTGTCAGTCTGTAAAAGTGATTTTCACTTGCCAAAAAAAAAGAGCAGTAAGTGTGCATTCAAATTGGCAAAGAAATTTCGTTTTGGGACTAATGTGAAAACATGACTCTGTGTGCAAATAGGAATTACAGGCAGAGATTTATTGCGTTTTGTTCTGGTGATTTCACAGTTGCATTAGTAGGAAAAAGGGGGAGCGATTTTTTGGGGGAAGAAGCAGACTCTTAGCACACACCCAGCTCCTGTCCATGTATAATCATGCACAGTATTTACAAGCGAGTGGGGTTTTCAGGTTTCAGTCTGTAATGCAAATACATTCAGCATCATTAAGGCTGGTTGCCCTTTCTGGAGTGTAGGCAGTCACCGAGGATACACATGGTGGTGGTCTGAAAAAGCAGTCTGGACATGTGCAATTTAAAAAAATCTGAAAAGTGGTTTCATAATGTGTCAGTCTGTAAAAGTGATTTTCACTTGCCAAAAAAAAAGAGCAGTAAGTGTGCATTCAAATTGGCAAAGAAATTTCGTTTTGGGACTAATGTGAAAACATGACTCTGTGGAAATAGGAATTACAGGCAGAGATTTATTGCGTTTTGCTCTGGTGATTTCACAGTTGCATTAGTAGGAAAAAGGGGGAGCGATTTTTTGGGGGAAGAAGCAGACTCTTAGCACACACCCAGCTCCTTTCCATGTATAATCATGCACAGTATTTAGAAGCGAGTGGGGTTTTCAGGTTTCAGTCTGTAATGCAAATACATTCAGCATCACTAAGGCTAGTTGCCCTTGCTGGAGTGTAGGCAGTCACCGAGGATACACATGGTGGTGGTCTGAAAAAGCAGTCTGGACATGTGCAATTTAAAAAAATCTGAAAAGTGGTTTCATAAAGTGTCAGTCTGTAAAAGTGATTTTCACTTGCCAAAAAAAAGAGCAGTAAGTGTGCATTCAAATTGGCAAAGAAATTTCGTTTTGGGACTAATGTGAAAACATGACTCTGTGTGCAAATAGGAATTACAGGCAGAGATTTATTGCGTTTTGTTCTGGTGATTTCACAGTTGCATTAGTAGGAAAAAGGGGGAGCGATTTTTTGTTGGAAGAAGCAGACTCTTAGCACACACCCAGCTCCTGTCCATGTATAATCATGCACAGTATTTACAAGCGAGTGGGGTTTTCAGGTTTCAGTCTGTAATGCAAATACATTCAGCATCACTAAGGCTGGTTGCCCTTGCTGGAGTGTAGGCAGTCACCGAGGATACACATGGTGGTGGTCTGAAAAAGCAGTCTGGACATGTGCAATTTAAAAAAATCTGAAAAGTGGTTTCATAATGTGTCAGTCTGTAAAAGTGATTTTCACTTGCCAAAAAAAAAGAGCAGTAAGTGTGCTTTCAAATTGGCAAAGAAATTTCGTTTTGGGACTAATGTGAAAACATGACTCTGTGTGGAAATAGGAATTACAGGCAGAGATTTATTGCGTTTTGCTCTGGTGATTTCACAGTTGCATTAGTAGGAAAAAGGGGGAGCGATTTTTTGGGGGAAGAAGCAGACTCTTAGCACACACCCAGCTCCTTTCCATGTATAATCATGCACAGTATTTAGAAGCGAGTGGGGTTTTCAGGTTTCAGTCAATGCAAATACATTCAGCATCACTAAGGCTGGTTGCCCTTGCTGGAGTGTAGGCAGTCACCGAGGATACACATGGTGGTGGTCTGAAAAAGCAGTCTGGACATGGGCTTTTTTTAAAAACTGAAAAGTGGTTTCATAATGTGTCAGTCTGTAAAAGTGATTTTAACTTGCCAAAAAAAAAGAGCAGTAAGTGTGCATTCAAATTGGCAAAGAAATTACGTTTTGTGACTATTGTGAAAAGAAATGTAGTAATATATTTAAATAAAATAAAGGATTTTTTTTTTAGTTTTTTTCAGGTATTGCTGAAGAGCAGTGGACAAAATTTAAGATGCCTACAAAATCCAGAGTTCAAAAAACGCACAAAAAAAACCTATATTTGAAGACAACTAGAGGACCAAAGTTAGTAGAAGATGCTCATGTTGGGAAAAAGAAAAAATCTTCTGGTAAGCAGAAAAAAGAATTTCTAAAAAAAATATTCAAAAGAATGAAAAATGTACAAAATGTCTGTACTCGAAAGGATGTTTTGAACAAAAAAGGAGAGGAAAAAATTGACAATTTAGTTAATGCAAATATACCTTCAGCAACTGAAAAGATTTATATAAATAGAAAAACAGCGTTTAAAGAGATACGTAGAAAAATGTTTCAGAGAAGAGTTATGTCCAATTTGATGAAGGATGTGAAGAAATATAAGAAAAAGACAAAGTTTTATAAAAGAAAAAAAGAAATAGAAGCCATTGTAGCAAAGGCATTAGAATTAAAAAGGAAACTATTCATTTTAATTTTGAATAGGATGCGTACATTAGACAAAATGGTTAATGTACTGAAATCACATAGCAAAAGGAAAAGAGTAGTGAACAGAACAAACTTTTGTAAAGTGTTTTTAGGAAAGTGGATGCATAGTTCAAGTAGTGAACCTTTTTTTAATGAAGAGAGCTTTTTTCAAAGTAATAGTTTGCTGCATGCAGATGACACCAGAGGTCGTTCTTACGAAGTAAAAAATGGTTGCATAATGGAGAAGGAGATAATGGTTCCAAGAGATGAGGTACAAGTGATGGCAGATGAGGCTATGGGGAGACGTCCTAAAGCCCCAGTGTACACTTGGAATTGTAGTAGTATTTGCACTGTGCGTCAGGAATCTATTGACAAATTTCGAGAGTTTCTAAGAGAATATAGTAAAAAAAGTATAAAACAGAAGATTAAGGTGCTTCAAAGTCTGGATCCATGCAGAGTGAGAGAGAATACTGGTTTGCAGGGTCATTCTCTGGCTTGTCTATCTAGAAAAGTGTGCAATAGTGTTTTCCATCATTTTAGGATGCTGGCTGTTCATCATACTGAAATGAGAAAGTTTGTGAGACGGTTGTATTTTGCCAAAAGTCCAGCAATAAAGTTAAATGAATTGAATAGGGCTCTGTTCCGAGGAACGGTATCAGATGTAGAGAAGGTTGTGGATGAAATTCAGTTTTGTTACTTTGGTCCTGAACAAAACAGTGCAGAGAAGGACACAGTAAATGAGGAAGAAGTGGAAGAGAATGTAGAACCCTCTGTAAGTAACACATTTAATGATCATATAACAAAATTTGCAATAGTCTCTAATGAAAGACCAAATTTTACTTGTATTTGTTGCCGCAGAACTCATTATAGAAAACAAACTAGGAATGTTGATCTCTACAGAAAGAGTGAAAATGAAGATAATTATAAGTGGAAGGATTTTGCCACATATATATTTCTAGAAAATTGTTTTGATTTGGGTGAAGATCAGCGTATTTGTAAATACTGTTACAACAAGTTAGAGGAAAATAGAATGCCGACCAGAGCTGTACATAATAATTTAGAATTGGATGCTATTCCTGCTGAACTTTCTGAATTAAATACATATGAGTCTATACTCATTCAATGTGTTCATCCGTTCCAGACCATAGTACGCATGGAGCCCAAAACTGGTAAATGGCCTCCTTCTGATTTACTGAGAGGTTTAAAAGGAAGAGTGGTGTATTTGCCCTTGGATTTGAAAAAAAATATGGAAACTATTGATGCGGATACTTTGGAAACTGAACCATTAATTATTCTGGTTAATGGTGTACCTACAAAGAATAAGAAGATTTGGCAGGAGCTGGTAGATGTGCGGAAAGTACAAAGAGCAAATTTGTATTTGAAAAGGAATAACAAATGGTATGAATCAATTTATATAGAAGAAGAAGAAGAAGAAGAAGAAGAAGATTTACAAGAAGACACAGAAACACCAACTGGACAAATTGAAAAAGTGGACAAGTCAAAGGAAGAAGAAATTTATGAACATTTTAGCATACATCCTCTTCATTCAAAAGAAGTTATGGGAGATAATATTGATCTCTTTCAGATGAAGAAAGCAAAAGGAACTCCCGAGAGTGTATGGGAGGAGAGCTTGGAAGCTCGATGTTTTCCCCAGCTGTTTCCTAAAGGAAAAGGAGGACGATACGATGAACGTCCAGAACAGATTCCAGCTTCTGAGTATCGGACTACAAGACTATATGCTGAAGATCCCAGATTTCGACAAAGTATTCCTTATTTGTTCTTTCTTTTATTTGAAAGCGACTTGTCTGCACTGTCTTATGCAGTAAATCACATTTTAAAAAGTGGAGTACATTTACAAAATGTGTCTGCTAAGGATTTTATGGAGAAAGTGCAGCACCGAGATGATCATTTGGAAACACAACTGATCAATCTGATGGCTTGTCAGCGTGGGACAAATGAATATTGGTACCGACGCCATGGTGAACTAAAATGCATGTTACGGAATTTAGGAACACCAACATGGTTCGTTACCCTAAGCTGTGCGGAGTACGCTTGGGATGATTTACTGGATTTTCTACGAGAGGCAAATTCAAACATTAAAAACATTGAATACAAGACAGCAGGAGAACTGTGCTCATTGGATCCGGTTAATGTTTGCAGATATTTCAATCATAGATTTGAGGCTATGATGTCCTTCATCTGCAATAAAAAAAATCCACCTCTTGGAGAAGTAGTAGATTTCTTTTGGAGAAAAGAGTACCAGGCAAGAGGTGCTCCTCATATTCATATGCTGTTGTGGATCAAGGATGCCCCAAAGTTTGGAACAGATACTGATGAAGCAGTGTTATCTTTCATTGAAGAATATGCAACATGTGCTATACCAAAAAGCACAGAAGAGAAAAAGTTAAAGGAGCAAGTTTTACGTTTCCAAAGTCATCGGTGTGGAAAATACTGTCGACGGAAATACAAGAGCAAAGATAAATACTACACTAAATGTCGATTTGGATTTCCTAGACCTGTTCTTTCAAATGGAAGAGTCAACAGTTTTATGTCAGCTGTGAGACATACTATCACAAGGAAATCACCTAAGAATACCTACAACCTAAAAAGAAAAGAAGAATCCAAAAATATAAATGACTACAACCCAGTCATTTTATCCATGTGGAACGCTAACATGGATATACAGTATGTAGCTGACAATTCCATTGCTGTTGCTCGATATGTAACGTCTTACATTACGAAATCAGAAAAAACAGAATTGAAGGAAATGTGGGAAGAGATTTCTCACGAGAAGACTGTCAGTAAGAAGCTGTACAGTTTCAGTTTGAAGATGTTATCGCATCGAGAAATTGGATCCTACGAATGTTCAGATAGGTTATCTTCTGCAAGTCTCTACTCGAAGTCAAGAAGAATAATTTGGGCAAGTTTAGGCCTTGCAGCAATGAGAAATCGGGTACTGAAATCTGTTGGAGAAATTGAATATTTGGCCGAGAATGACCCAGAAAGTACAGATATTTTGAAATCAAACATGTTGGACACATATTATCCCAAGAGAAGTCAACATCTGAAGAACATGTGTCTCTATGAAGTGCTGCAGAACTACATTTATTCACGGAAAGCCGCAGAAGACATCAACAATGGAAAATATAAAGTCGTTGGTGAGGAAGGATGTTTGGTGAAGCAAACAAAAGGAAGTTTGATAAATCACAGGAAGCTGAGTTGCGACACTACTGACAAGAAGGAATTTTACTACTTGGCTCTTTTACAGTTGTTTAAACCATGGCGTACAGAGGATGAACTACTGGGAGAATTTCAAAGCTATGAAGATTCTTTTAATGCTTGCAAAGACAGCATACAATGCAGTACATTCTCAAGTTATCTGCAAATGTTAGATGAAGAAATTGAACAGGAAACTACAATTGCAGCAGAAATAGCTAGAGACAGTTCTCAGGACAGCCAAAGTTCAGGAACACTCAGTCAAGATCCCCTAGGACAACCAATCGTTGAAAATGAAGCATCAATAGCCATGAATGAAGTGGAAACGGCTATGAATCAAGCTCAAGAAGAATTTATAGACTTAGAAAATTTGGAAAGACAACTGAATCAAGACCAGCAACAAATTTATGAAGAGATCAGAAGCAAAATTGAACACGGATTTCTACATGAAAAAAAAGAGTGCTCATGCACATCATTTCATCCAATCAGGATGTATGTAAGCGGACAAGCTGGAACTGGAAAAAGTTTCCTTATAAAAGTCATCAGAAGCTACCTACAGCAAAAAACAGATTCTACTTTGTCTTGTGTGGTTACTGCTCCAACTGGGTTAGCAGCATATAACATAAAAGGAATCACTTTACATCGTTTGCTAATGTTACCAGTGGAGCATGAGAACAAAATACAATACAACAAGCTAACTGGAGAAGCATCCTTGGAAGTTTCAAGAGTATTGAAGAAGATGCAAGTTCTCATTATTGATGAGGTGAGCATGGTATCAAACTTAATGCTTGCCTTTGTGCATTTAAGAATGCAGCAAATTTTGAAGACAGACTATGACATGTTATTTGGTGGAAAACACGTCATAGTTTTTGGAGATCTTTTGCAACTTACTCCAGTTAAAGGACAACCAGTGTTTAGTACTGTCACACATGAAGACACGAAGAAGTCATTGGGAAGCATCGGAAATACAAATATTTGGTCCTTCTTTGAGTACAAGGAACTTACTACTAATATGAGGCAAGCAAGCGATGAAGAATATGGAAGTATTCTGAAAGATATCAGAATTGGACTACTCACAGAAGTTGGCAAAAAAGCATTACAGAGTCGGCTGCTACATAATTTATTTCCAAAGGAAGAAATAGTTGCAGAGAAGATATACAAGAACATTGCAGAAAACAAAAGTGTCATCTGCTTAATGCCAACTCTACGTGAATGCTCAATATTTAATGAGGAGCTTTTGAAATTGGAAAAGGTAGAGATCAGGAAATTGGAAGCAGTGGACAAAATTGAGGATGGAAGAATTACTGTCACAGTAACAGGCAAACTGAAAAATAAATTGGACTCACTAGAGAAGAACATCTCCAAAACAGCTGGATTAGAAAAAAATCAATATGTTTGCATGAACTGTAGAGTATTTTTAAGAAGAAATTTGGATGTTGAAAAAGGTTTAGTTAATGGAGCTATGGGAAGAGTTGTGGGTTTTATTAATTATCAGAAAAAAGATGGAATTGAATGTTTAAAAATAAAATTTGATCAGATAGAAGAAGTTAAAGATATTTGTCGTTGTACAGTTCGTTTCATGCTTGTGAAAGACTTATATGTACGTAGAAAGCAGTTTCCGTTTTCTCTAGCATATGCTGTAACTATTCACAAGTCTCAAGGATTGACTGTAGATTGTGCATTTGTGAACATTGGTTCAACTGTATTCAAAGAAGGTATGGCATATGTTGCTTTGTCACGAGTGAAAACATTATCAGGTTTATTCATGATAGACTTTGATGATTCAAAAGTTAGTGCTGATACAAACTGTGTAAAGGAGTATAATAGATTAAGAAGAAGCTATGCTCCTCATTTAGGTCAGTATCCTGTGTTGGAGAAACGTGTAGTTTCTCGTAAAAGAAAAAATGAGAATATCTGTAATGAAGATGTAGAGAAGAGGAAAAAAAAGAGGAGTGATGTAATTGCAAGCAAAAAGAAAAAGGAAAATGAAGAACAGGTTGTAGGATGTCATTTTGAAAATAGCTCTGGTGTCAACTGCTACGCAAATGTAGTGCTGAATGTTGCATTTTATCTGGAAAGTTTGCAAGAGCAGATAATAGTAAATCAGGGAAAAAGATTCTGTTCTGAGCTGAGTCTCCTTTTTCAAAAGCTGAGTAAAGATAAAACTCAAATAGAAAGTGCTACTGAAATTAGAAAACTTTTAGATATATGTTCAGGACGAACACAGTTTTCTCAAAATGTACAGCAAGATGCACAGGAATTCTTGGTGTATTTTCTTCAGGTACTGGAAGAAGAAGGGGTTCCCATTGAAAATGTATTTGGTCTCTCTTATAAATGGGAACATAGTTGTGAAAACTGTTATAATATATGTGGCTCTAATGTTGATAATGAAAGGTTTATTTATTTGACATTGCCAGATAGTAAAACAGTCACTTTTGCAAAATTAGTTAAAGATGCTAATCATAGCATGAAATGCGGTGAGTGTAAATCTGACATGTTTTCAACATTAATTTTAAACGAATACGGAAAGTATGTAATTTTAATGATGCAACGATGTAGAGCTGATGGTTCAAAATTGGATACTTTAATAAAGAAGTTTACAGGACAGCAATTATCAATTTCAGGAAAAACTTTTGTAACTGTTGCAATAATTTTCCATGATGGACCTACTGTTACTTCTGGACATTACACAGTTTATCTTAAATGTGAAAAAGGCTGGACACTGTGTAATGATTCCCAATTGATTTTCAAACAACGTTTGCCTTTTGATTTAGCAAATTCCTATCTAATCTTCCTGAAACCTAAATTTTAGAGAAACTTGGCAAGATCTGGACTAAATAATTTTTCCATTTTACTGGATTACCATTGGAAATTTCTAAAAAAAAGATTTTTTAAATTATCATTTGGCCTAATGGAAAGATAACCAATTGTAATGTTGACTTTTTTAATTTTTAATGAAACTTTCAAAAACCAATAATTTAGAGATAATCGGTAACATCTGCACAATTTAAATTTTGGAATGTTATTGGAGTGCCATTGGAAATTTTTTCAAAAATGATTTTAAAAATTACTATTTGGCCATGCGGAAAAGTAACCAATTCTATTGTGGACTTATTAAATTATTAAAAAAAAATTCTTGAACCAAAATGTTACAGAGAATCGGTGAGATCTGGACAAATTAAACTTTAGAATTTTATTGGATTACCATTGGAAATTTAATCCAAAAATTTTTTTAAAATTACTATTTTGCATAAAGGAAATGGAATCAGATGTATTGTGGAGTTATTTGAGATATAATATTGTGATTATACTTCTGAAACAAAAATATCAGACGGTATTTTAAAGAAATAAGTATTGTTTTTTGATGATATTTTTTTAGAATATTATGCATTTCTGTAATGTTAAGTTTAAGTGAGAAGAGATTCTGGGCTTTTTTAATACAATCTTTGAGATTGTTATTTTTTTTTTGCCCGCTGTTAAATGATGAATGCAATTGCTTTCACAATTTAAAGTGAAATGCAATCTATTCTGAAAACAGCAAAAATAAGGCAAAAATATTTTTTTAAACATATGTAAATACGAGTACTGTATTTTAAAATGTTTAAAAAATATTAAGACTTTTTTCTTTTTTTTCAGATTGATATAGAAAATTTTCGAAAACTAGACCCATTTTTAAAGGAATTTTTTTTTTTAAAAAAAAATGAATAAATATTTTTTTGAGTGGGTATGGTAAGTCAATAATAATAATTGTAGTGTTTCAAAGTCCTTGTAATGTGATTATTGATTTTTAGTGTTTTTTTTTACAAAAAATAAATAAAATTACGCGCACCGTACGCGTACGGTAAAAAAAAAAAAAAAAAGTTTTTAAAAATATCTATAAAAAAAAGATGAAAGATAAGGTTGGCTCTTAAAAGAGCCGTTGTGTTCATGCAGGGAGAGAGGAAAGAAAGAATGGGAAAATTAGTCTCTGTGACAAGTGTGCTGATCTATTTTGAGGTCCACTAGGGAAACACTGGTCTCCCTATGACAAATTAGATCATGACAAGAGGCACATCGAATATCAACCCTCAGAAATCGAGGGTTAATTTCCAGAGGGCCAGCAAAAGGAGATGCTCCCCCCACAGATGAAGGGCTCACCTGACCTGCAGAAGAAGGAGTCAGCCCTGCAGATGATGGTCCAGGCTGAGCTGCTGTGGATGTGCTTGGTTGACTTTCTGAAGGGTTACCTCCAAAAAGTCGAGCATGTGTCCTTCTGTGTACATCCTTGAGGTGTCTCTTCATGGTATGATTCCCAAAGGAATACTTCCTGTCAGGGTTACCTCTTGAAAGTACACGCTTACACAGCTTGCAAGTTACCAAGGGTGCATTTACCTTTTTCTGGCCTTCAGGAAAAGTAAAATAATCCCATACATAAGAGGTCTTTTGTTTCCTCGCTCTCTGCCTCAAGGTAGTGCTGCTAGTGCTAGCCTCACTCTCAGAAGAGCTCTGCTGGTCTGCCATCGTATCACAAAGACAACCCAGCTCCTTCTCCTAAGGGATCACAAGCAGAAATGAGGGGAATGGGTGTGGTGTAGGAGAGTTCTAGAACTGAAAGTAGTTTCAACCAATCAAAAGTTGTGTTTCATGATCACATGACCTACCGTACGCTTACGGTACGCTTACGGTACGCTTGCGGCAAAAGTGCGCATGCGCGTAAAAAAGACACGCGCTTGCGCGCTTGCGCGCATGCGCATAACCGTCACTACCCGACACTTCCGCGTAACGTGCGCGTGTAGCGTACACGCGTACGCGTCCCACGCGGAGTACGCGCGGCTACGCAAATTGCGTAACTATACGCAAACAGCGTAGAAAAATTACGGGCGTTGCGTAAACCGTACGCTTACCGTAAGCTTACGGTACGCGTACTAAAAAAAAAAAAAAAAAAAAAAAAATGTATTGCTAATCAATTTTACCTTTTTGTATTATACAAAAATTTTTAAAAAAACATATTATAGAATTTTAAAAATTTAACCACAGTCTTAAAAAAAGGATAGAATTTTTTTTTAAAAAATATGTAAAAAAAATAGAAAAAAATACATAACTTAGCATTTAAAAAACCGTACAAATTCACTGAAAAAACCATAGGTTTCACACACGTTATAGTTAGGAATTTGCATTTAAAAAACCTTGCTAATTCAATGAAAAAACCATAGGTTTCACACACGTTATAGTTAGGAATTAGCATTTAAAAAACCTTAGAAATTCAATGAAAAAACCAAAGGTTTCACACACGTTATAGTTAGCTGGACATTTTACTCGTAAAAAACCATTGAAATTCCCCCGTTATAGTTAGTTAAGCTAACTATAACTCGCGCGCCCGCAATGCACTGCTGATGACGTCACATATTACATCACTCATGACATGGTCAGTGACATCACTCATGACATCACTGATGACATCTCAAATGACATCACTGATGACATCACTAATGACATCATCCTTGTGATAGAGTGGCAGACCTCCTCTCACCCTAATATAACCTTTGTTACACACATTCATAAATAGAGACTAAACTTTTCAAAACAATGGACATACCAATACCAGTTACAACAACCTCTTCAGTAATTCTAAGATCCACATACACATCCACTCATTCACCAACAGTCCTATACAGTCACTCATACATGTACTCACTCATCATATGTACTCATACACCTATACATCCTGTTACACAATGCCACTCATCCGTAGAGTTACTCACACACATAGTCACTCATGCTAATAAAGAATCAAACATCCATTTACTTGCATATACAGTTATACACACACCACCACACTTACTTCTACAAAAACTTACACATACTTAGTCTTTTAAACAATCACTTATAGAAACACATACTTATTCATACAGGAACTCTTTCAATCTCTCACTCTCACATATACTCACTTATATACACCAATAGTCACATATACTAGTTTAAAACATATGTAGTTACTCATAAAAACACTGTAGAGACAGTCATTCACTCACTAACACACCCATACACACACTCATCCACCCATGCAGTCCTGCACACATACTATCTTCAACACATACAAACAGTAAGTCACTCATTCATGCACCTATGCACTACGTAATACCCCCCATCGAACCATAAAGACATCAGACACTTATACTGATACCCAAAAAACCAACTAATAACCTATATAAACACTCATGTAGCTGCTCACCAACCCATGCAGCCACTTATACACAAAGTGAAAGACTGATACAGATATATACATATTTAAACATTACTCACTAAGCCATGTATTCACTATGATACACCTAATCAGTCAGTTACACAATCAATTTTTCAAAAACAAATCATCCATTTAGACACTTATATACCCATTTATTCTTCCATCGACCTTGAGATATACATATATAAAACATATTTAATTTTCAGAAAAACACACATTCACTGGATGATGTCATCAGTGATGTCATCAGTGATGTCATTTGAGATGTCATCAGTGATGTCATGAGTGATGTCACTGACCATGTCATGAGTGATGTAATATGTGACGTCATCAGCAGTGCATTGCGGGCGCGCGAGTTATAGTTAGCTTAACTAACTATAACGGGGGAATTTCAATGGTTTTTTACGAGTAAAATGTCCAGCTAACTATAACGTGTGTGAAACCTTTGGTTTTTTCATTGAATTTCTAAGGTTTTTTAAATGCTAATTCCTAACTATAACGTGTGTGAAACCTATGGTTTTTTCATTGAATTAGCAAGGTTTTTTAAATGCAAATTCCTAACTATAACGTGTGTGAAACCTATGGTTTTTTCAGTGAATATATATATATATACATATACTGTGGGTCACATATGTCAAATCTGAATAGATGAGCCCCACTCCCTAATCAAATTCTGCCACTTCCTAATAACAATCCTTAAACAGGCACATGCATCAACCATTTTTGCGAGCGCAAACGGTGCGATTCGCAAAAATCGTCCATTTGTGCCTGCAAAAATGGCTTCTGCGATGCATCAACCTGTCAGCCTCTCGCAATTTAGGAAATCGCAAATTATTGAGATTTCTCAAATTGGAATTGCATTTAAGGAATCGCAAATTGAGTAGCTACATGAGTGTCTATATGGGTTATTACTTGGTTTTTCGAGTGTCTGAGTGTCTGTATGGTTCGGTGGAGGGTATTACTTAGTGCTTAGATGCATGAATGAGTGTGTCACTGTTTGTATGTGTTGAACACAGTATGTGTGCAGGACTGTATGGGTGGATGAGTGTGTGTATGGGTGTGTTAGTGAGTGAATGACTGTCTCAATAGTGTCTTTATAAGTAACTAACTATGTTTTAAACTAGTATATGTGAGTATTGCTGTATATAAGTGAGTATATGTGAGAGTGAGAGTTTGGAAGAGTTCCTGTATGAATAAGTATGTGTTTCTTTAAGTGATTTTTTAAAAGAGTAAGTATGTGTAACTCTGTAGAAGTAAGTGTGCTGGTGTGTGTATAACTGTATATGCAAGTAAATGGATGTTTGATTCTTTATTAGCATGAGTGACTATATGTGTGAGTAACTCTATGGATGAGAGGTGGTGTGTAACAGGATGTATAGGTGTATGAGTACATATGATGAGTGAGCACATGTATGAGTGACTATATAGGACTGTTGATGTATGAGTGTATGTTTATGTAGATCTTAGAATTACTGAATAGATTGTTGTAACTGGTATTGGAATGACCATTGTTTAGAAAATGTTAGTTTCTATTTTTGAGTGTGTGTATCAAAGGTTATATTAGTGTGAGAGGAGGTCTATCACAAGGATGATGTCATCAGTGATGTCATCAGTGATGTCATTTGAGTTATCATCAGTGATGTCATGAGTGATGTCACTGACCATGTCATGAGTGATGTAATATGTGACGTCATCAGCAGTGCATTGCGGGCGCACGAGTTATAGTTAGCTGAACTAACTATAACGTGGGGATTTCAAGGGTTTTGTACGAGTGAAATGTCCAGCTAACTATAACACTCCTGAAACCTATGGTTTTTTCAGTGAATTTCTAAGGTTTTTAAATGCTAATTCCTGACTATAACATGTCTGAAACCTATGGTTTTTCCAGTGAATTTCGAAGGTTTTTTAAAAGCTAATTGCTAACTATAACATGTCTGAAGCCTAAGGTTTTTTCAGTAAATTTCAAAGGTTTTGTAAATGACAATTTTTAAATGTATTAATTGTTATTTTTATTTTTTTGATACTGATTTACTACATTTTTTTAAACTTTATTTTTAGATGTTTTATTTTTTAAATTACATTATAATTACATTATACATTACATTACGAAATATACTTTCTCAGAATGAATTACTTTAGTTTAAATACTTTGCAAATAGGCACTAGACTTTTAAGTACAGTAGTTACAGTTCTTGCAATGGGCAACACAATTTGAAACACAATGCAACATTGAGCTCTATGGGAATTTTTAGTTAAATGCAATTAGTTATTTTATGGATAACTTTTCTAACCACAGGACTGGATCCTAGATTCAGTCCTGGGACCTCTCCTGTAAACAGTTGAGTAAAAGTGTTTTGGTTACACTAGTGATTTTTAAGGAATATTATTGTATTTTAAAAGTTGACATTATGAAACTTTTTCACATAGAATCACCAATGTTATCCTATGGGAGGAAATTCACTTAGCAGGTAAGTAGTGTTATCGTTACTTTTTCTTACTCAGTGGTGGATCCTGGATTCAGCACTTGCGTATCTCCTGTAAACAGTTGAAAGAATGTGTTTAAGTCATACAGGCGATTTTTAAGGAATATTTGTAGTTTGTGAAAATCGACACTTCAAAACTTTTCTGGTGAAAACCAGACAATGGATTCCTATGGAAGGAAATACAAGTTACTGGTAAGTACGGTTAGAATTACTTTTCAGGGTCAGTGCTGGGCTAAAAGATGCAGCACTGGGTTCTCTCCTGATAACAGGTGAGTAAATCAGAATTCGCTGTTCGGATGATTTTAGGTGAATATTTTAAAGTTGCAAAACTCCACACACAGAAGAATTTCCAAGTGAAACCAGTCAATGTTAGCCTATGGAAGGAAATTCAAGTTGCTGGTAAGTACGGTTAGAATTACTTTTATGGATCAGTAATGGTCTCAAAGATGCAGCACTGAGGTCTCTCCTGATAACAGGTGAGTAAATCGGAATTCGTAGTTCGGCTGATTTTAGAGGAATATTTGTAAGTTCCAAAACTCCACACTTAGAAGAATTTCCAAGTGAAACTAGTCAATGTTAGCCTATGGAAGGAAAATTAAGTTACTGGTAAGTACGGTTAGAATTACTTTTCAGGATCAGTACTGGGCTCGAAGATGCAGCACTGAGGTCTCTCCTGATAACAGGTGAGTAAATCGGAATTCGTAGTTCGGCTGATTTTACTTTGGTCCACTATATATAGAGCCCCTTTTCTACACCATCCCCTCCCTTCACCACTGTGTAAACGCGCCCTGTGTCCGTTTTAATTTGGAAGATTAAGTCTCCTTGAATCCTGAGGGTTCCTGGGGTCCAAGCAGCCCACTAGGTACCTCCAGTAAGCGCCACAGAGCTGCGTTGCAGACAGGTGTAAAAAGGGGCACAGACTGGGCCACCTCCCTGCAACGCAGCGCAGTGGCGCTTACTGGAAGCACCTGGTGGGCTAGTTAGCGCCCAGGTGCCCTCAGGATTGAAGGGGAATTAATTCCCCAACTAAAACAGGCCACAGGGCGTGTTTGCACACGTCAACTCAGGCCCCGTCCCCTCCCTTCCCCCTGTGTAAACGCGCCCTGTGTCCGTTTTAAGTTGGGAGATTAAGTCCCCTTGAATCCTGAGGGTCCCTAGGGTCCAACTAGCCCACTAGGTACCTCCAGCTAGCGCCACAGAGCTGCATTGCAGAGAGGTGTAAAAAGGGGCATGGCCTCTGAACACCTCTCTGCAATGCAGCTCCCTGGCGCATACTCGAGGTACCTGGTCGGCTAGTTGCCATCCAGGGACCCTCAAGATTGAAGAGGAATTAATTCCTCAACATAAAACGCACCACAGGGCGCGTTTGCACAATGGTGAAGGAAGGGGGCGGACCCGGAGGTGACATGTCTGCAAACATGCCCTGTGGCACTTTTTAAGTTGGGGAATTAATTCCTCTTCAATCCTGAGGTACCCTGGGGGCCAACTAGCCCACCAGGTACCTCCACGAATTGCCACGGAGCTGCGTTGCAGAGTGTTGTAAAAAGGGGTGTGGCCTCTGAACACCTCTCTGCAACGCAGCTCCCTGGCGCATACTGGAGGTACCTGGTGGGCCAGTAGGTAGTTATAGTTAGGACCTATTTTCCATAGCAAATCTGCAACATTCTATTGCCAATAACTTTGGCGCCGATTGACAAATCTTCGCGAAATTTTCAAAACTTTTGGCCAGCTCCGGTCCGCTCCTATCCTGAAAGTCTCTGGATGATTCGTGTAGCAGAGGGCCGAGAAAAAAGGGGGTCCCAAACATGTTTTCCCCATGCAATTTCCCATATAACCTTTAGCCGCAGCTACAGCCTTAACTGCTGAACGGAATTACACCAAATTGGGCAGAAAGGTAGTCCTCAGTTCAGACTTGTGCCTTCTGCTTAAATGGTGTAAATCTGTTCAGTAGTTCCTGAGAAAATCAAAAGTAAAATCACATATATATCTAGGCAGAGCCTAACCACACATCTCATCGTGAGATCTGATTGGCTGTCAGCACTTCATCCAAGAAGTGTTGGCAGCCATCTTGGGACCAATATACATGATAGCACCTCATTAAAAAGCATTGCAGTTAATAAAAGGTTTTAAGACGTTAATACATTATAAATCATTTGTTGATAGTACCATACTCATTTTAGGAATTGTGATGTGTTCTACAGTGATTTTACCATGTGAAAAAGCCTTCTGCTGGGATATCATGAATCATGTTTGAGAGAAAACTATTATCTCATGCTTTTCCCACAGAGATTTGGAAGGTGATCTATAAGCTAAACTGAGAGCATATTTTCTGTAAATTCACATTATCTTTTTCAGTCATGTGAGAATGAAGTCTGACATTCTCTGTAAAACATGTACATCCATCAAGGGAAGAGACTGTCAGTTGATTCCTTTGTGTTCTACTGCAGCTTCCCAGAGTGTTCTAAAGAACAACTAGAGCGCTAACAGTCCTACTTATGATAAACGTATGGCACACCTGAAGCCATCTTGATTGAAATAAAGTGGTGACTCTTAAAACATTTAATTTAAAAAGGAAAAATGAGGGGGTTCATGTTGCCATAGAAAGTATGATGAGTGCTGCAGAAAGAAAAATTAGGGCACATTTTGAGTGACTTCTCAAATCCTCTTCTATTTCATTAAAATATTCTGACATGCAGACTGAAACATGCACTTTCAATACCAGCACCAGACTTCCCTGGTGAGCAGTAGCTTTACTACAATGATCTAATGAGCAACTAGAGTGCTACCATTCAGAATTCATGGCAAATGTGTGACACATCTGAATGCCTTCTTGATGGAACCAAAGTACACAAGCATTGAAAATGCAATAGGTCTCGCCTTAGTTTAAGGTAAAGCAATTCTGTTTGTAATTAGGTGACTTTTTAGCTTTGCTTTTATTAGTGTTTTTTAAACTTTCATGTACATAACATGCATATGTATGCATATATGTATATGTATGCATGCATTTATATTTGTATTTATTTAGATATGCAGATTATATATATGTTTATATATGTATGTTCATCTATACACACACACCTATATATAAATGCATATGCATATATATGCATATGTATATGTGCATATGTGTGCGTGAAGAGAGAGGTAGAGAGGTAGAGGTGTAGAGGTAGAGAGGTAGAGGTAGAGATGTAGAGGTAGAGAGTAGTAGAGAGAGAGGTAGAGAGATGTAGAGAGGTAGAGATTAGAGGATGAGTAATAGAGAGTAGAGAGTGAGTAGTAGAGAGTAGTAGAGAGAGTAGCAGAGAGTGAGTACTAGAGAGTAGTAGAGTGAGTAGTAGAGAGTGAGTAGTAGAGAGTGATTATTAGAGAGTGAGTAGTAGAGAGTAAGTAGTAGAGAGTAGTAGAGAGTAGTAGAGAGTGAGTAGTAGAGGGAGTAGTAGAGGGAGCAGTAGAGAGTAGTAGAGAGTGAGTAGTAGAGAGTGAGTAGTAGTGTGAGTAGTAGAGTGAGTAGTAGAGAGTAGTGGAGAGTGAGTAGTAGAGAGTGAGTAGTATAGAGAGAGTAGTAGAGGGTAGTAGAGTAGTAGAGTGAGTAGTAGGGAGTGAATAGTAGAGAGTAGTGGAGTAGTAGAGAGTGAATAGAAGAGAGTAGTAGAGAGTGAGTAGTAGAGTGAGTAGTAGAGAGTAGTAGAGAGTGAGTAGTAGAGTGATTCCTAGAGAGTAGTAGAGAGCGAGTAGTAGAGAGCAAGTAGTAGGGAGTGTGTAGTAGAGAGTGAGTAGTAGAGAGTGAGTAGTAGAGAGAATAGTAGAGAGTGAGAAGTAGAGAGAGTAAGAGAGAGTAGTAGAGTAGTAGAGAGTGAGTAGTAGAGAGTAGTTGAGAGTGAGTAGTAGAGAGTGAGTAGTGGAGAGTGAGTAGTAGAGAGTGCGTAGTAGAGAGTGAGTAGTAGAGAATGAATAGTAGAGAGTGAGTAGTAGAGAGTAGTAGAGAGTGAGTAGTAGAGAGAGAGTAGTAGAGAGTGAGTAGTAGAGTGAGTAGTAGAGAGTGAGTAGTAGAGAGGGAGTAGTAGAGAGTGAGTAGTAAAGTAGTAGAGAGTGAGTGGTAGGGACTAGTAGAGAGTAGTAGAGTGAGTAGTAGAGAATAGTAGAGAGTGAGTAGTAGAGAGAGTAGTAGACAGTAGTAGAGTCGTAGAGAGTGAGTAGTAGAGAGTGAGTAGTAGAGAGAGTAGTAGAGAGTAGTAGAGTAGTAGAGAGTAAGTTGTAGAGCGTGAGTAGTAGAGAGTAGTAGAGAGTGAGCAGTAGAGAGTGAGTAGTGGAGAGTGAGTAGTAGAGAGTAGTAGAGAGCGAGTAGTAGAGAGTGAGTAGTAAAGTGAATAGTAGAGAGTGAGTAGTAGAGAGAGAGAGTAGTAGAGAGAGAGTAGTAGAGAGTAGTAGAGAGTGAGTAGTGGAGTAGTAGACAGTGAGTGGTAGAGAGTAGTAGAGTGTAGTGGAGTGAGTAGTAGAGAGTGAGTAGTAGAGAGTGAATAGTAGAGAGTAGTAGAGAGAGCGTAGTAGAGAGTAGTAGAGTGAGTAGTAGAGAGTGAGTAGTAGAGAGTAGTAGTGCATGAGTAGTAGAGAGTGAGTAGTAGAGAGTGAGTAGTAGAGAGTAGTAGAGAGTGAGTAGTAGAGAGTAGTAGAGAGTGAGTAGTAGAGAAGTAGAGAGTGAGTGGTTGAGAGTAGTAGAGTGAATAGTAGAGATTAGTAGAGAGTGAATAGTAGAGAGTAAATAGTTGAGAGTAGTAGAGAGTGAGTAGTAGAGAGAGAGTAGTAGAGAGTGAGTAGTAGAGAGTAGTAGAGATTGAGTAGTAGAGAGTGAGTAGTACAGAGTAGTAGAGAGTAGTAGAGAGTGAGTAATAGAGAGTGAGTAGTAGAGAGAGAGTAGTAGAGAGAGAAGTATTAGAGAGTAGTAGAGAGTGAATAGTAGGGTAGAGTAGTAGAGAGTAGTCAGTCAGTGTCAGTCAGTCATTGTCAGTCAGTCAGTCAGTGTCAGTCAATCAGTGTCAATCAGTGTCAGTCAATCAGTGTCTGTCAGTCAGTCAGTGTCAGTCAATCAGTGTCAGTCAGTTTCAGTCAGTCAGTCAGTGTCAGTCAGTCAGTGTCAGTCAGTCAGTGTAAGTCAATCAGTGTCAGTCATTGTCAGTCAGTCAGTTTCCGTCAATCAGTGTCAGTGTCAGTCAGTGTCAGTGTCAGTCAGTGTCAGTCAATCAGTGTCAGTCAGTGTCAATCAGTCAGTGTCAGTCAGTCAGGGTCAGCTAGAGCAGCTCTGCTGACCTGGTTCTCTGGCTCTAAAGCAGCTCTACTGACCTCTTTCTCTCCCTCTAAAGCAGCTCTGCTGACCTGGTTTCTCTGGCTCTACAGCAGGTCTGATGATCTGGTTCTCTGGCTCTACAACTGCTCTGCTGACCTGGTTCCCTGGCTCTAAAGCAGCTCTGCTGAACTGTTTCTATGGCTCTAAAGCAGCTCTGCTGACTTGGTTCTCTGGCTCTAGTGCAGCCCTGCTGACCTAGTTCTCTGGCTCTAAAGCAGTTCTGCTGGCCTGGTTGTCTGGCTCTAAAGCAGCTCTGCTGACCTGGTTCTCTACCTCTAAAGCAGCTCTGCTGACCTGGTTTCTCTGGCTCTACAGGAGCTCTGCTGACCTGGTTCTCTGGCTCTACAGCAGCTCTGCTGATCTAGTTCTTAGGCTCTAGAGCAGCTCTGCTGACCTGGTTCTCTGGCTCTACAACAGCTCTGCTGACCTGGTTCTCTCCATCTAGAGCAGCTCTGCTGACCTGGTTCTCTCCCTCTAAAACAGCTCTACTGACCTGGTTTCTCTGGCTCTACAGCAGCTTTGCTGACCTGGTTCTCTGGCTCTAGAGCAGCTCTGCTGACCTGGTTCTCTGGCTCTAAAGCAGCTCTGCTGACCTGGTTCTATGGATCTAAAGCAGCTCTGCTGACTTGGTTCTCTGGCTCTAGTGCAGCTCTGCTGACCTAGTTCTCTGGCTCTAAAGCAGCTCTGCTGGCCTGGTTCTCTGGCTCTAAAGCAGCTCTGCTGACCTGGTTCTCTACCTCTAAAGCAGCTCTGCTGACCTGGTGTCTCTGGCTCTAAAGCAGCTCTACTGACCTCTTTCTCTCCCTCTACAGCAGCTCTGATGACCTAGTTCTTAGGCTCTAGAGCAGCTCTGCTGACCTAGTTCTCTGGCTCTACAACAGCTCTGCTGACCTGGTTCTCTGTCTCTAAAGCAGCAATGCTGACCCAGTTCTATGGCTCTAAAGCAGTTCTGAGGACCTGTTTCTTTGGCTCTAGAGCGAGCAGCTCTGCTGACCTGGTCCCTTGGCTCTAAAGCAGCTCTGCTGACCTGGTTCTCTCCCTCAAAAGCAGTTCTGCTGACCTGGTTCTCTTGCTCTAAAGCAGCTGTACTGTTCTTTTTTCTCTGGCTCTACAGCAGTAGAACCCTCTGGAACCAAGGGGACTTCATCCCCCGACCAGCAGTGCACCAAGAGGCGCATTCACAGAGTGCTGGAGATATAACGCATGGCCTCTGATAACCTCTCAGCAATCCCACTGTGTGGGACTTACTGGAAGTAACAAGAGTGGTATTGGCATCCAAGGATCCTCTGGAGCCCCACTCGACGTACCAACCCGAAACCTTCAACACAGCAGCGGAACCCAAAAGGGGACGTCTTGTGGGAACTTCATAAAGATATGTCAAGCGACGCTAAAGTTCTTGACAAAACAAAAAATGCTTTTCCTATGGAAAATTTGGTCCTAACCATAACTACCTACTGGTTATTGCCAGTAGGTAATGTGTGTATGTGTGCACATGCATGCATGCATGTGTGTGTGTATAAAGCGTCCACCACAAACTTGGCAGTTTGCTTACCCCAGCAGTCCAAACACATGGAAATGATGGACGCAGCACTGAAACTTTTCAGAAACTCAACACCAGTCACAGATCTGGGTTTAATCCATTATTGATCTTTAGCTCACTTCATCACCCCAGTTCAGACCCAGCCATAAGCAAATCAGTCTTGACCCTGTTCCTCATGGGACCAGTCCAGCCTGAACTGCCAAGCCAGGTCTTTCCTGGACTGGAAACAAATATCCTGGGATCAGTTTTGGGGTTTCATCCCTCATCAGTCAAGCTAGCCTAAACCCAGTGGCAAAGTGAGCAAGGGGCCCACACCTGGGCATACCCTGCCAACTTAGGGCAAACAAACAAAAACACAACGAGATGATGGAACCCCAGTCACAGATCTGGTATGAATCCATCATTGCTCTTTAGCTCACTTCGCCACCCCAGTTTGGACCCAGCCATATGCAAATCAGTCTTGCCATCATTTGGAGTGTTTCACAATTTGCAACCTACCTCATGAATACTAATGAGGTCGTTTTGATTTTCGTGAACTGATCTATTAGCACATTGTTTCGTTTTGAAAAATTCTATTTCATCGCAGAACACTGGGGTGCAATTTTCAACCACTTTTTGTGAATGGAAGTTTTTTGCATCTGATCCACTGGGTTTATGCTTTGGGAAGGGTTAGTACTTTTACTGTTGTCTTATTCTTAGCACCTAGGTTGCTGTAGGTGTTGATATTACCAGTTAGCAGCACAAACAGCAGGTATGGATATGCTTAATAATTTAAATGTGTTGTAAAAATAGGTATTTTTCCAGGATAATGGATCAGTGGTAGACAACAGTCGAGTGGTGCTGCTTCACTGGCACCCTTGGTGTGCTAAAGGCTTGTTGGATTGCCTTCCCGGCTCGTCAGTTGCTGCTGCCGACTGGAGGGACTTAAGATAAACTTAGGACAGACTTAAGACAGACTTAAGACAGACTTAAGACAAACTTAGGACAGACTTAAGACAGACTTAAGACAAAATCCTAACTTTTCTACTACTAAATGCCTTCTGTGAATACCAAAAGTAGTAAGTTTAGGATTTTGTCTTAAGTTAGTTCTGTGAATCGGGCCCATTAGTCTTCTTTAATATGCTACTAGTGAGTATTATCATATTGTTATAATTATTTTGTTCACGATTAGTGAAATAAAAAATGAGTTCTTATTAGGATAAAGTACAATGTTCGAAGTTGGTGTCCTTAGGAAACAATACAGAGAGCTGGGTTACTCTTGCTAGGATATAGTTCAATGTGCCAGGCTAGTGCCCCTAGAATGCAGTGCAATGTGCTGCATTACTTTGGCTAGAATGCAGTACAGTGTGCTAGGTTAATGTCCCTGTTAGAAATGGGGGTCTCTGGTTGGCAACGGTTTGCACCTTTGTCCAATTAGAGACCCTTCTTCCTAGTCCGGGTAAGGGGGAAACACCTCTAAAATAACCCCAGCTCACCCCCTTGGTAGTTTGGCACTAGCAGACAGGCTTATCTCAGAGGCAGTGTGTAAAGCATTTGTGCATACATACAGTAATACAGTAAAAACACTACAAATGAACGCCACACCAGTTTAGAAAAATAAGTAATCCTTAAGTAAACCAAACAAGACCAAAACAACAAAAATCCACAATACAGTAATAAAAGTGTGACTGTCAAAAGGTAGAAACAGTTCTGTTCAAAGCAAATTGTAGATGCAACACTTTTCACACAAAGTACCTCAGATGCATCACGCGCACAAACAAAAACTGTTGCAGGATGGTGATACGTTGGTTCCTTACACCCATGGAAGTTGATGCGTCAGTTCCTTACTTCAGGTGAGGTGATGCTTTGGTGCCCTACTGCCATCCAAAGGCGTGATGCGTCAATTCATTACTGAAGGAGAGTTGATGCATCGGTTTCTTGTTGTGAGGGAAAGTGATGTGCTGGTTTCTAACTGCGAACCAGGTGTTCTTGCAGGCGTGGAACCCAAATGCGATGCGTGAGGATCAGGGATGCAATGGTATCTCCAGCTGCGGTCCCACGATGCGTTGGTTCGAGCAGCCGCACAGCCAGGCCTGCGTCAGAATCGGAGCGGTGATCTCGGACTTCGTAGATCGGTGCACTCGATGCAGCGTGCAGTGACTTCATGAGTTGCGGGCAGGCACTGCGGCTCTTTCTTCAGGTGAGCATCAGAAACAGGTACAGTTGTTTCCCCCTTCTCTTAGTTGCATTGCTTTTCCAGCTCCCAAAAGCAGGAACAACCTCCGGAGGCCCAGAACAGCAGCAGGCACTCCTTGGCAGGTCAGAACTCCCAGCTAGGAAGTTCAGGGGAGCTGGTGGTGACGTCTTTGTTTCCCTGAGACTTCAAAAACAGGAGGCAAGCTCTACTTCAAGCCCTTGGAGATCTTCCTCAAGCAGGGGACACAGCACACAGCAAATTCCTTGTCCATTGTTTGGCAGAAGCAGCCACTGTAGACCGACCCCAGACAGCGCACAGCAAAGAGGCAGTACTTCTACTCAGTTTCTCCAGCTCTTCTCCTCGGCAAAGGTTCCTCTTGAATTCCAAAAATGATCTAAGAGTCTGGGGTCTGGGCCTCACTTTTTCTAGTACAGAATCCTTTGTTCTCTGGTGGCAGAGAAGTCTTTGCCCAGCAAAAACCTGTTCTCTCCTTGTTAGTGCAGCTTCCTGGCAGGAGATGGCATCAGCATTGTCTAAGGCAGACCAGGCACATTCAGGTGTGAAAGAAATCTCCTCCTCATACTCTGAATGCAGACCAGGTCTATTCAACTCATCCCTGACTCACACTGGAAAGGCAGGATACCCCTCAAACCCCCAAGTGGCTGTCTGAACAGAATGCACACTGTCACTCCAAAACCAGACAGTCACTACACACACCTATCAGGCACACAGGGCGGCTAAGCAAGAAAATACCTGCTTTCTTTTTTTTTTTTTTTTTTTTTTGACGTAAGACATTTATTATGAACAAATGAAACAGATGCGTTACACTGCGTCACGCCAACAACCCGGAGGCAGGCCGCTATATGGTAAAGTGTACAAAGATTATACATTAACAACTCTAAGGCCCTCACCCGGCCAGGGGAGCAGTCCGAGTCGAACTTAAGATACAATAAAATCTTCAGTGTGTATTGTACATCTCTAGCGTGGAAACGGTCTTACTTTTGCCCCAGTGCTGCTGACCGTAGAAAGATGGTGAAAATCAATGCATCCGCCCCCTAGGAAGCAGCAGTCAACCCACCGCTGCAGCAGATTATAGACAGGATTCGTCAGTCAGCACCATGTTTCCCCCCACAATCCCCCCCAACAAAACTAAACCATAAACCTCAAACATAGGTGCAGGTACTTAGGAACAGCATGTATTTCGCAGTCCAGGCCCCAAAGGGGATGCGCGGGCTAACCGAGGGTTTTTCTGATAGAGGGCCGGCCATGTGTAGAGCAGGTGCGGGGAAGATATCTTAGCTTTGCGCGCTTGAGCAAGGGACGGGCGGGGCTGAGGGGAGAGGGGGAGGGGCAGCAAATTATCCATAATAGGGCCAATGGGGTGGGGGGGGGGGGAGCAGCTCACTCTATCTGGGTTAGCGGAGTCGGTAAACATATTTCCTGCGTCTGGGCAGTGCCCGACAGCGTAAATGCGGGGCAGCGGGACCGCTATCATTAACTTACACAGCACGCCCCCCTAGCCCATATCGTCCGAGACACTAGTAGCGCGGGAGGTATCAGCGGGGTCAGAGGCCGCGCGTTCAGTAGTCCACCGTACGAACGGGCCCCATATGTCAATGGGTCTGGAAGCGGTGGGCATGGTCTCCCAGTAGTGTGTCAATTGAGTTTGGCCATAAGTCACATCCCTGATCCAGCTCTCGAGCGTGGGGAGGGCCGGTCTTCCCCAGTGTATAGCTATCTGCCGTTTGGCGTATAATAGGAGTAACGCATGCAGTTTCCTGTCACAGGGCTCCGTGCGCTTAACGTACCCCAGCAATCCCAGCAGTGGCGACGGTGAGTCACATCTCTGTACGATTTGATTTATGGCGTTGAAGACCCCTGACCAGTATGCCTCCAGCTTGGGGCAGTTCCAAGCCACATGAAGGAAGGTGGCATCGTCCCCCCCGCATTTCCAGCACGCGGCATCCTCACGGAGACCCATGCGGCGCAGTAGTGTCGGAGTGCGGTAGTATCTGTGAAGGAATTTGAAGTGGATAAGCCGCAGTCGGTAACTCGGTGATAGAGCCGTGAGTTGAGCACAGCAATACTCCCATGCGTCATCCGGCAGCTGATCCCCCAGGTCCTCAGCCCAAGCGGACTCGGCCAATGCTACCGTCACCGGGGCTTGTTCCTGCATGCAATTATATAATCTAGACACTAGCTTTTTAGGGGATGGACGTGAGAGCAAGTCCTGCAGCGCGGCTAGTGCGCAAGGTTCTTCCGGGAAGCCCTGTCCTATCTTCTTGCAAGATTCCCGAAGGGAATGATATAGTAATTTGTCAGCGAACGTGCAGGGTTGGTCATCCCCATCCGCAGGCATCTCGAAAAATGAGCCATCTGGATAAAGGTCCGCGAAAGTGAGAAGCCTACTCCCACAGATAGTGAGGACGTCACCCCTCGCCGCCAGACAAGGCAGCATCGGGTTGCCCCTAAGAGGAACTGCCGGCGCATAAAGCAGGGAGAGACCCGCCCGCTTCCGAAGCTCACGCCAGGACCAGCGGACCATTTCCACCGTGTCCACCTCACGCGACGGGCATACAACCTCTCCATACAACGCCACTCTTAGTGGCGAGGGGGCGATTGCTGCTAGCTCCACCGCCACATGCGGCTGGAAAGGGGTTGGGTAGGCCCAGAAATGCAGGAATTGAGCTTGTGCACAGAGTGAATAGAGCTTCAAGTCCGGGGCCCCCAGTCCTCCCTGTCGGAGAGGAAGCGTGAGTAGGTCCCAGGACACTCTGGCCTGGCCGCCCGCCCACACCAGTTTCAGCAGGAGCGAGCGGACCCGGGTGTGGAAGTGCGTCGTCATAGGTAGTGGTACGTTGACGAACAAGTACAAGAACTTGGGGAGGACCACCATTTTGGCCAGTGCAATTCTAGCAACCAAGGACAGCGGCAGTTTATTCCAGACTTCGACCTTCCCTTCCAGCCAGTCCACTGCCCTACCGAAATTCAGCGACCACAACTCCTGTACATCTCGACTGATCCAGATGCCCAAATACTTGACAGCCTCCGTCTCCCACCTGAGGGGGTAGTCAGGAGCAGGTCTATCAGTGCTCTCCGTCAGGGGGAAGGCCACCGACTTCGACCAGTTAATGGATATCCCTGCCAGACCCTCAAATCTCACAAACTCACGCAGTATTGGGCTCAGGTTCTCTTTGGGGTTCTGAACGTACAAGGTGACATCATCCGCGTATAACGAGATCAGTAAGCTTCTGGCACTGAATCCAATGCCCCTGGCAGTGTGGTGCTGCCGAACTCGAGCTGCCAACGGCTCCATAGCAATCGCAAAGAGGAGCGGAGATAGCGGGCAGCCCTGCCTAGTACCTCTCGAGACATCGAAAGGTTTGGAGACAAGACCGTTAACGCTCACACGGGCTCTGGGTGACGTGTATAGGAGCTTAATAAGGGTCAGGAAGTTTTGACTGAATCCCATCCGCCTCAGCACTTCGAAAAGGTAGGGCCATTCCAAAGAGTCAAAGGCTTTGGTGGCGTCTAAAAACACCACCGCCGCTTGTACTGACGGGTGCAGATAGTGGAGGACCGAAAAGATAGTCCTGAGATTATGTGATGTTGCACGACCAGGGATGAATCCCGATTGATCAGGAAGCGCTATAATCGGCAACAACGGTTGCAATCTATCGGCAATGACTTTGGCGTAGATTTTGGCATCTACGTTTATAAGGGACAGGGGTCTGTAAGAGTCTAGCTGTTGATCGTCCTTGTCTGGTTTGAGGAGCGTGACAATGAGGGCCTCACGCATTGAGTCTGGGAGGGACTGCGACTCAAGAGCCTCGACAAACACGGCGTGTAGTCTCGGCGCTAGTTCAGCAACGTAGGTTTTATAAAAGGAGGTGGTCAGGCCATCTGGGCCAGGAGCTTTATTGGCCGGCATGCTTTTAATCACTTGGGCGATATCTTCCACTGTAACGGTGAGGTCCATGTATTGTCTGTGCTTGTTGTTGAACCATACGAGGGCTATGGAGTCGAGAAACTCCTGCAGCGACGCCGGCGCCGCGGGCTGTCTCGAGGTGTACAGAGCAGCATAGAAGTCTGCGAAGGCTCCCAACACCGCCTCCTGGCCCACCACCAGCCTGCCAGTGCTATCATAGATAGAGTGTATGTAGTTCGACTGTGTGCGACTAGCAATCAGTCTGGCAAGAGTCCTACTTGGCCTATCCCCCTCTCCGTACCTGCGCGCCTCTGCCTGCCGCCCCAGAAATCGCACCTCACGTTCCGCCTCCTCGTTAAATGCCAGCAGTTTGGTTTTCAGTGCGCCCGCTAGCTCCAGCGTAGGATCGGAGCTAAAAGCGACATCCAGGTCTTTCAGTTCCCCTTCAAGTTTAGCTAACGTGGCCCTTATGGAGCTAAGGACCCCTGCTTTTCGGGCAATGCATTGCCCCCTTATGACAGCTTTAAATGCGTCCCACACCAGGGCATCAGAAGTGGCGGATCCCTCATTCTCAGTAAAATAATTAGTGATATCCTCTCTTATCTCCTCTACAAACACAGGGTCAGTGAGCGCGTGGGGGGAAGACGCCATTGAAACGCCCTGCGCGTAGCGTCGGGGGGACGCAAGACCAACATGCAGGGAGTATGATCTGATAATGATCGGGCCATGATATCCACCCTCGACACCCATGTCGCAACCTCAGGAGACACCAACCAGAAATCTAGTCGCGACCAAGCAGCCTTGTGAGCAGTGTAGCAGGTCCCTACCCGTGCACCCGGATGTCTAACTCGCCACATATCTGAAAGCTGACCTTCCCTCATAATGTCAGAAAGCGCTTGGCGCGCCCTAGTGTGCTGCGGTCTGCTCACACCCTTGCGATCTGCATCATCATCTAACACCACATTGAAATCTCCCCCCAATACCACCGCCCGACAATCCAGCAACACAATTTTCGCCCAAACAGTTCTAAAGAAGTCAGGGTCGTCCACATTCGGGCCATATATTGCAGCTAGGACAATGGGTCGCCCCTGCAGAGCACCATGGAGCAGGACATATCTACCCTCCGCATCCCTCTCGTGAGAATACTCCCGCCAATCCAGCCCCCTGCGAACGAGTATAGCTACGCCCCTCGCATAATTTGAGTAAATGGAAGAGTAAACATGCGCCCATCTGGAATTCTTCAATCTAGCTGAGGGGGTGACATTCAGGTGTGTTTCCTGTAGGAAGCAAATATCGACATTATGTCTAGACAACATGCCATGTAGCAAGCGGGCTTTCCGGAAGTCACCAAGGCCTCTAATGTTCCAAGTCCAGATTTTAACGTCCCCCATTAATGCAGTGGACAGTCCCAGAGCCCTGCCACCCAACCCCACCCCTGGAAAGCGCCTCGGCACCCATACCTCCCACCAGCAGACCCAGCGTTCTGAGATCTAGGAATGTGTAGTAGCACAATGCACCTAATACAAACCCAAACTTGCAACATAGCAAAACCCCCCCTCCACCCCCTTCCCTCAGCAACCCCCCAATCAGGTCGTGACATAACCCAATAACAAATACACAGTTCTTCAAAATTCCCCAACATTAGCAACAAAGGGAGGCACCCCATGAGGCGTGGCGTGCTCGGCTAACACCCCCATACCTGCGGGGTGGCTACCATCAAACTTAAATGGTCCTGGGTTCTGGCAGCGCCTCCACCCCTCAAACCCCGAGGTCCGCAACCAACCTTTGTATCAGTTAGAGCCCGGAGACGGCAGCTCCAGCCGGTGTACTATGGCGTCCCAGCTACCAATTGCAAGTATTCAGTGCAGGAGGAGCAAGTTTGTGTAAAAGTTCTGTCCGGCTGGCCACAGTTTCTCAAAAATCAAATTTGCAGCCCTTCAGGGTGAACATGATAGTGACCTCAGTCGTTGTCACTCAGGTGACCCGAAGCTTCCTCTAGTCTTGGCGATTTTCTCCTGGCCCCAGCACAGATGTGTTTGGCGAACTTGAGGGCTGACTTGGCGTCAGCGAAGAAGTGTGAGGTGTTATCGTGGAGGACCTTCAGCTTAGCCGGGTATAGAAGAGAGTAGGGCACGCCAGCTTGTAACAGAACTTTCTTCGCTGGTAGAAATTCCTTCCGGGCCGCCTGCACCAGCGGGGTGAAATCTGGGTAGAAGGATATGTGATTACCCTGATGTGTGATCTTGCCCTTCTCTCTCGCCAACCTGAGAATGATGTCCCTGTCTTGGTAGTTAAGCAGTTTAGCAAGGATCGGACGCGGTGGGGCCCCCACCGGGGGTTTCTTCCCCAGCGATCTGTGTGCCCTCTCCACCGTGAATACCGGGGACAAGTCTGAGTCGAACAGGTCATGCAGGAGGGACGACACAAACGATTCCATCTTTCCCGTGTTGGTGGTCTCTGGAACGCCCGTAATGCGGATATTGGATCTTCGGGAACGCGCCTCCAAATCGTCCGACTTGGCGCGCAGACGGTCGAGCTCGCGCTCCATCGTCGTGATGTGCCGCTTAGCCTGTTGTTGAAATTCGCAACATTCCGTTTGCCTAGTTTCGAGGCTTTCCAGCTTCTTCTCGTGGGTGTCCACCTTAGTCTTCACGGATTCGAGTTGCGCCGACATGGTGTCTAGCTTCGCATCTATACTCTTCAGGCTCGTCCTCACCTCCATGATAAGGGCCCCAAAATCTATATCTGGGGCCGGCCCCTGCGACGTCGATGCGTTCGCCTCCGGTTCCATTGCCGCGTTCTTCGTGGTCTTTTTACCGTCAAATGTCAGCTTAGGCTGTTTGGCATCCTTTTTCCCCATCGCATCCGGCAGGATGTAACCACCGGCCAAGCAATGGGGCAGCACCCCTTCGTCCCACCGCCGGCACGTTCTAGGTATATGCGTGGCTGACCAGACGGCACAAGCGCTAGCCAAGCGTGCTATTTAACACGCAGCAGGTAGGGCAGGCAAAGTTGGAGATCTCCGAGTGCGCCCAGTGTGTTCAGCAAGCCGCAACGGTCAGCGAGGGGCGTCTTCGGAGCCCGAGCGCACCGTGGTATCTGCCCCCACCACCAGAAGGGCGGCGCGCCGGGGCCCGGGGTGTTCAGGGCCACGAAGTACCTCTCTAGGTGCTCAGGAGTGAGACTTGCCCAGCCGATGAGCTGTGGGAGGTCCCGACGGCGCCGTGAAGCGGCAGGATCGTCTCAGCCCCTCGTCCCTCAATGGCACCCTCTCACCTCCTCCACGGACGTCTCCGCGTAGCAGCCAGCGCAGGTCCGCGCTAACGATCTCCCCGGGCTTCACACCAGGCAGCGCCGCCCTCAGTGGCGGCAAGGTCGTCGCGTCACAGCTAATCCAACCAGGCGACCCGGTCACCTCGATCTCCCCTCAGCTCTCCGAAAGGGAAGGTCAACGCCGGCCGCAATGGGGGTGGAGCCGCGGGGCTCCGACAGTAAGTGGCGCTCCGTTCGCTGGGGCCCCCGCAGCCGCGGTCTCTCGTGCCTCGCAGCTCCCGTCTGAGGGCACTTCCGGCGCCGGTCGGGACCAGCCAGCCAGCCGGCTAAGAAGCCGTCCGCTCCCTCCGCGGGTGTGAGCCGTCCCCGCGCTCCCGATTCGGATCGGAGGATCTATAGGTAGCAGGCAGCCGAACCCTAGAGGAGCGGGGCTCCGCAGTCTCCAGGACCAGGATTAATGGAGGATTAATAGAAGTAGCCGGCGGAGCTCACTCAAAGAGCGGCCATCTCGCTGCTCGGCTAGCCACGCCCCCAAATACCTGCTTTCTTAAAGTGGTATTTGCAAACACAGAATGTAAAAATCATCCTCAGTAAAAGATGAATCTTTATAGTCTGAGTCCAGGCATACTAAACTTGACATTCTGACCTTGTCCCAATGGAAAGTTAAATGTATTAGATGTTATAAATAAACTCCCATTCTACCCTATGGGACAGATAGCCTTTCAATAGTGAAAGACGAAATTGGCAGTATTTCACTATCAGGACGTGGCACACACATGTCCTACTTTCACATACACTGAACACTGCCCACAGGGGTACCTTGGGCCTACCTTAGGGGTGACTCATTTGTAAGAAAAGGGAAGGTTAGGGCCTGGCAAGTGGGTGCACTTGCCAGGTCAACATGGCGGTACCAAATTGCACACAGACACTGCAGTGGCAGGCCCGAGTTACATTTACTGGCTGCTCAAGTGGGTGGCACATTCAGTGCTTCAGGCCCACTAGCAGCATTTGATTTACAGGCCCTGGGCAAACACAGTGCACTGTACTAGGGACTGACTAGTAAATCAAATATGCCAACCATGGAATCACCAATCCATAACAACAATTAATAGAGGGAGCACTTGCACTTTAGCACTGAACAGCAGTGGCAAAGTGCCCAAAACATCTAGAACAGCAAAAACGAAGTTCAACACACAGGACAAATAACAGGAGGCAAAGGCAAAAATACAGGGCAAAGCCACGCCAATTATGCCAGGTTTAACAGTCCCTATAATGCAGTTTATTGTACTGGGTTATTTCAATAGGATGTAGTACAGGGTGCAATGTTAGTATCTATAGGATGCAGTGCAGTGCGATGGGTTACTTTGTCTAAGATGCAGTACAGTGTGCCAAATTGATGTTCCTGGGGCTGCAGAGGAGAGTGCTGGTTTACTGTTACTCTTTAATCTCAATTAGCTGTAATATGACCTTCAATGTCAGCTAAGGAAAGTAAAAATGTATGTTGTGCGTGTGTGAGTGCGCACATGCTTGCAAATGAGAGTGTGTTTATGTGAGAGAGTGTGTGAGTGTGAATGTGTGTATTTGTAAGCATGTATGTGTGAGTTAAAGTGAAGGTCAGAGGGCGTGTGATGTCACCTCCGCTACCCCAGGCTTTTTGGTGAAGTGACGACAATGCACCAGGGCAGCAGATGAGCTACGGGTGTTAGATTCACTACAGCAAAACTTCACATACTCTTCTCGTGATTGAGCCTAGATTTTTGCCTACAGCTAGCTCTCAAACATTAAGAGATGCCATGAATTGACCAGCAGATGGAGAAGAGTTTACGAGACTCCTCTGAAAAACTAAAGGATAGGCAGGTTTGCATATGCTGTGTACTATATCATAATGATGTTAAAAATAGTTCACATATAAAGGGGTTATTGAGCGTATTACAACTGACTCATGGCACACTATTCGTAAACTTTCCCTGCATAATAGAATTGCTCCATCTCTTATACAGTCAAAACTTTTTACTATCTTTTACACTGGACTCCTGATCGGTTATACAAACTGCAAACTTGGGGCTGGCACTCATCAACACATGTTTTTTGGATGCCACCTATTAAGCTCATACTGAACAGCAATTCAAATGCAGGTATCAGCTATTCTCAACACTCCCATTTCTCTGACCTTCACTATGTTAACACTAGGCCCTTGGGCTTCCCCAACAGCTCTGTCCTTAGACTCTACAGATATGGCCTTGTTAGACTTGCTCTTAACCATTGCAGTTAAAGTCATACTTACAGAATGGAAGACTTTTCACAATCTATCACACCACACCTGGTGGGCTTGGGTCGCTTATCTCCGTGGGGCTCATACGTCACTCTTGGGTAAGCATTCAGTACCTCTAATCTCTAGTAGGATTTGGCGGTCCCTTGATAATTACATGGAACTAGGCTCTCAGGGTTCACTGACTCTTTCCTCTATTGGTTCCTAAGGATCATGCTGGAGTCTTGTGACAGACATCCCAACCTATTCCTTGACCTCCTTCCTTCCTTTTGCCCCCCACCCCTTGCTTTATATGTATCATAGGTGATACACACATTATTAATTCCCATGGTACTGCTTTACCTCATACTTAGTTTTCACTGGTTGTACGGTTATTTTAATGCTCTTGATCACATTTGTGCTAACTGTTCATATTGCGGACGCATCTCTCTGCTGTGTCCTTGCTCATCTGTTCCACTTTTTTAACTCTGCCATACCAAGTTGTTCTATGTAATCAACTGTATTCTCATGCGCATCTTGTATTACATGGATTTTACCTGTGTCGCATGTATTTCTGAATGTATGGCTCTTTTTTATTTCTAACTGATAAAAACTACTTCAATACAAAATAATAGTTTACATATTTAGGAAATCAGTTATAAATGTTGGGCCTTATTTGGGGTCATATCATTTACTGATAAAGGACATAAGTAGAGGTAAGTTGGGAAATCATTGATAAACTTTTAAGACTGAGTTTACATTTGATTTTTATAATGGATTTTTTGTTAGGCAATCTTTCTAATTTTTAAAAATGACTTATTAAATAGGTCTGCAGGACTGTCGCCAGAACCATAGCCGGATCTCCTTTCAATTTCGCTTCCATTGGACACTTTGGTAAGAGATTGGAATGGCAAGAAAAAAATATTCCAGCATAGAGCTCAAATATTTAAATAAACCTCCTTTAGAACAATTCATTTCTCAGGGCAACACTGCTGCCTGTAACACGAATGGAATACCAGGACACAGAGGATGTGCCTCCCTTGGGTCATCTCAGGCTATAAACAATCTAGAGCATACACAAACTCCTAAAGTATTAGAACCATTAAAAGGAATGTATTTTTATGCGCGCTCTATCCCAAAACATACTTTTGAGATATGGAGCCTCATGGACATGGAACCACCAGATATATGCTTTGTGACAGAATCCTGGTTGACTGAAAACTCCCCCACAGATGTGATAATCGCCTTCCCACACCAATATAAAATAACTAGGGTAGACAGGAAGGGAATAAGAGGAGGCGGCCTGCTAATCGCCACAACCTCTGGCTTGACGGTCACCATATTAGAATTCATCAGCACAGATCAGTCAGAAATATGTATTTTTAGAATTGATAATCTCTCCCAGACTACCTGGAGAGGAGCCCTGGTATATAGACCACCAGGCCCGAAAAAAGACTTCACATATAACTTATTGGAGAATATTGCCCCACATGTGCTAGCCTCTGAATTGTTTTCTCTTGATAGGAGATTTTAATTATCATGCAGAGATTCTAGCAGATCCAGATACCTATCAACTTCATACAAATATGAGTTCCCTTGGACTCTCACAACTGGTGGGCAGCCCCACCCATTCTACCGGCCATACTATTGACTTAATATTTACAAATTCCTCAGATGTTATAGTGAAACTTCCACTCCCGCTATTATGGTCAGACCATGACCTATTGAAATTTACCATCCCAGTTCATAAAAGTAAAAGTGAGTTAAAAAGTGAAATTAAAAGTCGAAGATCATGGCGGAAAGTGACTCTCGCCTCTTTTCTAACCCATTTTACCCCTCCATCTAGATGCCAAGCAGATAACATAGACCTGGCTGCAACCTCTCTTGAGGGAGAAATAATGTCTACACTAAATAAAATAGCTCCCCTCAGGGAAGTAAAATGTAAAACAAGAACTGCTCCCTGGTTTACGGAACAACTGAAGGAAATAAAGTTTTCCTGTAGGACAGCGGAACGGAAATGGAGAAAGAACAAATGTCAGTTAGAACGGGAAAAATATAGAAGTATTCACCGTAGCTATTTGGAAAATATTAAATTAGCAAAAAAAAACATTTCTCTTAAACCAAATAGGAAAAGCTGCAAATTCCAACAAGGAGCTGTATAAGATCTTAAAAGAGTTTACGTCACCTCACCGGCATCTATATCTGTCTCACAAAACTGGGTGGATTCTCTTTCTAAATACTTTGATGATAAAATCTATGTAATTCATGACTCCTTTCCACTCTAAGAGAACAGTAACATCATGCAAAGCTATCTTTCTGCTCCCACTAGTACCCCTCCCATTCTGGAAGATTTTTCCACATGTAAGCAGGAAGATGTGGTAGGTGCAATGGAAAAAATTAAAGCAGGCTCATCGGTTGATCCCTTACCACCACGGTTTCTCCCAATCATTGCGCCTGTAATTGTGGACCTTCTTACTGACCTATTTAATTGCTCATTATCACAGGCAATTGTTCCTAAGATATGGAAAGCGGCCCTTACTTAAAAAATCCACCGCAAATCCCAATCTCCCAGTAAACTATAGTCCCATCTCACTCCTCCCATATTTTGGGAAGATGCTTGAATTACTGGTCAATAGACAGCTTGTCACTCATCTGGAAAGCCATGGCCTTCTGGACTCGTCCCAGTCAGGTTTTAGGGCTGCCACAGTACCAAAACTGCGTTGGTAGAAGTCACTGACAATATTAGACTAGCATTGGACAGAGGTCAATCATCTATTCTCATCCTGCTACATCTATCCGCAGCTTTTGACACCATCTCCCACAGTATTTTAGATCTGAGACTCTGGGATATCGGTGTCCGTGGGAAAGCCCTTAAATGGCTGAAGAGCTATCTAACTGATTGAGTCACAGCTATCCAGATTGATTATATCGTCTCTAACGACAGGCCAGTAAGGATGTGAGTGCCGCAGGGCTCTATCTTGAGCCGGACACTTTTTAATCTTTACGTAACCCCTCTGGCCAAGGTGATCAGATCTTATGGCTTTGATGTAGTGTCATATGCCGATGACACTCAGATCTTGATCACCTTAGGCCCAGACCCAGATGACAGTAAATTAAGTTTTCAAAACTGCATGATCCACAGTGATAGATGGATGAATTCAAACCATCCGGAATTAAACAGTGGAAAATCTGAAATAGTCCTTTTTGGCAAAGCTCACGAAAACTGTTCAAATGAGTGGTGGCTCCAATCCCTGGGCCGCTGTTCAGTACCAAAGCAATCAGTCCGGAACTCAGGCATCCAAATAGACAACAAATTGTCTATGAAAGATCAAGTCAGTCACTTAATAGGCTCCTGTTTCGGCATCATGCGAAATTTACGTAAAGTTTTTAAATGGCTCACGATGGAAGCGAGGAGGCCATTAGGCCAGGGCCTGATCATAAACCGTATGGACTATGGAAACGCTCTCCTGTCTTCAATAAATGAAGATCTTCTTACCCTACTACAGGTATTGTAGAATACCGCAGCTAGACTGGTGCTGAATCTCCCTTCAAGAACTCCTTCAGCTCCCAGTCTAAGGCTCCTTCATTGGCTTCCCGTCAGAAAGCAGACTCATTTTAAAACCCTTTGCTTAGCCCATGAGAATTTACATGGCAAAGGCCCCATATACTGGAGGAAGAACCTTACCTGGTACCTTCCCTGCAGGAGTTTAAGAGCCAGCAGTAAATCGCTTCTAACACCCATTAAAATTCGCACCACTAGAATGGGTGGGAGATCTTTCTCTTTTCTTGCACCTACCCTCTGGAACAAATTACCTTTACACCTACGTGTCATTTCACAATTATTTCCGTATGGAACTAAAAACCTGGTTGTTCGACTCTTAGCCAGCAAATGCCCAGATCAAGCTTTTGAGCCTCCGTAAAGCGCCATGAGACTTTCGGGTGATGTGTTGCGCTTAATAAATATCCATGATTTGATTTGATTTGATTTAACAAATCAAAAGAGAACTTCTTTCTTAGGCTAGCAGAACACCGTCTGAATTTGCCCTAACCTTCAATAAAACAACGTTCTAATCTTCTGTGTGCAGAAATTTACTAAAAAAACAATAAGTGAAAAATGGAATATTAGCACATTCTGCTTACACCTTGATTCTAAGGTGAAAACTGCGGAAAAAGGGCAGAGGAGGATAAATAACGACGTGCAATGTTTCTTTCATGCTGCATAAGTACAGCTAAATGAGCAATGTAAATCACACATTTATGGACATAATGTGCAGAGCAGGCTGACTGCTTGCTGCTAGCTGAGAGCATACTGCAGCCGCTCTAAAGTGGTAAATGATTTCATATTAGCAGTGGACAAAAAAATCTAATTTGTGTTTCATTGTCCATCTGTCTTACTAATGCCTTTGATCCAGTGGTGCTACTTTGCTTGCTAAATTAATGAATATTGGAAACTGTTCCTTGTTTTCCTCTTCGGTTGTTTTAAAAAGTATTGAACTGTTTCGCCAAAGTGCTATATATCAGGGCTAACGACATACACTCCGAAGAAACATTTATGGCCAAAGTGCTCTTTTACATTAGCTGCATGCCCTGGAAAGACTGAATCTATACCGGCTTATCAGTATAAACGTTTGATGAACCCTTTGGTGATATGTAACACTGGGCCAATGTTGAGGACGTCTGCCGCACATCCCATTGATTCAATCTGACAGTCGGGTTACGGCAAGTGTTGAAATATGTCAGGGTCACGGTCCTTAGACATATAAAAATATGGAGCACAGGAGCTGTATGATGAACACTGGGCCCAACAGAAGGCTGGAGCTGTGTGACGTTTTTCAACAAAATGGCGCTGTTATATAGCGCAAGTCCTCTGGCCTTCACTAATCTAGGGGCATATTAACAAGGCGGCGCTATAAAATTATCGCCGCTTTTGCGGCCGTTTTCGGACGAAAAGCAGCGATAATTTTATCGCCTTGTCAGCAAAGACACACTATTGCGTGTTTTGCTGACTTAGCGCCCGTTTCCAGTATGCCTAACTTTGCATCGCTAATGAGATGCAAAGTAGGCGTGGCTGTGAAACCAACCAGGGAAAATATCGCCAAGGCAGCTTCACGATATTAACAAGGAAGGGTAGCGATTATTTAAATTGCGTTAAGAATGCCTTAACACAGGAATTTAACGTCTGTTAAATTCCTGACTAAGGCATACTTAACATGGGGGGTGGATTCTGTGACTAAGACCACAGGCCCCTATCATGTACAATATCGCAGTTTTACACCATCGAAAACGGTGATATCCACACTATCTCTGGAATTTTTATTGCCTCGGCAATGTGTGTTGTTGATAACGCGCTAACCGGGCGATAAATTCCAGAGATAGCTGGCGATAAATATGCAAGCGCTAAGCGCGCTTTGCGATATTTATCGCCGGCCCTTGTTAATATGCCCCCTGGTTCTAGTATCTTTGATTGGTGCTATATCGGATTCCCTTGTTGCCCTGAGCCTGAGTTGTCTCCTGGGGCGGCAGTATTGTTCTGGGCAACTATGCATTTACTGGTGTTTATGGACCTGAAATAAGAGAAGCCTGTTCAGGGCTTGTTAGCACAGCTGCGGGATTCTGCCACACCCGGGCCGTGCCTGCCTGCATAGAGCCGCGTGAGCAGAGCAGAAAGAGGCAGAGTGGGCAGAACCCACTCTGCCCTCCTGCCACCTTCATATCACAGCCGAAATAAAAGACCCCAAACACATGTATCGCTTGCTCCAAGCAGGTGACAAATGTGTGCAGATTTTTTAGTCGCATTTTTAAATCTCCTTTTATTTAAATTACATATAAATATGTTAATCTTTAAGGCCCTACACATTTCCACTCTAATAAGTTCACAAATTAAAGAATTCCAGGATTTCACACACCTCTATGATCACTTCAAGAAAGCTGCAAGTCTCATCATCCCTCAGTGCATCTGGAAAACATTTCTAGATTCCTAATCAGGTCGATGCACAGGCGTTCAAGAATGGTCTCAGTGCAACGGCATGTTTTAAAACAGGATTGTGCCATGTCCAGGTTGTGGGTCTTCCAATGAAGAGTGAAAGTTGTAAATGGGAGGGAGGTTGATATAGCAAACATTAGTAAGCACAGAGGGCTCACCAGCCGGCTTCTCAAGAAAGGGAAGCACCATACATTGCTTCCAACTGGGTTGGATGGGCCATGTCCTCAGCTAGAGACTGACTGTAAAGTCCATTAGGATGGGGGGTTAGTATTTTTAAAGCTTTTTAATATACACATACAAGGGTTCATAGGTGAGCTGGATTTGATCAAAGAAAGTGTTGCTGATATTGGGATTTCATCAAAAAGAGGTAATGGTTGTGGAAATGTCTTGCATGGAGTTCTCTGGATCTGAGAAATTTAAATCAATAGACAGATAAGAAAAGGCTCAGGATCAGAGATTCATTTTATCTTTTTTCTCCAGAAAAAAGTCTGACAGATTGGATCAAAGGGTTTGGGAGAAGCAAGATGGACAGGATACATTCTCAAAACCTCTTTGGTAGTGTTTGTCTTTTTAATTATGGGGTTTTCTAAATAAAAAATACTTGAACTTAGAATCAGTTTTTTGGTACTTCATGGTGCAATGTGACATTGATCTTTAGGTTTGCTATAGATAGAGTTTTCACTGTCTAGCCAGTTTCATATAAAACAAATCATAATATACCTCTATATAGCTATATATCTATATATATCTATCCATATATATATATATATATATATATCATTGCACTATTTGAAACATTACGACATCCCGAGAGATCCCGAGTGTCTTGTAATCTTTTCAATTGATGTGTATATGGGAATACAATGTCCTTGCTTTTGTTGCACAAGGCTGTATTTTAAAAGTGTACTTTGCAAGATTTCCAGTCAGTATTATGACTTCATCTAAAGAAGTAGTTTCAGAGTAGCAATAGTGCGTTTAAATTGAGTATAGATGAGATTTAAAATGACTAGTGCCGCGCATTGCATGATTTTGTGCTATTTACAGGTAGTACTGAATTGAATTTAATTCATTGGATGGCACTGTGCTAATCCTATGCTTAAAGACTTTCATAGAAAAGCAGACATTTGAGGTGAGCAGATCTAGATTGTTGCTGGTGTTGAGGGTGCTCTATACAGGAGCTGCTTTCGACCTAAATTTGAGAACTAAGCAGAGTTCTCTGCTTCTTTTTTGCATAAATTATGCGTCCCTCTATGCCTGAAAGGGTATTGTTTTGACTTATACCGGGTGCTCCCTTGTGTATGGACAAGGCTATGCCTCTCTGAAGAGCTCTAAGTACAGCAAACACTGTGTCAGGGGTTGCTTTCATAATTTCAGGTTGGCTTGGTTGGTAATTTACCAATTCAAAGCTGTAATACTGTGCCTGGAGTGGTAAACGGCTTTTGTCATTTTGAAGCTCGGCACGGACAGCACTGCGCTAGCTCTATGCTCAAAGACTTTGCTGTAGAAATGGCAAAAGTCTTTGTTCCTTTCTATCTTGGCTTGGATAGCACTGTTCTAATCCTATGCTTAAAGACTTTGATAGAAAAGCAGACATTTGAGGTGAGCAGATATTAAGTGTCGCTGGTGTTGAGGGTGTTCTATACAGGAGCTGCTTTCCACCTAAATTTGAGAACTAGCCAGAGTTCTCTGCTTCTTTCTTGCATAAATTATGCGTCACCCTATGCCTGAAAGGGTATTGTTTTGATTTATACTGGGTGCTCCCTTGTTTCTGGACAAAGCTATACCTCGTTGAAGAGGGGGAAAGCAAGATGGCGGCCGTTTGATTCGGCCGTAGGCAGTCTCCAACACAGTGGCAGGAAAGAAGCAATGTAAGGACTCTTAAAACAAGATTATGATGAAGCCCCGAAGGATCAGGTGTAGAACAGAGCCCAGTCCCATCTTACCTTGGATTTGACTTGTTGCTCGGCAGGGAGAGCTGCTGTTCTTCCGCTGCTGGTGGATGGAGAGGGAGCTGCTACTAATGGTGGGACATTCTTCCTTTATAGGTTGCCCACCCTATCGTTAGAGGCGCTACATCCTTAAAACTTAGGTCAGTACCCTTAGATTTATGGTCATTGTTTGTTGTAACATATGAATTGGTCTTAAGATACAGACTTTTGATCCTATGGTTACCCCCCACGTTCCCTTGTCCCTGTCCTGAGGAAGACCCATAGCTGAGGAGATCACTTACCCCTTTTTGCGTCTGGGTCGAAACGTCGATGAATTTTCACCCCATTTGGCCTGTACTGTATGTACCCCCACCCCCCCTGCCATGGTCACAGATGATGTATCACTGTGATGTGACTAAAGAATAAGAGCGTCTAAAGTTTTGAATGACAGTAGGGACAGGCCTGATAAACCTAAGGACTTCGGCCTTAGCAGATACTGTATATTCTGAAAATATTGTGTTCTTTATTATTATGACTCTGTCTTCTCTCACATGAGCACCAACTCTTTACCTTTCTTCACACTTCCTGGTAGTAACACCCTTCAATTTTTGTTTTAGTAAAATGAATGCATTAAATTGAACTATGGAGAATTGCCTACGAATAAATTAATTCTTTTTTTGGCATAATTATACTAGTGGGTACTGTCTTAATTTGAATGTATTTGGCCTTGTTTTCTTGCTTTTTTCCCTTATTTATTTCAGGATTTAAACATTTATGAAAAAGAAACATTAATATTGTCTGTATTATTTAATCATAGTGTCTAGGACCAACTGTTTCCTGTACTAATAAAGGACCAAAGCAGCTGAACTGAATAATTTTCTGCAAGTTCATTAAAAGAACTGAGAAACGATTGTTGCTCTGAGTGCAAATGAAGAGGGAATGAGTGGCTGATCCGCAAAGTGGAACACGTATCCAATCTCAGGATGGTTTATTTTGAAAGTTGTGGAGGTAAATAGACATCGCCTTCCTGACGGAGACCTGGCTGAACCCCTTCTCGGCACCCAACATTGCCATAGCCATCCCAGACGGCTACAAGATCACCCACAGGGACCGCACCAATGGAGTAGGAGGAGGAATCGCCATCGTCCACAGGAACACTCTCAGAGTCTCGACCAACACCAACGACACCCTCAGCACCGCCGAACACCTGCACTTCCAGATCCACACCGATCCCAACCTCACCCTCAGAGGAACCCTCGTCTACAGACCCCCCGGACCCTGACCACAGTCCAGCGACTCCATCGCCGACTTCTTCAGTACACACGCCCTCGTCTCCACAGACTACATCCTTCTCGGGGACCTGAACTTCCACCTCGAGAACAACAAAGACCGCAACTCCACCACCTTGATCGACAACCTCGCCAACCTCAGACTCAGACAACTCGTCACCCACCCACTCCGCCGGCCACACGCTTGACCCCATCTTCTCCGCAAGCTCCCATGTCTCCTTCAACCACACCACTGAACTCCACTGGACCGACCATCGCTGCATCCACTTCACATTCCGGAAACCCACCACGCACCACCACACCCAACAGATCCCCCGCTGGAGCAAAGTCACCGAAGACCAGCTAACCACCACCCTCGCCCGGAGCCCACCTGCCGATCCCATCGACCCCGACACCGCCGCCCGCAACCTCAGACAATGGATCGACGACTGCGCCAACACCCTCGCCCCAATCAAGAATACCTCCAACAGACACACCAGTCAGAAAGCCAGCTGGTTCACCAAAGACCTCCAGGCCTCCAAGCAAACCTGCCGTAAGCTAGAAAAGAAATGGCACCGTGAACAGACACCGGACAGCTATGCAGCCCACAAGAACGCCACCCGCAGACACTATCACCTCATCAGATCCGCCAAAAGAGCCTCCTTCAAAGACCGCCTAGACCACAACGCACACAACACCAAAGAGCTCTTCAACATTGTGAAGAAACTCTCCAACCCCAGCTCCAACACCATCAACATCCCACCTTCGCAAGACCTGTGCGACTCTCTTGCCACCTTCTTCTATAGCAAGATCGCAGACATCCACAACAGCTTCAATGTCACGACCGCCCCGACAACCACTGCGACCTCCGTCCCCACAGCCACCATCCGCACTGACCCCCTGCTCTCCTGGACCAACATAAACGACGACGACACCATCAAAATCATGAACACCATCCACTCCAGATCTCCATCAGACCCATGCCCACACCACATCTTCAACAAAGCCAGCACCACCATCGCACCCCATCTCTGGAAAGACATCAACATCACCTTCGAGACAGCAACCTTCCAGGAGAGCTGTAAGCACGCCGAGATCAATGCCCTATTCAAAAAACCCAAGGCTGACCCCAAGGACCTCAAGAACTTCCGGCCCATCTCCCGGCTCCCGTTCCCGGCGAAGGTCATCGAGAAGACTGTACACAGACAACTGATCCGCTACCTCGAGGAGAACAGCATCATGGACCCATCCCAGTCTGGGTTCCGCAGCAACCACAGCATCGAAACTGCCCTCATCGCCGCCAAAGATGACATCAGGGCCCTGCTGGACAACAGAGAAACCGCGGCCCTCATCCTCCTGGACCTGTCAGCCGCCTTCGATACTGTCTGCCACAGCACCCTACGCACACACCTCCATGACGCTGGGATCTGAGACAAGGCTCTGGATTGGACCACCTCCTTCCTCTCCGGCAGAACCCAGAGCATCCGCCTCCCCCTTTCCACTCCGAAGCCACCGAGATCATCTGCGCGTACCCCAGGGCTCATCCCTCAGCCCGACATTGTTCAACATCTACATGGCACAGCTCGTCCACGTCGCCCAACTGCATGACCTCAACATCATCTCCTCTGCCAATGACACCCAGCTGATCCTCTTCCTCACCAAGGAGCCACTCACTGCCAAAACCAACCTCCACGAAGGAATGAAAACCGTCGCCGAGTGGATGAAGAACAGCTGACTGAAGCTAAACTCGGACAAGATGGAAGTCCTCATCCTCGGCTCCACCCCCTCAGCCTGGGATGACTCCTGGTGGCCGACCGCACTGGGAGCAGCTCCAACACCCACAGACCACGCACGCAACCTAGGGTTCATCCTCGACTCCACTCTCTCATGACAAAGCATGTCAACGCCGTCTCGTCCTCCTGCTTCAACACCCTCCACATGCTCCACAAGATCTACAGGTGGATCCCCACCGAAACAAGAAGAACAGTCACCCAGGCCCTTGTCAGCAGCAGGTTGGACTACGGAAATGCCCTCTATGCAGGAGCCTCGGCCAAACGCCTGAAATGACTTCAAAGCATTCAAAACACCTCTGCACGCTTGATCGTCGACATACCTCGCCGCAGCCACATCACACCCAACCTGAGAGACCTGCACTGTCTCCCCGTCAACAAGAGGATCATCTTCAAGCTCCTCACCCACGCACACAAGGCACTCCACAACACCGGACCACCATACCTCAACAGACGACTCAGCTTCCACACCCCCAACCGCCAGCTCCACTCCATCGACCTCGCCACAGTCCCTGGCATCCGAAGAGCGACCTCCGGTGGCAGACCATTCACCCACCTCGCCACCAAGACCTGGAACACCCTCCCAATCCTCCTACGGCAGACCCAGGACCTGCTAACCTTCAGAAGACTCCTCAAGACCTGGCTATTCGAGCAGTAGGAGCACCCCCCCAAGCTCCTTGAGACCCTCACGGGTAAGTAGTGAGCTTTACAAATGTTCTGATTGATTGATTGATTGAAATAATGGCCCCCAATTGCACTCAGCAAGATTGTGAAGAAAGCAAGCAAGCCCCAGGTACTTCAGGAGGGTTTGGGGTATTTTAAAATAAGCTATCATTTAACAGCACAATATTCACTTACATTTTCTAAAAAGCCATAAATAGCAAAGTGGCATTCATGAAACGCTACAATAAATACATAGTATGGAAAGCAAATCTTAACCTCACTGAGTTGTTGGATTTTACTTGCTCAAAATCAGTTTTGAAGAAGGTAAAACTGTACATTTCTTGAAATAATATCCTTAGCAAATTTTTAAAATGGCACGAGTGATACAGGTAGCTATAAAAATTTAAAATACAATTTCATAATGTATAATATTTCTCAAAGCCTCTTTCTTCACATCTTCATGTCACTTTCAATACTTATTTTCAATTGCGATTCTTGTTTCTACTATGAAAATCTGTGGGGTGTAAAAATAATAGGAAGACAAAAATCTCAAGCAAGAGACTGTAAGACAGCAATACTATTGGCCAGGTTACTGATATCTTACCGGTTCTGACAGCTGACAGGGCATACAATTTATATGTGAGACAATATCAAAAGGCAGTAGTGAGTATTTGTTAAAAATCAGCTTCTGAGAGGCGCGTGCGGCAACACCCAAGATAGCCACCGGATAACGGAGCTCCGTACCGTGCAGGGAGTGACGTAATTAAATATGCGGTTTCCGCGATCCTAACAGCATGAGAAACAGATGATTATGACATCGCAATACGTCCTGCACTTAGGGAAGGTCTTGTCATTCTTTTTGCTGGCTTTTTTCACACCTTTTTTGGGCTTCTAAATTTTACCCCCCCCCCAAAAAAATGGAGAGAAAGAGATTCTCGCAATGGAAAACCATTGGAGGGGGTACTCCTGGTCCCCTCATGAATACAATACCAAACAAAGCAAAGGAGTACTCCCAATAGACGGAAAACTGTCTTTGGGGTATTGGAACGCAGAGCAAAGGAAAGAGATTATCTTTCTTAAGAAGACCCCTCACTCACCAACCTGGTTGGTGACATGCTTCATCATCGGGGTCCCACCTGGACAGCCGAATGCCATCCAGGTGTGCTGCGACACCTGACTACAGTGGAGCTGGTTTTTGTGTGAAGGTGAATAGAAAATTTAGGTTAAAAATTGGCCAGATTGAACCCAATCCAAATGATTTATTCTAGGGCAATTTGGACAATGTTAAAAAATGATATGGATACCGTGATAGGTTAAATTGACCTATAGTATCTTCTAATGAGTAAAAAGTGAAAAAAGGTCTACATGTTTCAACCATCCGTTGATATTACCGGGTTTTCATCAGGACCAGTGAACATGACCCGTGGGTGTACACTCGCTAAGGTGTACCCTGCCCTTGGTCACTTAGAACCTAACCATCTACTCACGGTTAGGACTCCCTTCTTCCAAATCGTCGAAAGGGAGAAAAGAACAGAAACGGGGCGCTTACTGAAAACGCGGTATTTGAGTGCCTCATGAGAGTCGGTGTTGTACGATTTGTTACCTTCAAGATCTAGGTTGAAAAAAGTTGATAGAGAATTAAGATAATCACAAAGATATGAACATGAGTAGAGCACAAAGAAAAAAGGAATTCCCGTATATAGACAAAGTACTCACTCGGAGGAGCAAATCAGTCCGTGGTGTACCTAGTAGTAAGATCGGGCGTATCTCCCTGTAGAGTACGGAAGCCTGGGCAGCAGCATCTTAGATACGCTGGTGCTTCCAGGTCATGTGAGTATGAGGCGTGACATGGCGGTCACGTGACCAACGTGGGCACGTAATCAGCCGCTAGTGAAAACACGATACGTGTCTTAAGTGATAAAGTTAGATGAGAAAAAAAGGTTGCGTATAAGGAGTTATTGGTGCCTAGTGATGGTATTCATTATGGGTCAGCAGTGATACAGTGAAATGAAAGGGGCAGTAGTATTAAATCCCTATCAATGGAATCGGTTTCTTTGAAGGGAGTAGAGGTTGTTAACCTTCCCGATATGTGGATAGTAGTAATCATCATTAACGAGAGTAAAGATAATTAGCAATCCAAATACAATGTAAGCTTGCTTGGTGCGAAGTGTGGTAGTCAATGATTAATTCAGTTAATAGTACTTTGATAACATAATCGTTATCATCAGCCATTTTTCGCCTCTTAATTAGAAAAGAATAATGTGTCAGGGTTGTCATTAAAATAATGTGTCTCAATCTAATGATAATGTCTTTGTGTTACTGGTCAAGTGGCAAACGCTACAATTGCCACAAGGATAGTGGCCTACGATATCCGGATGAATTCCCTCAGGATTTCAGCTGGTCCTTGCCAAATGGCAAGGACATCATCAATATATCATCTGAAATCCTGAGGGAATTCATCCTTTGGATAAATACTTGTGACAACAATCTAAGGTTCACACACAACGTGGACCCTCAAACAATGGTTTTCCTGGATGTGGTAATCACCAAGGAGAATGGCCTGCTAGAAACCAAAACCCATCATAAACAGAGTGCGAAGAACAATCTCCTAAGATTTGAGGGCTTTCATCCCAGACCCCTGAGGGAGAACTTACCTTATGGCCAATATTTGAGATTGCATAGAAACTGTAGCAAAATCACTGATTACCGCAGCCAAGCCAGAGATCTGACTACTAAACTAACTGATAGAGGCTACCCAGAACAAATCCTTTACAAATGTTAAAAACGAGCACGGAATAAGCCGAGAATATCCCTACTGGAGGACAAAAATCTTCTCACCTGTGTGACAACATATAGCACAGCATCTAATCCGATGACGAAGTCCATCAATAAACATTGGTCAATTATCAATACTGGCAATCTACATTGGGAAAAGCCCTTGTTTTCTTTCAAGAAAGCAAGGAGCCTAAAAGACTCTCTGGTCAACACCCACCCTAAAGAAATAGGGAAGGCCAATCCATCTACAATACTAAATGCTTGGGGATTACCAGATATTGTAGGCCACTATCCTTGTGGCAACTGTAGCGTTTGCCACTTGACCAGTAACACAAAGACATAATCATTGGAACAAGGAAAGACATGGACCCAAAGAACCCACACAAATTGCAACAGTACCAATGTGATCTACCTGATCAAGTGCCCTTGTAATCTTCAATATGTGGGAATGACAACCAGAAAGCTCAAACAGAGAATATGTGAGCACCGCAGTACCATCAGGTGCAAAAGGGTCACGACAAAGCTTACTGAGCATTTCCTTGAAAAAACCATACTACCAATGATATACGATGGACTATAATTGAGCAAATTAAATCCGGTTTCAATGTGCAACAAAGACTTTTTGAAAAGGAACAAAGTTGGGTGTATAGGCTATTAACCCACATCAATGGCCTTAACGAGAATATTCCTTGGAACTCAGTATTGCCGAAATAATATCTCACTTTACTGTGATACTTTGGTACTTAAAGTCTTTCTTTTTATTTAATGAGAAGGACGCCTAAGAAAGAGATACACTATTGGTCTAAACTCCCAGTGGGAACATGTGTGTGATATTCATTGAGTAATGTTGATGGAATGAATGTATGTTGAGGAGATCCCTCACTCTTTCAATTCCAGGGACATGTTGTTTAATACATGTATTCAATGACCCCTAACAGTGTTATCTCGTACATAGGTCATTAAACTCTCCTAGATTGAGACACATTATTTTAATGACAACCCTGACACATTATTCTTTTCTAATTAAGAAGCGAAAAATGGCTGATGATAACGACTATGTTATCAAAGTACTATTAACTGAATTAATCATTGACTACCACACTTCGCACCAAGCACGCTTACATTGTATTTGGATTGCTAATTATCTTCACTCTCATTAATGATGATTACTACTATCCACACTAAGCACGTTTAGATTGCCAAAATTAGATGCATTAGATCGTGTGAGTCCACTACCCCTCAAACAAGGAGGTCCACTGAGTGTTGAATGATCGTCTCACGTTCACAACTTCATTGGGGAACCACAATGAGCAATTGATCCTACAATGAATGATGATTATATGTATTATATGTCTGTTCTGTGTTTATGTGTTTATTTTCACAGACTTTTTCCCTTTCGACGATTTGGAAGAAGGGAGTCCTAACCATGAGTAGATGGTTAGGTTCTAAGTGACCAAGGGCAGGGTACACCTTAGCGAGTGTACACCCCCCGGGTCACATTCACTGGTCCTGACGAAAACCCGGTAATATCAACGGATGGTTGAAACATGTAGACCTTTTTTCACTTTTTACTCATTAGAAGATACTATAGGTCAATTTAACCTATCATGGTATCCATATCATTTTTTAACATTGTCCAAATTGCCCTAGAATAAATCATTTGGATTGGGTTCAATCTGGCCAATTTTTTACCAAAATTTTCTATTCACCTTCACACAAAAACCAGCTCCACTGTAGTCAGGTGTCGCAGCACACCTGGATGGCATTCGGCTGTCCAGGTGAGACTCCGATGATGAAGCATGTCACCAACCAGGTTGGTGAGTGAGGGGTCTTCTTAAGAAAGATAATCTCTTTCCTTTGCTCTGCGTTCCATTACCCCAAAGACAGTTTTCTGTCTTATGGGAGTACTCCTTTGCTTTGTTTGGACTTCTAAATTTTACCTCAGCATTGTGGCAGCCATTTTGTCTCATAGATGCTTGTTTCCCCTCTGCACTGGGCTGACTGTGATTGTTTTTAAATCTTGTTGCGCCACAATATTTAGTATTTTATTTGCCCTATATTGGCTTTGCCTCAATTCAACCTACTCTGTACCTTTTAGTCTATGGAGATTTGCGCAATCAGCAGACTGCTGTTTTTCTGGTTTTGGGAGACTATTGGAGGGAAATACTTGCCTATTGTAGCCTGCGTTCTTTTCTAGTCTGCACATTTCTTGACAATGTATCTTAAGGATACATATGCGCAGAAGCAAAAACCTCTTACATTCAAATAAGGGTGGTACTTCCAAGTCATCCACAGCAGATTCTTCTTATGCTGAGTCTTCCACAAATTGTTCGGTCTCTACAGCAGATATGGCTCAGTCGTCTACTTTGCGCTCTGTACCGCCGCTTTTGCCAAATTCTAAGATGCAGGCAACTCCCACAGCTAACAAGCACCTTAAGCAAGATCCTCCTTCCCCTCCTAAACTTCCTGCTCCAGTATCTTCAGACACTATTCTAGACGAGACACGCGCTTTGCGCCCTTTTATTGAAGAGACCAATACTCGCCTACAAGTGTTGGATAATAAGTGGTCCTCAATGGATTCCCTACTTTCCTTAGTGGTGTAGTGAGGTAATGGGGTTAACTACAGACATTGCTAAGTTAGCATAAGTAGTATGGGCTTGGTTGCCATTCTGCCGCTTTTGCACACAACACTACATGGCTCTATTCTCGTGAAATACTTTGCTGGCGCTGCTTCACATGAGAACTGTCTTCCTTTCACATATTCAGCGGGGCACCGCGCTCTCTTTCTGTACAGCCTGTTCAAGGTCGGATAACAATGGATGCTGTTGATTCACTTTGGTCAGTCCCATGCACATAGACATAACATAAAGCACAGCGGCCCAACTGAAACTCGGGTGCTTTTAATATGGCATTACATGCATGAGAAAGCACTTGGAGAAAACCTTTCCAACATAGAAGAGCTGTGCTGATCCTGAGATGTAATTCACTGCATCTGATCTCGTAGGTATGGGTTCTCGCTGACAAAGCTCAGAGGTCTTCTATAATTATTCTAAACTAGCTCATGAGCACGGGGAGGGTGGTAAAAGGAGCTATAGTTCTGTTTCCACTGTCATTATAATATGATTTCCTCTTTTGTGCTTTATGGAATTGTAACCATGCTAATTATATTGTTTTTATGCATTATGCTGCTCGTATTGGCTAGAGTACTGCACCTTAGAGCACGTTAGTTAAAAATAAACATTTTAAACTATACAGTGTCTCTTATTGCTCACGTTGTGGACAAGTATGAGTATGAACGAAAGAGTGTTCTTGTTTCCCACTATTCCTGAGAGTTTACTAAGTTGCATGTTCTAGGTTGTCTAATCATTGGTAGCTTCGCTGTAGTACGGAGAACGAATGAGACACTAATGCTAGTCGGATTGGGGTTCTGGGTACTGAGGTGGCTTTTTTGGTACACAACAATACACCGAGGTCCTGGTTTCCTGTGCATAGTTCTTTGCATGAGTAGAATCCTTGCAACAGTGGATCAACGTGTTCATGATATCTAGAATGCTACTATGAAGATAGCAACGCGGAAGAAAGATATTTCACAACCTAAAAGAATCTGCTGAGGATCTTGAAAACAAGAACAGAAGTAACAATCTATGTTTATATGGTATTCCGGAGGGCCTTGAAGGGAATGATCCTGTTGCTTTTTTCACATCCTTCTTTCCAAAGCTCCTAGACTTTTCTCCTTCGACCAATATAAACATCCAGCGTGCCCACAGACTGGATCCTCATCTGTCGTCTATGTCTGCCCCATCAAAACCTCGGTGATTGATTCTTCTCTTCTTACAATTCACAGATCTTCTTCAAGTTTTAAATGCAGCCAAGGCTAAGAAACGTCTTGTCTGGTCTGGTGTCAACTTGTTTATCTCCCAAGATGTCTCTACAGCAACGGCCAAACGGCGAAAAGACTTCCTTGATCTACGACCTGCTTTACGCACCCTTGGATATGGCCTCTTCCATCCATGCCTTTTCAAGGTGACATTTCAGAACAATACGTCCACATTTGACGATCCTTCGGACTTTATTCATTCACATTCTACAACATCAATGGAAATTCCTGGCCCATACACAGTTACTTGACTTTTATAGTCCTATATAAAAAAAATTCTCAGATATACTAATGATTGCTTCCTTTACAGGTTGTTTCTTGATATATGTGTTTCTCATTTGAAGTATGTTACCTTTTTTGTTTCTTCATCTTTCCTCCTTACTTGCAGATGATTTGATATTCGGTTTGTCTGTTTAATAACTTTCATGTTTGCATCCTGGTGTGGTGCCTTCTCCCTTGTCGGCTGTGTCATCTTCATTGTTGTCGCCACTCCTCCTTGTTGTCTTCTTCTTCCCCATAAATGGTATGTACCACAGTTGTCTTTTTGACATGTACTGTCCCCTATGGTTGTATCTTTTGTCTCTCCTTTTCCATTCCCCCTCTATCCTTCTTCTTTCCTCTCCTCTAACACGGATATCATTATTCTCTTCTTGGTACATCCATCATATTTTTTTCTTTTCTCTATTTCTTACTCTGCTCCTTTTTCCTACATTTCTTCATTGTTGTTCGTTTTATTGTTCCGTATTTACTGTCATTTTCTTCCATACAGAGTTGTTACTTGGAATGTAAAAGGATGTATTAATCGTATAAAGAGCATTATCTCACATTTAGCCTCCTATAATCCTGATTTAGTTTTACTACAAGAGACTCACTTGTCAGAAGCTGAGGCTCTTAAACTCAAACACAATTGGGTTGGTTCCGTTCTTGTTTCTCCTACAACTACAAAGAAAATCGGTGTTATTATCTTATGTCATAAAAAGTTAAAATGTTCTGTTGTTTCACAGGAGAACGATGCTGATGATAGATGGATTTTAGTTAAACTGCTCATTAATAACAATATTCCTTTAACTGTCCTAAATGTATATGGTCCAACTCAACCAGATTACACCTTATGGCCCACTATTACAAATAAATGTTTACAACACAAGGATGATTTCTTTCTCCTTGGAGGCGACTGCAACCAGATCATGGACCCCTTTATTGACCATAGATACCAAGTACTTTTTGTCCCCCATAAAACCCACTAACAATTCCACAGTACAATCACACAAGCGCATCTCATAGATGCTCGGAGACTATTCAACCAAGATCAAACAGAATTTTCCTTTTTCTCCCCTCTACATTGCTCCCTCACTCGATTAGATTATTTATTTCTATCCACTTGCTGAAACTCTTATTTCATCTTCGATTGAACCTATTTTGATTTCTGATCATGCTCCTGTGATTGCTGCTTTTGATTTGCTCCCTCCACAGCCCAAGTCTTCTAGATGGAGATTTAATCATTTTCTTCAACAGGATCCCGTTTTTTCCTCCTTCTATACTTCTTTTGCAGAAGAATTTTTCTCTCTTGATGAAGGCCCATCTATCTCTCCTGCTTTGGTATTGGACACTTTTAAAGCTGCTGCCTGGGGTTTTATCATTGATTTTGTTTTTAAAAAAAAAGAAAAATGTCCTTACTCAACATACAGCCTTGTTGGTTAATATTAACCGCTTAGAACATCAATTGTATACCTCCTCATCGGACGTCACTTTGCAGAAGCTTATTCGTGCAAAGCAGGATTTTAATAAAATCTCTACAGATAACGCTTATTCTATCTTGCTTCTTAGCAGCGCCCGATACTATGGAGGCCGCAATAAAGTTGGTTCACTCCTAGCTAATTATCTTAAGTCCAGAAAAGAAAGGACTCTGATTGATTCTATTTAATCAGCAGATGGGAAACATCTTTTTTAAAGATCGTGACATTTTGGATGAATTTACTTCTTTCTATGAAAATCTATATACTCCAGAATCACCTCCATCAGACCCACTTATCGTATCTTACCTCAGTAGTATCTCTCTTTCTTCCTCTCAAATCTTGATTTCAAATCTTTAGATTTGGATATATCGTTTCAGGAGATCGCTAGCTCTCTAGGCTCATTAAAGAAAAATAAATCTCCCAGTCCAGATGGTTTTCCTGTGGAATTTTATTTACATTTTTCTAATCTCTTACTTCCAAAACATTTTAATCTCTTTCAGTATTTTTGTACCACTGGGAAATCAAATGATCCTTTCCTAGAAGCCTCTATCTGTCTCATTCATAAAGAAGGTAAAGATCCTAAGTTTTGCAAAACTATCGCCCTATATCCTTGATAAATGTGGATTATAAAATCTTTGCCAAATTATTGGCTCTTCGTCTGAAATCACTTTTACCTCATTTAATTGGCCCAGAGCAGTATGGTTTTGTCAAGGGTACCTTAACATCTGATAACTCCCGATTATTCTTAATGTTCTGAACAAAGCGCCCACTCTGTCTTATTCCTGAGCTGCTATATCTATAGGTGCAAAAAAAAACTTCGATAGAGTTGATTGGTCCTTCTTATTTAAAACACTCCATTGGCATGGATTTGGACCTAAATTTATCTCTCTGGTTTCATTAATTTATACCACACCTACTGCCTCTACTCTAGTTAATGGTCTTGTTTCCAATCATTTTTCGCTTTACTATGGGGTCAGATAAGGTTGCCCTCTTTCTACTCTTCTTTTCATCTTATCCCTTGAACCCTTTCTATCTCACATTCGTCAGAACGCTTCTATTTCTGGGTTTCTGTATGGAGATCATCAATTGAAGCTTTCTGCTTATGCAGATGACATCTTACTTTTTATATCCAACCCAGAATCTTCTATCCCTCCGTTATTATAGGAAATCTCAGATTTTTCCACAGTATCTGGTTATAAAATCAATTCTGACAAAACAGAAATCCTCCCCATAACCAAATTTTGTCCTAAACATCATCTCGACCTGATTGGATTCCATTGGAATAGCTCTAAAATTAAATACCTAGGCTTATGGTTTACCAATTCCATTCCGGATTCGATTACAATAAATAGGAAAGAAATTCTTGATCGAATCTCCAAATTACTTTCATCTTGGAACCCTTTTTTTTTCTCCTGGTGGGGACGCTTGGATTCTATTAGGATGATGGTCACTCCTATTTTACTATATGTTCTTTCCATGATCCCAGTTCATATTCCCTCTCTTTTTTTAAAAGAATTGGACTCTCTTCTTTCCAAATTTTTATGGAATGGTAAAAAATCCAGAATCTCTCTATTTCACCTCAGACAATTAAAATCCCTTGGGAGGTGTGGATTTCCCAAATTTTATAATATACCATGAAGCCTTTTTTCTTAAACAGGCCTCCTATTGGCTCCATACTGGCATCTCCTCTCTCACACCTTTATGGCTCAATAATGAACGCTGCTTACTTTCCCCTTTCTCTTTCCCAGAGATCTTAGCTTTTACGGCAAAAAACAGTCTCACATCTCTTCCTCTTTTTAAACACACTTGTTCTTTGTTAAGACCACATTGTAAACCAAAGATAATCTCTAGAGATAAATGTTTGCGTTCTCCTCTTTGGCACAACCGTCTTCTCACTATCAATAATAGACCCTTGTTTTGGAGTTCTTGGAGATCTAAAGGTATCATTTGTGTTCAGGATATGTTCGATGGTCTCGCTCCTTATTCCTTTCCCAAATTCCAAGCCACATTTCAATCTCCTTGTTCATTTTTGCACAAATTCTTGTTATTAATGGAAACAATTCTGGAAGTTTTTTGTTCTCTCCCTTTCGACGACTCCTTGTCTATACCTGATCTGCTTACTAGAATTTTATAATTGTCTCCAAAGGCCTCTCTCATTTATAATGTTTTTTAACTCCGCCGATCCGGAGCGCACTAATTCTAAGGTGGAACTTGCATGGGAGTCTGATTTGGACTGTGTATGGAGCACTGACTTCTGGAGCAATATCTGGGTCAGATCGTTAAAAAATTCTAGATCTGCATCTACCACTCAATCTATGTTTTTCTATATCACAGATTATTCTTTACTCCCATTTCCATTGTCAATTTTACTCACAGTGATAATAAGACCTGTTGATCTTGTGATCACTCATCGGCTTATCTATGTCACCTCCTTTTTTCATGTCCCCCCGTAACTTATTTTTGGTCACAAATTTGGTCAAGGCTTTCGACTATTTTTGATTTACACATCCCCATACCAAATATCCTTTTCTTTACAGGAAGTCTATCCGATTCACTGGGGCTATTGTCTCACAAACTAGAGCTGTTTAACATCATGCTAGCCTTAGCCTTTCAACAGATTACCCTTAATTGGAAATGTGCAAACAAACTTTCAATCAAATTTTGGTGGAACAATGTATGTCATTATCATAGATTGGATACTGCTTTTGCTTCTTATTGTAATCCACAACTAAATAGAGATCTATTTTGGTTACCACTACCAGTTTATTTAAATGAGATCTCTATTACTCAAGTATCCAGTGATCATTCTCAGAACTTCCTATCTCCATAATTTCTCTATTTCACTTCTTTGCCTTTTTTCTTCGTTTTAGATATTTAATATTTTAAAGATTTTTTATATGAAATGTATCAATTATATTCCTTCCTGTTTTTGATGTATAGACATTGCCATTTGATCCTCAGCTGCAGAGTTTACCTTATCTTCCCTCTTTCTTCCCTACCCCCTTTTTTTCTCCTTATAATCCTAAAATTGTAAACGGCTTTCTGCTGTGTTTTACGGCATTCTCTGTACACTTGTTGATTTTTTCTTATTTATTGTTATAGTATCGCCCTATGTTGTTTACTGAATTTTACGTTAATAAAGCGTATTAAACTTTTAAAAATCAGCTTCTATTACTTAATTGAAAATGCACATATTTTGAAAAAAAAACTGAATATTTTCATGAAAAAAGATATTTACCTAACAAGAATAGTACACTTTCACTTTGTTGCTGTTCAGCTGTCTGCCTTCATTTAAATTTCCTTGTAAGTTCCACTGCTAGCATTGTGTCACAACCTAATTTGAAACACAATAGTATTGCTGTGCCATTGTTGAAACTATTTCAACTTAGTGATATTCTTGTCTCGAATGTACGACGTTATTCCGCCGTCTTTTTCCCCGCTTGGAATCACAACGCGGTCGTTACAACGAGCGCGTTGTGATTTTGCATACCATTACTCCGCAAGTCGGAAGAACGACTTGCGAAGGGGGGCGCTGGATGTTGAAATAGTATAATTTACTATTCCAACTCCAGTGTGAGCGGACACTAGGGAAGGTGTTGGACTTTAAATCCAACACCTCCCCCCCTCCGCAAGTCGTTCTTCCGACTTGCGGAGTAATGGTATGCGGAATCACAACGCAGTCGTTGTAACGACCGCGTTGTGATTCCAAGCGGGGAAAAAGTTGCGGGGTAAATGTTGTTTACCTCTTGTCTCACGTGATTTGGATGTTCTGTTTATGACTGTGACTTAGTTAAGATTTACTTTTATTCTTTGTTCCTACAGCCTTTGCTATCATAGCATTAAACAGAAACTCTCAAGGGGAAAGGAGCCCTAGCCATAATGTTTGTCCTTAATCTACACAGAGAAATCTATGACACAACTCTATCATACAAATTGCATATAGTTTTGGTGAGACTTTCACATATATATACTAAATTTTTACCTACATTCATATTTACCTTTTATATTATCCACACTGTTGGATCCACTTTTAGGTTTTGCCACTACTCATTCCACCCATCAAGATGTGACTGGTGTTCTCCAAGATTACATTTTACATTCGGGTAACGCCCAGTGCTTCATTTGAGCCAGTGGGAGAAGGGGAGGCCCACGGGCACTCATTTTTAGGGACCAACACTAATTCTTCCTCCTGACCCAGAGCAAGACAGAGAAAAACACAATTGGGAACAAAGAAGAAGAGAAAGGCGGAAAAACAATGATCTGCATCTACCACTCAATCTATGTTTTTTCTATATCACAGATTATTCTTTACTCCCATTTCCATTGTCAATTTTACTCACAGTGATAATAAGACCTGTTGATCTTGTGATCACCCATCGGCTTATCTATGTCACCTCCTTTTTTCATGTCCCCCCGTAACTTATTTTTGGTCACAAATTTGGTCAAGGCTTTCGACTATTTTTGATTTACACATCCCCATACCAAATATCCTTTTCTTTACAGGAAGTCTATCCGATTCACTGGGGCTATTGTCTCACAAACTAGAGCTGTTTAACATCATGCTAGCCTTAGCCTTTCAACAGATTACCCTTAATTGGAAATGTGCAAACAAACTTTCAATCAAATTTTGGTGGAACAATGTATGTCATTATCATAGATTGGATACTGCTTTTGCTTCTTATTGTAATCCACAACTAAATAGAGATCTATTTTGGTTACCACTACCAGTTTATTTAAATGAGATGTCTATTACTCAAGTATCCAGTGATCATTCTCAGAACTTCCTATCTCCATAATTTCTCTATTTCACTTCTTTGCCTTTTTTCTTCGTTTTAGATATTTAATATTTTAAAGATTTTTTATATGAAATGTATCAATTATATTCCTTCCTGTTTTTGATGTATAGACATTGCCATTTGATCCTCAGCTGCAGAGTTTACCTTATCTTCCCTCTTTCTTCCCTACCCCCTTTTTTTCTCCTTATAATCCTAAAATTGTAAACGGCTTTCTGCTGTGTTTTACGGCATTCTCTGAACACTTGTTGATTTTTTCTTATTTATTGTTATAGTATCGCCCTATGTTGTATACTGAATTTTACGTTAATAAAGCGTATTAAACTTTTAAAAATCAGCTTCTATTACTTAATTGAAAATGCACATATTTTGAAAAAAAAAACTGAATATTTTCATGAAAAAAGATATTTACCTAACAAGAATAGTACACTTTCACTTTGTTGCTGTTCAGCTGTCTACCTTCATTTAAATTTCCTTGTAAGTTCCACTGCTAGCATTGTGTCACAACCTAATTTGAAACACAATAGTATTGCTGTGCCATTGTTGAAACTATTTCAACTTAGTGATATTCTTGTCTCGAATGTACGACGTTATTCCGCCGTCTTTTTCCCCGCTTGGAATCACAACGCGGTCGTTACAACGACCGCGTTGTGATTCTGCATACCATTACTCCGCAAGTCGGAAGAACGACTTGCGAAGGGGGGCGCTGCATGTTGAAATAGTATAATTTACTATTCCAACTCCAGTGTGAGCGGACACTAGGGAAGGTGTTGGACTTTAAATCCAACACCTCCCCCCCTCCGCAAGTCGTTCTTCCGACTTGCGGAGTAATGGTATGCGGAATCACAACGCAGTCGTTGTAACGACCGCGTTGTGATTCCAAGCGGGGAAAAAGTTGCGGGGTAAATGTTGTTTACCTCTTGTCTCACGTGATTTGGATGTTCTGTTTATGACTGTGACTTAGTTAAGATTTACTTTTATTCTCAAGGGGAAAGGAGCCCTAGCCATAATGTTTGTCCTTAATCTACACAGAGAAATCTATGACACAACTCTATCATACAAATTGCATATAGTTTTGGTGAGACTTTCACATATATATACTAAATTTTTACCTACATTCATATTTACCTTTTATATTATCCACACTGTTGGATCCACTTTTAGGTTTTGCCACTACTCATTCCACCCATCAAGATGTGACTGGTGTTCTCCAAGATTACATTTTACATTCGGGTAACGCCCAGTGCTTCATTTGAGCCAGTGGGAGAAGGGGAGGCCCACGGACACTCATTTTTAGGGACCAACACTAATTCTTCCTCCTGACCCAGAGCAAGACAGAGAAAAACACAATTGGGAACAAAGAAGAAGAGAAAGGCAGAAAAACAACGACAAAGAAAGAAAGCAGGGATGAAAAGTGAGACATAGGGGCAGGGTGTGTCTCTTGACATATGAAATGGGCATACGGCAGAATCTAGATTACACCGCCGTTAGTATTCGGTATCGCTGACATTCATTTGCTGTGGTCACAGGATTCTGAGCAAAACTTTGGTCCACGGCTCTTATTCTTTAACAAATCAGCATTGGTAATGTTTCTATTAAATTGCTAGGGTTTGGATATTCACACCACAGATCTCCAGTCTGTGCCTTATCCTACTCAGTCAGTCAGTCATAAATGCTTTATTCAACAAATTGTCATAAAAGCAGATTCAAATACATAATGAATGACTAATTATATACAACTGTTAAACAGGAAATTATCCCTCAAGTATAAAATCGATAAGAATGTAAAAACAACAATGATAAAATGCATATACTCCTCTCATAGACATATACCTATATACAAATAATAAAGAATGCAGCATACAATATGCATTCGTTATAGTGCCGCAATCGCTTGGGATCTTAAATGTGTACATATGTGCAAAGATTAAAAAATACAATATGCAATATACATAAGTTATAATACCGCAATCACATTAGATCTTATAATCCATGCCCAACCTAAGAATTTAGCTATGACTATAAGAAGTGGTAACCATGTTTCGGTACAAATTAATCTAAGTGCAACATCACATTTTCGAGTGCCCAAAGCTCGACAGATAGGGGCCAACCATGTGCGCCTCGGAACTGTAGAGGCAGTACACACAAATAACAAATGGGCCAGACACTCCGAAATTGCATGGCAAATGAGGCAGGAAGTGTCATCTGCTGTCCCCCAACTTGCAGTGAAAGACTTAACAGGTAATGTGCCCACTCTCAGTTGAAACAAAAGCTTTCTATCATGAGGCTTCATGATAGTATCCCAGTAAGCTTCTAGCTTTTGTGTTGGTTTAGCCATAAAGAATTGGCCCGTCAATGTTGAGGGATCGCTATTCCTGAAAGTGTTGGCATCCACCCATCCCCAGTATCTTTCCTTCAAGTGTACTTTCGACGGGAACCGGATGTTCTCAGGATTCTCCCAAAGGGTAACCATACCAATATTTACTAGTATAGATCTAACATTCTGTAACCATTTGATTTTCTTGTAACGGTCAGCTCTTATTAGATCTTTAAAGCCCTCAAAATAGGGTGACAAATCAGGGGTTGTCCAAATTCTCCGCCAGTACAGCAAGGGGCGTAGTCTGGCACTGTCAGCCAATGCCTTCCTACCTAGGTCACAAAGTAATGGCTATACTGGGGTACTTTGTGGAAGGTTAGTTATTTTTCGTAGGAAGCTATTTTCCGCTACAGTCAGTTTAGAGAGATTTTTAAAACCCCAGAGCTCTGCCCCATATAGAACTGTGCTAACAACTTTCATATTGTAGATGGTCAAGACTGGACTGACTGGTTTTGTAAAGGATGCATTGAACTCGGCTCCTACTCGTTCACATAGGAGCCTATCATTGCCAGACAAAGAGACCTAGCCCTCTATAAATGAGCAATGAGACCATGCTTTACTGATCAAATCATTCTCTTGTTACTGTTCTGTCTGGCACTTGTCTCTCTTAAATGTCCCTGTTCTGCCTCACCAGCCTTTACACAACCATCAACGAATATCTTCTGTGACCTAGTTTATGACAGATGTGAAAATGTGGTTCACAGTTTTAGTTGTTATATCTATTGTAATGCTAACTCCTTTTCTAATATGTATGAGACACTGGCTAAATTGATTTCTAATGAAATTGTTCGAATGAAACAAGTTACTGGCCTTACAGATCTGCTTACTGGTGGTTCTAGAGATGTTTGTATTAAAACTGATTTGCTGCTGCAAAAAAGAAAAGGAATAAAACGTGTGACCCAGATTGTTTCTCTAAGCGTTCAGCTCTAAGGTGTGCTCGCAAAAATCCCTTACTATAATGCAAAGCTTTCCATAGTCAGACCACTATGGCTAAAGCTTAATGTAGTTCTAAATAGTGGCTCACCACAGTGAAAGTCTCCTTGAACCAGTTTTTTTCATAGAATCTAGCCTTCTGTTCTTTTAGAGCCAGACATTTTATCTCTTATTTTTACAAAAAGATTTCAATTTTTTCAACCTTTCTGCAAAAAATGTGAGCTTAGGTCACGTCCTTAATTCTTCCTCAAATTATACATTATTATTAAATAGGATGATTCTCCTTTAAGCATTGTAGATTTGCCTTCCGTCTGAGGCACAATTACAGGTCTAATTATATTGGTTCAGCAGAATTTTTAAAGCAAATTACTGTTATGCTTTCCAGATTTTGGTTTTCCAAGAGACGAATGCTTCCCGATTCACTGTTAGGCGAAATAGCTATTGTCTCTGTTGAACTACCTTACCTTAGACTGATTGGCGGGCATTTCATCATGGGGTAAACACCGACTCACTCTTGATGGCGATGTTTATCCCCAGGTGTGTGCCACTTTCCTTTTTTATATACAGAGGTTTGCTTACCATTTCTACGCACCCCTTACCACCTTGTCCATGGACATTTCACCACCTACAACAGAAACACTGTTTAATTAGCAACTGGCTGCATTGCTGGCGGGGAAGTGTCCTACTGCAAGAGTGATGAGACACAACCTCTCCATACCCCTTACACTCTGGTGAAATGGTAAGGCAAGGCAAAATGTATTATTTGAAATTATTTAAAAACCATAACAATGTACTGTAGAACACATAAACACAGGATAAAATTAGATGAAAGCAATTCAGCAGTAGGAGCTTGTAGCCAATATTTCCAATTGGCCTAGGGAGTATGTGAACCTTAAGTTAATCAATAGCGGGCGGGAACAACAATAAGTCCGGCCCCAATGTGTTCCCACTCGGTCTAAACCAGGTTAGATTACTATGCTAACACACATTGCAGTGGGTGTGACCATTCCAAGCCCTGCGCAGCTCCGTGCAGCTCTGTAGCACCTGGTGAAGGAAGAGTCTGAACTCTCATTCAAAACGTAAAGTGCAGGTTGGGCAACAGAACTAGCCTACTAGGCCTGTTCCCCACTGACCCTTGCCGGGCTGTACCAGCCTGCACTGTAAAACAAGAGCGAACAACAGCGTGGCCTAAGTTCATGACAGGAGCTGCAGCTTTTTAAGTGTCCGTAGAGCTCGAGTTCAGTAGCGTAAGTGCTTCCCTGAGAAACGTCATACATCTAGCTGGAACTGAACAGCAGCCCCGCTCAGGCAAGTCGGAGCTTCTTTGTTGCATTGGCTGCTGCCCAGGCGCCGGGATATCCGCTTTAGCCAGCAGACTCAAAAGGCTGGGACAAAGGCAAAAGATGTGTAGCAAGGATTATTTTTAGGTCTCGCGAGCCAAAGGCTCGAAGAGACATTTTATATGTGGGCTTTTCAAAGTGCTGCCGTGGCCTAAAGCTACAGTGCATGTGCGCGGGCGCGCGCGCCGCGCTTACTTTCACTTTCACGGCCGCACGGCCGCTTTGATCGCGATCACTTTCAATTGCGCAGACCCAGCCTCCTCTGCCGGCACACCCACAACTGGCAACATTACTAGCGCTTGTTTTTCTTCCAAGGAGGGGGCACAGCATTAACACGTTTGAAGACCTCTAGACTACAGCATGGCTGCCTGGGGACAGAATCCTGAAGCAAAAGATCGGCCTCGGGACTGCCATTCCTTGCCTCATTCCCAGATCCCATAAAGGGGCCGCGTCTGAAAGCTCTGCGCCGTGAAATGGCTTCTTTGAGGTTGCGTGCTGCCTTTATAGCAGCAGAGCGCTTCTGGTTGGCTGCGTCCCTTTGCTTTACATCTAACGTGCAAATGCTCCCACAGGGACCGCATGTTAAAGAGGCACTCTGCCTGCAGGACAGCTGGCCACTAGTAAATCTTGACTAACCCACAATAAAGCACAGTCCGTCATAACAAGGGATATTGTGCGGGCGTGCTACCCCCTATTAACGTGCAGAAGATGTTGTTTTCATGTACCACACACACTTAGTCTGTTTTTCTTCCCAGTCACCCATCTCGGTCGCTTGTCTGTCACCAAAGAACTGCAGGAACATATTCTTGTTTTTAAAATGAATGCAGGGCTGCCGACTCCGGAGGGCGCCTAGTTTTTTATTCCACCTGTGCCTCTTTCTTCCATCGCCCGACAGTTCCTGTCTGTATTTCACTCGTGCAGGTTCCTTCAACCCTGAGTTTAACCTTCGTTGCAGCGTTCCCGCCTTTCTCTCCATCCTACCTACCCCCTTCTGCTGCGGGTCAAAGTCCGATGATGAAAAGTAAGTCTGGGTCCCAACAACCTGTAAGCAACCACCGGCACAAATTAAGCACTGGGTGTCACCAAACTACTAAAAGCGGCGGCGCCAGTGATTTCAATGGGCAGATACTGTCCGGTATTTCTAAACTTTGAAAGGGAGAGCACTTCTCAGCACTGCTCCAATACTTTTAACGGGAGAGTACTGGCACTTCTCAGGGGCAAACAGGTATTCATTCACTCTTAAGTTGAGAGTGCATGCACTTCTATATTACCATTTACAGTCGTATACTACCATTTGACACATCCTGCAAATAGTATGGCATCATAGCGCCTAGAAGAGATGGTGTCAGCGGGAGCTGTAAGCAGAAGTTTACAGACGCTCCTTGGGGTGAGGGGGGACGTTCAAAGCCCCGAGAATCTGCTCATCCGTTCAGAAACCATACCAGCACGTGCTAGTCCCTAACATGACACTTAATGACATGTATGGTTGGACCAGAGCTGGCCTGGGACTGGAAGCAAACGCAGCCACGGAAAGTGTTGTAACATCAGCCTCCCAATGCACCAAACGCGCACACTGCCCCGTGTGATCCTCGGCACCGAGATTCGGCTTCTTCAGTCAGGCCAATTAAAACACTTCAGTCAGGCCAATTAAAACATGATGACAGATGTTGCAGTTTTAAAACTTCTGGGTCTACCTCAGTACCGAAGAGCATGATTCCGAAATAGTTGTAGTGCCCTGCGGCACCGAAGCAGGTTTCCAAGAGCTGGCAGAACACAGTAAGCCGGTCAGAGTAAACTATGCTTTGCAGATATCTGTGCAAAAAACAGACAAAACAAAAGTTGCAATTTGTGTGATGAACTTATCCATAAACGTCAAAGGCGAAACAATAAAAAACTCACTATTTCGCACACTTGTTTCGAGTCGAGCTGACCTTTGCTTACGTCAACACTCGTCCCAGCACACAGGGAGCCGGTGAGCCCTCCTTGTATTCAGTTTACAGACCTAAAAGGCGGATACCTAGGAAGCATCCTAGACATGGTCAGTTGGAGTTCATTCATCTTTGTGCCACTATGGACACCAATGCTCTTCGTCCTAGACTTCAAATAGCAAACGGATGCAATTTGGGAATTGTGGTGTTTGGTCTCCTCTGCTGAACAAAAGTGGACAAAGTAAACGCCTGAAAAATAATCCCAAACGGAAACATGACTCATTTAGAGTTAAATGACAGAATCGAGATCACTCCAAGCACACTCATTTCTTCATTCTCGTACGGATCATTTTACAAGAAAATGATACAGTGCCCTGGCTTTGATGGACAGCTGCCCTGGGGCACGTCATACATTTTAATTTCCATCTGAAAGAAACGGACTTCAGAGTTTTGTTGTTTGCAGTCACCGATCATATGATCTTCAACTCGTTTTCTTATATCATTTTCCAACAACAGATCTTTTCTAGTTCGAGTTTTCAGCGCCATCAAGATAAAAAGTAGGCCATGCGCTTCCCTCATGACGAAGACATGGACAACAAGCATTTGCAATGCAATAGGTCTCGCATTTACGCGAGTTTAAGCTGTTGGCATTGTAAATGACGATGCCTTTTATGTATGTTTGAAAAACGAAAACGCAAATCAAAGCCATTGTCATTTACAATGCTAATAGCTCAAATTCGCGTAAATGCGAGACCTATTGCATTGTAAATGCTTGTTTTAAATTGCATAGTTGACAGTTCTGCTCAGCGGAGCCTTTTAAACGCCCAAACTTGTATATTTTGAGAGGAATTAATCCTAATCGCAGATATAAAATCCTTTAAGAGTGCCATTTTCGTGGAGCTGGATAGGCATACAGCTGTTCCCTGTTCGCGATAGACTGTTGCACGTCAGTCAGCATGGGATTTTTCAGCTAGCTCTTTCAAATCTTCCTCCCTTTATTTTATTTTTGCGTTTTGAATGAGCATTTTGGAAGTTAGCTTTGGGGGCAGATTTTTTTGAAGGTCGCTTTTGGCTCCCAAACGTTGCTTTGCAGTTCGTGCATTGGATTCCCATCTGATTTTCTTTTCCTGAATGCCCAACCAGATTAGCGCTTTGAGGGATCTTTTAGGGTCGCATTTGCACCATAAGTTAATGTTGGCATAAACTTGGCCTCCATCACTTCACATATGTCTGTGAGATCTGGGCGGTGCGTCTTTATTGCCAGTTTTTTTTTAAATCATTTCGTCAAAGATAAGGTGGTTGCTTTTGAAGCTGAGAGCTGTGTTACCTGTGACCCATGGTGGGTAAATTGAAAGCCCAGGTACCTCAGACTTGGAACTTCATCCAGGGTTAACCCATTCATAGTGAGCTTTCATATAGGGTTTGAGTTGTTACTCTGGCGCCAAATACTAAATGTTCATTTTTGGTAAAATTGACTTTTTCTATATTAATTCTATTCTGTTGTTTTGGCAGTCTTCTAGAAGCTTCACTTCAAGTCCAGCTTTTAATAAATAAAAAAGATATTTTACCATCTTATCAACGTGCACTATAGCACTGAGATAGCTACTCTGCAATAAATAACGCAGTGCATATGGTGTACAAGGGGATGCTGGCTTCCTCATCCTCCTTGACCATGCCCTAGCTTTAGACACGTTTGTCCATAGAAAACATCTCCGTATTGTTCCGGTTTGCATGGCATGGGTGGGCTGGCTGAGTCCAGGAGTGTTTGAAAACCTACCCACCAGTGTGTTGCACAGAGTCCATTAGTGTAGTCCTCAAGCCCATGATGTTTAGGATCTGTTTGAGGCTTCTGTCAGATGTGTTGGCTGACTTTGACATATGTATCCACCAGGACAGGGATGACACCCAATTCTATCTTTAAATTGTTTCTTTGAAGATTGACCACCGTGTAACTGTGCAGCTGCTATCAATGTCTAGATATCTTTTCACTTTCTCATGCTCAATATCCCAAAATCGGACTGTATTTTATTCACAGCTTATTCCAAAACTTTGTTCTGTGATATGGCTCAATTCACTGTCCACTCACTGTTTCTATGGTGAATTAGCTACATTTTAGGGTTATACTATTGATTTATAAATGCATATATGTACATATTGATAAAATATGGACGGCACTCGGTTGGATAGAGTCCTTCCTTGCTGGGCGCACGTTCCAGGTTTGGTACGGCAACCATCGCTCGTCCACTCTTCCCCTCATGAGCGGGGTTCCTCAGGGATCTTCCCTGAGCCCAACGCTTTTTAAGGCTTACATGGCCCCCCTTGAAGACGTGGTGATTCCATTCGGTATAAAAATAGTGAGCTACGCTGATGATACACAGATGGTCGTCTCCCTATCCCAACTAGACGACCACCCAGACAAGCTGGCAAACTGCCTTACGGAAATCCACGGTTGGATGTGTGAGTCATCACTAAAACTAAATGGGTCAAAGACCGAAGTGTTGCTCATGGGAAAGCAATGGGTGACCATCCCCCCAGCGGTCTGGCCAGACGTGTTCGGAGAAATTCCTACCCCGAAACATGAAATTAAGACCCTAGGAGTATGGTTAGAACCCGAAAATGCAAGCGGCCAAAACTGCAGGAACCTGTTTTGGGCTTATGCGTACTACCGGCAGGATTCTCCCCCTACTCCCCCCCGCATCCAGGAAACTACTGGTCCAAGGGCTCATACTATCACGTTTGGACTATAGTAACATGATCTACCTGGGAGCCCCTGAGGCCACCCTGGCGAAACTGCAACGAACACAGAATGCAGCTGCCCGTCTACTCATGAACCTTCCCTCCAGAGTGTCAGCGAAACCTGCTATCAAGGCCCTGCACTGGCTCCCTGTGCGCCAAAGAGTGGAATTCAAAGCCATGTGCACGGCATACAAATTGATCAATGGAGGTGGTCCTTCGATCCTCAGCGACCTGGTTACTCCATATAAAACGTCCAGATCCCTGAGATCCAAGAGTGAGCACCTAGCCAACATCCCCAAATTTAAAAAGACACGCACTGGAGGTCGACGCTTCTCAGTGAAAGCACTGGATGGAACTCTCTCCCACATACCCTTAGACTGGAATCCAATTATCTGATTTTTAGAAAAAAATTGAAAAGACTTTTATTCCCTAAATAACGTCATCCCCCTTCTTTCCTCCCTCTCATCTGGACAGCAAATTTTATAGCGCGGGGATGCCCTTGGGTCACCAGGCGCTTTACAAGTCGCTAAATATTAATAATAATAATAATATGACAAAACCATATGTCCACATCTCTTCTGTCTAGAAGAATAAATCACTTCTTTGTCCCATGTGATTTCAGAAACACCAGCCAGGACCTTAGAATTTCATAATAGAAGTACATTTTCAATTGCAATCCTTGTTGAGGACGCAACCTCCTTAAACTAACTTGGACCGGAGGAGGACCACTCGTGTGAGTCTCCTGGTCTTCTGCAGCTAATTTTTTTTTTTAATAATTCAATCGGAAGCTTTTTTAAAACAAAATAATCTTTTATTCTTGTTGCACTGTATTTTATGTGTACGGGGGCAGAGCTGTGTTAAATTGCTCTGCGGCGCAAAGGGAGCACACTCTCTTCCGCATCTACGAGCGGCGCCAGGTCAGCAGTCTAGTTGCTGGGCCCAGGCGTCGCCCTCCTCCGCTACAAAGGTGCATGATGACGCGTCTGTGCAGCGGACGCACCGCTGGCGCACCTAAGGCGCGCCAAAGGCAAGCCCGTCTGTGCCCGTCCATGCCCAACATGCCCAGGGGCCAGAAACCCTGCATCTTTTTCCCCCACTCAACATCATTATTCCAATGCACAGCTGAAACAGTTTAATAGAACTCTAGGAAGCTTGTGTGCCCACTCCATTCCGCCAGAAAAGTTCCCCGACTACTGCCCACAATGTCAGCACAAATTTACCCCATTTAACCAGGAATTCTCCACCCCCTCTGATTATTTCAAAATCTTCCTATTAAACTGTAGATCCCTTCCGAAACACACTACTGAAATCTGGATGCTTCTTAAAGACCTAGACCCAGATGTGTTGTTTCTGACGGAAACATGGCTTAACACATGCTCCGAACCCGACATCATTCAAGCACTTCCTCAAAGCTTTGTGATGCAGAGGGTTGATCAGGCAACAGGCAGAGTGGGTGGGATTGCTGCTATCCATAAGTATCAATTCAATTGCCGTTTGCTTGGGAATCCAATCGCTGACTGCGGTAACCGCCTTTCATTTACAGGTATCCTCATATATCCCCCCCCCCGGAGCAATGGACTCATCAGCCAATCACTACTGGAGGCAGCAGCTAACCTAGCAAGCTTAGCGCCCAATTTGACCCTCCTTGGAGACTTCAATCTCCACTTTGATGATAAACTAACTTCTAACGCAAATGAGCTGACTAGGGACCTCTCAGCGCTTCAATTGACGCAAAAGATTATACAAGCCACCCATGTGAAAGGTCCTCTTTTAGACCAGGTTTTCTCAAGTCTAGAGGACCTCCGAGGATCTGACCCTATCCCCCTCCCATGGACTGATCATTTCTTGATCATCCTTTCCTGGTCCCATCAACATACAAATCACTCCTCTCAACCCTCCTGGGCCCTTGGCCGTCCCTGTCCAAGCTTCCCTTAGAGAAATGGATTCAAGCACTAGGAAAAACCAAACCCAGACCTAATCCCTGCCCAATCATAGCAAACAAAGATTTTCTCAAACTGGATAGAACAATCACTGGATTCAGTCCACCCTAAAACCAGAATAAAAAAGTCTGAAGGGTCTCACAATGCCCCCTGGTTCTCCCTTGAGTTGCGTGCACTTAAACAGCAATGCAAAATCAAGGAAAGGCAATGGAGGAAAGAATTCCTCCCTGCAAAAAAATCTGAATACAAAGTTGCTATTCATACGTATAAGGCAGAAATAAAAAAAAGCACAAGCATCTTACTATGAAGATAAGATCCTATTAGCACATAACTCGCCCAGGGAAACATTCATCATTATTAAAAAATTACTCAAATCACCTGTCCCCCGCACTGTCCCAGACCCCTCTGGCCAACGGTGCAATAAATTAGCAAACTTCTTTGACAACAAGGTACAAGCTATCCTTGAATCTCTACCAGAGAGGGATGACGCTTTGGAAACGCAGATCAATACAGATCCACGTACCACCAAACCCATGCTTGAGATCTTCCCCCCCTCTGCCCCTGGAAACTCTGTTCACTTTGCTGTCCTCCGTTAAGAACGGATCACCAAGGGACCCAGCTCCACTCAATATCCTGAAAAAAGCAGTAGCCACCTTAGCATCTAACATACTGAACCTGATTAACGCTTCTTTGAATACAGGAATGCCCCCCCCCAGCTGGAAAAAGGCTACGGTCAAGGCCTTACTTAAGAAACCTAACCTAGATCCAGCTGAACTGGGAAACTACCGTCCAATATCTCTTCTTCCAGGAATAAGTAAAGTGACGGAATAGTTTGTTAACCTAACCCTTTCAGTTTTTCTTGAAACACACAATCTGCTTCACTCCTCTCAAACAGGGTTCCACCCTCGTATGAACACTGAAAAGGCCCTGTTGGCAGTAGTAGAGGAAAGAAGAAAAATCCTCGACTCAGGAGGTTCCACTGCCATCATTCTCCTCGACCTAAGCGCAGAGTTCGATACGGTGAACCACGTGACCCTAATTAACCGTCTGAGGAATATAGGAGTCACAGGCACCGTGCTTCAATGGCTGCGCTCGTTCCTAGAAGGTAGAACCTTTCAGGTTTTTGAGAAGAATGGTATATCCGAACCGGCCACCTTAACAAGTGGGGTCCCGCAGGGCTCCTCTCTTAGCCCGACCCTTTTTTAACGTGTATATGGCCCCCTTGGCAGCCATGGTAGCCCCCTCTGGAATCCGCATGGTGACCTACGCGGACGACACACAACTGGTGGTTGCACTCAATCAGGCAGACCATAACACCAATAGTCTCTATACCTGCCTAGAAGACATTTAAAAATGTATGGCTGAGGAGGAGGAGCCTAGCGCTTGACCAAGATGGCCGCGTGAGCTTTGAGCTCCCGAGACCCTCGTGCCCTCCGTCGTCTATCCTGTATCTAATCCTGTTGGTATGCATGGCATCGTGTAGATGACCTGTCAGGGAGGCGATTGATGCCACCCGAGGTCGAATCGCCCACCGGGAACCGGAGTTATGCATGGCGGAAGATTGAGGCCTATCTCCGAGGGATGCCAGGGGCTCGAGTTGGCAGGATGCCCGACCTCTAATTGAACAACAGCGGCCAGGCGAGGTGTGAACTGCCGGACGGAGGTCCCTATCCTTTCACTTTCACTTTCTCGCCCTTTGGCTGCCCAGCCCAGGGAGTGCTCACGGCTGCCTTATTATCATTTGGACGCTCTGCCTGCCACACTGGCGACCCATCGCAAGACGAAGCACTCCTGATCTCTCTTGCTGAGAGGGGGCAGTCCTGATTGAACCGACTTGCTTGAGTCCACCATGTCGGGCAAAGCAGAGGTGGACCGGCCGAAGCCTAAGGCCACCAGGCGGGGAGCCTATACTCAAGCCAATAACATGGACCGCTATGCCCAGCAGAGGGGGTCACCGGGTGCACCGAGCCAGTCCCCGGACACACAGAAGACTGCCTCACCCTTGGCCCCGGAGCTCTCACTGCAGGATGTCATGGGCGCGCTCGACGGGCTGCAGACATCGATTGGGAGACAGTTTGATGCCCTGGCGCACATAGTCGATACCATCTTGGTGGATGTTAATCTGCTCCGCGCGGATTTGGGCAAAACAAATGAACGGGTCAAATCCCTGGACATCAAGACCACGGGCCTTGCTGATGATGTCTCGGACCTGCAGACCGAGGTCCGTAAGTTGCGGACCGAGAGTGATCTCGCCGCCCGCCGGCTGGAGGACTTCGAGAGCCGGGCCAGGCGCAACAACGTGCGCGTAATCGGGGTCCCGGAGTCATCGGACGAGACCTCCGTGGACCTGCTCGTGGAGGACTTGGTGCTCAACCATCTGCAGCCAAAGGGTCTTGGGAAGTTCTTCGCAGTTGAGAGGGCCCATAGAGTGCCGGGTGGGAGGCCCAAGGTGGGAGCCCCACCGAGGCCGATTGTCGCCCGGCTCTTTCATTTTCGAGACCGGGACGCTATCCTGCAGGCCTCGAGGGTAACGGGCCCGGTCCCCTTCCAGAACGCGTCGGTGAATTTCTATCCTGACTTCACCCAGCAGGTGCAGAGGCAGCGGCAGGGCTTCCTGGGGGTGAAGAGGAGGCTTCGGGAGAGGGAACTGAAATACGCCATGCTCTTCCCTGCCAGACTACGTGTGGTGTATGAAGACCGAACATTCTTCTTTGAGTCGCCGGCCATGGCGGATGAATGGCTGGACGCTCTGCCTCGACGACGCACGGAAGAGGACACTGCCGTGGACGGGGACAGTGGCCGGGATGAACAAGGTTGATCTCTTCGGAACCGGACTGACTCGGACTGACTCTAGATAATGACTTGCAGTAAATACGGAGGTTGTGGGAGGACGAGGGGAGCTCTTTCCTCCCTTAGGGTACTTTTTGTAGATTTTGGGTTTGGTAGGGCGACAGGCACACTGCAAGTTGGGGGGGCTTTGTAAGCTGCAGCAGGGGTGCAGGGTGGGGGGGGTTTCCGGGATTTTGGGTTTGTTGTTGGGGGGTTTGTTTTCGCAAGGCATAGCGATTGTTTCCAGGACTGTTCCATGGTGGCTCTTCGGGTGTGGGGTGGGCCTCTTTACGGTTGGGGATGGGGGGTAGGGGTTTAAGTGTTATAAGCTGGAATGTTAATGGTTTGGGGGATCGCATTAAGCGTGGGATTGTTTTGCAATTCTTGAAACGGTCATTGCCGGATGTCGCCCTGCTGCAGGAGACGCATCTTATAGGTAATACGTGCTATGCTCTGAATAGGAAGGGTTATAAATTCATAGCTCATTCGGGATTCTCCTCTGGGTCCAGGGGTGTGGGCATCCTAGTCAGAGCCTCGCTACCATTTGAGGTGGACTCCACCATTGTTGATGATAGGGGGAGGTTTGTGGCGGTGGCGGGGCGGTGGGAAGGAAGAACTTTGGTTTTAGTTTCGGTTTATGTCCCGCCGGCCCTGCAGGCCTCCACGTTTACAGATCTGGGTAGGGCCTTGCTGGATCTCCCGGGGGGTATGCTTGTGGTGGGAGGTGATTTCAACGCTGTTGGCTCCGGTCTGCTGGATAGATACCCGCCCAGAGATACAGGGGGGGCTCAGAAGTGGCTTCCAGACTTTCTAGACACGCTTGGCCTCATAGACTGTTGGAGGCTCCGGCACCCCACACAGAGCCAATACACTTTCCACTCCGGGGCGCATGGTAGCCTTTCTAGGATTGATTACCTACTCACTCTGGCTGCGCATGCCTCATTGGTGTCCGAGGCCAGGCACATGGCGCGTGGTATATCTGACCATTCGCCAGTGTGGGTCAGGCTGGATCTAGGTCGGGAGGGAGGGGGAAGGGTGGCCCCTATCAACCCTTGGTACTTCCGAGACCCCAAGATGCGCAGCGCGCTGGTAAAGACAGTAGATAATTTTTTCAAGGACAATCAGGGATCCGTGGACTCTGCAGTGTCGCTGTGGGAAGCATTTAAGACCGTGCTGCGAGGGGAAGCCCTCTCCCTTGTAGTGGCTGCCAAGCGGCGGAGAGATGGCGAGGTTTTGCAGGTTGAGGAGGAGATCGCGGCTTTGGAGGGAGCGCTGGAGGAGGAGGTTACAGAGGCCTCACTGCATGAGCTGTGCTTGAAGCAATCCGAGTATAAGGACCTAGTGACTAATGCTGCTAAGACCCTCAGTAGGGAACAGCAGGGCCGTCTGTATGATGTTGGTGACAAGGCCGGGAAACTCCTGGCTTGGTTGGATAAAAAAGAACGGGTGAATAGAGTAGTGCCGGAGTTGACAGGAGAGGGGGGAGAGGTGATTGTGGAACCTGAGAGGATTGTACAGTGTTTCTCGGACTATTTCCGTATGGTTTATGCCTCAGTGTCGGACAGGCCGCCCGAGGACTCGCGTGACCTCCTGCGGGATATCGCATTGCCCTGTCTCTCCGATATAGATAGGGACGATCTAGATGGAGACATAACGGTCGATGAGGTGGCGGGGGCTATCCGCGCGTTGAACTCGGGCAAGGCCTCGGGTCCGAACGGCTTGCCGGTCGACCTGTACAAGCTGTTTCCGGATAGGGTCGCCCCTCACCTGCGCGCCATGTTCGTGGAGGCGCGGGGGAGTGGGGCCCTCCCGTTGGATCAGCGACTGGCGACGATTGTGGTTATACACAAAGAGGGCAAACCCCGAGATAAGTGCGCCTCATATAGGCTTATCTCACTCCTTAACGCAGAGCCGAAAATTCTGGCTAAAATCCTGGCCACCCGATTGATTAGGGTACTCGGTGACTTGGTCCACCCGGATCAATCCGGATTCATCCCGCACCGAAACACAGCGTTAAATCTTCGGCGCCTTCATGGTGTAATTGCCAGGGCGGGCACGCTGCGTGAACCAGCTATTGTGGCGTCTCTTGACGCCACGATGGCCTTTGACACGGTGGACTGGGCATATTTGTGGGCCGTGTTGACCAAGTTCGGCTTTGGCCACGGTTTTGTGAACTGGGTGAGGTTGCTGTATGAGGGCCCTCTCGCGAGTGTGGTGGTAAATGGCCGGGCGTCGACTCCGTTTCAGCTTGGGAGGGGTACTCGGCATGTTTGTCCCCTGTGGCCATTGTTGTTCGCCCTCGCCCTTGAGCCGCTGGCTGCGTGGATACGTTGGCACCCGGATATACGGGGACTTAGATGGTCGCCTGAACACGAGGACCGTATTTCGCTCTATGCTGATGATATCCTGTTGTATCTTGCCTCACCCAAGAAATCACTTATAGTGGTCTGTGACGTACTCACATCTTTCGGAAGGAACTCGTGTCTCGTTATCAACTGGAGTAAATCGTATTTGTATGTTCTTAGTGGCGAGGTTCCACCGATCCCTCGAACATGTTCGATCCAGGTCGCTCAGCAGGGCTTCGTGTATCTGGGGATCTTTATTTCCATGGACTCTGCTGTGCGATATGAGAGGAACCTGCTCCCCCCCCCTAGCGCGCCTGAGGCGGGATGTGGAAGGCTGGCGGAGGCTGCCGCTCTCCCTTGTTGGGCGCGCGGCCCTGTTCAAAATGATGTCTCTTCCCCGGTTCCTCTACGCACTGCAGAATACTTTGGATTGGGTACCGGACAACTACTTTCGGGAGGTCGAAGGCCTCCAACGAACGTTGCTGTGGGATGGGCGGCCGCGAATAGCTATTGCAAAGTTGACGCTTCCATGGTACGACGGGGGCATTGCGCTTCCAGACATCCGACGGTACTATTGGGCCACCCAGCTGAGTGCGATTAATCATGGGTTTTATGGCCCTGCCCTCAGCCCTGGGTATGCCATGGACAGGTGGTTGCTGCGTGGTGGTAACTATTACAGGGCGTTGTACTCGCGGTCTCTGGACTCGTCCCTCATGGGGCCCACTGGTGTGGCGGTGCGTGTGTGGAAGATGGCAACTGACTCGCTGGGCTGGAAGGATAGGCTCACCCTCGCTACCCCGCTGTTTGAATCTGAGAGACTGGGTAGGCTTTGGCACACAAAAGGCTTTGACAAATGGGACTTGATTGGCATCTCCAGGGTCGGAGATGTACTGATTAAGGGGAGGGTGAAGTCCTTTGAAGAGTTGCAGAATGAGTACGAGCTGGGGCCATCCGAGTTTTTCCGCTATATTCAGGTGCGTCACGCCCTCCGATCAGTCCTCATAGAGGGTGAGAAGGTGCCTGAGTCCTCTCCTTTGGAGGACCGGGTCCTTGATGGCCATATGCCCGAGAGCACGATCTCGCTCATCTCTAAGAAACTGATCAATGTCCGGGCGGATATGCTTCTGGGGCTGAGGGACCAGTGGACTAGGGATGGCCTCGAGTTGGATGACGAGGATTGGCAGTCCGCTGTTTCCTCCCCTAAGAAGGTTGCGATCCCGTCGCGTCTGAGGCTGGTGCAGCTTAAAATACTGCATCGAGTGTATGTGACGGGGCCAAGGCTGGTCCACATGGGATTCTCGGAGGACGGCTTATGCAGGAGGGGATGTGGTATGGTGGGTACTTTCCTGCATATCATTTGGGAATGTGGTGTCATTACGGAATTCTGGAGGAGAGTCCATGCAGTGATGGGGGAGGTGACGGGCATTGCTATGCAGCCGGAAGCGCGGTGTTGCCTCCTGAATGCTTGGGGGCCCACTGACCCGATGAGGCACAGACCCAATGGGTGACTTTGGGTAACATGGTCGCTAAGAGAGATATCGCGCGATTGTGGGGCTCCTCGGGGCCCCCCACATTGACAGCGTGGAAAGAAAATATGGACTGGAGTATGCTAAGGGAGAAGACGGTATATTGCGCTAGAGGCCGCCCTCGGAAGTGGCACGCCATCTGGGGGCGGTGGAATCAATACAGGGGGGGAATATGTCTTGCTCCTGATTTGGATCCCCCCGAGGAACAGCTTTCCTCCTAACCTTCTTTCCAGCTCAGTATGGTTAATGGACTTCTTTGGCCTCTGCTGTCCCCCTTCTTCCTCTTTTCATAGTACTGTAACTGGTGGATGATTGGGGTCCTGCCTCCCCTGGGGGGCTTTCACCATGGGCATTAAGTGTTCTTGCCTTGCTGGGGGTTGTTGTGTGTTTTGTGTTTATTTAAAAATGGAATCTTTGCACTCCTCCTTCACTGTACTGTGGACGCGTCTCTGTTCCTCTTTATCGAAGCTGCCGAACCTCCGGGTTGTCGGCTGAACAGCTGTGTCCAGACTTTTGAAAATAAAGGTTTAAAAAAAAAAAAAAAAAAATTTATGGCTATATCCCAGCTCAAGCTCAACAGTGGAAAAACTGAGATGATGGTCTTGGGTAACCACTGCAGCTTCCACCCCAACCTGATGTGGCCATCTAGCAAGGATTCTCCCCCTACCCCCAAAACGTAAATCAGGAGTCTGGGCATTTGGCTGGACCAGGACTTGAATTTTAGGACACAGGCTAGGAGGACAGCAGCAACTTGTTTCGGCCTGCTTAGAATGGCCCGGAAAATCCTCCCTCTCCTTCCCCCACCAGCAAAAAAGGTACTGATACAATCCCTCATACTCTCTAGGCTGGACTACAGGAATACATTATATCTGGGCTCCCCCTCCTCAGTAATTTCAAAACTCCAGCTAGTCCAGAACAGTGCAGCCAGATTACTGACAGGTTCATCCAACAAACAATCAGCAAAACCGTCAATACGTTCCCTCCACTGGCTCCCCGTGCATGAATGCATCAAATTTAAAACGTTGTGTATCGCTCATAAAACTCTGGCAGGAACAGGCCCCGCCATCAACTCAGCCCTGATCCTTCCATATAAAGCCAACAGAAAACTTTGGTCAGATGATCTGCGTCTGGCCGAGGTCCCCAGAATAAGAAGATCCAGAAGTGGCGGGTGACTGTTCTCCTACAATGCTTTCAAACTATGGAATTCCTTGCCACTCCATCTACGCTTGATCCCCAATCATCAGACCTTCAGAAAACAACTCAAAAGACTCTACTGTTTCCTTAGTCCGCCCCCGTCCATGTTGGTCCACAGCGCTGGGACACTTTCGGGTAGCCATGCGCTTTACAAATGCCTTTCATTCATTCATTCATTCATTCAACCCTTCTTCTTTAATTTGTGGCACATTTTGTTACAATCCAGTGTTGTTTAAATAACTGCTTGCCCTTGACTTTTAGGGCAAAGTTCAAACTTTGTTTCTCATTCTTTTAGGCCCTTATTCTCGGTGAGACTGGTAACTTTACTGACAAGTTAAAGATTAGGGGTTGCAGCAGAAAGGCTAGAAATAAAGGTGTTTGCATTTAGTAGTACCAATGATTCGATTTGCAGTTTTCTTAAAAGAGGTATCCTTTGCATTTGCTTCATGTTTGTGAACCTTTCTTCTGTCAGATATTTTCCTTCTCCAGCGCCGTGTGTCCTTTTGTTGAGTTTTGAACAATTATTCTTTGGCCCTCTCGTGCTAGATTATGCATTAATTGTTTAGTTTTTTCCCAGAATTAATTTGCTACTAATGTTTTTCTATTTTTTTTCTTCATCATGTACATTAATTGATAACATCTAGTGCTTTGTTTGTGTACAGTGCTTCAGGCAATTAGAATCTAAATGCATAGAATGGTAGATGTGTAATAGTGAATAACGAGTATTTTTTTACGTAGGGGTCTTGAGTAGCATAAAAAAACAAGGAGAGTGACGAGCTGTCTATGATGTCACTTCGAACCCTGAGGTGAAAAATATCCACATTATTCACTTTTTATCCACTTTAGTTTTATGGTATGCATGCCCCCCAAATCTCTTGCCCTACTTTCAACTGCCATGAAGAGGTAGAGGATCATGGGGAAAGTCATACATAACTTAACGCAAAAAGAACACTTGATTGACAGAATGCTGAACAATGTCAAACCTTCACTCCTAGTACAGAGATCTGGGCTTAAATCCATAATTATTTTTGCCCACCATGCCATTGCAGTTTAAACCCAGCCATTTGCAAATCAGTCTCGACCCGGTTCCCATGGGAACGGTCCAGCCCAAACTGCCAGGTCCTCCCTGGACCGGAAACTATCCTCCTAAAACAAGTTTTTGGGTATCACCCCTCAACAATGGATTTAATCCAGGTCTCTTGACTAGGGGTACATTTTTGATTTATTCAGCATTTCGTCCATCATTTGTTTGCATAGCATTTTTCTCCCTAAGTGAGATGGGAATGCCCAGACTTCAATCCCTTGCTCACTGTGCCACTGGATTCAAGCTAGCCTGGCTGATGAGGGGTGATACCCTGAAACCGATCACAGGATGCTTGTTTCCATTCCAGGGAGGACCTGGCTTGGCAGATTGGCTGGACACTTCCCATGAGGAGAAGGGTCAAGACTGATTTTCATATGGCTGGGTATAAACTAAGGTTACATGGTGAGCAAAAGAAGACTGGATTTAACCCAGATCTCTTGACTGGGGATGCATTTTTGATTTATTTAGCATTCAGTCCATCATTTGTTTCCTTAGCATACGTACCTTAACAGCTTCTCCATGTCCACTATGTACAAAAAATGAAAAGTGGTCTCCTGCTGCCACCCCCACATCCGGTGTGCCTTCCTCGCCATTCTAAGCTGTGCATTCTGCTTTTCATTGGAGAAGAGAACCACTGCTGTGCTGACATACTGTCAAAGAATCGTATAAGAGCAGCTTGAATTTTTTTTATTGCATTGCAACAGTGGGAAGATACTTTTGTTTTCCATAGTTTCAACACTATAGCAGCAAATAACCTGATTTAGAATCTAGTATTCACGATAATTGCTCTCACAAGTGTCATACATAACATATAGAATTATACATGGGTAACTGTGAACTACAGGGATGTTTTTTGTACCCAGGGAATTTAAGTGACATCAAATAGACAATGAGTGTTATGTTTGAGTATTTTAGGATGGGTTTCTGAATCCCGAGATGTAGCATAGCCCTGTAGTTCACTTTTTACCCATCTATAATTGTATGTTATGGATGGTCTGCAAATCATCTGCTCTCTCCTCTGTGACCCATGTGTAAAAAATAAATTCTTTACCTACCATCCTTAACCAGTCCCCAACACCTTCCCCTGAAAATATTCCTGTAATTCACATTTTACCCATCTAGCATTTTAAATGCTAGGCACCCCAAATCATCTGTCTCTGCTTACAACATATATAGAGTGACAGAGTATTAATGGGGCAGGATATGGAACATGTAGAAAACGGCATAAACAAAGTAACCTTCTGCCACCCACACCTCACACTGTCTATATCCCCGTCATTTCAAACAAATTGTTTCCAAAACAATATCTGGCCTCATATCTCCCACCATTCTCAACATGCCCACTGCCCAAACTAAAATAATTAATTACCCTGGCCTCTAGCAACTTTTTTCCGCCACTCTCTTCAAAATGCTGCTCCTTCCCAGCCCAAAGACAGGATTCCTGCTCTCGCACTGAAAGCAGAGAGCAAGGACTGAGTTGACAGATGTTCTGTGCCTATCTCAGTACAAGTCTACAGGTACCTGTGCTGACAGAGAAGAAGGTGGTCAGCGCACGCACAGTGCTGTCCACCTTCTCCCATTTCCTTAACAATTATAGAGACCAAGAAGAGTCTAAGGAAGGTGGTGAGACTACCAGCTGCCATTATGCCACTCAGCTTGGTCTCTGAAGACCAGGGCAAGGCGGCAAAACAGATGCGAGGCAAATCAGCTTCCTAAGGCTATGTGACTACAGTGGTTAACCTCTTTGGAATTTTTAGATTTGATGTAGAAATCATTGAACTGTTTAGGGTCTGCCAATATATGTCAGTAAAAGCCTACTTTATGTGCTGTTTCCAAACATATGCAGATTATTTACATTTTTTAATTTATTTCTTGTAAATATTTTTTATAGGTTTTTCCCAATTATTTCCACAAGGGAAACATACATGATAATAACAAGCGCAAATGAGCTTCAGTAATCTATTAATACAGTACATCCAAACAAAAAAAATAACATGAATACATAATACAAAAATACATCTGTTCTATGGTGATTAGTGCGATAAAAGACTTTAGAGGGTAAAGTCCAAAGGATAGAAAATATCTTAATAGCCATTACTAGGCATATAAGTACAAAACAACCATTGGGCAACCATTACACATTACCCATTAAGACAAGCCATAGCGAAAGAAAGTGCTAATGTTCAAAAAGCCTTCCCATCAAACCCGAGGATGGGTATAAAGAGAAAAAATGCAGATCCTAGAGTCATGACTTCTTCACTCTAAAGGGATTGAGCATAAAGAGAAAGTGCCATAATCATTCATTTGACAAAGGAAAAGTATATGACAGAAGGTCTATCCTTCCCCATGAACCCATGATTGATCTGCAGCCCATTTTGACAATGGGGCTTAGACCTGTCCACCACACTTCAAGACTTTCTTGCCTTTACAAGTATATAAACTTGTTTCAAGTTTGTAGATCAACGGTAATTGGCCTAGCCATTGATGGAATGTGGGAGGAAGTGGATTACACAAGGCTGACGCTATGTAAATATGACCGACTTCCATCATCACAAAGACAAAGTATTATTAGCTGGGGCATTATTGTAATATCCAGTCGCACCTCTACTGATATAAACCTAACTATCTCCTGTTTCACAGAATCAAGATCCCGGACACGACTTGAAGATATGCACACGGTCTGCCTCCTGACTATGGCATTGGGGCAGCTAATATCCACATTCCCACCCCATTTGACAATCTTGGGCGTGGTGTAGTAAAGATCAAATTGTGTTTTGATGTGCTGCGCCTGCAGTCCTGCAGATAACAATATTGTATGTCCGGGTTCTAAGGACTCGTAAAAACAGCAATCGACATAATCGATCCACCTGGCCCATTTGCCAGCATGTTTTTCCAGGTCATCAGACATTCCATCACTAAGATATATATATAAAAATCCCCTATCCTCCTAAGCCCCACAACCTTCTATCTGAGGCAGCAGGAGTCCTGGAACAATAATGGGAAGTGCTAAGATCCCCAACTGGATAGTGTAATAATTGATTTTACAGAGTCCAGCTCCCTTCCATAGATTCATCCCGATTTTAACAGCCGCATTGAGAGTCTTGAACCTGACTATCTTAAAAACACTCTGCTCAGTAATCCTTAAAAAGCTGCTTTCAGCCGCCTTGTCAAGCAATACCTCATAGATAGAGGGAATTTTACAGCCTGAGCGGCTTTATTCCCTCCCCCACACCAATAAGAAATGCCATATATTGTTGGGCATTCCGCCCACTGATAAAACGACTCACCCCCTATTTCTCTAGATAATATTAAGAATTTTAACCCTCTTAGGGCTTTAGCATACAACCAGACAAAACTAATAACCATATCTTCCATCAGGTCGAACCACCGGTTTTCAAATTCCAAAGGAATTGCCTGGAATATATAAAGGACCTTAGGTAGACATAACATCTTTATGATATTATAGCGACCAGCAAAGGACATATGAAGATTATCTATCCTCCAAAAATCTCTTTTGGTTTTACAGAGTTTTTAGACTCCACAATCTGCCCTAAATCAGCCAAGATATTAATTCCCAGGTAGACTGTCTCTTTGACAGTGTGTCCTTTGTTAGATTGCACAAATATATTAGCCACCACCTGCGTCCTAGTCTGATTTAAGGCATATCCAGACAAATTCCCAAATTTTACTGTCCCTCATATAGATATCACAGGGTCCGACGTAACCACTGCAATATCATAAATGTATGCCAAATTCTTAGTACACCTATCAAGAAACCGCATAGTTTTAATTAAGGCATTGTGCTCTAATCTCCTGAGCAATGGATCTATATAAAGGGCAAACAGTAAAGGGGAACAGGGACATCCCTGCCTCACTCTCCCCATGATTCTGATGGTTGAGGACTGACCCCCATTAACTGAAGCCTGGAGGTGGGATTATGATAGTCCAATTGAATAGCCTGAATGTAGCCACCACCCGATTCCAAACCATTTCATCACTCCCCCAATATAGTCTCAGGCTACTCTGTTAAACTCTTTCTCTGTGTCTAACAGGGCCAGAGCCATGGCCTTCTCAAGGACAATTAAAGCGTCAAAAAAAGTAATGATGCAGCGGACATGGTCAGTAGTTCCCCTCCCCGGGATAAAACCATTCTGCCAGGGAGAGACTAGCTAGGAGAAAACCCTACATAGACTGGTGGCAACATTTTTTGAATACATCTTTAATGTCGATATTTGTAAAAGTGATGGGACTGTATGACCCAGGGTCTTGTGGAGGTTTTCCTTTTTCTAAGAAATACCACAATATTAGTCATGCCCCAAGAATCTGGTATTTCCAATCCTTTCTGTACCTAGAGAAATATCTCAACTAGGTATTCTTCTAGAGCCGAAAAAAACACTTTATAAAATTAAATAGGTATTCTATCGGTTCCAACTGCCTTTCCAGGTGTGAGTTCAGAGAGAGTCATAAAAACGTCAACCCTTTTTAAAAGAGCGTACAAAAAAGCCTTGACCTCAGAGGTGACTTTATTTTCTGATATTTGATTAAGATGCCATCATTAAGCACCCCTTCCGTCCTATACAATGCTCATAAAAATCACAAAATATGTCACGTAAACAAACAGAGTCCATGATTATATGACCCCGCTTGTAACTTATTTCCGTAATGTCACCCTGAGTTAGTTTCGGTTTGGTACGTACCACAAGCATAGGACCCATCTGTTCACTAAATGTATGGCACTCCTTTTTGTAGGATAAATACTTTTCAGTCACTTTACTTGCCGAAATACTTTTGGACAATCTGGTTAGAGCAAGATTCTGTTAATCTAGTGCTAGATCATCTCCTCTTTCAAGTGCCCCAATACATTTTAGCTTCGGCTGCTGCCAATTATCCATGCAGTTTTTCAATAACTGTACTTGAGTTTTCTGTAGGTGAAGACTATAACTAAGTGTCTCTCCTCTAATCCCAGGCTTAAGAGCATCCCAGACTACCTCTGAGGAAGCACTGCCTCAGTTATGATTCAGAAACTCTGGGATCCACTGATTCATATGTGCAATATACCGCTCATCATGCAATAAGCATCTTTCAAACGTCCAAATCTGCCCCAGTCCTACACTCTGAACATCAGATATTTTGATGAATAGGGGGTTGTGATCTGACATAACTCTAGAGTGTTCCTGAATTTAAACCACCTGATCCAGACTGAGGGATGTAAAAAAGTTGTTCAGATGGACATGCTTCCTATGGGGCCCAAAAAGAAGGTAAATCTGGGTCAGATGTTTTTTTTAATGACAAATATCTGCAATCCCGAGATTACCCGTGAGGCACTGTAGAGCAGAGAGACCCTGATAGCCAGCACCTACCTGTTAAAGTACCCCACCCAGCAAGTTAATGTTCAAATCCCTTCAAGGTATTATTGGCGTGGGCCATGAGGCCAACTCAACATTCAGGAAATAAAACAAGTTGGAACCGTATATTGAACAAAGTGTTACTGAGTTCTAACCAAATTGACATTCAGCATCACCAACCTGCCAAATTTATCAGAGAAGGACAGCTTAACCCTATAGATATTTTTGGGGACTAGAACAGCCACCCCCAAAGGTTTTTGTGTTCTGTGTTGCACATACCACTACTAAAACCCAAGAGCATTGAGAAGATTTTACTAGATCCCTCAATATGATTTTCTTGCAAACACAGAGGTGCCGATTACGATCCGGTAAAAAAATAGCCCGTACGACTCGTATCCGGTCTTTTTACCGTACGAATCGTACAAGTGCCGTACAAACTGCCAATTACAATTTGCATGGTAAAAAGTCCATACGAATCGCATTGGGAAGTATTCCCCACACATCCTCGGGTCGGAAAATGTGTCCGACACGTCCACGGACGATTTACCGTACAAATGTGAAAAGTGAAGTCCGACCGCGGAATCACGATCCATCCCGTGCGTCCGATGTTACAACCGTATGGAAAAAACACCGTCTGCACCGAACTCCCATAGCAACCATGGAGACATGTGCCCGCATACGCGCCCAACACTCCCCCCAGCCCCCGTACGTTCGAGTCGTACCCCCGTGTATATACACCCCCACCCGTGTACGTGTCGTACCCCCGTGTACGTTTGTGTCGTACCCCCCCGTATTTACACCCGTGTACGTACGTGTCGTACCCCCGGGTATGGACAGCCGTGTACGTGTCGTACACCCCGTGTATGTACACCCGTGTACGTGTCATACCCCCGTGTATGTACACCCGTGTACGTGTCGTACCCCCCGTGTATGTACACCCGTGTACGTGTCGTACCCCCGTGTATGTACACCCGTGTACGTGTCGTACCCCCGTGTATGTACACCCGTGTACGTGTCGTACCCCCCCTGTATGTACACCCGTGTACATGTCGTACCCCCCGTGCATGTACACCCGTGTACGTGTCGTACCCCCCGTGTATGTACACCCGTGTACGTGTCGTACCCCCGTGTATGTACACCCGTGTACGTGTCGTACCCCCGTGTATGTACACCCCTGTACATGTCTTACCCCCCGTGTATGTACACCCGTGTACGTGTCGTACCCCCGTGTATGTACACCCATGTACGTGTCGTACCCCCGTGTATGTACACCCGTGTACGTGTCTTACCCCCTGTGTATGTACACCCGTGTACGTGTCATACCCCCCGTGTATGTACACCCGTGTACGTGTCGTACCCCCCCACGTATGTACACCCGTGTACGTGTCGTACCCCCCGTGTATATACACCTGTGTACGTGTCGTACCCCCGTGTATGTACACCCGTGTACGTGTCGTACCCCCCCTCTACGTTCGTGTCATACCCCCGTGTATCTACACCCGTGTACATTAGTGTCGTACCCCCACCCGCGTATGCATGGAGCGTACCCCCACCACAACATTCTAAGTACGGAGCGCACCCCAGGCCCCAACATCACAACCGCATGTACGAGTCGTACCAAGCCACACACAAGGACAGCACTGTACAACAAAATGGCCCATGTACACACCGTACACACGCAAAAAACGCACGTACACAACCAGGACAAACCAAAACGACACAAGAATACACCATTCGAATGGCACAAAGCCACAAAACATGCCCAACAACCACTAAAACAACACATTCACTGACCTGCAACTGCCAAAAACAAACAGAGGCCCAAAACACCACCACTCCTTATAACACACCCACCCAAAGTTCAAACACAGCCACACCCACCAATGGACCAATAAAAAGGGCCCACACACACAAACCATGAGCCTTTGCAACAGCCTCACTGCTGCCAGACCCCACAGACAACCTACAGCACCATACTAGAAGCTTTACCACACCTTACACTTGCACACCTTCACACACACACCTTCACAAACACCCCCTCATCACATTCACACACACACCTGCACAACCACACCCACACACCCACAACCATCCACACACACCCCCCTCACCATCCACACCCACACCCCTCACCATGCCCACTAACAAGAATCCAAAGTTCACTAGCCAAGAGTTGGAGGTCCTTGTCGATGAAATCCTCAGAGTCGAGCCACACCTCTTTGGAACATTGGTCAGACAGACCAGCCCTTCAGCAAAAACAGCCATGTGGCAGACCATCGTCGATGCTGTGAATGCTGTTGCGGACACCAGAAGGAACAAGCAGGAATGCCAAGCCAGGTGGTACGATCTGCGGAGGAGGGTCCGAGCCAAGATGACGGATGAACACAACCAGGCCAACGTCACTGGAGGAGGGCCGTCCCGCAGACCCGTACACTACCATCCCTGGGAGGAGAGGGTGATGGCCATACTGCCGGTGGAGGCAGTGGACGGATTAGAAGGACTCCGAGACCCGGGTGAGTACACAAACAACTCACCTCACATGGGGGGAATGTCATCCACAACCAAACTCACAAACAGGCACGCAACCACCCCAAGCTATCGCATGACTCAACCACACTCCATGAACACGCACATGCCACTGGCGCAACCATGCCCCATGCACCCAGCTGGACAATGTCAAGTCACAGGCCACAGAAGACACCAACACATGACACGGTAAGCCGGATGGCGGGAGGGTGGGCCCCAAAAATCACATAGTGCAACTCAGAAGCAGACAACAATGCCCCCTGCCCATATGGCCTAGGTCACAGCCAGACAAACAGTATGTCCCCACACAGGAAAGACTTGCCAGCAAATGGCGGACGCCTTGCATCAACACATGGGGGTGACGGCACGTTCTTGCACATGACAGCAGCTAATGAACAGCCAACACTGTGAAAGAATAGCAGCACACACCACCACAGCAGCAGTGCAGACACACACACTACACCCAATGGGTGCCTGGAGATCAGAAACAAACTCACATCAACAATCCAAGGGCCATTCAAAGATCTGCTAACAGTCTGTGCACAGTAAACTGGGCTGAGGTGACAGAGGGTGACACACAGAGGGAGGGAGAGGGGGACAGAGAGGGAGGGAGACACAGGGAGACGGACAGAGGGAGGAGGCTGACACCCAGAGGGAGGGAGAGGGGGACAGAGAGGGAGGGAGACACAGGAAGACGGACAGAGGGAGGAGGCCGACACACAGAGGGAGGGAGAGGGGGACAGAGAGGGAGGGAGACACAGGGAGAGCAAATCAGCCTTGTGGTGTGTGGGAATGTCTGCTCGTCAGCAGGTGGACTGCGTGCATGTAGACAAGGGTGGCCAGTGCCAGCACCCCCCCTCTCCTCCATGGCAAAACACAGGGCCATGTCACAACCTGTGCACGAGCACAACGACAGCTACCTGCATCATATAAGTGTGTGGAACAACTTCATGTGCCCACGTACAGTGCTACACGGAAGGCGCCAATACACGGCTCGCCACACCTGCCCACTCCACTGCTGACTGCAGTCACACTTGACGCCGCAAGTAAGACTGTGCCACACATAGGTAAAGTCGCCAAAGCTGTGCCCAAGGGACATACCCATGCACAAGTGCACTGTGATTGGAATGCAAGACATATCCAAATTCCCAGAGGAAATGTTCCAACTTTGAAACTAATGAAACATGGATGTTGCATGGAACAAAATTAACATTGTCTCTCTCACACACAGGTCAACGTCGTGGATCACTCCCCAACACTGGGGGGGAAGACTCACAGGACCCGGCTCGGCGGGATGAAGGAGCCACCGGCAGCGACGACTCTCACCACTCTGTGGACCAACCCGACCCCGACCAACCTGGCCCCTCTGGTGTCCAACGACCTGCAGCACCTGCGTCAGGTACAACGGGGCCAACCACCACCCCCACTCCTGCCACATCCCAGGAGACACCCAGGATCCCTGCCCCACCACCACAAAGCAGCCAGGCTGGCCAGGAGGGACACGGTGTCCCGGGCACCCAGGAAGAGGCAGGCGACAACGCCAATGCCACCCCTCAGGGGTCCCGGAGACCCGATGTGCCCACAAGGGCATGCCAGGTGCAAGTGGGCAGGGGTGGTGGGAGTGGAGGACGGCGGAGGCACCAGCCTGACCAGTTGGCTGGGGAACCGGTATATTCCCATGTCCGAAACATCCTGGACACATACCGGCAGGACACCACGGGCATGGCCCAGGTTGTGTCCATCCTCGAGGGGATCAAGACCCAGCAGGCCCAGCAACATGCGGAGCAACATGCCTGTCTACTGCAACACCAACGGAGGATGGAGGACAGACAGGCTGAGCTCGTGACGGTGTTCACGGGAATTCACACTACACTCCATCGGATGGTCGACAACATGGGCAACCCTCCCTGTGCCAGAAGGCGTAGAACATCACCACCCACAGGGAGGGATCAGGAGGAGGAGGAGGAAACATCCGATGGAGCATCCCAAACATCGTCACGGCCTGCTTCTGAGGGTCCCCGCAGGAGGGCGGGTCGTCCACGTAAAAGACCGGAACAGCACCATCTCCCAGGACACCTGGCCTGGCACCTGGCCCACTGGAGCAACAGCAGCACAGCATCAAAAGACATTCTCTGCCACATGGACTTGCTGGTCACTGTCTGACCAATGTTGACAAAGACTGTGGCATGGACTCTGAGGATTTCTAATGGCAAGGACACCAACTCCCCTAGTGAACTTTGGATTCCACACACCCGGAAAGCCCCTCATGTCAAACCCCCCCCCCCACTAAAATAAAAAGTCACACCATGAAGAGAAGATGCCTGCTGGTTGCATTATTACCTTACATGTGTCTTGTAAAGTCTAACCATGCCTGAGTTCTCATTTGACTTCAACCATCCACACCCTGGGGCCTGAGTCTGGCACAGGACACACGGGTCACAGTGTATTAGGCAAGACAGACATGGAGCACCATACACACCCATGATGGGCCCAACCAGCTGAGGGGGTGGCCGCACAACCGTGCCGACAGACATATTGAGTACAGCAACAGTCATGCGCAGAGGTCAGGGATCATGTCGAGTGTCCTGGGGGGCACTCAGGTATGTGTAGACAGGTGGCAGAACCATGTCCTGCAAGCTTGAGTCAGGTGGATGCAGAGAATGGTGGCCTGGCCAACGTTGGATGCATGGGGATGGCACATGTCACAATACCCACACAGTCATGGACATCATGCACAATACATGGTCTAATCCCACACAAACAGCTTGCATCTTGCTACTCTACACATAGACACATAGCCACTATCACGGAAAACCATGCCAGACATGCCGGATGCACCTTGGCAACACACCAGCATTGACAGAGAAGAGGCACCTTGGAGGCATAGGGACACCTTTATTAGTCATGTATTTGGGATTGCAGAGGCAAGTCGGAGTACACATGAACATGTGGAGTAACATGTGGGTCCAACACTGGCACCCCCCTTCTGCAGCACAAATGCGTGATATACATGGAACTGGCACACAAGTGTCGGCTAACAGCTACACACCCCCTGCTGCTCACGGAGAGACTGCCATACACCATTGATCAGCTGATGTGGAAGTCCCACACCATGTCAAGCCAATGCAAACCGTATGTGTCCGAGGGCAGTGTTACACACATTGATGCCATCATCACATTCCTCAATCCCATCACTGATGACTGTCAACAAGTCTGCCCATCTATTCAGGTGTACCCATCTGCATGTCATGTGTACCATGGTGATGCAACATGTCTGCAGAGGAAACAAACATCGACAGGGGCAGTGTGCATACATCGTGAACTACTGCCACACTCAATACACCCCTGATGCATCCCTTACCCTAAGGAGACTTTCAAACTTGTCCGTGCGTGTAACGCTGAGTCAGCACACGATGACGTGTCCATTAGGGGTGGGCGGAATTTGCGTAATCGTGTTACGCAAATCTCCGCGAAACGGTAAAAAATCTCCGCGAACACGCAGAAATTCCGCGAACACGCGGAATTGCTTGTTCGCGATACTTTTTTCCTGTTCGCGATCACTGTTTGCGTGCTCGGGGTGAAATATCTCGCGAACACGCATATTGAGAACTAGGCCTGGGCGGTAAATTCCGTTCCGCTCGCGGAATTTGCGGAATTTGCGTAATTTCGCGTTCCGCGGAGAACGTGAAATTGCTCAAAAGTCTGCTTTCCGCGTTTCCGCGAAATTTTTGCTTGTTCGCGTTCTCAAAATGCGTGTTCGCGAGATATTTCTCCTCGAGCACGCAAACAGCAATTGTGAACAGGAAAAAAGCATCGCGAACAAGCAATTCCGCGTGTTCGCGGAATTTCTGCGTGTTCGCGAAGATTTTTTACCGTTTCGCGGAGATTTGCGTAACGCAATTACGCAAATTCCGCCCACCCCTATTGAGAACGCGAACAAGCAAAAAATTTCGCGAAGTCGCTTAACGCAGATTTTTGGGCAATTTTGCGTTCTCCGCGGAATGCGAAATTACCCAAATTCCGCAAATTCCGCGAACGGAACGGAATTTACCGCCCAGGCCTAGTGTCCATGAGGAATAGCAGTGCCACAACAATGCAAGCAGCAGACGGCATGCGCAAGTACCTGGGGAAGAGAGACACACAAGAAGTCAGCCACAAAAAGCACAGCCACTTGCATGTGCATGTACTCGACACATGTATGGATGACAACATGCTAGGTCACAATTATGACTGGGGAAATACACTCATCACTGGCACCATCACTCCAGTGACACATTCACACACACCTCTGACTCACGTGCCATACATGCAGATGGAGACACACATCGCAACACATGCCACACGGGGACCAATGCGTGCACACTCAGACACTGGTACTCACCACTAAGCAAAGAAGTCGCGTATGAGCCGAGTCCGGATGTCCTCTTGCGGCTCCACATCCTCCACATCACTAGCCCCATTGCCAAGCCCTTTGTCCTCCATGGGTGGATGGTCCTGGTCATCTTGATCCAGGATGAGTGGCACAGCTTTCTCAACTGCCATGTTGTGCAGCATGCAGCAGACCATGAAGATTTTGCAGACCTTCGCCGGGGCATATGGGAGGGCGCCGCCGGTCTTGTGGAGGCATTGGAATCGGCTCTTCAGGAGGCCAAACGTCCTCTCTATCACTCGCCTTGTCCGGCCATGGGCGGTGTTGTAGCAAGGCTGGGCCGGCGTGATGGCGTTGCGGAGAGGTGTGATCAGCCATGGCATGTTGGGATAGCCAGCGTCCCCTACATGGAAAGCACATGGACATAAGTAGGACAGGAGAAGCGGTCGTGCTGGAAGTCTACGCAAAATACAGGACAGACAGAGTGTACCCACCAACAACACATGCTCGTTTGTTGCGCAGCTGCGTCATCATTTCAGGCACCCTGCTACGCCTCATGATGTAGGCATCGTGTGCTGATCCTGGAAAACGAGCACAGACATGTGAAATCACCATGTTGGACAGACACACCACAAGGGCATTGATGGAGTGGTAGTGTTTGCGATTCCTGTACGCGACCTCCTGTGCCTGTGGTGGTACCAAAGCCACATGTGTCCCATCTATGGACCCAATGACATGGGGCATCCCTCCCAGGGCATAGAATCCACACTTGACCCCAGTCAACATTTCAGGGGTTGGGAAATGGATGAAGTCATCCAGGTGAATCAACATGGCCTCTAAGAAATCATGCAGCACACGGCAGAACATGCTCTGGGACATGCCACCAACATGAGCTATGGTATTTTGAAAGGTACCCGTGGCAAGAAAATGTAGGGCTGCCATTACCTTCAGCTTGGGTGTCAGTGCCGTAGGATACCTGTGCAGCGGTTGCAGGTGTGGTGCCAGTCTCGCCGTCAACTCCAGAATCAACTGTTGGGGGAAGCGGTAGCACCGGATACAGTCATTCTCCCGCATGGCAGCCAAGTCCGGAATTGGTCGGGGAAGAGGCGGCGCTCTGCAGTAATTTGGAAGTGACAAGGAAGAGTGAGTGCACCACAACAACAATTTATTTGTAATGAGCACATGTTAATCTGTCTATACATATATGCTACATACGGAGTCAGGTATGTGCCACATGCCCTGGATACGTATGGCTGCCAGGTGACACTCCTACCAAGACCCAGCTACACACGGAGATTGTGAACCTCCACATGCCATGGCATGGGATTAGCTGTGTCCCAGTGTAAGTGAACAGCCAGACGCAAGACAGGAGTGACATACATCCACACATCAGCAGAAGTAGGATGTCGATTTCAGAGACTGGTAGCAGAACACTAGAGCCACATGTCACATGACATTACACTAGGACAGCCCACACACCTTGCCATTAAGGTGTACATGTGATGACTCACCACACATTCATAGAGAGGATGCAGACATGTCCTTGTTACGCTACTCCGTGTCCCATGCATACATACGCACCTCACATCCGATACCACAAGTGGCATGGTGTGCGGAACAGTGTGCAATGTCAATCTACACACAGACACATGTTGGTTGCTGCAACAGCTGCAGCTTTTGAGGGAGCTCCAACATCAAGCTAATGCGAATCCCCCACACATACATGACATAGTCACATCGTGCACTGTGGGTAGTGACATGTCAGGTGTGGAACCCCTGTACCGGGCCTCAGGGGACACTTCTGTGTGTTGGTGTCCGTGCCATGCCAGTGGCGCTCATCCCAAGTGTGCAGTACGACATGCACACATGTCAAAGGAGTCAAGGGCATGCCTGCCACACATTGCACCGTCACACATTACATGTGTACACATCTCATCATACATCTGGTGCCTTCTCGACTCAGGAGTAATGTGCCACATCACAGCCTTTCACACCTGTGCCCCACACATGTAATACTGCCCAGACAATGCCTTGATGTCCATCCATGGACAAGTATGTCAGCCCTATTCCTTCCTGTGTGCTGCCTGTCACCACTGTGATGTGTGAAAACCACCGTACTTTTGCTAAGAGGGCCTGTGTACATTCCCGTATCACTATGGGAGTGCTGCCGTATGTGTACCCATAGTGATGGTGAGCGTACAGGCGTGTGTACAGTCCGTACCACCATGAGTACGCATACGCGAGAACACCCATAGTCGTACGGCCCGTACACGCGTGCGTACGTTCACTATCACTATGGGTGTCCTCGCGTATGCGTACTCATAGTGGTACGGCCCGTACACATGCCTGTACGTTCACTATCACTATGGGTGTCCTCGCGTATGCGTACTCAGAGTGGTACGGCCCGTACACACGCCTGTACGTGCACTATCACTATGGGTGTCCTCGTGTATGCGTACTCGTAGTGGTACGGCCCGTACACACGCCTGTACGGTCACTATCACTATGGGTGTCCTCGCGTATGCGTACTCGTAGTGGTATGGCCCGTACACACGCCTGTACGTTCACTATCACTATGGGTGTGCTCGCGTATGCGTACTCATAGTGGTACGGCCCGTACACACGCCTGTACGTTCACTATCACTATGGGTGTTCTCGCGTATGCGAACTCGTAGTGATAGTGAGCGTACAGGCGTGTGTACGGGCCGTACCACTACGAGTACGCATACGCGAGGACACCCATAGTGATAGTGAACGTACAGGCGTGTGTACGGGCCGTACCACTACGAGTACGCATACGCGAGGACACCCATAGTGATAGTGAACGTACGCACGCGTGTACGGGCAATACCACTATGGGTGTTCTTGCGTATGCGTACTCATAGTGGTATGGCCCGTACACACGCCTGTATGGGCCGTTGCTATGCATTTGGGGTGCCCTAGGGCCCCGGAACGCACAGTACCTGTGTGTGAAGCTCAAAATTACATAGGGGACACATGAGGAACAAGTATTAAGGCCTACATGCATGCTGGTTGTCATGGAGACCAATTTTAAAGTTTGAATGTGTTCTGGAAGGTGCAAAGCAGAAGTCAGTTGGAATGAATCTACTTTGTTGCAATGTGTTTGTGGTGTTGACATCATGCTGAAGAAAAAACCACAATAAGAACCCACTGACTGTGCTAGGTTTGAAGGGATTGAAGGAAACATAGGATGCAAATGTGAGTGACCAATCACTCTGTACTCCTGTGCATGAAACAGGCCAGCAAGGCAGATATAAGGCAGCCAGGTCCCACGAGGGAGCACTTGCCTGCACATCTCTGGATTCCACGACCCAGCTGCTGCTACTGATTCCCAGGCTTTGCTGGATGTGATCCTCCCACAGTACCCCATGCTGTATGGGCGATCAGGATATCAGGTGAGTGCAGAGTCCACTAGCACAGACTGTGTCCCTTTTTTGTGACTGTGACTTCTGGCATTGTGTCCAGGTGTCTCACACATGCTATGTACTGTAGGGGGGGTCCCAGGGAGGGGAATGCCTGATGTCTCCCAGCCAGAGCATGCAGTGGTGCATGTCTGCCGTCCTCACTTGCATCGTGTTTACTGTGACAATCACTGCATGGTGCATGCCACATTCTGCCTGTCTTATCCTCCTGGGAATGTTGCCTCTACAGTCCTCATGTGATTATGTGGTCAGCCCAGTTTGACAGGTGACTGTACCCACAGATGTGTGTTAGTTCTGTGTACCTGTGCTGAGAGTGTCCACATGATGTGTTCGTACCCTGGACATGGGTGTGTGTGTAAGTCCCCTGTCATGTGGGTGGGTGCATATGTGGAGTGTAGCACCCCAGCTGCATGAGGGATAGATATACCCTGGCCATGTGATGTGAGCAGGGAGCAGTGCTGTGTGTCTGACGTGCAGAGCCAGCCCCACACCTGTGAGCCCCCCCCAGTCTAGTGGCACATGTGCAGAGTGAGGTTTGTCGCTGCATTGGGCAATGGCAGGTGAATGTCCTGTGCCTGTGTGTGTCTGTGTACTCTGCTGCGGTAGCGTCAGTGGCCTGTGGCATGTGACTGCTTAGAGGTGCTGCACATTATCCTGGTGTAGCTTGTGATGCACAGTGTGAGCCTGGATCATTGATTGTGTAGTTGCCCTCATTCCACCTGTGTCCTTTCAATGGCACGTACTGCTTTTGCCCTTCCCCAGAGGATCATGTCCCTATGACAAAGGTGCAATGCGTTGGATGCATACTATGCCTTGTTGTAAACAGCAAATGTGTTCTAATATGTGTCTCTGTGACATGTGCCAGGTGTATTGATGTTGTGTCACTTGTTCATCCTCACAGGCAGGCGCCTCTGCCAAGGAGCAAATATGGCTGACCGCCGTCAGCGCCGTGAGGAGTGCGGATGGTCAGAAGCGGCGCCTGTCCCAGGTGAGGAAACGCTGGCAGGATATCCGGTGCTGGACACGGAGGATCGCACGGGTCCTGCTGGGGGACTTACCTGAGAGCCATAAGAACCGCGGGCGCCGCCGACTGAGCCACATCCACAAGCGTGTGCTGCCGGTGGTCTTTCCAGACTTGGAGAGGCGCTTACAGGAGATGCAGCAGCAGGAAGGGGGTAGGTACATGTGTGTTTGTTGTGTTTCACCAGCATTTGTAAGTGCACAGTTGCATGGATACACTGCCAGGGTTTAAAGGTGCTGTGCAGATCCAGTTACCCACTGTATAGCTGTGCTCTCCTGCCTCCCTTCCCCTCCTTGCAATGTGTTCCCTGGTCTGTGTGTAGTCACTCCTTCACAAGGTTATCGAGGCTGGCACTTTCTCCACGTGAACTATGCCTGTAGCATCATGTGTGGGGGTGGTGTCTAACAGGTTTTGGGACCTTGCCTGTGCCCTGTCCAGTTCAGTACATGTGGGTTCCATGTCAGTTGGCACTGATGCAGAGTCCAGACATGGGAGTTAGTCTCACAAGTGTCATGCCTTACAGTGCGCATGTCCTATGTTGTGGCCTGTGACATGATGTGCATGAGTGTGCGATACGGATAGTGCAGGGATGGTGGCGTGTGTTGCAGTCATTCCCATTCAGGACCATGGAGCTGTGTTGCCACTACTGTCCCCTGGGTCATATTTTCCTAGGTGTCATGTGTGTCATCACAAAACGTGGACACTCTCAGTGTCTACAGCATAGGTTGTGCTCTGTGCCATTGTCCCCTGGCACCTTGTATATTGACGTGAAATGTAGTACAAGTGTCCACTGTATAGCCTGACCTGATTTTCCTTGTTCATAGTCACAGTGGCCAGTGCCTGTGTGTCTTGTTACAATCATCTGATGCTGGCCATTTGTATATGATTATTTGGACAGGCGCACCTCGGGTATTTGGCGTCCAATCTTGCATTTATGCATCCCCTGTGTATTTCACCCAGACTAAGAGGTGTACGTGCCACCTGTGTCTCAACAAATTGTCTCATGTAGGGGGTGGTTGGTGCGGGGCAAGCCTACATGTCAAAACCTGAAATCTCCTTGCTAGTTCTGGCCAGTGTGTGATGTTTGGCTGGACATACACTCAAGGTGCAGTGAGCCAGTCATGTTGGGCATGTTTTCAGTATTACCTATGCAGCATGTGCCTCAAGCTCATGGATTTTGTCCCTCCTCATCCCTATTGTCGGCAACGCTGTGTGGTGCAGATGCAGTGCTGGATTGTCCCCAGGGCCTGGCTCCTATGTCAAACTCCATTTCATGTCATTTGCTATTGTGTCATGCTCTCCATGGATTTTCATTGGCATGGTGGGTCAACCAACTGTGTGTTGCATGCCCTACATCTGTACCTTGTTTTGTAGATGTTACTGATCTTTCTTTTCAGGCTATGCACTGTAACCTACGTTGATTAGACTCATGTGACATATGTATACAGGTGTGTGATTAATTGCTGTCTCTTCACCTTGCCCACAGCATCGTCGGGGGACACGGAGGGAGACATGAGCACAGACGGAGCGGAGGGACCGAGCACCAGTGCCAGCGTTTACATCGTGGCTGGCACATTGAGTGGTACAGAGGCGGAGGAGAGTGAGGCCGAGGACCTGTCCACGGGCACCACCGAATATGAAGCTGACGGGTCTGAGGATGATCTCTCCGAGTGGGCGGAGGCTGCACCACCAGCTGACAGCGGCACACCATCGCACCCCGCCCCCTCCATTGCCATCAGCCACCTCCCACTTGCTCGTGTCCCTTCCCAACGTGCCCGGTCACCACATGTCTCCTTCCTGCCAGGCACCGCACCCCCTGCCCCTGTCTCCACTGCTGCCGCCAATGCAGAGTCTGTGGACATCCAACGGCAGTTGCAGATTGGTCAGGCTGCGATCCTTAATGTCCTCCATGGCCACAGCCAGGTCCTCAACAACATGGAGGCATACTTGGAGGGTATTCACTCATCGCAGGCTGACCAACGCAGCTTGCTGAGGTCGATAGACTCGACACTGACTGCAGCAGTGGGTCTCCTGCAGCACTACGCCCAACCCCCTACCCCTGCCCCATCCACACCTCCCACTCCCATGCCTGTCCCACGCACACCCAGAAGTCAGCATGCACCCACCACGACGGACACAGGCACCACACCAGCAGGGAAGGTCACCCGCACACCTCCTGGCACGCACACACAGTGTGAAGTAGGCACACCCACTGGGTCGGGGGGCAAACGTAAGACACGCAGCCAGAGTGGTAGTCCGCATTCCACCAACTCCACTCCCTCCAAATCCCCTCCCCTCAGCTCTCCTGGCCACATATCACACAAAGACTCCTTCATGGCCGCTCTGTCCCTGAGCCCCACAGTGACACCACCCCGCAAGCGGTCAAGGGAGTCCCCGGTCAGGGTGGTTGATTCCCCCCCTGTCTACACCCTCCCCCAGTGGCGCCACGAGCCATCCCTCTGACCCCCCCCCTCTTTGGGGCCTGTGGTTCCTTTGGGTGCAGGGGATTCCCTGGAGGACCTTGCTAAGGTGTGCAGCGAGATCCTGGCCTCCGCCTTTGGCCCTGCCCCACCCCCTGTGGTGGAGTCCTCCATCCCTGCACCCACGACGCCTACCCTTCGCCCTCCTGTCCCTGCGGTGCCTGGTTCTTCCCCCGCACATGATGCCCTCACCCCTGTGGAAGACGACGGAATCTAACTGTGCAGGCAAGCTAGGGGACACGCATCCCACTGTGTCCCCCATCCAGCTGTGACTTCTGGACTGCCCTATGGGCTTTGTAAATATTGAACTTCCTACAAACAAGACTTTTTTGGTTCATGCTGAATAAAGCAATTTATTTTTTTCCCCTTGGAACACTACTGCTTTGCTGCTATTGCTGTTGGTGGGGCTGCTACATGGTTTTGGGTGGTGTTCATGTGTTGGGTGTGTGGGAAATGTAGTAGTGTGCTGGTCATAGGGGGACCCTGGGATCTGTGTGCCATCACACGGTGTTAGCTAGGTTTCTCCGTTCATGTAAGCAGTTGCTGCATGGTGAAATTGTCCAAAGGTGTATTCCTTACTCTGTGTACCCTGACATCTTCCCTGCAGGGTGTTCCCAATATTTAGCGCTGAGCTGTGTGTACATTAGCTGGGTGTGTGACGGACTCCTTCAACTTTGCACATGCATGCTGAGCAATGTCTCCAACTGCATCATTCGTGGCATCCTTGGTAGTCATTGTACTTGTGTATGTGGACTATTGACATGACTTCATGTGGACATGTTTTCTTTTCTGCGCTATGCATGCGTATACTCCCAGCCTCGCACACATGTGGTACATGTACTGCAGGGTCTTTGTGCACCTGACTGAAATTTGTGGGCATGGTATCTGTGGCTACTCCACCCTTTGCGTTCCATGTGCACTGCTGTGAGTGTTAGGCACACACCCCTCCTGTGTCTGGGCACTGCTGGGAGGACTCTGCACCCACCCCTCCTGTCTCTGGGCACTGCTGGGAGGACTCTGCACACACACCTCCTGTCTCTGGGCACTGCTGGGAGGACTCTGCACCCACCCCTCCTCTGTCTGGGCACTGCTGGGAGTGATAGGCACACACCCCTCCTGTGTCTGGGCACTGCTGGGAGGAATCTGCACCCACCCCTCCTGTGTCTGGGCACTGCTGGGAGTGATAGGCACACACCCCTCCTGTCTCTGGGCACTGCTGGGAGGACTCTGCACCCACCCCTCCTCTGTCTGGGCACTGCTGGGAGTGATAGGCACACACCCCTCCTGTCTCTGGGCACTGTTGGGAGGACTCTGCACCCACCCCTCCTGTCTCTGGGCACTGCTGGGAGGACTCTGCACCCACCCCTCCTGTCTCTGGGCACTGCTGGGAGGACTCTGCACCCACCCCTCCTGTCTCTGGGCACTGCTGGGAGTGATAGGCACACACCCCTCCTGTCTCTGGGCACTGCTGGGAGGACTCTGCACCCACCCCTCCTGTCTCTGGGCACTGCTGGGAGGACTCTGCACCCACCCCTCCTGTCTCTGGGCACTGCTGGGAGGACTCTGCACACACCCCTCCTCTGTCTGGGCACTGCTGGGAGTGATAGGCACACACCCCTCCTGTCTCTGGGCACTGCTGGGAGGACTCTGCACCCACCCCTCCTGTCTCTGGGCACTGCTGGGAGGACTCTGCACCCACCCCTCCTGTCTCTGGGCACTGCTGGGAGGACTCTGCACACACCCCTCCTGTCTCTGGGCACTGCTGGGAGGACTCTGCACCCACCCCTCCTGTCTCTGGGCACTGCTGGGAGGACTCTGCACACACCCCTCCTCTGTCTGGGCACTGCTGGGAGTGATAGGCACACACCCCTCCTGTCTCTGGGCACTGCTGGGAGGACTCTGCACCCACCCCTCCTGTCTCTGGGCACTGCTGGGAGGACTCTGCACCCACCCCTCCTGTCTCTGGGCACTGCTGGGAGGACTCTGCACACACCCCTCCTATTTAACGATATGTACACTTAGAACATACACGTGTGTGGGTTCGCTCCATGGGGGTACGGGTCGTACTTACACTGTTGGGGTGGGAGTACGCTCCATACGTACGCAGGTGGGGTACGGGTCGTACTTACACTGTTGGGGTTGGGGTACGCTCCATGCATACGAGGTGGGGGTATGGATCGTACTTACACTGTTGGGGTTGGGGTACGCTCCATGCATACGAGGTGGGGGTACGGGTCGTACTTACACTGTTGGGGTTGGTGTACGCTCCATGCTTACAAGGTGGGGGTACGTGTCGTACATACACGGTTGGGGTGGGGGTACGCTCCATGCATACGTGGGTGGGGGTACGTGTCGTACTTACACTGTTGGGGTGGGGGGTACGCTCCATATGTCCGCGGGTGAGGGTGCGGGTCGTACTTACACTGTTGGGGTGGGGGTACACTCCATACGTACATGGGTGAGGGTACGGGTCGTACATACACTGTTGGGGTGGGGGTACGCTCCATGCATACGCGGGTGAGGGTACGGGTCATACATACACTGTTGGGGTGAGGGTACGGGTCGTACATACACGGTTGGGGTGGGGGTACGCTCCATGCATATGCGGGTGGGGGTACGGGTCGTACTTACACTGTTGGGGTGGGGGGTACACTCCATACGTACGCGGGTGAGGGTACGGGTCGTACATACACTGTTGGGGTGGGGGTACGCTCCATGCATACGCGGGTGAGGGTACGGGTCGTACATACACGGTTGGGGTGGGGGGTACGCTCCATGCATACGCGGGTGGGGGTACGGGTCGTACTTACACTGTTGGGGTGGGAGTACGCTCCATACGTACGCGGGTGGGGTACGGGTCGTACTTACACTGTTGGGGTGGGGGTACGGTACGTACATACACGGTTGGGGTGGGGGTACGCTCCATGCATACGGGGGTGGGGGTACAGGTCGTACATACACGGTTGGGGTGGGGGGTACGATCCATGCATACGCGGGTGGGGGTACGGTCCGTACATATCCGTACCCACGCTGTGGAATGCTTGTGCGGGCCGTACCCAGGCCTTTGCCACGTGGGTACAGCCGTCCCGCCTTTGTTGGGGTGACGTAGGTGTGGCCGTGGTACGACTCGTACCCACGCTCTTAAGGCGTGGGTACGGGACGTACCTGTATTGTTGTGTTGCTGTTTCGCGTCGTCAGGCACTTCCGTTGTGGCGGACGCTGGCTTTGCTGGACACGCCCCCACCCCCTCGTAGTGACCAGGGCCTGGGGGTCAGGTATGTCCAGGGCATGTGTGCTGTGTGACTTTGGTGGGGGTTTTGTGGCCTGCCCCTGGTCCTGCCCCCCCCCCTTTCCACCCTCCCTTAGTGGTTCTGACCTTCTGCGGCGTCTGCGTCCGAACCTGTTGAGGAGGTCGACTGCTATGAGGGCCGGGATGACACGTAGGTTCGGGTCCATGTCTGTCCATCGCGTACAGGTACTCCTTGTTCGCGTCGTCCTGATTTCCCGGCAGTTTTTGGCAGCCGGAAAATATTGTCCGTGCGGGATGACGTCGGTGCGAATCGTAATTCCTGGTTCGTGAATGGCAGGCTGCGTGCGTCCCGATGTCACGTCGGCGCTTTCCCGGATCGCATTTGTATGTTTATTTTCGTCGGTCGGGGTTTTGTACGATTCGTACGGAAATGGTGTTTCCGTGCGAATCGTAATTCCATGTTTGTATATTGTTACGACCGGGTACGCGTCGGACGGAGAATATGCTCCGTCCGACGGTTCGTACCCGGTTTTTACAGGATCGTAATCGGCACCAGAATGTCTACTCTAAGAGCTTTCAGATCTTCAGCCACAGTACTACTTTTAGTATTATCATTCAGCCCACAAATATTAACTGAGACAAAGCGTATCTTAGCTGTGCTAACCATAGAGACATCCTGTGTTATCTAACATTTTTTCCAAAGAATTTTACTCTCCCTCTGACCAAAACTATCCTCCAAACAACAAGAAAAATACCCAATGAGGTCTTAATTCATTCTTTTCTCCCCATGTGGAATAGAACCCCCCACCAAACACCCAGCAGCACCCATTCCCCAAACCTTCCTGACCACACCACATTCTTGTGTCTTGAAGCCCCGTTAGATGAAGACTAGGGCATTACAGTAAAAGAACCTATGACGACCTCCTAACTTGCCATGAATCCTAAACTCTGGATATCTTGACACCTAGTCAAATTATGGACTGTCATTACTGGAGTATTTTGTTTCATAAAGAGATTCTTCCCCTACAATGAATCTCTAAGCCCTTTACTAACTTGAGGGTTAAGATTTACCATCAATCATTTGCCAAGTCCTTTGTCTGCTCCTTCCCAGGTGCAGCCAGTCTCACTAATAGGAGAGTTAATCTTCAAGTCACAAACAGAAGCCAGATCAATTTCTGTATCCTCAATTGGATTCCCATTCTGTGAGAGACCACTAGAAGCTGTCCCTTCCTCTAAACCCATACACCCAAGTAAAAGCTCAGATTTCAGTCAATCCTGGGCTGAAGCGGCAGTGGTTACTGAGAAGAATTCTGTCATAGAAGGTTGTGGCACGAAAATGTACTCGCTGACATCATGGTTAATCTGCTCTGCTGCAGTTTGCATCTCGGTACCAATGGTGTTTCTGGGCCCAGTTATCTTTCCTTCTCATTTCTACCCCGTTCCAATACTGTTTTGAGTTGGGTGGTCCAGAGGGACATGGTGTCAACATTATTGCCTCAGTAAGCTGGTCCTGGGTTGACAGTGCAGATTTGGGTGGCATTTCAGACTCCAAAGACTCTGGGGAAGGTCGCACTGCAAACCACCTGGGTCTCATAAGGTAGTAAAGAAGAAGACTAGAATCAGTGTGACGCAGCATTCTCAGAGCATGGTCAACCACTCTGGCTGTAATTGTGATGATTTCCGACCTGATTTCAGTCCAAGGACACGCTGCTTTCCTTGTTTTCCATGCTGCCAAATACACCTCAGTGTGCCGGTCGGAATGCCGACACATTTCACAGGGCTGATGTATGCAGATTCTCACATCTGATACATCTTACTTTGTCCTGGGGGTTCAGAGCTGGGGAGGAGCAGCTGAAGGTGGCCGCTCACACAGACATCATCTTGCCACCACATTTTCTACATACACCTCTTGAGATGCTTTCAGTTTGCTTGGCTTCTGAGGGGTCTAGTATGGGCTGATGAGTGCACAGAAATGTTACCTTTTGAGGGTAGCAGGTTTCACAACAGTATACTAAGTGTATATAGATACTTGCCATTTTGTTTCCAGATCTTTCCCTAGCAAGCTTCTTTTCTAGTTTGAATATGGGGGTCCATTATCAACTCCTCCGTTGAACATAGTGCTTTGTACCACTTTCTAACCTCTTTCCTCAAGGTTTTTTTTACAGTGTAGTTCCTCCTCCATGTCCATGAGATCTTGCTGTGCACATTTTTGCCATGCAAATCAAGACTGTAATTGAATATAGTGAAATCTGATTATACTCCCAGCCATATCCTTTCTCAGGTTTTTCCAGGTTTTCCGCATGGTTCCCTCAGCCTGATCACCCCACCAAAGCATTAAGGCTTGTCTCAGTATTTGGCTTATAGTTTCCTTCAAACATTCCGGAGAACTGATAGATAGAGTCCAAAATTGACTACCTTGCACTATTATATAGTGTATCCCATTTAAGCCTTATGTTATATTGAACCTTGACACTGGCCTGAATAGACTTAAGACGTACCTTCTTATAAAATTAAGACAAGACAAATTTATAGAGAAAGGCCATATCCTGTTTTTCCATGTTTAACATACATTTTAACATCTGTTCTGTACTGGAATCATCTGGAAGACAAATTAACATACAGTTGTTCTTAACCTGAAACGCCAAGCAGTAAAAGAAGAAATCTGGTAGTTGTAAGCTTTTCTCTAAATTCCTTTTCATATTCTTCCAGGATAATCTGATATCTTTGGATGCCCATATGTAGCTAGACAATTTGCTCTGAAATTTTGAGATCTCCTTCCTGTCAAATTCTTGGGTTATGTTATCAAAAAGAAAGATGGGGTTGGGGAGAATTAACATCTTAATAAGGTTGACCCTACCATAAACACCGTCATTTCCTTAAAGTGACCTCAGTCTCTCTAGTAGCCCTACTTAGGTGCTGAGCAGGTATTTCTCTCAAATCCTGCATTATTAGTATACCCAACTATCTTACTGGTGTTATTCTTTATTGCGACAAAGTCTCTAGGGAGATGTTCCATTCCATAACTTCAATTTCCCCTTCATTTAGTTCATAATGAGAACAAAAATCCAAATTCCGGGGGAGGAGCCCAGCGCGCATCCAAGATGGTCGCGTGAGCACAGGGCTCCCCGGACCCTTGCTGCTCCTCGGAATTTATCCTGAGAATATCCTGATGTGGTTTGTGGAATCTGGCAGATGAAGACCGGAAGAGCACGTATCTCTTTTCAGAACTCGAATCGGACCAGGGAATCCTGAGTTGTCGTCGTTCGAACTTTTGGGACCCACCCGACGGAGGTGCCCGGGGCGAAGGTGAACCGTGGAGCCGTGTCGTAATTGAACAACAGCGGCTGCAGTGCGGTGCCAGTGGCCGCTCTACCACTTTCGGTTTCACTTTCGTACTTCAGGGGGCTGGCCTGCGACTCCAATTGATGTGGCGGGGTATTCCCCTGGCCTCTGCGCGAGGCCTTGTCTCCACCTGCCACTAGAGTGCCCGTCGCCTTGGGTCCCCCCGCACCGCTATATTGTGGTCTATGGTGAGGCGCTGGTCTGTGGTGCCGGTCCCCCTACGACTCTTGATCGGCGATCCCCTTCGGTGTCCGTGACCACATGGGGGGCAAGGGGGGCCCGAGGGGCGTAAGACTAAGGCCTCCCTCCGCGGGGGACCGGTCCAGGCCAACAACATGGACCGTTACACTCAGGGCAGAGGGTCCCCTGGAGCGACCGGCCCCCCCCCGGATGCCGTCGGTGGTGGCACGACCGTCTCTCCGGAGCTCTCCCTGCAGGACATCATGGGCGCCATTGAGGGCATCAGGGAAACCATCGCCACGCAATACGAGGCCCTGGCCCGTAAAATCGACACGGTGGCGATCGATGTCACCTTAATTCGGGCAGATCTCTCCAAAACAAATGAGAGGGTACAGGCTCTCGATGTGCGGACCTCCACCCTTGGTACGGATGTGTCGGACCTGCAGGCCGCGCTTGGTGACATTAAGGCGGTCAACGACCAGATGGCCCGGCGGCTGGAGGACTTCGAGGGACGGGCCCGACGCAACAACATCAGTGTCATAGGCGTACCGGAGTCCTCCGACAGCCGACCGGTTGACCTCCTGGTTGAGGAACTCATCCTCCAACAGTTGGCCCCTGCTGGCCTAAGTAAGTTCTTTGCCGTGGAGCGGGCACATCGAGTTCCGGGCGGTCGGCCACGGCCGGGGGCCCCCCCGAGGCCTATCGTGGCCAAACTGTTCCACTATAGAGACCGAGATGCGATTCTACAGGCCTCACGGGTCCACGGCCCAGTGCGTCATGAGAACTCATCCATCAACTTTTATCCGGACTTTACCCAACTTGTTCAGAAACAGCGGATGGGATTCCAGGGGGTGAAGCGCCGTCTCCGTGAACTGGGCCTAAAGTACTCTATGCTCTACCCTGCAAAACTCCGGGTGGAACATGAGGATCGGACTGCCTTCTTTGACTCTCCTGTGGCCGTGAGTGACTGGCTGGACTCGTTGCCGGACAGAGGTGACCGTCCCGGGCCCTCTGCGGGCGCCGAAGGTGACGGGTCCCCTTTGGAGTAACTTTTGGTCCTTGATTTTGCCATTTTGCACTGTTCATCTGGGTTTTACTTCTTTTGTTCATTTTGTCTCACTAGGACCAGTGTGGGGGGCGGGCGGGGACGGATCCCTTTCCTCCTCCGGGGTCTTTTCGTAGAATGGGGTTAGTAGGGCGACAGGCACACTGCAAGTTGGGGGGGTTTTCAGGCCCGCAGGGGTGCAGGGTGGGGGGAGTTGGGATTTTTGGGGGGGGGGTTGGGGGGAGGGAGGAGTTGTTTTGCTGTGTGTTTTTTGTTTACAGGGCGAGGTATTGATTTTTGTCCAGATACGGGAACTGTGCTACTGACGGGGGGGCCTTTGGTCTATTGGAGGGGATGGGGGGGGACGGGTTGAGACTGATGTCATGGAACGTCAATGGGTTGGGGGATCGTATCAAACGGGGTATAGTACTGCAGTATTTGCGTCGTCTTACTCCTGATGTGGTGTTTATCCAGGAGACGCATCTGGTGGGCAATGTTTGTCATGCAATGAACAGGGGAGGATACCGCCTCGTGGCCCATTCTGGTTTCACAACTGGTTCCAGGGGGGCGGGCATTCTCCTGCGATCCTCACTTCCGTTGGATATCACTAGGGTAGTCTCGGATGACAGAGGGCGCTATGTGTGTCTGTCTGGGAGATGGGAGGGGCAGCCCCTTTCCCTGGTCTCAGTCTACGTCCCCCCGGGCCTCCAGAACTCCACCTTCGCGGACTTGGGTCGAATGCTGCTTGAACTTCCGGATGGCCTTTTGCTTATGGGCGGGGATTTTAATTCGGTGGTTTCGGGTGACCTGGATCGTCACCCACCCAGGGCCCTCCCCGCTGCCCAGGCATGGCTTGGTGGCCTGCTGGATACCTTCGGCCTGGTAGATAGCTGGAGATTAATGCATCCGACCCAATGTCAGTACACTTTTCACTCTGGGGCACATGGGAGTCTTTCTAGGTTAGACTATTTCCTTATGCCCGCGGCACAGACTAGTCGGATTCGGGAGGTTAGGCACCTGGCGCGGGGTATTTCCGATCATTCCCCGCTGTGGCTGCTCTTTGACGCCGAGACGCGGTCTGCAGGGCGGATTGCTCCCATTAACCCGTGGTACCTGAGAGACCCTATGACTCGCGACAGCCTGGTTAAGGCTATGGACCAATACTTCCTTGAAAACGAGGGGTCGGTGTCGTCCGCAATGTCCCTGTGGGAAGCCTTTAAAACCGTAATCCGCGGACACGCCCTCTCCCAGATACTGGTGGCTAAGAAACTCAAGAGTGAGGCAGTGGTGAAGCTGGAGACTGACATTTCGGGGCTGGAGTCGGCCTTGGAGGCGGGTGTCACACCGGGCGGGCTCCATGCCCTCAGCCTGAAACAGTTTGAATACAGGTCTCTTGTCACTGACGCCGCCAAAACGTTGTATAGGGAACAGCAGGGTCGATTGTATGATGCCGGGGACAAGGCGGGAAAGTTGATTGCATGGCTGGATAGGAAGGAGAGAGTGAACCGAGTGGTCCCGGAGCTGTGTGTCGCGGATGGAGTGTGTGTGACTGAGCCTGGTGAGATTGTGGAATGTTTCGCTGACCACCTCCGGGCCGTGTACTCCCCGGTGACTGATAGGGATGAAGAAGACTCTCGCCTTCTGCTGAGGGATATTGCTTTGCCCGGCTTGTCTGTCGAAGACCGTGTGCAGCTGGACGCCCCCTTGTCTGTAGATGAAATAGCAACTGCGATTCGGTCCCTTCGTTCGGGCAAGGCGATGGGTCCCAACGGTCTGCCTATTGAATTATACAAGTTGCGCCCGGATAAACTCGCGCCCTTCCTCCGTCGTATGTTTCAGGAGTCCCTTGATGCGGGTTCCCTTCCTGACGACCAACGTCTGGCAACGATAGTCGTGATCCCTAAGGAAGGTAAGCCACGAGATCGCTGTGCATCCTACAGGCCTATTTCGCTGCTAAATGCAGAGCCTAAAATCCTGGCGAAAGTCCTTGCCAACCGTTTGTTGAGCGTCATCTGTGATTTGATTCATCCTGATCAATGCGGCTTCATCCCTCACCGTAACACCGCTCTTAACTTGCGGCGTCTTCACGGCGCCCTCGCCAGGGCGGAGTACCTCTCCGAACCTGCCGTGCTGGTTTCTTTAGACGCCACGATGGCCTTTGACACCATCGAGTGGCCATTTCTCTGGGCTGTCTTGACCAAATTCGGCTTTGGGGAGGGATTTCTTGGCTGGGTGAAGCTTCTTTACACGGGACCCATGGCTCAGGTGGTAGTTAATGGGCGGGTCTCTCGGCCCTTCGATCTCGGTAGGGGTACGAGGCAGGGGTGCCCGTTGTCCCCTCTGCTCTTTGCTCTTGCCTTGGAGCCGCTCGCTGCTTGGCTCCGCTGGGAGCCCTCGATCAGAGGGATCCGGTGGGCCCCGGGCTTCGAGGATCGGATCTCGTTGTATGCGGACGATATTCTCCTGTATCTCACCTCGCCGCGGCAGTCGCTTAATGTTCTCTTTGATGTTCTGACTTCCTTTGGGAGAAATTCGGGTCTAACGATCAACTGGTCTAAATCCTGTGTCTATCCTATCTCTGGTGACCCTCCTCTCTTGCCGCCTCGGCTTCCGATCCAATTATCTCTGTCCGGCTTTAAATACCTGGGAATATACGTCTCGATGGACCCGGTGGCTCGCTATGAGCAGAATCTCCTGCTTCCACTTCGGCGTTTGAGGGAGGACACGGCTCGGTGGTGTAGGCTGCCCTTGTCCCCGCTGGGTCGGGCAGCGCTGTTCAAAATGATGTCCCTTCCCAGATTTCTCTATGCACTCCAGAACTCCTTCGATGTTATTCCGGTGTCCTACTTTCGGGAGGTGGAGAGCCTGCAGAGGAGACTGGTGTGGGATGGACGGGCGCGTATCGCTCTGGCGAAGCTTACTCTCCCCTGGTACGACGGGGGCATCGCGCTTCCCGACATTCGCAGGTATTATTGGGCCTCACAGCTGTCGGCCATAAACCATGCCACGTATGCGCCTGGCTTGAATCCGGCGTATGAAATGGATAAATTCCTGCTTCCCGGCGGGAACTATAACAGGGCACTTTACTCCAGCTCGGCGGGACGGACCCTTACGGGCCCTACTAAGATTGCGGTACGGATCTGGAAGGCGGCCAATGTAGCCTTGGGCTGGAGTGAGCGATTAACATGTGCTACTCCTCTGTTTGCCTCCGATCGCCTGGGAAGCCTCTGGACAACGAAGGGGTTTGAACGTTGGGACACGATTGGTATTAGTAGAGTGGGAGACCTATGGATTAAGGGTGCTGTTAAAACATTCGCGGCGCTCCAGAGCAAATACGAACTTACGGAAAGGGAGTTCTTCCGCTACGCCCAGATTCGGCATGCCCTGCTCTCTGTTTTTGAGGAGGGGACCAATATCCCGGCTTCTTCGCCCCTCGAGGACCGCATACTCGATGGTCATGTCCCCGACAGTACTATTTCATTAATTTATAAAAAACTTATCAATAATCGGGCTGACCTCTTGGTGCGCCTCCGGGAGGCGTGGACGGGGGATGGGGTGGAACTGGACGACGAGGACTGGCAGTCCGCACTGTCGTCCCCCAAGGAAGTGGCCATTCCAGCCCGTCTCCGTCTGGTCCAACTTAAGATTCTCCACCGGGTGTATGTGACGGGTCCCCGTTTGGTCTCGATGGGATTTTCTGAAGACGGGCTCTGTAAGCGGGGATGTGGACTCAGAGCCACCTTTCTCCATATCCTTTGGGAGTGTCGCGAGGTGGCGGAATACTGGCGTCGGATTCATGTGGTCATGGGACAAGTCACCGGGGTTGTGCTGCTGCCGGAGGTGCGTCGCTGTGTCCTGAATGTGTGGGAGCCCAATGACTATAACGCGGCTCAGACTCGGTGGGCGGCCCTGGGGAACATGATTGCCAAGAGAGATATAGCGCAGCTTTGGGGTTCCCAGCGGCCTCCCACCGTGTCCGTATGGAAGGAGAACATGGACTGGTGCATGTTCAGGGAGAAGACTGTGTATGTTGCTCGTGGCAAGCCGGGGGCGTGGGGTAGAATCTGGGGGCAATGGAATGCGTATCGTGGGGGTATCTGTGTTCCCCCCCTGGTGGACACCGACATTGCCTTGTCCCCCTGACCCTTGATGGTTCCCTGCGACTTTTGGGATAATCGAATATAGACGTTCCTCTCCCGTGCCCCCCCCCCCGACCTATTATTACTCCTGCCTTTTAGTAGCTATTTGAAGATCAGAAGTAGAGTCCCCCGGATGTAGCCTTACCCACTTTTTTTTTTGCCTGTACGCCTCGCCTTTTGTTTTTATTTGTTATTTATGTTAAACCTATGTATCCTGCTTCCCTAGGACTTTCCGGAGTCATGTACGGGGCTGGACCCCGGGAGTCGACTACTGCCTTAACCTCTGTATGATCCTTCCCGAATCTAGCGGCCGGCCCCGGTGGTTGTAGGCCCATTCTTGTAATTGATTTATTGTTCAATAAAATTTTCAAAAACAAAAAAAAAAAAAAAAATCCAAATTCCCTTGCCAGTTTCTCTATCTGATTGTTAGTTCTTTTAGGATATGATGTGTAAGCAATAATGTAATTTTCCTTATATCTAAAGGGAGCGACAAATTCATCATGTCTTATTACCTGAAAAGAGCATTCTATACATATATTAAAGAGTAGGGGTTATAGTGAGCACCCTTGACATGCACCTCAATGTAAGCGTATATTTTCTGATACGGTCTCATTCACTAAGACCCTTGCTGTCGGGGTTTTACAGAATGTTTGGATCATCTTAATGACTTCAAAAGAAATAACAAAATATCTTCAGCATTCCAAGAAAAAGTCTCAGTTAACATCTTTAAAGGCTTTTGCCGCATCCAAAGTTATAACTGCTAATGGCTTTTCAAATGTTTCTGCCATGTTGATAGTGTCTTTCAATAAATGTGTTTGGTCATGTAAGATTTCTTCCCTTTGTGAATCCTTTTTCATCTTTGTTTTCCAATTTCCGAGGCTAATCTAGATGCCATTATTGAAGTCAGAATTTTATAATCTACGTTAACAAGATTGGCCTGTATGTGCTACATTCTCGTGGGTCATTATTAGCTTTAGTATAAATAATATTTTTACCTTATGACAGTTAATATAGAGTTCAATAACTGTTATTGGAATTACAGGTTCAATCATCAGCATTTTATACAGTTCACCAGGTATACCAATTGGACATGCAGTTTTACAGTTTTCAAGCCCCTTTATTGTCTTTTTAATCTCAGATTCATTAATATCATTAGATAGCTTGTTTTGATAAGGTTTTCTAAAAATGGTAGGACCTATCCGGTAGCCAACTTTCAACCTTGTCTTTCCCAATATTAACTTCATCCTCATACAAGCTTTGAAAATAATTCTCAAAAATATGTGCAATTTCTTTATTCCCAAAGACCTCATTGTTATATAAAGACTTTATATATTCCATATTCTTTCGACTATTGTCTTCCAGGCTTCCAATTTTCCACTCTTTTCTCCATATTCAAAATGCCACTATTTACTCACCTAGTCTTCTAGCGCTATCTTTAACTTCTAACTTGATACTAAGGTCTGTTTTTGCTTGTTCTAATTGGTCATCTGTTTCTGGGTTTCATACTTCTGATTCAGAAATACTTAATCTATTACTCTGATTCGATGTAACAATAACTGTTCCACTTGGTGCTGTAGTTACACCATTCAACTAGACTATTTGGTTCTTACTCATCTTAAGAATGCTTAACAATACTTACAGAATAGCTGTTTACATTCTGCTAGAAAAAATCTGTTTGTTAACTGACCATATTAATTCAACTTACAATAATAATCCATGATCTATCATCCATCTATGAGAAAAATATTCATCCTTGAATGATAACTATATCCAAACCACTGCATAGTCCGATGTTTGTGCAGGGATGTGCCTTGTACCTACAACTCTGTCTTTAATGGCGCTGCTTTTTGTTGTGAATGATATTGTCTGGAAAACAAATTGATGATAAATGTTGATAAAACAAAAACCTTGTTTTTCGCTAGAAAGAAAAATAATTTTGACTGGTTCCTAGGTAATGTGCAATTGGAGCAAGTTTGGGAGTACAAGTATCTGGGCAGGACATTTTCTCATGATCTGAGATGGGATAAACATATGGCCTCCTGGAGACTTGTACGTTTAGCAGAAGTGAATGACCAAAAAAGTTCAATCGCAAATTTGGTAGCTATACCTTTGAGCCACTAGGAAAAGTGAAACAATGCAAATTCATACCTCAGGCTCTTTATGGTGCAGAGGTGTTGCCAGTGGATAGAAGGGTTGCTTAGGATGGCGTAGAAGGTAATTTGCTGAAACTGGTCCTAGATTTACCAAAAAATGCTATGATACAAGCTATCAGAAGGGATTTGAGAACAGTAGCCTGGAGTGCACTGGCAGACGCCAAAGATTTGTGCTTCTATTTCTCGATTCAAAGAAAGGTTCCTGCGGAGAAATTGTCAGTGTTAATTTTATCAGAGGTACTGGCATCCTTTCCTACTGGAGGATCTCTGTAATAGAAATGTTAAAGTGCCTGGAAGTTCCTGATTTGCACACTGAGGGAGGAACAGTAGCTCAAGTTAGTAATATAAAGAGCACCCTCAGACACTAAGTGGAAGTACTGTTCTTCTGTAAACACACCACCCTCTGGAATGATTCCTGGTGGTCATCAGAACGCGGACCCACACCAAATGAACACACCTGCAATGTCGGCATCATCCTTGCCAGCAATCTCTCCATGAAACTCAAAGTCAATTGAGTCTCCTCAGCTTGCTTCCACATGTTCCACAAAATCTTCAAGTGGATCCTCATCAACACCCGGATGATGGTAATGCAGGCCATCATTACCAGCTGACTGGCCTATGGCAACGCACTCCCTGCAGGTTCCATTACTGAACTCATGCAAAGACTCCAGACAAATAAGAATGCAAAAGCAAGACTAATCCTCAACCTGCCCAAAAGAACCCACATCACCCAACACCTGAAAGACCTCCACTGGCTCCCAGACCAGAAGAGATGCCACTTCATACTCCTGACCCATGCCTATAAAGCCATCTATGACCAAGGACACGCCTACAGGAACCACCACCTCCATTTCCTCCAACCCCCAGGAGCCTCCTCTCCCCACTTCTCACACATCCCCCTCACATGCCATACCAGAGGAAGCTCCTCCCATCTCACTTTCAAAACCTTTAACACCCTCCCCTTCCACCTCCACACTGCAGCCTTGCTGACTGACTTCAGGAAAGGACTCAAGACCTGGCTCTTTGACTGCAACCTGCAGCTAGCACCTGGATACCCTCTCAGGTGACAAGTCACGCTGTACAAATATGTCCTGATTGATTGAAAAAGCAGTTCCAGTGTTGAAAAGTAAGTTATTAGTAGGTGGAAGTATGCACCTTCAGCAAGTAATAATACCACAAATATTATTAAGCTCCAGGCATGTCTCAATAAATTAATCCTTACCCAAACGTTGGTAGCTTGTCAAAAGAGCAGTCAGGCTAAATTAGGAGGCAGGTGTGTAAAGTGTTTAATATCAACAAAGTATTAAACAATTAAAAGACACAATACAACACCAATTATAACAATGGTGATCAGTTTCATCTTTAAAATGACTCAGAAATGACAAAAATCCAATGTAAGGAACCATAGATAGGAATTTTTGAAGATTAAATAAACAAGATGTGCTTTCTTGCACCAAACAAATTAACGCATCACCCCAGGCTATCTGGTCACTATGGACCAGGAGAAAGTCAAAGTTTTAGACCAACCATGAATGAGTGTGGGTCGGATAGATTAAGCACCAGACCCCGGTCAAGGTTGGACTTTTTTCTTGAAGATTTATTTTTGATGTTAAGCCCTTGGGTTCTTCGGATCCGGAGTTCACTTTGATGACAGCAGTCTGCTGCAGCGTGATGCCTCGATCAGTCCATGGACGTTGTTGTCCTCAGTGTTGATGGCGAGGAGCTCTGGAGCTTTCAGGGGGACAAACTAGGGCAGTCCGGTTGATTCTAGAGTCAACCACAGTGGCTTGACTTTCGATGTTGAGCCGGTCTTCATCTGGAGCATTTTACCAAAACTTTGTAGAAAGTTCCCAAACTTTCAGAACTCCTACTTGGTTATTTCCTTTGTGTTGAAAAGTATCCAGCAGCACCAGCTATGGGCTCAGAAGCTCTGGATTGCTTCTTGGTGTCTGGGACTCAATCTCCCACACTGCACCTGGGCAGTCCAGGAAAATCCAGTTGTACCTGGTCAGCTGGAGTAGTCCTCTTTTTTTTTGCTCCAGATGGCTTCTTTCAGCATTTTTCTACCTGTTGCTGCTCGGTGCGACCAGTCCTTTTCCTTAAATTCGGCAGGGCAGTCCTCTTCTCCAGATGTTCCAGGCAGTGATCTGTGGGGCTCCTGCGGTTCTCCTATATTTATTCTCCAATTTGGGCTGGCAAAGGGGGGGGCACTGCCAATAGGGGTAAAGTTGCCACCCTCTGCTATGACCAATTCCTGTGTAGTGAGGCATATTTTTCACCCAGAATACACTCTTTTTACAAACATCTAAATGGGGAAATTCCCTCCTTGGAGTGTGTGTCAGTACAACCCAGCCCAGAGGTAAGGATAACAGCTGACTATACACCCCTTCTAGTCCCTCTCCTAATCTAATTAGGCTGGCTCCAATCTGACTGGGGATAAAAGAAGTGGGGGCTGGCTTGGGACAACTATGCAGGGGGCAGCTTAGGTCAGTTTCAGAAAGGCTGACCAATCAGAAGAGGCTGCCACAGGGCTGCTTTCTGTAACTTCAGGATAATAAGTTGTCAAACTACATTCCTGTAATAGTTATAATAAATTTGAGCTTGGCAAGTTGTTGGATTTATTATAAACATTATTTTGATACTTTGAATCATAATGTTAGCTAACTCCCATCAAACCTTAGACTTTATTAAGTTTGAATGCCGCCAGGCTGTGGAATGCTCTCCCCCTCTCACTTCGTTCCAATCCAGATCTTTTTTCTTTTCGTAAAAACCTGAAGACACTGCTGTTCGCCAAATCCTGCGTTTCTTAGCTCCTTCATCTTTCACCTCTCTGATCAACCCAGCGCTTGGACGCCTGCGGGCAGCAAACGCGCTTAATTAAATACTTTTACAATTACAATTACAATTAATAAAGGCCTTCCCATGTTAGAGTATGGGGCTAGCAGCACAACATTAGGGAAAACAACTTTGGCTGCTTTTCCCTACCAGGGATAGAAAACATATTTTATATATTCCCTGCTTTTTATAGCAATGCATCCTACCCTTGGGGCACCTAGGGCAGAGCGTAGGGGTGACTTGTAGGCAATAAAAAGGTAGGTTTGGACTTTAGAAGTAATTGTAATTCCCAAGATGAGTTTAGGTAGTTGGTGGAGGACTGTGCCTTCTTTAGTAAATGTTCTTGTGGGCGGAATGATTTCCAGAAATCATTGGTTGGTTTCATATAAGGTGTGTTTATTCATTTTTCACACTTGGCTCAAGAGACAGCCGACACGTGTTTCGCCCATTTGCCCAACGGCCGAGGGCTTTTTTAAAACAGAGGGTCGTGGCTGGTAATCCAGTTCCATGATTATTTTTTGTAGTGGTCACTGCGGTCCCAGAAATAGAAGGAGTCCTTTCTGGAAATCATTCCACCTACGAGAAAATTTACTAAAGAAGGCACAGTCCTCCACCAACTACCTAAACTTATACTCCGTAATGGCTCGTGGGTGCAGCCATTTATGAGGCACGTGCCATCATCAACATTGGGCCCTGTCTACTGTAGCATCAAAGCCCAGAATCTGCCACCCATCTCAGTAACCTAATTCCCAAGATGAGTTTAGAAACTGCTTTATTTTAAAACCAGCCTGCAAGGCAGGTCTGGCTTTAAAATGACACCAGACACCACACCAGTCCACACCTAAGTGCATTAAGTCCACTGGGGTTTCTAAACATACATGCTCTACCATATACGAAGGACTTGCAGGTAGGCTGTACTGGCCAATTAGAATTATACTAATTACTATATACCTTTTATGGGCAGAGAACTGGCCCTGGGCCTGGTTAGTAGAGCTCAGGGCACTTTCAGTAAACACCAGCATCAGTTATAACAAGCATTTGCAATGCAATAAGTCTCGCATTAGGTTAAGTTTGAGCTATTGGCGTTGCAAATGACAATGTTTGTTAGATTTATTTTTTATTTAACCAGCAGTAGCATAAGCAAGAAAAGAAATTCCACGAAGCGAGGAAAGGGTGTAGTACCACAGGCTGTTACTAGGTGACCCTGTGGATTTGTAAAGGGACCTTTATTAGCCACATAAGGTACTGCACCCTTGCCTTGCTTCGTGGTATTTTTTTTATTACCTATGCTGCTGCTGGAATATTTAAAAAAGTGAATAAATCTAACAAACATTTTGATTTGCAACACCAATAGCTCAAACTGTTGCTAATATGTAAGACCTATTGAATTGCAAATGCTTGTTTTTCCCTTCCAGTGAGCACGGCTTCCAGGAAAAAGAGGGAGATAAATAGAGGAGAGTGGCCAGTCCCAGTGGAAGATAAAAGATAGGAATGTGTGGGGATTGAACAGGGGCGGTCGGGAAGGAGGGAGAGGATGCGGAGGGAGGCACTGGTATTAACTGGGGCTGGGATAGGGAGCAGCACAAAGCAGTGGATGTTAATTATTTATAGTGAGAGCAGGAGGGCTGGTGGGGAGCTAGGGGGCTGGTTTAGTTATGTAAGGCAAACAGGGCGTCTGTCAGTGGCTTGATTGATCAAGGCTCACTGTTGATTTTTAGAGGAAAGCCTGTTCGGGATAATTAGGTTAAGGGCTAGATTGGAGATAGATTAATGTTGGACAGGCCACATGAAGGGCTTGCTCCCTCCCCGCACGACAGGGCCCAAACCCCGGACTCCCAGGTGTTACCCCCAAGGGCAACCCGCACCCCGTCTCCCAACGGAACTCCTGCCCCCGGACATCCATGTATCATGGGGCCGAACCACTACCGGCTCCCCCGGCCGGATCAGCCGCCATCTTGGACACTGCGCCACGAGGCCGCGTGGCCTCAGCCCGACCCTAACACTGAGCCTGGCCGGCCCCGACATCCCGGCACCACCATCCACCCAGGAGGTGAACGGACCACTTGGCAGGTCAATGGGAGAAAGAAGCGTCGAGGGCTCTCCCCCGCCAGGTGCCGATCACCCTCCAGCTCCCCCAGGCGCTGGCTCCACCCCCTGCTGGGTGTCTGGACTCCCTCATCCCGGACCCCCCGACCTCCAAGTGCGAGGGTCCGGACATCAAAGGGCGCCAGACCTATAACTAGGGCAGCTCCAGAGCAGGAAGGCAGTTGTATCCTGGAGTCGAGAGACACCGAGAGAACTCAGCCTTGACGGACTACTGGCGCTGCCGTAGCCCTGCCTTGTGAACTATCGTCCTGCCTGCTGGCGCTGCCGCGGCCTTCTGCAACATCCATCCTCGTCGGGTCCTGCTGGCGCTGCCGCGGACCGTTGTAACGACCACCTTCATCGGGACCTGCTGGCGCTGCCGCGGACCGTGTAACGACCATCTTCACCGGGACCTGCTGGCGCTGCCGCGGACCGTGTAACGACCATCTTCACCGGGACCTGCTGGCGCTGCCGCGGCCCGTCCAAGCTAGAACACCGAGCTCGAGGATTGTGAGCTATCCACCATACCATCTCAGCTACCAGACTGGTAACCAGACTGTCCCGCTACCCCCTTTCCCCAAACCAAGAGACTCGAATCGAGGGGACCCCTGAGTCCAGACCTCCTTGTACCATTTCATCGTACCTTAAGAAATCACCTATAAAGAACGCTAAATCTTATCCTTGTGTGGTGTATATCTGTGGGGGGGAAGTTATTCATCTGTACGATCGCTGGAGACGGCTCTCCCCGGAGACCTCTCCCCTTGTCCTCGGCCGACCCTCCCGGTCCGTCTAACATTGGTGGCCAGCGGCGCGATCCGAATCAACGCGTAATCGTACAGAGAGTAGCTCACCCCACAACAAAACCACGATGTCAACCAAAGAGAGCGGTTCCACCGAGAAATTCCAGATGGATAAATTGGAAGAGTATAGCCATCGCGAACTTAAACAATTCTGCATGGAACTAGGCATTGCTACCACCGGCCTGAGTACCAAAGACGATTTGAAGCACGCCCTTGAGTCGTGGGCGGAAACCGGGGTCACCGGATCCCCCGACCAAAACGGTGTAGCACCAGAGGGGAACGCCACAGCTCCCGAGGAGCGAGGAACGGGCCTCTCGCAGGAAGAGATCCAAGAAAGAGAAAGAACCAGATTACATGAGTTGGAAATGGCACGACTCAAGATGGACGGTGAACTAAAGTTAGCCGAGCAAAAACTAAATCTAGAACACCTGCGGCTCCGAGAAGAACGGGAAGAAAAACAGAGGCAGAGAGAGCTCGAAGAAAAAAGACTAACATTCGAACACGAGCGCAAACTGGCGGAAATAGAACTTCGGAAACAGAATAAAGAACCGGGGGTGCCTGAGCGACCGCACACCCCGGGAGCAACCGAGAAGAAAGTCCACATCCCCAAGGATGTTGTCCGAGAGTATGTCCGAGAGGACGACATACAACAGTGGTTCAAAGCCTACGAGATCGCCATGACCTCCCACCGGATCGATCGGAGTGACTGGGGAGCCGGCCTATGGGGGAGGTTCGTCAACGAAGGCCGCGATGCCCTACTGCAGCTCCCAGATCATCAGATGTCATCCTATGACCACATGAAGGCTGCCCTCCTCACCCGATATGGGCTCACACCCGAAATGTACCGCCAGAGGTTCCGAGACTGCACCCGGATCCCGGGTACAACTTGGGTGGAATACGTCAACTATTTCAGCCGAGCCTTCGAGGGTTGGATCAAGGGAAGCCACGTAACGACCTACGAGCAACTCTTTAATCTTATGGTGTGGGAGCACCTGTCTAACAACTGCTTCGTCGAGCTCAGGCAGCACCTCCTCGACAGTAAATTGACTGACCCACGGCAACTCGCCGCCGAAGCTGACCGGTGGGAAAGCACCCGAGTGGGCCGGAGAGGGCCACACGAGCAAAACCGAAAAACAACCAAGGTCAGCACCGTCCCCGAGGAGGAGGAGGAGGCCAGGGGCGAGGGAGAGACACCATCCCAGCCACTCCCGCGGCCAGCACCCCGCCCCCGGCCGGCCGGGGCAACCCCCCGATGCGCCCGGGGTTCCGAGCCAACGTCACGTGTCACCGATGTCAGCGAGTCGGCCACTACGCCAATGACCCGAGCTGCCCGCAGAACCAAACGCCAAAGCCCCGCCAGGTAGCTGCCGCCGCCCTGGGGGGAGAACAAATCTCCGAGGAACAGGAAGAATATGAGCAGGCACAACAAGAGTGGGAACCGGCCGCCATGATTCTAGCGTGCCTAGGGGGAAAAGACATGGTCCCGCGGGCTCCCCTACCCGCCAACACCCGGAAATATGGCCAGTGGGTGAACATTAATGGGCGCCGGGCCGAAGCCCTACGTGACACAGGGGCCAGTGTGACGGCCGTCCGCTGTCACCTGGTGAAACCAGAGCAGATCCTGCCGAACATTCTCTGCCCCGTCCGCTCAGCCGACAATTCCGAAAGTCTGTGTCGGATGGCCTGCGTCCCCTTCGAATGGGGAGGGGTCTCCGGCATGTTGAAGGTGACGGTCCGGGATGATGCCCCCGTGGACTGTCTCCTGGGGAATGACCTTGAGAGTTCCCCGTGGGCCGCCGTCGAAAGAAGAGAGCACCTGGGGAAGCTGGGCCTCCCGGACTGGGCCTGCGTAACCACCCGGTCCATGGCTGCCCGTGCCGTCCCCCGACCAGAAGAACCAGAATGGCCAGCACCTCCTCCCCCGGTCGCTCCAGTAGAGGACAACGACTATACCGACCCCCCAGAGCCAACGCCCGAAGGGGTCGCCCAGCCCCAGGACCTTCCCGGCCTGGCTCAGTGGCGTCAAGAAGGGGGGCCCACCCAGGAACAGTTCCGCCAGGAACAGAAGACCTGCCCCTCCCTCGAGGGACTCCGCCAGCAAGCCAGCGCCCAGAGCGCAGGGGACTCCTCCGGACCCCATTGGGTCTATTGGGATAACGACCTGCTATACAGTGAACAAAGAATCGCGGAGTTAGGGGCCAGTCGAGTGCTGGTGGTGCCCCTCCGTTTCAGAGACTTCCTACTAACTTTGGCCCACGATGTTCCCCTGGCTGGACACCTGGGCCAGGACAAAACCTACAGTCGCCTGGTGACCCACTTTTTCTGGCCGAAGATGCGGAACGACGTCCTCAACCACTGCCGGTCCTGCCCCACGTGCCAGGCCAGCGGGAAGAGCGGCCGTAAGCTCAAAGCCCCTCTGCAACCCTTCCCAGTGGTCACCACCCCGTTCGAGAGGGTAGGAATAGACATTGTGGGGCCCCTCAGCCTAGTCAAAGAAGGTTGGGAGATGGCCCCCCTAAAGACCCCTCCAGACGTCTTCAAGTACCTCCTGGCACTACGCAATCAGACCCGGAGCTTCAGGGAAATGGCAAAAGCGAACCTCGAGGCCAGTCAGGAGGACATGAAAAAATGGTACGATCAGAATGCCTCCTCCGTCTAATTCGAACCTGGTCAACAAGTGTGGGTGATGTCCCCCACCGAACCATGTGCCTTGCAAGATAAGTGGACGGGGCCCTTCAAAGTGGTCGAACGCAAGAGCCCCGTCACCTACCTCATCGACATGGAGTCCCCCCGGAACCCCCTCTGGGTCCTCCACACCAACAGACTCAAACCCCACTTTGTGCGCTCGGAACTCAGCCTCCTGATGGCTACAGACAGTGGGGCGGAAGAAGACTCCGAGCCCCTCCCTGATCTCCTGAAGACCCAGGAGAACGACGGTTCCGTGGACGGGGTCCGGCTCTCCGATACCCTCACCCCAGAGCAACGCCAGGGCTGCCGGGACCTCCTGCTGCAGTTTGCTACACTGTTTTCCCTCACCCCAGGGATCACCCCTTGGTGCTTGCACGACGTGGACACCGGGGACAGTCCCCCTATCCGACACCGGGCCTACCGCGTGCCAGATCGGGTGCGGGCCTGCATCCAAGAGGAAGTATCCAAGATGCTCATGCTCGGGGTCATCGAGCCCTCGGACAGCCCCTGGACCAGCCCGGTCGTGCTGGTCCCCAAAGCCGCTGCCCCCGGAACCACTCCTGAACTCCGATTCTGCGTCGACTATCGGGGCTTGAACGCTGTCACCTGGACCGACGCTCATCCTATCCCCCGAGCGGATGAATTGATCGACCGCCTGGGGGCTGCCCGCTACCTCAGCATCTTCGACCTGACAGCGGGCTACTGGCAGATCGGTCTCACACCCCGGGCCCAGGAACGGTCCGCCTTTTCTACCCCCGATGGCCACTACCACTTCAAGGTCATGCCCTTCGGCATGAAGAATGCCCCAGCTACTTTTCAACGTCTAGTGAACCAGGTCTTGGTGGGGCTCGAAGAGTTCAGCGCCGCCTACCTGGATGATATCGCTGTGTACAGCCGCCACTGGTTCGACCACCTCCACCACCTCCAAGAGGTCCTGCAGGCCCTCCAGCGGGCCGGCCTCACGATTAAGGCCGGCAAGTGCCAAATTGGTCAAGGGTCCGTGACCTACCTCGGACACCAGGTGGGAAGCGGTCTGGTGGCCCCTCTGCAACTCAAAATTGCTGCCATCCAGTCCTGGCAACCCCCCGTCACGCAGACCGAGGTCCGAGCCTTCTTGGGACTCACCGGCTACTACCGGCGGTTCGTGAGGGACTATGGCAGCATTGTGGGGCCCCTCACAGGTCTCACATCCAAAAACCACCCGAAGAAGATTAACTGGACCCCCGACTGTCAAGCGGCCTTCCAGAAGCTGAAGGCCGCCCTGTGCACCGCCCCTGTGCTCCAGGCCCCCGATTACAGTCGGGAATTCATTGTACAAACGGACGCCTCCGACCACGGCATCGAGGGTCTTGACCAGCCGGTGGCCTTCATCAGCAGACGCCTCCTGGCCCGAGAACAGCGCTGGAGCACAATCGAGAGGGAGGCCTTCGCAGTGGTGTGGGCCCTCAAAAAGCTCCGGCCCTATCTCTTCGGTACCCACTTCCGGGTGCAAACCGATCATCGACCCCTGCAGTGGCTAATGCAGATGCGGGGGGAAAACCCAAAACTATTGCGCTGGTCCATCTCCCTGCAGGGAATGGACTTCACTGTGGAACATCGACCGGGCCAAGACCACGCCAACGCAGATGGCCTGTCACGCTTTTTCCGCCTCGACGAGGAGAGTCCCCACGAGGATGGGTGACTCTCCCCGCCTTCAGCTGGGGGGGACGCATGTTGGACAGGCCACATGAAGGGCTTGCTCCCTCCCCGCACGACAGGGCCCAACCCCCGGACTCCCAGGTGTTACCCCCAAGGGCAACCCGCACCCCGTCTCCCAACGGAACTCCTGCCCCCGGACATCCATGTATCATGGGGCCGAACCACTACCGGCTCCCCCGGCCGGATCAGCCGCCATCTTGGACACTGCGCCACGAGGCCGCGTGGCCTCAGCCCGACCCTAACCCTGGGCCCGGCCGGCCCCGACATCCCGGCACCACCATCCACCCAGGAGGTGAACGGACCACTTGGCAGATCAATGGGAGAAAGAAGCGTCGAGGGCTCTCCCCCGCCAGGTGCCGATCACCCTCCAGCTCCCCCAGGCGCTGGCTCCACCCCCTGCTGGGTGTCTGGACTCCCTCATCCCGGACCCCCCGACCTCCAAGTGCGAGGGTCCGGACATCAAAGGGCGCCAGACCTATAACTAGGGCAGCTCCAGAGCAGGAAGGCAGTTGTATCCTGGAGTCGAGAGACACCGAGAGAACTCAGCCTTGACGGACTACTGGCGCTGCCGTAGCCCTGCCTTGTGAACTATCGTCCTGCCTGCTGGCGCTGCCGCGGCCTTCTGCAACATCCATCCTCGTCGGGTCCTGCTGGCGCTGCCGCGGACCGTTGTAATGACCACCTTCATCGGGACCTGCTGGCGCTGCCGCGGACCGTGTAACGACCATCTTCACCGGGACCTGCTGGCGCTGCCGCGGCCCGTCCAAGCTAGAACACCGAGCTCGAGGATTGTGAGCTATCCACCATACCATCTCAGCTACCAGACTGGTAACCAGACTGTCCCGCTACCCCCTTTCCCCAAACCAAGAGACTCGAATCGAGGGGACCCCTGAGTCCAGACCTCCTTGTACCATTTCATCGTACCTTAAGAAATCACCTATAAAGAACGCTAAATCTTATCCTTGTGTGGTGTATATCTGTGGGGGGGAAGTTATTCATCTGTACGATCGCTGGAGACAGCTCTCCCCGGAGACCTCTCCCCTTGTCCTCGGCCGACCCTCCCGGTCCGTCTAACAATTAAGGCATGGTTTGGCTGTGGGGGCTGGTAGGTCTGTGGATTAGACTGTAAATGGGGATGCATGGTCGGCGAGATTAGGACACAATTAGGTTGTAAAAGGAGTGTTGTTTCACAATGGGGCAAACTACTGTATATAAATAATCACACTTCCATAAAATAGTGACATGGGGGAGTAATATTTATTTTTGGAAATAGCAGCAAGGGAAGAATGCTTGGGAAATGGGGTTATGGATGGATAGTCAGCTGACCCTTGCTCTGGTGGCAAAGCATTGTTTTTAGAAGAATCTGCATTTTGCCATTAACTTGACCGTGCAGAGGAATTGAATGGGTGTAGGAAGAAGATCAAAGCGCTGCTTTGGGTAAATCTGCAGCAGCGGTTAGGCGCTAGACAGGAGTGTTTACATTTAGGCCTGTGGGTGCAGTGCTTACATTACAAAGACAGGGAGGGACTGACCTTGTGAGCTCTGCGGTTGCTGGCTGACAGAACAGTGGTCAGTTTTAGGCTCAGGAAGCTGTGTCTATATTTTTTCAACAAGACACAAAATGCAGCTGGACTCTCAGCGGCTGACTGTGCAGACCTCTTGTGACTAGTGAACTGGAATTTTCACAAACATATCTGCAAAGTTGAGTGATAGATACCCCGTGCAAATTTGGTGAAACTGTAATCATGTCAAGTGAAAGATGAAGGAACACCCTGTCCTCCCAGGCTTCGCGGTTGAAGGTGACTGGTGTTATAGTGGCATGCCCAGTACAGCAGCGAGAGTAAAGTCCAAGCCTGCACGTCGCACTTCATTTACACTTCTAGGAGAGGAACATGCCAGTAGTGAAGCCAGTGTATTATAGGCCCTCCTGCAACGAAAGAACTGCCCTCGGCTGATGTTTGAATGATAAATTAAAGCAATACACAGATTTATGTGGGCACTTCAAGCCGGTGGGCCCCGGTGCCACTCTACCTGCTTCACTAGTGGCAGATACGCCTCTCAAAATACCTGGATATCAGCCGACCCTAGTTGCAACTTTGCAATGTCGACACCTTGCAGCGCGACCACACAAGCTGCAGTAAAATTGAATGCTGGGCTGACACTCACCTGGGGTTTGCAATGCTGCAATGCTGCCAGTCCAGCATATACTGAATATACTCTGTGGCTTTGTCCAAGATTTGGGCACGGGAATCCTTCTCTCCTTGAAGGGAAGGGACGGAGTCGCGTAAACTGTGTAAGCTGTCTTTGATGTGGCCCCTGCGCTTGAGTTCCAGTGCATTGTGGTGTGCCCGTTTGTCAGTCTCGGAGTAGAAGGTCTGCTGCTCTTCATCGCTCTCCACCTCAATGGCATCATTATCGCTCATGGTCTCATCCGCCTGGGACAGATACGGGTAAGGGGGGCTGGAAGAGGAGAGACAGGGCCTCCGACCACACAGGAGACCAGAGAAGGAGCAGCAGGGCACCAGAGCGCAGCAGCAAGCAACGAACACAGCAGACTAAATAAAAAAAAGGTGGCCATCTTCCAAAGGGGCTTTTAAAAAATATACATTTTTATAACACTAGGGACAAGACAGAGTGGTGTACTGGGTGGGGGGTACCGCACGAGCCGCTAAAATTAAAGATAAGGAGTTGGGCGAGCTGTGAACAAGACACACGGCCACCATTATTTAATGTTAAAAAAAAATGTTTTGGATGAGCTGCAGAGCCCGTCCCGCTAGTGGTGGGTGTGGCCCCATTGTAAAAGTGAAAGCGCGCATAGCGCGCTGCAAATACAAAACAAGCTGTCACCATTGCAAAGGCAGCCTTCTTGTTTATATTTGCATCGCGCTTTCACATTAACAGTAGCTGCCAACCCACACAGCACACGCAGGTTGGGGCGGTAGCTATTGTTAAAGTGAAAGCACTATGCAAGCATATACACACAGCCACCATTTCCAAAGCAGGCTGAAAAAAATAAGTGCCTACCGACAGTAATTGAAGGAGACAGTGTAACACCGCAAGTGAAAGATCCAGTCCAGATGGGCCGTCCCAAAAGGAGACAGGGCGGTAACAAGGAGGGACTAAGAAGCTTCATTTTTAATCGAAAGCCAACGTTTAGCATAGACGATGACGCAAGCCACTCCACTTCTAAAACCTACCATACTACAATATGCCTCGCAGAGTGAGCAGCGCATGCGCGCTGCAAAGCTAGGCGAGACCTAAAAATGGAGGTGAATAGGGAAAAAAGGATGACTTTCCTACTACGGAGTGATCACACAAAAGAAGGCACTTTCTCACAGACCCTAATAGTTTAGTAATGAAAGACCTACTACTGACGCAAGTGCATGCACTCCCTTTGGTGCAGATTAAAAATACCAGACACTTTAAGGGGAAGAACGTGTGTGAAAGCTCTTACATACTATATTTATGATATTACCTTCCTTATACCTCTGCTTGGTGGCCATCTAGACCCCAATATCTGTAATTTAACACTGCCTGATAGCAAAAGTCCTGCAAATTTAACCACAACCTCCCGTTTTGAAAAGAGGCACTTCTGCACCCAGTGGGAAGTGAAGGTGAAAGGCTTGTCGATGGAAGAGGGTGTGACAGGACGAAAAACTAAGCAAGCGTGTTTCAACTGCACGAAAAACCCAGAAGGCGTATTTCAACAGCAAGGGACATGAGGCAAGACACTGCCCAGAGTCTGATGATTCGTACCCAAGTCCCTGATTTGTGCACCAATGCTCATAGAAGACTGACTTCGATAGGCTGCTGAGTATGACTTAAGGGCATAGGTAGTGCACTTTAATATTGTTTATGGCATATCTTCGAGGCCCTCGAGGGTGTATGAAGAGAAGCAGCATCTTCATATTTTCTCAAATATTCCATATTGACACATTCCATTTTTGCCATTTGTTTTTCCCATTTAGAAGTGATCTTTTTTTAATTTTCCCTTACTTATTGCAACCTAACATGAAAAAAAGTGTTCTGTTATTTGAAATCAGGACCAGTGCACGGATGGCACCCTAGGTGAAGTGACTTTCAACTACCCTTCTCTGGTGGTAATGGGATATATTTCATCACTTAGAGAGAGGGCCTTCTGCCTTCTGGCTTTGGACCTCGATACCATCTGCGGATGCGATCATTATTGCACCTTTTCAAAACTGATACCCCTTGAATCAGTATTTAAAATGTGAGATAAATATTGCCTATAACAAGAAGTACCCTTGGAAATGGGGCATAACATGTGGTTGTAGGTCCTTTGTCTATCTAAGTCCGCATGTACCAGTTTTTCTGAGCATTTCTTACCAGTAAATGTTGACAGGTTTAACCTGCTGAAACTCAGATGTGGAAAATTGCGGGGATGCAGTACTCACTGTGAAATTTGTGATTCTGCTTCCTACACAAGCACGTTTGTACAGGGATGGGGGGAAAAAAGCCCACTCGTATTGAAAGACATAGGCAGTTGTGCAGAATGGTTTCAATAGTTTAATTGTGATTTTCTTCTACAGTGATCAAAATAAGTGTCATATGACTTACAAATCTGCTACAATTGTATGTAAGGCTGTTTCTCATAAAAAACATTACATTTTCATCATGGTAGTTAAAATATGAAAACTGAAATAAAAAACATCAAAATCCTCTTTGTGTACACATCTTGAGACATAAGGTGCAAAGTGACGGTTAGGTACCTCTTCCAGGAAAATCTGTCAAACGTTTCAGCCTGGCTGTCTGGCCCTACTAATTACAGAAAATCTTTTAAGTAAATGTAAGCTTCAGCGAGCTAAGCGCTCGATTTTCGCTAAAGTCATTAAGTTAAAATGTATCTAAGAAAATCTTCATCTAATCTGTTTAATATTGCTAAAAAGAATGCAAATCATTTCCCTAAAGTAGTTCTCCATTTACTGTTCTAATGAGTATTACCTTTGCATCAGTGCGAACATCTGGCAACAACAAAGAAGCCCGCTGAGAATGGATGGGTTCTTGCTTGTGGAGGACCTCCACGCGATCCTTTCTCTAACAGTCGGATAACAATATTTTGTGATCAAGATTTATACCACTATTTTTGGTAATGTGCCATATTAATATTTTTTTTTTTTGCCCATATCCTTTTAGTAACCCCATCCATACTATGATGCCTATACAATGTTTTGTTTTTTTTTAAACCGATTTCTTTTGTAGGTCAATCATTTTTATCTAAATCACTTTTGTGCTCATAGGTAGCTTCATGATCTGCGACAATTGTATATTGCCTTTCTCTGTTTCCCCATCTTCTTGATAAGATGAATGCTCTTTTTTGTTTAAAAATGGACATACTAATTTGTGTTTACTTTCTAGATTTGAGGGATATTACCCATAATTATACTGTTTTTGTTCTAACTTCACATATATAAATCTTTATTCGGCTGTACAGACATAAAAGCACATAAAAAACATCACACACTATAATATACACAAAAAAGTTGTTCATACTAAAACAGTAAAATAAGTTAAAACTATTAGGGCCATACATTTACTATTCAATGTGTAAAACAAAGCAGCATTCCATGTGCAAAGATAGTTTCTCAGTACACCTCTAGTGCCCAATATTGGATCCTGGAGGTGAACAGGGCTGGTCTCAAAGGACAAATAAATACTAGAGAAAGCATAGGATGTTAAGATAATTTAACTCCATAAGGTCCTATTCCCTCACTAAGGGGCATATTATCAAGAAACAGCGTTACAATTATAGCCGCTTTAGCAGCAGAAAACTGCAGCTAAAGCGGCGATAATGGGCTTGATAATATGCTCTAGAGAATTCCAATAGAAGCCCATGGTGACACCAGAATATGGGCTTCTATTGAAATTCTCCAGGGCATATTATCAAGCCCATTATCGCCGCTTTAAACTGCAGTTGTCTGCCGCTAAAGCGGCGATAATTGTAACGCCTTGCTTGATAATATGCCCCTAAATACCTAAATAAAACATAAAGACACATTTAGACTACAAAGATGACCCACTACATTGCAATCTTTTTTGTCTAAACCTCCAGGGACGTAACAGAAAGCGTGAAACCGCAAACACAACAGGGTATCTCACATAGCTTCTCAGGATCCAAATGACTACTCTGTAGTCCCTTATTGCCAAATTGTAACACAACGGGAGAATCTATTTCCTCTGTACCCAAGATATGTTGGACTAAAAATGACAGCATATTCAATCGTTTCAATTACCTGGTTACAGAGAGGACAAACCCCATCTGACTCCTTGGAAACACGCTGCCATTTTGCCATTACAGAGCAAAGTGTCAGGATCCCTAGCCGAAATTTCATATAAAGGGGCAGATTAACAAGTCCCTTGCGCCATTTTTGCGTCATTTTTTCCATGTTAAAAATGACGCAAAAGTGGTGCAAGGGTCTTGTAAATCTTCTCCAAAGTGTTTTGGCTTGAGGTGGTTCCATCTCGTCTATGAAGTCTTCTGTATTGGATATAATTAATCTGTGATCTTTGCAAGTAATTGTACCTAATTTTGTTATTAAAAAAAAAAAACAATTTCGTTCATGTTGTAAAGTAAGTATCAAATCAAAAGCAATAGCAATATCTTGCTCATCTAGGTGTTGAAATAAACTGCGTTTTAGCCAACAGAAATTACAGGAGTCGAATAGACCTCGTTGCACTCTTTTTATTAACCCCTTCGATGCGGCGCGGATTCCCCCGCGGTGCTGACCGTTTCTTGCGCGGGCGTGGTCATGACGGAACGGTTCCGTCATGAGCACAGCTCAACCGACGCTCATGACGGAACCATTCCGTCATGAGCACCGAAGGGGTTAAACCAACCATTCTTTGGCTCTAAGAGCTGGTCTTGAGAATATCATTGCCATCAATTGTGTTAATCTAATTCGTTCAATGGACGAACATGAAGACTACAACACCCAGAATACATTTGATTGTGGTATGAAATGTCAGGACTGAGAACAAGATGACATGGATTGAGGAGTCCACCATAAACCTCAAGAGCAGGCAAGCACCTCAAACACAAGATTTGTTGATTGTCTCAAATAAAACATTACTGATGAAATTACATATTAAACAAAGTTTTTTAACCAAATGGGAAATTGTAGAGCATGCTGAAATTGTTTAGGTTTGACTGTAACGTGCCATTTCAGCGATGAGTTTTGTGAATAGAAAGTATAAACTAGACCTTCTCAGCAGCGGACCGAAGATGATGAATAATTCCAACACTTGTCCTTATATCTGCACTAGTTCTTTGAACAACTGGGAACCAGGGAAGATATGTAGAATCATTAAACAATGAGCATGGCATTTCATTCAGGTAAGGAGCACTCCAGCTTTGGTGTGAATATGCTGAAGTCTTTCACTTAAAATATTTTATTATTTGCTGAAAACAACATTTAAAACAAAGACTTTGCGGTCATTAGGTGTTTCCGCTCTCTCTGATCCGTAGGTCCACCATACCATTTAGAGGTTGGAGAACCACCAGGTTTTCAACTGCTGAGCATAAGCTGGTTGTATTGCAAGAAAGCCTTGACCTGGATACCAATTCTTCTCAGTCACAGGATAAGAGTAGGTGAAACTCTTAGTCAGGTCCAAGCACCTGGCACTGAATTTTCCTGCACCGACTAATATGTGAGGCATGGAGGATGTGGGCAGAAAAATAAAAACATGCACTTCGCAAATAGGAAGAAAACGTCCTGCCCATAGTCATAAGGGACATTGATTTTTGATTGTTTCAGATTCAAACACCTGCTTAGAGGGAGTTATTTAAAAAAAGAAACAGAATGCCCAACGGGCTGCTTGACAAAGAGATGCATACAAATCGGGTGAGTGGTACTCCTCTGGGGCCGATGGCAAGAGTCGTAGCACACCAGGCAGTTTGGTCAGCCGCCAGAAGTCTCAATATGAGCTAGATAATATATATATTGTGTAATTTGCATGTAGCTTACATATTAATTGATCCATGGTATCTCCAATTATAACTTTCAACATTTCAAAAACAATTTTTCCTAACAAAGAGGGTCATTACGATGGCGGAAGGACCGCCACCGCCATTGCAATGAAACCGGTCTGAGGATGCTTGGTTCCAGTCCATGGAGGGCCTGGCCTGGCAGTTCGGGCTGGACTGTTCCCATGAGGCACAGGGTCAAGACTGATTTGCATATGGCTGGGTTAAAACTGGAATGGCACAGTGAGCAAATAAACAATGGATTTAGGCCCAGATCTCTGTACTGGGGTGAATGTATGACATTGTTCTGCATTCTGTCCATCAATTGTTGTTTTTGCATTAGACACTTCGAGTGGGACGGATATGCCTAGACGTGGGTCCCGTGCTCTCCATGCCATTGGAGTCAAGCTATCCTGGTTTAAGAAGGGTGAAACCCTGAAAATGGTCCTAGGATGCTTGTTTCCAGTCCAGGGACGACCAGGCCTGGCGGTTCGGGCTGGACAGTTCCCATTGGGCACAGGGTCAAGACTGATTTGCATATGGCTGGGTTCAAACTGGAATGGCATGGTGAGAAAAATAACCGATGGATTAGGCCCAGATCTCTGTAGTGGGGTGAATGTATGACATTGTTCTTTATTCTGTCCATCAATTGTTATCTTTGCAGGTGAGGGCCTTCCGCTATGTTAATTACCCCAATAGTTCTGACCGCAATACTACAGCACAAAAAGTTTCATTTTCAACAGGCCAGAGAGACGATTCTAATTGCATTTAAATATGAGAAGAAAAAAGAAAATAATTTAAATTCCGTAATCTGCCCCTAGCTCTTCCAAAATCTTATTAACCCCCTCCACACATCTTCAGTGCCAAAGAACGAAAACAATGAGGGCTCCTGGGGGTGGCAATCGCAGATTGTCCACCCCTGGGTAGCTTCGGGCAATGGTATGACCCGGACAGGTGGCGCGCTCCCTACTTAGTGAACGCAGCAGCGCGAGCCCGAAGGTCGCGAAATAACCGTCGCGCACCGTTTACCAAGGGTGTGAGGTAGGGGGGTTGCGATTTTGGGGATTTTGGCGGATTGTTCATTCAATTATTGGCATATTTCATGAGCGGGGACATTATGGAGGCAGCCGCTTCTGTACGTGAAGCGCTGCGGGTTCTTTGTGAGGCCTGTAGGGAAGACCTCATAATGCCCGGAGTATTGGAGCAGGCTTGGGCGGGCTTCGAGCGCAAGACGCGCAGGGCTGCGGGCGGAGTATCGGCAGCGGTGGCGGCTTGTGTGTCGAATGTCGAGTGAAGGTTCCCCAGCACCTTCACTCAGTGCTGGCAGTTTGAGGGAAGAGGCCTCACCTGTTTGTGAAGCGCGTCTGCCCCGGGCTCCTGTATTGACCTTAGCTCCTGTGCAAATAAAAAGAGGGAGGGGCAGGCCGCGCACGCGTGCAGTGAATGTTATGCCTAAGGTTCAGGAGACAGAGACTAACAAGGATATGGCTTTCCCCCAAGTAACACGGGGAGTGGTAAAGAAAGTAAATATGCCACCTAGTGGTGTTTCACAAGAAAAGCATGACTCTACAGGGGAAAAACAAGCATTTATAAAGCACAAGCATAATATTTTTGTTTTTAACAAAAAACATTTCAATGATTCAAGTTTGGCTACACAGTCATCGAAGGAGCGGTGTTGGTCACCTCTTATCTCTAGTGCAGGGGGTGATGCACAGCCAACAAATGCAGCCTGTGCTTTAGACACTCGATTTTCCTTGGCACGTCAGAATGATGATGAGGGACTGGTCGCATCGAGGCCGGCTGATACCGCAGTTGTCAGGGATGGTTTTACTGAACCTACATGCAAGGGAGGGGGGGGTCGGGCACCTGACGTATTGGAGAAAGGGGCAGAGGGGCAGTTGGTTTGGATGCTGAAAGAAATTATGCATAAGGCCAGACTATCCTAGTTAGAGGAAGGTAGATCAAATGTAGCTGCAAGTTCGAGCGGCTTGCAGCCCTTCGCGGGCGAGACATTGCCATGCACAAGAAAGGGCAGTGAGGTCCTATCGGCCAGGCATCTTGCGTCCTGCAACGCACGAAATATGGAGGAGGGGGATTTTCAGACGAAATTCCCTACACCGTAGGATGCCAAGAGAGCGTCTCGTTTTGCGCGAGCTATTAGCTGGAATGTGTATGATGGGGTATTGGGGATGGGGAGCTTCCTGGTAGCAGTAGTGGGGTGGTAGAGTAGGTGAAGCTGGGGTGTTAAGACATATGTCAGTTGAAGAAGATAGTGGCTCTTTAGAAGAAGGGGAACTTGAAGATGAGGATGCCCTGGTACAACATTTTACAGTTTCTTTTCGGGACAAGTGGGGGTCTACTAAAGATATCTCTAGAAATTACTTTTCGCAGGAAAAGTCCGGTGGAGGTGCTCCGAAAGGGATCAGTGCCAGAACCAACACTAAGGGAATGAAGAGGAGAATATTGTCTGAAGAAATCTTGGCCATAAGAACAGGTGAGGTGCAATTTCAGTCTCGTCCCAAACGTTTATGTTTTGATAAGGGAGTAGGCACAGATGGTGGGGATCCCAAGGTCACATTGGCACAGGCAGCCGGTCAGGCAATTACAGACGCTGTAGGTTCAGTTGGCAAGCATGATGGGACCGTAAGGCCAGATAAGGGTCCCAAAGTTGAGGGTGATACCTCACAGTCATCAGGTTTGAAACGCCTACCTTATATGGGTTTATCGATGCCATTGGGTGCTCATCTGTCCAAAGTTATGAAGGAGAAAATATGGAGGGGGGATTTTGTGGATGTGTTTAAGCTCTTTCATAGGGAGATTCAGGCCAAGGAGGGTTCTAAGGAAGAGGCGTGGGAGTTGGCAAGGAGACCTCGGGTACCAACTAATATAGATAAATGGACCTCGGCTTTTCTCATTTTCGTGAGTGTATACTGCGAAAGGTTTCCCGATAGGTCAGTGGCAATTTTAAAATATGTGGATACCATCAGGAAAGCGGCTATCGAGTTTGGGGGGTATGCCTGGTTGCATTATGATGAGGAGTTTCGGGCACGATTAGTCCTCATCCCCGATAAACCATGGGGGGAAGTGGATAATGAACTCTGAGTGCAATGGATGTACCCGCAAAAGCATCCTCCATCCATGCATACTGCAAGTGGCCTAGCAGTGCCCAGTCGGCCCTTTCAGAATAAGCCCACCCTGGGGGGGGGGGGGGGGGGGGGGGAAGTTGGAGCAGACAACAGACTTCCATTTCCGGTGCATGCTGGAATTTTAACAAGGGTTTCTGCACAAAAAACCCCTGTAAATATAATCACGAGTGTCAACGATGTGGAGGGAAGCATGCCGGCACACTGTGTTTTGGGGAGCAACTACATTGGGGGGGCGGTTTGCCAGTCAGAGGAAGGGGCGGTGTCTTTCAATCTGGTAACAAGGGCTTCTACGCCAATTAACATAGACAAATTAAGCACATATTTAAGATGCTATCCTGACACACATGAAGCATCACTGCTTGAGTGGGGTTTCAGGGAAGGTTTCAAGTTATAATATCAGGGACCTAGATTTCGCTGTTTTGCAAAAAATGTAAAGTCTGCAGAGGATTTGCCACACATTGTAAGGCAGAAGTTGTTGACAGAGGTAAAGGAAGGCAGGATGGCAGGCCCTTTTGACACATGGCCTTTAGACGATCTTATTGTGTCACCGCTGGGTGTAGTCCCTAAGAAAGTCGAAGGGGAATTTAGGATGATCCAACAGCTCTCCTGGCCCCGTGGTGCATCCATTAATGATTTTATTGCCAAGGAGGATTCCATGGTAACGTTTGCTTCTGTGGATACGGCTTTGGGGATGGTAAGAATTTTGGGGGAGGGTTCTGAGCTAGCGAAATTCGACATTAAGTCGGCTTTTCAGTTACTACCTGCTCACCCCTCTGATTTCTCTCTGCTGGGCATTTATTTTGAAGAAAAATTTTTGGTGGACAAGGCCCTCACAATGGGTTGTGCGATATCCTGCAGGCTTTTTGAATCCGTTAGCTCATTTTTGCAGTGGTGTTTTTCCTGGGTAACGGGCAACATGGGCGTAACGCACTATTTGGATGATTTTTTATTCATGGGAGCTGCAGGTTCCCAGCAATGTGGAAAGGCGTTAAGAGACCAAGCAGGTAAAGGGCCGAGGGTGGTTTTGCAAGCCATAAAAGGTCCTTTGTGCCCCAAGCAAGCCTGATTTGAATTTTTTTTAGTGCGGGGTGCAACTTCAGATTTTGTTTTTAGGCATCAGGACGGATCCCGGCTCCAAGCTTCCCAAACTCTGGCAATTATGCGTAAAGCTTTGAAGAAGGTGGGGGAGAACCCTTTCAATTTTGGGACGCATTCTTTCCGAATAGGAGTGGCTTCAGAAGCCGCCAGGTGGGGGTTTTCCCTCAGTGATGTTAAGAAGTTAGGACGCTGGACCTCCGATTGTTGTTTGCGTTATATTAGAGATTTGGAAGGCGATGTTCCTAAGTTATGATACTAATTGTTTTTTCTTTTCAGGTGTGTTGGCCAGTAACATATTGTCTCAACGCCAAGTTTGGATCATTGGACATTCCTTCATTAACTGGGCCGCTAAACAAGCGGAGAAAAGACATTTTGGGTGGAATTTAGGTTTCCATTCAGAGGAGGTCCTATTGTCATGGTTTAGGAAAAGCGGCATGAGGTGGGGCCAGCTCCTGCCTCTAATGAGTGAGCTTTCTTGTAAAAGTAAACCAGCAATGTTGCTGATTCACCTGCCAAAAATGATTTAGTGCAGTTGTCAGGTCTTGGTTTAATTATCGATATGAAAACAGATCTTGAAATTTTGTTAAAGACATGGGCCGACACCCAGCTGGTTTTGACAGCATTAATGCCACGAAGAATTTGGAGAGGTGCAGAAAGATTTACAGCAGTCGAGAGAGCACGAAAGAAAGTGAATAGAGATCTACATCGTTTTTGTCATAGTGCTGGAATAGATTGGTTGACTCATGAGTCAATTACAAAAGATGACTATCAATTTTTTAGACATGATGGTGTTCACTTATCTTTTATCGGTAATGAGATTTATATTTTGAATATAAAACAGATGGTCTCTAAAATCCTTCAGATTAATACATGGGTGCCGATCACGATCCGGTAAAAAAGTTCCCGTACGACTCGTATCTGGTCTTTTTACCGTACGAATCGTACAAGTGCCGTACAAACTGCCAATTACGATTCGCATGGGAAAAAGACCATACGAATCGCATTGGGAATAATTCCCCACACGTCCTCGGGTCGGAAAATGTGTCCGACACGTCCCCGGATGATTTACCGTACAAATGTGAAAAGTGAAGTCCGACCGCGGAATCACGATCCATCCCGTGCGTCCGATGTTACAACTGTATGGAAAAAACACCGTCCGCACCGAACTCCCATAGCAACCATGGAGACATGTGCCCGCATATGCGCCGACCCCCCCCAGCCCCCGTATGTTCGAGTCGTACCCCCCGTGTATGTACACCCGTGTATGTGTCGTACCCCCACCCGTGTATGTACACCCGTGTACGTGTCGTACCCCCGTGTATGTACACCCGTGTACGTTCAAGTCGTACCCCCCGTGTATGTACACCCGTGTACGTGTCGTACCCCCGTGTATGTACACCCATGTACATTCGAGTCGTATCCCCCGTGTATGTACACCCATGTACATGTCGTACCCCCCGTGTATGTACACCGGTGTACGTACGAGTCGTACCCCCGTGTATGTACACCCGTGTATGTGTCGTACCCCCCGTGTATGTACATCCGTGTACGTTCGAGTCGTACCCCCTGTGTATGTACACCTGTGTACGCTCGAGTCGTACCCCCCGTGTATGTACACCCGTGTACGTGTCGTACCCCCCGTGTATGTACACCCGTGTACGTTCGAGTCGTACCCCCCGTGTATGTACACCCGTGTACGTTCGAGTCGTACCCCCGTGTATGTACACCCGTGTACGTGTCGTACCCCCCCGTGTATGTACACCCGTGTACGTTCGAGTCATACCCCCCCGTGTATGTACACCCGTGTACGTTCGAGTCGTACCCCCCGTGTATGTACACCCGTGTACGTTCGAGTCATACCCCCGTGTATGTACACCCATGTACGATCGAGTCGTACCCCCATGTATGTACACCCGTGTACGTGTCGTACCCCCCGTGTATGTACACCCGTGTACGTTCGAGTCGTACCCCCCATGTATGTACACCCGTGTACGTTCGAGTCATACCCCCGTGTATGTACACCCGTGTACGTTCGAGTCGTACCCCCCGTGTATGTACACCCGTGTACGATCGAGTCGTACCCCCATGTATGTACACCCGTGTACGTGTCGTACCCCCGTGTATGTACACTGTGTACGTTAGAATCGTACCCCCACCCATGTATGTACACCCGTGTACGTGTCGTACCCCCCCTGTATGTACACCCGTGTACGTCAGAGTCGTACCCCCACCCGTGTATGTACGAACCGTACCCTCACCCGCGTATGTATGGAGCGTACCCCCACCCGTGTATGTACGACCCGTACCCTCACACGCGTATGTACGTGTAGTACCCCCCGTGTATGTACACCCGTGTACATTCGAGTCATACCCCCGTGTATATACACCCGTGTACGTGTCGTACCCCCGTGTATGTACACCGGTGTACGTACGAGTCGTACCCCCGTGTATGTACACCCGTGTACGTTAGAGTCGTACCCCCACCCGTGTATGTACACCCGTGTACGTGTCGTACCCCCCCTGTATGTACACCCGTGTACGTCAGAGTCGTACCCCCACCCGTGTATGTACGAACCGTACCCTCACCCGCGTATGTATGGAGCGTACCCCCACCCCACCCGTGTATGTACGACCCGTACCCTCACACGCGTATGTATTTAGCGTACCCCCACCCCATCCGTGTATGTACGACCCGTACCCTCACACGCGTACGTACGGACCGTACCCCCACCCCAACTGTGTATGTACGACGCGTACCCCCACCCGCGTTTGCATGGAGCATACCCCCACCCCAACATTCTAACTACGGAGCGCACCCCAGGCCCCAACATCACCACCTTCACACAACATCGTGCATGTACGAGTCGTACCAAGCCAGACACAAGGACAGCACTGTACAACAAAATGGCCCATGTACACACCGTACACACGCTAAAAACGCACGTACACAACCAGGACAAAGCAAAACAACACAAGAATACACCATTCGAATGGCACAAAGCCACAAAACATGTCCAACAACCACAACAACAACAAATTCACTGACCTGCAACTGCCAAAATCCAAAACAGAGGCCCAAAACACAACCACTCCTTATAACACACCCACCAATGGACCAATAAAAAGGGCCCACACACACAAACCATGAGCCTTTGCAACAGACTCACTGCTGCCAGACCCCACAGACAACCTACAGCACCAAACTAGAACCTTTACTACACCTTACACTTGCACACCTTCACACACACACCTTCACAAACACCCCCTCATCACATTCACACACACACCTGCACAACCACACCCACACACCCACAACCATCCACACACCCCCCACCATCCACACCCACACCCCTCACCATGCCCACTAACAAGAATCCAAAGTTCACTAGCCGAGAGTTGGAGGTCCTTGTCGATGAAATCCTCAGAGTTGAGCCACACCTCTTTGGAACATTGGTCAGACAGACCAGCATTTCAGAAAAAACAGCCATGTGGCAGACGATCGTCGATGCTGTGAATGCTGTTGCGGACACCAGAAGGACCAGGCATGAATGCCAAGCCAGGTGGTACGATCTGCGGAGGAGGGTCCGAGCCAAAATGACCGACGAACACAACCAGGCCAACGTCACTGGAGGAGGGCCGCCCCGCAGAACCGTACAATACCATCCCTGAGAGGAGAGGGTGATGGCCATACTGCCGGTGGTGGCAGTCGAAGGATTAGAAGGACTCCGAGACCCGGGTGAGTACACAAACAACTCACCTCACATGGGGGAACGTCATCTACAACCATACTCACAATCAGGCACGCAACCACCCCAAGCTATCGCATGACTCAACCACACTCCATGAACACGCACATGCCACTGGCGCCACCATGCCCCATGCACCCAGCTGGACAATGTCAAGTCACAGGCCACAGAAAACACCAACACATGACACGGTAAGCCGGATGGCGGGAGGGTGGGCCACAAAAATCACATAGTGCAAATCAGAAGCAGACAACAATGCCCCCTGCCCATATGGCCTAGGTCACAGCCAGACAAACAGTGTGTCCCCACACAGGAATGACTTGCCAGCAAATGGCGGACGCCTTGCATCAACACATGGGGGTGACGGCACGTTCTTGCACATGACAGCAGCTAATGAACAGCCAACACTGTGAAAGAGTGGCAGCACACACCACCACAGCAGCAGCGCAGACACAGACATTACACCCAATGGGTGCCTGGAGATCAGAAACAAACTCACATCAACAATCCAAGGGCCATTCAAAGATCTGCTAACAGTGTGTGCCCAGGAAGCTGGGCTGAGGTGACAGAGGGAGACACACAGAGGGAGGGAGAGGGGGACAGAGAGGGAGGGAGACACAGGGAGATGGACAGAGGGAGGAGGCTGACACACAGAGGGAGGGAGAGGGGGACAGAGAGGGAGGGAGACACAGGGAGACGGACAGAGGGAGGAGGCTGACACACAGAGGGAGGGAGAGGGGGACAGAGAGGGAGGGAGACACAGGGAGACGGACAGAGGGAGGAGGCTGACACACAGAGGGAGGGAGAGGGGGACAGAGAGGGAGGGAGACACAGGGAGACAGACAGAGGGAGGAGGCTGACACACAGAGGGAGGGAGAGGGGGACAGAGAGGGAGCGAGACACAGGGAGACGGACAGAGGGAGGAGGCTGACACACAGAGGGAGGGAGAGGGGGACAGAGAGGGAGCGAGAAAGGGACACAGGGAGAGCAAATCAGCCTTGTGGTGTGTGGGAATGTCTGCTCGTCAGCAGGTGGACTGTGTGCATGTAGACAAGGGTGGCCAGTGCCAGAACCCCCCCTCTTCTCCATGGCAAAACACAGGGCCATGTCACAACCTGTGCACGAGCACAACGACAGCTACCTGCATTATCTAAGTGTGTGGAACCACTCCATGTACCCACGTACAGTGCTACACGGAAGGCGCCAATGCATGGCTCGCCACACCTGCCCACTCCACTGCTGACTGCAGTCACAATTGACGCAGCTAGTAAGACTGTGCCACACATAGGTAAAGTCGCAAAAGCTGTGCCCAAGGGACATACCCATGCACAAGTGCACTGTGAGTGGAATGCAAGACATATCCAAATTCCCAGAGGAAATGTGCCAACTTAGAAACCAATGAAACATGGATGTTGCATGGAACAAAATTAACATTGTCTCTCTCACACACAGGTCAACGTCATGGATCACCCCCCAACACTGGGGGGGAAGACTCACAGGACCCGGCTCGGCGGGATGAGGGAGCCACCGGCAGCGACGACTCTCAGCACTCTGTGGACGAACCGACCCCGACCGACCTGGCCCCTCTGGTGTCCAACGACCTGCAGCACCTGCGTCAGGTACAACTGTGCCAACCACCACCCCCACTCCTGCCACATCCCAGGAGACACCCAGGATCCCTGCCCCACCACCACAATGCAGCCAGGCTGGCCAGGAGGGACACGGTGTCCCGGGCACCCAGGAGGAGGCAGGCGACAATGCCAATGCCACCCCTCAGGGGTCCCGGAGACCCGATGTGCCCACAAGGGCAGGCCAGGTGCAAGTGGGCAGGGGTGGTGGGAGTGGAGGACGGCGGAGGCACGAGCCTGACCGGTTGGCTGGGGAACCGGTATATTCCCATGTCTGAAACATCCTGGACACATACCGGCAGGACACCACGGGCATGGCCCAGGTTGTGTCCATCCTCGAGGAGATCAAGACCCAGCAGGCCCAGCAACATGTGGAGCAACATGCCTGTCAACTGCGACACCAAGGGCGAATGGAGGACAGACAGGCTGAGCTCGTGACGGTGTTCACGGGAATTCACCGTACACTCCGTTGGATAGCCGACAACATGGGCAACCCTCCCTGTGCCACCAGGTGAAGAACATCACCACCCACAGGGAGGGATCAGGAGGAGGAGGAGACATCCGACGGAGCATCCCAAACATCGTCACGGCCTGCTTCTGAGGGTCCCCGCAGGAGGGCGGGTCGTCCACGGAAAAGACCGTGAGGGTCGGCGCAACAGCACCATCTCCCAGGACACCTGGCCTGGCACCTGGACCACTGGAGCAACAGCAGCACAGCAGCAATAGACATTCTCTGCCACATGGAGTTGCTGGTCACTGTCTGACCAATGTTGACAAAGACTGTGGCATGGACTCTGAGGATTTCAAATGGCAAGGACACCAACTTCCCTAGTGAACTTTGGATTCCACACACCCGGAAAGCCCCCCATGTCAAACCCCCCCCCCACCCTACCCCAACCAAAATAAAAAGTCACACCATAAAGAAAAGATGCCTACTGATTGCATTATTACCTTACATGTGTCTTGTAAAGTCTAACCATGCCTGAGTTCTCATTTGACTTCAACCATCCACACCCTGGGGCCTGAGTCTGGCACCGGACACACATGGGTCACATTGTATTAGGCAAGACAGACATGGAGCACCATACACACCCGTGATGGGCCCAACCAGCTGAGGGGGTGGCCGCACAACCATGCCGACAGACATATTGCGTACAGCGACAGCCATGCGCAGAGGTCAGGGATCATGTGGAGTGTCCTGGGGGGCACCCAGGTATGTGTGGACAGGTGGCAGAACCATGTCCTGCAAGCTTGAGTCAGGTGGATGCAGAGAATGGTGGCCTGGCCAATGTTGGATGCATGGGGATGGCACATGTCACAATACCCACACAGTCATGGACATCATGCACAATACACAGTCTAATCCCACACAAACAGCTTGCATCTTGCTACTCTACACATAGACACATAGCCACTATCACGGAAAACCATGCCAGACATGCCGGATGCACCGTGGCAACACACCAGCATTGACTGAGAAGAGGCACCTTGGAGGCATAGGGACACCTTTATTAATCATGTATTCAGGATTGCAGAGGCAACTCGGAGTACACATGAACGGGTCATGTGGAGTAACATGTGGGTCCAACACTGGAACCCCCCTTCTGCAGCACAAATGCGTGATAGCAATGGAACTGGTACACAAGTGTCGGCTAACAGCTAAACACCCCCTGCTGCTCACGGAGAGACTGCCATACACCATTGATCCGCTGATGTGGAAGTCCCACACCATGTCAAGCCAATGCAAACCATATGTGTCCGAGGGCAGTGTAACACACATTGATGCCATCATCACATTCCACAATCCCATCACTGATGACTGTCAACAAGTCTGACCATCTATTCAGGTGTACCCAGCTGCATGTCATGTGTACCATGGTGATGTGACATGTCTGCAGAGGAACCAAACATCGACAAGGGCAGTGTGCATATATCGTAAACAACTGCCACACCCAATACACCCCTGATGCATCCCTTACCCTAAGGAGACTTCCAAACTTGTCCGTGCGTGTAACGCTGAGTCAGCACACGATGACGTGTCCATGAGGAATAGCAGTGCCACAACAATGCAACCAGCAGACGGCATGCGCAAGTACCTGGGGATGAGAGACACACAAGAAGTCAGCCACAAAAAGCACAGCCACTTGCATGTGCATGTACTCGACACATGTAAGGATGACAACATGCCAGGTCACAATTATGACTGGGGAAATACACATCACTGGCACCATCACTCCAGTGACACATCCACACACACCTCTGACTCACGTGGCATACATGCAGATGGACACACATATCGCAACACATGTCACACGGGGACCAATGCGTGCACACTCAGACACTGGTACTCACCACTAAGCAAAGAAGTCGCGTATGAGCCGAGTCCGGATGTCCTCTTGCGGAACCACATCCTCCACATCACTAGCCCCATTGCCAAGCCCTTCGTCCTCCACGGGTGGATGGTCCTGATCATCTTGATCCAGGATGAGTGGCACAGCTTTCTCAACTGCCATGTTGTGCAGCATGCAGCAGACCATGAAGATTTTGCAGACCTTCGCCAGGGCATATGGGAGGGCGCCGCCGGTCTTGTAGAGGCATCGGAATCGGCTCTTCAGGAGGCCAAATGTCCTCTCTATCACTCGCCTTGTCCGGCCATGGGCGGTGTTGTAGCGGAGCTGGGCCGGCGTGATGGGGTTGCGGAGAGGTGTGATCAGCCATGGCATGTTGGGATAGCCAGCGTCCCCTACATGGAAAGCACATGGACATAAGTAGGACAGGAGAAGCGGTCGTGCTGGAAGTCTACGCAAAATACAGGACAGACAGAGTGTACCCACCAACAAAACATGCTCGTTCGTTGCGCAGCTGCATCATCATTTCATGCACCCTGCTACGCCTCATGATGTAGGCATCGTGTGCTGATCCTGGAAAACGAGCACAGACATGTGAAATCACCATGTTGGACAGACACACCACAAGGGCATTGATGGAGTGGTAGTGCTTGCGATTCCTGTACGCTACCTCCTGTGCCTGTGGTGGTACCAAAGCCACATGTGTCCCATCTATGGACCCAATGACATGGGGCATCCCTCCCAGGGCAAAGAATCCACGCTTGACCCCAGTCAATGTTTCAGGGGTTGGGAAATGGATGAACTCATCCAGGTGAAGCAACATGGCCTCTAAGAAATCATGCAGCACACGGCAGAACATGCTCTGGGACATGCCACCAACATGAGCTATGGTATTTTGAAAGGTACCCGTGGCAAGAAAATGTAGGGCTGCCATTACCTTCAGCTTGGGTGTCAGTGCCGTAGGATACCTGTGCAGCGGTTGCAGGTGTGGTGCCAGCCTCGCCGTCAACTCCAGAATCAACGGTTGGGGGAAGCGGTAGCACTGGATACAGTCATTCTCACGCATGTCAGCCAAGTCCGGAATTGCTCGGGGAAGAGGCAGCGCTCTGCAGTAATTTGGAAGTGACAAGGAAGAGTGAGTGCACTACAACAACAGTTTTTTGGTGCTGAGCACATGTTAATCTGTCAATACACATATGCGACATACGGAGTCAGGTATGTGCCACATGCCCTGGACACGTATGGCTGTCAGGTGACACTCCTACCAAGACTAAGCCTGGGCAAAGCACTACGCTATGCTCGCGCAGTTTGCGAAGTTCGCGCTACTTCGCACTACGCAAACTGCACGTAGCACAGTGCGAACACGCGTAGCGTAGTGTTGCGTAGTGCTGCGGTAATTTTTTGCTTGCTCGCGGTCCTCAACGTCAAGTTGGCGACCGCGAGCAAGCAAAATGACATCCCGGCGAGACTTTTTCCTTGTTCGCGATCAGCAACATCAAGTTGGCGATCGCGAGCATGGAAAATAAACCTCCCGGCGAGATTCCCAACGCGAGGAGGTCAGGTTTCTCATTGCGAGTGGCCGCGTATGCTCGCGACCGCTCGCGATGAGAAACTACCAGTTCGCATTGAGAAAGCTGCCGCTCAAGTAAAAATCTACTCGAGCAGCAGAGAACTACAGCTCGCACTGTGCAAGATGCCATTTTCAATGATTGCACAGTGCCGGTTGCTTGTCCCCATTGTGCAATCATTGAAAATGACATCTGGCACAGTGCGAACAAGGTACTACGCAGTTCGCGAAGTGCTATGCGTAGCTCGCGTAGTGCGAACTGCACTTTGCGTAGCTTCGCGAAGTGCTACTTCGCGAACTACGCCCAGGGTTAACCAAGACCCAGCTACACACGGAGATTGTGAACCTCCACATGCCATGGCATGGGATTAGCTTTGTCCCAGTGTAAGTAAACAGCCAGACGCAACACAGGAGTGACATACATCAACACATCAGCAGAAGTAGGATGTCGATTTCAGAGACTGGTTGCGGAACACTAGAGCCACAGGTCACATGACATTACACTAGGACAGTCCACACACCTTGCCAATAAGGTGTACATGTAATGACTCACCACACATTCATAGAGAGGATGCAGACATGTCCTTGTTACGCTACTCCGTGTCCCATGCATACATACACACCTCACATCCGATACCACATGTGGCCTGGTGTGCGTAACTGTGTGCCATGTCCATCTACACACAGACACATGTTGGTTGCTGCAACAGCTGATGCTTTTGAGGGAGCTCCAACATCAACCTAATGGGAACACACCACACATACATGACATAGACACATCGTGCACCGTGGGTAGTGACATGTCTGGTGTGGTAACCCCTGTACCGGGCATCAGGGGACACTTGCGTGTGTTGTGGACCGTGCCATGCCAGTGACGCTCATCCCAAGTGTGCAGTACGACATGCACACATTTCAAAGGAGTTAAGGGCATGCCTGGCACACATTGCACTGTCACACATAACATCTGTACACATCTCATTATACATCTGGTGCCTTCTCCACTCAGCAGTAATGTGCCACATCACAGCCTTTCACACCTGTGCCCCACACATGTAGTACTGGCCAGACAATGCCTTGATGTCCATCCATGGACAAGTATGTCAGCCCTATTCCTTCCTGTGTGCTGCCTGTCACCACTGTGATTTGTGAAAGGCACCGTACTTTCGCTAAGAGGGCCTGTGTCTGTTCCCTATCACTATGGGAGTGCTGCCGTATGTGTACCCATAGTGATAGTGAGCGTACGCACGCGTGTACGGTCCGTATCACTATGGGTGTTCTCGCGTATGCGTACTCATAGTGGTACGGACCATACACATGCCTGTACACTCACTTTCACTATGGGTGTTCTCGCGTATGCGTACTCATGGTGGTACCGACCGTACACACGCCTGTACGCTCACTTTCACTATGGGTGTTCTCGCGTATGCATACCCATAGTGAAAGTGAGCGTACGCACGCGTGTACGGTCCGTACCACTATGAGTACGCATACGCGAGAACACCCATAGTGATACGGACCGTACACGCGTGCGTACGCTCACTTTCACTATGGGTGTTCTCGCGTATGCGTACTCATAGTGGTATGGACTGTACACACGCCTGTACGCTCACTTTCACTATGGGTGTTCTCGCGTATGCGTACCTATAGTGAAAGTGAGCATACACACGAGTGTACGGTCCGTACCACTATGAGTACGCATACGCGAGAACACCCATAGTGATACGGACCATACACGCGTACGTACGCTCACTTTCACTATGGGTGTGCTCGCGTATGCGTACTCATAGTGGTACGGACCGTACACGCGTGCGTACGCTCACTTTCACTATGGGTACGCATGCGCGAGAACACCCATAGTGAAAGTGAGCATACAGGCGTGTGTACGGTCCGTACCACTATGAGTGCGCATGCGCGAGAACACCCATAGTGATAGTGAGCGTACGCACACGTGCGTACGCTCACTATCACTATGAGTACGCATACGCGAGCACACCCATAGTGGTACGGACCGTACACACGCCTGTACGGCCCGTTGATATGCATTTGGGGTGCCCTAGGGCCCCGGGACGCACCGTACCTGTGTGTGGAGCTCCAAATTACATAGAGGACACATGAGGGACAAGTATTAAGGCCTACATGCATGCTGGTTGTCATGGAGACCCAGTTTAAAGTTTGAATTTTTTTAAACAGGTGCACAGCAGTAGTCAGTTTGAATGAATCTACTTTGTTGCAATGTGGTTCTGGAGGTGACATCATGCTGAAGAAAAAAACACAATAAGAACCCACTGACTGTGCTAGGTTTGAAGGTATTGGAGGAAACATAGGATGCAAATGTGAGTGACCAATCACTCTGTACTCCTGTGCATGAAACAGGCCAGCAAGGCAGATATAAGGCAGCCAGGTCCCATGAGGGAGCACTTGCCTGCACATCTTTGTATTCGACGACCCAGCTGCTGCTACTGATTCCCTGGAACCATGTCAAGGTCTGTGGAGAGGTCACAGCCTTTCACCCTGGAGGAGAACCTGGCTTTGCTGGATGTGATCCTTCCACAGTACCCCCTGCTGTATGGCCGACCAGGGTATCAGGTGAGTGCAGAGTCTACTAGCACAGACTGTGTCCCTTTTTTGTGACTGTGACTTCTGCCATTGTGTCCAGGTGTGACACACATGCTATGTACTGAAGGGGGGTCCCAGGGGGGGGGATGCCTGATGTCTCCCAGCCAGAGCATGCAGTGGTGCATGTCTGCCGTCCTCACTTGCATTGTGTTTACTGTGACAATCACTGCATGGTGCATGCCACAATCTGCCTGTCTTGTCCTCCTGGGAATGTAGCCTCTACAGTCCTCATGTGATTATGTGGTCAGCCCAGTGTGACAGGTGACTGTACCCACAGATGTGTGTTAGTTCTGTGTACCTGTGCTGAGAGTGTCCACATGATGTGTTCGTACCCAGGACATGTGTGTGTGTGTAAGTCCCCTGCCATGTGGGTGGGTGCATATGTGGAGTGTAGCACCCGGGCTGCATGAGGGATGGAGATACCCTGCCCATGTGATGTGAGCAGGGAGCAGTGCTGTGTGTCTGAAGTGCAGAGCCAGCCCCATACCTGTGAGCCCCCCCCCCGTCTACTGGCACATGTGCAGAGTAAGGTTTGTCGCTGCATTTGGCAATGGCAGGTGAATGTCCTGTGCCTGTGTGTGTCTGTGTACTCTGCTGCGGTAGCGTCAGTGGCCTGTGGCATGTGACTGCTTTGAGGTGCTGCACATTATCCTGGTGTAGCTTGTGATGCACAGTGTGAGCCTGGATCATTGATTGTGTGGTTGCCCTCATTCCACCTGTGTACTTTCAATGGCACGTACTGCTTTAGTTCTTCCCCAGAGGATCATGTCCCTATGACAAAGGTGCAATGCGTTGGATGCATACTATGCCTTGTTGTAAACAGCAATTTTGTTCAAATATGTCTCTCTGTGACATGTGCCTGGTGTATTGATGTAGTGTCACTTGTTCATCCTCACAGGTAGGCGCCTCTGCCAAGAAGCAGATATGGCTGACCGCCGTCAGTGCCGTGAGGAGTGCGGATGGTCACAAGCGGCGCCTGGCCCAGGTGAGGAAACGCTGGCAGGATATCCTGTGCTGGACGCGGAGGATCGCACGGGTCCTGCTGGGGGACTCACCTGAGACCCATATCCACAAGCGTGTGCTGGCGGTGGTCTTTCCAGACTTGGACAGGTGCTTACAGGAGAGGCAGCAGCAGGAAGGGGGTAGGTACATGTGTGTTTGTTGTGTGTCACCAGCATTTGTAAGTGCACAGTTGCATGGATACACTGCCAGGGTTTAAAGTTGCTGTGCAGATCCAGTTCCCCACAGTATTGCTGTGCTCTCCTACCTCCCTTCCCCTCCTTGCAATGTGTTCCCTGGTCTGTGTGTAGTCACTCCTTCACAAGGTTATCTAGGCTAGCATCATGTGTGGGGGTGGTGTGTAACAGGTTTGGGGACCTTGCCTGTGCCCTGTCCAGTTCAGTACATGTGGGTTCCATGTCAGTTGGCACTGATGCTGAGTCCAGACATGGGAGTTAGTCTCAAGTGTAATGCCTTACAGCGCGCATGTCCTATGTTGTGGCCTGTGACATGATGTGCATGAGTGTGCGATACGCATGGTGCAGGGATGGTGGCGTGTGTTGCAGTCATTCCCATTCAGGACCATGGAGTTGTGTGGCCACGATTGTCCCCTGGGGCATATTTTTCTAGGTGTCATGTGTGTCATCACAAAACGTGGACACTCTCAGTGTCTACAGCATAGGTTGTGCTCTGTGCCATTGTCCCCTGGCGCCATGTATATTGACGTGAAATGTAGTACAAGTGTCCACTGAACAGCCTGACCTGATTTTCCTTGTTCATACTCACGGTGGCCAGTGCCTGTGTGTCTTGTTACAATCATCTGATGGTGGCCATTTGTACATGATTATTTGGACAGGCGCACCTTGGGTATTTGGCGTCCAATCTTGCATTTATGCAGCCCCTGTGTATTTCACCCAGACTAAGAGATGTAAGTGTCACCTGTGTCTCAACAAATTGTCTCATGTAGGGGGTGGTTGGTGCGGGCCAAGCCTACATGTCAAAACCAGAATTCTCCTTGCTAGGTCTGGCCAGTGTAAGATGTTTGTCTTGACATACACTCAAGGTGCAGTGAGCCAGTCATGGTGGGCATGTTTTCAGTATTACCTCTGCAGCATGTGCCTCAAGTTCATGGATATGGTCCCTCCTCATCCCTATTTTCGGCAACGCTGTGTGGTGCAGATGCAGTGCTGGATTGTCCCCAGGGCCTGGCTCCTATGTCAAACTCCATTTCATGTCATTTACTATTGTGTCATGCTCTCCATGGATTTTCATTGGCATGGTGGGTCAACCAACTGTGTGTTGCATGCCCTACATCTGTACCTTGTTTTGTAGGTGTTACAGATCTTTCTTTGCAGGCTATGCACTGTAACCTATGTAGATTTGACTCATGTGACATATGTATACAGGTGTGTGATTAATTGCTGTCTCTTCACCTTGCCCACAGCATCGTCGGGGGACACGGAGGGAGACATGAGCACAGACGGAGCGGAGGGACCGAGCACCAGTGCCAGCGTTGACATCGTGCCTGGCACATTGAGTGGTACAGAGGCGGAGGAGAGTGAGGCCGAGGACCTGTCCACTGGCACGACTGAATATGAAGCTGACGGGTCCGAGGATGATCTCTCCGAGTGGGCGGAGACTGCACCAGCAGCTGACAGCGGCACAACATCGCACCCCGCCCCCTCCATTGCCATCAGCCGCCTCCCACTTGCTCGTGTCCCTTCCCAGCGTGCCCGGTCACCACATGTCTCCTTCCTGCCAGGCACCGCACCCCCTGCCCCTATCTCCACTGCTGCCGCCAATGCTGAGCCTGTGGACATCCAGCGGCAGTTGCAGGTTGGTCAGGCTGCGATCCTTAATGTCCTCCATGGCCACAGCCAAGTGCTGCACAACATGGAGGCATACTTGGAGGGCATTTTTTCATCGCAGGCTGACCAACGCCAGTTGCTGAGGTCCATAGACTCAACACTGACTGCAGCAGTGGGTCTCCTGCAGCGCTACGTCACACCCCCTACCCCTGCCCCATCCACACTTCCCACTCCCATGCCTGTCCCACATACACCCAGACGTCAGCATGCACCCACCACAACAGACACAGGCACCACACCAGCAGGGAAGGTCATACGCACACCTCCTGGCACGCACACACAGGGTGAAGTAGGCACACCCACTGGGTCGGGGGGCAAACGCAAGTCATGCAGCCAGAGTGGGAGTCTGTATTCCACCCAATCCACTCCCTCCAAATCCCCTCCCCTTAGCTCTCCTGGCCACATATCCGGCAAGGACTCCTTCATGGCCGCTCTGTCCCTGAACCCCACTGTGACACCACCCCGCAAGCGGTCAAGGGAGTCCCCGGTCAGGGTGGTTGAGTCCCCCCCTGTCCACACCCTCCCCCAGTGGCGCTGCGACCCATCCCACCGCCCCCCCCTCCTTGGGGTCTGTGGTTCCTTCGGGTGCAGGGGAGACGCTGGAGGACCTTGCTAAGGTGTGCAGCGACATCCTGGCCTCCGCCTTTGGCCCTGCCCCACCCCCTGTGGTGGAGTCCTCCATCCCTGCACCCACGACGCCTACCCTTCGCCCTCATGTCCCTGCGGTGCCAGGTCCTTCCCCCCCACATGATGCCCTCCCCGCTGTGGAAGACGAAGGAGTCTGACTGTGCAGGCAAGCTAGGGGACACGCGTCCCACTGTGTCCCCCATCCAGCTGTGACTCATGGACTGCCCTATGGGCTTTGTAAATATTGAAATTTATCCACACAAACATTTTTTGGTAATGCTGAATAAAGCCAATTTTTTTTTCCTTAGATCACTACTGCTTTTCTGGTATTGCTGTTGGTGGGGCTGCTACATGATTTTGGGTGGTGAACATGTGTTGGGTGTGTGGGAAATGTAGTAGTGTGCTGGTCATAGGGGGGACCCTGGTATCTGTGTGCCATCACAAGGTGTTAGCTAAGTGTCTTTGTTCATGTAAGCAGTTACTGCATGGTGAAATTGTCCCAAGGTGTGTTCCTTCCTCTGTGTACCCTGACATCTTCCCTGCAGGGTGTTTCCACTATGTGGTGCTGAGCTGTGTCTACATCACCTGGGGGTGTGACGGACTCATTCAACTTTGCACATGCATGCAGAGCGATGTCTCCACCTGCATCATTCGTGGCATCCTTGGTGGTCACTGTACTTGTGTATGTAGACTGTTGACATGACTTCATGTGGACATGTTTTCTTTTTGGCGCTATGCATGTGTATACTCCCAGCCTCGCACACATGTGGTACATGTACTGCAGAATCTTTGTGCACCTGACTGACATTTGTGGGCATTGGATCTGTGGGTACTCCACCCTTTTCTTTGCAGGGGCACTGCTGTGAGTGTTAGGCACCCACCCCTCCTGTGTCTGGGCACTGCTGGGAGGAATCTGCACCCACCCCTCCTATGTGTGGGCACTGCTGGGAGGAATCTGCACCCACCCCTCCTGTGTCTGGGCACTGCTGGGAGGACTCTGCACCCACCCCTCCTGTGTCTGGGCACTGCTGGGAGGAATCTGCACCCACCCCTCCTGTGTCTGGGCACTGCTGGGAGGAATCTGCACCCACCCCTCCTGTGTCTGGGCACTGCTGGGAGGACTCTGCACCCACCCCTCCTGTGTCTGGGCACTGCTGGGAGGAATCTGCACCCACCCCTCCTGTGTCTGGGCACTGCTGGGAGGACTCTGCACCCACCCCTCCTGTCTCTGGGCACTGCTGGGAGTGTTAGGCACACACCCCTCCTGTGTCTGGGCACTGCTGGGAGGACTCTGCACCCACCCCTCCTGTCTCTGGGCACTGCTGGGAGGACTCTGCACACACCCCTCTTATTTCACGATATGTACGCTTAGAACATACACGGGTGTGGGTTAGCTCCATGCATACGAGGTGGGGGTACGTGTCGTACATACACGGTTGGGGTGGGGGTATGCTCCATGCATACGCGGGTGAGGGTACGGGTCGTACTTACACTGTTGGGGTGGGGGTACGCTCCATGCATACGCGGGTGAGGGTACGGGTCGTACTTACACTGTTGGGGTGGGGGGTACGCTCCATACGTACGCGTGTGTGTGTACGGGTTGTACTTACACTGTTGGGGTGGGGGGTACGCTCCATACGTACGCGGGTGAGGGTACGGGTCGTACTTACACTGTTGGGGTGGGGGGTACGCTCCATACGTACGCGGGTGAGGGTACGGGTCATACTTACACTGTTGTGGTTGGGGGTACGCTCCATACGTACACGTGTGAGGGTACGGGTCGTACTTACACTGTTGGGGTGGGGGGTACGCTCCATACGTACGCGTGTGAGGGTACGGGTCATACTTACACTGTTGGGGTGGGGGGTACGCTCCATACGTACGCGTGTGAGGGTACGGGTCGTACTTACACTGTTGGGGTGGGGGTACGCTCCATGCATACGCGGGTGAGGGTACGGGTCGTACTTACACTGTTGGGGTGGGACGTATACGTACGCGGGTGAGGGTACGGGTCGTACTTACACTGTTGGGGTGGGGGGTACGCTCCATACGTACGCGTGTGAGGGTACGGGTCGTACTTACACTGTTGGGGTGGGGGGTACGCTCCATGCATACGCGGGTGAGGGTACGGGTCGTACTTACAACTGTTGGGGTGGGACGTATACGTACGCGTGCGAGGGTACGGGTCGTACTTACACTGTTGGGGTGGGGGGTACGCTCCATATGTACGCGGGTGAGGTTACGGGTCGTACTTACACTGTTGGGGTGGGGGTACGCTCCGTACGTACGCGGGTGGGGGTACGGTCCATACATATGCGTCCCCACACTATGTGATGCTTGTGCGGGCCGTACCCAGGCCTTTGCCATGTGGGTACAGCCGTCCCGCCATTGTTGGGATGACGTAGGTGTGGGCGGGGTACGACTCGTACCCACGCTCTTAAGGCGTGGGTACGGGACGTACCTGTATTGTTGTGTTGCCGGTTCGCATCATCAGGCACTTCCGTTGTGGCGGACGCTGGCTTTGCTGGACACGGCCCCAACCCCTCGTAGTGACCAGGGCCTGGGGGTCAGGTATGTCCAGGGCATGTGTGCTGTGTGACTTTGGTGGGTGTTTTGTGGCCTGCCCCTGGTCCTGCTTCCCCCCCTTTCCCCCCTCCCTTTGTTGTTCTGACCTTCTGCGGCGTCTGCGTCCGAACCTGTAGAGGAGGTCGACTGCTATGAGGGCTGGGATGACATGTAGGTTCGGGTCCATGTCTGTCCGTCGTGTACAGGTACTCCTTGTTCGCGTCGTCCTGATTTCCCGGCAGTTTTTTGCAGCCGGAAAATATTCACCGTGCGGGATGACGTCGGTGCGAATCGTGATTCCTGGTTCATGAATGGCAGGCTGCGTGCGTCCCGACGTCACGTCGGCGCTTTCCCGGATCACATTTGTATGTTTATATTCGTCGGTCGGGGTTTTGTACGATTCGTACGGAAATGGAGTTTCCATGCGAATCGTAATTCCATGTTTGTATATTTTGACGACCGGGTACGCGTCGGACGGAGAATATGCTCCGTCCGACGGTTCGTACCCGGTTTTTACAGGATCGTAATCGGCACCATGGTGTTAGGATATGCTGTTTTAGCGACAGCTTCACTGTTATACCAACAATTGTATTGAAGTTTAAAAAAGAATTTTCTAACAAAGGGAATGATACCCTCCCCCCACCCCCCCTCCCCCCGCTTTTTTCTCCCTCTTTCCCTTTTAGGGCATCGAGTGGTAGGTTATGGAATTCAATTGTTTTTAGTTTGCTTCAAATGTCGTGGCACAATTGGGAGTTTTTTGCAAAGTGGGGCATACGGAAAAATTTTATGGTATGAATAAAGTTTCACCTGTTTGGCGACAGCGGTGGCATGTTTTTCTCTCAACTGATGACGAGCGTCCAGTTAACAGGGTCAGTTGTTGTCCAATGGGGGGGACAGGAAAAACTCCTGTGTTAGGGTTTTTCCTGGTGGCAGAGTGGGAGGAGAGCAAGACAGGCAGGAAGGGTTGGGGGCATCAGGAATAGTTCCGGACAGAGGGAAGCAAGGGAGCGAGGTTGGAGGCAAGGGGTAGGCAGGAGAGGTAGATAGGGGTTTGGGGAGGAGGATTAGGTCGAACAACGTTGGGGAAGTTGGTTGTTGGGGAAAATTTAGTAGGGGCGGGGGGTGATAGTTCAGAATATGTATTTTTGTGCCAATGATGTATTATTTTGCCCACCTGTCCAATAAAGCTGCCTTTAACCCCATTATTTGGCTTGGGGTCATTATTATTGCCCGATGAGGGCTCCTGGGGGTGGCAATTGCAGATTGTCCACCCCCGGGTACCTTCGGGCAATGGTATGACCCGGACAGGTGGCGCGCTCCCTAATGAGTGAATGCAGCAGCGCGAGCCCGAAGGTCGCGAAATAACCGGCGCGCACCGTTTACCGAGGGTGTGAGGTAGGGGGGTTGCGATTTTGGACCACCCTCCCACCCTTTATATGAGACTTGCAATCTTCTTATTGTGTATATATATTTATATAATTTTGGCGGTTGTCGCTTGGACAGTTGGCAGAGTGAGAGGAGAGCAAGACAGGCAGGAAGGGTTGGGGGCATCAGGAATAGTTCCGGACAGAGGGAAGCAAGGGAGCGAGGTTGGAGGCAAGGGGTAGGCAGGAGAGGTAGATAGGGGTTTGGGGAGGAGGATTAGGCCGAACAACGTTGGGGAAGTTGGTTGTTGGGGAAAATTTAGTAGGGGCAGGGGGTGATAGTTCGGAATATGTATTTTTGTGCCAATGATGTATTATTTTGCCCTCCTGTCCAATAAAGCGGCCTTTTACCCCATTATTTGGCTTGGAGTCATTATTATTGCCCGAACCACACCACAGCATGAAAAGTGACCTCTCATTTCTATTGAGACTGCTTTCTTAAATATATGCACCTGTTGGACTTGGTCTTGTCTTTAGGGTCATCACCAAACCAGTGGTGAGACAGAATGTCGAATCAAAAATGTCACCTGACCATAATATCGAGTGAAAAATATTGTGCAATTGAAATATCGAGTGCAAGAATATAGTTGTCAAGAATATTGATTTTAAGGTAAGTAATATCGATTTTTAAAATATAGAAGTCATTAATATTGTTTGTAAAAAATATAGTTGTTTAAAATATTGTTTTTTAATTATTGTTGTGTTTTTAGTATATATTTTAAATGTTGGTCTGCCGGTGTGACCGCAATTGGAATGGAGGAAGCATGGAAGTGCTAACTGGCCAGCAAGAGTTAATAGAGGAGTGGGCAGGGGGGGAGATGCTGACTGGATGCGAGGAAGTCAGGAGACTTTCTGCGGGGGGGGGGCAGCTTTTTCCCTGTCTGTCTTGCATTCTCACTCAGCATGCTGAAGGAGAACTGGTGACTGGGCACCACGAAAGCAGATGCCTAACGGTGAGGACCTTTATTAATTTTATGATAGGGCCCTCTGCGACCCGGTAATTGTGTTTAAGAGGTGCTGTTTGAGGAGCTGCTGGAGAGTTTGAGCAAGTCGTGATGATGTGCTTTGGCTGTTTGGAAAGTGCTCTGACAGTATTTTACTCTCAGTCAACACTTTAGATTTGACTGGTTATTCGAGTGCAAGTCTTTGGACAGTGTGTGCACTGTACACGATTTTCAACTGGATCGATTTCACAACAAGTCGGGTGAAAACCTAGGAGACAGCGTATTTTTCTATGTAGACATTTGTACAACAAACTCTAGTTCGGAAATTCCTACTGATTTCCCTGTAAATAATCACAAGATTCATCATATTATGTAGATGTTTGTCAGCGCAATTGACTTTCTCGAGGTATATGTTGTCATACATTCAGGTGTTCGCATGGTGAGCCCTTATTGTATTTGGTGAACAAATCCCGCAAGCTCCTGAGGCGAAAAGCCGGGAGGTTTTTAAAAACTGCATTTTAAGCTTTGTTTGTGTAATAACTTTGTGCTTTTAACAAACATCTTGCTGCTATCACGTGCACTTTCCCAACGAGCCGACTGAGCGCTCACGAGGGATTCTGACACACCGGCGCTGGGTGAGGGGAAGACTGCGGCCACGTCCACCCCCTCCAGGCCACGCCCCCTTTTCCCGTAGCTATAAAAGAGCGCGCTGATCCACAAGCGCGGTCACTGTCCTGCAAGCTCCTGAGGCGAAAAGCAGGGAGGTTTTTAAAAACTGCATTTTAAGCTTTGTTTGTGTAATAACTTTGTGCTTTTAACAAACATCTTGCTGCTATCACGTGCACTTTCCCAACGAGCCGACTGAGCGACACGAGGGATTCTGACACACCGGCGCTGGGTGAGGGGAAGACTGCGGCCACGCCCACCCCCTCCAGGCCACGCCCCCTTTTCCCGTAGCTATAAAAGAGCGCGCTGATCCACAAGCGCGGTCACTGTCTTGCAAGCTCCTGAGGCGAAAAGCCGGGAGGTTTTTAAAAACTGCATTTTAAGCTTTGTTTGTGTAATAACTTTGTGCTTTTAACAAACATCTTGCTGCTATCACGTGCACTTTCCCAACGAGCCGACTGAGCGCTCACGAGGGATTCTGACACACCGGCGCTGGGTGAGGGGAAGACTGCGGCCATGCCCACCCCCCTTCAGGCCACACCCCCCCAACATAAAAACATGTGCTTCCCCCGGAAGCGCAGCGGACGGGCGCAGCGGGCGCGCCGTTTGCGCGCCGAAGGCGCGCCTAAGGCAAGCCCGTCTGCGCCCGTCCGCGACCGGATCGCGTCCAGCACCAGCCATGCTGCCTGTGTCCATTCACACAATCAAAGGATTGTCTGGTCCAGTGCGGAGCTATGGTCACTGAACGCTGCCACTCCCTGTCAGTCGCCTGAGCTCAATCTGACGACTCAGGATCTCCCTCCCCACTGCCCACGCTGCCAAAAGTCTCTTGGCATTGTCTCTCCCCAAATAGTATCACCTCTCAAAAAAGCAAGTAAACCATCTCGCAACACCTCCTCTACCCAACTTAGGATCGGTCTACTGAACTGCAGATCCCTTCCCAAGCATGCTGATGATTTATGCTTACTAATAGCGGACTCTAATTTGGACGCCTTGTGCCTTACGGAGACATGGCTCAATGAGGACAACATGGCATCCATTTCGCTAGCAATCCCGCCAGGCTTTAAACTGAGCTTCTCTAATAGAAAGGAAGGCCGAAGAGGTGGTGGAGTGGCTTTCATCTACAACGAGAAATACACATTGTTGTCCTCCACTCCTACTACATTCCCAGGCACAGAGGGGTTACACTTTTGCCTCCAAACTACCCCCCAACTGTCTCTTACAGGCCTAATTATCTACAGACCCCAGGACTGCCTGGCATCATCTTTGAGTGAGCTTATGGACTTTATAGTCCTAAACTCTCTAGCCCACCCGCATTATATCGTAGCCGGTGATTTTAATCTTCACGCCGACAATTCTGATTGTCCACAGGCTACTGCCTCATCTCAACCCTGCAATCGGCCAATCTAACTCAAGCTATTGCAGGCCCCACGCATCGAGCGGGGCATATGCTGGACCTTTTCTTTTCCAACATATCGAACACAAAAGCTAATTCTCCGATACCACTGCTCTGGACGGATCACTACTCAATCACTATGTCCATCTCAATCTCCTCCCAGTCTCAGATCACAGGGAAACGCTCCTATGTGCGGAGAAAATGGGATAATTTAACAGCGGACACTCTATGCCCGGCACTTTGAGCAAACCCCCTACCCCTTACCTCGGATGTAAACTCCGATGCTGCATCACTGAACTCGTGGATTGGCAATGTAGTGGACTCTATCGCTCCGGCCAGAATCGCTACGTCGCGCAGAGAATCTCCCTCTGCTCCGTGGTTCTCCCCTGAGCTGATGGCCGAAAAAAGTAAATGCAAAAAGCTGGAGCGCCTTTGGCGAGCAAATTATTGCGAATCAGCCAAAACCAGCTATAAAAAAGCCCTCCATGCCTTACATTTATCCATAAAAAAAGCCCAAAAAATCTTCTTTGCGACCTCCATCCAGCAGGCGGAACAATCAAGTAAAGAAGTTTTTAAGATTGTTAAATCTTTCTTCAAGCCCAGAGCCATCGAGACGGATATTATCCCATCCGCAAGACTCTGTGAAACCATCTCAGATTTCTTTGACACCAAAATATTAAAAATGTATGATACTTTTACGAACCCCGAGCCGACATCTATGGATGAGCTGGGAGTTTCTGAGCAACCCGCTTCCTCCTTAAATCAATTTCAGCCCATCAACCTCTCTGAGGCATTGAAAGAAATAAAAAAATGCAAATCTGGGGCACCTGATGATCCATGCCCACCTAAACTGTGGAAATTAATGTCTGATGCAATCGCAGTTCCCCTCTTACACATATGGAACACGTCCATTACAACAGGCATGTTCCCGGATTGCTGGAAACAGGCCACTCTTCTCCCGCTGAAAAAAAATCCCAAGGCGCGCCGGATGATCTGAGCAATCTCCGACCCATCTCCCTTTTAGCAGCCCCTGGCAAAATGCTCGAAAAACTGATCCAACGGCAGCTTAACAGCTTTATTGAAGAAAGCGGTGCCCTACATGAAACTCAGTCTGGCTTTAGGGCTGGCTTTAGCACCGAGACGGCCCTCATTGAGGTTACCGAGTCAATCAGGTGGTCCTTAGATTCAGGGGCATCAGCTATGCTGGTGCTCTTGGATCTATCCGCTGCTTTTGATACGGTAGATCATAGCAGACTGCTGATTCAACTTAAGGACATCGGCCTTGGAGACAAAGCTCTTAACTGGCTACACTCCTACCTCACAGATCGGTCCCAGAAAGTGGCTCTGGGCCCCTTCTCTTCTGAACCTAAAGGCCTCTGGTGTGGTGTCCCACAGGGGTCGGCACTCAGCCCTCTGCTGTTCAATGTCTATCTGGCCCCGCTTTTCACCTTGATTGCTAAATGGGGGGTCAAGGCAATATCATACGCGGATGACACTCAATTGCTCTTCCCCTATACAGACACGTCAGAGGCAGCTTTTAGTAAAATCAGGGGCTGTCTTCGAGACGTGGCCAAACGGATGAACACTAATAAACTCAAAATGAATGCGAGCAAAACAGAGGTGTTATTCTTTGGAAATCTCAAACACCCCCCTCCGGACATGTGGTGGCCAACGGAAATGGGCCCTGCCCCATCTCCCGGAACCCATGCAAAAAATCTAGGAGTAAGATGGGATGAGAATTTGTCCTTCTTGCCGCATATACAACAGCTTACCGCTGGCTGCCTGCACAAACTCAGAAATTTGCGAAAATTTATGCCCCTGCTACCAGTCGAGTGTCGAAAAACGGTTGTTCACGCAACAATCACATCTCGACTTGACTATTCTAATGGCCTCTTTCTTGGTCTGCCCAAATATGCGGTGCAACGCTTACAGATCGTGCAGAATGCGGCTGCGAGATTGATAAAACGTGTCCCTTTCAGGCAGCATATCTCTCCGCATCTGCACGAGCTGCACTGGTTGCCAGTGGCAAGCAGAATTAAGTTCAAGGTGCTTACCATGGCTTTCAGAGCACTAAAAGGTACGTGTCTCAACTATCTAAAACTTCGACTTCCCCGTTACGAACCAAAAACAAGAGCTGCGCTCAAACTCCTTGCTCAAACTAACTACTCCACGTGTGAGGAAAGCTAGACTTGGAGGCAGGTCCTTCTCTGCCGGCACGGCTAAACTATGGTATACCTTGCCCCTTGCCATCCAATATGCCACTACAGAAGCTATCTTTAGGAAGCTCCTAAAAACTTGGCTCTTTATGCAATAATCTTGATCTTCCTCCAGCCTTTGGCTGTAGGACTCGCTAGCGCCGGGACACCTCACCTGAGGTAGCTGTTCGCGCTCTACAAGCATCTGTATTATTATTATTATTATGCTGTGCTTCAATTATAGTAATTTCAAATATAGAATGACCGGCACATGATCAATTGATCGTAATTATGTTGGTGGTAGGGTCCCATGCAATTAAAAAGTAAAAAAGTGCATCTTGAACATCCAGCTGCTACTGCATTTGTTCAATGCAGTCTTTCTAATGCTCCAAGGGGTACAGCGCCACTATAACTGTAATGTTTATTATGAGATGGTTCTCGCTGTTTTGCAAACACAGCAATAATATGTTTTAAAGCATATGTAATGACAGATTTTACAATTATGTGCACAATACGAACACATTTATTTGTTGGGCTTTTTTTGTTACCATTAAGTTGAATGTTTTAGTGCATTATGCCTTCTATTACAATTCATTTGTGAATTGCAGTCAGTGCACCATATTGCTGTGATACGTAAGACATGATGTGTACTCTCTATTTCACTTTTTATATGTCTTTTTAAAACATGTGGTATTTTGTTTATGTCTATGAATTGACAAAAAGGGCGCAAACCAAAGTGAAAAAGGCTACTGAGGCAGCCGAAACGCCTCTCTCTTGGTTTTCCGGATCGAGGAAAGCCTGATGGAATAAAAGGCCTTAAGACTTACAGCCCTCGTGTGTGTGCTCTCTTCCGTCTTGAGTGGGAGTTGATGGGATATTTTAAATGTATATAACATAATTTTTAGTTTGATTATTGTTTACATTTTTTCTATAGTAGTTACTTTTGTAGAAGTTATGAAATTCAATTTAATTACATTTTTTGTTTTTTAGTTCTGTATCGGGTTGTTTATAGGGTATATTGTGGGAAGTAATTTATTTTTAATAAATTAGTGATTATTTTTTATAATTAATATTATTTATTAAATTGATATTTCATTTTGTTAATGGTGGTATGAATGTTTTTTTAATGCAAATGCTTTTGCGCTTTTAGGCATTTATAGGGGAAAAGGGTGGAAAGTAATTTGTTTTCAATTAGTTATTTGTAAATTAATATTAATTAATTGATAATTAATTATGTTAATTGTGCAATTTTATATTTTTTGGTGCGGGTTGTGGGATTGTAAGGGTAAAGGGTGGTAGGTTAATTTTTTAAAATGTATTAATGATTAGTTGACAATTAATATTCATTAATTGATAATTAATTGTGTAAATTTCTTTTTAGGTGTGGGTTGTGAGGTTTTAGGGGTAAAGGGTGGGAAGTTATTTATTTTGTAATAGTTAACCAATTGTTAAATACTATTAAATGATTAATAGATAATTATGCTAATTGTTTAATTAAATGTTTTTGTTGTGGATTTTAAAGGGCAAATGGTGGGGAATAAAATATTCTTTTTTATTTGTTAATTGCTTGTTAAATAAGAATTATTTAATTGTAAATTGATTAGTTTGATTGTATTATTAATAATAGTTTTTTATTTGAATTTAGATGTGGGTTGTGGGTTTTTGTATGGGTTAGGAATTACATTAATTTTGCATTTGTAATACTAACATTATTATTATTTTTTATTCTACATATATTTTAATTTATTTACTTTTTTTAAATTATTTTTATTTTGTTTAAGACATTTTATTTGTTTTTAAAATTGCACTGCCTGGAGTGGGAATAGTAAATTTTACCTCTCCACAATCCAACACTTTTCCTACTGTTGCACTGACTGGAGTGGGAATAGTAAATTTTACCTCTCCACAAGCCAACACTTTTCCTACTGTTGCACTGGCTAGAGTGGGAATAATAAAAACATTTTTGTCAATTATAATATTTATTGTTCTGTTACTTGTACTTGGAATAGTGAATTGTAGTATTTTTCAATTTTCAATTTTAATTAATTTTATATTTCTTGTAGTTAGAGTAGTCAATCTTATTTTTGTGTGATGTAAAACTTTTTGTTACTGTTGTGTTTTTTTAGGTGGGAGTTTTTATATTTATTTAGTATGAAAATGTTTTTTTTAATTTAGTAGGAAAAGTATATATTTTTTTTTACTTTTGATAATTTATTTTATGTTGTAATATATATATATTTATCTTTTTGATTTATTATAATAATATTTAAAAATGTTGTTTGGAAATTATTTGTATTTAAATTGTGAGAAAAATGTGTTGTTTACTTTTATTTAAATTAAATTGGTTTCATGTTTTAATATATTGGGGCCGATTACGACCCGCCTCATTACGATAGAGGCTGTCGGAAAGGAAACCGGACAGTAATTCCGGCTGGCTTCCAACGGGCTCGGAGAACCCGTCCACTAGTCGGAATGCAACCTGTAATCTCAAGGGCGGCTCTTTTCGCCCTTGAGATTACGAAGTTGGTTTCTGACATGGTTTCAATGCCGGTCTGTCCGACATGAAAAGCATGTCGGAACATATATTTGGGGGCCTGCAGCAAGGCACCCTTGGGTGCACAGCCTTTGGTTTAAGGCTGAGGGGGCACCTATGTGCCTCTATGTTGATCCCTGCACCTTGTGGCAAGCACCGGGGTGCAGGGATGAACTCCACCTCCCATTTCACTATGGGAGCATGGATTACAGCCGGTTTACAGCCAGCATACATGCTACCATAGTAAAATGTAGGAAAACAACCGAACAGTGTTGATGTAATATTCTCTGACCCCCCTTGATCAGCCGCAATTATCACATCCAAGGTATCACACCCTTAAAAGCTTGTTTAGTAACTCACGCTCACCATTTTGTAATGGGAACTCAGTGTTCATAGGTATGACTGTCCTTTTAGTGAAGCGACGGTTCTGGCAGTCTCCCTTTCAACATTTCACCAAATGCCACTATTATGACCGCCGAACACTTTCATAATAGTGGCATTTGGTGTGCATTCACGTGTACATCATTTTAAGACAAGACCTCTCATGAACTAATTACTGTAAGAACTTGAGATGCATTCTGGAAATCGCAGTCATTGTGAAAGACATTTCCTACTGAAGGTGTCTTTTTCAATCCACAGGCACTGAATTTGGATGGTTGTAAGACCTGGCAGCCAATGGGAGTGAGTTTTGTTATATACATGAAAGAACTGATAATATCAGACCATCGGTGGAGACAAGCATTCAAAAAGGCGAATTCTTGCCGAAACGCATCTGCTTGCACAATAAAAGGTCTTTGATAGCCGCTGTGTTCTCCTGAATTCTCCTATTGGAGCGTTGTTGGAAATGTCTATTGAGTGTAGCCCCTTGCACGCTAAAGGAGGCACCTGATCTGAAAAATGTTTTGTGGTAATAATAGTGGCATTTGGTGAAATATATTTATATTTATATTGTTTATATATATATATATATATATAAAATAAATATATATTAGAAGAGCTGTCCATGCTGGTCCTGCGGCAAGCTTGTTTTGCAACCGCAATATGGAGCGACAAATGAGGCAGAAATTTCCGTTCAACTTCGAACAGGCAATATGGGCAGAACTTTAAGAACTGTGCATTTGAGTGTTATTGGTGAGCCCACATGGGTTTTAATTTGGACTGGCTTTCCCAACATGCATCATACTTACCTAGGAGCCCACAGTAGGGCGTGATGGAAATAAATAAGGGGGTGAATTGTTGAGTCTTATTTCCATTTCCACAGATGCAGCCTATGAAGAAGGGCGTGAAGCCCGAAAAGCGTTGGCGATGATGTTCTGCCATCATCTGTCTTGCTTCGAAGTTGTCCTTTGGCTAATAAAAATTGTTGAGAGTGTAACTCAAAGTGTGGACAGCTCTTGTTGTTTATATGTATATATATACATATATATATATATATATATATATATATATATACATATATATATATATATATATATATATATATATATTATCTACTGGCGGTCGCCAGTAGATAGTTATAGTTAGGACCGTGCTTCCATAAGAAATCTGAAAATTCTATTTTGAATAACTTTGGCGCCGGTTGATGAATCCTCGCAAAATTTTCAAAACTAATGGGGCGCTCCGCTCAGCTCCTACCCTGAAAGTCTCGGGGTGATTCATCAAGCGGGGGCTGAGAAAAAAGGGGGGTCCCAAAATGCGTTTTCCCCATGCATTTTCCCATAGGACCTTTAGTCGAAGGTACAGCCCGAACGGCTGAACAGAATTACTTGAAATTTGGCAAAGAGGTAGTCCTCAGGTCAGGCATGTGCCCTTTGCATATATGGAGTCAATCTGTTCAGTAGTTCCTGAGAAAATTGCATTTAAAAGCACATACATATCTATAGCCGCGTACCGTCCGCGCACCGTACGCGCACGGTGCGCGCACCCTAACGTGCACGAGCGTAATTCTGATTGGTGGATTCATGACAGTCAACATTCGAATCGGTCGAAATCAGGAAGTGTCGGCCGCCATTTTGTGTGTTGTGTGTGTGACAGGGAAAAAGAAAGGTGGAGAACGTGAAAAGGGGGCAGGGAAGAGAGTTCCTGACCCCCTAGCCTTTGTCAGAGGGTCCCTGAAGGACCAGGAAGGGTGAATTTTTTTTTTATTTTTTTTCAAAACATCGCGGGGTGCGCACACGGTGCGCGCACCCCCAGCCGCCATTTTGAGTTTTAGAGGTAGAAGAGAGCTAAAAACACAAGTGGAGAACGTGAAAAGGGGGCCGGGTAGAGAGTCCCTGACCCCCTAGGCCTTCTCATGGGGACCATGAAAGACCTCTTAGGTCTCAAAACGGTGCGCGCACGGTGGCAAAAAAACCATTAAAAAAATAGATTAAAAAATCAAGTTTAAGTGTTTAGATGTTGGTTGGCTCTAAAAAGAGCTGTTGTGTTCATTGTGTGTTTTTTGGTACCTACAAGTAAGTACCGATGCAGAGTCTAAAGTTCAAGAGGAAGACTCTGTTGCCTTCATCTGTGAAATGAACACCGTCTCCTCTATAAATGCCTTGCATGTTGTAACGCAAGTTGTTGTGGTATATAGAACCCATACCATAGTCTCTGAGGAAAGCAGAAACAGACTTATTGACGTGCTTTCTTGCTTTATCAATCTGCGGACAATATTGGTTGGACCAGTTCCACTTTTGCCTTTGGCATATATTAGAATATACAAAGGTAGTTTGTGGAAAAAGTGACATCAATTGCACAAAGGTGTCCTTAACAAGCATTTCCAGACCTACCCCAGTTAAAGTGCCTAGGTCATTTCCACCACAGTGCACAATTATAAGGTCAGGCTGTGGAAGATGTAGAAAGGATTTCACCAAAGGCATTAATTGGTGCCACTTTAACCCTCTCTGACCAATCCATTTAATGTCTACATTTGGCAAAGCAAGGTCTTTGAAAATACCTCTTTTTTCTGCATACTTTTCACTCCAGAAGACATAGCTATGACCTACAAGCCACACTGTGAACATCTTTCAAGGAGATCTGGATGCACTCAGAAGGTGTCTTTCAGTAGAATGGCAATATGAAAAGAAAGATAGTTGTAAAATGGAGGCTTACATACTTTTTTTTTAATAAAAAGAACTCATTGGCTGTTTCAGACCATTCTACACTAAAAACTAGGCTGTATGTTTAAATTTTAAAAAGCATGTTTTGTATTGGTTCAGAAAAATGTGTTCCCACAGAACATTACTTTGGATTTGCTGTTAGGTTTGAAAAGTCAAGCACTCTTGCTCTTTGGATTAGAAACATTGTGTGCTGAACTTCTGTCCTCTCTGCTCACGCCAGTGTTCCATGACCTGTTGCTATGGTAGAAGGCAGAAGTCATGTTGGGGGTAGGGATCATTTGGAAAGGGTTGAAATTTGCAACTAATAGAAATGTGTGTTTCCATTTGAAAAAATGTGGGAAGCACTGTGATTTGAAGTTATCATGTATATGTGTGAAAAAAGAGAGGGAAACATTGCCATTTACTGGTTCTGCTGAGAGGGGTACAGTTCAGAGATTCTGGCTCTGGAAATCTGTTGCGTGAGTGCCACGTTTCTTTCTCAACTAACTACTTTTAAAGGTGAGTTATGAATTTGAGAGGGGATGTATGTGGTGCATTTTGATAAAAAAATGTAAATGAGAGTCTTGTTTTAAAGTTGTGTTTTACATTTTATGCTTTGGAAGATATTTAACTGCCTTGAACTTGTCAGATATTATGGAGTATGTCTTCACCATAAGTAAAGGTGTACTGGTATCACCCAGGAATATTGTTTTCTGCCTAGAATCACACCATGAGTCTGTGTGTACAAAGGAATTGTTGTCAGAGATTTAATTCGTGGTGGTCTGGTTCTGTAAGACTTGCAATCGTAGGAAAGGGGCAGCTTGTTTTCTTGAACTGTGATGGTTTGCATTCAGCAGAAATCACTATCTCACAAATGAGAGGCAAATGCTAAAATATTTGAAAACAACAGGGTAGATTTTCCTTCCACTCCTGTCATGGGTGAGGTAGATCCTACATGTTCAAAACTGCAATTAACCCTTACCCCACATGTACTCTTACATACATCTGTGCAGTCTTCATGCAGTTCTGCAAGCATCCATGCAGATCTCTCTTACACCTGACAATACACAGTCTCCAGAAGCACGCTCTTATCACACAGGCAGTAGCTTTTCCTGCACTCCCATGCTAAGTATTCATCACTGTGTCGTATTTTAGATAGTAGTGTGTAACGCTAACACATTCAATGTCACCAAGGGTCATTTCCTTTGCTCTAGTCTAATCACTCACTCAGGTTCCACATGCTCATGCTCTCAAGTAGCTGTTAGGACATGTGCTCTTTTCTGCCTCTCTAAACTATAAGGAAAATGTGTCAGGCTCTTACAGTAATTATCACTTGCAAAACCACAGCGGTAAATGTGCTTTGAAATTGCCAATGAAAAATCGTTTTCTGCCTAGAATCACACCATGAGTCTGTGTGCACGCAGGAATTTGTGGTCAGAGATTTAATTTGTGTTGGTCAGGTTCTGTAAGACTTGCATTCGTAGGAAAGCGGCAGCTTGTTTTCTTGAACTGTGATGGTTTGCATTCAGCAGAAATCACTATCTCACAAATGAGAGGCAAATGCTAACACATTTGAAAACAAGAGGGTAGATTTTCCTTTCACTCCTGCCATGGGTGAGGTAGATCCTACATGTTCAAAACTGCTATTAACCCTTACCCCACATGTACTCTTACATACATCTGTGCAGTCTTCATGCAGTTCTGAAAGCGTCCATGCAGATCTCTCTTGCACCTGACAATACACAGTCTCCAGAAGCACGCTCTTAGCACACAGGCAGTTGCTTCTCCTGCACTCCCATGCTAAATATTCAGCACTGTGTGGCATTTTAGATAGTAGTGTGTAACGCTAACACATTCAACATCACCAAGGCTCATTTCTTTTGCTCTAGTCTAATCACTCACTCAGGTTCCACATGCTCATGCTCTCAAGTAGCTGTTAGGACATGTGCTGTTTTCTGCCTCTCTAAACTATAAGGAAAATGTGTCAGGCTCTTACAGTAATTATCACTTGCAAAACCACAGCGGTATATGTGCTTTGAAATTGCCAATGAAAAATCGTTTTCTGCCTAGAATCACACCATGAGTCTGTGTGCACACAGGAATTGTTGTCAGAGATTTAATTTGTGTAGCTTTTATTGTGTAAGACTTGCAGTCGTAAGAAAAGGATAGCTCATATGATATGTTTTGAAAAGCTCATAAAAAATATAGTAATATATATAAATTACATAAAGTTATTTTTTTTTTTAGTTTCTTTCAGGTATTGCTGAACACGACTGAAATAAATTAAAGATGCCTATAAAATCAAGAAAGAGAAAAGAACAGCAACAACATCTATATTTGAAGACAACTGGACAAAAAAAATTAGTTGAAGAACCTCATGTTGGAAAAAAAAAAAGCCTTCTGGTAAGCAGACTAAGGATTTTTTTTTAAAAATCCTCAAGCCAAGAAAAACTGTAAAAAATATATCCACTGGAAATAGTGTTTCAAGTAGAAAACAACAAGACAATAGACAGAATATACTAAATGCTAATGTACAAACAGAAGTAAGAAAGAATGACTTAAAAAGAAAAATGGATTTTAAAAACATTCGTAGAAAAATGATTGAGAGAAGAGTGATGTTCAATTTGCTAAAGGATGTGAAAAAATATAGGAAGAAAGTCAAATTTTATAAGAAAAAGAAACATATTGAATCAATTGTTTCAAAAGCTTTGGAATTAAAAAGAAAACTATTAATTTTAATTTTGAACAGGATCCGTACATTAGATAAATAAATTAGTGAATGTAATGAAGTCAAAAAGCAAAAGAAAAAGAGAAGTGAAAAAAAAATCTTTTGTAAAGTGTTCTTAGGAGAATGGAAGCATAGTTCAAGTACTGAACCATTTTTTAATGAAGAGAGTTATCTTCAAAGTAATAGTTTGCTGCATGCAGTTGACACCAGTGGTCGAGCTTATGAAGTTAAGGATGGTTGTGTAATGGAAAAGGAGAAAATGGTTCCAAGAAATGAGGAAGAAGTGTTAGCTGATGAGGTTATGGGGAGATGTCCTAAAGCCCCAGTGTACACTTGGAATTGCAGTAGTATTTGTACTGTACGACAGGAATCTATTGATAAATTTCGGGACTTTCTAGGAGAATATAGTAAAAAAAGTGTTAAACACAAGATGAAGGTGCTTCAAAGACTAGATCCATGCAGAGTGAGAGAGAATACTGTTTTGCAAGGACATTCTCTGGCTTGTCTTTCAAGGAAAGTTTGTCAAAGTGTTTTTCACCATTTTAGGATGCTGGCTGTTGATCTTACTGAAATGAGAAAGTTTGTGAGAAGATTGTATTTTGCTAAAAGTCCAGCACTAAAGTTACATGAGTTGAATAATGCTCTGTTCCGTGGATCTGTATCAGATGTGAAGAAGGTTTGTGAGGATATTGAGTGTTGTTACTTTGGTCCAGAGCAAGAAAGTGCAGGAAATGACACAGTTATTGAAGAAAATGTGGAAGAGAATGTAGAACTCACTGTTAGTAAAACATTTGAAGATCAAATGACAAAATTTACTATCATATTAAATGAAAGACCAAATATTACTTGTATTTGTTGCCGGAGAAGCCATTACAAAAATCAAACAAGGAATGTTGATCTCTATAAAAAAGTGAAAAAGAAAATAATTCTAAGTGGATGGATTTTGCTACATATTTATTTCTGGAAAATTGTTTTGATTTGGGTGAAGATCACCCAAATCAAATATAAATACTGTTATAACAAGTTAGAAGAAAATAACATGCCTGCTAGAGCTGTACATAATAATTTAGAATTGGTTGATATTCCTGCAGAACTTAGTGATTTAATACGTATGAGTCTATACTCATTCAATGTGTCCATCCGTTTCAGACTATAGTTCGTATGGAGCCCAAAACAGGCAAATTACCTCCTACAGATTTACATAGAGGTTTAAAAGGAAGAGTTGTCTATTTGCCATTAGATTTGAAAAAAAATATTGAAACAATTGATGCAGATAGTTTGGAAACTGAACCATTAGTTATTCTGGTTAATGGTGTACCTACAAAGAATAAGAAAATTTGGCAGGAGCTGGTGGATGTACGAAAAGTACAAAGAGCAAATTTATATTTGAAAAGAAATAATAAATTATATGAATCAATTTATATGGAAGAAGATGAAGAAGATTTACTAGCAGACACAGGAATACCAACTGGGCAAATTGAAAAGGTGGATAAGTCAAAAGAAGAAGAAATTTATGATCATTTCAGCATACATCCTCTTCATTCTAAAGAAGTTATGGGAAACACTATTGATCTCATTTAGATGAAGAAAGCAAAAGGAACTCCTGTGAGTGTATGGGAGGAGAGCTTGGAAGCTCATTGTTTTCCCCAGCTGTTTCCTACAGGAAAAGGTGGACGATATGATGAACGTCCAGTACAGATTCCTGCTTCTGAGTATCGGACTACAAGATTATATGCAGAAGATCCAAGATTTCGTCAAAGTATTCCTTATTTGTTCCATCTTTATTTGAAAGTGACTTATCAGCACTATCTTATGCAGTAAATCACATTTTGAAAACTGGAGTACATCTACATATTGTGTCTGCAAAGGATTTTATGAACAAAGTGCAACAGCGAGATGATCATTTGGAATCTCAATTGATTAATCTAATGGCTTGACAGCGTGGGACTAATGAATATTGGTACCGACGCCATGGAGAATTGAAATGTATGTTACGGAATTTAGGAACTCCTACATGGTTCCTTACCCTAAGCTGTGCAGAGTACGCTTGGGATGGTTTACTGGATTTTCTTCGAGAGGCAAATTCAAATATTGAAAACATCCAATACAGGACAGCAGGAGAATTGTGCTCATTGGATCCGGTTAATGTTTGCAGATATTTCAATCATAGATTTGAGGCTATGATGTCCTTCATCTGCAATAAAAAAAATCCACCTCTTGGAGAAGTTGTGGATTTCTTTTGGAGAAAAGAGTACCAAGCAAGAGGTGCTCCACATATTCATATGCTGTTGTGGATCAAGGATGCCCCAAAATTTGGAACAGATTCTGATGATGCAGTTTTATCTTTCATTGAAGGATATGCAACATGTGCTATACCTTAAAGCAGAAAAAAACTTAAAAGAGCAAGTTTTACGTTTCCAAAGTCATCAGTGTGGAAAATACTGTCGACGAAAGTACAAGAGTAAAGATAAATTCTACACAAAATGTCGATTTGGATTTCCACGACCTGTTCTTTCAAAAGGAAGAGTAAACAGTTTTATGTCAGCTGTGCAACATACTATTACAAGAAAATCACCTAAGAATACCTACAACCTAAGAAGAAAAGAAGAGTCAAAATATATAAATGTCTACAACCCAGTCATTTTATCCATGTGGAATGCTAACATGGATATTCAGTATGTAGCTGACAATTCTATTGCTGTTGCTCGGTATGTCACATCTTACATCGCAAAATCTGAGAAAACGGAATTGAAAGAAATGTAGGAAGAGATTTCTCACGAGAAGACTGTCAGTAAAAAGCTATACAGTTTCAGTTTAAAGATGTTATCGCATCGAGAAATTGGCTCTTATGACTGCTCAGATAGGTTATCATCTGCAAGTCTGTACTCCAAATCCAGAAGAATAATTTGGGTAAGTTTAGGCCTTGCAGGAATGCGAAATCGGGTACTGAAATCTATTCGAGAAATTGAATATTTAGCAGAGTACGAACCAGAAAGTAAGGACATTTTAAGAACAAACATGTTGGACACGTATTACCCAAAGAGAAGTCATCATCTTGAGAACATGTGTCTCTATGAAGTGCTGCAGAACTACATTTATAAACGGAATGCCACAGAAGACATCAACAATGGAAAATATGAAGTCATTGGTGAGGAAGGATGTTTGGTAAAACAAACAAAATGAAGTTTGATTAATCACAGGAAGCTGAGTTGCGACACTACTGACAAGAAGGAATTTTACCACTTAGCACTTTTACAGTTGTTTAAACCATGGCGCTCAGAGGATGAATTACTTGGACATTTTCAAAGCTATGAAGATTCCTTTAATGCATGCAAAGATACCATTGAATGCAGTACTTTCACAACTTATGTACAAATGTTAAATGAAGAAATTGAACAAGAAGCAACAATTGCAGCTGAAGTAGCTAGAGACAGTTCTCAAGACAGTCAAAGCTCTGGGACGCTCAGTCAAGATCCCCTAGGACAACCAATCGTAGAAAATGAAGCTGCAATAGCCATGACTGAAGTGGAAACAGCTATGAATCAAGCTCAGGAAGATTTAATAAACTTACCAAATTTGGAACAGCAACTGAATGATGAACAACAACAAATTTATGAGGAAGTCACAAAACAAATTGATCATGGATTACTACATGAAAATAAAGAGTGCTCATGCACATCATTTGAACCAATCAGAATGTATGTGAGTGGACAAGCTGGAACCGGAAAAAGTTTCTTGATTAAATAATTAGAAGCTACCTACAGAAAAAAACTGATTCAACTTTGTCTTGTGTTGTTACTGCTCCAACTGGGTTAGCAGCATATAACATAAAAGGAATTACCCTCCATCGTTTGCTCATGTTACCAGTAGAGCATGAGAACAAAATACAATACCACAAGCTAACAGGAGAAGCATGTTTTGAAGTTTAAAGAGTATTGCAAAAAATGAAAGTTCTCATTATTGATGAGGTAAGCATGGTATCAAACTTAATGTTTGCCTTTGTGCATTTAAGAATGCAGCAAATTCTAAAGACAAACTATGACGTGCTATTTGGAGGAAAACTTGTTATAGTTTTTGGAGATCTACTGCAGCTCACTCCAGTTAAAGGACAACCAGTATTTCATACTCTTACACATGAAGACACGAAAAAGTCATTAGGAAGTATAGGTAATGTGAATATTTGGACATACTTTGAGTACAAAGAACTCATTACCAATATGCGGCAAGCAAATGATGATGATTATGCAAGTATTCTCAAAGATATCAGAATTGGACTAATCACAGAATATGGCAGAAAAGCTTTACAGAGTCGATTGCTATGTAATTTGTTTCCAACAGAACAAATAGTTCCAGAGAAAATAAACAAGAAAATTGCTGGAAAAAATACTGTAATCTGCTTAATGCCAACACTACATGAATGCTCTATATTCAATCAAGAACTTTTGAAATTGGAAAATGAAGAGATTGTAAAACTGGAAGCTGTGGATAAAATACAACATGAAGGAATAACTATTATATTGACAAGCAAATTGACAACTAAATTGGATTCTCTAGAGAAAAACATCTCGAAAACAGCTGGTTTAGAAAAGAATCTTTATGTATGTATGAACTGTCGAGTAATTTTAAGACGTAATTTGGATGTAGAAAAAGGTTTAGTGAATGGAGCTATGGGTAAAGTCGTGGGTTTTGTTAATTACCAGAAAAAAGTTGGAATTGAATTTTTAAAAATAAAATTTGATCAGATTGAAGCGGTTAAAGACATTAGTCGTTGTTCAGTTCGTTTCTTGCTTGTGAAAGACTTATATGTACGTAGGAAGCAGTTTCCGTTTTCTCTAGCATATGCTGTAACTATTCACAAATCTCAAGGATTAAATGTAGATACTGCTTTTGTAAACATTGGATCTACTGTGTTTAAAGAATGTATGGCATATGTTGCTTTGTCATGCGTGAAAAAAATATCTGGTTTATTCATGATAGACTTTGATGAGTCAAAAGTTAGTGCTGATGCAAACTGTGTAAAGGAATATAATAGATTAAGAAGAAGTTATGCTCCTCATTTAGGTCAGTATCCTGTGTTTGAAAAACGTGTTGTTTGTCGGAAAAGGAGAATTGAGAATATCTGTAATGAGGATGTACAGAAGAGAAAACAAAAGGAGAGTGATGTGATTCCAAGCAAAAAGAAAAAGGACAATGTTGAAGAGGTTGTTGGTTGTTATTTTGAAAATAGCTCTGGTGTCAACTGCTACGCTAATGTAGTGCTGAATGTTGTATTTTATCTTGAAAGTTTGCAAGAGCAGATAATACTAAATCATGAAAAAAGATTCTGTTCTCTGCTGAGTTTTCTTTATGAGAAGCTGAGTAATGATAAAACTAAAATAGAAAGTGCTTCTGATGTTAGAAATCTTTTAGATGTATGTTCAGGATGTACACAGTTTACTCAAAATGTCCAGCAAGATGCACAGGAATTCTTAATGTATATGCTTATGGTACTGGAAGATGAAGGGGTAGAAATAGAAAATATGTTTGGTCTCTCATATCAATTGGAACATAGTTGTGAAATCTGTTTGAACACATGCAGCTCTAATGTTGATTCAGAAAGGTTCATATATTTAACATTACCAGAGAGTAAATCAGTGACTTTTAGTAAATTAGTTAAAGATGCAAATCACAACATGGAATGTTCTCAATGTAAATCAGACATGTTATCAACGTTATTTTTAAAGAAATATGGACAGTATGTAATTTTAATGATGCAACGTTGTAGAGCTGATGGATCAAAATTGGACACTTTAATAAAGAAGTTTACAGGACATCAATTATCAATATCAGGAAAAACTTTTGTTGCAGTTGCAATAATTTTCCATGATGGACCTTGTATAACTTCTGGTCATTACACAGTTTATCTAAAATGTGAAAGAGGCTGGACACTGTGTAATGATTCTAAATTGATTTTCAAGCAACGTTTGCCTGCAGAATTACCAAATTCCTACTTAATTTTTCTAAAACCAAAATTTTAGATACAAATTGCAGTATCTGAAGAAACCAATGTTTCGATTTTATAGGATTAACATTGGATATTTCACCAAAAAAGAATTTTAAAATTACCATTTGGCCTCATGGAAAGGTAAAAATGTATATTGTGGACTTCTTTGACAGATATTATTTTGGTGTATGAGCTTAAGCAACAAGATTTACAGACGTTATTTATTGCAAATAGTAATTGTTCTTAGATGATATTTTTAATATATATGTTACATTTCTATCAAGGTATGTTTTACTGAGAAGAGTTAAGTGATGAATGCAATTGATTTCACAATTTGCAGTGACATTCAATATATTCTGAAAGCAGCAAAAAAAGGGCAAAAAATTACTTTGTTAAATATGAAAATATGTGTACTGTATTCTAAAATGTATTGTTAAATATTAATACTTTTTTTTTGTTTCAGATCGAGAAAGAAAATGTAGGAAATGTAATCCTTTTTTCTAGCAATTAAAAAAAAACATTTATTTATAATTAAGCTATTTTGTTGGTCAGGTAAGTTTGAAATATCTGTATTTCTCACCCCTTCACTTTCATGCTCCCTTTTCTTCACTTCTCCTCACTGTGCTTTTCTCATTCCCCTTCTCTCTCTCTCTTCTTCCTTTACTGCTCTTTCGTAACTCCCTTACTCCTTCTATACTACTCCCCTAGGTTTACTGCCTCCATCACTACTTTTTCAACCATGTATCTCTCCCTGTCTCCATGTGTCTCAGTCATTCTAACTGCCTTACTCCTTCTCAGTTCCTTGCTCTCTGTCTCTGTTTCTGTCTCTCTCCCTTTGTCTGTCTTACCCTTAATTTCCTTAACATCTCTGGAGCAGATTAACAAGGCCTCTGCGCCACCACTACGTCACTTTTCATAACGTACTGGTGGCGCAGGGAGCTCCTTCATATTTACAAGGTGAGGAAAAGCCACCCTGCGTGAGTTTTCCTCTCCACATAAATACAGCCACTTCACACGCAGCACTGTGTGTTGAAGGGGCGTTCCATGGGTGTTGTTGTGGGTGTTCTCACACAACACACAAAGAACTAGACACATCTCCTGGTTTACGAGAAATCGTAACTCTGGAGATGTGTGTGAATGCTACGCCACCCTAGAGGTGGTGTTGCGAGGCACAACGAGGAGAAATGTTTTTATTTCTCCTCGTTTTTTCCTCTTTTAGTGTGTCCTCCATTCTACAGCACGCATTGAAAGAGGAAAAAGCCTCTTGTGATTATTTTTGTGCAGGAAGGTGTCCCTTCCTGCACAAGAACAATCTCCCCACCACGCAGGCATCCTTGTACCATGGTGCAAGGGAGCCTACGCCGGCACATGGCTGCAGTTTGTACGCCTGCGCAGGGGAAGCATAGAGATGCGACAAAAAAATGGTAAAAAATAAAAAATTAATAAAAATGTTTACGTGTTTGGATGTTGGTTGGCTCTAAAAAGAGCCATTATGTTAATTGAGTGTTTTTTGGTACCTATAAGTAAGTATCGATGCAGAGTCTAAAGATCAAAAGGAAGACTCTGTTCCCTTCATCTGTGAAATGTACTCTTGCTCTTTGGATTAGAAATATTATGTGCTGAACTTCTGACGTCTCTGCACACACAAGTGTTACATGATCTAATGCTATGCTAGCAGGCATAGGTCATGAGCCCCTGAGCCCCACATTGTTTAACATCTATATGTCCCCATTGGAGGAGGTTGTCACCCCTTTCGGAGTGAGCATTGTCAGTTATGCGGATGACACACAACTAGTTGTCTCCCTTTCCCACCCTAGTCAACAGCCTGCGGACCTTTTTAACTGCTTGACGCAGATCCAAGGATGGATGAATAACTCAGCCTTAAAGCTGAATGGTTCTAAAACTGACATCCTCCTTCTGGGTCAGAAAGGACTCACCCTCCCTTTGAACATCTGGCCACCCTGTTTGGGACCCCCCCTGCCCCCAAACAGGAAGTAAAAAGCCTGGGAGTATGGATTGAATCAGATCTTTCATTCTCCACGCAGGCCAAAAAAGTAGCAGGCACCTGCTTTGGGCTACTCAAATCAATGAGAAAGATCCTGCCCCTTCTTCCACCCATATCGCAAAGACTTCTCATCCAAGGCCTCATACTGTCCAGGCTTGACTATAGCAATGCGATATACCTGGGCGCACCCGAAGCAACCCTAAACAAATTACAGAAAATTCAGAATGCTGCCGCCCGGATCCTCACGCATACCCCTGCCAGAGCTTCAGCTAAACCTGCTCTGAAGCTCCTTCACTGGCTTCCAGTGAGGGAACGAGTAATATTCAAAGCCTTAAGCCTGGCCCACAGACTACTGCAGAATCAGGGCCCCCCCATTCTGAGGAAATTTATACTTCCGTATAAAGCCCCTAGATCCCTCCGATCGGACAAAGAGTCCCTCATGATCTTGCCGAGATTCAAGAAAGCCCGCACGGGTGGAAGACGCTTCTCGATCCACACAGCTCGCCTATGGAATGCTCTCCCCCGAGACCTGAGGAAAGAACCGAACTACCTGCGATTTAGGAAACGACTCAAAACACACTTGTTCCCTCAAAATTCTGTTTAAAATTGCTGTCCCCCCCCCCCTTTTTTCTCTCACTCCCGACCCCACAGGTGTAGGGATCCTTAGCGCTGGGATACCTCAGGGTGACTACGCGCTCTATAAAATTTTTTAATAATAATAATAATAATAATAATAAATCATTTAGAAAGGGTTAAAATATGCAAAAAAAAGAAATGTGTGTTTCCATTTTTAAAAAAAGTGGAGAACGTGAAAAGGGAGCAAGGTACAGAGTTCCTGACCCCCTACCTTTTGACAGGAGGTCCCTGAAGGACCATGAAGGGTGAACAAAACTTTCTTTTATTTAAAAAATCAAGGGGTGCGCGTACCGTGCGCGCACGGTACGCGCACGTCGGGGAGAAAAAATAAAAACAAATGATTAAAAAAAAAAAAAAGTGTTTAGATGTTAGGTGGCTCTAAAAAGAGCCGTTGTGTTAATTGAGGGACAGAGGAAGGAAAGAATGGCAAAAATTATAGGGTGTCGCACGTGTGCTGCTGTATCTTGATCTCTATTAGAGGAATGCTGGTCTCTGACAAAGCAAGAAGAGCATTACACGTATTGCACCTTATATGCACCCTCTCAAACAGAGGGTGTATATCCAGAGGAGCTGAAGAAGGTGAAGCTGCTGCCGCAGATGAAGTGCTTGGCTGAGCTGCCGATGATGTACTCGGCTGAGCTGCTGCGGATGTGCTCGGCTGAGCTGCTGGAGGGTTTTCTCTAGTAGCTCGAGTATAAGCCTAACGTGCCTGATCATAGTGAAGATACTAAAAGAGTACTTATTTTTAGGATCTCCTCTTGATAAGACACGATCACAAAGAGTGCAGGTGACTTTGGGAGCATTCACTTTCTTCTGCCCCTGTGGAAATGTAAAATATTGCCAGATAAATGAATCTTTCTGTTTCCTCTGTCTCTGTCTCACAAGAGAATCCTGCTCACTCCCAGAAGATGACTGCTGCTCTGCCATTGTATCACAAAAACAGTTCAGCTCCTTCTCCCAGGGAATCAGAAGAAATAATGAGGGGAGTGGGTGTGGTGTTGGAAGTTTCTGGAACTGAAACTACTATAAACCAATGAAAAGTGTTGTTTCTTGATCACATGACTTACCGTGCGTGCACCGTACGCTTACGGTGCGCGCACGGTACAAGCACGCACGTACGACGCACGCTCATGCGCATTCGGAGCAAGCACGCATGCGCGTACGGAGCACACGCGTATGGAGAACGCGCGCATGCGCAAAAAAAACACGCGCACATGCGCGTACGGAGCATGCGCGTACGCATCACGAACGAAGTACGCATGCGCACGTAAATAACGTACGCATGCGCACACGGAGTACGTACGCATGCAAGCCACGTGCACGCACCGTACACGTACCGTACCGTACGTGTACGGTACGCGAACGGTGCGCGCACAGTAAAAAAAAAAAAAAATAAATAAAATTGTTTAGAGATTCATAGAAGATAATTACTATGCTGTTCAACTACATCTAAAATAAAAAAAAAGCTGAGCCATTCCATATTGCAGGATACAGTACATCTATAATTATATACATAGGTAGCATATTGTAAATATAATAAAACAATGATAAATTAGCATTTAAAAAACCTTGCAAATTCACAAAAAAAACATAGGTTTCACACACGTTATAGTTAGGAATTAGCATCTAAAAAACCTTCCAAATTCACTGAAAAAACCATAGGTTTCACACACGTTATAGTTAGGAATTAGCATTTAAAAAACCTTGCATCACTCTTGTCATCAGTTATGTCATGAGTGATGTCACTGACCATGTCATGAGTGATGTAATATGTGACGTCATCAGCAGTGGATTGCGGGCATGCGAGTTATAGTTAGCTGAACTAATTATAACGGGGGAATTTCAATGGTTTTGTATGAGTGAAATGTCCAGCTAACTATAACATGTGTGAAACCTATGGTTTTTTCAGTGAATTTGCAAGGTTTTTTAAATGCTAATTCCTAACTATAACGTGTGGGAAACCTATGTTTTTTTCAGTGAATACATATATACATACATATATATGTATATGCGTTTACACTTTTAAAAGTAAATTTATTTGTTATATTTATTAAAATATATTTTATTCTGATAAATTAATGTTAGTATTTAATGTGTTTATTTTAATATTTAAAATGGTATATATTTAAACATTGATATTTATTACAACTATATTCTTTGCAAACAATATTTTTTTCGATATTTTTGTACTTACTTTTGTAAGTATAGACAGTCGATATTTATGTATCCTATATTTTTTCCTCGATATTTTTTACATCAATTTTTTTGAAGTCGATATTCTGTAAGTGAAGCCCCAAACCTTTTGCCTTAACCCTCCTATTTTCTGAATATGTTTTTGATGGCCTTTAGGAATCTCTGCACTTTACTAGAGCTAACCAGTGCTAAAGTGCTTATGCTCTTTCCTTTAGACATAGTGGAATTGTCTTACATATTAAAGTAACTTATAAGTCCTGGGTAAAGTGGCACTATGTGTATCTGGGGCCTGGAATATAAATGCAACTAGTTGGCCTGCAGCACTGATGGTGCCACCCACTTAAGTGGTATTTAAACCCACCTCAGGCATGCCACTGCTAAACGGGTATGCAGTTTTAAACTGCCATCTCGACCTGGCAAGATAAACCTGTTGCCAATCCAAAAGTTTCCTATTTAATACATATAAGGCAACCCGAGGGTAGGCACTGGACAGTCCTGAGGGCAGGGTGCTGTGTATTTAAAAAGATGGACATGCACCTTTACGTTGTACATGTTTTGGAAGTGAAAAACTTTTACGTTTTGATTTTCACTACTGCAAGGCCTACCTCTCCCATAGGATAGTATTAAACTTGCCTTATTCCATTTAGTAAGCTGCAAATTTCCAAATGGGAACAGGTTCCTAATTAGGTTTCTTTCGAATTGTAAGGAAAGCTCCTTTCCTAAGGCAAACATGGGCTTTTAGTTAAAATTTTGAAAATGCCACTTTTAGAAACTTGCAAAATTAACAACAGATGGATAGAATGTTGAACAATGTCAAACATTCACCTCAGTATAGAGATCTAGTTCTAAATCCATCATTTTTCTGCTCCCCATACCATTTCAGTTTAAAACCAGCCATATGCAAATGTCCAAAACCGATCCCAGGATGCTTGTAAATGGTCCAGGGAGGACCTCGCTTGGCAGTTTGGGCTGGACTGTTCCCATGAGGAGCAGGGTCTAGACTGATTTGCATATGGCTGGGTCCAAACTGGGGTGAGTGGTGAGCAAAAGAACGATGGATTAAACCCAGATTCTTGTGACTGGGGTGAATGTTTGCATTGGTTAGCATTCCGTACATCATTTGTTTCTCTCACTTTTGTCGTCCTAAGTGGGAAGGGTATTCCCAGACATGGGTCCTGTGCTCACTGTGCCACTGGATAATTTTTTTTTTTGTGCATAATTATATATTGAAAACTCGACCCAAAGGTATTGGATCGCTTTAAATGAGCACAAGTTACGTTATGCAAGGACACATTCACTTTTTTGATAGGCATGGGGAGATGAAGATTAAGGGGCCCATTACGATGCCAGACTGAAAAGCCCTCAGACCGCCGGGTGTCGTTAAAAACCCCCCACATAGGCTGCGGCATTTCCGTCGGTCAAATTACAATGCAACGTACACAAAATCAGACCGCGGTGGACAAATGTCGCAAAACACTGTCCACCAAGGTCGGAAAAGCAGCAACTCCGACTGCGGTGGACTGGGAAAGCTGTACAATGGCTCCAAAAGACTGCCCCTGCCACGGCATAACCGCACGGCCAATTATGATAAGAACGCGGAGCTGGGGAACCGAGCACTGTGTCCGACCGCCTCACACGCACACAGGCCAGATCAATGGCGTGCAGAACAAGCCCCACAATAACGCTGAAGTGTGCCTGTACTCCCAGCCGCCCTCAATCACAACACATGCCACAAAGACACACCCCAACCTGCACCTGGTAGGGAAAGCCATGCGCAGCATGGAAGAGTAATCTGGAGGTCAACACCCATGTGGACACACCCACATACCACAGTACAAAAACAACCCCTACCTGGACCAGCAGCCTTTGCACACCACAAGTCAAGACAGAGAGACAGGACACCATTGACTCACACTGCACAACATCACACTCACCGATCTCCACACAACACCACTGACACCCATACACTGCACACACTACACATCTGCCCACCATTACCTTGCACCCCACACCCCTCTTCATCTGTACCATGCCCTCCCGAAAATGCCTAACATCCCCGACTCAGAGTTGAACGTGATGCCAGACGAGACAATCAGGGCTGAACCACATTTTTTTAGGCACCCTACTTGCGCGCAAGAATCAGATGTGGGCAAGGAGCCACAGCAAAATCAAAGCCGTAGGGACCACCCTACGCACTGTGCGTGATATCAGGAAGAGGTGGGGTGACCCCAAGGGCCGGGACTAGCATCCAGCTCACATGAACCACGCGGCGGCCCAGAGTACTGGTGGCGTCCCTCACATTCCAGCACCAACCATCGCCGAATGGGAGGAGAAGGTGCCTGCCATTATGCATCCAGAGAGTCTCACAGGAATCAGGGGGACTGGAGGCTGGTAAGTACCAACAAAATGATCACATCACACTACAATACACCGTAGTGCACAACGACTGAGCCCAACTTGCCCGCCCACATCAAACTCATGTGGAATGCACGCTTACAATATGAATAGGTCACAAGGACAGCATATCTTTAATCTGCTCAACCCCACAGGTAGGTGGCAGCTCATGCACCCTGGCCTCCCTCCCGAACAGCATGGCTCACCCTCCCCACCCCACAGCCATGTGGCAGCAACACCGTTGATTGTGCTTACCAACAGTTAGCTAGCCATCTCACTGGGAAGGGGGATGTCGAGCCCTGACTGCAACACCACAACTCCCACATGGACCTCTGTCTCCCCTCACAAACAGCATGGCTCCAAATGAGCCTCATAAGGATGTTGCTGCTCATGAGCCTCCAAAGGAGTCATTTCCCTAGACAAAATGAATACACAAAGGACTTCACTCCCCCACAATGATCACCGGGCATGACGTCATGCCATAACTACTCCACCAGTGAGAAGTGAGGAGTGTGACCATGGGCACATCGATGTGCCTGCTGGCTATGCATTCCTGCAGGACAAAGGGACTGCCTGTGGCCCACTCTGGTAGGCCACAGGTGCACAGCACCGATGAGAACCAGCCCCCTGAAAGACCTGTATGTACATCAACACCATGTGCAACTGATGACACACTGACATGAATGCCTAGTAAAGCCAAGTCAAAAGTCATGTCACCTCAATTCAAATGTGGCAAACATGAACAGCTAAGTTGTGCTGTGTGCAGAACATGCTGAACATGCTGACAAAAGTGACCTACCACCAAGTGGTGACTCAATAACAACAGCAGGCGACTGTGCCATGGATGAGCCCAGCCAGCCCCCGCCCGGAAGGTGAAGCCTCTGATGCAGAGTCCCTAGTCTGTACAGGTGAGGAGAACCTACATGGCCCATCCTGCATGCACAGGCCATTCCTTACGTATATGGGAACAGTTGCACAATGTGTCCATTTTGTGCCAATGTACTGCTGACTCCCACAGAAGTGAATGTGGATAGGCCATCGAGACCTCACATTCCCACAGCAAAAGCATACTTCAATGAGTGTGCAGGCACAATGAGTCTCTGTGTAGACAAGTATTCACTCCCACACCAGCCCAATGACCTTCGGATATCAGGTGTCTTGACCGTCTCGCGTGATTCAGTCAGTGCTGAACACGGCTCGCCCACTATTTTGACGGTGAACTGACACACAGAGTATTTATAGCGTCTGATACTGAAGGCCGTTGCATACTTTTTATCAGACTTGTGGGCTCTGGCCTTGTCTGATCAGTCCATGCTTTTCCGGAAGTACCACCGATTGTCAGTCCTCCAATTTGCACCCTGCAATTCGTGCTTTCTGGACCTTACTTTGGCTGTACAGCTAGACGCTGGGTCTGAGATTGCTCTCACGCCATGTCTGACTGTCCAGTGGGCCAGGCCGAGCACGGTCAGTTGCAACTGTACCGTGCCCGCATGCAGCTCCTCTTTGGATGTGTCCAACTGGCTGTGCTGGGCATCACTTAAAGGCAAACGTTCTGTTATGCATACTTCGCCTGCCTGCAACCCGTCTTTTTCTACAGAAGATGTCTGTTTCAGTGGGCCGTGGATGTCTGCCTATCAAACACATCCCTGGCTGACCTGTATCATGAGCTGTGGATGACTCCTTTGTTGAACCACTTGCAAGACTGCTTTGGTGAGATACGTTTAGGGGATGCCTTACAATGTGTCAGGCAGGCTGACAGCTGCGCCTGTGCGTTAGTGCAATGGCTCCATTACCATGCCTGCATCAAACCTCTCCTAGGTTGTGTTGGGATGCTAATTGTAACCTCGTGGTGCATACTGCTGGATTGGATGGTGATCTTCTTCGCTGAAGATGAACTGGATTGTCTCTTGGAACTGATTGCCTTCGAAGCTGCCAGTTTCTTCTTGGATTTGTAACTACTTCACAGCAGCAAGAACTATTGGTCACTAATTCCATCATCGTTTCCCTTTCTTCACACCTCCTGACCAGAATTGCCACCCAGCTCTCTGACTTTGGCCATGTCTGCATTGGCTCGGATTGTGCTGTGCTCTGCGGTCTATAGCGCTGTGTACCACAGACCAGGGCGAGTGGAGGCTGTCATCTGACCATCGTGGACATTGTCCTCTGGCATGAGCACGGTTTCAATTATGCAGCTGTAGTGCACGAAGAGGACATGGCAGTGTTGATTTGCAAGTACCTAGGGCTCGAGTTAGGGGTACATGCAGGTACACAATGCCCCCTGCTTTGCACAGGTTTGATGCCGTTCCCCCTACCAGGACCTTGGTCCCCACAGGTATATGCTTGACTTGTCCCGGTGTACCGTCCAGATAACGGGAAATGTTCAGCTGCACCTGCACGTTGTCTGCTGTCCATTCCCAGCAGCAACGTGCATGCAGCGAGTGTGCCTTTTTCCTCCTCCAGCCGGGCCTAAGTAAAGGGGCCATTCGGCCTCCTTATGTTGGTACATGCTGACTGGGGTCCGCCTTGAACATATGCACACAGCTTGCCATCTCTACACAGCTACTTAAGTGAGGCATGCTTTCGCCTTTGTTCTGTCCCTATCTGTCAATGCAGACCATGTAAGACTGTCAGATGGGTTAGTGTGCCCCAGTATTTGCACAAAACATGTCTGTTGCACTATTTTACTGCTTTTATAGCGCTACGTCATGGCTTTGTGAACTCATTAGCATTTTGTCTTACTTGGTCAGTCCCCCCACTTTCTGTTTTAGGACTTGTGCCCTGCAATTACCGTAGTACTTGTCTGTCAAATGAGAGGTGTCCACTGAGCTTGTTCACTGCGCGGTGCAGGAGTACTGTCTGAACATACTGTCCGTGCTCTTAGAACCCTGTCCCTTGTCATTTTGGTCAGTTCCGTCCATGGCACCCCTAATCAACGAGGTCTCACAGCTGCTGGAGGACAAGAATCCCCTTTGATTGACATGTGAATTTGGGACAGATGCCTCACACTTGGCGGGGGGGTCATCCATCCAGTGATGAGTGCGACTCAGCCAATGTGGTGTGATGTCACCATGTATAGTTTGGTTAATGGGTTCTGCTGACAGAGCCCATAGACCAGGGAGATCCCATACAACTCCTTCCTGAAAGGGGTATGGGGATATACTCGTGGTTTGACATCCGGAGGGGTTGTTGATGCGACATCTTGCTTCATGTTAAATGGATATGTCACCGTGGTGACTGGTTAAGTACTCATGCTTTTTCAACCTGTTGTGGCACGTATTTTGCATGCTTTGACACTGTAGTAAAAACTTCACATTTGGGAACTTTTCTTGTCTTCAACTTGTCTGCTTGTGTACATGCGCTTGGATGCTTCTGGGTGAGTAGAGGCAGTATGGCAATGGTGTCCTGTGTGTTGTGTTGCTTCGGGGTGCTGTTCTCTAATCCGGTGCATAGTCCGGTATGTGGACGGAATCTCAGGGACATTTGTCATTATCTGTGAGACAACTGCAAGGCACACAGACAAAGTCATAGTCGCTCATTGTTGCATCACACTCTACGGAAGTAGTTGATGATGAGCTGTAGACGCTGATCATGGCTTTCTTCCTCATCACTGTGATCGTCACTGGGCATGTGTGGGTTGGGTGCGGGGGAGATATTGCTGGTCCACCAGATGTTTCAGTCATGTGTCGAACCCGGGTATTCTGCACACACGTGTGTGATGATCTGCTCCGCCTGTCATACCACTTGGGGTGGTAGTGTTTGCGGTTCCTATAGACAGGTTCACTTGCGTGTGGTGGTACGAGGCAGATGTGTGTGCCATCAATGGCTGCCACCAACATTTTAGATGCCTCCCAGGCAGGGCCGGCTCAATGAATCTTCATTTGTGCGGTCCAACGATGCATTCGGGTGGGCCACTGCGTGCCCGAGTTGTCACTTATGTCTCTTACCAGTCCTGTTTCAGGGCCCCCCTTTGTCTCCTCAGTTTTACAAGGGCCAAGGAGACGCATTATTTCCTTCCAGATTCTGTTGCTACATGTTGTCACTCTCAAGATGTGTGTTTTTTCCTTTGGAGGTCCTCCTGATTGGAGGATGAGGTTTACTAAGGTGGGAGTTTCAGGCAAGTGACACCTCTCATGCTCTCACTCAGGCCCTCCTGCTCGGATTCCCTCTCTGCCACCCTCGTCCAGGGCCCCTCATCTCTCCATGGCCACATGCTCATGTTCATTTCATTTGTTGCATGGCGCTACTGATATTTGTGTAGGGCGAGACATTGCTTTACATAACGCACACATTGTACAGAGACAATCAGTCAAGTGCAAGTATGTGAGTACTTCAGTCAACAGGGAATGTCAAATGAGCCAATGAGGATTGTGAGGTGTGGTAATTCCATGTCATCCATGCTAGTGGGCAGGATTTTAGAGGGCGTTTGGTCATGAGACACACTGACTCTGGACATGTGTGAGGACTTTTACAGGCAGTGGCAGTTAGGCAGACTGCATGCCGCACCAGTACGTGTGTTGGGTGTGCTAGGAATTACACGTATGTCTGTTTTGCAGACAATGGTCCCCTCTGGTTATCTGCCTACGCCAATGACCCTTCACAATTCGACCCCTGGCTAAGAGACGCCAGTCAGATGTCAAGGGATATTCAAGTAGGGTTCACAGGTTCGATGTTTCATTACATAACATTGGTACAGTGCGGGAGACCTTTGTCCTTTTTGACTCCTTTCCTCATTGAAGTCCATCTGACCATAAGGCATGGCTATGTATGTAATTTCACTCTCCTTTCCTTGGACATTCCATGTGTGTGTAGACTTGGCTCACGGGTCACACTCTCTCATCCATTCGCAGTGTAGTGAGCAGCTGTTCACTGTTTGAGTTGTTCTGATGTAGCAACCACTCCCAGAGGGCTGGCTTACCCCTCCACCCCAAGGCCACCCAGCACAGGCGTGTCTGGACATGTGACCCTACCAACAAATGGGTCCGGATGCTCGTGCCCTGGACCAGCTCGCCTATGCATGTACGGTGTCTGTGTGGTTACTTGGAATGCATGGGGGATTCTTGCCACACAACATTACACATGGGGTGCACCACTCACTTTCGGCAGATGAGTTGTGATGTGTTATGTCATAGTCAGGGTGCCAATGCAAATGCTGTATGTGTTCACATGCGATTTGGCTGGCATTCGCGCTGATGACAAGCATTGGCCGCACTTAAAGATTGCAAGGTTGTGGTTGCAGCTTCTGGGCCGCCAGAGTGTGGTACACCCAATGCGGATGAGCCATCAGCCAATGGGTGCCTTTGGCATCCGTGTTTAGATGTTGCGGTACGTGCACTCAGCAACTGCGGGGCTTGTCATTGGCTCTGATTGCCTTCGGGGGCACTGAGGGTCACTCATGGGGATTGGGTGGGCATCGCATTTTTCATTTGGCAGGTTGCCACATTCATCACGGTGCCGCCATGCTTGCTGGGAGTTGTAGTTGTTCAGGGGTTGCATGCGTGGAGATGTCTGGTACGTACCTCTGCTGTTGCGGGCGGCAGCATCTTGTCTGCCGGAGGTGCAGCAGGTGGTGCAGCAGGAAGGCATGTGGTGCAGGATCCATGGCGGGTCTGGGTATTTAGATGGGTACAGTATCGGCTCTCCGATGTTGTATTTCCGTCATCCGCAACGTGGAGGTTTTTGCACGGCGGTAGGAAAGGCTGTCTGAAACATCGTAATTTGCTTGGCGGATGGAACGTGTTTCCGCATGCCAGTCCTGCCCGGTTGGCTCCTTCGGCCACCCTTGCGTATGCAAAAAACATGCAGAGCCTGACAGACAGCAGTGGACAGAAAATCGCCTCAGTGGGTCCATTGTGATTTGTTGGTCACAATGACCGCACCTGGGGCGGAAGACATGACGGCTTCCCGCCACCAGTACGGATGGCCTTCCGTCCAGCATCGTAAAGGGCCTCTATCTGATTTGCCCAGAATCACAGGATGTGAAGTCGAATCCTAGGCTCTAACCTTGGTTTCCCAGCTCCAAAGTCTGCAGTCTAGCCGTGAGACCACATCCTTTCCCCAGATTCAAGCTAGCCTGGCTGATGTGGGGTGATGCCCCAAAACTGGTCCCAGAATGCTTGAGTCTGGTATAGGGAGGACCTGGCTTGGCAGTTCGGGCTGTACTGTTCTCATGAGGAGTAGGGTTAAGACTGATTTGCATATGTCTGGGTCCATACTGGGGTGGTGTGGTAAGCAAAAGAACAACAGATTAAACCCAGATCCTTGTAACTGGGGATGAATGTGTGCACTGTTCAGCATTCTGTTCCATCCTGTATTCCTTTGGTTTTTCTCTCCTTAAGTGGGAAGGGTATGCCCACACGTGGGTCCCGTGCTCACTGCACCACTGGATTCAAGCTAGCCTGGCTGATAAGGGGTGATCAAAAAGTTGGGATATCACGCACACCGGTTTTATCCAAAATGTAGTCAATTTTGAGCAGGTAATGGCGTGCTAGAAGAGGTGCAACCTCTAAACCAAGGTCGGTAAATGACAATGAATGTTGCACTAACCCGTCAAGTGTAGTGTCCCTCTTTAAGCACAGCGCTGATGGGTAACAAAGTTACCATATTGAAAATGTTGTAACACCAATGGAGTTTAAATCATGTTCATTTAATCATGGTACAGCATTCTTTGCGCTTAATTTTTGAAATATCACAAGTTGTTTCAAACGATAACAAAGGAAAATCCCCAATGCATTTCGGGTGTTAACCCTTCGTCAGGAGGAATCCTACGAAAGAAATAGGAGTCAATGTAGCTTGCCCCGTAATGTGCTAAAATAACAGTCAATATTATTAACAACAGGTGTGAAAGTTCATTGATAAATCCATAGGGTGAAATAGTAAGACTTTAGGGGTGATGCCACAAAACCGATCCCAGGAGGCTTGTTTCTGGTCCAGGAGGGCCTGGCTTGGGAGTTTGGGCTGGACTGTTCCCAGGAGGAGCAGGGTCAAGACTGATTTGCATATGGCTGGGTCCAAACTGGGGTGAGTGGTGAGCAAAAGAACAATGGATTAAACCCAGATTCTTGTGACTGGGAGTGAGTGTTTGCATTGTTCAGCATTCTGTCCATCATTTGTTCCTTTCAATTTTAGAAAGTTGGCATTTGCCTGCCGTAGGCATTTAGTGCTTGTACCCTGTCCCTGGGTCACATAACTGGGGGGAGATGACAGTGGGGCTTTGGGTATTCCTCCTAGACAGCTACACACAATAGAGAGGTTAGGTGTGCCTCAATGGGAAATCACTGGCAGGGTGGGAGGGCAGAGCTGGGTACAGTCCTACTTACACTCGAATAGGCAATGTCTTGCCTCCACATAAGGGGCTGTATATTCCCTGTAGTTAAAATGGAGGCATGCAAAGAAGGCAGGGAGCCAGTTGACTTCAATGTGAAACCTCTAGAAGCTTCTCCCACCTCAAAGGAAGAAGCAGGCATAAATATTGGGCCACAGACCCAAACTCTTCAGTACTCTTCTGGCCCTGGGTAGACTCTGCCAGGGAGAAGGATTGCTGGGATGGTGAAAGAACTGCCACTTTGCTGCCCTCCTGCCTGAGTCAGAGCAATTTAGACCTGCACCTGAGACCACGACACCTAGAGTGACTCAAAGGGCTAGTCAGCTGGCCTCCTGTTCAGAGAAACAAGGACATAAAAGGTTCCCAACCACCTGAACCAGCACCTAGACCCAGCTGGACAAAGCCCCTGACCCCCAAGTGGTGCCCCTCAGGTCCCTCGGTGTGGCCTCAGAGAGGAAGAATTGATGTTTTGAGCTCTTTGTGACCATAATCAGGGCTGATTGTGTCAATATCTGGTTACACACACAGCCCGTCAACACGAAGTTCCGTCAGCCTGACTCTTCGCTCGACAACATTGACCAATCATCGAAAGCGCCATCACAAAGCAACGGGACAACCGTTCGTGACAACCAGTCGTGGCTCCTCGAGGGAGTTCTGCGGGGCGGAGAGAGGCGGAGGAGGGGCAGGGTGGGGGGTAGTAAACTCCAGCATACGTACATAAATAAATAAATAAAATGAATTACATTGCACGCGCTGCAATGCAAATGGCGTTGCAGCGCGCGTAATGTAATAATGTAATATTCATGTACTTAACTCCGGTCGGCTGTATGCCAGAGTGTACTACCCCCCACACTGCCCTCCCCCACCCCACCACCCCGCAGCACTCCCTTGAGGAACCGCGACTAGTGACAACAACAGTATCTTTGCACTACGGCGACTCCCCTCCACGACGCCTGTCCTGCTCTTCGCACTAATGCGATGACCGTCCGTGACACTTCCCTGTTCCTCACTGCCCCCTCCACCATGAACCGGACTCTTTGCGCTGGACTGAGGAGGTAACTTTTCAGTGGGAGTAACCTGGTCTTTGTATCTGACTCGCAATCCATCATGATCGGCCAGAACTTGTGAATTCCTCTTGGTCTCGAACAACCAGATAGCCACAAATAGCCTTTAAGGCAATTAGATGCTATTTTCTCTTAAATCTTTTCAAATTGTACATCTCTTGAGTTACTAATTGGATTTTTGTCATTTTGGTCTTGTTTTATTTAGTACATTTTGCTCTATTTCTCTAATTTATAGTGGGATCCTGTTTGTATATTGTTCTCATTTTAAAGTTATACAGAATAACATCCATCCTAAAATACTAATGCAGTTAAATGCACACTGATTAAAACAAACGTTCACTTCTTGATGTCAATAGACTTAGGGGATAATTTCAACTTTGCAAATGACCTGCTGGCTTAGCAGAGGCCTTGGTCTCCACTCTTCTGACAGATCACTAACCGCCATATTTAGAGATCCCTGCTTGCTTTACAGATGTTTCGCTCCCATCAGAATAAGCAACGGGGCAGCAGTTGCCCTGAAGACAGAGAACTTCAACAAGCTGATGACATGTTTAGTGTGCTTAGCAGCACAGTTTGTTTTTATATAAGAAATCCTCAAAGATACAAAATAAAATCAAAGGTTCTGACCTGCAGAGGGTTTCTCCTGGTGTATTGGTGTAGTTTAGTCATTTCGCAACAAAAGACTGCTGTGCCTTGCAGGCCAGTCCTGGGTAGATAAAGCTAGTGAAAGTTGCCCTTCCTATGTAGGGTGGAATAGGCATCACTATGACCCAGTGGCCCAGTAACGGACGCACTATCAGGTCAAGGTTTACACTGGAAGATTAGGCTGAGGACCATCCACTCATTCAATCTCTAAATGACTCTGTTAGCCTTTAGGTCAACATTTGTGACACATCTGCACTGTGCACACTGTCAGAATATTTTCACAAATAGCCCATATTCCATATTTCCTTTTTTAGTTACTACAGGTTTCCAGTCCAAGCTGCAGGAGGCTGCTATCCCCACATCAAAGAATAACTTGAAGATACCGTTCGAATGCAGATAAAAAGCCCCTTTCAATATAAAAACTGACATATTGGTATATTCCTTGTGATCAAGGATTTCTTCCACATTGCCTGTTCTATCCAATCCAAGCATGTAGCCCCTGCCCAAAACTAGCCTGTAGCAGTTAAAAGGGTTTAACCTGGCTGTATGTCAGAATATTGTTAGCAAAAATCATTTGAAAGAAATATTGTGCTCTAAATATCGTTCACAAAAATGTTTTCCCATTGGGTGTACATTTTCTATTATTAACTCCAAATGAGGTGATATTTCTGTTAATGATATTTATGATACATTATTTCTGTCAGATGATATTTTGGGTACGATGTTCTGGTACTATAATATTCAGGTATCATACAGTTTAACCCTTCCCTTGCCCTCTATGCAGCTTTTTATTTCTTCCTAATTAACATGCCCAGTTTAAACAAAGATCACTAGTAGACAAAAGTAATTGTACTCTTTTACCTCCGATCCAATTTTAGCTACAGCAAACACACCCAAGTACTTCTCCAGCCGAAAAAATTGTAAATTAAGTTTTTTGAAGGGTAAGAAGCAAATTATCATCTATTGTGTACCAATGAAATGATATTGAAGCAACTTAACTCTCGTATGGACTAACAATCAAATACAATGAGCGTTGACTAGGGTAGTGCCTTGCATATCTGGAAATGTATGTAGAAATGTGATTGGCCAAATAATACCCTCTAAGATCAAATGAAAAAATATTATATATTAAATAACAGTGGGGCATGTGCACTATCCTGCATCATCCCATGGTCATAAGCTCGCCCCTGTTCTACAGAGTTAAGGGATCACGATTGTTACCCGCCAAGTAGGTGACCCCAATCCCACCAGCTTCATCCGCAACCTTGAAAGGTTGATTTTAATTAAAGTTCACAAAAGCTCAGTTCAGCTTCACTATAAAGCAAACACAAGGAGATGATGGACGGAGCGCTGAAACATTTCAGACACTCACCCCCAGTCACAGATCTGGGTTGAATCCATCATCATTCTTTAGCTCACTTCGCCACCTCAGTTCAGACCCAGCTATATGCAAATCAGTCTGGACCCTGTGCCTCATGAGAACAGTCCAGCCCGAACTGCCAAGCCAGGTCTTCCCTGAACTGTAAACAAGCATCCTGGGACCGGTTTCTGGATAGCACCCTTCATCAGACAGGCTAGCTTGAATCCAGTGGCAAAGTGAGCAAGAGACCCACGTCTGGGCATACCCTGCCAACTTAGGGCAAACAAAGCAAACACAAGGAAATGATGGACGGAGTGCTGAAACTTTTCAGACACTCATCCCCAGTAACAGATCTGGGTTGAATCCATCATCATTCTTTAGCTCACTTCGCCACCTCAGTTCAGACCCAGCTATATGCAAATCAGTCTTGTCCCTGTGCCTCATGGGAGCAGTCCAGCCCAAACTGCCAAACCAGGTCTTACCTGGACCGGAACCAAGCATCCTGGGCCTGGTTCCTGGGTAGCACCCTTCATCAGCTAGGCTAGCTTGAATCCAGTGGCAAAGTGAGCAAGGGACCCACGTCTGGGCATACCCAGTCAACTTAGGGCAAACAAAGCAAACACAAGGAGATGATTGACAGAGCCCTGAAACTTTTCAGACACTCACCCCCAGTCAAAGATCTGGGTTGAATCCATAATCATTCTTTAGCTCACTTCACCAACTCAGTTCAGACCCAGCTATATGCAAATCAGTCTTGACCCTGTGCCTCATGGGAACAGTCCAGCCCGAAGTGCCAAGCCAGGTCTTCCCTGATCCGGAAATAAGCATCCTGGGACCGGTTTCTGGGTAGGCTAGTTTGAATCCAGTGGTAAAGTGAGCAAAGGACCCACGTCTGGGCATACCCAGCCAACTTAGGGCAAACAAAAAAAGCACAAGGAGATGGTGGACAGAGCACTGAAACTTTTCAGACACTTACCCCCAGACACAGATCTGGGGTGAATCCATAATTGATTATTTAGCTCACTTCGACATCTCAGTTCAGACCAAGCTATATGCAAATCAGTTTTGATCCTGTGCCTCATGGGAACAGTCCAACCCGAACTGCCTAGCCAGGTCTTTCCTGAGCTGGAAACAAGCATCCTGGGACCGGTTTCTGGGTAACACTCTTCATCAGCCAGGCTAGCTTGAATCCAGTGGTAAAGTGAGCAAGGACCCACGTCTGGGGATACCCTACCAACTTAGGGCAAACAAATTAAACACAAGGAAATGATGGACGGCGCGCTGAAACTTTTCAGACACTCACCCCAGTCACAAATGTGGGTTGAATCCATCATCATTCTTTAGCTCACTTTGCCACTCAGTTCAGACCCAGCTATATGCAAATCAGTCTTGACCCTGTGCCTCATGGGAACAGTCCAGCCTGAACTGCCAAGCCAGGTCTTCCCGGAGCCAGAAACAAGCATCCTGAGACTGGTTTCCGGGTAACACCCTTCATCAGCCAGGCTAGCTTGAATCCAGTGGCAAAGTGAGCAAGGGACCCATGTCTAGGGATACCCTGCCAATTCAGGGCGAACAAAGCAAACACAAGGAGATGACGGACGAAGCGCTGAAACTTTTCAGACACTCACCACAGCCACAGATCTGGGTTGAGTCCCTCATCATTCTTTAGCTCACTTCACCATCTCAGTTCAGACCCAGCTATATGCAAATCAGACTTGTCCCTGTGCCTTATGGGAACACTGTATATATTGCTGGTCTTACTTTCAGAAACATTTTTGTCTGAGGTGTTTATGTCAGTGCTTTACTACAGGGGACCGTACTTCATTTTTATAAGTTTACATTGTCAATTACTTGATACGCTTTTAATTCACTGATTCCTTACCTCCTCTAAACACCATCCATTCCTGACTCCCTAACAACCCCTGATCATGATCATTTTTTCCCCCTAAAAGGCCCACACTATGGCTAAATTCCATCCATTTCAGAATGCTTAACACCCATCACCACACTAAATTCCACCCATTCTGAAACAGAAAACTCTTCCTGCCCTTAAAACTCCATCTATCCCTGGCTCATAAAATCCCTCACCACCGCTATGCTCTGTCAATAACTGAACCCTGAAAAACCCTTCCCATTCCTAAATTCTATCCATCACAGAACCTTAGTAATCCCTCACCGGGCCAAATCCAAGGTCATCCGTAAACCATAAAAACCTTCACCACCCCTAATCTCCACTCATCTGTGAATGCAACCCTTCACCACCTCTAAACTCCACCCATTTCTGATCACTAGAAAATCCCTTACCAGACCTAAACTGCAACCATCCCTGAATCCCATACACTCCTTTCTACACCTGAACTTCACCCATCTCTCACCTTTAAAACTCTCCATTACCCAATTACACATGTGTACCACCAATGGTCTATCAGCCTTTGGGTAATGATTTTCTCGAATGAAACAAATGTGTGTGACACATACCTAACCTATGAATGCTAATAATGTTAATTGTTTATATATATATATATATTACCTACTGGCGGTCGCCAGTAGATAGTTATAGTTAGGACCTATTTTCCATAGGAAATCCGCAACATTCTATTCCCAATAAGTCTGGCGCCGGTTGATGAGTCTTCGCAAAATTTTCCAAACTTTTGGCCAGCTCCGGTCCGCTCCTATTCTGAAAGTCTCGGGGTGATTCATCAAGTGGGGGCCGAGAAAGAAGGGGGTCCAAAACGTGTTTTCCCCATGCATTTTCTAATAGGACGTTTAGCCGCAGCTACAGCCCGAACTGCTGAACGGAATTACACCAAATTTGGCAAAGAGGTAGTCCTCAGTTCAGACTCGTGCCTTTTGCTTAAATGATGTCAATCTGTTGAGTAGTTCCTCAGAAAATTACAGTTAAAAGTACATATATATCTATGGCCTCGGAGGATCCGCGCACCCTATGCGCACCCTGAGCGCACCCTCTGCGCACCCTGCGCGCACCCTCCCGATCATGCGCTGAATGCTAATTAGCTGTCAAGTGATTGTCAACATTCGAAACCAGGAACTATTGGCAGCCATTTTGTGCCTCGGTAGAAGCGAGGCTGAAGAAGTCTGTGGAATAAGTGCGTAAAACATATAAAGGGGGCTGGGTAGAAATACTCTGATCCTCTAGACCTGCTTAGGGGGTCCCAGAAGGACTCCCAGGACCCCTTTTTTTTTTAACAGCAAAATGCGTGCAGGGTGCACTTTTCCGGGCGTTAAAAAAAAAAAAAGACGAAGCGCGGGTTTCCGCGCTTCTTTAATAATTAGCCCCTGGGTGGCCAAATCCCGGGGGCGAAATCCATAAAATGTAATGGGGGGCCGAACGGGGCCCCCAGCCCTGGGGACCGCAACCCCTGGGGATACAAAATAAATGGGTGTTGGGCTCAACAGCCCCCCCAAGCCCCAGGGACCACCACCCCCCGGGGCTTTATTTATTGCGGGAGGGGGCTGCGTGGCCCCCCTCCTGGAGCCCTCGAAGGCCCTGGGGACCACCACCCCCCAGGGCCTGCTCCTGCCATGTCCTGGGGTGCACACCCCTGGGACACTGCTGTTTGCTATGAGAGGGGGGAGTCTCCCGCCCTCCCATAGCAAACTGTTTTTGGATTTTGAAAGAGAGAGCTCCCTCTTTTAAAATCCAAACCATATTGCTTTTACACACGGGGAGCTGCATGTCAACAGCTCCCCATATGGAAAAGCAGTGCAGGCTCCCGAAGGACGCGGGGAGCTGACTGGGAGTGTGGGGGCGTTGGGGCTCCCCCCATGGTCCCCAGCGTTTTTTATAAGCCCCGGGGGATGGGGTTCCCGGGGATAATAAAAATTAGTGATAGGGGCTATTTATTTTTTTACGGTAAAATTAGGAGTCGCGCATCCAGCCCCCTGGTGTGCACGCGTTGGGTGCACGACTCCGATCGCTTTGGGTGCACGATTCCTCTCGCGTAGGGTGCGCGATTCCTAATGCATTGGGTGCGCGACTCCAAGCAAAAAAAAAAGAATGATTTTTTAGATAAACATCAAGCTTATGTGTTTCGATCTTGAGTGGCTCTAAAAAGAGCCGTTGTGTTCATTGAGAGTTTTTGGTACTTAAAAGTAAGTACCTATACAGAGTCTAAACTTGTTGAGGAAGACTCTGTTACCCTCATCAGTAAAATGTACACCCTCTCTCCTATATATGCCTTGCATATTAAAACACAGATTGTTGTTGTAAATGGACCCCATTCTATAGTCTCGGAGAAAACCAGAAACAGATGTATTCACATGTTTCCTAGCTTTCTCAATCTGTGGACAAAAATGATTGGACCAGTTCCATTTCTGCCTTTGGCATATGTTAGAATAGACAAAGGCAGTTAGGGGGAAAAGTGAAATCAATTCTGCAAAGGTGTCCTTGATAAGCATTTCCAGACCTACCTCAGTCAAAGTGCCTAGGTCATTGCCACCACAGTGCACAATTATGAGGTCAGGGTGTTGGAGATGCAAAAAGGATTTTACCAATGGCATCAATTGGTGCCACTTTAACCCTCTCTGTCAAATCCATTTAATGTATACATTTGGCAAACCTAGTTCTTTGTGAATGCCTTTGTTTTCTGCATTCTTTTGGCTCCAGAAAATATAGCTGTGTCCCACAATCCACACTCGAAGCATCTTGAAGGGAGGTCTGGATGCACTCAGACGGTCTCTGTAAATGAAATGGCAGTTTAAAAAGTAAGATTTTTCTAAAATGGTGGATAAGATCCAGTTTTGAAAAAAGAAAAGAAATGATTGGTTGTTTGACAACATTCTACACTGAAAACTAGGGTGCATGTTTCTGTTTTTTAAACGCATGATTCTTATTGCTTAACAAAATCTGATTGAAAGGAACATTATATAGGATAAGCTGATATGTTGAAAAGTCAAGCACACTTGCTGTTTTGATTAGCAACATTGTGTGCTGAACTTGTGACCTGTGTGCTCAGTTAAGTGTTCCATGAACTGTTTCTATGGTAACAGGCAGAAGGAAGATAGGGGGTAGGGTTAAAATGTATGTCATTTGGAAAGGTTTGAAATGTGTAACCAGTTGAAATGTGTGTTTGATTTTGAATAAATGTGGGAAGGAATGTGATTTGGTGTTTAAATGTATATGTGTGCAAAATGAGAGGGAAACATTGCCATTCTTTGGTTTTGCTGACAGGTGCACAGTGCAGAGATTCTGTATAAGAAAATCTGGAGTTTGACTGACATACTTATCATGTGACCTGCAAAAAACCAGATTTGAGTGGTTCATAATATTTCCCATTGTACCTATTGAAGGACCGCAATGATGTCAATCATTCTTCTTTGAGCATCTTTGCAGACAAAAATCTGTGTTTACCTCCTATCATTCGCAAGCAGTTTTCCAAACAGAAATATCTCACTTTTTGTAACATAGTTATAGCGGAAGACACTCTTTCATATTTACAAAGAGAGGAAAAGGCACTCTGTGTACCTTTTCTTCTCCATGTAAATACGACCTCATCATACACACCACTTTGTGTTGAAAGGGCATTCTATAGGTGTTGTTGTGCGTAATTGCAAAGAACACTCATAGAACAAGACACATCTCCAGATTTATCAGAAATCATAAATCTGGACATGTGTGTGAATGGTGCACCATCCTCCAATTGGTGTAGCAAGGCACAACAAGGGGAATTGTTTTCACTTCTCATTTTTTATCTTTCAATATATGCTACAATGCACAGCATACATTGAAGGAGACAAATGCCTTTACTGATTGTTTTTGTGCAAGAAGGTGTGTCTTCCTGCACAAAAACAAACTCCACATGACACAGATATCCTTGCACCATGGTGCAAGAGTGCCTGTGTCACCACATGGCTGCAGTTTAAGCAGCTGTGCAGAGGGAAGCATAGACTTGCAACATATTTATGTACATATGTGGCATGCCTGTGCTTCGGAAGTACCACAGCACACTGCAGTTAAAGAGCTTACTGTGTGATGCTGCCAGACTTCCTCATAGTTCTGCACTTATACATTCACCATACACTACTAATGCATTTGTTCAGTCAATTATGCACTACACATACATTCATCTAAACTTTCACACACTATCATACAAATATAGCTCTTTTTTAAACAGAGAAGTTAGTTGTGACAAGAACCTTTTTTTCTTTTTTGTTTTGTATTTTTTTGTGCTTTTTTCAACTATTTTGTGATTTTTTTTAACAAAAAAAGGGAACAGGTTGAACAAAATAGTGAACCTCAGTAAAAAAAAAATAAACAAAAGTTTAACAATGGTGGTTTTTCTGTGCTCTGCAGATAAGGTCAATGGACTGCTCTCCATAGCAGAGCAGTTTGTTGCATTCAATGCAACTAATTTTAAGTCTGAGTGACCGATAGATGGCGATGCCACAGATTTACTTGCCACTGCTGGCGGATGGTTGTCACGCATTCTTCTGCACTCTTCCCTTGCCAGGTTGACGGGGTGTAGAGTCCTGAGGTGCTTCATCATACTTGCGGTTCCGCAAGAGTACTTCTTGGTTGTATCACCTCTCGACAGGACCCCTTGGCAGATTTTACACGTGACTTTAGTTGCATTAGTTTTAGTTTGTCCTTCAGGAAAGGAATTATTTTTCCAAACCACCGAGGTGTATCGTTCAGGGCGTGGAGGTTCAGGAAGAAACCCATCATCTGAAGAATGTTCTGAATCAGATGGTAGCTGCTGTCCAGAAGCCATTGTTTTCAGATGGAAATGAATAGCAGCTGTGGAAATCTGCAAAAAAAAGTTCTTCTGAGGTGTGAGATGTTCCTCCAAAGAAGCTCAAAGAAGAACGATGGAAATGGGTGGGGTCGTTCAATAGTTACAATGGGAAATGTTATGAACCAATCAAATCTTTTTTTTTAAGGTCACATGGGGTCCGCGCACCCTCTCGCATAGGCAGCACGCACCCAGCGCGACTTTGAGAAATCGCATTAAAAACTAATATTGGTTTATTTAAAGTAAAAGTGTATTCTTTTTATGATTAGGTCAGATAATGTCTTGCCTTAATATTTATATTGAATACATATTTATATCTTTTTCGACATTAAAAATGTTTGCGGGAGTCACGCACCTAACGCGTCGAACACGTATATGACGTTTCGCAGAAGCGCGCAAGCATCGCGTTACGTATGTGTCGCATATGCGCCTGGAGTCGCGTACCGGTCGCATAGCAATCGCGCAGGAAAATACGCACCCAACACACACCCTATGTGGATCCTACACAACAATTGTAAAATGGAGACTAGGTTCCGCGCAGGGATTGAGAAAGGTACGCATTGGGTGCGCGACTCCAAAAAATAATTGAAAAAAAATATTAACAATATAGTTTAAAATATATATATATATATATATAAACAAAATAGAGTTAAACATTTTTTTAAAAATTTAAAAAACATTAATTCATTAAAAACATATAGTATTTAAAAAAAAAGTAGAAAAAAGGACTTTAAAAAATGATGGAAAACAGTATAAAAACATAAAAACAATTGATACACTGAAAAATAAAGATTAGAATCCTATGAAATTCAGTAAAAAACATAGGTTAGAGATAAGTTATAGATAGGAATTAGCATTTAAAAAACCTTTGATATTCACTTAAAAAACCATAGGTTTCAGGTATGTTATAGTTAGGAATTAACATTTAGAAAACCTTAAAATTCACTGAAAAACATGGGTTTCAGGGACGTTATAGTTAGGAATTAGCATTTAAAAAACCATAGAAATTCACTGAAAAAACCAGAGGTTTCGGGGGCGTTATAGTTAGCTGGACATTTCCCACGTACAAAACCATTGAAATTCCCCCGTTATAGTTAGTTCAGTTAACTATAACTCGCGCCCCCGCAATGAACTGCTGATGATGTCACATATTACATCACTCAAGACATTGTCAGTGACATCACTGATGACATCACTGATGACATCCCAAATGACATCAGCGATGACATCATCCATGTGAGAATTTGATGCATCTTCTCACACCCTAATATAACCTTTGATACACTCACTCTAAATTACAGACTGCCATTCTTAAAACCATAGACACTCCAACACCAATAAGTACATACCCACTCACTGATTCTTAGGTCTACACACCCATCCACTCACTCACCCGTACAGTCACTCATACTTATGGTCACTCAGTACAGGACTATGACATGCACACATACACCTATATAGACACTCACACACCACCACTCATCCATACAGGTACTCACACATCTACCCAGTCATGCAAATAATTAATCACACCTCCATGGGGGGGCGTGGCTTACCACGCGAGGTGAATGGACGTGCCTGGGTAGAGCTCCCGGCCGAGCCTCCCTATCCGGGGTGAATTACTCCTTGAAACTTCTCCTGAGCAGCCTGCAACTGCCGGCGGACCTGCCCTAAGACCCGAGGCGCACTCTGGCCGACTCCGGCGCTGATCGGCGAAACGACGCCGCACCGACTCAAAAGGCGAGGTCGAGGCCGCTTTGGAGGCGACGTTGCTGGGGGCCCTGACGACGCGAGCCCGCGGCTTCCGACGGACAGGTAGGCCTTGCGCTGAGGCCCACGAGGGACACATCGCGGAGGCGCGCAGCGGCTGGCGGCCCCTGCGGGGAAGCCTGTGAGCAGCTGAGGCAACACTTGGAGCGATCGCCCCCCCACCCCCCCCGAGGGTGCGATCGACGGGGGCAGCGGATCGGGGACACCCACATGGCAACAGATCTGCGGCCCTGCTAGGCACATGGACGATCTGCTTGAGGCCCTGAGGGAGACGGGGTGGCGCCGGGACGTTGATGGAGCCCTGCCGATGCCACACAGCGGCTGTCGCCAACTGAGGCTGAGCTCGGGGTGACCTGGGAGCACCCCCCCCGGGGGCTTGATCGAAGGAGGTGGCGGCCTGGAGGCGCACTGGGGCACCCGCATGGGCAAAGGCTTGCACGCCTGAACTGACCAAGAGTGTGCTGCTTGAGGCCCTGGGAGTGGCAGAGTGACGCTGGGGCAACGACGGAGCCTCGCAGGCGCCGCGCGGCGGCCGCAGCCCTCTGGACGCTACAGGGGCTGGCTCGCCTGGTGGAGGAGTGAGCTGCTTCGACGGCCCACAGAGTCAGGGAGCAAGCGGGGAGACGCTGGGCTGCCACCCCCCCCCCTTTTTTCTATCTCTGACTTGCAAGACACTGAGACCTGGGAGCGGACTCCCGTTGGAAGGGGGCAACGCTCCTCATAGCCGCACCTGCCCACATTGACACTGCCTACTGGGAAGTGCGCGACCTCGAGGAGTGGGTGTGGGATGCGGACACGGTCGCACACTTAGGTGGGAGACACCTGGACCCCGCCCCGCTGGCTTTGCACCCTTCCCCACCTGGCACCTCGGAAACCGCGACGCCACGGCCACGCCACGCGGGACCCAGGGACCCACGGATACGGACTCCGGCACCACCCTAGGACGGACACGAGGGGCACCTCCCTCCCTGGAGAGGACATACAGCCCGCCACAGAAACCTCGACGACGCCGGGGCTATACGCCACGCGGGACGGGCTTCCGCCCCCCTCGCGCCTGGAGAGAACACCTTGCCAGCACCGTTGGCCCCATGTCTGGAGGAGTGCGAACGCGCACTGGGTCGGGGAGCGCGTCGACGAAGGGACAACAGGCGAAAGCACTGCCCAAGATGGATGCAGAGCAAGTGGCGTCGAAGCTGGACAGCGTCCTAGCAGCCATGGAACGTATGGAAGACTCCCTTCAACAGACCCGCACCTCCCTGGAGACCAGAATCGATGGCGTGGCAGTAGACTTAACCCACCTCCGGGCTGATCACAGGAAGCTTCAAGATCGCACCAAGGAGCTGGAGGATACCATGGCTGTCATAGAACCACAGGTGGCGCAAACGGACAGAAAAGTACAGGATCTCCTGAACAGAGTGGAATTCTTGGAAGATCGAGCCGAGGATGCGGAAGGACGGGCACGCAGAAACAACATCCGCCTCGTGGGCATTCCGGAGAAATGGGAAGGGATGGACCCGACTCGCCAGGTGGAGGACTGGCTGCGAGAATTGCTGCCTGAAGACGTGCTCTCCCCGTATTTCGTAGTGGAGAGAGCTTATCGAGTACCTACAAGACCGCTCCCCCCTGGCTCTAACCCTAGGCCGTTTCTCCTACGAGTCCTCAACTACAGGGACCGCGATGCTATCCTGCGCGAAGCCAGGAAACGAGGGGAAATTACCATAGATAATGCCAAGGTGATGTTCTTTCCGGACTACACGGTGCAAGTGCAGCGGCAGAGGCTTTCCTTTCTGGCAGTAAAGAAGCGCCTACGCGAGGCCAACCTCAAGTACTCACTACTCTTCCCTGCCAAACTGCGAGTGATAGCACGAAATGCGACGCACTTTTTCACGAGCCCGGGGGAGGCGGAGGCCTGGCTGGACGGGGGAATGCCAGAGGCGACAGGGAGAACGCTGGAGGCGGCCGCTAAAGGTCGGACCCGGGGACCGCGACGAAGACGCCGCCGTGGATCGCCCACGTCTTCGCTAGCCGGAGCCATGAGGAATCACTCCCCACCGGTGGATCTCGTCCAACAGGAGCAACGGGATGCATTGCGCAAGGTGGCAGCAATTAGCAACTCTCCGGCGTCATCACATCACCCGGGAGCCAGCCCTGCTGTGTCCTTAACGGACGATGAGGAGGTGTATGGGATCCAGGATACTCAGGGCTCGGGGGACCTCCCGGACGTCACGCCGCAAACAGCGGATTTATTTGGCTGAAGGTAATCCATTGGCGACCTGCCTCACAACGCGGGACACAGACATGTCCCGGTCCCTGCCTGGCGGCCTCGCCTTCTACTGGGTGGGTCGTGGGCCTACCGATGTCCACATCATCGCTGCTTTGGGGACCTGAGAACAGAGCCGGACACTGTAAGTACATTTTATACTTCTAGACATGAGCTTTCATCGCCCACACCGCAGACACTATGACACACGATGCTGCACTAATGCAACGCTGCCATGCGCGGCGCCCGGAGAAGGACGCGCCCACCTGAGACTGCTGTCCACGATTGTCTGACTCCGAGCAAGCCGTGGCTGTGCCACTGAGCGGCAGACACGGAGCGTCCGCCGAGCAGCAGCGGCCGCTGCACTTCACCCGGGAGAGATGCTGGGCTCTCCAAAGACTACACTGTTTGGTTCACTGTTGGAATATACGTCACAGGACACCCCCTAAGACTGTATAGTTTACGAGCTCAATTGAACGTTTGGACGGCGACATGTTGTATAGCCGACCTTTTGGTATTTTTGACTTTGTTGCCATGTTAAGGCTATATGTTACCCCTTTCTTCCCTGTCCCCATGTCCCGCTGGAGATCATGGCACTACACACATGGCGCTACCACCAATTTGGCAATGGGGGCGCGGCGCTGGAGGGGGAGGAACGCGGCTTTGGGAGTCACACTTTGGGAGAGAGTGAGGGGCGCGCGTGCACACGACTCTTATGGCTAGCCTACAAATCTGCACCTGGAACGTCAGGGGAATGCACACGCCGGCTAGGCGCTATCATATTTATTCATATCTCAAGCGACATAAAATCCCCCTCCCGGCCGCTATCTCCCGCGCACGGCGCACGGGCTCGCTGCGCCCCACTGGGCGGCTGTAGACCTCTCCGCACTGGCGCAAAATGATCTCCTCCCTCACCCCCCCCTTGACCCTGTTTGAGTTAATAACCCTCATCCCTATTGCCCCTATTGCCGCATAATTATCGGCTGTGTTTCCCGACTAGATTCCTGATTTGTCGCAGATAACACACGGTGGCTGCGCTGTCTAGCATCCCCGGAGCGCTGCCCTACTTTGCGTGCCCTGCTTTCTGGCGGTGGAGCGGCGATGACCTATCTGTCCTGCCAGGGATGGGAGTGTCCGAAGCTTGCGGCAACCTCTTGTCGAGGGCGCGTAGGGTTGAGAGCTGGGCATGCCCCGATGGCCAACGGATTGAGAGATACAGCGCTCGGGGACTGGGCGCGCACCACACAACACACACATGGGCCCGAATACGGCAGTACAGACTAGAATTGCTTGATTTAAATGCAAGACTCTTCCTTTATGTCGTAGTGAGCTATGCTGAAGCAGCAGCACCGCGCCCGGCCCGCGCTGCGGACATGACGCTGGTGCTGTACCGACTAGGGACCCCTAAGCCTGAGGTTTTTAATGAAGCTCTGCGCGACTTTAACTGGGGTCTGGGCGGTGGCTGCGGCGCGGGCTGGGATGCAACGCCATCCTTGCTGACACCACTGCGAATCAGGTACACCAAACACACGCACACAACCAAATAGACCTATCACTTGCTCAGGTGCGCGTCCAAGGGCTACAACAATGCCACCATGTACAACGCCGCCGGACCCCAGGGTTGTCGGCTGAATGGCTGTGTCATATTGTTAAACAAGCGCTCACCTATTGCATAACTGATTTGATACCATGGATGGTGCATGTACACTATGTAAGGATACCACTGTGAACAATAAAGGTTTTCCACAAAAAAAAAAAAAAAAAAAATGAGTGCAATCTGAGGAGTTAACAACTAGTGTAAGAGGAGGGAAGTGTTCTGGTTCTGTGTTTGCGTCAGGCAAGACGCTCAGCAGAGCGCCTCGCACCCTATGGAGTAGAAACCTATCCATATATGTAGCATCCCCACTAGATGTCAAGTCGGTAACAGTGCATGGACGGGAGCCCTTAGAAAGATCCCCAACTGTGTGAAGTCTGAATCTGTCCTGTATCCTTGGCGCAAAGGAACATTGTCTTGAAATCACAATTTAGGAACATGGGAATACGCTCATGCGGCCAGCCGTTATCAGCTGGTTAAGTGGATGCTCAGCTGCCCTTGCTTTTAGGGGAGTAAAGTTCGTAATGCCACGTGTCAAGGACATTTGTAATATAGGGTCAAAAGACTAAAAACTGTGCTCATTAGTGGTATCTTACATACGCATTATAATATTAACTTAACCCTGCTTCTATGAATAAATTGGCCTTGAAAGCAGTCCCTTCTGGCTCAGCAGGATAGAGCCTATAAGAACTATGGCTCATTATAGCTTGTTTATTATTTTAAGAAGAGGACGTAAAAAGTGCCCATCCTATGATGTTATGCTTGGTGAAACGTGACGGGAAAAAAAGACCAAAAAGGTTAACGCTGCTAGCTCTGGGAGAAATTAATTACTAATGGTTTTCAAAATGTGTTGTTTTTAGAGTTGTTTAAATCAAATCTGTGATAGTGAATGTTAAGGAAAAGTAAATAGTGTGTACAATGAACATTTGGATTTAGAAAATCTGCAACTGGCACTCAGAATGTTGTAACAGCCGGGAGGCATCTAATGAATAGTGATATTTCATTTAATTCCACACAATTTTATATAATTTAAACAAATTGTTTTATGCTAGTTTTGTATTGCAGACTTCCATTAATGATATTCAAGTTGTAAAAAGGTTTTAAATAACCAAATACAATAAAGACATTCATTCATAAAAAAAAAAAAAAAAAAAAAAAATAATTAATCACACCTCCATTAACTCACCAATACAGTTATACACACACCAGCTCAATTACAAATACTAGCACATTCTTACGCTCTTATACAATCAATGATACAAGCACACACTCATCCATACAGCTACTCTCACAATCACACACTCTCACTTATAGCTATTTATGTACTCCAACACACATATATACTGCCTTTCACATATATAGCTACTCACACTTGTACCACTGAAATATACATTCACTCACTAACACAACCATACATACACTCACCCACCCATACAGTCCATTACAGATGCACTCTTGAAACCATGCACCCAGTGAATCACCCACTCACATATCTATGCACAGAGTCACACATACCCCACCAACACAAACGCTCAGGCACCCATACAGATACTCAGACAACCAATCTATAACCCATATAGACAATCATGTAGCTATTTGCAAACCCATGCAGCCGCTTACACACCAGCAGACAGACGGATACAGACATTCACACAGTTTAGTCACTAACCCATGCATTCAGTAAGATACGTTTAATCACTCACTTATAGAGTCAGTCACGCACCTCCAAAAACATCCATATACACACTTATACACCCACTCATTCTTCAATAGGCCTTTCCCTATATATAATAAACATATTTAAACTTTACAGAAACACACAGACACTGGATGATGTCATCAGTGATGTCATCAGTGATGTCATTTGAGATGTCATCAGTGATATCATCAGTGATGTCACTGACCATGTCATGAGTGATGTAATATGTGATGCCATCAGCAGTGCATTGTGGGGGCGCGAGTTATAGTTAGCTATAACGGGGGAATTTCAATGGTTTTGTACGAGGTAAATGTCCAGCTAACTATAACACCCCTGAAACCTATGGTTTTTTCAGTGAATTTCTATGTTTTTTTAAATGCTAATTCCTAACTATAACGTGACTGAAACCTATGTTTTTTTCAATGAATATATATATATATATATAGATATATAGATATATATATAAAACATACTGGCGGTCGCCAGTAGTTAGTTATAGTTAGGACCTAGTTACCATAGGAAAATGGCAACATTCTATTCCCAAAAACGTTGGCGCCGATTGACGAATATTCGTGAAATTTTCAAAACTAATTCTTTGTTGAGATCAGGTCCTATGTTAAAAGATTGCGGGTGATTCGTGACGGGGGGACGAGAAAAAAGGGGGTCCCAAAACGTGTATTTTCAATGTTAATTTCCATAGGAAATTTTAGACAAGGATACAGGTCGAACGGGTGAACAGAATTACCCCACATTTGGAAGGGAGAAGGGTCTTGGTCTAGAAAGCATGCTTATGTTTATTTGGTGTAAATCCGTTCAGTAGTTTTTGAGAAATATCGAAATTCACAGATATAAAAATTTGGGAATTCTGCCATCTGATTGGCTGAGGCGTTACGAGCACGAGCTTGCTGGTGATTGGCTGAGAGCAGTGCGACCGGTTACAACTAGGAGGTGTTGGCCGCCATTTTGTGATTCCATTGAAGTGAGTAAGGGGAAAAAGGGAGAAAAAATGGGGAAAGAGGAGGGTAGGAGCACTGTGAGGTTTGTAGGGTGGGTAGGGTGTGCTATAGAGGGAGTGTGAGGCGAATTATCCCTACTAGTGTGAAAGTGCTGTTTTGCCCACTGTGAGATGGTTCTGAGGTGAGGTGCCGGTACACTCTGGAATGAAACCGTGCATCTGAACTGTGAGCTGAGTGCTGTAAAGTGATGTGCTCTGGGTGCTGTAGCAGAGTGGACGCTGTAGCATATCTGTGCAGGTGGTGTTAGTATGCGTTTAGAGTATAGCGGGAGTGGGAAGCAAAGTACTTAGTGGTATCGGTATGAAGACTCGGGATGAAACTGTGAGTGTAGGTCGTGAGTTTATTGCTGTGAAGTGATGTGCTGTGGGCGCTGTAGGATGCTGGCCGCTGTAGCATACCTGTGTAAGTAGTGTTAGCGTGCGTTTATTCTATACAGGGAGTGTGAAACAAACTACTCATCCCTATTGGTCTGAAGAGTCAAATGTAGTGTTTTAGGAAGCAGGAATAAAGGAATAATCGTGAAGAATATAATGCAGAATGTTGCAATGCCAGACAAGAAAAATGGTAAAATGAGTTGTGTCTAAGAAAGTGGTTGTGTGTAATAAAGGGATGGAGTTTGAAAATTATATAGAAAGTGTCTTTATTTAAGTGCCACAATTGGACCCACTGGTGGAAGAGCTAGGGTATCCAGCTGATGCAAAGTTGAACCACTTCAGCTGTATTCAAACGTAAGCTTAAATAAATAAACAATAGCTATTACACTTGAATGACTCTACATTCTATAAAGAAAATAAAGGTAGGATACGATTACCACATGTATCGTTTAAGAAAAGAAATAAATGAAAAAGAAATTGCAAAATGTAGTCATCCCTAGTACTAGTTCTACCCTCATTGGAACTTTGAGGATGAATACAAACATTTCGCTTCTGAGAAGCACATTCGGTACCTTTGTAGTCAAACCATACATTATTGTCTTCAGCTGTTTCAAAAAAACATTCTTGTGTAGAGAGATTAGGCATCGAGCTTAGAAAAACTCCAATTGCTTCTGCTGTAGTCAAATCGAAGCTCCTGCATCAGTGAATTTCACATTATATGTTACAGTTCTATGTGACCTACAGAATAGCTATTAGACATGAATTAATACATTGTATAATGAAAATAAAGGTAGTTTACGATTACCACACTGTACCAACCAGTTCCTAAATACATTTACATTTTTATCGTGAGGTTCTGAGCAGAGGCTGACTTTGAGTAAAATTGTGTGAAAGGGCTTGGTGAATAACAGGCAGGCAGAGAGGTGTGTGCACAAAGAATAGACGTGGTTTCTAAATGGATGTTGGGTTTAGGCTAATTTAGCAAGTAAATAGCGTATTTGCATAAGCCATACATCACCCATCCCTGGTTAGGCTGGAGACATAAGGGGCAATAATAAAAACAGAGTTCAAATGTCTGAGTATACTTAGAAAGTTATTATATCAAAGTAGTAGGATTGAAGTGTATTATAAAAAATGGAAAGGAAAAAGTAAAAAAAGATGGAAATAAATCCATTCAAGAATAATGTGAGTTTCTTACAAGTCTTGGAGATTCCAGTCCAGAAGTTCTTCAGCTGCTTGAGATGCGTAATGTTCCAAGAGGCTATTGTTACCATCATGTGAGAAAAGCGAAGCAATCCAATTCATATCCTCGAAGGGACAGTAATGTTCCTCGAATGTTGGAGCGGTAATTTGAATGGGCAGGCAATCTGCGATGTTGTGAAAGGTCGCACGTTGCAGGAGATCTTTCACGGCTGCGCAAAAATCCAATTGCGCTGCGATTCCTTTTTGCATTGCATTCGCCATTGCTCCGCTGCCAGAACAATCACGTTCATGGTTTTCAAGATACTCCATTCCCTGCTGGATATCTGGAGTGATTGTTGAGATGTTGGCAAGGCATACATCCATTTGCCAGTCGAATGGGCAAGTTTTGCAATCAAACGATGGTTGTACGCATATTGCATAAGTGTAGATAATTGTTATGTTGTAGCTAGCTCCGATAATAGATAGAGGAAGGCAGCCAAAACGTTTTTCCATATTTTTACAGTATTGATGTAGCTTGGCGTAGAGGCGTATTCTGTCGGACATAGTTGTTGCCATAGAGAGCGTAGCCATTTCTAGAACTATAATTAGTAGTAGGATGGCCGCAAAGAGGGTGAGAATTATGGGCACTGTTCCTGTTATTCCAGAGATGATCGAAAGAATGTCTGAATGTAGTCTGGTATTAAAAGAAGAACAGTTTGAAAGCGTGTTAGAAGGCTGTAGGAGACCGTGTTGAAAAAGTGTGCCAGACCTTGAGTGTGACGTGTTGAAAATTGTGTAACAATTCACAAAGTGTAATTGGCGGTTTGTATTTAAAAGGGAGTGTATTTTATTTGAAGGTCATGGTATCTGCAGTCGATACATTTCTTTTGCAGAAGTGAGGGAGACTTCTGTTCTGAACAAGGGTGCTTTTAGTTTGGTTTGTTTCTTGAAATGTGTTTTCAAACTAGGAATTGAAGGCCAAGTTGAAGTTTGGGAGTTAGTTTGTGTGGGTGGGAATAGATATTGCCACAGGAAGTTACTGTGTTTGAAATAGTAAGGACATGCACTATGCCAGCTCATATTCTGTAGGAGTGTATGTTATTGAGAATCAGATAACTGTCGTTAGAAAGCTGTGTGAATGTTGGTGTGATTGTGGGAGTTGGCGTCCTTTTAAGAAAGGATGCAAGATTGGTGGCTGTAAGCTTAGAAGCGCCGTGTAGGTGGACATTCTTGGATAGTAATGAATGACTGCCATTGTGGTCGCACTATTCACCTGTGAGACAAACTTTTGTATGCACGTTAAGACAGCGATATGTAAATGGAATAAGCCACTGCTCGTGAATAAACGCTCTATCTTATATAATGACATTTAACATGACAAACAACATGTGCACTTAGCAGACTCAAAGACACTACGTACTGTGGGAACCGTGGCTAGCCATGTATACAAACTAAACATGGTATGGCACCTCTGCCTTACTATGCAGAATGCGGGGAGAGATGAGAGCAAAGTATGTGCGAAGGTGGCAAGTAATTCTCAATTATAAAAGTATGCAATGCAAAGTCTTGAGGGGATGTGCCGGACAGACTTGAGTATGCAGAGCACAGACATGTACATGTCAACATACACTGATGGTCTATTGAGTGAAGTGGACTGTGGACGCAACCATGATAGTACAGTCAGTAGGGAAGATTACGGAATGTTAGCGCATACGTGCCCCCCCAAATGTTTAGGGAATTGGGCTGGCTCGCCGTACACAAGGCTAGCGTAGATGTATGAATAAAAGGCACATTTCTGTGGGTGTGGTTCTCTTCCGGATTGGCGAACATGTCTGCCAGGTCTGCGCAGCTTACACCGCCACGAGGCTGACGCTGTGAGCGAAGGTGGGTGCGTGAATGATGCTCTCAGCCTGCTGGTACTCAGAAACCGGCATGGCCGCTGTGACGCATATATGCCCCACAGTTCACCTTTCGACACTGCTGTATGTGAAAGAGGGCCGACCATGTGCCGGCGGAAGGTTCTGGGCCGAGGTCTGCGAGCTCGGAAGGCTCCTGAGATTAATGCTGGCTACCGCGACACAGGCACACAGAGCCCAGCCTGAGGTCCAGGAGTGTGGAGTGCTCTGTATGATAGTAACACAGTAGTCCGACAGGTACCGACAGTGGAAACGGTGTTTTGATACCATAGTGGACGATGTTAGAACTGTATCTGAGAGCGGAGATGAAGGTACTCCCTTCGACGAGCTGCAACCAACTCTGGGTCCCAACAGTGGAACGGTGTCTTGATCCCATAATGGATGATGTCCGATATTATCTGCTGCTGAGTTTTCAGAGAACTCCCTCTGTTGAGGTGCATAAAACTCTGTGCTTCCGAAGCTAATTGCTCCACATGATTATTGGGCTTGGTTGACTGCAGTCGGTGGAGTATACTGTACTACAGCAGGTTGGAACAGTGAAACGGGGTCTTGATTCTATGATTGAGGATGTCAGAAGTTAAAGTCTGTGATGATTTCGGTGTACCCCCTCCGATCAGGTGCAACCAACTCTAGGTCCGAACAGTGGAACGGTGTCTTGATCCCACAATGGACGATGTTAGAACTGCATCTGCGAGTGGAGATGGAGGTACTCCCTTTGACCAGCTGCAACCAACTCTGGGTCCCAACAGTGGAACGGTGTCTTGGTGCCATAATGGATGATGTTAGAACTGCATCTGAGAGTGGAGATGAAGGTACTCCCTTTGACCAGGTGGAACCAACTCTAGGTTGCAACAGTGGAACGTTGTCTTGATTCCACAATGGAAGATGTTCGATATTACATTCTGCTTAATTTTTACAGAACTCCTTCCGTTGAGGTGGATTAGACTCTGTGCTTCTGTAGTTAACTGCTGCACATGATTATTAGGCATGGTTTATTGCAGTTGCTGGAGTACACAGCGGTACAGCATGTTCGAACAGTGAAACAAGGTCTTAATTCTATGATTGAGCGTGTCAGAAGTTAAAGTGTGTGGTGATTTTTGTGTATAGCCTCTGATGAAGCGCAACCAACTCTAGGTACCAACAGTGGAATGGTATCTTGATCACACAATGGGTGATGTCCGATATTACCTGTAATTGGTTTTTCACAGAACTTTGTCTGTTGATGTGCATCAGATTCTGTGCTTCTGTAGTTAAGTGCTGCACATGGTTATTGGGCTTAGTTGACTGGTATTGCTGGAATACACCGTGGTAGAGCAGGTCCAAACAGTGAAATGGGGACTTAATTATATGAATGAGGATGTTAGAAGTTACAGTTTGTGATGATTTCTGTGTACCCCCTCCGATGAGGTGCAAGCAACTCTAGGTCCCAACAGTGGAAAGGTGTGTTGATCCCACAATGGATGATGTTAGAACTGTATCTGAGAGTGGAGATGGAGGTATTCCCTTCTACCAGCTACAACCAACTCTAGGTTCCAAAAGTAGAATGGTGTATTGACTCCACAATGGACGATATTAGAACTGCATTTGAGAGTGGAGATGAAGGTACTCTCTTCGATCAGGTTCATCCAACTTTAAGTCCCAACTGTGGAACGGTGTCTTGATGCCACAATGGATGATGTCCAATATCACCTGCTGCTTGCTTTTTTTCAGAAGTTTGTGTGTTGAGGTGCATCACGGTCTGTGATTCCATAGCTAACTGCTGCACATGATTATTGGGCTTGGTTGGCAGTAGTTGGTGGAGTATACTGTGGTATAGCAGGTGCAAACATTGAAATGAGGTCTTGATTCTTTGATTGAGGATGTCTTAAGTTAAAGTTTGTGATGATTTTTGTGTACCTCCTCTGATCAGGTGCAACCAACTCCGTGCTTCCGAACTAACGGTATGTGGCTGTGAGTTGTGAATGACCACTGGATTTGGTGTAGACTGCAGTTCGCAGGGTTCACAATTTAAATTGTGTGGTGATTGTTTAATTACAGAACCCAGTAGTTAAGTAATTAGAACGTCTATTGAAACATACACAATATTGTTTTAGTATACTTGCTTCAAGAAGTTTTTTGATATCAGTTATAGATTTAGTGAAATTACCAAATTTATCTTGGAAGTCCAAAGGAACAGTGAATAGTGTAGACTGTGGAGAGATGAAATCCCAATTCGAATTGTTTTGATTTATTCATTGTAGAGTTCTCTGTAATTTATGTTGTTTTATTTTGTAATGAGGGAGTGAGAAAAATTATTGATGGTTGTGTGTGTGAGTACTACTTTTAATTAACAATGCAGACAGTAGTGTTCACAATTCAGATCGAGTTGCTATTATAGATGATGCAGTCCTGTAAAAGAAGAGATTGCTGTAGTGTGCTTTGTCTGCACCACTCATACGCATAATTGCAGGCTCTGCACACGTTTTCTTTGCTTCGTGTATTGCAAACTGTAGAGCTCAAGTCAATGCTAAGTGACTGTCGGCCCTTGCTGAACGCTCTCTCTGGCCTATACTGCAGACTTCAGTATTCACATTTGACATTGAGTCAGTATTGTAGATGATGCAGTCCTGTAGGAAAAGACATTGCTCCAGTGCGCTCTGTCTGCACCACTGATATGCATCATTGCAGGATCTGCACACGTTTTCTTTCTTCGTGTATTGCAAACTGTAGAGCTCAAGTGAATGCCAGGTGGCTGTGGGCTCTTGCTGACTGCTCTCTCTGGCCTACACTACAGACAGCAGTGTTCACAATTCAGATGGAGTCACTATTGTAGATTAGGTAGTTCTGTAGGAAAAGACATTGCTCCAGTGTGCTCTGTCTGCAGCACTCATATGCATCATTTTAGGCTCTGTGCACGCTTTTTTGCTTCGTGTATTGCAAACTGTAGAGGTCAAGTCAATGCCACGTGGCTGTGGGCCCTTGCTGAACGCTCTCTCTGGCCTATACTGCAGACTTCTGTGTCCACATTTGACATTGAGTCGGTATTGTAGATGATGCAGTCCTGTAGGATAAGATATTGCTCCAGTGCGCTCTGTGTGCACCACTCATATGCATCATTGCAGGCTCTGAAAACATTATTTTTTAGTTTGTGTATTGCAAACTGTAGAGCTCAAGTGAATGCCAGGTGGCTGTGGGCTCTTGCTGACTGCTCTCTCTGGCCTACACTACAGACAGCAGTGTTCACAATTCAGATGGAGTCACTATTGTAGATTAGGTAGTTCTGTAGGAAAACACATTGCTCCAGTGTGCTCTGTCTGCAGCACTCATACGCATCATTGTAGGCTCTGTGCACGTTTTTTTGCTTCGTGTATTGCAAACTGTAGAGCTCAAGTGAATGCCATGTGGCTGTGGGCCCTTGTGACCGCTCACTCTTGCGTACACTGCAGACAGCAATGTTCACAATTGAGATTGAGTCGCTATTGTAGATGAGGTAGTCCTGTAGTAAAAGACATTGCTCCAGTGTGAACTGTCTGCACCATGCATATGTATCATTGCAGGCTTTGCACACTCTTTTTTGTTGCTTCGCTGACGACAAACTGGGTAGGTGAAGTCACTTTATGTATCTGTGGGTCCTTTGTGACTGCTCTCTATGGGCTACACTGTAGACAGCAGTGTTCATAATTCAGATTGAGTCGGTATTGCAGATGATGCAGTGTTGATGGCAACAGATATTGCTCCTAGTCCGGCCTGTCTACCGCACGCATTATCGGTGGCAGTGCACATGCTGAATGCTTTTGATGTGGTTATGTGAGTGCACTAGAACTGATGGAGCGTTTATGATATAATCTTTTTGTGTATTATTTCAGATCTATTGATTGTGTGTCGGTATACCACAAGTTGTTGTTCTTTTACGATGGAATTATTTCTGTAATATTTCACATCTACTCTCCCTACCTTACTGCAGCATAAATGATTGATTCTTTTAATATTGAATCTCTGTGTGTGATCCAGTGATTACTGTTGTAGTTGATGCTAGCAGCAACCATTGTCTGAAGGCTGGTTTAGACTTACCGCACACACATCCAGAAATGACGTCACTGGATATGTCACCATGGAAATAAAAAGGAGTCGAGCGTACGTGCACGTATCCACTTCCACTATCTATCTGTGTATCATTATCTATGCATGATACTGTCTCTGGGCCGTACAATATTACGTTGTGTTGTGGACAGCGTATGCAACCATGTTACCTGTGGTATTGGAGAAAATGTTGGTCATGTAACTTTTAGGTGTATGGGTATCATAGGTATCATAGGTGGAAGGCTACTTTACAGAGCATGACTATTGATGAAAATGATGGCTGCATGTTTTGTGTAGTGTAAGATATGTGTATATTGCAAAAGGTTTTGAACAAAGCTCTCTAAGCAGAAGAGGTGTGTCTCATGAAATGCAGTACAGATATCGACTAAAATGGGTGGCGTTTTTGAACTGTTACAATGGGAAATGTTAAGAACTAATGAAATGGTTTTTTTTGGGGGTTACATGGCAATCGCGCAGCCAGTGCGCAATGAGACTGCACCCGATGTGATTTTGAGAAAATATATTTATTATAATATAAGTTTATTAGAGTTCGAAATATATAACTGTTTAAAATATTTTTAATTATCGCTTGCTCTCATATACACTTTAAAGTTTTTTAGATAAACAAAAATGAGGGAATGGCGTACACGGCGCAACATCATACGTCTATGATGTAACACAAGGCGTGGCAGCGTACCCGTCGCATACCAAAGTAGAAGCTGGCACAACCTCATATGTACATGTTGTTACGCGGGACGCGGTGCCACAAACCAGTCGTAATCCGAAATGCGCATCATTTAAATGTGGTGGATAGGATTCGTGTGTTGATCGAGCTTGGTAGACTGCCGGTACGGGACTGTAGTTTTCTAAAAAAAAAAAGATATACATATTTTGTGGGGAAGATATAAAAGATTATATAATTTGTAAAGTTTAAAAAAAGGATGATAGAGTTGCAAAATATTAAAAAACAATGTGAAAAAATACAGGTTTTATAAATATTAAAATATGAAATTAACATTTAAAAAACCTTTGAAATTCAATGAAAAAAACATAGGTTTTACAGACGTTATAGTTAGGAATTAGCATTTAAAAAACCTTAGAAATTCACAGAAAAAAACATAGGTTTCAGGGACGTTATAGTTAGTTGGACATTTCACTCTTATAAAACCAGAGAAATTCACCTGTTATAGTTAGTTGAGCTAACTATAACTCGCGTGCCTGCAATGCACTGCTGATGATGTCACATATTACATAACTCATGACATGGTCAGTGACATTACTCATGACATAACTGATGACATCTCAAATGACATCACTGATGACATCACTGAAGACATCATCCACGTGACACACCTCTTCACACTGTAATATAACCTTTGATAGACGCACTCTAAAATACAGACTACCGTTTTGAAAAGCATAGACACACCAATACCAGATACTAGATATCCATCCACGGATTCCTATCTATATATTGTGAGCCAGATATACACTGATACAATCACTTATACATAGTGTCACTCATCATTACATCCGTATAATAGCCACTCATACACGTATATATACATTTACACAGTGCTACTGATCCATAGAGTTACTCACACATCTATTCATACACCCATGTACTCACCTATGCAGATATATACACAACACCTGATTTATTTATACGCACATCACTTTCCATATTTATATAGATACTATCACATACTTACTCTCTTACACAATCACTAATACATGTACACATTTGTGTATGTAGACACTCTTGCAATCACTGTCTTTCAAGTAGTCAATTATACACCCCAACGCTCACATATAGTGTGTAAAACATATATAGTTACTCACATATATACAACTGAGACATCAATTCACTAATCAACACACCTGTTCACACATTCAGCTATCTATACAGCCCTTCTGAGATGCACTTTTGAATCTATAGAACCAGTGAATCAGCCATTCAGACATGTATGCACAGAGCCAGACACCACCCACACACCCACTTAGACAGTCAGACCCCCATAAAGATACTCATACAATCAATGAAAAACACATATACACACTGATGTAGCTACTCACCAAGCCATGCACCTGCTTACACAACAAGTGAGAGACTGAGAGACATTCACACAGTCTAGTCACTAATCCATGCATTCAGTAACATACATTCAATCAGTGACTTATAAAGTCAGTCATGCATCTACTAAATAATGTATTCAGGCACTTTTACATCAACTTATTCTTGAATAGACCTTGGCATAGATATATATGAAAAATATTTAAACTTTACAGAAACAAACATTCACTGGATGATGTCATCAGTGATGTCATTTGAGATGTCATGAGTGATGTCATGAGTGATGTCATTGACCATGTCATGAGTGATGTAATATGTGACGTCATCAGCAGTGCATTGCAGACGCGTAAGTTATAGTTAGCTCAACTAACTATAACAGGCGAATTTCTCTGGTTTTATAGGAGTCAAATGTCCAACTAACTATAACGTCCCTGAAACCTATGGTTTTTTCAGTGAATTTCTAAGGTTTTTTAAATGCTAATTCCCAACTATAATGTCTGTAAAACCCATGTTTTATTCAGTGAATATATATATATATATATATATATATATATATATATATATACAGGAATATCCATGATAGGTGCAGGTGGATTCGATCTATGCCTCATTTTCAGATTAACAATGACTATGTAAATACTTTGAATTTACATTATTTCCATTTCAATTTATTTTATGTAGCTATCGTACAAATCTCGTATGGACCCAGCCCACCTGCTCCCATGTTTGGCACCCCTAATAGATGCGCACATTGTTACCCATGTATGTAGTGTATGCCACAAACTTAACTGTGGCTTGGTACTTTATGAATAGGTATCACACAAGAGAATATTTATTTTTTATTTTTAACCAGGTATACCTAGGCATATCTAACCTGTGTGAAGGAGGCACATGCCTCACATGCGTGCACCTATACACTGCTCACTTTAGTGCATTTAACTATCTGTCACCTTAATCCAGAAATCACCTGTGAACATGTACAGCCACTTCTCATGTGTGCCTGTACATTATACTTTCACCTGTGTGTACCCAGCCTTGCCTCACCTGTGTCAGCCTAGCTCCTTCTCACGTATGTAGGTTTTAACTGTGCGTAATTCCTCATATTATCTTCAGCCACCTACCATTACTCACCAGTTTACAGATCAAAATCCCTCATATACACAGCCTTAGCACTCACCAGCTCACCAATGGTACAGCTTGCTCTCACCTGTGTGTGCCTAGCCTCTGTCATCTGTGTACACAGAGCCATCAACACCTATTCAGACCTAAATTTGAAACATTAAATTTTCGAGAGTGACCTAGCCAGGCTCACTTTGACCCATCTTTACTGTGCAGCTAACCCCATTTCATCAAGATGAACATAGTTTTCTCTCTCCTCTGTACAACTCACTTCCCCTCATGTGCAGGCAATTAGCTCTTCTTACTCTGTGCATAAATCCCTGTTATGACTCGTTTGCAGATAGCCTCCATCACTTATGCGTATCTCATTTTTTTACTTGTATCTTGCCCTTCTCACCTATGTGCATGTAGTCTTCCAGGCGCCTGTATGGAACTCGGTGCTTTTTCATACGTGGGCACAAACCCTTCTCTAACTGAAACCTTTCTCCCCTGAGTGTACTGATTATTTTCAACTTCTCTGTTCAGCCCTTTTACCTGTCCTGCTTTTACCTGAACGCCTTAACTAAAATTTCCGCTTCCACAGATAATGGCAAGGTTTATAATTTTGTGCATGCGTAAATTAACAAAAAGGATTACACGTGTGTAAAATGCGATGTGTGCATACCTACTTTGTCCCTGTGCACACAAGTCTTACATCAAAAAAATGTTGCACTCGGAGGGCGTTCTGTGGGTGGGGCAATTGCATTCCTGTTTCACAGAGAGATTCACTGTACTGCAAAGTGTGTCTGCTCCATCTCCAGCTGAGTTCCCCAACAGAAATCCTGGCCATTGGAATGAGCAATGGTGGCATAGGAAAGATATGTCTGTGTCTGCATAGCAGACCCAAAGTACACAACTCATGCGCTTCTATGAGCAGTGGATTACTGATTTGCATTCCCGCTCCTTACTTGAAATTGAAATGGAAATATATCTGAGCATTGACAAGAACTGACGTTTTACGATTGATAACTTTCAATTACCCTTCCATAGTTCACATGATCATGTCAAACTCCATCAGCATTTTCACGTGGCTCATGAAAGTCAATGCATGACATGGTAGAAGTGTATACTCACTGATTTGCTATGTTTATAGAGACCAAAAGACACACAATTGGTGGACGGAATGCAGAACAAATCAAAACATTCACCCCCAGTCAAGAAATCTGGGTTAAATCCATCATTCTTTTGCTCACCAAGCCACCCCAGTTTAGACCTGGCCATATGCAAATCAGTCTTGACCGGATGTATGATGTTACAACGCATGCTTTTACAACGCATGCTGTTACAACAAATTTTTTACAACGCAAATGCTGTGACAACGCAAGTCTTTACAACGCAAGTCTTTACATCGACTTGCAGTAGATGGCGTGCTAACATTAAAAAAGGGTAATTTACTATTCTAACTCCAGTCCACGTTGCAGTAGGGAAGGTGTTTGGATAGTAAACTACACTATTTTTAATGTTAGCACGCCATCTAGTGCAAGTCGATGTAAAGACTTGCGTTGTAATGGCATGCGTTGTCACAGCATTTGCGTTGTAACAGTTTCGTTGTAATGGCAGTGCGTTGTAAAAGCTGCGTTGTAATGGTTGTTCACCGTCTTGACCCTGTACCTCATAGCAACAGTCCAGCCCTAATTACCAAGCCAGGTTCTCCCTGGACTGCAAACAAGCATCCTAAGATCGGTTTTGGGGTTTCAACCCTCATCAGCCAGGAGCGCTTGAATCCAGTGTCACAGTGAGCCCAGGACCCACGTCTGGGCATACCCGGAGCACTTAGGGCGAGGAAGCAAAAGACACACAATTGATGGACGGAATGTAGAACAAATCAAAACATTCACCCCAGTCAAGAGATCTGGGTTAAATCCATCATTCTTTTGTCACCATGCCACTCCAGTTTAGATCTTGCCAAATGCGAATCAGTCTTGACCCTGTGCCTCATGGGAACAGTCAAGCCTGAACTGCTAAGCCAGGTCCTCCCTGGACCAGAAACAAGCATCCTGTTACCGGTTTGGGGGTTTCGCCTCTCACCAGCCAGGATAGCTTGAATATAGTGGCTCAGTGAGCCCGGGACCCACGTCTGGGCATACCTGGCGCACTTAGGGTGAAGAAGCAAAATACACAATTGATGGACGGAATGCAGAACAAATCAAAACATTCACCCCCGGTCAAGAGATCTGGGTTAAATCCATCATTCTTTTGCTCACCATGCCACCCCAGTTTAGACTTGGCCATATGTAAATCAGTCTTGACCCTGTGCCTCATGGGAACAGTCCAGCCCAAACTGCCAAGCCAGGTCCTCCCTGGACTGGAAACAAGCATCCTAGGACTAGTTTCGGGGTTTCGCCTCTCGTCAGCCAGGATAGCTTGAATGCAGTGGCACAGTGAGCCTGGGTCGCACGTCAGGGCATACCCGGACCACTTAGGGCGAGGAAGCAAAAGACACACAATTGATGGATGGAATGCAGAACAAATCAAAACATTCACCCGTTAGGAGATATGGGTTAAATCCATCATTCTCTTACTCACCATGACACCCCAGTTTATACCTGGCCATATGCAAATCAGTCTTCCCCTTCCCTCATCAGCCAGGATAGCTTGAATCCAGTGGCACAGTGAGCCCGGGACCCACATCTGGGTTTAGACGGACGGTTGAAATGTTTGAGCACTTTATTTGTGCTCATCCTGTGTTTGCTCCCCAAACCTCTTATAGAGCTTCATGTCTCATTTGTGAGTTAAGACCCACTGCCAAAGAATATGTGACCATAGCTTGGCATCTTGCATTCTGTCCCTTGCAATGTGTAACGAAATATTGGTCAACGTGAGCCAAATAGTGTGGTTGTAAATCAGACAGATTTTTGTTGAAATGGTTATGGTTTGCTGAATACATAATAAAACGTACTTTAATGTGCCTTTTTAAGCAATATGGGGACTACTCATTGGCTGCAAACGTCCTTGATGCTCAGGGACACCCACTTTGCCACTCCTCACAACTCTTCACACATATCCAGACACATGTTGCTAGCATAGTCACAGACACCTATGCTTAACACACAAGCAGACACGCATTTCTGACACAAATGCAATGAACACACCCAATCTGAAATATAATGCTAACACAGGTACTGGCAGAAACACACATTCCGAAACCACACCAATAACGGCACATAGCTTAAACACACAACTAGACACACAGGTCTAGTCAAACATTCTGAAGGCACTCTTTCTAAATAATCACAAATGTTTTCCACACTTAGAAATCTATTTATATTCGGGTACAGTCAAACACATAGAAAACATAAAATTAAACACATTTCTAATATGCACGCATTCTTATCAAACACACACAGCTGGAAACACATTCCTAACATCCACACCTACACACATTACTTATGCTCTCAATATGAGACATATTACTTTCATACAGACCCACACACGTATACAAAGAAAGTAAAAAACACAATCTTTCTCTCGCTGTCTCTTATTCACGCTCACACATTCACTTTGTACCCATAAAGCTTCAAGTCTCCTCAAAATACATGTTAACAGGTCATTCATTCCAGGGATTTTCGTTTCAATCTGGCAATTGGTGTCATGGATTTTATAATATGAGAAAAAGAACTGCAGATACCAGAATGCCAGGAATAAAACCTGGACTGGATCTGCTACAGATTCACCCAGAGCCAGAAGCACATTCTTGGCAGAGCCATGCTAAACGTACATGTATATCGGTCAAACACACGTAGGCACACTACGTAGGCACACTCACTGCCAGACACATGATGCGCACACACACGTGTGTTACTTAAACACACAAATACCACAAAGGCATTCATGCTTTTGAAATCCACATAGTAAAATGCACTTTTAATCAGAGCACTCACTGCTATCACCGCAAGACAGAAAACAAATATTATCTGGTGTCTGTCATGAAGTCCGTGGAGGAACTGCGATTTGAATGCAGTCCCACCAACGATTACCAAACCACCCCCTCCCCTCACTAACCCAGCGAGAATTTCATGCCTGTTGGTGTCGATGGAGGTTTCTCCTCCAAACTAATTTGGGAAATAGTAAGGCCATATTTATTAGCATACGTTTGCTCTAAATTCAGAACATTTAAAGGTATACCTGAACAGGAACTTATGAAATATGAAGACTTTGCCAGAATAACCAGCAGTGCTAGTTCACCACAGCAGCAAATCATGCACATGCATACAATAAAAGTTAGTGCCTGATAAGATCCATCTCTGAACCTTTGAATGCAACAGTATGGTGCCGATCACAATCCTGTAAAAACCGGGTACGAACCGTCGGACGGAGCATATTCTCCGTCCGACGCGTACCCGGTCATGTAAATATACAAACATGGAATTACGATTCGTACGGAAACACCTTTTCCGTACGAATCGTACAAAACACCGACCGACTAAAATAAACGTACAAATGCGATCCGGGAAAGCGCCGACGTGACGTCGGGACGCACGCAGCCTGCCATTCACGACCCAGGAATCACGATTCGCACCGACGTCATCCCGCACGGTGAATATTTTCCGGCTGCCAAAAACTGCCGGGAATTCAGGACGACGCGAACAAGGAGGACCCGTACGCGACGGACAGACAGGACGACGCAAACAAGGAGGACCTGTACGCGACGGACAGACATGGACCCGAACCTACGTGTCATCCCGGCCCTCATAGCAGTCGACCTCCTCTATAGGTTCCGACGCAGACGCCGCAGAAGTTCAGAACAACACCCATGGGCAAAGGGGGGGGGGGCAGGGGCAGGACACATAACCCCCACCCAAGTCACACAGCACACATGCCCTGGACATACCTGACCCTCAGGCCCTGGTCACTACGAGGGGGTGGGGGCGTGTCCAGCCAAGCCAGCGACCGCCACAACGGAAGTCCTTCACGATGCGAACCGGCAACACAACCATACAGGTACGTCCCGTACCCACGCCTTAAGAGCGTGGGTACGAGTCGTACCACGCCCACACCTACGTCACCCCAACAATGGCTGGACGGCTGTACCCACGTGGCAAAGGCCCGGGCACGGCCCGCACAAGCAGTCCATAGCGTGGGTACAGATATGTACGGACCGTACCCCCACCCGCGCATGCATGGAGCGTACCCCCCATGCCAACAGAGTAAGTACGACACGTACCCCCACCTCGAATGCATGGAGCGTACCCCCCACCCCAACAGTGTAAGTACGACACGTACCCCCACCCGCGTATGCATGGAGCGTACCCCCATGCCAACAGAGCAAGTACGACACGTACCCCCACCTCGAATGCATGGAGCGTACCCCCCACCCCAACAGTGTAAGTACGACACGTACCCCCACCCGCGTATGCATGGAGCGTACCCCCCATGCCAACAGAGCAAGTACGACACGTACCCCCACCTCGAATGCATGGAGCGTACCCCCCACCCCAACAGTGTAAGTATGACACGTACCCCCACCCGCGTATGCATGGAGCGTACCCCCATGCCAACAGAGCAAGTACGACACGTACCCCCACCTCGAATGCATGGAGCGTACCCCCCACCCCAACAGTGTAAGTACGACACGTACCCCCACCCGCGTATGCATGGAGCGTACCCCCCATGCCAACAGAGCAAGTACGACACGTACCCCCACCTTGAATGCATGGAGCGTACCCCCCACCCCAACAGTGTAAGTACGACACATACCCCCACCCGCGTACGTATGGAGCATACCCCCATGCCAACAGTGTAAGTACGACACGTACCCCCACCCGCGTACGTATGGAGCGTACCCCCATGCCAACAGTGTAAGTACGACACGTACCCCCACCCGCGCACGTATGGAGCGTACCCCCACCCCAACAGTGTAAGTACGACACGTACCCTCACCTCGAATGCATGGAGCGTACCCCCCACGCCAACAGTGTAAGTAGGACACGTACCCCCACCTCGAATGCATGGAGCGTACCCCCCACCCCAACAGTGTAAGCACGACACGTACCCCCACCTCGAATGCATGGAGCGTACCCCCCACCCCAACAGTGTAAGCACGACACGTACCCTCACCCGCGTATGCATGGAGCGTACCCCCCATGCCAACAGTGTAAGTACGACACGTACCCCCACCCGCGTACGTATGGAGCGTACCCCCCACCCCAACAGTGTAAGTACGACACGTACCCTCACCTCGAATGCATGGAGCGTACCCCCCACCCCAACAGTGTAAGTACGACACGTACCCCCACCTCGAATGCATGGAGCGTACCCACATCCGTGTATGTTATGAGCGTACATATTGTGAAATAGGAGAGGTGGGTGCAGAGTCCTCCCAGCACTGCCCAGAGACAGGAGGGGTGGGTGCCTAACACTCCCAGCAGTGCCCAGAGACAGGAGGGGTGGGTGCAGAGTCCTCCCAGCAGTGCCCAGAGACAGGAGGGGTGGGTGCAGAGTCATCCCAGCAGTGCCCAGAGACAGGAGGGGTGGGTGCCTAACACTCCCAGCAGTGCCCAGAGACAGAAGGGGTGGGTGCAGAGTCCTCCCAGCAGTGCCCAGACATGAGAGGGGTGGGTGCAGAGACCTCCCAGCAGTGCCCAGAGACAGGAGGGGTGGGTGCAGAGTCCTCCCAGCAGTGCCCAGACACAGGAGGGGTGGGTGCCTAACACTCCCAGCAGTGCCCAGAGACAGGAGGGGTGGGTGCAGAGTCCTCCCAGCAGTGCCCAGAGACAGGAGGGGTGGGTGCAGAGTCCTCCCAGCAGTGCCCAGAGACAGGAGGGGTGGGTGCAGAGTCCTCCCAGCAGTGCCCAGACATGAGAGGGGTGGGTGCAGAGTCCTCCCAGCAGTGCCCAGAGACAGGAGGGGTGGGTGCCTAACACTCCCAGCAGTGCCCATGGAACGCAAAGGGTGGAGTAGCCACAGATACCATGCCCACAAATGTCAGTCAGGTGCACAAAGACCCTGCAGTACATGTACCACATGTGTGCGAGGCTGGGAGTATACGCATGCATAGGGCCAAAAAGAAAACATGTCCACATGAAGTCATGTCAATAGTCCACATACACAAGTACAATGACTACCAAGGATGCCACGAATGATGCAGGTGGAGAATGGCTCAGCATGCATGTGCAAAGTTGAAGGACTCCGTCACACACCCAGCTAATGTACACAAAGCTCTGCGCTAAAGTCTGGGGACACCCTGCAGGGAAGAAGTCAGGGTACACAGAGGAAGGAATACACCTTGGGACAATTGCACCATGCAGCAACTGCTTACATGAATGGAGAAAGCTAGCTAACACCGTGTGATGGCACACAAATCCCAGGGTCCCCCCTATGAGCAGCACACTACTACATTTCCCACACACCCAACACATGAACACCACCCAGAACCATGTAGCAGCCCCACCAACAGCAATACCAGCAAAGCAGTAGTGTTCCAAGGGCAAAAAATAAATAGCTTTATTCAGCATGATCCAAAAACTGGTATGTAGTAAGTTCAATATTTACAAAGCCCATATGGCAGTCCAGGAGTCACAGCTGGATGGGGGACACAGTGGGATGCATGTCCCCTAGCTTGCCTGCACAGTTACATTCCGTCGTCTTCCACAGGGGTGAGGGCATCATGTGGGGGGAAGGAACAGGCACGGCAGGGACAGGAGGGCGAAGGGTAGGCGACGTGGGTGCAGGGATGGAGGACCCCACCACAAGGGGGGGGCAGGGCCAAAGGTGGATTCTAGGAGCGCGCTGCACACCTTAGCAAGGTCCTCCAGGGACTCCCCTGCACCCGAAGGAACGACAGGCCCCAAGGAGGGGGGGGTCAGAGGGATGGGTCGAGCGCCACTGGGGGAGGGTGTGGACAGGGGGGGACTCAAGCACCCTGACCGTGGACTTCCTTGACCGCTTGCAGGGTGGTGTCACTGTGGGGCTCAGGGACAGAGCGGCCATGAAGGAGTCTTTGGGGGAGATGTGGCCAGGAGAGCTGAGGGGAGGGGATTTGGAGGGAGTGGATTGGGTGGAATGCGGACTCCCACTCTGGCTGCGTGTCACACGTTTGCCCCCCGACCCAGTGGGTGTGCCTACTTCACCCTGTGTGTGCGTGTCAGGAGGTGTGCGGCGGACCTTCCCTGCTGGTGTGGTGCCTGTGTCTGTTGTGGTGGGTGCATGCTGACGTCTGGGTGTATGTGGGACAGGCATGGGAGTGCGAAGTGTGGAAGGGGCAGGGGTAGGGGGTTGGACGTAGCGCTGCAGGAGACCCACTGCTGCAGTCAGTGTGGAGCCTATGGACCTCAGCAAGTTGGTCAGCCTGCGATGAATGAATGCCCTCCAAGTATGCCTCCATGTTGTTGAGGACATGGCTGTGGGCATGGAGGACATGAAGGATCGCAGTCTGACCAATCTGCAACTGCCGCTGGATATCCACAGACTCAGCATTGGCGGCAGCAGTGGAGACAGGGGCAGGGGGTGCGGTGCCTGGCAGGAAGGAAACATGTGGTGACCGGGCACATTAGGAAGGGACACGAGCACGTGGGAGGCGGCTGATGCCAATGGAGGGGGCGGTGCGATATGTAGGGCTGCTGTCAGATGGTGGTGCAGCCACCGCCCACTCGGAGAGATCATCCTCGGACCTGTCAGCTTCATACTCTGTTGTGCCAGTCGACAGGTCCCCGGGTTCACTCTCCTCCGCCTCAGTCCCACTCGATGTGCCAGGCACGATGTCACCGCTGGCACTGGTGCTCGGTCCCTCCGCGCCGTCTGTGTCCATGTCTCCTTCCGTGTCCCCCAACGATGCTGTGGGCAGGGTGAAGAGACAGAAATTAATCATACACCTGTATACATATGTCACATGAGTCCAATCTACTTAGGTTACAGTGCATAGCCTGAAACAAAGGAAGAGTTACAACTACAAAACAAGGTACATATGTAGGCCCTGCAAGACACAGTTGTGTGACCCACCATGCCATGGAAAAACTATGGAGAGCATGACACAATAGCAAATGAGATGACATGGAATTTTGACTGAGGAGCAAGGCCCTGGGGACAATCCAGCACTGCATCTGCACCACACAGCGTGGCAGGCAATAGGGATGAGCAGGGACCACATCCAGGAACTAGAGGCACATGCAGCATAGGTAATACTGATAACATGCCCACCCTGACTGGCACACTGCACCTTGAGTGTATGTCCAGACAAACATCATACACTGGCCAGTCCTAGCAAGGAGATTACAGGTCTTGACATGTAGGCCATGCCCGCACCACCCACCCCCTACATGAGACAAATCTGTGGAGACACAGGAAGCACTTACATCTCTTAGTCTGGGTGAAATACACATGGGATGCAAAAATTCAATATTGCACACAAAATACCCAAGGTGCGCCTGTCCAAATAATCATGTACAAATGGGCATCATCAGATGATTGCAACAAGACACACAGGCAATGGCCACCGTGAGTATGTACTTGGAAAATCAGGTCAGGCTGGACAGTGGACACTTGTAATACATCTCACGTCAATATACATGGTGCCAGGGGACAATGGCACAGAGCACAACCTATGCTGTAGACACAGAGATGGTCGACATTCTCGGATTACACACATGATACCTAGGAAAAGATGCCCCTGGGGACAGTAGTGGCCACACAACTCCATGCTCCTGAATGGGAATGACTGCAACACACGCTAACATCCCTGCACTATGCGTAACGCACACTCATGCACATCATGTCACAGGCCACCACATGGGACATGCCTGCTGGAAGGCCTCGCACTTGAGAGATTAACTCCCATGTCTGGACTCAGCATTAGTGCCAACTGACATGGAACCCACAAGTCCAGAACTGGACAGGGCACAGGCAAGGTCACAAAACCTGTTACACACCACCCCCACACATGATGCTGCAGGCATTGTACACTTGGAGAAGGTGTCAGGCTACATAACCTTGTGATGGAGTGACTACACACAGACCAGGGAACACATTGCAAGGAGGGGAAGGGAGGCAGGAGAGCACTGCAATACTGTGGGTAACAGGATCTGCACAGCACCATAAACCCTGGAAGTGTATCCATGGAACAGTGCACTTACAAATGCTGGTGAAACACAACAAACACACATGTACCTACCCCCTTCCGGCTGCTGCATCTCCTGTAGGCGCCTGTCCAAGTCTGGAAAGACCACCGCCAGCACACGTTTCTGGATGTGGGAGAGACGCGGCGCCCGCGGTTCTTTTGGCTCTCAGGTGAGTCCCCCAGCAGGACCCGTGCAATCCTCCGCGTCCAGCACCGGATATCCTGCCAGCGTTTCCTCACCTGGGACAGGCGCCGCTTCCAACCATCCGCACTCCTCACAGCGCTGACGGCGTCCAGCCATATCTGCTCCTTGGCAGAGGCGTCTACCTGTGAGGATGAACAAGTGACACTACATCAATACACCTGGCACATGTCACAGAGACACAGATTAGAACACATTTGCTGTTTACAACAAGGCATAGTATGCATCCAACGCATTGCACTGTTGTCATAGGGACATGATCCTTGGGGGAAGGCCAAAAGCAGTACGTGCCATTGAAAGGACACAGGTGGAATGAGGGCAACTACACAATCAATGATCCAGGCTCACACTGTGCATCACACCCACCCCTCCTGTCTCTGGGCACTGCTGGGGACTCTGCACCCACCCCTCCTGTCTCTGGGCACTGCTGGGAGTGATAGGCACCCACCCCTCCTGTCTCTGGGCACTGCTGGGAGGACTCTGCACTCACCCCTCCTGTCTCTGGGCACTGCTGGGAGTGATAGGCACCCACCCCTCCTGTCTCTGGGCACTGCTGGGAGTGATAGGCACCCACCCCTCCTGTCTCTGGGCACTGCTGGGAGGACTCTGCACCCACCCCTTCTGTCTCTGGGCACTGCTGGGAGGGCTCTGCACCCACCCCTCCTGTCTCTGGGCACTGCTGGGAGTGATAGGCACCCACCCCTCCTGTCTCTGGGCACTGCTGGGAGGACTCTGCACCCACCCCTCCTGTCTCTGGGCACTGCTGGGAGGACTCTGCACCCACCCCTCCTGTCTCTGGGCACTGCTGGGAGTGATAGGCACCCACCCCTCCTGTCTCTGGGCACTGCTGGGAGGACTCTGCACCCACCCCTCCTGTCTCTGGGCACTGCTGGGAGTGATAGGCACCCACCCCTCCTGTCTCAGGGCACTGCTGGGAGGACTCTGCACCCACCCCTCCTGTCTCTGGGCACTGCTGGGAGTGATAGGCACCCACCCCTCCTGTCTCTGGGCACTGCTAGGAGTGCTAGGCACCCACACCTCCTGTCTCTGGGCACTGCTGGGAGACATCAGGCATTCCCCCCCCTGGGACCCCCCCTACAGTACATAGCATGTGTGTCACACCTGGACACAATGGCAGAAGTCACAGTCACAAAAAAGGGACACAGTCTGTGCCAGTGGACACTGCACTCACCTGATAACCTGGTCGCCCATACAGCATGGGGTACCGTGGGAGGATCACATCCACCAAAGCCATGTTCTCCTCCAGGGTGAATGGCTGTGACCTCTCCACAGCCCTTGACATGGTTCCAGGGAATCAGTAGCAGCAGCTGGGTCGTGGAATACAGAGATGTGCAGGCAAGTGCTCCCTCATGGGACCTGGCTGCCTTATATCTGCCTTGCTGGCCCATCTCATGCACAGGAGTACAGAGTGATTGGTCACTCACATTTGCATCCTATGTTTCCTCCAATCCCTTCAAACCTAGCAGTCTGTGGGTTCTTAATCTGTTTTTTTCTCTTGCATGATGTCAGCCCCACAAACTCATTGCAAGAAAGTAGATTCATTCCAACTGACTTCTGCTGTGCACCTTCCAGAACAAATTCAAAATTTGAACTTGGTCTCCATGACAACCAGCATGCATGTAGGCCTTAATACTTGTCCCTCATTGGTCCCCTATGTAATTTGGAGCTTCACACACAGGTACGGTGCGTTCCGGGGCCCTAGGGCAGACCCAAATGCATAGCAACGGCCCGTACACGCGTGCCTACGTTCACTATCACTATGGGTGTCCTCGCGTATGCGTACATGTAGTGGTACGGGCCGTACACGCACCTGTACGCTCCCTATCACTATGGGTGTCCTCGCGTATGCGTACACGTAGTGGTACGGGCCGTACACACGCCTGTACGCTCCCTATCACTATGGGTGTCCTCGCGTATGCGTACACGCGCCTGTATGCTCCCTATCACTATGGGTGTCCTCGCGTATGCGTACACGTAGTGGTACGGGCCGTACACGCGCCTGTACGCTCCCTATCACTATGGGTGTCCTCGCGTATGCGTACACGTAGTGATAGTGAGCGTACAAGCGTGTGTACGGCCCGTACCACTACGTGTACGCATACGCGAGGACACCCATAGTGATAGGGAGCGTACAGGCGCGTGTACGGCCCGTACCACTACGTGTACGCATACGCGAGGACACCCATAGTGATAGGGAGCGTACAGGCGCGTGTACGGCCCTACCACTATGGGTGTTCTTGCGTATGCGTACTCGTAGTGGTACGGACCGTACACATGCCTGTACGCTCACCATCACGATGGGTACAAATACGGCAGCACTCCCATAGTGATATGGGAACGTACACAGGCCCTCTTAGCAGCAGTACGGCGGTTTTCACACATCACGGTGGTGACAGGCAGCACACAGGAAGGAATAGGATGGACATCAAGGCATTGTCTGTGCAGTACTACATGTGTGGGGCACAGGTGTGACAGGCTTTGATGTGGAACATTACTCCTGAGTCGAGAAGGCACCAGATGTATGATGAGATGTGTACAGATGTAATGTGTGATGGTGCAATGTGTGCCAGGCATGCCCTTGACTCCTTGGACATGTGTGCATGTCGTACTGCACACTTGGGATGACCGACACTGGCATGGCACGGACACCAACACACGGAAGTGTCCCCTGATGCCCGGTACAGGGGTTACCACACCTGACTTGTCACTACCCACGGTGCACGATGTGACTATGTCATGTATGTGTGGGAGGTTCCCATTAGGTTGATGTTGGAGCACCCTCAAAAGCTGCAGCTGTTGCAGCAACCAACATGTGTCTGTGTGTAGATTGACATTGCACACTGTTCCGCACACCATGCCACATGTGGTATCAGATGTGAGGTGCGTATGTATGCATGTGACATGGAGTAGCGTAACAAGGACATGTCCGCATCCTCTCAATGAATGTGTGGTGAGTCATGACATGTGCACCTTCATGGCAAGGTGTGTGGGCTGTCCTAGTGTAATGTCATGTGACCTGTGGCTCTAGTGTTCCGCTACCAGTCTCTGCAATCGGCATCCTACTTCTGCTGATATGTGGGTGTATGTCACTCCTGTCTTGCGTCTGGCTGTTCACTTGCACTGGGACACAGCTAATCCCATGGCATGGCATGTGGAGGTTCTCAATCTCCGTGTGTAGCTGGCTCTTGGTAGGAGTGTCACCTGGCAGCCATACGTGTCCAGGGCATGTGGCACATACCTGACTCCGTATGTAGCATATGTGTATAGACAGATTAACATGTGCTCAGTACAAATTATTTGTTGTTGTGGTGCACTCACTCTTCCTTGTCACTTCCAAATTACTGCAGAGCGCCGCCTCTTCCCCGAGCAATTCCGGACTTGGCTGCCATGCGGGAGAATGATCGTATCCGGTGCTACCGCTTCCCCCAACGGTTGATTCTGGAGTTGACGGCGAGACTGGCACCACACCTGCAACCGCTGCACAGGTATCCTACGGCACTGACACCCAAGCTGAAGGTAATGGCAGCCCTACATTTTCTAGCCACGGGTACCTTTCAAAATACCATAGCTCATGTTGGTGGCATGTCCCAGAGCATGTTCTGCCGTGTGCTGCATGATTTCTTAGAGGCCATGTTGATTCACCTGGATGACTTCATCAAGTTCCCAACCCCTGAAATGTTGACTGGGGTCAAGCGTGGATTCTATGCCCTGGGAGGGATGCCCCATGTCATTGGGTCCATAGATGGGACACATGTTGCTTTGGTACCCCCACACGCACAGGAGGTAGCGTACCGCAATCGGAAGCACTACCACTCCATCAATGCCCTTGTGGTGTGTCTGTCCAACATGGTGATTTCACATGTCTGTTCTCGTTTTCCAGGATCAGCACACGATGCCTACATCATGAGGCGTAGCAGGGTGCCTGAAATGATGACGCAGCTGCGCAACGAACGAGCATGTGTTGTTGGTGGGTACAGTCTGTCTGTCCTGTATTTTGCGTAGCCTACCGGCACGACCGCTTCTCCAGTTCTAACGATGTCCATGTGCTTCCCATGTAGGGGACGCTGGCTATCCCAACATGCCATGGCTGATCACACCTCTCCGCAACCCCATCACGCCGGCCCAGCTCTGCTACAACACCGCCCATGGCCGGACAAGGCGAGTGATAGAGAGGACGTTTGGCCTGCTGAAGAGCTGATTCAGGTGCCTACACAAGACCGGCGGCGCGCTCCCATATGCCCCTGCGAAGGTCTGCAAAATCTTCATGGTCTGCTGCATGCTGCACAACATGGCAGTTGAGAAAGCTGTGCCACTCATCCTGGATCAAGATGACCAGGACCATCCACCCGTGGAGGACGAAGGGCTTGGCAAGGGGGCTAGTGATGTGGAGGATGTGGAGCCGCAAGAGGACATCCGGACTCGGCTCATACGCGACTTCTTTGCTTAGTGGTGAATACCAGTGTCTGAGTGTGCACACATTGCTCCACGTGTGGCATGTGTTGTGATGTGTGTCTCCACCTGCATGTATGGCACGTGAGTCAGAGTTGTGTGTGGGTGTGTCACTGGAGTGATGGTGGCAGTGATGGTTGTATTTCCCCAGTCATAATTGTGACCTAGCATGTTGTCATCCATACATGTGTCGAGTACATGCACATGCAAGTGGCTGTGCTTTTTGTGGCTGACTTCTTGTGTGTCTCTCTTCCCCAGGTACTTGCGCATGCCGTCTGCTGCTTGCATTGTTGTGGCACTGCTATTCCTCATGGACACGTCATCGTGTGCTGACTCAGCGTTACACGCACGGACAAGTTTGGAAGTCTCCTTAGGGTAAGGGATGCATCAGGGGTGTATTGGGTGTGGCAGTTGTTCACGATGTATGCACACTGCCCCTGTCGATGTTTGGTTCCTCTGCAGCCATGTAGCATCACCATGGGACACGACATGCAGCTGTGTACACCTGAATAGATGGTCTGACTTGTTGACAGTCATCAGTGATGGGATAGTGGATTGTGATGATGCATCAATGTGTGTAACACTGCCCTCGGACACATACGGTTTGCATTGGCTTGACATGGTGTGGGACTTCTACATCAGCGGATCAATGGTGTATGGCAGTCTCTCCGTGAGCAGCTGTGGGTGTTTAGCTGTTAGCCGACAATTGTGTGCCAGTTCCATGGCTATCACGCATTTGTGCTGCAGAAGGGGGGTGCCAGTGTTGGACCCACATGTTACTCCACATGAAGTGTTCATGTGTACTTCAAGTTGCCTCTGCAATCCCGAAAACATGACTAATAAAGGTGTCCCTATGCCTCCAAGGTGCCTCTTCTCAGTCAATGCTGGTGTGTTGCCACGGTGCATCCAGCATGTCTGGCATGGTTTTCCCTGATAGTGGCTATGTGTCTATGTGTCGAGTAGCAAGATGCAAGCTGTGTGTGTGGGATGAGACTGTGTATTGTGCATGATGTCCATGACTGTGTGGGTATTGTGACATGTGCCATCCCCATGCATCCAACGTTGGCCAGGCCCCCATTCTCTGCATCCACCGGACTCAAGCTTGCAGGACATGGTTCTGCCACCTGTCTCCACATACCTGGGTGCCCCCCAGGACACTGGACTGGATCCCTGACCTCTGCGCATGACTGTTGCTGTACTAAATGTGTCTGTCAGCACGGTTGTGCGGCCACCCCCTCAGCTGGTTGGGCCCATCACGGGTGTGTATGGTGCTCCATGTCTGTCTTGCCTAATACACTGTGACCCGTGTGTCCTGTGCCAGACTCAGGTCCCAGGGTGTGGATGGTTGAAGTCAAAAGAGAAGTCAGGCATGTTTAGACTTTACAAGACACATGTAAGGTAATAATGCAACCAGCAGGCATCTTCTCTTCATGGTGTGAATTTTTATTTTTGGGGGGGGGGGTGGGGGGGTATGACGTGAGGGGCTTTCCGGGAGTTTGGAATCCAAAGTTCAGTAGGGGAGTTGGTGTCCTTGCCATTGGAAATCCTCAGAGTCCATGCCACAGTCTTTGTCAACATTGGTCAGACAGTGACCAGCAAGGCCATGTGGCAGAGAATGTCTCTTGATGCTGTGATGCTGTTTCTCCAGTGGGCCAGGTGCCAGGCCAGGTGTCCTGGGAGATGGTGATGTAGCGCCGACCCTCACGGTCCTTTCCGTGGACGACCCGGCCTCCTGCAGGGACCCTCAGAAGCAGGCCGTGACGATGTTTGGGATTCCTCCTCCTCCTGATCCCTCCCTGTGGGTGGTGATGTTCTACGCCTTCTGGCACAGGGAGGGTTGCCCATGTTGTCGGCCATCCGACGGAGTGTATTGTGAATCCCCTGGAACACCGTCACGAGCTCAGCCTGTCTGTCCTCCATCCTCCGTTGGTGTTGCAGTAGACAGGCATGTTGCTGGGCCTGCTGGGTCTTTATCTCATCGAGGGTCCCCTTCATCTCATTGAGGGTGGACACAACCTGGGCCATGCCCGTGGTGTCCTGCCGGTATGTGTCCAGGATGTTACGGACATGGGAATATACCGGTTCCCCAGCCAACTGGTCAGGCTGGCGCCTCCGCCGTCCTCCACTCCCACCACCCCTGCCCACTTGCACCTGGCCTGCCCTTGTGGGCACATCGGGTCTCCGGGACCCCTGAGGGGTGGCATTGGCGTTGTCGCCTGCCTCCTCCTGGGTGCCCGGGACACCGTGTCCCTCCTGGCCAGCCTGGCTGCTTTGTGGTGGTGGGGCAGGGATCCTGGGTGTCTCCTGGGATGTGGCAGGAGTGGGGGTGGTGGTTGGCCCCGTTGTACCTGACGCAGGTGCTGCAGGTCGTTGGACACCAGAGGGGCCAGGTTGGTCGGGGTCGTCCACAGAGTGGTGAGATTCGTCGCTGCCGGTGGGATCGGCCTCCCGCAGAGCCGGGTCCTGTGAGTCTTCCCCCCCAGTGTTGGGGGGTGAACCATGAGGTTGACCTGTGTGTGAGAGAGACAATGTTAATTTTGGTCCATGCAACATCCATGTTTCATCAGTTTCAAAGTTGGCACATTTCCTCTTGGAATTAGGATCTGTCTTGCATTCCACTCACAGTGCACTTGTGCATGGGTGTGTCCCTTGGGCACCACTTTGGCGCCTTTAACTATGTGTGGCACAGTCTTACTTGCTGCGTCAAGTGTGACTGCAGACAGCAGTGGAGTGGGCAGGTGTGGCGAGCCATGCATTGGCGCCTTCCGTGTAGCACTGTACATGTACACATGGAGTGGATCCACACACTTATATAATGCAGGTAGCTGCCGTTGTGCTCATGCACAGGTTGTGACATGGCCCTGTGATTTGCCATGGAGAAGAGGGGGGGTTCTGGCACTGGCCACCCTTGTCTACATGCACGCAGTCCACCTGCTGACGAGCAGACATTCCCACACACCACAAGGCTGATTTGCTCTCCCTGTGTCTCCCTCCCTCTCTGTCCCCCTCTCCCTCCCTCTCTGTCCCCCTTTCCCTCCCTCTGTGTGTCAGCCTCCTCCCTCTGTCCGTCTTCCTGTGTCTCCCTCCCTCTCTGTCCCCCTCTCCCTCCCTCTCTGTCCCCCTTTCCCTCCCTCTGTGTGTCAGCCTCCTCCCTCTGTCCGTCTTCCCGTGTCTCCCTCCCTCTGTGTCACCCTGTCCCTCCCTCTGTGTGTCAGCCTCCTCCCTCTGTCCGTCTCCCTGTGTCTCCCTCCCTCTGTGTCCCCCTGTCCCTCCCTCTGTGTGTCAGCCTCCTCCCTCTGTCCATCTCCCTGTGTCTCCCTCCCTCTGTGTCCCCCTGTCCCTCCCTCTGTGTGTCAGCCTCCTCCCAATGTCCATCTCCCCGTGTCTCCCTCCCTCTCTGTCCCCCTCTCCCTCCCTCTGTGTGTCAGCCTCCTCCCTCTGTCCGTCTCCCTGTGTCTCCCTCCCTCTGTGTCCCCCTGTCCCTCCCTCTGTGTGTCACCCTCTGTCACCTAAGGCCAGCTTCCTGGGCACACACTGTTAGCAGATCTTTGAATGGCCCTTGGCTTGTTGCTGTGAGTTTGTTTCTGATCTCCAGGCACCCATTGGGTGTAGTGTGTGTGTCTGCGCTGCTGCTGTGGTTGTGTGTGCTGCCACTCTTTCACAGTGTTGGCTGTTCATTAGCTGCTGCCATGTGCAAAAAAATGCCTTCACCCCCATGTGTTAATGCAAGGCGTCCGCCATTTGCTGGTGAGTCTTTCCTGTGTGGGGACACAGTGTTAGTCTGGCTGTGACCTAGGCCATATGGGCAGAGGGCATTGTTGTCTGCTTCTGAGTTGCACTATGTGATTTTTGGGGCCCACCCTCCCGCCATCCGGCTTATCGTGTCATGTGTTGGTGTCTTCTGTGGCCTGTGACTTGACATTGTCCAGCTGGGTGCATGGGGCATGGTGGCGCCAGTGGCATGTGCGTGTTCATGGAGTGTGGTTGAGTCATGCGATAGCTTGGGGTGGTTGCGTGCCTGTTTGTGGGTTTGGTTGTGGATGACGATCCCCCCATGTGAGGTGCGTTGTTTGTGTACTCACCCTGGTCTCGGAGTCCTCCTAATCCTTCGACTGCCTCCACTGGCAGTATGGCCATCACCCTCTCCTCCCAGGGATGGTAGTGTACGGGTCTGCGGGACGGCCCTCCTCCAGTGACGTTGGCCTGGTTGTGTTCGTCCGTCATCTTGGCTCGGACCCTCCTCCGCAGATCGTACCACCTGGCTTGGCATTCCTGCTTGTTCCTTCTGGTGTCCGCAACAGCATTCACAGCATCGACGATGGTCTGTCACATGGCTGTTTTTTCTGAAATGCTGGTCTGACCAATGTTTCAAAGAGGTGTGGCTCGACTCTGAGGATTTCATCGACAAGGACCTCCAACTCTCGGTTACTGAACTTTGGATTCTTGTTAGTGGGCATGGTGAGGGGTGTGGGTGTGGATGGTGGGGGGTGTGTGTGGATGGTTGTGGGTGTGTGGGTGTGGTTGTGCAGGTGTGTGTGTGTGTGAATGTGATGAGGGGGTGTTTGTGAAGGTGGTTGTGTGAAGGTGTGCAAGTGTAAGGTGTGGTGAAGCTTGTAGTATGGTGCTGTAGGTTGTCTGTGGGGTCTGGCAGCAGTGAGTCTGTTGCAAAGGCTCATGGTTTGTGTGTGTGGGCCCTTTTTACTGGTCCATTGGTGGGTGTGGCTGTGTTTGAAATTTGGGTGGGTGTGTTATAAGGAGTGGTGGTGTTTTGGGCCTCTGTTTGCTTTTGGCAGTTGCAGGTCAGTGAATGTGTTGTTTTAGTGGTTGTTGGACAGGTTTAGTGGCTTTGTGCCATTCGAATGGTGTATTCTTGTGTTGTGTTGTTTTGTCCTGGTTGTGTACGTGCGTTTTTAGCGTGTGTACGGTGTGTACATGGGACATTTGGTTGTACAGTGCTGTCCTTGTGTGTGGCTTGGTACGACTCGTACATGCGGTTGTGATGTTGGGGCCTGGGGTGCGCTCCGTACTTAGGAGGTTGTGGTGGGGGTGCGACTCTGACATACACGGGTGTACATACACGGGGGGGTACGACACGTACACGGGTGTACATACACAGGGGGTACGACACGTACAGGGGTGTACATACACTGGGGGTAGGACACGTACACGGGTGGGGGTACGACTCGAACGTACAGGGGTGTACATACACGGTGGTACGACACGTACAGGGGTGTACATACACGGGGGTAGGACACGTACAGGGGTGGGGGTGCGACTCGAACGTACAGGGGTGTACATACACGGTGGTACGACACGTACACGGGTGGGGGTACGACTCGAACGTACAGGGGTGTACATACACGGTGGTACGACACGTACACGGGTGGGGGTACGACTCGAACGTACAGGGGTGTACATACACGGGGGTACGACACGTACAGGGGTGTACATACACGGGGGTACGACACGTACAGGGGTGTACATACACGGGGGTAGGACACGTACACGGGTGGGGGTACGACTCGAACGTACAGGGGTGTACATACACGGTGGTACGACACGTACACAGGTGGGGGTACGACTTGAACGTACAGGGGTGTACATACACAGGGGTACGACACGTACAGGGGTGTACATACACGGGGGTAGGACACGTACAGGGGTGGGGGTACGACTCGAACGTACAGGGGTGTACATACACGGTGGTACGACACGTACACGGGTGGGGGTACGACTCGAACGTACAGGGGTGTACATACACGGTGGTACGACACGTACACGGGTGGGGGTAGGACTCGAACGTACAGGGGTGTACATACACGCGGTACGACACGTACACGGGTGGGGGTACGACTCGAACGTACAGGGGTGTACATACACGGTGGTACGACACGTACACGGGTGGGGGTAGGACTCGAACGTACAGGGGTGTACATACACGGTGGTACGACACGTACACGGGTGGGGGTATGACTCGAACGTACAGGGGTGTACATACACGGTGGTACGACACGTACACGGGTGGGGGTACGACTCGAACGTACAGGGGTGTACATACACGGGGGTAGGACACGTACAGGGGTGGGGGTACGACTCGAACGTACAGGGGTGTACATACACGGTGGTACGACACGTACAGGGGTGGGGGTACGACTCGAACGTACAGGGGTGTACATACACGGGGGTAGGACACGTACAGGGGTGGGGGTACGACTCGAACGTACAGGGGTGTACATACGTGGTGGTACGACACGTACAGGGGTGGGGGTACGACTCGAACGTACAGGGGTGTACATACACGGTGGTACGACACGTACAGGGGTGGGGGTAGGACTCGAAAGTACAGGGGTGTACATACACGGTGGTACGACACGTACATGGTTGGGGGTAGGACTCGAACGTACAGGGGTGTACATACACGGGGGTACGACACGTACAGGGGTGTACATACACGGGGGTAGGACACGTACAGGGGTGGGGGTACGACTCGAACGTACAGGGGTGTACATACACGGTGGTACGACACGTACACGGGTGGGGGTACGACTCGAACGTACAGGGGTGTACATACACGGGTGGGGGTGTACATACACGGGGGGTACGTCTCGGACGTACGGGGGCTGGGGGGAGTGTTGGGCGCTTATGCGGGCACATGTCTTCATGGTTGCTATGGGAGTTCGGTGCGGACGGTGTTTTTTCCATATGGTTGTAACATCGGACGCACGGGATGGATCGTGATTCCTCGGTCGGACTTCACTTTTCACATTTGTACGGTAAATCGTCCGAGGACGTGTCGGACACATTTTCCGACCCGAGGACGTGTGGGGAATCATTCCCAATGCGGTTCGTATGGACTTTTTACCATGCGAATCGTGATTGGCAGTTTGTACGGCACTTGTACGATTCGTACGGTAAAAAGGCCGGATACGAGTCGTACGGGGAAAATTTTTACCGGATCGTGATCGGCACCTAAATGTGTACACCTGTCCCAAATGGCAGTACTCTCCATATTTGTTCATCACAAAAAAATGATTTTACCTCTAACGCTCTAATGCATCTTCACCTAAATGGGCCTTTATGCTAGGAAAATACGTCTTCAAGATTTAAAGTATAAAAATATCAAAATGCTCTAAGTTTTAAAATAAATGTCCAGGACAGGAGCACTCTCTCCTTGGTGACCTTAGTTAGGAGCAAGTTTCAGAATAAGCCCAACCATTTGTTGAGGTCCAACTGTGTCTTGTTGACTTTTCAGTCAGGTTGTCCTGTGACAAAAACTAGACAATCACTTTGGCTTTTGAGCAACTGACATTGAGGTGGTGCGCAGAGCAGATCCGAGCTTAATTCAGGATCTTGCCTTAGACAAGGATGTTTCCTCGCCCCTCTATTATTCTCCTTGTACATCACTGACATAACTGTGTTGTTAAAGTCAGATCAGGGTATTCCTCCAAAGTTAGGTGGTGCAAAAATAACATATTTGGCCGACGCCGACGTTTTGGCGCTCCTGTTACAGACGCCGAAAGGACTACAGTATCAACTAAACCAATTACACACCTACAGCTTGGAGAATGGACTAATGGCCAATCTGACCAAAACTAAAATGATGACCTTTGGGCAGCAAACCAAAGCCGAGGTGTGGGTTCCAGGGGAAATGTAATTGAAGTAGTAAAACAATACGACTACCTTAGAGTGAATTTTGACAGTAAGTTTTCTTGGCCGAGCCACCTGGCCGCTAGAAAATCAAAGTCAACAACGATCACCAGATCGGTATTAAGATTCCCAAACATGTTTGGAGGAAAAGCGATTAAGCCATCACTTAAAGCATTAAACATGAAAGTGGTACCATATTTACTATATGCATCTCCGGCAATCAACAACATTTTCATTTCTAGTCTCGATAATATCTTTATGCAACATGTACGTAATTTACTGCACTTATGCTCGGCAACTCCTAACTGCATTATAAGATTTGAATTAGGCCTCCACGGCAGAAGCACCGTTAATTACATCTGCAAATGTGCAAAAGCTGACGCATCTTCACTAAAACATCTACTATACCAAGAACTGGGAAAATCTATGTACAAGGGTGTGGATTTGCACACCATACTGGCAGGTTTAGATTCTTATGATCTACCTGATCCACAGTCATTGGGGAAAAACCTTATCCGTGATACTTTTACTATTAAACAGTGGGACTCAGACTTGACACAAGTTGTACGATAAAATCATATGGACATACTATTCAACACCTTAACTGTACAGAGCCAAGAATACTTAAAGCTAAACCTCCCTAGTTACATTTAAAATACATTTTCAAGTTTTAGATTGTTATAAATTCTGATTTGTGAGGTTGAAGGAAAATGGAACCCAGTTTTCAAAGGAAAAACAGCCTGCCTCCCTGAGGATCTAAAGTTGAGTCCCTTCTGCATATCATATATATATGCCCTAAACTGTTGCTTTTAAGGAAAAAAATACTTACGCTCCTTGTTTGAAAATGAAACAATAAGAACAACTGTGGAAGTTGTTAGATATTGTTTTAGAATCAGAGAAGACTGTACAATACAAATGTTGATAACATTTTTAGATAAGGCCTACAAAGCACTAGCTGTATGATTTTATGATCTTCACTTGTGTAACTAAAGTAAACATAGAAAAACTTATCATCTAATTAGGTATTTGATTTCCCTTTCAGGACAAAGTATCTGTTGCACATAATCTTCGAATTCTTATGCGTTCTTGCTCATTAGCATTTCACCAGATTGGGACAAAAGACAGCTAAGTAAGACTGAAGGAAGGATGTAAATGTTTTGGTCAATGGTAAGACTAACAAGGCCAGTGCTGCAAATGGTAGAAATTGGAAAAACCTACTCAAGCATCTTTCAAATTGTTAAAATGTTGGCAACTAGATATGGATTAATTACATGGGGAGTTTGGAATATAAAACAAATTTATGCGAAGAGTTTTTGATGTACGGAATTAGGCCTCCTGTATGTTAGAATTGTAGAATTATACCTTTTTAGACATGTATTTATGCAATGTGTGATGTTTTATACTTTTATTGTAATCTTTGATTAATACAATAAACTTTACTATGACTGCTAATACCAGGATTGAGAACGAGGGACAGAAAGGGACTGACTAGTGTGTCATGTAACCACAATCAGCAGCATAAGAGGAAGAAAAGAAGATATATTCTTCTATGAGCAGCTGTCTATCGTCCCCATCGCAGCCTTGAATTTGAAGTGATAATAGAAGGAGAAACAATCGGTGGAAGACATGGGCTAAGTTGAAGCATTTTTATTTTTTATTTTTTATTAAGGGCATGTACAAATTCCATTGCTTGCAGGTGCAATCTTGCAGCTCCTCTCATTGGTTTTGGTGCAGGCAGTGGTGTAACGAAACTTGAGGGGCCCCCCAGCAAGGTCCTTGGATGGTCCCCATCCAGACTTAACCAGGAGCTCTCAGACCAGGGTACTGTGTTGAGGGGGCCCGCTGGGGCTCAGCACATACCCCCCGCACCACAGGGGCTCTTTTTTCCCTGTAGCCCTCACTTCTCACATGAATCCCTGATTCCGTATGTGGGTGGTTCAGGCAATACATGATTTGTTCTCTTAATTCCATTATAAATTCAGAGCTGCTTGACGGCCATTCTAGTGATGGTAAGATACAATGCTATATAAGAGCAAACACAATGAAACTCCTGCACAAGAATGGAAAGAAACATAATTGACTGAATGAGTTACTAAGACATACAATAAGAAAACTCGAGAGCTCTACCCTAGGCGGATGGCTGGCCTTGAAGTACTGTCAGATTATTTTGTAATTATAACTTCCACACAGCACTATAAAAATACAGACCACACATATAATATGCCCTAGATATAAACATTTTTCTAGTTAAGAAGCAGACAAATAGGATGGACATAATTGCAGTTCCTGGGAAACTGGGAGCTCTAGAACTACGCAGTCTCCCTTGTTTGGTGCTAGAAGCTCAACAGTCCTGTTTTTATCTTTGCAACATGGTATTTGTAGTTTTAGTTTTCTCATTTTAAATACAGAATCACAAGTATCACTATGCACATATGTCTTGTCTCTCTTGTCAGGAATACACAGGAGTCAGGTAAGGGTGAGTCTACTTTCTTTATTGCTCCGCTCTTTGTCGCTGCTTCTTACCCCCACATCTGGTCGCTTCCCCTTCCCTTTGTGGTCTGCCTTCCTCCCCACTCCCCTGACCGGAAGTGGTGTCCGGTTCTCACCCCCTCTTCAACAGTCGGGTACAGGGTCCTAGTGCCCTTGTGCCCAGGTCACGGCATCTCCCCTTTTGTTGCAGGAAAATGACAGAAGAAAGTGGTGATAGATATAGTGGTATAGAGAGAGAGATAGAGAGAGAAGAGAGAGAAAAAAGAAAAGAGAGAGAGAGAGAGTCGAAGACGTGTCGTTGTCTCCATCATTACATTTCTTCAATCAGTCTTTTTGGTCTTTTGCATTCTCTTCTTGGATATGTCTCTCCCTTTTCTTTCTGCCATTCCTCATCCTGTCTCTTGTCTTTGCCTGTGTCTCCAGCAGCTGTGTCTTTTACATCTTCCTCCACACTCTTTAATCCCTTGAAGTGAGAGCTCTTCCTTGTTATTCGGTAAGGGCCTGCTGTCGCTGTTATCATGGTCCCTTTCACCTGTGTCACCGATAATGGTTCCTTTGAAAATGGACTGTCTGATTTTCTCAATTGCCGCTGGCGTACCACCACTGCATCTCCTTGCTTGAGGTGCGATGGAGTGGCATGTCTCCTGGCGTCGGCATACGCCTTCATTTTCTCCTTGGCCTCGTGGTCTCTGACAGCAATGCTGCTGTGCTCTGCTGGCGCCGTTGCTTCTAGCTGTAGTAGCCTTGTCCTGCTTGTTCTGCCCAGCACCAGCTCAGCGGGGCACCGTCCTGTGGAGCTGTGAGCGGTGTTTTGATAGTCTCTTAGCACTTGACAAAGGGCCTGTCCTATTGATATCTGCGCCAGCTTTGCTCTTTGGACACCCTTTTTTATGTTTCCCATGAATCTTTTTACCATGCCATTTGCTTGTGGCCACAGAGGTGTTATTTTCCTATGATGAATGCCTGGGTAGTCCATAGATTTTCGAAACTCCTCCCCTGAGAATGGCGGACCATTATCTGTTTTTAGTGTTTGTGGGGAGCCCCAGGCTGCGAATATGTCATCCAGTATTGGCAATATTGCACTTGCCGATGTTGACGAGACTTGTCGCACGATAGGAAATCTTGAGTATTCGTCAATGATCACAAGCAAGCAGTTGCCCGTTTCTAGAGGCCCATAGAAGTAGGCTGCCAGTTCCGTCCACACTGCCCGTGGGAGTTCTGACATTAGTGGTTCAGGCTTTGCTGGCTGCCCTGTGGTTTGGAAGATGTGGCAATTTGTGATAGTATTCTCCACCAAATTGTCCAAACCAGGGAACCACACTTTCTCCCGTAGCAGCTTCTTTGTCGCAACCATGCCTCTGTGTGATTCATGTGCCAAGTTTACAGTTTGTCTTCGCAAAACCCTTGGCATAACTATTCTTGTTCCTCTCAATATTATTCCGTTCACGGTCTCTGATAGTTCTTCATGAACCTTTTTGAACGCCAGCATCTCCTCCTTGTTCACTCCTTCTTCCATGATGTTGTTTTTGTTGACATGTCTCCACCACTGCTGTCTTGTCACCATTTTTACCACTTGCATCGTGGCATCCCTCCCTGTTTCTTGCTCAAGTTCTGCTATCGTTATCGATGCCGGAGTGTTTTGTTTCAGCACAAAGTTCAGATATTCCTCTGCTATTGATGTGTCCAGAGGTCTCTGTGGTAAGGGATGCCGTGACATGTAACCTGCCGGGTTGTGTTCTTTTCCTGGTTTGTGCACGATCTTGAAGTTATAGTCCATAAGTCTTATGCCCCAGCGCTCGATGCGAGGCGGTATTTTTGCATTTGGATTTCCATAGATTGTCACTAGGACCAGATGGTCTGGTATGATAGTGAATGGTTTCCCGTAAATGAACATGTGATAGTGCTCACACGCCCATACTACTGCCAGACTTCCTTTTTCCGGCTGCGAGTATGCCTTCTCAATGTTGGACAGGCTTTTGCTTGCATATGCCACGATCTTCCTTGGAGAATCATTGCCTGGCATGTGTTGTGCTAAGATCGCTCCTAGTCCTACCGGGCTGGCGTCCACCGTCAGTTCCGTACATAGCAGTGGATTGAAGTAGGCAAGATGGTCCACCACCATCACAGCATGTCTGATGGCCTCAAACGCCTTGTTACATTCTTGTGTCCAGATGAATGTCTAACCTTGCTTCGTTAGTTCCCTGATTGGTGTGCTTACCATGGCAAAGTCTTTTATGTATCGAGCACAGTAGCTGGCAAGCCAAAGGAATGACCTCACTTCTGCGACGTCTGCCGGAGGACTCGCTTTTTTCAGCATCTCCACTTTGCTGTGGTCTGGTCGCATTCCTTTTCTGGTGAAGATGTGTCCGAAGAATACCAGTTCATTTCTTCCTATTTCGCACTTGTCTTCGTTTAGCGTTAGGCCTGCTTGTTACAGATGCGAACATATATCCCGCAAAGCCCTGTCATGCTCTTCATCTGATCGACCAAACACCAGAATGTTGTCACTGTAATTGAGGCTGTTCTTTACTGGCCTTATGACCTGCCGTATTGTTTCCTGAAATATCTCTACGGCGGATGAGATGCCAAAACTCAGTCGTTTGTAGCAAAACAGACCCATGTGTGTGGAGAATGTGGTAATGTACCTTGATTGGGGGTCAAGCTCCAGCTGATGGTACCCTTTACACAGGTCCAGCTTCGAAAACCGGCAGGTGCCAGTGAGGCAGCTGATCATATCAATTAGGTGCGGTCCAGGGTGTCTTTCCCATTCAATTGCTGTGTTTGGTATCCTCATGTCTACACATATGCGAATCTTGGAGGTGTTCTTCTTCGGAACTGCCACTATTGGTGACACCCATGGGGTCGGCCCGTCCGCAGGCTCCATAATGTCTTGGCTCAACAGGCTTTGTATTTTCTCTTCTACCTGTGGCTGCAGGTGTAACGGCACTTGTTGGTAATGCTGAACTACGGGTTTGACTGCTTCATTGATGTGCAGTGTTATTTGCCATCCTTTTAGTTTTCCTAGTCCTTGCAGTATTGCTGGATAGTCTTGCATGATGTTCTTTTTCTCTGACATGCGGTACGTCATTGCAAGGAGACCCATCATCTGCGCCGTGACGTTGCTCAGTAGACATAGTGCTGGAATGTCGCCCTTTAATACATGTATTTCTTCCTTGCTTGATCGGTCTTTGTACCTCAGTGTCTCTGTAAACTTCCCCATGTTGATCACTGGTTTCTTAAAGCCCCAGGTAAATACGTCTACAGTGGATGGCACTAGGGTTGGTTTTATTTTCATCTTATCGTATTCTGACACGCACATTATGTTGCATGTGGCTCCGCTGTCCAGCACGAATCGTGTGCTGTGTTTTCCCACATAGATGTCTACAGTCGCCGTTTTCTTTACCTGAAGTTTCTCAATTATATGAATGCTCTCTCGCTCTTCTTCAAGAGAGGCTGCGTCAGACATCAGGTATAGTCATTCCACGTTCTCTTGTACTGCATCTCCGTCCGACTCAGCTGAAGGACTGCGATTTGCTGTTTCAATGTGTCAGGCATATCTGTTAGTTGCCGTCCGTGGTCTTCCGAGTCGTCTTCTCTCACTTTTTAATTGCGCGCCCATGCAGGCGCTTGCGAAATGGTTGTCCCTGTTGCATTTTCTGTATCTCTGACCCATTGCCGGGCAGGCACCGACATGTGGAAACTCAAGCCCGCACCTGTAACATGTTCTTTCATGTGGTTTTCTTGGCAGTTGCTCATTGTTTTCTTTTTTCCGGGTGTTAATGCGATTAGTTCCAACCATACGGTTGGCTTGTTCTATTCGTCTTTCTTTTCCCAGTTCTATCTGTTTTGCGTGCGTGGTTGCTCTCGCTTCTGCCCGGGCCATGGTCAGAATTTCCTCCAGCGAGGTCGGTTCTTTCAGAATTCGTGTGCAGAACTCCGCAAACTGAGAGCCTTCAATGATGCGCAGTCGAATTGCTTGTTCGTTGTCAAACTTATCGAATTCACAGTGTATGACCAATTTGTGCAGTCGGTTTGCAAAGTCATCAAGGGACTCCTCTGTTTGTTGGTACTCGATGGTGAAGGTGTATCTCTCAAAATCAATGTTTCTTTGCGGGTCAAACTTGTCTGTGAGGCACTTGATTAGTCCCTTGTATGTTGCTCTTTGGTCTTGAGGGAATGTTACTAGCAAGTCTTCTTCTTCACCCCCTACGAGGTTTAAAAATAGGTCCATGTGCTTGGCTTCTGTGACATCTGTGGCGCACATATACCTTTCGATCTTGCGAATCCATCGTTCCCATCTGATACCTAGCTGTGGCTCAGATAAGTTGAATGGAAGGGGTCTGCGGAATACTGCTTGCGTGCCATTCTTGTGATTTGTTTGATCAACCATTGTTGGGCAGTGGTGTTATAGCATACTTCTTTGTCCCTTTGGTTCTTCTTTTCTTATCTTTTATCTTCTTGTATTTCTGTTGTGTATTCCTTATCTATTTGTTCCTTTTTGTTCTGCTTTTCTTCTTTTCTTATCTTTTATTTCTGCTTTATTGTCTTTCTTTGGTGCCTATTTATCTTGTTCTTTGTTTTTGTTTTGTTATTCCATTGAATTCCTTTTCATTTGTTGTTCGTCTATTTCCTGACTTAAAAATGGCTGCTGGGCCTCTCACGCTTCTTATTGGCTTGATTTGCCTGATTTTAAGATGGCCGCCCAAGTCTCGTGAGATCGCGGGCCTTTCTGTGACTTCGCCTGACCTTAAAATGGCCGCCAGGCCTTTCGCGATGCTGATTGGCTGCTTTTGCCTGTCCTTAAGATGGCCGCTGTCCTCGCGCAAGTCTTCGTTTAATTCACTCGCACGTGGAAGGGTATCAAGGCACTGGGGGGGGGGGACTGCTGTTCAATTGAAGAGCCAGGTCGTGAGGTCCTTCCTGAATTGAGGCAGAGATGTTGATTGCCTGAGATGCAGAGGAAAGGAGTTCCAAGTCCTTACAGATAGGTAGGAGAAGGATCTTCCTCCACCAGTGGTCCTGCAGATCCGTGAGATGGTGGCCAGTGCCTGAAGGGTGGAGCAGAGATGTCTGGTGGGGTTATGAAATGAGAGGCAGTAGTTGAGGTATGCAGGTCTGGATTTGTGGCTGGCTTTGTAGGTGCACTTGAGGAGCTAGTAGGTGATCATTTTGTTGAGCAGGAGCCAGTGGAGGTCACTAAGGTGGTCGGTGATGTGGCTGCGGCAAATGATGTTCATGATGAGTCTGGTGGAGGCATTTTGAATGTTTTGCAGCTTCTTTTGGAGGTTTTTCATGGTGCCGGTGTAGGGTGCTTTGCTGTAGTCGAGTCTGCTGCTGACAAGTATGTGGGTGACTCTTTGCTTTGTCTCGGTGGGGATCCACTTGAAGATCTTTCAGAGCAGGCGGAGTGTGTGGAAGCAGGAGGACGAGACAGCATTGGAATGGTTGTTTATTGAGAGTGAGGAGTGCAGGATGTTGCTGAGGTTTTGTGTGTATTCCATGGGTGTAGGGGGGGTTCAGAGCACTGCAGGCCACCAGGAGTCGTCCCTGGTGGAGGGTGGGGGCCCTTGTCTGAGTTGAGCTTGAGGCAGCTGTCCTTCTTCCAGGTGGCTACTGCCTTCATTCTGCTGTGGAAGTAATTATTGGTGGCAGTGGGTTCATCACAGAGGGAGAGAATCAGCTGTGTGTAGTCAGCGTAGGAGACGATGTTGATTCCTGGTGTCTGATGAAGTTTGCAAGCAGTTTGAAACTGGACTCTGCCTGGTTGTAGGTATTTCTTTTCTAAGAGATCGTTTTATGGCTGTAAATGTTTACATTCTATGCTGCTGTTTATGAAATGATTATAATCGTTTTTTTATTTGATGATTTTAATGATTTTTGTGTTGTATTTATTTGTGTGAGCTTTTATGTTATTGTTTGCTGAATAAACATAAAAAAATGTCTTGGGAGAATCCCCGAAGGCCCCCATGCTTTGGTAAAGCATGCTCCCTCACTGGACACTGAGTATTGAAGGGTGTTACGGGGGCACAAATTCTAAAATTTTCCATGGCTGCTTTTTGCTTCAAGTCAGGACCTGTCACAACAAATTCTATTGTCAAGAGCTGTGTGTTCCAGGATATATACTTTTAAGTTATGCACATTAGTAATATGCATGGCTGCTGGTGTCTGAAGAACATAAACAAACAGAATTATCTGGTTTTGTTACCTAATATGCAATTCCTCTACAGTATCTTGAGAAAATGCCCTTATTGCATGGTCACCCCAATATTTTTGTTGCATTGTAGTGCAGAATTTTGGATTCGGCAAACTGGGGTACAGTTGGCCAGTACCCAGTATACATATTCTGACCCCTAAAACGTGTACAAATCTGCTAATGTGTGAGTTCCATATCTAACTCTCCTATAAGTCCATAGAATGTGATGTAAAAATGACACCTGTGGCATGAAAACTTAAATGTCAACTGTGGACTGCAGCGCTTATTGTGCCATCCACTAATGTGACAAGGAAAGCATGGCTTCAAGTCTACCATTGCAAGCTGATTGCTGCCGTTTAAACCTGACTTGCAAAAGAACCCTTTTCACAGGGAGAATAACTTCCTTTAAAATATTAATGTCACCTCTATAAAGTACTTGTAGCGCAAAAGATAGGGTGCATGGTTTTTAAAAGTAGGGTACATAAAAATGTAATGTTACCAATTAACTACATTGCTGTCATATGAGGAACACAAAAGTGCGAATTAAACAATATTAGTTGTGACATCTCTGGTTTGGAACCAGCTAGAAAAATGACCCAAGCACTATTTTTAATATGTTGTAAAAATACAATCTGAGGGTAAAGTTAGATTTTTAACAAACATTTAGCAAAAGTAAATTTTGGAAAGTTATCTTTTACCTGCCTGATGCTTCTGGAGGCTAATTTGCTTTAGCCTGAAGGAGTTGACCAGAAAATGATTGACCTTATGAGGTGTGAAATATGCTCTCAGAGCAGAAACAATTGCCTGGGTGCGGGAACATATTTTTCTTCCCTTTGCAGGAAGACCAGTTAGGGTGGACCCAGGAACTTCATTCTCTTGAAAAGGGCCAGTCCTTTCACAACTAAACGTAAGGTGAGACCTGGGGAAGGCAAACCTTTGTTCGCCCAGCCCCGCCTGCTCTCAGCCCAGTAGGAGGAAACATACTCCACAGAAAAAGGTGACCACAGAGTATGGCCTTCTCACTTCCCTTGGCATGCCTCTGAGCAGGCACACAGGCTCTGCATAAGGGAGAAGGGGTTGTCTAATCTTTAATTGTAGGAGTTTGGTGCACTGTGAGATTGTTTGCAGTATGGCAAACAGGAACTGCTTAAAAAGTGGGTATGATTCTCCCTGGAAACTTTCAATGTATTGTTTATAGATACACTAGGAGTCACCAGCCCGCACTAGTATTAGCACTATAAATGTGGAACACCCATGGCACTCTCCTCAGAACACTTTTTGGATGTTTTGAAAAAAAGAGGAAGGGCTGCACCTTCTGTTTAAGACATATGAGGAGGCTGAAAAGGAAAGACTGCATCTGGCCTTTCTTCTACCCAGGAGAAAGAAGTGGACTCCAAGTGCTATCTGGCTGACCTCCTCTGTGATTACAGGGACACAATCTGCCAGAGGCTTTTTTCCTGAAGTGCTCACCTGACCAGTTGCAACTGGGCCTGGACTGGACCCTGCTTTGGCCTCTGCTGGAGTGTGTCCTGGCCATAAAGTGTTGACTCTGGAGCCCACACAGTGTCCCCACACTGTGTATAGCTGGAATTCTCCTGCAATCTCAAAAAAGCTATGGGACTTAGAAAACTTCTGATTTCCAATCGGAGGAACACCAGGACCAGCCATCTAAGCCAATATGCCCAAGGACTGACTTTGCTGGGCTGAAGAAACAGGTTTCTCCAGCATGGAGCCTCTCCGCAACAGCATATATAGTTCAGCAAGCCCTCAGCATAATTTTGTTTACTAAAGTTTACTCCGTTGTTCTAAGTTTGAGTGAGATTTTTTTGTGTTGTGTATTTGACTTTTTTACTGTTTTGGTACTTCTAAATGCTTTATACAATTACCCTAAATTAAGCATTGTTGCTCTGTGCCATCCAGATTGTGGTACTACCTTGCTCCATGGCTTCCCAGAGTCCACTCTGCCCTCCTTAGGGGCATCCTACATGTTGCAGCACATCTTATCCAGGGCTTGAGCAATATGATCACACCATCCCAACCCTAATGGAACTCATAATAACTGCACCATCTTCAAAACCAGCTATGTCATTCTCAAAGCCAGGACAACCGACATTCATGCTTATCTTGCAGACAAGTTCCCGATCTATGGAGGTTCTCAGTGCATCTGCAGCCAAGAGACTATCAGACTACAGACTAAGAAGTGTAGTCTAATAAATGTTAAAAACAGGCCTATTCCATCTATCACCTTGGATATGGAACAACATCCCTGTATCCTTCTACACTGCCTCATTTCTGCTACAACTTAGGAAAGAGTTGATGACTTACCTCTTTACAGAAGACGTCATCAAAATGCATATTCGTCTACAACTCAGCTTTCTCTCCTATAACTCACCCGCTTTAAGCTTACCTTTGACCAGGTACAGAGTTCCACTGCCTTATGGCTAGATTGCACTACAGAAATACCATATCTATATATACCTGCCAAGGGTTAAACTCAGATATAAATTTCTGAAATCTTAGCCTGAACAAAACACCAATTAACCAGCTTTCTTGGGAACATTTGGGGGGGGGGGGTGAAGTATCTAGTTAGAAAATGTTCTCCAATGCTCTGGAGACTGTCCTGCTGTTTGAAGCAGAATTGGTCCTGTCAAAAAGTTATACCAAACGGAGCAGTGTGCGGTTTTTAAAAATGTATCTGGAATTATTTCCTTAAGGATTGATTGCATAATCTGAGAACTGTGTGTTCAGCACCTGGGGAGTATGTAAGTGACATGTAACATACACTTCGACATTCTTCTCGTTACCATATCTAGTTAAGCTCGAAATATGTTTATTGAAATCAGTTACTAAATGCAAACAATGGTACTTATAAAACAGTTATACAGAAAATGTATATTGTAGTAACCTCAGGATGCAAATGTAAAGAAAATAACCTCTTGTCTAACCTATTTTAATTGTTAATGATAGTTATTCATGCCTTTGATAATCCCCAGAGCCACAAAACATTTCAAGGATAACTTACTCTTGAATCTTATTTATTGGTTTTTATTTTTATAACACATCATTTATAACATTTCATTTGACACATAGTTTATGTACAAAATAAACATTGCCATACTCATATTTTTCCATTAAATTGGATGACAACAATTTATAAGAAAAGAAGAGGCACATAGAGACAAACATCTTTTTTGATTCAAATAATTGAATTTAGAGAGACAAATGAAAAAACATTAAGAGAAAAACCCCATAAGAACATACCATCACACTGTCATTCTCACCTGTCACTCCACCCTTGCATACTATCAATCATACCACAAAAAGGTTTCCTTTTTTTAATGTATAAAACTAAAAAACCACATCTGGTGTAAGATCCTGTTTGAGTTATAGTTCAGGAATTGATAAGATTCGAGAGAAACACAAAAGATTTTGGTTAAAGCATTAACACAAAGTTTCTACTATAGGTCTCCCAGATATGTGGTCGCTGGTCAACATGGAAAGACACATTGGGGCCGATTCCGATCTGGGAAAAATATTCCCCGTACGAATCGTATCTGGATTTTTTACCGTACGAATCGTACAAGTCCCGTACAAACTGGCAAGTACGATTCGTATGTTAAAAAGTCCATACGAATCGCATTGGGTAAATTCCCCAACACGTCCTCGGGTCGGAAAAGGTGTCCGACACGTCCCCGGACATTTTTACGTACGAATCTGAAAACTGAAGTCCGAGCGCCCAAGTACGATTCGTACCGTCCGTCCGATTGTACAACCGTATTGTAAAAAGACCGTCCGGAGCAAACTCCTATAGCAATCATGGAGACGTCCAAACAGGTGCCCGGTATGCGCCGCTCCCCCCCCCAGCCCCCGTATGTACGCGCCGTACCCCCAGCCCCCCCACGGAAGGACGCGCCGTACCTCCAGCCCCCCCGTGGAAGGACGCGCCGTACCCCCCCAGCCCCCCCGTGTGTACGGCGCGGACCCCCACCCATGTATGTACGGTGCGGACCCCCACCTGTGTATGTATGGTGCGGACCCCCACCCGTGTATGTACGGTGCGGACCCCCACCCGTGTATGTACGGTGCAGACCCCCACCCGTGTATGTATGGTGCGGACCCCCACCCGTGTATGTACGGTGCGGACCCCCACCCGTGTATGTATGGTGCAGACCCTCACCCATGTATGTACGGTGGGGACCCCCACCTGTGTATGTACAGTGCAGACCCCCACCCGTGTATGTATGGTGCGGACCCCCACCCGTGTATGTAAGGCGCGTACCCCCACCCCCGTAGGTACGGTGCGGACCCCCAGCGTACATACACGGGTGGGGGTCCGCGCCGTACACATGGGGGTCTGGGGGGGGGGGACTGCTGTTCAATTGAAGAGCCAGGTCGTGAGGTCCTTCCTGAATTGAGGCAGAGATGTTGATTGCCTGAGATGCAGAGGAAAGGAGTTCCAAGTCCTTACAGATAGGTAGGAGAAGGATCTTCCTCCACCAGTGGTCCTGCAGATCCGTGAGATGGTGGCCAGTGCCTGAAGGGTGGAGCAGAGATGTCTGGTGGGGTTATGAAATGAGAGGCAGTAGTTGAGGTATGCAGGTCTGGATTTGTGGCTGGCTTTGTAGGTGCACTTGAGGAGCTAGTAGGTGATCATTTTGTTGAGCAGGAGCCAGTGGAGGTCACTAAGGTGGTCGGTGATGTGGCTGCGGCAAATGATGTTCATGATGAGTCTGGTGGAGGCATTTTGAATGTTTTGCAGCTTCTTTTGGAGGTTTTTCATGGTGCCGGTGTAGGGTGCTTTGCTGTAGTCGAGTCTGCTGCTGACAAGTATGTGGGTGACTGTTTGCTTTGTCTCGGTGGGGATCCACTTGAAGATCTTTCAGAGCAGGCGGAGTGTGTGGAAGCAGGAGGACGAGACAGCATTGGAATGGTTGTTTATTGAGAGTGAGGAGTGCAGGATGTTGCTGAGGTTTTGTGTGTATTCCATGGGTGTAGGGGGGGTTCAGAGCACTGCAGGCCACCAGGAGTCGTCCCTGGTGGAGGGTGGGGGCCCTTGTCTGAGTTGAGCTTGAGGCAGCTGTCCTTCTTCCAGGTGGCTACTGCCTTCATTCTGCTGTGGAAGTAATTATTGGTGGCAGTGGGTTCATCACAGAGGGAGAGAATCAGCTGTGTGTAGTCAGCGTAGGAGACGATGTTGATTCCTGGTGTCTGATGAAGTTTGCAAGCAGTTTGAAACTGGACTCTGCCTGGTTGTAGGTATTTCTTTTCTAAGAGATCGTTTTATGGCTGTAAATGTTTACATTCTATGCTGCTGTTTATGAAATGATTATAATCGTTTTTTTATTTGATGATTTTAATGATTTTTGTGTTGTATTTATTTGTGTGAGCTTTTATGTTATTGTTTGCTGAATAAACATAAAAAAATGTCTTGGGAGAATCCCCGAAGGCCCCCATGCTTTGGTAAAGCATGCTCCCTCACTGGACACTGAGTATTGAAGGGTGTTACGGGGGCACCAATTCTAAAATTTTCCATGGCTGCTTTTTGCTTCAAGTCAGGACCTGTCACAACAAATTCTATTGTCAAGAGCTGTGTGTTCCAGGATATATACTTTTAAGTTATGCACATTAGTAATATGCATGGCTGCTGGTGTCTGAAGAACATAAACAAACAGAATTATCTGGTTTTGTTACCTAATATGCAATTCCTCTACAGTATCTTGAGAAAATGCCCTTATTGCATGGTCACCCCAATATTTTTGTTGCATTGTAGTGCAGAATTTTGGATTCGGCAAACTGGGGTACAGTTGGCCAGTACCCAGTATACATATTCTGACCCCTAAAACGTGTACAAATCTGCTAATGTGTGAGTTCCATATCTAACTCTCCTATAAGTCCATAGAATGTGATGTAAAAATGACACCTGTGGCATGAAAACTTAAATGTCAACTGTGGACTGCAGCGCTTATTGTGCCATCCACTAATGTGACAAGGAAAGCATGGCTTCAAGTCTACCATTGCAAGCTGATTGCTGCCGTTTAAACCTGACTTGCAAAAGAACCCTTTTCACAGGGAGAATAACTTCCTTTAAAATATTAATGTCACCTCTATAAAGTACTTGTAGCACAAAAGATAGGGTGCATGGTTTTTAAAAGTAGGGTACATAAAAATGTAATGTTACCAATTAACTACATTGCTGTCATATGAGGAACACAAAAGTGCGAATTAAACAATATTAGTTGTGACATCTCTGGTTTGGAACCAGCTAGAAAAATGACCCAAGCACTATTTTTAATATGTTGTAAAAATACAATCTGAGGGTAAAGTTAGATTTTTAACAAACATTTAGCAAAAGTAAATTTTGGAAAGTTATCTTTTACCTGCCTGATGCTTCTGGAGGCTAATTTGCTTTAGCCTGAAGGAGTTGACCAGAAAATGATTGACCTTATGAGGTGTGAAATATGCTCTCAGAGCAGAAACAATTGCCTGGGTGCGGGAACATATTTTTCTTCCCTTTGCAGGAAGACCAGTTAGGGTGGACCCAGGAACTTCATTCTCTTGAAAAGGGCCAGTCCTTTCACAACTAAACGTAAGGTGAGACCTGGGGAAGGCAAACCTTTGTTCGCCCAGCCCCGCCTGCTCTCAGCCCAGTAGGAGGAAACATACTCCACAGAAAAAGGTGACCACAGAGTATGGCCTTCTCACTTCCCTTGGCATGCCTCTGAGCAGGCACACAGGCTCTGCATAAGGGAGAAGGGGTTGTCTAATCTTTAATTGTAGGAGTTTGGTGCACTGTGAGATTGTTTGCAGTATGGCAAACAGGAACTGCTTAAAAAGTGGGTATGATTCTCCCTGGAAACTTTCAATGTATTGTTTATAGATACACTAGGAGTCACCAGCCCGCACTAGTATTAGCACTATAAATGTGGAACACCCATGGCACTCTCCTCAGAACACTTTTTGGATGTTTTGAAAAAAAGAGGAAGGGCTGCACCTTCTGTTTAAGACATATGAGGAGGCTGAAAAGGAAAGACTGCATCTGGCCTTTCTTCTACCCAGCTCATGAAACCCTACAGTTAGACATATTATTATCCTGCAGCTTATCAAATTTCATGAATACATGCAACCACTGCATTATGGGAAGTGGTTTTTTTTATTCCCTTCAATTGAAAAAAGTGAATTGGTCAATAGAAAGCAATGATTTATGAAATGTACAGGACAAGGGGCAGCGAAGCTGTGCTTCAAATTCTTGGAGCTATCTGGCAGATCTATTCTCACCCACCATCTATGCATGAAGTATTCAAACCCAGAAAAATCGAACTAAACTATTGAAGCTCTCCATCAATTCAAGATGACGCGCAACCATTTTGGATGGTCATTTCCAGTCTTAATTGAATGTGAACGCACACTTCAAAGCTTTTTTTTGTTGATACGTACTTAGAAAGCAACTAGTACTATTCACCTCATGTTATGTAATTTATATTAACACTATACATTGTGGATCTAGTAAAAAAAAGCAATGCTTTCAGAAATTGCATGTTGTTTCCTAGCTGCTATGTAGTTCTTGAAAGTAAGTGATTCTGGTGACCCCTAGCGCTGTGGGTAGTCTTCATAAATGTGTCAAATCATTTTCCAAAGGTTAGGTTCATTTAAAAAAAAAAAAAAAAAAAAAGTCCCTTATCACTGGATGATGCACAGATCAGATTCAGTGTCTTTTCTGGTACCACCCACACCATGCCTTCATGATACCACACATTTGCGTGGAGGTGAGCTGCATTATATATGCATTGTATATCAGTGTGGTGGTGCCAGGCTGCAAGTAGCACAAGGAGGTGGATGTTGAAGCTAAGTTTGGACCAAGTCTCTGCATTTATACATTGGAAAGAGGACAGGAAAAATCGAGAAAGGGTCCCTGGAATCTTGGATTTGACCCTTCTAATAGAACTCTTTCACACCTGTTAGTTTTTGCGCATCCTTTGACCTGGAAAGAAAGAAAATTAAATACTCGTTGTCTTTCTGAATCAATGGTGTATATATAATGAAATGTCAAAATATGAAAATTATATTTTAAGATTGGGACATTTTTAAAGATGGTAATGTAAAGAAATGACTGAATAACAAAAGATGAATATCATGGTTGATTTATTGGTGGGGAATTCACCTGGAGTCTGAGAAAATGAGTGCATTAAACAGTCCCTAGTCTTCGCTATGCAACTGAATTCTACCTTGTAAAAGAAATGTAGGCAGTTTCCCAAAGCACTTTCTTTGCATTTTTTCACATTTCCCTGTAGCGCCACTGCATTTTATTGACTCCTAACACTTCTTTGCTTCTTCTACAATGATTCTTCCATAGAGTAGGAATTTATCTGGTGTGGATGTTTGGGGATTGGATATAAATTAAGATCAGATTTGCTATTGAAACGGAATAATTTCGTTTTCTTCTCCATTTTGCGGTCTTCATACAGAGATTCTGAAACTGATCAAATGTTTAGTCTAGAACTGCATTTGTTATCCTGTTGGGTGGATAGCTTTTAATGTATTAGAAGGTACATACGGTGTAAATATATGTGATGGTTCCCATGTTTGCTGTGCTTGATTGCCATAGGATCAAACATGAAATCAAATAAATGAAATTGTGCTGTACACTTATGTGTTTCCTCTTTGAGAAGATGCCCAATAAAGATAGATTTCTGTCCTGAAAGCAACTCAACCAGCATTATAATAAAAAGAGAATTCCTTAATGTAAGAGTTAGATACGTGTGTTAATACTCTGAAATGTTTAGTTTGCTAGAAAAGACACAGACATATTTTACATATTGTTAACATTCACAGTGTGGAGAAAAGAACAGCCAAGTGCATATTCTAATGTGATGTTTCTTTGTAATGGAAACGAGATATCGATCCTCCTTCTATAGAAAATACAGTAGAAAGCTCTGATGGAAGCACGCAGAACAGCTTGAACTGCTTGCAACGCTATTAGCATCCTCTGTCCCTTTCTATGCCTATTCTTTCCCCAATTCCCAAATGAAGGACATGGTCAATGTGTGGAAATATGGATTTTTCTGGTCAGTTATGTCCCCTATCTTGGACCCCAACGGTTCTATGTGCATGTTACAAGTACATGTATGTTCCCTCCAGTTCCAGTTATGAAGACGCAAACACATGTGCGTCCACCGTCAACATGTCCTCTGTTGATCCGCCATGAATGGGCCGGATATTCCATTCTTAAGTACGAAAGGCCACCGCCTTTATATGGTTCACTTATGCTATTTTACAGTCCAGGCAAGTAGGCCCTGATTCTGTCATCAAGCTTTTCTTGCTTTCTGCCTCTGAAAACTCCAGTCCGAGCCTGCATCCGTGACCATGAACTTTGTCTCATTCTCTGCGCGGCTCACGAAGCCTGACATCAGCTTGCTGCCTGCCAAGAACTGTATTTCACCTTCGAAATTATCTGCTCCGTTCCCTGCCCGATGCATTCCTGTCTAGTAGCTTAAGTAAACATTCTGCCAGCTACCGAGCAAAGGCCCGGCTTCTCTGTCTTTATGCAAGTAATTCATAGCCCTGTTACTATGGAAGATTCCGCCCTCGCATCTAGTGTAGACACTTAGACGCTTGTACACGCACTAACAGTCAGTATAGTCAGTATAGAATAGATTCTGTCCGAGAGTCCTTCTTTTATGGATAACATAGTTCTTTAAACATAGGATGTTAGATATGATTTGGGATTAACTTGACTTGACCCCCCAGACTTCTTGTCTCCACATGTAGAGCTAAATGTCAAGTCCCCTTCACCCCCTAGTTGCACATCAATCACACGTCATGCTGCTGCGCGCGCATCTATGCCAAGTATTATCTTATAGATCCACCTATATATGACATCATAACCAATTATGTTCCTTTTTACTCCTTATTACACCCATTTTCGGTTACGCATATGAATCGTCATTTTCCTTATCAATTGTTACGCCTACTGCATTCGCTTCATTGTAATGTATGTACTATAAAAGTCATTTCTTGTCAATAAAGTATGTACTTCACTTCCTGAACCTTCGTGGTGACGGAACTTGGAGCAACCGATTATAATCGTTCATTGGAATAAAGCCCATTCCGAACCTCTAATACCACGGATTCTGCCTCTCATTTTACTGAGCTATATTTATTATGTTTCCGTATCAAATTAAGTCCCGGTAAAGAATTTTATTTACCACATGAATGGCGCCCGAACAGGGACACTTTCTCATCTCACGCGCCGGCGGTGAGTTGCAGGCCCGGTCTCCTGCCACAGCTGGACGGACAATAACGCGTACCAGCAGGATTTCCTGTATCTCCCTCCGGTCAAGCGGGGGCGACTGAGGCTGCGATCAACACCCAGACGAGGCGGTGAGAAGTGCGAAGTATCCCGACCAGAGCCTAGCTGAGAGAGCAAGATCCGAGGTATACAGAGGCCCACCAGTTTCCGAAGTCCCAAGTCGAGTCCAGTGTCCGAAGCGTTCGAGTCGAGTCCAGTCCGGTTCAAGTTCAGTCAAGTTTCTGAGGCCTTCCGTTTCCGAAGCTACCCGGTGAGTACCATTGCTGGGGAGGCATTTCTGACGTGCACATAGGTTGTGCCGGTCAAGACGGGTTTGGGTACACAAATCCGGTCTGCACTGTTTCAGCAGTGTATCTGTACTGTTTAGCAGTATATCAAGTATTCCGAAGTATCTAGTTATTGTCAAAGAATTATGCTTGGTGATTAGTTATGCAGACGATCATCATTGTTGGTTATTTTAAAGGTTAAAAAAAAAAAAAAATGTTTAATGTTTAATGTTTAATGTGTTAAACGTCCTGCATATTGTGGTATGAATGGTTGTTCATTATTGTGCTTTTGTACTAAGTGTGTTCAAGATTAAGTATCAGATCAGTTCTCAATATGCCACTCTTTTCGAAACTAAGACAGATCACAACTAGAAAAGGGGTACTCGAAGAAGCTGTTCCCATTCCTCCTAGGGACACTCCAGGGTACTTCATGTATCACAAACATGGCCTAGACGCCATATTATTTCTTGATCTATGGGTAGACTACACCAAGGAATTACCAGAAAGTCAGAGGTGGCCCACAGCGGGAACCTGGGATGCAGAGTGCATCATGAAAGTCGAGGAAGAGTTATGGAAAAGGAAAGTCAGACAGTCACAGAAAGATGCCATTGAATTATGGCGTAAAGAATCACATAGACGAACAGAAAAAGCACGTAGACAGGAAGAGAAGAGTAAAGAAAAATCAAATGAAGACCGAGAAAATCTATTAATTGAAGAAGGTGCACGAGTGAAATCAGAACAAGTAGACAGACAAAGAAATGCCCTTATGAATGGTATGTATCCCCTTCTGGCTGAAGGATTACCTAAGGCTACTCCAGAAATACCAAAAGACTTGCCAACCCCATTATTTCCAATAAAGGTACATCCTAAGGGGCATCCTAGAACCGCAGAAGATGTTTTTCTTTCCTCCTATTTAGATGACGCAGCTCCCGAGTATGCTAATTCCGCCCCACATAGACCGCCTATCAGGGAGGTTCAACGCCAAGATCCAGTACCCGTATCGTTACAGCAACAAGTTCTGACACAAGTTCCGGCAAGCACATCTGTTTCTGCATCTGTTCCTACAGCTACTTCTATAGCTGTGTCCACACCTATAGTTGCTGTGTCACGTTCAACGAATCCTTTCACACCCGACACCCCAGATGGGGCTACGGGAGGTGCTAGTAACATTTTCTCTACGCCACCCAGAATAAATAAACTTACCTTTCAAGAGTCAGCACATTCACGTACCCCCAAACTCATAAATGCCCGTACGCTTAAGGAACTTCTTATAGATTGTAGATATGACCCTGTGCCCGGAAAAGAGGACGAAATGACCCTGGCATCATTACGTATCAGACGAGCCGCGGTGTATCTAGGGAAGTTACCAGGAATGACTGCGCATCTAGATAATATATATCATTTTGTTCAAACAGGACGAGATTCTGAATGTATTAACAGAGCTATGGAATACCAGAAAGTGGAAATACGGGGGGAACTGTTACGTTTCCTCATAAATTGTGTGATCAGAAATCAAGACCGACCAGGGGTAGACCCGGAAGCAATGCAAATTCTTACCAGATGGAGTCAGAATATATCAGAAGGAAGACATGATAAGCAGAATTGTATAATAGCCATGTGCCGAAAGATCCGAAAAGAAATAGAACGCCTACACGAAGAAAGATTAGCGGTAGACCAGTTCGATCAAAGCGAGGAAGAAGGATCAGGACTGCCCACAGGACAGTCAGACACTATAGCCTATGTAGGTAGAGGAAGATCTTGTAATAGTAATAGATGTCTTATTGACCCGATACGTCCGATATGTCCAGACAATAACAGGAGTTTCCCAACACCCATAGTCCATATAAGGTCTAACGAGCATTCGTTCCAAGCAGCTGACAAATTACTCCGAGAACGAAGGGGTTATCATTTCCTCGATTCTATGGATGAACAAGAATTAGCTAGGTCAGCTGTCCATTGGGTTGACAGTCCCGGAAAATACAGTGATAATACAGTAGCACGCACATTTTTGAATCTCACCCCAGATGAACAGCGTTTAGCTGGGATTTATATGATTCAACAACTCCTCATACTGTATCAGAGTCAGCATTCGGACCCTGGTCCCTTACCTGATATATTGACTGAATTACTCATGAATAGATGGAGAGGTTCAGGTACTAAATTGATTAAAGAAATTCTAGAATCAAGAAAGCAGTATATTCTTTTTGTATGTTCAGATCGTGTCTCATTGCCCATCAAGGAAAGAACCACGTATTACATGGATAGACAGAATCCCTTACGAGAAGTGCACCCAATAAAGGGCGAGGACAACGAGTTTAAGCGCGTATTTGTATATACGCCCATATCAAAAATAGAATTGTTAGAAATGAAGAAAGTGGTACCCAGTCATGACAAAGATCCAGCGGGTTTTCACCGAGAAATTAAAGACATGCTACTCATGGGAGAGTATACCTATCCCGACATTATGACAATATTAAAGGTATTGATGCCTGCTGGCATTTATGAGAAACTCAGGGAAAAAGAGTGGGAGGTAGGAGACCAAAAGATAGAATGGTCAGTATTAGAAGCAGAAGAAAAGGCCCGAACTGCAGGAGCAGGACTCGGGGATAAAACTAAAGCACTACCAGGTTTATTAGTACAGGTACTGCCACGTTTATTAACTACGAAAAAGGAAGATTGGGGTACAATTTCAGCCTGTAAACAGAAGCAAGATGAAGATACTAGTGATTACTATGCCCGATTTGAAAAATGTTTTGGTATAAATAGTGGCATAAAAGCAAGTAGCGAATCATACCCACATCTGTTTGTAACAAAATTAGTAGAAAATGCCCTGCCCCAAGTAAAGAATAGAGTATTAAAATTCGAGAGTACCTGGCAAGGTAACACTCCATCACAAATGTTACAAATGTTACAATACCATCATAATAGAATTAGAGAGGAACAAGAACATGAACACAGACGCATGAAAGACACAAAAATGAAAATGCTAGTTTCTCAGACAGTTCCAGCTGAGGGACATAAAAAGGGTATGACACATTCCGGTGATTCAGCAGGACCTGTAAAAGGGACATGCAATTATTGTAAAAAGCCAGGTCATTACGTACACGATTGTCCAGTTTTGAAACATAATATCGCCATAGGTAAAACACAAGAAAGACCACGACCACTTAGACAGGACCAGAATGAACAAGGAGCTCCGCAGCATGCACAGTCCATGCCAGCTTCACAACAGTCTATACAGTTTGTGCCAGCTGCACCAGCGCTGCCTGTTGCTGCCACACAAACCACGACACGACAACTGTACCAGACCGCACAGTACGACTATCCTGATTACCAACGATACGCATGAACCAGCCTAGAGAGGGAAGTTGACTTACCCCTTATCGAGATCCCTGTAGATCAAGAAGGACCTTATGTACATAGTGAATTGTTAGGCCAAGACAGAAAATTTTTACTCGATACAGGGGCAAGTCGAACGACCATAAAACGTAGTGAAGTTCCAGGGGCACCCCTCTCAGGCTCTCAGAATATTTCCCTTGGTTTTTCAGGAAAACCTATTGTTAATGAAGTGTCACAACCTCTTCCACTTACGATAGGACCTTTGACCCGAACTACCGATTTATTGCTTACTAAATCATGTCCAGAAAACCTGTTAGGAATAAAGACACTGAAGGCTCTAGGAGCTATAATATGTTGTTCTCCGGAAGGAGTAAGATTGTTTTTACGTGATTTTAAAGGTCATTATGTGTCTAGAGACATGGATCCCCGACTGCAGACTTTACCTACACATCTATGGGCACAAGGCCCTACTGATGTTGGTTGCATGAATATTACACCATATCGAGTCACATTAAAGGCAGGAGTGGTACTACCACGAATGCGACAATACAAGTTACCACCAGATGCTGTAGTGGCTTTACTACAAATCATTGACGAGCTCATTGCCCAAGGAGTGGTTGTGGAAACAGACTCCAATGTATGTAATTCACCAATAATTCCGATTCTTAAACGAACAGATCCAAAGGCCCCGCCAGTATATCGATTGGTTATTGATCTGCGCGAATTAAACAAGTGTATTGTGCCACAATTCCCTGTGGTCCCTGATATCTCGTCATTATTGACAGCCATTGATTCCGAAGCAACATTCTTTACTGTAATTGATCTTAAAAACGCCTTTTTCAGCGTCCCAATAGATCCGGAAAGCCAATATTTGTTCGGATTTAGTTTAAATGGGCGTAGCTTTAAATTCTCACGCGCACCTCAAGGATTTACAGAAAGCCCCAGCATCTATAGCCAAGCACTGAAACGAGAACTTGACAGTATCCACATGCCAGTTAACACTGCCTTGCTTCAATATGTCGATGATCTGCTGATCACCGCCCGAAGCGAACCCGAATGTGAAAAAGCATCACTGACAGTTTTACAATTTCTAGCCGAAAAGGGGCACAAGGTGTCCCCTTCTAAGCTGCAATTCTGTGTCCAGCGAGTTATTTATCTTGGACACTCGCTGTCCAAGGAGGGAAGGCAGCTTACACCCGACCGCATTCAGTTAATAGCTAACATGCCAATACCCAAGACACAAAAGGAAGTACGGGCTTTCATAGGCCTCACTTCATACTGTAGACAGTGGATCCCTCAGTATGCATTCCTAGCAAAACCACTCATTCAGTTGACAACACAGGAGGCAGCCACATCGACTGTCCTCCCTTGGACTCAGGAACATACACAAGCTTTTGAAAGCCTAAAGAAAGCTTTATGTCAAGCACCTGTTTTAGCAACGCCATGTTACAGAAAACAGTTTACACTCTTTGTTACAGAACGCGAAGGTACTGCCTTGTCAGTACTCACACAGGAACAAGCAGGAGCACACAAACCATGTGCTTATTTTTCTAGTACATTAGATCCAGTAGCTCAGGCTCTGCCTGCGTGCCTGAAATCAGTGGCAGCGACAGCTTTAGCAATCAGACAAAGCGATGCCATAGTGTTAGGACATCCATTGACAGTACAAGTACCACACGCAGTAGAGGTTCTTGTGAACCGAACACAAACACAACACTTGACTATTGCGCGACTTACAGGGTACGAACTTACATTGTTCCAGCCACATATAGAAATCAGACGCTGTAACACATTGAATCCTGCCACACTTTTGCCAGTAATCGGAACAGACCCACTAGCCCATGACTGTATTGAAGTTATTACTATAACGACGAAACCCAGACAAGATTTAACCGATGTCCCATTGTCAGATCCAGACCTGACGTTGTATGTAGATGGTTCATGTATGAGAACAAGTACAGGAGAGCTAGTGGCCGCTTACGCAGTCACCACAGACACTGAAATTATTGAAACCAAGTGTATAAATACCTTGTCCGCTCAAGCAGCAGAGCTCGTCGCTCTGACACAAGCCTGTATTCAAGCCACAAATAAAAAAGTCAACATATACACTGATTCACGTTATGCATTCGGAGTTGTACATGACTTCGGCGTGCTGTGGCGAGAGAGAGGTTATTTAACTTCCCACGGTGCCCACATTCAGCACGGACCCCTCATTCATGCTTTATTAGATGCGATACATCTACCGATTGCAATATCGATTATGAAATGCAAAGCACATACGAAAGTTACTGATATCATTTCTCAAGGCAATGATCTAGCCGACAGAACAGCTAAACAGACTGCTCAAACCCAAACATCCGACATGACAAAGACAATAGTCCCGATGCCGACACAGTGTATGACAGTTAAAGATCCTACCCTTGACGTAATTGACATCCAGACACATGCTACACCAGATGAAATAAAGAAATGGACCGAATTAGGAGGGATCCAAACGGACCAAGGATGGATGATGAAGGAAAAATCTGTGTGGTTCCTTCCTGATTCAATGGTCCAAGTCATTATTAACACTATCCATAGTCCAGCCCATCTAGGAGAAAAAGCTATGCTAGACAGCATTCAACATATTTGGTTCAATAAACATTTACGAGCTGCAGCCAAACAAAAGGTCCGTACCTGCATGATCTGTTGCCAGTTCAACCCAGGAAAAAGTGTTCCCGTAGAACAAGGTGGATTTCATCCTCCTGATCATCCTTTTGAAGTCCTCCAGATGGATTATATCCAGATGGAACGATGCAGAGGATTCAAATATGTTCTCGTAGTTGTGTGTGCTCTTTCCCGTTGGACGGAGGCATACCCGGTTTCAGATTACACTGCCCCGACTACTGCCAAACAGTTAGTTCGAGAATTCTTCCCACGATACGGTTTACCACGTGTTGTTCACTCAGATAACGGCCAGCCGTTCTCATCCGAATTAATGAAACATGTTTCACTTTTGTTAGGTTATCAGTGGAAATTCCACTGTGTCCGACACCCCGAAGCAGCAGGTCTCGTAGAAAGACATAATCAGACACTGAAAATTAGATTGTCCAAAATATGCAGGGAGAAAGGTGTCGACTGGGTAGTAGCACTACCAGTTGCACTCTTTTTCACAAGAATGGTAGCACACTCTCGAACAGGGCTATCCCCGTATGAGGTGATCTTCGGCAGACCACCAAATATGTGGGGGACGCCTATACCACGCAAAATAACTGATATTGACTGTAATATGCTGACAGATTACTTGGCTTCCTTGATGTCTGCACTACAATCTTGTCGTTCACAGGTAGCTGCAGCCTTTCCCGACAACACTGAGGTGAAACCCCATGACGTAGTTCCGGGGGACCTTGTGCTTGTGAGAAATTTCGACCGAAAGACCCAGCTGGAGCCCAGGTGGAAGGCACCCAAATTGGTCCTGCTGACCACAAGGACAGCCGTGAAGATCGAGGGCAGGAAAGGATGGGTGCATTCAAGTCATATCAAGAAATTTCATGGACTTCCTTCAGATGTAAACAGCCCACCTCGTGTGTCCTCACCAATTGACTCAAAACTACCTCTGGCTGAGGCCGACAGTAAAGAACTATATAAACTAAAATTAAGGCCTAGGCCGTCGGACGATTTGATTGTTTAAGTCCTCTCCTAGGTGAAGCGGTTGAATCTGTCTCCGACATGTATCGCCTAGACCTGAATCATGGACAGTCGCGAAAAATGATGAAACGACAGGCGTATTGTAAATCACTGCGTAGCCATTGCATAGTGACATTATTAATCTTGTTTCTCTTAAGTCTTTTAATAATTACTGCAAGTATATTGTTGCACATATATTACCCTATTGTCAGAAACGTTTACAATGTTACTGCTGAACATTCTTTTAGTGACTTACCCCCGCATGAATTGTCTTATAGACTTGCGCTGCGCAATAACACTTTCATTAGTATGTTACATCATTCCCATCAGACTAGTAATGCAACTAATTGTTGGGTATGTGGCCGGCTCCCTCCCTATCAGAATTATGAAGGAGTCCTGCCTTTCTTTCCACATCCGTTTACACATAATGGTTCCTGTGGAGCATGGTTCAGTTTAATCAATTCCATAGACTCAGATACAGCCGTCTACCAAGACCAGTGGGTATGGGGAAATCTGAACCTAGTTTTATTCAAAGTCTGTTACCCTGACAAAGAGGGTCGCCCCAAAAGAACAGGAACTGATCTAGAAAATGAAGTATATGGATTAGGTAACTTTACTCCTAATCTCATGGTTCTAAATGTCGAATCCGAAGTTGAACTAGTTTTACCAACCATGTCAGTATTCCCAGCGAAAGGTGAATTGTGTGTAAGAAAAGTTGGTTCCATACATATGGGCCATAGTAAATGCACTACTACAGTAGAGTTCAGTGATCAAGGTAAATCTTCATTTAGAGCTTATCGCCACTCCTACTTTATATGTGGTCAGACTGCATATATACGTCTACCTCTAGATTGGGATGGTGCCTGCTACATTGCATTCCTTTTGCCACCTGTTTTCCTAGCTCCTCCTGATTATTATAGAAATATTCATTTAGTACACAACAGAGAGCGGAGAGATCTCCCGATTGTCGATTACACTGAAACAGCATGGGAAAAATACACAGATTTCAATAAAGGCATCTTTCCCTATATAGGTACTGTTACTAATAGTAAGCTGATACGTAGATTAACTAGAACCCTTGAAGCAGTAGTGAATGAAACTATTTCCGCCTTAGGCAATTTAACAGAAGAGCAGTCTGCTATGCGGATTGTTGTGCTTCAAAATCGTCTTGTCCTTGACGTCATCCTGGCTGATAGGGGCGGAGCTTGTAGGGTCATCGGATCAAGCTGCTGCGTATTCATACCAGAAAATTCGCCATCTGTATATAAAGCTATAACTCGCCTTCATAAGATTGTAAGCCAGATACACCAGAACCCAGGCACTTGGACTTGGTCCGGTTGGTTTTGGAGTGTGATATCAGCCTGGGGATGGAGAGTTCTATCATTTCTAGGTATTGGCCTTCTCATACTATTCAGTTGCTGTCTATGTCTACAATGTGGACCAGCGATCTGTGGCCTGTGTGCCACATCGTGTATTCCACTACCAAGAATTCATTCGTCACGGAAGAAGAAAGAAGAACAAATGATGCTATATGAACAGATCAATGGATTAATGAAGATTGATATCTCTTGACGGGCAAGTAGGGGACAAGGAGGGAATGTGGAAATATGGATTTTTCTGGTCAGTTATGTCCCCTATCTTGGACCCCAACGGTTCTATGTGCATGTTACAAGTACATGTATGTTCCCTCCAGTTCCAGTTATGAAGACGCAAATACATGTGCGTCCACCGTCAACATGTCCTCTGTTGATCCGCCATGAATGGGCCGGATATTCCATTCTTAAGTACGAAAGGCCACCGCCTTTATATGGTTCACTTATGCTATTTTACAGTCCAGGCAAGTAGGCCCTGATTCTGTCATCAAGCTTTTCTTGCTTTCTGCCTCTGAAAACTCCAGTCCGAGCCTGCATCCGTGACCATGAACTTTGTCTCATTCTCTGCGCGGCTCACGAAGCCTGACATCAGCTTGCTGCCTGCCAAGAACTGTATTTCACCTTCGAAATTATCTGCTCCGTTCCCTGCCCGATGCATTCCTGTCTAGTAGCTTAAGTAAACATTCTGCCAGCTACCGAGCAAAGGCCCGGCTTCTCTGTCTTTATGCAAGTAATTCATAGCCCTGTTACTATGGAAGATTCCGCCCTCGCATCTAGTGTAGACACTTAGACGCTTGTACACGCACTAACAGTCAGTATAGTCAGTATAGAATAGATTCTGTCCGAGAGTCCTTCTTTTATGGATAACATAGTTCTTTAAACATAGGATGTTAGATATGATTTGGGATTAGGTTGACTTGACCCCCCAGACTTCTTGTCTCCACATGTAGAGCTAAATGTCAAGTCCCCTTCACCCCCTAGTTGCACATCAATCACACGTCATGCTGCTGCGCGCGCATCTATGCCAAGTATTATCTTATAGATCCACCTATATATGACATCATAACCAATTATGTTCCTTTTTACTCCTTATTACACCCATTTTCGGTTACGCATATGAATCGTCATTTTCCTTATCAATTGTTACGCCTACTGCATTCGCTTCATTGTAATGTATGTACTATAAAAGTCATTTCTTGTCAATAAAGTATGTACTTCACTTCCTGAACCTTCGTGGTGACGGAACTTGGAGCAACCGATTATAATCGTTCATTGGAATAAAGCCCATTCCGAACCTCTAATACCACGGATTCTGCCTCTCATTTTACTGAGCTATATTTATTATGTTTCCGTATCAAATTAAGTCCCGGTAAAGAATTTTATTTACCACAAATGACCGAAATTCTCTTAATCTAAATTACCTACCACTAAGTAGAATTCGGTAACTAAAAAGTTTTGCATTCAATCTCAATCATTCCTAATTAATGCCTAATCAGAACGGTATTGTCATCATCAGTGACCCTAAAGGTGAATTTTCCAATTGAGAGAAACGTAATTGAGGTGAACTCAAAGTAATTCGACTCTAATGCATTCTGAATCATTCTCAATTTGAATTGTTGCACGTGCATATTGATTACGTGAACATTGTTTAATGGAGCTATGCAGGATGGAACTGAGGGACTCAGATGTACCTCATAATTTCTAGACTCAGTTGTGATTTAAATTGCTGATTTTGGAACCCTTTCACCTCAAATGAACTTTCAGAACAAATCAGAAATGTATGACCAGCGAATCCACCAAAATTCAAAGTAACAAAATACAAAAATGGTATTACCATGCAATGAAGTTTGGATTTTCAAATTATGATTATAAAAACAGATGCAACTTTGTATACAATTGCATAGAAATCTAAGGGGGATATTCTCAAGAACGTGTGATAACTATCGCAAAATTTGCTTAAGGCAACTTTGCACATCGCAGTCTATCGCGGGAAAATAATGCCGTGTTAACGTTGTATTCTCAACTCGACGGCCCCAATGCGATAGTCTCACGATAATGCGCCAAATGACCGTGTTAAAACAAACGCGACGCAGAAAAAATGCGAAACACAAATGCGGAAAAAGTTGCGATGTGGCCAATCGCGATACAAAAATCAGCGATAACCAGCGACAGGCCTGCAATTCCCACGCGTCATGCGGGAAAATGCACTATAAAAGAAAACCAAAAAGAAGGTCCAAAAAGATAAACTGCGTAGCACCATGGATGCAACCAGACCGAGTGCAGAAAAGAACGTGAACCCCACAAGCCCCGCAGATGACCAGCAAGGAACCTCGGGGTCAGGGAATGCCAAGGAGAAGAGGAAGAGGAAGCCGTGGTTCAGTCCGCAGGAAAACAGGATCATCGTTACAGAGGTGATAGAACACTACCAACAACTGTTTGGCACCGCAAACGTGTCATTGGCAACAAAGACGCAAATATGGCAGACTATCTTGGACCATGTGAATGCAGTTGCAGCGTTGAGGAGGACAATGGAAGAGGTCAAGAGGCGCTGTAATGATGTGAAGGCCAAAACCAAGAAGAAACTTGATACCAACATGAAAGCAGCAATGCTCATTGGAGGTGGGGGTCCAGCGGCACACCAGGAGCTGGATGACATGGAGAAAATGGTGGCCACAGTCATCAGTCGGGACACGGTGCCAGGAGTTGGGCATCCGGACCCTGTTCAACATGACCCGACACAACATCAACAGGCTGAGCACTGACCAGGGAAATAAGGGGACGGGGGGTGATGGGCACAATGACACACATGCACAAGTAAGTAGAGCACACCGCACACCCGCAATGACTCTGGATCATGTCCTTGATCCCCGTGGCACACCGCAGCACACACTCAAACACCAAGTTGGCCCCCGTACCCCATGTCCCCAAAGGGATCCCACACCACACATCACCAATCTCACCACCAACACATGCACACGTGCGAAACCCAGCAAAGATGCCTATTTGTGAGCCACACTGACAATGCACGTGACACTACATGATGATCAGCATGGCTAGAGGCCAATCATCATGACATTGTGCATGCCACAACACTCAGGTGGCTGAGTGTGGACCACATCCGGAAAGTAGCAGGTCACACTCTGAAACAAACAACCCCTGATGTCAACAACACATCTGCGGACAAACCATGCCCAAGAGTCACAACTCGAGCTAGAGCCCTAAACAACCAAGTCCGGTACATCTCAGCACTGTAGAAGCATAGAAAGCAAAGGCACACCACCTGAAAGGGATAAGGGGCCACAAAATCAGAGCTGCACAGGCGACTCACCCACAATGCTGCACACACACATAAGAATAAGAGCACCTCAACATTGACAACAATGTGGTACAAACTGCAACACTCACAACAGTACACAGGACACAACTGGTGCCGCATGGGTGTACAAAATGGCCAATCACTCCTGGCATAGCAGAGAACTGTGAGATGAAAAGGTACGAGTACAACCTCACATCCCTGATGTCGTACAAATGTCCACTGTCCCGCATCAAACAGGCAACTCACCACAAACAGTCACAATGTACATTGTCATGCAGGCTGTATGTAAACTTCGCCTATGCATCAGTGTTAGACCTGACACCTTGGCGTGGGTCTCCCTTCCTTTTTTGCTGTTGCCTCGTGTGTTTTTGCTGGTGTTAGATGCTTTGGGCACTGTGCCACTGCTGTCCAGTGCCACAGTACAAGTGCTCCCTATTGTAAATTGATGTATGAATTAGTAGTTCCATGATTGGTTGGTTTGGTTTACCTGCCAGACCTTAGTACAGTGCACCAGAAGTACCCAGGGCTTGTAAATCCAAATACTGCTGGTGGGCTTGCAGCACTGGTTGTGCCACCCACAGAAGCAGCCTGTAAAAGTGTGTCTAAGGCCTGCCATTGCAGAGCCTGCGTGCAGTCTGGTACTGTCATGCTGACTGGGCAAGTGCACCCACTTGCCAGTCCCTAAACCTTCCCTTTTCTTCATATCAGACAGCCCTATGGTAGGCCCAAGGGCATGGTGCATTGTAAGTTAAAGGTAGGACATGCCCTGGTGTGTGTGGCATGTTCTAATAGTGAATTACAGCCATTTTCGTTTTTCACTATTGCAAGGCAGCTGTTCTCCATAGGCCAGAATGGGCAGTTTGATTATTACATCTTATAATCCTAACTGATTCAGGGAACATGGTAGAAATTCGAATTTAGTATGCCTGAACTCAGAATGATAAAATACATCTTTTAGTGAAGTTGGTTTTAACATTCTGTGTTTGAAAATACCACTTTTAGAAAATAGGTATTTTCTTGTCTAACCATTCAAACCTCCCTCTGCTAGGCTGTGTATTCCATGTCTGGAGTTTGAGTGACAGGGCTGGGAGATTCCAGGAGACAGAGTGAGTCAGCCCAGTGGTGAATAGAGAGATCTGCATCTAGATGGGAGGGAGGAGTTGCACCTGGGACCTGAATAGGACTGTGCCTTCCCTCCACAATGCTGGCTCCACCTCCTGTGGTGTGTCTGATGTCTCTGCCCTGCACTATGAAAGGAAAGAAGGAGTCATGTAAACAAAGTGCTCCAGGACTGACCAGAACTGGTTTGGACTAGGCAAAGGCCTCTCTGCCTTCAGAGAACAAAGAGAAACTTGGTATAAATATTGGGACCCAAACCCAAGAACTTTAGATCACTTTGGGAAGCAAGAAGAAACCTTTGCTGAGGAGTGGAACCAGAAGAAACTGAGGAGAGACTATCCCTAAGTTGAAGTGCTGCTTGGGGGATTGTCCTGCAGTGGTTGCCTGATATAGATAGGACAGAATATCGAAATTAGGGTATGAAATATCGATTTCCATAATATCGAATTTAAAAATATAGATTTCCATAATATAAAAACATTTTTTAGTGTTATGTATGGTAGTATATGTGTTAAAATTATGTTTTATTTTTGTAATGTATGTCTAATTTTTTTAAAGTAATGAATGTTATGTAATTTCATTTTTGCGTAATTTAATTCCGCAGCGGGTTGTGGGTTTATGGCCAATAGGGTGGGAAGTAATTTAATATTAGTAAATTAAATATTAATATTTATTTATATCTGTTGATAATTAATTGATTGATAATTAATTATTAATTGGCAATTAATTTTTATTAATTAATTTAATTATATTTGTTATTATTAGGAGCGGGTTGTGGGTTTATAGAGGAATTGGGTGGGAAGTAATTTAATTGTACTAAAGTAAGTATACATTTTTATTTATGTGTATTGCTAATTAATTATTAATTGCTAATTAATGTGTATTAATTGCTAATTAATTTTTATTAATTGATAATTAATTTTTATTAATTGATTAATTGATAATAATGTTACATTTATTTTTTATTATTGGGAGTGGGTTGTGGGTTTATAGGGGAATTGGGTGGGAAGTAAATTAATTGTAATAAAGTAAACATACATTTGTATTTATATGTATTGATAATTAATTGAGAATTAATTATTAATTGGTAATACATTTTTATTAATTGGCAATTATTGTTTTTTCAATGGTAATTAATTTTTATTAATGGTAATTATTTTTAATTAATTCTTTATTGGTATTGATAATTAATGTAATCTTATTTTAATGTTAAATCATTACTTTCTCTACTGTTGCACTCTCAGGAGTGGGAATAGTAATTTTTACCCTCCCGCTATCCAACGAATTCTCTACTGTTGCACTCACTGGAGTGGGAATAGTAATTTTTACCCTCCCACTATCCAACGCTTTCCCTACTGTTGCACTCACTGAAGTGGGAATAGTAATTTTCACCTTCCCGCTATCCAACGCTTTCCCTACTGTTGCACTCTTTGGAGTGGGAATAGTAATTTTTACCCCAACGCTATCCAACGTTTTCCCTACTGTTGCACTCACTGGAGTGGGGATAGAAATTTTTACCCCTACGCTATCCAACGCTTTCCCTACTGTTGCACTCTCTGGAGTGGGAATAGTAATTTTTACCCTCTCGCTATCCAACGCTTTCCCTACTGTTGCACTCTTTGGAGTGGGAATAGTAATTTTTACCCCTACGCTATCCAACGTTTTTCCTATTGTTGCACTCACTGGAGTGGGAATAGTAATTTTTACCTCTATGCTATCCAATGCTTTCCCTACTGTTGCACTCTTTGTAGCGAGATTAGTAATTTTTACCCCTACGCTATCCAACGTTTTCCCTACTGTTGCACTCACTGGTGTGGTAATAGTAATTTTTACGCTCTCACTATCCAACAAAATCTCTACTTTTTTTTACATTACATTTATTATTTTTACATTTTAAGCTTTTTTATATTATTTTAAGTATGTTTTATTTAATTGTTTTTAATATTGAATTACTTTTATATTCTTTTCAATACATTTAAAAAATTCGATATTTTAGCTAACTATTTGAACATTCTATATTTTGGAATTGATTTTTTATTGGAGTAACCGGTTTGTATATAGGGATTCTATATTCTGTACTTCTATATTTTGGAGTCGATATTTTGGGCATTCTATATTATGGCCCTCGATATTTAGTCACTGAATTGTTTTTGGGGCCTTCTGAGGGACTGCGTTTCGCAAGAGGCTGGAAGCGCGACTCACGGAGAAGAAGCGTGTCGCCGTTGCAGCTGCTGCCGTCGCATCACTGAACAAGGGTGTCACCGCTGTAGCTGTCGCATTGCACCGCATCATGAGAAGAGTCTCGCATCGAGGAAGAAGCGTGTCGCCATCGCAGCCGCTGCCATTGCATCGTGGATGTCGCCGCTGTAGCTGTCGCATTGCACCGCATCAAGAAAAGTGCCTCGCATCCACGGAGAAGCGTGCCGCCGTCGGAGCTGCTGCCGTCGCATCACTGAACAAGGGTGTCGCCGCTGCAACTGTCACATCGAGCGGATGCGTCTCACATCAGACCAAAGTGTCGCCGCCAAAGCCGCTGCAGCTGACGCATCGAGATGAGACATCTCGCAACATCGGAGAAGCGTGCCGCATCAGGAAGATCTTCACGTCTTTATTTATTTGCACCAAATTTGCATCGCATCTCCATTGTTGCAACACTTTCGTTGCCCTGCGTGTCGCATCTAAAGGTACATTGACTCAAAGTGTTGCATTAAAGAAATAAAGAGAGCTAAGCTAAATTCTACCATTTTTAAGTAACAATATTGTGGATTTTTGTCTTTTTTGGTCTTGTGTTAAATCTATATAAAGAATACTTATTTTTTATATAAAATTTGTGTGGTGTCCATCTGTAGAGTTGTCACTTGATTACTGTCTGTGTTCACAAATGCTTTACACACTGCCTCTGAGATAAGCCTGTCTGCTTATGCCAAGCTACCAAGTGGGTGAGCAGGTGTTATTTTAAGAGTGTGCCCCCTTTCCCTGACTAGAGGCAAGGGTCCCTATTCGTGTCAAGTGCCTACCTGTGCCAACCACACTGTGAAACTGCATCTCCCCTTTACTTTGCAGAGGGACATTCAACACCTCCTGCAGAGCAGACCCTACATCACATCAGTGATGATGGAGATGACCACCAGGACATCGACCTGGACGAACTCCAATGGTTCATGGACACCCTCCGCACCCCACCTCCAGTAGCAGGTCAGCCCAGCACCCTTGAGGTGAGCCCACCCCTGCACAGACCACACAGCAGGCAGCACCCACCACCACTTCTGGCTCCCAGCAGCTCACCGAAGAACACATGGCGTTCCAATGCCGTGTGTTAGACTGCCAGAGGGGGCTGGCTGAACTGGTGCGGCTGGGGTTCCAACTCATGGCAGCCAAACTGGATGTCATACGCAGCTGTCTAAGTCCCATCAGGGACCACTTACACTCCCTAACAGTCACCCACAGTCCGCCCCATGCCCTCCAACTTTCCATGGCTGGCTTCGCTGGAGTCATGACGAGGAGACAACTACAACTGTCCAGTCAGAGGGGCTTCAGCGATGTCATCTGTGATTTGGGAAACATGAGGAGGGTCATGGAGAACATGGAGCGGATGCAGGCACAAAGAATGGCTACCACGGCTGCACACGAGAAAGCTGTAGATAGGATCTTCCATGCCCTGCAGATCCTCATCATGGGAGTGATGCCACAAGACATTGCACTGATGAATGCTGCTGCTACTTCTACATCCACATCGCCGGCCCCTGGTGTTTCAGTGTCACACAGTGCTGCAGACTAAACACCACCACCCACATGTGAGGCACATGAAACGTCAGAGGCCGAACATAAGGAGGAATCTGCCTCAGTGGTGATTAGGAAGCAGTAGCGTTCATCTCCACTATATGGCTTTTCACTGCTTGGTTCTGCACTCTGCATCGTGCCCTGGAATAACACCTTCCACTGTCCCCTGATACACCCAGCCACACTAGCATTGCACCTCGACAGGGACTGCCACAAATCATTTGCAAAACAATGACACAGCAATCAGCCTGCAGACTGGACTCTTTCCCTTCCCAATGACTTGTCAATCCCTATAGGACTCTGGCTGGCCCTCCACAGGGCAACATTGTAAAGTGTTATCTGCATGGCCCAGTACTAAGACAGCTTCAACACTCCACTGTACGTGAATAATACCTTCCAATACACACAAATGTGTCATGTACATGAATAATCAAGTATGAAAGCATGTACGAATGTAGTGGCAGTGATTTCCCCTGACGTCCATGTTGCTCATGTTTTGGGACTTGAGTCACAGGGTGCATCCCTGCATCATTGTGGTACATATCTGACCCCAAAAGAAGCCCCGTTGTCAATTGTAGGTCACAAATGACAGCCTATATGCAATTAAGTGGGACACATGTGAGACGCTGATGTGTGGGATTCTGTACTATCCCTGACACACAGAAATTGCATTTCGAATACGTGACACCCCAAACAGCCTCTCTGTACAGAGGTGACACACCCAAAACCTATTCCAAAGTTTCGAGATTGTTAGCACTACATGTTGCACTTACACTTGTCAGAGTGACGTGCCTGTACACAGGAGTGACATGCACTCAGGGAATGTGTGTTTGAGAGAATTTATTTGCACATGCTGTGCCTGTGCTCATTGTGTACTGTCCCATGTCTGCTAAGGACTGTGACAATGTGACGTGCTCATGTGAAGAAATTGTCAATGATGGTGTTCCAACGAGCTATTCCTGCTGCAGCTAAAGTTGGGTGTGGTCCACATGCCTCCTCTTCCTCATCATCGTCCGGTGCATCTGGCACTTGTAGCTATGGGGCATTGGTGCGTACACATATGTTATGCAACACACAACATGCAACTATCATCTTGCACATGATGTCTGGGCTGTACAGGAGCCTTCCACCTGTGATGTCCAGGCACCTGAAACATGACTTCAACACGCCAAATGTGCGTTCCATGATGCCCCTGGTGCGTTTGTGGGCCGCATTGTATTGCCTCTGGGCCTGTGTGTTTGTGGTCGGAGGGGTGTCATCATCCAAGGGCAGAGTGCTTATCCTTGGTGACCTGTGACAGTGCAGAGAGACATGAGTCTATAGTTGGTTCAGCATGATGTATTGGCAGGCTCACTGGTTCATTGGTGTGTGATATGTGTGTTCTAGTGATTCCTGTTTGACATGTACTGCTTGTGGCAAATGATTGGCGTCAATGTGAATTACGTAGCCTCACTGCTGCTCCTCCTTCCACCCGAGCCTATTTAGTTGTGTGTGCAGCGCGGTTGCATCACTTGCACTCCTACGGCACACCATTGTCATGCCTTTCTGCGCATGTCCACAAGCCTGACTACGACACTGTGATGTTGTGCGTTGAAGGTGGGCGGCCATGTGCGTGTAGGCCTATGGTAAGGACAGGGCAGGCACAGATGTAAAGTTCATGGCCGGCTGAACTCGCGATGCGGTTGAGGGTAGACAATTGACATGCTGCGGTAATGGCGACACACACAACAGTTGGCATGTATGATCCCGGACCCTGAGCGGGCTTGCGCTCCCTCATTTACCCCTTCAGCCGAGCCAACACTCCGGGGGCATGATACATTGCAACATTGTCCATTGCGTGACGGGTGGCGCCGACGCTACAACAGAGACACATGCATTAGTTACTGCCTTGGCAAGGCCATAACTTAACCACGCCCAGAGCCCCGGTGTCCCTCATGCACAAAAAATGACCACATAGACACACTTAGATAATTTGTGGAACTGGCTATAGGCACGTGCGCCCACCCCCTTTTATTGCCAGGGTCACATCTACAGTGACACCTGTGCTGGATGGGTGTGGGGTGAGTGTAAGCCAGCCCTCATGGAGTGGTTGCTGCTGGCAACAACTTGAACACTGACCACTATTTAAGCGGCAATCTAAAACACCAACATAACACAAACAACTGCGAAGCATCATGGTGCTAGCCAGAGAAAATAGAGAGGTCACACAATATGCAATCAGTAGGGTCCGTGAGTCGAAGTGCATTGATGTTGGGGCACCAGAGCTGAGCGTGCTCATGTTGAGTGAATGTCTGGAGTTGTGTCCCTTCAGGATATTTCTGCTTCTGATGCAGTGGGGTGTGTTACACCTGCCTCATCTTCCCCATCATCGTCCCAGGTCTTCCCCACTGCCTGAGGTGACATTGCTACATGAGCTGTCCACAGCACAAAACTCAATCAGAAAGGGCCCATGAGTTGTGGTGCACTGAGTCAGAGGCACCTGAAGAGCTGAGCAGGGTATCAAGCTGATGATGGCATCCACAGCAGGTGTGAGCAAATCTTGTTGTCTGGCTGTAAGACTCTTTTGACTCTGGCAGTTGTTGGTTGGAGGTGGTGACGTGTGCCTCCTGCGGTGATGCGTCGTCCGGGCAGGTCAGGACTCGATTTGATGTATGAACCCTGGTGGACTGCAGGGGAGGCCGGTGGCAGCGGTCAACGCAGGCCCACAGACACATGGCATTGAGGACCCCCAGGCCATCGACCCAGAGCCCATCAAATATTCAATACGACAGGGTCCATGATTTGAGCTGCACAGAGTTAGTGGACCCGGATGCAGTGCGGCCGGCACAGGCACACCTGCAAGAGACGGTGACTTGCGGTGCACTGAGGTCGGGCCACGAGAGCTGAGCGGGTCCTCATCGATGTCCAAGGTGAATGTCGCGGAGTGTTTTGGGGGACAGTGGAAGCTGTTCTTCCAGGGCATGATACAGAGGGCAGTACCAAGCAGAAACAGGCAATATGGATGAGATGCATACTACAGACTCATTCTGAACACCAAGGCAGTATCAGCTACATGATGATGAAAACAAACCCCAGGCCATATACTCAGATGCCACCAAAGTCCAACCAGAGAGTGTCCATGACTTTTGGGGCAAAGAGTCAGAGGCACTAGAGCAGGAAGGTGGATGCAGTCTGCGATGATGCCTGTACAATGATGTAAACTCTGCAATGAACAAATCAAGACTCAGTTCCAAATGTGTGACCTACAGGACCGCAGTGTAGGCCGGAGGCAGCGGTCAGCATGGGCCCACAGCCACGTGTCGTTGGTTTGCGATACACAGAGTTAGTGACACCAGAGAAGTTGTTGGTAGTGTTCGATCACCTCCGTAACGAGGATCCTCTTTTCCTCCTGACTGAACCACGTCTTCCTCTTACTCCTCTCCTTGCGTACAATGATATGAACTCTGCCATATAGAAATCAAGACTCAGTTCCAAATGTGTGATCTACTCGACCGCAGTGTAGGCCTAAGGCAGTAGTCAGCAAGGGCCCACAGACACGTGTGGTTGGAATGCTATGCTGAGAGTTGGTGGCACCACATCGAAGGAAGAATAGTGATTTAAACTGCATTAATGTGTGTACTCGGCCATTGTATGATCAAGACTCAGTTCCACATGTGTCACCTATTTGACCACTGTGTAGGCCGGTGGAGTACGTCAACTAAAAAGGAGTGCTGTGGGCCTGTCTTGGGGAGGACAGCGATAGTCTGAGGAGGCTGCCAAGGTCACGGGCCTCAGGCTTGGAGCTTGCACAGGCATGTGGTGGGCCCTCTTTGACACACGCCGGTGTCTGCAGGTGAGCGGTGCTCAGTGCGTCGGCCACGTGGCATGCTAGGAGGCACTGCCCTGGCAGACACGTTGGCCATTCCGGAAGAGAACCATGCCCAGAGGTACGGGACTTTTATTCACACCCCTACGCTTGCCTGGCGTACACCGGGCCAGCCCACTGTGCTCAAGCTCACGGGGGGACGTAATGAGCTACTTTCCATGCTCTTCCCCACTGCCTGCGGTAACATGGTCGAGTCCACTGTCCACTATACTCCAGACACCAGCAGTATGTGTCGACATGGGCATGTCTGTGGTCTGCACACTGCAATATGGCCAGCGCATCAATGCCACACTTGGCATTGTGTACATTCTCATTCATGGGTCACTTGCCTCCTGCGCACATGCATGGTTCCCACCTCTCCCCACATTCTGCTATTGTGTGGCTGAGGTGCCATGCCATTGATGGCTCGTGTACATGGCTTGCCCAGGTCACCACTGTAAGTTGTCCTGTCGTGTCTGGTAGGTGGGCATGTTGTTTGGCATGTTGTGCGTGAGTTTGTAACATGTGCATTCTCAGAGTTGAGTTGCATGATTGTGAAGTTGAGGTGTATGGTGTGCTCCTTTGGTACTTACTAACGAGCACTGCATTCCATAGGTGCCAGCCTCAAAGCGCTGTTTGATGATGGACTGTCGGAAGATGAAGGAATCATGCACACTGCCTGGGTAGTTGGCAACGACATTGGTGAGGAGTCCACGGTGGTCCACTATTGCCTGAACATTGATAGAATGCATGTGCTTCCTGTTTCTGTAATTGTGTGCAGTGGCGGCAAAGGGAATGAGGAGTACATGTGTGCAGTCTATTGCCCCCAATATGTGTGGGAAGGCAGCTATGGCATAGAAGCCTTGCTTGTTTTTCAGCTGTTCCTGCGCAGTGTGTGGGAAGTGAAGGTACTGGGGTACCAAGCTGATGATGGCACCCAAGACATGTGTGAGGAACTTGGATAGGGCTGGCTGTGAGACTCCTCCGACTCTGGCAGTTGTTGGTTGGAAGGTCCTAGAGGCCAATATGTGCAGCACAGCCAGCAGCTTTGTCTGCGGAGGGATGTTGGTTGTCCACTGTGTTGGTACCGTCAGCCTGTGGGCAATGATGGTCAGGATGCGCAGGATGGTGGTCCTTTTGAGCCTGTAGTGGGCAAAGACATCCTCTTGTGTTAAGTCTGTGAGGCTGGTGCATTTTCTGAAGGTCTACTGTCTTTGTCTGCGCTGCCTCTGTGGTGGTCCCCAGTCCAGGGGGGTTGGCGGGCCTGGGGGTGGTGGTAGTGGGTGTTGTGGCCCTCTTGGGGCTCCGAGCTGCATGATGAGTAGATCCATGGCATCTGTTGTTCTTCAGGTGTGTCTCTGGGCAGGGCTCCCTTTATGGTGCAGGGTGTCGTCCGACCTAACACCAGGTCAGAGCAGGTGTTAAATCCCTGCTGCTAACGTGCCTTGTCACATGTTTTGTGAACTTATCGCAGATCTGGCTGGTCGTTGAGAATGTTGCGAAGTGGTGTTGTCATGGCTTTTTGCACGGGAACGCCTACTCTGTATCTCATTAGCGTTAGTTGCCGGTGTCATCTGTGGCAATGTTTTTTGCGGCAGCTATCACAGGAAAACTGGTGATATTGGCTGTTAGCACCAGCTTGTGAATAGTGTGATTAATTTATCACCACTTTGGCGGTGATAAAGTGCCACTAACTCGGCGATAGGACTTGAGAATATGCCCCTGAGTCTTTAAAACTCAAGGTCATCTTTTACGTAACTAGTGCCACCAAAAAGCCCAAGTGTGCCCCATATTTTCCCCATATATCTGTTTTGTGTGACTGCTGGATATATTACTTATTGTAGACCTTTTTTGGGTTTAAATGCATCTAGCAGTTCTCAACATTCTCTGAAAAGGAAGTCCATGGCAGGGACATTTTGCATTAGCATACAATAAAGATGAATTCACATGTTTAAAGTGTTTATTTGTTTTTTACATTTTGATCTTGCTTACTATCTTTTGGTTAGTCCCCTTGGTGCCCTGGTCAGCACTAATCTGCATTGAGACTTTTCCTCAATAGTCTTTTCTCTATGATCTGGGCTCTATTAATTTGCCATTTTGGGATAGAAGGCTTAGGGTCTGATTACGATCTTGCCAGATGGGAATGGTGAAGGCTATCTTGTCCGCTGAAATGTGAATCCCATTATATCCTATAAGATTTATATTTCGTCGGACGGGAAATCCATCACTGTTGTGATGGAGTAACCCATCTGCCAAGAGTGTTATTAGGCCCTTACTTCCAAATTGAGGTTGTCAGGCTAGATACGTGTGCTCATTTGTCAACTGACCAATCCCTATAAACATGGGCATGCTGCACATGCATCTTGATCATTTTCTATGTGCAACTACTTTGTTTGACTGCTGGATAAAATTACCTTATATTTGGCCTTCTTTTGTTTGAACTGCATATTCCCACTCTTCACATCTGCTCGATTAAATAGATCCACTGTGCGGAAAACTTCCACTAGTGCACTTTAAAGATTCAGTTTTATGTGTTGTTTCTGTGTTTTTACATTTTAATCTTACTTTCTCCATTTAGATTTGGTTCACTAGACCCCCTGGTCAGTGCTGTTCTGCAAGGTTTCTTTTGCTCAATAGTCTGCTCTCTGTCTCTATTACTCTGCCGTTTTGCAAGGTCCGACTTCCACACTGAGAATGCTATCCAGACACATACTTTTGTGTCAACTGCCCAATCCCTATAGAAATTGGTTTGCTGTGCAGATGTTTTGACTGTTTTCTTCATGCAGCTGCTTTATTTGACTTCTGGCTCGATTACTTAATATAGACATTAATTGGTTTTAAACCCATTAATCTGACATTAACCCCTGCACAATTCAGTTATTTGCTTTCTGTGCATTTTACATTTTATTCTTGCTTGCTTCTTTTAGTTTTGGTCCCCTAAGCCCAGCAGTCAGTAATAAGTGCATTGTGTCATCTGCTAAATAGGTTTTACACAGTATCTATTAATTCTTCTTCTTGGCAGACAAGACTTTTCCAAACTGAGTTTGGCAGTTGAGACTCATGTGCTTCTATGTCAACTGACCAATCTTCATAAAATAAACTTGTTTTGTTGGTTTCTCCTTGTGACTGCTTGGTTTGCCTGCTAGCTAAATTACTGAATATAAACTTTCTTTGGTTTGAATTTCATTTTGCTGTTATCAACCTGTGATTCAGCTGATCCATGGCATGGGAAATTTGCAGTAGCACACTTTAAAGATTCAGTTTTATATTTTAATTGTATGCTAGTTCCTTTTACTTTTGGTCCCTTATTTAGATCTCTAGTAGTTCCTAATCGGCATTTTATATATCACTCAATAGCCTGTTCTCAATCTCTATTAATCTGCCATCTGGAGATACCAAGCTGAGATTGTTCATTTAGGAAATCGTACTTAGTTGTCGACCAACCAACACCTGTAGATTGGGCTTGCTGCATGGATAATTGATTGTTTTCTCCATGCCCCTGCTTGGTTTGACTGCTGGCTGATTTACTTAACATCTACATTTTTGATTTTAAATGTACCTCACTGCTACAACCCTCTGAATGATTCAGCTGATCTGCAGGAGAAAACATTTCCACAACTGCATTTTTAAGACGTATATTCATATCTGAATTATTTTTCTGTGGTTTTTAAGTTGTTTCTAGCTTGCTTACTTTTGTTTTTATTCCCCAGACATCATTGTCATTTCAAATCCGCATTGTGCCTTTTGCTCAATAGTCTTTTCTCAAGCTTTATTAATCCACCATCTTGGAGGACCAGACATAGTTTCAAATTGAGGATGACAGTCTAAACTTTTGTGCTTTTATGTTGACTGACCAATCCCTCTAAAATCGGACTCACTGTGTGGACACCTTGATCTTTTCCCCATACTGTTGCTTTGTTTGACTGCTGGCAAAATTACTTAATGCAGACATTCTTTTGTTTTAAATGCACCTCTGTGTTGTTAGAATCTATGTGATTCAGCTTATCTATGGCAGGGAACAATTATACCAGCACACTTTAAATGTTATCTCCCTTATTCATAAGGGAGGATTTGTACACTGATTAAATTACTCCTACACTTTTGTGTAACTTTAATACTTTTGCCTATTTACCATTTCCGAGTGTAAAGTTACTCAAAAGTGTAAATTATATAGCCCCAGTAAAAACATCAATATGACCATAAAGGTACAGCTAGTAATAGACTTTATAACCTGATTTAATCTTCCACACACTTGGCAGAGACCCACATATTTGGGATGGAAATCTACCTAGAGTAAAGTATAGGGAAATTAATAAAAGTTTATTAACCTTTTTTAAAGACACTAGAAAAAAATATGTTCAAGTTACACATTATTGTTAATTCATTTTATATATTTATTTGGAGTGCTGAAATGTATAACACATGTTACAGCATTATTGATTTAATTTTAAATTAATCATGTAACTTTTTTAAATACATGAAATCGATAAAAATAAATTGTGATGTTTATATTAAAAAGCATTTCCACCTTTATGCAAAAAAATATGTTATTTCACACATTATAAAGTGTAAAACATGACATATGAAATTAATTAAAAACAATGCAATTATGTTTAATAAATATTAATGTTACATTATTCTTTAAATCAAAAAAGTTTAATACATTTTTTAAAAGGAAAGCAATAATTATGTTTTCTTTATAGACTTTTTAAAACTTAAATAAAATGTGTTTATATTTTTAAATAGACAGCATAATTATTTTAACATGATTTCCTATTTAAGTCCTTACCGCCACTATTTTTAATGGGAGGGTTTTGCAGTACCAGTTGTTGGCCATGTGAGGTGCTGATCTTACGCCAGCTCAGTGGTGGAGCACACATGCTACTGTGTTGGCTCCTTTTTGGCATTAGTAACTATAGAAAGCAGTTTGTGAATACCTACCAATGGACTTATTCTTTTGTGGGGGTGCATGCCTCTCCCACAACCCCTCTCTTATTCTGTCTTAAGTGCTCCTTACTACTTCCTTACCCACTCCCATTTAGCAGTAAGTATTCCCAATTTTCCAGCCTCTCTCCATCCCTCTCATATTTACTACTAAAATGTATTCATAGTTTTGTGTAGGGCTCCGCAGTCATAGCAGAGAGATCAGCAGATAAAAGTGTTGGTCTCCTAGCACCCTGGTCATTAATAATCCACAACGCATCATTTGCTCAACACTCTGTTCTTGGCCTCCATTAATCCACCAACTCTGAAGACCAGATTTACTGCCAAACTGAGGCCGGCTGTCTAGACATTTGCGCGAATGTGTTGACTGACTAAACCATTCAAAAATTAACTTCCTGCACAGGTACCCAGGGTCCAGGAATGCTACCCTAGTCCAGCCAGATGACACTATATATGATGTTAGTATGACTTATTACATAAGCTCCCACACACTGTTGTCTTTTATTGGTGATATATAACAAATCAAGAAGGGGGTGACAGAAGGAACTGCGATCCATTCAGCTTCCTTATTCTATATCAAAAAATCAAGTGGGGAATGGATCACTTGTCCTGAGTAACCAGGGTTTTTTTTAAATTTTCGGATGCTATACTGATAAAAAAACCCTCATTCACGTACAGAGGTAGCAGTGGCGGTATATCTTGGTTCTCCGCCTTTCTCTTTAAAAACGTGACAGCATCATCATCGGGTTAGTTTTTATGCTTCCTCCACCGGGAGGTGTACCACTGGTTAGTGCAGTAGTGATCAGTGATGGTTGGGTTATGTACAGTGAGAAAAAAAGGGAATAGTTAAAATGCTCGTACAGCCAGATAAAGTTTTTTAATAAATCTGGATTCGAGATAGTCTAAAAATAGTTCAGTGCGTAGGGGGATTTATTATGAATCTCCCGCACCTAATATGTCCATAAAAAGGTCGACATGTTTCAGCCCTTGCGAATGCCCCGAGGGGTCAAGTGGGCTTTCTTCAGGACCTAGAGTGAAAAGATGTAGGAAAGGGATATACTGAGAGACCTATAGTGTCTCTGTGAACTTAGACCATGTGTTGTCAGGGTCTTCGTGAATCTAGGTATATTCACCTGATTCTGCTTTGGTCAGATAGTACCTGTAAAAAAGGGAGGAAACAAGACAAACAAACATAAAGGAGAATATCAGGTCTGTATTCTCACAAATGGTCATGCTGTCTTTGTGCTAAGACAGTGCAAGAAACTATAAAATGCAACTCTTTATAACAAGGCAAATTCCTATGGCAGACCTATTAGTGAGGATCTCTAATCTTTGCTTGCTGTGGGTTCGAGTATAGTTGGAATTTCACTCGATACTTTGTTTCTTTGTTATCATGTGGGTTGATAACATAAATGTGGTACAGTGTCAGGAAGTGGTTAATTAATAGCGTTCTGGGTGAAAAGTCTACATGTTTCATAGTTGACATTACATTAAATGATGTTAGCTCTTGTTAGGCTCTTGTAAACAAAAGTGATGGGAATTCAAGCAGGTCTCTTATTCGCTGGGTAGTTCTTAACAATGTGCGAGTGTTGAAAACTTATCACAGCGTGATAGCGTGAGAGATGTTAGTACTTAGGGTTAAAATATGTGCTAGCGTTCTGAGCAAATGATTAGGGTGTCTCAATATTGGTGTTAAATATAATTTACTAGGTGATGCTACCCGTTATTGGATACGAAATATGTACAGTTCCTATGGTAGGGCGCTTCCTTTAGATTCACGTTCTGGCCAACTCCTTCGATCTTTCTCATGTCAATTTGTATTGTTTCTTTACAACTAGATGTTAGTGTGTGGTAGATTAAAATTTGTAGTGTAAAGAGTCATGACCAAATGGCAGCGTGCGGTAATCTCATTATTATTTGGTAAGTATTTACGAAAGAAGGTCAAAAATAGTCATTACAATGCTGCTGTTACTTGGAATATTGTAGGAACTAAGTTCGCAGTGAAACAAAATGTTTATGGGTGCATTTCCCTTAGTAAAAAACACTCCTCTCAGTTAATCGATGTGGCCAGCCCCCTCGCTCGCGCTGTTCTTGATTTACCTATTGTCCTCATTACTGGACGTCAACGGGTTTTCAGTGAGTAAGTCACCTGTCTGATGACACAAAATAATACTCATTTAACACATATTTTGATAATACGTTACGGTTTTGTAGATCGTAGCTCTCTTCGTTGTTTGCTTCTACCTATCAGGTTGGTGGAGCACGACTTGTGCTGGCTCTACCTCTGCCGGCCCGGTTGTGTTCGCCTTCACTGTGGTGTCATTTTTAAAGAGCTAGAAGAAAGACTATGGGTGTTTTTTACCACTGATATAGTTCAAGAAGAGGTTTTCAATTATTTTTCTTTCAAAAAATGTTTTGCTGTATGTTGTAAAAAATAAAAACAAGTCAAGAGATCGAGGGCTAAAAACACCCAGAGTCTGATGAAAGAAGCACAATCATTTATTGATATTTATATTTATTTGTTTTTATTTTTTACAACATACACTGTAAAATATTTTTTGAAAGAAAAATAATTGAACACCTCTTCTTGAACTATATCAGTGGTAGAAACCACCCATAGTCTTTCTTCTAGCTACACCACAGTGAAGGCGAACACAACCGGGCCGGCAGAGGTAGAGTCAGCACAAGTCGTGCTGCACCAACCTGATAGGTAGAAGCAAACAACAAAGAGAGCTACGATCTACAAGACCGTAACGTATTATCAAAATATAGGTTAAATGAGTATTATTTTGTGTCATCAGACAGGTGACTTACTCGCTGAAAACCCGTTGACGTCCAGTTACGAGGACAATAAGTGAATCAAGAACGGCGCGAGCGAGGGGGCTGGCCACATCGATTAACTGAGAGAAGTGTTTTTTACTAAGGGAAATGCACCCATAAACATTTTGTTTCACTGCGAACTTAGTTCCTACAACATTCCAAGTAACAGCAGCATTGCAATGACTATTTTTGACCTTCTTTTGTAAATACTTACCAACTAATAATGCGATTAGCGCACGCTGCCATTTGGCCAGGACTCTTTACACTACGAATTTTAATCTACCACACACTAACATCTAGTTGTAAAGAAACAATACAAATTGACATGAGAAAGATCGAAGGAGTTGGCCAGAATGTGAATCTAAGGGAAGCGCCCTACCATAGGAACTGTACATATTTCGTATCCAATCACGGGTAGCATCACCAAGTAAATTATATTTAACACCAATATTGAGACGCCCTAATCAGTCGCTCAGAACGCTAGCAAATATTTTAACCCTAAGTACTAACATCTCTCACGCTATCACACTGTGATAACTTTTCAACACTCGCACATTAAGTACTACCCTGCGAATAAGAGACCTGCTAGAATTCCTATCACTTTTGTTTACAAGAGCGTAACAACAGCTAACATCATTTAATGTAACGTCAACTATGAAACATGTAGATTTTTCACCCAGAACGCTGATAATTAACCACTTCCTGACACTGTACCACATTTATGTTATCAATCCACATGATAACAAAGAAACAAAACATCGAGTGATATTCCAACTATACTCGAACCCACAGTAAGCAAAGATTAGAGATCCTCACTAATAGGTCTGCGATTGGAATTTGCCTTGTTATAAAGAGTTGCCATTTTATAGTTTCTTGCACTGTCTTAGCACAAAGACAGCATGACCATTTGTGAGAATACAGACCTGAAATTCTCCTTTATGTTTGTTTGTCTTGTTTCCTCCCTTTTTACAGGTACTATCTGACCAAAGCAGAATCAGGTGAATATACCTAGATTTCCGAAGACCCTGACAACACATGGTCTAAGTTCACAGAGACACAATAGGTCTCTCATTACACCCCTTTCCTACATCTTTTCACTCTAGGTCCTGAAGAAAGCTCACTTGACCCCTTGGGGCAATCGCAAGGGCTGAAACATGTCGACCTTTTTGTGGACATATTAGGTGCGGGAGATTCATAATAAATCCCCCTACGCACAGAACTATTTTTAGACTATCTCGAATCCAGATTTATTAAAAAACTTTATCTGGCTGTACGAGCATTTTAACTATTCTCTTTTTTTCTCACTCTACATAACCCAACCATCACTGATCACTACTGCACTAACCAGTGGTACATCTCCCGGTGGAGGAAGCATAAAAACTAACCCGATAATTATGCTGTCACGTTTTTAAAGAGAAAGGCGGAGAACCAAGATATACCTCCACCGCTACCTCTGTACGTGAATGAGGGTTTTTTATCAGTATAGCATACGAAAATTAAAAAAAAACCCTGGTTACTCAGGACAAGTTATCCATTCCCCACTTGATTTTTTGATATAGAATAAGGAAGCTGAATGGATCGCAGTTCCTTCTTTTTCCCCCTTCTTGATTTGTTATAGTCTAAGCAGCGGACAGCTGTGGGAGCTATCAGTAACAAAACAACGTTCTAATTCTAACAACGGATACACCTAAATCAGGAGAACAATATGGCTGAGAACTTAGGCCTTAGCTACTCGACAGAAGAAATTAATGCAATTCTCTCTCTACCATCACTACTACAAGACAAAGACCTGACACAGACCTTGGCCCAAGCCAATGATTGGGATGGAGTCTCAGAAATAAAAAAGGAACAAGTAAGAACAGCTGTCCATGGGATCATAATGACGGAATATCTCCGCGCAAATGCAGCACCGAAAGGACTTTAGGTCACCAACGCCCCACGCATTTTCCTCCATGATATAGTATTCTGAAAGGACTGGTCGGCAATCTCGTGAAAGTGCATAAGGGATTATCTAGTACTAATTATTAAAACTGCCACCAGACTAACGGAAGAATTCACCATCAAGATCCAAATGGGGGAAGCAAAACTAAAGAACATGGTACATATAACTGTGTACAAAAAGAAACTCGAGGAAATTAACCGCGAGATGAATGAAACAAGAGACTATATCACACAAAACAAAATACAAAAACTAGGAAAAGATCTGAAGAAGTTCTCAGTAGAACGTATGCACCCATATAGTTCAGAGGACTATAAAGCCCCAGATAATATGACCAATAATAACTCAAGTACTGGTTCCCCCACAGAAGGTTCAGATTGGAGTGGTGAAGATACATACACACCAAGGAGAAGCAGAGGACAAAATAGACGTTCAAACCGCCTAAGACCGAACACGTGGCATACACCATACTACGGTAACCAACCACAAGGGATTCCCTTCCAACCATTCAACCCGAACTTCCACGGTTGGATGAACCCCTATTTTCCAGGCCCGCCACCAATGGGACCACCAATGATACCACTGATGGGTTAGAACTATGCACAAAGAACGCCTTTTTTAGGAAGAGGCCAGACCAACCAGAGGACCAGACGGAAAACGGTAACCTGGACAGACCAAGAACGACAGGTCCACACCAGGAGCATGAAAGGAACGAAGCAAGGGACAAACATGACCTCATCATCAACCTAACGGACAAGACTCTAACAAAAGAACAAGAAGATGTCCTGAATAAAGGTCTTGGTTATGTTCCCACAGCCCCTCTGGACACATTCAAGCTACAATGTGAGCAGGCGGAATTCTGCCGAAAGCTGAAGCTAAAAGCCTTCTTCAATAACCAAGAGGACCAACTCAGAGACGGAGACACAACATTACGCCGCAAATCTAAAGTTTGTCCCATGAACCATCAAGTTCCCATCTAAATACTCACCTTTGAACAAGCTGTTCAGAAAGAAGTGGATGACCTTCAAAACCACACAAAAAATCCTTTTGTGAACATATCAAAAGCAGAACAAAAAGCATTGGATGAACTACGTCAAAACGGAGACATAGTAATCAAACCTGCTGATAAAGGTGGAGGAATTGTCCTGCTAAGCAAAGAGGGCTATGACCTACAATGTACGGAACTACTTGCAGATGAGAAATTCTACAGAAAGATCACGACGGATCCAACAAAAAGGCTACAGAGAACAATAGATCTAATGGTTGATGAAGCAGAATTGAACGACTGGATCTCGAAAAACAAAGCAGAATTCCTCAAGACTAGGACACCAAGAGTACCATACTTTTACTCTTTACCGAAGATCCATAAAGAACGGAGACCGCCCCCAGGACGACCCATCGTCTTAGGAATAGGCTCCGTTCTGCAACCACTTTCACAATTTGCAGACCAATACCTAAAACCAATGGTCCAAAACACATCAACATATCTGAAAGACACCAGAGACCTCATGAATCTTCAAAAAGATCAAAGATATTGAAAGGACAATATGCTACTCGTCGGGCTTGACGTAGAAAGCCTTTATACAAGCCTCCCTCAGCAAAAGACCTTGGACACCCTGGAGACCCTACTTTTTACCAAACAATGGGATTTCAGAACGCCAAGACATTTCGCCCTAGAGTGTTGCAAGCTAGCCTTAACCGAAAATTACTTCGAGTACAACAACATCATGTACCAGCAATGCCACTGGACTTCTATGGGCAGCACCTTTGCCCCCAGTGTGACAGGGCTGTATGTCAGCGATTTTGAGGAGACCCACATACAGAACATCTTAAATCCATACCAACAAAAGATTTTGCTCTGGAAACGCTATATTGACGATATGATCCTGATCTGGGCAGGTGACATAGAAAGCTTCAAAGAATTCCACAGATGGGTCAACACAAGGGATGAATGGCTCAAATTCACATACACAGCGGACAAGAAAACACTGGATTTTCTAGACATAACGATCTATGCTGAAAATGATAAACTACAAACTAAAACCTTTTTTAAACCGACGTCAAAAAACAGTCTGCTTTCTTACAAAAGCTTTCACCCACGACCACTGAGAGAGAACCTACCCTATAGCCAATTTCTACGTCTTAGACGGAACTGTAGTAAAACCAAAGACTACAAGAGCCAAGCAGAAGACTTGTGCAAGAAACTGAGGAACCGTGATTACCCTGAGAAAACCATTAGCATATGTCAAAAGAGAGTCAAACACCAACCAAGAGAAAGCCTACTGGACACAACACCAATAGCACCTGAAAAAGACCTTGTTACCTGTGTGACCACCTATAACACGGCCTCTAACAATGTAAAGAAAATAATAAACAAAAACTGGAGGATCCTCACTTCAGGTTCCCTGAGCTGGCCAAAACCGAGATTCGCAAACAAAAGAACTAGAAATCTCAAAGATATTCTTGCACACACCAGACCACCTCCAAACACACGAGGAGAAATTATTCCACGACTGTGGGACAATCCCCCCGTGTTGGGACATTATCCATGTGGTTCCTGCTCTGTCAATACAACTGCTTCCAGATTTCAAATGGACGATTAGATCGCATACAAATTGCAACACAACACACGCAATCTATATGATCACCTGTCCTTGTTCCCTACACTACATAGGGATGACGTGTCGCAAAGTGAAGCTAAGGATAAGCGAACACAAGAGTAATGTCAAATGGAAAAGAAGCACGACAAAAATTAGTAACCACTTCATAGAAACTAAACACACAGTGAACGACTTAAAATGGTTGATCTTGGAAACACTCAAGACAAAGAATCATAATGCAGAAAAAGTGCTGTTTGAAAAGGAACAGAGATGGGTCCATCGCCTCCATACCAATGATCATGGACTCAATGATAATATCCCGTGGTTGAGTCTAATCCACTAATTCACGTACCTGATGAACATCTGACACAAAACATCTGTGAATTTCTAATAGAAAACTACACATTGATAAAGACCTCTCTCACCGGCGTAACAAATAACTCAGCCAAACTTGATCGTTCCACCTTTTATAAACACCCTTTCAAATAATGAGTCAAGAGATCGAGGGCTAAAAACACCCAGAGTCTGATGAAAGAAGCACGATCATTTATTGATGTTAATATTTATTTGTTTTTATTTTTTACAACATACACAGAAAAATAATTGAACACCTCTTCTTGAACTATATCAGTGGTAAAAAATACCCATAGTCTTTCTTTTAGCTCTTTAAAAATGACACCACAGTGAAGGCGAACACAACCGGGCCGGCAGAAGTAGAGTCAGCACAAATCGTGCTGCACCAACCTGATAGGTAGAAGCAAACAACGAAGAGAGCTACGATCTACAAAACCGTAACGTATTATCAAAATATGTGTTAAGTGAGTATTATTTTGTGTCGTCAGACAGGTGACTTACCCGCTGAAAACCCGTTGACGTCCAGTAACGAGGACAATAGGTAAATCAAGAACGGCGCGACTGAGGGGGCTGGCCACATCGATTAACTGAGAGGAGTGTTTTTTACTAAGGGAAATGCACCCATAAACATTTTGTTTCACTGCGAACTTAGTTCCTACAACATTCCAAGTAACAGCAGCATTGTAATGACTGTTTTTGACCTTCTTTCGTAAATACTTACCAACTAATAATGTGATTACTGCACGCTGCCATTTGGTCAGGGCTCTTTAACTACAAATTTTAATCTACCACACACTAACATCTAGTTGTAAAGAAACAATACAAATTGACATGAGAAAGATCGAAGGAGTTGGCCAGAACGTGAATCTAAGGGAAGCGCCCTACCATCGGAACTGTACATATTTCGTATCCAATCACGGGTAGCATCACCAAGTAAATTATATTTAACACCAATATTGAGACGCCCTAATCATTCGCTCAGAACACTAGAAAATATTTTAACCCTAAGTACTAACATCTCACGCTGTGATAACTTTTCAACACTCGCACATTGTTAAGTACTACCCAGCGAATAAGAAACCTGCTCGAATTCCTATCACTTTTGTTTACAAGAGCGTAAAAACAACAGCTAACATCATTTAATGTAACGTCAACTATGAAACATGTAGATTTTTCACCCAGAACGCTGATAATTAACCACTTCCTGACACTGTACCACATTTATGTTATCAATCCACATGATAACAAAGAAACAAAACATCGAGTGATATTCCAAGTATACTCGATCCCATAGGAAGCAAAGATTAGAGATCCTCACTAATAGGTCTGCCATAGGAATTTGCCTTGTTATAAAGAGTTGCCATTTTATAGTTTCTTGCACTGTCTTAGCACAAAGACAGCATGACCATTTGTGAGAATACAGACCTGATATTCTCCTTTATGTTTGTTTGTCTTGTTTCCTTCCTTTTTTACAGGTACTATCTGACCAAAGCAGAATCAGGTGAATATACCTAGATTCACGAAGACCCTGACAACACATGGTCTAAGTTCACAGAGGCATAATAGGTCTCTCACTATACTCCTTTCCTACATCTTTTCACTCTAGTTCCTGAAGAAAGCCCACTTGACCCCTCGGGGCAATCGCAAGGGCTGAAACATGTCGACCTTTTTATGGACATATTAGGTGCAGGAGATTCATAATAAATCCCCCTACGCACGGAACTATTTTTAGACTATCTCGAATCCAGATTTATTAAAAAACTTTATCTGGCTGTACGAGCATTTTAACTATTCCCTTTTTTTCTCACTGTACATAACCCAACCATCACTGATCACTAACCAGTGGTACACCTCCCGGTGGAGGAAGCATAAAAACTAACCCGATGATGATGCTGTCACGTTTTTAAAGAGAAAGGCGGAGAACCAAGATATACCGCCACCGCTACCATTGTACGTGAATGAGGGTTTTTTTTATCATTATAGCATAGGAACATTTTTTTAAAAACCTGGTTACTCAGGACAAGTGATCCATTCCCCACTTGATTTTTTTATTGGTGATAGACAAGTGCTCTCACATTATTACATAATTCAAATACTAATGTATGAAAAGATTTACCACCCAATTACTCAGGTCTACTGTTCTTCCTTAGCAAAAATAAAGTGAATTAATTATTTTTTCTATTTCAAAATAAAGAACCTAAACCCTTTTGTCATTAATGTTAATACTCTGATCTGTGCTCTTTTACACTTGTTCTGCCATCATACAAAGGAGAATCATATTAATGATTAAATTGAACAATATAATCTAGATATACTTTTTCTCACTGAAAACCGAATGACCTCAAACTCAACTGTGTTGTGGAAGAGCTTTTCCATACTAATTTTAAAATGATTCAAGCCAACTGTAAAGCAAAGAAAGGAAGCGGGGTAGTAATCATTGTTTGCAACACGATGCTGTTTACACAGAATCACAACCCATATATCCTTCTTCCAAGAGCATATTCACAATATATCAATATTCTACTTTATCACCCTCCCAGTTCATTTTCCATTGTACTCTCCCCGCTAATTATCAAAATTGGAACCTAAACCTAAATTAACAAAACCTAATATTGTTAGGGGTCGTAACTCTATTTCTAGAAAATCACAAAGGTATAACCCTAGATCTTTAGTGAAATGTACACATTTTCACCCTGTAACTTCTCTTTTCTGATCCTATCCGTTCTGCAGGTCAGCTTTCTTGACTTTTCTAGTAATTCTGGACAATCACGTACCCCTGATTTGGACTTGTGATTTTCTCTATAGTTCCGCTGTTAAAACAAAGCGTGATTGATCTACAACCTCGAAGAAATTCACTTGATCCAACAAAGTAAATAGATAAAGAAACTATTTTTAACTGGAGCCCTCGATTCTACATTACCGGCAAAAAGTAAAGTTTAGAATTTTAAATCAAAAAGCAACCACTGCATCGGTAGCAGTAAGCTTGAAATCTAATAGATTGAAGACAAAAATGGAGCAAAACTAATTTCCTGGACTTCAAGACCATTTACACTCTGTAAGCCAAAGAATATAGAAAAAACTAAGCTGATTATAAAAACACAATAATCTGCACCTTTAGCTAATGCTCCCAATATATCTAAAGAATTGCTTAGAATTATTAAAGAACTACAAAATCCTACTTAGTGTGTGCACACAACTGTACATTATTTCATTATTTTATACAAAAAATGGTTTCTTTTTGGCAAATACGATTACCACAGTTAGGAGCATCATGCAGGCCAAATCAACAACCAGAGAAGGTCTAAGTGGCTTTGATGGGTAAAAGCTACCCCTTCATCGAAACAAGAAAAATTCACACCAGTCTGGACGTTATTCATCAAAAACCGTCCAACTGGTTCCATTTCGAACCAAATCCAGGTAAATACTTGCAACAGCTTGCCTTGTCTTTTCATGAAGATCTCCTGTTAATCTGTAACTGCTCTCTCGAAACAGGAATATTTTTTAAACCTGGAAATTAGCCTTTGTAAAACCTTTGCAACGCAAAATCTCTTCATCTAGCCACCTTGAATAATCTCCATCCCTTCCTATTCATCTATGCTTCTGGAGAGTCAAATTTTGAATCAACTTCAAACTTTTGTAGAGGAAAATGACCATCAGGACTCCTGCCAGGCTGGATTCCCCCTAGCGGGACATGGCATTTATTGCTGTCTTCTTACTTGATGATCTGCACAGACTAGTCAATGCAGTTAGCTGTAGTGCTAGAGGCACTCCTGTGGTCCGACACCCTGAGATGACCTTTGACTACCATTATTTTAATTGACTCTAGCCTGAATGTACAACATCCTGCATGTGCCTTGCTTCTCTTAAAAGTTTCTTTCTTTCTTGTAATCTTGCAGTCTTTCAGTGGGAGCTGTCATGGAGTAGAACAGCCTTGCCAAGAAGAGAACATATGGGATGTGCATTTGAAAGCATGAGAGGGAGAGAGAGGTGTGAAATGTACTTTTTGGTCTCGAAGTGCAGTGTTGTGAGCAGTGATGCACAAATGTGCTCGGTGTTGTACATTGAGAGATGAAGTATGTGATACTATAGGACATTGATAGATGAAGTATGTGATGCTATAAACAGTGTGTTCACAAATGTGCACTGTGTTGTACATTGGTAGTATTATGAAGTTCTTACTATTGGCTTTGACATGGCGTCATGTCACCCTGTTTTCTGACTCTGCTTGGCTTCAGCTTTATCTGCGTGCACAACAGCGCTTACAAGTTGTTTGGGTTAATCACGTTCAAGGATTGTTTTGTGAGAGATTGTTTAATGTACCCTTGAAGGCTTTTATGACCTTCGTCAAGATAAAGGCTGGAACATGCAAGATTGGAGACGGAAAGTGGGAACTCCTTCCTGCCATTGGAATGCTAGCTTGGAAGCTGACCAGTTCTGGTAAGATTCCTCTGGCCCGGGGGGACGTTTTCTCAAACCTTCTAGTGCGAGTTTTGAGACTATATAGCTGGTGTTTGTTGACAGTTGAGCTGGGCGCTCACTTACAGAATAGACGTATTGCTGTAACACAAACGGAACTTGAGTCCCGGTCGAGAGTCCAAGCCAGCTGTGAACGGGCCCCCCAGCGAGAATTGGCAAGGATGTCGAGTGAACGATCGGGTGAGGTGATTTGTTTCTGACTAGTGCCATTGTGATGTGTGGTTCCAGTGGCTGTGGTCATTTGAGATGCTTGAGCTGTGATTATTGCCATTGTGATGTTAGACCAGTGGCTCTGATCATTTGAGGTGTTTTCTTTGTGATGCGTGAGTGAGTTGAGGTGAACATCCAAAGTAATCATCTTGGAAAGCCTTTCTGTGTAAAATAAAACCCCAAGCCTTATTCTAAAAGAGAGAGTCTTTGCATTTTGTAAAATTAAACCCTTTTCTAAAGGTGTTGTTTGTTTGGTGTTAATGTGTCTTGCTTCGTTGTGTTAAGCTACCGTGAGGCAGATTTTGTATTATCTGATAAACGAAGGCAAGACAGAAGTTCTGGGCCTTGATTTTATAAGACCGCTCCGCAAGTTTCAACACTATCGACCACTCAATCCTTATCACTAGATTTGAATAGACAGTTATAAATGGGACAGTTCTTGGCAGGCTTAATTCATTTTTGTCAGACTGCTGCCAATTCATTACTTTACCATTGTTCGTTTGTTATCCACTGTTGCCCAATTGCCGTGCCGTGCCTTACTCAGGGTTCAGCCCATTTACGTTTACTTTTAAATATTTACATGCATCCCCTACCACATATGCTACATCAGACTGTAAGTAACGTCCTATATGTTCCCAATGTTAGCAAATTGTTTTTGGAGTATCCCCTTCTTCTAAGCATGGCAACAGAAAAACCTATCTATTTGCAGACTAATATTCTAGTGAAAGTCCACCCACTACTTTAAGATAAATCCTACAAAAAACAAGCTAGTGCTAACCTCCTAAAATCTCACCACTAAAATTTGCTATGGCCTTCCATTATGAGCTTGCCGCCAATCTTCATATCTCCAGTTCAAAAGTTGGATTTCCAACTAGATTATAATCTAGATGTGACTACTCAGGTCTTAAATTTGCTGTGAATCAGTTCCCCCTTTTATTGATGAACATCTTTTCATTCCTTTTATGAATAAACTACTAAATATGATTGGATTATGGGAGCACCTAATATCCGTCCACTCTGTTCAACCTGACATCTTTTGGTGTGGTTTCTCTTCATTTTGCTGTTTTTAGGATTCTGGGCACTTTACAATGCTAAAGTGCACGTGCTTTGTGTCTAAAATGTGATGCATTTGGTTTGTCCATGATTAGTATTTTTGATTTACTACCTAGTCCCTTATACAGTGTACTGCATGTTACCAGGGCCTGTAAATCAAATGCTACAAGTGGACCTGCAACACTGATTGTGCAACCCACACGAGTAGCCCTTTAAACCTCTCTCAGGCCTGGCACTGCAGCTCCTGTGTGTGCAGTTTTAAACTGCCATGCCAACCTGGAAAGTTCACCTACTTGCCAGGCCCAAACCTTTCCTGTTATTACATGTAAAGCACCCCTAAAGTAGGCCCAAGATAGCGCAAGGGCAGGGTGCAGTGTATTTAAAAGGAAGAACATGTGCTTTTAAGTTTTACATGTCCTTGCATTGAAAAGCTGCCAGATTTGTTTTACACTTCAGCAAGGCCCATCTTTCCTATAGTTTAGCATTGGAGCTGCCTTGTAACACTTTACAAGTGTATCCTCCAGTTGGAAGCAGATAGTAAATTGGAGTTTGATGTCTCCGGACTTACAATTTAAAATCCCATCTTTTAATGAATTTGTTTTTTAAATTGCAGGTGTGAAAATGCCACTTTTAGAAGGTTGGCATTTTCTTACTTTAACCATTCTGTGCCTCTGCCTGTCCCTAGAACACATGTATGGGTCAGGGTGACAGCTGGGCTTTGTGAATTCACTGTAGACAGTCACACACAAAGGGAGCTGAGGTGTGCCCTGCATATCCTGATGGCCCATCACAAGGCTGATGGGTCTTCCTGAACTAGCGTGGTGGGAGGAGTTGACACTTGCACCTGAATAGGGCTTTGACTGCCCCCACACAAAGAGCTGCTTCCCTCCCTGTTGTGTGTCTGGAGCTACGGCCAAGAAGGGTAAGGTATTGTGCCCTACAAAGACCTTTCTTTGGAGTCTCCCTACTTCAAGAGTGTTACACCTTGAGCCTCATGTGCACTTGCTTGGAACAAGCCGTCATGTAACTACCGCACCCAAAAAGCACCATTCTGATAGGTTACAGAACCAGAAAAGCCTTCTTAGTGTATAATCACTAACTCTGAAGTGGCCTCATTACGTGATGGACAATGAACATAAAAGAGGTCTACAAGGCAATAGCGTTTTTTGGCTTACTTTCCTGTTTGGAGATTGGACCACAGCGGACCAGTTGATTCATCTGACTTCCAAATCCTGTTACCAGCAGTTTTGGTTGGTGTTCCGGTCTTGGTTCTCGAGCGGGTGAAATCCATTAGACTTCAGTGTTAATTTTCTGCCCCCTCAGTTGAAGAATCCCCCGCGTCTTGTGATAAGTTATGGAGCCCCTTTAAGAGGTTGCCTCACGCCATAGCAAGTTGACGGACTTGCGCATTTCAGCCCATAGGAAGCTCTGTGTCAGAATGACAATTTATCATGTTTTTCTTTCCCTGCCTTTACTTTTGTGGAAACTAATCTTTTTTGGACTGGATAACGGTTGGGGGCTAATGAAGCTGCCATTATGATTTATGAGTCGCGACCAGCAGATACGAGGTCAGTGCGCTGATGAAGATATTAATTCCTTTTGACTGTTACAATCTATGGGAGAGACACTCTTGGATTTATGATACTTTGTTGCTACCTTTACAAGAATTACAGGGAGTGTAATCAACTTCTTACTTCGGAGGAACTATATTATTTGTGAGTATGTGGGCATACACAAAGAATGTATAAGGGGAGGAAGAAAAGATTGAATTGATAGTCTATTCGGTAGCAATATTTGATTAATATTTGTTTGTTCCCTTCCCTTCTTTACTATTTTGTGTTTATGCAGAAGTCGGTTTTCAGTATCCACGAGTTCTCGGAGTACAGAAAGTATTGCAGTTGCCTCCTGCCTCTGGTGGTCCATTTTTCCTGTCTCTTCTCTCCTGAGAGGGAGTAGTCTATAATTGAGTTTGCCTATACACAGGTGCTCTTCTTCTGTCCTGTGTAATTGAGCTCTTCTGAGAGTAAGAGTTGGGTCTTGACAAAGGGCCAAAATGGTTGTAAGAACCGGACCTTGGACACCATATACTCAGAAGACTTTTGGACTGAGGAAATTCTGCTAGAAAGAAGAGCTGTTGTGCTGCCAGGAGGGACTGCCACTTTGCTGCTTGCTTTGCTGTGTTGGCCTGCTGCCTGCTGGTTCTTACCTTGCAGCAAGAGGAGTGGATGTTACTCTCTGCATCCTGTTTTCTCAAGGTTCTACAAGGGCTTGACTGAGCCGCCTCTGATAATATTGATAAAATTGATGCCAATGTTTTTAATGATACACTTGCATATACGAGCAAAATCACATCACTATTAACAAACTCGCCCATCATGACTTCTCCATCAACCCTGACTCAGAAATACATGTTCAGGCATGCTCTGTGACATAGGCTTGAATTTAATGATTGACACATCACAGGTGGGGTGGCAAGTAGCCAGCAGACAAACGCACAAACAGGAAACTCAGGTCCATCCCCTAGATAAATGCAGCAACACCACAATGGCCCAGGTAGATAGGCCCCAATGAAGCACACATGGCCTCAGGGGTGAACACATTCCCAAAACTTTCCTAAAGTTAACATGAAGCTAAGAACACATTGCCAATTAGGACACAGCACACACAGTACATGCAGTGATCACATGCCCCTCATGTCGGACATCTGGGCATGTTACCCACTTGTTGAAAATCGAAACAGCGATGTGATTAAGCATTCACTAAAGACATGAATTCCCCTTAGGACCTAGTTTCTTCCCTTATGTTGACTAATGTTTGGACTCCATTTTGCATTGGCGTGTCTCCACGTGCTCAGCACGAGAAGAGTCCTATCTCCGTATCAGTTGCTCTTTATAATCTGCCCAGTAACAGTCTATAAATAGCTCCTTTGTCCGTCTGGCGCATGCCCAGACTTGACCACATCTGTTATCAGTTAGTCCTTGCTTGACCATGTTTTCGCGGGCTCAGGAAATAAGTTACTCCGCCCACATATTGATTCTGTATCGAAAATGTCCATAAAAGGTAATGTTCTTTGCCTCATGTTGTATCCACCCACTTATGAGCCCCTCTGTTGTGTATAAAAGGGGACTGTGTACGCAAGTTCTTTGTGCTACTCTATGCAATACTGGAGAGTGTTGTATAGGTTGTAGGACCACCCTTAAGGGTTAATAAACGTTGTCTTTGTACTTTGCAGTTTCTGTGCCAACTTCCTTGTAGCTTCCATTACAGGAGAGTGAACCCTTGTACTCTGCGGGCCTAGCTGGGGCCTATATTCAACAATTGGCGCCCGTCACGTGGTGGCTCATCGGCGACTCGGATGCTCGAAGGACTGGTCGTGACGAAGGTGAGGAATTCGGCCAGGGATGTGATCACTGCCAGAGGCATTTTAGTCCTGGCATCCCGAGGTTTTCTTCCTCCCCTTCCGAACTGACCTTCTGGGTGGCGCCGGTCCTCGACTGAGACCTCTTCTGTCGGTTTTGCCGTGACAGCCGTTTGGGCGAATTTTGGAGCTTGGCAGTTGGAATCTGGACTCTTGATTGGTAAGAACCGTTGTACGGTACTTGCTCCGAGTTTTGAAGCCTGGGTTGGCTATTTGAGTTTGGTTTTGTGATGACCGGTCATGCTTTGTATTGATTACTGTGAGAATATATGCGTTGCAACACATATAGGCAGGTAATGTGGAGATATTTCTCCGGAGCTGTGTAAATTTGAACGGCGCAACGTTTAAGTGCCATTTTTTTGATAATACTGCATATTTTGCATTATTTTTGAGCATGCCTGCTTTCAGCGCACTCCGTAAGTGGTGCTGCTGCTTTGGAAACCGGTTAAACCTCGAGGAATCTGCTCCAGCTCCCCCAGAGGGGACTCCTAATAGGGATATGTATGTGAAGCATGGTCTTTCTTCTATAATGTACAGCACAGTATGGAGGAAATACACCAAAAAGGATCCTGAGTTGCGCTGGCCTTTGTATGGATCATTTGATATGCGTAAGATTGAGTATGTGGAACAGTGTATGTGTAAACGGCGTGCTCGGCAAGACATGTTTGAATGTGTACAGTTATGGGTGAAGGAAGTGCGTGAGCGAGAGAAACGTGAGAAAGCGTTGTTTGATAAAGAGCAACGGAAGAATGATCATGTGCGAGCACAGGAAGCGAAGCGTCGGGACGAAAGAGAACTGGCGGAAAGGCAAGAGAAAGAGCATAGGTTGCAAGTCTCGGGTCAATATGCTGTCCGCCAGCCACTTTATCCTGTCCTTACTAATCTTGAAGATGATTTTTATTTATTAGATCGCTCTCCGCCCCCTTATGTTGGCGCGTCTGCCCCGAGGTCACAGGATTCTGGATCGGGTTCGGATAAGGTAGACACGCGGTCCATGTTATCGGTTGACCGAATGGGTGAGCTTCGGAAAGTTTCTTTTCGTGCACTTAAGGGCAAGTTATCCCTCACTGAATTGTTGGACTCTTGGGAAAAGTGGCAGGATAGAGAGAAGTTGTATTTTTTGGGACACTTTTCTGATGAAGTGATTTCTGCCTTTCGGAAATATTCAGAAGTTTTTGAGCCTGATGATGTAGTATTAGATGCTAAAGCATTGCGTAACAGTGTTTTTTCTCCCTCTAAGGCACCTGATGCAGTTCGACGGCTGTTTGCATTACGGGACGCGGCGAGTGACCTTAAGGAGAGAGCGCGCCAACAGGCAGGGGAACAGGAGCAGTCGAATCCACGTGTCGGCGATGACCAGTCATCTACCTCCCACTCAGATAAGAGTGAACTAGTGCATGCTAAACCGATGCGAGAGGCAGCGCCTTTGTATGTTCCTCCTAAAGGAGCGGGAACTAGTTCGGATATTACTTCCGTCGATGCTAAGGGATATTTTGTGTATAATTGGGTCTATACTCCCTGGCATAGGGCTGATGTTATGGCATTAAAGAATGCTTTACCTGACCCCCGAAAAAACCCAGCGGCCTTTTATGAAGAGGTCGAAGGGGCCTTGAATTCTTGCACTATGACTTTAGCAGATATAGATCTGTTCTTTGGGCTCATATTACCACCGGATATGTGGAGATCTGTGCGGAAGGTGGATGATGTTCCCGTTTTTAAGGCTAGGTGGTCTGAAATTGAGGATGAGGATAAGGAGAGAAAACCCGCGCAAAAACCACCGCAGATTATTTTAGATCTTCCCGCTGCTATCTTGACTAAGTTGAAAACGATTATTCCCCCTAAAAAGATTGACTGGAATATGTTAGCATCATGTAAACAGAAGGTTGATGAATCCGTCTCAGATTTCTTTACGCGCTTTGAGGAGACATTTCACGATTTTAGTGGTCAGTCACTTACGGATGATACGGGTAGACATCTTTTTGTGGATAAATATGTGGCGAATTTATTACCGGGAATAGCAGCTCGTTTAAAAGCGAGTGAAAGTTCCTGGTCCACTTCGTCTCCGGCATCCCTCCTGACTATGGCACAGTATTATGAGCGTCAGGAACAAGAAGCGAAGGGGCAGGAGATCGAAAGATTTAAAAACAAAGGTGATGTTAGCACAAGTATATGGTCCGCCTCGTCGGGGTGTCGACAGAGGTAGGGGAGGATTTTATGGTCCCCCTTCGGGTCGGTCAGATGTAAATAGGAATCATTGTGCGTATTGTAAACAGTCGGGTAATTGGGCCAGAGATTGTCCGGCGTTGTATGCATCTCGTCAGGGCCGTGGTCAAGGTCCACCGAGGGGTAGAGGGGGCTTTTCGAATTTCAGAGGGAATTCTAATGATCGTGCTCGCTTTGAACCTAACGCGCAGCAGCGAGATAGACCCAATGTATTTGATCGACAGCACCAGTATCAAATGTCAGGGATTGACAGCTCTGGGTACCATGATTTGCGACATGCATAGGAATGCGTTGGATGGGGGTTGGAATCAGTTGAAGTGCCGGTTGATCAGAAGGGTCTTTATGTTTCAGCAAAGGTTTTGGGTTCTACTGATCGGTTCCTAGTTGATACAGGAGCGACCCGCAGTGCGCTGTCCAAACAATTGGTCCCGAGGGCTCCCCCATCTGGCTTAATGGTTACATCGGTAGGGTTTGATGGTACACTCTCTCGAAGCCCTCTTTCTCGACCCCTTGCATTCCATGTTGATCCCTTTTCTGCATCCTGTCCGTTTCTGCTTGCCCCGAACACGCCTGACAACATTATGGGTCTTGATATGCTCAAGCACTTCAGAGCTACGATCCGCTGCTCCCCCACTGGAGTACGTGTGATATTAAATGATAATCACCCGATGACAGACCGGATGTGTGTGGTCGTGGAGGATTCTGTGTTAGCTTCTCTCCCTCATTCTTTGTGGGCTACTTCAGATACCGATGTGGGACAGATGGTGATTCCACCAGTCCATATTAGTGTCCAGGAGGGTGCGGTGTTACCGCGCCTCCCTCAGTATCGCATTTCCCAGGAGGGGGAGGAGGCGCTCATTCAGATTGTGCAGGATTTAATTAAGGTGGGGGTAGTGGAAGAAGTTCCCTATAATATTTGCAACAGTCCTATTTTGCGCATCTTGAAGAAAGATACGGATGCTAAAGTTTATCGGTTTATCATTGATTTAAGGGAAGTGAACAAGATCGTGATACCTCAGTATCCAGTGGTTTCTGATATCACGACGTTGCTCACTTTGGTCCCGCCAACGGCGACCACGTTTTCAGTTATTGATTTGAAAAATGCCTTCTTCTCGATCCCTATTCATCCCGATAGCCGATATCTTTTTGGTTTTACTTCGAATAATAGGTCTTATAGATTTTGTAGAGTCCCTCAGGGCTACACAGAAAGCCCTAGCATTTACAGTCAAGCATTGAAAAGGCAATTGGATTCCTTTGTTCTGCCCGAGGGTGTCGCCCTTATACAATATGTCGATGACATCTTGTTGGCGGCTGACACTCCTGAGCTGTGTGAGAAGAGTACGTTATCCTTGCTTTCCTTTTTGGCATCTCACAATCATAAGGTGTCGAAGAAGAAATTGCAATTCTGTAGACCAAAGGTGACTTATTTGGGTCACCTTTTGTCTAAGGAGGGGCGTGCACTCACGTCAGATCGTATTCAAGCAATTTTGGACACGCCAGTGCCTTCCACACAGAAGGACGTGCGTGCATTTTTGGGTCTTGTTTCTTTTTGTAGGCAATGGATATTAGGGTTTTCACACATAGCTAAACCATTGTTAGCCCTTTTGACAAAGGACACACCAATTCCTCTTCCCTGGTCGAACGAGTGTGAAATTGCATTTCAGCAACTGCGACAGGCCCTTTGTTCAGCACCAGTGTTAGGGACCCCTGATTATACGAAGCCCTTTTCGCTGTATGTGCACGAGAAAGATGGATGTGCATTATCAGTTTTAGTGCAGATGCACGGCGACAAGCAGCGCCCTTGTGCATATTTTTCGGCTGTACTTGATCCTGTTGCCCGAGCATTACCAGGGTGTTTTCGCTCGGTTGCGGCGACAGCTGTGTCAATACGTCAAAGTGAGGGAATTGTGTTATCTCACAAACTGTTGGTATTAGTCCCCCATGCTGTTGATGCCCTGCTTAATCAGACAAAGACGCAGCATTTGACCAGTGCCCGTTTAACGGGATATGAGTTGACGCTTTTGGCTCCTCATATTACGCTAAAGAGGTGTGTAATGTTAAACCCGGCCACATTGTTGCCGTTCCCGGAAACTCAGTCTGAAGCACGGAAGGCACATGACTGTATTCTTGTGACTGAGGAACAGACAAAGGGTTGTGTTGATCTCCAGGATACGCCCTTTACAGATGTAGATGGAGAACTGTGGGTGGACGGATCATGCCTGAAGCTACCAGATGGTACGACTTCAGCAGCGTATGCAATCACCACACTGCAAACAATAGTGGAGACAGCACGCATACCACAGAAATCAGCTCAAGCAGCGGAACTGATAGCATTAACACGGGCATGTGAGCTCAGTGCAGGATTGTGTGTGAATGTTTATACAGATAGCCGCTATGCCTTCGGAGTAGCGCACGATTTCGGCCTACTCTGGAAGGAGAGAGGGTTTCTAACGTCCCATGGAGCGCAGATAATGTACGAGTTAGTTCATAACCTCTTGACTGCATTAACATATCCAAAGAAGATCGCTATAATTAAATGTAGTGCCCATAAGAAAGTGATTGATAAAGTTGGAGAAGGGAATGCTTTGGCAGACCGGGTGGCACGAGAGACTGCGATGCAGCCTGGTGCTACTGTAATGTATGTTTTGAAGTCACGGGCAGAAAGATGGCACGATGCTAAGAGAGAGGTGCTGGAAATACAGAGGACCGCTTCCGATAAGGAACGGGAGCAATGGTCCAATGATGGAGAATTAGATGACGAAGGATGTTGGAGAAATAAGCAGATGGATAAATGGAAGTTACCCACAGCCTTTGTACAACCTATGGTTCAGATGGCACATGGACTAGCGCATGTCGGAGCTTCCGCAATTGTTAAATTACTCACACGAGTTTGGGAGCATCCGGAGATCGCTAGTACGGCAAAGAGGGTAGTGCAGACCTGCATGATTTGCCTGAGGTATAACCCAGGAAAGGGTACCCGAACTCCAGCAGGAGGATTTGCGACACCTACTGCAGCCTTTGAGGTTTTACAGATGGATTACATCCAGCTTGAATGCTGTAACAATCTGAAGTGTGTTCTAGTAGTGGTTTGTGCCTTCAGTAAATGGGTTGAGGCATACCCTACGAAGGACAATACTGCAATGACTACAGCTAAGATGCTATTGAAGGAGTTCTTTCCTCGATACGGTGTTTGTAGATTGTTGTGGAGTGATAACGGACCTCATTTTATAGCAGACGTTATAAAGTATGTCCTGAAGGGTCTAGGCATTACCCAGAAGTTCCATGCAGTATTTCACCCTCAGTCTGCAGGATTGGTTGAGAAGTATAACGGTACTCTGAAGCTCAAGATCGCTAAGATCCAAGCTTCGACTTCTTTGACTTGGCCAGACGCTTTGCCGCTGGCATTATTGTCAGTTAGATCGATACCGCATTCTCGAACCGGTCTCACACCTTATGAGATCGTCTTTGGACGCCCAATGAATATTTGGGGTCCACCAAAACCTAAGTCTGTGTATGATGTACCTTGTGTAATGATGAATGATTATCTGGCACAGTTAACGGATAATTTGGTTTCTATTCATCAACAGGTCCGAGAGGCGCTCCCTGATCGGTCCACAGGTGAAGGTCATAATCTCCGACCTGGAGACTATGTTATGCTGAAGATTTTTGAAAGGACGAACAGCCTGGAGCCGAGATGGGTTGGTCCTGAGCAAGTCTTACTTGCAACGAGGACGGCTGTGCGGGTTTCCAATCGAAAGAACTGGATCCATTCCCTGCACTGTCGCAAAGTGCCGCCCGGATTGGTGGAGCCTGCTGTATTGACCGACCATCGAGAAATTCTGACTGCGGAGAAAGGCCGTGCTGTGGAACCGAACAACACTGAGGAGCTCTTTCCGGACCAAGCGATTCCTGGAGGAAGAAGATATCATCTCAGACCGAGGAAGTGACTGCTGTATCCAAAGTTGTCAGAACGGCCCTTAGGTTAGTGAAACGGAGAGCCAATGTGGCAAGGGGGGGGGATCAGCCCTGCATTAGTGTAGCGACACCCGTCTTGGCCCGCTGGTGAAGAAATCAACCGCTGCCTAAGGGGAAGAGTTCTGACAACCTTTTAGTTTCAGGAAGATATTGACTTTTTACTCTAAGATGGAGAAGAAGAAGATTCTTTGCGCAACAGGTTTTATTATTACAGTAGCTATTGTTGGTATAACCACATGGTTTGTTGAGGATGTGACTCCTGCCCGGGAGTTGCTTGTTTTGACTACTCCAGTGCCTGAGGAGCACTACTTTTATACACTTCCATATCAAGAACTGAAGCATCGTCAGTCTTATTTGAATAACACTTTCATCCAGATGTTGCATCATACCCACGTTGCCACGAATGCTACGAACTGTTGGATATGCAGTATGATGCCAGCTCATCAGAAGAAAGGAGGAACGCCATTCATACCTCTTCCTTTTTCTCATAATGGCTCCTGTAGAGCATGGTACACTTTGCTGTTTGCCACACGGAAACCTACAGTGGGACGATTACTTTTCAGACTTAATAGGGAGTGTCATCAAGATAAGGATGGCTATCCACAAGCGAATGGGACAATATGGGAATGGGAAGAGTATCGACTGGACAATGAATCAATTCCCTACATCTTCACGAACACCAGAGACACTACAGGACAAGAGCGTTTTGTGATTCAGGTGGCACAAGCTCAAGCGGACCTGTGTGTCCAGAGTGTGGGTCATATTCCTGTCGGTGTTAGTGATTGTATCATCGTGCTGAATATAGACGGGCTAAATAACAGTACTTTCTTAGCCTCCCATAATACATACTTTGTGTGTGGGAATAAGGGTTATTATCGCTTACTGGCCGGTTGGTCCGGAGTGTGTTATGTAGCATTCTTATTACCTCCTGTATTCTTGGCACCTGCATCTTATCATAAAGATTTGAAGTTGTTGAATAATGTGACTGTAAATAGGTATAAACGTACTTTATCTATAGATGACATCGATCAAACTGATACTAGCTTACAGCAGTATATTGATTTTAATTTAGGATTGTTTTTCTTTGTTGGAGCTGCCCTAAATAGTAGGAAAGTTCGAAGATTAACAAGAGTTGTAGAGGCCGTGACAAATCAGACCGCTGCTGCTCTTGGGAATCTTACGGAAGAATTGCAAATTACTAGAATCGTTGCATTACAGAATCGTATGGTATTAGATGTTATGTTAGCTGACCGAGGTGGAGCATGTAAAATTATTGGAAGTAGTTGTTGTGTGTTTATTCCTGACCACACGCCTTCAGTTTATAATGCTATCAACAAGTTGCATAAAATTGCAGCTGAAATCCATACAGAAAATGGGACTTGGACCTTTTCTGGATGGTTTTGGGCATTGATTACTACCTGGGGATGGAAGGTTTTAACTGGTCTCTGTATCATCGTAGCAATTCTGTTTTCTTGTTGCATCTGTGTCCAATGTGGTCCTTTACTCTGTTCCCTATGTGTGTCATTCTGTATTCCTGATAAGAAAGCTATTGCCAATGTCACCTATCAGAAACATTTAACTAAGGAAGTAGAAGAAATGATGAGAATTGACATATATGATGATTATTCCAATAAACCGGATGTCTTCAGTAAATGCTGAAAGGGTCGTCTGTTGAAAATCGAAACAGCGATGTGATTAAGCATTCACTAAAGACATGAATTCCCCTTAGGACCTAGTTTCTTCCCTTATGTTGACTAATGTTTGGACTCCATTTTGCATTGTCGTGTCTCCACGTGCTCAGCACGAGAAGAGTCCTATCTCCGTATCAGTTGCTCTTTATAATCTGCCCAGTAACAGTCTATAAATAGCTCCTTTGTCCGTCTGGCGCATGCCCAGACTTGACCACATCTGTTATCAGTTAGTCCTTGCTTGACCATGTTTTCGCGGGCTCAGGAAATAAGTTACTCCGCCCACATATTGATTCTGTATCGAAAATGTCCATAAAAGGTAATGTTCTTTGCCTCATGTTGTATCCACCCACTTATGAGCCCCTCTGTTGTGTATAAAAGGGGACTGTGTACGCAAGTTCTTTGTGCTACTCTATGCAATACTGGAGAGTGTTGTATAGGTTGTAGGACCACCCTTAAGGGTTAATAAACTTTGTCTTTGTACTTTGCAGTTTCCCTGCCAACTTCCTTGTAGCTTCCATTACAGGAGAGCGAACCCTTGTACTCTGCGGGCCTAGCTGGGGCCTATATTCAACACACTGGCCCCCACTGTGTGCACGCAAGGTCGAGGCCCACTGGCATTTGTTATCAGCGGCCTTATTAATGACTTTGCAGACAAGACTTGAATTATTTTCCCAAACAAGGATCTCCAGAAATATTTTTATGATACACAAAAACTGTATAAAGGCTTGCTCATTGTACTTTGAGACAGTCCTCAGACCTGCTCTGTAATTATGCTCCAGGCTGAAGTTTTTAATTAAGCCATCTGTTCGTGTTTTGCCAAATGCCTCTTGTCTTTCATTTTTTCAAGGTAAATTCATATTTGAGCACCATTTTGGTGAGCCAGATAGCAGAGATTGGTATCTCGGACCAGACTGTCACCGAAGAAAAGGGACCCCGCCCGGAAGGATTCACATGGCCAAAGCAAGGAAGGTGAGCAGATGCCACAAGTGATTGGAAGTTCTTCTGAATCCATGGGTTGGAGGTCCATCATGAAGCTGCTGTCAGTGGGTAAGAGACTACTTCTGATCCCTAGTCCCTAGCATTTGGCGTATGGCAAACTAGGAAGAAGCACAAAAATGTAACCTGAGTGTCCTGCCAGGGACAAAAATCTGCCATGTTACCTATTTTATGAGTCTGAACTTAGTAATCGCAAGGCAGCCTCTGAGGCATTCCTGCAGAGGTCACCTTTTTTTGATAGCACGCTAGGAAGGGTGAAATTGGTTGTCACTTGGCCCGCTGGGGGGTGACACAGATGGTACTCTTGTCACCGGGGTGAGAGAAAGGTTGAGACCTCACCCCTTGGACCGCTGGGTGTGATACAGATGGTACACATGGGCCCTGGGTGTGATATAGGGCCAGCACCTCAATTGTATTTTTTGTCTAAAGGGTTTTCTCAGTGCTACCGGTTTCCTAACACTTGTAGTATTTGAAGAAGTGATAGGTGTTGTTCACTTGGACCGCTTGGTATGACACTGATTGTATGCTAAGCCCCTTGGTGTGAAACAGGGTCCGATTCAGATATTAGGGAAAAAGATTTGGATCTGGTAGCTCAGGTGTTTCTTGTGTTTGGCCAAGAGGAGCATGTGGTTCCCGAGTTAATCCTTTTCGTCGTGAAAAACTTTTCATTTTCTTTGTCCTGGAGCTGATATTGACAAACTATCTGGCTAACTTAGTTTGTGTACCGTGCAGGGCTTCCCCTGGTCACAGGATAGCATGTGCTAGAAGTGTGCAAAGTTATTTTTGACAAATCATAATTTTTTCTCTGCCAGTTTTTTCTTATTTTAATAATGAAATTGATGCATGGTATATTTGATGTTGTGGTTATTTGATGCTGTGGTGCTGGTAAGTTGATACAACTGTATTTAGTCTAAATATTGTGTTTTGTCAATGTCTCAATGTGCTATATGAAGGTGTTGCTATTTTCACAATTGTTATTTCATATCACAGTATGTAATGTTCCCAGGTTAGTACCATGTGGCAAAGCAGCTCATTTCTTACATCGGCCTATTTTACAGCAGTAACCTTTTGCACATATTGCGTGTGCAACAATGCTGGATTAGTTTCTCTGAAGCAAAACTTTTTTACACATCTAGCTTCGTAAAACATTATCAGAATGCTCTGAACATCATATACAAGGTCTCTTCTCGCACTATGTACAAATGGTGTCCCTATCTTCATCCACTGGTGACATGGCTATCGATATATTCATAACATCACTAATTTATATGCACATCACAAGACTGTTTTCTATCATTAAAAGATGAGCATCCTGATAGATCAGCAGAGGAGGCATTTCAGCTGACACGGAAGATCCCTGCATGCTGAGACCTCACCACGTAGCGGTCTGACATCTCCATGAGGGGGTGTTCATTTCATGACCAAAGATGGGGTCCTACATTGTCTCCCATCAGGTAGAGGGGCTGCATCTTCCGTTGGGGGAATTCTTGGCTCTACACCTAAAGACACTCTTGGTAATTTAGAGTAGGGTTTGTATAGTAGGCGTATGCTCAGTTACTACCTTGTTTTGTATGCCTGCATATAAACACTGTTTTAGCACCATGGTAGAACTATAGCTACTATGTTAGCTTTAGGTGCGTATAATCACTTTTATCTGCTTCTGTCCACTAATCATTGTAGCACATGTATTTTATACAAGAATAACGTTGGTTTAATAAACCTATTGAAAATGTCCTACTGTGTATTCTCTTTATACTTCTCTGAGAATAAATTAGCACAAGTGACTGAGTGAAAGGTTCTGTACTGTTTCCACGATCCCTGGGGGGTCAGGGTTATCATGTTCAGTGGTTGCCAGAAACCATTTGCTCCCTGATAATGTTAGGGGGGCTTACAGTGGCACTGTGAGCTAGCTGGTCTCTACGCCAAGATCTCCTGGGGGTTTCAAGAATCAGTCTTGACACCAAGCTCCTAGTTTATGTTGTCTAACAAACACGCAGATCCTATGGATTAGTAGGAACACCGCCAATGTTGGTTGGGTTCCTATTTAAAATAAAAATGCAAATTATAGAGTGCACTGGTGTTTCACGAGTTGTGGATGTCGAAAAGCAGCCTGTGATCAAGGAATTGTGAGAGTTCGAAGCTCGTAAGGCACGTAAAGCATGGATTCCAAATTCAATACACTTTGTTTACCTGTAATTAGAAACACGAGGAGTGCAGCTTCATTCTGGGGACAGAAATGGTGATATATTTTACGGCACCACTGCTAGAATGAATGTGGGCCCGTTTGACTTGGATTTGTCAAAGTCATGTTTTGGAATGTGAGAGAAGAGAAAAATGAACACTAATAGACAAAGCTAACAGTCAACTGAAGGGCAATGGAAATGTATTAATGTTTGGCATCAGCAACTCCCACTGGAGGGAAACAATAATGAAACTACCAGTGCCATAATGCAACGCGAAATCAGCCCACCTGAGGGAAATGAAAATGAAAATTATAAAGTGCACTGGTGTTTCCCGTGTTGTGGATGTCGAAATGCAGCCTGTGATCAAGGACTCGTGAGAGTTCGAAACACGTAAGGTAAGTAATGCATGGATTCCAAATGCAATACGCTTTGTTTACCTGTAATCATACTCAGGAGGAGGGCAGCTTTATAGCTTCATTCTGGGGACAGAAATGGTGATATATATATATATATATATACACTGAAAAAAACATAGGTTTCACACACGTTATAGTTAGGAATTAGCATTTAAAAAACCTTGCAAATTCACTGAAAAAACCATAGGTTTCACACACGTTATAGTTAGCTGGACATTTCACTCGAAAACAACCATTGAAATTCCCCCGTTGTAGTTAGTTCAGCTAACTATAACTCGCGCGCCCGCAATCCACTGCTGATGACGTCACATATTACATCACTCATGACATGGTCAGTGACATCACTGATGACATCTCAAATGACATCACTAATGACATCACTGATGACATCATCCAGTGACTGTGTGTTTCTGTAAAATTTAAATATGTTTTATATATTTATAGTGAAAGGCCTGTGGAAGAATGAGTGGCTGTACAAGTGTGTGAATGGATGATTTTCTATGTGCGTAATTGACTGGAAAAGTGAGTCATTAAATGTATCTTACTGCAGACTAGTGACTAAACTGTGTGAATGTCTTCATGTTTCTGTCTGTTGGTGTATAAGTGGCTGCATGGTTTTGTGAATTGTGGAAATGTGGATTTTCCTGATCAGTTATGTCCCCTATCTTGGACCCCAACGGTTCTATATGCATGTTACAAGTACATGTATGTTCCCTCCAGTTCCAGTTTCTAAGACGCAAACATATGTGTGTCTACCGTCGACATGTTCTCTGTCAGATCCGCCATCGATGGGCTGGATATTCGATTCCTAAGTATGAAAGGCCACCGACTTTATATGGCTAAGTTACTACATTTTTACAGTTCAGGCAAGTAGGCCCGATTCTGTCCTCAAAGCCTTTCCCTGCTCTCTGTCTCTGACAGCTTCAGCTTGAGCTCGCATCTGTATCCATGAACTTTGTCCTACTCCCTGTGCAGCTAACGGTGCCTGCCTCGGCCAGTTTTCGCCTGCCTGCCAAGAAGCTGTATTTCACCTTCGAATTATCTATTTTGCTCTCCAGCCGATGCATTCCTGTCTAGTGATTTAGGTAAACATTTCCTTTAGCTCACAAGCAAAGGACTCAGCCTTTCCGTCCTCCTGCAAATGATTCATAGCCCTGTTGCCATGGAAAGTTTTCTGCCCCTCGCATCTCATATAGACACTTAGACGCTTGTACACGCACACACAGTTAGTATAGAATAGATTCTGTCCGAGAGTCCTTCCTTGTGGATAACATAGTTCTCTAAACATAGGATGTTAGATATGATTTGGGATTAGGTTGACTTGACCCCCCAGACTTCTCGTCTCCACATGTAGAGCTAAATGTCAAGTCCCCTTCACCCCCTAGTTGCACGTCAATCACACGTCATACTGCTGCGCACGCATCTATGTTAAGTATTATCGTATAGATCCACCTATGTAAGATAACCAGAGCCAATCATGTTTCTTTTTGCTCCTTATTACGCCTAGTTTCAATTACGTATCACTATGTTAATTTATCTTATCAATCGTTACGCCTTTTTTGCATTTGTTTCATTGTAAGTGTATGACCTATAAAAGTTACTTCTTGTCAATAAAGTATTGTACTTCACTTCCTGAACCCTCGTGGTGACGGAACCTGAAGGCCGCGACTCGAGTCGGCCATTTTGAGTGGAATAAAGCCCATTTAGAAAACCTCTTATACCACGGATTCTGCCTCTTGTTATTTTGAGCTATTTTATTTTATTTTAAGATTCCGTATGAAATTCAGTCCGGTAAAGAAGATTTTATTTACCACATAATGGCGCCCGAACAGGGACACTTTCTCATCTCACGCGCCGGCTGTGCGTTGCAGGCCCGGTCTCCTGCCACAACTGGACGGACCATAAACGCGTACCAGCAGGATTTCCTGTAAGCTCCCTCCGGTCAAGCGGGGGCGACTGAGGCTGCGATCAACCCAGACGAGGCGGTGAGAAGTGCGAAGTATCCCGACCAGAGCCTAGCTGAGAGAGCAAGATCCGAGGTATACAGAGGCCCACCAGGTTTCTCGAAATCCCGATGTCCAGAGGGTCCGCTGTCCGCAGTCATCGAGTCCTGTCCATTCTCTGAGGCCTTCCGTTTCAAGGAGCTACTCGGTGAGTACCATCGCCGGGGAGGCGTGTTGACGCGCACATAGGTTGTGCCGGTCAAGACGGATTTGGGTACACAAATCCGGTCTGCACTGTTTAGCAGTGTATATGTACTGTTTAGCAGTATATCAAGTATTCCGAAGTATGCAGTTATTGTCAAGAATTCAGCGTGGTGATTAGTTAGGCAGACTGTCATCATTGTCGGTCATTGTTAAATGTTTAATGTTTAATGTTTTCAGAAATGTCTTGCATATTGTGGTATGAATGATTGTTCATTGTACACTGTTCATTATTGGGGTTTTTTCGTATTAAGTAAGTTCAAGAGTAAGTATCAGATCAGTTGTCAATATGCCGCTCTTCTCGAAGTTAAGACAGATTACTACCAGAAAAGGGGTGCTTGAAGAAGCAGTTCCTATTCCTCCTAGGGACACTCCAGGGCATTTTATGTACCATAAGCATGGCTTAGATGCCATATTGTTTCTTGATCTATGGGTAGATTATACCAAGGGATTGCCGGAAAGTCAAAGGTGGCCCGTAGCGGGAACCTGGGATGCAGAATGCATCATGAAAGTGGAGGAAGAGTTATGGAAAAGAAAGGTCAGACAATCACAGAAAGACGCTGTTGAGTTATGGCGTAAAGAATCTCATAGACGAACAGAAAAAGCACGTAGACAAGAAGAGAGGAGTAAAGAAAGTTCAAATAAAGTTCAAGAAAATCTATTAATTAAGGAAGGTATCCGAGTGAAATCAGAACAAGTAAATAGACAAAGAAATGCTCTTATGAATGGTATGTATCCCCTTCTAGCCGAAGGACTACCTAAGGCTGCTCCAGAGATGCCAAAAGACTTGCCACCCCCATTATTTCCAATTAAGGTACATCCAAAAGGGCATCCCAGAACCGCAGAAGATGTTTTTCTTTCCTCATATCTAGACGACGCAGCTCCCGAGTATGCTAACGCCGCACCACATAGACCGTCTGGTGTAGGGGTTCAACGTCAGGATCAGGTATCTGTCCCCGTGCAACAGCAAGTCCCGACACAAGCTTCGGCAAGCACATCTGTTTCCGCATCTGTCTCCGCAGTCGACTCTACAGAGGTATCGACACCCATAGTTGCTGTGTCACGTTCAACGAACCCATTCACACCCGACGCCCCAGATGGGGCCACGGGAGGTGCTAGCATTACCTTTACACCACCCAGAATAAATAAACTTGTTTTTCAAGAGTCAGCGCATTCTCGTACACCTAAATTCGTAAGTGAACGTACGCTTAAAGAACTCCTTGTAAATTGTAGATATGACCCGGTGGTTGGTAAAGAGGATGAAATGGTCCTGGCATCATTACGTATCAGGCGAGCCGCAGAGTATTTAGCGAGGTTACCAGGGATGATTACGCATCTAGATAACATATATCATTTTGTTCAAACAGGACGAGATCCAGGATGTATTAACAGAGCTATGGAATTCCAGAAAGTAGAAATACAGGGGGAACTGTTACGTTTCCTCATAAACTGTGTGATCAGAAATCAAGACCGCCCGGGGGTAGACCCGAATGCAATGCTTATTCTTACAAGATGGAGTCAGAATATATCAGAAGGGAGACACGATAAGCAAAATTGTATAATAGCCATGTGCCGAAAAATCCGTAAAGAAATAGAGCGTATTCATGAAGAAAGATTGGGAACAGACGAGTTTGAGCAAGATGAAGTGTCCGAATCAGGGAATTCCGCAAGACAGTCAGAGACCATAGCCTATGTAGGCAGAGGAGGATCCTGTGATAATGCTAGATGTTTTTCTGATCCCATACACTCAGTATGCCCAAATAATAGCAGAACGTATCCGACGCCTATAATAAATCTGAAGTCTCCTGAACATTCGTTTCAAGCCGCAGATAAAATACTACGAGAACGAAGGGGTTACCACCTCCTCGATTCCATGGATGAGCAAGAATTAGCCAGATCAGCCGTTCACTGGATTGACAGTCCTGAAAAATACGGTGATGAGACCGTAGCACACACGTTTTTTAATCTCAGTACAGATGAACAACGTTTAGCTGGAATCTATATGATTCAGCAACTCCTCATATTATATAAGAGCCAACATGCTGACCCTGGTCCTTTACCTGATATATTAACGGAACTACTCACGAACAGATGGAGAGGTTCTAGTAACAAGCTAATTAAAGAGATATTAGTGTCACGTAAGCAGTATGTCCTTTTTGTAAGTCCGGATTCTCTCTCGCTGCCCCGCAGAGAAAGAGCGCCGTACTATATGGATAGACAAAATCCCCTACGAGAAGTGCACCCAATAAAAGGCGAAGACAATGAGTTTCACCGTGTATTTGTTTACACACCCATATCAAAAATGGAATTATTAGAAATGAAAAAAGTAGTACCTAGTCATGACAAAGACCCAGCGGGTTTCCACCGAGAAATTAAAGACATGTTACTGATGGGAGAGTACACCTTTCCTGATATTATGACGATATTAAAGGTGCTTTTGCCTGCTGGCATTTATGAAAAACTGAAAGAAAAAGAGTGGGAAGTGGGTGACCAAAAGATAGACTGGACAGCATTAGCAGAGGAAGAAAGGGGCCGAACTGCAGGTTCAGGGCTCGGGGATAAAGTTAAACTGTTACCAGGTTTACTAGTACAGGTACTGCCACGTTTATTAACTACAAAAAAGGAAGATTGGGGTGCAATCACAGCCTGCAAACAAAAGCAAGATGAAGAAACAAGCGATTATTATGCTCGATTTGAAAAATGTTTTGGTATAAATAGTGGTATAAAAGCAAGTAGTGACTCATATCCACATTTATTTGTGACAAAATTAGTGGAAAATGCATTGCCTCCAGTAAAGAATAGAATATTGAAATTCGAGAGTACCTGGCAAAGTAACACTCCGTCGCAAATGCTACAAATGTTACAGTATCATCACAATAGAATTAGGGATGAACAAGAACACGAGCATAGACGCATGAAGGATACAAAAATGAAAATGCTAGTTTCTCAGACAGTACCAGCAGATGGTCACAAAAAGGGTGTGACACATTCTGGTGATTCTGCAGTTCCTGTAAAGGGAACCTGCAATTACTGTAAACAACTGGGCCATTATGTACACGATTGTCCAGTCCTGAAACGTAATATAGCTACAGGTATTGCAAAGGAGAGACCACGATTAGTTAGACAAGATCAGAATGAACAAGGAGCTATGCAGCATGGACAGTCCATGCCAGTTCAACAACAGTCCATGCCAGCCTCACAGCAACCCATACAGTTTGTGCCAGCTGCACCACCGTTGCCTGCTACTGCCACACAAACCACAACACGACAAATGTATCAGACTGCACAGTATGAATACCCTGAGTATCAGCGTTACGCATGAACCAGCCTAGAGAGGGAAGTTGACTTACCGCTTATCGAGATTCCTGTAGATCAAGAAGGACCTTATGTACATAGTGAATTATTAGGTCAAGATAGAAAATTCTTACTCGATACAGGGGCAAGTCGAACAACCATAAAACGTAGTGAAGTTCCAGGGGCACCCCTCTCAGGCTCTCAAAATGTTTCCCTTGGTTTTTCAGGAAAACCTATTGTTAATGAAGTATCACAGCCTCTACCACTTACGATAGGACCTTTGACACGAACTACAGATTTATTGCTTACTAAATCATGCCCAGAAAATCTGTTAGGAATTAAAACTCTGAAAGCACTAGGAGCCATAATATGTTGTTCTCCGGAAGGAGTAAGGTTGTTTTTACGTGATTTTAAAGGTCACTATGTGTCTAGAGACATGGATCCCCGACTACAGACTTTACCAGTACATCTATGGGCACAAGGCCCTACGGATGTTGGCTGCATGAACATTACACCCTATCGAGTCACACTGAAAGCAGGAGTGGTACTACCACGAATGCGACAATACAAGTTACCGCATGATGCTGTAGTGGCTTTGCTGAAAATCATTGATGAGCTGATTGCCCAGGGAGTAGTTGTAGAAACAGACTCCAATGTATGTAATTCACCGATAATTCCGATTCTTAAACGAACTGATCCTACTGCCCCACCAGTGTACCGATTGGTTATTGATTTGCGTGAACTAAACAAGTGCATTGTACCACAATTCCCTGTGGTCCCTGATATATCATCATTGTTGACAGCAATTGATTCCGAAGCAACGTTCTTTACTGTAATCGATCTCAAGAATGCCTTTTTCAGCGTCCCAATAGATCCGGAAAGCCAATATTTGTTCGGATTCAGTTTAAATGGGCGCAGTTTTAAATTCTCACGCGCTCCCCAAGGATTCACAGAAAGCCCCAGCATTTACAGCCAAGCACTGAAACGAGAACTTGACAGTATCCACATGCCAGTCAATACTGCACTGCTTCAATATGTCGATGATCTGCTGATCACCGCGAGAAGCGGACCTGAATGTGAAAAGGCTTCTCTGACACTTTTACATTTCCTAGCCGACAAGGGGCACAAGGTGTCTCCTTCTAAGCTGCAATTCTGTGTCCAGCGAGTTATTTATCTTGGTCACTCGCTGTCCAAGGAGGGAAGGCAGCTTACACCAGATCGCATCCAGTTAATTGCTAACATGTCAATACCCCAGACACAAAAGGAGGTGCGGGCTTTCATAGGCCTCACTTCATATTGTAGGCAGTGGATCCCTCAGTACGCATTTCTAGCAAAACCACTCATTCAGTTAACCACACAGGAGGCAGCCACATCGACTGTTCTCCCTTGGACTCAGGAACATACACAAGCTTTTGAAAGCCTAAAGGAAGCTTTATGTCAAGCACCTGTTTTAGCAACACCATGTTATAGCAAACATTTTACACTCTTTGTCACAGAACGCGAAGGTACTGCCTTGTCAGTACTCACTCAGGATCAAGCAGGATCACGCAAGCCATGTGCTTATTTTTCCAGTACATTAGATCCCGTAGCTCAGGCTTTGCCTGCATGCCTGAAATCAGTGGCAGCGACAGCTTTAGCAATCAGACAAAGCGATGCCATAGTGTTAGGACATCCATTGACAGTACAAGTACCACATGCAGTAGAGGTTCTTGTGAACCGAACACAAACACAACACTTGACCATCGCAAGACTTACCGGTTATGAACTGACATTGTTTCAACCACACATAGAGATCCGACGGTGTAATACATTGAATCCTGCTACACTATTACCTGTAATTGGAACAGACCCACTAGCTCATGATTGTGTTGAAATCATTGAAATAAAGACGAAACCTAGACAAGACTTGACAGACGTTCCATTGTTAGATCCAGACCTGACGTTGTATGTAGACGGATCGTGCATGAGAACAAATACAGGAGATTTAGTCACCGCGTATGCAGTCACAACAGACACTGAAGTTATTGAGACAAATTGTATAGATACTTTGTCAGCCCAAGCAGCAGAACTTATTGCTCTAACACAAGCCTGTATTCAAGCCACAAATAAGAAAGTTAATGTATACACTGACTCACGTTATGCATTCGGAGTTGTACACGACTTCGGCGTGCTGTGGCGAGAGAGAGGTTATTTAACCTCCCATGGTGCCCACATTCAGCACGGACCCCTCATTCATGCCTTGTTAGACGCAATACATCTACCCACTGCTATATCGATTATGAAATGTAAAGCACACACGAAGGTTACTGATACCATTTCTCAAGGCAATGATTTAGCTGACAGAACAGCTAAACAGACTGCTCAGAATCGCACATTAGACATGACAAAGCCAATAGTTCAGACACCAACACAGTGTATGACAATTAAGGATCCCGCACTTGACGTAATTGACATACAGACACATGCCACAGCAGAAGAAATAAAGAAGTGGACTGAACTAGGAGGGATCCAGACAGATCAAGGATGGATGACGAAGGAGAAATCTGTATGGTTTCTCCCTGATTCCATGGTTCAAGCCATTATAGCTACAGTTCACAGTCCAGCACATTTAGGAGAGAAGGCTATGCTAGACAGCATTCAGCACATTTGGTTCAACAAACATTTACGAGCAGCAGCTAAACAAAAAGTTCGTACCTGTATGATATGTTGTCAGTTTAATCCAGGAAAGAGTGTTCCCGTAGAGCAGGGTGGATTTCAGCCTCCTGACCATCCTTTTGAAGTCCTCCAGATGGATTATATTCAGATGGAACGTTGTCGAGGATTCAAATATGTTCTCGTAGTTGTCAGCGCTCTCTCCCGTTGGACAGAGGCGTATCCCGTATCAGATTACACTGCCCCGACTACTGCCAAGCAGCTAGTTCGAGAATTCTTCCCACGGTACGGTTTACCACGTGTTGTATATTCAGATAACGGCCAGCCTTTCTCATCCGAATTAATGAAACATGTCTCACTTTTGTTGGGATATCAGTGGAAATTCCACTGTGTCCGACACCCCGAGGCAGCAGGTCTCGTGGAACGACATAATCAACTTTTAAAAATCAGATTGTCTAAAATATGTCAGGAAAAAGGTGTGGACTGGATAGTAGCCTTACCAGTTGCGCTATTTTACATGAGAATGGTAGCACACTCTCGAACAGGGCTATCCCCTTATGAGGTGATCTTTGGTAGACCACCGAATATGTGGGGGACGCCTATACCCCGTAAAATAACTGATGTTGACTGTAATATGCTGACAGATTACCTGGCTTCCTTGATGTCTGCACTACAATCTTGTCGTTCACAGGTAGTCGCAGCTTTTCCCGACAACACCGAGGTGAAACCTCATGATGTAATTCCCGGCGATTATGTTCTCGTCAGGAATTTCGATCGGAAAACCCAACTGGAGCCAAGGTGGAGGCTTCCTAAGTTGGTCCTGCTGACGACCAGAACAGCTGTGAAGATCGAAGGGAGAAAAGGCTGGGTGCATTCCAGCCATATCAAGAAATTTCATGGACTTCCTCCTGACACAAACAGTACTCCCCGTGTGTCTTCCCCCATTGACTCAAAGCTACCCTTGGCTGAGGCCAGTAGCACCGAATTCTATAAGCAGAAACTCAGGTCCAGATCCAAACTGTCGGACGATTTGATTGTTTAAGTCCTCTCCAAGGTGAAGCGGTTGAATCTGTCCCGACATGTATCCCTTAGGTCTGAATGATGTAGAGTCCAGAATCATAATGAAACGACATGCTTATTGTAAATTACTGTGTAGCCACTGTATTGTGACTTTATTAATTTTGTTTTCCTTGAGTTTTTTAATAGTTACTGCAAGTATATTGTTGCATATGTATTATCCTGTTTCTAAACGTGCTTTCAATATAACTGATGAACATTCTTTTAGTGACCTACCCCCACATGAGTTGTCCTATAGACTTGCGCTGCGCAATAACACATTCATTAGTATGTTACATCATTCCCATCAGACTAGTAATGCCACCAATTGTTGGGTGTGTGGCCGACTCCCTCCCTATCAGAATAACAAAGGAGTTCTGCCTTTCTTTCCACATCCGTTCACACACAATGGCTCCTGTGGAGCATGGTTTAGTTTATTAAATTCCATAGACCCAGACACAGCAGTTTATCAACAACATTGGATATGGGGAAATCTGAATCTAGTTTTATTCAAAGTCTGTCACCCCAATAAGGAGGGTCACCCCAGTAGAACAGGAACTGATTTAGAAAATGAAGTGTATAAATTAGGTAATTTTACGCCTAATCTTATGATTTTGAATGTCAAATCCGAAGTTGAACTAATTCTGCCCACTATGTCTGTATTTCCAGTTAAGGGTGAATTATGTGTGAGAAAAGTTGGTTCCATACATATGGGCCATAGCCAATGCGTTACTACAGTAGAATATCGTGATCAAGGTAAATCTTCATTTAGAGCTTCTCGCCATTCTTACTTTATATGTGGTCAGACGGCATATATGCGTCTGCCTCTAGATTGGGATGGTACCTGTTACATAGCATTCCTTCTGCCACCTGTTTTCCTAGCTCCCCCTGATTATTATCGAAATGTTCATTTAGTACACAAAAGAGAGCGTAGAGATCTCCCAGTTGTCGATTATACTGAGACGGCATGGGACAAGTATGTAGATTTCAATAAAGGTATCTTTCCCTATATAGGTACCATATCAAATAGTAAGCTGATACGCAGACTCACCAAGACTCTTGAAGCTGTAGTAAACGAGACTATAGGCGCCCTAGGCAATCTGACAGAGGAACAATCAGTGATGAGAATTGTTGTTCTCCAGAATCGTCTTGTCCTTGACGTCATCCTGGCCGATAGGGGCGGAGCTTGCAGGGTCATCGGATCCAGCTGCTGCATATTCATACCAGAAAATTCGCCATCTGTATATAAAGCTATAACACGCCTTCATAAGATTGTAAGCCAGATACACGAAAATCCAGGCACTTGGACGTGGTCCGGGTGGTTTTGGAGTGTGATATCAGCCTGGGGATGGAGAGTTCTATCCTTCCTAGGTATTGGCCTTCTTATGCTCTTCAGTTGTTGTTTATGCCTGCAATGTGGACCAGCGATTTGTGGTCTGTGTGCCACATCATGCATTCCATATCACAGTTCTCGTTCAAAATACCGGAAGAAGAAGGAAGAAGAAATGATGCTCCATGAGCAAATCGATGGAATGATGAAGATTGATATCTCTTGAAGGGCAAGTAGGGGACAAGGAGGGAATGTGGAAATGTGGATTTTCCTGATCAGTTATGTCCCCTATCTTGGACCCCAACGGTTCTATATGCATGTTACAAGTACATGTATGTTCCCTCCAGTTCCAGTTTCTAAGACGCAAACATATGTGTGTCTACCGTCGACATGTTCTCTGTCAGATCCGCCATCGATGGGCTGGATATTCGATTCCTAAGTATGAAAGGCCACCGACTTTATATGGCTAAGTTACTACATTTTTACAGTTCAGGCAAGTAGGCCCGATTCTGTCCTCAAAGCCTTTCCCTGCTCTCTGTCTCTGACAGCTTCAGCTTGAGCTCGCATCTGTATCCATGAACTTTGTCCTACTCCCTGTGCAGCTAACGGTGCCTGCCTCGGCCAGTTTTCGCCTGCCTGCCAAGAAGCTGTATTTCACCTTCGAATTATCTATTTTGCTCTCCAGCCGATGCATTCCTGTCTAGTGATTTAGGTAAACATTTCCTTTAGCTCACAAGCAAAGGACTCAGCCTTTCCGTCCTCCTGCAAATGATTCATAGCCGTGTTGCCATGGAAAGTTTTCTGCCCCTCGCATCTCATATAGACACTTAGACGCTTGTACACGCACACACAGTTAGTATAGAATAGATTCTGTCCGAGAGTCCTTCCTTGTGGATAACATAGTTCTCTAAACATAGGATGTTAGATATGATTTGGGATTAGGTTGACTTGACCCCCCAGACTTCTCGTCTCCACATGTAGAGCTAAATGTCAAGTCCCCTTCACCCCCTAGTTGCACGTCAATCACACGTCATACTGCTGCGCACGCATCTATGTTAAGTATTATCGTATAGATCCACCTATGTAAGATAACCAGAGCCAATCATGTTTCTTTTTGCTCCTTATTACGCCTAGTTTCAATTACGTATCACTATGTTAATTTATCTTATCAATCGTTACGCCTTTTTTGCATTTGTTTCATTGTAAGTGTATGACCTATAAAAGTTACTTCTTGTCAATAAAGTATTGTACTTCACTTCCTGAACCCTCGTGGTGACGGAACCTGAAGGCCGCGACTCGAGTCGGCCATTTTGAGTGGAATAAAGCCCATTTAGAAAACCTCTTATACCACGGATTCTGCCTCTTGTTATTTTGAGCTATTTTATTTTATTTTAAGATTCCGTATGAAATTCAGTCCGGTAAAGAAGATTTTATTTACCACAGAATAGCTATATGAGTGTCTATAAGGATTATCGATTGGTTGTCTGAGTATCTGTATGGGTGCTTGAGTGTTTGTGTGGGTAGGCTGTGCGTGACTCTGTGCATAGATGTGTGAGTGGGTGATTCCATGGGTGCATGGTTTTAACAGTGCATCTGTGATGGACTGTATGGTTGAGTGAGTGTATGTATGGGTGTGTTAGGGATTGAATGTATATCTCAGTGGTACATTTGTGACTAACTACATATGTGAAAGGCAGTATATATGCGTGTAAGAGTATATAAGTGGGTATATGTGAGAGTGTGTGATTGTGAGAGTGGCTGTATGGATGAGTGTGTGCTTGTATCAATGATTGTATAAGAGTGTAAGAATGTGGTACTATTTTTATGAGTAAGTGAACTTGTGAGTGTATAACCGCATAGGTGAGTAAATGGGAGTGTGATTAATTATTTGCATGACTGACTAGGTGTGACAGTACCTCTATGGATGATTGGTGGTGTGTGAGTATCTATGTAGGTGCATAAATGCATATGATAGTCTTGTACAGAGTGACTGTAAGTATGAGCGACTGTACATATGAATGAGTGGAGGTGTATGTAAACCTAAGCGTTAATAAGTGGGTATGTAGTTATTGGTATTGGAGTATCTATGGTTTTGAGAATGGACGTCTGAAATTTTGAGTTCGTGTATCATCGGTTAAATTAGGGTGTGAGAAGATGCAGTAATTTATCACATTGATGATGTCATCAGTGATGTCATCAGTGATGTCATTTGAGATGTCATCAGTGATGTCATCAGTGATGTCAATGACCATGTCATGAGTGATGTAATATGTGACGTCATCAGCAGTGGATTGCGGGCGCGCGAGTTATAGTTAGCTGAACTAACTATAACGGGGGAATTTCAATGGTTTTTTCCGAGTGAAATGTCCAGCTAACTATAACGTGTGTGAAACCTATGTTTTTTTCAGTAAATTTGCAAGGTTTTTTAAATGCTAATTCCTAACTATAACGTGTGTGAAACCTATGGTTTTTCAGTGAATTTGCAAGGTTTTTTAAATGCTAATTCCTAACTATAACGTGTGTGAAACCTATGGTTTTTTCAGTGAATTTGCAAGGTTTTTTAAATGCTAATTTATGAATGTTTTATTATATTTTTTAAATATTTATTTTACAATAAGGTACCTATGTATATAATTATAGATTTACTGTATCCTGCAATATGGAATGGCTCAGCTTTTTTTTTTTTTATTTTGGATATAGTTGAACAGCATAGTTAATATCTTCTAAAAACCTCTAAACATTATTTTTTTTTTAAGGGTTTTTGACCGTGCGCGCACCATACGCGAACGGTACACGTACGGTGCGCGCACGGTGCTTGCATGCGTACGTGCTCCATGTGCGCATGCGTACGTGCTCCACGTGTGCATGCATACTTCATGCGTGATGCGTATGCGCGTGCTCAATACGCTCGCGCGTGTGCTCCTTTCGCGCATGCGCGCGTGCTACGTACGCGCGTGCTCCGTACGCGCATGCGCGCGTGCTTCGTACGCGCTCGGTACGCGCGTGCTTCGTACGCGCATGCGTGTTTGTACCGTGCGTGCTCCGTGCGCGCACCGTACGCGCTCGGTGCGCGCACGGCAAGTCATGTGATCAAGAAACAACACTTTTCATTGGTTTATAGTAGTTTCAGGTCATGTGATTAAGAAACAACACTTTTCATTGGTTTATAGTAGTTTCAGTTCCAGAAACTTCCAACACCACACCCACTCCCCTCATTATTACTTCTGATTCCCTGGGAGAAGGAGCTGAGCAGCTTTTCTAGTACTTCAGTACTTCAGAATGGCAGAGCAGCAGTCATCTTCTGGGAGTGAGCAGGAGACCCTTGTGAGACAGAGACAGAGGAAACAGAAAGACTCTTTTATATGGCAATTTTTTACATTTCCACTGGGGCAGAAGAAAGTGAATGCTCCCAAAGTCACCTGCACTCTTTGTGATCATGTCTTATCAAGAGGAGATCCTAAAAAGAAATACTCTTTTAGTATCTTCACTATGATCAGGCACGTTAGAGATGTACATCCTGTGGCTTATGCTCGAGCTGCTAGAGAAAACCCTCCAGCAGCTCAGCCGAGCACATCCGCAGCAGCTCAACCGAGCACATCATCGGCAGCTCAGCAGAGCACTTCATCTGCGGCGGCAGCTTCACCTTCTTCGGTTCCTCTGGATATACACCCTCTGTTTGAGAGGGTGCATATACGGTGCAATTCGTGTAATGCTCTTATCTCTTATCCGGACACCAGCATTCCGCTAATAGAGAGGAAGATACAGCAGCACACGTGCGACACCCTATAATTTTTGCCATGTCTTTTTTTTCCTCTGTCCCTCAATTAACACAATGGCTCTTTTTAGAGCCACCTAACATCTAAACACTTACATTTGTTTTTTAATTTTATTTTTTTAATGTTTTTTTTCCCGCCGTGCTCGCACCGTGCGCGCACGGTACGCGCACCCCGCGATTTAAAAAAAAAAAAAAAAATGTTTTTTTCACCCTTCATGGTCCTTCAGGGACCCCCTGACAAAAGCTAGGGGGTCAGGAACTCTGTACCCTGCCCCCTTTTCACGTTCTCCACCTTTCTTTTAAATGGAATCACACATTTCTTTTTTTGCATATTTCAACCCTTTCCAAATGATTTCTACCCCCAACATGACTTCTGCCTGCTAGCATAGCATTAGATCATGGAACACTGGTGTGAGCAGAGACGTCAGAAGTTCAGCAGATAATGTTTCTAATTCAAAGAGCAAGATTGCTTAACTTTTCAAACCTAACAGCAAATCCTGTGGGAACACATTTTTCTGGACCAATACAAAACATGCTTTTAAAAATTTAAACATACAGCCTAGTTTTTTGAGTTCTATTATTATTTTTTTTAAAGTATATAAGCCTCCATTTTACAACTACCTTTCTTTTCATTTTGTCATTCTACTGAAAGACACCTTCAGAGTGCATCCAGGTCTCCTCCTCACTCCCTGAAATACACTGCTGTTCTACCATTTTTAATTAAAATTGATTGCTGCTCAGCTCCTTGTCCCAGGTAATAAGAAAAAATAGTGAGGGGAGTGGCTATGATGTATGAAGATTCTGGAAGAGAAACTACCATGAACCAATGCTTCTAAGTGCATCCAGATGTCCTCCTCACTCCCTGAAGTAGAGTGCTCTTCTGCCATTTACAACTAAAATTGATACCTGTTCTGCTCCTTGTCCCACGAAATAAGAAGAAATAGTGAGGGGATTGGCAAGGCATTTATAGAGTAGACGGTGTACATTTCACAGATGAAGGGAACAGAGTCTTCCTCTTGATCTTTAGACTCTGCATCGATACTTACTTATAGGTACCAAAAAACACTCAATTAACACAATGGCTCTTTTTAGAGCCAACCAACATCCAAACACTTAAACTTTATTTTTAATTCTATTTTTTATACGATTTTTTTGTCGCATCTCTATGCTTCCCCTGCGCAGGCGTACAAACTGCAGCCATGCACCGGCGCAGGCTCCCTTCCACCATGGTTCAAGGATGCCTGCGTGGTGGGGAGATTGTTCTTGTGCAGGAAGGGACACCTTCCTGCACAAAAACAATCGAAAGATGCTTTTTCCTCTTTCAATGCGTGCTGTAGAATGGAGAACGCACTAATAGAGGAAAAAACAAGGAGAAATAAAAACATTTCTCCTCGTTGTGCCTCGCAACACCACCTTTAGGGTGGCGTAGCATTCACACGCATCTCCAGAGTTACGATTTCTCGTAAACCTGGAGATGTGTCTAGTTCTTTGTGTGTTGTGTGGGAACACCCACAACAACACCCATGGAAAGCCCCTTCAACGCACAGTGCTGCGTGTGAAGAGGCTGTATTTATGTGAGAGGAAAAGTCACGCAGGGTGGCTTTTCCTCTCCTTGTAAATATGGAGGAGCTCCCTGCGCCACCAGTACTTTATGAAAAGTGACGTAGTGGTGGCGCAGGAGCCTTGTTAATCTTCCCCAGAGATAAGACAGACAAAGGGAGAGAGACAGAAACAGAGACAGAGAGCAAGGAACTGAGAAGGAGTAAGGCAGTTAGAATGACTGAGACACATGGAGACAGGGAGAGAAACATGGTTGAAAAAATAGTGATGGAGGCAGTAAACCTAGGGGAGTAGTAGAGAAGGAGTGAGGGAGTTACGCAAGAGCAGTAAAGGAAGAAGAGAGAGAGAAGTGGAATGAGAAAAGCAGAGTTAGGAGAAGTGAAGAAAAGGGAGCATGAAAGTGAAGGGGTGAGAAATACAGATATTTCAAACTTCCCTGACCAACAAAATAACGTAATTATACATAAATGTGTTTTTTAATTGCTAGAAAAAAGGATTACATTTACTAAATTTTCTTTCTCGATCTGAAAAAAAAGGAAAAAAGTTTTAATATTTAACAATACATTTTAGAATACAGTACACATATTTTCATATTTAACAAAGTAATTTTTTGCCCTTTTTTTGCTGTTTTCAGAATAAATTGAATTTCACTGCAAATTGTGAAATCAATTGCATTCATCACTTAACAGCGGGCAAAAAAATTAACAATCTGAAAGATTGTTTAAAAAAAGCCCCGAATCTCTCCTCAGAAAAACACCTTGATAGAAATGTAATATATATATTAAAAATATCATCTAAGAACAATAACTATTTGCAATAAATAACGTCTGTAAATCTTGTTGCTTAAGCACATACACCCAAATAATATCTGTCAAAGAAGTCCACAATAGAAACAGTTACCTTTCCATGAGGCCAAATGGTAATTTTTAAATTCTTTTTTGGTGAAATATCCAATGGTAATCCTATAAAATTGAAATAATGGTTTCTTCAGATGCTTCAATTTGTATCGAAAATTTTGGTTTTAGAAAAATTAAGTAGGAATTTGGTAATTCTGCAGGCAAACGTTGCTTGAAAATCAATTGTGAATCATTACACAGTGTCCAGCCTTTTTCACATTTTAGATAAACTGTGTAATGACCAGAAGTTATAGAAGGTCCATCATGGAAAATTATTGCAACTGCAACAAAAGTTTTTCCTGATATTGATAATTGATTTCCTGTAAACTTCTTTATTAAAGTGTCCATTTTTGTTCCATCAGCTCTACAACGTTGCATCATTAAAATTACACACTGTCCATATTTCTTTAAAAATAACGTTGAAAACATTTCTGATTTACATTGAGAACATTCCATGTTGCGATTTGCATCTTTAACTAATTTACTAAAAGTCACTGATTTACTCTCTGGTAATGTTAAATATATGAACCTTTCAGAATCAATATTAGTGCTGCATGTGTTCAAACAATTTTCACAAGAATGTTCCCATTTATAAGAGAGACCAAACATATTTTCTATTTCTACCCCTTCATCTTCCAGTACCATAAGCATAAACATTCAGAATTCCTGTGCATCTTGCTGGACATTTTCTGTAAACTGTGTACATCCAGAACATACATCTACAAGATTTCTAACATCAGAAGCACTTTCTATTTTAGTTTTATCATTACTCAGCTTCTCATAAACGAAACTCAGCAGAGAACAGAATCTTTTTTCATGATTTAGTATTATCTGCTCTTGCAAACTTTCAAGATAAAATACAACATTCAGCACTACATTAGAGTAGCAGTTGACACCAGAGCTATTTTCAAAATGACAACCAACAACCTCTTCAACATTGTCCTTTTTCTTTTTGCTTGCAATCACATCAGTCTCTATTTGTTTACTCCTCTGTACATCCTCATTACAGATATTCTCAAATCTCCTTTTCCGACAAACAACACATTTTTCAAACACAGGATACTGACCTAAATGAGGAGCATAGCTTCTTCTTAATCTATTATATTCCTTTACACAGTTTGCATCAGCACTAACTTTTGACTCATCAAAGTCTATCATGAATAAACCAGATATTTTTTTCACGCGTTACAAAGCAACATATGCCATACCTTCTTTAAACACACTAGATCCAATGTTTACAAAAGCACTATCTACAGTTAATCTTTGAGATTTGTAAATAGTTACAGCATATGCTAGAGAAAACAGAAAATGCTTCCTACGCACATATAAGTCTTTCACAAGCAAGAAACGAACTGAACAACGACTAATGTCTTTAACCTCTTCAATCTGATCAAATTTTATTTTTAAAAATTCAAATCCATCTTTTTTCTGGTAATTAACAAAACCCACAACTTTACCCATAGCTCCATTCACTAAACCTTTTTCTACATCCAAATTACGTCTTAAAATTACTCGACAGTTCATACATACATAAAGATTATTTTCCAAACCAGCTGTTTTTGATATGTTTTTCTCTAGAGAATCCAATTTAGTTGTCAATTTGCTTGTCAACATAATAGTTATTCCTTCATGCTGTATTTTATCCACAGCTTCCAGTTTTATAATCACTTAATTTTCCAATTTCAAAAGTTCTTGATTGAATATCGAGCATTCATGTAGTGTTGGCATTAAGCAGATTACAATATTTTTTCCAGCAATTTTCTTGTATATTTTCTCTGGAACTATTTGTTCTGTTGGAAACAAATTACATAGCAATCAACTCTGTAAAGCTTTTCTGCCATGTTCTGTGAGTAGTCCAATTCTGATATCTTTGAGAATACTTGCATAATCATCATCATTTGCTTGCTGCATATTGGTAATGAGTTCTTTGTACTGAAAGTATGTCCAAATATTCACATTACCTATACTTCCTAACGACTTTTTCGTGTCTTCATGTGTGAGAGTATGAAATACTGGTTGTCCTTAAACTGGAGTGAGCTGCAATAGATCCCCAAAAACTATAACATGTTTTCCTCCAAATAGCACATCATAGTTTGTCTTTAGAATTTGCTGCATTCTTAAATGCACAAAGGCAAGCATTAAGTTTGATACCATGCTTACCTCATCAATAATGAAAACTTTCATTTTTTTCAATACTCTTGAAACTTCAAAACATGCTTCTCCTGTTAGCTTGTGGTATTGTATTTTGTTCTCATGCTCTACTGGTAACATTAGCAAACGATGGAGGGTAATTCCTTTTATGTTATATGCTGCTAACCCAGTTGGAGCAGTAACAACACAAGACAAAGTTGAATCAGTTTTTTTCTGTAGGTAGCTTCTAATTACTTTAATTAAGAAACTTTTTCCAGTTCCAGCTTGTCCACTCACATACATTCTGATTGGTTCAAACGATGTGCATGAGCACTCTTTATTTTCATGTAGTAATCCATGATCAATTTGTTTTGTGACTTCCTCATAAATTTGTTGTTGTTCATCATTCAGTTGTTGTTCCAAATTTGGTAAGTTTATTAAATCTTCCTGAGCTCGATTCATAGCTGTTTCCACTTCATTAATGGCTATTGCAGCTTCATTTTCTACGATTGGTTGTCCTAGGGGATCTTGACTGAGCGTACCAGAACTTTGACTGTCTTGAGAACTGTCTCTAGCTACTTCAGCTGCAATTGTAGCTTCTTGTTCAATTTCTTCATTTAACATTTGTACATAAGTTGTAAAAGTACTGCATTCTTTGGTATCTTTGCATGCATTAAAGGAATCTTCATAGCTTTGAAAATGTCCAAGTAATTCATCCTCTGAACACCATGGTTTAAACAACTGTAAAAGTGCTAAGTGGTAACATTTCTTCTTGTCAGTAGTGTCGCAACTCAGCTTTCTGTGATTAATCAAACTTCCTTTTGTTTGTTTTACCAAACATCCTTCCTCACCAATGACTTTATATTTTCCATTGTTGATGTCTTCTGTGGTATTCCGTTTAAAAATGTAGTTCTGCAGCACTTCATAGCGACAAATGTTCTCAAGATGATGACTTCTCTTTGGGTAATATGTGTCCAACATGTTTTTTCTTAAAATGTCTGTACTTTCTGGTTCGTACTCTGCTAAATATTCAATTTCGCGAATAGATTTCAATACCTGATTTCGCATTCCTGCAAGGCCTAAACTTACCCAAATTATTCTTCTGGATTTGGAGTACAGACTTGCAGATGATAACCTATCTGAGCATTCGTAAGAGCCAATTTCTCGATGCGATAACATCTTTAAACTGAAACTGTATAGCTTTTTACTGACAGCCTTCTCATGAGAAATCTCTTCCCACATTTCTTTCAATTCCGTTTTCTCAGATTTAGTGATGTAAGATGTGACATACCGAGCAACAGCAATAGAATTGTCAGCTACATACTGAATATCCATGTTAGCATTCCACATGGATAAAATGACTGGGTTGTAGTCATTTATATATTTTGACTCTTCTTTTCTTCTTAGGTTGTAGGTATTTTTAGGCGATTTTCTTGTAATAGTATGTCGCACAGCTGACATAAAACTGTTTACTCTTCCTTTTGCAAGAACAGGTAGTGGAAATCCAAATCGACATTTTGTGTAGAATTTATCTTTACTCTTGTACTTTCGTCGACAGTATTTTCCACACCGATGACTCTGGAAACGTAAAACTTGCTCTTTTAAGTTTTTTTCTTCTGTGCTTTTAGGTATAGCACATGTTGCATATCCTTCAATGAAAGATAAAACTGCATCATCAGAATCTGTTCCAAATTTTGGGGCATCCTTGATCCACAACAGCATATGAATATGAGGAGCACCTCTTGCTTGGTACTCTTTTCTCCAAAAGAAATCCACAACTTCTCCAAGAGGTGGATTTTTTTTATTGCAGATGAAGGACATCATAGCCTCAAATCTATGATTGAAATATCTGCAAACATTAACCAGATCCAATGAGCACAATTCTCCTGCTGTCTTGTATTGGATGTTTTCAATATTTGAATTTGCCTCTCGAAGAAAATCCAGTAAATCATCCCAAGCGTACTCAGCACAGCTTAGGGTAAGGAACCATGTAGGAGTTCCTAAATTCCGTAACATACATTTCAATTCTCCATGGCGTCGGTACCAATATTCATTAGTCCCACGCTGACAAGCCATCAGATTAATCAATTGAGATTCCAAATGATCATCTCGCTGTTGCACTTTTGTTCAGAAAATCCTTTGCAGACACATTATGTAGATGTACTCCAGTTTTTAAAATGTGATTTACTGGATAAGACAGTGCAGACAAGTCACTTTCAAATAAAAGATGGAACAAAGAAGGAATACTTCGACGAAATCTTGGATCTTCTGCATATAATCTTGTAGTCCGATACTCAGAAGCAGGAATCTCTACTGGACGTTCATCATATCGTCCACCTTTACCTGTAGGAAAGAGCTGGGGAAAACAACGAGCTTCCAAGCTCTCCTCCCATACACTCACAGGAGTTCCTTTTGCTTTTTTCATCTGAAACAGATCAATAGTGTTTCCCATAACTTCTTTAGAATGAAGAGGATGTATGCTGAAATGTTCATAAATTTCTTCTTCTTTTGACTTATCCACTTTTTCAATTTGCCCAGTTGGTATTCCTGTGTCTGCTAGTAAAACTTCTTCATCTTCATCCATATAAATTGATTCATACCATTTATTATTTCTTTTCAAATATAAATTTGCTCTTTGTACTTTACATCTACCAGCTCCTGCCAAATGTTCTTATTCTTTGTAGGTACACCATTAACCAGAATAACAAATGGTTCAGTTTCCAAACTATCTGCATCAATTGTTTCAATATTTTTTTTCAAATCTAATGGCAAATAGACAACTCTTCCTTTTAAACCTCTTTGTAAATCTGAAGGAGGTAATTTACCTGTTTTGGGCTCCATACGAACTATAGTCTGAAACGGATGGACACATTGAATGAGTATAGACTCATATGTATTTTAAATCACTAAGTTCTGCAGGAATATCAACCAATTCTAAATTATTATTCACAGCTCTAGCTGGCATTTTATTTTCTTCTAACTTGTTATAACAGTATTTACAAATAAGCTGATCTTCACCCAAATCAAAACAATTTTCCAGAAACAAATATGTAGCAAAATCCTTCCACTTAGAATTATTCTCTTTTTCACTTTTTTTATAGAGATCAACATTCCTTGTTTGAGTTTTATAATGGCTTCTTTGGTCTTTCATTAGAGATGATAGTAAATGTTGTCATTTGATCTTCAAATGTTTTACTAACAGTGGGTTCTACATTCTCGTCCACATTTTCTTCATTAACTGTGTCATTTCCTGCACTTTCTTGCTCTGGACCAAAGTAACAAAACTCAGTATCCTCACAAACCTTCTTCACATCTGATACAGATCCACGGAACAGAGCATTATTCAACTCATGTAACTTTAGTGCTGGACTTTTAGCAAAATACAATCTTCTCACAAACTTTCTCATTTCAGTATGATGAACTGCCAGCATCCTAAAATGGTGAAAAACACTTTGGCAAACTTTCCTAGAAAGACAAGCCAGAGAATGTCCTTGCAAACCAGTATTCTATCTCACTCTGCATGGATCTAGTCTTTGAAGCACCTTAATCTTCTGTTTAACACTTGTTTTACTATATTCTCTTAGAAAGTCACGAAATTTATCAATAGATTTCTGTCGTACAGTACAAATACTACTACAATTCCAAGTGTACACTGGGGCTTTAGGACGTCTCCCCATAACCTCATCAGCTAACACTTCTTCCTCATTTCTTGGAACCATTTTCTCCTTTTCCATTACACAACCATCTTTAACTTCATATGCTCGACCACTGGTGTCAACTGCATGCAGCAAACTATTTGAAGATAACTCTCTTCATTAAAAAATGGTTCAGTACTTGAACTATGCTTCCATTCTCCTAAGAACACTTTACAAAAGTTTTTTTATTCACTTCTCTATTTCTTTTGCTTTTTGACTTCATTACATTCACTAATTTATCAAATGTACGGATCCTGTTCAAAATTAAAATGAATAGTTTTCTTTTTAATTCCAAAGCCTTTGCAACAATTGATTCAATATGTTTCTTTTTCTTATAAAATTTGGCTTTCTTCCTATATTTTTTCATATCCTTTAGCAAATTGAACATCACTCTTCTCTGAAACATTTTTCTACGAATGTTTTTAAAATCTATTTTTCTTTTTAAGTCATTCTTTCTTACTTCTGATTGTACATTAGCATTTGGTATATTCTGTCGATTGTCTTGTTGTTTTCTACTTGAAACACTATTTGCAGTGGATATATTTTTTAAATTTTTTCTTTGCTTGAGGATATTTTTTATAAAATCCTTAGGCTGCTTACCAGAAGACATTTTCTTTTTTCCAACATGATGTTCTTCAACTAATTTTTGTTGTCCAGTTGTCTGCAAATATAGATGTTGTTGCTGTTATTTTCTCTTTCTTGATTTTATAGGCATCTTTAATTTATTTCAGTGTTGTTCAGCAATACCTGAAAGAAACTAAAAAAAAAATACCTTTATGTAATTTAAATATATTACTATATTTTTTCTGAGCTTTTCAAAACCTATCATATGAGCTGTCCCATTCCTACGACTGCAAGTCTTACACAATAAAAGCTACACAAATTAAATCTCTGACAACAATTCCTGTGTGCAAACAGACTCATGGTGTGATTCTAGGCAGAAAACGATATTTGATTGGCAAGTTCAAAGCACATTTACTACTGTGGTTTTGCAAGTGATAATTACTGTAACAGCCTGACACATTTTCCTTATAGTTTAGAGAGGCAGAAAAGAGCACATGTCCTAACAGCTACTTGAGAGCATGAGCATGTGGAACCTGGGTGAGTGATTCGACTAGAGCAAAGGAAATTAGCCTTGGTGATGTTGAATGTGGTAGCGTTACACACTACAATCTAAAATACCACACAGTGCTGAATAGTAAGCATGGGAGTGCAGGAGAAGCAGCTGCTTGTGTGCTAAGAGTGTGTTTCTGGAGACTGTGTATTGTGAGGTGCAAGAGAGATCTGCATGGATGCTTGCACAACTGCATGAAGACTGCAGAGATGTATGTAAGAGTACATGTATGGTAAGGGTTAATTGGAGTTTGGAACATGTAGGAACTACCTCACCCATGGCAAGAGTGGAAGGAAAATCTACCCTGTTGTTTTCAAATGTGTTTGCATTTGCCTTTCATCTGTGAGATAGTGATGTGTGCTGTATGCTAACCATCACAGTTCAAGAAAACAAGCTGCCCCTTTCCTACGAGTGCTAGTCTTACAGAAGCACAGCAACACAAATTAAATCTCTGACAACAATTCCTGTGTGCATACAGACTCATGGTGTGATTCTAGGCAGAAAACGATATTTGATTGGCAATTTCAAAGCACATTTACTACTGTGGTTTTGCAAGTGATAATTACTGTAACAGCCTGACACATTTTCCTTATAGTTTAGAGAGGCAGAAAAGAGCACATGTCCTAACAGCTAATTGAGAGCATGAACATGTGTAACCTGGGTGAGTGATTAGACCATAGCAAAGGAAATGAGCCTTAGTGATATTGATTGTGTTAGCGTTACTCACTGCTATCTGAAATACCACACAGTGCTGAATACTTAGCATGGGAGTGCAGGAGAAGCAGCTGCCTGTGTGCTAAGAGCGTGCTTCTGGAGACTGTATATTGTCAGGTGCAAGAGAGATCTGCATGGACGCTTGCAAAACTGCATGAGGACTGCACTGATGTATGTAAGAGTACATGTGGGGTAAGGGTTAATTGGATTTTTGAACATGTAGGATCTACCTCACCCATTGCAGGAGTGTAAGGAAAATCTACCCTGTTGTTTTCAAATGTGTTACTATTTGCCTCACATTTGTGAGATATTGATTTGTGCTGAATGCTAGCCATCACAGTTCAAGAAAACAAGCTGCCCCTTTCCTATGAATGCAAGTCTTACAGAACCAGACCAACACAAATTAAATCTCTGACAACAATTCCTGTGTGTACACAGACTCACGGTGTGATTCTAAGCAGAAAACGATATTTGATTGGCAATTTCAAAGCACATTTACTACTGTGGTTTTGCAAGTGATAATTACTGTAACAGCCTGACACATTTTCCTTATAGTTTAGAGAGGCAGAAAAGAGCACATGTCCTAATAGCTACTTGAGAGCATGAGCATGTGGAACCTGGGTGAGTGATTAGACTAGAGCAAAGGAAATGAGCCTTGGTGATGTTAAATGTATTAGCGTTAAACACTACTATCTAAAATACCACACAGTGCTGAATACTTAGCATGGGAGTGCAGGAGAAGCAGCTGCCTGTGTGCTAAGAGCGTGCTTCTGGAGACTGTGTATTGTCAGGTGCAAGAGAGATCTGCATGGACGCTTGCAGAACTGCATGAAGACTGCAGAGATGTTTGTAAGAGTACATGTGGGGTAAGGGTTAATTGGAGTTTTGAACATGTAGGATCTACCTCATCCATTGCAGGAGTGTAAGGATAATCTACCCTGTTGTTTTCAAATGTGTTAGCATTTACCTCTCATTTGTGAGATATTGATTTGTGCTGAATGCTAGCCATCACAGTTCAAGAAAACAAGCTGCCCCTTTCCTACAAATGCAAGTCTTACAGAACCAGACCAACACAAATTACATCTCTGACAACAATTCCTTTCTGCACACAGACTCATGGTGTGATTCTAGGCAGAACACGATATTTGATTGGCAATTTCAAACTACATTTACTTCTGTGGTTTTGCAAGTGATAATTACTGTAACTGCCTGACACATTTTCCTTATAGTTTAGAGAGGCAGAAAAGAGCACATGTCCTAACAGCTACTTGAGAGCATGAGCATGTGGAACCTGGGTGAGTGATTAGACTAGAGCAAATGAAATGAGCCTTGGTGATGTTGAATGTGGTAGCATTACACACTACTATCAAAAATAACACAGAGTGTTGAATACTTAGCATGGGAGTGCAGGAGAAGCAGCTGCCTGTGTGCTAAGAGCGTGCTTCTGGTATTGTCAGGTGCAAAAGAGATCTGCATGGACACTTGCACAACTGCATGAAGACTGCACAGATGTATGTAAGAGTGCATGTGTGGTAAGGGTTAATTGGAGTTTTGCACATTTAGGATCTACCTCACCCATTGCAGGAGTGGAAGGAAAATCTATCCTGTTGTTTTCAAATGTGTTAGCATTTGCCTCTCATTTGTGAGATATTGATTTGTGCTGAATGCTAGCCATCACAGTTCAAGAAAATAAGCTGCCCCTTTCCTACAAATGCAAGTCTTACAGAATCAGACCACCACAAATTAAATCTCTGACAACAATTCCTTTCTGCACACAGACTCATGGTGTGATTCTAGGCAGAAAACGATATTTGATTGGCAATTTCAAAGCACATTTACTACTGTGGTTTTGCAAGTGATAATTACTGTAACAGCCTGACACATTTTCATTATAGTTTAGAGAAGCAGAAAAGAGCACATGTCCTAACAGCTACTTGAGAGCATGAGCATGTGGAACCTGGGTGAGTGATTAGACTAGAGCAAATAAAATGAGCCTTGGTGATGTTGAATGTGGTAGCATTACACACTACTATCTAAAATAACACAGAGTGTTGAATACTTAGCATGGGAGTGCAGGAGAAGCAGCTGCCTGTGTGCTAAGAGCGTACTTCTGGAGTCTGCGTATTGTCAGGTGCAAGAGAGATCTGCATGGACACTTGCACAACTGCATGAAGACTGCACAGATGTATGTAAGAGTACATGTGTGGTAAGTTTTAATTGGAGTTTGTAACATGTAGGAACTACCTCACCCATTGCAGGAGTGGAAGGAAAATCTACCATGTTGATTTCAAATGTATTAGCATTTGCCTCTCATTTGTGAGATATTGATTTGTGCTGAATGCTAGCCATCACACTTCAAGAAAACAAGCTGCCCCTTTCCTATGAATGCAAGTCTTACAGAACCAGACTAACACAAATTAAATCTCTGACAACATTTCCTTTGTGCACACAGACTCATGGTGTGATTCTAGGCAGAAAACGATATTTGTTTGGCAATTTCAAAGCACATTTACTAATGTGATAGAACAAGTGATAATTACTGTAACAGCCTAACACATTTTCCTTATAGTTTAGAGACGCAGAAAAGAGCACATGTCCTAACAGCTACTTGAGAGCATGAGCATGTGGAACCTGGGTGAGTGATTAGACTAGAGCAAAGGAAATGAGCCTTGGTGATGTTGAATGTGGTAGCATTACACACTACTATCTAAAATACCACACAGTGCTGAATACTTAGCATGGGAGTGCAGGAGAAGCAGCTGCCTGTGTGCTAAGAGCGTACTTCTGGAGACTGTGTATTGCCAGGTGCAAGAGAGATCTGCATGGACACTTGCACAACTGCATGAAGACTGCACAGATGTATGTAAGAGTACATGTGTGGTAAGTTTTAAATGGAGATTGTAACATGTAGGAACTACCTCACCCATTGCAGGAGTGGAAGGAAAATCTACCATGTTGATTTCAAATGTGTTAGCATTTGCCTATCATTTGTGAGATATTGATTTGTGCTGAATGCTAGCCATCACACTTCAAGAAAACAAGCTGCCCCTTTCCTACGAATGCAAGTCTTACAGAACCAGACCACCACAAATTAAATCTCTGACAACGATTCTTTGGTGCACACAGACTCATGGTGTGATTCTAGGCAGAAAACAGTATTCCTGGGTGATACCAGTACACCTTAACTTATGGTGAAGACATACTTCGTAATATCTTACAAGTTCAAGGCAGTTAAATATCTTCCAAAACATAAAATGTAAAACACAACTTTAAAACAAGAATAACATTTCTATTTTTTATATCAAAATGCACCACATACATCCCCTCTCAAATTCATAACTCACCTTTAAAAGTAGTTAGTTGAGAAAGAAATGTGGCACTCACACAGCAGATTATCAGAGCCAGAATCTCTGAACTGTACACCTCTCAGCAGAACCAGTAAATGGCAATCTTTCCCTCTCTTTTTCACACATATACATGTTAACTTCAAATCACAGTGCTTCCCGCATTTTTTCAAATGGAAACACACATTTCTATTGGTTGCAAATTTCAACCCTTTCCAAATGATCCCTACCCCCAACATGACTTCTGCCTGCTACCATAGCAACAGGTCATGGAACACTGGTGTGAGCAGAGAGGTCAGAAGTTCAGCACACAATGTTTCTAATCCAAAGAGCAAGAGTGCTTGACTTTTCAAACCTAACAGCAAATCTAAAGTAATGTTCTGTGCGAACACATTTTTCTGAACCAATACAAAACATGCTTTTAAAAATTTAAACATACAGTCTAGTTTTTAGTGTTGAATGGTCTGAAACAGCCAATGAGTTCTTTTTATTTTAAAAAAAGTATGTAAGCCTCCATTTTACAACTATCTTTCTTTTCATATTGCCATTCTACTGAAAGACACCTTCTGAGTGCATCCAGATCTCCTTGAAAGATGTTCACAGTGTGGATTGTAGGTCATAGCTATGTCTTCTGGAGTGAAAAGTACGCAGAAAAAAGAGGTACTGTGAAAGACCTTGCTTTGCCAAATGTAGACATTAAATGGATTGGTCAGAGAGGGTTAAAGTGGCATCAATTAATGCCTTTGGTGAAATCCTTTCTACACCTCCCACAGCCTGACCTTATAATTGTGCACCACTGTGGTGGAAATGACCTAGGCACTTTAACTGGGGTAGGTCTGGAAATGCTTGTTAAGGACACCTTTGTGCAATTGATGTCACTTTTTCCACAAACTACCTTTGTATATTCTAAGATATGCCAAAGGCAAAAGTGGAACTGGTCCAACCAATATTGTCCGCAGATTGACAAAGCAAGAAAGCACGTCAATAAGTCTGTTTCTGCTTTCCTCAGAGACTATGGTATGGGTTCTATATACCACAACAACTTGCGTTACAACATGCAAGGCATTTATAGAGGAGACGGTGTTCATTTCACAGATGAAGGCAACAGAGTCTTCCTCTTGAACTTTAGACTCTGCATCGGTACTTACTTGTAGGTACCAAAAAACACTCAATGAACACAACTGCTCTTTTTAGAGCCAACCAACATCTAAACACTTAAACTTGTTTTTTAATTAAATTTTTTTATGTTTTTTTTGCTGCCGTGCGCGCACCGTACGCGCACCGTGCGCGCACCGTACACGCACCCCGCGATATTTTTTAATTTTTTTTTTTGTGAACTAAGGGTTCTTTCATGGTCCCCCTGAGAAGGCCTAGGGGGTCAGGGACTGTCTACCCTGCCCCCTTTTCTCGTTCTCCACTTGTGTTTTTATTTCTCTTCTGCCTCTAAAACTCAAAATGGCGGCTGGGGGATGCGCGCACCGTGCGCGCACCCCGCAATTTTTTGAAAAAAAACGTTTTTTTCATCCTTCGGGGTCCTTCAGGGACCCCCTGACAAAGGCTAGGGGGTCAGGAACTCTCTACCCTACCCCCTTTTCACGTTCTCCACCTTTCTTTTTCCCTGTCACACACACAACACACAAAATGGTGGTCAACACATCCTGATTTCGACCGATTCGAATGTTGACTGTCATAAATCCACCAATCAGAATTACGCTCGCGCACGGCACCGTGCGCGTACCGTGCGCGTACGGTGCGCGGCTATAGATATGTATGTGCTTTTAACTGCAATTTTCTCAGGAACTACTGAACAGATTGATGCCATATATGTAAAAGGCACATCCCTGACCTGAGGACTACCTCTTTGCCAAATTTCAAGTAATTCTGTTCAGCCGTTCGGGCTGTACCTTCGACTAAAGGTCCCATAGGAAAATGCATGGGGAAAACAAGTTTTGGAACCCCCCTTTTTTCTCGGCCCCCGCTTGACGAATCACCCCGAGACTTTCAGGGTAGGAGTTGAGCGGAGCGCCCCATTAGTTTTAAAAATTTCGCGAGGATTCGTCAACCGGCGCCAAAATTATTCAAAATAGAATTTTGAGGAGATTTCCTATGGAAACACGGTCCTAACTATAACTATCTACTGGCTACCGCCAGTAGATTATATATATATATATATTCACTTAAAAAACCATAGGTTTCACACATGTTATAGTTAGCTGGACATTTCACTCGTAAAAAAACAATGAAATTCCCCCGTTATAGTTAGTGCAGGCAACTATAACACACGCGACCGCAATCCTCTGCTGATGACGTCAGATATTACATCACTGTATTTAGACACTTATTTACCCATGTCTTCTTCCATTATTCCTTAGCTATACATTTATTACAAATATTTATTTTTCATAAAGACACATATGTCATCAGTGATGTAATATCTGACGTCATCAGCAGAGGATTGCGGTCGCGTGAGTTATAGTTGCCTGCACTAACTATAACGGGGGAATTTCATTGGTTTTTTACGAGTGAAATGTCCAGCTAACTATAACATGTGTGAAACCTATGGTTTTTTAAGTGAATTTGCAAGGTTTTTTAAATGCTAATTCGTAACTATAACATGTGTGAAACCTATGGTTTTTTCAGTGAATTTGTACGTTTTTTAAATGCTAAGTTATGTATTTATTGACATTTTTTTTTTCAGGTTTTTCACCGTGCGCGCACCGTGCGCGCACATTGCGCTTCACGCACCGTGTGCGCGCTGTGGGCACTCGGTGCGCTTTGCGCACCGAGCACCCACGGTTCGCAGTGCGTGGCGTGCGCGCGCGGTGCACGCACGCCACAGGGTAGGAGCTGAGCGGAGCACCCCATTAGTTTAGAAAATTTCGCGAGGATTCGTCAACCGGCGCCAAAGTTATTCAAAATAGAATTTTGAGATTTCCTATGGAAACACGGTCCTAACTATAACTATCTAATGGCGACCGCCAGTAGATAATATATATATATATATATATATATGCAAAAACTCCTCCAATGCTGAAAGGAAAGAGGCCACACGTGAAATATCTTCGGAAGCCCTTTATTCATGCAGCTGTCAGGCGCAATGCATTTCGGCTTTGTCAGCCTTCCTCAGGTGCCGCTGTTTTACCAGGATGCTGCCCCACCCATGTTTTAAATCAGTCCTGCATCTCTCCCATTGGTGGGAGTACTCAGAGCTCCTGTTCATGTGATTGCCCCTCACGATGTAATGTAGTGAACACTACATCTCCCAGAGTTCTTCTTGCCTTTGTGGAAGTTGCACAGAGCTGGATTAGGTGAAAAACTGGTGCTATGCTGGACATACACGGATGACTGAATGGAATTGTCCTGGTTGTCGTAGGTCCAAAGCGCTTCCTTGGGTCCCCTTGCGTTCCAGCCTCATGAAATAAGTATCCACCGGGCTGCGGGCTTTAATTACAGTGAACAAAACCCCCTGTGAAGTCACAAGCTGCATCTGGCAGCAGCCCTTGCTTCTCCTACTCGTTGAGGTGGGCTGGAGCAAACCCGATACCCACATATATAACTTTGGCATGATTGAGCTGGAACTCTCGTTGCTGTTAACTCTGCAGGTCCTGCAATTAAAAGGATAACAACATGACCGTGTGTGGCGCCTTCACTTTTGGGTGCTTTTCGATATATATATATATATATATATATATATATCAAAAACAACCCCTCTCCTTGAGAGGGAATGAGCCGCACACATCTCGAGGAAGCCGTTGTAATTTTATTTTCAAAGGCACCGGCGTTTCTTAGTCCCTAATGCATTTCAGTCTGCCTAGACCTTTCTCAAAGGGGGGAGCCAGAAGCATCCAAGAGGCTGCAACAACGGATGGAGAACACAATTACTGCTTTTAAACAATGTTTGCCCCCTGGTGGGCGGCCCTCTCGTGGGCGTCACACAAAAGCATCATGGTTCCCGTAGTCCGTTCCCAGTCCCACAATAAAATCCCTTCAGTGGGTGATGCTTACGATGTTAGTGCTCCTTGAAAATATATGCTCCTCGTGATCCCCTTGCATACTTAGCTTTATAAGTAGCTGGGGCCCAAAAATCAGGGTCCAGTCCCTGATGGCGCCGCTGTCCTAAGTTGCTTTCGCAGTCCACAAGATTGGTCCGTTTTCGGGCAGTGATGGCGCTCCTTTTGGCTGGGGGTGCGTAGCTCATGGCAGGACCCAGCCGTAACACATCAAAAACAACCCCTCTCCTTGAGAGGGAATGAGCCGCACACATCTCGAGGAAGCCGTTGTAATTTTATTTTCAAAGGCACCGGCGTTTCTTAGTCCCTAATGCATTTCAGTCTGCCTAGACCTTTCTCAAAGGGGGGAGCCAGAAGCATCCAAGAGGCTGCAACAACGGACGGAGAACACAATTACTGCTTTTAAACAATGTTTGCCCCCTGGTGGGCGGCCCTCTCGTGGGCGTCACACAAAAGCATCATGGTTCCCGTAGTCCGTTCCCAGTCCCACAATAAAATCCCTTCAGTGGGTGATGCTTACGATGTTAGTGCTCCTTGAAAATATATGCTCCTCGTGATCCCCTTGCATACTTAGCTTTATAAGTAGCTGGGGCCCAAAAATCAGGGTCCAGTCCCTGATGGCGCCGCTGTCCTAAGTTGCTTTCGCAGTCCACAAGATTGGTCCGTTTTCGGGCAGTGATGGCGCTCCGTTTGGCTGGGGGTGCGTAGCTCACGGCAGGACCCAGCCGTAACACATCAAAAACAACCCCTCTCCTTGAGAGGGAATGAGCCGCACACATCTCGAGGAAGCCGTTGTAATTTTATTTTCAAAGGCACCGGCGTTTCTTAGTCCCTAATGCATTTCAGTCTGCCTAGACCTTTCTCAAAGGGGGGAGCCAGAAGCATCCAAGAGGCTGCAACAACGGACGGAGAACACAATTACTGCTTTTAAACAATGTTTGCCCCCTGGTGGGCGGCCCTCTCGTGGGCGTCACACAAAAGCATCATGGTTCCCGTAGTCCGTTCCCAGTCCCACAATAAAATCCCTTCAGTGGGTGATGCTTACGATGTTAGTGCTCCTTGAAAATATATGCTCCTCGTGATCCCCTTGCATACTTAGCTTTATAAGTAGCTGGGGCCCAAAAATCAGGGTCCAGTCCCTGATGGCGCCGCTGTCCTAAGTTGCTTTCGCAGTCCACAAGATTGGTCCGTTTTCGGGCAGTGATGGCGCTCCGTTTGGCTGGGGGTGCGTAGCTCACGGCAGGACCCAGCCGTAACACATCAAAAACAACCCCTCTCCTTGAGAGGGAATGAGCCGCACACATCTCGAGGAAGCCGTTGTAATTTTATTTTCAAAGGCACCGGCGTTTCTTAGTCCCTAATGCATTTCAGTCTGCCTAGACCTTTCTCAAAGGGGGGAGCCAGAAGCATCCAAGAGGCTGCAACAACGGACGGAGAACACAATTACTGCTTTTAAACAATGTTTGCCCCCTGGTGGGCGGCCCTCTCGTGGGCGTCACACAAAAGCATCATGGTTCCCGTAGTCCGTTCCCAGTCCCACAATAAAATCCCTTCAGTGGGTGATGCTTACGATGTTAGTGCTCCTTGAAAATATATGCTCCTCGTGATCCCCTTGCATACTTAGCTTTATAAGTAGCTGGGGCCCAAAAATCAGGGTCCAGTCCCTGATGGCGCTGCTGTCCTAAGTTGCTTTCGCAGTCAACAAGATTGGTCCATTTTCGGGCAGTGATGGCGCTCCTTTTGGCTGGGGGTGCGTAGCTCACGGCAGGACCCAGCCGTAACACATCAAAAACAACCCCTCTCCTTGAGAGGGAATGAGCCGCACACATCTCGAGGAAGCCGTTGTAATTTTATTTTCAAAGGCACCGGCGTTTCTTAGTCCCTAATGCATTTCAGTCTGCCTAGACCTTTCTCAAAGGGGGGAGCCAGAAGCATCCAAGAGGCTGCAACAACGGACGGAGAACACAATTACTGCTTTTAAACAATGTTTGCCCCCTGGTGGGCGGCCCTCTCGTGGGCGTCACACAAAAGATTCATGGTTCCCGTAGTCCGTTCCCAGTCCCACAATAAAATCCCTTCAGTGGGTGATGCTTACGATGTTAGTGCTCCTTGAAAATATATGCTCTACTCGTGATCCCCTTGCATACTTAGCTTTATAAGTAGCTGGGGCCCAAAAATCAGGGTCCAGTCCCTGATGGCGCCGCTGTCCTAAGTTGCTTTCGCAGTCCACAAGATTGGTCCGTTTTCGGGCAGTGATGGCGCTCCTTTTGGCTGGGGGTGCGTAGCTCACGGCAGGACCCAGCCGTAACACATCAAAAACAACCCCTCTCCTTGAGAGGGAATGAGCCGCACACATCTCGAGGAAGCCGTTGTAATTTTATTTTCATAGGCACCGGCGTTTCTTAGTCCCTAATGCATTTCAGTCTGCCTAGACCTTTCTCAAAGGGGGGAGCCAGAAGCATCCAAGAGGCTGCAACAACGGACGGAGAACACAATTACTGCTTTTAAACAATGTTTGCCCCCTGGTGGGCAGCCCTCTCGTGGGCGTCGCACAAAAGCATCATGGTTCCCGTAGTCCGTTCCCAGTCCCACAATAAAATCCCTTCAGTGGGTGATGCTTACGATGTTAGTGCTCCTTGAAAATATATGCTCCTCGTGATCCTCTTGCATACTTAGCTTTATAAGTAGCTGGGGCCCAAAAATCAGGGTCCAGTCCCTGATGGCGCCGCTGTCCTAAGTTGCTTTCGCAGTCCACAAGATTGGTCCGTTTTCGGGCAGTGATGGCGCTCCTTTTGGCTGGGGGTGCGTAGCTCACGGCAGGACCCAGCCGTAACACATCAAAAACAACCCCTCTCCTTGAGAGGGAATGAGCCACACACATCTCGAGGAAGCCGTTGTAATTTTATTTTCAAAGGCACCGGCGTTTCTTAGTCCCTAATGCATTTCAGTCTGCCTAGACCTTTCTCAAAGGGGGGAGCCAGAAGCATCCAAGAGGCTGCAACAACGGACGGAGAACACAATTACTGCTTTTAAACAATGTTTGCCCCCTGGTGGGCGGCCCTCTCGTGGGCGTCACACAAAAGCATCATGGTTCCCGTAGTCCGTTCCCAGTCCCACAATAAAATCCCTTCAGTGGGTGATGCTTACGATGTTAGTGCTCCTTGAAAATATATGCTCCTCGTGATCCCCTTGCATACTTAGCTTTATAAGTAGCTGGGGCCCAAAAATCAGGGTCCAGTCCCTGATGGCGCCGCTGTCCTAAGTTGCTTTCGCAGTCCCCAAGATTGGTCCGTTTTCGGGCAGTGATGGCGCTCCTTTTGGCTGGGGGTGCGTAGCTCACGGCAGGACCCAGCCGTAACACATCAAAAACAACCCCTCTCCTTGAGAGGGAATGAGCCGCACACATCTCGAGGAAGCCGTTGTAATTTTATTTTCAAAGGCACCGGCGTTTCTTAGTCCCTAATGCATTTCAGTCTGCCTAGACCTTTCTCAAAGGGGGGAGCCAGAAGCATCCAAGAGGCTGCAACAACGGACGGAGAACACAATTACTGCTTTTAAACAATGTTTGCCCCCTGGTGGGCGGCCCTCTCGTGGGCGTCACACAAAAGCATCATGGTTCCCGTAGTCCGTTCCCAGTCCCACAATAAAATCCCTTCAGTGGGTGATGCTTACGATGTTAGTGCTCCTTGAAAATATATGCTCCTGGTGATCCCCTTGCATACTTAGCTTTATAAGTAGCTGGGGCCCAAAAATCAGGGTCCAGTCCCTGATGGCGCCGCTGTCCTAAGTTGCTTTCGCAGTCCACAAGATTGGTCCGTTTTCGGGCAGTGATGGCGCTCCTTTTGGCTGGGGGTGCGTAGCTCACGGCAGGACCCAGCCGTAACACATCAAAAACAACCCCTCTCCTTGAGAGGGAATGAGCCGCACACATCTCGAGGAAGCCGTTGTAATTTTATTTTCAAAGGCACCGGCGTTTCTTAGTCCCTAATGCATTTCAGTCTGCCTAGACCTTTCTCAAAGGGGGGAGCCAGAAGCATCCAAGAGGCTGCAACAACGGACGGAGAACACAATTACTGCTTTTAAACAATGTTTTCCCCCTGGTGGGCGGCCCTCTCGTGGGCGTCACACAAAAGCATCATGGTTCCCGTAGTCCGTTCCCAGTCCCACAATAAAATCCCTTCAGTGGGTGATGCTTACGATGTTAGTGCTCCTTGAAAATATATGCTCCTCGTGATCCCCTTGCATACTTAGCTTTATAAGTAGCTGGGGCCCAAAAATCAGGGTCCAGTCCCTGATGGCGCCGCTGTCCTAAGTTGCTTTCGCAGTCCACAAGATTGGTCCGTTTTCGGGCAGTGATGGCGCTCCTTTTGGCTGGGGGTGCGTAGCTCACGGCAGGACCCAGCCGTAACACATCAAAAACAACCCCTCTCCTTGAGAGGGAATGAGCCACACACATCTCGAGGAAGCCGTTGTAATTTTATTTTCAAAGGCACCGGCGTTTCTTAGTCCCTAATGCATTTCAGTCTGCCTAGACCTTTCTCAAAGGGGGGAGCCAGAAGCATCCAAGTGGCTGCAACAACGGACGGAGAACACAATTACTGCTTTTAAACAATGTTTGCCCCCTGGTGGGCGGCCCTCTCGTGGGCGTCACACAAAAGCATCATGGTTCCCGTAGTCCGTTCCCAGTCCCACAATAAAATCCCTTCAGTGGGTGATGCTTACGATGTTAGTGCTCCTTGAAAATATATGCTCCTCGTGATCCCCTTGCATACTTAGCTTTATAAGTAGCTGGGGCCCAAAAATCAGGGTCCAGTCCCTGATGGCGCCGCTGTCCTAAGTTGCTTTCGCAGTCCACAAGATTGGTCCGTTTTCGGGCAGTGATGGCGCTCCTTTTGGCTGGGGGTGCGTAGCTCACGGCAGGACCCAGCCGTAACACATCAAAAACAACCCCTCTTCTTGAGAGGGAATGAGCCGCACACATCTCGAGGAAGCCGTTGTAATTTTATTTTCAAAGGCACTGGCGTTTCTTAGTCCCTAATGCATTTCAGTCTGCCTAGACCTTTCTCAAAGGGGGGAGCCAGAAGCATCCAAGAGGCTGCAACAACGGACGGAGAACACAATTACTGCTTTTAAACAATGTTTGCCCCCTGGTGGGCGGCCCTCTCGTGGGTGTCACACAAAAGCATCATGGTTCCCGTAGTCCGTTCCCAGTCCCACAATAAAATCCCTTCAGTGGGTGATGCTTACGATGTTAGTGCTCCTTGAAAATATATGCTCCTGGTGATCCCCTTGCATACTTAGCTTTATAAGTAGCTGGGGCCCAAAAATCAGGGACCAGTCCCTGATGGCGCCGCTGTCCTAAGTTGCTTTCGCAGTCCACAAGATTGGTCCGTTTTCGGGCAGTGATGGCTCTCCTTTTGGCTGGGGGTGCGTAGCTCACGGCAGGACCCAGCCGTAACACATCAAAAACAACCCCTCTCCTTGAGAGGGAATGAGCCGCACACATCTCGAGGAAGCCGTTGTAATTTTATTTTCAAAGGCACCGGCGTTTCTTAGTCCCTAATGCATTTCAGTCTGCCTAGACCTTTCTCAAAGGGGGGAGCCAGAAGCATCCAAGAGGCTGCAACAACGGACGGAGAACACAATTACTGCTTTTAAACAATGTTTGCCCCCTGGTGGGCGGCCCTCTCGTGGGCGTCACACAAAAGCATCATGGTTCCCGTAGTCCGTTCCCAGTCCCACAATAAAATCCCTTCAGTGGGTGATGCTTACGATGTTAGTGCTCCTTGAAAATATATGCTCCTCGTGATCCCCTTGCATACTTAGCTTTATAAGTAGCTGGGGCCCAAAAATCAGGGTCCAGTCCCTGATGGCGCCGCTGTCCTAAGTTGCTTTCGCAGTCCACAAGATTGGTCCGTTTTCGGGCAGTGATGGCGCTCCTTTTGGCTGGGGGTGCGTAGCTCACGGCAGGACCCAGCCGTAACACGTCAAAAACAACCCCTCTCCTTGAGAGGGAATGAGCCGCACACATCTCGAGGAAGCCGTTGTAATTTTATTTTCAAAGGCACCGGCGTTTCTTAGTTTCTAATGCATTTCAGTCTGCCTAGACCTTTCTCAAAGGGGGGAGCCAGAAGCATCCAAGAGGCTGCAACAACGGACGGAGAACACAATTACTGCTTTTAAACAATGTTTGCCCCCTGGTGGGCGGCCCTCTCGTGGGCGTCACACAAAAGCATCATGGTTCCCGTAGTCCGTTCCCAGTCCCACAATAAAATCCCTTCAGTGGGTGATGCTTACGATGTTAGTGCTCCTTGAAAATATATGCTCCTGGTGATCCCCTTGCATACTTAGCTTTATAAGTAGCTGGGGCCCAAAAATCAGGGTCCAGTCCCTGATGGCGCCGCTGTCCTAAGTTGCTTTCGCAGTCCACAAGATTGGTCCGTTTTCGGGCAGTGATGGCGCTCCTTTTGGCTGGGGGTGCATAGCTCACGGCAGGACCCAGCCGTAACACATCAAAAACAACCCCTCTCCTTGAGAGGGAATGAGCCGCACACATCTCGAGGAAGGCGTTGTAATTTTATTTTCAAAGGCACCGGCGTTTCTTAGTCCCTAATGCATTTCAGTCTGCCTAGACCTTTCTCAAAGGGGGGAGCCAGAAGCATCCAAGAGGCTGCAACAACGGACGGAGAACACAATTACTGCTTTTAAACAATGTTTGCCCCCTGGTGGGCGGCCCTCTCCTGGGCGTCACACAAAAGCATCATGGTTCCCGTAGTCCGTTCCCAGTCCCACAATAAAATCCCTTCAGTGGGTGATGCTTACGATGTTAGTGCTCCTTGAAAATATATGCTCCTCGTGATCCCCTTGCATACTTAGCTTTATAAGTAGCTGGGGCCCAAAAATCAGGGTCCAGTCCCTGATGGCGCCGCTGTCCTAAGTTGCTTTTGCAGTCCACAAGATTGGTCCGTTTTCGGGCAGTGATGGCGCTCCTTTTGGCTGGGGGTGCGTAGCTCACGGCAGGACCCAGCCGTAACACATCAAAAACAACCCCTCTCCTTGAGAGGGAATGAGCCGCACACATCTCGAGGAAGCCGTTGTAATTTTATTTTCAAAGGCACCGGCGTTTCTTAGTCCCTAATGCATTTCAGTCTGCCTAGACCTTTCTCAAAGGGGGGAGCCAGAAGCATCCAAGAGGCTGCAACAACGGACGGAGAACACAATTACTGCTTTTAAACAATGTTTGCCCCCTGGTGGGCGGCCCTCTCGTGGGCGTCACACAAAAGCATCATGGTTCCCGTAGTCCGTTCCCAGTCCCACAATAAAATCCCTTCAGTGGGTGATGCTTACGATGTTAGTGCTCCTTGAAAATATATGCTCCTCGTGATCCCCTTGCATACTTAGCTTTATAAGTAGCTGGGGCCCAAAAATCAGGGTCCAGTCCCTGATGGCGCCGCTGTCCTAAGTTGCTTTCGCAGTCCACAAGATTGGTCCGTTTTCGGGCAGTGATGGCGCTCCTTTTGGCTGGGGGTGCGTAGCTCACGGCAGGACCCAGCCGTAACACATCAAAAACAACCCCTCTCCTTGAGAGGGAATGAGCCGCACACATCTCGAGGAAGCCGTTGTAATTTTATTTTCAAAGGCACCGGCGTTTCTTAGTCCCTAATGCATTTCAGTCTGCCTAGACCTTTCTCAAAGGGGGGAGCCAGAAGCATCCAAGAGGCTGCAACAACGGACGGAGAACACAATTACTGCTTTTAAACAATGTTTTCCCCCTGGTGGGCGGCCCTCTCGTGGGCGTCACACAAAAGCATCATGGTTCCCGTAGTCCGTTCCCAGTCCCACAATAAAATCCCTTCAGTGGGTGATGCTTACGATGTTAGTGCTCCTTGAAAATATATGCTCCTCGTGATCCCCTTGCATACTTAGCTTTATAAGTAGCTGGGGCCCAAAAATCAGGGTCCAGTCCCTGATGGCGCCGCTGTCCTAAGTTGCTTTCGCAGTCCACAAGATTGGTCCGTTTTCGGGCAGTGATGGCGCTCCTTTTGGCTGGGGGTGCGTAGCTCACGGCAGGACCCAGCCGTAACACATCAAAAACAACCCCTCTCCTTGAGAGGGAATGAGCCGCACACATCTCGAGGAAGCCGTTGTAATTTTATTTTCAAAGGCACCGGCGTTTCTTAGTCCCTAATGCATTTCAGTCTGCCTAGACCTTTCTCAAAGGGGGGAGCCAGAAGCATCCAAGAGGCTGCAACAACGGACGGAGAACACAATTACTGCTTTTAAACAATGTTTGCCCCCTGGTGGGCGGCCCTCTCGTGGGCGTCACGCAAAAGCATCATGGTTCCCGTAGTCCGTTCCCAGTCCCACAATAAAATCCCTTTAGTGGGTGATGCTTACGATGTTAGTGCTCCTTGAAAATATATGCTCCTCGTGATCCCATTGCATACTTAGCTTTATAAGTAGCTGGGGCCCAAAAATCAGGGTCCAGTCCCTGATGGCGCCGCTGTCCTAAGTTGCTTTCGCAGTCCACAAGATTGGTCCGTTTTCGGGCAGTGATGGCGCTCCTTTTGGCTGGGGGTGCGTAGCTCACGGCAGGACCCAGCCGTAACACATCAAAAACAACCCCTCTCCTTGAGAGGGAATGGGCCGCACACATCTCGAGGAAGCCGTTGTAATTTTATTTTCAAAGGCACCGGCGTTTCTTAGTCCCTAATGCATTTCAGTCTGCCTAGACCTTTCTCAAAGGGGGGAGCCAGAAGCATCCAAGAGGCTGCAACAACGGATGGAGAACACAATTACTGCTTTTAAACAATGTTTGCCCCCTGGTGGGCGGCCCTCTCGTGGGCGTCATACGAAAGCATCATGGTTCCCGTAGTCTGTTCCCAGTCCCACAATAAAATCCCTTCAGTGGGTGATGCTTACGATGTTAGTGCTCCTTGAAAATATATGCTCCTCGTGATCCCCTTGCATACTTAGCTTTATAAGTAGCTGGGGCCCAAAAATCAGGGTCCAGTCCCTGATGGCGCCGCTGTCCTAAGTTGCTTTCGCAGTCCACAAGATTGGTCCGTTTTCGGGCAGTGATGGCGCTCCTTTTGGCTGGGGGTGCGTAGCTCACGGCAGGACCCAGCCGTAACACATCAAAAACAACCCCTCTCCTTGAGAGGGAATGAGCCGCACACATCTCGAGGAAGCCGTTGTAATTTTATTTTCAAAGGCACCGGCGTTTCTTAGTCCCTAATGCATTTCAGTCTGCCTAGACCTTTCTCAAAGGGGGGAGCCAGAAGTATCCAAGAGGCTGCAACAACGGACGGAGAACACAATTACTGCTTTTAAACAATGTTTGCCCCCTGGTGGGCGGCCCTCTCGTGGGCGTCACACAAAAGCATCATGGTTCCCGTAGTCCGTTCCCAGTCCCACAATAAAATCCCTTCAGTGGGTGATGCTTACGATGTTAGTGCTCCTTGAAAATATATGCTCCTCGTGATCCCCTTGCATACTTAGCTTTATAAGTAGCTGGGGCCCAAAAATCAGGGTCCAGTTCCTGATGGCGCCGCTGTCCTAAGTTGCTTTCGCAGTCCACAAGATTGGTCCGTTTTCGGGCAGTGATGGCGCTCCTTTTGGCTGGGGGTGCGTAGCTCACGGCAGGACCCAGCCGTAACACATCAAAAACAACCCCTCTCCTTGAGAGGGAATGAGCCGCACACATCTCGAGGAAGCCGTTGTAATTTTATTTTCAAAGGCACCGGCGTTTCTTAGTCCCTAATGCATTTCAGTCTGCCTAGACCTTTCTCAAAGGGGGGAGCCAGAAGCATCCAAGAGGCTGCAACAACGGACGGAGAACACAATTACTGCTTTTAAACAATGTTTGCCCCCTGGTGGGCGGCCCTCTCGTGGGCGTCACACAAAAGCATCATGGTTCCCGTAGTCCGTTCCCAGTCCCACAATAAAATCCCTTCAGTGGGTGATGCTTACGATGTTAGTGCTCCTTGAAAATATATGCTCCTCGTGATCCCCTTGCATACTTAGCTTTATAAGTAGCTGGGGCCCAAAAATCAGGGTCCAGTCCCTGATGGCGCCGCTGTCCTAAGTTGCTTTCGCAGTCCACAAGATTGGTCCGTTTTCAGGCAGTGATGGCGCTCCTTTTGGCTGGGGGTGCGTAGCTCACGGCAGGACCCAGCCGTAACACATCAAAAACAACCCCTCTCCTTGAGAGGGAATGAGCTGCACACATCTCGAGGAAGCCGTTGTAATTTTATTTTCAAAGGCACCGGCGTTTCTTAGTCCCTAATGCATTTCAGTCTGCCTAGACCTTTCTCAAAGCGGGGAGCCAGAAGCATCCAAGAGGCTGCAACAACGGACGGAGAACACAATTACTGCTTTTAAACAATGTTTGCCCCCTGGTGGGCGGCCCTCTCGTGGGCGTCATACAAAAGCATCATGGTTCCCGTAGTCCGTTCCCAGTCCCACAATAAAATCCCTTCAGTGGGTGATGCTTACGATGTTAGTGCTCCTTGAAAATATATGCTCCTCGTGATCCCCTTGCATACTTAGCTTTATAAGTAGCTGGGGCCCAAAAATCAGGGTCCAGTCCCTGATGGCGCCGCTGTCCTAAGTTGCTTTCGCAGTCCACAAGATTGGTCCGTTTTCGGGCAGTGATGGCGCTCCTTTTGGCTGGGGGTGCGTAGCTCACGGCAGGACCCAGCCGTAACACATCAAAAACAACCCCTCTCCTTGAGAGGGAATGAGCCGCACACATCTCGAGGAAGCCGTTGTAATTTTATTTTCAAAGGCACCGGCGTTTCTTAGTCCCTAATGCATTTCAGTCTGCCTAGACCTTTCTCAAAGGGGGGAGCCAGAAGCATCCAAGAGGCTGCAACATATATATATTCACTGAAAAAACCATAGGTTTCAGGGGCGTTATAGTTAGCTGGACTTTTCACTCGTACAAAACCATAGAAATTCCCCCGTTATAGTTAGTTCAGCTAACTATAACTCGCGCGCCCGCAATGCACTGCTGATGATGTCACATATTACATCACTCATGACATGGTCAGTGACATCACTCATGACATCACTGATGACATCTCAAATGACATCACTGATGACATCACTGAAGACATCATCCAGTGAATGTGTGTTTTTCTGAAAATTACATATGTTTTATATATGTATATCTCAAGGTCGATGGAAGAATAAATGGGTATATAAGTGTCTAAATGGATGATTTGTTTTTGAAAAATTGATTGTAGAACTGACTGATTAAGTGTACCTTAGTGAATACATAGCTTAGTGAGTAATGTTTAAATATGTAAATATCTGTATAAGTCTCTCACTTTGTGTATAAGTGGCTGCATGGGTTGGTGAGTAGCTACATGAGTGTCTATATAGGTTATTAGTTGGTTTTTTGAGTATCAGTATGAGTGTCTGATGTCTGTATGGTTCGGTGGGGGGTATTACGAAGTGCATAGGTGCATGAATGAGTGACTCACTGTTTGTATGTGTTGAAGACAGCATGTGTGCAGGACTGTATGGGTGGATGAGTGTGTGCATGGGTGTGTTAGTGAGTGAATTACTGTCTCAATAGTGTCTCTATGAGTAACTACATATGTTTTAAACTAGTATATGTGACTATTGGTGTATATAAGTGAGTATATGTGGGAGTGAGAGATTGAAAGAGTTCCTGTATGAATAAGTATGTGTTTCTATAAGTGATTGTTTAAAAGACTAAGTATGTGTAAGTTTCTGTGGAAGTAAGTGTGGTGGATGTGGATCTTACAATTACTGAATAGGTTGTTGTAACTGGTATTGGTATGTCCATTGTTTTGAAAATTTTAATTTCTATTTTTGAATGTGTGTATCAAAGGTTATATTAGGGGGAGAGGAGGTCTGCCACTCTATCACAAGGATGATGTCATCAGTGATGTCATCAGTGATTTCATCAGTGATGTCACTGACCATGTCATGAGTGATGTAATATGTGACGTCATCAGCAGTGCATTGCGAGCGCGCGAGTTATAGTTAGCTGAACTAACTATAACGGGGGAATTTCTATGGTTTTGTACGAGTGAAAAGTCCAGCTAACTATAACGCCCCTGAAACCTATGGCTTTTTCAGTGAATTTCTAAGGTTTTTTAAATGCTAATTCCTAGCTATAACGTGCCTGAAACCTATGTTTTTTTCAGTGAATTTCAAAGGTTTTTTAAATGCTAATTTCTAGCTATGCCTACAGAGATATGACATGTGAAGAAAGAAGGAAAAACGCACAGAAAGAAAAAAAAGAAATGCAGAAAGAAGCAACAGAAGTCCTCAAAGACGAAGAAAAGTGCAGGAAGAAGTATAACGTGCAGAAAGAACAAACAGAAGAGCAGAAACAAGCCTTGTTGCAAAATCATCCTGTACCCTCAACTTTTTCAGACGGATTCTGGTGGCAACTGAGTCTGACTAACCAGTCCTAGAGCCAGTGCTATGTTAAAAGACACTCAGAATACAGTGAAAACACCTACATACACTAGGGCACACTATGTGTTGGGGTCCCCCTGTGATTAGCATGACCTCCTCTGTAAGCCCCTAGCACCACAGGGCGTGTTTGAACACATCACCTCATGCCCCGTCCCCTCCCTTCCCCACTGTGTAAACACGCCCTGTAGCCGTTTTAAGTTGGGAGATTAAGTCCCCTTGAATCCTGAGGGTCCCGAGGGTCCAACTAGACCACTAGGTACCTCCAGTAAGCGCCACAGAGCTGCGTTGCAGAGGAGGAGTAAAAAGTGGCACGGCCTGCACCACCTCTCTGCAACGCAGAGCAGTAGTGCTTACTGGAAGCACCTGGTGGGCTAGTTGGACCCCAGGGTCCCTCAGGATTGAAAGGGAATTATTTCCCTAACTTAAAAACGCGCCACAGGGCCTGTGGGCGTTCTGAGTTGAGAGATTAAGTCCCCTTGAATCCTAAGGGTCCCTAGGGTCAAACTAGCCCACTAGGTACCTCCAGTAAGCGCCACAGAGCTGCGTTGCATGGAGGTGTAAAAAGGGGTGTGGCCTCAGAACACCTGTCTGCAACGCAGCTCCCTGGCGCATACTGGAGATACCTGTTGGGCTAGTTGGCCCTCAGGGACCCTCAGTATTGAAGGGGAATTAATTCCTCAACTTACAACTGGCCAGGGGGCACATTTGCAGAGTGCTGCAAGGAGGGGGCGTGGCCTCCGGTGCGATGCCGGTCTTTTATTTATTTATTTTTAAGAAGGAGGGCTGTGTGGCCCCCTTTCTTTTTCTAATTTATTAGCCCTGGGGACCCCATCCCCCAGGGCCTGCACGCTAATTTTTTTTGTTTAAAAAAATTAATTTGGCCCTCCCAAGGCCTTAATCGGCCCCGGGGACCCCAACCCCCAGGTCATTGCCTTTTTAAAAAAAGATTATTCTTTAGGAGGGGGGCTGTGTTGCCCCCCTCCTCAGGCCACTTATGGCCCCGGGGACCCCATCCCCCGGGGCCGGCCTTTGTTTTTTATTTTATTTAAAAAAAAATATATTTATAGAAACACCTAAGACAAGCTGGACAAACCGTATGTACCTATCACCATGACGATTTGCGTGATATTCATTAAAAGGCGACTATGCATACAATGAATCCACGTAGAATGTATTCACACCGCTAGTGAAGCTCTGACATGTCTGACACCCTACCGTGCCTAATCCCGGCGCCCCCGCTGGTGGGTACTCTCCAAGTAGACACCCTTGTCGTTTATTTATACAAACATGGGTAGCTATTGACGGGCACATTTAATACACATGCACACCAAGCCATTCAAAGGGGATTCGACAAAAATTCGACCAAACTATGCAAGAAACCCCTTCACGGTTAATAAAACACACATCTTCCGCCGGATGTGTAATACTTTTTATTTTACTCTCTGGAAAGGAGACAAACCTCACTTGAGAGTCACAGCGTGCTCCTGGCTGAGCCCAATGCTGTGTTACACCCACCAGTGCCCGCCGAGTGCCACACACCTCTGTGTTGTATTCCACCAGCTAGTGCGTATGCTATGACACTCTCTAGCCCATGTGCACTGTAACACCACCCCGTGAATATGTCATGCCACACTTGCCTTTGCACGGGTTATATTGCCCCATCTAACGTGCCTTCCTCGATGCCTATGTTATAAAGCACAGCGCTATGCCATACATATTACAATCTGGGATCCATATCTTTGTCACAGTGCATATGCAATGTTACACTACCCAGCACATATTTTATATTACAACTTTAGAGACTACTTAGGTTACACAACACTGCCCTGTACATATTACACTCCAAGGCGCATATCACATAGCAAGCGCTAGTGCCTGTGCTATCTCGCGCTCTCCAATGAATCTGTCATTGCGCACAATGTATTGCATATTATATTTCACGCCCCGGTTCATCTTATATCACACTTTTTGGTGCATAGTTTATACCATATACTATATCTAGTTTTCATTTTCAATCGTGCTCTCAGAACAATGTTCTATATAACACTGCGTCCACCTACCCTTTTCACGGGCATTACATTTTGCGATGGGGGGTGGAGGGTCAGGGGATGTTTCTGCCAAGTGAGCCCGGAGTCACAGTTCCAAACGTCCTCTTCTTCCTGAATAAAAGTGAGATTATGCTGCATACTTGTTCATATTTTAAGTAGTTCGCACAGACACACATTTTAAAAACAATAAAGTTCCTAATACCCACTTTCTATGAACAGTTAGCTTGCTGCCCCATCCACCTCCTCCCTATCCTCTGTTGTCTGAATCCATGGACTAGCCTTCTCCCTCCTGCCATGCATGGTCTGATGTGCTGCCACTGCCCTGCATTTAGCATGATGTACCAGTCCACTCATCCTGCCCTCCATTGCCCAATTCTATGGCCCATCATTGACCTCCTGCTTAGCCTCTGTGCTTTGCTTGCTTCCCCTATTCTCCTTCCCCCTGCCCTCCGATGTCTTTGTGCATGCCCCTGCTCCATCCTTTTTGACCACCATGTTCCATGGACCTGCCACTCCTATCTACTCTGAGTGTTCTGTTGAGCTGCCACTCCCCTACCACCTGCCTAGCATTGTCAGATGACTGTAACCTGTCCCTGCCACCTCCACCCTGCCTGTCCACATGCCATGCCCCTATCCCCTTCCTCCTGTCCTCCATGGTCCATTTTACTGCCACACCCTTCTGCCCTCCCTGGTCTGTTCTGCTGCAACTGCTCCTCCTGCCTGCCCCGCGCTGTCTGTTGTGAGGCCCCTTCCCCTGAACTCTCTTGTCTGTGCCCAGGTCCTGACCCTCCCTTCTATCCTCCATGGTCCTTTGTGCATGCCCCTGCACCCTCCTTCTTGCCCATCATAGCCATTGTGCTGCCACTAACCCTCCAGCTTGCCATGCATGGTCCTCTGTGCTGCCATGGCCCCTCCCACCTTCCCTGTGTGGTCAGCTAGCTGCTCCTGACCCCCTCCCACCTTCCCTCCATGGTCTGTGTGTATGCCATCATAGTCTCACTGTTGCTCTCCATGGTGTGTCTTGTTTCTAGTGCCCATCCTGCCTGACCTCCATGGTCATCTTGCTGCTCCTGCCCTGCCCCCTTGCCCCCAGCCCTCTGTTTCCATGTGCAGACCCCTATTCCCTCCCTCCTGGCTTCTCGGTTCCATTGTAATGCCCCTGATCTGTCCCTCCTGCCCTTTATGGTCTGTTATGCTGCAGCTTTCTCTCTTGTCTGTCCATTATGGCCAGCTAGCTATCATTGCCTCTTTCCCCTCTGTTGTCGGTTGTCCATGTGCATGGTCCTTTCCCCTCCCTATTGCTTTCTATGGATTGTTGTGCTGCACTCCCGTCCCGCATGCCCTGTGTGGTGTATTGTGCTGATGCAAACCCTGATGCCTGCCCTGTAGGGTCAGTTTGGTGCAGCTCTCCATGTCCCTCCTGTCCTCTGTTATCCAAGTCCATGTCCCTACCCCAATTCCTCCTACCTACCATGATCCAATGTACCATACTTGCGAACATTTTGAACTTGGTAAGAGGGAGATTTTGAAATAAAACTGGGGTATTGATTTTCCCCTTTGAGTTACATTGAAAAAGAGAAGATTGTAGACAGGAAACAGATCAAGTAAATCCCATTTGAGCTTAAAAACATTGGACGTTTCCTGGCTGAAACGGGTCTGTTGGCATGTATGGTTGTATGACCACTGCCTCTTCCTTCTGCCCACAATGGTCTATTATCTTGCCACAGCCTCTCTTGCCAGTCCTGTATTGTTGGTTTGTTGCCCCTGCCCCCCTTTCCACTGCCCTCCATAGTCTGTTGTGCTGCCACTGCCCTTCCTGCCTGCCTAGTGTGGTCAAATTGTTGCCTCTGCACTCTCCTACCTGCCTTCAATTTTCAGAGTCCGTGCCCCTGGCCTCTGCCTCTCAACAGTATCCCAATGAACAACTAGATTGCTAACATTCTATATTTATTACAAAAGTGTGGAATGCCTGACGTCATCTTGATGTAATCAAAACTGTAATGCCTAGAGCATTTCCTTTAGAAATTACATATATGAGAGGGTCTTACTTGCATCAAAATTATGGTTAGTGCTCTAAAAAACTAAAATGAGGACATGTTTTCTGAGTTTTCAAATAGCGACAAAGAACTTTTAAATTATTTGTAATCTTAGTTTTTTTATCCAGTTGACCACTTGATTAAATGTTGCATCCAATGTTGCAGACATTGCAACTGGGGAACCAGGTTGGAGTTTCTGCTTCAGCTCAACATTCTGTGATTCTGGTCAAATCACTTAATCTCCCCATGTCTACAACCAAAATGAATTTGATCTTGTGTGATGTAACCAATGTTCATGTAAAGCACTCCAATACCTGACAAGTCTGCACTATATAAAACTGCAAATACACAAAAAATAAGTGTTTTGCACACTTCGGTCATTGGGCTACATTTGGGCTACATCTGGGTGATATTTGGGCTACATTTGGGCTCTTTTGTCTTTGGTGGCCATTTTAGGAGATTTATTTGTTATGAAGTTTCCTAATTTCCTCATTTACTGCAGTCTCCTCAGTAGGAAATGCTTTCAGTTTTTTACTTTGATTCCATCAAGAAGGTATTCAGATATGTCACACATATGCCATAAATTCTGAATGTTAGCACTCTAGTTGCTCATTAGATCACTGTAGTAAAGCTACTGCTCACCACAAAAGTCTGCTGCTGGTATTAAACGTGCATTTTTCAGTCTGCATGTCAGAATGTTTTTATGAAATAAAAGAGGATTTCAGAAGTCAAAATGTGCCCTAGTTTTTCTTTCTGCATCACTAATCATAATTTATATGGCAAAATGAACCCCCTCATTTTGTTCCTTTGTAAATTAAATGTTTCAAGTGTTACCACTTTATTCCAATCAAGATGGCTTCAGGTGTGCCATACTTTTGTCATAAGTAAGACTCTGTTACCTCTCTTCACCAACCCCGCCAGGCCGATGTTGTTTCCAGCTTATTACAAGTTTACCGGACCCAATGTCTCCCAACTGGAACGTATGGAGCAGAAGTCTGGGTATTCTCAAATTGCTCAGAATTACAGAGAGAAGAGAATAGATTTTGCCGGGAGATCCTGGGGGGAGTTATTAGTGCACCGACCTTCGTATGTCACAATGAATTAAAATTGCATTATATTGAGGATTTTATAAGAGCCAGACCTGCATTATTTTGGTTAAGGATTTGGCAAAACCCAGCAGCCTCCCTTTCCCGTGAGATCATTATGGATTGCTTGCAAAGTGAGAATTCGAGTCTAATCCCATGGATAAATGCGGTAGAAAGGAGCCTTGTGAGCGTCAATTATGGTCACCTATTTTCAAACCCTGACCAGATTGACTGCTCCCATAAAAATTTAGTGAGAAGGGCACTCTATCAACATTTCCATAATGAGAGGGAAAGAGTGGACTCACTGAAACAATCCACAATAAACTACTTAATGATCCGGGAATTACATACTGAATCTCTGATGTTACCCCAGCCCTATTTACGAAAAAAAAATGGGCAGGTGGAACAGGATCTTATTATTTAGATTCAGGGACAGGAGCATTGTAAATCTTATCTGCTTCCCACTGGGCTCCACTAAAAACCTGTCAAAATTAAATTGCCCTTGTGACCTTGGTGGTACTCAGAGTATGCTCCATTTTATTTTTGGCTGCGGGTTTTACAGGAAATATACAAAGTATTACCTAATCCCTTATTGCAGGAAACACAATCTGATTGATCACAATCATGCTTTTAGACACTTTTTAATGCTTGAATCAGATGAATAAATTTTTAGAGTTACTGGCTTCCTCAATGCAATTGTACGTTCACGCAGGTCTTTGAAAATCGAGTAATTTTATTTTGTATCTTGCACATCAAAGCCTAATTTACATAAATGTAATACTTTGCATCTGTTTACATATGCATTTTTGCACTTTGAAGCCTAATTTGCACAAACTTAATGTACCATACTAGTTTACATATGCATTTTGCACTTTAAGGCCTAATATGTATAAACATAATGCAACATGTCTGCCTTGCTCCTATAAAACCAGAGGTTACATCTCAGCATATTTTTATATATTGTATGTATATGCATAGTTTAGTAAGAAAGTATATTTGTATTTTATTTGTTGTCTTTGTAAGTCATACTTTTTGTTACCTGTCATAAATAGTGGCCCGAAATTGAAGTATCAAACTGTGTATTTTAACTTGGATCTTGTGCTTTTATGGATGATTTTTTGAAATCCGAATAAAGTCTATTTGAATTGAATTGAATTGATAAGTAAGACTGTTAGCGCTCTAGTTGTTCTTAAGAACACTCTGGGACATTCTGTCATTGGGCTATACTTGGGCTACATCTGGGTGATATTTGGGCTACATTTGGGCTCTTTTGTCTCTGGTGGCCATCTTGGGAGATTTATTTGTTATGAAGTTTCCTAATTTCTAGGCCTGGGCAAAATTTCCATTCCGTTCGCGGAATTTGCGATAATTTGGCATTTCCGCGTTCCGCGGAGAGCGTGGAAATGTCAAAATTTCCGCATTCCGCAGCTTTGCGATAATTTGGTTCTTGCTCGCGCTGTAAAATAATACATTCTCGCGCGCGCGCGATCGCCTTACCTGAATCCCCGCGTTCGCCGACAAGTTTTCCCGATCCGGTTGCGTTCTCCATGAGATTTTGTATTGTTTTAGCCATTTGCGCTATCTCGCGTCAGTTCGCGTCCGCAGTGACGTCATGCGTCGCGCGATCACGTCTTTCTTCTCGCGATCATGCAACTGAAAACAAGATGGCCGCGCCCGCGAGCAACCGCAGGGGTAAGTTAGCGACCCGCAACCATGCAGAAAATATCGCGAACGGGCGGGAAAAAAACTTCCGCATCTTCATGATATTTCCGCTTGTTTGCGGAGATTTTTAACATTTTCGCGATAATTTGCGAAAGTCGCTTTCGCAAATTCCGCCCACCCCTACTAATTTTGTCATTTACTGCAGTCTCCTCAGTAGGAAATACTTTCAGTTTTTGCTTTGATTCCATCAAGAAGGCATTCAGATGTGTCACACATTTTCCATAAATTCTGAACGTTAGCACTCTAGTTGCTCATTAGATCACTGTAGTAAAGCTGCTGCTCACCAGGCAAGTCTGCTGCTGGTATTCAAAGTGCATGTTTCAGTCTGCATGTCAGAATGTTTTTATGAAATAAAAGAGGATTTCAGAAGTCAAAATGTGCCCTAGTTTTTCTTTCTGCAGCACTAATCATAATTTATATTGCAAAATGAACCCCCTCATTTTGTTCCTTTGTAATTAAATGTTTTAAGTGTTACCACTTTATTCCAGGTTTGCCATACTTTTGTCATAAGTAAGACTGTTAGCGCTCTAGTTTTTCTTTAGAGCACTCTGGGAAGCTGCAGTAGAACACAAAGGAATCAACTGACAGTCTCTGCCCTTGTTGGATGTACATGTTTTACTGAGAATGTCAGACTTCATTCTTACATGACTGAGAAAGATAATGTGAATTTACAGAAAATATGCTCTCAGTTTAGCTTATAGATCACCTTCCAAACCTCTGTGGGAAAAGTATGAGAAAATAGTTTTCTCTCAAACATGGTTCGTGATATCACAGCAGAAGGCTTTTTCACATGGTAAAATCACCTTAGAACACACCACAATTCCTAAAATGAGTATGGTACCATCAACAAATGATTTATAATATATTAACGTCTTAAAACCTTTTATTAACTGCAATGCTTTTTAATGAGGTGCTATCATGTATATTGGTCCCAAGATGGCTGCCAACACTTCTTGGATGAAGTACTGACAGCCAATCAGATCTCACGATGAGATGTGTGGTTAGGCTCCGCCCAGATATGTATGTGATTTTACTTTTGATTTTCTCAGGAACTACTGAACAGATTGACACCATATATGCAAAAGGCACATGCCTGACCTGAGGACTACCTCTTTGCCAAATTTCAAGTAATTCTGTTCAGCCATTCGGGCTGTACCTTGGACTAAAGGTCCCTATGGAAAATTGCATGGGGAAAACGCATTTTGGGACCCCCTTTTTTCTCAGCCCCCACTTGACGAATCCCCCCGAGACTTTCAGGGTAGGAGCGGAGTGGAGCGCCCCACCTATTTTGAAAATTTCGCGAGGATTCGTCAGCCGGCGCCAAAGTTATTCCAAATAGAATGTTGCGGATTTCCTATGGAAACACGGTCCTAACTATTACTATCTACTGGCGACCGCCAGTAGATAATATATATCTATATCATCTAATGCGGGGTCGAGGGAGACCTGAAATACAATAAATGAGCCTTATTCCTACCAACCTGGAGTACGTTCCTCTTCTTTATTGGAGTAAGATGTTTTTTATATATACATTTCTCTTGGCACTATGTCTCTACGTGAAGGCTTTAAACTTACTATCAAATAGTTGTAATTTAAAATGCAAAAACTTAAATGTTTGAAATTTAAAATGCAAAGTCAAAATTAGATTCACGGTTTAGCCACTCAAATCTCAGTGTAGCTCATTTTTTGGCGTCAAACAGTTTGTTGTTTACATCTGTGTCTTTTACATTCCCTTTTTTACATGTACTTTTTTACATCTATTTTTTCTAATTTTTATGTAATAAAGTTTTAAGGGGGACCCCTAATATTAGTACCAGCACTCAGGTCCAAATTACAACTATAATTGATAGCAACAGGTCCTATCTATCTGCCGTTTCTAAAAAATAAAAAGTACATATATCTTTATACCGTTTTACTTTAACACTGTATGCACTTTAGCACTTATTATCTTAGTAAGCGTGGCACTCCAGGAGCTTGTCGACAGTATTACCACCTGAGCCATTGGACAATTATTGGTCTCTTCCTTTGAACTGGCAGTAGTTTTGCATTAGCAGTATTTGCACTTTTATCATAATTTAGAAACCTTATTTATTTATTTATTCTATTTAAATGATTCTAATGCAAATCGACTCAACGCTAGACTTTTGGTATTTGTACCAGTATTATCTATGCTTCTCATTATAAGTTGTTTTTTATGTACAATGCTAAAGCAGTGTCGACTCATTTCAGCAGTATTTGCACATTTCCTATTTTACAACCCAAACCCAAGTTGCTTAAGAAAACATTTTTTATATGTGTTTTTTATCCTTGAGGTCAAATATGATGTTTAGTTACGCATGTGTACTTAAATCAAATCAGAGCAATAATGAAATAGCTGGAAATTAACATTGTACTTTAGTTTTAAATTAGGCACATTATTAGCAATGAAAGTTTAAATTAAATTATGTGTATTAATTTATCTTTTTATAACTTTAATGTATTTAATGTTTGATTACATGCGATAATATGCTTTTTGAGTACCATCAACTTTAAGTTACACAAGAGCAAACTACTGAAATAAGGATTGTGTCTATTTCCATTGTAGTGCTACCAATTAAGTCAGGTGATGGGTGGTGTTTTACCCAATAAATTCACAATACGAGCGTAACACGATCATGTGAGCAAATGCCAGGAGGCCCGAAACGCGTCATGAGCTGTGCACTTATCTGTTTAATTTAATAACCGTTATACTTTGGCACCGGCAATAGAAGTTGTCCATTCCTGTCTTTGTGCGCGACTGCACATTTGGAGTGTAACCGGATATATATATATATACATATATTATCTACTGGCGGTCGCCAGTAGATAGTTATAGTTAGGACCTATTTTCTATAGGAAATCCGCAACATTCTATTCCCAATAAGTCTGGCGACGGTTGACGAATCCTCGCGAAATTTTCCAAACTTTTGGCCAGCTCTGCTCCGCTCCTACCCTGAAAGTTTCGTGGTGATTCGTCAAGCGGGGGCCGTGAAAAAAGGGGGGTCCCAAAACGCGTTTTTCCCATGCAATTTCCCATAGGACTTGTTGTCGCAGGTACAGCCCGAACCGCTGAACGGAATGACACCAAATTTGGCAAAGAGGTAGTCCTCAGTTTAGACTCGTGCCTTTTGCATAAATGGTGTGAATCCGTTCAGTAGTTCCTGAGAAAATTAGAGTTAAAAGTGCATAAATATCTATGGCCGGGGAGGATCCGCGGACCCTACCTGCACCGTAAGCGCACCCTCCCCGAACCGAGCGCGCACCCTCCTGATCGCGCGCTGAATGCTAATTGGCTGTCGAGTGTCTGTCTACATTCGAAACCAGGAAATGTTGGTGGCCATTTTCTGCCTCGGTAGAAGCGAGGCTGAAGAAGCAAGGGGAATAAGTGAGTAAAACATATAAAGGGGGCAGAGTGGAAATACTCTGACCCTCTAGAGGTGCTTAGGGGGTCCCAGAAGGACCCCCTGGGGCACCCTTTTTGGGTTTTTTTAAACGTCGAAATGCGTGCACAGTGCGCGCATCCTATCGCGTTGGGTGCGCGGATCCACAGAATTTTTTATTAAAAAAGACAAGAAATCATTGGTTGTATGACTGCTTTGTACACTGAAATGTAGGGTGTATATTTCTGTTTTTGAAGGTATGATTCTTATTGGTTAACAAAAACAGATTGTAAGGAACATTATATATGATTAGCTGATATGTTGAAAAGTGAAGCACACTTCCTCTCTTGTTTAGCAACATTGTGTGCTGAACTTCTGACCTGTGCGCTCAGTGCAGTGTTCCATGACCTGTTTCTATGGTAACAGGCAGAAGGCAGATTGGGGGAAGGGTTGAAATGTATTTCAGTTGGAAAGGGTTGAAATGTTTAACCAATAGAAATGTTTGCTTTTGAGTTTATGTGTGAAGGATTGTGATTTGATGTTTACATGTATATGTGTGGAAAATGAAAGGGAAACATTTCCATTCTTTGTTTTTGCTGAGAGGTGCACAGTGCAGAGATTCTGTAAAAGAAAATATGGTGAGTGACTGATATACCTCTTAATCTACAAAAGAACTTGAAAGATGAGTTATTTAATTGTGAGCGGATGTATGTAGACTATTTTGATTTTATTCAGACAAATGTATTTCTCCTGCTAAAGTTTAGGGAGTACTTTTTTTTCTCTACAATCTTATTGACAGTGTGTGCATGTAGAAACCATTCTGTGATAAGCATTTGTGTTTTTCATGTGTTTGCAGACAGATAACTGTGCTGTTTTTATATTTTGGTAGAATTAGAAACCAGTCATTGTTTATGAATTTGTGAAATGAGTTATGTTATGTTTCTATACTAAAATGTAGTACTTCTTCTAGATGAAGAAATGTGTTTTGGTATAGTACAAGGGATAGTGTTGTTTGTCTAGAATCACACAGTGAGTATGTGTGCATTTGGGAACCACTGTGAGAGAAGCATTTGGTGACATTGTGTATTTGCTGACAGATAACTGTTTTAACCTGTCATGTTGTGAAGTTTTAGTAGCATTAGAAGACAGTTATGGCTTATGCTTTGATTAAATGAGTCAGGCTTTGACAGAAAAGTGGAGTCCTGAAATTTGTAGATTGTGTGCAGTTCCCTTACCACTTGCAATGTAGTGAATGAGTTTTGGTAAACTCCTAGGGATAGTGATGCTTGTCTAGAATCACACTGTGAGTTAATGTGTATTTGGGATCACTGTGAGTGAAGCATTTGGTAACATCATGTATTTGATGACAGATAACTGTTTTAAAACCTGTCATGTTGTAAAGTTTTAGTAGCATTAGAATCCAGTCTTTGCTTATGCGTTGATTAAATGAGTCATGCTTTGACACTAATGTGCTGTACTTAAATATGTAGATTGTGTGCAGTACCATTAACTCTTCTAGACTAGTGAATGAGTTTTGGTAAACTCCTAGGATAGTGTTGCTTGTCTAAAATCACACTGTGAGTCTGTGTGCATTTGGGTAAGGATTGTGAGAGAAGCATTTGGTAACATCGTGTATTTGCTGACAGATAACTGTTTTAAAACCGGTCATGTTGTGAAGTTTTAGTAGCATTAGAAGCCAGTCTTTGCTTATGCTTTGATTAAATGAGTCAGGCTTTGACACAAAAGTGCAGTCCTGAAATATCTAGATTGTGTGCAGTTCCCTTACCACTTCCACAGAAGTGAATGAGTTTTGGTAAACTTCTAGGGATAGTGGTTGTTGTCTAGAATCACACAGTGAGTCTGTGTGCATTTGGGAACCACTGTGAGAGAAGCATTTATTTGGTGACAGATAACTGTTTTAAAACCTGTCATGTTGTTAAGTTTTAGTTGCATTAGAAGCCAGTGTTTGCTTATGCTTTGATTAAATGAGTCAGGCATTGATACAAAAGTGCAGTCCTGAAATATGAAGATTGTGTGCAGGTCCCTTACCACTTCCACAGTAGTGAATGTTTTTTGGTAAACTCCTAGGTATAGTGGTTGTTGTCTAGAATCACAACGTGAGTGTGTGTGCATTTGGGAACCACTGTGAGAAAAGCATTTGGTAACATCGTGTATTTTTTAGCAGATAACTCTTTTAAAACCTGTCATGTTGTCAAGTTTTAGTAGCATTAGAAGCTAGTCTTTGCTTATGCATTGATAAAATGAGTCAGGGTTTGACACTAAGGTGCAGTACCATGTACTATTCTCTTCACTGTGGCAGAACTGAAAATGTAAAAGTTTTACCCAAGCACTCTCCTAGAAGTAGTCTGATGATTTAGTCAGTTTCTAAGTACCAAATAGACTGCTTCAAATGTATATGCAGTATGCATGTAGTGTTCTAACATACTATACACTTGTCTTTTGCACCTTCAATTCCCTAGTCAGTATCCATACACACCATGTACTAATCCATTCACTGTGCAAAAACTCAAACACTTATAAATTCACCAAGATACTATCTTTGCAGTACTCTAATCATTCAGTTAGTGCCTAAGTATTCATGCACTGAGCCAGGCCTTAGCACATGGACTGCTTCAAACCCCTATCCACTATGTATGCAGTCTTCTAACCACTTATCTTTCACACTTTCAATTTCCTAGTCAGTATCCATACAGTCCAGCAAACATCTTGTCACTGCCTTTGCACTCCTCTAGTGGCCTATTCAGTACCAAGTACTAATCCATTCCCTGTGCGAAAAGCCTACCACTTATAAATTCACCTAGGCACTCTCCTTGCTGTACTCTAATCATTCAGTCAGTACACAAGTAGTACTGCAGTGAGCCAGGCCTTAGCACATGGACTGCTTTAAATGCCTATGCAGTATGGATGCAGTCCTCTAATCACCTACACAGTTGTGTTTCACACCTTCAATTCCCTAGTTAGTATTCATACACTTCTAGCAAACACCCTGTCACTCACCCAGTGTGTCTCCTTATAGTACTGTAATCATTTAGTCAGTTAACAAGTAGTGTTTTAGTGAGGTAGGCTTTAGGGCATGAACTGCTTCAAAGTAGTATGCACTATGCATGTAGTGTTTTAACCATCGTCACACTTGTGGTTCAGGGCTATAGTTTCTTAGTCAGTATTTATATAAAATGTGTTTGCACAGTAATGGAATAGTATAAATTTGAAAGTTATTAATATACATTTATTTGTGATTCTTTTTTACAGATACAGAACAGGAGTGTTTCTCATCTGTTTGCACTCTTCTCGTGCAAGATTGTTTGGATGAAGGGTCCTTAGGTCCTTAGGTGTTTCATCATACTTGCTATGCCGCACGAGTATTTTTTGTTAGGATCCCCTCGTAACAGAACTCTTTTGAAAATGTTGCGCGTGAGAAAGGTGGCATTGGTCTTTGTTTGCCTTCCACAAGCCTTTCACTATAAATATATAAAACATATTTAAACTTTACAGAAACACACAGTCACTGGATAATGTCATAAGTGATGTCATCAGTGATGTCATTTGAAATGTCATCAGTGATGTCATCAGTGATGTCACTGACCATGTCATGAGTGATGTAATATGTGACGTCATCAGCAGTGCATTGCGGGGGCGCGAGTTATAGTTAGCTGAACTAACTATAACATGGGAATTTCTAGGGTTTTGTACGAGGGAAATGTCCAGCTAACTATAACACCCCTGAAACCTATGGTTTTTTCAGTGAATTTCTAAGGTTTTTTAAATGCCAATTCCTAACTATAACGCCCCTGAAACCTTTGGTTTTTTTAGTGAATATATATATACACAAAATCCTGACCCTCCAATGCCACAGAGGGATTCTTTAACAGTCAATGTTGCATGCCCGAAAAATACACCACGAGCGATTTCAAGGTTCCAAAAATCCTTCTTTAATTCATCAGACGAGTGTCCGCCTCAGACGCGTTTCGATCGCCTCCGCGATCTTGATCACATGACGCGCTGATGCCGGACCTCCCATTAAACAGTCAAATTCACCCAATCAGAGAGTAATTCATTCATAGACATTGAAAACATACCAAAACAAGGAAGTATAACATCGTAAAGGATAAGAAAAATGTAACTTAACCATTTGCATTTAATCCAAAATAATGATTGTAAGATGTTGGCCAAAACAAACCTTTATATAATATGTAGAGATCAAGGTAAGTGAAGACAGCAGCATAAATCATGGCAAGTGCCCTATGGAGCTGAAAATAGTGTATATCCGCTTGTTCATATAAAAATATATGTATAAAAGATCTAAACAAATCAATTGACACTACACTTTGATCAAAAGGACTAATAGGTTTGAAAGATAAATCCTAGATTAATTAATACCTACTGATGGATAAATGTGATGATGCTCCCAAAGGGGTATGTTTATAGAGCTCAATGCAAAACATTACAGTATCATTGAATACATATAATAAAAAAGAGGAAAAAAAAGGGGGGGGAGAAAGGGGGAGGGTGAGGCTGGAGTCAGAGGTAAAGATAACCGTTCAAAATGAACAAAGCTAACTAAAGTGCTAGTGATATAATATGAGGCTGCCAGAGATAAAGACAAACATGGATGTTAGTATATTGATAACATACTGCAGAATCGACAGAATAACATGAATGATGTTATAAAAAATTATGGATGTCTTCACTCGTGTTAATTGCATTGGGCATTCTAGTATCTAATAATAGAATGAAGGAAGACTCCAACTGACGTAGTTGTTTTTCTCTATTCCCCCCACGAATTGAAGGGGGAACTGCCCCAATAACAAAGTATTTAAGGTCACAAATTTTGTTGGAATGAATAGCTTTAAAATGTCGGGCAACAGGATACGTTGAATCCGAGTTAACAATCGCACGTAGATGTTGCAATATACGGTTAAAAACGGGCAATTTTGTGCTGACAATGTATTTGAGGTGACATGTACACTCAAGTACATAAACTGCAAAATCCGTTCGGGACGTAAAATGGTTTTTAATTGGAACTGGAATATTGCTGAATGCTGTGTGGTACTCAGAAGTATTAGTTCCAAATTCACAGGCACGACAGGACGAACATTTAAAAAAGCCAGGACGTGACAACCAAGTAGTTTTGGCCATAAGTTCAGGACTAGATTTGATTAGAGCATCCATCATAGAGGGAGCTCTCCTGAAAGTGATGTTAGGTAAAGTGGGCAGTAAAAATTTCAAAGTGATGTCAGTTAGAATGATAGGCCAATGTCTGTAGATTATTTTGTGAACAGTCTTGTTTTGTTTACAATATGTGGTGATTAGTCTAATGGGTTGCATATCCTCACTGGTCAATTCACCTGTGTTAGATGAAACTTGTTGTAGTTTAGTTGCAAGGCAGATTTCACGAGGACATAAATTGGCTTTGTTGAGAGCTTTCTTTAAGTTTGATATATATATATATATATTTACTAAATTAAACAAGCACACCCGTATGAAAAACTGAGTAGGTTTATATGCACATATACAATATTAAACAATGTAAAAATATTAATTTTAACTTATAATATATATATATTTAACCTACTGGCGGTCGCCAGTAGATAGTTATAGTTAGGATTCAGTTTCCATAGGAAAAGCATTTTTTGATTTGCAAATATCTTTGACGCCGTTTGACGAATTTTCAAAACTAATGGTGTTCTACAGTCAGCTTCTATCTTGAAAGTTTTGGGGTGATTTGTTAAGTCGTGGCTGAGAAAAAAGGGGAGTTGCAAAATGCGTTTTCTCCATGTAAATTTCCATAGGAAACGTTAGACAAAGCTAGAGCCTGAACTACTGAAAGGAATTACACTAAATTTGGCAAAATGTTAGCACTTGGTTCAGAAAGCGTTCTTTTTGTTAAATGCTGTAAATATGTTCAGTAGTTCCTAAGAAATAAAACAAATGAAAAGTATTGGTATCTGTTGACTGCGGTGGAGCTGTGAACCCTCATGAGAATGAGCTGACTTCTGATTGGTTGCCAACCCTCCAAACCAAAAAGTGTTGGCAGCCATCTTGTGACTCGGTTCAACCGGGTCAGAAGAAAAGGGTAAAAAAAGTATATAAATCAAGAAAAGGGGGCAGGGTATAAACACCCTGACCCCTAGGCCTGCTCAGGGGGTCCCACAGGGCCCAAAAAAACATTTTTTTAAGAATAATTTCACCGGGATTTGCACTCGGTGTGCAAATCAGACAGAAGATTAAAACCAAAAATGAAGCGCAGTCTCCCGTGCTTAGGTTCGTTAAGCTCTCGGGTGGGCCAGGTCTCGGGGGCAATGTCACATTAGCATGCGGGGGCCAGAGTGGGCCTCTGCTGCCCCAGGGACAGCCACCTCCCCAGGGCAATAGTCATGAAATGCTGGGGCCCCCCACGCATCCCTGGGGACTGCCACCTCCCCAGGGCTTTAATCATTAAATGCAGAGGCCTCGCAGCTGCCTGCAGCCCCGGGGACCGCCACCTTCCTGGGTTTCTTTTTTAAAAATTAAAGGTGTGGCAGGGCTCCTGCCCCTCCACACTGCTCTGGGGACCTCCACCTCCCCAGGGTATTGCTATTATGTGTGGGGGCCTCATGGGCCCCGCCAAGCCCCAGAGGCCACCACCTTCCGGGGCATTTAATAAATACCATGGGGGTCCGTAGCTGACCCCCGGCCCCGGGGACCACCACCTCCCCGGGCCTTTAATCATGATGGGGCATGTGCCACCCTCCTGAGCCCTCAATGGCCCTGGGGACCACCACCCCCCAGGGCCAGCTCCAGCATTGTCCTGGGGTGCCCACTCCCAGGACATTGCAGTTTTCTATGGCAGGGTGGGAGCATGGCTCCCGCCCGGATATAGCAAACACTGCTTTGCTTCGTGAAAGTGAGAGCAGGAAAACTGCTCTCGCTTCCATGAAGTAAAGCAGAATTGGTTTTGGGCAAGGGGAGCTCATTGTCAGCAGCTCACTTTGCCCTAAAGCAATTCCAGCTCCTGCAGTAGGCGGGGAGCCAGCAGGGACCACGGGGGCTTTGGGACTCCTCTGCGGTCCCTAATATTGAGGCCAGGCCCCGGGGGATGGGGTCCCCGGGGCCAAAAGTGGCCCAGAGAAGGGTGACCATGCGGCCCCCCTCTCGTACTTAGCCATTAAGTGGATGATGTCATGAGTGATGTCATTTGAGATGGGCTGAGGAACCGCGTTCGAACCTCGGCATGGAGGCTCACCATCCTGTGATTCTGGGCAGATCACTTAAGCTCCCTGTGCCTACCAAAATGAATGTGTCTGTCTGTAACACAACTGGTGCTCATGTAAAGTGCTATGTTACCTTCAGGACAAATTTGCGCTATATAAAATATATATATATATTTGTGTTTATATATATATGTATATATATGTGTTTCATTGGGAATAGTATTTATATTTGTTTTTAATAAAGTACTTGTTATATAAAAAAAACTCTGACTGAATAGTGATTTTTATGAGTGCTGGTTTTTGCATTGCTAATTTCAGAGTCTATAGCCCTCAGCACTTCCTCTGAGTGGGTCTAGGTACTTGGTTCTCACTTTGGGGGTCTGCGGTATGGGGGCCCCACAACACTGAGTTGAAATGCTCCAGTTGTGACTTCTGGGGCCCAATATCTTCTGACTGCCTGTGGACCCTCTAACTCTGATTTATCACAGATGTCCAATGCAATTTTATCTAATATCTTGTCTTTCTTACCTAATTTACCCACATTTATAGTGATAAATACGCTAACCTGCTGTTTCTGATATTTACAAATCTCAAAACAAGGACTATGTATTTTTTCTAAAATGTGGTATAAAATTAATAAAATCAGTGCATCGATAGCTAAGTAGAGAAGACAGCAATGTAAGGTGTCAAGGATTTGATGTGCTTAACCTGAATTAAAAGTGGGTGCGTGTTGAGTGGATAATCAACAAAAAATATTTTACCAAATGTGTGAGGATAAATTGCATACAGAATAGGAAAATAAGCACCCATTTCAGTCCCAGAATTATTATCAATTATTTTAAGAAATGGGCAGTATGGTCTGCAAATTATTTATTATTGCTGGTCATGTAATTTTAGCCCAGCTACCTTGATTTATATGCTAGAGGATTGCTGTAAAAACAGCTGTGATCTCGATTATTTGACAGGGTACATTTGTTAGTTACTATCAGTTTTTCCTTACTACACCTCTGCGACATCTTTTCCACAACATAGGATACACTCTATCCTGATATTTTTTTAGAATAAACACTACCTACATGGTTAAATGTGTCTACAACACTTTGTTGGAGCAATGGATGGTAGAAATGCATAAATTGATGACTTATGGAAGGTGTTAAACAGTCTTTATTTCGACTTGTTGTCATAAAAGACAAGTTAAAAAACAAATCTCATCATCATTTACAAAACAATATTTAAAAACAATTCATCATCAGGTATTTCCAATTTAGGCTACACATTTAGGTTATATACATATTTCATGATACTAAGACTAGAAACAGCGGAATTTAGGTTCACTACATGTGTGGCATTCCTACTCGATCAAGTTAAAAAAATAAATATCTGTCTTTCATAAAAGCACACTAAAAGAAATAAAAGCTCCACATATGTACTGAAGTTATTTTAGGGCGGCTGGAGGGCTTTCAGTTTCCCAACTCTTATTAACCACATCCGTTTCAGGAATTTAGCTAATGCTATCTGTTATGCCCTGCATAGTATTTTCATATATTGCAGTTTCCCAGTTCTCCTGCTGTTCAGCCACAGCGTGTGTTTGGAGTAGAATGTTGAGAATGCTGTGATGCATAGAACGTTGGGAGTCTGACTGGGTGACAGATGACAGTTACAGATGGGCTGAGCAGCAGACTGGCTGCTCCTGGTGGGGTTAGATACTACAAAGGGGGTTTGATACTACAAAGATGTTTGCTGTGGCATAGGACCAAGGACTGACTACTGGGCTAACCTACTTTACCTTATCCTGTTACCTGTACTACCTATTGGATGTACCAGTAAACCAACTTGCTGTACTACTGGAATAAAGGTACTAAAGAACTTACATGGCTATCAGCGTCTACTTCATGTAAGAGTACAACATATTTTTGGCGACGAGCGAGAGTTGGAAACGTACTCACTGCCCTGGGAGATGGTACAGTAACTAGAAGAAGAAAGAAGAAGAGTTTTCTTACAGCGCAACAAAAGAAGTAACTCAAGATGACACAAGCAACAAAAGAAAGTGGTACAGCACTCTTCGCAACCCCACCAGTGTCCTGCACATCGGACAGCCCCAGCAACAGAGTGCTGTACAGTGTGGTTGTGCGTACACCCACAAGTTCTGCGCCTAAAAGGAAAGTTAAAGTCTTGGGAAAATGTATCTTCATGTTCTTAGGCGCAGCAAAGATCAAGACAAACATGAACTGCTGTTTAGTGCCTTATTCAGAGGATTCCTGCTGTCGGCGCTACTTTGGAGGAGCTTGATGGAGTAGTTACAATTTACAGTGCTTTTTGGATCCAGTGCAAGTCAAGTCTGACATCTGGTGGTGTTTTGAAGGCTTTGAAAATACGTTTTTGCCTCATGATTTTGCGTCGATTTTGAAAGGGTCTGCAGTGTTTTTGATGCATTTATTGGCTGTTTTCTCTCACAACGATGTGATTTAAAAGTTTTGTGAGTATTGTGGGCCATTCTCAGCGTGGAGAATTCACACGAAGGAAAGTGTGTGAAGTGTAGTTGCAAGTTGGGGACGACTACGAGTTACGTGGTGTGGCAGGTGAGACATATTTTTTTTTTGTTTCGTCTTTTTCACATTGATTTTAGTCCGTTTTTAGACACCTGCTCGTGGTGACTCTCAACCGCCTATTTAAGTTTAAATTTAAACGTTGCACGAGTTGTGCTTGGCGCGTGAAAGCCTACCTTCACGAAGACGCTCGCGGCTTCTTGTGTCTTCTATTACGTCAAGCGAAGTCTTCATACTGCTGGTTGTTAGACGCTGGGCACACAGAGCGTGCCGTGAGCCACTCGACGCGGCGTGTAAATACGTGCCGCCATTTTGAGAGGTTAACATTTATTTTTGCCAACCACGTAATTGCCATTGGAGGCGCGTGCCATATCCGCCAACCACGTAATTTTGCCAACCAAGTTTTTTTTTTTGTTTCTCCACGAGCGCAGTTTCTTCGATAAAGTTTCCAGAGGACAGACGGTGTTATTTTATACATCGCCGGTGAGTGGCAGTTTTGATGCTGATCCTTTCAGTTGCAAAGCATTTCGAGGCAGAGTTTTGATGTCGCTTCATGTGAACTTGGGGAAAGTCAGATTTTCAGAGGTTGTTCTTGGTACACGACTTTGGAGACTGCACAACTTGAATGGCGTAAATGTTTTCGGGTGAGAGATCGCTCACCGGTGTGGCTTACAGTTTTAAGATGTTTTTCTTTTAAAATGTTTGCAAATTTTATGTAATGTTTTTTTGGAGTGTGATTTTCCACAGTATTTGTTTCCCTTCATATGGGAAGGTCATGTAATGTCGGGGTTTTATCTCTAATTTCAGGGATGTGCTCAGTTTACGCTCATTGCACAGTTACAGTACCCTTAGTTTAGGGATGCCCATTAAGTGTTGTTATTGGGCTGAAGCTACATGTATGCCAGGTTTAGTAGTGAGTGTAAAGTTGAGGTGTTGTCCTCAGTGGTTCTAGTTCCACAGGTTTTTTGCTCTTACGCAAGGGATGCTCTAATAGTTGTTGTTAGTGGGCAGTATGAGTATGGGTATGGTTTGTCTTATTCCCATTCATAGTCATTGAAACCCCTGCTCTGGGGTGGGTATGTGGTCTTGTTACACATTAAGCGTTACACGCGGCCTTTGAGGCGAGTTGGTGAGTGTGATTTCTACTCACAGTTCCCTTACATGAGGGATGGTCATGGTTTGGGTACGAGCCCCTTTCCATAGTGCGTTACACGCAGGCTTTACTAAGGTGAGTTTATGGGTATTGTTCCCATTCAAGGTTTACAGATTAGTTTCTTATGGTAACCCGGACGCGGGTCATGTTTTCTTGGTTTTCACCAGTTAACATAACATTTTACCCTCTCTGGGTTGGTTTAGATTTATGGGTACGGTTCCCCTACACAGGGTGTATCTTTTAGTTATGTGGTCCAATATTCATTGTTATAGTCTTAGACCCTTTCATTAGGGTGGTTTTTAGGGTCATAATCCCGAGTTTTTGTTCCTCACAAGAGGAGTGAAGGTTTGTTTTTAGTCATCTTCACAACGTAGGTGAGTTTCCTTATGCTAGGAACTGTGCTTTTCATTTGTTCCCTTTTTTTTTAGGGATTGTACTATAGAGTTGGTATGTGTCGGATGGGTCCCATGTTTTTCTAGGTCAATCCTACTCAGGATGTGCATGCATGGGAGTTAGACTCGAATACAGTGGAAAGGTGGTTACCTTTTGTCTAACGCGATGACACTTTCTCATTTTTGTTTTTGGGAGAGGATGGGTTGTTGTACTCAATTTTTACAATTGTTGTATTTTATCCGTTCTCTACTTTGAATGGTTCATTATCTCTCGTGATGTTCTTATTTGCACATCCCTGGTTTTGATTCATTCTTTTCTTGGGTAATTTTGCTATGTTTGAGACTTGGCAATATGTGCTTTATGCGGGTTTGTTCCCCTTTTGCTATATGCTACCTATTGTCTCAATCTATTGTATTTATTTAATTACAAGTGTATTTTCTTTTGTGTATGGCTTGCTCATATTGCATTGTTGCATTTCCATAGTACAAATGTCACTTTTGTTTTTCATTTTAAAAGAAGGGGGATATGTTATGCCCTGCATAGTATTTTCATATATTGCAGTTTCCCAGTTCTCCTGCTGTTCAGCCACAGCGTGTGTTTGGAGTAGAATGTTGAGAATGCTGTGATGCATAGAACGTTGGGAGTCTGACTGGGTGACAGATGACAGTTACAGATGGGCTGAGCAGCAGACTGGCTGCTCCTGGTGGGGTTAGATACTACAAAGGGGGTTTGATACTACAAAGATGTTTGCTGTGGCATAGGACCAAGGACTGACTACTGGGCTAACCTACTTTACCTTATCCTGTTACCTGTACTACCTATTGGATGTACCAGTAAACCAACTTGCTGTACTACTGGAATAAAGGTACTAAAGAACTTACATGGCTATCAGCGTCTACTTCATGTAAGAGTACAACACTATCACTATTATTTCAGAACAGTCAGTTTGAAATATTCTCAGTGCTGTAATCCCCGTCCTAATACCCTTTTGGATACAGACTGCTCTTATCCATCTTAGGCGGGGGACCTTGTATTCAGGGCAGATAAACAAGATATGTGCTATAGTTTCAGGATAAATTATGCAAAAAGGGCACATTTTGTCATTTTTTCTAGATGCCCATTTACAGGTGACCGTATTCAGTGGGAGAGTACCTACCCTGAACTGGTGGTATAATTTCCTATCAAGAGGCAGTGTGATCAAATCCCAGTACAACTCATACCCAGTAGTGTGTTTCAGCTCCAAAAAGACCTTAGTATATGATGGATCACTGTGTGACTTGAAATCCTCCTGGGATATAAGTGACCAGTAAGCCTCTTTTAACTGTAATTTGGTAGTAAATGATGTCCCCTGTGGATTATACCAAAGACCCCCCATTCCTAGGGACTTTAAGAGAGTTTTTACCTTTCTAAACCATGGAATTTTGCCCCCAGAATCCATATTGCGTGTCTCCAGAAGTGCTAACGCATAATGATTCAGTTCAGGGGTTACCCACAGTCTTCTCCAGTAGTACTGGGGCTATGGGTTTAGTGGCAGACAGCTTGAATTTTCTTAGAAGAGCGCCGGATAGTTGCGCGTGCTTGGAGATTAGATGGGCCACATGTGGCTTCCACTGTAACCTGGAGCCCAATGTGATACCCAGGTAATTAAAACTATCAGTCTGCTCTAGTAGTTCCCCATTCATAGAGACTCTGCCCCTAATGTTCCTGTGCCTGTGCATCGTCATGAATTTAGTTTTAGAAACATTAACAGAAAGGCCATAATCGTTACAGAATTTTTCAAAGCAGTCTATTGCCTTCTGTATCCCTTCCTGAATCTTTGATAATAGGAGGGTGTCATCGGCAAACATTAACAGGGGGACGGGGATGCCGTTCTGTTTGGGTGCATCAGTAGTGGAGTCCCTATAATAATCTGTAACTCTATTTATATATAATGTGAATAGTGTGGGTGCCAGCACGCATCCTTGCCGGACACCCCTTTCCGTTGGGAAGCTGGCAGTCACCTGACTCTGGTTACCCCATCTGACCTGCGCATAGTTGTAGTAGGTTAAATGTGTCTACAACACTTCGTTGGAGCAATGGATGGTAGAAATGCATAAATTGATGACTTATGGAAGGTGGTATTGTTGAGATAAAGGAAACTTGAAAAGATATGGAACACTTTTAATGAGTCATTCATTTTTTAATTCTATAGGAGGTGTACGCTGACTTAGCTAAGCACTGATATGTGTGTTTCCACCTATTTGCGTGCCTTATGTAGCCCAAATCTATGTCCCTATGTCTCTCACTCACAACAGAGAAAATATTTGTATAATTGATGCTAACATTACAGATTGGTGGCGTTTCTCCATGCATTAATTCTAGGAAATAATATACGTTGTGGTTGTTGTGTTGATGGAATTCTTAACTGATAATATATTAGTTACAAAATGTGCCAGCTGTACATACATATGATTCTTTAAATAAATATAAAAAGGAAGAAACCGGCTGCTCTTGCTGTTCGTTGTCTTCAGGCATTAAACAAAACACCCAGAGTTAAATACCAATGAAAATAGGTAACACACAAAACCACCAAGGAACGACAAAAGAAAGATTTTTTAATAATATGCATGAAGAGTCTTAAGCAGTTCAATGGAGTTCGTTATTATATTACGCTCATTTACAAAAATGCAAAGTACATTCAACAAACGTCTGTAATTATTATTACATTTTACATAATCATCAATTCAGTAGGTCTTTAGTAATGCACAAATCGTTAAGAAGGAAGTGTATTAATGAAGTTTTGCGTTGTTATCAATCCACTAAAAGTTTCCATTGATTTTTACATCTCAGGGTAGCATTTCCAATCTCTGTTAAAATGGATTATAGAGGGCATGTTTCCATTCTCTCTTGCTGTGCGATTAATTAATCATTTGGTTATTGCATATTTGGAAGAATGAAAGGAGAATGAAAAGTGCAAGGCTTTCAAACTTCAAACCAGCTAATCATATCAGTTACGTGACATTACTCTCTGCGTGGTGTTCCATTTCTCAATGGTTGATGTCAGATATTTAAACTGCTCTATACCAGTGCCGAAAGGCATGAGCACGCTCCTTCTAGGCAATATTACTCTTTTATAGCCGCCATTAAAGTCACACATTTTTTATTCCTTCTCTACTGCCACCGAACTTCTCTCGATTCTGCAACATTCTCCATAAACGTCCTATTCTGTCATATTTCTCATACATTGGCGAATGTTTTACAAAAGTTTGCGGTTTAAGTGTACCCCTGGGGGCAGATTTATGAGGCCCTTGCGCCTCATTTACGCCGCCGTTGTGTTACTTTTGTGACGCAGCGGCGGCGCAAATCCTGCGCCATGCTGCGGGGTATTTACAACGTGACGCATCTGGGAGATGCGTCACGTTGTAAAGCCCTGCGTACCTGTGCAGGGGGGGGCGTTCCGTCGCAGGAACGCCTCCTAAAAGTGGCTGAGTGAAATCTACATGATTTACCTCAGTCACTTTTGAGCCCATGCTGCGTCAAAACCCTGCGCCTGCTTGAAGCAGGCGTAAGGATTGACGCAGCATTGTGAAGATAGGTCCCCCCAAAGCATTGCTGGAGCTGCGTCGCGCTTGCGACGCAACTCCAGCAATGCGCCACTTTTATGGCACAGATGCGTCACGCATCTGTGCCGTTTTTGCCCCATGGTGCGCCGCATTGTAAATGCGGCGCATCCATGGTGGCGGAGCTGTGGCGCACAATAACTGGCGCATCCTTGCTGATATGCAGGGATGCACCAGTTATTATAAATCTGCCCCCTGGTCTCTTGTCCTAGATAGGCGTGAACTTTGTATATGACTGCAGCATAAGTAATATTGCCCGTGAAAACTCTTTCATGCGAGTTGCTACTGCTTACATCTAGGGTGGAAATGAGGGGAATGCCTCTGCACCTGCTTGTAAAGGAAGATGGCCTGGAAGCCCTTGTTTATTTGCCCTTTCCAGGCTGTCTTCTTCTGCAGTGGTTGAATTGCATAATAAAGCATGGGAACTGTAATCCTCAGTGTAGTGAAATCATGACTAAAAAGAAGACAATATTCTGTAACTATTTTGTTGTTCTTTCACTTTGGGATTACTACATATAAAACAACCTACACACACTAAATGAAAAATGATTTGTTGGAAATCCACACTATTATATAATGAAACATCAGTTAGTTAATGCGATCACTAAAGATGCTTGTGTGAGTGACTAGAGAGTCACAGAATTGATTCCTGGTGGGTGCGGTGAAGAACAGTGGCTTATAAATTTACAGTGCAACGAGGTCCCTGCCTGTGATAGAAGGCACCGTGAATAGTTAAATCATTATTTTAAAATTGTATTACACACAGCATAAGATAGGCAGTAACAAAATAATTTATTGTTGAAGATAAAACTATTTATTGCACAGTCTATATTTTAGCAATACCTACATTATCCATTAAACCAAGCATTGCGGGGCTCGGCTAAAACCCCCTTTACTTTACCTCTAAAAAGTAAACTTTGCATCATTCACATGTCTTTCAGATAACAGGCCCCCTGATGAGAAGGCCCGTTTTTCTAGCTGTCTGACCCTATCTTGGCTTCACAGCACAGGAGACTTCACATCCTCTTAATTTTCAGCAAGATGTACCTCAAAGTCTGCATTAACCACCCAGGTGTGTTTTTTTTTGTTTTTTTTTAAAGAAAAATTATTACAAAACTACGAGAAATGTTTTTGTAAGATTAAAAAGCATGGCCACTTTTGGGGGGGTGTGGTTACGGCGCCAGACAAGATGGCCGCCTAGGGATTTCGCTCCGCTGTATCGGGACCGTCTCGGAGTTCGCTGGTGCGCTTTCCGACACATTCTTCGCTGGAAATTGCCCGCATTGTGTTTCGGAATATGCAGTGACTTCAGTGAGGCACTTTTTGAACTTAAGCTTAAGCGCGACGCGCTTCATCCTGTTCCCGCTGACGCACTCTTCTCCTCATGGCGCCCGCCATTTTAGGTGCGCGCGCTGCTGCAAATGACTTTCATGCACAGATAATAATGCAGTCCTCATACCGGCCTCATCGACAGCCTCATGTTTTCAGTTTGCTCAATTAGTTATGCGCACCTTGTTTATAGGTTCCTACTTCAATACGATGAATGGGAGGCTTATCATTCTCTGTGACTTGTGCTTTGCTTCACTTGCCAGAACTTGGGATAATTTGTTTTTCAAGGAAACCTGCCCACTTTATTTCCAGGAATCCGTGGTGACTCCAAGAAGGCAATTTTTGAATTTAAGCGAGTCGCGCTTCAGCTTTTTTCACTGTTACATTCTACTCTTCACGGCGCCCGCCATTTTAGGTGCATACCCTGTCAAAAATGACTCTTCTGCGCTAATAATAATGCGTTCCACACACTTGCCACATTGACAGCCTCTTGTTTGTAAGCCTACCCCTTTTAATATGTGCACCTCCTCTATCAATGAAGGATATTAGTGGTTATATGCTGCGTGACAATGGACTGTAATCTCCTATCTTAATATGGTGCTTAGGAGAATCACCGTTTGTGACTAGTGCATTTCCTCACTTACCTAACTTTTGCTTCTCCAAAGGAACACAGAATTTTGACTTACCTGCAGCATTCATTGTCTTTTGCAATTGGACACTTACATTACTACCTTTTGCTACGTGGTCAGCACCTGATTATTTTAAACCTCTTTCTTGATACCTCAAGTATTTTTGTGTCTCTTTTCTTCTTAGATCTCTATCAGTCATATTGATAATTAATTTTCTTGGTGAATATCTCATTGTGCTACCATCAATAAAATTGCGCATCATTCATTTTAACCCCTTCAGCGCTCATGACGGAGCCACTCCGTCATGAGCCACGGGTGCCGTGTGCTCATGACGGAGTGGTTCCGTCATGCTGCGCCCGTTGGCTGCCGCTCCTTCCACGCTGCGCTGATTCCCTGCCTGTGCGGGCGATTTGCGCAGTGGGCGGAGTCATGACGGAACCACTCCGTCATGAGCACAGCTCAACCGTGGCTCATGACGGAGTGGCTCCGTCATGAGCACAGCGCCACCTCGCTGCCCCCAAACCCCCCCCAGCGCTGTGGCGGAATTCCCGCCGCAGCGAAGGGGTTAAGCACTGAATGTCAGACATTTATGGGAAGGTTGTGCAAACCGAAATTTGTTTTTGTACCATCAAAAAGTGCTTCCTTGGCAGCACCTCCATCTTCCTCAACATCGAACTCTCCCTTTAACTCAGGTCAAATGGCTGGAATAGCCTCTAATCGCACCTCGTCAGCGCAATCTACTCCAAGCAAATCCTCTCCACCTATCTCCTCATCTAAATGTTTGAAACATGATCCTCCATCTTCTGAGAAAACACCATCTCTATGGAGCGGCTTTTAGAGGAGATAAGTGCTTTATGCCCGTTTGTGGAGGAAACTAACAACAAAATGCAATTTCTCGAAGAAAAATGGTCTACAATGGATAACAGAATGACTTCCTTGGAACAACAAGCCTCAGAGATACAGGTTAATTCCTAACGAATATCCTCTTTAGAAAAAATGGTTCTCAGTCTTCAACAACACACTGAGGATTTAGAAAACAGAAACAGGAGGATTAACCTGCGTATATATGGCTTTCCAGAGTCTTTGGAGGGTGACGATCCTGTATCATTTTTCTCCTCTTTCCTCCCAAAACTCCTAGAGATGCCATCGACTACCTCTCTCAGCATCCAAAGAGCTCACAGGCTTGGTCCTCGACTTTCCTCTTCAACTGCTCCAGCTAAACCTCGAGGTGTCATCATTCTTTTTTTGAAGTTTACAGATCTTCTCTCAGTTCTCTCTGCTGCTAGATCTAAGCGTCATATCTCCGGGTTGGGTCAGAAGGTATTCCTGTCGCAAGATGTCTCCAATGCTACTGCGTCCAGAAGAAAGGAGTTCCTCAATCTTCGTGCTCCCCTTCGATCTCTTGGTGCCAGATATGGTTTATTTCATCCATGTATTTTCAAAGTGACTTACCAAAACCAAACATGGACCTTTCAAGATCCTGCAGAACTTAGGAACTTTATCCTTATCCATACTACCAACGGCATGGATACTGCTAATTCTTCTAGTGGTTGACCATTTAACCTTTCTTTTTTCCTTACAGGATTCTTGTTGATATCTCTACATTATTTCTCTTTATCTGTTATACAGTAATTTAATTTTTGATGCTCCCTATGGAACGTTAGCATTGTTCTTATTTCTCTTTATGGTTTGCTTCTTTTTGTAATTGCTCATCTAAAAGCAATGTAAGTTCCTCAGATTTATTACAATTTTTGTTACATGTTAACTAGTCTTTCTTTTTCATATGTACTATCCTCAGGTTAATTGTTTCTTTTGTTTCTTCATATCGATCTGTTTATGTCCTTTCAACCCATATGGTCCCCCTTCTCTTTTTTTCCTTCCGGTCCTGATGCAGTCCGGATTCCCAGTCTCGGTTGGTTCTTCTTGTCGTGTGTCACCACTACCCCGCTGTCCTTTCTTTTTTGTCCCCCTCAGGTATGTTATTTTCAGTCATCCTTTCTGGATATGTACTGTCTCTTCTTATATTTCTCCTCTCTCTTCCTTTCCCTCTTCCTCCTCTCTTTCTCTCTCCCTTCTTCCTAATGATTCTACTCTTCTTTCCTTTTCCCATATCTATTTTCCTTTTTTCTGTATACAATTTTTTCATCCCTTTTTCCTCATATGTCTTCGTCTCCCTTTGTCTACTTCCACTTCTTTATCATCCTCATTTTCTCCTATTTACTGGCATTCTCCATTATCTCCCTATCAATGTAGCTTTTGTTTCCTTTAAATTTTTATTGCTTCCACATTTAGAGTTATCTCCTGGAATGTAAAGGGTTTTATTAATCCTATTAAACGTCAGAACATCTCTATCCCACCTTGCTTCGTATAACCCGGATATAGTTCTTTTACAAGAAACCCATCTTCCAGAAGCTGAATCACTTAAATTAAAAAGAAGTTGGGTGGGTACAGTTTTATTTCCACCAACTACTAATAAAAAAAACTGGTGTTATCATTCTATGTCATAAGAAATTGAAATGTAAAGTCATATCGCAAGAAAAGGACAATGATGGTAGATGGATATTAGCTAACTTGTCAATTAATTCTGTCCCTCTAACTGTTTTAAATATTTATGGTCCTACACAACCTGACTGTTCTTTTTGGCCTTTGATTACACAAAAATGTATTCAATTTCAAAATTATTTGTTTATCCTAGGTGGTGATTGCAACCAGATTGTAAACCTGTTTCTTGCTCGTAAATCCACAGTCCGTTTCATTCCCCACAAGACTCACAAGCAGTTTCTTGACACTATTTCTAAAGAACATTTTATTGAGACTTTCTCATCCTGATACTCTTGATCACTCTTTTTTCTTTCCTCCTCATTCATCTCTTTCTCGTCTAGACTATATCTTTCTCTCTCAATCTCTATCTCAAAATCTACTATTCTCTTCTATCAAACCCATAGTTATCTAGGACCATGCCCCAATTGTACCGGACCTCGATTTACTCCCTCTGCATCCAAAATCTTCCCGATGGCGCTTTAATAATTCACTTCTTACTAACCCTCTTTTTTCCTCTTCCTTTCGCTCCTTTGCTAATTAATTATTTGTACTTAATGATGATCCCAGCTCCTCTCCCCACATTATTTGGGACTCTTTTAAAGCAACAGCAAGAGGTTTCTTTATAGATATTCTGGCACATGCATCAACGTAGGCTTTTGCGATTCCTTAATTGCGATTATTAAGGAATCGCAAATAAGGAATTGCAAAAGCCTATGCATGTAGGAATCGCTAAAGAAATAGCGATTCAAACACATTTCTTAATTGCGACTCGCAAATTGCGACTCGCAATTAAGGAATGCCGTCCCATTCATTCCTTTGGGCCTCTAGGCCCATAGGAATGAATTGGAGATTGCATGAGCAATTTGCGAGTACCAATAGGTGCTCGCAAATTGCTCATGCAATTTCGAGGGTGCAAGGGTGTCAAAATGACACCCTATTGCACCCCTGGAATTGATCTGTGCACATATGTTGCACCCACACATGTGTGTGCGCACCATGAAGCTTTGAAAAATGCACAAAAGTGCATTTTTCAAAGTTTTTGCAAATTACCATGAAGTCCAACTTCATGGTAATTTGCTCCCCTAATTAGCGAAATCACAATTGTTTTAAATTCAATGCATTGCATTTAAGGATTCTCAATTTGGGATTCCTTAAAAGCATTCGCAATTTAAGTAATCGCAATTTAGAGATTACTTAAATTGCGATTTTTGCATTTGGGATTCTGAGAATATGCCCGTTTGCGACCATTTTTTCCTTTGATGCATGTGCCTGAAAGTCTCTAAGAAAAAGAAACGTTTCCTTCAAAAAAGGAAAAACACATTGGCTCAAATTAAGCTTTTGGAGCATGAATTCTATATTTCCTCAAATAAATCAATTTCACCGGAACTCATACGAGCTAAGATTGAGTTTAATAAAGCTACTACTGACAATGCATCATCAATACTGCTTCGTAGTAGCGCTCGGTATTATGGTGGTTGCAATAAATCAGGGAAACTTCTAGCTAACTATCTCAAAGCACGTAAGGAGCGCACTCTTATAGATTCTATTTACTCTTCCAATAATTCTCTGCTACATAAAGATCAGGAAATACTTGATGAATTTAAACTTTTTTATCAAAATCTTTACACACCAGAATCTCCCCCACTCATTCTCTCATTCAGTCCTATTTTAATAAACTTCCTATTCCTTCTAATTCCCATCTTAATATTCTTGATCTTGAAAAAGACCAATCCTGTCATGAACTTTCCAAAGCCTTAAATACTCTTACTAAAGGAAAAGCGCCCAGCCCAGATGGTTTTTCTGTTGAATTTTACATGCATTCTTCTGATTTGTTACTCACTAAACTCTTAATGCTCTTTCATTCATTTTATTCATCTGGTAAGACAGAGGGTACCTTTCAGGAGGCCACTATCTGCCTTAATCCTAAGGAGGGCCGTGATCCTCAATTTTGTAAAAACTGTTGTCCGATCTCTTTAATTAATGTTGATTATAAATTATTTGCTAAGATGCTTGCTTTACGTTTAGACCCTCTAATGCCCCTTCTTATTGGTAAAGAGCAATGTGGTTTTGTTAAAGGTAGACTCACCTCCGATAACTCCAGTCTCTTCCTCAATGTTCCAAATAAAGTCCCCTCCCTTTCTATTCCTCTAGCTGCTATCTTTGTTGATGCAGAGAAGGCTTTTGATAGGGTTGATCGGTATTTTTTGTTTGCGTCGTAACGCTGGAATGGTTTTGGTCCTAAATTAATTTCCCTTATCTCCTTACTATATTCTGCTCCTAAGGCCTCTGTCCTAGTTAATGGTCACGTCTCATCTTATTTTCCTCTCCAACGTGGTGTTCGTCAAGGTTGTCCTCTATCCCCACATCTTTTTGTTTTAGCCCTTACACCTTTTTTGACTTCTATTCGTAACAATGACTCTATTTCCGGTTTTCCGTATGGAGATCACCAGTTAAAACTCTCTGCGTATGCAGACGATATTCTTTTATTCATTTCGGCTCCTGAAACATCTATTCCTCCTTTATTATTTGAATTTAACTCTTTTTCGCAGGTCTCTGGGTACAAAATGAATTCCGACAAAACTGAAATTCTTCCTCTTACAAAATTCTGTCTTCCGCATTTTTTCTCATCCACTTGTTTTGCTTGGAATAATTTGAAAATTAAATACCTATGTATATGGTTTTCTAAGTCCATCACTTCTAAGTCCATCACTTCTTCTATTAAACTACAAATGTCTGCCATCCTATCTCGAATTGAGAAGTCATTCTCCGCCTGGAATCCTCTCTTTCTTTCTTGGTGGGGGCATTTAGATTCCATAAAGATGATGATCGCCCCAATTCTAATTTATATTTTTTCCATGCTTCCCGTTCATATTCCCGCTACCTATTTTAAACGCATTGACTCGAGCCTCTCTAGATTTCTTTGGAAAAATAAAAAATACGGAATTGTCTTATCATCTCTTAGAAAACCAAAATCTAATGGTGGAGTTAATTTTCCGGATTTTCGTCTTTATCACAAATCCTTCTCACTGCAACAAGCCTCACGATGGCTTACATCAGATTCTTCTCCCGTTACCCCCCTTTGGCTTTCCATTGAACAAATCTTATTATTACCCTTTTCTTTCAATGAAGTTATATGTTTTTCTGCCAAAAATTCTCATACTTCCCTCCCCCTATTTAGATACACTTGTTCCCTTTTGAAGCCTTTGGTTCACCCCACTACTATCTCCCGTGAATCTTTCTTAGACACCCCTATTTGGCATAATTCGCTCATTCTTCTCAACAACAGACCCATTTTATGGAACGCTTGGAGATTAAAAGGTATCTCATGGGTTAAACAGCTTTTTGATGGGATTTCACCTTGTTCTTTTCCCCAATTCCAGTCCTTATTTCATTTTCCTCGTTCCTCTTTGCAGAAATGTACTACCCTTATGGCGATTATTCTTGATATTTACTATTCCCTTCCCCCTTCTTCTTCATCTGTGACTCAAAATTCTCTCCTCATGATACTTCTTACCCTTCCTAATGCTTCTCTTATCTATACATTTTTCTCAACTCCCAAATCGGATCGCGTTAAATCTAAACTAGAACTTGCTTGGGAATTGGATTTGGGATGCGAATGGCCTGTCATTTTTTGGGATATACTTTGGGCCAGATCCTTAAAAATTTCTCGTTCTGCTTCCCTTACTCAGTCTTTATTCTTCCTTTATCACAGACTTTATATTTCCCCTGTTTCTATATCTCATTTTTCTTCTTCTTCTGATTCTAACTGTTGGAGTTGTGGTTCTTCTAATGCTGACCTTCTCCACCTCTTCTTTCTTTGTCCCACAGTTTCCAAATTCTGGAAGAAGGTTTGGTCATACATCTCCTGTTTGTTTGCCATCTCTATTCCCTACTCTATTCCTCTCCTCTTTGCTGCCAGCCTCTTTGATTCCTTGGACCTCTCTCCTCATTGCCATTGTCTTTTTGACCTCATGCTCACTCTCGCTTTTCAACATATATCTTCTAACTGGATAACTGTCACAAATCTTTCCATACAACATTGGTGGAACACTCTCTGTCATTTTCATGGACTTGATGTTGCCTTTGCCTCCTCTTGCAATCCAATGATTAATAAAGCTCTCTTCTGGTTGCCCCTTACTACCCATCTGGACCGACTGGTGTTAACAAATACATCACATGTCACCTCTGACAATTTTAAACCCCCTTGAATGAGTTCAACCCTTTCCCTCATTTATGTATTCCTTATCCGGTTATTCTATTGTAGGTCATTATTTGCTAGACAAGTTATATTGTTATATTTATGATGTTTTTCTAGTAAGCCTTTTTTCTGCTTTATTTCTTCATTGCCTTATCATAGTGCTTATTTTCTCTCTCCTCCCCTTCTCACCCCTCTTCTGTTCTCGTCCCTCTCCTTCCCTCCTCCTTTATGTTAAAATCCATAAATTGTTTTTATCCTTCTCTTCCAGGTAACATTCAAATCCTTTGTTATATTTCTATCTTTGAATTTTCTTTGAATTCGCTGATACCTATATGTATTAACAAAATTGTTCAATAAAGCTTTTCAAACACAAAAAAAAAGCATGGCCACTTTGGTCCCCTTGGATCCTAGCCACTTTGACCTGTCCTCTGTGTGCATGAAGATGTTCTTATAGGTGAATTGAGAGGGTGCAGGGATGCCTGCAGGGTGGTATTCAGATGCAAAACCCTGATAGTACTGAACACTGGGTCCCCGATGAAATGGCCGAGGAGAAAGAGGGAGTGAGTGCATTCCATGAATGCCCTAAGAGATAGCATTCATTGTCAATAATCCTGATTAGCGTCTTTGTGTGCATAACACATTGCATAGGAAAGCAAACCTTTACCAACTAAACTTCACGAAAATTTTTGACTATGGGTTTTAATAATTTTTTAATATATTTAAAAAAAAAATTGTGTAAAGTACAAGTCAAACCGTGCAGTTGTATTTCACAGGAGCAAAGTAACATAAGCATTTAATAGTGTGCTCTCCTAAATTAAATATCAACAACTTATAGTAATTAAGGGGATGTCACCACAATTGACAAGGATAATATTCTACCAACTTTAAATACTTTTGGGCATCCCACCACAAACAACAAGCTCATTTATTATTTAGCAGACTGGCACATATAACAAATGGCTGTGGTACACCGCACTGCAGTGGACTTCGAGGGTCTGGTGGGAAACGTAAATCAGAGTGAGCTGTTCATCCTAGCTCTCTATAAATCACTGTGAGTGTCCAGCAACTTTAAGATAAGATTTGAGTGTGTTCCAGACCCCCCTTCATGTCTCATACATTTTCTCTGCATCTATGGAGTTTGATGTGCTGATTCAAGGAGGTTTCTTATCATTTTTCTTAGCCACTTTCAAGAGTATTGTCTCCCAACTAGTTGTATGGGTGATTTCCCTCATTCATTTCTTTGCTACAGTGTAATCGCCAAACCCTGTGCTACAGACCATTTATGTAATTCTCTCCTCCACTGCACTCTCGCAATTTCTTTGCTGAATTTCCATGAAATAGTGGGGAAAAATGACAGATCTACAAACTTACATTCATGATTGTTTTACTTAATGCGGTCCTGCACCCCCAGGAGGCAGACATTGAGGTAACTCGCTATTTTAAAAGTCACTAATTGTTCAGTGGTGCACATAACCTTCTACCAGTATTGGTGATAACAGCGCAGTTCCTAAACCTATGTCTCAAGTGTTTGTTTTCTGAGTGGCACCTGGGACACTTGTCGAAGTGTTGATTTGTTCATTTGTATGTCGGTGATTAGGTGTCAAATATGGTTGTTGTACTAAATTCTGCTGGATTAGTTTAAATCTAGCATTCCTGATACTATTTTTGCTTATCCGATCACAGCTTTTAATTCATAGTTCATAATTTTTGGGCTCAGATCTGCTGTTTAGGCATCTCTCGGTGTCCGTTAAGACATTTACGTCATACCCACTAACACTATTTATTATCTGGACACTGCTTTTCTGCTGTTGCCCATCCCAAACACCCTCTCCAACATAATGAGAGTTGGCAGTACTTCAATACAGTGTGATTAAACTGTCACAATCCCCTTGGCCAGAATATTGAAGGTCAAGGATTTGCCTGTTGGGACAGATCTCCTCAACTACAGCTTTTGGAACATGGTTTAAGTGTGTCACCATTAAATAGATCTCCCACAGTCACCATTCCTCTGTCCCTGAGTGTGACCATAACAGGCCTAAATTCCCTTTGTTGAACCACAGCCCTAAAAGGTCTCTGCAATGTTCAAATTCTTCCAATGCAGGACTCAAATCTTTCTATGCATCTTGAAAAAAATATCAAAATGTCTTCGTCCTTAAAGGATATAGCTTGTGTGAGTCCCTTTGTAATGACGTCCTGGCATCCACCCTCCTCGCCAAACAATGCTGTGAAAGGTTCCATTGCCAGCATGAATAGGAGTGGGAAAAACTGGCATCCTTGGTGCATGTCCCTCATTATGTGCAGTGGCTTTGATAAATCTTACCCGTTTCCACCTCTTGCTGTTGTGCAAAAAAGTTTATTCCACCCAATTATCCCCCAGCCCACAAAATGTCCTCAAGACCACACATATATATATTCCAGTTAAGAGAGTCGAAGGACTCCTCCATATCGATAGATCCACATATGGCAGACCAAGCCCTTGCTTGCAGACTCTTATATCAAGGCACAGTACACTTCTCGGGCCCGATTAGGGAACAGTACACTTCTCTGGCCTGAATAGTGAAGGGCATTTGCACTTGTGGCGCAGGAGACCACACTCATGGCGGTACCTTCACAATTGGTAACTGCAGTACGGTGGGCCCAACACAAGCACCTGATCCACACCACAACTGTGGGATCCCTGCCACTACTGCGGGCCTCCACCACAAGGTCAGAGGCCCTCTGTGAACCAGGCCCCTAATATTTGCAGCCATACTCCTCTGTTGATGAAGCCTGACTTGTGTGTCAGCCCCTCCAGGATAGGTAATATTCAATGTATGAGAATGTTGTCTAGTAGTGTACATGGATAGGAGGAAGTATGAGGATACTTCTAGCTGGTCAATTTGGGGCTTGGGGAGAGCCACTGGTATGTTTTCCTGTAAGTGGGCAGTAATAACCCACACTTTCTATCTCCCTGATTGAGCTGTAGCAGCTTTGGGGCCAGCACTGTACAATATGTGGCATAGAACTCAAAGGGCAAACCATCACTGCCCAGGGCCTTACTCTCTGCAAACCTCTTGAATGCCATTTTGGCCTCCTCTAACCACAGCGGGTCACCTCGCACCTAAACCTGTGCTGACTCCAATGTTTTTATATTTAGTATGTCTACATAATTACCCAGTGTGTCTCTCATTATTTTATTATTTTGCTAGGTATGGTGTACATGTTTGTGTAATATGCCTGTATAACACAATTTATTTCAGACTGTGTGCTGACTACTCTGCACCTGGCTTTTCAATGCCAACATTGGACATTTTAGCATCTTGTTTTTAAGCAGGTCAGTAGACATCCCTTCTTGTCTCTTTCAATGTGTTGCCCTGCTATTTAATATCAGTGGTTTCTTGTCAGTCTTTCTTTTATGCCAGAGTAGTCCCTGACTCATTGCTCCATCACTGCTGTCTTGTCTAGCTGTCTAAATACTTCCTCAGGTCTGGTGACACCTCTCCTGTATGTGGCCCATACACTACATGAATGCATACCCAAGAGGTAGAAATTAAAGGTCTGCATTCTGTCACAATATAACCAGTCCACCCTTTTTCATTCAAAAAGTATTGTTCAATGCATGTCCTATGACTAGCCCAGAACAGTGTACTGACAAAGTGCAGCCTCCATGTTGGAATGATTGCCATATTCTGTCTGCAAATTAAAGGCACCAGCACTGGGCTGTAGTTTAAAGTTATCCGTCCTAAATGTTCTGTGTATTCTATTGCACCACAGATGAGTTTGGAATGCAGCATTGTATCCAGCCTGGAGGTCATGAATCATGGAGTAAAACATATATTCTATTCCTATCACACGAGTGTTTAACATGTGTCCAGCAGGTTCTGTTTGTGCAGCCAGGCCAAAGCCTTCTGTATTTCTCTCCACTGGTACACCTGAAATCAGTGCGCGTGATCAGTCCACTGTGATGCCATGTACACAGTTATATTCTCCTTCACATTGGTTATGCCTGCATAAGTCTGACCAAATGAAGTGTCAGTGAGTCCAGGTACTCCAGTTCATAGGAGGTGAGGGCATAAAAGATGGTAATCACTATAGGTCTACAATGAGGTGTGTCTTCTAGAATTAAACACCTGCCTTCTAGGTCAAACTTACTTTGGAGCACTGTGAGTTGCACCCTTGTCTGACCCATGTCAATGCTTTCCTCACATATGAATAATATGTTGTGTAAGAAACACAAAAAATGTGATAGGAGGCTGCTTGCAATAAGTCTAGCCACTGACAATCTCTCGGGGTAGCACTCCAACCCATCGTTATTTTGCTCACCATCCACTTCAGAATAGACTCAGCCATAAGCAAATCAGTCTTGACCATGCTCCTCATGGGAACAGTCCAGCCCAAGCTTACAAGTCAGGTCCTCCTTGAGCTGGAACACGAGCAACTCAGAACTGGTTTTGCCCTATTTATTAGCTCATCAGGCCGATACACCTTGGTTCCAGTGACACAGTGACTATGGGGCCAAAGTTAGGGCATACACATGCCACTTAGGACAGTACATAAAACACACAAGAGGTGATGGGAGGCTGCTTGCAATAAGTCTAACCACTGGTAAGCAGTCCAACCCATCGTTTTTTCACTCTACATCTCACCTCAGTTTGGACCCAGTCAATCTTGAACCTGTTCCCCATTGGAGCAGTCCAGCCTGAACTGCTGAGTCAGGTCCCCCCTAAACTAAAAAACTGGAAACCAGGACCGGTTTTGCCCTAGTTATGGGCTCATAAGCCAGATACAGCTTGTTTCCAGTGACACAGTGAGCATAAGACCCACGTCTGGGCATGCCCATACCACTTGGGGTAGCATTCCACCCCATCATTCTTTCACTCACCATGCCATCTCTGTTTGGACCCAGCCATAAGCAAATGTGTCTTGACCCTGCTCATCATTGGAGCAGTCCATCCCAAACTTCCAAGTCAGGTCCTCCCTGAACCAGAAAACAAGCAGTCCAGGAATTGTTTTGCCCTAATTATGGGCACATTAACCAGGTCAAGACTGATTTGCATATAGCTGTGTCTCAACTGGGTTGGCGAAGTGAGCTAAAGAACGATGATGGATTCAACCCAGATCTGTGACTGGAGGTGAGTGTTTGAAAAGTTTCAGCACTCTGTCCATTATCTCCTTGTGTTTGCTCTGGACTGTTCCCATGAAGAGCAGGGTCAAGACTGATTTGCCTATGGCTGGGTCCAAACTGGGGTTATGTGCTGTGCAAAATAACAATGGATTAAACCCAACGATGGGGTGCATTGGCTAGATTTATTTCAAGCAGCCCCCAATTCACCTTTTATGTGTTTAGTATGCTGTGTAATACATTTGGTCCCTCCACCTTCTGTGAATTCTGGCACCCTCCATGTTAGTTATGTGAAATTTCCTGTAGGCATGCTATACCCCCATTGTTCCTGCATCTGTAAGATAGCCTTCAGTACCCATTAGTATCACTCCTCATGACCTCTGATGTTCAATGTAAGAGTCTTGTCAACTTTTGTTGCTGGTGTTCATGGTTGATCACCCGAAACATAGTAGTACTTATCCACTAAAATAACTTGTGATTGCCTGACTCATAACTTGCAACCAACAACTAAACCCTTCCCTTGTCCTGACATTGAACTATCTGCTCCCTACTAAAAGGTTTACCGCCATATGCCACGCTTTCAGAACTCATGTTGAACACCTGGGCATGTGGGGGACAGTTGCTGCTCAAGTGTTGCACCTTCCTAGTACCTACTAAGCAACCATGAGCAACTATTTTCTCATGCTAGCATATGATCCTACTCTGCCTCCTAAAGTGCAGTAACATACACAATGAAGCCCAACACTTAAACCCTATGAGGATGCCACTTGAGCGCTAGCTAAACCCTGCTCAATGGTACATCATCCATACCACCATGTCTATGGTAGGCCATCTGCTGACATTAGAGTTACTTGTGGGACTATGTCTGCCTCCTCCTCCAATCTCTCTTCTTCCACCATTGAGTCTTGTGTTACTATGTTGGAGTCAGATGAATCTGCTGTGACTTATCCTTGTCACTAGAAAGGTTGTCACCGGGTATTGCAAACCCAAATTTTAATGATAGAACTCCAGCACCCCTATTGCAGTTCAAGAATAATTTTGGAGGAGTTAAATGGTCCAAAATAATGATACTGCATGTATATAGAAAACTGCTTTAGCTCCAATTAAATCCTTTAAAACATTGTGTTATAGCTTGAGGGGGTGGAAGCCCCAGTCAGGCAACAACCGCAAACCCTATTAGCGTGAACCACAAAAGTCACAAAAAATTATTAATCCTCTAGCAGTATATTGCAAACCCAGTCAGGCTTAAGTTAGAGGTAATGTTTAAAGTATTTATGCCGAACACAAATAGTAATAAATTGAAAACACAACACTGGAAAAATCTCAAACCTAATTTAGAAAAATTAGAGTACATTTTCAAAATAAAATGACAACAGAAGTACAGAATGACAACAATCAGATCAGTACAACCAGAGATATTGTATGTTACTTTTTTTAGTGAAATAAGCGCGCAGAAGGCGACACTCACAATTATCTGGTCATGCTAGATCACGAGGAGGAGGCTTTTGGCTCGAAGAGCAGGTCAAGTTTTGCGGTCAGTCATTGCTGTAATGCGAAGAGCTGGCTGTCGCTGGAGCCTTGCGCTGGTTGATCATCGCAGAGGGTCACTGTTGATGCAACGTGCAGATCTTGCTTTGCTGGTTGTTGCGGACGATCATTGTCAGTGTGAAGATCAGGTCTCAGTGGAGCTTCACATTGACAGTCTTCGCAGGCGTCAAAGCTTTGCCACCAAAAGGTCCATACATTGTTGCAAAGAGTCCAAACATCAGGATTTTCACCATTTTGCTATGTAGGGGCTCTCACTGATACCAGCCAGTGATCCAAGTTCTGGGGGGCACCTCTTGTGGATCTGAACTCACTCCAGCAGAGGCCAGCTGCATGGGGTCAGAGAGGTCCAGGATGGTCCACGCAGGGCCATTTGCAGTTGGGCAGTTGCAGGAAGGCCTCTGGAAACTTGTTTTGTCCCTGAGGCTCACACAGGAGGTCAGATCCTTGGAGTCACTCTGGTCAGCCTGTGATCAAGGCAAGCAGTTGCTGTCAGGGTGCCAGCACTTGCTACAGCATGTCTCTTTAATGTGCAACTCAAGCACTGAGATACCTAGAATAGCTAAGCCTTATTACTTTAAAAGAGTGCCCCCCCTTCCCCGGGATGTATGGGGTGCTTAACAGAAGGAATTATTACATGTGCATCATTTGGAATATGATATATACATATATATAGAGAGAAACAAAAATTATCCTTAGCTGAGGAAATTATTTTTTTATGCCAAGATAGAAAACAAACCTTACGCCTGAGAAACGCTAAAACCAGCAAAAGTGTAACAAAAAACAGAGAGAAAGGAGAAAAGCAAACTGGAAACGAAGCAAGCAAGAAGCCAGTAACCGCCAGGTGGAGATACAAGTGAATCCATGTCCCGCTGATGCCAACACAATAATAAACTTGGCACAAATCAACTTAAATGAAGTAGAAAACCAACTCCTTTCATTAGGTTTGTCTTATTGTCCTGAGACGAGTTTCAACTAAGTGCAGAAAAGAACTGATGTTTTTAAATTTATATGCAAATTTAAACTAAGAAAATATCTTCTCCTACACAAGGTTAACAGCAATACAAGGCCAATAATATCTCTTCAGACACCATGGATTTGACATTAGGTGATGTGACATTACTCAAGGACCTTCAAGATTTGCAGGATGAGAAAAGTGGTGAATTTTGCACAAACAAGGAGATTATAATGCACACCACTTTTATTCCATCATCCCCTATAGTGTCATTTGCTAGAACCAATACACCATTCAAGCCCAAGTCTATGTTTAATCCCATCATGCCCTGTGATTCTTTATAATTTTTTAATGAGCAGGTTTTGGTCCAGATAAAAAAATGGATCTATCAACTTTAAAAAAACTAGACCCTTATTCAGTAGTCAGGAGTGACAATATCGTCAACTGATCTCAAAGTTGCAGAAAAATAACCAGATAGTGATTAGAAACTCGGACAAAGGTGGGAACATGGTTATCTGGCCAAAAACAGATTATATAGAGAAGGCATTATCTCAATTAAGTGACAGTGAATGCTATAAAAGAAGTTCTGTTCAGGCAGTTCGATTGATCAACAATGATTATTATGCAAAATCATTGGCTTGGAAAAGTTCCAGGCTTTTGAGTACGGATGAATACAAGTCTTAAGAATGAGCATCCAGTGATACCTGGGATATATTTCATACCTAAGGTTCATACAAATCCTAGTAGGCCTCCTAGAGAATACATCATGTTATATTGATTATTTTTTGCAAGATCATGTGAAGTGTTTACCCTCCTATATTCAGGACACAAGTGACTTTTTGCAGAGGATACATGATATAGATTGGCAAGACGACTACATCCTCATGTCACTCGATGTCATATCGCTTTTCACAAGCAACAGACACTAGGATGGCATTTGAGCTTTGGAGCACTATTTGAGTAACGGATCAATTTATTTATTGCAACATAGCAAAATGTGAATCAATATGAGCACATTTTGTCTAAACAACAATCTGTCATGTTTCAAAGTCAAATCTATCAACAGATGAGAAGTGCTGCTATGGGGGCCAGCTTCTCTCCCAGGTATGCATGTTTACACATGGGCTGGTGGGAGTAGCTGGTCCTTAGGGTAAAATACAAGTCCATATGAAATAAACATGTGGTGACATGGTTACGATTTATTGATGATTTGTTCATCATTTTGCAGGGCACAAAAAACAGTGCCTTGGAGTTTGTGTCTATGATTAATGAAAATGATATTAATTTGAATTTTACTGTAACAGCTAGTTCGCACACAGTCAACTTTCTAGATGTATAGATCAGTATCGTAGAAAACAAACTAGTGACCGTGTTACATTGCAAGGAAACAGCTAGGAATTCAGTATTGCGCACCACCAGTTCCCATCCATAGCACCTGATACAAAGCATATCTTATGGGGAAATGCTTAGATTGAGGCACATTTGCAGCAACAATCAGGATTTGATAATTAGGCAACATGAGAGCAAATTGAGATTCTTATCAAGGGGTTACTCCATTAAGACATTAGATACAGCAATTGCAAAGTCAAAATCATGAAATAGATCCAAACTATTGTTTGGCAGTACTGGATGTGATACAGTTTGTCATCGCTCAGAGACACGACATGATTCAGACCAAATTAGACTGATTTTCACATTGAACTAACAAGAAAAACAACTAAGGAACATTATTAGGCGTAATTGGCCATTAGTATTGGATGACCCCATTATTGGGCACACCTTGCCTAAGACCCCTTCCAGCACATGCAGATAATCTGCCTCCATGTGTACTGTTCTTGTCAAACATAGTCTAGAGGTAGGGGAAGTGGGGGACATGGTGATCTACCAGAAAAGGCTTTTTTAAATGCAAAACCTGTCATGTGTGCAAATTTGGGGAAAACAGATCATCTTATACAATCCCTTTCTGTGTTAAAGCATTAAATATTAACACATTTCTCACATGTAAAACTGAAAATGTAATCTACGTGCTGGAATGTAGTTGTGGACTTAGGTACATTGGGAGTACCAAACTACAGCCCATAAATGAATATTACAGCACATTAGGGCTATTACCAGCTCAGACCCCACTTATCCTGTTGCCCACCACTTCAAAGATAAACATGAGAATGATTTAAACATCTAAAATATTATCTGTTAGAGGCAGCTCCACATCTCAGAAGGGGTGGCAACAGAGATGCATTTTTTTTTTTTTTTTTTTTTTTTGTCCTCATCTCACCATTTATGCCTCTGCTGGTCTTATGAAGCAGCTATAACGATCTATGGGCCTCCTGGCTTACCGCATTCGCGTTGGTCCCCCGACCAATCCCTTTTTTTTCATAAGGGAACTTGGTGTAATCATTGGACCAGCTATATTAATCTTAAGTTACGACCCCAACTCATAAAAGGATGCCAGATGTTAAATGGCTTATCCTCAACACCATCATATTCCAGTTGGGCCATAACAAACGAGGCTTTAAGCCAGTCCTCCCTTTTCAGCAGTAGGGGGTCTTTCCATTTCCTGCTGATCTCTCTCCGAGCTAATAGAACCAGATATAATAATAAACCTCTATATAACTGTGAAACTCTTTGGCAGATTATACCATTGTCTCCAAAAAGAACTAATGACAGATTGATATCAATATTGGTCTTAAAAATATCTCGGAGAGAGTCGCCGACCTCCTCCCAGAAGATTTTCAGTTCCGGACACTCAAAAAAGACATGTAGGTCATTGGCAAGAGGTAGCAGGCATCTTGGCCACTTGGGGGGGAGGGGGCTGTAACAAACTTGGCTATCTTTGCTGGGGTATAGTAAAGTCTGTTGATAACAAAGAAATTATTCTTTTTTAAACTAGCAGGTTTAACATGCTTATATAATACCTTCAAGGATGGCTCAAAGAGGGATTCTATTGAGGGACCAAGGGGGGTTTGGGTCCACACTATCGTTGAAGAAGGAATCTCCTGATCTTCAGCTTCTATTAAATGATGATACCATACTGAGATTGCCTTCCTCAATGGGTGGATAGATTGACACAATCTTTCAACCTCCCCGTTTCATCTAACTTCCCCTTTTTCTGCATCGAACCAGGACACTAATTGTAGATATTTAAATCTAGAAAATCCAACACCGATCCTAATTCTCAGATAATCCCAGGGGTGAATCCTGTCAGAGTCTGCCAACTCAGACCAGGTGTTAATACCCGCCCTCCTCATAGGCAGCACCAAACTGGCTTTGAGGCAGCCCGGTGTTCGGGCACATCCCAAATGGGGGCAAGGTCTGAATAGTATCCTATCCCCCATCTGAGTCTAACCTTATACCACAACTTCAAGGCTGCCCTCAATACCTTCAGGCGAACTTGCTTAAAAAACTTTGGAGCCCCAAACTTATATAGAAAAGCCTTGCCCCCACCCCCTCCTTCAGCTCTCACCATCTCCCCCAACAGCCTACCCCAATCTGACTCCTCTGGTTTTACAAGTAGCATCCGAATGCTTTTAAACTGAAAAGCTACCACGTACAGTCTAATATCGGGAAGGGCCAACCCCCCTTTACTAAGTCTGCGTCTTAGTTTCTTCCAGGCCAACCGGACCCCTTGTCCCCCCACACAAAACTCCCAATCTTACTCTGAACCTTACTAATACTCCTATTTGGAAAAGTAAGAGGTATAGTGGAAAATAGGTAGGTAAGCGTAGGGAGAATGACCATCTTTACTAAATTGATTTTCCCGTAAATGGTTAAGGGAAGATTCCTCCATCTACTAAAAAGGCGATCTATTTCTTTGGTGACTCTATTGAGATGTATCTGAGGAATCATTTGCAAGGCTTTAGCAATATAGATCCCTAAGTATCAAAACTCAGTACTAACTGCTCCTGTCCATTGACCCAAATTCCAGCATATTACCTCTGTTTTTGATTTATTAACCAGACAGGGAGCCGAATTCTGCCAATAACGCCTCAACCCGGGGGATAACCACCTCGGGATCACTTGTGTATAGTATTAGGTCATCGCCATACAGAGCCATCTTACAACTATAATGTTCAGACCTAAAGGAATAGATCGAATCATCCAGCCTGATAGCTTGTACCAATGGTTCTATGTAGATATTGAATAAAAGAGGCGAGATTGGACATCTCTGCATGTTTCCCCTCTGGATATTAAAACTTGAAGTCAATAAACCATTTAAAAGGATCTGAGCTGAAGCTCCCTGGTAGCAGTTTCACAGTGTTTGGATAAAAATGGGTCCAAATCCCATTGCCTCCAATACTTCCCAAAGGTACACCCAGCAGACTCTGTCAAATGCCTTGGCCGCGTCCAAAGCGACTACGGCCAAGGGATCCGTTCTCAGAATGGCCAGGTCGATATTTCCTATTAACAGTTGCGTCTGCTGCTGGATGTACCTTCCTGCAACAAAACCCTTCTGATCTGTATGGACCAACTTTGGGACCAGCTTCGCCAATCTCCCCGCCAATATGCCCATAAAGATCTTATAGTCGGCATTTAGCAGGGAGATTGGACGATATGAGTCCGCTTTTAAGGAGTCCTTACCTGGTTTTAGTATCAGAACAATTGTTGCCTGCTTCCAAGATTCGGGAACCCTGCCCATAGGACAGTAGATTGAGTTAAAAATAGTACCCAATACTGGGGTCAGTTGTTCTGCAAGGTGTTTATACACTTCACTTGGAAGTGAATCCGATCCTGCAGCTTTTTTGGTCTTAGATTTTTTAATTTGCTCGGTTATTTCCTCCAGGGTAAATGGGGCATCTAACCTATTCCTACTCTCCTCTGACAGAGAGGACAACAATTTATTGCTCAGCCATGATTGTATGGAGCTCGAGGATGGTGCCGAATCCTCTTTATAAAGATCTGAAAAAATAGAGAGGAGAAAAGTTTGCATATCTTCAAAACTACTTGATGTCTCCCCATTGTTACTAATTATTAATTCTCTGATGTTATTCCTGGCACGATCAGCTGTGGCTTTCCAGGCCAACAATGCTCCCGCTTTCTCCCCTTATTCAAATTTTGCATGTTTCTAGAATGCCATTGTGCTCTGCACTTTGCATCCAATTTCCCTCTATATTCCTGTCGTACTTCATCTAAGTCCCTCAGGACTTGCGATAGGCGCTCTGGATCGCCATTGCTTAATCCATTTCTCTCATTCTCCAACTGACTTATTTTCCCCTCAATACCTTTGAGTACCCCCGCTTCCGCTCTATTCTGAAAGCAAATAATACCATGAAGTTTTCCCCTTAAGTTCGCCTTATATGCATCCCAGATGTAACCCATTGAAGTAGAACCCATATTTAGAGAAAAAAATTCCAAAGAGGAAGACTTCGCAGCCTCTATATCTTCCAAATCTAGAAGCTTAACTCTATGTAAAGTCCATCTGAGCTGAAACTGAAACCCTTTTACCCTGGGGCATGGTCTGAAAGGTAGCTTGGCATAACAGAAATCCCGCCCAGACCATTCAGGGTTAATCTATCTATAAATACATAGTCGATCCTGGAGGATTGACTATATTTTTTGCTATAAAACGTAATGCTATAAAACGTAAAACCCTGCTGGACTCCCTTTTTGGCCCTCCATCCATCAACCAGATCCAGACCTTGTATCATATTTAATAAAGCACGACAGATCTTTGGGGCGCCTACATAGTGACTCGGATTAGACCTATCTTTTGATGGATCTAACAGGACATTAAAATCTCCGCCGATAACATAAGGGGGGATTCCAGAGTCAGTATCGATTGTAATTTACAGATGTAAGTCAGGTCATCTACATTTGGACCGTAAAAAGAGACACACACTAGATCTGTGTTCTCTAGCGTTAATTGGACTACTAGCCACCTTCCAGAAGAATCTGATTGTGATTTATATATGGAGCAAAGGACACGATGTTGAACCAGAATTGCCACACCTCTACTATGTGATGTCTGATATGACACACTATAGCATTTTATCCAAGGGACTTTAGAGAAAATTTGACAGCTCTCAATGTAGCTCAGGTGCGTCTCCTGCAATATGCAAATTTGAGCGGAAGAAAGTTCCGGGGGCCCGATTCACAGAACAAACTTAAGACTAAATCCTAAACTTAGTACCATTCTGGTATTCACAGAATGCACTTAGTACTTCTGGTATTCACAGAATGAACTTACTACTTTTGCTATTCACAGAATGAACTTAGTACTTTTGCTATTCACAGAATGGATTTACGACTCCTAAACTTACGTCCGCACTCGGGCCGGAAATTCCGGCCCGGAGGCGGAGCTTCCGGGCCGGAGGAGATTTCAGCCATAGCTAAATCGGCCGGAATCCCCACCTCCGGGCCGGAAGCTCCGCCTCCGGCCCGGAAGCCCCGCCTCCGGGCCGGAAGCTCCGCCTCCGGGCCGGAAGCTCCGCCTCTGGGCCGGAATTTCCGGCCCGAGTGCGGACGTAAGTTTAGGAGTCGTAAATCCATTCTGTGAATAGCAAAAGTACTAAGTTCATTCTGTGAATAGCAAAAGTAGTAAGTTCATTCTGTGAATACCAGAAGTACTAAGTGCATTCTGTGAATACCAGAATGGTACTAAGTTTAGGATTTAGTCTTAAGTTTGTTCTGTGAATCGGGCCCCAGATGTTTAAGGATCAACCTTCGCCTTCTAGGACACCTCAATCCATTCACGTTCCAAGAAATAAAGATGGTCTTTCTACGCCCCTGACCTTGCTTTCCTGCCATTTGCTTCTATACAGAATATTCTAATCGATAAGATGAGAAGAGGTTGATTTTTTTCTTTTTTACCCACTTCAACCCACTCGTGTCCCCACACACCCCCAAACCCCTAGTGCCCTGACTTCCCATGAGAAACCCTCCCTTCCGATAGGCTTAAGCCTATTCAGCTCCTGTCTGTCCCTTAAGAAAAAAGAGAAGAATAACTAATCCCGAGTTCTTGCCAGAAGCGCACTTTTCAAAGTGAAGCAAGCTTTATTCACTGTCCCCCTGCTTACTCCCCCCCGCTCGTCCCTGATCTTCTCTATTAGAGCATCCGCTTCCTCGACAGTTTTTATCTGATACATATGGTTGTTCCACATCACACGAAGTAACGCTGGAAACTTCAACTGTGCCTTAGGCCCAATACTATTCAACTCTTCCAGCCTTCTCCCCAACTCCCACTGTCTACTTGCAGTCGTGTGAGAAATATCTGATCTAATCTGAAAGGAGAAGGGGTTAGGACTGTTATAAGAGATAGAGCCTTCTTTTAAAGCAGAGGACAGGATCTGTTCCTTAACTGAAAACATTAAAAAATTGACCAGTATCTTTCTAGGTTTTTGTTTGGCGAGGTTTCTCCTAAAGGGATCATGATGCACCCTCTGTCTTTCATGTACAAGGTCAACTTCTGGCGCGCCTTTTAAAACTGATCCCTTTAATACAAATAACACAAATCCCTTAATGTTGGATCCCTCCAAGGCTTCTGGGACATTTAAAAGCCTCAAGTTGTTGCGCCGAGAATAATTTTCTAAGCGTTCAAGAACCTCTTTCAGTTCCTTATTCTGGGCGGATAGTTTGGCTAGTTCAAATTGAGTATTGTAGTCCGTTCTTGCCTAGGGGCAAATCTGGAGCTTGCATGTTAACACGGCGGCCCCTGCCATGAAGGACGTGCCACCCCGGAAATATGGGGGCCATGCGGTTTGAATCCTCAAGCCGCAACTGTGGACCAACAGCTTTGAGGATTGTAGACAGAGCGGCATTACGAGGCCCATCTGAGGGCTTAAAAGTTTACCCGCAGAACATTGATGTGCATCCATTAGGAGTTTTATGCATGACACACAGACTACAATGCCCAGGAATCTAAGCGGCCCATCCAAGGGTGGGCAATTGAGCAATTTAAGGGGTGTATCATAACGTGCACGAGAACATTGTCGAGCCTCTGAGGAAAGCGCACTTAGCGCTGAAACGCATCAGGCTATGTCGACTTTAGAACTGTGAAATGGATTGTGATGCCTGTCTTTGTCTTTACCAATCAAAGGTACTGGTTGCCAGCTGTTGTGGGAGTGCGTTCTTGCCTAGGGGCAAATCTGGAGCTTGCATATATATATATTCACTGAAAAAACCATAGGTTTCAGGCATGTTATTGTTAGGAATTAGCATTTAAATAACCTTAGAAATTCACTGAAGAAACCATAGGTTTCAAGGGTGTTATAGTTAGCTGGACTTTTCACTCGTACAAAACCATTGAAATTCCCCCGTTAGAGTTAGTTCAGCTAACTATAACTTGCACACCCGCAATGCAGTGCTGATGACGTCACATATTACATCACTCATGACATGGTCAGTGACATCACTCATGACATCTCCAATGACATCACTGATGACATCATCCAGTGAATGTGTGTTTTTCTGAAAATTGAATATGTTTTATATATGTATATCTCAAGGTCGATGGAAGAATAAATGGGTATATAAGTGTCTAAATGGATGATTTTTTTTAAAAAAAATTGATTGTATAACTGACTGATTAAGTGTATCTTAGTGAATACATGGCTTAGTGAGTAATGTTTAAATATGTAAATATCTGTATCAGTCTCTCATTTTGTGTATAAGTGGCTGCATGGGTTGGTGAGTAGCTACATGAGCGTCTTTATAGGTTATCAGTTGGTTTTTTGAGTATCATTATGAGTGTCTGAGTGTCTGTATGGTCCGGTGGGGGGTATTACGGAGTGCATAGATGCATGAATGTGTGACTCACTGTTTGTATGTGTTGAAGACAGCATGTGTGTAGGACTGTATGGGTGGATGAGTGTTTGTATGGGTGTGTTAGTGAGTGAATTACTGTCTCAAAAGTGTCTTTATGAGTAACTACATATGTTTTAAACTAGTATATGTGACAATTGGTGTATATAGGTGAGTATATGTGAGAGTGAGAGATTGGAAGAGTTCCTGTATGAATAAGCATGTGTTTCTATAAGTGACTGTTTCAAAGACTAAGTATCTATATGTTTCTGTTGAAGTGAGTGTGGTGGTGTGTGTATAACTGTATATGGAAGTAAATGGATGTTTGATTCTTTATTAGCATGAGTGACTATGTGTGTGAGTAACTCTATGGATGAGTGGCGTTGTGTAACAGGATGTGTAGGTGTATAAGTACATATGATGAGTGAGTACATGTATGAGTGACTGTATAGGACTGTTGGTGAATGAGTGGATGTGTATGTGGATCTTAGAATTACTGAATAGGTTGTTGTAACTGGTATTGGTATGTCCATTGTTGGGAAAATTTTAGTTTCTATTTTTAAATGTGTGTATCAAAGGTTATATTAGGGTGAGAGGAGGTCTGCTACTTTATCACAAGGATGATGTCATCAGTGTTGTCATCAGTGATGTCATTTGAGATGTCATCAGTGATGTCATGAGTGATGTCACTGACCATGTCATGAGTGATGTAATATGTGACGTCATCAGCAGTGCATTGCGGGAACGCGAGTTATAGTTAGCTGAACTAACTATAACAGGGGAATTTTAATGGTTTTGTACGAGTGAAAAGTCCAGCTAACTATAACGCCCCTGAAACCTGTGTTTTTTTCAGTGACTTTCTAAGGTTTTTTAAATGCAAATTCCTAGCTATAATGTGCCTGAAACCTATGGTTTTTTCAGTGAATTTCAAAGGATTTTAAATGCTAATTTCTAACTATGCCTACAGAGATAGGACATGTGAAGAAAGAAGAAAAAATGCACAGAAAGAAAAAAAGAAATGCAGAAAGAAGCAACAGAAGTCCTCAAAGACGAAGAAAAGTGCAGGAAGACGGATAACGTGAAGAAAGAACAAACAGAAGAGCAGAAAGAAGCCTTGTTGCAAAATCATCCTGTACCCTCAACTTTTTTAGACGGATACTGGTGGTAACTGAGTCTGGCTAACCACTCCTAGAGCCAGTGCTATGTTAAAAGAGACTTAGAATACAGTGAAAACACCTACATACACTAGGGAACAACTATCCGTTGGGGTCACCCTGTGATTAGCATGACCTCCTCTGCAAGCCCCTAGCATATAATAGGGCAGGGGGATTAAAACTACCTCTTAAAACGCGCCACAGGGCGTGTTTGCACAAGTCACCTCCCTTCCCCACTGTGTAAACACGCCCTGTGGCCATTTTAAGTTGGGAGATTAAGTCCCCTTGAATCCTGAGGGTCCCTAGGGTCCAACTAGCCCACTAGGTATCTGCAGTAAGTGCCACAGAGCTGCATTGCAGAGAGATGTAAAAAGGGGCACGGCCTGGACCACCTCTCTGCAATGCAGCGCAGTGGCGCTTACTGGAAGCACCTGGTGGGCTAGTTGGCCCCCATGGGTCTCTCAGGATTGAAGGTGAATTATTTCCCCAACTTAAAGCGCAACACAGGGCGTGTTTGCACACGTCACCTCAGGCTCCGTCCCCTCCCTTCCCCACTGTGTAAACATGCCCTGTGGCCATTTTTGGTTGGGAGATTAAGTTCATTTGTATCCTGAGTGTCCCTAGGGTCCAACTAGCCCACTAGGTATCGCCAGGAAGCTCCACAGAGCTGCGTTGCAGATAGGTGTAAAAAGTGGCACGGCCTGGACCACCTCTCTGCAATGCAGCAGAGTGGCGCTTACTGGAAGGACCTGGTGGCTAGATAAACCCCAGGGGGCCTCAGGATTGAAGGGGAATCATTTCCCCAACTTAAAACGCGCAATTGGACTTGTTTGCACATGTCACCTCAGGCCCCGTCCCCTCCCTTCCCCACTGTGTAAACATGCCCTGTGGCCGTTTTAAGTTGAGAGATTAAGTCCCCTTGAATCCTGAGGGTCCCTAGGGGCAAAATAGCCCACTAGGTATGTGCAGTAAGCGCCACTGCAGAGAGGTGTTAAAAGGGGCACAGCCTGCACCACCTCTCTGCAACACAGCGCAGTGGCGCTTACTGGAAGCACCTGGTGGGCTAGTTGGCCCACAGGGTCCCTCAGGATTGAAAGGGAATTATTTCTCCACCTTAAAACGTGCCACAGGGCATGTTTGCACATGTCACCTCAGGCCCTGTCCCCTCCCTTCACCACTGTGTAAACGCGCCCTGTGGCCGTTCTAAGTTGAGAGATTAAGTCCCCTTGAATCCTAAGGGTCCCAAGGGTCAAACTAGCCCACTAGGTACATCCAGTAAGCGCCACAGAGCTTCTTTGCAGAGAGGTGTAAAAAGGGGCGTGGCCTCAGAACACCTGTCTGCAACGCAGCTCCCTGGCGCATACTGGAGATACATGTTGGGCTAGTTGGCCCTCAGGGACCCTCAGTATTGAAGAGGAATTAATTCCCCAACTTACAACTCGCCAGGGGGTGCATTTGCAGACTGCTGCAAGGAGGGGGCGTGGCCTCCGGCACGATGCCGGTCTTTTATTTATTTATTTATTTTAAGAAGGGGGCTGTGTGGCCCCCCTTCTGTTTCTAATTTATTGGCCCTGGGGACCTCATCCCCCAGGGCCTTCACCCTAATTTTTATTTATTTTTTTAACAAAAAAAATTTGGAAGGGGGCCGCGTGGCCCCCCTTCCCGAGGCCCTAATCGGCCCCGGGGACCCCAACCCCCGGGGCATGCCCTTTTATTCTTTTTATTAATTCTTTAGGATGGGGCTGCGTTGCCCCCCTCGTCAGGCCACTTATGGCCCCGGGGACCCCATCCCCCAGAGCCGGCCTTTGTTTTTTATTATTTTTTTTTAAATATATGTATAGAAACACCTAGGACATGCTGGACAAACTGTATGTACCTGTCACCATGACGATTTGCGTGATATTCATTAAAAGGCGACTATGCATACAATGAATCCACATGGAATGTGTTTACACTGCTAGTGAAGCTCTGACGTGTCTGACGCCCTACCGTGCCTAATCCCGGCGCCCCCGCCGGTGGGTACTCTCCAAGTAGACACCCTTGTCGTTTATTTATGCAAACATGGGTAGCTATTGACGGGCACATTTAATGCATGTGCTCACCAAGCCATTCAAAGGGGATTCGACAAAAATTCGACCAAAACTATGCAAGAAACCTCCCTCACGGTTAATAAAACACACATCCGCCTCCGGATGTGTAATTCTTTTTATTTTACTCTCTGGAAAGGAGGCAAACCTCACTTGAGAGTCACAGAGCGCTCCTGGCTGAGCCCAAGGCTGTGTTACACCCACCAGTGCCCGCCGAGTGCCACACACCTCTGTGTTGCATTCCACCAGCTAGTGCGTATGCTATGACACTCTCTAGCCCATGTGCACTGTAACACCACCCCGTGAATGTCATGCCACACTTGCCTTGGCACGGGTTATATTGCCCCACCTAACGTGCCTTCCTCGATGCCTATGTTATAACGCAAAGCCCTATGCCATACATTTGACAATCTGGGATCCATATCTTTGTCACAGTGCATATGCAACGTTCCACTCCCCAACACATATTTTATAACACAACTTTAGAGACTAGTTAGGTCACACAACACTGCCCTGTGCATATTACACTCCAAGGTGCATATCGCATAGCACGCGCTAGTGCCTGTGCTATCTCGTGCTCTCCAATGAAACTGTCATTGCGCACAATGTATTGCATATTATATTTCATACCTCGGATCATCTTATAGCACACTTTTTGGTGCATAGTTTATCCCATACACTATATCTAATTTTCATTTTCAATTGAGCTCTCAGGACTATATTGTATATAACACTGTGTTCACCTACCCTTTTCACGGGCATTACATTTTGCGATGGGGGGTGGAGGGTCACGGGGTGTTTCTGCCAAGTGAGCCTAGAGTCACAGTCACAGTCACAAACGTCCTCTTCTACCTGAATAAAAGTGAGATTATGCTGCATAATTGTTCATATTTTAAGTAGTTCACACAGACACACATTTTAAAAACAATAAAGTTCCTAAAACCCGCCTTCTCTGAACAGTTAGCTTGCTGCCCCATCCACCTCCTCCCTATCCTCTGTTGTCTGAATCCATGGACTAGCCTCCTCCCTCCTGCCATGCATGGTTTGATGTTCTGCCACTGCCCTCCATTTAGCATGATGTACAAGTCCACTCCTCCTGCTCTTCATTGCCCAATTCTATGCCCCATCATTGATCTCCTGCTTAGCCTCGGTGCTCAGCTTGCTGCCCCTATTCTCCTTCCCCCTGTCCTCGATGTATTTGTGCATGCACCTGCTCCATCCTTTTTGCCCACCATGTTCTAAGGACCTGCCACTCCTATCTACTCTGAATGTTCTGTTGAGCTGCCATTCCCCTCCCACCTGCCTAGCATTGTCAGATGACTGTAACCTGTCACTACCACCTCCACCCTGCCTGTCCACATTCCATGCCCCTATGCCCTTCCTCCTGTCCTCCATGGTCCATTTTACTGCCACACTCTTCTGCCCTCCCTGGTCTGTTGTGCTGCAACTGCTCCTCCTGCCTGCCCCGCGTGGTTTGTTGTGAGGCCCCTTCCCCTGAACTCTCTTGTCTGTGCCCAGGTCCTGACCCTCCCTTCTATCCGCCATGGTCCTTTGTGCATGCCCCTGCACCCTCCTTCTTGCCCATCATAGCCATTGTGCTGCAACTAACCCTCCCGCTTGCCATGCATGGTCCTCTGTGCTGCCAAGGCCCCTCCCACCTTCCTTGTGCGGTCAGCTAGCTGCCCCTGACCCCCTCCCACCTTCTCTCCATGGTATGTGTGTATGCCATCATAGTCTCTCTGTTGCTCTCCATGGTGTGTCTTGCTTCTAGTGCCCATCCTGCCTGACCTCCATGGTCATCCTGCTGCTCCTGCCCTGCTCCCTTGCCCCCAGCCCTCTGTTTCCATGTGCAGACCCCTATTCCCTCCCTCCTCTCTTGTCTGCTCCATTGTAATGCCCCTGATCCACCCCTCCTGCCCTTTATGGTCTGTTATGCTGCAGCGTTCTCTCCTGTCTGTCCATTATGGTCAGCTAGTTACCATTGCCTCTTCCCCTCTGTTCTCTGTTGTCCATGTGCATGGTCCTGTCCCCTCCCTATTGCTTTCTATGGATAGTTGTGCTGCACTCCCGTCCGCATGCCCTGTGTGGTGTATTGTGCTGCTGCAAACCCTGATGCCTGCCCTGTAGGGTCAGTTTGGTGCACCTCTCCATGTCCCTCCTGTCCGCAGTTATCCGAGTCCATGTCCCTACCCCAATTCCTCCTGCCTTCCATGATCCAATGTACCATACTTGCGAACATTTTGAACTTGGTAAGAGGGGATTAAAAAAAAAACTGGGGTATTGATTTTCCCCTTTGAGTTACATTGAAAAAGAGGAGATTGTAGACAGGAGACAGATCAAATAAAGCCCATTGAGCTTAAAAACATTGGACGTTTCCCGGCTGAATTGGGTCTGTTGGCATGTATGGTTGTACTACCACTGCCTCTTCCTTCTGCCCACAATGGTCTATTATATTGCCACAGCCTCTCTTGCCAGTCCTGTATTGTTGGTTTGTTGCCCCTGCCCCCCTTTCCACTGCCCTCCATAGTCTGTTGTGCTGCCACTGCCCTTCCTGCCTGCCAGTGTGGTCAAATTGTTGCCTCTGCACCCTCCTACTTGCCTTCAATTTTCAGAGTCCGTGCCCCTGGCCTCTGCCTCTCAACAGTATCCTAATGAACAACTAGATTGCTAACATTCTATATTTATTACAAAAGTGTGGAACGCCTGACGTCATCTTGATGTAATCAAAACTGTAATACCTAGAGCATTTCCTTTAGAAATTATATATATGAGAGGGTCTTATTTGCATCAAAATTATGGGTAGTGCTCTAAAAAACTAAAATGAGGACATATTTTCTGAGTTTTCAAATAGCGACAAAGCACTTTTAAATTATTTGTTATCTTTTATGTTTTTTTATCCAGTTGACCACTTGATTAAATGTTGCACCTAGGGGAGAGGATGTGGTGTTACTTCCAGAGCTACAGATTTTGGAACTGGGGGACCAAGTTGGAGTTTCTGCTTCAGCTCGACATTCTGTGATTCTGGTTAAATCACTTAATCTCCCCATGTCTACAACCAAAATGAATTTGTTCTTGTGTGATGTAACCAATGCTCATGTAAAGCACTCCAATACCTGACAAGTCTGCACTATATAAAACTGCAAAAACACACAAAAAAAGTGTTTTGCACACTTCTGTCATTGGGCTACATGTGGGATACATCTGGGTGATATTTGTGCTGCATTTGGGCTCTATTGTCTCTGGTGGCCATCTTGGGAGATTTATTTTTTATGAAATTTCCTCATTTACTGCAGTCTCCTCAGTAGGAAATGCTTTTAGTTTTTTACTTTGATTCCATCAAGAAGGTATTCAGATATGTCACACATTTGCCATAAATTCTGAATTTTAGGACTTTAGTTGCTCATTAGATCACTGTATTAAAGCTACTGCTCACCACAGAAGTCTGCTGCTGGTATTAAAAGTGCATGTTTCAGTCTACATGTCAGAATTTTTTAATGAAATAGAAGAGGATTTGAGAAGTCACTCAAAATGTGCCCTAATTTTTCTTTCTTCAGCACTAATCATAATTTCTATGACAAAATGAACCCCCTCATTGTGTTCTTTTTTAAATTAAATGTTTTAAGTGTTACCAGTTTATTCCAATCAAGATGGCTTCAGGTGTGCCATACTTTTGTCATAAGTAAGATAGTAAGCACTCTAGTTGTTCTTAAGAACACTCTGGGACATTCTGTTATTGGGCTATACTTGGGTTACATCTGAGTGATATTTGTGCTACATTTGGGCTCTTTTGTCTCTGGTGGCCATCTTGGGAGACTTATTTGTTATGAAGTTTCCTAATTTCCTCATTTACTGCAGTCTCCTCATTAGGAAATACTTTCAGTTTTTTATTTTGGTTCCATCAAGAAGGCATTCAGATGTGTCACACATTTGCCATAAATTCTGTATGTTAGCACTCTAGTTGCTTATTAGATCACTGTAGTAAAGCTACTGCTCACCAGGGAAGTCTGCTGCTGGAATTCAAAGTGCATGTTTCAGTCTGCATGTCAGAATTGTTTTATGAAATAGGAGAGGAATTGAGAAGTCAAAATGTGCCCTAATTTTTCTTTCTGCAGCACTAATCATAATTTCTATGACAAAATGAACCCCCTCATTGTGTTCCTTTGCAAATTAAATGTTTTAAGTGTTAGCACTTTATTCCAATCAAGATGGCTTCAGGTGTGCCATACTTTTGTCATAAGTAAGACTGTTAGCGCTCTAGTTGTTCTTTATAACACTCTGGGACATTCTGTCATTGGGTTATACTTGGGCTACATATGGGTTATATTTGTGCTACATTTGGGCTCTTTTGTCTCTGGTGACCATCTTGGGTGACTTATTTGTAAGCCTGGGCGAAGCACTACGCTACGCTCGCGTAGTTTGCGAAGTTCGCGCTACTTCGCACTACGCGAACTGCACGTAGCACAGTGCGAACACGCGTAGCGTAGTGTTGCGTAGTGGTGCGGTCAATTTTTGCTTGCTCGCGGTCCTCAACGTCAAGTTGCCGACCGCGAGCAAGCAAAATGACATCCCGGCAAGACTTTTTCCTTGTTCGCGATCAGCAACATCAAGTTGGCGATCGCGAGCATGGAAAATAAACCTCCCGGCGAGATTCCCAACGCGAGGAGGTCAGGTTTCTCATTGCGAGGGGTCGCATATGCTCGTGACTGCTCGCGATGCGAAACTACCAGTTCGCGTTGAGAAAGTTACCGCTCGAGTAAAAATCTATTCGAGCAGCAGAAAACTACAGCTCGCACTGTGCAAGATGCCATTTTCAATGATTGCACAGTGCCGGTTGCTTGTCAGCACTGTGCAATCATTGAAAACAACATCTTGCACAGTGCGAACATGTTACTATGCAGTTCACGAAGTGCTACGCGTAGCTCTCGTAGTGCGAACTTCACTTTGCGTAGCTTCGCGAAGTGCTACTTCGCGAACTACGCCCACCCTTACTTATTTCTTATGAAGTTTCCTAATTTCCTCATTTACTACAGTCTCCTCAGTAGGAAAAACTTTCAGTTTTTTACTTTGATTCCATCAAGAAGGCATTCAGATGTGTCACACATTTGCCATAAATTCAGAATGTTAGCACTCTAGTTGCTCATTAGATCACTGTAGTAAAGCTACTGCTCACCAAGGAAGTCTGCTGCTGGTATTGAAAGTGCATGTTTCAGCCTGCATGTCAGAATTGTTTAATGAAATAGAAGAGGATTTGAGAAGTCACTCAAAATGTGCCCTAATTTTTCTTTCTGTAGCACTGATCATACTTTCTATGGCAAAATGAACCCCCTCATTTTGTTCCTTTTTAAATTAAATGTTTAAGAGTTACCACTTTATTCTAATCAAGATAGCTTCGGGTGTGCAATACGTTTGTCAAAAGTAGGACTGTTAGAGCTCTAGTTGTTCTTTAGAACACTCTGGGAAGCTGCAGTAGAACACAAAGGAATCAACTGACAGTCTCTGCCCTTGTTGGATGCTCATGTTTTACTGAGAATGTCAGACTTAATTCTCACATGACTGAGAAAGATAATGTGAATTTACATAAAATATGCTCTTAGTTTAGCTTATAGATCACCTTCCAAACCTCTGTGGGAAAAGCATGAGAAAATAGTTTTCTCTCAAACATGATTCATGATATCCCAGCAGAAGGCTTTTTCACATGGTAAAATCACCTTAGAACACACCACAATTCCTAAAATGAGTATGGTACCATCAACAAATGATTTATATTGTAACTAAAGTCTTAAAACCTTCTATTAACTGCAATGCTTTTTAATGATGTGCTATCATGTATATAGGTCCCAAGATGGCTGCCAACACTTCTTGGATGAAGTGCTGACAGCCAATCAGATCTCACGATGAGATGTGTGGTTAGGCTCCACCCAGATATATATGTGATTTTACTTTTGATTTTCTCAGGAACTACTGAACGGATTTACACCATTTAACAAAAAGGCAAGACTCAGAACCAAGGGCTACCTTTTTGCCAAATTTGGTGTAATTCCGTTCAGCAGTTCCGACTGTAGCTGCGATTAAAGGTTCCTATGGAAAATTGCATGGGGAAAACACGTTTTGGGACCCCCTTTTTTATTGGCCCCCGCTTGATGAATCACCTTGAGACTTTCAGGATAGGAGCGGACCGGAGCGCCCAACCAGTTTTGAAAAGTTCCCAAAGATTCGTCAACCGGAGCCAAAGTTATTCCAAATAGAATGTTGCGGATTTCATATGGATAATAGGTCCTGACTATAACTACCTACTGGCGACCGCCAGTAGGTAATATATATCTTAGGACATGCACTGAGAATAGCACACTTTGCATCCTTTTTATTGAACATCCTTTTCACGGACACTTGAAACAGTTAATCTTCAATTTGAGTGTAATTGTTTTGAAATAACATTATATACTTGGTTACAAATCCTCATCACATGTAGTAGTATAGACAGCCAAGCCAACATGTGTTTTGCGAAATTGTTTAGCTTCATCAGGGCTGTCAATAGTAAAAACAATCCACTATTAGCTACTAAAGATATACAAGAAATGAGCCAAAAGGACTTCTAACTTGAAAGACAAACATCAGAGAGAAGTTAACAGTATATACTTGTATAACATACGTATGAATATATATGTAACGGATGCTGGGGGGGAAGAGCACCAAAACATAAACATATTACAAAAAATAAGAAAAAGAACATTTTCTTCAGCTTTCAGACTGTGATGAAGGCATCCAAGCCATATATACAATATACATTATGTCCCTTAGGACAACATAAGACACAGAGACACAGCATATAAACAAATGCAAGTAAAACAGTTGAAGAATGCATTCCATATATTTACATGAATACATTTTTTAATGTGTTAAATATACACATGCTTAGCGTCCTTGTACACTTATTAACATGATTGATCATGTGTGCTACAGCACTAATACCTTAAGTTAATACCTCTGCAACATCCACTTCACATTGGTGATCAATAAGTATATAACTACCTTAAGTAGAAAGGATTTGCATGAACACTCAAGATGCAAAGTGTGTTATTCTCAGTGCATGACCTAATGTATGGAGCATTCCCTGAGAGGAAAACAGGGAACTGAGTACCAGCGCTGGGCATTTTCTCTACTTTTTTCTTTTCATGATTTTATATCTATAGTTATAGTTAGGGCCTTGTTTCTATTCAAAAAGCGTTTTTTGTTTTCCCAATAACTTTGGCGTAATTTGACGAATCTTCGCGAAATTCTCAAAACTAGTGGGGCACACCGGTCATCTCCTGTGTTGAAAGTTTTGGGGTGATTTGTTAAGCGGGGGCTGAGAAAACAAAACGCGTTTTACCCATGTTAATTTTCATAGGATATTTTAGACAAAGCTACAGCCCGAACTGCTGAACGGAATTACACCAAATGTGGCAAAAAGGTAGGCCATGGTTCAGAAAGAGCCCTTTTTGCTAAATGGTGTACATCTGTTCAGTATTTGCTGAGCAATTAAGAAAGAAAAAATGTAAATATCTGAGCACCGGGCAGGGTTCGTGAACCCTCCCGGGCACGAGCTTCACTCTGATTGACTGCCAACACTCCAAACCAGGAAGTGTTGGCAGCCATCTTGTGACTCGGTAGAATCGAGTCACAAGAAAACAGTGAAACAAAGTGAAACATGAACAAAAGGGGGCAGGGTAGGAACACCCTGACCCCCTAGGCCTGCACAGGGGGTCCCACAAGGACCCCCAGGGCCCAAAAAACATTTGTTTTAAATAATTTCGGCAGAATTTGTGTTACAGCTTCTCAGTAGCTGTCACGAAGAATCAGGAGCTTCATAGCTGCTGAATCAACGTCACATTTCCCTGAGACCCAGTTCCATGGTGAAGATGGTTTGGCAGCAGCAGGAGAGGAAACACTGGACACAAGCCGGAAGGATTGACCAGGAGAACAAATCGATTATGAAGCCCCGACCCCAGGAAGGGGAGGGGCTTTAGAGCACACCATACCTCTTTGGCAGTGCCTGTTCCTCCTTCCTGCCTGGCGTCCCAAGGGATTCTGGGACATGTAGTTCCTTAACGGGCACCAGGGGACACATTGAGAGGAAATCAGTCACTCTCTAGATACAACATCATACATCATACATCCAGTGGATGAAAGCCCTATGTGGTGGATCGGCTAACCCCTTCCTCCCCAGCCACCCTTGGACAAGCATGACACAGGCTGCAAGCACCAAAGTCTAAGGCAGGAAAATGCCAACTTTCTAAAAGTGGCATTCAGAATTGTAATTTAAAATCCGACTTCACCATAAGTTAGGATTTTTTATTACAATTCCAAAGACATCAAACATAAATGAGTGACCTGTTACCATTTGGAAATTACAGTTTATTAAATGTATTAAGGTATCTCCAAGATTATCCTATGGGGGATCAGTGGCAGGCGTGAGACGTGTTTAAAGGCTGACTCAAAGCTGCATCAGATATTTATGAATAGCCAAATCCCACTGTTTCAAAAGTGTTCCTAAAGCTGATTAGTGGTTGCTCAGCAGGAGTCATCTCACTGGGTGAAACAGGGTATGACCTGTGGTGCCTGTGTTCTATTGCCTCTTTCTAATTTTTTCTTGGCTTTTTCGTCAAAGTCATTCCAGATATTCCTTGAGGTGTCACCTGTTTCTCCATATAGCAATTGGTTGCCTTCCTATATCAGTTTACCAGTTTTGTTGAATTCTTAAGAACGTTGTATTTGAAGGAAAAGGAGCAAAAAGGGCTAATATATTCACATTTGTAAGAGTTGGCAAAGCACCATTGAGTTAGGATCTATTTTTAAGCTTGTGCAAAGGCCCCCTGGGATCACCGACATAATATCAAAAATAGTAAATCTTAAATATTTCAATATTACTATTAATATTATATTAATTAAATAAATCTCAGTCATTTGATACTATATATAAATACATACTTATATAAATACACATGCATATACGTAAATATGTGTGGGTATGTTTATAGACTTATACACATGTAAATAATGTAACACAATCATTCAAAATATAAATTGTAATATTACATACGAAATGTTGTTTCATATTTAACGTGCTGTTTGCAGAAGTAAATATAAGAATTAAACAAAGAGATTTATATATTGCAAACTATATTTTTAATGATTGTGTTACATTATATATGTGTATAAACATGACTTAAAATATATTATATGTTCTACAAAGTGCATTATAAATATATATGATTTTTTTTATAGCATATATATATAGTATATGTTTATATCTATCTATCCATCTATCCATCTGTCTATCTATCTATCTATCTATCTATCTATCTATCTATCTATCTATCTATCTATCTATCTATATATATAACCGAAAAAATGTAAATGAAATAAGAAAAAAAAAAAATAAGTTTGCAAAAAACATTATAAAACTTTTAAACAAATAAAAATATAAATAAATACTATAAAATTAAAATTATGAACAAATATTAATACAAATATATTTAACCAATATTAGGAAATGTATTGGAGCCTGGGGAAAAAAAGATATACTATTACCACTCTAGTTTATGCAACAGTAGAGAAATTGTAGGACATTGGAGGGGTTAAATAAATTATTACCACTCCAAACAACGCAACAGTAGGGAAAGCGTTTGATTTCGAAGCGGTTACATTTACTTTTCCCACTCCAGTCTGTGCAGCAGTAGGGAAAGCGTTGGACTTTGCAAGGGTAAAATGTATTATTCCAACTCCAGTATGTTTAATTGTAGGCTAAAGACTGGACTTTGCAATGGTTACGTTAGCTATTTTTACTCCAGTCTAAGCAACGGTAGGTTAACTACTTCACTTCAAACACATTACATATTTGAATTAACCTTTTAATTTATAAAAATGTCTCTAAACAAAAAAAATATTACTTAGCATGAAATATATATACAAATTGAAAAAGTGAACAACAATTGTCTAATTTACAAAATTCATAAACAATGTGATAGATAATGTTCATTTAATATTAATGGTTATTTAATTACTAATTAAATACCTTTCCACCCAATACCCCTACAAACCTAGCAACCACACTTAAAATATAATGAAAATAAATACATGTAACACAATTTACATAATTGATAAGCAATTACATAAGTTTTAACAATTAATAGTTACAAACCCAGAAGCGCACACATAAATATAACTGAGATATAAAATCATTGCACAATTTGAATAACCATTAATTAATAAAATATTTAACTACACATTATTCATTATTTTTGTATTTTTATTTGCTTAACGTCCCACAATAAACTCCTGCAAACCAAGCAACCTGCTACTAAAATGTAGCTAAAAGAAGTCAGTATTAAAGGGGGCTTGGCCTGCATCTGGAAGATGACGGACATGTGAGCCTAGAGCTTCGCACCGGGTCTGCCATTAATCCACATAAATCTTCCTGCCGCAATCGAATAGACAGCCTTTTTTGGCCCACCACAGTCTGAGGACATTGCACGACTGCAGCGACTGGGCTGGCTGGGTGCCCGGCAGGCCTGAAGGTGAAGGACAACTTGCAGCCCTGTAGGGAGAGGTAGTGTACTAGTCTGGGCACTACCTTTGGGGACACGCATAGGGCTGACTGAGCATGACCCACGCCTGACAAAACCACCACATGTGTGAGATGCCATGCTCCCTACCCACCGGCAGCTACTTGAGGCTTGCGTTGGAAGCCTGAGTCAAATGCATAGCTGGGCGGCCAGTTGCCGCACTCGGGGCACACTGAGTACTGTAAAGGGCTCAATGCACTCTCCATGAATGGGGAGCCCCGTGACTTTTCTTTGGGTTGAAGTGCAGCACCCGGGGGCTTAGTACACCGGCCATGGGGGCCTGAGGACTGACCAGGCACCATCAGGCAGAGTGCGAGAACAAGGGGCGCTATAGGACCTGATTGGAGTGCCCTTCCCAGAGGACACCTGGTGGTCATTGTTTCCCTGACGCTGGGGGACAGATTAGGTGCTGGACTCAACATTTGGGCTGGGAAGTTATTGAGAAGCTTGCTACCTGACATAGGAGTGGACACATTGCAGGGGTATAGAGTTGGTGAGTGATACTGGCTGTATCCATCCTCCTGGCCCCTAAAGGCACAATATTGTCACTGTGGAGGGGTCCTGAGGCATGGGCTGGTACCTGGCACTAGTCTGATTGGGTGGGGCCTGCTGCCCCATTCATCTGCTGTAAGTCTGGGTGTGCTTGTCTACTGTGAGAAGTAGTGGGATCTTGGCTGGCTGTTATATCCAAAGAGTAGCCTCCAATGACTGTAAAGGTCTGCTCTGCTTTCCTGGGGAGGGACGGATTGGCAAATTGTCCTGTGGAACTGTCACTGAGAGGCCCATCAATGTGCATGTCTCGGGTGAGAGACCCTGGCCCATCATTTAGGGGATGCAGGAGGCACCTGGTGCGTAGGAGTGCTGCCTGGAAGTGGTGCAGAACAGCAGTCTCCTGCCCTGCAATAGACACCCAACAGAATTTTGGCTTCTATTGCAGACTCCAAAGACACCCTACAGTCCAAATAGGTTACATGTCAGTGAAATTGAGCCTGATTTGGGCAGATCATTGGAAGCTTGCTGACAAGGTCAAGGATACAGTTGGGGGTTGCGGAACTCACCGGTGTAACAGTTCCTGCAACACCAGATGGCAGACCTTACTGAACGAGTAAAGATCCCGGAGAGTAGATACAAGGATGCGGAGGGCCATAATCAGTGCAACATGTGTAGGTCATGGGGTTGCCAGAGGGAGCTGAAGGTGAAAATATGGTTGCATACCTGGAACACTGGATGAGAAGGCAGGTAGCCCTGATAGCTCTGTCTCCCTTCTTTGCCCTTAACCATGCCCACTGTGTTCCTGCAAAGCCCCCACCTCCAGGGTGGCCACTGAGACCTGTGGTAACCTGGCTACTGCACTATTGGGACTGTGACATCCTACTTCAAAGGGCACATGTCGATGGCCCCTTTCAAATTTACAATGCAGCCATGACTATCTTTCTGTACTTTACGTTGACAGTGCAGGCTAAGCAGGCTTTTTTCTGTGGTTCCAACGTAGATAGGCAGACCTCAGAAACTCTCGTCCATTCCCTGCCAAACTAATAGTTCTGTTGGAGTGAAAGACACACAACTTCCTGACTCCTATGGATTCCTGGGAGTGGCTGGACAAGTACAAGGTGAAGGGGTACACCAGAACAGAGATCTTGTCTACAAAAGAGGCTGTGGAGATGTCATGGAGTTCAAGCCAGCATGGGTCATGCACAGGGACCGACAAAGGCCCAGGCAGACCAGGATAAATCGGTTGCCCTACTGGTGGTGACTGGCCTTATTCATGACAGGGCTGTTGAATCCAACACACCACCCATTCTGATGGCCCTTCTGTGGACTCCAGTTCGGATGCTACTGCTGATAGTAAGTGGAACATGCCATATGCCACTCCTCAGATGGCGAAGGATTAACTTTGAACTTTCAACTGTATGATCGTATGGTAGGGGCACAGGTGTGGATGGGGTGAGCATAAACTTGTATGTTGATTAATCCCAACTGGGACCCTGTGCCTTCATAATGTGAATGGGCTGCATTTCGCCTGTCTGTGGGCCGGAGTTCTTGGATACTTTTACATGCCTAATGTTGTTCCTTTTGCTGTCAATGAGCCTGAGGTGGTGATTCCTGAATGGATATGGAGGGCCAAAGCTGTGTTTCCTTCTCTCTGTCTCTGGTATACTGAGTTGCAGTTAAACGGCAGTGATGTTGTTGACGGACGTCAATCATGCTGTCTGAGACAATTACAAGCCCACACATACAGCCATATCAACTGATTACTGGATAATGGTTTCAAGACACATTCGCTTTGCATCAGGCCTACGTTTGGGTGGCTGGCCACTGCCATGTTGCTCTGGGTTTGAGAGTTTGTTTGTTTGCTATATGCGTCCCAGCTGTGGTGCAATCACCTTTCAGGTACTGCGTGATGTGCGGGGGTTGGGAGTGGGGTTTTTTGCCCTAGGTTAAACTACATGAATATGGCCATGACACATACTGAGTATATGATGTTGACATTCAGGGTATGGGGACAGCAGCCTGACGGCATAAGGTACACATCTTTCTAAAGTGCAGGGCTATTATTATAACTCTTTTACAGGAGGCAAACCTTACAATCGAGGAGGTGCAGTGACTGCAGAGGCACTGGAGGGCTCAAGTGGATTTCATAAGTTAATCAGCTGAGGCGGGGAGTGCCATTATTTGAGTCTGACCAGGTGTCCCCTTTGCGACCCTGTGGGTTTGGGTGGACAATGATGGCAAGTATGTTTTAGCAGAGGGGATTATAGATGGGAGACCTTTGACATTTGGGTATGTGTATGCCCCTAACTAGGACCAGATTAATTTTTTGGCCCATTTGGCGGTGCAGCTGTGTATGCAGGGAGGAAGTACGATATTTGTGGGTGACTTTAATTGTGTAATGGGTACCAGCCTTGATCACTTGACCCCGCCACTCCCAGCTCACACAGACTTGCAAAGATGTGCAGGGATTGAAAACCCAGGTGGGGGTTTGAAGATATAGACACAAAGGTAAGAGAGGCACTTTTGCAGAGACAACTAAAAAAAAACATTGGATTTAATCCCTAAAACAAGAAAGAATCACAATGACAGGGACAACTTTTTTTTCTCAAAATGCTGTAATGAATCTTTTTTGTTCGTAATTTGTGCAACACAGCCAATGCGTTTCACCTTTGCGGGCTTCTTTAGGGCTGCAAAAACCAATACAACACTGTCACAAACTTAGTACACAAACAACTATTTAGAAAAACACAGAGTCATATATTAACACATATTTACAACATGTAAACAACGTGTAAAAAGCACACATCTATTTTGAAAACATAGATCTCAAATCAAATCAATAGCTAAACAAAACATCTAATCAGTACCTACATATCACACATTTAAAAACGTTCACATACAGACACATATAAAATGTTATACCACCTCAAATCAAGAAATGGCAAGCAGAAAGGGTTAGATTGGCAACAACCAATGGTACAAAATAAGTCAAGAACAAAGAGGAAAACAGAAAAGAAAACAGACAAGTAATTATGATCAAAGAGAAAAACAGAAAAGAAAAAGATGAAAAGAGTTAAAAAAAACAAATAACCAGAAAACGAAAAGAAAAACTCACAAAGGTAAAAAGCGGACCACACCGACACCAGTGTATATGACATGTCCCCATTCAGACACCCTCTCCTATGTTCTTGGATGCATGTCTTAAGGGGACGGACCGTGCTCCCTACTTAGATTTTCCCACATACACATATAATCACATAGATTACATATTGTGTCAGATAGTTTATGAACTGTCTGATAGTGTATTTCCTTTTCGTGTTGTATTCAAAGGTCTTTGTTATCTGTCCCAGGTGGCAGTTATTGCACCTGCCACAGGGATAAAAACCAAGAGGGTGGGCAAGCCATTTATCCTGCACCTTTTAGTTTAGTCATGTGTAGCTAGGTCACACTGCCTCTCTGATAGTCCTGCATCTTCTATATACAATACTCGGGTTGTCCTGCAGAAGATGACCTACTCCAGGTACCCCCTTCAGAAGATACCAATGTTTTTTTGAGGATTTTAGACACCTCTTTATTCAAGGTAGAGTTTATCGTAATGAACGACAGACGTTCTTTGTTAGGCCTTTCTCTAGATAATAGTGTTTCTTGGCGTTCCAGTTTGCTTGCTCTCTCCACTGCTTGCGAAAGAACAGAATCCTTGTACCCATGATGTCTGAGTCATTGCAATAGCTCTTGACTGTGATTCTTTTAACGTGCTTCTGTGCTACAGTTTCTCTTTATGCGTACTAACTCCCCATAGGGAATTGCTTTCTTGGTGCTTGGGGGATGCAAACTTTGAAAATGTAACAGACTATTAACAGCTGTCTCTTTCCTGAACAAAGTACTCTGCAAAGTGTTGTTCTGCACATATAGTAATGGGTCAAAAAATTGGATCCTACATTGGGACCTCATCATAATAAATCTCACATTGAATTAGTTACTGTTCAAGTATGTAAAATATGATTTGAAGGCAGCTTCTGTTCCAGGCCATATGCTGAAAATATTGTCAATGTAGTGCCCCCAAAAATTGTTGGACTTAGTCCAAGGTGCAGCTGCTGGGGCCCAAGCATACACCAACTCCACCCAGCCCATGAATAAACTGGCAAATGAAGGGGAAATTTTAGACCCCATCGCAGTCCCTTGTAATTGTTTGCACCAGATGTCATCATAAAGAAGATAGTTAATATTAAGAATCAAGGAGATCATGTCAAATATCATTTTGATATGGTCATGCTGACTGGCTCTTCGTGACGAAAAAAAATGCTCTGTTGCTCTACACCCAAAGTCCTCTCTTATGCAGGTATACAAGGACTCTACATCAAGAGTGCAGAGCCACAATGAATCATCCCACGTGAGACCATCTAGTTTATTAAGCAGGTCAGTAGTATCTTTGATATAGGATGGGAGATTGCTTTCCATAGGGTGAAGGAAAGAGTCTACAAACTGGGCCATTGATTCTGTAAGGGAACCTATACCGGAGATGATAGGCTAGCCAGGTGGAAATTTCTCCTTCTTATGTAGTTTCAGTAAAAGATATAAACAAGGATGCCTTGGATGTTCCACCCGTAGGAATATATATTCAACCTCAGACAAGGGACAAATCTCTCTTCAATGATTAAGTTTGTCATTGATCGCAATGGAGGCAAAAGAAAATGGATCAGAATGCATTTTTTTTATAGCAGACCATTTTGGATAGCTGTCTATATATCGCTTCCCGTATTATGAGATCGTTGTTATTCCTAATCTTAGACAGGGACATTATTTCTACCTTGCTAAGGTTGTCTTTGACATAGGTTTTTTGTTGTGACGCCCTTTTGTTTTCTAGTTTGTGAAAGGCAGTGGTGACTTGTTGATGGAAAACATCAATACTGTTGAGCTGGGCTCCCTGTGGAGTAAACTTATTACGTTGATGTAAACCCTTCTCTGTCGTGTAATCTTGTTCAATACACAGATCATCCATCACCTGTTCCACAGTTCATGCACTTTTGTCATTCAATGAGAGCAACAAAGAAACATTTTTGATATGAGACACAGATACTCCTGAAGAGACAGATATGCTTGCAGGTTTATTCAGATTGTTCAACAAAAAATTACATTTAAGTTTGGCCTGTCTTGTAAACTTAAAAAGGTCAACATGTATATCAGAAATATTTCCTTGGTTAACAGGACAAAAACCCAAGCCCTTATTGAGGGCACACAGTTCATGTTCGTTCAATACGTAATCAGAAAGATTAACAACTAGATTGTTAGTCATAGGGAACACATTTGTCCTCAATGGTCCTGTTTTAGTCTCCATCTCTATTGTCTGTTCTGTCTCCTCTTCAGATTTTGAGTCAAGACTCCTTCCTTTGTGTCTGTTCTTTCTTCTCCCCCTCTTTGGATCTCATACTGTTCTTTTTTTGTCTGTTTCCTATTCTGAAGCATCAAACTTCCTCTAAAAATGTTGCTGAACTGTTTAGCTGTCCTCTAGTTTCATTGGTGCCGCTTGGTCCTGCCTCCTCTATTGAAGAGACATCAGAGCTACTGATTGCACTCGAGACACTAATAGGGTCCTGAGGTATGCTCACAGTTGGTTTAGTAATTACTATGTCATCACAACATCTGGCAAATGTGTTAATCCGTCCTGTAGTGTAGTCTCGATTGTCACTCCTGATTTTCGTTAACTTACGCTCTTTAACCATTTTCTGGTGTTTAGCTATCTTTTCTTTAAGAATCACATAATTCTTATCAGTGGCTTCTTTGAGCCCAAGGTCTTTAATCTCATCTTCCAAGCCTTTAATTTCCTCCCTGAGATTAGTACATTTTCTATCAGAGTGTTGCACCAATACCTTCCTCATTGTAAAGGAGGAACTCTGTAGATTCTCCTTCCATTCAGTGAGTAAATCTGGGTCTAGGCCGTCAAAATTTGGGAATGTGAGGCTTCTCAGTCCAGTTATCCAAATATTTTTTTTAAGTCATTCTGTCCCACCATTTGAACAACTCGCTTTTTATCAGCCTTTTTAACTCTGGAATTTTGATTTGAGTCCTTCTTGTCCAGTAACATTTGCTGTACTTGAGTCGCTATTAGAATTCTTAGAACTAAAGAGATCCCTGGCCATCTCTTCTCTGTCATCATCAAAGGACATAATACTAGTGTCAAGCTTTTAGAAGTCCTTGCATAGAAATAAATGATAGTGTGCAGGCTACCCTTCAACAATTCTAGCACAGGGTAAACGATGCCGCACCACTACCAGTGTTATACAGAAAGTGGTCAAGAAAACTAGTAGTGGCTAACTAAAGGGTCTCTAGCAAAATGCCCACCTCTAGAGACCAGCCACCGTTAATGGTCTTAAATACAACATATAGACACAAAGGTAAGAGAGGCACATTTGCAGAGACAACTAAAATAAATCATTGGATTTAATCCCTAAAACAAGAAAGAATCACGATGATAGGGACAACTTCTTTTTCTCTAAATGCTGTTATGAATTCTTTTATTCGTAATTTCTGCAACACAGCCAATGCGTTTCACCCTTGCGGGCTTCTTCAGGGCTGCAAACAACAACACAACACTGTCACAAACTTGGTACACAAACGACTATTTACAAAAACACAGTCATACATTAACACATATTTACAACATGTAAACAACGTGAACAAAGCAGACATCTATTTTGAAAACATAGATCCCAAATCAAATGAATAGCTAAACAAAACATCAAATCAATATCAACATATATCACATTTAAACATTCACATACAGACACATATAAAATGTTACACCACCTCAGATCAAGAAATGGCAAGCAGAAAGGGTTAGATTGGCAACCACCAATGGTACAAAAGAAGTTAAGAACAGAGAGCAAAACAGAAAAGAAAACAGACAAGTAATTAAGATCAAAGAGAAAAACTGAAAAGAAAATGACACTGTGAACAAGCATAAATGTGCTCTAAGACAATCCCTGTACCTTCTAGTACTCAAAAGGTGAGGATAAAGCAAAATCAAATGCAACTGTTAGTGCAAGCCAGGACATACATTCACTTTGTGTGCTAGGGGGGATTGAGGATCCCTGTAGGGCACAGCATGGCATGGAGAGGAATTACTTCTTTTATTCCAGTCCATATGCCCAGCATGTCTGCCTGGACAGGTTCCTAGGTTCTGCATCCTTTTGTAAGATTGTTTCTCACACTGAATATCTGGGTCTCCCTAGCTCAGATCTCACTTCTGATTGGTCTGCAAGGTGGACACATCAGCCAGCAGTACCTCTTTGGCGTCTATCTCCCGATGCCTTAGAAGATTATATTTATCAGAATAGCCTATAGGAGGCCATCTAAAACTATTTTGCCCAGAACGCAGGCACAGCCTCTGATTGCCTCTTGCAATGGGAGAACTTTAAGATGATTGTTAGGGGCCACTGCATGGGTGTGACAGCGGATGTCCAGAGGGAACTCGATCAGAAATTGGTTGTGTTGGATGGGACCATTCATGATTTGGAAAAATGCACTGGCATTGACCCTGCTTTTGGGGAGGCATTTGGCAGAACAGAGAACACTATAACACCCTTTTAGAAATGCTCTGATGTTATAATTGCAATGAATATGCTGCTAGAGCACACGATAGTGAGAGTAAAGTGGGTAGACTGCTGGTGTTGCTGCTTGATCCTGAGACACTAGTGGCCCCTATTACATTGATGGCCTGGTCAGATGGGTGGTAGGTGTTACTCTCAACTGGATTTGTATGATGCCTTCTGGGAGTACTACACTAGACTTTATGGAAGACAGACTGAGAGTTCGAGGGAGCTGCTTAATGATTTCTTGTCTCTGCTAGCATTGCAAGGACTGACCCAGATTTCTGCTGAGGAGCTAGCTGGGCCCATTACACTTCAAGAAATCAATGGTGAAATTAAAGCCACGGCACGGAGGAAGACACCAGGCCCTGATGGCATACCGGTGGAGTTTTACTCTACGTATGTTGGCTTTCTGATGCCCCGCTTTGCAGATATGCACAACAAAGCACTGGAAAGGTGGGAACTGTTTGCTACCACTAGAGACACACTGGTTGTTCCTTTCCCGAAAACAACTACACAAGGGGCACCCACCACAGGGTTTCAGCCATTTTCAATGTTGAACATTGAGTTTAAAATTCTCATGAAGGTGCTAGCCATGCGAGTCCACTCATACCAAGTTGGATTCATTCCACAGCAGAACACCTTCCTCAATCTGCATTGCTTGTACTCCATGCTCTTCTCCCCTAGGCAAGAAGGAGATAATGATGGAGCAGGGCTGATAGCTATGGACCTGATTCTTGTTTGCTTTCGGTATTTAGGGTTACAAGTCTGCCATGCCATAGAAAATCTCCAGGAGGGCAACCAGGGCGTGGTGCTATCCTCCCTAAAGGGGTATGTGGCCTTCTGCTACATGCCATAACTCTCCATTATAGCATGGATTGCCTTAACTAAAATGATCATGTTATGACACTCACTTTAATATTTTACCAATCTCCCTACCTAGGTGCCTGTACCATGGTTCTGTCAATTGGATTTCACTGAGAGAACTTATCTGGGATGGGGGTGCAACATAGGGCGTCTCTGAACACACTTTGGTGACCTATCTTAGTGGGGGGCTTAGGAGTACCATAAATTGAGTTGTACTGTTTGGCAACCCAGCTGCAGTGGATCACTCTCTCGCTGGATGGCATGCATCTGACTCAGTTTGGGCACTTTGGTTTGCTGCCTGACCAGGAAAGTTGATCGCCGATATGTCTCCGTGAATTAGATGCCGGTTACCAATCATTCAACCATTAAGTTGAACACATCTGACACCATTGTTCATCGGTGGACTCCATGTATTAGAATCCTACACTGGGTAAATTATCCAATACCCCAACCCTTTTTCATACCGTATATCTACTAACAGGAGCAAGGTGTCACCTATCCCTGCCATCTTGCAAGAAAACGCCTGTGGAGGTTGGTCTATCAATGTGAAGACCACACAGACTAGATCCTAACCCAACAGTGACGTTAGATGACTATATTAATTATACCACCAGCATAATAGAAGTGCCCAGGTCTCCATAATCTCCGTCCTGAAGAGACCCCGTAAACATAGAGGGTCAAAATGTCATCTACTATTGATAGAGGATAGTCCAAGAAAAACTAGAACACACTCTAGTGCCTATGAATCACTCTGAAACCCTTACGGACATCCTTTCAGCTCCAATAACCAACTCCCCTTTTTAAAAAATTGTCACTGTAGTTATATTCACTGTTTTGGTTATGGTCACTTCACTGGGGTAACATAAGTAACGAAATTCCAACATGTGTGTGAAAAGAGTGCTAATACACAGTATACATTTACGGATATTTTCTACTTACAATTGAAAATAAATTGAAAATAAAAGCACTTTCTTTAGCTGAAGTGAGTGCTGCATAAGAACTGCTTTGTGGCACTGTGTTTTCCTTTAGTCATATGTGTTCTTTGAAGTAAGTCAATTATTTAGTATAACTTCATAAGAAAAACAAATGTAATATATATTGACTACATTTTATGATACTTCTGCTCAAATCAATACAAGACAGTAATACCTTGTCAAAATATAAATGATTCCATTATTTAAATGAGTTCCTTATGAACAACTGTAGATTGGCTGTCAGGGAGCACCTCTGTCCTGACTTTTGAGACAAATGGCCTGAAGTGGGGGAGACGATTTACTCTTGGGAATGGTGCTCAGGGGTTAGTGGTGTAGTATCAGGTTAATACTGGAGTGCCCCTATACCCCCACTTTTCCATTGGCAGGGCTGTCACGTGGGGATCCTCCCATGTTCTTCTCAGCAGCACAGTTGGCAACGTGGACAGAAGTGGGGCTGGAGATGGTTGGCGATTGATATGAGTGGAAATGTATTTCTAAGATTACTGTAGATTGTATGAACAAAACTAACTACAGCCAGCACAAACCGATAATTCATTTTGCTCCTGAGATGGGTGTGAGGGTCACAAATTTGTTTTAGAGCTAGAGCTATAATTAGTATCCACCCATCCCTCTTCACCACCCAAAACATTTAGTGCACCGTAATTTTAGCAATGTACACAAGCAGTGCTGGTCATCGACTGTTGACAACTCTGTTACAGATGAATAGGACAGCAATTGCAAACGTACATAGTATATCACAAAGGAACCTTGATGGCACTAAAGAATACAATGTTCAGATTTAGAGTTTGGCAGACAGGTTACTCCATCATAAATGTGATATCTGTACTGCACTTGCTTTATTGCAAGTACATATTGCCCTATGTTACTTAAACAAGTTGGACTGGATAGCTGTCATGTTTGTGATGAGTAAACCAACTGTTAATCTTGAAAGATGGCCCTTAATTTTTACCAGTGATTGCAGGTGATGTGCACTGGTACTTGTCTTTTGGGGACTGGGAGCTAATTTTCATCATCAAGCATTGACCCCGTACAAGCGACAGAAAGGTAAAAGGGTAGAATAGTGGAGGAACAAAAACATGACATAATTGAGTGATAAACGTTGAAAAGTAGGGATGGAAGTGACCCTACAGGAATAAGATAAAACGGGAGGAAATGTAGCGAGATGGAAGAAAGAGGCATGCGGTGGAATCAGACTAGAAATCCTTGCTATTTAGCACTCTAGAATTTTACGGTGCCAGCAGCCTGCTCCAATTTTAACCTTTGGCACCCTACATTTTTTAGGTCTTGCCTAGCGTTGCAGCGCGAATGCGCTGCCATCGCTTTGCGAGGCATGCAGTATACACTATAGTGTGGAAGCTTTGTGGAAGCTCTGCCCACTCTCCGGCCCATCTTCTTCATTGGCTTAGGTTCTAAATGCTGCCCTCCGATTGGTTTTAAACTTGTTAGTCCCTCCCCACAACAGCCATGTCAGTCATTAGTGTCCTTCCAAGGCTACTGGCCCCTTCACAGCACAGACTACTTTCTTCCTGTGCCTCCCCTTCCGCAGTCCGATGCCTTCTCATCACCGACCCCCTCGTGCCTCATCGCCCCCACGCAATGCTTTTTGCAATGCAATAGGTCTCGCGTAAATGCGAGTCCTATTGCATTGCCAATGCTTGTTGGTATTACTCTAATCTGTTTCACGCAGTGCTTTAGGGTCACAACATTAAATAACCTACCCTGTAGATGAGACAATATCCGTGGTTCAGCAATTAGATGAAAGAAAATGTATGCTCTCGGCTTTCCCTTATTCGCCGCGCTAATGTCAGTGCTGACAGAGCCCACAAGAGGGTAGCAGAGCTCCAAACAGTTGACTTTTCAGCAATTTATTTTCAAGACAATCAAACTGTCCATCTCAGAACCATCATTTCAATGTACGCAGCAGAATATGAAAATTCTCTATTTCCATACATGTGGGCTAAGTAAAATTCAGCAATCCAACACACTTAAGAACTGATTTCAGACATTTTCAATTGTGCGCCCCAGGGAGTATTGTCCTCTTGTTCTGATCACGATATTGCTTCAAGAGGAAAGATTTATTCATTTGTTAAAAAGAGCGGCTTAAGTGTTTTTTACACTGGAAAATACACATCCAGGATTTAATTTAAAAACAAATCCGAGATTTAAGTACTCGAACATTCCTTGCTGAGTACAAACGTGTCCTCTACCTCTCCTGGCCCGACCAGTCTCCTGTATGTGACCATCTCTTGGGGCTCCAAGACATTTCCCGGGTAACAGCGCGGGCAAGAAGATGTACTCTGCAGGAAGGAGAGAGGCTCTGCTGCAGGGTGAACCGTGCGCAGCTTGTTCTAAAACCTACGGCATAGCAAATATGCAGTAAGTATGTTCTAAAAATGACTTAAATGGTTTCTCTTTTCTACAGAGTACATGCAGTTCTCTTAGTTTATTGACTCGTTCAAGTAAGTGAATTGTGTAGCTGTGTGCGCCAGACCCCTGGACTGCTCACTTCACTGGTGTCACGTTTTGAAATAATACAGCCTGCTGTGACCGCTGTGTGTATCTCCCAGCCTCTCCTGAGGCTTGCCCAGCACCATGCTGTCATAACACTGCTAACTGCGCCAGCCGGGGTCCGGGAGTCACCTGACTCTAATTAATGTACGCTATAGGCCCGAGGCAGCTGGGCTCTGTGTTAGGGCCTCTCACACCCTGTTAGGTGGTTCTGCAGGATAAACGCAAGTCCTTGCTCCTTTAGTGTTAATTCTTAGCGGAGCCATGTGACCTGCTTTCTAGCTGTCTGCTTTTTTTTTTTCCTAGTGGTGACATCTGAGGCTATTATTAGTAGTTACTTCACAAGTCTTATTTTCCTGCTTACAGCATTCGCTTATGAATAAGGTGGCCCCTCCTGTGACAGCTTTACCGACTTAGTTCACCCCACTCCAAGTGAAAAACCTTTTCCCATCACATTACTTTTTTGCATGGCCTCGTCTTGGACAACAAACACCACCTGGTAAAAGTGATTTGTTTTATTCTCCTTGTTTTACCGTGCTCCTTTTCTTTTATTTTTGTCTAATTGGTATTGCTTCTGCCTTTTTATTCTTATTAGTCAATGCATTATCCCAACCAAAATTCACAAGTATATATCATCAGCATTGTACAAGAGAAGCAATAAAATAGCAATAGAATAGAACACATACTTCCTATCACTTTTATGAAATATTTAAGTAAACAAGACTCGGTGTCAAGAACAGTATGGGCATGGTTTTCAATGCTATGTCATGTGAAGTGATGCTCGCCCTCTTTCACATCTGCCAAGGTTTCAGATTGCTATGTATGATATTTTGATAATTTCGTTGTAATTATGACTCAGCCACCTTATGAATTTGCAGCAGTTTTAAGATCTTAGAGTTTCTCGTTGCTGAAATGGGTCAGATTTCTGATATTTATGTTTCCTTCATCTTTTATTGGTTGATTTTGCTGGCGACAAAAGTGTCACTCATAGTGGTTCTAATGGCACTCATAATTACACAGAAATTATGAAAATGTCACACATAGCAATCTAAAACTTTAGCAGCTATGCTCTCGGGTAATTTCTGCGTTTCCTTCCTCGTGCTTCAGCTGCTCGGTGTTTCTCACACTGGGACACCGGAGCAGTAAACCCCGAGCCCTGCAGCGCACAAGAAACTTCACTTCCATTACAGTCCATTAAAGGAGCAAGTTGGTCAGAGCACGAGCCCGAAGCACTTCCACACGCGGGGTGTGGGAGCCTGTGAGTGGAATGTGAATAGGAAAGTACTGCGCCACAGTGGGATGAGTGCTGTGTGCATCGTCGAAGCAAAAGTATTTTTCAGATGCGTCAGTGCTTAATTTGTCAAATAATGAGTACCGGTGCCCAAAGCTCTGCTCGGAAACCCTGTTAAGTAACTGTCGGTGGGCAGAATAACAGGGCTCTCTTGAATTGAAACCACAGCAGGCCTCTTTAATCCAGTACCTGACACCCTTGGCTCGTTTATTCCTCTTGCTGGTTCCTGCTGTCTCCCTTTGCGACGGTACTTAAGTCTTTCCCCTTTGTATGTTTAGGTTGAACATTCAAGACCTCTTGTATATGCTTTAGTATATACCCATTATATACTTATATGTATATGTACTATGTGAGCTCTGGAGATCAGCCCTAGGACTTGTCTGCTTCCGCTTAAGGACTTTTTTTTTCTGTTCGACTGCCTCTATTTGTCTTGATAGAAAACGACCAGCAGAGATCAGTAAAATACCAGAACCACTTTAGCCTGCTCTAGATTCCAGTCCATAGATATTGTCTTCCACGAGCACCCGAAGACAAAAATAATTTTTTCAAATCTTGCATTTTTAGTGATATGACCACCGAAGACCCTGATGTTATATTAAAAACAGAGCTTTGGACTATACCATTTCCTGCTGAAAGGCAATATTTCTCTCCATGTATTCCCATACCTGTATGACATTGTTCTGCATTCTGTCCATCAACTGTTGTTTTTGCATTTGTTACCCCGAGTCGGACGGGTATGCCCAGACATGGGTCCCGTGCTCTCCATGCCACTGGAATCAAGCTATCCTGGCTGAAGAGGGGTGAAACTCCGAAACCGGTCCTAGGATGCTTGTTTCCAGTCCAGGGAGGACCTGGCTTGGCAGTTTGGGCTGGACTGTTCCCATGAGGCACAGGGTCAAGACTGATTTACATATGGCTGGGTTCAAACTGGAATGGCATGGTGAGCAAACAAACGATGGATTTAGGCCCAGATCTCTGTACTGGGGTGAATGTATGACATTGTTCTGCATTCTGTCCATTAACTGTTGTTTTTGCATTTGTCACCCATACCTGGAGTGTCACGCAGTTTGGCGCTTACTCTCCCTCCATTTTAAAGAACAGTAGATGTTCAGCACCCAGGCTAATGTGCCGCATAGCTAAATACATATAGGTTCCCAAAGGCGAGACCAATAGCATTGTAAATGCTTGTTTTAAATTAGCCACCGGCCTAGACATCCACTTGGTCAACAATTAATAATTGTCGCTGGATGTCCTGTATCAATTTGGAACCGGGTAGACAATGGTGCATGTTTTCATATGTTGAAATGCTATTGAAGAAAACAGAAATGTAAAGGTAAACCACCCATGTTGCAAATGTAAACAACATAGGTTCCCTTCCGAGTTTAGTATTTTTCCTCTACGGCCCTCATTACCAGTGTTCCAGTGTTTGGACCGATATATATGGCAGTGATTTAATTACATCCTGCTTGGTTGGAATTCATTAATTGTGAAGAAAAGCACCGAGTAGTAAAGTGTCCCCCATAATGGAAAAAAACAAACAGTACTCACTCCAGCAAAATCTGCATGTCCTGGTAGTTACAGAACACTTCTTCCCTCATGTATTGCGCGGGCTGACCTGCGGCAATTAATTTTAAAATTGCAATGAGTGCGGGGTTAGCCAGCAAACCCTTAATTCTGTAAATGTAAATGTAAATGTAAATGTAAATGTAAATGTAAATGTAAATGTTGCTGTACCTACTCGAATTATACGTTTACTCCAAATGAGGGCTGTAGCATTCTGAAATGTCAGCGTTTTTATGCAGGAGAACACGAACAAGCAAATGAAAACACACCTGAGCATTTGTTTATACTCTTTCGCCCCTAGCTGTCTCTGCAGAATGCTGCAAAGTGGCAGTCGAAATTCGGCCCTTAGGACTTCCTGCACCAATCCATACTCGGAGGTTGAACATTTACCTTTTAATTTCCGTACAAATGACCTCTACAATTGCTGTATTATTAGGCCATTAAAGCTTAATGTGTATATCTCCCCATTTCCATTAATATTTGTCATGTTAGGTCAATATCAGCTTTCCATTTGACTTTCATTATCCCATATGCATGCTATTCAGCTCGCACAGGGCATTTAAATTATGAAAGTCTGTGCAGAGGCCTTGGGGAAATGATAAAAACTGGATTTAAATGGGAGCAAATGAAGTATGGCGCACTGAAAGATTGTGTCCCTATTTACTGGACCTTATAAACCAATAACAAGTAAAAATGGAGTTGGCACAGACTTGAACATTTCGGATCTAGTTTATGACAGTACTTATTACACTGTTTGGATGCCTGCTTTTCATGTTTCCCATTTAGGGAGCCGCCAAAAAATGCAGTTTAACCTTTTACAGTATGATATTAAAAATAATTCTTTTGCAGTTGCAATTTCCTAAAATTGTAAGAACGTAGAAGTGTCTTATCTAATTGCACTTTAGTGTAGAAATTGTTGCTTTTTTTAACTTCAAATACTATATCGACCACATAAGAGCCATTACCTCAAAATATTTTATCCAATGCCTTTTCTGAGTTTGAGTCAAATAAACTTTTTCTCGCCAAGCTATAGAGAAATACTTTACGGGTTTGAGAGGAGATCGTGCCCCCAATTTAAAAGTGTACAGGCACTTATTGAATAAGCAACATTGATATTTAAACTTTCAATCTAATTGCGTGCACATAGTGGTTTAGCAACGTGGAGTAATATAAGTGAGCACATTTCATCCTGGCTTCTTAGTATTGCAGTGCAGATACATCTGGACCCCTATAACGATATGTTGGAAAGGCATTCGCCGGAGGGGGGGCTCGATGCCCGTCTTGCCCACCCCTTTGACCCACCTCTCCCACGTAGGCCGAACCAGGCGCGCACACCCTGAGCTACACTACGAACAGAGTGACACCACACGTATTCTTTGTAGGACGATAGGTTCTTTTATCGATGATTTCAAGGGATCTTTATGATCCAAGGTGCAAGCAGTACAGCAGTGGCACAAGATACCACAAATCAGTCGTGGGGGATGGGGTAGCGGGACAGTCTTTAAAGATAGTGTCTCTGCGAAATACCCTGCGGATAGCTCACAATCCTCGAGCTGGAGGGTGTCGTGTCTCTGGGCGATCTCTTACCGAGTCGTCCTCAAGGGGAGCGCCACGAGTCTCTCAGCAGGCACAGGTGGTCGGGGTTCGGGAGCCGCGATTCCGTCAGCAAGGCTCAGATGGTTCAGTAGCTGGGGGCCGCGAGTCACTCAGCAGGCCTAAGTGGTTCAGTGTTCGGGAGCCGCGACCTCGTCAGCAGGGCTCAGATGGTTCAATAGCGAGAGGCCGCGAGTCACTCAGCAGGCCCAGGTGACTTCAGCGTTCAGGAGCCGCGACAGCGTCAGCAGGCTCGGATGGTTCCAGGTCTTCTCTCCATTCGTTCCTCCGGCACCCCTTGATATACTCCGCTGGCTCTTTGAAGTCCGGAGTCCTCGCAGAGGGGGGACTGGGGTGACGGAGGGGGTTCGGCGGGATTTCCTGCCGCTCACTTCTTTGGTCTTTTCAGGTGGGTCTGGGAGGGACCCCAGACGCTCGGCAGGGGAGGCGCCTGCTCCCCAGGGGCCTGGTGGCCGATCGAGTCTTCCCAGGGAAGGCGACCCGAGGTGTGACTGGGCTGGCGCCTCTGGGTCTGGCTCGAGGGTTCCCGCTCCCTCGGTCGGACATGCGTGGTAGGGTGTCGAGTCTGTCAGGGCTCTGGCCGGCCCTCGGATCTGGGTGGCTGGGGCGGCCGGAGTCGGAGATGGCGTGTCTTGAGGGTGGTTGCAGGGTGGCTGGATGATTGGGAGGGCAACGCCGTGAGGCCGGTCTCACACGCGTCCCCCCCAGCTGAAAGGCGTGGAGAACTACCCATCCACTGGGGGGTTCTCCTCGCCGAAGCGGAAGAACCGGGACAGGCCGTCGGCGTTGGCATGATCTGTCCCGGGGCGATGTTCGACAGTGAAGTCCATCCCTTGGAGAGAGATGGACCATCGTAGTAGCTTGGGGTTCTCCCCCCTCATCTGCATTAGCCACCGCAAGGGCCCGTGGTCCGTCTGTACTCGGAAATGGGTTCCGAACAAGTAGGGCCGTAGTTTCTTGAGGGCCCAAACCACGGCAAAGGTCTCTCGTTCTATAGTACTCCAACGCTGCTCTCGCGGCAGCAGCCTTCGGCTGATGAAGGCTATGGGCTGATCGATGCCCTTGTCGTCGAACTGCGAGAGGACGGCCCGATGCCGTGTTCGGATGCGTCGGTCTGGACCACAAACTCTTGGGAGTAGTCGGGGGCCTTGAGTACGGGGGCAGTGCACATGGCGGTTTTCAAGGTGTCGAACGCCTGCTGGCACTGGGGGGTCCACTGCACCTTCTTCGGGAGCTTTTTGGAGGTCAACTCCGTGAGGGGCCCCGCGATGCTACCATAGTTTTTAATGAACCTCCGGTAGTACCCTGTAAGGCCCAGGAAGGCCCAGACCTCCGTCTGCGTGGTAGGGGGCTCCCAGGACTTGATGGCGTCGATCTTCGGTTGGAGGGGGGCGACCTGGCCGCTGCCCACCTGATGCCCCAGGTAGACCACGGAGCCTTGCCCGAGCTGGCATTTGCTGGCCTTCACGGTTAGTCCGGCTTGGCGCAGGGCCATTAGTACTTGTCGGAGGTGCTGGAGATGCTCGTGCCATTGAGAGCTGAATACGGCGATGTCGTCAAGGTACGCGGTGCTGAACTCCTCGAGTCCGGCCAGGACCTTGTTCACCAACCGCTGGAACGTGGCTGGGGCGTTCTTCATCCCGAACGGCATGACCCTGAAGCGGTAGTGTCCATCTGGTGTGGAGAAGGCAGAGCGTTCTTTCGCTCCCTCCGTGAGAGCAATCTGCCAGTATCCGCAGGTCAGGTCGAAAGTGCTGAGGAATCGGGCGGCCCCAATGCGGTCGATGAGCTCGTCGGCGCGGGGAATCGGGTGAGCCTCTGCTCGGGTGACCGCATTGAGCCCCCGGTAGTCCACACAGAATCTTAGTTCGGGGGTGACCCCAGGGGAAGCCGCCTTCGGGACCAGAACCACCGGGCTGGCCCAGGGGCTGTCGGAGGGCTCGATTACTCCAAGGGTGAGCATCTTCTGTACCTCGGTCTTGATGCAGGTGCGGACCCAGTCAGGCACCCGGTAGGCTCGGTGTCTCACAGGCGGGCTGTCGCCGGTGTCCACATCGTGGACACACCAGTCGGTGACCCTTGGAATGAGGGAGAAGAGGTCTGCGAATTGTCTGAGCAGCTGGCGGCAGTCGTCGGACTGTTGGGGAGTGAGGGTGGTTGAAAGTCTCACTCCCTCCACGGAACCATCCAGGTCTTTATCGCACAGGGGGTCGGGAAGGGGTTCGGTGTCTTCTTCCACCCCATCATCGGTGGCCAGTAGCAAACTTAATTCTGTTCTCACAAAGTGGGGCTTGAGACGGTTCACGTGGAGGACCCGGAGGGGGTTCCGTGGGGACTGTACATCGACCAGGTACGTGACCTGACTCTTCCGCTCGATCACCTTGAAGGGACCAGTCCATTTGTCTTGTAGGGCGCAGGGCTTCACCGGGGCCATGACCCAAACCTGCTGGCCCGGCTGGAACTCGACCAGGGTCGCGTTCTGGTCATACCAGCGCTTCATTTCTTCTTGGCTGGCCTCGAGGTTAGCCTCTGCGAGTTCTCTGAACTTCCTCGTCTGGTTGCGGAGCGCCAGGATGTAGCGGAACACATCAGGGGGTGTCCCCCGGGGCCTTGTCTCCCAGCCCTCTTTGACCAGGCTCAGGGGCCCTCGGACGGGGTGTCCGTATAGCAGTTTGAAGGGGCTGAACCCCAGAGACTTTTGGGGAACTTCTCGGTACGCGAACAGGAGGCAAGAGAGGAGGACGTCCCATTTCCGGCGCAGGGGCTCTTCGAGGCCCAGGATCATTCCCTTCAGGGTTCGGTTGAAGCGTTCCACTAGGCCGTTGCCCTGGGGGTGGTAGGGGGTCGTGAACTTATATGTGACTCCGCACTGCTGCCACAGGGACTTCATGTAGCGGGATATGAAGTTAGTGCCGCGATCACTCACAACCTCGCGGGGAAATCCGACACGGGAGAAGATCCCCATGAGAGCCCGGCCAACCACGGGAGCCGTCACGGTGCGGAGGGGAATGGCCTCGGGGTAGCGGGTGGCATGGTCCACCAGGACAAGGATGAAGCGGTGGCCCTGGGCAGTCTTTGGATCCAGGGGTCCCACGATGTCGATGCCGACCCGCTCGAACGGGGTACTCACAACGGGGAACGGTTGTAAGGGGGCTTTGCGTTTTCCGCCACTCTTCCCACTGCCCTGGCACGTGAGGCAGGATTTGCAGTGTACTTCTACATTCGCTCGCATTTTGGGCCAATAGAGGTGGGTAACCAATCGCTGATATGTTTTGTCTTGGCCTAAGTGTCCTGCCAAGGGTACATCGTGGGCCAGGCCCAGGAGGAGGCTTCGGAAACGCAGGGGTACCACCAGTAGTTGGGCTGCGCCTAGCTCGGCGGACTTTTGTTCGCTGTATAGGAGGCCATTGTCCCAATAGATCCAATGGGTTCCGGTTCGGTCACCGGCGGCCTGGGCTTCAGCTTGTTGTCTGAGTCCCCTGAGGGAGGGGCAGGTGGCCTGTTCCTGGCAGAACTCTTCACGGGAGGGGGAGGGCCCTCCCTCACAGCGCCATTGGGCCATCTCGGGCAGTTCTCCGAGCTCAGTCAGGGCCTCAGGGGCGGAAGGTTCCGGCCCTTCTCCCGGGTTAGTGTCTTCTTCTCCCTCTGAAGGAGGGTTGTCCGCTTCTGGTAGGGTGTCCCGGTTCTCGGGGACAGTGTTCGGTGGGAGGGCCTCACCGCCCTCGGAGAGAGGCAATCGCGCGGTCATGGAGCGCGTGGTGGCCCAGACCCATTCGGGTAGGCCCATCATCTCGAGATGGGCTCTTCGTTCCACTTGTCCCCACGGGGAACTCTCCAGGTCGTTGCCCAGGAGGCAGTCTACGGGCTGTGATGTTCGGACCGCTACCTTCAATTCTCCGGAGACCCCTCCCCACTCGAAAGGCACCAGCGCCATCTGGCAGAGGCTCTCAGAATTGTCGGAGGATACGACCGGACAGAGGGCACCGGTTAGGATCTGGTCTTCTGAAATTAGGCTGCGGTGGACCGCGGTGACACTCGCCCCGGTGTCGCGGAGGCCCTCGACTCGGTGGCCGTTGATGGTCACCTGCTGTCGGTATTTCTTTGTGTTGGCGGGCAAGGGTGTCCCGGGGACCATTTCTCGATCACCAAGGGAGACCAGGGCCATGGCCACTGGTTCCCATTCTTCAGAGTCCTCCATCTCTTCCCCCAGAGCCACGGAGGCCATCTGCCGGGCCGGGGGGTTGGTCGTTGCGGTTCGCTGATACTGGGGACACTGGGGGTCATTGGCGTAGTGTCCGGGCTGTTGGCAGCGGAAGCAGGTGATCCTAGCTCGTGGACCTAGCCGTCCTGGGGCTCCGGTGCTTGCTGGGGACGGGGCTGAACCTGCCGCTGGTGGGCTGCTGGGGGGGGCTGTGTGAGGACCCCCCGGGGAAGTCTCTTGGTCGGCCGTGGTTTCCTCCGCCCCTCTGGCGGGGGGGGCCTTGACTGTGGCGGCCGTAGTCCCCCACGGGGCCCCGGGTGGCCCGGGTATTCATCCAACGATCAGCCTCAGCGGCCAGCTTCCGAGGGTCGGTGAGTTTACTGTCCAGGAGATGTTGGCGCAGTTCTACAAAGCAATTGGCCGCTAAATGTTCCCAGGCAATCAGATCAAACAGTTCTTCGAAGGTGGAGACCTTGCTGCCCTTGATCCACCCGTCCAAGGCTCGGCTGTAAAAGTTCACGTATTCTACCCACGTGGTGCCCGGTATCTTCTTGCAATCTCGGAACCGTTGTCGGTACATTTCGGGGGTGAGTCCATACCGGCCCACGAGGGCTTCCTTCATGTGGCTGTAGGAGTTCATGACCGTGGAGGGCAGATCTAGCAGGGTGTCTCTTCCTTCGCTTAAGAACCGGCCCCATAGGCCAGCCCCCCAATCCTTCTGCGGGACTCGGTGAGAGGTCATGGCGACTTCGTAGGCCTTAAACCACTGCTGGATATCGTCATTTTTGTAATACTCTTTTACCACATCCTTGGGGATGTGGACTTTGGTTTCCCCGGTGGAAGCGGACGGTGGGTTCCCGGGCGGCTGTGACTTTTCGTTTTTAGCCCGCCACTCGATCTCCTTCAGGCTGCGTTCGTGTTCTAGCTGGAGTTTTTTTTCGTCGTGCTCTCTTTGGCGTCTCTTCTCCTCGAGTTCCCCTTGTAGCCGTAACTGCTCGACGGCCAACTTTTTCTCTGCCAGTTTTATTTCTCCCTCGATTTTTAGCTTTGCCAGTTCAAGTTCGTGGTTGCGGCTTCTCTCTCGGTCCGCTAGCTCCTCGGGGGACAGGTTCCCCTCTGGCCCGTTGTTTCTCACCGGGATGCTTGGTGGTTCATGGGCAGAGTCGCCTTCCGTTTGGGTCGGGGGCGCCCCCGTCTCGACCCAGGTTTTCAGTACTTTCTGGAAGTCTTCCTTTGTGCTTAATCCGGTGGTAGCGATGCCAAGGTCCTTGCAAAACTGTTTTAATTGTCTATGTGTGTAATAGTCCAATTGATCCTCTCGGAACGGTGAGCTTATTTCGGTACCTGCGGCACCCAGGGAGGTTTCTCCTTCCATCTCTGTTTGGTAGTGCGTCAGTCATTCACTGCACGCTCTCTTTCGGTGTCGGCTCGGATCCCGTCGTCTGCCACCAAATGTTGGAAAGGCGTTCGCCGGAGGGGGGGCTCGATGCCCGTCTTGCCCACCCCTTTCACCCACCTCTCCCACGTAGGCCGAACCAGGCGCGCACACCCTGAGCTACACTACGAACAGAGTGACACCACACGTATTCTTTGTAGGACGATAGGTTCTTTTATCGATGATTTCAAGGGATCTTTATGATCCAAGGTGCAAGCAGTACAGCAGTGGCACAAGGTACCACAAATCAGTCGTGGGGGATGGGGGTAGCGGGACAGTCTTTAAAGATAGTGTCTCTGCGAAATACCCTGCGGATAGCTCACAATCCTCGAGCTGGAGGGTGTCGTGTCTCTGGGCGATCTCTTACCGAGTCGTCCTCAAGGGGAGCGCCGTGAGTCTCTCAGCAGGCACAGGTGGTCGGGGTTCGGGAGCCGCGATTCCATCAGCAAGGCTCAGATGGTTCAGTAGCTGGGGGCCGCGAGTCACTCAGCAGGCCTAGGTGGTTCAGTGTTCGGGAGCCGCGACCTCGTCAGCAGGGCTCAGATGGTTCAATAGCGAGAGGCCGCGAGTCACTCAGCAGGCCCAGGTGACTTCAGCGTTCAGGAGCCGCGACAGCGTCAGCAGGCTCGGATGGTTCCAGGACTTCTCTCCATTCGTTCCTCCGGCACCCCTTGATATACTCCGCTGGCTCTTTGAAGTCCGGAGTCCTCGCAGAGGGGGGACTGGGATGACGGAGGGGGTTCGGCGGGATTTCCTGCCGCTCACTTCTTTGTTCTTTTCAGGTGGGTCTGGGAGAGACCCCAGACGCTCGGCAGGGGAGGCGCCTGCTCCCCAGGGGCCTGGTGGCCGATCGAGTCTTCCCGGGGAAGGCGACCTGAGGTGTGACTGGGCTGGCGCCTCTGGGTCTGGCTCGAGGGTTCCCGCTCCCTCGGTCGGACATGCGTGGTAGGGTGTCGGGTCTGTCAGGGCTCTGGCCGGCCCTCGGATCTGGGTGGCTGGGGCGGCCGGAGTGGGAGATGGCGTGTCTTGAGGGTGGTTGCAGGGTGGCTGGATGATTGGGAGGGCAACGCCGTGAGGCCGGTCTCACACGATAACAGCCACGTCATAAGTCCTAAAAAAAGAAGTGGGGGGACTAACCTAGTTAGGCAGTATGCAAGCGACATCACGGTACGCAACATCACGGCGCGCGACATCACGGCGTGTGACATCATGGCACACAACATCAAACATGGCAAAACAGGAGTTGACATCATAAGAAGTGGCATCACAAGCTACAACTTTACAGGAAGTGGCATCAAAAGAAGTGACATCAGACCATAAACCCTCACATATATGATTAGCACATCTATCATTAGTACATTTTAGCGCATTTCGGGTATACATGCAAACCCTCCTGATTTAGGCAGAAGCTCACACTTTTGCAAGCTACACATAAAACAATGTTGCCTTTTGTCAGCGTAATCTTCCTTTACCCAAGGATTGAACAAACTAACTCTACCGCCAGCCTACTCAACCAGGCATAATATTCCATATGCAGCACATTTTCATGTAGATGGGATTACTTTAACTGCATGCGCTCGTCATAGGTGAATCTGCTCTCCACCTGCAATCATTTAAAGGGATTGGGGCTCATTTTTCACTAACAGACCATGACTCAAAGCAAGAGAGAAAGGGGAGAGAAGAGAGAGATAAGAAAACAATGATGAATGCATAAAAAGGGCTGAAAAAAAGAACCTGCAAAAATAAGCAATTTTAGGATAGTGAAAGAAAAAGGTGGTTGCAACTTGGGCATTCAGCAATAGGACCCTAAGAAAAAGCTTACGTATTTTTTCTCCCAAAGCCACACAAAAACTATTTTATGAGGATATTTCCTTTTTGTGTGTGTGCTGCAGAATGCAAAGAGGAAATAACAAGGAGAAATGGATATATGTATTCTTGCTATGCCAGCCTCAGGTAGACTCACCAGTTTAGTGCAAATCTATATTTACAAGTCTTTGTGAATTTGGTTTTGCGTCAAAATACATCAATGGATGCACAGTGACGCCCTAGCACCACCCATATAATGCCCAACGCTCAGTAATGCAAGACAGGGCAATGTGTGGTACTGTAAATCCCAAAACATATTTTACGTTAGGGTGGTGCCAGAAAAGTGACTTAACCCTGAAGCAAAATCTGGGCCTCAACTTATACATATTTTTATTTAAACTCTTGCCACAAAGAAAGTGGCAACAAGAAGAAAAGGAACAGTAAATCTGTTCTGCTTAATTGGTTGCAAATATTGTATTTTAAAATATCTTATAAGGGTTAAGGCACCTGCTGCAGAGATCTATGTGTTCTAGTAAATCTGAATGAATAATAATTGTTAAGATAACTGTGGATGGAGGTTAATGCACTTGCTGGAAATATCTGTGTTTTGTCTAGCCTCAGTTTTGACTCAAAGTACCTTAGAAGGTTAATGCAAAGCACATCATGTAACATGCAAATGACAGATTTTTTTAATGTAGCTAGGTCAGTATTTTTTTTGTAACTTGTTTTTATTAGCAACACTGCGTCGCATTACATTTTTGACATGTAGCATATACATTTAGGTAAGTGGGTTACTGCTTTGGACACAGAGATCCTTATCTTACTTGCATTTGCATTGTAAACCTTCTAATATAGCTATTGAAGATATGTGACCTCTACACCTTGTAATTCCCCACGGTTTTATGCAACACATCCTGTACAATGATTTACAAATGCATATGATGTATTGTAAATGTAATATGTAAGTGTGATGTAAAGCGTTCTGACACCCTGCATTAGGATGAGTAGCACTATACAGGAAAATATAATGGTACTTAAATTATTTCAACACCTCCTCAGGGGTAGCAAACGCTATATAAACGACATCTATTTTGTGTAAATACTGGGAGAGACCAACACATCTGATGTTCTTACAGTGCACCCATATCTCGTAAACAGAGCCTGAACAAAGTGAAAAGCTGCCTCTTTAAAGTATGTGTGAAGTGCTACCAAGTGTGAGCCTTTGTTTCCCCTCTGCTGCCTTTGCGTCTAGGTGCGAAGGTCCTGATTGCTCTCAGCCAGGAGGCTCGAACATGCGGAGGCCTGATGACTCCTCAATTTGGGCCTTTGTTATGTATCCAGCAGAAGTCTGAAATAAGAATGCCATGTCCCTGCTTGCACGTTGTTGTTTATCAAAAGCACACAACAAAGTGCAGGCGCTGCTGAAAGTGTCCAGGTGTTAGAAAATCACACCGGGACGAATTAAGCACATTAGTCAGTGGGGCCCAACTTAAGCACATTAGTCAGTGGGGCCCAACTTAAGCACATTAGTCAGTGGGGCCCAAATTCTTGGGAGGGTGTATGGTGTCCACCCTGTGAAAATAGTGGGTGGACGCCGTCTGCCCCCGCGTATCCCCGACTGGTCCCCGGATAACAGCCCACTTTCCCTGCTTGCAGCATGGCACACCTTATAACAGGTGCGCCGGGAGGAAACAGGGAAAGTGTGTCCTATTAATGTGAATGTGCTGCCCCAGGACAACTGCAAACTCACTCTGCCCTGGGGAAAGTGCATTCTAGTGAAAGTGAGATACAGACGGCTGCTTTAAAGCCGCTCCTTGGTTTACAGTACAGGCTACATGCCTCCAGTACTTTTAAGAGGGGAGAGAGATCCGCTTGCAGGCAGGTGCAGTGAGTGACTGCACTCACTTTCTCACCTCAGGAGGGCTGCCTTAAGGAGGCGCACTGAAATTCCTAAAGGCATGTTTGCCTCTGTGCCCACATCCACAATGCGACATGGGTGCAGAGGCAAAGGTATTCCCTCATTTGCATGCAGCCACTCCCCCATGCAAATGGGGGAAAACCCTCTAGAGATAGCGCTGCCACTACGTATGTGCCAGTGCTATGAGTCATACAGAAGGGGTCGCACAAGCATCGGTGTCCCCTTCCATAATAACAAAGGGGCGGATTACGATGGGTAAGTTCCTAATGACTATGTGGATCAGGCATACCAAGTGTTCCCCTGACAGTTCCTAGGCTGTGCCGTACTGCATGGTTCCTGCTAAAGCTGTATCATGGGCTTTGTACTATTTTATGTGAACATTGTTCTTTTAATATTCCAAAGATATTTTTCAAGTTTTATTGTTGTTTTCATAGTATTTTATGGTGAAGTTTTCCGGTACAAATAATGATGTAATTCTCATCGCTCTACTGTGCTGCTATTGCAATGAATTTTTCTGGTACAAATAATGATGTAATTCTTACCGCTCTACTGTGCTGCTACTTGTAATGGACCGTGAATTAGTATGTTTAATGTTCTATCTCTTATTTGTAAGAGTGTTTGTAAGTGTCTTGTTTTATGGTGTACTTTTATGATCTATAGTGATCAAACATAGAGTGCTTTAATTGATTGATAAAGGTATACCTGTTGACCCTATGCTTTTGAATTGGAGTAGCCTTGATTTACAATATATTTCCTCAACTACTTTTGTGAAAATTTGACTGTCACAGTTACCTAAAATTACCCTGGTATCTTCTATATATTGCATAAAAGTCAGAAATGTATTTAGAAAATTGAGAAGCAGGTTCTAAATGCGATGGCAATACAAAACAGAGCACACCAGTGCTTACTATATATGCCATGTAACATTTGAACTTGTAATCCCGGATTAATATTTTACTGAACAGAAACCGTGACCTTAAATGATACTGAAGCATGTTTATCCATAATTTTTACCAAAGTGCTATTAGCCTTATTTATTTGTCTTATATTGGTGGTTACTATCATGTCCATTTGACTGGAAATATGATTACTCAATTCTCTTGCTTAAGGCAAGTAAAAATTCGTGTTTTTTAATACTTTTTTATGAAAACAAAAAAGAGGTTGCTTCCTCTAGCTTCCATTGCCCCATCTATTTCTCCAGAGACCAATAGAACTGGTGCAAAGGTGAACCCTCATCAGACACCTCTCCTAGGTTTCCACAACATGGCTGTTTGTTATATCCAAAAATAATTTTATTAGTTCGAAATGTTTTTCTAACTCGTAAAATGGATATTATGACCCAAAATGAATCACAGTTTGGAAGGAGAATAAAGGTGTGTTCTTTACAAATTGTGATTCAGTATGCAGTGTATCAGTTGTTTGCCACTGCAATTCTGGTTGCAAACCATTGAACAGATTTTGACATCTCAAAGAAGGTATTTACTGATTCAGAAAGGAATGTGTCTCTTGGGACTCCTTCCCATTTGGACATCATGTTAGAAGCCTCAGGGGGAGTGGGCTGTGTTGTAGAGGACTACAGCTTGCTCCCCCTGATGTTTGTCTCAACTCAAAACTTTTATTTTTGTAAAGCAGCACTAGTTTCTTTAAGGAACATGGATGCAGTACGAAATGTGCAATACATAAAGTAGTAATCTTGCAGTGCTCTTTTACATATTTTTACAAGCCTTTGTGAATTGGCCCCAAAACATCTAAAATTGGAATAAAATGGGAATATTCATAAAAAAATACAAAAGCATCTGTGCCTCCATTGTAATTTTGATAAGAAGGAGTTTGATATTTTGGATTTAGTCACAAAGAGATGTCAGAATATGTGAGAGTACTACAGGATTACTACTTATCGCACTTGTAAATGCTTTTGTGAACCGTCCCCTCACAGTTTAGGCAGCATATACATTCATCATTATGGTCTATTATCGATTTTATAAAACCTTTGGTCTTTCATACAAGATTTACCATCATCATCATAAGTCTTTATTCGAATTAAAAGTAATTCATACAAGACACAACAAATCACAAATATGTATAAAATCACAATCACAAGTTCAGTAAATACATTCCAATAAATAGATAAAAACCTTTTTGATAAGAAAATATTAAACCTACAGCAGACAAATGATGTGCGAAACACATGAATTAAAAAAGGTAATTAAGGCAAGAGTGACAGCAGTACATTTAAATGCTTTAAGCCTGCCCAAGTACATTCTCTAATGAATGAAGGGTTTTTAATCTGAGTGACCATGCCCACCCCAGATATTTAGCTAAGCCTAATGAATGGACTGGTAAGGTGCTCGTGCATAGAATTCGAATAGCTACAGCAGAGCTCCTAGTTCCCAACAATTTGCATAAAGGGGAAAGCCAGTGACGTCTAGGGGCGGCATATACAGGGCACTCAAAAAGGAAATGGCCAATGGTTTCTCTTTTGGCTCCACAGGCAGGACAGGTACATGTACTTCCACCAAACCACCCAGAAGTTAAAGCCCTTAATGGAAGGGAGCCTGCTCTGAGTTGAAAGTAGAGCTTCCTATCCTTAGGTGATGTTATCAATTCCCAGTAGGGTTCCTGAAGGGGAGTAACCTTTGCCTCTAGGAAACGGCTAGTCATAGAAGGGGAAGTAGAGGCTGCCCACACCCTGTGATTTACCTTGTCCCAATAAAGTTTTTTCAAAAGCTTTTTTACAGGAAAGACAGCGGCCGCTGGATCATTCCATAGGTTTTCCAGTCCCAAAGCATTTAGTGATTCTCGGAGGTTCCTTAGCCACTTAATTTTGTGGAACTTATCAACCTGAATTACGTCCATGATACCCACTGCGTAAGGTCGAAGCTCCGGAGTAGTCCATAATCTCCTCCAGTATAAGACTGGGCGGAGATTGGCCAAATCTTTGATGGACTTCCTGCCTAGGTCATAACGCAGTGGGACCATTGGCGTACTTTGTGGCAAGCCTGTAATGGAGCGGAAAAATTTATTTTCAACTACCATGAGGGGTGTTAATGTATCAAAGCCCCATAACTCAGCTCCGTACAGAACCGAGTTTAAGGCCTTTGCCTCATAGACTTGTAACACTGGTTTGAGAGGTTTAGTGAGGGATTTTTTAAACTCTTTAGCCAGCTTACCCGATATTTGGGTAAGTTTCAATGTTGACATTTCCAGATGCCTATTCCACCGATTATTGTGGGACATGTGAATGCCTAGGTATGTAAAGTTAGATACCTCCTCGAGAGTTTGGCCATTCATCATAAGCTTACCAGCCCTATAGCTAGTGTGTGGGTTAAAGGTCATAAGCTTTGTCTTTGCCACGTTGACCTCCAGTCCATGGTCTTTACAGAAGTTTTCAAAAATTGCCAATGCCTTCTGCATGCCGCTCGGGGTTTTTGACACTATAAGAGTGTCGTCGGCAAACATTAGTATTGGTGTGGTAACACCTGCCAGTTTTGGAGCGTCAGTGTTGGTCTGGAGCATATAGTCCACTATTCCATTAATGTACAAAGAGAATAGTGTTGGGGCCATTGCACATCCTTGGCGGACACCCCGCTCTACTGGGAACTCGTTGGTTGATTCCCCCAGGCCACCCCATTGAATTTTTGCAAAATTGGACTCATGCAATCTTCTAATTAGGGTCAGGAGTTCCAAGGATAAACCTAACTTTTCTAGGACCCTCCAGAGCTGTTCACGAGGAACGAGGTCAAAGGCAGCTCTTAAGTCAACAAAGGTGACATAGAGGCTGCCTTTGCCCAGTTCGACAACTTTCCATAGCAGTTGCTTAAAGCGAAACACCTGGTCAATGGTGCTAATCGATTTGCGGAAACCCGCCTGAATGCTGGAAAGAATCTCATTCGCTTCAATCCAATTAAGTACCTCATTCAGAACCATCCTCCCAATGACTTTTTGGATTGTGTCGATTAGGCTGATGGGTCTGTAGTTCCCCGGGAGGCTTTTATCGCCCTTTTTATAAATAGGAATTATGACGGCGCCCCCCCCAAGATTTAGGTACTGGCGCGCCTTCAGCCACGGCGTTCGCTATAAAAGCGATATACTTGCTCCATGGATCTTTATTCTCTAGAAAGAGATCAGAAGGAATACCATCTAACCCTGGGGCACGTCCTGCTGCTACACAAGATAGTGCAGCTAGTGAGTCTTCAGGGGTAAAGGGCCCGGACAAATAGAAGGTATAAGGCATTGTGCCCTGACTTATATAGTGGGGGTCACGCGCATATTGGGGCTTAAAATAGCCCAGCCAATCCTCTTGTGAGACATGATTTGAAGGATTTTCAGATAAACCTCCTCTGCCCCACTTCAAAACATTCCAAAACAGTCTAGCGTCCCGGGAATCGCTGGCCTCCTTTAGGTCCTGCCAAAACATTTCTTCCCACCTTATTTTAGCTTGTGTGATGCTTTTCCTATAAGCAGATCTTGCTAATTGAATAAGTGGGGTGCTACCACTAGATAAGGCTTTAGCCAGGGTGGATCTTGCATTTTTACAGTGTTTGTCATACCACCTTGGTTGCTTGGGCGGCTGCTTGGTACCCTGCCTTATTTGCTTAAAAAAAAAGGGACGTAATCCCTCAAAAAATGACTCATGCAACCTAATTACTTGGTCACGAGTTTGTGAAATGTCCTCAAGATTTACAATAATTGCAGAGAGATTAGTGTTAATCTGGGCTGTTACTGAATCGTTGGACTTTACTGATGCCCATTTTAGCCTACGAAGATCATTGGTTGGCACACTTGCGGGGGGTGGCCAAAGTTGCTTCTTTTATCAATGAACATGATTTGCCCCACCAGCTATGAGAGACACAAATGGGATTGTGATCGCTCTCCAATCTTTGCACCACCTCCATGTCTATAGGGAGGGACCACAGCCTCATACAGCAGAGGACATAATCAATCCTACTGCTTGATCGGCCGTTGTCGAAAGTCGGTGCACCAAGCTTATCTCCTTTGACTCTTCCGTTCAATGCCCGGAGTCCAAATTCTAGGCAGAGTGCGTTAACCTGTGTTGCCACCACTTCTCAATTTTGACAATTTGTGGTGTAAAAATCTGTTAGAAAATAATTGTATTTTAGTACTTTAAAGTGATCAGATAACCCCCGCTTAACTACATTAACATTTTATTTTCTAGATAAACCATATCTTAGCCCTACCCAATGAAAGTGAGTTCCTTTCTTACAGTGGCCTTTTCCTAAAGTATGCTGCTAGGTTTGACAAGCACAAAGGGCCAATGGTACGATTTTTCCATCTAATGCTTTAATTACTGGAGTTACAGAATAACTGCCCAGTAAGGATTTTAATTTGACACATTCCTCTGGAGAACTCATTGTTTTGAGTTGTACTATTTTTCACTGAATGCAGCCCGCATGCAGACATGAGAAAACAAGGGGAAATACTAATACTTCCCCTTGTAAAGTTAGCTTTAAGGAAATGCATGATTTTGTTGCAAATTCATATTTACAAGTCTTTCAAAATATTAATTGGCTTCTAAATGCATGGATGGATACCCATTCACCACCAATGTTCTACCTTCATGACCCAAAGCAACAGAAGACACTGCAAGGTGCTGCATTGTGTTACTGTGGATAACAAACCAATGCAAATTGCCATCTGTGTTGGTTTATAAATATCAGTCTAGATTTTGAGTATGTTTTGCATTAAGAAAGTAACTTAAACCCAGCGCAAAACCTTTGTAAATCTTGGACCCAGGTCTGTGGTTTTTTGTAGATCCATTTTAAAATGATGTTGGGAAAAATATTTTTACAATCTGGTCATCTTTCTCTGGAGCTTCGCTGAGAAAACTGCTCAGATGGCTAAGTAGTCAGGATATAAGCTGATGTATGGTTATGTGTCTGAGATATTAGGGTACAGATAATTTGTTTTAGAAAAACATGGGGACAAAGAAGGTAGGAGCTAAAGTATATACAGTTTGAAGCCATTTTCAGCATTTTCTTGGAGTAGGGTCCTGATGTACAAGGATAAAAATCACAAAAAGAAGTCACAAATTTTGCACTGAATTTCTGAGAATGCAATCTGATTTTTGTGAACCGACCTATTTACAAATAGGTCAGTTTACAAAAGGCTGACATACAGAGAGTGGCAGAACAACCTGCCAAATTTATATTAATTAGGCAGATTGCAATTTTCAACCCCTTGTGATTGCCACAATCCCAAGAAAGGTGGCCTAAGGGACAGCAGAGAGTAAGCACGTTCCTGAATAGGAAAGTGTCATTCGTGTTGCACTCAGTATAAGAGACAAAATCTCTTTTTTAGATGAAACAAAATAAGCGAAGGTTGATTCAAAAGTCGATTCAATTTATTGAACCATTTCTTTAAAGCAATGTCGTAGAATTGTATTCATTCTTGTTCAATGCATCTTTAATCCAACTGCCCAATGCATTTCGGGCTATCTTAGCCCTTCTTCAGGGGAAACGCTCTAAAAGGATAAGGTCAGGAGTCAGTTTTAGTGTACAGTGATGAAGATAAGCTGAAGAAATTAGTCGGTAACAGAAGGTGCTCAAAAGACCTAAAGGTGAAATTGCTAACGGTAAGGTGAATCATGTCTAGTGAAAATGTGAGCAGTGCATACGCGGTAAATCACGGTGAATCGCGAGCGGGATAGTCAGTTACCCTAATATTCTGGCAATCACTTTTATTTATAAAACTCAGTAGCTCTGCCTTACTTAAAATGACAGCCTTTATATTCAGCAAGGTATGCCCATTATTTCTAGTAGGTGTTTTATCAGTTAATATGGAGATACTCTGGGGAAACTATAAAACTTGTAATATCTCCCCAGGTCTTTTATCAATAATCCAACTTCTTCACATTGAAAACTGGGCCAAGGTATAGAAATATCTGATAAAAAGGAATTTAAAGCCTAATGTACAAAGTGATTTAGCGGTCATAAATCCTAAGTTATAGAATTTGTTACTGTTAAACCACTTTTTCTGATGTGTTAACTTCATTTTGTGATTCAGAAGATAATGGGCCAAACCCAAGCATTGAGCAAGGTGGCCAAAGCACAACTGAACATTGTAAGCCACGTTGCATACATATTAACACCGTTGCACTTTGAAATGGCTACACATTTTTGGGAGTGTCAAGGTGCTTTGGTCGATAACATTTCAATCCCTTAACTAAATAACGGGATCATCATCAGGACATTTGTAATTAATGCCCGAGAATAATATCCGCTGGTGCATGTAGCGTGACACTGCAATGAGGTACGTACTGAAACTTCCAAGAAACCGAGGATAAAATTGAGCTCAAAGTGAGCATGCAGCTGGCAATGATGTAGGACCATGGTAGTTGTAATAAGTCCTTCACTCAGGATATCATTCTTTGCTCTCAGATGGTTGAAGAAGAAAGGGTGAACTTACAGAAAATATGCTTTCATTTTAGCTTCAGAAGCGCTTTCCATAAACGCTCTAATAAAATTATGATAGATTACAGTCTTCTCTTAATATTGTGCTACCAATAAATGATTTATAGTGTGACTAAAATCTGTTATCACTTTTTAGATGTGCTCCTTTCTTTTGTGTGACACTCATAACCTGACTTTCACCACACTGCATTTCAAATGGGACCATGACCCCGAGTCCTGTAAAGGCTACCACAACATGTTCTCCATGTTTAGCCAGTCACTCAAGGGGAATGCCTTTGGGACTCCCACACATGCCCCTTAGGCATGCTGACCCTGCAACTATACATATGTCTTTAATTCATTTTCATGATGTAGGGACCATCTCCTGAGTCCTATAAAGGGTGCCACAACATATTGTTCAGGTTGTTAGCCAATCAGTATTGACTAATCTCCTTACAGGTGGCCAATCTGATCATATCTGCACACCATCAGTCTAGATAAACCTAACATTTTACAAGCCTGCATTGGGATCATGAAAGTTTGTTGTTACATGTGATGCTACCAGTCTGTATTCTACCTTTATGACTGTAGAACATACAATGTAACACTCACGTATCTATAAGAAATATACCTCGATACTGGTATATATGTGGCTCTTGGGTATAACCACCGTGAACTCTGCAAATGGTCTTTATGTGTTTTGTGTAGAGAGTTTCTGTAACCAAGTTACTCAGAACGTATGTACCTTATGTAATTCTCCCACAGAGCCCAATTAGCACTGGCCATGACGAATTTATAAATACAGAATGGAGTTTTTACGAAGCTACTTGGCATAGCACCATCAAATCACATCAACTAATTTGATTAGTGTTTGACCCTACTCTATTAAGTATGTGGATACTTGCAGCTTTTGCACATATGCATCTCATATTACCTCCCTTCAGGATAAGTTATCATTTGGCTTCTGTCTATTTATAGGAGACCTACCCCCGCTGACATGTACCATATATGCATATTGAATCTAGTGCATACCATATGTGAGGTCATTTAGATAAGATACCATCTGTCTCCCCTATAAAATACTCGCAGCTCACTAACCTTGGCTTTTATTGCCTATGACACTCCTTTTGCCATTGATCTTTTCAGATCATGAATTATCAGCTATAAAATACTGCAAAAGCTGACTTTGATAGTCAATGTCTTCCTCTGCTGATACAGATTTTTTATTGAGAGTACAAGTAAGTACCCTATGATGAATCTGCACTCTTAATTGGTGGCAGTTTTTACTTAACACAAGGTAGCCACAATGTGAAGTTTAGCTTTTCCTTCTGGTTGTGGGGTCTCCTCTCTTTTCTGACTATCCATCATGTTATAAGGTGGTTGGTGCACACCTCTGTTTTGTTTGTGTATGTGTTCTTTTAGATTGTTCTATCCATCTCTCCCACAGTTAGTATGGGAAGAAATATATTTTAAACTTTCTTGTTGTGTGTATGGTACAACACTCATTGTCTCATGGCTTGGGTTTCTCTCTATAGTTCCAACCAAGAGTTGAAATGTATGTCCATTACTAAGGTCCAATTGATTAACTTTGTCCTCTACATGGGCTCTGAATATTATATGTTTATACCTTTCAGGTATCCCCTGGGTGTTTTTGTGTTCTGGCATCTGGCTAAGGTCTTGAGGAAGGTGGTGTAACCATCTTTTTTACCACCGAAACACGTGTCGACCAATATTGTTCAGATCCTGCTGAACGCAGCCATTCTATTTGGTCGTGGAGACAGTGCAATCTTTTGTCTCCCACTTTCCAGATAATTGCAGTTGTGACTGTTGTATGAATTTAAATGAGAGTGGATGTTTGTGTTGTAGTATGTATGAATTCCTTGTATGATCTTTCCCTCAGGGGTCAATTATGGTAGATTGTATAGAATTCAAGTTGTATACTAGAATTGTGTTTATCTGTATGTACATGTTGAAAATAATATTTGTACACTAAAAAAAGGTGAAAAAAGTTAAGAAAAATATATATTTTTGTAAAATATAAAAATGAAGTAAAATAAACAATGACAAAATGGTAAATTATAAAAGTCCTTCTTTTTTTGAAGCACATTGTTGTCATGATATAGCCTTATTAGCCCATGCTGAATGTAAACTCTGATCTGTGAAAGAAATATAGGTCACGAGGGAGTTTCTTTATATTGTTCTACTGCTTTTCCTCTCTTCTCCATGACCTCAAATTATCTCTTCTAGCGGGGGTCCCCTTATTTTGCTTTACCAGTCTGTATTCTTGCATCAGTATTGAGGATGATATTAGGGCAATAACATATTTATCAACCTGTAAAGCATATGATTAGGAGTATATGGAAATGTTGTTACAAATCACAAAATGTATTATCATGACTATTATATTTTTACAAGATTGAACTTGGTACAAACAAAAATACGGCCTGGTCATGGGAGCAAGGTTTGCTACCTCTTATATTAACCTGTTTATGGGTTGGTTTGAGATGGAGCATGCCCGGGGACTATTGGCAAGGGAATGGAGGAACTGTGTTATATGAAAGATAGGGGCTTAAGATGGTGCCCCAGTTTAATGCTGTTTATACATAGCAGGAACAATAGCTCAGCATGAATTAGTTAGGGTGCAAACCTTTAAAGTGAATAGTTAGAAACAGTGTTTTTCTGAGTGGAATACTTTGCAGTCAACAAAGAAACTATTTTGTCTCATACCATGATATTATTTCCACTGGAACTTTGAAATTTAGGAGATTTCAATAAGGCTGCCGTTGGTTAACCCACACTAGCCTTCCTATTTGTGTTCAATGATATACAGAGGATCAAGATGGTACTAAAGTTGAACATCGCTTATACACATAACAGGAATGATCACTCAATGAGAACTGGTTTGGGTAAGAATATGTGAAATTAAATAGTTGAACTAGTCCTTTTCTGACTGGAATTATTCTCAATGTCTATAGATATTATGTGTCACTCACATTATGGGCAACAATGCTTTTTTTCTTAAAGATTTTCTAACAATATTTTTAATATCAATAATATATTTTTTTCCTATACCATAACGTATTCACAGTGTATCTTAGACTGTCAGGGGATTTCCTTATAGCCACCACTGGTTTACCTGCACTAGCGTTTTAACCTGTGATCTAGGTTAAATAAGGGCTTAAGATGGACCCTGAGCTGGGGGGTCGTGGCCAAGCCGCAGACCAAGATGGCCACGCAGCTCTGAAGCTCTGCCGGCCGCCTCGGTAATCGCACAGCATCCCACTCTCCAGTGCGGTGATATGGCATGAAACATACTGCCTAATGAAGAAGGTGGGCTCCTGACCCGGCGTAGCCCAGTAGCACCGACAATAAAGCAAGGATGGGGCGGATGCGGCACAGGACAAGATCCAGTTCGTAAATCCAACATGGCGGCGCCCTGAAGAGCGGACGAGGCCCAGAGACATATGGCAGCTATGGCGCAAGCAGCGTGATCCCGGCTCGAGTTGGCGGGGGGCAGGTCGGTGCACTGAGCAGCTGTTCACCGGGTGAATCCGGCAGGACCCTAGCGGAAGGTCCGTTGGCCTCTCGTGGACGTGGACAAGGGCGGCCCCCATGTGCAACACTAGCATACGCACAGTCGCACGCAGGGACAGGGCCTGCGTGCGTTCACTACCATCCGCCTGGGCCCGTTATTAAATGCCACAGTGGGTGCCCACGGGGGTGCTCTGAACAAAAAGTAAGCCAGCACCCGGCTTTGCCCTTGCCATTCTCTCCCCCCCTCCCCCATCGGCTGCACATCACTCTGGCGCTACTCACCACTGCAGCGCTGAACACGGATCACAGAGTTTACTTGCCTCCCCTCCGGTAGCCGCCGCACTCTCTGCTGTAACATTATCCCAGTGGGTACCAAGTGACCCTGCAGCTAGCTGACTATCACGGGAGCTCCTGGCACCAGTATAAAGCCCACGAGCATATCATAGGTGCCCTGCACTCCAGAATCCACTGCCTGCCCTTGGCCCTGACATGACGGCAGTCTACTGCACATAATACCATGCTACATGGTGAATGAGACACAGGGACTGCCATAACCTGATGTGGAGCCAAGTCCTCCTAGACCTGCATTATCTAGTACTCCCAATCATAGGCCCCGGGTCCTGCGTTGAAAGTGTGCCTGCCACATGGACCGCAAAGACCCAAAACAATGCCTACTCCCATTCAACAAAGTGACAGAAACCGTTCAAGAAAACCCTGGCATCATGGCAGAGGGAGGACAGAAAGCAGCTGCACCTGATGACTCCGCCACCCAGATGGGCTCTCTCCTGCAGGAGATGCGTGCAGGCTTCAACGCGATAGATGTTCGCTTTGACTCTTTAGACAAACATATAGCGGACATGGGAGTTAAGATTCAGGCACATGACATGCACCTCGATATAGTGGAATCCTGCACTTCACACCTCGAAGATGGCACAGCGCAAACACTTAAGAGACTAGACCGAGTTGAACGAATCCTCAAAGATGTCGCAACCAAAAACAAGGACTTGGAAGTGCGCAGTCGCCAAAACAACGTTTGTATTCTAGGCGTACCCGAAACCACAGCCACTGGACGCATGGACACCTTCGTAGAGTCGATATTGATTGATCTATTTGGTAGGGACTCATTCACAGCGGGCTTTGTGGTAGAACGCGCTCACCGGTCTCTGGGGCCTAGGCCCAATCCAGGATGCCCGCCTCGACTAATTATAGCCCATATCTTGAATTTCCGAGATCGAGACTCTGCGCTCCGAATGTCACGCGAGCATGGTGAAACAATATGGCAAGGCTCCAAACTATCACTGTTCCCAGATTTCACCATCATGGTACAGGAAGCCAGGCGGAAATATAACGAGTTAAGGCCACTCTGAGGAATCTTTGACTGAAATATGTCATGTTATACCCTGCCGGGCTCAGAGTTGAGGCTAACGGAAGGGCCCGTGTCTTCGACAGTCCCATAGAGGTGCAAGAGTTCTGCTGTACATACAAGGCCAAAAACGCCCACCCTAACGACGAACATAGACTCTCACCACCACAGAGCGGATCAGACGCTAGCATGGAGCTTTTCTCCAGATCAGGACACGGTTGAACACTCATTCAGGTCTTGCCTTCAACTGTTACTTGAAGTTTATGGGATATAGTTTATTCACCGCTTCAGTTTAGTTGCCTAGTGGCGATTGGGGCGTTGCCACCCCCCCTTGGTGATCACCGTATAAATGTTTTACGAGATACTAACGCGCCTTTTGAAGGATTTGTTCATGGTATTAGAGTTCCAATGGGAGCATTGTTCTTATTCGATACAGTAGGTATTGCCTCTCAGAAAGGGTAGGGAGGCTGGGTGGGGGGAGGTGGGAGGGGTTTGGTTCTTGTTCAGTATTATTGTGACATTTACACAGTCTAATGCGGTCAGGAGATATAGGTATGATCAGTTGTTGCACTGTAGATTTTCTATCTTAATATTTGTATGGCACAGGTAGGACATAACCCCGGCCCCTACGAGTTATCTGTGGCGACATGGACTATTCGAGGCCTAAATGACACCCAAAAAAGAAGACAGGTACTCCATTATTTACTCCGACACAGAGTGGACATAGCCTTTCTACAAGATACCCACCTATCCAAAACTGATCAAACCTGCTTTGCATCGAGCTGGGGTACACATAGATATTTTGCTAACTATAGCAACTCTGCCAGAGGCACAGCCATCCGTATACACAAAAAGATTCCCTTTTGTTTTCACTCTGAGATCTGAGACAGCGAAGGCAGATACATGATTGTGCTGGGTACGTTAATGGGGCACAAGGTGGCGTTGGTCTGCATATACGGTCCTAATATTATTCCTTACTTTTCCTCCTAATGCCACTTGGACAGGTATCCCTTTTACTAGGAGGGGATTTTAATGTTGCACCAGATCCAACCTTAGATAGTACCTCCAACGCCCCAGACCCTAAACCCCGAGCACGCAGGGCTTTGAACTCATTAAAAGAACAATTCTCTTTAATAGATGTAAGTCGCACCTACCATACACAACGTACAGACTATAAGCACTATACCAGATCCCATAATACATGGACACAGATCGATTATTGGTTGGCTTCCCCAGACATACTTAGTTGGTGTTGTTACATCCAAACGCTCCCACGAACGTATTCTGATCACTCTCCGGTATTGTTAACGCTGACAGTCCCACGCTCTGAGGGCTTTGAGAGACAGTGGCGGTTCCCAAACCGAGCATTAGACGACGGAGTTTTTCAAAACGACATACGGGAGGCGATAGAAAAATATTTTGGCATCAACACCGGCTCTGTTGATTCCGCAGCAATGCTGTGGGAGGGCTTTAAGACCTATTTGAGAGGCATATGCATATCCAAACATGCAGGGGTGCTGCGAGGTTTGCGCAGAACCTTGGCTCGGTTAGAGCACGAGCTTAAGACATTAGACTCCAGAGAGCTCCTGACGAAAGACCCTGAGATCGACAAACAACAATTAACGCTTCTCGCTGAATATAGAGATACGGCCGACAGAGAGATCTTGTTTATGGGGAAATACCAGAATGCCTTGTGATATGGTGAGTGGGAACGCCCGGGTAGGGTCTTAGCTCAGATGATCAGGCCTCCCGATCAAAATGCATATGTATCTAAATTACAAACAGAATTACAGACCCAATAGACATTTGAGGGGAGTTTTTGATACACTTGAAAAAATTATACACCACTAGAGTTGGACGGGATCAGATGGGACAGGAAGCTTATTTATCGGAGGTGGATCTTGTCTACCTTGAGAGGTACATGAAGGACTTTCTTGCGGTGCCTTTCTCGGAGACAGACATTGACGAAGCCATCACTGCTCTTAGATCCTCCTCAGCCCCTGGTCTGGATGGCTTTACGGGGGCCCTTTATAAGGCCTTCAAAGATTTATTGATTCCACAACTCCTAGAGGTCTACGCCGAAGCCCTGGAAAAACAAGTCTTGACCCCTACTTTGTGGGAGGTGGTCATTATCTTCCTCCCCAAACCTGGGAAGGACCCCCTTCTATGTGGTTCATATTGTCCGCTCTCACTTTTGAACCTAAACTACTAAATACCAGCTAAGGTTCTCTCCACTCAACTTTCCCTATTAATGGAATTCATAATATCGCCGGCACAATCAGGTTTCATTCCCCACCGCTCCACTGCCTTCAATCTGCGTACCTTATTCAATACTCTTTACTGCGGTCCTATTAGATTCCGAAAAGGCATTCGATTCCCTGGAATGGCCATTTGTCATATCTATTATGCAACGTATGGGGATGCCGGCCGGTTTCATAGCCACAACAGCACTACTAAATAGCCAACCCACCGCCAGACTGAGATTGAATGGCACATTGTCTGCTCCCTTCACCTTTTTGCGAGGTACAAGACAGGGCTGCCCGCTGTCACCCCTGTTATTTATTCTGGCTATGGACCCACTGATGCGGCATTTCCAAGAGAAGCACCTGCAGAGAGGATTGCAGTTCAACACGGGCCCGCTGTTGGTATCGCTATATGCGGATGACACAATACTGTATGTCCGTGACCCGCAGGTCAATCTAGAGCCTCTCCTTAGAGAAATTCTGCAATTTGGTACACTTTCGGGCTGGGCATAAACTGGCACAAATCCGTGATTTTACCTCTTACGGCAGGTACAACCCGATGGGAGCTGGAGTTCCCACTAGAGTGGTGCACAGATTTGGTTAAATATTTAGGAATTCATATACATTTAGACACCAAACAAATCGTTCGACGGAACTATGGGCCGGCTATATCCGCTCTAGAGGTGCAAGTGGATAAATGGCTCAAACTTCCATTGTCTTTGGCGGGCAGGGTGGCCCTTATAAAGATGGTCGTACTCCCTACATTTTTGTATTTATTTCATAATATTCCGATCCCCCTGCCAATTTTTTATTTTTTATTTTACACTCCCATCTAATACATCTGGTTTGGGGCAACAAGGGGTCCCAGGTTAAGTGGCAAATCATGACATTACCTTGTGACAGGGGGGGATACGGTGTCCCAGATCTGCGACTATATTATTTGGTAGCCCAATGTAGCTTCGCACAGACGTGGTACCACCCTGATGCCAGAATTCCCTATTTGCGCCCGGAGTCGGATCTGGTCCGTCCAGACACATTGGCAGCAATCTTGCCTACAGGTTTCCCCAGAGACCCCAAGGACATCCAAACGGTATCAACAACCAGTTGGGCATGGGAGAGACTGAGACGCACTACCCCTCCCGAATGCCAGGTTGCTTCCAATCACTGGTGAAAAACTTGTGCAGTGGACATGCGCCAAATTCAACATAGGCAAAATTGGAGATTTGTTCCCAGACAGCCATATTTTTGATGCTGACAGTGTGTCCCAATTCCCCGAGGCAACATTCATGGATAAATTTGTTCTTATTAGACTACGCTCTGCACTACGCACTATAACCCCTGACTTTCCTCTTGAACCTCCGTCATTCACTCCACTAACTATGGTAATAGAGAGCAAGCGAGGTATACACCTGATATCCAAACTTTACAAAGCATGTGCTGCTCTCATCCCAGTTAACGACGACAGAGTCCGTGCCGCGTGGGAGAAAAACTTAGGCAATCCAATTACAGATGAACAATGGACTTTGTGCTGCACAGTTACAAAAAATGTTTCACTTAACAGCCACCATAGACTAATACACTTCAAATTTTTGCGTAGAACATACATAACCCCATCCAGAGTACACAGAATAGATCCATCTAGATCCCATCACTGTCCAAAACGCAATGCCCCAAATGCGGACTTCGCCCACCTGGCATGGACCTGCCCGAGTATACATACATTTTGGGTACAAGTACATAACACTGTAAGCAGTATGGTGAATGGTCCAATGGTACCCCTACCAGAAATTGCTCTACTATGGTATGTTTCTCAGTTTCCTCCCAAGCTCCGAAAATGTGTTGCCATTGGCCTGTTGCTAGCTAAGAGAGAAGTTGCCATTTATTGGGGTGGGAAAGCCTCGCCTTCAGGTAAGGGTTGGCTGAACAGTCTAGCTTCCTGTTCCAAGAAATGTGAATTGTATGCGACCACGACCCCCCGCTCCTCCAGACCTAGGGACATATGGAAACCGTTCAGGAACTACTTGACCACACAGCAAGCAGACCCCGCTAGGCAACAAGAACAAGGCATAGTACCTACGGGAGTGGGGCAAACCTCGCCAGAACGTTTGTTGAATGTTTTCATTATAACGCATAGATATGCTTTTTGGATTATAGGTTGAACCTGGGTGGGATCAGGCCACAAAGTTGGGCGAAAGAAGTTTAATGGGAGGTACCTACCCATCCCCGGAGATTAAAACCGACAAGGGGCGGGAAAGTTTTGTTTTTATTTTTTGATATCCCACACTGACTGCTTATATCGATATGCCTATCTATCTAGACTGCACCTTCCATATTACTTTGTTGCAAGATGACTGCATACATTTCACTGTATTGTACTATGATTTTGTGGAAAACGCAAACTAAAGTTATAAAAAAAGAAAAAAAACAGACGGACCCTGAGCTCAATGCCCTTCATGCATATAGTAGGTACGATCGCTGGGTGAGACCTAGTTCAGTTTAAAACCTTTGAAACTGAACAGTTTTATTATGAAGGAGGTTTATCTTGATCGTCCCATTGTTGTTCATACACTGTTTGGGACAGGTGTTGTAGACTAATATTCGTACACAGTTTACTTTGAGCATTACCATATGGAGTTTTTCCTCCCTTGTTTTGTATTGGACATTTCCGTTGTGTTCAGGAGGAAGTACTTTTTTTTTGCTGGAATTAGTTTGGGTGATTGCTCAACATAACATAACATAACACAAAATCGAACATGCTTCATGTTGCAAATAATATAGGACTTTGTTGCTAGTTTGTTTTTAGGATTTTTGTGACTTTGCCATATCTTATTCAATGTAGGACAGAACTATATTGTTCTTTATGTTATGATCATCTTCTGACTCTCACTTTTTGTGTACTCAGCACTAATAACATGCCAGACCTTTGGCACTCTGTAGGTGAATGCCACATGATCTGAATTATAGTTATGTTGGGATACATTTACTTCTGTCACATATAATTAGTATGTCACAGAGCTATACAGGATGAGTGGCACAATGAGGGGACCTCTCCTCCAACGGAGGCATGCACATAATGGTCAGCATGCAATCACCATACACTTAATGGGTATGAAACTGATTCAACGCTTTTTATGGTCTTTTATGGTGTATCCATCTCCTTTTGTAATTTTTCAGATGGAGACTGGCCACATACAGATACACATACACAAAACACACAGCGAGTAGTTACTCTACCCCCACCTTACAGAAAGTATAGGGAATCCCCTTTCCTGTTAAATCCCTCACATAAGGGGTCACCTTCTGCCCTGACGAAAGTCCCGGACCTTTTTTGGCCACTCTGGACTGAAACATGTCGGCACTAGGGTCTTAGGACCATTATACTACAAAAAGACCCGTTTTTAGATTTTTTATTGACCCAGACAGACCCAAGAATAAAGGGAAACCGGGGGTCTGCCTGAGGTATTTTATCTTTAAACCCCCCCTACCTTCATCTATCAAAAGAGCTCCCAAAACTGTGTTTGAGCCCACCCCGACTTATAGGGGTCGGGGTGACCCGATGATGAAGCATGACACCACTAGGCTGTGTGAGGGTAACTAAAAGAAGAAGTATTTTCTCCTTCACAGAAGATTGTGCTTAGCACAACTTTTCACTAGAGAGGCCTCACGTTTTTTTCCCCTCTTTTAGCTTGTTCACTGTCTCACGACATGAACAACATCCTCGACCATCTACTAGTCATTCAGATATGCAGCACAAGGAATAACTCTTTGGCAGGTATGCGATTAAAATGGACAACATTTCCTATGCAGCGTATAAACTATAGGTAATCATTCTTATGTGGATATGCATTTCAGATCACAACTCTTAGTGAGATTTTCACTACAGATCACAATTCTTATGCACGGCTTTAACAGAGGTACTGCACTCATCATCCTAGGTAGTCATTCGGGTGCATAGCTCTAACATGGGCAAAAGTTGTCATTTGAGATTTTGGTGCCCTTGCAGGGAAGGCAGGACAGCAGAAATGGTCTGGCGCCAGGGGGACGTGTAGCTGGCTATCCCAGCTTCGCTTGGGTCTCAGTCACTGCCTGGGCGAGGGCACAGCACTTCCCAACCCTCCCTGTGGGGCTGTTACCTCAGGAGAAGAGTCCGCTGTCAAGCCAGTGCTGGTTCAGGGAGGCACCGGCCGCCTCCACACTCTCACGGGCCTCTACACTTCTTCGGACCCGTCCTGGGGAGGTCAGGGGCTCCCACTCTCTTCAGAGCCCCCTCCCCGATGCCTGGGTGGGCTCCGGCCTTCCTGTCTGCCTCCGGGCCCGGGAACCAATTAGAGCGCGGCTTCCCGGGGGCACGGCCGATAACGCGGCTGGTGCCCTGGGTGCCAGGAAACGCTCTCTTCAGGCCTGGCGCGGCCTCCGCAGTAGACACGGCGGCCCTCCCTTCGCTTCGGGGGCCGCAGCGGCGTTCTGATTCCTGCAGTCTTTTCCTTTAGCAGCACCTGGGCAGCGGAGATGATCTTCGGCTGCCGCGTCTCTTCCTGCAGCGGCACCGGGACCGCGGTGATGATTCTGGCCACAGTGCTTCTCGGGTGCAAGGCAGCCTCTGTAGTGTAGCCTCCCCCTAGATCAGCAGCCTTTACTCTGGCGGAGGGTCCCCAGCTCCAGTAGTGCACCAACTGACTGTCAGGTTTCCCTCCTCTACCTTTATACCCCTAGGTCAGGTGACACTACCAAAAAGGCGGCAAGTTCTGGCACCAACCTGGGGGGTTGGAAGGTTCTAGAAGGCTTTAGGGACCCTGTGGTGGCTGTCTCTGGTGACAAGAGGCGGGACGCTCAGCGTTACAGTATCATTATGTCCCGGCCTTATCCCAACTACTAGTGCGCAGATAGGACAGTGGCCACACCGCAGTAGCAGGTGCCTGTGGCAACCATGTTGTTAGGAGGGAGCACCTGCACCTCAGCACTGTTCAGCAGCGGTAAGGTGCCCAGAGTCCTATGTCCAACAAAAATGGCGGTCTAGATCGAGGCAAAAAAGGGAAAAAAATGCGGGGTAAGACCACCCTAGGGCTGACAGGTCTAACAGCAACAAATACAAATTACGGTTTGACAACCAGAGGGTCTGAGGGAAATTTTATAAAGACCACACAGGGTTTGTTCCCCCAAAAGACAGAATCAAAGACAAAGTGAAACCCTGGGGTCTATCAAAAGTTTGGAAAGTGTAAAAGACTACTACATCAATATTGGATCAAATGATACCAAGTCTAAAAGTGAAACAACACCTAAAGAAATAAATGGGCATATCCCTTTAAAGGACGAAATCCCTCACTCCCCAAAGGTGACATGCTTCATCATTGGGATTCTCCATCCCAGAGGAAACTCCTAGTTCCTCTGGGGGCTACAACTCCCTCACTGTGAGGGAGGAGCTCAAGGATGTTTTGATGGTGAGAATGCTAGGATGTACTAAATCCACAATGAAGGGCTGATGGTATGAGTGAGAGCGCAGCGCAAAAGAAAATTTATATTTTTAGTTTTAAGTGTGAGTGAAATTAAAACTAGCTCAAGAGCGTAAGACACAGCTTTATTCGTAGTACGTGCTTGGCTAGAATTAAAATGATAGTGCACCGGCAGTCAACAGATTTTTAGACCGTGGTGATGGTGAAGTTCGTCAACATGTTTCAGCCATAGAGCCTCTAATAGGGCACGGCTTTCATCAGGACTAGAATAAGCTACTGCGTGCAAAAGAACCCAAGTAAAGGATACTCTAGGTATACGTTCTTATAATACGTGCATCTTTGGTGAAGACAACCTGGAAAAAAAAAAAAAAACAACATAAAAATAAGTGGTGTTTCAAATAATCAGTCTTATATCGAAGACAGATAAATAACGGATGCAACTTACCTGTGAATACTGGGTAAGTCAGCCCACCTCTCACTGGCAACTGCTCAGGAAAAGGGCACCGCTCTATAAAAAGTAGGGTGATCAATATTTTAGTGGGAATCAGATCTCCATCCTGAAGGGGGTAATACTATTTAATTCTTAACCCTACAGAAGAGTCTCCTAGAGCTGTAAGTATAACATAATGTAAGGGCAGGAGCTTAGGGTACAAAAACTAGGTTTGCAGACAACCATGAATTGCTGTCAGAAAAATCAAAGTGTAAGACATGAAACCATAAAGCGGAAAAAGACTAACACCAATAATGATGCCAAATCTTCAGCGAACTATTATTTAAGTCAAACAAAATGAAGACAAGCCAGTAGAACCCCGTTTGTCTCTTAGTATATCGGGAGAACTGTGACGAGTCCAAACCGCCTGATTCTAAAAGCGGATGCAAGGTTCTATAAGACCCCGGCAAAGCTAGGGCAAAGTAATACCGGGAAAAACACCTCCAAAAAGCCTACCTGTCCGTCGGTACACCGGCGCCTCATTGAGCCTGAAGCCGGAGGTACCAAGAACCGGAAGTCCTTGCTCAAAAAAGGCAATCCTGTGCGATTGGAAACCCAATCACTGGCTTAGATGGAGAAAGCAATCAGTGTCAAGATACGCGCCAAAAAGCATGTCCAACAGAGCATGCGCGTAAAAAGCCACTACTCTTTGAGGCATGCGTATACGCCTGCACCGTTACCAAATCCGCGCATGTGTGAAAGAACACTGCGCTCAAGACTTTAAACATAATGACTGTTATCGGGCACATAACCCTCACGTCCTTATAGAAACAAGTAAGCCCGCAAAAGCAGATAACAAAAACGGAAAATGAACATAGTCCAGGCATTGAAAATCATGTGTCAAAAAAACTCCAAAAACGGATAGGATATCCTGAGGCTAGTGTTACAACAAATCATGTGGTGACTATCAAAGTCCAGTATACGGACTAAATCAGATCGACCACATGACAATTAGGTAAAAGCACATCCTTGATATGGTGCTAGAAAAAACACACGCCAGATGGTGAAACCAACTCATAAATACAGAAAGGGCTCCCCATCTTATATTAACAACCAGGGAATATCATCATTCATACCTCAGGCGTCTGTATGTAGCTTGTACACCCACCATTGTTCTCGTTTAAACAAAAAAGCAGAAAAGTCAGTATGATGAGATGGAATAAATTGTTTCTCCAATACTGTCCACTTAAGATCACTTGGACTATGTTGCATAGCTAAGAAATGTTGAGTCAATTTTGTGGACGCCTTCCCACATCGTATTGTGCTTTTGTGTTCTAGGATACGGATCTTGACCTTCCTAGTAGTAATGCCCACGTATCGTAATGCACAAGGACATGTAATCATGTATATCAAATTGTTACTGTTGCAGTTGGTATGGCATTTGAGACGCCACGGCCTTGGTGACCCAATGTCAATTTCAGTGGTCATAGTCGTATGAGGACATGCCGCACATGATCCACAAGGAAAATGTCCTTGTACTGCCGGCAGCCCCCATAGAGTGTTCTGTGTCTCTTTATTTTTGACCCGAGGGCGGGTGTGAACCAGCTGATCCCTCAGATTGGTGCTTCGCTTAAATGCAAAAAGAGGGGCGTGGTAAACTTTCCTCGCCTATGTTCAAAATCTTCCAGTGAGATAAGATGGTGTTCTTAATCTGATCGGAAAATTTGCAAAAGGTGTGAACACAGGTCAATCTGTCCTGAGTTTCTTTCTTCAACTTTGGTTCCAGTAAGGCATCACGATTATTGTTAAAAGCCCGTTTAAATGATCTTTTTATCAGTTTTCTAGGATACTGTCTAACTTGTAATTGTTGTGACAAGTTTTTAGCATGTTCCTGATATTTCTCTGTAGTAGAACAGTTCCTCTTGACCCGCAGGAACTGGCCAAAGGGTAAGTTATCCCTTAGGGCTTGAGGATGGTAACTGTCATATAGCAATAAAGAATTTCTTGCTAAAGGTTTCCTGTATAGTTCTGTGGAAAGTCCCCCATTGGATGGTGAAATCAAAATATGCAAAAAAGGAAGATGTGTTTGACTGAACTCACACGTAAAATTAAGGTAGGCATAGCAGTTGTTAAGCCATATCTTGAATTCCAAAAGTGATGACAAAGAGCCACGCCAAACTACAAAAATATCATCAATATATCTTTTCCATATAACGATATTTGCTAGATAGGGATTGATGATATTGAGGACATGTTCTGACTCGAAGACATGAACGTACAGATTAGCCAAACTGGGAGCAAAAATGCTCCCCATAGATGTACCGGATATCTGTAGGAAAAATTGCTCCTCGAATTGAAAAAAGTTTTTTTTCATTGCCAATTTGGCACATGCAACAATGAAAGATACTGGTGTGATAGAGTCTGGAGGGTTATTTAGCAGAAGTGTCTCTATCATTGATAGTGTTTCGTCCTGAGGGATACAAGTATAAAGTGACTCAACGTCGAAAGAAACCAGAAAGTCTGTCTGGGTATCGCACGTCAAGTCATTAACTAATATCAAGATGTCTTTTGTGTCCTTCAAATATGTGGGCATTTTCTCAACCAAGGGGCGCAAAAAATGGTCCGAAAAGGAAGATAGAGGTTCCAACAAAGAACCTTGTCCTGGAGAATCCCAATGATGAAGCATGTCACCTTTGGTGAGTGAGGGATTTCGTCCTTTAAAGGGATATGCCCATTTATTTCTTTAGGTTTTGGAGGTCTAACAGCAACCCATCATAATGGCAACAAAAATCAAGATTTCACATACATATCAACTCATCTGTGAGTAGACTGAACACACCTAGAAGATAACAGTCCGAACTAGGTATTATAGACACAGTTACCAAAGTGGATTATTCAGAGCATTCATGTCATTAGTCTCTCAAGACAACATGTAACTCCCTGTCCACATTAAGGATCTGGTCAACCGCTCTCAATTGGACAATCCATGGGGCCTCTAGTTGTCTTTGCAGTTTTGTTCTATCCCCTCCTCTAGGGTGGTCAGGTACAACAGCAATACCATGAAATCTTTTGGAGGGTAGCTCAGCCGAGCCGGGGTTCTCATTAAAGTTAACTGCTAGGGGGTAATTCCTATCTGCATGTACTATAGATCTAAAATGTTCCTGCAGCCTCTCCTTTAGGGGACATATAGTACTCCCTACATACATTTTCTACACACACACAGATGATACAGTATATTTAGAATTGCAGTTCATAAAAGCATTGATCTGGTGTTTCTTAGTAGTATTGTGTTTGAAAACATGTTGTCTTGTCCAAATAAAAAGGACACATATTACAACAACCAAATTTGTGGAAACCTTTAGGGAGAGACGGTAACCATTGTGTGCCCGGACCTCAGATTGGTAGACTCCTGGAGAGTATTGCACCCGACAGATAGACAGGGCACATGTATAACTCAACATCGTAATGCTTGGTCCAGACTAGACTATTGGTTGACTTCCCGCGACTTACAAGTCTGGGCGCTAGACGCCGTACATCATCCACGCACCTTCTCAGAGCACACCCCCGCTCAACTGAAGTTAAGTATACCTAAACCATTCATTCAACCGTTCTCCTGGAGGTTCCCATTGCGGGCTCTAATTGATCAGGTCTTCCGAGAAGAACTCAGAGTCAAAATAGAAGATTATTTTACCCTAAACGAAGGTACAGTAGAATCTCCAGGTACGCTTTGGGAAGCTTTCAAACAGATGTAAGAGGTGAATGCATTGCTCTGAAAACAGGTGTACTTAAAGACATACGGAACATGCTAACTCGCCTAGAACAAGATATTAGGAGCTTAGAACAGTCGCAAATCACATCAGCGAGAATTAGGCACAAACTATCGGAATTCCAGGAGGAAGCAGAAAGAGAGGTCAAATATATGCATAAATACGCGCAGGCGTGGAGGTTTGGGGAGGGGGAGCGCCTGGGGAAAACACTGGCCGCCCTTCTGAGAGCATCACGGGGGTTGGAGTATATCACCGAACTCAGAGTAGACGAAGAAGCACACGCCAGAACACCAGCAGAAATACTACATGCCATGGCATACTACTATCGACAGTTATACACCTCGCAAACCAGCACGACACAGTCTGACATAATAGACTACCTACTGATTTGCATATGGCCATGTCTGAACTGGGGTGGTGGAGTGAGCTAAAGAATGATGATGCATTAAACCCAGATCAGTTGACTGGGGGTGACTGTTTGATTTGCTCAAACGCTCCGTCCATCATCCCCTTTGGTATCGCTTTGTTCGCCCTAAGTTGGCAGGGTATGCCCAGACGTGGGTCCCTTGCTCACTTTGCCACTGGACTCAAGATAGACTGGCTGATGGGCGTAATGAACCCGAAACCGGTCCCAGGTTGCTTGTTTCCGCTCCAGGGAAGACATGGCTTGGCAGTTCGGGCTGGACAGTTGCCATGAGGCTCAGGGTCAGACTGATTTGCATATGGCCATGTCTGAACTGGGGTGGTGGAGTGAGCTAAAGAATGATGATGGATTAAACCCAGATCAGTTGACTGGGGGTGAGTGTTTGATTTGCTCAAACGCTCCGTCCATCATCCACTTTGGTATAATAGACTACCTAGACACACTCGCGTTGGCCTGGTTTAATAACAGGGCGCGCAAATATATGGAACTCCCTATCACGTTTGACGACATTAGGCAGGTAATCAAAAGCATGCCAGCAGAAAGGCCCCAGGCACGGATGGGTTGACTGCTGCATTTTACAAAGAGTATGCAGATAACATTGCCCCCAAGCTGTTCCAGGTCAATGCGGAAGCACAGGAAAAGGGTATTTTCCCCCCGACCATGTGAGAAGCAACTATAATAACTCTATTGAAGAACTGATAAGGACCCGACGCAACCAGAATCATATCGCCCACTGTCCTTAATTAACATGGACGCCAAGATATATGCCAAATTAATAGCGAATAGATTGCAGCAAATGCTGCCGCAGATAGAGCTCCCGGACCAGTCAGGTTTCATAACTGGTAGGTCGACGGCGCACAATTTGAGAACGCTCTTTGGTCTGATACATTACTTAGCCCCACGGGTGCAGGCAGTGGCGGCATTATTGCATGCCATGAAGGCATTTGATTAGTTGGAATGGAAATTTTTATTACCGTTGTTGGTGCGTATGGGGTTGAGCCCGATCTTCATTAAACAAATTCAAGTACTATATGAGCAGCCTACAGCTAGAGTCAGGGTTAACAGGCAGGTTTCAGAGCCTTTCACTATCACGAGAGGAACACGTCAAGGTTGCCCCTTATCGCCACTATTATTTGTGATAGGCACTGAACCTCTGGCGGCTAGACTCTGCCAGCATCACACTCAACGCAGTATCGGCTTCACATCCAGAGGCATTCTAGTCTCGATGAATGCAGATGACATGACCATCTATTTGATAACCCCTAGGGATAACTTTGCCCCAGTGATGAGGGAATTGATCCGGTATGGCGGACTCACGGGCAATCAGATAAATTGGGCCAAGTCTACGATGTTGTACCTCACTGACGGTACCACACAATTCGAAACAGAATTCCCGATACAATGGGCTACAGGGGACAATAAATACCTAGGAATCTGGATAAGCAGAGTCATGCAGGAGATATGGCTAGCTAATTATGGTCGCATGGTCGACTGGCTCGAGAGTAAAATACAATGCTGGAAAGCTTTGCCACTATCCCGTGCAGGACGCATAGCTATAACAAAAATAGTTATCTTACCGAAATTGCTATACCTTTTTGTTAACATTCCCATGCCCCTAAATAAACAGTTTTTCAAGAGGCTGCACTCCAATATAGTGGAGCTTATCTGGGCTGGCAAGCAACCCTGAATTTCCTGGAAGGTGCTGACACTGCCTTTCGCGCAGGGTGGTCTAGGAGCACCAGTTTTCGAACTATATGCGTTTAGAGTGCAAGCGCAATTCCTGCACTACTGGCACGACCCTACACCATTTCAACCCCACATAGCCATAGAAATAGATAGAGTGGTTCCCCTCCCATTGAATACAGCCCTTTATCAGCCAAACAAGAGGCCACACCAAGAAATTGACACTGCGGAAACATTACGCTGGGCGTAGCAGGGAATTGCAGGACGAGCACACCAGAAGGTCCTCTTTGCCCCCTCCATGCCAATAGGTGGGAACCCACTTCTTACACCTCTATTGGATATGGCTACGACATTGAGAGCGTCCTCACTCAAATTGGAGACATGAGGCAACTTATTTCCAAATGATACATTTATCACCCTTCAGCAGATGTGCGCAGAGCGCATGCCTACGGCTTCCGATATGTTGCTATATTATCAGATTAGGGCAGCATGCCGGGCTAGATAAGAAGAGTTTCCCCACGTACCGCCCACGCTACCGGCATTAGAAAATCTTTTATCCACTCCATCTCACCGCAAATTGATAACACATATCTATAGAATCACCCAGAGGGAATCCCCGATAGTCCAGACCACATCTAAAGCAGAATGGGGAGGGATGTGGGTATCAGTATCACTGATGAGCAATGGTCATTCTGCTGTGCACAGCTCGGACACCTCTCACCGAATTATAGTTTTAGGTTAATCCATTTTAATTACTTACACAGATGAGATTGCACACCTTCTCAACTACACAGGATGGGGTTGCACACAGACACTAGGTGTTGGAGGTGCGGAGCACAGAGTGCCACATTCCTACATTTCGCCTAGGACTGTCATCCGATAGCAAGTTTATGGCTTGAAGTGATTGAACACATTGGGCATATCACTGACTATTCGTTACCCTGCACGCCGTTGGTCGCATTATTGGGCTATGTGCTAAGGGTACCGAAGGGTCAGCGTACACTCACGGCTATGCTCCTGCTCTTAGCAAGAAAACAGGTGGCTATCCATTGGAAAAAACAAAAACCCCCAACCATAGAGGAATGGATAGGAGCAGCCACCTACTGTAAAGATCAACTATCTCACTACTGGGAGCTCATGCCAACTAGGTCTAGGCCGAAAGACATATGGAAACCCTTTGCAACATGGCTGACTGCAGGTGGGGCAGATTTTCAGAGGGATTGAACCGGAAAAGACCACCATTTTTAGACTGTTGGATATGATACACTGGTGCACGTAGTCGGTCATTCACATAGAACAATACCGTCTCATAATTTAACAGGTGGTGCCCTGACTGGGCAGAGATGGGTCCACAGATTGCAAAGGGTGCAGTAGAACTTCAAATATACGATAACTGTGTACGAATGTCTGTTACAACTATATGACAGGGGCGGCGGAAGGGTTTGTTGTTTCTGTAGTTACAGCGATTTTGTATACGCTGGATACAGACAAATAACTCATGTACAATTAGACCTATCATTATCTGATGTTGTTGTCGCACCTGCGACAGGAAATGTAAAGTGTAACTATGTCAACTTTCAATATAATAAAATAATAACAATAAAAAACATACAAACACAAAAAAAATGTAATTACTAGCAAAAGTATCTAAAAATGAAGTTAATGGTAACCAGTATAAATCTCCATTAACAAAAGGACATTACAATGAAGCAAAAGCATCGTCCAACCTATGATAATGGGACACATTATACCACCAAGCTTTTAAAGGAAATATTGGGAGAACGTTTTCAGTTAAGTGTAATTTGTTGAAAAGCTAACATAAGGTCTAATAATTTTAAATTGACGAAGGCTGAGTGAATATCTTCAAATACACTACCTAAAACCAGTATCACAGGAGTCAAAGGGGATTGGAAGCAAAAAATTCAGGTGAGTTGGGACCAGACCCTTTCTCAAAAAGAGGCTGCGGGAGGACAATGAAATAATAAGTGTAGGATATCTCCATCCGGATGATCAAACGACCAACATTTCGGAGTCGTGTTATTGGAGAATTTAGCATGGTAGAATATGTGTGGTGAGGCCTATGATAAAGAAATAAACAGGGATTGAGAAGTAAAAAAAAAAACAACATTGTCTGGTTTTCCTAACATCAAAAAAGCTAGGGCACAGTCTATTCCTCAGGCAAGTGCCCCTCTTATAGGTAAAGCTTTGCTTAGATGTATGCAGGTCATTTAAATCAGGGTCTGTTTTCAAAATGTGCCAATATTTTCTGACAATATTATTAAAAGTATGACTATTTGCATGGAACGGAGTAATAAGGGAGGTTTTGTAATCCATTTTGTTTGCCTATCTCTCGGTATCTGCCAATGAATGTTTGCGCTCACATCTTCTAACCTTCTTTTTGGCAGCAGTCACAGAATCAGATGGGTAGCCTCTATCTAAAAACCTCCTTTCCGCCTTGTCAAGTTCTATGAAAAATTCCCCCATCGTCGCACCAGTTACGGCCTATTCTTGAAATTTCTCTATAGGGGATGCACAAAATTTGAGATCTTGGATGTGAAGAATGTGCATGTAACACACATATAATTTCTACATGGAGCTCACTCTTAGACCGTGAACGTGTATACGAATCGGTCTTTGTCCTTTGTTTATGTTGACACCATTTCAACAGGAGCCTTCTGGCTATATGTAGGGGGCTGGCATGCTCTACACGAACACACGGATATACACGCTGTAGAGTCGGCAGCAGTATGACTACACTGGCATGAGATTTTTGCGAGAGCATTCTGAATTGGGACTCAGGGGAGCTCGTGTCTTTGCTTGACTGGGCTCTTTGTCTATAGCGTGGATTTTTAAATTTTGTTGTCAAGTCCTGTTGGACTGATTATGGAACGTCCTTTCTTTATTGTTCTAGTGCTCATTACTTATCAAGGTCTTGACCGCCTATATATATATACACTTACTATACCTCACACTTCACACGAGTCCTGGTTGGGTCTGAGGTACGATTTTTTATTACTCTCTTTACTACTTTTAAAATATGTACATGTATGGGTATATGGAGACTGTGGGCGATTTACAAAATAAGTGTTACTTTTTAACTACTCTCTTGATTTTATTATGGCCTGATTATGTTCACATGTTTAAATCTAGACTTGTGCGAGGTTGCAATATTGGATGGTTATGATTACACACTTGGCCTTGAGCTGATACAAATATAACATGCGTATAGGTAGTGGTTGTATTCATTGAACTGTCATGGAGAATGAGGGATTTTGACAAGCACTGTCCCAACTCCATGACTCCGGCAGTTATAATGGGTGGGCAGAAACAGAAACATTTTTCTCTTGGTTCCAAGTGGAGTTCTGCACTTTCTTTATGGGTATTCTATTTGTGGTTATTGATGCTGGTATGTCTCTACAATCGCAGGACCACTTACCTGCATTACCATAATTTTGACAACTGTCATATGTTTCTAGAGCTACGTATTTCTGCTGTTCCGTAAATTGGGATTGCTGTTGGGACTGTAATCTTGACACCATTCGATGTTTATCTTGGACGGACTATATACAAGGTGGTTTCTTGGCACATTTCTTCCGAAATTTCGATTATTTTTATTGTCGGATGCTGGGCCTTATTTGTGTTTCTTAACCCAGTAATCTTGGATATAGCAGGCTAATTTGACCTATTCTCCTCTCTTTTCTGCATGATAATTTGGTGTTATTAGTGTGAATATTATTTGATTCTTCTTTGATAACACTGAATCGACTTATTCTTTGCAGTCACAATATTAGAATTGCTAGTTTACCGTTGTCACTTTTCTCTCTTCCTTTGGTGTTACACATTTATGGGCTACATACTTGTTTACTCACTTTTTTTTCTTCTTTGTCTCTTTGTAACAAGTTGGCAATCAGCACATGTGGTGCAGGCTGGTCACATATTTAATATTTGTGATTCAGACTGTCTGTGCACATTTTTACCTTGTCAATGTAATAGAATTATGTTCTGTGGTTGTTCTACTTGATCATGTATGAGAGACCGGATTTTCAATACTTATGAATTTCATCTCAATTTACAGCCTTGTAAAAGTCGTTGAGTGCAACAAAACACATGTTGGCTGTCTTTATTCGATCATTTGGATTTAAATGAATGGAACCAAACATCTGGCTATAGGTACCTTTTGCTGAATGCTCTTGAATTTACCTGTATGGACCCGTTAGAGTGACGGACCTTCATATTGGTTTCTTTGGTGGTGCTCTGGACATTGGTTGTTAGGGTAATAAATATAAATATTGTTATTTATGCTTCAAATCTTTTTGTGGATGTTTTACTTTGCACTGCTGCCTTTTAGTTCAGCAGCAGTCTGTGTTTAAAAGCAGCTGGTAACGTATAACAATTAGTTATGTCTTACCTTTGTCCTACTATTACTCCACTAGTTTCTGCCTCCAATAATAATGAGAAATAAGGAAAGGTGGGGAGTTTCCAACTTTCCACTGTCCATTGCCTATATTTCCCAACAACACTCCATAGTTCTCTTACCTGATTAGAAGACGCGATGGCTGCATGGTTTACCAAGGTGCCATGGTGGTGGTAGTGGCTAGTCCACTAACAATGAACGAGAACCGAGGTCCCACTCCCACCTAGGTGAACTCCAACTGTAGGATTAATTGTAAGGATAATTCATTGCAGGCAACTACATTTAAATATAAACTGAGTTAGTGGGTTATATATATTATCATATCATAGCTTTACAAACAATGGAGACTAGACTATTACGCAACAAAGAATACCTGATAGTGAAAATATAACATGCAGTACTAAAATATTCAGAGCAATGGTGAGCTAGTATTTTAATTAACACTAAAGTAGTAAATACTCAAATTGTGAAAGGGACAAGATTAAGCATTTACGCAACACAAGGCTTGAATGATGATACTGACTAATGATGTTCTTCTATATCTAAAATATCGATCACTTTTATGATTGGGTGGGTAAATGGGGCCAGTGTGGGCTATTGTTTTGGTAATAGAAGTAGAACTGAAGATCTTGCATTGAGTTGATGTTGCTTTCTCCACATCCGCCCTACCAAGTGTGTGATCAATTAATGGTGTAAATGATAAAGTCACACCTCATTAAATCACACAGCCCGGGGAATAGAGTTAGGGGTTTGATGAATGGATGGGAAAGGGGATTTGGGGTAAAGGTGTAACAAAGACAAACACTACACAAAGACAATATTCATCTGGGCAATGAGCATCCAACCATCATTAATCTGCTGTGAAAGGAAAAGAAAACCAAGGAATGATTATGACACAGTTAACTTAAATGCAGTGCACCCCAAACAGTCCGTCAGCCCCAGAGAGACCAAAGTTATATTTATTATATTATCTAAATGTTCTGTCAACTAGGTTTGGAAAATAAAATAGTAAATACAAATTATGTAGTAGTGCGGTCAACAACACACACAGTTCTAAAAATTGATAATTAAAAGAAAAATGATACTGTATTGCCAAAATTGGAGGTGCCTCTGCATTCTTCTTGGATTGTCCATCAATCCTGGGTGCCTGCCTGGCTGATGCGGTACGGTAAGGTAAGCGTGACTGTTATGGTGCTTTTGCCTTTTTGTTCAGGAGAAGAGAAGTCATGCAGATTGTAAAACAAAAATTATATTGTAGAATTAAGGAGAAGGACAGAAGTTAAACTTCATAAGGAGTGCACCAAGAAGACTCTGAGACAGCGCAAGAGAGAATAGTAGTCCTTTTTGCAATTATTCTTTCATGACTGATGTGCGATCAATTAGGTGAGAGCAATTACAACAACCAAAAATCACAGAAAAGTGGCCACATGTACTATCGGACTGATCAAACTTGCAACTGTCATGATCATCATAATAATAATAATAAAATGTAGCATAGCAAATGCATAATGTGATGATCACCACATGTCTGTCTTCATTTACCTACATGAACAGGCCCCCCCACCCAACTACCAAGATGTTTCAAATCTGAGCCATCTAGCGCACACACGCAGCAACATTGCATATCTCAAATCAAGAAACATCAACACACCTCTCTCATCACAATCCAAGAGAGTTGAGTAGGCCTCTTACAGTCATGACCATATGCTGGCTTCTGTGAAGTTTATAACTTCCTTCTTCTGAAGTAGTCATGGTCTGAGTCCTTCCATAATCCTCTTGACTCTGAGTAACTAACGTGTCTAACTCTATACCAACTGAGTCCCGACTCCAATGCCATGGATCAACCTGTAGTGCAATGCTGTTGAGGAACAACAAGAGAAACATTGAGTCATTTTTTGTGTAGACTAGATTTGTGTTTGTTAGCTAAAGGAACAGATTTTGGTTGAATCTTTTAGGAGTGTGAAGCAGAAAACAAAGCAGTTTGGTGGGCCTGGCAAAAGAAAATCCCCCTAAGTGTCAAAGGGGACAGAAAAAAGACCATCAGGAAAAAAATGATCACCTGATATTAGGCCACCAACATTGTAAATCAATCATCACATACATGATCAAGCTTAATAGCCATAGTAAAACAATGAACACCCAGTCTCACTGCCTGCCACCATATGAATCATCTCAACACACTCACAAACAACAATTACTCTTCATATATATCAACCTGTGGTGTGAGCATGCCATTTACCTGTTCTAATTCAGGCAAGGTGACAGTGGTACATTGCAGATCTATTGTTTCACAAACAAACATTGGTCAGTCTTGTAAATCAAATAATGAGGCACAGTCCATCTAGGAGAGTAAAGGGACAATAGTTAGCCATAGAATGGAGTCAGGAACAAATTTGTCTCTCCAATGCCCTTGAGGAGAATGGGGGGAAGCTTCTTCATTGCACACTGATCCAACTCCAATCCAGCTATAAAATCTAAAATGGTGAGTCTGCATTAGTCAGTCAGACAAAAAAAACAAAATAAAATAATGTTCCCCTAGCTATATATATACTTTTTTTTGTCGACAAAGCAATTTGGCAATAGAAATAAAACATTCTATGGTTGGCCCAGGCCTAGTAGTCAGGGAAATAGAGATTGTCTTCAAACTCAGGTGGTTCACCCAGCAGTAGGTCAGCTAACAGACTACTACCATGACCTGAGTCTGACCAATCACACCCATCCATCTCCTGTCATACTGAATGTATGGTATAATTCGGTGGGTGGTATAAATTCTGATTCATTTTGATCATGTTTAATCTTTCCACCTTTTGAGCGAGAGACTGTTCCTTCTCATTATGACAACTGCACCAGCTGCATTGAACACCCACTCAGAGGACATACTGGCTAACGGGCAAGTCGGATATTTTATTGCCAACCTGATAAGCACGGGCCATTGGTGCCTCTTCCCATACGAATACACCAAATGGGTTTTGATCAAGATAGACCTCTCTTGGGTCCTCCACATAGGCCTGGACCATACACTCAATAGTCATTGGTGCTCCACATTACGTGGCCTCTTTTGCCTTCACCTCTGCACTGGACTTAAGCCCTGACTGTAGAAACCAATGACATGCAGATTCTGGGGCTGATTTTGCTCTTCCTGTTGTTGCTGGTGTTCTTGTTGTTGGTTCTGGCTGCTGTGAGCCAACAGTACTGCCCTCAGGCTCTGAAGTTGAAGGCTGCAGAAGTTGTGACCTGGAGGAGTGGACCTCTAATTCCCAGCCATTCTTATTCTAGGACCCTGGCTTGTTCAGCAATCCACGTTTAGTAGTTTGAAACATCCCCTTCTAAAAAATGAATGAAAGTGGCGAGTAATTGTTTGTACCGAGGATCAAGAATTGTAGCACAGATGTAATGTTTAGATGAAACAATGTCTCTTGGTACCCTTGTATTAACAGATAAGTGAAGTATTAAGCTCTCCACCAACTCATGCGCATCTTTGTTATCTTCCACACCTGCATAAATTTCAGAAATCACCTTTAGCTCTTCCAGTAGCATATGAAACAACGGGATAGCTTAGCCCGGGTACTGTCTTCCTTGCTGACTTCCCGTGTGAAAAACTCAAAATGAATCAGCATCTCTGTCAGGCATTTGACTAGGCCCCATTGGTACAACTCAATGATCATGCCTTTTACTCAAACAGATGTTGCAGCATGTAATAAGTCAAGTTTCAATGTGTTGGCACCTCCTGTATGAGTGCTTTAACTGGCATACTATTATCATGCTGAGTGGCCCTCCGCTGCATCCGGACTTTAAAAGAATGACTGAAATTAGTGCAGATTCTTCTGCAAGTGGACAGTAAGTTGCTGACTATGTCTTCTTTTTTGAGAAAGTCATGTACAATGATGTTGATGCAGTGCACCAAACACGGGACCCTGACATAGTCTTTATCTGCCATGGCCTTAACTATATTACTGCAATTGTCTGTGGCAACAAATCAAAAGTTAAGCACTCTTGGTCACAGCCATGCAAAGACCTTGTTGTTAAAGTCTTCCAAGATGTTTGTGGCAGTATGGGATTTCTCGAAAGTGAACATGGCTACTGTTGCATGCTTGTTCTGTGTGCCATTAAAAATCACAGCAGTGTCAACACCTGCAGACATTATTTTCTAACACCTACAAAAGAGATCCGAGTGGCAGTGATGCACATGTAACCAGTGGCTTGGCAACTGGTCTACATGTCTGTCATCAGGTGGGTAGAGTGAACAGTGCTCTGCTGCAAAGCTTGTCAAAGCAATTACAGCACATTGTGATGTAGGTTGGAACAGCAACTCTGGCAAAATAGGACTTGCTGGGAACCTTCCATTTTGGGCGGATGGCTGCCACATATTCTAGAAAGGCCACTCCTTCCACAAAAGAAAAAGGAGGAAGTCCAGTGCAAACATTTTAGCAAGCTTCAAGTTGTACAAACGTGCTGTCGGGTAGTTGCGTTCATACTGCCCCTCATGCATTAACATGCCAGGAATAGTAGACAGTTTTTTTTTTCTTTTCTGGTGCCACTGATGTATGTGACTTCTTGAGAGCAGATGGTGGTATACTCAATGTGTGTCTCAGTGAGGCAGTCACTGTATGCTCTTTCCTTACTGTCTCGACCCGTTCATGTGCCATTGCGATGTTGTTGATGTGGGCGATACTACTGCACTGCTGGGGACAGGGCTGATTTGCTAATGAAAAAGTCTTCCTCTTCTTTACCTTCCACCATGATCGGATTGGATTCCCTACTCAGCCTTTCACTCCCTTCACTAACATCACTTGCAGTTTTTTGGACGCTAAGGCATTCCTCCCACTGGATTGTGTGGTGTTTTCTCAAATGTGTTGTTTGGCCTCCGGTACCAAAGTTTGTACCAAGCTTACTCTGACTGACACTTGCTCTGCAAATGGAGCATATGGCAATGTTCTGCTCCTTCTTGCTAACCGTAAAGAAGTCCCAAACTGTAGAGGTCCACTTTCTGACGCTGGTGGCACTGCCAATGTCAGATGAACTGGCAGTAGGTGGGCATTTTGCCGTTTGCATCCCTGCAGTGCCTACTTCTACTGAGGTGGTTGTGGATGTAGGTCGCTGCTGGGCCCTTGCAAATATGGCAGCTGGCAGTGGTGGTGGTATCTCTGCCACATCCCTCAGATCAGGTAGAGATGGGGTAATATCAGTCTCCACAGGGGCTGGGCTAACAACCAAGATGACTGACTCATCATCATCCTCCTCTTCTACATCCATAACTCTAAGGCTTGCAAGAACCTTCCTTTTCCTTGGCCTCTTCTGCAGTGTTTCCCTCTCTGACTGAGGCAGGATCCAAGTGGAGTCTTGGTCATCAGAAGGGGGGCTTAGAGAAGCCCCCCTTCTTCTCCAAAGGGGGCTTGGAGAAGATGTTCTTGCTGGAGAGCTGGAAGTCAATGGATCTTCTGAAAGAGTGGCTTTTTCTACTTCCTCAGCAATCTCCTGAACTGCTCCTACTTAGGGAGGGACTAGTATTTCTGGCTGTGGCTGTTGTTGTCCACTTATCTGAGTGTCCTGCAATGATTTGGTACTACTTAACGAAAGAGATACGTCCATTTCAATATCACTGCTCATTGGTTCTGCTGTGATTAAACTGGCTGCCTCTGTGCCAGACAGGAGCTTGGACATAGGTTAGGGTTGGTCCACTGATGGGGGGTGCTGCTCACAGCTTGCTCCCCAGAGGCCGGTGTGGCAGGCACAAGTTTGCCGAAAAAGGTCCTGGCTGGCATGCCAGTGGTGGAAATCAGCTTCTTTTTCTCCTCCCCACTGATAACTTTCATGCCAGTACCTTTCTTTGGGGCCATCTTGAAACTGGCAGTTGCAATTAGCACCACAAGCTGAAGAGATGTCCATGCTAGGTGGTGACACATCAAGTCGTTCACTGGGCTTCTGTCTGGCAGTACTGTGGGGAATGTTTTCTCTTGTACACCTAAAAGCAAACAAGCAAAAATAACATCAGTGAAACATGGCACTGTTGCAGTTGAATTAGTAGTACAAATAAACAATATCATTTAGTGTGGTCACTGATTACTTAAGTTATTATAAATAATTAACAATGCAGTGTATCCATTCGTAAAACTACACCAAAATAAACTTTCACAAAGTACACTCAGGAAGGATAAGAAAGAATAACAATAATAACATAAAGATCTAACTGTTTGCTTTATGTGCATCAAGTTGGGATGTGGCACTCAGGAAGGTGCAGGTGACAATGGAATAATCCTTAGACAATGAATGCTGCTGTGCGCCTATAGCAGACATGGGGTTGATGCCGGATGCTAGGAAAAGGGTGGGGGACAAAGAAAATAATTGAAAAAAGTATCAATTAAAAACATTAAAATAAAAAAGAATTAAAATAAAAAAGTTAAAATTTAAAAAGTAACATCAAAAAAGTAACATCAAAAAACAAATAAATAAAAAAACGAAAATGAAAAATTAATTTTGTTGTTGTAGTAAATAAGTGAAATTTCCCTCAAGCATATAATTGATTAAACTGCTATATCAACCATCCATCCAAGCCTATGACAAAGAAGCACACTAGCTGGATGCACAAAATGGTTGTCAGCAAGTTCCACATGGTTAACAACACTGAGCAAGAAGACATTGGGAACAAAGAGAAGACATGCAGGCCTATTGCAGAAGTACAGTGGCTGCCTACACACAATGGCCCCAGCCACATGGTGAACAACAAGAGGCTAGTAAGAAGTAAGAAGGAACAAAGAAGACATGCAGGGCTATGTCAAAAGCACACTGGCTGCATACACAAAATGGCCACCGACTGACCACATAGTCTAACAGCAAGCAAGGAGACATGGCTTTTACATAGAAGACATGTGGGCCTATGGCAAAAGCAAACTGGCTGGCTACACAAAATGGCCACCAGTCAGATGGTCATTAGAACAAGCAGGAGGCCTTGAAAACAGAGAACACTTCCAGGCCTATGGACACTGACTATATAAAATGGCCGTAGGCCACATGGCATGGGGAACAAAGACAAATGGTGGCCTATGGCAAACAAACTCACACACTGGCCAGACAAAGGAGGCATGGTAACACAGCATTAATTCAGCAGAGCCAGAAAAAAAAATAACAGGGCAAAACATATTTTTACAACAACACACATCCTCCAAAGGCATGACCCCACCCTATACACTACACACTGTTTGCAGGGAGGGAAAAAAACACAAACACATTTTGTATTTTAGTCCAATGCCATCCACGGCCTAAACAATGGTTCAATTCAACAGACACCACAGAAACACGTGTTTCATGTACCTATGACGAGTACTTGGCCTACTGGCGGGAAGGCCCATTAACAGACTAGGCCACTTAGTGAATTAAAAGAATATTGCACATATATTTAAAACACAAATGTTCTAAACTGTGCAACATTTTTCCTTTACAAAATAAGAGAAAATAAATGCAAAAAAACAATAACCAGCAAGGAGGCATGGCCACAAACAAAGAACACATGCATGAACACTGGCTGCTTGTACAAAATGGCCATGACCACATGGTGGACAACAACAAGCAAGCAAGTAGAAATGGGGAACAAACAAGACATGCAGTCCTATGGCAAAATCACACTAGCAAGCTAACTACACAAAAAGGCCACCGTTCACATGGTCCAACAGCAAGCAAAGAGGTATGGCGACAACAAAGAACACATGTAGGCCTATGGAAAAAGCACACTGGCTGCCTACACAAAATGGCCATCAGCCACACGGTCACAACAACAAGCAGGAGACCTAGAAAACAAAGAACACATACAGGCCTATGGGCACTGACTATACAAAATGGCCAACGGCCACAAGGCATGGGGGACATAGATGAATGGTAGCCTGTTGCAGACATTTTTTTTTTTTATTTTTTTTTATTTTAGCGATTTCTAAAGCGCCTGGTGACCCAAGGGCATCCCCGCGCTATGTAACTTGAAATCCTAGTGAGGGGGAGAGAGGGGGGAAGGCGACCAAAGGGTGTTATTTAGGAAACAGATGGGTCTTTAGTTTTTTGCGAAAAGCAAGGTAGTTGGATTCTAGTCTGAGGGCGCGAGGGAGTGCGTTCCAGCCCTTAGCCGCTTGAACGGAGAATTGTCGACCTCCTGTGCGGGTTCTTTTAAATCTGGGGGTGCTGACTAAATTCTCATTTTGAGATCGTAGGGATCTGGTTGCTGTGTAAGGTGTGATCATTTTACTAAGGATCGCTGGACCAGATCTGTTGTAAAGCTTGTGTGTAGTACACATTGCTTTAAAGTGCACCCTTTGGCGTACGGGGAGCCAGTGCAGGGCTTTGAGGGCTGGCTTGGCGGACATTCTGGAGGGAGTGTTAGTAATCATGCGTGCTGCCGCGTTCTGTGTCCGCTGGAGTTTCGTGATAGTAGACTCGGGGGCTCCCAAGTAGACCAGGTTGCTGTAGTCCAGGCGGGACAGCACTAGTCCCTGGATAAGGAGCTTCCTGGACATAGGTGGGAGTAAGGGCAGGATTTTACATACTCATACACTGGCCAGACAAAGGAGGCATGGTAAAACAGAGAGCAGAGCATTAATTCTGCATTTCCAAAAACAAACATTAACAGGGCTAAAGGTTTTTACAACACATAACCTTCAAAGGCATTACCCCACCCCTATATACAGTTTGCAGGAGACAAAAACATAAAATACCACACAGAAACACATTTTGTGTTTTAATCCAATGCCATCCATGGCCTAAATAATGTTTCCATTCAACAGACAGCACAGAAACAGTTGTTCAATGCACCAATGACTAGTACTGGGCTTAGTGGCTGGAACACCCATTGGCAGACTAGACCACATAGTGAATTAAATGAATATTGGAAATTATTACAAACATGGAGAAAATGTACTAAACTATGCAACATTTTTGCTTTACAAAAGAAGAAAAATTACATGTAAAAAAATAACTAGGCCCCTACTGAAACTGGAGGCCATCCTAACCACAATACATTTTAAAAATAAAATAAAATACAAATAAGTCCTGGTGCATGCCCTCTATCAAACAAACAACACCCTTATACAAAAGTTTTTTAACTTACTTGTGAAATCTCAAATACCATGTCCTTAAATCTGATAGTATATCTGCAGCAGACACAGAGAGTGATCCTTCCAACTCCAAATCTGAATCAAAAGTGACCAGGAGATGGACAAAGCACTGGGAGGAGCCTGCGGGACAGGAACAGGAAGTTGGAGATTTTGGGGCACTTCCTTCCTGTTAGAAAAAAACGTTTTAAAAAAGGACTCCTTGCACAAAAAGCCAACTTCCATTTGAGAAGGTTTTTGACTTCAAGTTATCTTTTTGAGGAGATTTAGCTGATACTCAAAGAGAAATTCTTCTCCAGGTTGCAGCTGCAGTCAATCACACTCATTCATGCTCACGTACATCACAAAAGAAGTGCCAGAAGTCGCTGGCACAGCCTAAAGCAGCGCTAGCAGAAATGAAATCTTGCAGGAGCTCACAGGCGGTTGGAAAATCTCGTGGACGTTTGCAAGAAAATCTTGTGGGCGTTCGTGAGTGCCCGGAAAGTCACCCAAGCATGCGCGGAATTACATTTTGAGCTTGCCAAGGGAAAAAAAACTCTGCTCCGTTGTGGAGAACGTAGTTTATTGGTAACTCCGTGTGCTCAGCAGAAAGCAGAGTTGGCAAACTACACAAACTCTGCGAGCAGAGCAGAGTTTTACATCCAGGCCTAATAGCAACCAGAATGTTCCTCAAGCTAAGAATAACCCTAAGGGCAGTCCCCTATGACAGTTGGTTATCTCTAAGGAAAAGAAGGCTACTACATCCCATCAGATTAACAGGAACCTGATCAGCCATTCCACAGGCCTTTAGTGAGCCTTACCCCACAATCAGAACAATGAGGCAGCAGCTCTTGGTGGTAGTTAATCCACACCTCCCTGTATGCTCAATCAAGCTCTCTCAGAGGGGAATTATTTATAGTCTCGACTGGTCTCTAATGCTCACCCTGGGGGGTGCCAGTCCCCAAGAGCATATATGGCTCTAGGAGGGGGGCCACACGGCCTGTCTTGCTTGTTATTCTTGGGCCTGCCCTTGGGCGGTGGTGGTCCACAAAATAGATAGGGGGCTGAGTGGAGCCCCTGGGAACCGGGAACCACCACTTCCCCAGGGCTACATTAAACACTGAAGAGGAGGTCTGCATGGACCACCACCTCCCTGTGGCAATTACTTTTTTAAAAGAGGGCGGAGGGCCGGGCATCCCCCCTTCCAGGCCATATACAGCCCGGGGGCTGGCCGGCTTCTGCTATATCCCAAGATGGCCACCCTTAGCAGGGTATCTATCACTGATGAATTTCACTGGTTTTGTATGAGTGTAATCTGAGTCTAACTTTAACGTGCCTGTAACCTTTGTATTTTTTAGTGAATATATATATACGTATTCATTTCAATGTTATTTCTAGCACTGAAGTTAGACACTAATGCATCCCTTAAGATGATTTCATTTTTGTAGACATTATTACAAAGTTTACAAGATTATATTGGCAGCATGACAGAATAATGAAAGGGAAACTTTCTTCTCTTTTTCTGCCTCACATTCAGTCACTTCTGTGCTCTTTGAGCTGTTTGTAGATTTCACTGTCTGCTTTAAAGCTTTCATGTGTGTACAGCCCTACTGCTCCCACAGGGTCTTGTGCCATTACAAGGACAATAAGACATCAGTCTGTTTTGTTTATTTATGCTGCAAACTTAATTCTCCTACAGGACTGGTAGGATTGCACTCACAATTTCATTTCTCTTGGGCCAAAATAATTTTCTATCATTTAAATAACACAAAGTCATTAGTTCCTGGTAAATAAACCAATTTCAATCTTAACATAAAACACTCTTGAATTCTGCATGAGGTTCAATTTAACTCAAATGTGTTCTCTCTTGAGCCTTGGGACTATAATGCATTTATATTATTTTTGTAAAACTTCATGACAAGAAAAATAATGATAATACTAATTAAGTGAATTCATAATGTACACAGATGCCCAATTGAGAGGATGTGTTGCCATAAATGTGCAGTTGCTTTCCATCACAGTGCACATACTCTTAGAATGGCTCAGTGTGACACTGAATCATTTAATGAGCACTAGTCTGAGTTTTTTCTTTTTTAGTAACATGCTATATTTTATAAACCTTGGTCATTTATTAGTGCACTATTGTTATGGTCCAAAAGGTGCACTGTCAGCCAAGGTCTTCACATAGCCACTTAACAGGTTTAGTACACAAAGAGGTCATCATCACAAGTTGTGCAGAGTAGTAGTTCTGTTTATTTTTGGGTGAAAATACCAGTCCACATGAAAACAGGTTTTACCTGGCGTGGAATCCTACCTGGTATTCCTGAATGAGATTCCACATCCTATAATACCACTTCCTTTACCAGTCTCTTATCCCATGGGAAGAGATGTGGTATGTGGTTAGAGCTGCCTTTCCAAAGTACAAATCCCAGCCTCTTCAATAGGGTCTGCATCATGTAATTCTGGGCTAATGCCTCAATCTCCCTGTGCTGAAACAATGTAATTTATGACAGTGTGAAATGCATTTGTGTAATCCCAGTTGATGTACATGATCTAAGATCACCTCCCTATCTCACCCAAGCAATGCACTATATAAATGCTAATACGTATATATACATAGATTCTACCTTGGGTAAAAACATGCATTAAACGTGACAATATTTCTGGGTGCAATCTGGCCCCAAAAGTCCTGACAGTACTATCATCCAATATTGGTAATGCTGGATTTGTTATTCACATTTGTTAAATGAAAACTCGGGAAGAGGTATGTAGAGTGAGTAGGACCAAATGTTCACTTCTCCATAATGGGGTAATTCGAAAAGAGGATTCGTAGACAACTAGAGTCCTGGGACTGAAACAAATCAGTTCACATAGGTCACTGCCTGCCCAGGTTATGAATGGTAAGAGCATGAGGCAAAGTGTATGTGTTAGACCTATCCTCCTTAGAGTGGTCCTCCACCAACTTTTTCCCTGCTTGCCTCTACTTTTTGCTGTATCTTTTAGTTGTCCATAGAACTGTGAGCACTTCACTACTGCTGACCAGTGCTAAATTGCATGTAATTCTCCCCTAAAACATGGTGACATTGGTATATAGCTGATGACTGGCATCATTAATTTAGTTTACTTGTAAGTCCCTTGTAAAGTGGTATACCATATACCCAGGGCCTGTAATCTAAATGCTGCTAGTGGGCCTGCAGCACAGGTTGTGTCACACACACAAGTAGCCTTTCAAACCTGTCTCAGGCCTGCCATTTCAAAGCCTGTGTGTACAATTTTCTGTCACTTAAAATTGGTATTTATAACCACTTGCAACACATGTACTGGGGTGATGAACTGGGGTGGCGTGGTGAGCAAAATAACAATGACAGATAAGCCTTCCTGCAATTCTGCTGGTTCTGCTATTCCCTGCCATCTGTGAGTCCTACCTTTGCCTGAGGTGCCCCCTCCAGTCCTGGGCCTCAAAAGTAGGTTCTACAGCTGATTTCTGTGAAAAACGATGCATCGCCTGGACTGCGTGAGAATATCTTCTGAAACACCCATCGAAGCTGACGCAGAGGCTGCTAAACAACAGCGGAGCCACAGCCTGCGCTGCTCAACAACAATGCTCTGCACAGCTCAACAACAACCCTCTGTGCGGCTCTATGACGACGCATTGCATTCACTTCAACAGAGCTCAAAGACAACACTGGACCGCATTTGCGTGGCTCGATGATGCAGTATGCTCTCGACGTCGACACTGGCTCCAGCCAAGGTATTTCTTCAGGGGGACCTGTCAGGATCCTATAGCCGGTCTGCCCTCCGTCGCAGTTGGCCAGAACTTTGGATTTGTACTGGTCCCTCAAGACTTCAAGTAACCTTATGACCCCTAGTGACTTCTAAGCACTAATTTTGGTTTATTCTTTAAAAATCCATATCTCTACTTCTACTTATTAGATTTTTGTTGTTTTGTCCTTGTTTTGCTCAGATAAATATTCGCTATTTGTCTAAACATATGTGAAGTCTTTTTGTAGTGTTTCCATCTCTTGCTGTGTGTGTGTGTTGCACCATTACTTTACACATTGCCTCTTAAGTTAAGCCTGCCTGCTCTGTGCCAAGCTAACAGAGGGTGAGCACAGGTTAATTTAAAGTGTGCATCTAGCTTACCTTGACTTGGATTGTGGTCCCTACTTGGACAGGGTCCAAACCTCTGCCAACTAGAGACCCAATTTCGGTGTAGAAACGTATGTTTGTACAATACCATACAGTAATTCAGTGTTCACTACAATACTATACTTAAGACTAATTCAAATATTTTTGAATTCTCCCTGATTGACATCTTTTTTTTTTTCTCCAAAAGTCATTTTGCCCCATACTCATTTTCTCTACAATGTCTGTGGCCCTACCTTGAAAGATGGAGTTCGAGCTGGCCAGTCTGGACCCCTACACAATGCCCCAGCTCAAGGGGTTCTGCCAGGAGATCAGGGTGTTCCATAAGGGAAGTACCAAGAAAGCAGAGCTTCAGAAAGCCTTGAGAGCATGGGCAGCAACCCACCCAAAAGGAGAAGTGGATGAGGTGGAGGGGTCAGGGTCTAAGGAGGAGGAATTTAAGCAGGACCATGATGGAGGTCTTGTCATGTAGCATATTGATGTGGGGGTAACATCTTCCCAGGACTGGAAGTCCACAGCAGACAAGGCAGCAGCCTGTTATCAAGGAGCCTGTCCCCAAAGGAGCTGGAGGACAGGATGGAGGAGGAAAAGTTGAAGCTAGAGATTGCAAAATTGAAATAAGAGAAGGAGCAGGCCCTTGCCAAGCTAGAGAAGGAGCAGTCCTGTTGCAGGTATTCTGCACATATACAGAACTATGCACAGGAAAACTGGACCTCAGTGAATAGGGGTGAACCAACCTACCACATTAGTACCCAAAATCCCAAAGTGACTAGCTATAGTGTCTCATTCGTTCTCTGACTACAGCGAAGCTACCAATGAATAGATAACCCAGAACACGGAGTCGGTGCTGGTTGAAGTCACTGATAACATACGAATGCTGGCGGACAATGATCGGGCAGTACTCTTGGTGCTGCTTGACCTGTTTGCCGCCTTCGATACCATTTCCCACCAGGTCCTCCTCAAACGTCTCAAGGACATAGGCATCCAGGCTAAAGCCTTGAAATGGTTGACCAACTTCTTAACCAACAGAACCCAAACCATCAACCTCGGCCCATTTCTCTCACAGACCACCATAGTTACCAAGGGGGTTCCGCAGGGCTCTTGTTTAAGCCCTACAATATTTAACATCATTGTTACCCCCTTGGCAGGGCTACTGAGAAAATTGGGCTTCATTCCCATCTCCTACGCCGATGTCAAGCAACTTCTCCTTTGATAAGCCACTTTCTCGGAAGGGATGAAAGGCATCGCGCAGTGAATGAGGGAAAACGTCCTTCAATTGAATACTGAAAAATCCGAAATTATGTTGTTCGGAGAAGCAAAATTGAGATGGTCCCCTATCGGGTGAATTAGGATCAGCCCCTTCCCCCAAGCAGCCAGTGAAAAATGTAGGAGTGCGAGTAGACCAGGAATTATTATTAGAGGAACACGCAAACACTACTGCCAGGATATGCTTTCACACACTTGGTCTCCTCCGAAGGGTTCTCCCCCTCCTGCCACTAGCCACCCGAAAAACCCTAATCCAGGCTCTGATCATCCGCAGCCTGGATTATTGCAATGCCCTGTTGATTTCTGCAAAAGAAACGTCCATAAAAAAAACTTCAAATAGTCCAGAACAGGCAGGCTGTTTGGTGAGCAATGCCCCCCCAGAACCGCATCTGCACCGCTTCTCCGGAAACTTCACTGGCTTCCAGTAAAAAAAAGAATTATGTTTAAAATCTGTTGCATGGTGTACAAATCCCAAACAACATGGGCCCTAGCTATCTAACACAAAAGCTGGTCAGATACACAACGTCCAGGCCCCTGCGGTCAAGTCACCAAGCGCTCCTTCACATCCCCCGCATCAAATTAGCGCGCACAGGGGGCAAAGCCTTCTCCCATCTAGCCCCCCCGCTACTGGAACCAACTTCCTATTCAGATGCGCATATGTACCAACTTCCTGGCATTCAGAAAACTTCTGAAAACTTCACTGTTCTGAATCTTCCCCTGGTCTGGTCACGAGCAGTCTTAGCGCAGAGATACCCCGATCGGAGTGATTCGGGCACTCTACAAGTCCCATAAATAAATACAAATAAACACGTCACTCTCTCTTGGGAATTGCGGGAGCCAGACACTCTTTTGTGCACTCACTCATACTTGTCTACAATGCGAGTAATCAGGGAGGCGGTATAGTTTAATATGTTTATTTTAAGTAACGAGCTCTATGTTACAGTACACTTGCCGTTACTAGCAGTAAAATGCACAAATAAAATATAGTCAGCATTATCACAATTCCATAGAATACAAACGGGGATATCATTTTATAAAGACAGTGGAAAAAGGACTAGGAGACCTAACCACCCTCCCTGTTTAAAAAAATAGTTTATTATAAAAAAGAAGACCTCTTGGCTCTGTCAGCAGACCCCATACCTCAAGGCCTAGATGAAATGTTCGCATCTCAGGACAAGCACAGCTCTTGTCTCTGGAAAGGTTTCTTTCCAACTGCCTCAAAAACATGTTTTGCTTGCAATATTAAAGCAGAAGAATTCCAGTAGTGCAACTGTGTGTAGCATGTTATGACTAGCTGTGAGAGACTGACCAGAACAGAATAACAAGGGGCATTGTTGATCAACCTTGTACATCGTGTGCAGACTAAACCTCAGAGCACAGCAGAGAACAGGAAATGCAGACAGTTCTCATGTGAAAAGGGCACAAACAGTGGCTTGTGGAATACAGCATGCAGTGTCATGCGCAAAAGCAGCCTCATGGCAACAAAGCTACTGCTAAGTTAGCAAATGTCAACAATGGACCCATAATCTATACTACACCCTCCCCCTGGTAAATCCACCGTATGTAGGCATAAGACGAAAACGGAGTTCAAAAAGCGAGAGCAGAGTCAAAAAGGCGTGTTCATTAATTTGGAAAAATGAAAGACGAAAGTCTAGGAAGAAAAAAACCAATGTCCGGATGATGAGAAAAAAATGTAGTGGAGAAAAGGCATCTGAAACCTAAATGATGCCGGCTGGTCAATTATGCTGTTAATCCATCAGAGTGTAGGAGCAAAAGAAATCAACACCCTCCAAAAGGACATCATTGTGGTCAGTGGAAAAAAGGGACGCCATCTAATTTAGCAAGGTGAATGAACAAGAGAGTTCTTCATAGTCGGGTGCCTCCATTAGCATCACTGGATAACTTGCGTGATATTCAATATAGCTCTGAAGTCGGAGATTTTGTGCAGCCTCACAGATATCCCATTGAGCCAAAATTCCAAGTGCAGCCGCACACGCCATTAAGTCTATCCCAAAACAGTCCTGCTCATGAGCCACTAAGGGGCCGTTAGCTGGTCAAAATCCGGGTCCGGACATGACATATTGGAAAGGCATAAATCCAATGCCCAAGTGAACTGACATCTTAAACATGAAAAGACTGGTTGCACACAAGTGAAATATGCAAAATGGAAGGACAACCCATAAGACACACTGAGTGTTGCCAGTGGTACCGAAGCATCCATGCATGCGGGCACGAAGCAATTGGAGCCGGCCCGGTCGGTGCAGCACCACAAGAGGAGCAGCCATTGCGCAGCAGGCACAGCAGAAGCAGGATTCTAGTGACTAATGTCAATATAAAGGGAAACCGACCAAAGACGCTGGAAAAGATAGAATGAATGAATGCAGGTATTACATCAAATATAGTCTGAAAAGAAGTCACAAGGCTAGATCCGACAGCTTTAAAAAATGTGCCAGGCTTTCAGTAGTCGACGCATTAGATATGCGATGGATGAGCTCCCCAAAATGTAGTGGGAGCGTAGTGTTTAGAAGCATTTGAACTTCAGTAGCAGCGCTAGCCACCTGCAGGTTGAAGGTTTCTCGTGTAGAAGTAAGGGGTACTTCTTTTTGGGTTAAAAGCGCCTTTAATCTGCTCATCTTGTTAAAATCTGCTTTCAAAGTTGGTATTGAAGGCCAAACAGAACTATCCAGCGGCCCAAGGGGGTGGAAAAAGCATATTATTGCAACAAATTATGCGCTGTGAAAGCGTTACAATGTATGGTATGCCAGCAAGTAAGCCGCAGCATTCTTGGTTATTCAAAATAGGATAACTACCATTAGTAAGCAGAGTGAACGTGGGAATTATTGCGGGAGCTGGTTTACCTTTTAAAACACAAGCGAGGTTTGGAGCCGACATGCAACTTTATGTTTTTGCATACCAGGGAATTACCTACTGTGGAATCACAGTTCTCCCTGGTAAGATATACTTCCGTATCTTCCCTCAAACATCAATAGGTGAAAGGCAGAAAAGCGCTTCCATAGGGTTCAAAGCGGCCTAAAGGGTAATGTTTCATAAAAGAGCTGAATTAAAACATTGAGAAAGGCAAAGATATAACCCCATGGATTAGCCAAACAGCAGAGTCACTTTCTGTGACAGAAAAAGGTAAAAGATCTATTTTTTGTGCAGAAGAGTGTAAATAGCATCTTTCATGGACATGAATTGCTGTTTGTCTGTTAAATTAAACAACAGCAAAGCAGTTGCATTCAAATAATCCAACTGTACTTTTCCCATTTTCAGAGTTTGCAAAGTCCATGCAAATTGCATTACAGAATGCAATTGATTCTGACCATGATATAACAGAGACACATCTTCTTTTACAATGTCAATAACAGAGGAAACAATATTGTCTAATGTGTAAATGTGGGAAGACAGTGTATTAATACTGTTGTCGACAACAGCTAGAACCTTTTCTAAGTTAGTCTGGTCTATTTCCCGCAAACGTGACGCTGCTTCAATTTGTGAAAGTTTCCAAATTTCATTGTAAGCTGTGTATATCCATCTTTTTGTTCTAGGAACTCTAGGTCCCATGACAAAATCGTCCAAATTGATATTGTTGGACAACAACGATAAGTGTTGTTTAACGGACAATAGTGTAGAGTGCTGCAACCATTGTTGACATAATTTACCAACCGAATAGGTTGTTACCGAATGGGAATCTGGAAATCTTGTGTCGGGTCTGTCTTGCATATAACCTAAAGTAGTGTTATAAAAACCAAGTTGGCAGGCATTTGAATTATTTTGCCAAACTAACCACCTTAGAGGATCCATTCAAGATACATTGAATGAATTATTTTGAAATAATTGTTGTAATCTTCAATGGTATAATTTGTGTATGAGTGCCAATTATTATATCCAGCTAAAGAGGGAATTGCAGAGGCGTTCATTTTCTTTGCAGTAGCCAAACCAAACCACGTAGTTTGGTAAACTATATTATTTAAAAATAAAATTTGTGATGGGATGAGGCAGGCGCAATGCAAGGCCTCAGTGCCTCGCTCTTGCCAGCTCTTAGAACCCCAGATTGATTTCAAATCAACCGTGTCCTTCCAATGATCATAACCTTTTAGTGACAGATCATGTCTGAAAGATGTGAAATAAATCAATTTACTATGGGTCAACATGACTTTTGGAGAGGGAGAACAATTCAATTTAAAATAATATGACTCAGGATTTGACCTGTCAAAGTCTGTAAAGTATGTAAACTTATTTTTAAGTGTTTTTGATCTTCCATTTTACAGTGTAGGGCAATGTTCCCACTGAGTGTAATTAACCACATGACGTAATGTATTAGTCTTGTGTAGGAAATGATGCCCATAATGTTGATAACAGAACAGATCGGCATAATTGGCAGAATTCATATACAAATCTTCAGCATCAAAAGCAGTATAATATTTTAAAACAGAAAACAAGGCTTGTATTGCATGCACATCCCAAACATCAGAACATATGTCCTGTGTTACCACATCACCCATAGAAACACGAAAGATGTATGGTACATTGATGATCTCAGTCGGGCTATGGACCTGAAAATCCACTTTATCCCAGACGATTCCATCAGAAACTGGGAACGCAGAAATGTTAACAAGAGTCTGGTCATGCTTCATGATGTAGGAAGATGAGTGGGGGGCCAAAATACCATCAACCACGTTCACAGCAGAGCGTTTGGACAAGTGGTGACCATTGATTAGTAGGAAAAAAACTATTACAAATCCAATTGACAGTAAGAGAAAAATCAGGATGAGGACCAACCAGATGTACGTCCATGGAGGGACCAAATAAGTCTGTTTAAACCAGGAGAAAAAAATAGTCAATTTGGTTGGACCACTTGAGGATGTGGAGGAGAAGTCGTAAGAAAAACTGCCATGTTGCAAAGAACTATCTGGCAACTCATGTAAAGACTCACTTGTGGGAGATGTGTATTCAGCCTCCGTGTTGCAGGAGGAAGCTGCTGGAACTGAAGAATGGTCAACATCAAGGTCCATCTCGATGACAGTGTCGTGTGGTGTACTGGAAGACGTGCCATTTTCACGAATCCTCGAAATTGTGGGAAACGAAACAGCAGGCATCACACTCTTCAGAATCGGCCAGATGTTGTAGCTTGACATTGTCCACCAAAATGTTTCTGTTGGCTTTGCGACCAGGAAGAGGAGGTAAATTTACTTTTCGAGTACCCTTCAAGCAAAGCACTGGAACTGGTGCATGATAAGAGGGACCAAATTCTTTTTTGTTCTCCAATTTTTCTCGGACCAGATCTCCAACTTTAGGAAGCCAGCTGACCACCGGATTCAGGAGTGCTGCATCAGTTGCTGAGGACAAATGTTCAGTAGCAAGACTGGCTCGGGTCTCTTGTAGGTTCTGTAACATAGTATAATGATTATCTACGTCAAAGGTCGCGGCAGCCGCTGCAAAGTGTAGACCATCAAGGTCTGGCACAAACATTTTGATGCCAAAGAGCATCTCGTATGGCGTCCACCCACCCAGAGGTCTTCTAGGAAGATTATTAAGTTCACGTTGGATGCCATACAATTGAGTTGCCCTCAGGCCTGTATAGAGACACAAACTGCACCTGCACCCCCAAAGACTTCATGGCATCCTTGTACGCTTTAGAGGTGAACGCTGGACCTTTGTCAGAATGAAAAGTGCAGAGGGAAAAATTCCTACAAAGACATGCCAATCCCTGATGACAGTTCGAGCGTCAGCTCTGCATTGTGGCCAAACCCAAAGGAATCTAGTGCACGAATCATTTGCAACCAAAATGTATTTATATGCAGTATCTGAAGAAAATGGACCGCAGTGATCAAGATACACACAAGCAAAATGGCGATTGGCAATGCAAAGCGGTGTTTGTGGTGGACATGTTACTATAGAAGGCTTCATTTGTTGACAGATGTCACACAAAAGTACATAATTATGGGTCTGTTTATATAAACCACGCCACCAATAACGTTGTTGCAAGAAGCCATAAATTCGTGCGTGGTTTTGATTAAAGTGTGTCTGCGGTTCGCATTGGGAATCAGCCGATCTCCAACATCAGGTATTCTAGTAAAAGGAACTTGTTCGGGAGTTAACTGATAAGAATATTTTTAAGGGAAGCCCTATGGATAATTAGAGCCCTCCGCAGTTGCAGCTATTGCTGCCAAAATGTCAGTATCAATCTTAGTCATGGACCTTGTAACGGCTGCAACAGAACACATGGCTACTGCAGATTTGGCCGCTTCATCAGCCAAACAATTCCCAAGAGCGTGTGCTCCCACACGCTGATGGCCAAGAGTATGTATTACATATGTGAGTGGCAGACACTGTTTAAGATCCGCCACTCCAACCCAAAGCGTTTATGATTAATAGTGCTGCCTTTTGAATCTCGATAAACATTTTGAGACCCAAAAAATAAGTTGTCATTGAAAGACTGAACACAGTAATACGAGTCACATACAATGAGAGTTGAAACCTTTGAATCTGCAAACTCAAGAGCAAGAACCAGATCGCGCAGCTTGGCCAATTGAGCGGTACAGTCCCCTAGTGTCTGAGTATGCACTATATTAGACTTGAATTCACCATCCACCATTGTACTTGCCACAATAGCACAAGCCGCTGAATAAGCATGTTTAGAACCAGTGGCCGGTTGCGCCGAACCATCGGTGTAGATGATATATGCATACTTCTCCAAAGGAAGCAAAGACAAAGGAGGCGGATGAACGTGTTCATACTGCAAGACCTCCTGTGTCTGAAGAGAGGGGTCTAAACGTGACATCCGGGGACGTCAAAGAAGTAGCCCATTGTATCCAACAGGGATGTAAAGCTTTTGAATGATTTGCATGTGATAGGTGCTTTGTCACCTTCATTGTACGTCAAGTAAGTGAAACCCACTGCACCTGGCACAATTGATATCACCAGGTTTGTGTGGTTATCACGTGTTAACATGTATTTAGATTCAAGCAAATCCGATTGCAAAGAATGCAAAATAGCAGAATCTTCCGGGAGCCAGCTGACTTTTGAAAAGGTAGGTTGTATCAAGGCATAAAGCGGCTTGATATGCTGGGCATATTCAGCAATGTAAGATCGCCTGAAATTTAAAAATCCCAGCAAAGACTGAAGTTTTTTTAGGGTAGTTGGAGACTGCAAAAGTGCGCATTTCTCCAGAAAGTGGGGTACCAATCCCCTACCTTCATTATTGAGCTCATAGCCCAAAAATAGCACTGCATAGCAAGCTATGTGAGATTTTGCAAAATTAAATTTATATCCGTACTCCGCAAATTCAAGAATTATGCGGTCAACATGGCATAGATGCGGCCATAATTAGTTGTCTTTGAGATAACTATCATCAACATACAAGTATACATCTGGGTCTATGCTGTCTAATAAAGAGATAACAGGTGCGGCGAAAACCCCAGGGCTATTCTTATACCCAATAGGTAAAACATTTTTTTTGTTTTCCACTGGCCCTGAATGCGGTCCATTGACTGCATTCAGGGACCGTGTTATGGCTATACAAAACATTGGAAATGTGACGTGTCGTTTAATATTTTTTACGAACAATACTGTAACTAGAGCTGAGCTATGGGTATTCTGTACCGCAAACGTACGACAATGAGAGTTCAAATGCCGGTAATCTAAAACTATGCGGTAAGACCCATCAGGTTTGGATACAGTAAAAAGAGGATTATTCATTGGTGACACACATGTCTCAATCACTCCTTGATACTCCAACTGAGATAGAACATCAGAAACTGGACCTTTGGCTTCACGCCAGATGGGATATTGGGGTTGAGGTTGAGGCATAGACCGCAATGGAATCTCGTGTGGCGGTGAATCTTTACCCCAGCCTACTTGATTACGGTACAGTGCCTGCGCCAGGGCCAAAGGCCACTCAGTTGCAAAAGCCTCTGCATGCTCCTTGGGGACATAACGTGAAAAACTCAGAAGTATCAAGTCCTCCCCTCGTGCTGTGGCCAGAACAAAAGGTGGGGGCCAATCTGCCTCTGCTAACAAAATGTCAAAGGAAGCGGTCAGATTCTCCCAAAAACTACACGCTCAATGTCACCTTCAGTGCGAAAAACTATATTATACAGCCGATCCGGGGGGGCAACCCTTGGTGTCAGCTGTCTCTACAGTAATGAAAGTTTCATTTGCTGTCGCCTCCAGACAAGGACACAGTGCCTCCCGCACTATGTCAACTTCCACTGCGCTGTCGAGCAGAGTCACCACCCATGTCCAGTCCAGCAGTCGGGTTCTCACCCTCTGAGGCATATCTCGCTGTCAAAGCGGCAACTTTTTTCTTTTGTAAAGGGGCACGGAAGCGTGGATGCTCCTCTTGTTTCCCTTTGCCTTCAAACTGTTGAGGCTGATTAGGTCCCTGCAGCACAGGATGACTCTTGCCACAATCTTGGCTTTCCCCACCACTGACTTGTGAGCCAGATGAGTCCTGTGAAGAACGAGGAGAACGCTGATTAGGGACTTGAAATCTATCAGGAGTCTTAATTTCCGCGCGGTCACGCAAGTCATAAGTACACTCCAGGTGTCGGTGATCCAGCACGCGACCCCTGCTTCTGTTGTTGCTGCCTCCGCTTTTTATTTTTCCAGTTCTTTTTAGAAAAGACTGGATGCCCATCTGTGTCAGATTGAGCTTTCTGTTGTGTTTGAGACTGTGTCTGCGCTTCAGTAAAAAGCTTAACTTTCAAATAATGGCGGCCAATGGTTTTATAAGCCTTTGCAATAATTTTTGGTAATTTGTGTGGTTTTGTCTACATCAGGGACAGCCTCCAAGCCTTTAGCGACTTGAAAGCTTACTGCATCACCCTTGACATTGGCAAGGATCATATCAGCAACCACGTCGAACACTCCCACCAGTCTCATCCCCAATTCCACAGCCGCTTCAGCACCATGTTTGTCTTCAACACACTTAATCACAGAGGGGAGTACAGTCATAGAGAGAGTGCCAAAACACTTTGAATACACAGCTGCGAACACCTTGCCCCAGGTGTTGCAATCAGCTAACTCGGGGAGTAAGTCTTTTGGCAAACTAATAGTCAAAATGCAGTGTTTCTCTACAAGGGATGTATTAGGAAAAACAGCTTCAAGCTGTTCAAATTTCTCGGCAAGCCAATAAGGTAATTCATCCTTATTTTGTGGTTGCTTGCCCATCACTGAATTAACCATGGCGGGACTGATTGTTAGACCACCAGGTCCCACAGGCTGCGCAACAACTCCAGATGGAGCCACCTGGAAATTGCGCAACATGAACTGAATAACAGCTCTATGCACTTGTATGAAAGAAGCATGTAACACGCGGAGCTCGGGTCGAGTATACCCATCAAACACCGGCCAAGTGGCCCCTTCAATTGATAAAGGACCTAAATGGACCGACGTGTATGAGTGTGGAAGGGCGCCATTAAAACAAATTCGATGTTGCCAAGCTGTGAGCGGAACCTCAAGACTCCGATAGGCCTGATACGCAACCGGAACAGCCGTGGCAGTGCATTCGTGAAACAGATTATCTCCACAGTCCACCACCAGAAAGGTAACCTATTAGACCTGGCACCATTGGCGTGGGTCTCCCCATTTTTCGCTGTTGTCTCCTCTGTTTTTGCTGGTGATAGATGCTCTGGGCGCTGTGCCACTGCCATTCAGTGCCACAGCACGAATGCTCCCTGTGTAAAGATGACATGTGAATTGGTATATCCAAGATTGGCTTATTTGGTTTACCTGTTAGTCCCTAGTAGCATGGCCTGTGTGTGCCCAGGGCTGGTAAATCAAATGCTGCTGGTGGGCCTGCAGTGCTGGTTTGTGCCACACACAGAAGCAGCTTGTAAAGTGTGTCTCAGACCTGCCACTGCAGTGTCTGGGTGCAGTCTAGAACTGCCATCTTGGCTGTGAAGTGCACCCACTTCCCAGACCCTGAACCTTCCCTTGGCATCATGTAAGCCACCCCTCTGGTAGGGTACATTGTATGTGTAAGGTAGGACATGCTCTGATGTGTGTAGCATGTCCTGGTAGTGAATTACACCCAATTTTGTTTTTCACTACTGTAAGGCTACCTGTTCTCCATAGGCCAGAATGGGAGGTTTGGCTATTACATTCTATAGTCCTAACTGACCCACAGAACATGGTAGAAAAACGAATTTAGTATCCCTGAGCTCAGGATATTAAAATACATCTTTTAGTGAAGTTTATTTTCATATTCTGTGTTTGAAAATACCACATTTAGAAAGTAGGTATTTTCTTGCCCAAGCCTTCCAGTGTGCTCTGCTGTTATGTGTATTGACTGTCTGGTTTTGGAGGGACAGGGCAGGCTGAGTCAGACCTCGGTTGAATAGAGAGATCTGCATTGGAGTATGGGGAGAGGTAGCTCCTGGACCTGAATAGGGCTGTGCCTGCCAAGCTGAATGCTGTGTGTCTGATGGCAGACCCCTCTTTCTGAAAGGAAGGATGCAGCCTGGTAAACAAAGTGCTCCAGGGCTGGGCAGAACTGGTTCTGGCTGGGTTCAGTGACTTGTAGCTTCTGAGAACAAAGACTTTTGGGGTATAAATATCTGTGCCCAAACCCCTACAATTTGTGTTGCTCCTGGACAACAAGAAGAACCTCTGTCCGTGTAACTGAAGGAATCTGCAGGAGAGGATTGTCCTTGTGCTTGTGTGCTGTTTCTTGGACTGGCCTGCAGTGGTTACTACTGGACTTGGAAGAAGAGGAAAAGGACTTTGAAGGAACTTTTATTTTTGCTACAGCAATCACCCAAGGGCTAGAAGAGAGCTAGCCTCCTGCTGGAGTCTCAGGCACATCAGACTCCACCACCAGCCTCCTGTTTCCTCCCAGCGTGGATTTCTATCTGCAGGTGAGGCTCCTGTGAGTTCCAGGGCCTCTAGTTCTACTGTGGAGAAGAGAGAGCTGAAAATCGTCGCTAACACCCGTTAGCGAGCTGCCGCAGCTGAAGAGCGTAAGGAAAATCATCTTGCTGCTGCCGCTGAGTGCTCACTACCGGAGATCATCGCATCACACGTTTGCGGGCTGCCAAATGCTTGCTAACCCAAAGATTATCGCATTGCATGTTTGCGGGCCTCCAAGTGCTCGCTAACCAAAGATCATTGCATCGAGTTCATCGCTTCACAACATCGCAGCGCGGACGCCGAGCATTCGCCATTTTCATCGCATCGCATCAGGATCATCGCTCCCTTGGAGGGCGCCATTTCTTTTCATCGCAACAAGATTGCACATGCAACAGGCTCGGTGCATCATCCTCCCTTCGTGGCAAGGATTTCAACGCATTGCAGGCTTAGCGTGGAGAAGTTTGTCGCTTTGTCCTGCACACAGATCAGGGCATCATCCTCCCTTGCGGCAAGGATTCAATGCATCGCTGGTCACACGTGAGGAAAATCATCGCTACAACTCCTTAGCGACATTTTGGTTGCTTTGCTACAGAATCCAGGTAGTTTGTCAGTAAAAGGATCGCAGAGCCCACTGCCTTGAACTGAACTCCTCTTTCCACACTTTGAACTATTTTTGCAGCATTTTAAGAGTAACCCTATTTTGCTAGTATTGTGGATTTTTACTGTTATTTGTCTTGTGTTAAGTCTATATAAAAAGATACTTATTTTTTATAACTACTTGTGTGGTGTCCCTGTGTAGTGTTCCTCACTGTGTTACTATGTATGGTCATAAATGCTTCATACACTGCCTCTGATGTAAGCCTAGCTGCTCGTGCTACGTTACCACAGGGTTGAGCAGGGGTTATCAAAGGGTGTAGCCCGCTTACTCTGACTTAGGAAGAAGGGTCCCTACTTGGACAGTGGCCAGCCATTGCCAACTAGAGACCCCCATTTCTAACATGACCCAAGAGTAAAAGACCTCGAAGCGGTATGCGGGATCCGCTTCTACTACAAAAATCAGGTCCACACCAGCATCAGGGACTCCATGTGGTCTTAAAGAATCCCTGAGCGGAGCGCGATTATGTGGAAAAATATTATGCAGCATCACAAAAAGCAAAGAAGAACAACTTAAGAAATGGCAGCACAATGTTGGGTTAAGAATAAAACTTCAAGCTTGAAAGAACCTATAAAAACTTCAATTTAGGAGTCTACGCCGTCACAGCTGTCTCCAGAGGCAGAAGTGAGGGTATCGTGGACAAGCACAAGCACTACTCAAGTGTCTCACAGATAAGAACCAGACCAAACGTTGGTGGCGCCATTTTTCAGGGATTCTGCACACATACAGAACTATGCACATGAAAATGGGACCTCAGTGAATAGGGGTGTACCAACCTACCACAGCAGTAGCCAAAATCCCAAACAGACTAGCTATAGTGTCTCATTCGTTCTCTGACTACAGCGAAGATACCAATGATTAAACAACCCAGAACACGTCACTCTCTCTTGGGAATTTCCGGAGCCAGACACTCTTTCGCGCACTCACTCATACTTGTCCACAATGCGAGTAATCAGAGACATGGTATAATTTAAAATGTTTATTTTAACTAATGTGCACTATGGTACAGTACACGTGCCATTACTAGCAGCAAAATGCCTAAACACAATATAGTCAGCATTGTCACAATTCCATAGAATACAAATGGGGATATCATTTTATGAAGACAGTGGAAAAAGGACCAGGAGACCTAACCACCCTCCCCATTGTAAGAAATAGTTTATTATAAAAAAGAAGACCTCTTGGGTTTGTCTCATAGACAATGGGGTAACCCTGTGTCCCTCAGAACCTGGGTATAAATATTATAGAATGCAGTGGTTCTGTCGGGTATGATCAAACAATTACTTTGTTTTGCGAATGGATCAAGAAAAACTGAATACATCAATCAAAACATGAAGAAATCAATCATGAAAGGAAACTTTTCTTTTTTAAGAGGACCACATGAACAAATGACAATATACAAATCACGATGAAATCAGATTTGTTGGGTGGCATACCATTCTTTATATATAAATTGCATCATTTATATTGACACCCATATCATTCTTTTTAGCAAGGCACGGTTACCAAAATTGTAAACCTTAAAGTGAATTCGTGAATCAGTGAAGCAGTGACATAAGTGACAAAGTTAGTGCATAATATATACAAAAATGAATACAAAAAGTTTTATGTACAAGGTATAAAAGGGGCCAGTATTAGAGAAAAGTACAATGACAAAGTTTCCACGAATGACTCAAGTTCTATATGAAACCAGGTCTTGAACTGGTCCTAGGTATTGTCGACGTTTCAACCCTGTATAAGCGGTATTAAATCGTCATGCGGGTCTTCATCAGGACTTTAAAATAAACAATGGCAACCTAGCCGTTAGTCTAGGATGGCCTAATATTCACAAATTGCAGAGCCGAATCATTCATCCAATGGGGTTTCTCAAGAGCGACTTGCTGGCTACGGGGCTTTGTTAGTTAGATAGTAACCGTCAGATCCAATCTGAAGCAGGAGTCGTTAGAAAAATCTAACAGCGTTTGCGGTAATATCAACAAATTGCTTTCAAGTGGTTTCGAATCCCGCTCCTGGGCCACCTTTCGTTGATGTGGGGATTCCCACATCAACGAAAGGTTGCCCAGGAGCGGGATTCGAAACCGCTTGGAAGCAATTTGTTGATATTACCGCAAACGCTGTTAGGTTTTGTAAAGGTTTTTCTCCAATTGCCTCAACAACATGTTTTGCTTGCAATATTAAAGCATACGATTTCCAGTAGTGCAGCTGTGTGTAGCATGTTATGTCTAGGTGCGAGAGACTGACCAGAACAGAATAACAAGGGGCATTGTTGATCGACCTTGTACATTGTGTGTAGACTAAACCTCAGAGCACAGCAGAGAACACGAAAGACAGACAGTTCTCATGTGAAAAGGGGACAAACAGAGTCTTGTGAAATATATGCATGCAGTGTCATGCGCAAAAGCAGCCTCATGGCAGTGAAACTCATGCTAACTTAGCAAATGTCGAAAATGGACGCATAAGCTATGCTACAGTCCCTTGCTAAAATGGAGAAAGAGCTCTAGAGAAGAAAAGGCTGGCCATGGAGGAGAGACAAATGTCTCACGAGCACTGCATGAGAGAGCTGGACATGAGAGCCCTGAGAGAGGGTTTCAGCAACAGCAATGGTGGCAGCACACCTGCAGTATCCACTGGTGAGTCCAGAGGCAGGATCCCAAAGGATTTGGTGCCTAGGTATGTGGTGGGGAATGACATAGGCAAATGGGTTGTAGCCTATGAAGTGGCTGTGAGAGTGCACAAGGTCCCAGAGGATTCTGGGGTAGCAGTTTGTGGAGATATATGCCCGCAGTGGGGTAGACACTCTCTATACACTAGAGGTAGAGGACCAGACATGCTATACTGCAATGAAGTATAATACCCACACACTATATAGGGTAGCACTATAAAAAGTAAATGTGTCAAAGGAGAGATGAGCAAAATAAACCAGGGGCACAACAATGTTGTGGACGAAAACCCTCAATCACCTAAGGGTGACATGCTTCATCATCGGGTTCCTCCAACACACAGGGACCGCAAGGTACCCCGTGTGGGCTACGACTTACCCAGGTGGGTAGGAATGCAAGGCATGTGTTGGTTCTACCAACTCAATATGGTGAGGTGGGGCAGAGTGCAAAACTAATAAATAAAAGTGTGTGTTAAAAACTATCTACACAGGGGCAACAACTTTATTCTTCCATCCTATGTGGTAGTGATTAAAACGCAAGTGAATGAAGGGTTATAGATGTATACCCTATCTAATGATCAACATGTTTCTGCCATAACAACAATCCAGTTCTTGGCATTCATCAGGATCAAAACAGTCACTCTGCTGTGTCAAGTGCATAAATGATAATGTGAAAGTGGTTCTTAGGCCTCAATTCTTGACCATCAAGCGCGCATGTCGGTCTAAATGAGAGGTCAGAAGGCTCTGCAAGACAATGATAAAACCATATTTTATCAATGAATGACACTAGCACCAATGTGAACCATCACTCTTGTTCAGTGCCCAGTAAAATAAAGCTCTTACCTAAAAAGTAGTATGTGTTTTCAAACTCAACCATCTACAGAGTCTCTCCCCATGTAGGTCCTTCTGGTAGGGGTTAAATTAGGATTCTATCAACTCATTGAAATGGTTAAGTATATCACATTTTGTAGATACACTCACAAACAGTGAATGTGTATTGAGACCATTCAGGCTGTGTGGTAGCCGATGTAAATAATATCAACTTAGTATGGTGCAAAACAAGTCAAGTGCCGACTTTAATTTTACCCTATTGGTAAATACTAATACCCGAAAAGTGTGTCTAAAATAGAGCAACATGGTATTAAAGCCTACGGAGATTTGATGGTAGTAAATTAATCTTCAGAGTCATTCTAAAAGCAAGTGGCAATAGCTTGCTTACTGTTTCCGTGCATATCATAATGAGCATATGCTGAGACAGGTATGTGAAAGTTTAGTACCCACGACGCGACAACACCAAAAATAGAGCCCCGCCCGAATGGCAAAAATCTTATTAGTATATATGCGCTCACCTTAAATGCCTCCACGGTATGCCTCGTAGACTCTGGAGGGAGCACCGTACTCACTGAGTGTGCTGATATATACAAAAGCGTATAACCGGAACTAGCGGGACGTCCAACAGTTGCGTGACGCGTCATCACGCTGTCTCGTCATGTTTCCATAGAGACGGAGTACACGCAAAATCCATCGGGTCTAATTCTAGACGGGACTCGATCTCGTGCAGATCCTAGACGGGACTCGATCTCACGTAGATTGTTTACACTCTATAGTGGTGTATCATAGTCCAAATAAATAAAGGATCTCATCTATTCAGAATTGTACTAACTCAATCTATAAACAAAAGCTGGTGTAGGCAAAATAAGGGTGGTAGGCAAAGACTTTTTTTGCAGATGAAATGCAGATCAACAGATATAATCCAAAAGAGCCCTTTGAACTAATTAGTATAGCTACTAAAGTGCAACTCCCAGTAGTTACATGTAGTCATACACTGTGAATATAAATGAAGTAAATGTAGCTATATATGTAATATAGATTATAAGGCCAAATTTCTCTAGTTAGAAAGGTATAAACACAGAGGTATAGGTTAGGTAAGCACTGGTCATGCAGCCCGTGGCATATTGACTATCCATATTAATGGGAACCCACTGCACACCAGGGTATATCATCATTAAGGCCTTTCTGGTGGCTACCCAAACTAAACACCCATCGTTGTTCTCTATGGAACAGTATTTTCTCAAGGGGTCCCATATTTCTATGGTAATGGGGTTTATCTAGTACCACCCATCTGAGATCTTCCTCTGTATGTCCGGCATCCAAAAAATGCCGAGTGAGTTTCGTATTGGTTTTCTTTCGTTTGATTGAACACTTATGTTCAATTATCCTGGTTTTAACCTTCCGGGTAGTCATGCCCACATAATTTAACTTACAGGGACATTGTATCAAGTATATAACTACCTCTGAGTTACAATTTGTGTGGCTAGTTAATACCCAAGGTGTTTTTAATCCCAAATCAAGTTGTAATGTACGTGTAGTCAAATGGCACACTATACAAGTACCACAAGGGAAATGGCCTTGGACCGGTATATCAGTATGGATAGTCCGTAGCTGATCTATGACAAATGAGACTCTCGGCCGAAAGTGTACTAAGATGTTACCAAGGTTCCTGCTTCGTTTAAAGGCAAAGAGGTGTCTCTGACAAACCTTTTTGCCTTTATTCAGGATATGCCAGTTAGAATTGATGGCTTTCTTAATCGTAGTGCTGAGATGGCTGAAAGTACTGACACACACCAAACGATCAGTAGGAGGTTTAACATGCGTCTCTAGCATAGCCTCTCGGTTATTATTCCGGGCTCTCTTTTTAGCACTTCATATTATGTGTGTAGGATATTGTCATGTCAGGAGATATGTACTCAGAGTGGGTGCATGTTTGTGATACATATTGAGTTCCGTGAAATTTCCCCTCAACTGTAGAAATAGTCCTGTTGGTAGATTGTCACGGAGTGCACGGGGATGGAAACTCTTATAATTTAACAGAGCATTACAAGCCATTGGCTTTTGGTACAGTTCTGTAAATATCTTCCCATCCTTAGGATACAATCTCAAATCGAGGAATGGTAGTGTGTCATTGCTGGATTCACACGTAAATGTGAGATGGGTGTTAAGAGAATTAAGCCAAATAGAGAACTCTAGTTATGAATCTTGATCCCCTTCCCAGATGACCAAAATATCATCGATGTAACGCTTCCACAGCAACAACTTGCTGTGGAAGGGATTAACCACTGGATAGATGTATGTTTCTTCAAACCAGTGCATGAAGAGGTTGTCCATACTGGGGGCACAGGTGCTGCCCATCGAAGTGCCAGTCACCTGCCAGTACAGTTGATCTTCAAAAGAAAAAAGTTCTCTCTCATTGCTAGATTAGCACACTTCATCACAAAGGACGTTGGCGTCTGGTCACTGCGAGGGTTTTCTTCCAATAGATCTTTGATGGTCTGGAGAGTATCCTCTTGAGGGATATTCATATGAAGGGCCTCAACGTAAAATGAAGCCATCAGATGTATCACTGGATCAAATTCAATAGTAGTAAGAAAGGACAGAACATGTTTGGTGTCCTGCAAGTATGATGGCATCTGAGCTACCATAGGTTGGAGAAACCAGTCTACAAATTGTGATAGTGGTTCCAGTAAAGAACCAATACCAGAAACTATAGGACGACCAGGAGGGGGTCTTTGGGTTTTGTGTATCTTTGGCAAGATGTGAAATGCCGGAATCTTGGGGTGCTTGGATGTGAGGAATTCTGCCTCATTTCTGGTGATCCATCCAGCTTCAGTTGCCTCCTTAGCAACACTACAAATGGTATTCTGTAGTCTTGCAGTGGGGTCATGCATGATGGGCTTGTAGTATTTGGTATTCTGTAGTTGCCGCAGACATTCTGTCCGGTAAGCTACCGCATCCATCACAGGAGTAGCGCCACCTTTATCAGCTTGTTTGATAACTATCAAAGGATCCGTTCCTAATTCATGTGCACACCGCTCTTCAGCGTTGGTCATGTTAGAAAATGGTTGTATTGCTCGACTTTTCTCCACATTAAAGGACTGTAAAACAGCTTTTTCAAAAGACGCTACCTCACACGGTAGTTGTTGTAGCGTGGGCAAAAAAGTAGACTTGTTCCTCAGGCCAGTGTTAACTGAGTTTTCAGGCCTAGTATCCACAGTGTTCTCAAAGAAAAAGGAGAGACGGATTTTACGAAAGAAAGCAAAAAGTTCTTGATGAGTTTTAAAGTCATCGACCATATACGTCGGAACAAAGCCTAATCCTTTATTCAATACTGTGATTTCCAATGGATTTAGGATTTTCTGGCTCAAATTGACTATCAGGTCATTGCGGCACTGGTCGATGCACCCGACATACTCAGTGTGATCTGTTGTTCCGGGGAGGGATCCCACTGTACCTGGGGTCTCTGCATGTTCCGGTGGTGCTTCCGGTCGACGATATCTGTTGTTTCTTTGTCTTCCTCTTCATCCCCTGTCCTGGCCTAAAAAAGGTCCTTGATAGCCAGGTCCTTGATACAGGAAAGGTTAGAAAGGTGGTGGTTGAAATTGCCGTGGTTGAGGCGCCACCAGGCATTAGGTGGAGGTCTGCATGCAAAATGCCCCCGCTCTCTCATCTGTCCTGGAAATTGGGCAGTCTCTGAATCACTGGAACCCAAATCATCTGACTGGCTCCAATCATCTGAGTTCGAGGTCCATTTGTCTGTATTCTGGCGCCATCCTCATGCTCCTCTTCAATTGGTCTTTTTAATTGGTTGTGTGGTATAATCATCAGTTACATATGGGTAGATTTTTTCTTGGGTAAATCTGTCCATATCTTTTTTCAATTTATTCACCTTATATTTAATCAGATCAACCTTAGTTTCGTTCAGAGTTTTGGTGATTTCTTCTAAATGGTTTTTATCAAAGGTGATTTGGGCAGAACATTATAACTGGTCCTCCAATGTTTGTATCTCTATTATCAGCAAATCTGATGTCTCTTTTGCTGTGGTAATCAATAAAATCAGACAATCTCGAGAGCACTTCCAAGCAATCTTTGACCAATTGATCTTGAAAACTTTATTGTCATGAAACAACTTAGGGGCATTGGACACCACTAGACCTTGAGGTGCTATGTTAGCTCTCAAGTATTCAGTTAGAATAGCTGTGTGTAATGCTGTACGTATTTGTTGCCTCTTTATTTTAGTTAATTTATTCTATTCCTCTGTCAATGTAAGTGTCTGTGTAATTTGTGTGTCCAAAATGCTAGGTGTTTGTAGTATAGCTTAGAACATATCCTCATCAAAAGCCAGGCCCGTATTTTCAGTCATGGTGCCTGGTCAAAAAAAAGGGCGAAAGAAAGAAAAGCTAAAAATTGACCCACAGATCAAGGACTGTACTAGTATATATCACACACGATAGGGTCTAAGGAAGTACTAGGCTCCAATATAGAACTTCTATCCTATATAACTTCTGTAATCATAATACCCACACACTATATAGGGTAGCACTATAAAAAGTAAATGTGTCAAAGGAGAGATGAGCAAAATAAACCAGGGGCACATCAATGTGGACGAAAACCCTCACTCACCCGAGGGTTACATGCTTCATCATCGGGTTCCTCCAACATATAGGGACCGCAAGGTACCCCGTGTGGGTTTCGACTTACCCAGGTGAGCAGGAACCGGAGTGCAAAGCACGTCTTGGTTCTACCAACTCAATATGGTGAGTAGGGGCAGAGTGCAAAACTAATAAATAAAAGTGCGTGTTAAAAGGAGAGACAGATTTTACGAAAGAAAGCAAAAAGTTCTTAATGAGTTTTAAAGTCATTGCCCATATACGTGGGAACAAAGTCTAATCCTATATTCAATACTATGATTTCCAATTGATTTAGGATTTTCTGGCTCAAATTGACTATCAGGTCATTGTGGCACTGGTCAATGCGCCTGACATACTCCATGTGATCCGTTGTTCCAGGGAGGGGTCCCACTGTACCTGGGGTCTCTGTAGTTCCAGTGGGGCTTCCGGTCGACGATATCTGTTGTTTCTTTGTCTTCCTCTTCGTCCCCTGTCCTGGCCTAAAAAAGGTCCTTGATAGCCAAGGACCTTGATATGGAAAAGGTTGGAAAGGTGGTGGTTGAAATTGCCATGGTTGAGGCGGCCAGCAGGGATTAGGTGGAGGTCTGTATGCGAAATTGGGCAGTCTCTGTATCACTGGAACCCAAATCATCTGACTGCCTCCAATCATCTGAGTTCGAGGTCCATTCGTCTGTATTCTGGTGCCATCCTCGTGCTACTCTTCGATTGGTCTATTTAATTGGTTGTGTGGTATAATCATCAGTTATGTATGGGTAGATTTTTTCTTGGGAAATCTGTCCATATCTTTTTCAATGTATTCACCTTATATTTCATCAGATCATCCTTAGGTAAGAGCTTTATTCTACTGGGCACTGAACAAGGGTGATGGTTCACATTGGTGCAAGTGTCATTCATTGATAAAATGTGTTTTTATCATTGTCTTGCAGAGCGTTCTGACCTCTAATTTTGACCGACATATGCGCTTGATGGTCAAGAATTGAGGCCTAAGTACCACTTTCACATTATCATTTATGCACTTGACACAGCAGAGTGACTGTTTTGATCCTGATGAATGCCAAGAACTGGATAGTTGTTATGGCAGAAACATGTTGATCATTGGATAGGGTATATATCTATAACCCTTCATTCACTTGCATTTTAATCACTTCCACATAGGATGGAAGAATAAAGTTGTTGTCCCTGTGTAGATAGTTTTTAACACACACTTTTATTTATTAGTTTTGCACTCTGCCCCTCCTCACCATATTGAGTTGGTAGAACCAACATGTGCTTTGCACTCCTGCTCCTGCCCACCTGGGTAAGTCATAGCCCACACGGGGTACCTTGCGGTCCCCGTGTGTAGGAGGATCCCGATGATGAAGCATGTCACCCTCGGGAGAGTGAGGGTTTTCATCCACAACATTGTTGTGCCCCTGGTTTATTTTGCTCATCCCTCCTTTGACACATTTACTTTCTATAGTGCTACCCTATATAGTGTGTGGGTATCATGATTACAGAAGTTATATAGGATAGAAGTTTATATTGTAGACTAGTACTTCCTTAGACCCTATCGTGTGTGACATATACTGCAATGAAGGCCATACAAGTCACAAAGTTTTGACTGACTCTTGGCAGACATGGATGGATTTCTTGGATTATACCAGCAAGACACTGAAGGTCTGGGTGTGGGGCAGCAAGGTTGATGATTATTCAGGAGTGTACAACCTGATTTTGAAGGAGCACATGCTTGATATTTGTTATCCAGTGCTGTATATACACCTGGTTGAAAGCAAGTTAACTGACATCAGGAAACTTGCTGAGGAGGCGGACCTCTGTGTCAGCACCAGATTGTCAAAGAAGGCTTCTGGGGGGGCTCCCAAAAGGGTCATCACGGTTCTCCACAGAAGAAAGAGGGGGGAGATAAAGTAACCGAGTTTTCTAAAGGTCCACAAAACAACTCACAGGGGAAAGGGTTTGGTTCTCATTCCCAATCTGGACACCAGAAGAAAACTCAACACGACAAAGGTCAGCAATCCAAGCCCATTAAGTGCTATGAGTGCTTTGAGAATGGACACTACAAGTGGGATTCAATCGTACAAAAAGAGCACATCTCCCACCGGAGGAAGTAACCCAGGGGTGGCTAGTGCAGTGCTGGGGGAAGAGTTTGTCCCAGTTAATGGGGGGTTTAATGGAGTTACCCTAGTGTACCTGGGTGACAGCGAGATGGTTTCTAAGATCCATGGCAACTCCAATACTGCAAAGTATAGGCAGTGTTCAACATCAATAAGCAAGATATTGAGGCTCTGGGGGATACAGGAGCCAGTATGACTACGCTAGGGAGTCAGCTGGTTTTGCCAGTGCAGGTCATTCTTAATGCATGCCACCAGATTGTGCTGGTTGACAACATAGAGGGTCACTATCCTGTGGCTCTGGTTCCATTAGATTTGGGGAATTATAGGTCTTCTGAAAGTTGGTGTGAGCCTTGCCATGCCTGTGGACTGTTTTTTGGGTAATGACCTTGAGCACACTATCTGGAAAGGAACGGAGCTCAAGGCTCATGTGGATATGTTGGGGTTACCTAATTGGATCTTTGCAACAACAAGATCCCTGGTTGCCCATGAGGGGAGGCAAAAAGGGCTGGAGCCTAGAGCAGTTGTCCAGTCAGTGGCTAAAAACAGGAAGGGCAGAGAGCGTAGTAAACCAGCCCCTGAGTGTCTTCCCAGTGAGGTGGATGGGGTACCTGCGGTGGCTGCCCCGGACCCAACTGAGGAGGGCATTGCTTCCCTAGGTGACCTACCTACACCTGCTGGATGGCATGTAGAAGGAAGACCCACAAAGGAGGAGGAGGTTTGTAGAGCACAGAGGGAATATCCAACCCTTGAGGGCTTGTAGAAACAGGCTGAAGCCCAAGCATCAGGTGATGTCTGTGGGAGTTATCACATTTACTGGGAGGACAACCTTCTTTACAGTGAGCCTAAGGCTCTTGTGCATGGGACAGCAAGGACCCTGATGGTCCCCTATGCTACAAGGCCGTCCTACTGGAGAGGGCTGATGAGATACCTCTCACAGGGCACTGGGGCCGAGACAAGACCTTTGTACGGCTTGTTCCACATTTCTTTTGGTCTAAGATTAGGACATCATCAAATGCATTCTGCAGCATGTGTCTAACCTGCCAGGCTAGTGGAAAGGCAGGCCAAAGGTTTAAAGCCTCGCTTAATCCACTGCTAGTCTTTGGCACACTCTTTGAGAGGGTAGGCATTGACATTGTAGGACCTATGGATCCCCAGACTGCTTCAGGCAACAGGTTTATCCTGTTTCTGGTGGATCATGCCACTCGGTACCAAGAGTCAATCCCTCTGAGGACCATGCCTACACCTGCTGTGGCAAATGTCCTGATGGGGATTTTAACCCAAGTGGGTTATCCCAAGGAAGTTGTGTCTGACAGGGGCACACACTTCATTGTCCGCCTATATGCAGTCAATATTGAAGGAATTTGGAGTAACTTATAAGTTCTCCACTCCTTACCTGCCACAAACCAATGGGTTTGTTGAGAGATTCAACAAGACTCTTAACGGCATGATTAGAGGCCAACCTGATGCCCTGAGTAATAAGTGGGACTTTCTCTTACCATGCCTGTTGTTTGCCTAGAGGGAGGTACCACAGAAGAGAGTGGGCTTCTGCCCCTTTGAGCTTCTGTACAGGCACCCTGTTGGAGGACCTCTGAGTCTGACAAAGGAAGCGTGCAAGCAAGCTCCCAGTAAGACTCCCCAGGATGTATTGACCTACATGCTGACCTTTAGAAGCCAGATGGCTAAGTTATAGAAACAAGCTTTTGACAAATTAGATACCAGTCAGGTTGTACTGAAAGAGTGGTATGACCAAAATGTTACCACTGTGGAATTGCAGCAAGGTAGAAAGAGTAGGTGATGGAACCTGTTGATCCCAGGGCCCTCTAGGGACATTGAACGGAGCCCTATGAGGTGATTGAGAAGGATAAGGCTACCTATCTAGTAGACCTTGAGGCCCCCAGGCATCCCCAAAGGGTGCTTCACACCAATCACCTCAAACCACACTTTGAGAGGTCTGAACTCACCATGTTGCTGGTGACAGATGGAAAAGAGGAAGAGGAGAGTGAACCTCTCCCTGACCTCTTGGACTTCAAGGAGAAGGATGAGTCTGTGGAAGGAGTGATCTTTTTCTCCAGTCTAACTCCTGAGCAGCATAATGACTGCCGCCAAGTGTATGGCAGTACACTTCTCTTTTCTCCCTTACTCCTAGAACTACCCACCTGTGTACCCATGATGTGGATACAGGGGACAACCTCCCTGTTAAGAATAAGTCTTACAGGTTGTCAGGTAAGGTGAGGACCAGTTTCGTGAGTGAAGTCTTTAAGATGTTGGAGATGGGGGTGATAGAACCCTCCAGTAGCCTCTGGTCCAGTCCTGTGGTTCTGGTACCAAACGCTGCTCCAGTGGGCACCACACCTGAGTTGAGGTTCTGTGTGGATTATAGAAGGATCAGTTATGTAATAAAGACTGATGCTCATCATATCTATAGTGCAGATGAACTGACATGTTAGAGGCTACCAAGTACTTAAGCACCTTTGATCTTACATCGGGGTACTTGTCAGATCACCCTAACAGAAGGTGCCAAGGAGAGGTCAGCCTTCTCCATTCCAGATGGCCATTATCAGTTTACAGTGATACCCTTTGGACTCAAGAATGCCTCTGCCACCTTCTAGAGGTTGGGAAACTAGGTACTCACTGGTGTGGAGGCCTTCTCAGCTGCCTATCTGGATGACATAGCTGTCTTCAGTTGCAGCTGGAAGGACCACCTTCTTCGTCTCCAGGAAGAGCTTCAGGCTCTGCAACAAGCAGGCCTGGCTGCCAAAGCCAGTAAGTGCCAGATAAGACAGGGGTCTGTGTTGTACTTGGGACAACTAGTGGGCAGAGGTAAGGTGAACCCCCTACAAGCCAAGATAGAGACTATCATTGCCTGGAAGCCCACAGAAACCCAGAGAGTGGGCCTAACTGGGTACTATAGGAGGTTTGTCAATGAACAAACCAATGTTTCCCCCTTGACAGAGCTGACATCAAGGAAGCAGACCATAAATGTGATTTGGACAGAGACATGTCAACTGTAGTTGACTCCCTGAAGCATGCCATGTGCACAGCCCCTGTGCTCATGGCCCCGGACTTCTCCCAGGAGTTTATCATTCAGATATATTCCTCATAACATGGCAAAGGGGCAGTGTTAGCACAGCTAAATGAGGATGGCCGAGACAAAACTGTAGCCTTCATCTCCAGGAGGTTACTCCACAGGGAAAAGAGGTGGAGTGCTATAGAAAGAGAAACTTTTTTTTTAAAGACTTTATTTAACATTTTGTCACAAAGGCAGCATCATATGCATTAGTATACACAGTTGTAAATAATATGTAAAAGAAATAAAGAAGATGCACATTTATAAATCTCCATGTTTTCAATGTCATTTGCCAAGTAGACGTGTCCCGGGTCAACAGAACGTTTAATACTCAGTAGCCTTAAAATTGAAAGGGTGCAGCATCACGTCTCATTGTGTAATTACCATATTCGAGAACCCAGAATATAAGAGCTGTCGTTTCAAAGGAGGGGGTGTTCTGGAAAAAAAACAACCAAGAGACAAACATTACAATCCACAAGTTGCGGGATTACGTCTCATTAACCAACCTCGGTGGGAACTATGCCTTGTCCTAGCTGTGAGGTCGAGTGCCGCTGTCGCGCTGCGTAATATGCTCTGAATGGACCCCATATGTCTCTGGGACGTGATGAGGACGGGACTGTTGTGGAGTACATATCACTATTCGTGTTAAAGGAAGCCAAGCTGCCTAACCAACTCTGAACCGTAGGTACTGTCTTTCGGCCCCCGTGTATAGCCACCTCTCTCTTGGCCAATAACAGACTAAGAGCCACAAATTTCCGAACCTTTTTAGGAAAGATGGCCACGTAGCCTAGGTGAGCGATTTCAGGTAAGGGGTCAATTGGTGAGTTGATAATGTCGCCCAGTGTTTTGTGAACCACTCCCCAATATGGTTGTAAGCGAGGACACGTCCATGCTAGGTGTGCGAAGTCTGCTTGGGGGGCCTTGCATTTGTGGCAGCAATGTGGCCTGGAAGGGTCCAGTCTGTGGACTCTGGCAAGTGTGACACAGACTCTGTGCAGGAACTTAAAGTGGAGTAGTTTGTGTCTGCTGTTGAGGGAGACATCTTTTGTGACTGCGCAGCAGGCAGCCCATTGGTTGTCTGTTATCATGCTGTCCAAATTCCCTTCCCAGTCCCTTCGGATCTTGTCATCATTGACTGGGACAACGCTCGCGCAAGCTTTGTATAATTTGGAGATGAGGTGGGCACCCAGTTCGCTTTCAATAACTAATGATAAGGGGGCAAACGATTCCGGTTCCAGGGGAAAGCCGGGTAGTGCGGCATGCAATGCTGATTGGATTTGCCCGAGCACAAACCGGTCCATGAATGTGGCGTTGGGGAAGCGGGTGTCATCGCTCACCGCAAAGGCATGGCCATCTGGGAACAAGTCACCCATTTTTGCGATGGCGAATTTGGTTAAGGTACGCTGTACGACTTTCTCACCCGAGATTGGTAGCTTTGCGAAGAGTGGGAGGCAGGATTTGTCTCTCAAGGGCCTCGGCATATACTTCTATAAATTGCCATACCAATAATTCTTTGTAGTCCTTGTAGAAGTCACCCAAGAACCCGTCCAGCCCGAAGGCAGAGGATGACCGTAGGGAGTCAATGGCCCCCCATACATCATTTTCGGAGATGGGTTCTGTTAGGAAGTCCTGCATATCTTTTTCAAGGTAGACTAACGCTATCTCGGACAGGTATGATTCCAGGGCAGTGTGATTGTTCCCTATTCTGGAGGTGTATAAAGTTGTAATATAGGACAGAAATTTGTCGCAAATTTCTGTAGTACCGGTAAATAGCTGGCCGGTGGACATCTGCAGCTTGGTGACATAGGCTATACTGTACGGGGGTCGAGGCATCTGTGCTACCACCCTCCATGGTCGCTCACCCTCAGCATACTGTTTTGCCGTGTGATATTTATCCATGAAAAGAATCTCACGTTCAGCGGTGTCTCTATAATCTGCTAGCAGTGCTACTTGTGATACCAAAAACAATGGTCCTTACCCAATGATTGATAAATGTGAGATATGTTTTACTTAGTCAGTTAGTTAACTAGTCATGAGCCTAAACACAATTATACTTAAACAGAGGCTCGTAATATTGAATAAGTCATTCAAATCAGCGAAGGACAACAACCAAAACACTGAAAGCCGTTATATATACATTTATTTTATAGTTTTGGCAATTTTCTACAGTATTCATAGAACAGAACAAGGTTGCTCCAAGAGGAAACGTGCATCAGAGGAAAGTGATTGAAAAGTGCGTGGATAGAACAAGGAATGAAAGATGCATAGTAGTAGGGGTGATCAATTAGTTACAATTACAGGCAATGTGAATCGGTTGTAATTCACCGTCCACAAGCCAAGAGACCTGGTCCCATTTATTGAGTACACAATTAGTATAGTTCAGAAAAAGACCCCATTGGTGGTCTTGCACGAAGGACTGGAATTGTGTCCCAGGTAGCAAAGGGTGGGCGTCGACGTTTCGACCCGTCTTGATGGCCTATGGGGATTTAAACCTTGGCCTTGCGGGTCTTCATCAGGACCAATAAGGGGCAACCCGACTGGAGGGTACTTTAATTGAACCACCTGAAATATCAAAACAATTGGGTATGAGGAAGTTGTCCTAATTAAAAACAGTTAAAATGCGGTGTGTAGGGAAATATTCGCCTACCTAGTGGTATGGTTCCACTGGGAGAGATACCGGGTAAGAGGGCTTGGTTTTGAATGGTCTTTAATTCCGTGTCTAATGGAAAAATAATCAATAAGGCTAAGTATACAAACAACTAATGGTGCAAAACGTATTAAAAAGGAAACGAAGTAGTGACTATTTATCCAGCTCTTCGTGAGTAATGGAGACCCAGGCATCTTACCGCTTCAGAGGATCAGTCAAAACTGATAGCGATGTATCCAGTGTCCGTTCATGGATACCCAGCGTAGAGATTCTATCAGGGCTAAAAACAAGGAGGGGGCATAGTTACTTGAAAGCCTCCCGTGTGAGTGATTGATCTACAAACTTAAAGCGGTGGTACTGGTAGAGCTTACCATGGAGTTCACATCAAATGTGTTCGAGAAACCGGAGCGTCTGTCTCCGTTGAAAGCCCGGCGCGGTGTGAGCTCGTCCGAGGCTCCGTGCGGTTACCAAGGTAACCGTATTGGAGTTTAAGTCAAGGGGCTCAGAGATAGTAGACGGACTAGAGTTGCGCGTCTCAGTTGGAACGCACGGCGGGAGCGTGCTAGACCGAGGCTCCGTGAGGTTGCCAAGGTAACCATGCGTGAGTCCGGGAATAGTGAAGGGACTGCAAAAATTCACAAATTAGCTGCAGGGTATTAGATCGCGGTACAGTCCACCTCTGCTGTTGGGCAGTGGATCGTCAATCTCCCTATTGGGCAAAGTGGACACCATTGGTTCCCATGACTAACCCAGACAATGAATAGGCAGTGTGGAACGGCTAGTGTGTATCGGGGGAATTGACATGTATTACTCTAAAGAATTCAATTCTGATACAAGATTAGAACAATCAGCTAGTGAGAACAACTAGTAATCGCCGTTTGGATGCTGTGATACCTTACAGCCACTGCCTAGGGCAACAGATACTGTTCACAAACCACATATTGACACTTATTTACAAGGACAGTGACAAAAAATATATATAATCATTACACAAACATTATATACACACATATTGACAATTATAAAACACAATATATACATTACTGTCATCCTACAATGGACTAGTATCCAGGTGATACTTAACAGTCTGTTCCCACTCAATACGTAACACTGATTAAAGGTCCCTTTAATCACAGAATGAGTCGGGGAGGAAAATCACTCTATCTTTGATTCATGGTGGAAACTTGTTTGTTGGTTTCTTCCAGTTCGTTCAGGCCCCTGGTGACCGTGTCAAGGGAATGGATCCATCTATACTCACGTTTATTCAGTATTTCAGTAAAGTCACCACCTCTAGGGTTGGGTTTGACTTTTTCCAAGACCCACCACCTCAGGCTGTCTGCTGTATGTTCAAAGTTGGTAAAGTGTTCAACCAGAGGGGCCCCAGGTGTCTTGCATCGGATACGGCTGTAGTGTTGCAGTATACGGCACTTAACCTTCTGAATGGTTTGACCCACGTATAGGAAGTTACATGGGCAGGCGATAACATAAATAACTCCTGAGGTGTTACAGTTGCTGTGTTCCCTTAATTTGTACGTGTGGTTGTTATGTGTAAACTCTTTGGTGGGTCTAGTTAGAGCGCATGCTTTACATGAGCCACATTGGTGGTGACCCATGACCTGAGTACCCCATAGGGTAGTCTGTCCTACCGTATGACTTGTAGGTAATAGAGATTTGATAAGATAATCTCGGATGTTTTTACCTTTTCTGAAGGCGTGAAGGGGAGTGGGCATGTTACCTAATTCATCAGCCACTAGGTGCCAATGCTGATTAATGGCCTTCTTGATGGCATTGCTTTTTGTGTTAAACGTGGTTACACAAACCAACCGTTCCTCTTGTGTCTGTTCAGTGTCTGGGACATGAATGTGTGGGTACGGTGTGTACCACACGTACCCCTACGGCATCAGTACATTTGGGATACGACACGTACCCCTACAGCATCAGTACATTTGGGATACCAGGCGTACACACGCCATGAATGTGGGCTTAGAGGACTGGCTCAGCATGTTAACATCATATTGGTGTGTGTGTAGGTCCAGGCCAGCAGTGCACAGCTCCAAGGGGGTGCGTGGGTGGGTGCATATGACTCCCAGCAGTGTCCAGACATATGAGGGGTGGGTGCATATGACTCCCAGCAGTGTCCAGACATATGGGGGTGGGTGCATAAAACTACCAGCAGTGTCCAGACATATGGGGGTGGGTGCATATGACTCCCAGCAGTGTCCAGACATATGAGGGGTGGGTGCATATGACTCCCAGCAGTGTCCAGACATATGAGGGGTGGGTGCATATGACTCCCAGCAGTGGACAGACATATGTGGGTGGGTGCATATGACTCCCAACAGTGGACAAACATATGGGGGTGGGTGCAGAGGACTCCCATCAGTGGACAGAGATATGGGGGTGGGTGCATATCACTACTAGCAGTGGACAGACATATGAGGGGTGGGTGCATATGACTCCCAGCAGTGTCCAGACATATGGGGGTGGGTGCATATCACTACCAGCAGTGTCCAGACATATGGGGGTGGGTGCATATCACTACCAGCAGTGTCCAGATATATGAGGGGTGGGTGCATATGACTCCCAGCAGGGTCCAGACATATGGGGGTGGGTGCATATCACTACCAGCAGTGTCCAGACATATGGGGGTGGGTGCATATCACTACCAGCAGTGTCCAGACATATGAGGGGTGGGTGCATATTACTGCCAGCAGTGGACAGACATATGGGGGTGGATGCATATCACTACCAGCAGTGTCCAGACATATGGGGGTGGGTGCATATCACTACCAGCAGTGGACAGACATATGGGGTGGGTGCATATGACTCACAGCAGTGTCCAGACATATGAGGGGTGGGTGCATATGACTCCCAGCAGTGGACAGACATATGGGGGTGGGTGCATATGACTCCCAGCAGTGGACAGACATATGGGGGTGGGTGCAGAGGACTCCCAGCAGTGGACAGAGATATGGGGGTGGGTGCATATCACTACCAGCAGTGGACAGACATATGGAGGTGGGTGCATATCACTACCAGCAGTGTCCAGACATATGGGGGTGGGTGCATATCACTACCAGCAGTGGACAGACATATGAGGGTGGGTGCATATGACTCCCAGCAGGGTCCAGACATATGAGGGGTCAGTGCATATCACTACCAGTAGTGGACAGACATATGGGGGTGGGTGCATAGCACTACCAGCAGTGTCCAGACATATGGGGGTGGGTGCATAGCACTACCAGCAGTGTCCAGACATATGGGGGTGGGTGCATAGCACTACCAGCAGTGTCCAGACATATGGGGGTGGGTGCATATCACTACCAGCAGTGGACAGACATATGGGGGTGAGTGCATATGACTCCCAGCAGTGTCCAGACATATGGGGTGGATGCATATCACTACCAGCAGTGGACAGACATATGAGGGGTGGGTGCATATGACTCCCAGCAGTGTCCAGACATATGAGGGGTGGGTGCATATCACTACCAGCAGTGGACAGACATATGAGGGGTGGGTGCATATCACTCCCGGCAGTGGACAGACATATGAGGGGTGGGTGCAGAGGACTCCCAGCAATGTCCCACTCCCAGGAGGATGGATGTCTTTCACACACTGCATGACACACCACATGTGGGTGTGAGGACATTTAACAAATGCATACCCACCCATGGCAGATGCAGCACAATACACACCCTGATTTCATGCCAACAGACTGTATAGTCATGTAACTGCATACGAAACTAAGATAGCCAAAGGGAACACACACTGTCACGCACATCCCAGGACTGATAGGAATGTCCAGGTGCTGGTCCAGCCACCAAGATGTTGTCTCTCATGGAAGGAATTGGGTTCAATGCCACTCAATACAATGCCCACAATTGGGAGTCAGGTGCCCAAATACCCTGCATAACATGTACCATTTGTGTGTTAGGCCGTGATTACACACATGCATAGTGCTGAAAAGGGACAATTTGTCCCTGATGCCATTCCTACATACCCAAAACACAAGTACAGTGACTAGCAAGGATGGCACAGACGATTCAGCAAGAGACATCGGTGAGCAGGCATGGCCATTGTTGAAGGGATCCGTCACCAACAAAGGAAATGTTGACACATGTCAGCACAACATTTGTGCAACTGTTTGCAGGGACAATGTCAGGTGCCACAGAGGAAGGAACACTCCTTGGGACAATGTCTCCAAAGGAAATAAACACACACTACCAATGATTATTTGCACAGACATTGTGATGGCACACAGATACCATGGTCCACCTCATGACCATCATACAAAAACATATCTCATAACCCTAACACATTACCAGAACACCAACTTCATGAGCCAGATCACCAACATCAAGTACCTGAAATGCAATAGTGTTGAAAGTAAAAGAAAAGGCTTTATTCAGCACAGAAAAATTAATACATTAATAAGACTGTGTACAAAGGCCAATGGCCAGTCCACTTCTCGAGTCCAAGGGTGGATGTAGGGGACTGGGTCCACCCCTACCTTGCCTGTACAAATGAACCTCAAGGTTTGTTGACCGTGGGAGGGCATCATCTGTGGCAGTACCAGGCAGCGCAGGGACTTGAAGGGGTTGGGTAGGTGTGGTGGGTGCAGGGCTGGACATCTCTACCACAGGGTATGGGGCAGCACCAATGGTGGAGGTGAGCACGGCACTGCATACTGCTGCTAGGGCCTCCATCCTAACCCCTGCACCTGAAGATACCCCAGGGCCAACGGAGGGTGTGGTGGCCGAGGGATGGGGTGCAGCGCTCTTTGGGGAGGGGGTGGACATGGGGGGGACTCAACTCCCCTGCCCTGGGACTTACTCGCCCACTTGTGGGGTGGTGTCACAGTGGGGGGCGAGGGCCAGATCAGCCATGTAGATGTCCTTGAGTGACAGTTTGGCAGGGGAGCTAAGGGGAGTGGTTTTGGAGGAACTGGGTTGTGAGGACTGCAGACTATGACTGTGGCTGCATGTCTGTCGTCTTCCCCCAGACCCTGTGGGTGTGCCTACATCCCCCTGAGTGTGCGTGCCAGGATGTGTGCGCTGTGCCTTACTTGTGGGTGTGCTTGATGCGTCGGTTGGTGTGGGTGCCCGTGACTGTCTGGGTGTGCGTTGGGCAGGCATGGGAGAGGGCAGTGTGGATGCGTCTGGGGTAGGGGGGGGAACGGAGAGCTGCAGGGCAGTAACTGCTGCCGTCAGTGAAGAGTCCATGGACCGCAGAATCCTGCGTTGGTCAGACATCGTTGCTGACATGCCCTCCATGAACGACACCACCTGTGTGAGCAGTCTAGTGTGGTCATGGAGGACATTCAGCATCAGTGCTTGCCCAACCTGCACCTCCCGCAGTATGTCCACAGACTATTCACTGAGGGCAGCAGGGGTGACAGGGGCAGGGGGTGCGGTGCCTAGCACGAAGGAGACATGGTGGGACGCTGCACGGACAGGAGGGACGGGAGCAACTGGGAGGGCGGAGATGGGAATGGAGGAGGCGGGGACAGATGTGGGGATGCTGCCAGTTGGTGTTGCAGCCTCTGCTTCCTCAGGGAGTTCAGCCTCGGACCCGTCGGCGTCGTTGCTGCTCTCGCCTCCAGACAGGTCCTCCAACTGACTCCCCTCGCCCTCTGTGCCACTGGCTCCTGCTGACTCCACAGCACTGGCGGCACTGTCGCTGGGTCCCTCCTCCAGGTCCATGCAGGTGTCTCCCTCGGTTTTGGTTGATGATGCTGTGGGCAAGGATAAGAAACCAAAATGCATCAGTCACCTGTATACATCTGACACATGAGCACAAAACAATTGGTCACAGTGCATATCCGGCAATGCATCATGAGTAACAGTTACATTACTCCGCACATATGTATGCCCTGTACTGCCCAGTTGGTAGACCCACCATGCCACTTGGACACCATTAAAAAAAGAACACACCAGGCCACAACTTGAATGAGAAATACACTGAGAAGCTAGTGTCTGTGAACCGGTGAGCACAGCAATACAATGAAGTCATGCCACCTCTTGTTTATGTTGAAAGAAAAAGCAGTGGTGCACCCAAGGTAAACTAACACACCTCAATACTCAAGGTGTTACCACTCTCCGAGACCTGTAAGTACTTTGGAACACAAAACAAAAAAATGTTGTTACCTTGGGACTCACAATACTTTACACAATCGACATGTTTTGAATGTGGAAATTCGCCATCTCGTGAAAAGAACACTCATGTGCCTGGATGAAATATGTCGCACAAGGCAGTGCACACAAAAGTACATTTACCCTGTCATTGAAGAAGCTGACACCTTTTCTAAGAATCCACAGTTAGAAATAAATTGTGTTGCAGAAAGTACATATACATGTGCCCACGGAGGTCTTGATGTCTTGACACTCGTTAGTTCGTATCACCAACAACAAAGGAGTGTCACAAAATCCAGACCACTGTGGGAACATGTATATGGAGAATCTGCAACACCAATTAATTCTAACAGTGGCTTCTTTGAAGAGGTGCCAGTGTGTTCAATGAAAGTGGAAATGGCGTTTGGTGTGCACTTCCTTGGGAGATATCTTTCATGCAGGCACATCATTGTTCTGAACACAAATCATCAAATTACCACATTTAAAACATGAAGAACTGTTGACAAGTGCTGTGAGTGCCAAGGTACAATTTATTTAGAGTAACAACTTGAATTATGTCATTTGTCACATGGCTATCCGTCACCTGATTACACAGTTGGCTACACATATGACCTACTGCCTGTCATCTGGAGTGGCACACATGTCCACACCCAGGACAATGCATACGCTAAGGGGCCTGCAATTGGTTTGAAAAAAAGCCTAGCTATACTGTGGGGACACCCTCATGGCAAGCCAGAATGTACACACAGATGTCAGCACACAAAGTGAAAACTGCGTTGCATCTGAACCACACACAGGTGCCAAAAATGTATGAGCACGATACATGTGTGTAAAAAACTGACACAGGCTGCAAAGCACGAACATTAAGCACTGGCCACCATCACAGGGGCACTGCACGTTGTTTTTCTGTACAGCCAATTCTAACACACAAGTCAGACCTGGCAATGAAAAATCAGGGTTGCACATGTATGCCCCTCCCACACACCCCCCCATATCTGAGTCAATGTGACTGATACAGATCAAGAAGTGACACCTCTTATTCAGGGTTACAATAACTGTGCTTGAAAACTTGCTTCATTTACACAACATCACCTCGTGGGGCTGGCAACACATATTTGTGACAAACAACCATCAACAGATTGTTGTGAATAGCCACACAGGCACTGCCCAGTGTGAGTATGCACAAGCAAAATGATGTATCCCTGTCCAGTGGACACATGTAGCACACATTTGAAAAATACAAACTAGGCCAGGTAACAATGCCACAGAGGCAGACCTATGCTGAACCCACAGTGAATATGTACAGTGTTGGATGACACACATGATTAGGAGGCCAGGGTGTCTCAGGGGACTGTAGTGGGCACACTGCTCCGTGGTCCTTGAATGAGCTGACTGTACCATGTTCAACCGTCATGGAACTATGCATATCTCCCACTCATGCACATCATGTCTAAGGCCACAACATTGGTCAAGCATGCTGCAAGAGGGTTCAGTTGAAAGCTCACACTCCTATGTTGAGAATCATCATCAGTGACAACAAATATGGACCCCCAACATAGTGAACAGGTCATGGCACAGGCAAGGTACCAACACAAGTCACAGACCACCCTCCAACATGATGCAGAAAGCTATGTGCACTTAGATTCACTGGCAGCCTAGATGACCATGTGCAAATGTGATTACACACAGACCAGGGGACACATGTCAAGGAGGGGAAGGGATGAAAAAGAGCCCCAGGTGACAATGGGGAAAAGAAAATGCACTGCACATATCAACTCTGGGAGTGTATTCATGCAAAAGAGCACTTTCAAAAGCAGGCGACACATAACACGACCATAAGCCATGTACCTACCCCCTCCTTCCTGCAGTAATGTAAATGTGCAAATGTAAATGTGCAGGAATTTATATAGCGCAAATCACCAAGCGGTCTCTAAGCGCTTGCTTAGGGAACCCGTCCTGGTATTCCCCTGTGAGATAACCCGGCAGGGCATCTGCAAGTTGAAAGCCAGGCATCCCGCCACGAGGGGCCCAGGTGGAGATTAAGCAAGCTATTGCCCAGAGTCGCAGAGTGTGAACCCATGTATTGAGTATGCACTGGAGCGAGAATTATCGAGTCCATGGACATTTTATGGACTCAAGACCCAGCCGAGCCGGGAATTGAACCCTGGTCCTGGGCTGACCTCTGCTTCCAGGTCTGCCTCCTCTAACCAGTGAGCCACACTTCTCCACAACTCCGCAGTCTCTCCTGTAACTGCCTATCGGGGTCAGGGAAGACCACCGCCAGGACACGTCTCATGTGGGGGGTCAGGTGTCGGCGGCCGCCGTGGGGGCGAGGACTGACGAGCCCCATCTGGACCCGGGTGATCCGCCGGGTCTAGCACCGGATGTCCTGCCACCTTCTCACGGCCCTGACGACGTTGTTCCAGATCCCCCCCTTCTCGTAGGCAGTTACCTGTCAGGATGACAAAGTGACATAACATCAATACACCTGCTACATGTCCCCGAGACACACCTTAGAACATCTTTGAAATGTTGAACAGGGCATAGGATGCTGACATGAATTGCCTCATTCACAACAAGAAATAGCCCTGTGTGCAAGCGCCAATGCACTACATGGCATTGAAAGTCAACAGGTGGCATGAGGGGTGCAACACACTCACTGATCATGCCACACACTGTGCAGCACATGCAACAGCAGGCTGATGGCCAGCACGTGCAAAGCAGTCACATGTTCCACTCCACTGACGCACCCTCAGCAGACTAGACAGACACACCCAGGCACAGATCACTCGCCTGACAACAGTGTGTACCCGTAAGGGGATCGCAATAGTAGTACACGTACGTGTATGCACTAGTAGTACATGTACAGTTCAGCTATCTGTTCCCCTGTAGGTTCCAGGGCATCCCCCTCAAGGTCTGCTTCCTCCTGGACCGTGGGAACTTCGGGGGCCGGTTTCCCGCACCCCCTGCCTCTTCTCCCTAAGGCCGGTTCCTGGGCCTCCCTCTCAGGCTCCAGGTCCTCTTGAGCACCCCTACTGGCTGCCATGGACCGTGTGGTGACACACGCCCAATCAGGCATTCCCAACATCTCCAGGTGAGCACTCCGCTCCACCTTAGCCCAAGGTGAGCTCTCCATATCGTTCCCTAACAGACAGTCTACAGGCATGGCGGGCCTCACTACTACCTGACGAGTACCAGAGACACCCCCCCCACTCAAAGGGAACCTGAGCCACCGGGCAGTGACTCTCCGTGTTGTCAGCGGCAACAACCGGATAGAATGCTCCTGGCTTCAACCCTATGGCCATTTATGGTCACCCACTGCCTGTATTTCTTAGTGTTCTCAGGCAGCTGGGTTTTGGGGACCACTTCACGGTCTCCTAATGAGACCAGGGACATTTCTACCAAACCCCACCCACCTTAGACACCTATTTCTCCACCCAGGGCTACACTAGCCATCTGCCAGGGGGGTGCACCAGTGGGTGCTGGCTTACCAAACTGGAGACACTTGGGATCATTGGCAAAATGACCCGGCTCACCACATCTGTAACAGTTTGGGGGCCCTCTTTGCACAGTGGTACCTGTTGGGGGCCCGGTCGGTTTCTGTGGTGGGGAGGCTGAGAACCCTTCCCTTGGTTCCCTTGGGGATTACTTTGGGGCTTCTTCTGGAACTCCCTCTGTTTACCCTTGTCCCCTCCACTCTTCTGCAGGGGCCCCTGCCCACCCTTGGCGGAGTCTCCCACGTGACCCTTGTGGACCCTGGTACTGACCCAGCGGTCCGCCTCCTCAAGCTTTCTAGGGTTAGTCAGCCTACTATCAATCAGGTGTTGGTGTAGCTCAGGGAAACAATTACTGGACAAGTGCTCCCATGCCATTAAATCAAGAAGCCCTTGAAAATTATCAACCTTGCTACCCTTTACCCAACCATCCAGTGCTCTGCAAGAAAAAGCCACATACTCCACATACGTACTATTGGGAATCTTAGTGCAACCCCTTTACCTCTGCCTATACCTTCTTCCTGTATTTTTTCTGACCTGTTGTTGGCTATTCTATGACTTTGGGCACTTTACCACTGCTGATCAGTGCTAAAGTGCATATGCTCTCATTATATAAAATGTATATGTTGGTTGGATTCCATGATTGGCTTATTTGGTTTACTGTCAGACCCCAGTAAAGTGCACCAGGAGTGCCCAGGGCTTGTAAATACAAATGCTGCTGGTGGGATTGCAGCACTGGTTGTGCCACCCACAGAAGCGGCCTAGTAAAATGTGTCTAAGGTCTGCCATTGCAGAACCTGCATGCAGTCTGGTACTGTCATGCTGACTGGGCAAGTGCACCCACTTGCCAGTCCCTAAACCTTCCCTTAACTTCATATTAGTCACCCCTATGGTAGGCCCAAGGGCAGGGTGCATTGTAAGCATAAGGTAGGACACGCCCTGATGTGTGTGGTATGTCCTAATAGTGAATTATAGCCATTTTCGTTTTTCACTGTTGTAAGGCTACCTGTTCTCCATAGGCCAGAATGGGCTGTCAGAATTGTTACATCCTATGATCCTAACAGACCCAGGGAACATGGTAGAAATTCGAGTTTAGTATGCCTGAACTCAGAATAATAAAATACATCTTTTAGTAACGTTTATTTTAATATTCTATGTTTGCAAATGACACTTTTAGAAAGTTGGTATTTGCTTACCTAACCATTTCTGCCTGTTTGGTTTGTGTGAGTGACAGGGCTGGGGAATTCCAGAGGGGCAGGGCTAGGCAGCCCGGTGGTGAATAGAGAGATTTACATCCATGGACTCTGAATAGGGCTGAGCTCTGCCACCACAATGCTGGCTCCACCTCCTGTGGAGCGGCTGATGTCTCTGCCCTGCACTCTGAATAGAAAGTCAGAGTCATGTCAACAAAGTGCTCAGGAACTGGTTTGGACTGGGCAAAGGCCCCTTTACCCCAGAGGAACAAAGGAATTAGGGGTATAAGTATTGGGACCCTGCTCCCAAGAAATTAGATCCTGCTTGTCAAGAAGAACCTCTGCCTGAGGAGAAGGAACTGAGAAAGCTGTACGGAGGAGTTCTGTCCCTGACCTGGGGGATTGGCCTGCAGTGGTTGCCTTGCTGCTGAAGGAGAGGAGAAAGACTACAAAGACTTTATTTCAACTTGTGCTTAAAATGATCTCCAAGGGCCTGAGTAGAGCTGGCCTCCTGTTAAGAAGTCCCAGGAACAAAAGGACTTCACCCCCAGCTTCCCCCTGAACTCTACTGTGTGAGTTCTACCCCTCCTAGAGTGCTGGAAGCAGTTTTGGGGCCTCTGGGAGCTGTGCCTGCTGTGGGAAGCTGGCCAAGAAGAAAGAAACCAAAGATCTCCACTTTTTCATGCACAGCCGGCTTAGCGAGAAAATTTCGTTAGCGTGCAGAATTTTATCGCTGAGGACATCGTCGCAGAGCCTGCTGCCGCTGAGCCCGATCAGCGCTGGGAAAATCATCGCACCGCTCGTTAGCGGACCGAATTTGATCGCTACCAGCCCAAGATCCCCGCTCCGCCTGTTAGCGGGCAGAATTCTATCGCTGCGAACATCGTTGCAGAGCCTGCTGCCGCTGAGCCAGATCAGCTCTGGAAAAATCATCGCCCCGCTGCTGTGTGGAATCGTCGCAGAACAAGCCAAGATCATCGCACCGCTCGTTAGCGTGAGTAATTTTATCGCTGCGAAAATCATCGCAGACTCACCCGAGATAACCGCTGGTGAAATTGTCGCTCCGCTCGTTAGCGGGCCGAATTTTGTCGCATTGTGCCTTAGCGAGTACATTTCTACCGGATAAGCTACACCATGAGTTTCAACGCTGAAGTGCAGCTAGGAACTTTTTATCGCATCATAAGGTACTGTGGGTTAAAATGGACGCTAAGGTGCATGATTTTGATGCTAACCTAAGAACTCTTTCTAAAATCATATTCTTGAACTGTGTATGTCATTTTTGTCGTTATTTGGTCTTGTGCCGTGACTAGAGGAGAGGGTCCCTGCTTGTCACAAGTACCTACCTGTGCCAACAAGAGATCCCCAATTCTAACACTAGCCATTAAAACATCCTTCATATGAGTTATACAAATCTGAGGGCAAATCTAGCAGTGTGTCCCTCCCTTCACTCAAGAACCGCCCCCACAATCCCGCTCCCCAATCCTTCTCAGGGACCCGGTGGGAGGACATGACTACTTCGTAGGCTTTGAACAACTGCCCTATGTCATCATTTAAAAAAAATTCCTTCACTACATCTTTGGGTATGTAAACTCTGGACTCTACCTGCACTGGGGGTGTGCTGCCACCAGAGGGAGTGCTTCCCAAGCCCTGGGCTTTCAACTCCAGCTCCCTCAATTTCATCTCATGCTCAATTTGGCTTCTCCTCTCTTCCATCTCCAGCCTTTTTCTTTCCATTGCCAGTTGTCCATTTAGTTTCGCCATCTCTATCTCATGAGCTCTGGTTTTCTTCCTGTCAGCCAATTCCTCTGGCGACAGGCCTCTGCCCAATCTAACGATGCTCTCTGCCTGCTCAATTTCCTCCACCTCATCAGAGTCTTTTCTTGACTCCATCCAGGCCCTCAGCGCCTTGTAAAGATCTACTTTGAGCTTACATCCAACAGTGGGGACTTTGAATTTTCTGCAGAAGCCCTTCAGCTGGGCCTTGGTGAAGCTCTCTAATCTCTCTTCTTCCCATTCCACGTCTTCAGTTTCAGAGATGAGGGATGCTGCCCTTTCCACAACAAATGAACCAGGCATGATTTCTTTAACAACTGGCAATTTCCAGCAAAAATGCGAATTATAAGTAAGTGGTTGCGCTATTGGTCTGCCTCCACTATGTGGCGTTCACCAATCACTGTGTATGTATCACAAACGCAAATTTGTGATCCCACTGCTGCCACCAATGTTAGAATCCGGATTCTCCGGTTGGCACAGGTAGGTACCTGGGACAAGCAGAGAGCATTTCTTCCAGTCAGGGTAAGGGGGTACAATCTAACAATAACCCCTGCTCACCCTCTAGGTAGCTTGGCGCAAGCAGACAAGGCCTATCCCAGAGTGTTTAGGTTAAGCGTTTGTGAACACACCCACAGTAATCCAGTGACCCTCCACAAATGGACTCCACCCCGAGATATATATAAAAAATAATGCTTTATATTTTCTTGTCAGGTTTAGCACAAGACCAAAGTTAGCGTTTGGAATGACCACAATACTTGTTTACAAAGAGTTCTTGAGTTTAGTGTTGTTCGGAATAGTCTATGCGCTTCGTTCCTCGGAGTACGCTTCATACGCGGTTAACATAGACTTGGGACTTGGGAACGGGTCTTACATACGCACCGCAGGCGCTTCGGAAATGAAGCGTCCACCCTACGGTGCGAAAAGGCACAGAACCTTGAGTCTTGGGGTGGACACGGACACTTCACGGGAAACCAGCGGACTGTACGGTGCGATGTCCTCTGGGGGGGCGGCGCGTACTACGGTACGTTAGACCTTGGGCGTGTGTGGCTTCAGGGGACGGTGCGAAGGTACGGCTCTCTCTTTCCAGGCGCTGTGTACACGTCGTACCGGGATCGCGGGTTTTGACTCTGAGAAGTGCTGGCAACAGATGAACAGTACGCTCCGGACAAGGAGACGTACCCGACCACAATACGCACCGCAGCCTTTCCCAAAGCAGGGGAGAGGCGCGCACGCTGGCAGTACGGTCCGGAGGGGGTGCAAGGGGTACGGGTCGTTGTCCTTCAGTCACGGTGCGAGCTGCGGCTCGTAGGGGCCTGTAAGTCCCATTACTCAGGCCGGGATTACCTTCCTTCGTGGTGCGAGCTACGGTTCGTAGAGGGGCCTCAGACGCTTTGTTCGGGCCAGACAGCGGGATACCAGCTTGCAGGGGGTACGCTGCGATCAGCGAGATGTGCGCAGCAGTTCGAGTCGAAGATGCGGGGAAAATGTCCGTTTTCCAAGGCGACCTCACGACGGTGAAGTCCACTGGTCCTGGGACTTCGTTCAGGGGGCAAGCTCACTCACAAGCCCTTGGAGATCTCTCAGCACAAGTCAAATAAAAGTTTCTTGGGTCTTTTCTTCCTCTTCATCAGCAGCAAGGCAACCACTGCAGGCCAATCCCCCAGGTCAGGGACAGTACTCCTCCATGCAGCTTTTCTAGTTCCTTCAGGTCGGACAGAGGTTTCTTCTTGGCAGGACAGGATCTAATTTCTTAGGAACAGGGCTCCTACATTTATACCACAAATCCTTTGTTCTCCCAGGCCAGGGGGACCCTTGCCTAGTTCAGCCCAGTTCTGGAGCACTTTGTTGATGCGATGCAGGCTTCTTCTTTCAGGGTGCAGGGCAGAGCCATCAGACGCTCCATAGGGGGCGGAGCCAGCATTGTGGTGGCAGAGCACAGCCCTATTTAGAGTCCAGGTGTACTCCTCCCATCCATCTACCTGCCAATCTTCCTATTCACCACCAGGCTACCTAGCCCTGCCCATCTGGGTTTCCCCAGCCCTGTCACTCACACAAGCCAGACAGCAGATACACATCACGCAGAGGCGGGCTGAAATGGTTAGGCACACAAAGGCAAACTTTCTAAAAGTTGCATTTGCAAACGCAGATTATTAAAATAAACCTTACTAAAAGATGTACCTTATTATTCTGAGTTCAGGCATACTAAACTTGATCTTCTAACATGTTCCCTGGGCCTGTTAGGATCATAGGATGTAACAATCCTAACAGCCCATTCTGGGCTATGAGAACAGGTAGCCTTACAATAGTGAAAAACGAAAATGGCTGTAATTCACTATTAGGACATGCCACACACATCAGGGCTTGTCCTACCTTATGCTTACAATGCACCCTGCCCTTGGGCCTACCATAGGGGTGACTAACATGAAGTTAAGGGAAGGTTTAGGGACTGGCAAGTATGTGCACTTGCCCAGTCAGCATGTCAGTACCAGACTGCACGCAGGTTGTGCACTGGCAGACCTAGACACATTTTACCAGGCCGCTTCTGTGGGTGGCACAACCAGTGCTGCAAGCCCACCAGCGGCATTTGTATTTACACGCCCCGGCACTCCTGGTGCATTTTACTGGGGTATGATAGCAAACCAAATAAGCCAATCATGGAATCCAACCAACATTTACATTTTACATAGGGAGCACTTGCACTGTGGCACTGGTTGGCAGTGGCACAGTGCTCAGAGTGGCCAACACCATTAAAACACATGAGGTACAGCGACAAAAAGTGGAAGGGAGACTCATGCCAAGGTGCCAGGTCTAACAATCTGCAACATCCCCCGCCCCAGCCACATCACCGTCCACCTGAGATAGGTACAATGGCTCACTGTGTGCTGCAGGATCACCTTCAGACTCCTCAACCACACTCAGGAGGCAGTCCACAACCCCAGACCCAACACCGACCTTGGATGTCTGTCATCCAACACCCCGTTGGCCCAACTCCGTGCAGCCCAACTTGCCCTGGCCACCATTCATCACATCCACAGAACAACTGCATGCAGGAGATAGTTCTCCCACCTCGCAAAACAGACCTGGGACTCCCTCCCCGGGCAACTCAACATGACCCATGACCTCTACACCTTCATGATACTCTGGCAAATTGGTCTGTCTGAGCAGTATTGCAAGCTCCCCTTCAGCAGCTTGAGGCCATCACGGGTGAGGATTGGGATCCATGTCTTTAATTGGTGATACATTGTGACCCATGTGTGTCCTCGACCGGACTCAGATCCAAGTGTATGGATGGCTGGAGTTAGTTCTACACTCAGGCATACTTTGACATATCCCCACACGTATGTTGTGGACTCATGCTAAACGACTGCAACATAAAATTACAATTGTACATTTTTTTATTATAGGTCTGGGGCGTGATTTGTGCACAGAAAAAGGTGCAATACAGGGATCATAGAATCCAAAGTTCACAGGGGGAGATGGGATCCTTGGCATTTGTAGTCATCAGAGTCCAGGCCACAGTGTTTGGCATCATTGGTCTGACTGTGACCAGCAAGTCCATGTGGCAGATGATGTCAGTCAATGAGGTGATGCTGTCACACATAGAGGCCAGGTGCCACGCCAGGTGACCTGGGAGATGTGGATGGTCCGCTGCCTCTCACGGTCTTTTCCGTGGATGACCCACCTTCCTCCGAGGACCCTCAGATGCAGGCCTTGACAATGCTTGGGACGCTCCGTCGGACGAATCCTCCTCCTCCTCCCTCCCTGTGGCTGGTGGTGGTCTTCGCCCGGTGGCATAGGGAGGGTTGCCCATGTTGTCGGCAATCCGACGGAGTGAATGGCTTCTGTCCCTTTGCACCGCCAGGAGCTCAGCCAGTCTTGCCTCCATCCGTCCTTGGTGTTCTTGTTGACTGGCGTGTTGCTTGGCCTGCTGGTTCTTCATCTCTGTGAGGGTCACCACTACCTGGCTGAACTCCCTGGTGTCACGCCGGTATGCGTCCAAGATGTTGTCTATGTGTGACATACCGGTCCCTTCAGCCGGCTGGTCAGGATCTCGCCTCCGTCTGCCTCCATTCCCACCACCCCTGCCCACATGAGCCTGGGCTGCCGTTGTGGGCACATCGGGTCTGCGGGACCCCTGAGGGATGGCAGTGGCAGTGTTGTCTGCCTCCTCCTGGGTGCCCGGTACACCTTGTCCCTCCTGGTCAGACTGGCTCAGGTGTTCACTGCGGACAGGGCTCCTCGGTGTCTCCTGGGATGTGGCAGGAATGGGGGTGGTGGTTGGCACAGATGTTCCTGAACCAGGAACTGCAGGGGCTTGGACACCATAGGGTTCAGGTCGGTCGGGATCATCCGCGGAGTGTTGAGAGGCGTCGCTGCCGGTGGGATCAGGTTCCTCCCGAGCCTGGGAGTGTGATTGTTCACCTCCATTGTTGGTGGGAGAATCATCACGTTGCCCTGTGTGTGAGACAGACAATGTTAATGCTGTTTCATGCAACATCCATGTTTCATACACATTCAAGTTGGCAATGTTCCTCCAGGTAGTTGTATGTGCCTAGCATTCTCCTCAATGTTCACTTGTGGATGGGTATGTTGCGGGGGACAGATTGATATGTTCTCCTGAGTCTTTGACATGTAGATTTTTGGCTTGTATGCTTCTTCGGCTATGGATTGGTGTTACATGTCCATTGTGACAGTGGGTAAATCCATTGCCTGTCCCGGGGGTGTCTGCTTGTGTAAGGGGTGTGTGTGACAGGGCCTGCTGGTGGGTGTAGTGTGATTTGGCACTGGGGCTCCCAGGTGATGTAGTTGTCCCCCCATGGAGCATGCGGCCATGACAGTGAGTGTGAGTTCCTGTCCTAGATATCTGACCTTGTTGTCTTGGTGTTTGTGTTTGCACTGGTTACAGGAGGGCCTTGTGCTGCCTTCTCCCGGGCCAAGTGTCAGCTATCTTGTCAGTACTTTCCCAATCCCTGTGCATTGCGCATGGTGCATGGGTATGTACCTGGGCCATATGGGATGAGGGCAATTGTGTCTGATTTGGAGTTCAACAATGCGTTTTGTGACACCCACCCTCCCAGCATACGGGACATCCATTTTTGGGTTGGTGCTTCCTGTAGCATGGGACATAGCATGGCCTTGCTTTCTCAATGGGGCATACACATGTTATTGGCATTAGAGTTGTTTTTGACTGTGGTTGTGGCCGGTGAGGGCTTGGGGGTAGTTGCGTGCATTTTGTGTAGTTGGGGTGTGGATGCCATTACCCCCATGTTACGTAAGTTGTTTGTGTACTCACCAGGCTCTGGAAGTCCTTCGACTCCGTGTACTCCCACCGGCGGAAGCAGGGCCATCACCTTCTCCTCCCAGGGATGGAAATGTACTGGTCTGTGGGGCCCACCCCCTCCAGTGATGTTGCTCTGGGCATAGTCGTCATTCATTTTTCGCTTGACCGCCCTCCGCAGATCGTACCACCTGGCTTGACATTCAGTCCTGGTCCTTCTGATGGGTGCAACAGCATTCACCCTATCGACGATCCTCTGCCACAGGCGTGATTTTTCGGCTATGCTGGATTGTCTGACCAATGTTCCAAACAGCTGTAGCTCGACTCAAGACTTCATTGACAAGGATCTCCAGCTCCTCCCTTGTGAACTTTGGATTCTTGTCTGTGGGCATGGTGTGGGGTGAGGGTGTGGATGGTTGTGGGTGTGTGGGTGTGAATGTGAAGTTGTGGGTCTGAATGTGAAGAGGGGGTATGTGTGAAGGAGGTTGTGTGAAGGTGTATATGTTAAGGTGGATGGGTGCAGCTGTTGGTGTGTGCTCTCTAGCTGCAGTGAGTCTGTTGCAAAGGCTCATGGTTTGTGTGTGTGAGCCCTTTTTATTGGTCCATTTGTGGGTGGGCCTCAGTTTGAATTTTTGGTAGGTGTGTTATAAGGGGTGGTTGTGAGTTTGCCCCTCTGTTTGCCTGTTTGGATTCGGCCAGGCCAGTCATTTCCATGTTTTGTGTACTGTAGACGTGTTTTGTGTTGTTGTGTGAGTCGAATAGACCCTCCTTGTGCTGTTTTACATTGCCTATGTACGGTGCGTACATACGCGATGTTGTTGTGAGGTGCATACACACGCGATGTTGGGGTACGCACCGTACATACGCGTTGATGTTGTTGTGAGGTGCGTACATATGTGATGATGTTGTTGTGGGGTGCGTACATACGCGTTGTTGGGGTATGCACCGTACATACGCGATGATGTTGTTGTGAGGTGCGTACATGCGTGATGATGTTGTTGTGGGGTGCATACATACGCGATGTTGGGGTACGCACCGTACATACGCGATGATGTTGTTGTGAGGTGCGTACATACGTGATGTTGGGGTACGCACCGTACATACGTGATGATGTTGTTGTGAGGTGCATACAAATGTGATGATGTTGTTGTGGGGTGCGTACATAGCTGATGTTGGGGTACGCACCGTATATACGCGATGATGTTGTGGGGTGCATACATACGCGATGTTGGGATACGCACCGTACATACACGATGATGTTGTTGTGGGATGCGTACATACGCGATGTTGGGGTACGCACCGTAGATACGCAATGATGTTGTTGTGAGGTGCGTACAGACGCGATGTTGGTATACGCACTGCACATACGCGATGATGTTGTTGTGGGGTGCGTACATACGCCATGTTGGGGTACGCACCGTACACACGCGATGATGTTGTGATGTTGGGGTACGCACCGTACATACGTGATGATGGTGTTGTAAGGTGTGTACATACGCGATGTTGTTGTGAGGTGCGTACATATGCATGGGGGGACTGTACGACTCGCACCCCGGGAACTACTTTTCCTGGGATACGAGTCATACAAAGTTTGCCCGAGTCATTCCCCATGTACGGGGACGTTTTCCATACGAATCCTAAATCGGAAAGCCGGTCCGGATCATACTTGTACGGTCGGACTGTATTTTTTGGCTTTGTACAGAAAAGTGTCCGGGTCCGTCTCATACAACTTTTCCCAATCCAATTCGTACGGATCGGGCCGATCCGTATGTATTTTTCCCGTACAAATTGTACTTCATGGGTGGGACGGGACTTGTACGATTCGTACGGGAAAAATTACGGATGCAAGTCGTACAAAAACAGGATCGGAATCGGCCCCTATATGTTTTAAACCCAAGCCTGTGCAGAGTTTCTAAAGCCCAGGTTTCTTGAAATAGGCATATTTTGCTTTGTTCTATGTACTCCTGCTATTCTGCATCCAGTAGCTTCCTTTTCAACCCCACTATATTCCATGATAACATCATATTTCTAGTTGCCGGTTTTTCCTAGTTCCCTGATTAGGTGAAGTTCCCATCTCAGTCTGAATTCCCTGAGCTTCATAGTGTTTATTGAAAGAAGCAGAGGGGCACATTCCATTATTATATAATGATGGATTTGACTCAATTTCAACCACATGGTCGCAGGGCAAGGGCACTAGGGGTGTAGCTGAGGTCTGTTGAGGCATGGCTGTGTCCTGTTCATTTATTAAACATAGCCAAACCGGGTCGCCAATCCTCGAGTGGGAACCTGCTACATCCCAGCTCGTAGTACTCAAATCTATGTATGCCATGGCCTTGATTATGGCTGGCTGATCATCTACCATGTCAGTAGAAGGGGGGATACAGGAGCCTGTAAATTATCAAAAGAGTGTAATTCATTTTCTAAAAGAGGTGATTGTCAGTCCTGGGCATCTAAGTCTGATAAGGCCTGAAACCTATTGAATAGAGGGGTACGGGCAGGATTATTTACAATAAACCCAGATGGTGGTTTATAAAAATAACCCAAGGAAAGAGCACAGATGCTAGAGCTTTGGGCAAATGTTTGATCTCAAAACCTTAATAGGCGAGACGCGCGAGCGCGCTATCCAAGATGGCCACCGCATGAGGTCTTCGAGCGTTTTCGGCCCGTTTTTACTTCATTAACGACGAAATTCTGTCAGAAAAGCAGCATAAAGGAGGTCGCTGCATTTTTAAGGAACCAACCTTCATTGTGGATCGTTTTGAGAGATTTCTGCGCAGCTGAAGTGGGTTTTCTCACCGCCTGGTTCCTGCTCTCTACACAGCTCTCAGGTACAGCCAGGCTTTCAGTCAAGGGGGCGGAGTGATCATTCAGGAAAGGGCCTGGCTTGGGCCTAACCACTCCCCCAGCCCAATTTAGCTGCTGCACCAGTCATTCCTTGGTGTTTTCCACAGCTCTCATTTCCTCCTTCGTTATTTTGTGTCTGCAATTATATTTTTGACTCTTTTTACTTTAAAATGGAGAATGAGAGTTCTGTTAATAAAAGGAGGTAGCAAATTTCACCTCCTCCTGCTAAATCAAAAGTAGTGGAGTCTTCTGAACCTTCGCTGTCTTTAATATTGGAGGAAATTCAGGCCCTTCGAGTCAATACAGATACCATTGCCTCTGAAGTAAAAAATGTGCGTAAAGATATGGCCACCCTTTCAATGAAAATATCAGATAATTCCATCAAAATAAACGATAATAAGGTCAAACTTGACTCATTTACTCCACTGGTGGCAACAATTTCTCCTATGTGCTCAACATTATTGGATTTGGAGAATCGTAACAGACAATATAATTTACGCATATTTAATCTTCCTGAAAATGTTGAGGGGGATAACTATAGATTATATTTGGAGAATTTATTACCTGGTCTTCTACAAATTAAATTCTCAGAAAAGTTTGAAATAGATAAAGCCCACAGGACTCCCTCACACAGGAACCCTCAACATACAAAAACGCGACAAATGATTTTCAAAGTTCTACGACACCACCATTTGGTTTTAATCAGAAAAGCAGCTAGAGAAATCCCTTTTTTGATGGTTAATGGGAATAAAATATTTATTCATCAAGACTATGCCAAAGAAACTGTTTCAATTCGCAAAGAATTCACGGCTCTTCGCCCGCAACTTCGCAGTTTGGGTTATAAATATGGTCTTTTTGATCCATCGACGATGCGCATTTGGAAGGATAATTTTTCGAAATCTTTTCAACGTCCAGAAGATTTGAAGCATTTTTTGGATCAGCAGTCTCTGCACTCTATGGATACCAATGACTCTGCTACTTGATTTTTGCCAGTTATGTTTTTTCTTCTGACACAATTATGAAGTTTCTCTTTATTGGGCTCCAGCGGTTTCGGTCATGCTTGTACAGCGTGTGTGCGTTTCACATTTCACATTTATGTCTTCTGTTTGTCGTTTCTCCTATGTATTTTCATTTTTTCCTTTCCTTCTTCTGTCTATGGAGCTACCTGTTCTCATTTTCTTGATCCTCTTTTATCCTTCACTTCTTGTATTCTTTTCTCTTTTCTTCTGTTATGGCTAATATCCATGATATTAAAGTAATTTCATTAAATGTTAAAGGATTGTGCCATCCAGTTAAACATACAAAAATTTTAGATTACCTTGGTTGTTGCAAAGCTGATGTTTGTTTTATACAAGAGACTCATATAGATGATAACATTTTAGATTATATGCAGAAAAAATGGGTAGATGCTATTGTCTCTTCTCCTGCCAATGGTAAAAAAAATGGTGTAGTAATTAAAAATTACACTGTCAAATTTTGAGTAAATCATCTGATAAGGATGGTAGATATATACTCGTTAAAATTAAAGTTTATGACTCAGTTCTATATTTATTAAATGTTTATGGTCCTATCGCAGATGATCATATTTTTTGGTCTAATCTTACAACAGAGGTTCTAAAGATTGGTAATGTTCCTTTAATTGTCGGAGGTGATTTTAATGTCATCTTTTACCCCTTGTTAGATAGATCATCTCTTACCAAGTTTCGCCCTTCTAAGGTATATTTTGCTTTCAAATCATTTATTCAAACCACTAAATTAGTTGACATTTGGAGGCTACATTTTCCTACAGAAAAATGTTACACATTCTTTTCAAACCCTCATAATTCCCATTCTAGAATTGATTGTTTATTGGTTTCCAGACATCTAATTGGTTCAATAACTGCTCCTCATATTGGTAACATTGATATTTCAGACCATGCAATGATTTCTTTGGTTTTGAACTTGGAGTCAACTTTTACTAAACAATCTAGATGGCGAATGAACACTGGTGTAATTTTGAATGAGTATAACAAGCCCAAACTTTTAGCTGCTATTCAAGAATATTTTATACTTAATCCTGAAGGGTCTACTTCTATGATAAATAGATGGGATGCATTCAAAGCTTATATTAGGGGCGTCACAATATCTATTATGGCCCATGAAAATAAAACCTTTCATGCTACTGTGAAAAACTTACAAAAACAAATTGCGAAATTTGAACGACTTTTTATTACATCCAACAATCCTCAATATAAATTTAAATTACAAAAATTGCGCTATGAATTTAATTCAATCCTTAGTAAAAGGGCAGGTATTCAAATTTCTAATGCTAAAGCTAGATTTAGTTTTAATGCCAATAGATCCGGTAAACTATTAGCTAATTATTTGCGCATAAAAAAAGATAAAACTCAAATCAACTCAATTCTTGGTCCTCATGGTAATATTGCTCTCTCTCACAATGAAATTGTTAATGAATTTATGAATTTCTACTCGGCATTATATAATAAACCAGATTTTCTGGAGGTTTCCTTAATGGACTCCTTTTTAAAATCATGTAAATTACCCAAGATTTCACAATCTAATCAAACTAGACTTGATGCACCTATTACCAAAGATGAAATCCTATCAGCTATAAAATCTCTTAAAAAGAACAAATCTCCGGGTCCTGATGGGATCCCTGCGGAATTTTACAAAGAATTTCAGTCACACCTTTTACCATATTTGCATCAACTTTTTACATTTTTTGGATCCACTGGAACTACTTCTGGTTCTTTTACAGAAGCTTTAATTATAGTACTTCCAAAACCAGATAAAGATCCCACCAGAGTATCTAATTATCGTCCCATATCTTTAATTAACCAAGACTGTAAGTTATATGCTAAAATACTTGCTACTAGATTGGGCCCCATACTAGATTCTATTACACACCCTGACCAATCTGGTTTTATGAAGAATAGACACTCTGCTAATAATACGAGAACTTTGCTACATATTATTGAAGAAAGTCCCACGTTATCGATGCCATCTGGAATTTTAGCCTTAGATGCTGAAAAAGCATTCGATAAACTTCATTGGCAATTTTTATTCCATACATTGTCCTCATTTAATTTTGGAGATACCTTTATTCGTATGATTTCAGCTTTATATTTTGCCCCTACTGCTCGTTTATTTATTAATGGTCAAATTTCAACTCAATTTTCGCTTTTTAGAGGTACAAGACAAGGTTGTCCTCTCTCTCCCCTCTTATTTTTAATTGGCATTGAACCTTTTCTTAACTTAATCAGAAATTGTGACCATATTAAAGGAATCACTATTAAGGATGTTACTGTTAAAACACTTGCCTATGCGGATGATGTGCTTTTATTTGTTAGTGACCCTATATCTTCTTTTCCCTCATTAATGGATATTATTACAAGGTATTCTGCAGTTTCTGGATACACTTTAAATACTAATAAAACTGAATTTTTTCCCTTAAATGTTTATTGCACTCCTGATATGCTCCCCATGCAGGAAATTATTTGGCAAAAGAATAAGATAAAATATCTTGGAATTTTATTTTCCTCTTCCATAAAATCGACAATCAATCTAAATTGTGATTTCATCCTAAACTATATTAAAGACAAAACGTCTAAATGGTCAGCATTACATCTTTCATGGTGGGGTAGGATGGATTCTCTTAAAATGACTATAGCTCCTAAAATATTCTATACCCTTGCCATGGTTCCTACTCAATTTCCATTAAAGTTTTATAAAGATGTTGATAAACTTTTGTCAAAGTTTTTATGGAACAACAAACCTCCTCGTATTGCGTATAAAAAATTAAAAGTTCCTAAACGTAATGATGGATTTGGTATCCCGGACTTTTTTCTTTATCATAAAGCTTTTATTTTAAAACAAAGTTCATTATGGTTTAATTGCTCCTTTTTAAATAATTCTCCTACGTGGCTCCGTATTGAGAAATCAATTACGAATCCATTTCCTTTACCTACTTTGGTGTCCATGCATAATAATGCACCATTTATTCAAAAGTCAGTTATCATTAAATCCACTAAAATGTTATTTAATGATCTTGACTTGATTTTTCTTTTCCCCATGAATAACACTGTTGAATTATCTTTATGGTATAGTAATGTTATTAAATTGAACAGGAATGTTAATTTCTGGTTTTCATGGATTAAGGCTGGCATTTTTTATCTTAAAGATGTTTATTCTAATAATACGTTTATTTCTTTTGAAACATTGCAAACAAGTTTTGGTTTATTTAAATCTGATCTTATTAAGTATCAATATTTGTGCAATTCAATTTTAGACTCCTTTCCTAATGCCATCCCCTCTAATGTTACAGTTGACTTAGCAATTTATATTCAAACAGTTTCAAAATCATCTCATGGGGTGTCTATTTTATATAAAAAATTATCTGATACTCTAGGTAGCAATATAGAGATGATTTCCACTTTTTGGAATAATGAACTTTCACTTTCCTTGTCCACTGACACATGGAAAGATATTTGGCTTAATAGCATATCTGGGTGGTTGCCTGTTTCAATCTACCAAACTAATTCTTATATCCTTTATAATCGTATATGGACTCCATCACGTTTGTTCCAAGCTAAACTTCTCCCCTCTCCTGATTGTTGGCATTGTAAATCACACCCTGGCTCTTTATAACACATGCTTTTTGATTGTCCTTTGGTTTTTAAATTTTGGTCTGAAGTTTGGGATATCATTAAGAAGATTTTTAAATTTCAACTTGATCTTTCCTATCAGTTAATAATCTGTAAATCTGCCATTCTTCCACAAAACATACATGATTTAGAGGGTAAACTTTTTAATTTTCTTAATTCGGCTGCTTTAAAATCCATTACTTTTTGTTGGAAAGATGTCTCTGTATTATCTGTTAATGCTTGGTGGTCATGGGTTATTCTTTCCAGAAGAGGGGCTCAATTATCTATGAAGGGGATCACTCATAATTTGTTCTCTTATCAATCTTTTTGGTTACCTGTTGATGAATATTTATCCATTTAATGCTGTATGAATAATTTAAATTCAGATTTGTACTTCATTTGATTAGTTTTATAATGGCATATAGTAGCTCTGTTTGCATTTTCTACGTCAATTGGTATATTTGTACCTTCCCCCCCCCTCTTCTATCCTCCCTTTTGGATTTTTTTTGATTATGTATTTTTGCATTACCTAAGAATTTTTTATATGATTTTGCTTACGATATACAATGTTATTTAGGTATTATTGCTTAATCATAATATTTTATGTGCTGTCTATCTTTTAGTTGTATTTGAACAAAAATTCAATAAAATATTTTGAACACAAAACCTTAATAGGCAACGAACCATCTGGGGCCTACGAAAATTGATCACTATGCAATCACCAACAATGTTCTTGGGAGATTGACCAACCCACCCAACTCTGCGGACCATAAGAATCTCTTTCATTTCGGATGGGTGGAATCTTTTGCGTTTTATTAACCAATCCACAGTCTTGTTACGTAGGTCAACCCAGGACTCCCTCTGATCCCCTTTAAGGGTAGGGACACCAGCCAAGACTAGCACATAGGGACACGTGTCTGGAGACTCAAGGCATCAGTATTGTGTTTTGGGCAATTGTTCCTTGAGCCGTCTATATTGCTCCTATTCGGGTTACTTAATGTGGTGCCCGAGAATGAGCGCTCAGTGTAAATACTATGTGAACTATGTGAACCCATGCGCTTTAAATTAGGATCCCTGGACATTTCCTGTGAATTTCCCTCCCCGATGCTAGGTTTCAGCATAGGGGGTTCTTTTGCTTTACGGCTTGTACTACAGGAATTGATAACTAAGTTTACATCTACTGATTTTGACGGGCCCTCCCCCTCAATGTTGTCAGAGTGTGAGATTACATTACTACCACTTAGATTATCCATGACAATGTCCACACGTTCTAACTTCTCCCAAAGAAGAGTAAAGTTCTTTTTGATTAGTTCTTTGATGTGGGCTAGCGCTGTTCCTAAAGCATTCTCCACAACGGTGGCAAGGGCAGCGTCCACAATAATATCATGTCGTAGTGAAGGAGAAGGAAGAACCACATCAGTCTGTGTACCAACAGAGTTGGATAATGGTACTGTGTGACTAGTTACATGATGGGCGGATTGGGATCCTTTTGGGCTCTTGGTTTTTTGAGCGCCAACACCCCGCTTTCGTTTTGCTGATGGCTCTCTCACCATATTCTCATCTAGTGGTTTGGAGACCCGTGTTCTGGTAGCTCTACTCAACACATTTGAGACAACTGCAGGAGGATGTATCCGAAGGGGGAGGTCGGGTCACATTTTGGGGCGTGGAGGACAGGCACGTTTGTGGGAAGACCCCCAAGTTGGAGATGCCTAATAATGAGCGTCTCTGTTGTGTTGATGGGTCTAGAGAAAGTCTCCGCTCTGTCATTTCAATCTCATGAGTCAACAACGATTCTGCCCTGAAAATAAATGCATCTAGGGTGCCCGCAACTCCTTTGCACTTGCTCATGTTGGAACTGTGGGTTTTTGAGCAATCGATAATGATGTAGCACAAGTACTAATATCGGGAGACGCTAATGTATGCAACAGTACCTGTAGCCAGGAAGGTGCAGCCAGAGACCGATGACCGAATATGAGAGGGGGGCCCAGGCCAGCCTCTTCCGGGCTCTGACAGGTGCAGACGGGCCTGCCCTTGGCCCGGGCAAGGCCCGGGCACACCCGTGCATGTCCAGTGCTGCGGGAGCCCACCAGAGTTTTTAACGTGCCTCCGGGTGCAGAAAGAAGCGTCACTGGTGGCCCCACGGGTTGCTGGGACACAGAGTCCTTGCTGCTGCTGGCCGATTCCCTCACGGCGTGCGCATCGTTTTCTCGGGCTTCCCGCGCTGCGGAAGCCCACCACAGGCTTTAAGGCGCCTCCGGGCGCGGAAAGAAGTGTCACTGGCAGCCCCACGGGTTGCTGGGACACAGTGTCCTTGCTGCTGCCGGCCATTGCCCTCACGGCGTGCGCGTCGGTTTCTCGGGTTTGGTGTTTGCAGTCCTCTGGTGTATCTATGTCAGTACGAACCCGTGTCCCATGGTATTTTGAATTATGTAAAGTAACTTTTGAGAGGCCCTATAACTCACCCCTTCCTTGTCATTCAGATGAATCTTCCCTGAATTCACTAAGAGTTCATTAAGCCTTTTTAAAGTTATCAGTAAAGCAAAAAACTCTTTTCTTATGAAACTTCCAACTCTATCATAAATAATTGTACTGTTAAACCACAGATGTGCATAGGTGTATCAGAGAGCTGTATATAGTACAAGGCTAAGGGACAGCTCTTTGTTGTCCGATGGGTCATTAATAGATAATCAATATTGTATACGTTGGTAGAGAAGGGAGATATTTGTCAGTGACTGGTGAGTTTATCCCTGAATAACTAACCATCATATTTTTTCTGAACTTTAAGAGCGTTGTAGCGAGTCTGATAAAATTTCACACAGCAGTATCTGTACTCTGACAAGGAGGATCAATCCACATTCTCAGTAGGTGTCAGCATATTTAACAAAAAATAATGTAAGGCTTGTGCTAACAATTGTTTAGTGGGTGGCTCGGTGCAGTTGTTGTATGGCCTCAGCAATTTATTACCTCTAACACCAATATAATCAAACTTACTGAGGGGGCCTACAACCGAAGCTGCTTTTCTGACTGCTCTGCAGCTGTGGTATAAAGTCAATATTTGTTTTTGACTTATTATTCCATTTATATTTATAAAATGCCTTCAACAATGCATGAGTGGTCTGTAAACAAACATTAATCAAAACTCGAGGATAACCTTCATATTATCCTCAGTGGAAGGCACAGGGAAAGAATGTGTAGAAACCTTGACTTTGGAAGTGACTCAATCACAAAATTAACCAACTGCTTTAAAGTCATCCGTTGTCCAAAAGACCACTACAAATGCATTTATTGAATGCCGTGACGTAGAATATTCCACAATTTTGTCCGTAATTATTGGCCGCCCACTGGTTATAAAGGAATGTCTAAAATGAATGCAATTTGTTACACCTTTTTGTTCAGGTACACAAAGTATGAGGTTTGGTAACATTTCAGTCTTAAATGTCCAGCTGGAAAGAAGACTGGGTGTGTCTGTCTTCAACATACAAATGTATGGAGTCATATTTTCAGCTGTATATCAACATCACCCATTGTTAGTCTGAGACTCCGTTAAAATGGATAAACAAAGATTTTCCCATCTAATAGGCCAAGGGAAAGATTTTCTTTACTTGTTTCACGGTTCCCTGAAAAACGTTTTCGTGGCACGATTTGGTGGATAATTTAAATATGCATTAGTCAAAGGCTTTTATTTCGTGTGGACTCTTACTGCATTTAAATTTGGCGACCACCTCCTTCAAGTTATTAGGGAAACTGATTCCAGTCATGAACTTTTCACCGACAAATCTTTGACTTCAGGTTTAGTTCAAAGTCGATACAAAAACGACAACACCCAGAATGCATCAGGCTATCATAAAAAGGTCCAGGACGGGAACATGGGTCTTTAATGTCTTGTAGCAAGTGGACACCTTACACTAAGAAACAGAATTTGAACATTGGTGAAGGGTGTAATAAAACAGAATTATTGATTCTTTTAAATATGGCAAGCTTTTCTGTAAATCAAGATGGCGATACTTTTAATTGTTTACCATAATGGGAGATAGAATGACTGCATAGGACTGGTGTACCTAAAAATAAACCTATACAATGCCCTTCAAGAACTTCCAAGCAGGAAAGAACATCTCATCCCCACAATATCAGACCACAAGGAATGCAACACAGGGCACCTTTTCAATCCCTGGCAACCGAAGTTCAGACGTTTGACCCATCTCGGTATTTAAATGCTGTTTTTTTAGGTTTAGCGTTTACGGTATCTGCATATTCTATATTTTACTTTAACGGGCATTTGGACAGTCTTTTTCAGTCAACAGCTTCCTTTGCTCCGAAAGCTTCAGTAACTGGCTTGAGACTTCTTGGATGAGTCCAAAAGAATCTTTTATTGTAAATGTTTTCCATCACCACTGCAGTGCTAGAGGGACTATTTTATATCTAAGCCAGTTGACAGAAGACCTGGCAAGACTGGGAAGCCAGATATTACCGAGCACCTAAAATATGAAAGCTACAGAAAATAGTAAACGTTTTTTTGCTCCCAATCTCAGATATTTTCTCTGTGCTTGCGCCACGCTGCTGGTAGGGAAATAAGCTGTGGCAGAGTGTAGGTTTAACATTTGGCTGGAATACACACACTCGGTCCACATTCTACGTAAACGTTAAACCTTTTTGGCTTCGCAAATGCTTGTTATTTACAGGTATTCTAAGGGAGTCTGAAATAGCATCCTTAGCAAAAGCGTGAAATGTTAAGGGGTTAGTCCATAGCTGCCAGTAAAACAAGCATTGGCATAGCCAATAGGTCACACCTTTGGAACCTTATAAGTGTTTAGCCATGCAACAGCTGATGTTGCACCAAGGATATTGTGCTGCATAGCAAAATACTTATAAGGTCCCAAAAGCGAGACCTATTGGCTATGCCAATGCTTGTTGTTTCTTGACTTGAGTTGCACCCTTGGGGTAGCCGAGGGCATGGCGGACATTAGGAGGTCAAATTTACTATTCTAACTTCAGGAAAGTTCAAATCTTCAAATAGTCCAGGAGGCTTATTTACTATTGTAACATCAACCTCAGAATATTTTGGGAAAGTTACAAATCCACCAAGTATTTTACGAAATGGATGAATTGTAGTAATTTGGCATTGTAGAAAGTGCTGCTCTCAGAATGTCATAGCTTACCACCGCGCTGTTGAAGGTCCAGAAATATGCCACACATGGATGACTATTCAAAATGTGATTTAAATCATAAAATGCAGTAGTCTATCAAGGAAACACATAGGAGCCATTTTTAAAGCAAATCATTTTTTTTCAGTGATTTTCTGTAAACGTAACACTACTAAATGTAGGGGGTTACAAATGCCTCTGTTCTGTAAATCAAGCAAGGCACTCGCTCAATGCAGCCTGTGCTTCACAACACCCTCGTTTGATTTCAGCTTTTATCACATAATCATTACCGCCATCATCCCCCTGAATCCAGACTAGCTTTCTTTCCTGGCAGGAACGGTTTCATTGATATTGTCAGCCTCCACTTACTGTTTATTAATTGATAAAATTAGGGAGTCATTGGCGACAGTGATGAAAGCAGGAGTCTGCAATTGATTGAAATAAATCTGGCATAAGTCAAAACTAAAGTGGTTACTATATTAAAATAATTCTCCCACGGCATTTTCAGCACTTTTGTGTCCGCCTTTTCCCACGATTGCTTCCGTCTGATGAGTTGTTTCTGATGTGCACCTTTAAATTCATATTGTCTGAAAACAGTGGTAGTAAGTCAACCAGCAAGTGAAGATACCAGCTTTCATGGTGTACAAATCAGAGTATTAACCAAGTATGACGGAAGGTGCCAGTGCTCGCGCGAGGGGCAAAGTTCCATTCTGAAGCGAAAGCGTCCTAAAGTTCTACGGCTGGCAATGCTCTGGGTGAGTAACATGTGCAGGGAAATTGCGACATGTCCGGTGTGAAAAGCAAAGCAGCGGCCGCCTTTTATAGCGAGCCGAAGTTTGACCAGAAGAGCAAGATTAGTTAGTTTCAATCTACAATGAAGATCACACCCTGAAGTCTGTCCTTGAGTAGCAAAAGCCTGGAGTAAACAAACACTTGAGTACCAAACGAGCCATGTGCTTCAAACAAGCAGCCATTAATGCTCTGCATGTTCTAACCTGTAGAGAGCCAATCCACTGAGTTAATAAAATATTAAGATTTTTTATTTGATTATTGGGCCTCTCAAGAATGCTAAATTAGTAATGACCATTCATACTGCTATTTGTGTCTTGGCAGGCACTGAAATAAAATGTATTAATACAATCCAACGCGAAAGCGATGATTTTGTTGAGCTTAAAAGAATGGAAGCCCAAATCTGCTCTGCTACTGAAAGGTTGAACATACACTCAATCACTAAGTGGATGATGCTTTCTGTGACATAAATCTGGTATCCTATAAAGTCAAGTGGTACATTACCAGTCGAGCAGCCACTACCGCTCTGCTTTTCTTGTTGTACGCTAGCTGACATAAATATAAAAGGACAAAGTTTATGTCAAACAAATGTCAGTGTATAAATGGCATCAGAGATCAGATATTAGGAGCTTTGTAGTGAATGCCACACAGAATACGAACATGTTCCCTCTTGACATTAAGACTGCTCCCTCTCCCCTGGCGTTCCGCAAATGTTTAAAAACCTCTCTCTTTGGAACTAACCCTTATGGTCACTCTCTTACTGAGTTACACAGCGCCAACATGTCTTAGGCTAGATGTTTGCGCTTTACAAAAAAATTAAAATCAAATCAAATTACAAATAAACTTCTTACCATCAGAAACGCAACCAATACCTATCCAAAACCAGAATATAGCACCTACCAAAATCGAAGCACTCAATCCAACATGCATAGAGCCTTTCTGAGAGCAAAACCCAATCAGCACTTTAAACAATCAGATATAACTTCCATTAAATATTGTACCACAAAGAGATTTAAGTGAATGCATGGAACGGTTTCCAAGAGAGCGCAAGATTAATCAAAATAACCAACAATAAACTCCAACCACCAATCTGAATCTTGGGTTCCCAGAGCAGCATAATGTCTGGCGTAAAGCGCTTCAATGCTCGCCAGGGTTAGCAAGTGCTACATAAAGTCAATTACAAATCCTTGTACATCGATGCTACAAATAGCCAATTGTCTTGTTTGACCAGCTATATTACTTATTAAAAATATGTTTTAATTTAATTGATTTTGGCAGACCTTTGTACTCAATCGTGAAACACCAGTTGCAAAGGCGTATTAACTAAACACGGCACGATGAAATCCAATGTCTAGCTAACTTTCTGTGTCCTTCTGCATGAAATCCTGCCGCATGAAGCCAGAGAAAATCTTCAAAATGTCCTGCCAGTAGTACAGCATGTTATCACTTAGCGGTCTAGTTCTTTATAACTCTGCGAGCAGCCTGCGCTGTAATTCCATGAGCGAGTAAGCCCCAATATGTCACTGTCTCTGATTCGATTGTAAGGTAAACTATGATCACAACAGCAGATCTGATTGGTTCCCTGGACTGAATGCTAGTATTCTGAATATTTTGGCGCTTCTGAGGGTTGCCGCTGCTTCCAGATCAGGATCTGAAAGTTGTGTCTGACAGCAGGGAGACGAAAACATGCTGGAGCAGGAACTGGAGATGGCATCTATGATCCCGGCCATGAGGGAGTTGGGTAGTTGAGTATCTGACAGTGAGTGTGTGCGAGAGGAGCAGCTGTATTGAAGGGCGGCAGCAGGAAAACGAGTAGCAACAGGGGACCCAACCTTTTTTGCAAGAAGAACAAGCAACAAAAAGACGCAAGAGCGAAAGTGATCCCGATCGCGATCGAGGCTAAAGCGAAAGTGAAGTGGCATTGCGCTTGGAAGAGGTATCACACTCCATTACGCTAGCATGTGCGCGAGTGGTACGCGCACCTGCGCGATGGCGAAAGTAGGCTGGCGAGTGGTGTGCAATGCGGTGCGGGGCTGAAAGCTGGCGGATGCGTGCGTGCACGCTCGCGTGAACGCAAGCGTTAGGCCAGCCAGCAGCACTTTGGAAACTCAGCTATAATATGTCTCTCCGAGCAGCGCATGCGCACTGACTCAGCGAGACCTAAAAAAGCACTATTGGTGAGAGTTTCCTAAGTTCCTGTTCGGAGGTGAACTGGACTGTCAGTTCATGCTTGAGCAATCCTGATGGAACAAGAACAAGTTTGATTTGCATATGCTTGCTTCCATCTGGCGATGGCCTTTAATGTCACCCTGAGCGAGTGTCAAAGACTGTGTGAACTTTGCTAGAAATTCGACCTTCATATTTTGCTGTTTTAATATGCTGCCCTAAGCTTTAATTCCTTTTCTATTTGAAGTTTTAAAGAGTGCAAATTTAACCCCAGTGGTGTTTATATCACTGAAAGAAGAGGGGGCGTGGGGGCGGGCCTTTCAATAAACAGTTAAAAAAAAAATTGCCTACATATTTTGTAAAACACAGAACGTACAAAGCATTAGATGTATTTACATTGCCTGTTAGTTTGAAAAAATATGTTCATACATTTACATCTATGAACATTTCAGGTCTTTTAATTTGTGAACAAATCTTACAAAAGAACATCCTTTCTATCAGCAGTTTTGTTTTATTAGTGCTGTACCACTGTCTTTTAATATTATTGTGGTTTTTGAGGTGTCATTAATATTGTTGTTTTTGAGGTGTCATTCCATTTTTGATTTTTACCCTATTCTATAAAAGGTGTGTTTCGGGGCTATAGTATTCCTAGTCTGGATGGGGTATTATTGTACAGTGAGGTATGAGGATCAAGAGTGAATACAGGATTCAACATGAGCCAAGTGTACAAATGTTTGCTTGGAAGTGGACTGGCTGTAGATTTTTCAAGTTGTGAAAGGGAGGGTGTGCTTCTGATGTGGACTAGTAGAGTTTGAGGATATGTCCCCAGTAGGACTTGGAAAGTGTACTAATTTTCTTATAAGTGGAGTGTCGGGTAAGAGTCTGCTTCTAAATGGGAATGGTATTCCCAGGGGCTAAGATGGCATCTGAGTAAGACCTCGATCGCTTACCTCCACCTCGCCTCAAACCTCGGCGCGTGTCTATTCCGAGTGTGGCCAAGAATGCGTGCTGATTCGGATTTCTGGCCTCGATGGACTGGCTGGCGAGAAGGCGATCAAACGCTGATTGAGAAGTGAACCGCTGGAAGGCTGAACGAAGCAGGGATTGCTGTGCGCGCTGGGAAGCTCTGGCCCGGCTGCTGCTGACGGCGCTCTCTGGCTGGGGAATCTCTAATGGAAGCCGGCTGGGGTTTCCTAGCAACTGGGACGCCGGAATCCTCAGAGTGCAGTGTGGAAAAGCTATGGCAGCGCGAGGAGCGCAGTCCAAGACGCGCTCAACGGTTCAGCCGACTTCCGCCTCAGCGCGGCAAGAAACTGACCTGAAATCGGACTCAGAATTGAGGAAGTCCGACCAACGCGCTGGTAAGAAGGGCAAGAGCAATAATACAAAGAATATTAAGACTTATGGTTTAAACAGTACAACTGCAGGAGAAACGGGGAAAAAGCAGACTGTCATTACGAGTCTGTTTTCCACGAAGGGCATGAACGCTAAGGCGGGAGGTCAGGTGATTGACCCAACAAATATCTCTGCCGTAAGTGGAATTTCTGGAGAAGCTCAGACTGTTATGCATGAGAATATGCCTGATCTAAATAACGAGCCAGTGTCATGGGGGTCAAATTTTGAGAACACTATATTGGGTATACATGAGATACTCGTAAATGCTCATCAAGAGTGTGATAAAAGTGATAAAAGTAAAGAAAGCAACGTGGAGCAGGCTACCCCCCAACAAAGATAAGATCAAAGCAGAAAAAACTGTGAAAGAGAAAAGTAATTCATGTGCAAGCCAAGAAATAATACAACCTCCCCCTGCTTTAGAAGAAGGCATACAGGAAAACACAGAGATGGGATACCTCTCCCCTGACCCCATGGAAAACTTTTTTTCTCTGAATGAGGAATCCGGCGAATCTGATATCATGGTATCAAACAGTGGCAGTAGCAATGATGATTGTGTAGACACCTCGACAAGTAATTGTAATCAACAAGGGGTGAGAAGGGTGCCCAGGAAGTCGAAGAAGCTCTCAGAAGGAAAACAGAATGCTCATAAGTGGAATGGGGGAGAAGAAGAGGGTGAGCTTGGATGGGACTATTCAGACACACAACCGCTTTCCCTTTTGGGGCCGCACAATATGGAGAGGATGGTCAAGAAGCCACAAAGGGGCATGGTGGGACATATAAACCCGGAACAGTCACCTGAACCCACATTGTCCGTGATTCTACAATCTCTGAGATCATTCCAAAAGGAGGTATAAACTGAAAATCGACAAGCTGCAAAAAAACTACAAGGCTCAATTCGTAAAATTGGGAAACCATGCACCGAAATCACCGAAAGACTAAGCATGGTGGAAAACCGGACGGAAGCCCTAGAAACCACAGTGGTTGCCCTAAAAACGCAGGCGACCTCACAAGAGAGCTCTTTGATACACATCATGTGGAAGCTTGAAGAGGCAGAAAATTGCCAATGCCGCAATAATTTAAGGATTCTAGGGATCCCTGAGGGTAGTGAAGGCAGCGATATTCGATCATTTACAATAAATTTGTTGAAAAATGAGCTACCAGAACTAATACAATGGGACTGGGATAAAGAAATCCAACGCGTGCATAGATTTCTGTTGACAATATCAAAGCGCTCTCAAAATGAACAGTCATATCAAAGAGTAATATTAATATACTTTGGAAACTTTCTGCTTCAACAGGCTGTTTATGACCTGGCAAGTCCTAATAAAAGAAGGAATTGGGAGAATTTTTAGTTTTTCGCAAAACCTGACTTTGCACATGCTACAGTGGAGAGAAGATGGAGGCTCAGGCAATTGATTACACCGTTCCAAAATACAGGAGCACTGGCTTTTCTCCAGAACCCTGCTAAACTAAAAGTAATCTCGCAAGGACGAACCCTGTATTTTAAGTCGGAGATACAAGCTGAAAGAGCACTGAAGGAAATCACAGCAGGGAAATCCGGGACTACCCAGAATAACTGAGAGATGGTTTTGATGGTCTTGTATGATTTGTAATTGTGTTTATATTATTGTCTTCACTCTCCTCTTTAGGTGGGTTAAGAGAGTGCAACAAAAAAAAAAGAAGAAGAAGGGAGAGCTAGGAATTTTGCATATATACGAGGGGAGTGGGGAAGGTGGAGAGTGGGTGAGGTTGGTTTAGACACTTTCACACAGGCTCAGGATTGAGCCTGACGGCCTAGATAATGGTGAGGCAGTAGAAAGGGGGAGGGCAAGGCAGGGGGGATTTCAGACATGAGGTGTACATGAAAGGTGCAGACAGGGGGGTAATATTAAACAAGGGCAAGTGGCGACTAAAATGTGGGATACATTCACAGATAGGTATGGACGGGTTGGATAAGTATTATTATGGCTAGGCTGAAAATTTTGACCGCCAATATATGTGGCCGCAATGATGCAGAGAAAAGACAGAGAGTGTCTGTTGGATTACAGATAACCGGGCTAACATCATATGTTTACAAGAGACACATATAGAGGGGTCACAACGATACTTGCTCAACACATTAGGGTACAGACTCATCACTGCTACAACACAAAGGATGCAAACTAGGGGGGGTGGTTATCCTGGCAAAAGGGGGCGGCCTGCAATTCACTCAATCTTTATCTGATAAGTTTGGATGGTGGGCGATTACAGAATACCATTATGATAATGGGGAAAGTAAAATGACACTATGTACAATTTATGGCAATGTTAGCGATGACCCAGATGTACTGACTGCCATATCTAATAAATTGGTTAACTGGCCTCTCCTGTTAATAATGTGTGGCGATTATAATTTAAATCTCCCAGGCGACTGGTAATCGGGCCCAGGTTTCAAATATCAGGGCAGGAAGCCGAAAGTTTTCCAGGATCTGAAAACTATATTCTTAATGCATGAATTGATTGACGGTTGGCAAATAGAGCATTCAAGGGATCCAGGATTTACGTATTATTCAAATCCACACTCTATGCATGCGAGGTTGGAATATATGTTTGTCTTTAGCTCCTTAAGATCTGCCAGCACAATAGAAAAATTGCCAAGAGTGTTATCGGACCATAATCCTCTCGTGTTAAATCTAGAATGTGGAGCAATGAAATCCACTATGAAAATTTGGACATTTGAAAGAGCACTGTTAATTAATGAAAAATATTGTCAGCATATGAGGAGATGGATACCGGGGTTTCTAAAGGATAATTTAGGTAGCACAACAATAGATGTGGTTTGGGACGACCTAAAGTCTGGCATCAGAGGGGAGACACTACGATTCTCTCTAAGTTTTAATAAAGAGGCTAAACAAAAAATGGCTATTCTACAGCGAAATCTGGATATAGCAGAGGAAAGATTGATAAAGGGCGTTCAGGAGGGGTGAGCAACAGATAGTGAACTAAGCCGGGTGGCGACCGCCAAAAATCTTATTATTGAGATTTTCACAGAAAAGGCCATAACTAAGGCAACAACGCATATAGAGAAAATCTATGACCTAAATGAACAGGTGGGCCACCAACTGGCAGTACGTACCTGAGAACAGAGTTCTAGTAAGAGAAATTAAGGATCCAGAATTTGGGCAAAAGACCGAATCCAACAAAATAAGAGCTGCGTTTCAATGATTTTAACAGAAATTATATGAAGAGTTTGAGATTCCACAGGAAAAAATTGAGGTATATTTAAACCTAAACTCACCATTAAGATTTGAGGAAGAGGATCAAGATAGTCTGACTAACTCTCCACACTGGGAGGAGATCCTTCTCTCTATGAAGTGTCAAGCTACAGGAAAAGCGGCTGGTATGGATGGAATTCCAACAGAGTTTTATGTTAAATGTTCCTCACAATTAAAAGAAATAATGCCGGATCTATTTGTGAATATCTTTCAGGGGGGGCGGCCACCAGCCTCATGGTTTTCGGCTAAGATCGTGGTCTTTTTAAAAAAAAACAAAGACCTTAGAGAACTCGGGTCTTATTGTCCTATCACGTTGATAAATGGGAATTCTAAAATTTATTCTAAACTGCTAGCTAGTCGAATGGCACCAATTATACATAAAATTGTATCTGGCGCCAATACGGGTTTATTCCAGGGGGATCTACAACCAATCATGTCCAAAGGGTGTTCTCACTGTTTGACTTTACGGAGGGGTCAGGAGACCCTGTGGCACTTATACTACTCGATGCCGAAAAGGCCTTCGATAGGGTCTCCTGGAAATATCTCTGGGCCACGATGTGAAATAGTGGGATCATGGAGAGATTTATTAAAGCAGTGCAAATGCTATACACCGAACCGTCAGCCGTGGTAAATGGATTATTGTCAGAAAAATGAATTATTACCAGAAGGACAAGACAGGGGTGCCCATGCTCTCGTCTTCTATTTGCGATCTATATCGACCCGTTCATCCGCAGACTGGAAAACAACATGCTAATTCCACCAATATGGGCACGAGTCATTCTACGAAAACATTGGCGTATGCGGAGACATTGCCCTAGTTACTAGTGATCCCATCAATGCGATAAACGCAAGAGAAGAGGAGGCCAACATTTTCGGAGAGGTATCCAGATATAAACTGAACCAAGGCAAAACCCAGTTTATCCTTAATCACAAAATCAAGATGAGAGATGACAGAGTAATGGAGAAAGCCACATACTTAGGGGTTAGTATAACGGCAAAATTGGAAAGTATAGTTAGTGATAATGTGGAATCCTTAATAATTGGTCCGGCTAAATAATCTGCATCTATCTATAGGGGGCAGATGCAATGTGATCAAAATGCTCTTTTTACCCAGATTTTTATATTTTTTCAGAACTATATGTTTGGAATTCCCACCCCAATTGTTTAAATCTATAGAATCTATGTTTTCCAGTTTTATATGGGGATATAACAGGCCACAGAGAGCCCTCAGATGTATTACTTTACCTAAAGAGAGAGGGGAACTGGCAATGCCTAATTTTAAACTGTTGTTTTCAACAACAGTGGTCCCCAGAAAGTAAAATGGAAACCAAAGGAATGAATATAGACTCAATCGTAGCTATATTTAGTGGACTTGTCCAGCTGGACAGCGGTCTAATATTTACTTGTAGGTTTAGGATATAGTCATACAAAACAATACATAAAATGGGACACAATCCTGTGTCCTACTTAGCCAGTAGGGTACATAAACAAGGGAGAAAATGAACAACAGGGGGCTCCGGCAAAGCTTTTCCGGTTTGTTACACAAGGAGGATATACAGTAGTACAAGAACAAATCACTACAAAACACCTTTACAGCGGAATGAACAAAAGATTTTTTGCGTATAAGGTGTATTAGGGTGTCGACGGCGTTTCGATCCGTTTGAAGAATGAGCGGATCATCATCAGGACTTAAATAACATGCCTGTTAGATAGAGCCTCATTAGCCTGGGGGAGCAAGGGGGGTAAGGAAGATAAATAAGCGAAAACAGTTAGGAGGATTACATATAACTAGGAAACTCACTAGTGGCAGTGCAGTGATAAAAGCATGCATTTCAGACTCTGAAAGTTCTGGTTAGCATGCATTAAGATACGAGAGCCACATGGGAAGAGGTTGTGAGTAGTATGGGTCGTGAAAAAGGGGCTGGTGTGCTCAAATGGTATATGGACCATGTATATAATACGGTGTGTAGACAAGGTCTGGTGGTTAACCTTGTAAGGTAAGGCCACGAAGGGGCATTCAGACGAACGGTTAGACAAGTTGTTGCGCCATGTTAATTAGTTAAGTGCACAGACAAGCGTATGCAGGAGTGTCAACCAAGGCGTGTGCAATCACTACAAAATAGATTGAAATCATGAGACTTGCTGAATAGCTAAGCGCACAGACAAGTGTATGCAGGAATGTCACCCAAGGCGAGTGCAATCGCTGCGAAATAGGTTCAAATTATGACGAGTGAGGGTGGAGGATTGTAGAACATGCTTAGACTGTGGAGATTTCTCAATTAGACATTGGAGGCAGCAAGGCTGAGTAGGACCTGTCACATAATTAGTCAAGCGTTTTAGTGCGATAGTATTGGCAGTGTCTAACCAAGGAGTGTGAAAGGGTAAAATAGTGCGCAGGTAGCATCTAGGCAGTAATTCAGAAACAGTTGAACAGTTGTAACGTTCTGACAGTTGCATACATAGGCTCAGTTACATACTACATAAGGAAACTCAGTACGGTGAAAGTTCGAGATGTCGGCAGTAGAATCACTTGGATTAAGGAGAATAGCCAGTTGCATACATAGTCTCAAACACATACTAAATAAAGAACTTCAGTATAGTATAAATTCAAGATGACAACATTAGTAGGATTATGGAGAATAGCCAGTGCATATAGAGTACAATATATAAGTATAAGTGATGGCGGGGTCAGAAGTGATCAGAATTGAGGGGGAGGCACTAACGTGAGGAGACAAGCATGCAACAGGGCTCGTAGAGTCATGTCTTAACGCAATTCCATAATGGGGGAACTTGGGCGGGGAGACGAGGGCTGTTATAATGGCGGCTCCTAAGGGATGGAACTAAGTTTTAACACAGATCTACATGGTTGAGGGACCGAGTGAAGGGAAAGAAACTCACCACATATGATGAATTCAAACTCGGATAAGGGGGGAGTTGCCTTCGCGTACTCTAACGGCTCAGTTGCCTAAGGAAGGGAAGGCAAATTAGTGTGCAGACAGCAATTGTGAGGTATAAACGGAGGAAGCGAGGCCAGTGCTTACCAGTATGTTGCAGGGAAGTTGCTGAATAGCAGGATTCTTCCGGGTGTGATTCCAGAGCGCACATCACATGACCAACTTTTTGTAACCCTGCGGTAGCAGTGATTGGAGTAAATGGGTCAGGTGGGAGGGTACTAGAAACTGGTAAGGGACTACGGGACAAGACCCCAATGAGTGTTAATAGAAGAAGGACTAGTGCAAGAGACAAGGTGAAGACACCATTTTGGAAGTGTTGGTTGTGCATAGAGGAGAGTGACCTGTAGTTATAAACAGAGTTATGGTGACATATAATTTACAATTGCAAAAATAAAGCAACTTTTTTGGCAATTTAGACCACATTAGCAGTATGGGTCATAGACATCGGAATTATGTCATATCAATGAGGTCCAGTCTTCAAGGCTGTTCAATCAAGTATTTAAGCTGTCTGTTTTTAGGATCCATTTAAGTTCTTCTTTGTTCAGTATTTTTGAGATGTCGCCTCCTTTAGGAGGTAGTTTAACCACAGTGATGATAATCCAACGGATATCGTTTTCAGAGTGTCCATTTTGTTTGAAATGTTCAACCAAGGGTGCATTCGCTGTTTTGCACCTGATTCTGCTTCTGTGCTGGGAGATTCGTAGATGGATCTTTTGTGTTGTTTGTCCAACGTATATTTTGTTGCACGGGCAGAAGATAGCATACACAACATTGCATATATTACAGTTTGTGAACATTTTCAATTCAGTTTTGATATCTTTGAATACAAACTCTTTAGCCTCAATTGTAAAATCAAATACCACGCAGTTACCACATTTCGAGTGACCCTTTAAAGGTGCTAGGGACCAGAGATCATTCAATGTAGGGTGGCTTTTTTTGTTGCTGGGTAATGCTGCATGGACAAGATGATCCTTGATGTTTCTGCTTTTCTTAAAAGCGAACATAGGACGTTCCAAGTTGAGGGTTCCAGCATTGAGAACCAACCAATTTTTTATGATGGTTTTTCGTATTTCATTTGAGACTGGGGAGAAGGTAGTTACGCATACCAGACGGTTGGAGTTGATTTTTATTTTGGGCTCCAGTGGAACCTCACGGAGGCAGTACCATGCTCTTTTCATTGCATTACGAACAAGTCTGCGGGGGTAGCCACTATTGGTCAGTTTGGTACATAGTGTTTTGGCTTCAAGAAAATAATCATCCTTTAGGTAACAGTTCCTTCTGATCCGTAGGAACTGAGAGAATGGAAGGGAATCTCTGAGTGCCCGTGGATGGTTACTATCATAGCTCAATAAGGTATTGCGTTCCGTTGGTTTACGAAACAATCCTGTGATGAGCGTGCCCTCATTATGTTTAATCTTTAGATCAAGGAATGCGATGCATGTTTTATCGTGAGTAACGGTGAATTTCAAGCCCCTGCAGTTGTTGTTAAGCCAGTGGAGAAATGATTCACGAATAATCTCACTGTCCTGCCAAATCATAAAGATATCGTCTATGTATCGTTTCCATTTTCCAATGCATGAGCGAAAGGGATTAGTGTCTGCTAGTATTTGGTTCACCTCAAGATAGTCCATGTAGAGAATGGCCAGATTAGGGGCAAAAAGAGCGCCCATCGAGGTACCTTTAACTTGCTGGTAGAACTGATCCTCAAAGAGAAAGAAGTTTCTGGTGAGACAGACCTCCAGAAGTTGTAGGATAAATTTAGTGGGGACTGTGTGTGGCTGGGGTCTGTGATTGAGGACCAACTCCATGACTTGTAAGGAGTCCCTTTGTGGGATATTTGTGTACAAGGACTCGACGTCCAATGTACACAAAATCTCACAATTAGGGTCAAATGGATGGTTTTCTATGAGATTAATCATAGACATACTGTCTCTAATGTAGAATTCAGTGAGGGGGACAAAGTCTTTGATAAAATGGTTGACATATTGGCCCAAGGGCTCCAGAATAGAGCCGCAACCAGACACAATAGGGCGGCCCAGAGGGTTGTCCAATCTCTTAATATCCTTAGGCAAGGTATAGATCACAGGCGTACGTGGGGATTTTGTGCCAAAGAGAATGTGTGTGATTATAGACATGCCTAGGTCCCCACAGAAATAGTGTGTGATTATAGAAATGTTGAGGTCCCCACAGAGATAGAGTGTGATTATAAACATGCCCAGGTCCCCACATCGAGTGTGTGATTATAAAGATGTTGAGGTCCCCACAGAGAGAGTTTCTGATTATGGACATGCCCAAGTCTCCACAGATATAGTGTGAGTTTAGAGATGCAGAGGACCCCACAGCGATAGTGTGTGATAATAGACATGCCTAGGTCCCCACAGAGCTAGTGTGTGATTATAGAGATGTCGAGGTCCCCACAGAGATGGTGTGTGACTATAGTATTACCACGGTTGCCAAAGAAAATGTGTGTGATTATACACATGCCCACATCCCCACAGAGATAGAGTATGATTAAAGACATACCCAGGTCCTCACAGAGATAGTGTGTGATTATAGACATGCCAGGTCCCCACAGAGATAGTGTGTGATTAATGTGATGCACAGGGATAGCACACAGAGATAGTGCATGATTATAGTCATGTACAAGTCCTCAGAGATATTGTGCGATTACAGTGATGTTTAAATTCCCACAGTGATAATGTGTGATTACAGTCATATTCAAGTCTCCACAGTGATGTGTGTAATGATAGGTATGGTGAAGAACCCATACAGATAGTATTAGTCTGGTGGCTTATTAAATGAATGAATCCACTTGACGAATATGCGTTTGACCACTCTCTCACACGTTTGAATCCTGGTGCTACCACTCAGCCTTTATTCCTTCCAAGGTCTATACAATAAGTATTATTTACTTGGAAAACCAAAAACACATGGTATTCAGCAACAAGATACCCTCAGGTGTGAATTTGCACTTTATATATGCGCATGAGGTGATGTGATGTGATAATAGTGGTACTCAAGCCACCACTAGAGATAGACTTGAATTATCCCATATCTATGAATCCCACTTCAAATGCAGAATTAACTGATTTAAACTGTGTTAATCCAGGAAGGTTCACACTTCCTTAAAATTCCAAGTATCTGAGTTCTTATTTTCTTTTGTAGTACCAATCTGATCAACTCTAGTCTCCATTAGAAGATAAAACTGTATTTCTGATTGAAATAAACTCCCCACTGATTTGTTCTGATACTTTAGGATCATTACAATAGAGAAATAGATTTAAGAACTGGCCCATTTTTATAGTTTTTGTCTTTATAATTCAAGAAGGAAATGGTCATCTCCTCACAAAGCCCTTCTTTCTCCCAAAGTATTCCGGATTCCTTCTACCTATCCTTGGGGCACTTTCTAGCTAACCGGGATATATATGGGATATATATATATATATATATATATATATATATATATATATATTCAGTGAAAAAACCATAGGTTTCACACACGTTATAGTTAGGAATTAGCATTTAAAAAACCTTGCAAATTCACTGAAAAAACCATAGGTTTCACACATGTTATAGTTAGGAATTAGCATTTAAAAAACCTTGTGAAACCCATGGTTTTTTCAGTGAATTTGCAAGGTTTTTTAAATGCTAATTTTTTTTTTTTCTTCTATTTTTTCTAACATATTTTTATTTTAATTTTCTTACCTTTTATAAAGACTATGATTAAATTTTTAAAATTCTTTAATATGTTTTTTTTAATATATTTTTTAAAATAAACATGTAAAATTTATTTGCAGTACTTTTTTTCTATTTTTTTAATTATTTTTTTAGTACGCGTACCGTAAGCTCACGGTAAGCGTACGGTTTACGCTACGTCCGTAATTTATCCACGCTGCTTGCGTATAGTTACGCAATTTGCGGAGCCGCGCGTACTCCGCGTGGGACGCGTACGCGTGTGCGCTACACGCGCACGTTACGCGGAAGTGTCGGGTAGTGTCTGTTATGCGCATGCGCGCAAGCGCGTGTCTTTTTTACGCGCATGCGCACTTTTGCCGTAAGCGTACCGTAAGCGTACCGTAAGCGTACGGTAGGTCATGTGATCATGAAACACAACTTTTGATTGGTTGAAACTACTTTCAGTTCTAGAACTCTCCTACACCACACCCATTCCCCTCATTTCTGCTTGTGATCCCTTAGGAGAAGGAGCTGGTTTGTCTTTGGGATACGATGGCAGAACAGCAGAGCTCTTCTGAGAGTGAGGCTAGCACTAGCAGCACTGTCTTGAGGCAGAGATCGAGGAAACAAAAGCCCTCTTATGTATGGGATTATTTTACTTTTCCTGAAGGCCAGCAAAAGGTGAATGCACCCTTAGTAACTTGCAGGCTGTGTCAGCGTGTACTTTCTAGAGGTAATCCTGACAGGAAGTATTCCTTTGGGAATCACACCATGAAGAGACACCTCAAGGATGTACACAAAAGGACACATGGTCATCTTTTTGGAGGTAACTCTTCAGAAAGACAAGCAAGTACATCCACAGCAGCTCAGCCTGGACCATCATCTGCAGAGCTGACTCCTTCTTCTGCAGGTCAGGTGAGCCCTTCATCTGTGGGGGGAGAATCTCCTTTTGCTGGCCCTCTGGAAATGAACCCTCGATTTCGAAGGGTTGATATTCGATGCGCCTTTTGTCAAGATCTAATTTGCCATAGGGAGACCAGTGTTTCCCTAGTGAACAACAAAATAGATCAGCACATTTGTCGCTTTGAATAATTTCCCCATGCTTTCTTTCCTCTGTCCCTGCATGAACACAACGGTTCTTTTAAGAGCCAACCTTATCTTTCATCTTTTTTTTACATATGTTTTTAAAAACTTTTTTTTTATTTTTTTTACCGTACGCGTACGGTGCGCGTACTTTTTTTGTATTTTTTTAAAAAACCACTAAAAATCAATTATCACATTACAAGGTCCTTGAGAGACTACAATTATTATTATTGACTTACCATACTCACTCAAAAAAATATTTATTCATTTGTTTTTTTTAAAAATAGCTTTAAAAATGGTTCTAGTTTTCGAAAATTTTCTATATGAATCTGAAAAAAAAGAAAAAAGTATTAATATTTTTAAAACATTTTATAATACAGTACACATATTTACATTTTTTTCCAAAAAATATTTTTGCCTTATTTTTGCTGTTTTCAGAATATATTGCATTTCACTATAAATTGTGAAAGCAATTGCATTCATCATTTTACAGCGGGCAAAAAAAAATAACAATCACAAAGATTGTAATAAAAAAGCCCAGAATCTCTTTTTACTTAAACTTAACATTATAGAAATGCATAATATTCTAAAAAAATATCATCTAATACCAATAGTTATTTCTTTAAAATACCGTCTGATATGTTTGTTTCAGAAGTATAATCACAATATTATATCTCAAATAACTCCACAATACATCTGATTCCATTTCCTTTAGGCCAAATAGTAATTTTAAAATTTTTTTGGGAATAAATTTCCAACAGTAATCAAATAAAATTCTAAAGTTTAATTTGTCCAGATCTCACCGATTCTCTGTTACATTTTGGTTCACGAAAATTTTTGGAATAATTTATTAAGTCCACAATAGAATTGGTTACTTTTCCGCATGGCCAAATAGTAATTTTTTAAATCATTTTTAAAAAAAATTCCAATGGCAGTCCAATAACATTCCAAAATTTAAATTGTGCAGATGTTACCGATTATCTCTAAATTATTGGTTTTTCAAAGTTTCATTAAAAATTAAAAAAGTCCACATTACAATTGGTTATCTTTCCATTAGGCCAAATGATAATTTAAAAAATCTTTTTTCTACAAAATTGCAATGGTAATCCAGTAAAATGGTAAAATTATTTTGTCCAGATCTTGCCAAATCTGTCTAAAATTTAGGTTTCAGGAAGATTAGATAGGAATTTGCTAAATCAAAAGGCAAACGTTTGTTTGAAAATCAATTGGGAATCATTACACAATGTCCAACCTTTTTCACATTTAAGATAAACTGTGTAATGTCCAGAAGTAACAGTAGGTCCATCATGGAAAATTATTGCAACAGTTACAAAAGTTTTTCCTGAAATTGATAATTGCTGTCCTGTAAACTTCTTTATTAAAGTATCCAATTTTGAACCATCAGCTCTACATCGTTGCATCATTAAAATTACATACTGTCCGTATTCCTTTAAAATTAATGTTGAAAACATGTCAGATTTACACTCACTACATTTCATGCTATGATTAGCATCTTTAACTAATTTTGCAAAAGTAACTGTTTTACTTTCTGGCAATGTCAAATAAATAAACCTTTCATTATCAACATTAGAACCACATATATTATAACAATTATCACAACTATGTTCCCATTTATAAGAGAGACCAAAAAAAATGTCAATGGGAACTCCTTCTTCTTCCACTACCTGAAGAAAATACATCAAAAATTCCTGTACGTCTTGTTGTACATTTTGAGAAAACTGTGTTCGTCCTGAACATACATCTAAAAGTTTTCTAATTTCAGTAGCACTTTCTATTTGAGTTTTATCTTTACTCAGCTTTTGAAAAAGGAGACTCAGCTCTGAACAGAATCTTTTTCCCTGATTTACTATTATCTGCTCTTGCAAACTTTCCAGATAAAATGCAACATTCAGCACTACATTTGCGTAGCAGTTGACACCAGAGCTATTTTCAAAATGACATCCTACAACCTGTTCTTCATTTTCCTTTTTCTTTTTGCTTGCAATTACATCACTCCTCTTTTTTTTCCTCTTCTCTACATCTTCATTACAGATATTGTCATTTTTTCTTTTACGAGAAACTACACGTTTCTCTAACACAGGATACTGACCTAAATGAGGAGCATAGCTTCTTCTTAATCTATTATACTCCTTTACACAGTTTGTATCAGCACTAACTTTTGAGTCATCAAACTCTATCATGAATAAACCTGATAATGTTTTCACTCGTGACAAAGCAACATATGCCATACCTTCTTTGAACACAGTTGAACCAATGTTCACAAATGCACAATCTACAGTCAATCCTTGAGACTTGTGAATAGTTACAGCATATGCTAGAGAAAACGGAAACTGCTTCCTACGTACATATAAGTCTTTCACAAGCATGAAACGAACTGTACAACGACAAATATCTTTAACTTCTTCTATCTGATCAAATTTTATTTTTAAACATTCAATTCCTTCTTTTTTCTGATAATTAATAAAACCCACAACTCTTCCCATAGCTCCATTAACTAAACCTTTTTCAACATCCAAATTTCTTCTTAAAAATACTCTACAGTTCATGCAAACATATAGATTTTTTTCTAATCCAGCTGTTTTGGAGATGTTCTTCTCTAGTGAGTCCAATTTATTTTTCATTTTGCCTGTTACTGTGACAGTAATTCTTCCATCCTCAATTTTGTCCACTGCTTCCAATTTCCTGATCTCTTCCTTTTCCAATTTCAAAAGCTCCTCATTGAATATTGAGCATTCACGTAGAGTTGGCATTAAGCAGATGACACTTTTGTTTTCTGCAATGTTCTTGTATATCTTCTCTGCAACTATTTCTTCCTTTGGAAATAAATTATGTAGCAGCCGACTCTGTAATGCTTTTTTGCCAACTTCTGTGAGTAGTCCAATTCTGATATCCTTCAGAATACTTCCATATTCTTCATCGCTTGCTTGCCTCATATTAGTAGTAAGTTCCTTGTACTCAAAGAAGGACCAAATATTTGTATTTCCGATGCTTCCCAATGACTTCTTTGTGTCTTCATGTGTGACAGTATTAAATACTGGTTGTCCTTTAACTGGAGTAAGTTGTAAAAGATCTCCAAAAACTCTGACGTGTTTTCCACCAAATAACATGTCATAGTCTGTCTTCAAAATTTGCTGCATTCTTAAATGCACAAAGGCAAGCATTAAGTTTGATACCATGCTCACCTCATCAATAATGAGAACTTGCATCTTCTTCAATACTCTTGAAACTTCCAAGGATGCTTCTCCAGTTAGCTTGTTGAATTGTATTTTGTTCTCATGCTCCACTGGTAACATTAGCAAACGATGTAAAGTGATTCCTTTTATGTTATATGCTGCTAACCCAGTTGGAGCAGTAACCACACAAGACAAAGTAGAATCCGTTTTTTGCTTTAGGTAGCTTCTGATGACTTTTATTAGGAAACTTTTTCCAGTTCCAGCTTGTCCGCTTACATACATCCTGATTGGATGAAATGATGTGCATGAGCACTCTTTTTTTTCATGTAGAAATCCGTGATCAATTTTGTTTTTGATCTCTTCATAAATTTGTTGCTGCTCTTGATTCAGTTGTCTTTCCAAATTTTCTAAGTCTATAAATTCTTCTTGAGCTTGATTCATAGCCGTTTCCACTTCATTCATGGCTATTGATGCTTCATTTTCAACGATTGGTTGTCCTAGGGGATCTTGACTGAGTGTTCCTGAACTTTGGCTGTCCTGAGAACTGTCTCTAGCTATTTCTGCTGCAATTGTAGTTTCCTGTTCAATTTCTTCATTTAACATTTGCAGATAAGTTGAGAATGTACTGCATTGTATGCTGTCTTTGCAAGCATTAAAAGAATCTTCATAGCTTTGAAATTCTCCCAGTAGTTCATCCTCTGTACGCCATGGTTTAAACAACTGTAAAAGAGCCAAGTAGTAAAATTCCTTCTTGTCAGTAGTGTCACAACTCAGCTCCCGGTGATTTATCAAACTTCCTTTTGTTTGCTTCACCAAACATCCTTCTTCACCAACGACTTTATATTTTCCATTGTTGATGTCTTCTGCAGCTTTCCGTGAATAAATGTAGTTCTGCAACACTTCATAGAGACACATGTTCTCCAGATGATGACTTCTCTTGGGATAATAAGTGTCCAACATGTTTGATTTCAAAATATCTGTACTTTCTGGGTCATTCTCGGCCAAATATTCAATTTCTCCTACAGATTTCAGTACCCGATTTCTCATTGCTGCAAGGCCTAAACTTGCCCAAATTATTCTTCTTGACTTCGAGTAGAGACTTGCAGAAGATAACCTATCTGAACATTCGTAGGATCCAATTTCTCGATGCGATAACATCTTCAAACTGAAACTGTACAGCTTCTTACTGACAGTCTTCTCGTGAGAAATCTCTTCCCACATTTCCTTCAATTCTGTTTTTTCTGATTTCGTAATGTAAGACGTTACATATCGAGCAACAGCAATGGAATTGTCAGCAACATACTGTAGATCCATGTTAGCGTTCCACATGGATAAAATGACTGGGTTGTAGTCATTTAGATTTTTTGATTCTTCTTTTCTTTTAAGGTTGTAGGTATTCTTAGGTGATTTTCTTGTGATAGTATGTCTCACAGCTGACATAAAACTGTTTACTCTTCCATTTGAAAGAACAGGTCTAGGAAATCCAAATCGACATTTAGTGTAGTATTTTTCTTTGCTCTTGTATTTCCGTCGACAGTATTTTCCACACCGATGACTTTGGAAACGTAAAACTTGCTCCTTTAACTTGTTCTCTTCTGTGCTTTTTGGTATAGCACATGTTGCATATTCTTCAATGTAAGATAACACTGCTTCATCAGTATCTGTTCCAAACTTTGGAGCATCCTTGATCCACAACAGCATATGAATATGAGGAGCACCTCTTGCCTGGTACTCTTTTCTCCAAAAGAAATCCACTACTTCTCCAAGAGGTGGATTTTTTTTATTGCAGATGAAGGACATCATAGCCTCAAATCTATGATTGAAATATCTGCAAACATTAACCGGATCCAATGAGCACAGTTCTCCTGCTGTCTTGTATTCGATGTTTTTAATGTTTGAATTGGCCTCTCGTAGAAAATCCAGTAAATCATCCCAAGCGTACTCGGCACAGCTTAGGGTAAGGAACCATGTTGGTGTTCCTAAATTCCGTAACATGCATTTTAGTTCACCATGGCGTCGGTACCAATATTCATTTGTCCCACGCTGACAAGCCATCAGATTGATCAGTTGTGTTTCCAAATGATCATCTCGGTGCTGCACTTTCTCCATAAAATCCTTAGCAGACACATTTTGTAAATGTACTCCACTTTTTAAAATGTGATTTACTGCATAAGACAGTGCAGACAAGTCACTTTCAAATAAAAGATGGAACAAATAAGGAATACTTTGTCGAAATCTGGGATCTTCAGCATATAGTCTTGTAGTCCGATACTCAGAAGCTGGAATCTGTTCTGGACGTTCATCGTATCGTCCTCCTTTTCCTTTAGGAAACAGCTGGGGAAAACATCGAGCTTCCAAGCTCTCCTCCCATACACTCACGGGAGTTCCTTTTGCTTTCTTCATCTGAAAGAGATCAATATTGTCTCCCATAACTTCTTTTGAATGAAGAGGATGTATGCTAAAATGTTCATAAATTTCTTCTTCCTTTGACTTGTCCACTTTTTCAATTTGTCCAGTTGGTGTTTCTGTGTCTTCTTGTAAATCTTCTTCTTCTTCTTCTTCTTCTATATAAATTGATTCATACCATTTGTTATTCCTTTTCAAATACAAATTTGCTTTTTGTACTTTCCGTACATCTACCAGCTCCTGCCAAATCTTCTTATTCTTTGTAGGTACACCATTAACCAGAATAATTAATGGTTCAGTTTCCAAAGTATCCGCATCAATAGTTTCCATATTTTTTTTCAAATCCAAGGGCAAATACACCACTCTACCTTTTAAACCTCTCAGTAAATCTGAAGGAGGTAATTTACCAGTTTTGGGCTCCATACGTACTATGGTCTGGAACGGATGAACACATTGAATGAGTATAGACTCATATGTATTTAATTCAGAAAGTTCAGCAGGAATAGCATCCAATTCTAAATTATTATGTACAGCTCTGGTCGGCATTCTATTTTCCTCTAACTTGTTGTAACAGTATTTACAAATACGCTGATCTTCACCCAATTCAAAACAATTTTCTAGAAATATATATGTGGCAAAATCCTTCCACTTATAATTATCTTCATTTTCACTCTTTCTGTAGAGATCAACATTCCTAGTTTGTTTTCTATAATGAGTTCTGCGGCAACAAATACAAGTAAAATTTGGTCTTTCATTAGAGACTATTGCAAATTTTGTTATGTGATCATTAAATGTGTTACTTACAGAGGGTTCTACATTCTCTTCCACTTCTTCCTCATTTACTGTGTCCTTCTCTGCACTGTTTTGTTCAGGACCAAAGTAACAAAACTGAATTTCATCAACAACCTTCTCTACATCTGATACCGTTCCTCGGAACAGAGCCCTATTCAATTCATTTAACTTTATTGCTGGACTTTTGGCAAAATACAACCGTCTCACAAACTTTCTCATTTCAGTATGATGAACAGCCAGCATCCTAAAATGATGGAAAACACTATTGCACACTTTTCTAGATAGACAAGCCAGAGAATGACCCTGCAAACCAGTATTCTCTCTCACTCTGCATGGATCCAGACTTTGAAGCACCTTAATCTTCTGTTTTATACTTTTTTTACTATATTCTCTTAGAAACTCTCGAAATTTGTCAATAGATTCCTGACGCACAGTGCAAATACTACTACAATTCCAAGTGTACACTGGGGCTTTAGGACGTCTCCCCATTGCCTCATCTGCCATCACTTGTACCTCATCTCTTGGAACCATTATCTCCTTCTCCATTATGCAACCATTTTTTACTTCGTATGAACGACCTCTGGTGTCAAATGCATGCAGCAAACTATTACTTTGAAAATAGCTCTCTTCATTAAAAAAAGGTTCACTACTTGAACTATGCATCCACTTTCCTAAAAACACTTTACAAAAGTTTGTTCTGTTCACTACTCTTTTCCTTTTGCTATGTGATTTCAGTACATTAACCATTTTGTCTAATGTACGCATCCTATTCAAAATTAATATGAATAGTTTCCTTTTTAATTCTAATGCCTTTGCTGCAATGGCTTCAATTTCTTTTTTTCTCTTATAAAACTTTGCCTTTTGCTTATATTTCTTCACATCCTTTATCAAATTGGAAATACCTCTTCTCTGAAACATTTTTCTACGTATCTCTTTAAACGCTGTTTTTCTGTTTAAGTTTAACTTTTTAGTTGCAGAAGGTATATTTGCATTAACTAAATTCTCAATTTTTTCTTGTCCTTTTTGTTTGAAATCATTCTTTCCTGTACAGACATTTTGTACATTTTTCCTTTTTTTGAATATATTCCTTAGAAAATCTTTTTTTTGCTTACCAGAAGATTTTTTCTTCCTCCCAACATCAGCATCTTCTACTAACTTTGATCCTCTAGTTGTCTTCAAATATAGTTTTTTTTAGCGTTTTTTGAACTCTGGATTTTGTAGGCATCTTAAATTTTGTTCACTGCTCTTCAGCAATACCTGAAAAAAACTAAAAAAAAAAATCCTTTATTTTATTTAAATATATTACTACATTTCTTTTCACAATACTCACAAAACGAAATTTCTTTGCCAATTTGAATGCACACTTACTGCTCTTTTTTTTGGGCAAGTGAAAATCACTTTTACAAACTGACACATTATGAAACCACTTTTCAGATTTTTTAAAAAGCCCATGTCCAGACTGCTACACTCCAGCAAGGGCAACCAGCCTTAGTGATGCTGAATGTTTTTGCATTACAGACTGAAACCTGAAAACCCCACTCGCTTGTAAATACTGTGCATGATTATACATGGCAAGCAGATGGGTGTGTGCTAAGAGTCTGCTTCTTCCCCCAAAAAATCGCTCCCCCTTTCCATCTAATGCAACTGTGAAATCACCAGAAAAAAACGCAATAAATCTCTGCCTATAATTCCTCTTTGCACACAGAGTCATGTTTTCACATTAGTCCCAAATCGAAATTTCTTTGCCAATTTGAATGCACACTTACTGCTCTTTTTTTTGGCAAGTTAAAATCACTTTTACAGACTGACACATTATGAATCCACTTTTTTGATTTTCTTAAATGCACATGTCCAAACTTCTTTTTCAGACCACCACCATGTGTAACCTGGGTGGCTGCCTACACTCCAGCAAGGGCAACCAGCCTTAGTGATGCTGAATGTATTTGCATTACAGACTGAAACCTGAAAACCCCACTCGCTTGTAAATACTGTGCATGATTATACATGGCAAGCACATGGGTGTGTGCTAAGAGTCTGCTTCTTCCCCAAAAAAATCACTCCCCCTTTTTCCTACTAATGCAACTGTGAAATCACCAGAAAAAAACGCAATAAATCTCTGCCTATAATTCCTCTTTGCACACAGAGTCATGTTTTCACATTAGTCCCAAAACGAAATTTCTTTGCCAATTTGAAAGCACACTTACTGCTCTTTTTTTTTGGGCAAGTGAAAATCACTTTTACAGACTGACACATTATGAAACCACTTTTTGGATTTTCTTAAATGCACATGTCCAAACTTCTTTTTCAGACCACCACCATGTGTAACCTGGGTGGCTGCCTACACTCCAGCAAGGGCAACCAGCCTTAGTGATGCTGAATGTATTTGCATTACAGACTGAAACCTGAAAACCCCACTCGCTTGTAAATACTGTGCATGATTATACATGGCAAGCACATGGGTGTGTGCTAAGAGTCTGCTTCTTCCCCCAAAAAATCGCTCCCCCTTTCCATTTAATGCAACTGTGAAATCACCAGAGCAAAACGCAATAAATCTCTGCCTATAATTCCTCTTTGCACACAGAGTCATGTTTTCACATTAGTCCCAAAACGAAATTTCTTTGCCAATTTGAAACCACACTTACTGCTCTTTTTTTTTGGCAAGTGAAAATCACTTTTACAGACTGACACATTATGAAACCACTTTTTGGATTTTCTTAAATGCACATGTCCAAACTGCTTTTTCAGACCACCACCATGTGTAACCTGGGTGGCTGCCTACACTCCAGCAAGGGCAACCAGCCTTAGTGATGCTGAATGTATTTGCATTACAGACTGAAACCTGAAAACCCCACTCGCTTGTAAATACTGTGCATGATTATACATGGCAAGCACATGGGTGTGTGCTAAGAGTCTGCTTCTTCCCCCAAAAAATCGCTCCCCCTTTCCATCTAATGCAACAGTGAAATCACCAGAGCAAAACGCAATAAATCTCTGCCTATAATTCCTCTTTGCACACAGAGTCATGGTTTCACATTAGGCACAAAACGAAATTTCTTTGCCAATTTGATAGCACACTTACTGCTCTTTTTTTTTTGGCAAGTGAAAATCACTTTTACAGACTGACACATTATGAAACCACTTTTTTGATTTTCTTAAATGCACATGTCCAAACTTCTTTTTCAGACTACCACCATGTGTAACCTGGGTGGCTGCCTACACTCCAGCAAGGGCAACCAGCCTTAGTGATGCTGAATGTATTTGCATTACAGACTGAAACCTGAAAACCCCACTCGCTTGTAAATACTGTGCATGATTATACATGGCAAGCACATGGGTGTGTGCTAAGAGTCTGCTTCTTCCCCCAAAAAATCGCTCCCCCTTTCCATCTAATGCAACTGTGAAATCACCAGATAAAAACGCAATAAATCTCTGCCTATAATTCCTCTTTGCACAGAGTCATGTTTTCACATTAGTCCCAAAACGAAATTTCTTTGCCAATTTGATAGCACACTTACTGCTCTTTTTTTTTGGCAAGTGAAAATCACTTTTACAGACTGACACATTATGAAACCACTTTTTTGATTTTCTTAAATGCACATGTCCAAACTTCTTTTTCAGACTACCACCATGTGTAACCTGGGTGGCTGCCTACACTCCAGCAAGGGCAACCAGCCTTAGTGATGCTGAATGTATTTGCATTACAGACTGAAACCTGAAAACCCCACTCGCTTGTAAATACTGTGCATGATTATACATGGCAAGCACATGGGTGTGTGCTAAGAGTCTGCTTCTTCCCCCAAAAAATCGCTCCCCCTTTTTCCTACTAATGCAACTGTGAAATCACCAGAAAAAAACGCAATAAATCTCTGCCTATAATTCCTCTTTGCACAGAGTCATGTTTTCACATTAGTCCCAAAACGAAATTTCTTTGCCAATTTGAAAGCACACTTACTGCTCTTTTTTTTTGGGCAAGTGAAAATCACTTTTACAGACTGACACATTATGAAACCACTTTTTTGATTTTCTTAAATGCACATGTCCAAACTTCTTTTTCAGACCACCACCATGTGTAACCTGGGTGGCTGCCTACACTCCAGCAAGGGCAACCAGCCTTAGTGATGCTGAATGTATTTGCATTACAGACTGAAACCTGAAAACCCCACTCGCTTGTAAATACTGTGCATGATTATACATGGCAAGCACATGGGTGTGTGCTAAGAGTCTGCTTCTTCCCCCAAAAAATCGCTCCCCCTTTCCATCTAATGCAACTGTGAAATCACCAGAGCAAAACGCAATAAATCTCTGCCTATAATTCCTCTTTGCACACAGAGTCATGTTTTCACATTAGTCCCAAAACGAAATTTCTTTGCCAATTTGAAACCACACTTACTGCTCTTTTTTTTTGGCAAGTGAAAATCACTTTTACAGACTGACACATTATGAAACCACTTTTTGGATTTTCTTAAATGCACATGTCCAAACTGCTTTTTCAGACCACCACCATGTGTAACCTGGGTGGCTGCCTACACTCCAGCAAGGGCAACCAGCCTTAGTGATGCTGAATGTATTTGCATTACAGACTGAAACCTGAAAACCCCACTCGCTTGTAAATACTGTGCATGATTATACATGGCAAGCACATGGGTGTGTGCTAAGAGTCTGCTTCTTCCCCCAAAAAATCGCTCCCCCTTTCCATCTAATGCAACAGTGAAATCACTAGAGCAAAACGCAATAAATCTCTGCCTATAATTCCTCTTTGCACACAGAGTCATGTTTTCACATTAGGCACAAAACGAAATTTCTTTGCCAATTTGATAGCACACTTACTGCTCTTTTTTTTTGGCAAGTGAAAATCACTTTTACAGACTGACACATTATGAAACCACTTTTTTGATTTTCTTAAATGCACATGTCCAAACTTCTTTTTCAGACTACCACCATGTGTAACCTGGGTGGCTGCCTACACTCCAGCAAGGGCAACCAGCCTTAGTGATGCTGAATGTATTTGCATTACAGACTGAAACCTGAAAACCCCACTCGCTTGTAAATACTGTGCATGATTATACATGGCAAGCACATGGGTGTGTGCTAAGAGTCTGCTTCTTCCCCCAAAAAATCGCTCCCCCTTTCCATCTAATGCAACTGTGAAATCACCAGATAAAAACGCAATAAATCTCTGCCTATAATTCCTCTTTGCACAGAGTCATGTTTTCACATTAGTCCCAAAACGAAATTTCTTTGCCAATTTGATAGCACACTTACTGCTCTTTTTTTTTGGCAAGTGAAAATCACTTTTACAGACTGACACATTATGAAACCCCTTTTTTGATTTTCTTAAATGCACATGTCCAAACTTCTTTTTCAGACTACCACCATGTGTAACCTGGGTGGCTGCCTACACTCCAGCAAGGGCAACCAGCCTTAGTGATGCTGAATGTATTTGCATTACAGACTGAAACCTGAAAACCCCACTCGCTTGTAAATACTGTGCATGATTATACATGGCAAGCACATGGGTGTGTGCTAAGAGTCTGCTTCTTCCCCCAAAAAATCGCTCCCCCTTTTTCTTACTAATGCAACTGTGAAATCACCAGAAAAAAACGCAATAAATCTCTGCCTATAATTCCTCTTTGCACACAGAGTCATGTTTTCACATTAGTCCCAAAACGAAATTTCTTTGCCAATTTGAAAGCACACTTACTGCTCTTTTTTTTTGGGCAAGTGAAAATCACTTTTACAGACTGACACATTATGAAACCACTTTTTTGATTTTCTTAAATGCACATGTCCAAACTTCTTTTTCAGACCACCACCATGTGTAACCTGGGTGGCTGCCTACACTCCAGCAAGGGCAACCAGCCTTAGTGATGCTGAATGTATTTGCATTACAGGCTGAAACCTAAAAACCCCACTGGCTTGTAAATACTGTGCATGATTATACATGGCAAGCAGATGGGTGTGTGCTAAGAGTCTGCTTCTTCCCCCAAAAAATCGCTCCCCCTTTTTCCTACTAATGCAACTGTGAAATCACCAGAAAAAAAACGCAATAAATCTCTGCCTATAATTCCTCTTTGCACACAGAGTCATGTTTTCACATTAGTCACAAAACGAAATTTCTTTGCCAATTTGAAAGCACACTTACTGCTCTTTTTTTTTGGCAAGTGAAAATCACTTTTACAGACTGACACATTATGAAACCACTTTTTTGATTTTCTTAAATGCACATGTCCAAACTGCTTTTTCAGACCACCACCATGTGTAACCTGGGTGGCTGCCTACATTCCAGCAAGGGCAACCAGCCTTAGTGATGCTGAATGTATTTGCATTACTGAGTCCAACCTCAAACCCTTAAACTATTCTTTTTTTTTCCAGTACACCTTAATTTATTGTGAAAAAATAGTCCATATTATTTTACATGTTCCTCACATTTAAATTTCTCCCAAAACAGAAAATGATAAACGCAACTTCAACAAAAAGAATTTCCATTTCTATTATTCATTTCTTAAGTTACCACATACATCCCCTCTCAAACTCATAACTCACCTTTAAAATTAGTTAGTTGTGAAAGAAATGTGGCACTCAAACAGCAGATTATCAGAGCCAGGATCCCTGTTGTGTTCACCTCTCTCCTCTCAGCAGAACCAGATAATGGCAAACTTTCCCTCTATTTTTCCACACATATACATGTAAGTTTCAAATCTCAGTGCTTCCCCCTTTTTTTCAAATGTAATCACACATTTCTATTGGTTGAAAACCAACCCTTTTCCAAAAGTACCCTGCCCCCAACTTGACTTCTGCCTAGTACCCTTCCCCCAACTTGACTTCTGCCTGCTACCATAGCAACAGCTCATGGAACACTGCTGTGTGGAGTTAGGTCAGAAGTTTGCCACACAATGTTTCAATTCCAAAGAGCAAGAGTGCTTGACTTTTCAAACCTAACAGCAAATCCATAGTACTGTTCTTTGGTAACACATTTTTCTGTACCAATACAAAACATGCTTCTATTAATTTACACATACAGCCTAGTTTTTATTCTAGAATGGTATGAAACAGCCAATCAGTTCTTTTTGTTTTGAAAAAAATATGTATGCCTCCATTTCCAAACTGTCTTTCTTTTCATATTGCCATTCTACTGAAAGACACCTCCTGAGTGCATCCAGTTCTCCTTTGAAGATGTTCACAGTGTGGATTGTAGGGCACAGCTATGTCTTCTGGAGTGAAAAGTTTGCAGAGAAAACAGATATGGTGAGAGACCTTGCTTTGCCAAATGTAGACATTAAATGGATTGGTCAGAGAGGGTTAAAGTGGCACCAGTTGATGCCATTGGTGAAATCCTTCATGCAAATCCAACACCCTGACCTCATAATAGTGCACTGTGGTGGCAATGACCTACGCACTTTGACTGGGGTAGGTCTGGAAATGCTTATGAAGGACACCTTTGCACAACTGTTTTCACTTTTCCCTAAAACTGCCTTTGTGTTTTCCAACATATGCCAAAGGCAAAAATGGAACTGGTCCAATCATTTCTGTCCGCAGATTGACAAAGCAAGAAAGCACGTCAACAAATCTGTTTCTGCTTTCCTCCGTGACTATGGTATGGGTGCCATTTACCACAACAACTTGCGTTATGACATGCAAGACATTTATAGAGGAGATGGTGTGCACTTCAATGATGAAGGGAACAGAGTCTTCCTTTTGAACCTTAGACTCTGCATCGGTACTTACTTGTAAGTACCACTTAAAAAAATGACTTCATAAACACAACAGCTCTTTTTAGAGCTCCCTAATATCTAAACTCTTAATTCTGCATTTCATTTATTTTTTTTTCATTTTTTTTTACCGTACGCTTACCGTACGCGTACCCCGTGATTTTTTAAAAAATCAATAAATGTTTTTTTTGTACTTTTCTGTCCTTCTTTGACCCCCTTACAAATGTTAGGGGGTCTGTAACTCTCCTCATTGCCCCCTTTTCTTGTTTTCACTCTTTTTTTTCAGAGTGAAATACACAAAATGGCGGCCACCGCTTCCTGGTTTCGGCCGATTCGAATGTTTACTAAGATCTAAGAGCCAATCAGAATCGCGCTCGCGCACGCCACCGTACGCTTACCGTAAGCGTACGGTAAGCGTACCGTAAGCGGGCTCAGATATATATATTGATTTAAAGGCTATTTTCTCAGAATCTACTGAACAGATTTACACCAAACCTACAAAAGGCACTTCCTTGACCTAGGGACTACCTCTCTGCCAAATTTCGAGTAATTCTGTTCAGCCGTTCGGGCTGTAGCTCGTTCTAAAGGTCCTATGGAAAAATGCATGGGGAAAACGCGTTTTGGGACCCCCCTTTTATCTCAGCCCCCGCTTGACGAATCCCCCCGAGACTTTCAGGGTAGGAGCGGAGCGTAGCGCCCCACCTATTTTGAGAAATTCGCGAGGATTCGTCGACCGGCGCCAAAGTTATTCAAAATAGAATGTTGCGGATTTCCTATGGAAAAGGGGTCCTAACTATAACTACCTACTGGCGACCGCCAGTAGGTAATATATATATATATATATATATATATATATATATATATATATATATCAAGAAGACAACTTCCAACAGCCTTGAAGATCCTTCAACTGCCAAAGGAAAGAGTACACGAGCCTGGAATTGGTGCTGGTTTCTTTTATTTGCCCAGAGCGACGGCCATAACGTTTCGGCTCCGTGGAGCCTTGATCACATGACAGCAAATAGTTCGTGAAGTTACAAATTTAAAGTAAAAAGGTAGGTCACATGGGGGGAATCACTTAACGTTTGCAGTCATAGACATAGACAAGAATAAAACACCATTGGTAAAAAGAGAAGAAATATCCAATCGCTAATTTACAAGTGATCATATCTCAACAAGTAAAATAATAAATAGACATACAAGCAAGTAATGATTTAAAATGTCGGCTTAAATGCTTTTGAAAATCTGGAAAGGATAGGAGCAATTGTCCATTGTGAGACCTGGAAATATGAATAACCAGTTGCTCATGATTACCAAAATACCAATCGGATGAATCACAAAATACTAGTCAGACCGTAATGCCATAAAACTGCATAACACATATAAATAAATATATAAATATATATTAAAAACATTTTTGGCATAAAAACATTGATGAATGGGGTTAATTCAAGTTGTCCCATGGACCCCTCTTAATAAAAAAGTGAATAGTGCAGGAAAAATATATATATAGGAATAAATAAACTAATGAAAATAAAATAAAATAAAAACATGCGGATAGGCATGCTATCTGAAGTGCCTGAGTTCTAATGCTAAGGGATACTGCATAACCAAGGTAATTGGAGAAATTATATATGCAGCTCCCATCCAGATGTAGCACAGGGATTAGGGTAATTAAATGGGTGAATACCACTTAGGTGGAATCGGTGGCACAAAAGGCAAATTTATGGATACCGTGGACTCCCTGTTGAGAGAACTAAACTAATTCTCATCGAGTTCATACAGCTCGATGGGACCGGAGAGGGTCTCAATGTTGTACCAGTATGATTACGCTATCATGGTCAAATGGACAGCATATGTGCGGCGGTGGGTGCGGAGTTGGATCTCAGGCTGGGGACCATTACATTCTATAATGGGAACAGGATGTGCAAATCTCGCAAATTTTTACATAGGAAAAAGTACATTATGTCAACAATAAATAGTAAAATACTAAATAAATAACCTAAAAAACATATTAAATAGGATTATGACAAGTGACTAAAATTCCGTAAAAAATAGCTAAGAACACATCAGATAAAAGGGTTTCCCATTAAAAAACAGTAAAAAGGTGTAAAATCAACCCAAGCATGTATGCATGTCCTCTGTCATGTTTAGACCTGTGGGGACCTTGGTGTTCAATTGTAGAATGTATCTTGTTTCTAATTTGCGGAGGTTGGACTCGCGATCCCCACCCCTTCTGCTAGGTTCAATACAATCAATAACATAGTAGCTTAAGCCCCTATTGTCACTATTATGAACTTCCCTGAAATGGCGTGCCACGGGGTAGGTATTGTCTTGATTGGTAATCGCACGCAAGTGTTGTAAAATGCGTTTGTGTACCGCTAGCTTCGTGCTGCCTATGTATTTCAGGTTGCATGGACAAGTGAGGACATATATAGCGAATTCAGTCTTACAGGTCAACAATTTATTAATCCTGAGCTGTCTCATGCTAAAAGGATCAATGTAGATTTTAGTATTGACACCGTGCGAACAGGCTTTGCAGGTTTTGCATTTGTAAAAACCACTGCTGAGTTGTAGCCAGGACGTTTTATCAATTGTTTCAGGATTCGTGTTGACCAATGCTTGTCTCATAGTGGGGGCTCGGCTGTGTGTAATAGTAACCTGATGCGGTAGTAGGGGACCTAATATCGGGTCACTACGTACTATGGGCCAGTTTTTGTTAATGATTTTACGCAAATCATTTTGTTGTTTGCTGTAGCCCATGATGATCCTAAAATTATGACATGAATTTTTATTAGCCTCCTCAGGATTGGAGGGCACCAATGTGTTGCTAGATACTCCGCTGATGGGTCTTAGCAGATCCTCACGATTCAGAGCATTGGATCGGACTATGGCACTTTCAATGATGTTCGCCGAGTAACCCCTCGCCCTAAACCTAAGTTTACTGAGCTCTTGAGCTATCTGGAGATCCTTTTCATTGCTACAAATTCTCCTCAGTCGTACCATCTCCCCATAAGGTATACTATTTATGAGGTGGGGTGGATGTGCACTTGTGGCATGAAGGGTTGTATTACCTGCTGTGGGTTTACGGTGTAGCCTAGTTTCTAGTTTGCCCGCATGGGTGTATACCTCGGTGTCTAGGAAAGTGACATGTGTTTGGCTACATGTGGCAGTGAAATGGAGGTTGAGATTGTTCACATTTATACTCTCAATAAACCCATGTGCCTCCTCCAGTGACCCTTTCCAAATAACAAATAGGTCATCAATAAACCTTAGCCATAAGACAACATTATCTGCGAGGCACTGTGCATAGTCATGGCGAAGGGTAGTTTCCTCCCAGTACCCCATGTGGAGGCAGGCGTAGCTAGGGGAAAAGCTAGCCCCCATTGCTACGCCCCTCAATTGTCGATATAGCAAGCCATTAAACATGAAATTGTTATTAAGGAGGCAGAGTTCAAGCATCTCGGTTAACATGGCATTGTGGCTCTCAAATTGAGTGGGTTTGCGTGAGAGAAAATATTTAGTGGCCTGGATGCCGTCATCATGGCTAATGCTGGTGTATAGAGATGTTACGTCCAAAGCCAACATCCAATAGCCATCCCGCCATTGGACTCCATTGATCTTTTGTAAGAAATCCCCCGTGTCCTGTATATATGAATCCAATGATCTAACAAAGTCTTGTAAAAAATAATCAATGTATTGGGACGTTTTTTCATACATACCCTCACGTGCTGAGATTATAGGTCTGCCTGGGGGTTTGACAGGGTCCTTATGAATCTTGGGGATAAAGTACAGCGTGGGAATTACAGGGTTATCTTTCTTCAGGAAGTTAAATTCCGCTTCCGTAATGAGCTTGCGTCCCCTCCAGTTGACCAATTTGTCCCGAAATTCTTTGTTGGCACTTTGGATGGCAACTGCCGTGGTACGAGTGTAACAGTTCCTGTCATTGAGTTGGATGGAGGCTTCGTGGTCGTAAAGTTCCTTGGTTAATAGAACGATATTGCCACCTTTGTCGCTCTGGCGAATAATAATCTTTTTGTTGTTTTTAAGTTTGCTGATAAGTTGACTATATAGCCGAGATTGTCGGTTGTAGCGTGGCTTCCTAGATTGAATTTTAGTATGCAAGGCTTTAATCTCCATTGTCACATTGTCATAGAAAATATCGATGGCATCATGGGGCATGATAGGAGTGTACGTAGACTTAGGTCTAAAGGGCGTGGTGGGCCCCTTGGAGCTTGAACCATCCGGGCAGTTTGCACTGACTCCTGCTCCTTCCGTGTCCCAAAGATCCTGGATCGCCTCCTGCAGGGCGTTGTCGTTGTCATGGTCGGGAGGATTGCGTTTATTGCTGCGCATCGCAAATGATTTCTTGAGCTTGAGCTTCCGAACAGCTTTATAAACATCGCATCGTACAGAGGCATAATCAAAGTTGTTTTGAGGAGCAAAGGATAAGCCAAGTGCAAGTATTCTCTTATCTTCATCAGTGAGCTCTAGGGATGTCAGATTGATAATGGTGTTGGCATTCTCACTCATTATTGATTTTTTGTCCAATACCCCCTTCCTCTTCTCCTGTTCGGATTTGCAGCGTTTCTTCCTTGCCCTCTGCCTCTGCCGGGATTTGAAGTTTGAATGCTTCCGGCTGGGTTTGTCATTGCCGGTCTTGGTCGTAGGGTTTGCCTTCTCTCCTCGCATAAAAAATTCATTTCTTGTGCTGGAGATGGTCTCGGTATCGTTCCCGCTGCCAGGTTATCACGTAATTCCGATTCGGAGTCGCTACCACCCATTGAGCTGAGATCCGATTGTGTTGTGTCATTGGAGGCAGTCCCTTTGTTGGGGCCCCGACTAGTGGGAGCCGCTTTGAACTTTGAGATTCGCAAAGCATCGTATCTTTTTGAAAAAGTAAAAATTTGGCCCAATTGATAGTCATTGCGGTCGCGTTGAAACTTAAATGCTTTTCTGTCCATGATTATTTTCTCTTCTTTCTTGAGCCTCTCTGTCATCTCTTTCCTTAGTTTAGTTTTCTCGTCAGAGTCCTCGAATTTATCCAATTCCTCATTAAGAGCATCAATTTCCTTAAGCAGTGTAGCTCTGTCGATATCAGCATACTTTATCAATATTAGGACCATCTTACGGGAGGATTCCAAGTTCGCCTCTGCCCATTCACGCATAAGCTCGGGATTCGGGCTTTCGTAACTGGGTGCCGTAAGGATACGCAACCCTCGGGGGATGCGATTAACATCAATGTAACTTTGTAGCGATTTCGACTCCCACCACTTGCTCTGTTCGTTTTTGAGTTTTTTCTCCAATATTTTGAATTTGTCCTTTAAAGCATTTCCCTGTGTAGAACCATCCGTGATGGGATCGTTGCGAATGGCAGCAGGCACAGGTAGGCTGTCCGAAAAAATCGATAGTGCCGCAGCCTTCCGTTCACGAACGCTGTCTGCCGTCATGCTCAAATCAGGGCTCAATTAGTTAGCTCGTGGGGGCTGTATAGATGGGTCAAACTTTCATCAACAACCTCCCACTGCTGCACACTGAACTCGCCAACCCCCGATACCTCAATGAATCACTCGATGGGATCACCGGTTCTTCTCCTGCCGTGTCGTCCGATCACGGCTTCGGTAGAATCACCTTGTTCGCAGTTCGACGCTACCTGTGTCCACAGATACGTTAGTCGAGGTATCCAAGGGGGGTCAGGCGCCAACTCCTCCTTCCAGAGGCAAGTATATCCGGTGCGAACCAGAAAACAGTTTCACTGCTTGGCGCCAATCTTTCAATGGCGAGGGCTCCGTGTCAAGATCGCGTGAAACTGATTAGCGATCTAATATATCAAGAAGACAACTTCCAACAGCCTTGAAGATCCTTCAACTGCCAAAGGAAAGAGTACACGAGCCTGGAATTGGTGCTGGTTTCTTTTATTTGCCCAGAGCGACGGCCATAACGTTTCGGCTCCGTGGAGCCTTGATCACATGACAGCAAATAGTTCGTGAAGTTACAAATTTAAAGTAAAAAGGTAGGTCACATGGGGGGAATCACTTAACGTTTGCAGTCATAGACATAGACAAGAATAAAACACCATTGGTAAAAAGAGAAGAAATATCCAATCGCTAATTTACAAGTGATCATATCTCAACAAGTAAAATAATAAATAGACATACAAGCAAGTAATGATTTAAAATGTCGGCTTAAATGCTTTTGAAAATCTGGAAAGGATAGGAGCAATTGTCCATTGTGAGACCTGGAAATATGAATAACCAGTTGCTCATGATTACCAAAATACCAATCGGATGAATCACAAAATACTAGTCAGACCGTAATGCCATAAAACTGCATAACACATATAAATAAATATATAAATATATATTAAAAACATTTTTGTATATATATATTTTCCAAGGTTCCCACCTGTGGAGATGCACTCTGACATCCACTGCAACAACCGTCATGAGCTTCACCACTAGACCCACAAACCAAAGCAGACTCATTCGAGTCGCCCATTGGAGGGCTCATATTTCAAAGTGGAAGGTGTGGCCTCTATGCCAAAATGACTGTCGCACCTCTGAAGAGTGCAATGAGCACGAAACGCATCAGGCGTGAATCGACAGGCATGCTGTAAACTGGATCCGCTCGCCGATCCGGCTTTTACCTCATGAAGGTTGCTGCAGTGGATGTCAGAGTGCGTCTCCACAGGTGGGAACCTTAAAGCTTTGATAGATATATATATATATATATATATATATATATATATATATATATATATATATACCAATACACCAAGTTTACCTTGCTTTGAAGACGCCACACACGTGGAAGTTAAATCCTTTTATTGATGTAGGCAACCGTGAAACCTTGCTTGCTGCAGCTGAAAAGCGCCATTCGCGTTTCGGGCGTGCTGCCCTTAATAATTGCCATGCAAATAAAGTCCCAACAGTCTTTGCTGCATTTAAAACATTTCTCGTTACTTGTTTATTCGCAGGCAGCATTCCAACAAAACCCCATATAGCACAGTTCAATTTCACAGCCACAACTTCGTCAAATGTTTCAGGCATCATCGCCCTTGCTCACTGACATGGCTGCACAAAGAGAAAGCGGCACATCTTGCTTTTTTAAATACGTTGGTAATGTCCCACCCATCGGAGCCCATTCTATTCTATTCTCCTGTACCTAGTTTAATTTGCACCCAGGTATCGCTATGCAAGAGGATTAGTTGGTTTAGGAGCACTGGAGGGATGTTCAGCTTTTTTAGTTTTTGCCACAGAAGGTTTCTGTTGACGTGGTCGAATGCGGAGCTGTAATCGATGTAACGCAGATATAGGGGTTGTTTTTCTGTGAGAGCGGCGTCAATCATTAGGGATAGAGCTAATATATTGGTGGTCGTCCCCATATTTATTGTATGGGATTGCTGTAACTTCTGCTGCCCATGATGTTAATTCCTGGAGTAATAGGCTCGCAAAGTATTTGGCAACGTTGTAAAGTAGGGCTTCTAACCGATAACTTCTTGGGTCATTCCTATGTCCTTTTTTATAGATTGGGGAAATGATAGCTCCCCTCCAGGATGATGGGATTATTGATGTTAGCAAGGTTTTTTCAAACGTTGGTTTGAGTACGGCGGCCCAGAATTTAAACAATATGGGGGTAATCCCATTTGGTCCTGGCGCGCCCTCGCGTCTTCCCTTTGAGATTCTTTTACAGATCTGCGTATTGGTGATTGAAAATTCTTGTTCTGATGCCTTGATTTCAGTAAGTTGCAGTAGTTGGGCTTTGGAGTCGTGTATGGGATTGAAATACCTTTGCCTGATTTCTTGAGTTTCATTAAAATGTGGGCCAAGGAAAGTTGCCCAGGCTTCTTCTGTCGCATGAGATTCGATGCCCTGACTCCGCTTGCTAGTCAGATTATTAATATTTTACCAAAACTGTGCACTGTTGCTGGTTTTAGTGTTGTATAAACTTTTGGCCCAAAGAGTCTCATCTGCTTCTTGTTTAACACGGCATATTAACTTCCTGTGGTCGCCCTTTAGTTGTCTCAGCTCTTGTTGAGCAGCAGGGTCTATCCTCAGTCTTTGAAGTGTTTGATTGATCAAGGTCTTTAACTTTTTTGGATGAACATTGTTTCTGAAATTTAGATGACTCTTGTGCCTCGTGACTTTGACTGTTCCTTCAGGCTGGATATTACCCTTTTTTGTTCTGATGTTGTTTCGTAGTGTTTTTGTAAACACCTCCCAGCTCTCAATTAGATCTGTTGTTACTGTTTGCGCCTAGCCTAATGCCTGCTTAGCGTGGGATAAGAGACTTTGTGGGTCATCCATTCTGCATTTTATCCGTCTCCCATTCGCATTGTATTCTAAGCTGTGCGCGTTGGCAGTTGGTGGGCTTAGTATTGAGAAGGCCTCGATCGTGACTTCCTGGGGCAGATGGTCGCTGTAATCTAGTGAGCCAATGTGGAAATCCCTTGCCCTTCGATACAGACTGCGTGAGAAAAATGTGAAGTCAATTATGGAGCTGGCCGTTGTGCTGTGATAAGTTAATGCTTGAGGGCGGTCCCCTGAGAGACTGCCATTAAGTGCTCGGAAGCCCAGCTCTTCTAGTGTTGAAAGAAGTCTCTGCTGTTTTCGAGCTTCTGTCTCTAGAGGTGTTATCTTGAGAGCCTGACTCCCATATGACTGGGACCTCCTCGTAGATGGTATGTATAGTTGGATTTCTGTGCATATTTAGATTGAAGTCCCCACTGATATTCCAACAGATTGTTTTCTCGACTTTTAATAGTTTTATGAGCTCTTCCTTCAGCTGCTGCGCTCCACTGGTTTTCTCACGGGGATATAAGTAGAGGTTTATCAAGATTATACCCTCATTTTTGGCCTGTTCCCGAATAGAGATTCGTAGCACTTGCATTGCATTTGGCATGGTTAGCTTGTGTGTGAGGAGCACTATTGCATAAATGCTCCATAAGTAGCTGTATATGGCGAGGCCACCCTTTTTATGACCAAACAATGCATTTTGCGTGGGGAAATGAAGTTCAGGTTATAGCCTGGAAGTGCTGGGGGGGTAATCGGACCATGTTTCTTGTAGTGCAATGATATCGAATCTTTGCAGATAGGTGTATAGTTCCGTATCTGTATACTTGTCTCCTAGACCATTGATGTTTCAAGAGCACAGGTTAAGAGTGTTAAAAATGTACTTGGCATTGGTCTTACTTTGTCATTGGTTTTCTGTTTTGAAGTTTATAGTCCTGAAGAGCCAGCTCCAGTCTTAATGGATTGGGCTTTTTGTGACGAATGATCTCTTATTGCGTCGCTCTCTGTGATCTGAAATGTCGGGGGTATTGCTGCGAGCCCCTCGCAGTACCGGGAATGATTGTGGGTTTGTGTTGGCCTGTCCGTTCTCTTTCTGTTGTTGACTGTCAGGTGCCAGGGGGTTAGGGTATCTTGGTTTTGAGAATGGTCGAAGGTTTATACACCAGGTGTTGAATTTGGCTTGGACTTTTAGTACTCTCTGAGCTACTTCTACTGTAGCCCATACCGTTTTTGTTGCTTAACCCCTGAATGCTCCGATAGTTCTATGAATTCAACTGACTCAAGATCGCTGGTGGATATATTTTTTAGGCTGTTGATGGAATTCAGTAAGCGTAATATGTTACCCCTGTTTAAAATGTCAATCGGGCCCTTTGATTTGTACTCCGGGAGAAACACGATTGTGGAGCTGTCTGCCTGCCCGTCTCGAGTGTTGGACTGTTCTGAGTAATAATGAGATCGTCCCCTGAGCCATGAAGTTCCTCAATTGGTACTCCCCGTCCCTGAGCACTCTTTTCCTTTGACTGCGTTGCCTGTAGGCCGGTAGTAGTTGCTGATGTTGTGGCCCCTTGTGGGTGTCCAATTTCATTTTTGTGAGTGAGGCTAGAGGCAAATTTACTGCTTCGAGTGGAATATATATATATACATTTTTTTTTTCCGCTATTCCTGATTCGGACTTTCTCTAGGGTCATGGTCCGTGTCTGTTTAGTTGCTCATCTGGGGGTGTCCTGCTTCATTTTTGTGAGTGACACTGGTGGCTGACTTTCTGTTTCGAGTGGTATTTCTTTTGAACTTTTGCCTCTCTTCCTGGTTCGGGGTTTCTCTTGGGTCATGATCCGCATCTGTTTTATTGCTGTTCTGGGGTCACATATCTTTTGTTGGTTCCGATGTCATAACCCCAGTGCTGTTGTTCTTGCCCCTGAATATTGCGTGGATTTTTATCTTTTGGTTACGTCCCTTCCTTCTCTGCTTTCTCCCCTGTTTTATCGGTCGGAGGTGTTCCGGCGGTTCTTTGTTTTGTGAAGTTTCACCCAATGACGTTGTGTTGATAGGTGGTGACATTTGGCTTCCTCCGTTCCTTGAGCTGCTGTTTGGTCCTCGCTTTGTTGGATCTACGGCTTCCCCATCCTGCTGTGCTTGTTGAGTCGGCTTTGGAATCGACTGACTTGATGCCCAGGATCCTGCACTCAGTGCCTGCCAAGCTTTGCTTCTCGTCTGGGCCGATCCAGTTATTTGATTATTTTTTGTAGCCTCCCTAATGTTTGAGAGGAGATTACCCATTGCCGTTGGAAGTGTGGCCAGCTTGTCCACGATAGTTATGCAGGAGCAGTTGGTTTGTATGAGTTGTGTCTCTGCTTGCGCCCTTCTGACTAGGTTATTGAGCTCTGCTAACTTGCCGTCTATATTGGCAACGAGGATTGAAAGTGAGTTGAGGACAGACAATTGGAGATCCATCTTGTCCGATTGATATTGGATGGCGTTTACAGACATTTGCATTGTATGCAGAAGAGATGTCCAGATGTCTTCTTTTGCTTGTGATGTTTCCTTGCCGTGATTGGAGTTTGGGGCACTGTTCACGCCAGGTGGTTCCTTATGGGGGGCCGCAGAGTAGGAAGCTACCAATTCTTCCCACTCCTCTGGGGTGCAATATGAGGATTCAGAGTCCGTAGCCTGTGATGGTATAGTGGGTGGGGTGGCTGGGCCCAGAATATGAATTTGAATTTGGTTTTTACCTTGCAGTCTTTACCCGACAGGACGTTACCACACATGCATTTACTAGACAAGTAAGTAACCGGCGAGTCTTTTTTTTGGTACTTTAAAAGTCAGTAATTTACTACTCAGGTAAGTATTTTTTTAAATGACTATTATTATATAATTATTTTTAATAACAGGAGATTTAAGGGTAATGGAATGCATAGGGGTGGTTTACTGACACAATATCATGAACATTAATATTGAGTGACACAAATATTGCGCCAAAAATATTGTTGGCAAAAATATTGTGATCTATACCTGTAATGAAAAGAAGAAAATTATTGGGTCAAAAATATTCTTGACAAGAATATCACCCAGAAACAGGTACGATATTGATTTCTTAATAAATATCAACTTTAAAGTAATGCATTTAAAGTAGTTTATTATTTCAAGGTGATTTTTAGAATATTTTAATTTCTCTTATTAAAGGTAAAATAATTTCAAAATTTACAAATATATATAAAAGTAACAAATATATTTAACCTAATTTAGATATTAAAATAAATATATTAAAACATGTTTTATTGATTTATACTGTACACTAATTTTAGAAATAATACAATTTTAACATATATTTATAGCATTTTAATAATTTAACAAATGTCCAAAAAATAATTACAGAAACTGCATACATTTTGAACTAATATAGTAAATATAGAAAAATAGTTATAAAAACATTCTCTAAAATAATAAAAACATTGTTAAATCAAAAATATTAAAAACATAAACAACAGTATTAAAAACATTTAAGTAACAGTACGAAAAGTAGTGGACTTCTGAGAGGTTAAATTTACTATTCCCACTCCAGTCTCAGCAACAGTAAGGAAAGCATTTGTTTTTGGAGGGGTTGTATTCCTTATTGCCACTGCAGTATAAGCAACAGTTGGAAAGGTAGTGGACTTCTGAGAGGTTAGATTTACTTTTCCCACTCCAGTCTACCAACAGTAGAGGAAGTGTTAGACTTTGGAAGGGATATATTTATGATTCCTAATGTAACCAACAGTAGGGAAAGAGTTGTACTGCAGAGGGGTTAGATATACTATTCCCACTACAGTCTAAGCAGCAGTAGACGTTGAAAGGAATACATATAAGAATACAAGTCCCACTTATTTACAAAAAATATTTCAAAACCTATTAAAAAATGGAAAACATTAAAGTACATAGAAATATAAGTACTTTATTATTTGATAAAATATGAAACAAATGTGAACCAAATTGCAAAAAGATCAAATAAATAGCAAATTATGTATTTATAAAGCAAATAAAATATAAAACCAAAAATCATTCCACAGACAAATTTTCCAAAACACTTACAATCAAATGAATTAATAATTCATATAAAACACAATTATTACAATACAAAGTACACTAGTAAAAATATACATAATCAATTATTAATTAATACATCACATAGAAACACATCATACACAAAATATTATAACGATAATATCTTTCTACCCGACTCCTCTACAAAAAAGTAATAGAGTATTTAAAAAAAAGATGCATATTAAACATATACAAATTTAAGTACACACAAAAAATACAACTCATCAAAAGTTAAATAACATGGAAACATATTTACATAATTATTATTCAATTAAATATTTAATTAAAATAGGATATCACATTTAAATTAAAAAAATATGAACTTCCCACACTATTGTCCTACAAATCCAACAACTTGCTACTAAAATGTAACTTTAATATTACTAATAGCAAAATTCAAATATACTTTAAAATTAATCAATAAAGATATAACACTTTAACAATTGTCATAATTAAAAATGAATTAAATAATTCATTTACATAAAAAAACTCATTAGCATTCAATTTACATTATTTATAAGCTAATTACCTTCCCACCTAAAAACTTATAAAACAACTACTACATTACAAATAACTGATTAAATTAAAAAATTGCTAAAACACTTAAAACTGTTTTGCTAATACCTTTGGCACAGTTTGAGGAATCTTCACAAAGAATGCAAAAAAAGTTCATACACCGCAGGTCTTTCCTTGATAGTTTCAAGGTGATTTGTCAAACGAGAGTCAAGAGGAGCCCTAAAACATATTTTCCCCATTCAACTTCCCATAGGAATTTTAGACAGCAGTACAGAAAAAATGGTTGAACATACATATAACAAATTTGGCAGAAAGCTATATCTTTACTCTGAAAGCCTGCTATTTGTGGTGTGCTGTTCTGTTCAGCCATTTTTGTGACATTAAGGTTCAACATTTAGGGGGTCATTACGATGGCAGTGAACCCACCACTGACAGCCGGGTGGCGGGTTCACTGCCATTGTGAGGCCAATTTCGGCCCGCCATATTATGATGCCAGGCGGTACCGTTGCGGTCGGAAACACCGACCGCCACTTATCCGACGGGCTCCCTAATCCCGCCGGTGCTGCAGAGGCCGTCAGCAAGTAATGCATGCTGGCGGTGCCTAGCAGTCACCACAGGTCACATTACGATGCTGGCACCCCAACAGCCTTTCCATGGCAGGTCACCCGCCATGGAAAGGCTGGCGGGGATGGCCTTTGGGGGCCTGTTGCAGGCTCCCCTTGTGCAGGGGCAGTTTGTTTTTGCACTTGGGAGCACCTATGGTCCCCACCTACATTTCCCAGCACCCTGTGGCAAGCACCACATGGTGCCTGCTACGTAATGAAGGGAAAAGCAAAACATGCCTTTTTCCCATTGCGGTGGGTGCTGCAGCCAGCAGCACCCGCCGCAATGGAAAAAATTCCTTTTGCGGTTGCCGTGGTGACTGCCGCATTGTAATTGCACATGTGGGACTGCCGCCTTATAGGCAGGTGGTCCTCATCCAGGGACGATGGGGGACGGACATAAGTGGGTCTGCCATCACAGTCAGGCCCTTAGTTATGTCTTGGCATGTTTGAGAAATTTAATAAAAAACTACAAAATCAACTGAAATGTTACGACCGCCATTTTAAGTTACTAAAAAAACGAATATGCCCCTGCTGTGCATACCCAAAGGCTATGAGCATGGGAGTTTGGCTATCCATGTGGGTTTTGTGCAGGCGCTGGATGCACACCATGTCCTGCACCCAAAACTCCACCACACACAGCTAAAGAATACTTGACTATAGTAATAAGATCTTACATTATGCTAAAAGAACTAGAAATTCACTGGAAAAAAAACTAAAGTGGAGTTACACATAGGTAAGGTACTAAGATTTTAACTTACATTAAAAAAGCCTTAGGGCCTAGTTTCTAGTCTTACCACTGATCCCCGCATTACCACTTTGAAAGTTGTTGCAGTGGAGGACCACTGGCTGTGCCAGGAGTCAGTCATTCCCTGGCGGTGGTGCATCTGTGCCACAATGTAAGAAGCTCAGCTGCACTGGCTCAGTTCCACTGAGCATATTGCAAGTTCCGCCACCACCAGCCATTTCATGGTGAGAACCCCACCATGAAAATGCTGGCAGTGGAAGAACAAAGGGGGCCCTACAGGGCTCCCATGGCCCCCCTGCCAAGGAGATACTTTCAGGGGGCACAACATGTGCCTCCCTGTCTGTATCCCCCAAAGTTCCAGCACAGCATGGACATCACTGCCCATGTCATGCTGGAACTTTTCCCATTGCAGTGCCTATTTTTTCAGGCAGCACCATGGGAAAGGTGAAGGACTGTCCACCGTACACAAGTTCAACTCATAATACAGCAGGCAGTCCTTAAACGAGTTTGGAGCACCTGTGCCGGCGGAGAGCCGGCACAACTGCGTCAAAATCGTAATTATGCCCTTAGTTATTTGCTGTAAAAAGCAAAGGTTGAAGTGGTGTTATACATATGCCTTGTAATAATATAAACACTAACATTTAAAAGCCAAATAAATACTAATATTCACCAGTTACACGTACCTGACCTTAGTATAACTTGCACCCACAGGAAGCAGTGCTCATGACCTCATATATTACATCATGTCATCATTGATGAAATCACTGATGAGGTGTGAAATGTATGGGGTGGTCCAAGTTATACTTCAGACAGTTACATATAACTAGTGAAATTCAGAGTTTTTTTTAAATGTTAGTTTTTATATTATTACTAAGACTGTGTATAACTCTACTTTAACCTTTTAATTTTTCCGTAAATTTCTAATGTTTTTAATGTAGGTTAAAATCTTAGCACCTTACCTACATACTTACATATAACTTCTCTTAAACCTTTGCTATTTCAATGAAGATAGATAGATAGATAGATAGATAGATAGATAGATAGATAGATAGATAGATAGATAGATAGATAGATAGATAGATAGATAGATAGATAGATAGATAGATAGATAGATAGATAGATAGATAGATAGATAGATAGATAGATAGATAGATAGATAGATAGATAGATAGATATAGGTAGATAAATAGATAGATATACAACTTATTGCCACACCAAAGCAGGTTCTTTCTGGCAGAGAAACTAACACATTTTGTCTTGACAGTCTTGTTCGAACCAATAGAACCTTCTGTGAAAACACCCAAGTGCCCATAATGACGGTGGTAGTTCATAAACCTGCTGTGCAAGCATTGGTCATCTCATGACTGGAATATGGCAGTGCAAACCTCTGCGGTCTACCGAGGTACAGACGGGCCCCTCTCAGGGCATCACTGAAGCTGCTGCTAGGCTCGTCACAGGCTCCAAGAAATCCGGCCACATTTCCCTAGATTTGAAATCTCTTAAATTTGCTACCTTTTGAGGCAAGGATTCAACTAAAACTTGCCTGCAAGACCCATAAAGCACTTCATTTCAACACTGCTCTGTACCTTGCAAATAAGCTAGAACTTTCGGGCGGTGCCCATTCCTCCAGGAGCTCCCGTACCTTGTTGCTTAAACCATTTAAAAAATGAAAACTTACAATCAATCCTTCTCAGGTATTGCCTCGAGAATATGGAACTCCCTACCTACTGAAACTAGACTGATTGCATCAACAGTGTCCAAAAAGGAAGTGAAAGCTTTCCTGAGTACCTTTCTGAGTTAGAAGTTTAGCTGCAGCCTTTCGTCATACCAGTCTAGATCTGGCGGGTCCTCCGAGCTCAACGGCATGTTCCTCCTCATCTTGTGTCACGATGACTCTTCTTGCTTTATTCTACTTACATGTTATTCTGCCTTCCTTGTCATGCACCTCTGCTTACTTATGATATTTTGCAATGTTATGGTTCGGATACCTTCCTTTATTATGTATTTACGTACCTATTGGTATTTATGTATATTGCTGCTGTTCTGCCACAATTGTCTCTCCTATGTGTTTCGCAACTCTTCTGTAAAGTGCTCTGATATCCTCTAGGGTCATGTTCGCGCTATATAAAATCTTTTAATAAAATAAATAAATAACTAAATAAATAAAGGACACGTAAAGCCACCCTGCATGGCTTTTCATGTCCTTGTAAATATAGCCCCTTTTCATGCGGCACTTTGCGTGAATGGGGCATGTCATGGGTGTTGCTGTGGGTGTTCCCACGTAGCACCCATGGCGTCTGCAGAATCCCAGATTTACAACCTTTCGTAAACCTGGGAATGCGTCAGAATGCTGTGCCTCCCCTGGGGAGGTGTAGGAAGGCGCAACAAGGAGAAACGTTTTCATTTCGTCTCGTTTTTCCTCTTTCCATTCTGCAGCACACATAGAAAGAGGAAATCACCTCTTGTGATTGTTTTTGTGCAGGAAGATGTCCCTTCCTGCACAAAAACAACCTCCCCTGAAATGCAGACACCCTTGCATCATGGTGCAAGGGTGCCTGTGGTGGTGCATGGAAGCCAATTGTGCACCAGCGCAGGGGATACCACAGGGATGCAACATATTCTTGTAAATATGTTGCTTCCCTGTGCTTTGAAAGTGACTCAGTGGGGCACAGCCAAATGGCTTGCGGTGCCACGATGAGTCACATTCTTATAGAGAAGGCCCTTGGAATTTCTAATACTGTTGGTGGAACTCCTATGCCAGAGACACAAAGGTCAGTGAGCTTGTTGTGGCTTGGCCCTGTTTGAAATATTTGAGGGCAAGTAGGCACATAGAACATGAGTCAGCACCTCACACAAGGCTTCATTCTGAAAGTAGTCTTTGACTTTTAGCTTAGCATTGAACAAAATAGCTTTGGTCTTAGAAATAGGAATGGTAAGAACCAGTGTTAGTGCTGACGATATCAAGCAGGGTACCTATACTGGAGAAGCGGGATGCCTTTCATGGATTAGTAGGGTGTGTCTCCAATTAATTGGTGCGAGGGCCCAAAGTCTCAGTGAGACCAGGAAACACACTTAACGCAGGCAGAATGGCGTAAAAGAGATAGATTATCGACTGTAGGCCATGAAGGTTACTAGCTGCCGAGGGTCCTCTGATGGCCCTGGATCCATCACCTGCTTACCAATTAGGAGAGCACAGGCTGCCCTCAGAGCGAAGATCATAACAAGCCTTATGTCACTTTGTGACAACCAGCATAGATTGGGCTCATCACAGAAAGTATCCGCCATGTGATGTAGTATTACGTACTATGAAATGTGATGGAAAATTGCCTAGCTAAAATGCTACCCTATGTTTGCTAACTGAGAGGGGAAGGGAAGAGAAAACTTATTAAAAATGGTAAGAAAGCAAAAGAGTTGAATTGGAGAAAATACATTTCTGTGACAACCGCCTTGTTTGAGAAGAGTTCATATATAACAAAGAGTCTCTGCCACTGTCAGCAACAGGTGAAAAGGTTGCATGATGGACAATGATTAAGAATGAAAAGGACACGTCTTCTTTAGCTGGGTGAGGGCACTCAATGGTTACATGGTGGGTGATAGAGAAATACTGGCTTTTTCATTTCAGCCTTACATGTGGAAATTAGGATTGAAAGAACAAGATTAAGGGCCTCATTACAAGTTTAGTGGTGCGGAAGCAGGACAGTCCTGCTCCCACACCGCCAAACCCGTGGTTGAATCGCCTTGCAGATTAGGAGTTTTCTCCTGTGTGGAGCATGGTTCTTAGGCACCACAATACGAAACATCAAAATCAGTACCTGCACGATATGGACTGCTGTAGTCTATGCCGTGCAGGCACAGGAGTGCATGCAGAAAGGGAAATGCACCCCATGGCGCAGAGACACAAGGAGGCCCTGTATGGCTCCCTTTGTTTCCTCAACGCCACACTTTTCATGGAGGTCCCACCACCATAAAAAGTGTGGACATGAGAAAACTGGTAATATGCTTGGCGGGGTCGCAGCAGCCCCACCAAACATATTGCATCCTCAAGACTGTTGCACCACCGACAGGGATCTCTGATTCCTGGTGGTTGCAGTGGTCCCAGGGCAGCCTGACGAGCCTGACCAGCCTGGTAGCACCTCCACGCAACACCACCTCAACGCCCCCATGAGACTCGTAATGAGTCCCTAAGAGTTATGCTTGGAGCATACAGAAAGAGCTTAAAGGTTATGTTTGTATAAAGTATGTGGAAAGAATCCCTCAGGATCAAAAGGAGAGCAGGCTCTGGTGCAAAGAGAGCATCAGGAAGATCTCCAACACCCTGTAAGATACAGAGTCTTGATACCAACCAGATGCTAACACAGATCTGGAAAGTATAAGTGACTATGAAAAGCGATGAGGCATCAAAGAATCTACCTTTAGGGATAGGCTTCACTGGCTGGGACCACCTATGATATTTTTCTAGATGTTCATTGAGGCCTAATCTCTATTGAAAGGATTTTACAATGTGCCAATAAGCAGTGTTTCTCTCTGTTGTCCCAGTCCCCTTTCCTTTGGGCCGCTTCTAAAATGCATGTTAGCCTTTGGTTTGCAGTGGGTTCAGGGAAATGTGGGAGTGTACAATGCTCCTTTTGAATCTGTATCGCAAATTAATGCATCTTCAGACCATAGTGCGGACATGGTAAAGAATGGTCAGGAATTTAAGGAATATAGATTTAGGGAGGTTTCCAAATTTCAACCATGGAGGTGCTTCCCTCACTTTGTGGGTATTACTGCGTTTCAGGAGTGGTCATAAAATGGTGATAAAGAGACAAACAGTAGTGGATACCAGAAATCAGTAAAATTCACAAAGGTGGTATTTTTACACCTTTAAACACTTGTGCTAGTACTTCCAAGATCAAAATAGAAAAATTGGAAAATTATGGAATAATACATACAAAACAAACAGAAATATTAATTGTTCCCTTAGTTCCTAATTTATAGTGGTAAATCTATAAGTGAGGTTCAAAAACATGGGATGCAACCGCTGCAAATATTATTTGCACCATGGACTTTAACACAAACTTTGTACTATATTTTAATTGTGACCCTAAAGATATACCTTAATCATACAAGTACTCATTTCACCCTACTGAGCTATTTAGAACAACAGATACCTTTAAGAAATCAAAGAAATAACTTGATAGCACAGCAGAATGTTTTTTGTGTCTTGTTTCCTTTTCCGTTATATTAAAGTATATTGGGCCCAAAATAACCTGCATGCCATTTGACTAGTATTCACTATAAACCCACTAACATTACCAAAGAAAGTGTTAAAACTCCTATGCTAGGATCACATGAACTCTAACACTTCATTCGTGCAGACTGCAGAACCTCTGACATGACTCAGGTCCTCATATAGATGATTGGTGAGGTATTTCCCCACACACATTTCTTCAGGGTTTATTTGGTAAAAAACCGATGTAGAAAAATGTCAGAATGAATTTGGGGCATTACATAAAAGAACTAATTTGCTTCCTAAAGAACATTATCATCTCATTTCTAATGATGGCCTAAGTAGAACTCTGTGGACCGGCTCCCTAGCGTCTTCATTACCATTTCACAAGCAGGATTTCCTAACAGAGACCAGTACATGTACTTAATGGACATCTGGACTATTTTAATTAATGGAGAGACATCTAGAACAATACTCAGAGCCACTGGAATTATGCGGCAGGGGTGGACAAAATTATGTGGCAGGGTTGACTAAATTATATGGCAAGAAAAGGCAAGTTAGGCGGCATAATGCCAAACATTTTGTGATAGTATTACTTCATTATTTAGTCATTTTTACACATAGTAACACTATCTAGGCAAATATTTCTTCTTGTTACTACCAATGTAACACCCTAATACAACAATAACCATCTGAAAGCTGACCAGTCAACTATTATGAAGGGCTTCCCACTATGAGGGGACAAGCATTGCTACGATTTAGTAGCGTTTGGTCCGTTTGAGCTAGAAACAATTTTTTTTGTTAAAATCTGCAGATAATGCAGCAGATGATAATTTATGTGGTAAACACGAAAAATCTATAATTATGTAAAATTATGTAAAAAATGCTGCAGCCACATAATGGCATAATCCTAGTGGCCCTGACAATACGGCATACATATACTTTCCCAAACATTAAATGGATCATAGATTTATGCAAGCTTAATTGTAGCAGTCCTTTTTTTGAACAAAAGGGAGACAAACGTTTTTTACTATTTACCCTTTCCAATCATAAAGCATGAGGAGACATCGCCATCGCTCACAAGACCAATCTGTGGCTGAGCACCTATTCTGATGGCCCACAGACCTAATGGAACATCTCTATTTCAAGATCCAGACCAACCCGTCCTCCACCCTCCAAGGCACCCTCATCTACAGATCCCCTGGACCCCGCGCTCCTTTCTCTGACTCCATCACAGACATCCTCACGTCGCATGCCATCACCTCCATTGACTTCATGCTACTAGGAGACCTCAACTTCCACCTCGACAAACGCTTGGACCCCCTACTCCGCTGCCCTCCTGGACAACCTCCACACCATAGGACTCAAGCAGATCGTACCCAAAACAATGCACTCAGTTGGGCACATCCTCGATCCAATTTTCACAGCTGGGAACTCCATCACCTTCAGCCACACCTCTGACCTCCCATTTATGGACCACCGCTGTGTTCACTTCACCTTCAAATCCAACTTCCCTCGCAAACGCCCGCATCAGCTCCAACGCAGGAACAGGAACAAGATCTCTGACGACCAGCTCACCACTGCCCTCAGCAGCTCTGCTCCCACCACAACAGACGATGACCCCACCACCGCCGAATGTACACTACACAACTGGATCACCAACTGTGCCACCACCATTGCCCCCTCATACAAACTATCCAGCACCACGCTAAGAAAGCCAGCAGTTTTTTCACTGAACTACGAGACTCTTGACGCACCTGCAGATGACTTGAAAAACTGTGGAGGAACTCCAAAACCACGACTGACCTCGACAACTTCAAAATAGCTACCGCGGCCCACCACAAGCTCATCAGACTCTCCAGGAAGGAAGAACTTCAGGACAGAATCGCCACCAAAGCTCACAATAGCATTGAACTCTTCAGCATCATCAAAGAGTTCGCCCAACCCAACAGCGAGTCCACAGACATCACTCCCTCCCAGGACCTCTGCGACAGACTCAAGCGCTTTCTTCCATCACAAAATCAACACCATCCATGACAACTTCGACGTCAACAACCCTTACAAGGAACCCCCTCCCACTGCTCCCAACACTTAACAGCTGGAGCGCCCTCAGCATCGAAGACACTCTGAGGATAATGAAGACCATCCACTCCGGGGCCCCCAAAGACCCCTGCCCCACATCATCTACTACAATGTCGCAGACATCATTACCCCCAAATTTCAACGCATCATCAACCGCTCCTTCAAGACCGCCTCTTTCCCCGGTGACTGGAAACATGCAGAGATCAACCCTCTCCTGAAAAAATCTTTAGCGGACCCCACCGACCTCGAAAATCTCAGACCGATCTCTCCACTCCCTTATCTGGCCAAAGTCATGGAAGAAACAGTCAACAGCCAACTCTCCACCTTCACTGAAGAGAACAACATCCTCGACCCCTCCCAATCAGGCTTCAGGAAAAACCACAGCACCAAAACGACAGTCCTCGTTGCAACAGACGACATCCGTGCCCTCCTCTAGAGAGGAGAGACTGTGGCCCTAATCCTCCTCGACCTCTCCACGGCCTTCAACACTGTCTCGCTCCGCACCTTAGCCCACAGACTCCATGACGCAGGAATACAGAACAAGGCCCTTGACCTGATCCTCTCTATCCTCTCTGGAACAACGCAACGAGTCAAACTCCCTCCATTCCTCTCAGAACCGACTTCAACCACCTGAGGAGTCCCACAGGGATCCTCCATTAGCCCGACCCTGTTCAACATCTACATGGCCCTGCTTGCAACCATTGTCGGAGCACATGGACTCAACATCACATCATACGCAGACATGCTAATGCCACCCTGTATCTGAGGTGTGCGCGCCATTGCCAGGTTACGAGCTGTGACTTTGGCTTTGTTAAAGATCAGCATTTCCTCCTGTGATACAAGCACGACCACACCTCGGCTACCTGCTCTCAAACTCGCTAACTAACATGAAGAGAAACAGACGATTCCAAGCAGAGCCTTGTGTGCACTCACACGACACCACCTGTCTCACTCCTCCTCACTGAAAACCGGTTCTCATCCTCTCTTTCCTCCTTTCGTTTGATCCCTTGTGAAATGGATTCAAAAATGAAAAATAGTTTTGCTGCAAATGTCTTTTTCTGACATTATTCTATTCCAAAGTACAGCCTCCAGGACAGACAGAAATAAAAGGTTCAACTATGAAAAATAAAGCAAGACCGTGTTCACAAAGCGGCCAGAATGATTTTTTTCACAACCAAACACATACGGACCATTATACAGAGTTTGCCAGTGAAGCGCTACATTTGTTTTATCTTTTCTTTGAACAGCATTGTTTTCCCTGAATGAGTAAGGGCACCATTCCTGGAGATACCGCAATGCCGGATTAATGGGTGGATTGGAAAACAAAATGCGTACCGTGGCTCGGTGTTCATGGATGTGGTCTCTTTAAACCATACTGCTTGCGCTTTGCAAGGATATAAGCAATGGACATTGAAATGGGTCTATTCAGGCTCCTGTAGTCATGTCCTTAACTTTTCAGGCACAAGCATCCACTGATTTCTGAATAGTGAGTGTAAAAGTGATAAGATAACCATGTTGCTCCTGCTTACATTTCATATGCTTAACCTAATATTGCATTCCCTATCAGGGTTTGCTTTTTGAAGATTTGTTACTTTTTTGAAGCAGCTTATTGCTCTTGTCTTGTGCGTAATATGAATTGAGTTGCATCCAGATATGTATAGCAGGGCACAATTGGGTTGTAGTTCAAGGCTGTGCGAGTTTCTCTCAGTGGGGCAGTATGGTATTCATTGGGGGAGAGGATGTGGCACTATGGTCAGAGCTGCCGAATTTGGAACTGGGGAACCAGGTTCAGCCTTCCTGACCAGTCCTCTCTCCTGAGGGAGCAGATTCCCATGCTAGGCCTAAGAAGGCCCCGCAAGACCATAGAAGCCCTGATGTCTTAGCACCAGCAGGTTTGCCCTAGTGGGGGCAAGTGTGGGTTAACCTTGGAGGCCTGTCCACCACAACCCATACTGAAGTTCACCTCTAGTCTTGCGGGTAGGCTTATGAAGCAGCAGACAGTACAGCAACAGTGACTCTGTCACTGAGGTCACAGGACCCTTGAGAAGTGCCAGCTCTAGGGTGGTGCGACCGGTGTGTTCGCACTGGGTGCTGACTTAGGGTGGCAAGTATATTATGGTTTTAAAAGTGCTTGCTGCCTCCTTCCTGACCTCCAGCAATTTTTGGCAACTATAAAAATGTTATGATGACTCCGTTGATTAATGTTCTTCCTAGAGAGAGATCAAAGTTTTGTCTAGTGGAAGTTTTGATTCATGGAAAGGTTGCGCAGGGGGTTAATGTGCCTGCTGCAAAGAACATGTACCATGCAGATCACAAAGTGCACATAATATAAATAGGTCAGTGGGTTACTGCTTTTGTCAGACAGATCTTTGGTTGCTTGCAGTTTAAAAGGTAAAATCCTAACATAGAACAGTGAGCTATTGTCATCTAAGAGCTGCATGTAAACTGCAAGGTATAAATTAGAGCGTTATCGTTTTGTTCCCCCAGTCTTTCATTATCCTAATGTTGCAAAAAGTGTTCATTTGAATAGAAATCAATTTTGATTATTAAAGAGAACCCCCAACCATGGTATTACTTTTTAAATTCTGAGTTTGTGTTTGCCCAGACCAATCACTTTTAAACTATACTGCCCACTAGTATGGTTGTCATGTGACTTTTACACCTTTCAGTCCTTTGTCTTATGTAACATTCCTATACAGTGATTTACACACGTATAATTCATTGCCTCTGTGTAGTGCGTGTGATGTAAAGTGCTCCGAAACCCTACACTGGTATGAGTGGCACTGTAATTCAAATGAAATGCATCTCAGAGAGTGGTTATGGAGACTTGAGGGGCACTGTTAAAGGGTGGAATTGAGGGAATCCATGGGGGAGGTGGTCATTGGGGGACACCAACAAACATTGCTGCACAGAGCGCCACCAGCGCTAAGGCCGGCCCTGCCATCGAGACGAGTCCGCCTCACCCATTGGTACCTCCATTGGCCTCGTTTCAGCAGTAGTAGTTACAACTCACCAGGGATTGGCAAAGCAGGATTTGCACACACACGAAACTAAGTTTGCAAACTTCAAATTCTCTCTGCTTCATGCACAAGCACTTTTACGATGTGCTGACTGCTTTGGGGCCACTGGAATTATGCAGCAAAAGAAGACAAAATTACGCCAAAGTGATGACTAAATTATGCAGCAAAAAAAAGCTGCAACGTAATGCAGTATATTTTCTGACACTTTATTATTTTGACCTATTTACACACGCTAACATTCTCTGGAAAGATTTTGCCTTATTAGTACCAGTGTAACATACAAATGCAGCAGTGAGAAAGGTGATCAGTCAACATTTGCGAAGGGCCATCCACTTCACAGCAACACGTCACGTTTTTTGTAAATTTTGATCCGTTTGAGCTGCAAACAATTTATTAGTTAAAATTGTCAGATTATATAGCAGATGTTGTATTATGTGGCAAATATGGCAGAGCCATAATTATTTAGAAAACTTTTGCAAACTAGAATATTTTTCCCATTCATGTTTGAACTGCTCTTGTGGAAAATGGGAGAAGTGCTTATGACAGAAACTCCATGGATCAGAGACAAATGGCTTGTGCTTCCACTTTTAAGCGTATTTGGGACAGTCTTTTATTGGAAACATATCCCACTTTGTGATTGTATTTTAATGTCAGTAACTCATATTAAACCTTAAATAATTATGTGTATCCATTGATTGAATTAAATATCTTAGTAAGCTGTAATTGGTCAGTGAAATGCCAAACAAATACTAAAAACTGGGATGTTTTGCACATTCTGGCCACACCTCCAACTCCGCCCACTGATCCAGTTCTCAGGTTATTCCCACCCTCTGATTCTCCACCCACGGCTCCCCTACTTTTTTCCCCCCACTTCGACCACTGTTAATACGTTGTATTTAAACTGGACTTGGACTGAATGTCTGCTGGTTTTCGTAAAGTTCAGCAGATTCTCAATATTTACAATTGAGTAATTTGTCATGTTCAGCTCTGTGTCGATGATATTAAATCATAAGTAGATTCATATCAAGTTTACTACTTGAAAGAGGTATTGAGGAACACATCAAGTAGATTTAATATCAATCTACAGGGGCATAACACAAGTACCAGCAGCCGCCATGGCACAGAGGAGCCCACGCCCTTTTGGGGGCCCCATCAACTCTTCAGGGGGCCCTCATTCTTGACAAGGTCAACAATATCAACAAGATTTGGGAGACTTATGGGCCTCTCCTTACATTGTGCGGGGGGCATCATTTTGCTTCACACAACTGTCACCCGCAGTGCTTTAAAAGGGCCGGTACTCACCGGTACTGAGTACTGGCACTTCTCTGTAGCCAGGGAGAGTACCGGTACCCTGATCTACCGCACCGCAGGCGCAGTTTAGGTTTCTTCTCCAGTGCAGGCCAGATGCCGCTCTGCTTCCGAGGAGCCGTTGCAGAGTTGCAGCACCCATTTGAATGTTCACAAACTGTAGGGGTTTAAAAGGGCTTGTGTCACGCAGTGATTAACAGGACAGGATCTCTAGACAGACCCTGCACTATCAATCAGGTGCCCAGTGACCATTCCAGTGAAAGTGCCATCATGGCTTTCATTATGTGTAATGAGTTAATCTGTTTTATTTACATAAACGCATTTCTCATGTGCTTTAATATGTAATGCAACTAGTACATAAGTCATTATGTATGATCATATCTTGCCCTTAGCCCCGCCCATAGCCCCACCCACTTGCCACACCTCTATTTTATTGAGTACCTGCACTTATTTTTTCCCATTTAAAGCACTGGTCACCCTAGACTTTATTTTCAAGTAACCATTATCTGAAATAGTAATGAAAACCTTTCACACCCCTAAGCAGCCCAAAATGAAATATCAATGTATGTTGATTAGAACAAGGATCTGGTTCAGTAGATATACAAAATATGATTCATATACATTTAGCAAATATAAAAGTACGTTAATAGGAAGTTTTTCAACCACAACCCCCTAGGACCAGCTTTAATAAAGGGTTGTGCTGGTGCTTGCGGAGTGCAAAGCAGTGCAAACTGTAGCAACAATCAAGCACTATAAAAAAAAACTTGCGCCAGAAGTTCAAACTCTCACAACACAATAATCCTTTTATGTCAACCCATAGATAATATAGTCTAAGGAATATTAGAATATCAATAATAGATAATAGAATATTGCACAAATCATAGGTTTTGGTGCAGAGCCTAATGTGACTTTGCCTAATTTACTTCCGTGCAGTGTGTGTTTTACACTAAAGCACCCATCTTACACAATTGGCCCTTATGCAGTTGTCTACACATTGGAATTTCCACTGAAGTCTTACCTTTGCACATTGCACAAGGCTAAGCGCCATCGTAATGTCCATTTTTAACATAAGCACCTTTAAAGACATCGGTGGGCGACTGTTTCTAAATCTGGGATGCACTATTTTCTGTCCTTTGGGCAGCACAGCACTCTGTTACATGAAGGATAGGAAATGTGGATCTTATTGTGCCCAGATGTGTACAAATTAATGTCTGAAATTAATTAATTAATTAATGTCTGAAATTAAGGTATAATGTGCTGCAGTAGGGTTTGTGTCACAGACAAGCTAGACACAAGGCACATTAAACTTTCAGCACAATGTGCTAAAATTCAGCCCGAATGGTACTAGACTTACTATTTGGGGCGTCCAAGATGGTACAAGCATTACAATGTAACAATAGGCATCAATAACTATAGGTTATTTGCAAAAAATAATCAGATTAGTTTATATTGCATTGCAGTGCTATGCGCCTCATTCTTAAACTGTAGATAAGGTCAAACAGAAATAGTGAAGTATTCTGGGATTAAAAACTGACCTAAATTGCTTTTAGAAATGGTTATAAAGCCACCAACAATTTCAGATACAAAAGCCTCAATTGATTAGTTTCATGTAAATACAAATTTTGTTTAATAGAGAAAAAAAATATTTGCATGAAAAATATTTGGATAAAGAGAAATGTATGCAGCTTTCCCTTCAAAATGTATGCCCTTTCTGCTTCTAGTGTGTTTCTGGTGAGCAAAGTGTGTTTAAATGCAAAGTGTGTTTAAGACTGCAGTACCACCTCCTGTCTCCGGGGGCAGACAGGAGCAAAAATATAAACACACTTGATGAAACACAGGTCCCTCAAGCCAATTTTTTAGAAAGTTGTAAAAATTAACACAGATGTTCCTGAAGTCATTTTATATCATTTAGAAGACAGTGCCTTGTGGGGACCTGGGTTCAGGTCCCCACAGTGCAATCAAGTCCCCACAACGTGAGTGTGTTATCACACCCAAGTCCCCACAAGGATAGTAACACAAACCCACACATACATGCACAGACACACACAGCAGCATTTCACAAATAAATGCACCTCTCTCCATTCCACAATGCTGAGTACTAGGCCTCAGACTTTTGGTTTACCTTTCAAGCCAATAACTTCTTGCTTCTAGCTGTTGATGAGGTAGGCCCACAGCTCCCACCCTGAGTTTTGCCATTCTCCTCCTGACTCTGAGTAACTCTGTCCCAGACCGGTCATGACCCGAAGAAGATAGACGTGTAAAGCACTGCTGTTGAAGAACAAGTAGAGAAACAGAATTGCAATATTTTCCATAGTTTTTGTTTGTTAACTAAAGTGATTGTCCTGGTCTCTGAAGAACCAGAAAAAAGAAGAGGACCCGGCACATACATCTGGCTAAGTGTAAAAGGGCCAATCAACATCAGAAATAAAATTATTACCCATCACTCATGCCCCAAACATTGCAAATCAATCACTAGGCCTGGGCATTTAATTCTGTTCCGCTCATGGAATTTGCAGCATTTGGGTAATTTCGCGTTCCGTGGAGAACGCGGAATTGTCAAAAATTCCGCCATCCGTGGCTTCGAGGAATTATTTGCTTGTTCAAGCTTTCAAAATGCGTGTTCGTGAGATATTTCCCCCGAGTACGCAAACAGCGTTCGCAAACAGGAAAAAAGCATCACGAACGGGCGGAACAAGCAATTCTGCGTGTTCACGGAACTGTGCATGCTCACGGAGCTTTGCATAGTGCGACTATGCAAGTTGCGCCCACCCCTGTCAATCACCTCTAGCAAGTTCCCACATTATAGTTCAACACACTCCCTCACTGTCTGCCACAACATGATTCATCAATTATCACTAGGGGTGGGCGGAATTTGCGAAATTCACTTTTGCAAACTATCGTGAAAATGTTAAAAATCTCCGCAAACACGTGGATATATCCCGAAGACGCGGAAGTTTTTTTCCCACCCGTTCGCGGTATTTTCTGCATGATCGCGGCTCGCCAACTTACTCATGCAGTTGCTCACGGGCGCGGCCATCTTGTTTTCACTTGTCCCGCCCACTCGCGTTCGATGTGACGTGGCTGCGACCTCATGCTCTCGCTCGCAGTGGAGAATGACGTGTTTGAGATCTCAATCATCTCATACTCTCGCAGTGCATGATTGCGAAAAGAAAGAAGTGATCGCACGACGAATGACGTGATCACGCGACAAATGACATTAATGTTTGCGCGAACTGTCGCGAACCAGCGCAAATGGCTACCAACAATCCAACATTTCGTGGAGAACGCGACCGGATTGGGAAAACTTGTCGGCGAACGCGGGGATTTAGGTAAGGCGATCGCGCGCACGCGAGAATGTACTTTTTTACAGCACGAGCGAGAAAAAAAAATCCGGTAAGATGCGGATTGCGGAAATTTTTACATTTTCGCGCTCTCCTCGGAACGCGAAAATGTCAAATTATCGCAATTTCCGCGAGTGGAACGGAATTTTCGCCCAGGCCTAATTATCACTCACAATCACTTGATAATCAGATCACTCGTTGGTGTAATGGTTACCTGTTCCAATCCAAGCACATTCTCCCTCATGATGCAAGTAACAGATTGGAATTTAGCAGTCTTGTAAATCAAACAATCATCTGGGGCAGGCATCCTAGCTGAAGTATAAAAGAGACGGTTCATAGGGCTGGACCGTACAGGTGAATTCATTTTTGCTAAGTAATTTTGTAAAGTTTAATCTCCTCCAGGGATAAAATGATCACCCATCACTCAGGCCCCAAACATTGCAAATCAATCATCTCAAATAAGTTCCCATATTACAGTTCAAAACCCTCCCTCACTGTCTGGCTCCACTTGAATCATCAATCATCATCTCTCAAACAATCACTCACGCACCATTGCAATAGTAGTAGTTACCTCTTCCAATCTAAGCACAGGGAGTTTAGGTATTAGGTATTCATCTTTGAGGCAGGCAACACATTGAAATGTGGTATTGGCACTCTGATCTGCTAGTTCTAAGTCATGCAAAAAAAGGATAGACAATAGGCATGCAAGCAGGGCAGACATTGTCTCTAAAGTCATGAAGGAATTGTGGAGGCATCTTCAATGTACACTGGTCCGTCTGCAATTTGACAATACATATGAGAAAAAATAATGGGGCAGCATAAAATTCACACAAAAATATAAATGTTCCACTAGATACCTTTTTCTGTTGAAAAGATAGAAGTTCAAAGAGAAATAATTAAAAACTGCAATTTGGCAATACATATGGCAAAAAAATGGTGGGGCAGCATGAATATTAACGTTCCACTAGCTACTTTTTTCTGTTGAAAAGATAGAAGTTTAAAGAGAAATATTTAAAAAGTGCTATGGGAGCACTGGCATACTTAGTCCGGGAAGTAGAGTTCATCCTCAAACTCAGGTGGTTCATCCAGAAGTTGGCCAGCAGCACACTAGATTCTGACAAATTTTCCTCCTCCTGTTCTGTTTCAGGAATTGTGCAATTGTGTGGTATGAAATGTTGATTCCTTTTGATCATAGTCAATCTCTCCACGTTTGGAGGCGAGAGACTGGTCCTTCTCACTGTAACAACTGCACCAGCTGCATTGTACACATGCTCAGCAGACACATTGGCTACAGAACAATCCAGATACTTTATTGCCAGCCTGCTGAGCTCTGGCCATTGGTACATCTTCCCACACCAATACATCAGTAGGTTTTGATCCACATAGACATATTTTGTATCATCCAAATACTCCTGGAACATCCTGTGGATGGTCATTGGTGCTGCCACTTGCTCAACCTCTTTTGCCATCACCTCTGCACTGGCCTTAAGCCCTGCCTATTGAAACCAATACAATGCAGAGGTTGGGTCTGGTCCTTCTGTTGCTATTGTTGCCGGTGATCTGGTTGATCGTGTTTTTGGCTTCTGTGAGACAAGACTGCCCTCTGTGAAAGTTGAAGCTGGCATCACAGAACTGCGGGGTGGGACACTAAGTTCCAGCCATCCTTCTTTCAGGTGTCCGGTTTTCTCAACAATCCACCTCTAGTATTTTGAAACATCCCCTTCAGAAAATGAAAAGAAAGTAAGGAGATTTCTTTGTACCATGTATCAAGCAGTATGTCAAAGATATACTCTTTGGCCATGATGATGATATCATGTTGCAGCCTTACAGTAAAAGCCAAGCAAAGGGTTAAGCTCTCAACCAAGACATGCGCTTCAGTGTTTTCATTCACACCTGCAGGGGCAAACCTTTCAGACACCTTCTTTACATGGTCCTGTAGCAGATGCAACAAAGGGATAGCTTGACCCGCCGTACTGCCCTCCTTGCTAACTGTCTGTGTGAAAATCTCAAAAGGAGTAGCATCTGTGTCAGGCATTTGATTAGGCCCCATTTGTCCGCACCCATGGTCATAGCTTTGCCAACTGCATCCCTACTGTTAGGATGACATAGGCATTGATATGTTTGTACTGCTCAAAGAGATGCTGCACCATGTGATAGGTCGAGTTCCAGTGTGTTGGCACCTCCTGTATCAGGGCTTTAACTGGTGCTCTATTATTACACAGAATAATCTGCAACTGTTTTGAGGCTTTAAAAGAATGGCTGAAATGAGTGCAGATTATTTGGCAGGTGGTCAGTATTTTGCTGACTATGTTTTCTTTTTTGAAAAAGTCTTGTACCACCAGGTTGATGCAATGGGCCAAACACATGACCCTGAAATAGCCTCCTTCTGACATGGTCTTGACTATGTCACTGCCGTTGTCCACGGCAACTAATCCAATTCTGACACTCTGAGTCACAGCCATTCATACACCTTGCTGTACGCGAGTTCTCCATGACGAACATGGCCACTGTTGCATGCCACCAAATGCTCTTAAAATGTTCTTCAGGGCCAAGACCTGCAGATATCTTTTGCTTTACCCCCACAAAAGAGATTCAGTGTGCAGTGATGCACATATAATCAGTGTGGCAAAATAGGTCCAACTTGGAACCTTCCATCTCAGGCAGATGGCTGCCAAAAATTCTAAGAATCCCACTCCTTTCACAAAAGAAAAAAGGAGGAGGTATAGCTGATGTTCATCGGCTCTCCTCACCACCACGACCACATTCAACAATTTATTTAAGATGCTTCTCCCACTTGATTGTGTGGTGTTTTTTCATATGGATAATTTGGCCTCCAGTCCCATAATTTGTACCAGGTTTACCTCAACAAACATTTGTATTTGTCAAATGCTGCATACTGCAATGTGCTTCCCCTCTTTGCTAACCAAAAAGAGTCCCAAACTGGGGAGTAGTACTTTATTATTGTGCTACTGCCAATGCCTCAAGAAGAACTGGAGGTAGGTGGGCATGTCGATGATTTCCTCTCTTCTTCTCCTGAGGTAGGTGTTGGTGCAGGTCTCATATGGGGCTTTTCAAAAGTGGGAGCTGGTGGTGCTACCTGTGCAACATCTCTTGGAGCAGTTTGAATAGCATTTTCAGACTCCTCTGTCTCACTTTCCACAAGTACTGCCTCATCGTCATCATTCTCATCAGCATCCCCTTCCATAATTCTAAGTCCTACTGGAACTTTTCTTTTCCCTTGCCTCTCCTATTGTCTCCTGGACTCTTCCGGATACCAATCCATGTGCCTATCCTCATCATCAGAAGTGGTTGTTGGTGAAGATGGTGGAATAGTACCCTTCCCTTTCCTTGATGGAAATCTGGGAGTCAATGATTCTAAAAGAGGAGGTTCTTACTCGGAAGGAAGCTTAACCTCCGGTTCTGCTCCAATATCAGGAAAATGTACTATTGTAGGCTGTGGCTGCTTTCCACTTTGCTCTGTTTCCTGAAACAACTGGGTACTACTTTGCGAAAGGGATAAATCTAATTCCGTTTCACTGCTCGTGGGCATAATCAGGATTACAGTGGCCACCTCACTACCAGACATGGTCTTGGGCTTAGGTTGAGGTGCTGTTAATTCGGGAGTGCTGCTCTCACCTTGCTTCCCAGAGGCTGGTGCAGCAGGCACAATACATGGTGGTCCAAAAAAGGTTTGGGGAGACATGCCACTGGTGGGAAGCTGCTTCTTCTCACTGACCACTTTCTTGGAAGAATCTTTCTTTGTGGCCATCTTAAAGCTCTCAATCAGCAGTGGCACTAAGCTGCACAAACTGAACTGATTGGAAGACTGATGTATGACTGCACAGGCCTTCTGTATGACAGTACTGTGGGTGATGTCTCTTCTCTTGTGCCTTTAAAAGCAAACAAGCTAGAAAAGCATTTATTGTGAAACGTGGCATTGAATTAGTACAGACAAAGGCAATAATGTTGTTTTGTTTACTTAGATAACCACTTTAAAGTCAATCCTCACCACCATACAATATAATTCCCCACCAGAATAACACACAATATGCAGAATGATAGAGCTCTCTGCTTTATGTCCATATATTCTAAAGGAGACACCTGTGGCACTCAGGTAACTCAATGGGCAAATGGAATAGTAATCTTTTAAAAAAATGGAGGTTAGTGTGCGCCTACGGCAGGCAATGTGGTCATGGGGGAATGGAACAATAATTATCATTACACAAATGAATGAGGCTAAAGGCTACTCTACTGTGCACCGTAGCCAGGGGTCCAGGAGGAAACTGAATATACCTAAAAAACTGAATGCTGTTGTGCGGCTGTGCATCTATGTTGGATGGATGGATGATGGGTCAAACAAGGCAAAATCGGAAAAACAAATTTACTATAAAAAAAGGATGAAAACAAATTCAAATAAAAAAAGACAACACATAATGTGCAATTAAAAACAATTTAAGTAATAAAAAATAATGATAAAAAATTGTAATAAAAAATGAATTTTAAAAATTAACAATAAGTGAAATTATCCTCAAGCATGTTATTAAACTGATATCTCATCCTTCCATGCAAGCCTATGACAAGGGCATACTGGCTGGGCGCACAAAATGGCTGCCACCAGTGCTACATTGTCAACAACACTGAGCAAGAATGCATGGGGAACCAAGAAGACATGCAGGCCTATGGCAAAAGCACACCGGTTGCCTCCACAAAATAGCCGCCAGCCTAATGGTCGCAATGGCCGCCACCCACATGGTTACAACAACTACAGCAACCAGCAAGGAGGCATGGCCACAACAAATAAGACATGCAAAAGTATGCTGGCTGGGTACAGAAAATGGCCACCAGCCACATGGTCACAGCAACAAGTAAGAGGCATGGGGAACAATGAAGACATGGAGGCCTATGGCAAAAGCACACTGGCTGACTATACAAAATGGCTTCCAGCTCCATGGTCACAAAAACAGAAAAAAACAGCAAGGAGGCATGGCCACAACAAAGAACAAATGCACACTGGCTGCCTACACAAATTGGCCACCACCCACATGGTCAAACAACAACAAGCAGTAGGTATGGTAAACAACATACATGCCTATGGGCACAGACTATCTAAAAAATAGCCCCTGGCCACTTGGCATGGGGAACAAAGACAAAGGGTGGCCTATGGCAAACACACACACACACTGACTAGACAAAGAAAGGAGGACTGGTAATTGGTAAAACAGGAGAGATCAGCATTAATTCAGCAATGCCAACATGCATCCTCCAAATACATCAAATATATTACTTCACCTATATACTCTTTCCAGAATGAAAATGTTAAATTCCCCAAAACAACAGATTTTGTAATTTAGTCCAATGCCATTCACGGCCTAAATGATATTTCAATTCAACAGACACCACAGAAACAGTTTTTTCATGCATCCATGACTTTTACTGGGCCTACTGACTGGAAGGTCAGATCAAGCCACATACTGAATTAAACAGATATTGCAAATGTATTAAAAAACTTTGTGAAAATGTATTAAACTGTGCAACATATTTCCTTTACAAAATAAGAAAAATCACAAGCAAAAAAACAACTAGGTCCCTACTGAAACTACAGGCCACCGACCACAAGAAATTAAAAAAATCGATAAAAACGTACAGTTAAATCCTGGTGCATCCAATCAAACAAACAAAACCCTTATACAGCAGTTTTTGAGCTTACTTATACAATCTCAAATACAAAGTCCTTACATCTAATGGTATATATGAAGCAGACAAGGAGAGTGATCCTTCCAGCTCAAAATACAAATAAAAAGTGATCTGGAGATGGACTAAGCACTGGGAGAAGCCTGCTGGACAGGAACAGGAAGTTGGATTCTCTGGGGCACTTCCTACCTATTTAAAAAAAAAAAAAAAAACTCTCAGCTATTTCTCGAGAACTAAAGTTGCTCCAGTGGTGCTTTCGCGATCGGCACTAAATAGGTGCTGTCACGTCCAGAAACGGTACAAGCGAGCGGGAAGTATCGCGCAAGCCCGCTAGCGGCCAAAGAGTATTGTGGCACTCAAACAAATCTCAAGTACGCAAACAGAAAAAAAACACTGCTTCGCACCTGGGAAGGTGGAATTCAGTGCCCACATTCCACAAACTCTGCAAGCAGAGCGGAGTCTTCCACCTGGGACTAGTAACACTCTACATATTCAATCAATTAGGGTTATGCATCTTTGTAATACTTTCAGTGCTGTTCTATTGTTCATACAACAGATGAAGACCAACTAAAATGAGTATTTCTTTATGGTTACCTGATCACATCCATGTGCAGTGATCCCCATTGTTCTCTTAATTCATCAAATTCCTCTGTTTCTGATGGGTGTCATGCCTTGCCTAGACTACTGGAACAGTATTCTCCTGTGTCTTCCAGCAAAGACAAACCTGAAGCTCTACAAATAATTAAACAATCACATCTTTTGCCTGGTATGCCCAGAGTGCAGCAAAGCTTTGAAGGCTTTTTGATTGCTCACTATTAAACATTGCTCTACATTTAAAGCAATCGATCTTGAATGTAAAACACACAGAGATCAGCATCAAAATATTCCTGCTTGCTAATCTCCCCTCAGTAGCTGCCCAGTGTCTAAGAATCATGCTTTTTAAGTGGAAAAAACATGAATTGTGCAGAAAATTCATCCAAGTGTAAAGATAGACATAATAAAACACACTTTCACTGTATTAGTACCTTAAACAATATTTTTGATATTTTGAAATGATTTGAAAGTCAATTTGTTCTACTCTGCATCAAATCATTAACATAACAGCTTAAGAAAACATTGGTGTTCATGGTGACATCTTTAATCATTCTGGATTGTAAATGTATTTATCTTGCCTTTAAGAAAATTCCCCTTGAAGCAGAAATGAGAAAGGATGAGCACTATTGTAAGAAATTGTGTTATTGGTCGAGGGAGTGGATGCCGCTCTCAGGCAACAACCACAGTCCTTTTCAGGGTGTGCAATATGACGTTTCTAGATTAACCTGCGCCTAATGTTCTGGTAGCTTGGGACAAGCAGTCAGGCATAGCTTAGAGGCAATGTGTAAGGTATTTATGCAGCCCACAAACAGTAATTAAGTGCAAACTCAACATAAGAGAACTCCTAAGCCAATTTATAAACTTAGAGTAAATTTTCTGAAATAAAATTACACCAGAACGACAACAATCTAATCAGTAGAACTAGAGATGTTCAATTTCAAAGTTTTAAGTGAAAATTGCACCTAAAAACACACAGCACCAACTGTGACTATCAGGTCACGCCAGACCAGGTCAAAGTTACAAGTTCAGTATAACACTTGCATGGGTTGGTCTAGTGCCTGCAACAGAAATTGGCCCTAAACAAAGCATGGATACATCACATTTTTCTACTCAAAAATTACCCTTTTTTTGCAAAGTGGGCAGCTGTGGATTCTGGGCCCAAGCACAACAGGCACCTAGGGAACCTAGCAATTCTGTACATTTTTTTTAAAACTAGACACATAGGGGAATCCAGGATAGGGTGACTTGCATGTGTCTCTCCAGGTTGGTTTAACCAGAATCGTTTGCAAACCTCAAACCTTGACTAAAAACTAATTTTCATTGCATTTCCATGATGGTAAGTTCAGGAATCTGCAGGGACCCACAATCTTCCTTCCACCCAACATTGCTCTAAGTCTTCTGATAAAAACAGCATGTCACTTGTGTGGGTAGGTCTAGCGACGGTGACAGGAAATGGCCCAAAACACAACATGGATACATCTCATTTTTCCAATCAAAACGGACCTGTTTTTTGCAAAGTGAGTAGCTGTAGATTTTGGCCCTAACTCAGGCGGCACCTAGGGAAAACTGGCAAACCTGCACATTTTTGAAAACTAGATGACTGGAGGAGTCTAGGCTGGTGTACCTTGCGTGGATCCCATGAGGTGTTTGTACCGACAATGCCATGCAAACTTTACCTGAAATCACACATTTTCCTTATATTTCTGTAATGAAAACTTCCATAATACGCAGGAATACACAAAATACCTACCACCCATCATTGCCACATTTGTGCCAAACAAATGCGCTCTGCCACTTGGGTGGCTGGTCCTAGTGCCTGCAATAGGAATGGATCAAGGTCAATGGGAACTCCATTGACTTTGGTTTAATGAATTCCTGTCGCAGGCACTAGGCCCAACCACACACGTGGCACAGTGTTTTTAACAGCCACAATGTTATTTTTGAGAGCAGTTGTTCATCCATGTCTCATAAATTGATCAGTCTATAATTTGGAGATATAATAGTGTCATCCTATTTATGGATGGGTCCTATAATTGCAGTTTCCCGGGAACAGAGCTGTCACTGAGATTTTATTAAACAACAAATATTAAAATTGTGCCCACTAATTCATGTTTGTTTTAATTATAACTGCTGGAAGGTGATTTATTCCTGTGGCTCTAGTCAATTTTAATAACATTATGGTGTCCTTAAAATTCTTAAGGGAGCACATGGATGTGTTGTGATCTCCTTACCAAGAATGAATCTTTCCTTCTGTGGTGCCTCTTCTCAACTATTACTTTAAGTTTTCCCCAGAAGAGTTACCCATGGCTCCTTTGCTATCAAGCACTGCATTTTCCCTTCCTCCTTCCCTTTTCCATATTTCATGAGCAGCAAGAATTTTATATTTATGTTTTATTTCTATCACCTCTAGCACATCTTTTAAGCATTTATCTTGTAAACATTTCTCTTGTTATCAAGTTTTCTCTTATAGTTCCTTTTTTATACATTGGAGACATTTACCTCATGATTATAGTTTTTCTTAAGTTCTCTTTACCATTTTGTATCTGTTTTTAAGCTTCTACATTCCCAATCAAACCAGACATTAAGCTTCATCGTATCATTCAAGGCTTTCTTCTCTCACTGCTTATCAACCTTTAAACATACCTTCCCAAATTGTACTACCTGTGTAACTGTGTATTTGTTTCATTTTACCATTTTATAAAATTGCCAGACACTTCTTCTTCATGTGCTATATCTTGTCTCTGATGAAAGCTAGCTATCAGTATCCCTTTTTGGCAAGGGCTTTGCCATACTAAAACTCCTCGCAAGGATATTTCCCTGGATACCCTTAGACTGCAGACGTTCAGTCACACAGGCTCTATTGGTCAGTCGGCTGGACTATGGCAATGCGCTGTTTGTAGGGATGAACGAACATCTATTCTCCCGCCTACAGGTTCTGCAAAATCTGGCGGCCAAACTCATCTGCAACAAAGGGAATCGAGACTCGGCATCAGAATGCTAAAGAAACTCCATTGGCTCCCGATGCGCCAGAGGGCTGCCTTCAAACTGCTTAGCCATGCCCACAGGGCTTTACATAAGACTGGCCCCACAATTCTCCAAGGGAAGATTGAATTTTATGTACCCAATAGGAACCTACGCTCATGTCAATCAGCTTTGGCTAAAACCAAACGTATCTACAAAGTTAGAACAGGTGGTCGCTCCTTTTCTTATCTAGCAGCAAAAAAGTGGAATGAACTCCCTACTGACCTGAGACATACCACAAATTATCTCCAGTTTCGAAAAAACCCCAACTCTTAATTATCTCAGCATACGCCAGCAGTAGCTCTTATTTTGGTATAAAGCGCCGTGATATCCTATGGGATGAGTGTTGCACTCTACAAAAACCGTAAATAAATAAATAAAAGTGTTTGTCTGTAATCCTACTTGTATTACATTTTGGATAATCTACTTGTAGTGGGAGGACCTGCTTTCTAATATCATGAACCTAAATATTTTTATTCTAACTACAATGAGCAGTGATCATTTCCGTCTGGGGTGTCATATGAGTTCGTAATGTTGGAGCCTTTGTGGCTTATGATACACTCAGTAGAACTCTGGCAAAAGCATAAGAGTGTAGTAAATTGAATGCAGGGTTAGTTGTGTTATACTAAGCTCCATGTGTGGTATAATCATTGTTAGTCCCAGGGCTGGGGAGGATGCTACAACTATCTACAAGATAGGGGATAAGTAAGCAGAAGATTGACAGCGCTCTTTCAGATAGTATGCCGTGGCACAGCAAACTACTCATGCACGGCAAGTGTGCCTCCATCAAAGTGTGAAATCGAAATTTGACATATGTTGAGTGAAAGCGCAGCCCCAGTTCCATGTAAAGCATTTGAAGTCAATGAAAACGTCACTGATAAGCCTACACATCGGTGGCGAGAACCTGTTGAGAAGGTCACACAAAGAGGTACTGCGCTACTACGCAACTGAAAGCTGTACATTCATATAGAGAGCCAATGCTATAGGCAGAGGCAACCAGGTTTCAAAAGAGCAGCAACGTGCAATATAACATTGCAAACAGAAGTGTTGCAAGGCAGAGATCAACCAGGTGTCAGACAGCACAAAGAGATGCCTAAAGGCAAAGTGTTACAACAAACCATCATCTGCTTACGAGTAGTGAGTAAAGAGAGTCATCATGCCACAGCGCAGGAGAGAGTCACCCCAGAGAACCAGAGAAAGCACCCGGGGTTGTACTTGCAGAGCCTTCCATAGCAAAGCGTCACACCAGCAAAGATGCCCAGAGGGGCTCAGAGCAACTCCAAAGGGTTCCGAAGTGCAGAAAACTGATAGTGGGGATTGGTTTGGTGACAGTTTGCTTCTCCATTGGAGACCAAGAAAGGGGTCCCATTTCCGGTAATTATCAAAGATGACTCAGAGGCCAGCACATCGCAAAGTCTCAGAGATGGTTTGCATAAGCAAGATCACCAAGTCGAGGCAGAGAGAACTATACTCTCCACATCAGTAAGGTCCACCAATGGTTACAATGCTGCCACCTTCTTGAAACCACCACCGCCATTTGATACTGTCAAAAAGTTGAATATTGGTTTCAGATGGACAGCCTGGATAGAGACATTTGATGATTTCATTAAGGTAATTGAAGAAGTACATAAGAAGATTATCAAGTACCTTAAGAATCTTGCTGGTAATGGTGTTAAAGAAGTCCTAAAGAAAATGCTGCAAGCTGAAAAATTACATACAGTCAAATCAAATCGGCCTTGAATACCAGATTCAATCCAAAGCCAAATGTAGATTACAAAAGGCACATCTTCAGTCAAGAGTGACAGAAAGCTGGTGAGACCCTTGATGAATTTATTGAGGGACAGGATATGCTCATCAAACACTGTAAGTTAAATCAATTTAATGATGTGGAAGCTATACAGCTCAAAGTGATTGATGCTTGCTTGTCAGATTAGTGCAGATGAGTAATGCTGATAGAAACTCCTAGTCTGGAGAGAGTTCTCATGGCTGCCAGAGCTGAAGAGTGTGCTGATAGACAAGCTGCTTACATGGAAGCCGGAGATGCCCAGAGTGAATCAGTCATGAATGTGATAAGTAACTCAAAGCAAAAGGCCGAGAGACACAGAAGGGCATATTTAGAATGCCCCTACGTTACTTTTACGCCACAAGGGCATCACGTTTGCGATGCTCTGGAGGCTCAGTGTGCCGGCCCATATTTACAAGGCCGTGCGAAGACACCGTGTGAGGCTCTTCATAGCCTTGCAAACATGGAGCAAGGCATTGCCTTGTTCTGCTTGTAAGAGGCATTCCATGGGTGTTCCCGCATAGCATAAATCTGGGGCAGCGCCATAACTATCGCCTTTCCAAAGCAAGCGCAATGAGGAGAAATGTTTTACATTTCTCCTCATTTTCTTCTCATTCTGCAGCACACATAGAATGAGGTAAATGCCTATTTTGATTGTTTTTGTGCAAAAAAACAAACATTCCAACAACACAGACAGCCTTGCATCATAGTGGAAGGGTGCCTATGTTGGCGCTCAGCTGTAGTTTGTGCAGCAGCGCTGGCAGAATGGACAAGAATGTGCCATATCTTGTAGATATGGCACATTCCTGCTCTTTTCTTTTGACATAGGGGAGCACAGCCCTACATCAAAATATTGTAAATATGCCCCTGACTGAATTCTTTACAGAAAAAGAAGTTGAGTTTCAGGTGTAGATTTTCATTTCCACACCAAGGTAAATGTCCCTCTATTGGTCAGATCTGTAAAGACTGTTATGTTATGTTATGTTAAATGATGTTTGTATAGCGCACTGACACCAAGGGTTCCCTGGCGCTTAATAACAGAAGAGTGATAACAGCAACAAATGGAAAATAACAGTAAGCTGGCTAGCAAAAAGGAGGGAAAAGGGAAGTCTTTAGCAGTTTCCTAAAGTTGAGTAGGGAGGGACTTGACTTGGTGGAGAGAGATAATGAATTCCAGAGGGATGGGGCCAGAAGAGCAAAACAACGGCCACCGAACTTCTTGGTTTTGACTCTGGGGACAGTCAGTAAGTGGAGATGAGCAGAGCGTAGATTACGTGACGGCCGATGGGCCGTAACTAGAGATTGCAAGAAGGCAGGACTAGTGCAATGAAGGACTTTATAGGTAATGCACGCCACCTTAAAAGCTGCCCTTTGTCCAATTGGCAGCCAGTGAAGTCGCTGTAGTAGTGATTTTGCCGACTGCCATCTAGGGATTTTGTAAATGAGACGGGCCGCCTGGTTCTGAACGACCTGAAGGCGGTGCAAAAGACACTGAGGGAGACCATGATAGATGGAGTTTGAGAAATCCAAGCGGGACAGGACCAGGGAGATGACAACCTGGATTAATGCAGGGGATGAGAGTAGATGGCTGATCTTGTGGATCTTCCTGAGCTGGTACATGGAGGAGGAGATGACAGCCCCCACTTGGGCTTTTAGCGAGAGTTCTGCATCAATTATCACGCCGAGACTTTTCACTGATTTAAGCGGGACCGGAAGAGGGCTCAATTCAGTAGGCCAGAACTGCGGGCGCCAGTGAGCAGAACTAGAACCAGGGAGGAGTAGTTCAGTCTTCCCCGGATTCAACTTTAGTTGATTGATGTTCATCCATTCCAGTATATGGATCATGACAGAATGGAAGGTATTAGCAGCATTAGGGGAGTTGAGTGGAAAAATGATTTGTAAATCATCGGCGTAATTATACACCGTAATGTCCCAGTTCCTAAGTGAGTGGATGAGTGGGCGGAGGTAGAGGTTGAACAACAGCGGTGAAATAGAGGAACCTTGGGGGACTCCACAGGTGGTTACAGTTCTCCCGGCTATATAAGGGCCTAGACGTATGGCCTGTGTTCTGCCGGTTAAGAAGGACATAATCCAATTGAGGGCGGTGCCCTGGATGCCTGCCTGTGCGACACGGCGGAAAAGGATGTTATGGTCCACCGTGTCGAATGCGGCAGACAAATCCAGGAGCACCAAGGCTTGAGGAGTACCAGCGTCCGCATTGCTTCTCAGAGTGTTCAAAACTGCGAGGATGACCGCCTCGGTCGAATGGGCAGGTCTAAACCCAGCTTGGTTGGGCTCGAGGTAACTGGAGGACTCAATAAAGTGTGAGAGAAATTGAGTAACATGGGCCTCCAGTAACTTTGAGAGGTAGGGAAGGAGGGAAATGGGACAATAGTTAGAAGGTTCTCCAGGGTCTGCTCCAGGTTTTTTTAAGAGGGGCACCAAAATTTGCTTCCTTGAAGGATGCAGGGACAGTACCGCTGTTGAGGGAGCCGTTCAACAGAGGGAGGATGTAATCCGGTAGTTTAAGGCAGATGTCCCGCATAACTGAAGGCGGGCAACAGTCGCTGGGAGAACCTGATTTGACTCGGGTTGCGAGTCGAGCCAGTGAATCGGCATTAAGGGCAGGGAGCGTCGTAACGGTCGAGTGGTTATCGGGCGTGGAGTCCTGAAGGAATGGCTGGGGAGGAGAGTGAATCGAGTCTTTGATTTTTATAATCTTTTCAATGAAGAAAAGGTTAAGGGCATCACATGTCTCTTGAGAAGGAGTCTGAGCAGGAAGGGTTCTGTCGTCAGTGGTGAGCTCGTTCATGATTTTAAACACTTCCTTGGATTTATTGGCTGCTGAAGAGAGCCTATCCAAGAAGTGGACTGATTTGGCTAAGGTGATGGCTGCTTTGTATTCTCTACGAGCAATGATGTAGAGTAATCTAGCTGAGTCGGAATAGGTATGCCTCCAGATGCGTTCCTGTTGGCGTACTTTTAGTTTGTGCAGTTTGAGATCATGCGTATACCATCTGTGAGAGGTGCAATGCTTGGTGGGGGGGAATCGCGTCAGCGGGGCATATTGGTCGCTGGCCGACTTTAGCCAGTTGGTGATGTTGCTGTCTAATGTGTCGATATCAGAACAGACTATGGGATCCCGGGCTGGGCTGGTGTACGCTAGGGTCGTAAGGAAGGCCTGGGAGTCCAGTGTGCTCCACTTTCGAGAGAGCCCGCCAGCCATACGAGGGGCAGGTAACCTGCCTGTGAGGGTAATAACCGTATCGACTAAAAAGTGGTCTGACCAGACACAGGGAGAGACAATAGGCTGAGACAGCGCTAAGTTATGTGACCAGATCTGGTCCAGAATGTGGCCCTTGAGGTGGGTAGGGCAAAGGATCTGTTGCGTCAGGTTCAGACTATGCAGCATTTCAAACAGTTCAAGGGCATGAGAGCCGGCGTTGGGGTCATTGTACCAGTAATTAAGATCGCCGACAAGTGCGAAACTGGCATGATGTGTCAAAATGGAGGACAGATGTTCGCTCAACACAGTGGCAAAGGTGGTCATGGGATATGGTGGCAGATAGAGGAGGAGCAGCATGAGGGCACCTGTGTTGGTTCCTATACTAAGGAGCAGATTATCCACCCCCAGTATGGAAAGAGAGGAAGAGGAGAGAGAGTTGAGGTGTTTAGATATGATGGCAGCTACTCCACCACCAGAGCGGTCTCCCGGTCGGTCCGCGTGAAGAATATAGTAATCTGGGGGGAGAGCCGCCAGAATATCAGGAAGCGACTCAGCAGTGAGCCAGGTTTCCGTCAGAAGGAGAATGTCCGGTTTTTCGTTAGTGAGCAAAATAAAAATGTCAGACTGGTGGTTCACTAAGGACCGAGTATTCAAGTATATTACCCTGATGGTGGTCTTGTTATTATTGGCGTGAACAGGGGGCTTTACCTTAGCGCAGTTGGAAATAGCTAGGCGATTGATACCTACAGTGTCCAGGCGCCTGACGATAGTGGGACTTAGGGTGATAAGGGGTTGCTGTAATGCTCTAAGAGAGTCTGAAGTGTATGTAGTGAAAAGGGCAGCATGGGTGGCCCCTGGACCCGGTCGGTCGCGGACGGGCGCAGACGGGCTTGTCTTAGGCACGTCTTCGGCGCGCACCCGCTGCGCACGTCCGCTGCGCATCCTATCGAGTGAGGACTAAGTAGTCTCTCGGCCGGAAGTGCCAGAGAGCTAGAGCGCGTCCGTCCCAACCAGCCCTAAGATGGCGGCTGGAGCTAGTGGGAGGCACTAGAATGCCCTCTTTCCCTCCGCGCTAACGGGACTTCCCGCGGCGGATAGGGAATAGGGGTAAGTACAGATCAGCAAATACAAATAGTAAGCATAAAAACAATTCTTGCAAACAATTCTGTGGAAAGGGGAATCATTTTGTGTTGATGTGCAACATAAATGAAACGTAAGTGATTCATGGTGCAAAGACAAAATGGCTGCCTGAACTTTTCAGAAGTAATGTTTTACGCATGCCCTGAAGGCCAAGCTACCACATCAGCTGAGGCAAATTGACACCAAAAGATGTCAATTGACATTGAAATCTTTATCAAACAGCTCTTCCGTATCAAGGGAAAGTGAAGAAGATTGTTCTGCCATGTCAATGTTTGCCTCAGAAAAGCATTTGCATGTTGGACTGGCCGCCTGTGAGGAAAAACACTGCTCCAAGAGAAATTGACATGACAAAGCAGCAAAGTAATTTAAACATGATCTGAGACACCCCACCAACGCTCGCACTGTACTGCACAAAGCTCGTTTTTTCTCGGGGACCATCTCGAGGGTGGGAAGCCTTAGAGTAGCGTTTTTAATCTTTAACCTGCTGCTATTTAATATTTTATTGTTGTATTAGGAGAACTTTGTTGCACATGCTTTTAATAATTTGTACAGCCCACTTACCCGCACTTTAATACAGTCTATTCACTCGCTTTGCGAGACTCCCCCCCCTTCTGACCGGGCCTATCATCGGGCGCCATCTTTGATTGGGCTGACTGGCGGGAACTATTTCAATCAGGCCAATGTAAGCGCGCAGCGCGCGCCAGAGGCGCGCCAGAGGCAAGCCCGTCTGCGCCCGTCCGCGCCAGGACGGGCCTATGGTCAGGACTCTCGGCTCCTACTGCAGAGAAGTGCCTGAAATACTCCCGGGAGGAAATCATGTCGCTGCGCGCCCCTAAAAGAGCAGCATGTAAGTACACCCATAGGGGAGTTAGACCCTTTTCTGCATGCCGGAGCTGCAAGATCATACAACCGGACAGGGGCAAGAACACTCTATCAATGGCCCTGTTAAACTGCCGATCTCTGCCCTGTCATGCACTAGAGATCAACTTCTTGATACAGGACCATGACCTGGACATTCTGTTTTTGACAGAAACCTGGACTACGCCCAATTCAGGGGCGAACATGGTTCGCGCCCTCCCCCCAGGCTTTCTCATCTACAATTTGGATTGATCCTCGGGCCGAGGGGGAGGCATAGCCATTATTTACAGAGAGGTGTTTGTATGCAGGGCTCAAAATAGTGAGATACAGGATTGTGAAAGCTGTCAGTTTGCATTACGGATCTCCCCTACCATTACAGTTTCAGGTGTGCTGATATATCGACCTCCAGGCGCACTGGGGAGCTTTATTAACTCCCTCATGGAAACTGTTACACTGCTGGCCTCTACTACCACTAATTTTATGGTGTTGGGGGATTTAAATCTCCATTTCAATGAGCCTTCAGATTCAATAGCTGCAGACTTGTGCTGTGACTTGAAAGCATACAACCTGATCCTAAGCAATCACGGGCCTCTCATACTAAAGGACATCTTCTCGATCCTATTTTTGCAAATATTTCGCACCTAGAAGCCTTGCCCGCCTGTCCCTTACCATGGTCAGACCACTTCTTGATACCCTTGACCATGCAATGTGACCCTAGGTCCGTCCTGTCCCCCAGAGTCCACTCTTTGGAAAGGGCTTGGTCTAAACTCTCACTCGAGAGTTGGACGGCGCAGCTTCAGAGCTCTTACCCTCCCTTGGCCGCTGACCCGGCAATGGCCGATTTGGCCTTTGAGCAGTGGGTGACCAACTCCATAGATGCCATTTTGCCCAAAAAGAGAGTAGCTAAGAGTGGGATCAGAACGGGCTCGGCCCCATGGGATACTTCAGAGTTGCGAATCCTTAGGAGAAGATGCAAGAAGTTGGAGAGGGCCTGGAGAAGGAACTGGGAGGTGGCCAGTCGGGAGAAGTATCGTGCAGCTATGAGGCTGTATAAGAATGCACTTCGCGATGCTAAGGCCCAATTTTTCAAGGAAAAAATAAATAACGCATCCAACTCTTCGAGAGAGACCTTCAAAGTGGTTAAGGAGCTCCTCAAAGTCCCTGAGCCACCAGTTACCCATGACAATCCCGCTGAAAAGTGTAGGGAACTCGCGGACTACTTTCATCTTAAAATCGAGAATATTCTATCTCTGCTACCTCGGGCCCCACAGAGCATGGACTCAGTGAGCCAAGGAAGAGGAGCACATGTTGTACTCGATTCCTTCGACCTGATATCAGAGCTGGAAGTGATAAAGGAGCTTAGTTCCATGAGGAGCGGCTCGCCAGAAGACCCTGCTCCGATGAGGTTCCTGAAACAAGTTGCTTCGGTCATCGCGGCCCCGATCATGAACCTCATCAATCTGTCCCTCACTCAAGGGGTGGTACCATCGGGTTGAAAAAGAGCTGTTGTGAAGGCTCTCCTGAAAAAACCCAGTCTGGATCCCTCAGACTTGGCTAATTTCAGGCCCATTTCTCTGCTGCCGGGACTTGGTAAGATCGCAGAAAGGCTGGTCAATCATCAACTGTCCAGCTTTCTGGAGTCCAACGGGCTGCTACGAGAAACTCAAACCGGCTTCTGACCGGGTCATGGCACCGACACCGCCCTCCTGGCAGTTGTGGACGAAGCTAGAGGAATTTTGGATTCAGGTGGGTCAGTGGCAGTGATCCTCCTGGATCTAAGTGCAGCATTCGACACTGTCAACTACCAAGTGTTGATCCAACGGCTGTCTAACGTGGGAGTGAGTGGTGTTGCGCTGCAGTGGCTTTGCTCTTTTCTCACTGGTCGGACTTATCAGGTCTGGGAGGGCAGTGAGCGGTCTTTACCAATTTCCCTCCAGTGTGGGGTGCCACAGGGCTCCTCTTTGAGCCCCACTCTATTTAATGTGTACATGGCCCCCCTGGAGGATGTGGTGTCACCATTTGGGATAAAAATCGTCAGCTACGCCGATGATACCCAGTTGATGGTGGCTCTCTCCCAATTGGTGAAGAGCCCAGATGTATTGCATCAATGCATGTCCCAGGTATATACCTGGATGTGCGAATCAGCGTTGAAACTTAATGGCTCAAAAACTGAAATCATGCTGCTAGGGCATAAGGCCCCCTCCCTCCCTATGTCTAGCTGGCCTAGCTGTCTGGGAGACCTCCCCTGTCCTAAACAGGAGATTAAGAGCTTGGGAGTCTGGCTGGAGCAGGATCTCTCTAAGACCCAGGCCAAGAAAACGGCAGGGATCTGCTTCGGGCTCCTTCGCTCTGCTCGCAAAGTCATGCCCCTTCTTCCCCCCACCTCAAGGAAGTTACTTATTCAGGGGTTGATTATATCAAGGCTAGATTACTGCAATGCGATCTTCCTTGGCGCCCCGGAGGCCACGCTGAGGAAGCTCCAACAAGTTCAAAATGCAGCTGCTAGGTTATTGACTAGTATGCCTAGGAGACAGTCGGCTAGACCAGCCTTGAAGACTTTGCATTGGCTCCCTGTGCGGGAGAGGGTCAAGTTTAAATCCCTCTGCATAGCACACAAAATTCTGCAGGGTAAAGGCCCCCCTATATTAACAAAGCTGGTGGTGCCCTATAAAGCCTCCAGAACCTTGCGCTCTGACCAGAAATCTCTCCTCAAGGTCCCTAGGGTGGTTAAGGCCCGAACGGGTGGCAGAAGATTTGCAGTTCACATAGCCACCCTTTGGATCGCGCTCCCGTTGGAATTGCGTTCAGAAACTGGCACTCTTCGCTTTCGAAAACTGTTGAAATCTTACTTGTTCCCTCTTTAGGTGCTCTGTGTGTTTTTGGCCAGGGTGTGGCGGATCAAGCGCTGGGATGCCCGAGGGTAACTACGCACTATACAAAACCGCTTACAATTACAATTACATTGTCCAAAGATCACACTAAAAGTCAAAGGTTGTTCAATACCTTTCATTATCAATAGTAGTCTGTGAATAAATATGGCTGAAGAGAAATATAATGAACTGTCTCCATTGCCCTGACTTACACCATTGAAAACTAAAGTGTGTACGTGGGCTGCATCGACCCACAAAGAAGTAGCTGATGTGGGAATGATATCTGTGAATGACCACTCACACATAAGGAGGCCCCTGAAACTGATGGCTGGCAGAGGGAACAGGAGAATTAAACTACTAACACTACAGAAAAAAACACCGCTATGTCCAAAGTTAGCTTAATCTGGTGCTGGTAAGTCACTGATAAGGAAATCTTGGTCCTACAAACAAATTGCCCTCCCAAATGTAATACATAAAGGTGAGTTGGAAAAATACATATATTTATTGATATTATTTGATTAATACAATACAAAAGCCATAAAAATAAATATCCTGAAAATCAATATCAATCTACATCATGAGTCACACACACTCATACTATCAAAACAACCAGACAACCACATACTGAAGCATACTCAGACATCCCATCAGGTAACAATTCATTGGGTCACAGTGACAATATTCGAGTGATGTCAAAAGTCTTCCCCAAAACGTATTAGCAAATAAGCGATATCCATATAACATGGACAGTTAAGCACAAGGGATGCACAATCCTCAGCTTTTCACACAGTTCACGATTACAATTTCTTTTCCAGGGAGTGAAATAGATACAGGGGAGACACGGGGACTCCAGCACCGACACACGATTCAGTGTCTAACCCAGATCTGGGTTGACCTATTATTTTCACACCCGCCAAAGATTGCCAGTGTAAGGCCACAGCAGGCCGGAAGAGGCAAATGACCCAGGGCAGACAGGGGGAGGGGGTGTTGATGCTGCCCTTTGCAACGTGCAGACTGCACCAGTGATCACTGATTTCAAAGTCCTGAAGCACAATGACACAGAACAAATCGCACAAGGCAACCCCACACAAGTGTGATAAGAAAGAACCACGAGTGTCGCCAGGGGCCACTGAAAGGGCAATACCCAATTCTTAACAAGGCAACCTGGAAGATAGTTCGACCACTTCAAACTCCACTAACCCAACTCTATCACTGTGGCATCAAATGCTGCAATGCCTTGAACAATAAAACATGGAAATCAAAGTCCTGTACTACTGAGCCCGCAGGTAAACTCCGCTAAGCCGGTGGCAAGTGGAGTTTGCTGAACTATGCTCTCCAAACAGAGTGCGTAGTGCCAAAAACTCCATGAACTGTGGCGGCAGAGCAAAGTTCACCACCTACCCTTGAAAAGGACAGTGAAGGAGTTGTACTCATCTGCGTGGAAATGCGTCAAGTGAACAAGGCAATTGAAAGAGAATTAAATCCAGGTCCACAAAATGCCCTTATGATAACACAATTGAATGTTGCAAAGGTGTTCTCTTGCCTGGTTCTGAATAAAGGATGTCATCAGTTGGCGCTCGAGGAGAATTGCAGGTATATTACAAACTTTTCTACACATGTTGGTCTTTTCCGTTACAATAGACTAAGTTTTGGTGTGTCATCAGCTGCAGACCTATTCCAAGATGTCATTCAATGTATCATACAGCCTTTCGTGAATGCTTTCAGTTACAGTGATGACATGTTGGTGTTCAGAGCTGCACAGAAGGAGCATGACAAAGCTTTCATGCAAGTGTGTCAGCTGTTCGCTGATGCTGCTTTAACTTTGAATGCTGAGAAATCTGATTTCCATAAGACAAAGTTAAAATGATTCGCCATATATTTTCTGATGGGGGCATGACACCCAATCCAGCTAATGTGAAAGCACTGTCAATTGCCAGTCCCCCTTGAGATGTTTCCATGTTACGTTCATTCCTTGGCATGGCCAGCTTTTGCTCCGATGCATGCAAGATGTTGCCACTGTCAGTTCACCTTTAAGAGACTTGACAAAAAAGATGTTTCTTTTCTTTGGTCACAAGAATGTGAACAAACCTTCCTGAAAATCAAAGAAGCTATTGAGAGCACTACTGAAATGTCATATTTTGATTCAAAGCTTCATACTGATGTTGTAGTTGATGCTAGCCCTGTTGAGTTGGGTGCCATCCTTTCCCAGCACAGAGAACAACCAAATGCTTGATGACGTATTGTGCCATATGCAAGTCAAAGTTTCGCCCAAACGGAACGTGCTTATTCGCAACCTGACAAAGAAAGCTTAGCAGTAGTGTGGGCATGTGAACACTTCCATGTATTCTTGTATGGAAAGCCCTTCACACTTGTGACCAATCATCAAGCATTATTGACTATCTTTGGAAATCAAAAAGTAAAAATGCCTCCTTGATTTGAACGTTGGGGACTATGATTTCTATTGTACAACTACACCATCGTGCATCATCCAGGGAAGATCAGAACCCTGCTGACTACTTCTCATTAGTGCCTCTATAATGCCCTGGCACCCAGTCTAAGATGGCTGAAGTTTACATAAATTTCATAGTGAATTCAAGCACCCCAGCTGCAATTTCATTGGAACAAATTGTTATTGCCACAAGTCAAGATTGTGACATGCTAAAACTGAAGGACATTATTACACATCGGTTTTAGTACCAGCACCCTCAACCTCTTACTATTGACAGTGAATATCAAAAGTTTAAGAATGACAAATATGAACTGTCTGATGAATACTCCTGTTTTCCTTTGAACAAGGATCCCTCATCTATCATGCAAAAATGAGAAATTAGACAGCATCTTCATGATCTGGGCTGTTCCTGCAATTTTAACGTCTGACAATGGCCCACCTTTCAATAATCGAGAATTCAAAGACTTTCTCAGCCATCTTAATGCGAAGCATCATAAGAGCACAACTCTTTGTCAAGTGTTTCATGAGTACTCTAAAGAATGCTGTCCAGCCTGAGGAACTAGGATAGCTCAACTTTAAAGTTGTCTTCAATTCCACTATTCGAGTTTACCTCTCAACCCCTCACTCAACCACAGGTGAAAGCCCTGTAACCTTGATGTTCGGAAGAGCCATGACGACCGAGTTACCTCACTGGACCAACAGAACAGCTAAAACTGAGGAAGGGACACGCATGAAAGAGTTGGATCATAAGAGGAAAATGAAGGCCTATGCTGACAAGCATCGACATGCAAAAGATATCTCGTTCACTAGAGATCCAGCATAGAAAACAAAAGTTTGATGCTCCTTTAGATGCTGAACCATTTTATGTTATGACCAGTAAAGGATACATGGTGACTGCCCAACATCCTGTGAAGTCCATTACGCGAAACTCCTCGCATTTCCAAATTGTGGCTTTTCGCTCATCAGGCACCGATGTCATTGTAGAGACTGGGCCGGAAAGGGCAAGTGAACAATCCCTGACTGCTGCTGTTTCTGCAATACCAATGCCAGTCGTGAACATTACTACTGCCTATCCCCAGTTTCAGAGGACACAATCAGAACATGTGATTGAAGAGATAGGAATGACTCATCGAAGATCTCTAATTGTACATATTTGTAAAAAAAAACATATCACATTTTATTTAACCGAGGGGGAGATTTAGTGTTGTGTGAGTTTTTTATTGACGGAACCTTTGTGGCTCCGGATGTACTCCATAGAAATGTGACTTAAGCATTAGAGTGCAGTGAATTCAGTGCAGGTTTAGAATGCTCAGTTTGTGGTTACACACACAAAAGAATCAAGATGTGTTATACTAAGCTCCTTGTGTGGCATAGTCATTGGCAAGTACCCAGGCTGGGGAGGATGCTACACCATCCAAATGCATGACATTAAAATGAAAATTCTTTCTGAAGAAGCCACAAATGCATAAAAATAAAATCTATGGGGCACATTTGGTTACCATTGATAGAAGTCTGTCTAGCCAAACAGCCTGAGCAGGCACAAACATTTATGCAAAATAACCTGCTTGCCCCAAAATGGTTTGCAATGCGACATCTCGAGCTGCGGCTGCATCGGCCGGTAAAAATGCAGAGCTGATATTTTATGTTGTCAATACATCAATGTATATTAGATCACTCTTACAAGGATCTCATTTATGATTAATTCACCTCATAATACCAGTATGTAAGAGGGGTGCTTTGCACACATCTGTGCCAAATCTTTCTTGAACTTCCTTAAACAATGTAAGTTGAGCTCCATAACCTCCCACACCAACAGGTTGAATATGCACATTAATAACAATAATATATTCCCAAACAAAACCTATTTAAACAATTGCATGAGGCATGCCAAATTACAATTGCATTTTGCATTCACTTCTGACACTTTCTATGCCAGTTTGGTAGAAACCAGGGTTATCAACTCCTCAAAAGGCCGTCTTGTGTATGATTTCTTTGCTATTTTGTTAACCTGTAGAAATCCATCAATTGACGGCAGAACTTCCCACAGCCAAGTTTCCTGAAAACACACAATCTCATAAAATCCAAGATTTCTTTAAAAACCTCTAGACACAATATTTTTCTGAAACTACATACATTCAATGATTGAATAAACAAGCTGTGTGAAGAACTTTTATCCAAATCTATGTCGCTCAAGCACCACAGTTTCCTCTATGGATGCCAGACCAGCATAGCAATACCCTTCTCCATAGCTAGCCCTACCAGTGTTATCTATTTGCACAGTTACTCTTCGGGAGCCATTGTTACAGCGGCAGCTGGCACAGGTAAGCACAGTGAGACGTGGGTGGGGCAGGTCGCAGCAAGTGGGGAGGCTGACAGACGCTATTATTTATTTATTTAATTATTACTATTCTGTCAGCTTCCCCCATTCCACCACCTCACCGCATTTACCTGTGCTGGCCGCCGCTACCTTGTTACTATTATCTACCTTTCTTCTATTGTGTCTTTAAATATCTAATAGTTTTACTTGGTTCTTACCGAGCCCAGCATGTTGTTGTAGGAAGCAATTATTCCTAATTTCACTCTTGACTGACTGACACTCTTTGCTCTTTGCTTCTTTAGTACAAATTTGATACCTTCATTTAGTATTTCTTCCTCTACTTTTTTCAAGGATAGCTTATGCTTTCTGAAAAAAGTAAAACCTTTGTGACCCTGTTTTGTCAGTAACAAAACTCATTTGCTTTACATCAATTGAGGAGATGACTATCAGGCTTAAGGACATTGAAAGAGAAAAAAGCTGTGGTGGTCAGCTCAAAGAAGTTTGTTTTCCAATTCTTTTGTCAGCCGTAGACGTTTGCTGTGGCTCTAGAAAAATAAATAACTTATCCTCTCTATGGTCTCTCTCATCTACTCCCTCAACAATCATAGCACTTCTTTCCATCTCCTATCCATTCATTCGTGCACAGTCCTGGGGCTTTAATGAGGCTGAACTGTTTTGATCTCTAATTCCCACCCTCATGACCTTGCTTTCTTTAACATTCTGGGATTAACTACCTGATTAAGTGCACTTACACTACTTATGGGATATTTACTAAGAACTGGCTTCTTTCTTTCTACTATCAGAAATTATTTTGCTTTTCCTAGATGGCATGTAGTTATGGATTTGCTTTAATTCACTCACAATACCCAGCAGCTGCCTTTCATGTGTCTTTAGGACATCAATATTTAATACTATCCCTCAAATAATCCTTCAAGAGCTATTTGCAAGTTGTAGATGCCATTGTGAGGGCTCATGGTGCCTTTACTATTAGTTGGGCAAGTATCGCGATTATTGCTCCAATATATTAAACCTCTAGCTACACCCTCCAGGGCCCCTCCCATCTCTTAATTCACTCCATTTGTTGCATAATGGATGCACCCCTGTATTATCGGTGGGTGTGGCCCACAAGATGAAGACAGTCTTTATGTCTGTTATGTCTACAATGTCTATCCTTTCTAAGACCTCTGTAAAGGGTTGGAGTTGAACTAGATCTGAAGCTGATAGATTTAAACTTCTCACTTCTCGCTGCTCATAATAACTTCCTTTAATGAAGCATTTTCTTGACTGCTGGTCTTTTAAAGCACTTGTTTGCAAAATCTTCTAGTTAATTCATAACCTTGATTGGATTCGTACTACACCTGGGAGTTCTCAACTCAACTAGGTTGCCATTGTTGGCAGTATTTAAAGCTTTCTCCTTATCCACCCTGCCAGCTTCTTTACAGTAGTGTTACTAGCAGGTGTAGTGGATGTAGCAATACTGGTACAAGAACTGGCAATGGTATTGCCTTCCATTGAGCAAATAGGGAGAGCTTGGTACTGGGTCGTTGCTGCTACCTCCCACCATCTCTACATTTAAATGTAGTTACTTCTGTTTGTGTGCCTTGACTTGTTGCATACTGTTGCATCTCTTCAATATATCTTTCTTAAAAATCCTCCCGGATTACCTGTGGATTACTCTTAGAGTCCTCTTGAATTACCACATCCATTACTCTTGCACCAACCTTGTATCTCTTGTGTTGCCCCTGGTGCCACACTATTAATCCAGTCAACAGCTCAAACAGACCGTGTCACCTGATATCAGTAAAATGCCAGAGCGGTGTGCCACTAACATTGCAGAGTGCGCTGATATTTATAATGTGATTCACTTACCTCCTCCCTTGTTATCACTCTGCAGTATGCTGTTCAGCCACTGCTGCTGCCGCTGCCTCCACCTATGGTCACCAGAGACCTAAAAAATCTGGTCATCGCCTAGGGTGTATTTCCAAACAATTTTGTGGGAATATTTGAAGGAGGTCCTCCCTGGCTGAGGTGTGCACACTGTATGATACCTGTCTCCCCCTTCTGAGAGAGCAAACATAGTGGACACATGATAGGCATGGAAGGCGCCATGGTCACTTTCAATATCAAGACCTATGAATGGTTTTTGAGAGAGTTAAAGTCTGTTAGGCTGTATGGACAAGGGCTAACCCTCTCTCCCCCGGGTCCCCAGACTGTGCAAATGGTGAAAGAAATGCACTGGGTGACAATTATTCACTGCTGCACTGTTGCACTGGGGATTTCCGCATTCCGCATCTTCACATTCTGTTTCTGTCTCTGCTTTCCGCATCCTCCATGAATGCTTACACTCAGGTGGGTATGACTATGACATGGGCAGGCATACGACGGTTAAGGGGTGAGTCGCATTCCTGCTCATACCCAGCGGCTGCGAAGTCTGCGGGTCTGCACAAACCTTGGACTGGGCATATCTCAATCTTCTCTCAATCTAAAGTTATCACTTAATAAATCTAATAAGCTACCCCAGTGTTAGAAATGGGAGAGATAGGCCTTGCACCAGTGAAAAATGTCCTTGGGAGGTTTTGACTGCCAGGACATATAAAACTGAAGAACACATTTCCTACTTTTCAAATACAATGCACACTGCCCTATGAGCCTTTAGGGCCTACCTTAGAGGTGATTTAAATATATTAAAAATGAAGGTTTAGGTCTGGTAAAAGGTTTGTTTTTCCAGGTCACAATGGCAGTTTAAAACTGCACTGCAGGCTGCAGTGGCAGGCCTGAGACATGTTTTAAAAGGTGAATTAAGGATATGGGACAATGAATGCTGCAGGCCCACAAGTAGCATTTAATGTACAGGCCATGGGTACACATATTTCCATTTACTAGGAACTTACAAGTAAATGAAAGGAACCAATTAGGTGTAGTCCAATTTTACCTTGCTTGAAAGAGAGAGCACAAACACTTCAGCATGGGTTGGCCGTGGTAAAGTGCATAAAGTCTTAATGCCAACAAAAATGAATTCAGCAAAACAAGAGGACTGAAGGCAAAAGGTTTGGGGGAATACCATGCCAAGTATGTCTGGTCAAACACCTATATAAAAACAATAAATGTAAACAATTACATAAATAATGAACTTTCCCCCAGATGTCAAGGCACATTTCAAGCAAAATAATCAAAGGAAGAAAATCGTACTTGTGTTTTTCTTCAAGATTCTAGGCCTCATTACAAGTGGCAATCATGTCCAGATGCATCATAATTAACAGGAGGCATCTTGCATTTGCCTAAGTAGTCTAGTTTCAGTAGCATCCAATCAAGTTTGGGTGCAATGTATCAGAATGAGGTCCCACCTTTAAGTGGAATGTAAAAGGGGTGATAGTTGTTGAAAACAATAAATAAACGTGCCTGAGGTAGGACAATTTCTAGGTTCAGTAAATAGTTTTTATTTCCTGTTTTTTTGATATGTGGCATAATACTCATCCTTATTTATAGCAAGTGAGCGAATTGAGTGAGTGTGACATCTACAAAGGTTTGGTGGGGGTTCTAACTCAGAGAATTTTTTTTATTTGGTAAAAAGCCATAGAGTTTGAAAGAGCACTCATGAAATAATCAAGTCATTTTATGATGTGTTAGACCAATAAAACCTGACACTCCTGATGCACCTTCGCCATTTTTTTCAAAATATACTGTGAGTGTCCCCATATATTACAAAATACCTCCATTGTCCCAGGGCCAGCATTTTATCTTGAGTCCCCTCATTTCCTATGAGTGCCACTTCATACTAAGAATTACATACAATATACCCATGCCAGCATTTTGCCATTGATGCGATATTTATACCATGGGTGAACCTAGTGCCAAAAATGACCTCTGGTATGTTAGGGCTAGCATTTTGCCATGGTTGTCATTCTCCCATATGCCATGGATGTCCTTCCTTATGTAAAGGAGAGCCTCCAATATTCCAGCAATAGTATTTTGCCAAGTATGTCCCATTTGCCAAGAATTTCGTTCAACATGCTAGAGTCATATTTTCTTTTTTCCACATGTGCCCCAATATGTAAAAAACAACATCCATTGTACCATCAACAGCAATTTGTTATGGAAGCCACTACATTCCATGGGTGGCCCTTGTACCATAAACTCAATACAATATGCCAATGCCGAAATGTTGCTAATGATACCGTCCAAATTCCATGGGTGACCCTTACATAACAAATTCGCTAGTATGTTATGGCCATCATCTGGTCTTGGTTGCCCACCTTACATGGCCTCCCTGGTGCCACGGATTACCTACAAAGTGAAATCACCAGACGTTTTCCACAAATACCCCACATGCCAAGAATGTTTTCCAGTTTGCCAGTGACAGTATTTTTCCACTGGTGCCCTTTATACCAAGAATTTACTTCTGTATACCTGTAGCATTATTTAGCCATGCATGCTGTCGATGAAAACATAGTCTTACAGTTCTGAGTACATTTAAGATACTTCTGTTATCAGCATGAACATTTTAATGGATAACAGCAATGATCATTGGAGAGCGTCCAGTGACACTGTTCCAAAAGCATTCCTGGATGCACAAATGATTACATTCTTATTCACTCTCAATTGGATACATGCAAACTTTACACAGCCAATTAGTGACAATCCTGCATTGATATTTTAGAATGCAAGCATTGCCGTAACTTGACAGCAAGGGGCGTTGTTCACCACCTAATGAATCATTACATTAATTATGATTGATGCACAGAGAATGAACTGGTTTACACCAGCATGGTAGCATATTTGGATATCAATTTGTATGTTATGTGTGTGTCTGGCTACTGACCATGTTCCAGAAAGGCCTATATGCCTCTAGGCATGGGTCACTGTATGCCTCTCGGAAAAGACCTACATGTTTAACCACAAGACCCTTTCTTCCCAACTTCTCAGGACAGCTGTTATACCGCCCACCTCAACTTGATTCATCTGTGCTCAACATTCTTCCTACAAGCAAAGAAAGCTGCTGTCCTATTATTGGCTTTGGACCATATCTGCCATCTTTGCATGTACCACTGTTCTGCCGTTCTTGCTCATGCAGTTAAGGTCAAGATGCATGCTTTCCTATGCAAGGCAAATTGTACCATCATTTTTCACTTCCACCCTGACTTTGGTCCAATGCAGACTTGCAAGCAAAATACCACATTCTTATCCATGTTCACCTATACTTGCTCATTCACTCACACTCATTCTCGTTCACACTCATTCACTCTTACTCATGCATACTTACTCTTTTGTACTTATGTTTTACACTCACTCCATCATTATTCCTCACTCACTTTCACTCAGACTCACTTGTACTCACTCTTATTCTGACTCACTCATACTTTCTCATTCACACTTGCACTCAGTCCTTTCTCATTCACTCACTCTCACTCAGTCTCACTGATTCCCAATCGCTCTGACTCATCCAACCTTTCATTTATTCTGACTCACTTAATTGTAATTTCACTGAGTCAGACTCTCTCACTCACTTGCACTCACACTTACTCTTACTCACACATTCTCACTCAATTTCACTTACTCAAACTCACTGTAACTTACTCATTTTCTTTAACAGTTACCATCACCCTTACACATGTTCACTCACAGTCCCTCACCCACACTCACTCACACTCTTTGACATTCCCTCATACTTATAATTATTGCACAATCAAACACATGTTCTCTCTCACAGACACACACACACTTTCAACCACACTAACCACACAGTCATTGTTACACACCTCATTTGCCTGTGCAGGTCCAGTTCCATCTCCTGGTGCTCCATTGACCAGCAAGCCCAACTTAGCTGAAGCAGGAAACTGAAACTTCAAGCATGCTTAGTCAGAGGTGCCAGGTTTCAGTCTCTTGATTTTTCATATCAATCTTTCTTAAATCTGTATTGATTTGAGAAAGGTTTGGGTGACAGTCTGACTGGCATTTCGCCCTGGGAACTGCAGGTCTTAAATCTAAAGTTTCCTAGGCTACCTTCACAGGGACTCTTCATAAATGGTAAGGCCCTGGGCAGTTGCAGGCTTCTGAGTGCATTTCTAGAATTTCACAAGCCATAGACATTCTGTCGGATCCCTTTCCAGCCATGTCCTTTTGAAACAGATCCTTGCTTGTGCATCATGAATGGCCCGCGATCCTCAAGCAGGGATACCACTGAGTAGGGGGTATGCCCTCTAAGTATGGTGGACCCTCTTAGGGAGTTATATATATTTACATTTCCTTCTGAAAGACTATCATTATCGCTAGTTTGATCCATTCCTCTCGTGAGCACTAGGTCAAGTCACACAAGTAGGGTCATGTTTTTATCAGGGCAAGTGGAGGAATTATTGGAGATAGGAATTTTGTTGGGGGTAATGTGAGAATGCTGGGTTGTAGTAAGAAATTTGGGGATCCTCACAGATTCTTAAATGTTCTTTCTCAGAAATTTGAGGAAAATGTATGCTTTTAGCCAAAGTGTGAGGCTTGCAAGGGCTTCTGAATAAGAACAACTTGTGAGATTTACATAAGGAACCACAACCCTGGACTCCACCGGATGTATAGTTTTCCAAAATGTCTGGGGTCATGTAGTCTTCCCTTAGTAGGCCAGGCCAAAAATCCACAGCTATGAACATTGCAAGAAAAGGGATGGGAATGAGTGGAAAATTCCATGTTGTCTTTTGGACACCACCCACACAAGTTGGGTTCTGTTTTTGTTGAGAGATGTGGAGAAATGCTGAGTGGTTGGAAACCTGTGGAACCTCAAGATTTCTGGAGCTCTCTCACCAAGAAACATGAAAAAATTATAGTTTTGTATCCAAAGTTTGGGGTTTGCAAGGGCTCCTGAATAGGAAAATCTTGTGAGAACCTTGTGAGAGCCATGTTAGAAATTGGGTTGGCAGAGGTATGCACCCCAGGAACCACAAATCTAGTCAGTGTAAGTCAGTCACACGCTTTAAATTAACCTGTGCACACTCTCTGGTCCCTTGGCAAAGAGCAGTCAGGCTTAACTTAACAGGCAAAGTGTAAAGTAGTTGTGCAACACTTAATACAATAAAACAGTGAAAACAATACACAAAAATAATCCAAGCCAGTTTAAATCAATAGAGCCTAATTTAATGAACAAATCAAGACCAGAATGACACAAATCCAATAGGTAGAATTGTCATTATTAATTTTTAATAAAATATCTGCAAATGTAGTCCTTAAAAGCATAAAGTGCCAACCGGGGCTATCTAGTCGTGCTTGACAGGGTCAAATTCAAAAGTAAAGGCCAATCGCGATGGAGCGCTGGTCGGATACAGGGACCAACTTTGTCCTGCTGAAAAAGTACCTTGTTGCATTGTCGATAGGGCCCAATAGGTGGAGAAGAGGAGGCGATGTTTCACCGTCAGTCCCTCTGGATGTAGGTGATGCATCAGTTTTGAGCCGCGCAAATTGAGATGTGTTGTCGTCTACTTCTTCAGATGTAGGCGATGTGTCGCCGTCAAGCTGCACAGCCGGCAGTGCAATGTTTTTGTCCTTGATGCAGCGGCAATGCATCGGCGTTGAGAGGAGATGCATTGGTTCCAAACAGCTGAATGACGGCGATGGGTTGAATTTGGTGGATACGACACATAAAACCCACTTCCAAGGGCCCAGGACTGTATTGGCACAGCTTGGCAGAGCAAGACTCACATTTGGCAGAGGCCAGGTGCTGTAGCAGGGTTGCTGGAAGTCTTTGATGTCCATGAGACTTCTGGGATGTAGAGATGCAGATTCGGTCCTACTCACTCCCATTCAAGGAGGGCAACAGGAAGCAGGGCAGACACAGCAAAGCAGGAGTGCAGCAAAGTCCAGCAGAGTGCAACAGAGTGGCAGCCCTTTCAGCAGCACAGCAGTCCTTCTTTCTGGCAGAGTATCCTCAGGTCTAGAAGTGCACTTAAGTAGGGGGGTCAGAGGTCCAGTACCCATACCCAGTTATGCCTTTGAAGTGGGGGAGACTTCAAAGAGAGACCTTTGAAGTGAACAGAGTCCCTGTCCTTCCTGCCGTAACTCAAGACTCGCTACAGGGGGGTATGCTTCTCAGGTATAAGTGTCTGTTCTTCCCCTCCCATCCTGCCCAGGATGGCCCATCAGGATGTGACTGAGCCATTAGTCTTACTTTAGCTGCCTTTGTGTGTGGCTGTCTGGAGGGAATGCACAAAGCCCAGCTGTCACCCACCCCAGATGTGTATTCAGAGACAGGCAGAAGAAAACAAATAGCTCAAATAAGAAAATGACGACTTTCTCAAAGTGGCATTTTAAGAATTAAAATTTAAAATCTAACTTCATGATAACTTGGATTTTAAATTGTAATTCCAGAGACCCCAAATATGAGGGTGCTATCTACTCTACTCCCAATTGGAAATTATACTTCAAAGATGTAATAAGGTAATACCGATGTTAACCTCAGGTCCAAAAGTGTACTGAAGTCGCGGTGTCTAAGATTCAGCAATTATACCCAATTGTACCTTTGAAGTGGAAGACTTCAAGGAGAGGCCTTTAAAGTGCACAGAGTCCCTGTCCATACTGCCCTGGCTCCAGACTCACAACAGGGGGGTATGCAGCTCTTTGTGTGGAGTCATGTAGAGCCTATTCAGGTGTGTCAGCGCCTCCCTCCCATCCTGCCCAGGATGGCCTATAAGGATATGGAAGGTCCATCAGTCACACTTAAGCTCTCTTTGTCAGGTGGCTGTCTGGAGGGAATGCACAAAGCCCAGCTGTCACCCACCCCACACATGTATTCAGAGACAGGCAGAAGGTACCAAATTAAAAAAATAAGAAAGTGCCAACGTTCTAAAAGTGGAATTTGTAGAATTGCAATTTAAAATCTAGCTTCACCATAAGTTAGGATTTAAAATTGTGATTCCAAGGACATCAAACATGAGGGTGCCATCTCATCCCAATTGGAAATTACACTTATAAAATGTAATAAGGTAATCCCAATGTTAACCTGTGGGAGAGAAAGGTCTTTTAGTAGAGAAAAATTAATTAAGAGGTTTCACTACCAGGACATGCCCAGTCAAACTTTTTAAGTACACTGCATCCTGCTCTTGGGGCTGTCCAGGGCCTACCTTAAGTGTGACTAGTATGTATTTGGGATGCCCAGTGTGGTTATAAGAAGGAGGATGGTCACCATCTGTAAAATAAATTGCCCAGCATAAAAGGGGGTCCCAAGCAAAATGGCTGATTCCTATTTGCAGGAAGCTTGGTACAACAAGGTATGAGGAAGCCTATAGGATCCTTTAATTTGATACAACCCCTCATTTAGTATTTGCTGTATCTAGATTTCGGTTTCATGTTTGGCTGGAAAAGAACAGATATGTCAGCAAATCTAACAACAATGGCTCCTCTAGTTGAATCTCATAAATTCTATCTCTATTTCTTATCCAGCAGTCATCTTCACCCTTGGTTTTATCTTTACTTATGGATTATGAAAGGGTTGTTCCATGTTCGTAGAGTGTGTATTTTTATTTCGCCGAGTAGGTGCTATTTTTACTTTTTAACATGTTGTTAATTTTAAACCATTATAAAATATTGAATTTTTGTATTGTGCACCTCTTTTATTGTATATTACTGAAATAAAGAGTGTTATGATGATGAAATCTAACTCAACCATAAGTTAAGATTTTATTTGTGATATCCAGAGACACCAAACTTGGGAGTCCGATCTCCTCCCAAATCGAAATTACAGTTATAAGTTGTAATAAGTTAATCCCAATGTTAACCTGTGGGAGAGATAGGCCTTGTAGTAGTGAAAAACAAATGTAAGCGTGTTTAAAAGTGCATAGACAGGCTATGGAGAGGCAGGCCTGAGATATGTTTAAATGGCTAGGTAAGTGAGTGGCACAATCAGGGATGCAGGCCCACTAGTAGCATTTAATTAACAGACCCTAGACACATGTAGTCCATTTTACTAGAGATTTATAAATAAATTAATTATACAAATTGTGTATAAGCCAATGTTTCCATCTTTTAATGATAGAGCAGAAGCACTTTAGCACCGAATAGCGGTGATTAACTGCCCAGAGTCAGAAAAAGAAGAGGAGGAAGGCAAAAGGTTTGGGGTGACCTTGCAGAAAGGGACATTTCAAACAGTGGGGAAATGCTGGGTGATGGAAATATGTGGATCCCCATTAGTTCTGCAGCTCTCTCTCCAAGAAATATGCAAAATATGTTTTTATCCAAAGTTTGGGTTGTGCAAGGGCTATTGGGAAGGAAAACCTTTTGAGAGCCCTGCAAGTGACCCCAGCTTGGACTCTCCAAGGGTGTCTAGTTTTTAGAAATGTCTGGGTTTGGTAGGTTTTATTGGGTTGTGGTCAAGCCCATGCCTAAAATGTACAGCTACCAACTAAACCTGGGAGGTGAACTCCTCTCTGTTTGTGGCGTTTTTTGCACTCCACACTCCACAGAGCTTGTGGAGTTCCGAATACTCCACTCTGAGTAGTGGAACGTAGTGTTTTTTTCGCTCGCCAACTGTAAAGTTGGCAAGCCAGAACGAGAGAAATGCAATGCTAGACCACTTCCCTGTGAGATTTCTAAACGCGGGCGGTCATAGATGGTCGCAACCGCTTGCGTTGAGAAGCCTTCCATTTGTATTGAGGAAGCTGCTGCTCGAGTAGAACTTCTACTCTAGCGGCAGAAGGCAGAAGCATCCTCTTGCGCTTTGCGAGATGTCATTTTTGCTGATTTTACAGCGGAGGACAGACACCCAGCACTGAAAATCAGTGCAAACAGTGCGAGGTAACCCACTCCACCGCTTTCGGAACTCCACGTAGCTTGGTGGACTTTATTTGTCACTTCGCCCAAGCCTACTACCAACATTGCAAGAAAAGGGTCAGTTTTAAGTGAAAATATTTGATCATTTATGTGCTTCTTGGTCCATGTTGTGTCTTGGTCTCTTTTTTATTGTGGGGCACTAGAACCCAATCACACAAGTGAAGTGCTATTTTTATTGCATGATATGTGGTTTGCTGTGTGGTAATAAATTTGTGAGTCCTCACAATTTTTGGAACTATGTCTCCCAGAAATGTGAGAAAAATATGTGTTTTTAGTCGAAGTTTTAGGTTTGCAAGGGCTTCTGGGTATGAAAACCTCATGAGATCTACACAAGTGACCCTACCATTGGACTCCCCCCAGGGTGTCTAATTTTCACAAATGCTTGAGTTTTTTAGGTTTCCAAGGGTTGTGGGTGAGTCCAGGCGCATGATCCACAGGTACCCACTTTGTAAAAAAAGGCTCAGTTTTGAGTAGAAAAATCTGATTATCCATGCTGTGTTTTGAACACTTTCTTATTGTAGGCGCTAGATCTACCAACACAAGTGGGGTACCATTTTAATCGGACATGTTGGGGAATGCTGGGTGATATTTGCAGATCCAGTCAATTTCCATAACTTTTCTTTCCAGAAGTGTGAGAAACATTTGTGCTTCTAGCCACAGTTTTGGCTTTCCAAGGACTTCTGACTAAGAAAGCCTCATGAGATCCACACTTGTCATGACTGCCTGGACTCCCTTGAGTGTCTAACTTTCAGAAGTAACTTGATTTGGAAGGATTTCCTAGGTGGTGAGTGAGCCCAGGCCCAAAATTCACAGCCATCAACATTGCAAAAAAGAGTTGGTGTTCAGTGTCGAAATCCGATGCATCCAAGTTCTATTTTGTGTCTATTCCTGTAAGGTACCATTTTTTATTTGGAGAGTAATGAAAAAGCTGTCTGGTAGGACGTTTGTTGAACTCTGTAGATTCTGCAACAAGGGCTTCTGGTTAGGAACACCTTGTGACATCCATGAATATATTGCCATGGACTACCATGGATGTCTAGTTTTCAGACCTGTGAGGGTCTGGTGGGAATCCTTGGTTGGCTGCTAAGCTATGGCCCAAAATCCACAGCTATCTACGCTGAAAAAAAGATTTGGTTTAGTGCAGAAAAATGTGATCTGTCCAAACTGCATTTCAGGCTCTTTGCTGCAGGTGTTTCTAGGCCCAGCCACACAAGTAAGTTAGCATTTTTGTTTGGTGATGTGTCTGAAGGCAGGGTGGTAGGACATTTATGGCTACCCACAGATTTCAGAACCTTTCCTCACAGAGGAAAATGTATGCTTTTAGTCAAAGTTTGAGGTTTGCAAGTGCTTCCAGGTAGGAAAACCTTGTGATATCCACAATGCTTCCCTGGTCTCCCTAGGGTGTCTAGTTTTCAGACATTTCCAAGTTTAGTAGGTAGGCCTCAAGTTTTGAAAAATTTACAGGTTTGCTAGATTTCCCTAGATGCTAGCTGAGCTGGGGTCCAAATTCATCAGCCACCAACACTGCAAAAAGAGTTTGTTTTGAGATGAAAAATGTTATCTATGTTCAGTTTTGGGCTTTTTCCAGTCACAGTCACTAGGCTCAGCCACACAAGTGGGACATCTATTTTTATCAGGAAATATGGGGAATGCTGATGGTAGATAATTTCTGGATCCCAGCAGATTCCATTTTATCCCAAAGTTTAAAGTGTCCACGGCCGTCTGCACAAGAAAACCTTGTGAGAACCACAAAAGTAACATCTCCCTGGACACCCCAGTGCATCTAGTTTTCAGGAATGTTTTGGTATAGTAGGTTTCCCTGGGTGGCAGCTGAGTGAGGGCCCAAAATCCACAGCTACCAACATTGGAAAAGAAAGTGTGGACTTTGTGAAAAAAGCTTCAGCATCTATGGGGTAAATAATCCACAGAGATCTTTTAGCTCCTTATGTTATGTAATAACTGATTTAGTTTATGTATTAATGTTCCTCTTTTTCTGCAGTAACTATATTCTAGTATGAATCAAAAAATTACCTAAAAAAACAGGGTTATGTGTAAATGAACCACAGGGCAGCTGTAGAAGAAGTGTTGCCCGGTACTTAAGAATTGCTTCAGTTCTTATATTAATGTTTCTCTTTTTACTGAGGTAATTAAATGAAAGTAAAATTCAAAATATTACTCCTAATACCAGCTCATGTGAGAATGAACCAAAAGGCAGATCTAGAAGAAGTGTAAACCTGTATTGGGATGAGTCATCCTAAATGTAGAGTTATTTCTGTAGTGAAGGTCTGTCTGAATATGACTTCTAAACTTTATCAAAACTCTTAAGAAATCACCTTTGTCGCCCTAAGTGGGTATGGTATGCCCAGATATGGGTCCCGTGCTCTATACGCAAACAGATTCAAGCTAGCCTGGTTGATGAGGGGTGAAACCCCAAAACCGGTCAAAGGATGCTTGTTTCCAGTCCAGGGAGAACCTGGCCCGGCAGTTCGGGGACTGTTCCCATGGGAAGATGGGTCAAGAATGAATTGCATATGCCTGGGTCTAAACTGTAATGGCAGGGCGTGCAAAAAAATTATGCACAGATCTGTGACTGAGGGTGAATGTTTGATTGGTTCAGCATTCCGTCCATCATCTATTCTTATTGCCCATATTTCTTTGTAGGGCTGTATTTGGCTAACACAGGTATAGAACAAGTACTATCTTGTGATAACCTTCTTCATTTTGCTGCAATGTAATTCACCCAAAGTAGGGTAAACTGATGATATCTAATGCCGAGTGATAATGGAATGAGCCACCCTTCCAGAGATATAAATATATTGTGTATTCCTTCTCGCAAATTGTGGTGGAATGGCCAGATGTAACAAGACTATAAAAAATGAAGGCTTTACCGTAGATATCACTCTTAGCGACATCTGCCTGAAGGCCTGTGTCTTGCATGACCAAAATATGTGCTCCTAGTCTTCTTATCCATTGCACCTAGGGCACCTTTTGTTTTTATTTCTGAACACATTTTAAAGAATATCTGGAGTATAATAAAGCATCCATCCATTGAAGAACATCAGTCTGTGGAAGTTGGCTCATCTCAGCAGTGTATACCCATGGTCAAAATATCTAGCTCAAGTAGTTCTGTCATTCTGATTTCTGTACGTTGTTGTCATTTCATGCTCATATCCGCAAATTATCTGAGGGATATTCTCACAAAGCTTCCTGTACCAATACCTTAACAAATTGTTTGCTTTATCATCCCTAGGCAGTTTCTGAGCTAAATCAATTGCCTCATATATGTCTGATCGGCAGAGGCCACTAAGAACAGAGACCATTTGCCTATAGGGGAAGCTAAAAGAAGCACCATATTGGTAGTTTCTTTAACATACCTCTACACCGGAATTAATTGCATTCTTATCCAGGAAATCCCCGACCTTATTAATATTAAATGTTTCCATCTTTTAATGGCGGTGTGCTAGAGAAAGGGAGATAGGTGAGTACAGCCTTCCAAGGGTGTTTCAGTGGGGAAGGTCAGTATTTCATATTTTTAGAAAAGTAGTCACCTATGAGCCTAGATGGCTGTAGCGTGGCGGGGCCCGGGAATCACTAGGCCGCAGCAGCGCGGAATGATGTACACAAGACTCTCACTTTCACTCACTTCGCCGGAAGCTCCGAGCGGTCTCCGGCCATTTATTTATCCCCTCAGGTCGAGCCCGCCCGAGGGGTGCGTGGATGCGTGAAAATGGCAACATTGCAGTAGAGACCCCGAGTGGCTCTCTACAGCCCTCCTTTCTTTTGGTTCCGGACCATCAAGTCCCCCCAGTTCATGGAGACGTATACACAAAGTCTTTCAGTCTCTGACTTGGCACAGGATTCGGCCGGAGACCATACTTCTGGCTCTGGGAACTGGGACCGGCCAGAGCACTGGACGGGACACTCTCAGATGACTCAGTTGCTGTGTTTTGATGAGTTGACCTGGCAGCGTCAACACAACCTTGGCTAACTTGCCGGGATGTCTCCGGTGGCGTGCTCCCCATTGTGGTAAATTTTAATTACCTAGACTTAATTTATGCGGTAAAATTCAATAAGAATAACTCAGTAAAAATAAGAGGCAGAATCCGTGGTATTTGAGGTTTTAAAAGGGAATTTATTCCTTACAAAGGAATTGGTTCGAACCAGGCAATCGGATTCCGTCACCACGAAGGTTCGGGAAGGGATAGAGCGCTACTTTATTGACAGGTTGTCATATATATAGTCAATGCATTACAGTAAAACATATGCAGGAGGCGTAACAGTTGAGAAGAGAGATAAGAATACACATACGTAATGAAAAAAGGCGTTACAATATGCGTGCATAAGGGCGTGTACTAGAAACGTCATTCTGAGGATGTCACAGGTGGGTGGATCCATAAGAGAATCCTGCAAAGTCAGCAGAAATACATGGCAGAGGTGTGCGCACGGCAACATGACGTGTGATTGACGTGTAACTGGAGGGTGAAGGGGACTTGACATTTAGCCCTACATGAGGAGACAGAAGTCTGGGATGTCAGAACAACCTAATCCCAAATCGTATCTAATATCTTGTGTTTTAGGAACTGTGTTATCTGGAAGGAAAGGTCTCTCAGGCAGAGGCTATCCTATACTGACTTCTAGTGCGTGTATAAGCATCTACGTGTCTACATGAGATGCGAGGGGGCATGGGCCTACCATGGCAACAGGAGCTATGAGTTACTTGCACGGAGACAGTAAGGCCGGGCCCTTTGCTCTGTAGCTGGAAGGATGTTTACCTAAACTACTAGACAGGAATGCATTTCTCGAGGAGCGGAGCAGATAACTTGGAGGCTGAATACAGTCTTGGCAGGCAACAGGCCGGGCCAGGCACCGTTAGCCGCGCAGGAAGTAAGACAAAGGTCATGGATACAGATGCAGGTCCAGGCTGGAGCATTCAGAGGCAGAAAGCAGGAAAAGCTCGATGGCAGAATTCAGGGCCTAACTTGCCAGAGCTGAAAAACGTGAAAAGTACACCATATAAAGACGGTGGCAAGGTATACTTAGGAACGGAATATTCGACCCATTCATGGTGGATCTGAAAGAGGACATGTTAACGTTGGACACAATTGTATTTGCGTCTTCATAGCTTGAAGTGGAGGGAACATACATGTACTTGTAGCATGTACATGGAGCCGTTGGGGTCTAAGATAGGGGACACAATTGATCATAAAAATTCATATTTCCTCATTCCCTCCTTGTCCCCTACGGACCCTTCATGAGATATCGATCCTCAGGAATCCATCAATCTGTTCATGTAACATCATTTGTTCTTCTTTCTTCTTCCGGGATTTTGAATTAGAACTTGAACGTGGAATACATGATGTGGCACACAGGCCGCAAATCGCTGGTCCACATTGTAGACACAGGCAGCAACTGAATACTATGAGAAGGCCAATACCTAGGAAGGATAGGACTTTCCATCCCCAGGCTGACAACATGCTCCAGAACCAACCGGACCACGTCCAGGTGCCTGGATTCTGGTGTATCTGACTTGCAATCTTATGAAGACGAGTTATGGCTTTATATACTGATGGCGCGTTTTCTGGAATGAAAACACAGCAACTTGATCCGATGACTCTACAGGCTCCGCCCCTATCGGCCAGGATGACGTCAAGGACAAGACGATTTTGGAGAACAACAATCCGCATCGCAGACTGCTCCTCTGTTAAGTTGCCTAGGGCAGAGGTAGTTTCATTCACTACTGCTTCAAGGGTTCTGGTTAATCTGCGTATCAGTTTACTATTAGAGACAACACCTATGCAGGGGAAGAGACCTTTATTGAAGTCTGTATATTGTTCCCATGCCGTTTCAGTGTAGTCGACAATCGGGAGATCTCTCTGGGGTCTATTGTGTACTAGATGGGTGTTTCTATGATAATCAGGAGGGGCTAGGAAAACAGGTGGCAGAAGGAATGCAATGTAACAGGTACCATCCCAATCTAGAGGTAAACGTATATATGCGGTATGACCACAAATGAAGTAGGAATGACGGGAAGCTCTAAATGTAGACTTGCCTTTATCACTGAATTCGATCACAGTAGTACATTTACTATGACCCAAGTGTACTGTACCATTCTTTCTTACACATAATTCACCTTTGACTGGTAATACGGACATAGCAGGCAAGACTGGTGCGGCTTCGGATTCAACATTCAGAATCATGAGGTTAAGTGTAAAATTACCTAATCCATATATTTCATTTTCTAGATCAGTTCCTGTCCTTTTGGGAAGTCCCTCCTTGTTAGGGTAGCAGGCTTTAAGCAAAACTAAGTTCAGGTTTCCCCATACCCAGTTGCTCTGGTAAACTATGGTATTTGAATCTAAGGAATTAATCAAACTAAACCATGCACCACAGGAACCATTGTGTGTGAATGGATACGGAAAGAGAGGCAGAACTCCCTTGTATTTCTGGTAGGGAGGGAGTCGGCCACATATCCAACAATTTGTAGCGTTGTTGGCCTGATGGGAGTGATGTAACATACTAATGAATGTGTTATTGCGCAGCGCAAGTCTGTAGGGCAACTCATGTGGAGGTAATTCACTAAAAGAGTGTTCGGCAGTAACATCGGAAGCAGAATGTGCATGCTTGAAAATAGGATAGTATATGTGCAACAGTATACTTGCAGCAATAATCAGAAGATTTAGAAAAAACATAATCAATAATGTCACTATACAGTGACTATGAAGTGATTTACAATATGCACGTTTCTTGAGCTGTTTCTGTCTATCTCTCTCTCGATTTCGGTCTAGAGGATACATGTCAGAGACTAATTTAACCGATTCACCTAGGAGAGGACTTAAACAATCAAATTGTCTGACTTGCTAGACCTTAATTTCAGTTTATAGTCTTGGGCAGCAGTTTTCTCGACCAGGGGGAGTTTTGAGTCAGTCTGTGGAGGAGGGTAGGGCTGAGAGTTCAAATCAGAAGGCAGTCCATGAAATTTCTTGATATGGCTCGAATGTAGCCAACCCTTGCGACCCTCAATCTTCACTGCTGTCCTCGTGGTCAGGAGTACTAATTTCGGCGTTTGCCAGCGAGGCTCCAGCGGGCTCCTCCTGTCGAAATTTCTTACGAAAACAAAATCTCCGGGAACCACTTCATGGGGCTTCACCTCGGTGTTGTCGGGAAAGGCTGCAGCTATTTGTGAACGGCAAGATTGTAGTGCAGACATCAAGGAAGCAAGGTAATCTGTCAGCATATTACAATCAACATCAGTGATTTTACGAGGTATAGGCGTCCCCCACATATTTGGTGGCCTACCGAAGACCACCTCGTACGGGGAAAGCCCTGTTCGAGAATGTGCTATCATTCTCATGTAAAAGAGTGCAACTGGTAAAGCTACTATCCAGTCGACGCCTTTCTCTCTGCAGATTTTAGAAAGTCGAATTTTCAGAGTCTGATTATGACGTTCTACGAGACCTGCTGCCTCGGGATGCCGGACACAGTGGAATTTCCATTGATAGCCTAACAGGAGTGAAATGTGTTTCATTAACTCGGATGAGAACGGTTGGCCATTATCTGAGTACACGATACGGGGCAAACCATACCGTGGGAAGAATTCACGAACCAGCTGCTTGGCAGTGGTCGGGGCAGTGTAATCTGAGACTGGATATGCTTCTGTCCAACGGGAAAGTGCACATACAACTACGAGGACATATTTGAATCCTCGACAACGTTCCATCTGGATATAATCCATCTGGAGGACTTCAAAAGGGTGATCGGGAGGTTGAAATCCACCTTGTTCTACAGGAACGCCTTTACCTGGGTTGAACTGACAACAAATCATGCAAGTACGCACTTTCTGTTTGGCTGCAGCTCGTAAGTGTTTATTAAACCAAATGTTTTGAATACTGTCTAACATAGCTTTCTCTCCTAGATGTGCTGGACTATGTATTGTGTTAATGATAACTTGAACCATGGAGTCGGGAAGAAACCATGTAGATTTTCCCTTCGTCATCCATCCCTGATCTGTTTGGATCCCTCCTAGTTCAGTCCATTTCTTGATTTCCTCTGGTGTAGCATGTGTCTGTATGTCGATTACATCAAGGGCGGGATCCCTAACTGTCATGCAATGTGTCGATGTCGGAACTATTGTCTTTGTCAAGTCAGTTGCATGAGTCCGATTCTGTGCTGTTTGCTTAGCTGTTCGGTCTGCTAGGTCGTTACCCTGGGAAATGATATCGGTAACTTTTGTATGGGCCTTGCACTTCATGATGGATATTGAAGTAGGCAGATGTATTGCATCTAACAGAGCTTGAATGAGGGGACCGTGTTGAATGTTGGCACCGTGGGAAGTTAAATAGCCTCTCTCTCGCCAAAGGACTCCGAAGTCGTGTACAACTCCGAATGCATAACGTGAATCTGTGTATATGTTGACTCTTTTATTTTTGGCTTGAATACAGGCTTGTGTCAGAGCGATGAGCTCTGCTGCTTGAGCTGACAATGTGTCAATACAATTCGTTTCAATAATTTCGGTGTCTGTCGTGACTGCGTAAGCGGCCACTAACTCTCCTGTACTTGTTCTCATGCATGAACCATCCACATAAAGTGTCAGGTCTGGATCTGGTAATGGAATGTCTGTCAAGTCTTGTCTAGGTTTCGTCGTAATAGTAATGACTTCAATACAATCATGTGCCAATGGGTCTGTTCCACTTAATGGCAAAAGTATGGCAGGATTTAATGTACTACAGCGTCTGATTTCTATGTGTGGCTGGAACAATGTTAGTTCATAACCTGTCAGTCGTGCTATAGTCAAGTGCTGAGTCTGAGTTCGGTTTAAAAGAACTTCCACGGAATGTGGAACTTGCACTGTCAATTGATGTCCTAATACTATGGAATCGCTTTGTCTGATCGCTAAAGCTGTCGCTGCGACTGATTTCAGGCACGTAGGCAGAGCTTGGGCTACTGGATCTAATGTGCTAGAAAAGTAAGCACACGGCTTGTGTGAACCTGCTTGTTCCTGAGTGAGTACTGACAAGGCAGTACCTTCGCGTTCTGTAACGAAAAGTGTAAAAGGCTTACTGTAACATGGTGTCGCTAAAACAGGTGCTTGACATAAGGCTTTCTTTAAGTCTTCAAAAGCTTGTGTATGTGCCTGAGTCCAAGGGAGGACAGTCGAATTCGCTGCCTCCTGGGTTGTCAACTGAATGAGTGGCTTTACTAGAAATGCATATTGGGGAATCCATTGTCTACAGTACGAAGTGAGACCTATGAAGGCCTGCACCTCCTTTTGTGTCTTGGGTGGTGGCATGTTTACAATTAACTGGATGCGGTCAGGTGTGAGCTGTCTCCCCCCCTTGGACAGCAAGTGCCCAAGGTACACAACTTGCTGAACACAGAATTGCAGCTTCGAAGGGGACACCTTGTGCCCCTTGTCGGCCAGAAAATGTAAAACCGTCAGTGATGCTTTTTCACATTCGGGCTCGCTTCGGGCGGTGATCAGCAGATCATCGACATACTGAAGCAGGGTAGTGTTAACAGGCATGTGGATACTGTCAAGTTGTCTTTTCAGTGCTTGGCTGTAGATGCTGGGGCTTTCTGTGAATCCTTGAGGCGCGCGTGCAAATTTGAAGCTTCGTCCATTTAAACAAAATCCGAACAAATATTGGCTTTCCGGATCGATTGGGACGCTAAAGAAGGCGTTCTTGAGGTCAATCACAGTAAAGAACGTTGCTTCTGAATCAATAGCTGTCAATAATGAAGAGATATCTGGAACCACGGGATACTGTGGTACAATGCATTTATTCAATTCGCGCAGATCAATAATTAATCGATAAACTGGGGGTGCATTTGGATCAGTTCGTTTAAGAATTGGAATAATAGGAGAATTACATACATTGGAGTCGGTTTCCACAACCACTCCTTGTGCAATGAGCTCGTCAATGATTTGCAGCAAAGCCACTACAGCATCTGGAGGTAACTTGTATTGTCGAATTCGTGGTAATACCACTCCTGCTTTGAGTGTGACTCGATATGGTGTAATATGCATACAACCTACATCAGTGGGGCCTTGTGCCCATAAATGTGCAGGGACATTCTGTAACCGGTGATCCATGTCTCTAAATACATAGTGACCTTTAAAGTCACGCAAAAATAGTCGTACCCCCTCCGGGGAACAACATATTACAGCTCCTAGAGCTTTCAATGTCTTTATACCTAACAAGTTTTCTGGGCATGATTTAGTAAGCAATAAATCTGTAGTCCGTGTCAATGGACCAACTGCAAGAGGAAGAGGTTGCGATACTTCATTAACAATAGGTTTTCCTGAAAATCCAAGGGAAACATTCTGTGAGCCTGAGAGGGGTGCCCCTGGAACCTCGTCGTGACTTATAGTTGTTCTGCTTGCCCCTGTATCAATTAAAAACTTTCTGTCCTTCCCTAATACTTGACTATGTACATAAGGACCCTCTTGATCTACAGGAACCTCAATAAGGGGTAAGCCAACCTCCCTCTCTAGGCTGTTTCATGTGTATCGCTGATAATCGGGATAGTCATTTTGTGCATACTGGTACATCTGTTGTGTCGTGTTTTGTGTTGCGACACTAGGCTGTGGTTGTGGTACCGCTACGGTCTGTTGTGAAGCTGGCACAGGCTGTACATTCTGAGGTACTTGTTGTTGGATCTGATCCTGTCTAGGTGGACGTGGTCTCTCCTTGGTTTTACCCGTAGAGATATTGTGTTTCAGAACTGCACAATCGTTTATATAATGACCTGGCTGTTTACAATAGTTACATGTCCCTTTAACAGGAACCGCTGAATTACTGGACTGTGTCGCACCCTTTTTATGACTGTCAGCTGGAACTGACTGGGCGACGAGCATTTTCATTTTCGTGTCTTTCATACGTCTTTGTTCATGTTCTTGTTCTTCTCTAATTCTATTCTGATGGTACTGTAACATTTGTAACATTTGTGACGGGGTGTTAGCTTGCCAAGAGCTCTCTACTTTCAATACTCTGTTCTTAACCTGGGGCAAGGAATTCTCGACTAATTTTGTTACAAAAAGATGTGGATATGAATCGCTACTTGCTTTCAGACCGCTATTAATACCAAAACATTTTTCAAATCGGGAATAAAAATCACTAGTGTCTTCATCGGGTTTCTGTTTGCAAGCTGAGATTGCTCCCCAGTCTTCCTTTTTCGTAGTTAATAAACGTGGCAATACTTGTACTAATAATCCTGGTAATGCTTTAGTTTTGTCCCCAAGCCCTAGGCCTGCAGTTCGGGCATTTTCTTCATTTTCTAATGCTGTCCAATCAATCTTTTGTTCTCCCACCTCCCATTCTTTTTCTTTGAGTTTCTCGTAAATACCGGCAGGCAATAATACTTTTAATATTTTCATAATGTCAGGATAGGTATAATCACCCATGAGTAACATGTCTTTTATTTCACGGTGGAAACCTGCTGGATCTCGGTCATGGCTGGGCACTAATTTTTTCATTTCCAATAGTTCTATTTTAGTTATAGGCGTGTACACAAACACGAGTCTAAAAGTATTATCATCATTTCTAACTGGGTGCACTTCGCGTAAGGGATTCTGTCTGTCTATGTAATACATTTTTCTTTCCATGGAGGGAGCTGGATCAAGCTCTGGACACAAAAAGGCACTATATCTGTGTCGATATTCTAGAATTACTTTAATTAGATCGGTACCTAGACCTCTCCATTTATTCATGAGTAGTTCTATCAGTATATCAGGTAGGGGACCAGGATCGGAGTGTTGACCTTTATACAATATAAGAAGGTGTTGTATCATGTATATACCAGCTAAACGCTGTTCGTCTGGTGAAAGATTCAAAAACGTATGTACTAGCGCATCATCACTATATTTATCAGAACTGTCAGCCCATTGTACTGCTGACCTGGCTAATTCTTGTTCATCCATAGAATCCAGTACATGGTACCCCATTCGTTCTTGAAGTATTTTGTCAGTAGCCTGAAATAAGTGTTCAGGGGTCTTTGGATTTGACATGGCTGCTTGAAAAATTCTCTTACTTTCTGGACGTATCGGACGTATTGAATTATTAAAGGATCTTCCTTTACCTACATAAGCTATCATTTCTCTAGCTGGTAATTGTAATTGTCCTGTTGTCATTTCTAGTTGTTCCTCCTCCCCCGAGGACTCAGTCTTATCTGCATCTGTTTCTCTTTCAGGTTGTTCTCTTTCACATATTTGTTCTACTGTTTTTCGGATCCTTCGGTACATACTTTCTATACTATTCTGTTTATCATGTTTTCCGTCTGCTATATTCTGACCCCATTTGTTAAGTGCTCTCATTTCTTCCGGGTCTACACCTGGCCTATCTCTGTGTCTTATCAGGCAGTTTATGAAGAAGCGTAACAACAGTTTTTGCGTGTCCACTTTCTGGTATGCCATGGCCTCGCCAATACTTTCAGGACCTTGCCCTGTTTGGACAAAGTGATATATTTTGTCTAGATGATCAATCATTCCTGGTAGTATCATTAAATAATTCGCAACTCGTCGTAGACGTACTGATGATAGCATCATTCTGTCGTCTTTACCGGGTACTGGATCATATCTACAATCTGTAAGAGGCTCTTTATATATGTCATAATTCGCTGTTTGAGGTGTACGTTGGTGTGCTAAATCCCTATAAGTCAATCGACGCGCTGATGGCGGCGTATGAAAACTTCCTGTCGCACCTCCTGAGGTGCTAGGTCCAAAAGGATTCGTTGGGTGTAAGGTAGGAATAATAGATGCAGGAAGGAGTGAAGGAACGGGCGGAAGGTTTGAAACGGAAGGAGGAGTATGTTGCTGCGGAAGTGGGGGCAGATTATCTCGGGGTCGAGCGTCATTAGCAGGTGGTGTGCGTGGCGGCGGAGCATTAACATATTCGGGGGCTACATCGTCTAAATAGGAAGAAAGGAAAATGTCCTTTGCGGTCTTGGGGTGCAATTTAGTGACCGGATCGAGTCTCGACGTCTAAATCTACATCCTTCCGTTTTGTGGATTCAGTTATACTGTGTGATAACTGATGAAGTGATTCTGGAATTTATGGAAGGTCTCCGCTCATGCCTGGGGTGCAATTTAGTCAGAAGCAATGGAGGTGGCAGATCTTTTGGTACTTCCAGGGTGGCCTTAGGTAAACCCTCGGCCAGAAGAGGATACATACCATTCATAAGAGTGTTTCGTTGTCTGTCTATTTGTTCTGCTTTTGCTCGGATACCTTCCTCAATTAATACGTTTTCTCTGGCTTTGTCTGAATCCTCCCTACTTTTCTCTTCTTTTCTGAGTGCTTTCTCTGTGCGTCTATGCGATTCTTTACGCCATAATTCAATGGCATCTTTCTGTGACTGTCTGGCTTTCTTTTTCCATAATGCTTCTTCTACTCTCATGATGCAATCTGCATCCCATGTTCCAGCGGCGGGCCATCTCTGATTCTCTGCTAAATCCTTGGTGTAGTCTACCCACAATTCGAGATATAATACGGCATCTAGGCCATGTTTATGGTACATAAAGTACCCTGGAGTGTCCCTAGGTGGAACGGGAACGGCTTCCTCGAGTATCCCTTTTCTAGTTCTAATCTGTCTTAATTTTGAGAATAACGGCATCTTAAACCTTGCTACTTGATTCTTACTCGGACTTGAACACAATTAATACAATAAACACAGTAATGAAGATCGAACAATCACTCATACCACGACATTTAAAACATATTAAAATATTTTAAAACGGACAATAATAATTAGAATAAAACTAGCTAACTGCATAATACTAGATATACTGCTAAACAGTACAGATACACTGCTAAAACAGTGCAGACCGGATCTGTGTACCCAAACCCGTCTTGACCGGCACAAACCAATGCGCACGTCTAGATGCGTCCCCAGCAACGGTACTCACCGGGAAGCACGGAACGGAACAGAAGGCCTCGGAAAGTCTGGACTGGACTAGACCAAACTGGACTGGACTCGACTCGTGACTTAGTTACTTCGGAACTTCGGAACTTCGGAACCTGGTGGGCCTCTGTATACCTCGGATCTTGCTCTCTCAGCTAGGCTCTGGTCGGGATCCTCCGCACTCCTCACCGCCTCGTCTGGGTGTTGATCGCAGCCTCAGTCACCTCCGTTGGCCTGAGGGAGGTACAGGAAATCCTGCGGGTACGCGTAGTTGTCCGTCCGGCTGTGGCAAGAGACCGGGTCTGCAATGCACCTCCGGCGCGTGGGGTGGGGGAGGTGTCCCTGTTCGGGCGCCAATTATGTGGTAAATTTTAATTACCTAGACTTAATTTATGCGGTAAAATTCAATAAGAATAACTCAGTAAAAATAAGAGGCAGAATCCGTGGTATTTGAGGTTTTAAAAGGGAATTTATTCCTTACAAAGGAATTGGTTCGAACCAGGCAATCGGATTCCGTCACCACGAAGGTTCGGGAAGGGATAGAGCGCTACTTTATTGACAGGTTGTCATATATATAGTCAATGCATTACAGTAAAGACATATGCAGGAGGCGTAACAGTTGAGAAGAGAGATAAGAATACACATACGTAATGAAAAAAGGCGTTACAATATGCATGCATAAGGGCGTGTACTAGAAACGTCATTCTGAGGATGTCACAGGTGGGTGGATCCATAAGAGAATCCTGCAAAGTCAGCAGAAATACATGGCAGAGGTGTGCGCACGGCAACATGACGTGTGATTGACGTGTAACTGGAGGGTGAAGGGGACTTGACATTTAGCCCTACATGAGGAGACAGAAGTCTGGGATGTCAGAACAACCTAATCCCAAATCGTATCTAATATCTTGTGTTTTAGGAACTGTGTTATCTGGAAGGAAAGGTCTCTCAGGCAGAGGCTATCCTATACTGACTTCTAGTGCGTGTATAAGCGTCTACGTGTCTACATGAGATGCGAGGGGGCATGGGCCTACCATGGCAACAGGAGCTATGAGTTACTTGCACGGAGACAGTAAGGCCGGGCCCTTTGCTCTGTAGCTGGAAGGATGTTTACCTAAACTACTAGACAGGAATGCATTTCTCGAGGAGCGGAGCAGATAACTTGGAGGCTGAATACAGTCTTGGCAGGCAACAGGCCGGGCCAGGCACCGTTAGCCGCGCAGGAAGTAAGACAAAGGTCATGGATACAGATGCAGGTCCAGGCTGGAGCATTCAGAGGCAGAAAGCAGGAAAAGCTCGATGGCAGAATTCAGGGCCTAACTTGCCAGAGCTGAAAAACGTGAAAAGTACACCATATAAAGACGGTGGCAAGGTATACTTAGGAACGGAATATTCGACCCATTCATGGTGGATCTGAAAGAGGACATGTTAACGTTGGACACAATTGTATTTGCGTCTTCATAGCTTGAAGTGGAGGGAACATACATCTACTTGTAGCATGTACATGGAGCCGTTGGGGTCTAAGATAGGGGACACAATTGATCATAAAAATTCATATTTCCTCACCATGCTGGGTGAGACAGGAGGGGAGAAGCTCAGAAGGGTGTCCTGGTAGTCGGATCCTTCTTGGTCCAGCTCCCTCTCAGCCGACTTCTTGAAACTGGACACATTCCTCGTTACGGAGTGCCGCCCCTTTTGAGCAGTGATCATGGTTCCTTGAACACCTACAATGATCCATACTTCTGGCTCGTAGGGCGTCCGGAACTTCCACCCGGGGTGTCGGTCTTTGATCACTACCCGGTCTCCTACTCTTAACTGAGGTTCTTGTGCCCTTCGGACTTCGCTGGCCTTCCGATTTGTTGTGTCCCTCCTTGCTTGGACCGCTTCATTGTCCCGCTCCACGGGCACCCAAGTCGGGTCCGACGGGATACTGTCTCGTGGGGCCCGCTTGAACAGTAGATGAGCCGGAGCACACTTGGTTGTGCTGTGAGGGTCTGTTGATACACGCCAAGGAATTGGTCGAGAGCTGTCTCAGCGTCTCCTCCTTCATCCACAGCGATGCGCAGAGCTCGGTTGAGTGTCCGCATCAGACGTTCCCCTTCCCCGTTAGCCTGTGGCCATAGTAGGGTGATCTTCCAATGGCGAATCGACTTGTTCTTAAGATATTCCTGGAACTCTCAACCCTGGAACGGAGGTCCATTGTCGGACTTCACTTCTTCAGGCAGCCCCATCACTGCAAAAGTCTTGTCTAGGACCCTCTTCACCTGGGGAAATGCCATTGACGTCACTACTTCGACGATGGGGAACTTTGAAAATGAGTCAACCATGACCAGCATGTGACGTCCATCTGGGAAGCTCCCAAAGTTGAGGCTGATGTGTGTCCAGGGGGTCTTGCTTGGTGCTTCAGTGCTCACAGGTGCAGGTGCGGGATCTCCTCCAGTGATCATGCAGGCGTGGCACTGCCTCACCATCTCCTCCACCATGGAGTCCATTGCGGGGAACCAGACCTTGCTGTGCAGCCTGGCCTTTGTCTTCGCCATCCCTTGGTGGCTAACGTGTGCCAGTGTGAGGACCCATTTCTGCAATTTCTCTGGGACTACGATCAAGTGTCCTCTTAAAACAACTCCTTGTTCCCCCATACTGAGTTCATGGCGGACTTGCCAGAGCTGTTGTCGGGCATGGCTAACTTCGGGTCGGAGGACGCGAGCTCCATCCATGAAGTGTGTCCATCCATTGCTCTCTAGCGCCTCTCTCACTCGGGACAGAGTGGGGTCTTCCTGGGTGCCCCAGGAAATTTCTCCGAGCGTCATGGCTGTGGGACACGCCACTTGTAACACCATGTTTATGAATGCCTCTGTGTTGCACACATCCGTCAACTGATCTGAGGGTGACATTGATTCAGGGTGCCGGGAGAGATAATCAGCCGGGTTGTGGGTCCCAGGACGGTAGATGATCTCGAAGTTGTAGGACTGCAGCTTCACTGCCCATCATTTGAATCTCGGGGGTGCCAGCTGGTAGGAGCCTGCAAAAAGCGGGAGTAGGGGCTTGTGGTCAGTCACAACATGAAACTCCTGGCCGCACAGATACAAGTGGAAATGTTTGCACGCCCACTTGATGGCCAACGCCTCCCTCTCGATTTGAGCGTATCTGGTCTCCGTGTCGGTGAGGGCTTTACTTGCATAGGCTACCGGTCTCCAGGTCTCAGGTCCATGTTCCTGAAGGAGGACTGCTCCCAGGCCCACAGGGCTGGCGTCGACAACCAGTTCCGTGCGCCGCCTTGGATGGAAGTAGGCCATCACTGTCTTGTCTAGCAGCCCCGCTTTGATGTCGTTGAACGCTTTGTTATCAGCCGCATTCCACTCCCATTTGTGATCATGGCGGGTGAGGGTCTGGAGCCGTTGCGACATGGCAGACAGGTTTGGATTGAACCGCCCGCAGTAGATGGCCATGCCAAGAAAACTCCTCACTTCAGTGGGGTTCTTTAGTGTGCTGGCTGCGCGGATGGCTGCAGCCTTCTTGGGGTCCACAAGGAGCCCCTCTCGGTGTAGGTGTACCCGAAGAAATCAACCGTTTCTTGGTAGAACGAACATTTGGACTTGTGCAGGGTTAAACCACAGTCTGCTAGTTTCTTCAGAGTGGCTCGGAGATGATGGTGGTGGTCTTCGAGCGTGTTCGAGAACACTAGTATATCATCACTAAGATTAATCACGATTTGCAGCCCCGACAGTGCTTCCCTGATGGCATTCTGGAAGACTTCATCTGCCGATGATACTCCGAAGCTTAACCTCTTATATCTTCGAAGACCAACATGCGTTGAGAAGGTGGTGATATACCTGCTCTCAGGCTCCAGTTCCAGCTGATGGTAGCCGGCATTCAGGTCTAGCTTGGAGAACCACCTGGCTCCGTTTAGGTCTGCGACTATGTCATCCATTGTGGGAGTGATGTGGCGTTCCCTCTTCATGGCCGTGTTTGGCAGCCTCATGTCAACGCAGAGCAGGATGGCTCTAGGCTGCTTGGGTTTGGGATCCACGACCAGCGGGGACACCCACGGGGTTAGGCCAGAGACTTTTTCAATCACATCTAGATCTTCGAGCTTTTGCAGTTCTTCCTCCACTTGCGGGCGAAGATTGAACGACACCCTCCGATGTCTGAGAACCACAGGTCTTACAGAGGGGTCGATGTGGAGTTTGAACTTTTTTCCCTTGAGCTTCCCTAGTCCTTTGAAGAGAGCCAGGAATTCCCTCAACATCGCTTCAGCGTGAGAGTCGTGAACTTGGTTGGCAAAGAAAACGAGTCCCAGGTCCTCAGCCATGTGGCAACTGAGCAGTGTCCCCTTTCTTCCCTCAGTGATGTGGAACCTGGTCTCAGTGGCGTAGCTTCTGCTCGTTACTTTGGCCTGAATGACTCCTCAGAGAGGAAGCGGATCCATCCCTCCATACGAATAGATTCAGGCCTTGGAGAGCACAAGCGGGGGTCGAGGTGACAGTCGATCATATTGCTCGGAGTCCATGACGTTGGCGGATGTGCCGGTGTTGATGAGGGCTTGTACATCAGTGCCTTTGACTGAGACGGAGCACATGGGAGGTGGCCTTCGGTGACAGTCCGTTCTACTGACGTACGACACGACAAACACTTCCTCATCATCATCTTCATACACCGGGCGTCGTTCCGGCAGCTGGTCCACCATGATTGCTGGCAAATCGTCAAGAGAGATCTGGTGAACCCGTTGTGGCATGCCTCTGAACCTCGACGAGGGCTGTCTGAACCATCCACCGTAGCACACCTTGGCATAGTGGTTCAGCCTGCCACAGTGGGAGCACGTCTTCCCTTTTGCCCCACAGGTGGCTGTCGTGGGGTGATCTTCTCCACAGTATCCGCACAGTCCTCCTGGTGCTGGCCTGGGTGCTTGTCGAGCCGCGGTGGGGCGTCTTTGGATTGCTTCCACCCTCTCCTCTTCGATCGGAGGGTGCCTGGGCACGTGCAAGGCAGCAACAGGCATGTGCAGGGCGGCTTCCATCTCCTCGGATGTCCGACAGCTTATGGGAGTGGGCCAGGACCAGGATATCGTCCAGGGAGATCCCTGGCTGACGAAGGATCAGCTTACGCAGGAGTTTGGAGCGGCATCCCAGGATGATTTGGTCCCGTATCTCCTCTCGGTGGTCTGAGAACATGCACTTGCTGGCTAGCCAGCGTAGTCGTGCATAGAACATGTCGACAGACTCCGAGTCCAACTGCCACGCCCTTCTGAACTTGAATTTTTCAAAATCGGGGTTGAGTTGAGGGTTAAAGTGCCTGTTGAGCGCAGTGACCGCCGCATCATAGCCGTCGTCATTTCCTGTGTTGGGAAGTGGGGGTCCGCGCCTCCATAATAGATGAGAAGTGACCATTTCACAGTGCCTTTGAAGTAGTGGTTGAGCCGTCCAACCCATGCCTTCCACCGTGGTGCAGCTGTGGCTGGGTTTGGGATTCCCTGAAGGAGGGTAGAGGTGCAACTGCCGTGTGGCTGTGTCCTGGGGGAGGTGCATTGGCACCCCATGTGGATTATTTGTTCCATCCCGCTGGGCAGCAGTGCCAGCTGTCGGCGGGTTGCTCATGGTGGCTGTGCGTTGGGGTACCGGAGCGAGGGAGTGGCTTTGGTATCAAAACTCGGTGGCTGGGTGTGCGTGCTAGCGCGTGGCCATGTGCCACTGACTGCATTGTGGTACACGTGCGTGTGTGGGAGGCGATGTGCCCTCTGGCGCTGTCCCGTGGTGGAAGAGAGGTGTGGGCGTAGCAGGCGTCTAAATGTTCTTATTTACAATATCTCCTCTCTATTTTGTTTTCATTTCTTCTTTTTTTTCACATTCTACCTTCAAAGAGCTTAACCTTCTCTTCTCCCTTTTTGTGTCCTCCCCCCAGTCAGGAGACACTATGGGCGTTCTCTTGCCATGAGGTGCTCCTAACCCAGCAGCACAGTCTTTCCCTGCAGTCCCTTGGCACAGATGAGTCATTGTGCAGACTTACTGCAGTTAGAGCAGGCTGAGATGACACGTTCTGGGGCTGGAGCAGGCAGTATGTGGGGCAGCCTAATCTCGCCGTCGAGGAGCCGGTGAAGGGATCGGGCAGGCCTGCAGGCTGAGGTGCGGCACCAGAGGCAGCAGGTGCGGGAGTGGGCACGTCCACAGGCTGCGCTCCGTGCGGGCGGGGCAACGAGCACTTACCCCACGATGTAGACAGCTTCAGCAAGCGCTGCCAGCTGAACGCGCTCCCGTTGGGCAGGGAAACGCGTGGGCGGGCGCGAGCAGAGAGGTGCCTGCAGCGGGGCAGGCGATGCGGCCACAGAGGTCTCGGGGTCCAGAAATCAGAAGGCGCCGGCCAGTGCGGAGCTGCGAGGGTGGACTCCGCGAGCTCCTTGCAGGAAACCAATCGGTGGCAGAAGGGAGCAGGACAGGGCGGATAGGCACTGTATGCTCCTGGCAGGAGCTAGGCAGGTAGGCGGGCACGTGTGGGGTGCGACCGGCCTCATCGCCAATGTAGCGCAACGGGGCCTGGGAATCACTAGGCCGCAGCAGCGTGGAATGATGTACTCAAAACTCTCACTTTCACTCTCGTGGCCAGAAGACCCCGGTCTCCGGCCGTTTATTCATCCCCTCAGGTCGAGCCCACCCCAAGGGGTGCATGGATGCGTGAAAACGGCAACATTGTAGTAGAGAGCCCGAGTGGCTCTCTACAATGGCCTGCATGGTCTTATATCTCACAATTTTGGGTGTTTTCGATTCCTTTATTGTCCTTACCAGGCTTAATATGACATAGCATATATAAAATAATAAAATTGTCAAACTGGGAAATTTGCATCGGAAATCTACAAATCTGCAGTGTAATAGCTGATAAATAATCAGGTCTAAAACATGGAAATGCCAGTACTCCGTATGATTTTGGCAACTGTAAAATCTTTCGACTGGTTCTAGTGAATTAGTTTCTCCATAGAAATGACATTAGGCAGCCCTCCAATTTATCGAAAAAAATCAAGCCATTAGTTTACAATGAATATTCAGAAAAGGAAATGATGCAAGGGGCAAGATTGACATTTTAATTAGAGATAAATGGGCTATCGCAGAGAGCGGGAGGGATTGCCAAACCACAAGGAAAGAGTGAATTTTAGATAGCAATGAGACAAAGTTCAAGTGATAGCTATCAAAAACTAAATCAAAGTAAAACATACTCCTAGATATCTTTTAAGATGTGTATTATAATTGACCCTTATTTCAGGGGGGTACATTTCTGACGTAGTGCTAAACATAAGACATTCGGTTTTAGTTTAGCTGATTTTATATCCCCCCAACTTAGTGAATGTTCAAATAGGAAAGTTTTGATGCTATCTCTATAAGGGAATAGATAAAGCGCAGCATCATTCGCATATACCAGTGGTGGACCTATTCGCCTATGCGAATGACTGTATTAGACTAAGGGCTCTTTAAATAGATCAAATTGTGTAGGTGATTGTGGGGAGCCGTGGGGAGTGCCTCTACTCCTACTAGGAAATATAGCTCCCCCACACTGATTATTTATTATAACCTGGTCCAATGTGTTTTCATATAATAATGTCAATGGACCTTGAGATTATCGTTGGAAATGTACATTTGTGTAATGTCTTAAGTAAAAGCTCCAAGCTCACAAGGTCAAACTCTTTCTCAGCGCCTAGCAGGACGATGGCCGCAGGAATGTTGGCTGCTGTAAAAAGGCTGAGAAACTCAGCCAAAGAATAATTGTTAGCTATCAAGCTTCACCCTCTAATAAAACCATTTTGATCAAAATGTATCAAACTATTCATCATGGTACTAAATTGACTAGTTTAAAGTTTTACAAAAATCCTATAGTTTGTGTTGAGGAGAGTTATAGGGATCAAATGTATCTTTGCCCTTTTCTTTTTTAAAGTTTATTAGTACTTCTTTTACTTTATTTTAAAATGGCAGGATTGGTCCACCAAGTGCAAATGTAATTAAATGACTGGGGCGGTAAGCAGTGAATTGAAACACTCATAAAATTCTGCCCTGAAACCAACTTCTTCCTTGTGTTGAGATCCTGGAAATCCCTCTATGGCATTTTCAACTTCTTCACAGCTAATCAGGATGTTAAAAAAAAAACAGCTGACTCCCCTTCTAACTCTGGAAGCTATACTTAACATAAACATTGATCTAGTAAGGCTGGGCCACATGACTCTGTTTCTCCTTTATAGAAAGAGGAATAGTAATAAGAGCCCAAGAAAATTCCCAATATCTTTCTACTCTTTTTGTGTGGAGATTTATAATCTCAGTGATTTTAATTGATTATTTCTTTAAACTCCCAGGCCATAAAGCACCCCATCTCTTCACTGTCTTCCCATACTTGATTGTTGTAAGTGTGATTGCAAAGAACCGCCATTTAAAAAATAAATCTTTTAAGACTTTTCTTTCTTGTCCTGCAACTAGTGTAGGCCTTGGTCCTATTGGTCTACCTGGAACATGCATAAGCTTCATCTGCAGCTTTCTTTAAATTCTCTTCTTCTTTATCTTTCTTCTTCTAAAAGCAGAGATCGATATCCCAGAAACCCAGAATGTGACTTTAAATGCCACCCATACTGTTGCCTTGTCCGTTGGTCTGTCATTTGTTAAAGAGAAGTATGTAATCTCTGTTGAAAGTGACTGAGTGTGCCTTTTTTGTTCTAATAGTGTTCTATCGGTAATCCATCTTTTAGCTAAATAAGGAAAATTTTAAGACAACAAAAAAGTGATGAGAGAAAGCTCCTGCATGGTATTTGGAAGACATTTAAGAAACAGTCAAGGAAGCTAAAAATAAATCTATACGTGAAACTTATCTATATTTCTTTGAAAAGGACACGTACTCCCTGGTAAATGGCTTTAATTTATAGCATATGTCTTATACCACTAGTTTAGTGCATAGATCATTAAAAGTCTGCTCAGTACTTTTCTTGAGTTGCACATGGCAAAGGTTTAAGTTTTCCATACTCGGAGAGGGAAGATAATTAAAATCTCCCCCCAAACTGGTATCCCCAGTAGATTGCATAGCTTCAATTGCAGTGACTGAAGCTGTTTAGTAATACCATGGATAGGGCTATCAAAAGAGTTATTATTATATATCACATTATTAACCACCACAATAAATATAACCCACAACCCCACTTCATCTGTCCCTGGCAGCAGACAACACACTGGTGCTTTCTTAAAGTTAACCACTGTTGTGCCTCGATGCGATGCTCCCACAGATGAGAAAAAACATTGTTTGACCCAGGAGTAGGTCAGTTTGATTCCCTCTTTACCCTGGATAAAGTGCATCTCTTATAAAAGAATAATGGATCATATTGTTTCAAGCTCAAAAGGACAGTATGCCATTTATGTCTGTTATTCAAGCCATTTACATTATGGCTAACTATTACTAATTCCACACCACATCTCCCCTTGTTCCACTTTTTCTGAATGCAGCAAAGCAAAGCACTTCGGAGTGATGAATGTGAACAATCTCATCTCTACCTTCCTCTGATTTAAATAGCTGTATCTTTTAGCTGTACCCAATCAAATTTTCCCAATACAGTGACCTCCCCTAACCCCCAACATCCCCTTCACCAGTCTTTCCCAGCCAATTCCACCACCATCACCCTGCCACTCTCTTGCACCTAACCATAGAAAGTTAAAAGCAGAAAATCTTGTGCTCATGTAGTGCATTCTTACTGCACCTACCACCGCCTGAAGTTATCATTTCTCATCATTAGGGCTTTCCCCCATTTGAGACAGTAAACACTCAAATCAGCTGGGTTAGTGAGCATGTAGAAACTGCCCCACCCACAGAACCTTTGTTAATACTGAGCAAGTTGATGTCAATATAAATTCTATGGCAGGACCGGAGGCTTCGGATGGTGCCTTCTTTCTCCGCTTTATTTCTTACAGCAGCCTTATAAACAACAACAAAACCACATTTCCCATGAACACACTGTCCCGGGTGGCTTGCACTAGGATAAGGCAGGGCTGGTGTGTCCCTAGGGCTCTGCCCGTTCATTGTGTGCCTTTGGCCACCCACATTCATCTGGGCTCCCTCCCAGCTCCAAATTTGTGCCTAGTCAGGGCCATATCTTTATACCTTGTACTGCTGTACACAGGCTACCTGGCGCTTCTGGACCCTGCGGAGCCTACTGTAACTCAGCATGCAGGGGGAGCAGGATCACTACCAGGAGGAGGACCCTCTGGGCTACTCCCCATGGATGATTAATTTTACCAGGCGGTGGACGATTCTATCTACAGGGCCGTTGATCAGGCCATGTTGCCTGTGGAGCAACGTTTGACAGCGCGAATGGAGGAGGCATACGCAAAGCTAGCAGCCCTCATTCCGTCTACCCCAGCCCCCCCCGGTTCCTACTTCCTCTCCTCCCCCTAGCAAAAAGCTTTGCATTGAGGGGGTCGATGCGGAGGCCTTTGCGCGTTTGAAGAGCGCGTTTGTGGCTTAGCCGCCTTCTCATCCCAACTCGCCAGTCCCTTCAGGGGGGCCCCCTCTGTCTCCCAGGCCAGTAACTCCGGACACCCTTGATGGCAGAGATTCCCCAGATACGGATGAAGAAGAATGCTCCTCTAGGTCCTGGGCCCTGGCCCCCACCCCATCAGGGCCTTCGGGCATGCTGGACCCGGATGATATCGTCCACCCGAGGTCCTCAGAATGGGTTCCCGGGGATAAGGTGGCCCAGTATGTGGCGGCGCACCTACGTAAGCACATGGATAAGGATGCCTGCAGTCACCTTCGGGCAGAGTGTCCCCGCCCTACTCTGGAAGGAAAAGTTGCTCTCATGCCTGAGATAGACCAGAAAATGGCGACATTTCTGGCCAAATTCATTAGGGACCCGAAAAAGGGCATAGACCGTTCCTGACGCGCCTGTCAGGACAAGCTGTTCAATGCAGTAGGGCCAGTCACGAAGATCTTAGACATGGCCGAGGATGCCAAGGTGTTGGGGGAAGTGATATCCCTGGAGGTTCTATCCAATTGGACGCAGCGCGCGATAGACTTCATTGGAAATGCGAACTGCGCACTTTCCACGGAGAGAAGAAGGTCACTCCTGATAAAGGTGGACCCCAAGCTGGGGGACCTCGCCTCTTCCGAGGCTGGAGCAGTGGCCGGGGGGGTTGTTCGGTGATCCCTTTGATAAGGAATTGGGGAAGTTTGTCGCTACCTTCACCTTCCTTGACAGGGTGCAAGCCAACATCCGAAAGGTGTTCACCCCTCGGGTTTTCGACAAGACCAGATGTGGCAGGAGCCGCTCATTCGGTCGCTTCAACAGCTCCAACCGGGGGTGAGGCTCCGGCCGTGGTCAAGTCCAGGACAACGCCCGGTTTAATAACTTCTACCCAACGAGAGCCCAGAAGTTCCGTGGCCGTGGCCACCAGAAAGGACAGCAACAAGGTGCTGGTAGAGGTGAGTGTGCTGCCTTCGGCGAGCTTGCAGATGGGGCAGCGCTTGGTGCAGTTCTTCCCAGCTTGGGATTCCCTCACCAGCGATGCGTGGGTGCTGCAGACGGTCCAGGGCTTCCAGCTGGAGTTCCATGGCCGTCCGTGTCAGCGTCATCGCCCCCGCCCCATTTCCTTTTCGCAGCGCGACACAGAGTTGGTGCGCAAGGAGGTTTGCGCCCTCCTCCAAAAAGGGGCGATTTGTTATTCAGAAGAGCATCCAGGAGGTTTTGTCAGCAATCTCTTCTTGGTCGACAAGGTCGATGGTGGCAGGCGCCCGGTTATCAACTTGAAGGAGTTCAACGAGTGGTTGGTGTACCGCCACTTCAAGATGGAGGGCATTTATCTCCTCCGGGACGTCTTGAGACCGAACGATTGGTTGGTCAGGCTAGACCTGAAGGACGCGTACCTGACGGTGCCTATATTTCCCCATCATCGCTGTTTTTTCAGGTGGGAAGGTCAGGTTTACGAATTCGCCACACTTCCTTTCGGACTATCCTCCGCGCCATGGTGCTTCACGAAAGTCCTTCGGCCGGTGGTGGAGTTCCACAGGACGAGGGAAGTGAGAATGATCGTCTACTTGGACGACATGTTGTTTTTAGGCCAGTGTCCCCGGAGGTTGTCAGCCCAGTTACAGACCGCAGTCAACCTCCTTCAGGGTCTGGGTTTCGTTATCAACGAAAATAAGTCCCTGCTGGTCCCCGTCCAGTGTGCAACATTTTTGGGTTTCAATATCTACTCGACAGCATCCACTCTGAGTCTTCGCCCCAGGAAGATGGCGAAGATCAGACACAAGTTATGTCAGACTTTGGCGAGCAGCTGGCATGGCTGGTGGGATTGCTTGCTTCTTCCATTCAGGCGATTTTTCCCGGTCCCTTGCATTACCGGGCCATGCAGCACCTGACGGCCTATCACCTCAGACGGGGGCTGACTTATTCTCAATTGGTTCCCCTATCGGATGAAGCACGGGACGAAATTAGGTGGTGGCTCACGCACATGGAAGCCTGGAACAGCCGGGCGTTTTTCGGGTCCGCCCCAGATATTGTTATCGAGTCTGATGCAGCCGCTCCGGGTAGGGTGCCCGCTGAGGGGAGTTTTCCACAGGTGGCACCTGGTCCACTCAGGAACAGTCGTTACACATCAATAGAATCGGAACTTACCGACATCTAGGCTAGGCAAATTCCCATTACCGACAACAATTACGAATTCCCTTTCCAATTAGTAATTTTACAAAATGGCACTATGAGAAATCAATACGAAAAAAGAATGCCCCAAAACATTTTTTTTTGTAAGAGTGATAATAAATACAATCCAAATTAAAATAACGGTCTTTCACCGAAACGCCGTGTAGACAGTTTTCTACAGTTTTCTAACCTAGACAGTTTTGTGGGAAGTTTTAAATAGATTTTAACATATGTGAGACATTGATTATCGTGCTTTTTATAGTGTCTGATGTATAGGAATATGCATAAAAGTGATACTTTGGAAGTGATTCATATTATTTGCACTAGCACTTTTTGGTATATTATTGTCATGCTATATATTTTGTGATCACTAACGATTGTTATAAAATAATTTTAAAAAACAGATTTATATTTCCATATTTACGTTGTTTGATTTGTTTTATTGTGATTTTATGTATAAATTGCAAATAATGTTCATTTTAATTTTGATTATCATTATTACAAAACAGTTTTTTTATTTTGGGGAATTCAATTTTCCACATGAAAGTATTGATTTCTCATAGTGCCGTATTGTAAAATTACTAATTGGAAAGGGAATTTGTAATTGTTGTTGCTACATATACCCCGTCCCTTTTCCTTGTATTAGGGTAACTTCCTTGTTATTTTATGTTTCAAAATCTAAAATAAGGATACATTCATGTATAAAAATAAAATCGCACCTTTATTAAAAAATTCCCCCATCATGAACTCTGTGTCATTCCCAACTCAGAAATACGTAGATAAGGAGGCTCTGAGACCCAGGCCTGAGGTCACTGATTGTCACAGGTGGGGTGGCACATAGCCTGCAGACAAACGCACAATTAGTAAATCTGAGATCAATCCCACAGTTAGGCACAGCGACACCACCATGGTCCAGAGAAGATTAGCCCTAATAATGCACACATTGCCGGAGGGGTGCGCATGCTCCTCAAACACCATAATGTCAGATGCCACATAAAGTTAGGAACATATAGTCAATCGGGGCACAGCACACAAAATACATGCAGTGATCACACGTTCCCATGCCAGATATCTGTGCACGTTACCCACTGGTCACATTGTATCCATGCAAAGTCGAGGCCCACCTGGATTCCCTATCAGATACATCAATTTAAGACAGAGGTTCACACACCTTACTGAAAAGAATTACCGGAACTGTTTATGGCATTCAATGAATCGTACAAAAACCCATTTCAGATTGATTGTTCTCAGACAGACAGTCCTCAGGCCTGTGGCCTGTGCCTGTGGCTGTTCTCCCTGCGCACTGTTAATTAAACAAACTGTTCCTACTTTGCTAATGGCCTTTTATCACTTATTGTTTCAAGGTATTTCATGTTCAAGCAACACCTTCAACTTAGCTGCATGTAACAGTTGTGCTTATGCACCCTTAACTCTTAAAGTCTTAGACAGATGTTGCAGCTCCCATAATTTTCTTGGGGTTTCATATGCCAAAATCACTTCCTACTTTTACAAATTTGACCTGGATTGCTTTTTTGAGGAGCTCCTCCCAAATTCTATAATCTTGGAAACAGACCAGAATAGTTCAAGGTTTTGCTGCATCTTTTGGGGCCATTGAGGAGACCATATGTGCCCTCTCAACTGAGAGATCAAAGTGCCAGACATGCAAAAAATGCTTAGATAATAGCTAAGTGACTTCTTCAAGTAAATCCTAATTTTGGCCAAACATTTCCGGAATCCCCACAAGTCTTAGAATGGATTGTCTGGGTCTATTTTCTTAATCATCTACCTTATCTTTCACTTGCTGCATATCCCTAAGATGCCAAGATGTGATTTCAGACCGGGACTGCTGCACATCCTCCAAGTTGATATCCTTTGTTTGGCTTCTGTACATCGGATGATCAGGTTTTGCAAGCCTTTATTTATTGAATCCAGTTTACTCTCCATTTTTCACCATTTACTTGTGTGCAATTTTTATTTATTGTCTCTCCACCATCAGCTGTTTAAGAAGGGCACAAAGTGAAGCACTAGATTATTCTGAAGTTTGCTCTGGTACTCCTTTTTCTGCCACTAACTTAATGTAATTTCCCTGTGACTGATCAGAACATGCTGACTTAGCTAGGCTCCGGACATTTTGCTGCTCAGTGACTGAGAGTGTTGAACTTTGAGAGCCACTCTTATTACCACTCAATTGGGTTAGGGACATTGATTGTCCGAGTGCAGTTCAGTGATATATACCACTTTACCGATCTTCTCAAGAGGGTGAACAGTTCTCATGCTCTCACATTGTAAATCTCGGGGTAAGTGTCAGGTGAAGATTGGATATTGTGGCAGGCTCATGGAGCACGTAGATCTGCGATCTAAAGGGACTTCAATCACCGTGAGTTCATGTGTATATCAAAGCCGGTTTGAACTTTTAATAGGCTATCTCTAACAACACCCTCCAATGCTAATTCAGGTTGTGAAGAAGTTGATCTCTCAGTATCCTGAAGGTGTTCTGAATGTTGGAATGAAGGAATTGGACTTCTTCGGATAAAAAAAAAAGATTCATGGTAAGGACTTCAAACATTGTCCAACACAAACAAATTTTAAAGACAAAACCCTACACAAAAGCATCTGAGTTCATAAATACAGGAAAGCATAGTAAACACATTTTCACCAACTCCAAAGTGAATGCTCCTACTGACTGTCTCTTAGAGACGCAACAAAATGCTTGAGTAAAATCTAAAAGCAGTCATGCTTATGCAACATACCCAAAATATTGAACACTGGCCAGTTTCTAAATTTAGGGCTTCATTTAGAATTTGGTGAGCAATATAATCCATGATATATGTCAAAGATTTCTCGTTGAATATATTACAAATGCATTGTAGCTTAATGCTCTTGTATTCGGTTAGTGGGACATCCATCATGTTTTCAAAAAGCATTGCGCCTGCCAACCTCTAAAAAAACTCATGTTTCATGGGTCAAACATTCTCACAAATGTATCTGCAATTATTCATCAACATATTAAAGTGGGTGTGTTGTCAACCAAATTCAAAATTTTTGAGATCTAATTAATTTTCAGGTCTTGCCTACTGTTTTTGAAATGCCTATCGTGTACAATACAAATAGTTACAGTGGGCTTATGGTCAGCCCATTGCTTAACATTGTTTGGCATGGTTGTGTATTTGTGTTTTTCTGTGTGTTCCTATTGAATCCAGGAGTGCTTTCGTCATGCTCTACTTTCTTTATCACAACTATATTATACTTATAGGATCTTGCACACTGAGTCTTTCGGAGTAACTTTTGTATAAATTATTCAGACGAACCATCAATGAAGCCACTAACAGAAGCAGAACACTGTTCAAAACAATCAAGCAGTGCATCACCCCCGCTACACCCACCCATTCTTCACTCCACAGAAAAGTGTAATTTTGTCTACCTCTTTTACCATGAAAAAAATATAGGAGATCCGATGGCACATCGATGACACCAAGCCCTCCTCGGTTCTTACACCCACCCTTCTTTTAGAATCCCACAATGATCAGCATTTAAAGCCCTTTCTCTCCCAGATCTTTCTGAAAATGCCTCAAAGCCACTTATTATTAAGATATTAATTTTTTACTATTGTCCTTCATAAAAGATCTCCCTGGAGATGCTCTGTTTCTCCTACTTACGACTGTCAATGCCTCCCTCACTCAAAACATCTTCCCAGAAGCTCTCAAGACAGGCCAGATCCTTCAACTTCTAAAGAAACCTACACTAGACCCTGATGACCACACCAACTACTAGCCCATCATTCACCTATCATTCATCTGCAAGCACATTGAATAATTAGGCTATGTTCCACTCGAAGACCACATTAATGCTGGCCACCTCCTGAATGGCTACCAGTTGGCTTTAGACTATGCAGCATTACCTTACACCTGTAAATGAGGCCCTCTTGAACATGGATGGAATTGACCCCTACCTTCTGACATTGCTAGAACTCAGCTGCTTTCAATAAAGTCAGCTATCCAACCCAAAAACCCCACCCAGGTGTCTCAAATGAGATTCACCAGTATTGTTCTGAACTGGTTCTCCTAATACGTTTTCAACTGACATCAGTGTGGTCTCATGGGCACGTCAGAGTCACCCAAAATTCATGCTGTGTTCTAGCATTTTCAACCCACACATTGAGCCATTTGGTGGTCTATTCACAGATAACAGCTTTAAGAGTCACCAGTATGCTGACGATGCATAACTTTATAAAAAATCTCCTCGGCTGCATACATTTAATGCCTCAAACATTGCTTACACATCAGCTAGACCTTGATGTCATGCACCTATCTAAAGCTCAACCCAACCAAGACAAATTGCTTCTGTTTGCCAATAAAGCAGTCTAACATGGTTCAATGACATGAAACTTAACAGTTTAGAAACCCAAATTTCACAGAATGAAAAGTCACTTGGATTCACCCTGGCTACCACCCTCACCCTCAAGAAACACAATGCCAAACAAAACGAAGACAGCATGGCCATCATCAGCTCTCTCTTCTAGAGAAAATCAAACCATTTCTTCCAGAAAGTGACTTCAAGACCTCATGCTCTTTCATCTGGACGATGGCAAAGCCCTTGTCTGTGGCCCAGATTCCACAGATGCATCTCGTTTGGGCATTCAACATGCTACAGCATGTCTCAGCTAGGACATGAAGAAATATTATCAAGTCACCCCGCCCCCACGATGCAACTCCATGGCTTCTCTTTCTGGTTCACACCATCTCAAAACCAGCTGTATCATTAACAAAGCAATCATGATCAGCACCCCCACTTATCTTGCAGACAAGGTCACCATCTCTGGTGAATACAGCACACCTGCAGCCAGAACACCATCAGACCGCAGACTAAGAAGTGGAAAAAAGAAAAGAATTATGACAGCAGGCCTTTTCTATCTACTCACTCGGGATTTTGAACAACATCACATATCCAGCAGGACAGGCAACACTGCCCCAATTTCAGAAAGAGTTGAACATTTACCTCTCTAAAGAACAATACACCACAATGCAGTAAACAATCCATAACACAACTTCCTCTCCTCTTACATATTGACTTTATACTTGTCTTTAGCCATATACAACCCTCCCCAGCCTTTTTGCTAGAGGTGTGCTATAGAAATACTTCATCCATCCATACATACATACATACATACATACATACATACATTCATACATACATACATACATACATAAATGCATACATACATACATACGTACCAGCTCTATCCTCTCAATGTGCTTTTCTGCTGTCTAGCAAACCCACTAACATTTTCTAGACATTAAATTAGTTTAGAAAATGCAGAAGATTACGCAGCTGCAATGTGTAATCTTGGCTATGTAACTCAGGTTGTTTTGAGTCTCTTCTTTGTAAACAATGAGGGAATGCATGCTGTACTGAGGCTCTCTTTAGGTACAGTTTCTTGGTTTTGCAGTGCTGACAATCGATTAGACCATTTAGGAAGCCATGCTTATGGTAGGTAATTATTACTTTGCCTACTGATACACATTTTTAGCCCTCTGAAGGATAAAAAATGTTGCTAGCTATGCAGCTATTCACATCTGAGATTTGCAAGATACACACATTGGCTTTTTACTTTGCTCTTTATCTTTTAAACCCTACATTTAAGGAGCACTGGAGAACCTTGTCAAAATCTGCAGACAGATCAAGCAGTATCAGTGTCGCAGCCCAACCCATATCTAGCAGCACTCTAATGTTGTCAAACACTGAGACCACGGTGGTTTCTGTGCTATGGCCACCCAAAATCCAAACTGCAAAGGGTCCATTACCTCCTAGTCCTCAATAAACATCATCGCTTACCTATTAAGATGTTTTTCCAAAATTTTGTCCTGAGTCTGAAGATGAGATATGGACCAGTCGTTTTTCGATTCTTTCGGATCTATACTAGGTTTGTTTAGAAGGAGGCTAACTGCAGTCTTCTTCCACAGTTTCAGAAAGCACCCAGTTACAATAGATTAATTGATAATAGACATTAATGGCTCAGCAATAGTTTGTATGGCCATATGAAAGATATTTGGTGGAAAGGGCTCAAAAGGACATCCTGATTTGGATTTTAGTATGTCATACATCTTGAACCTCTCCGGTAAAGGTGTGCGCATGTTGGACAACATAAATGTCTGGGTTGTGCCAGACTGGTTCCATGCACACCCTCAGGATATGTTGGCCTACATTCCTGCTATCCCACAGTGCGCCATCTGCAACCCTAACCTTGCAGGGTAACAAATGTGTGTGCAACCTCAGAACATGACAACCCTGATGTCCCAAGGAAATCATGGTAAGAGGTCTAGAAGCCTTTCATTTAGACTCTCATGCATACCCAAAGAAATACACAAGAAATACTCATCAAGGCCTTTCAATATTTATTGAAACATTGTGATTCTTGTGCAAAATACATGTGCTGCAATAATCAATAGAATAAAAACGATTAGCATAATTAACATTACAAGAATACTGAAAAAGATTAACATTTCCATGATTGAGCTAAGACAGTGAATATATGTGGGCATATAAGTACTGTGTATAGTGTACTCATTTCTAGCACTCCCTAACCTAGTATTGCCTAGGATGGATGATCTGCCAAGTCCCTGCCCGGGTGGTCTAACTCCCCATTACCTGTGGGTAAGTGTCATCAGGCTGTATGTCTTGGTTTAGAGCTGGAAATCCCTTGTGTTATTAAGCAGGAATCAGCTGAGCTGGAATTCCGACATGTAGTGACCTCGCAGTGTCAGGTGAGTGCTCCTCTTCACAAGCAAGGAAGTGGTTCTGTATATATAATAAACAGCACCCATGTGGCCATATTGCAACCCCTGTCAGGCCGTAATTGTTTATTCTAGTTAGATATGGTCATCGCCTACCAGACAATAACAATGATGACATTTGCGCTGTGAACTTTATCCCTTGTACTAAATGTTCAAGGTGTCACGATAGTTTGTCTATGAAGCAGAAATGCAAGTGGTGCCAATTCAGAATGTTATACTGCATTGACATGCATGCAAAGGTATGTCAAATGTCATTGGGTGTAAAAGAGAAGACAACTTAACCCATTTGCTGTGGCTCAAATTTCCCCGCTGTGCGGGCAGATTTTACGCATGCCATTCGAAGCATGGAAGGCGTTAAGAAACATGTGTATGTAAATGGCAGGGTTTATTACTAGACCTATCCTGACACCCACTCCTTGGACGTAAGTGGATACAAGCTATACCTAGACAAATGCTAGAACGTATGGGTTAATAAGTATACAAAACCTACTAAAACCTAAAAAAAAAAGCATTGTGCTTCTTAAATAACGAAGAGTATAGTGAAAGTCATTTAATAATTGTTAAAAGGTATGAAACTGTATTAAAACAAAGTTAAAAAGCAATTTCAGCATTAAAAAAAAGCCAAATTAAAAACTGTCTCATGAATCAAAACTGCCAGATTGTTTGTATATTCTGAGAGGTAGACAAAACATTACTGTTCCATCAGTAGCCGCCGAAGGAGCAGCAGGCAGTGTGTTATCCACAGAAGCCGAGCCAAGATCCAGATCACTAGAAGCATCACAGGAGGGGTCGTAGAATGCATTCAGAAACAGAAGCAAGTGCAAGGACAAGTGGGCCATTAACGGGCTTACCAAAAGGTCAATGTTGGGTAATCAAACCAGTTGCGTCCTAGACATATGTCTTGGGCACACTTGAAAGTGTACAGAAGACAGCGGAATACAGGCTGCACGCAGTGTAGCTTCCCCAGCTAAAATAACAAGAACCAGTGTTCATTTAGTTCCTGAAGCAAGTGTGCACCAAATCACAGTATCATGTGTTCATGACACAGGAGCACATGTGGAAGTGCCATTTCTATTTGGCCTCTTGATGGGACAACCATTGCAGGCCAGAATGAGTAAAAGAAAGGCCTCTACAATCAGGAACTGGACCAGCGGAAGACCTCCAAAAATGCTTCCCAGCACAGAGTGTGTGAATAATGCAATTACTCCGAAGACTGTCTGGAAGACACTAAACAAACCAGGGCTGTTTTCTTGAAAAAGTGCTCCACGCCCACAGTACTAGACATGTTAAAATTGTGGTGCACCTGTTCCCCAAAAAGTAGTGGGAAATTACTATGGAGTAACGATTGCAACTTGAAGATTAAATGTCTCCGTTGTAGATGGTACGGCCACATCGTTCTGAAACAATAGGTTTTCAGTCTGCCCAGAGCATCAAAGTACACATTCGCAAGCTTTATCCAAGGCCAAAGTGTCAACTCCCTAACTGTGCCTGCAGGTGGAAACAGAACTTGTGTGCAATAGGTCACGATGGTAGAAACCGTCATCAGAAAGGTGATGCCCAGTTTCATACCTCAGCAGTTCTGATTGCTCAACATCAAATAATTATCATTTGAGAGTAATCTGAAAGCCAGATGGATCACTGCAGCTGGAGAACCCTGCAGATAGCAGGTCTAATTAGCCATGGATGCATTACATACACCATGAACCGAAACCATCCTACACCCCAAGAAATGCTCTAAAGTATTCTCGCTGTCAGTCCCGCTAAGAAAAACTTCAGCCTAGCTATTCCTACAGCAATATCTAAAAGGTAAAATCCATGACTCATGCACACATCCTTCTCCTAGCACATAGTATCTGCATTGTTAACAGTATTGGAAGTGAAATGTCAAAATTGGCAGAGAAATAAACCTGTGGATTATCCAATCCATTGAAGGTATTTCTGCAACAGTGAATGGTGGCAGCTCCTACTTCTGTGTGTAACACAGTGTTTGTTGCAGTCTTTCTTGCCATTGCTGTTTTGTTAGATTGTAAGGTAATAACAGGCTAGAGGCATTAAGGGGTCGCCATGGTACGCAAGTGTCATGAAGTGTCCAGGATGTCCTACTCAGTAACATTATTGATCTATGCTGTGTTTGCTCATGCGGTTAAGAAGACTGTCATGCTGTATGATGTCTATGGCAAATGACATAATATTACCCAGAGAGTATATCCTAATAGTCAATGTAGTCATACCATTATCAAACCCTGCTAGAGAGCTTTCTTAATTTGCCCTGTCAAATTTGCGCAGTCTTTCAGCAGCTGCCTGCTCGGAAACCTTCCACACTTCATTCTATCTTGCATACAAGAAGTGCTTTTGACATGGTTTTCGAGGACATAAAATAAAGTCCTGTGGTCCCATGTCATTAGAAAGAAGGGACAAGTTTGGTTTCACCTGGGACAATGTTGAGGTTTCTCGCCAATCATGGCACAACTTTCCAACACCGTAAGTTGTTAGCACCTCAGTTTTTTTTCCCTACGCATAATGTGGGTCGGGCCTACTGTTCTTAAACCCGGGAAACATGCAGGACACCCTTTAGTATCTAGTGGCCACACTAACCATTCACCCTTATTCGTCCCTGAACATTGTATGAATTGTTGCAAAGCATGGTGTCTAATCTTTCTTCTTTACCCCATGTAATTTGTGAACCACTGCAAGTTTGCAAAACATGCAAATGCGGGATGTTAGGTGTATTTAAATCTTTTATCTTAGCCAGCTCAAGACATGATGTTTGCTGCATAGTTTTGCTCAGGAAAATCATGTGATTTGGTATCTGACATTCCATAAATAATTCCTTGTTCCTGTGAACCTGCCAATCTTTAGTTCACTAAATTAACAGTGTCTCTCCAAATGTCAGACCCTTGTGTGGACAACTGGAAAAGACAAAGTTCAGAATAAATCAGCTGTGTATCAGCGATCATATTTTTCTTTGCCGGTGATGGTGTGAGCCTATAATAATAAGACACTGGGTCAGCTGTATTGTGACCGAAGAAATATGAATATCTGTGCAAACGTTTGTGAGCTACCCTGGGGTGGTGTAGGGCAGTGTTCCCATTGTATGTAATTAAATACTGCTCATGGAGTACTTACTTTATGCAAGAAATGGTCACCACAATGTTGAAAACAAAACATGCCATCATAATTAGTTGTGCCATCATACATTTCCTCAGAGTTAAAAACAGTGGAATAGTCTAGCTCCTCAAGCATTTCATGCACTGTATCAATGTCCCAATCATCGGAGACAGTACTATGGGTGATAATGTTATTTAAAGAGATGCAGCACACATATGGAATTTGCTAAAGTTCAGTAGGAGTGAACATTTCATACAATACCCTATCCCTAACAATTCCATCAGGAACCGGAACAGCAGAAATGTTCACCAGGGAAAGGTCTCTTTGCACTTTGTGTGATTAAGAATGGGGTGTTAAAACCAAGTTCATAATTTGTACAGCAGAGAGTTCTGGGAGATAGTGTTTATTCAGAAGCAGAAAAAAGATTATCACAAAACCAATCCAGAGGACGAGGAAGAGTATTGAAATTATAATCCACAGCTACATCCATGGAATAACAAAATACGTCTTCTTCAGTCAAAAGTAGAATACATGCAATCTACCTCGGAGAGGTGGAGGTGATGGTGGCTATGATGAATCTAGAGAGAAGTTATCAAAGTCGATAAAGTAGCCAGAGGCTGTTCGATCTATTTTTGGCAGTTCTGTAGGCTTTGTGGAACTTGGGGGCTGACTAGGATGGCGGGCAAACGTTTGTCTGCCTGTCACCCTATCGTACACAGGACCGCCCGACAGGCTGTTGTTGGTCCCAACAGAGGCATTAGGATGCGACCGCCACCACTGTGGTCGCAATGCCTATGTTTTGCATTGCGGTGGGTGCTGCTGGCTGCAGCACACGCGGCAATGCACAATGGGGACACTTCACATATCCCTGTACTACGTGGCAGGCATCATGCAGTGCCTGCCACAGGGTGCAGGGATATATGGGGGGCACCATAGGTGCCCTTCAAAATCCCACAGCTTAGGGCCAGGGTAGAAGGGGGTCCCGCTCCGGTCCCCCAATGTCCCTTTCCTCCAGCCTTTTCATGGCGGGTAAACCACCAGGAAAAGGCAGGAGGAAAGGGAGATCATATTGTCTACGGTGGTGTCTGGCAGGCACTGCCATCATTGTAGGGATTTAAAGTCCCTCCGAGGCAGCTCGTCAGATTTGTGGTGGTCGGTCTCTCCGACTGCCACACATCCATCCGTCGTCCTAATATGGCGGGCGGAAAACATTGTTACAATGGTGGTGGGACCCCACGTCATCGTATTTGGGAACTTGGTGTTGACTTGAATTGTGGTACATTGACGTAGACACCATCCGTGTTGGGTTTTTGAATAAAATCTATGTTTTGTACAAGTTGTTTGTATAGTAGCTGTTGATGTAGCAGGTAGAAGAGATACTTCATTATTTGTTGTCCCGAGCAGGGAAGTAGACGCTTTATATCTGGTCAAAGCTTCCAATGGGACTTCCTGTATATTAGTGAAAGGAGACAAGAAACTATTCTGGATCCCACATGGCCTACTGTGTAGAACCAGCTACATGATGCGGTTTTATATCTATTGACACAAATCACTTGTTTTTGCAACCAGCAAGTGGCGGTAGAAGTACCGTTCTGGTACCTGTAACAGCCAGGACAGGTACAGGCCCAAATTCTTTCTAGTCCACTATTTTCTCCCAGACCAGTTCACCAAACCTGGGGAGCCAACCAGGAGTTGCGGGTGCTTCCTTGACTTCTCCTGTGGCGGTGCATTTTATCTGGTCACTGCTCTTTGCACCCTGGAAGTGAAACAGCCTTTACAAAGAAGCTGGAACACCGCATGCCTTTATCATGCAGGTCTTTACCACGCATGATACACTACCATGCATGTCATTACCACGCAAATCTTTACAACAAATATGCCTTTACCACGCATGTCATTACAACTACTTTTTGTTGTAAAGGCATGTATAGTAAAAGTATATTCATTGCTTAAAAGTTTTAAAGGTAAGCACATGTAAGTATTAAGTGTGTTAAGTATTAAGTGATCAAGTGTCTTTACATATATATAAAACCAAAGTCCTGACCCTCCAATTGCCAAGAGGGAATACACCGCAGGTACGGACCGCCAGAAGTATTTCTACAAAGAATTTTTAAAAAAGTGGGTTCACAATTCCATATATTTGATTTATTCACCCAAAACGGTACAGACAAGTGTCCGACCCAGACACGTTTCGATCGCCTCCGTGATCTTGATCACATAACACGCTGCTGCTGGACCACCATATTTTAATTCAGTGCATCCAATCATTAGAGAGATTGGTAATAGTGAAAGATAAACATGAAAAACATACTGCATAGGGAGCAAACAATTGAAAAAGAGCTATTTCACAACATTGAAACTCAGTTTGCTTTTGCAGCACTCAAAATGATAATGATGATGATAATGCAAAGCAGTTGATTTGTCAATTGGATGGTAACAGAATTCAAACTGTCACTATTGGGGAATTCTCTTTCAAACCTTTCTCCCTGCCGTGTGGAGTGCCCCAGGGCTCCTCGCTGAGCCCAACGCTCTTTAATACCTATGTCTCATTACTGTCCCCACTTATTGAATCCTTTGGTTTCTCTTTAACCTCCTACGCCAACGACACCCAAATTGTGGTATCATTGTTGCCAGGGGCGTTGATGGAAACAGCAACGCGTCTTAAAGAGTGCATGTCAGCTGTAGGCAACTGGATGGCGCAGAACTGTCTTAAGCTCAATTCCGGAAAAACGGAAGTGGTATTATTTGGTAACGACCCTAGCTTCTGGACTCTGGCCAGGTGGCCAGATTCTCTGGGTCCCCTTCCCTCCCTGAGGAACAAAGCAAAAAACCTTAGGGTATGGATTGACAATAAACTCAATTTTAAAGACCAGGTGAATGCGGTTATTTCCACGTCCGCCAATACGCTCAGAGCATGCAGGAAAATAATACCTTATTTACCCAAAGACAGTATACAAACAGTAATCACTTCACTATCCTTGTCTAGGCTAGACTATTGCAATGGGCTATACCTTTCCATGCAGGAGGGGCTCCTGCGCAAACTACAACTTCTTCAAAATGCAGCTGCCAGATTGCTCACCGGTACATCAAAATTTGCCTCAATCTCGGCTCAGATTAAAAAAAATCCACTGGCTGCCGATTAGAGAGGATACAGTTTAAGGCTCTGTGCCTGGTTCACAAAGCCCTACAGGGAACCGGCCCAGAGTTCCTGAAAAAGAAATTTCAATGGTATATACCAAAAAGAGTGCTACAGTCATCAGAAGCAAAACTAATGTCAGTACCCAAAGTGCGTAAAGCCAGTTGGGGAGGCAGAAGTTTTGTAACATGTGCAGCAAAGGTCTGGAATGGCCTGCCGTTACAGCTTAGGTCCATGACAAATCTACTCTCCTTTAGAAAGGCTTTAAAAACCTGGCTTTTTTCCTCCTGAATCTCTGTCTACCGTCTTTCCTCTTAGGCCTCAAAAGGACTTCACAGCGCCAGGACACTCACGGGTAATAGTGCGTTCTATAAATAGCAATAACATAATATAATACAAATATCTAATATCTATTTATATCTCTTTTAATCAATTCCATGGGACGCTTTCCCAATGCAATAGTAACTGCAATATTAGATGAGCCTACATTGGCTAAAGTTATGGTGAGTGCCTAATTAATTATGCCAATTCTTGAACACAAATAATTAATTGCAAATACAATACATATCCTTCAATGGTAAAAAGATAATCCATAAAAATATTAATACTATGAAATGACATATCTAAAATATATCTATATATATATAGTGCAGCGAGACCCTGTGGCAAGGCGAGGGGTCCTCGGAGAGGAGGTACTCCATGGCGCAAAGGTGGTATGGCTGGTATGATCGACAGGGCACTTAAAGAGGACAGCAATTGTGCAGCAACTAAGAAAAATATTTTTCTATAACAGACTTTGAATCCCAGAATACATCAGGGAAGAAGAATGCTGGGTCCGAGTCCTCTTTCGATGTTTGTGTGCCATATCCAATGGGACTCACCGGTTAAAAACCATCATGATAGGTTGTGCCGCTTTTCAAACACAAGCAGATGAAGGCAGAACCCCGAAACGCGTCCTTGTGAATAAAGCATCTTCAACCTGGGCCCTGTGAGTGCGGTGTGTTTCTTTTGGGAACCGGAGCTTTGATATTTGTGTGGACCCACCTCCATACTAACCGCACCCGTCTGCAAGAGTGCATATATTGCCAAGGTGGACTTTGGAGCTATAATTTAATTTGCAATTGCACCGCCATCAGGGAATCAGAGCACCGACGCTGACTTTTGTTGACAGGAATCATGCCTGTGGAAGCCTTGGCCATTTGACCTGCTCCCGCGCTGAGTGCAGCGAGACCCTGTGGCAAGGCGAGGGGTCCTCGGAGAGGAGGCACTCCATGGCGCAAAGGTGGTATGGCTGGTATGATCGACAGGGCACTTAAAGAGGACAGCAATGGTGCCGCAACTAAGAAAAATCTTTTTCTTTAACGGACTTCGAATCCCAGAATACATCAGGGAAGAAGAATGCTGGGTCCGAGTCCTCTTTCGATGATTGTGTGCCATATCCAATGGGACTCATCTGTTTAAAACCATCATGATAGGTTGGGCCGCTTTTCAAACACAAGCAGATGAAGACAGAACGCCGAAACGCGTCCTTGTGAATAAAGCATCTTCAACCTGCGCCCCGTGAGTGCAGGGTGTTTCTTTTGGGAACCGGAGCTTTGATATATATATGTATATCTATATATATTTATATATATGTATATATATATGTATGTGTGTATATATAATACAGTGCGTGGCCACTATGCACCTTGGACACCCCACCCATAAGCAGTGCAGCAGAGAAAGTGGTAACTGTGGTGTTTTTTCAACGTTTGGAAAGCTGCTGCACCGCCGCTGTCTTCAAACATCCAGCAACACTTGTTGGGATCCAAGCTGGTCCGATACTCCACTCCGGGATTTCCCGAGGAGACAGAAGCGGCAGGGAGAGGGCATGTGGGACCAGCAGTGCAATGCCTATAACAAAGGTGCAATTGGCAGGAACGTGAATACTATCCACTTGGAGGAAGGTACTTACCGAAGGTGTTCGAATCCCTGCCACGCCCACCATGTGTTCTCCGCCTATCAAAGCGATGTAGGCATTATTTTAACTTTGGACTCCGACAGCACTGGTTGTTTGGGGAAGGCATCTGATGAAGGAACTATTCCGAAATGCATTATGCCATCCAAATAAATCTGCTGGTCAGAAGCAAGCCTGTGTGTGTGCCTGGTTCTTCCGTTTGAGGGGCCTTGGTTGTGATTATTCAGTGCGTGGCCACTATGCACCTTGTGCACCCCACCCATAAGCAGTGCAGCAGAGAAAGTGGTAACTGTGGTGTTTTTTCAACGTTTGGAAAGCTGCTGCACCGCTGCTGTCTTCAAACATCCAGCAACACTTGTTGGGATCCAAGCTGGTCCGATACTCCACTCCAGGATTTCCCGAGGAGACAGAAGCGGCAGGGTGAGGGCTTGTGGGACCAGCAGTGCAATGCCTTTAACAAAGGTGCAATTGGCAGGAACGTGAATACTATCCACTTGGAGGAAGGTACTTACCGAAGGTGTTCGAATCCCTGCCACGCCCACCATGTGTTCTCCGCCTATCAAAGCGATGTAGGCATTATTTTAACTTTGGACTCTGACACCACTGGTTGTTTGGGGAAGGCATCCGATGAAGGAACTATTCCGAAATGCATTATGCCATCCGAATAAATCTGCTGGTCAGAAGCAAGCCTGTGTGTGTGCCTGGTTCTTCCGTTTGAGGGGCCTTGGTTGTGATAATTCAGTGCGTGGCCACTATGCACCTTGGGCACCCCACTCATAAGCAGTGCAGCAGAGAAAGTGGTAACTGTGGTACTTTTTCAACGTTTAGAAAGCTGCTGCACCGCCGCTGTCTTCAAACATCCAGCAACACTTGTTGGGATCAAAGCTGGTCCGATACTCCACTCCGGGATTTCCCGAGGAGACAGAAGCGGCAGGGAGAGGGCTTGTGGGACCAGCAGTGCAATGCCTATAACAAAGGTGCAATTGGCAGGAACGTGAATACTATCCACTTGGAGGAAGGTACTTACCGAAGGTGTTCAAATCTCTGCCATGCCCACCATGTGTTCTCCGCCTATCAAAGCGATGTAGGCATTATTTTAACTTTGGACTCCGACAGCACTGGTTGTTTGGGGAAGGCATCCGGTGAAGGAACTATTCCGAAATGCATTATGCCATCCGAATAAATCTGCTGGTCAGAAGCAAGCCTGTGTGTGTGCCTGGTTCTTCCGTTTGAGGGGCCTTGATTGTGATAATTCAGTGCGTGGCCACTATGCACCTTGGGCACCCCACCCATAAGCAGTGCAGCAGAGAAAGTGGTAACTGTGGTGTTTTTTCAACGTTTGGAAAGCTGCTGCACCGCCGCTGTCTTCAAACATCCAGCAACATTTGTTGGGATCCAAGCTGGTCCGATACTCCACTCCGGGATTTCCCGAGGAGACAGAAGCGGCAGGGTGAGTGCTTGTGGGACCAGCAGTGCAATGCCTATGACAAAGGTGCAATTGGCAGGAATTTGAATACTATCCACTTGGGGGAAGGTACTTACCGAAGGTGTTCGAATCCCTGCCACGCCCAACGTGTGTTCTCCACCTATCAAAGCGATGTAGGCATTATTTTAACTTTGGACTCCGACAGCACTGGTTGTTTGGGGAAGGCATCCGATGAAGGAACTATTCCGAAATGTATTATGCCATCCGAATAAATCTGCTGGTCAGAAGCAAGCCTTTGTGTGTGCCTGGTTCTTCCGTTTGAGGGGCCTTGGTTGTGATAATTCATTGCGTGGCCACTATGCACCTTGGGCACCCCACCCATAAGCAGTGCAGAAGAGAAAGTGGTAACTGTGGTGTTTTTTCAACGTTTGGAAAGCTGCTGCACCGCCGCCGTCTTCAAACATCCAGCAACACTTGTTGGGATCCAAGCTGGTCCGATACTCCACTCCGGGATTTCCCGAGGAGACAGAAGTGGCAGGGTGAGGGCTTGTGGGACCAGCAGTGCAATGCCTATAACAAAGGTGCAATTGGCAGGAACGTGAATACTATCCACTTGGAGGAAGGTACTTACCGAAGGTGTTCGAATCCCTGCCACGCCCACCATGTGTTCTCCGCCTATCAAAGCGATGTAGGCATTATTTTAACTTTGGACTCTGACACCACTGGTTGTTTGGGGAAGGCATCCGATGAAGGAACTATTCCGAAATGCATTATGCCATCCAAATAAATCTGCTGGTCAGAAGCAAGCCTGTGTGTGTGCCTGGTTCTTCCGTTTGAGGGGCCTTGTTTGTGATAATTCAGTGCGTGGCCACTATGCACCTTGGGCACCCCACCCATAAGCAGTGCAGCAGAGAAAGTGGTAACTGTGGTGTTTTTTCAACGTTTGGAAAGCTGCTGCACCGCCGTGTCTTCAAACATCCAGCAACACTTGTTGGGATCCAAGCTGGTCCGATACTCCACTCCGGGATTTCCCGAGGAGAGAGAAGTGGCAGGTGCGGGGAGGATCCGCGGATCCTCCCCGCACCCTCCCCGAACCCTCTCGAGCACGAGCTGAATGCTAATTGGCTGCCAACACTCTGAATCAGGAAGTGTTGGCAGCCATCTTGTGCCTCGGTAGAAAAGAGGCACAAAAAAGCACAAAAACAAAGACGCAAAACGCAACAAGGGGGCAGGGTAGAAACACCCTGACCCCCTAGGCCTGCTCAGTGATGTCATTTCAGATGTCATCAGTGATGTCATCAGTGATGTCACTGACCATGTCATGAGTGATGTAATATGTGACGTCATCAGCAGTGCATTGCGGGGGCGCGAGTTATAGTTAACTATAACAGGGGAATTTCTAGGGTTTTGTACGAGGGAAATGTCCAGCTAACTATAACGCCCCTAAAACCTATGGGTTTTTTCAGTGAATATATATATATATATATATATATATATATATATATATATATATTACCTACTGGCGGTCGCCAGTAGGTAGTTATAGTTAGGACCACGTTTCCATAGGAAAACCTCAACATTCTATTTTGAATAACTTTAGCGCCGGTCGACGAATCCTCGCGAATTTCTCAAAATAGGTGGGGCGCTACGCTCCGCTCCTACCCTGAAAGTCTCGGGGGGATCCGTCAAGCGGGGGCTGAGATAAAAGGGGGGTCCCAAAACGCGTTTTTCCCATGCATTTTTCCATAGGACCTTTAGAACGAGCTACAGCCCGAACGGCTGAACAGAATTACTCAAAATTTGGCAGAGAGGTAGTCCCTAGGTCAAGGAAGTGCCTTTTGTAGGTTTGGTGTAAATCTGTTCAGTAGATTCTGAGAAAATAGCCTTTAAATCAATATATATATCTGAGCCCGCTTACGGTACGCTTACCGTACGCTTACCGTAAGCGTACGGTGGCGTGCGCGAGCGCAATTCTGATTGGCTCTTAGATCTTAGTAAACATTCGAATCGGCCGAAACCAGGAAGTGGCGGCCGCCATTTTCTGTGTTTCACTCTGAAAAAAAAAGAGTGAAAACAAGAAAAGGGGGCAAGGAGGAGAGTTACAGACCCCCTAACATTTGTAAGGGGGTCAAAGAAGGACAGAAAAGTACAAAAAAAACATTTATTGATTTTTTACAAAATCACGGGGTACGCGTACGGTAAGCTTACGGTAAGCGTACGGTTAAAAAAAATAAAAATGAATAAATGAAATGACGAATTAAGAGTTTAGAAATTAGGGAGCTCTAAAAAGAGCTGTTGTGTTTATGAAGTCATTTTTTTAGTGGTACCTACAAGTAAGTACCGATGCAGAGTCTAAGGTTCAAGAGGAAGACTCTGTTCCCTTCATCATTGAAGTGCACACCATCTCCTCTATAAATGTCTTACATGTCATAACGCAAGTTGTTGTGGTAAATGGCACCCATACCATAGTCACGGAGGAAAGCAGAAACAGATTTGTTGACGTGCTTTCTTGCTTTGTCAATCTGCGGACAGAAATGATTGGACCAGTTCCATTTTTGCCTTTGGCATATGTTGGAAAACACAAAGGCAGTTTTAGGGAAAAGTGTAAACAGTTGTGCAAAGGTGTCCTTCATAAGCATTTCCAGACCTACCCCAGTCAAAGTGCCTAGGTCATTGCCACCACAGTGCACTATTATGAGGTCAGGGTGTTGGATTTGAATGAAGGATTTCACCAATGGCATCAATTGGTGCCACTTTAACCCTCTCTGACCAATCCATTTAATGTCTACATTTGGCAAAGCAAGGTCTCTCACCATACCTGTTTTCTCTGCAAACTTTTCACTCCAGAAGACATAGCTGTGCCCTACAATCCACACTGTGAACATCTTCAAAGGAGAACTGGATGCACTCAGGAGGTGTCTTTCAGTAGAATGGCAATATGAAAAGAAAGACAGTTTGGAAATGGAGGCATACATATTTTTAACAAAACAAAAAGAACTGATTGGCTGTTTCATACCATTCTAGAAAAAAAACTAGGCTGTATGTGTAAATTAATAGAAGCATGTTTTGTATTGGTACAAAGTCAAGCACTCTTGCTCTGTGGAATTGAAACATTGTGTGGCGAACTTCTGACCTAACTCCACACAGCAGTGTTCCATGAGCTGTTGCTATGGTAGCAGGCAGAAGTCAAGTTGGGGGAAGGGTACTAGGCAGAAGTCAAATTGGGGGAAGGGTACTTTTGGAAAAGGGTTGGTTTTCAACCAATAGAAATGTGTGATTACATTTGAAAAAAAGGGGGAAGCACTGAGATTTGAAACTTACAAGTATATGTGTGGAAAAAAAGAGGGAAAGTTTGCCATTATCTGGTTCTGCTGAGAGGAGAGAGGTGAACACAACAGAGATCCTGGCTCTGATAATCTGCTGTTTGAGTGTCACATTTCTTTCACAACTAACTAATTTTAAAGGTGAGTTTACAGTTTGAGAGGGGATGTATGTGGTAACTTAAGAAATGAATAATAGAAATGGGAATTGTTTTTGTTGTAGTTACACATGGTGGTTTCATAATGTGTCAGTCTGTAAAAGTGATTTACACTTGCCCCGAAAAAAAAAAGAGCAGTAAGTGTGCTTTCAAATTGGCAAAGAAATTTCGTTTTGGGACTAATGTGAAAACATGACTCTGTGTGCATAGAGGAATTATAGGCAGAGATTTATTGCGTCTTGCTCTGGTGATTTCACAGTTGCATTAGATGGAAAGGGGGAGCGAATTTTTGGGGGAAGAAGCAGAGTCTTAGCACACACCCATGTGCTTGCCATGTATAGTCATGCACAGTATTTACAAGCGAGTGGGGTTTTCAGGTTTCAGTCTGTAATGCAAATACATTCAGCATCACTAAGGCTGGTTGCCCTTGCTGGAGTGTAGGCAGTCACCGAGAATACACATGGTGGTGGTCTGAAAAAACAGCTTGGACATGTGCATTGAAATAAATCAAAAAAAGTGGTTTCATAATGAGTCAGTCTGTAAAAGTGATTTCCAATTGTAAAAAGTGATTTTCACTTGCCCCGAAAAAAAAAAGAGCAGTAAGTGTGCTTTCAAATTGGCAAAGAAATTTCGTTTTGTGACTAATGTGAAAACATGACTCTGTGTGCAGAGAGGAATTATAGGCAGAGATTTATTGCGTCTTGCTCTGGTGATTTCACAGTTGCATTAGATGGAAAGGGGGAGCGAATTTTTGGGGGAAGAAGCAGAGTCTTAGCACACACCCATGTGCTTGCCATGTATAGTCATGCACAGTATTTACAAGCGAGTGGGGTTTTCAGGTTTCAGTCTGTAATGCAAATACATTCAGCATCACTAAGGCTGGTTGCCCTTGCTGGAGTGTAGGCAGTCACCGAGAATACACATGGTGGTGGTCTGAAAAAACAGTTTGGACATGTGCATTTAAATAAATTAAAAAAAAAGGTTTCATAATGTGTCAGTCTGTAAAAGTGATTTTCACTTGGCCCGGAAAAAAAAGAGCAGTAAGTGTGCTTTCAAATTGGCAAAGAAATTTCGTTTTGGGACTAATGTGAAAACATGACTCTGTGTGCAGAGAGGAATTATAGGCAGAGATTTATTGCGTCTTGCTCTGGTGATTTCACAGTTGCATTAGATGGAAAGGGGGAGCTAATTTTTGGGGGAAGAAGCAGAGTCTTAGCACACACCCATGTGCTTGCCATGTATAGTCATGCACAGTATTTACAAGCGAGTGGGGTTTTCAGGTTTCAGTCTGTAATGCAAATACATTCAGCATCACTAAGGCTGGTTGCCCTTGCTGGAGTGTAGGCAGTCACCGAGAATACACATGGTGGTGGTCTGAAAAAACAGCTTGGACATGTGCATTTAAATAAATCAAAAAAAGTGGTTTCATAATGTGTCAGTCTGTAAAAGTGATTTCCAATTGTAAAAAGTGATTTTCACTTGCGCCGAAAAAAAAAAGAGCAGTAAGTGTGCTTTCAAATTGGCAAAGAAATTTCGTTTTGGGACTAATGTGAAAACATGACTCTGTGTGCATAGAGGAATTATAGGCAGAGATTTATTGCGTCTTGCTCTGGTGATTTCACAGTTGCATTAGATGGAAAGGGGGAGCGAATTTTTGGGGGAAGAAGCAGAGTCTTAGCACACACCCATGTGCTTGCCATGTATAGTCATGCACAGTATTTACAAGCGAGTGGGGTTTTCAGGTTTCAGTCTGTAATGCAAATACATTCAGCATCACTAAGGCTGGTTGCCCTTGCTGGAGTGTAGGCAGTCACCGAGAATACACATGGTGGTGGTCTGAAAAAACAGCTTGGACATGTGCATTTAAATAAATCAAAAAAAGTGGTTTCATAATGTGTCAGTCTGTAAAAGTGATTTCCAATTGTAAAAAGTGATTTTCACTTGCGCCGAAAAAAAAAAGAGCAGTAAGTGTGCTTTCAAATTGGCAAAGAAATTTCGTTTTGGGACTAATGTGAAAACATGACTCTGTGTGCAGAGAGGAATTATAGGCAGAGATTTATTGCGTCTTGCTCTGGTGATTTCACAGTTGCATTAGATGGAAAGGGGGAGCGAATTTTTGGGGGAAGAAGCAGAGTCTTAGCACACACCCATGTGCTTGCCATGTATAGTCATGCACAGTATTTACAAGCGAGTGGGGTTTTCAGGTTTCAGTCTGTAATGCAAATACATTCAGCATCACTAAGGCTGGTTGCCCTTGCTGGAGTGTAGGCAGTCACCGAGAATACACATGGTGGTGGTCTGAAAAAACAGCTTGGACATGTGCATTTAAATAAATCAAAAAAAAAAGTTTCATAATGTGTCAGTCTGTAAAAGTGATTTCCAATTGTAAAAAGTGATTTTCACTTGCGCCGAAAAAAAAAAGAGCAGTAAGTGTGCTTTCAAATTGGCAAAGAAATTTCGTTTTGGGACTAATGTGAAAACATGACTCTGTGTGCAGAGAGGAATTATAGGCAGAGATTTATTGCGTCTTGCTCTGGTGATTTCACAGTTGCATTAGATGGAAAGGGGGAGCGAATTTTTGGGGGAAGAAGCAGAGTCTTAGCACACACCCATGTGCTTGCCATGTATAGTCATGCACAGTATTTACAAGCGAGTGGGGTTTTCAGGTTTAAGTCTGTAATGCAAATACATTCAGCATCACTAAGGCTGGTTGCCCTTGCTGGAGTGTAGGCAGTCACCGAGAATACACATGGTGGTGGTCTGAAAAAACAGCTTGGACATGTGCATTTAAATAAATCAAAAAAAGTGGTTTCATAATGTGTCAGTCTGTAAAAGTGATTTCCAATTGTAAAAAGTGATTTTCACTTGCGCCGAAAAAAAAAAGAGCAGTAAGTGTGCTTTCAAATTGGCAAAGAAATTTCGTTTTGGGACTAATGTGAAAACATGACTCTGTGTGCATAGAGGAATTATAGGCAGAGATTTATTGCGTCTTGCTCTGGTGATTTCACAGTTGCATTAGATGGAAAGGGGGAGCGAATTTTTGGGGGAAGAAGCAGAGTCTTAGCACACACCCATGTGCTTGCCATGTATAGTCATGCACAGTATTTACAAGCGAGTGGGGTTTTCAGGTTTCAGTCTGTAATGCAAATACATTCAGCATCACTAAGGCTGGTTGCCCTTGCTGGAGTGTAGGCAGTCACCGAGAATACACATGGTGGTGGTCTGAAAAAACAGCTTGGACATGTGCATTTAAATAAATCAAAAAAAAAAGTTTCGTAATGTGTCAGTCTGTAAAAGTGATTTCCAATTGTAAAAAGTGATTTTCACTTGCGCCGAAAAAAAAAAGAGCAGTAAGTGTGCTTTCAAATTGGCAAAGAAATTTCGTTTTGGGACTAATGTGAAAACATGACTCTGTGTGCAGAGAGGAATTATAGGCAGAGATTTATTGCGTCTTGCTCTGGTGATTTCACAGTTGCATTAGATGGAAAGGGGGAGCGAATTTTTGGGGGAAGAAGCAGAGTCTTAGCACACACCCATGTGCTTGCCATGTATAGTCATGCACAGTATTTACAAGCGAGTGGGGTTTTCAGGTTTCAGTCTGTAATGCAAATACATTCAGCATCACTAAGGCTGGTTGCCCTTGCTGGAGTGTAGGCAGTCACCGAGAATACACATGGTGGTGGTCTGAAAAAACAGCTTGGACATGTGCATTTAAATAAATCAAAAAAAGTGGTTTCATAATGTGTCAGTCTGTAAAAGTGATTTCCAATTGTAAAAAGTGATTTTCACTTGGCCCGGAAAAAAAAAGAGCAGTAAGTGTGCTTTCAAAATGGCAAAGAAATTTCGTTTTGGGACTAATGTGAAAACATGACTCTGTGTGCATAGAGGAATTATAGGCAGAGATTTATTGCGTCTTGCTCTGGTGATTTCACAGTTGCATTAGATGGAAAGGGGGAGCGAATTTTTGGGGGAAGAAGCAGAGTCTTAGCACACACCCATGTGCTTGCCATGTATAGTCATGCACAGTATTTACAAGCGAGTGGGGTTTTCAGGTTTCAGTCTGTAATGCAAATACATTCAGCTTCACTAAGGCTGGTTGCCCTTGCTGGAGTGTAGCACTCTGGACATGGGCTTTTTAAAAAATCTGAAAAGTGGTTTCATAATGTGACAGTTTGTAAAAGTGATTTTCACTTGCCCAAAAAAAAGAGCAGTTTGTGTGCATTCAAATTGGCAAAGAAATTTCGTTTTGTGACTATTGTGAAAAGAAATGTAGTAATATATTTAAATACAATAAAGGATTTTTTTTTAGTTTATTTCAGGTATTGCTGAAGAACAGTGAACAAAATTTAAGATGCCTACAAAATCTAGAGTTCAAAAAACGCTAAAAAAAAAACTATATTTGAAGACAACTGGAGGACCAAAGTTAGTAGAAGATGCTCATGTTGGGAAAAAGAAAAAATCTTCTGGTAAGCAGAAAAAACAATTTCTTAAAAAAATATTCAAAACAAAGAAAAATGTACAAAATGTCTGTCCTGGAAAGAATGTAACAAAACGAAGAGAACAGCAAAAAATTGAGAATTTAGTTAATGCAAATATACCTTCTGCAACTGAAAAGTTTTACATAAACAGAAAAACAGCGTTTAAAGAGATACGTAGAAAAATGTTTCAGAGAAGAGTTATGTCCAATTTGATAAAGGATGTGAAGAAATATAAGCAAAAGGCAAAATATTACAAGAGAAAAAAAGAAATTGAAGCCATTGCAGCAAAAGCATTAGAATTAAAAAGGAAACTATTCATATTAATTTTGAATAGGATGCGTAAATTAGATAAAATGGTTAATGTACTGAAATCACAAAGCAAAAGCAAAAGAGTAGTGAACAGAACAAACTTTTGTAAAGTGTTTTTAGGAAAGTGGATGCATAGTTCAAGTAGTGAACCTTTTTTTAATGAAGAGAGCTATTTTCAAAGTAATAGTTTGCTGCATGCAGTTGACACCAGAGGTCGTTCATACGAAGTAAAAAATGGTTGCATAATGGAGAAGGAGATAATGGTTCCAAGAGATGAGGTACAAGTGATGGCAGATGAGGCAATGGGGAGACGTCCTAAAGCCCCAGTGTACACTTGGAATTGTAGTAGTATTTGCACTGTGCGTCAGGAATATATTGACAGATTTCGAGAGTTTCTAAGAGAATATAGTAAAAAAAAGTGTAAAACAGAAGATTAAGGTGCTTCAAAGTCTGGATCCATGCAGAGTGAGAGAGAATACTGGTTTGCAGGGTCATTCTCTGGCTTGTCTATCTAGAAAAGTGTGCAATAGTGTTTTCCATCATTTTAGGATGCTGGCTGTTCATCATACTGAAATGAGAAAGTTTGTGAGACGGTTGTATTTTGCCAAAAGTCCAGCAATAAAGTTAAATGAATTGAATAGGGCTCTGTTCCGAGGAAGGGTATCAGATGTAGAGAAGGTTGTTGATGAAATTCAGTTTTGTTACTTTGGTCCTGAACAAAACAGTGCAGAGAAGGACACAGTAAATGAGGAAGAAGTGGAAGAGAATGTAGAACCTTCTGTAAGTAAGACATTTAATGATCACATAACAAAATTTGCAATAGTCTCTAATGAAAGACCAAATGTTACTTGTATTTGTTGCCGCAGAACTCATTATAGAAAACAAACTAGGAATGTTGATCTCTACAGAAAGAGTGAAAATGAAGATAATTATAAGTGGAAGGATTTTGCCACATATATATTTCTTGAAAATTGTTTTGAATTGGGTGAAGATCAACGTATTTGTAAATACTGTTACAACAAGTTAGAGGAAAATAGAATGCCGACCAGAGCTGTACATAATAATTTAGAATTGGATGCTATTCCTGCTGAACTTTCTGAATTAAATACATATGAGTCTATACTCATTCAATGTGTTCATCCGTTCCAGACCATAGTACGTATGGAGCCCAAAACTGGTAAATTACCTCCTTCAGATTTACTGAGAGGTTTAAAAGGTAGAGTGGTGTATTTGCCCTTGGATTTGAAAAAAAATATGGAAACTATTGATGCGGATACTTTGGAAACTGAACCATTAATTATTCTGGTTAATGGTGTACCTACAAAGAATAAGAAGATTTGGCAGGAGCTGGTAGATGTGCGGAAAGTACAAAGAGCAAATTTGTATTTGAAAAAAAATAACAAATGGTATGAATCAATTTATATAGAAGAAGAAGAAGAAGACGAAGATTTTCAAGAAGACACAGAAACACCAACTGGACAAATTGAAAAAGTGGACAAGACAAAGGAAGAAGAAATTTATGAACATTTTAGCATACATCCTCTTCATTCGAAAGAAGTTATGGGAGACAATATTGATCTCTTTCAGATGAAGAAAGCAAAAGGAACTCCCGTGAGTGTATGGGAGGAGAGCTTGGAAGCTCGATGTTTTCCCCAGCTGTTTCCTACGGGAAAAGGAGGACGATACGATGAACGTCCAGAACAGATTCCAGCTTCAGAGTATCGGACTACAAGACTATATGCTGAAGATCCCAGATTTCGACAAAGTATTCCTTATTTGTTCCATCTTTTATTTGAAAGCGACTTGTCTGCACTGTCTTATGCAGTAAATCACATTTTAAAAAGTGGAGTACATTTACAAAATGTGTCTGCTAAGGATTTTATGGAGAAAGTGCAGCACCGAGATGATCATTTGGAAACACAACTGATCAATCTGATGGCTTGTCAGCGTGGGACAAATGAATATTGGTACCGACGCCATGGTGAACTAAAATGCATGTTACGCAATTTAGGAACACCAACATGGTTCCTTACCCTAAGCTGTGCCGAGTACGCTTGGGATGATTTACTGGATTTTCTACGAGAGGCCAATTCAAACATTAAAAACATCGAATACAAGACAGCAGGAGAACTGTGCTCATTGGATCCGGTTAATGTTTGCAGATATTTCAATCATAGATTTGAGGCTATGATGTCCTTCATCTGCAATAAAAAAAATCCACCCCTTGGAGAAGTAGTGGATTTCTTTTGGAGAAAAGAGTACCAGGCAAGAGGTGCTCCTCATATTCATATGCTGTTGTGGATCAAGGATGCCCCAAAGTTTGGAACAGATACTGATGAATCAGTGTTATCTTACATTGAAGAATATGCAACATGTGGTATACCAAAAAGCACAGAAGAGAACAAGTTAAAGGAGCAAGTTTTACGTTTCCAAAGTCATCGGTGTGGAAAATACTGTCGACGGAAATACAAGAGCAAAGAAAAATACTACACTAAATGTCGATTTGGATTTCCTAGACCTGTTCTTTCAAATGGAAGAGTAAACAGTTTTATGTCAGCTGTGAGACATACTATCACAAGAAAATCACCTAAGAATACCTACAACCTTAAAAGAAAAGAAGAATCAAAAAATATAAATGACTACAACCCAGTCATTTTATCCATGTGGAACGCTAACATGGATATACAGTATGTAGCTGACAATTCCATTGCTGTTGCACGATATGTAACGTCTTACATTACGAAATCAGAAAAAACTGAATTGAAGGAAATGTGGGAAGAGATTTCTCACGAGAAGACTGTCAGTAAGAAGCTGTACAGTTTCAGTTTGAAGATGTTATCGCATCGAGAAATTGGATCCTACGAATGTTCAGATAGGTTATCTTCTGCAAGTCTCTACTCGAAGTCAAGAAGAATAATTTGGGCAAGTTTAGGCCTTGCAGCAATGAGAAATCGGGTACTGAAATCTGTTGGAGAAATTGAATATTTGGCCGAGAATGACCCAGAAAGTACAGATATATTGAAAACAAACATGTTGGACACATATTATCCCAAGAGAAGTCATCATCTGGAGAACATGTGTCTCTATGAAGTGTTGCAGAACTACATTTATTCACGGAAAGCTGCAGAAGACATTAATAATGGAAAATATAAAGTTGTTGGTGAAGAAGGATGTTTGGTGAAGCAAACCAAAGGAAGTTTGATAAATCACCGGAAGCTGAGTTGCGACACTACCGACAAGAAAGAATTTTACTACTTGGCTCTTTTACAGTTGTTTAAACCATGGCGTACAGAGGATGAACTACTGGGAGAATTTCAAAGCTATGAGGATTCATTTAATGCTTGCAAAGACAGCATACAATGCAATACATTCACAACTTATCTGCAAATGTTAAATGAAGAAATTGAACAGGAAACTACAATTGCAGCAGAAATAGCTAGAGACAGTTCTCAGGACAGCCAAAGTTCAGGAACACACAGTCAAGATCCCCTAGGACAACCAATCGTTGAAAATGAAGCATCAATAGCCATGAATGAAGTGGAAACGGCTATGAATCAAGCTCAAGAAGAATTTATAGACTTAGAAAATTTGGAAAGACAACTGAATCAAGAGCAGCAACAAATTTATGAAGAGATCAAAAACAAAATTGATCACGGATTTCTACATGTAAAAAAAGAGTGCTCATGCACATCATTTCATCCAATCAGGATGTATGTAAGCGGACAAGCTGGCACTGGAAAAAGTTTCCTAATTAAAGTCATCAGAAGCTACCTAAAGCAAAAAACGGATTCTACTTTGTCTTGTGTGGTTACTGCTCCAACTGGGTTAGCAGCATATAACATAAAAGGAATCACCTTACATCGTTTGCTAATGTTACCAGTGGAGCATGAGAACAAAATACAATTCAACAAGCTAACTGGAGAAGCATCCTTGGAAGTTTCACGAGTATTGAAGAAGATGCAAGTTCTCATTATTGATGAGGTGAGCATGGTATCAAACTTAATGCTTGCCTTTGTGCATTTAAGAATGCAGCAAATTTTGAAGACAGACTATGACGTGTTATTTGGTGGAAAACACGTCATAGTTTTTGGAGATCTTTTGCAACTTACTCCAGTTAAAGGACAACCAGTGTTTAATACTGTGACACATGAAGACACGAAGAAGTCATTGGGAAGCATCGGAAATACAAATATTTGGTCCTTCTTTGAGTACAAGGAACTTACAACTAATATGAGGCAAGCAAACGATGAAGAATATGGAAGTATTCTGAAAGATATCAGAATTGGACTACTCACAGAAGTTGGCAAAAAAGCATTACAGAGTCGGCTGCTACATAATTTATTTCCAAAGGAAGAAATAGTTGCAGAGAAAATATACAAGAATATTGCAGAAAACAAAAGTGTCATCTGCTTAATGCCAACTCTACGTGAATGCTCAATATTCAATGAGGAGCTTTTGAAATTGGAAAAGTAAGAGATCAGGAAATTGGAAGCAGTGGACAAAATTGAGGATGGAAGAATTACTGTCACAGTAACAGGCAAACTGAAAAATAAATTGGACTCACTAGAGAAGAACATCTCCAAAACAGCTGGATTAGAAAAAAATCTATATGTTTGAATGAACTGTAGAGTGTTTTTAAGGAGAAATTTGGATGTTGAGAAAGGTTTAGTTAATGGAGCGATGGGAAGAGTTGTGGGTTTTATTAATTATCAGAAAAAAGAAGGAATTGAATGTTTAAAAATAAAATTTGATCAGATAGATGAAGTTAAAGATATTTGTCGTTGTACAGTTCGTTTTATGCTTGTGAAAGACTTATATGTACGTAGGAAGCAGTTTCCGTTTTCTCTAGCATATGCTGTAACTATTCACAAGTCTCAAGGATTGACTGTAGATTGTGCATTTGTGAACATTGGTTCAACTGTGTTCAAAGAAGGTATGGCATATGTTGCTTTGTCACGAGTCAAAACATTATCAGGTTTATTCATGATAGACTTTGAAGAATCAAAAGTTAGTGCTGATACAAATTGTGTAAAGGAGTATAATAGATTAAGAAGAAGCTATGCTCCTCATTTAGGTCAGTATCCTGTGTTGGAGAAACGTGTAGTTTCTCGTAAAAGGAAAAATGAGAATATCTGTAGTGAAGATGTAGAGAAGAGGAAAAAAAAGAGGAGTGATGTAATTGCAAGCAAAAAGAAAAAGGAAAATGAAGAACAGGTTGTAGGATGTCATTTTGAAAATAGCTCTGGTGTCAACTGCTACGCAAATGTAGTGCTGAATGTTGCATTTTATCTGGAAAGTTTGCAAGAGCAGATAATAGTAAATCAGGGAAAAAGATTCTGTTCAGAGCTGAGTCTCCTTTTTCAAAAGCTGAGTAAAGATAAAACTCAAATAGAAAGTGCTACTGACATTAGAAAACTTTTAGATGTATGTTCAGGACGAACACAGTTTTCTCAAAATGAACAGCAAGATGCACATGATTTTTTGATGTATTTTCTTCAGGTAGTGGAAGAAGAAGGAGTTCCCATTGACATTTTTTTTGGTCTCTCTTATAAATGGGAACATAGTTGTGATAATTGTTATAATATAAGTGGCTCTATTGTTGATAATGAAAGGTTTATTTATTTGACATTGCCAGAGAGTAAAACAGTCACTTTTGCAAAATTAGTTAAAGATGCTAATCATAGCATGAAATGTGGTGAGTGTAATTCTGACATGTTTTCAACATTAATTTTAAAGGAATACGGACAGTATGTAATTTTAATGATGCCATTATGTAGAGCTGATGGTTCAAAATTGGATACTTTAATAAAGAAGTTTACAGGACAGCAATTATCAATTTCAGGAAAAACTTTTGTAACTGTTGCAATAATTTTCCATGATGGACCTACTGTTACTTCTGGACATTACACAGTTTATCTTAAATGTGAAAAAGGCTGGACACTGTGTAATGATTCTCAATTGATTTTCAAACAACGTTTGCCTTTTGATTTAGCAAATTCATATCTAATCTTCCTGAAACCTAAATTTTAGAGAGACTTGGCAAGATCTGGACAAAACAATTTTACCATTTTACTGGATTACCATTGCAATTTTGTAAAAAAAATTTTTTTTAAATTATCATTTGGCCTAATGGAAAGATAACCAATTGTAATGTGGACTTTTTTAATTTTTAATGAAATTTTGAAAAACCAATAATTTTGAGATTATCGGTAACTTCTGCACATTTTATATTTTGGAATGTTATTGGACTGCCATTGGAAATTTTTTCAAAAATGATTTAAAAAATTACTATTTGGCCATGTGGAAAAGTAACCAATTCTATTGTGGACTAAATAAATGAATCAAAAAATTTTCGTGAACCAAAATGTTACAGAGAATCTGTGAGATCTGGACAAATTAAACTTTAGAATTTTATTGGATTACCGTTGGTAATTTAATCCAAACAAAAATTTAAAATTACTATTTGGCCTAAAGGAAATGAAATCAGATGTTTTTTGGAGTTATTTGAGATATAATATTGTGATTATACTTCTGAAACAAACATATCAGACGGTATTTTAAAGGAATAAGTATTGGTATTAGATGATATTTTTTTAGAATATTATGCATTTCTATAATGTTAAGTTTAAGTAAAAAGAGATTCTGGGCTTTTTTATTACAATCTTTGTGATTGGTATTTTTTTTTGCCCGCTGTAAAATGATGAATGCAATTGCTTTCACAATTTATAGTGAAATGCAATATATTCTGAAAACAGCAAAAATAAGGCAAAAATATTTTTTGGGAAAAAATGTAAATATGTGTACTGTATTATAAAAAGTTTTAAAAATATTAATACTTTTTACTTTTTTTCCAGATAGATATAGAAAATTTACGAAAACTACAAACATTTTTAAAACTATTTTTAAAAAAAAGAAATGAATAAATATTTTTTCAGTGAGTATGGTAAGTCAATAATAATAATTGTAGTCTCTCAAGGTCAATGTAATGTCATAAATGATTTTTAGTGTTTTTTAAAAAAAAAAAAAAAAAAAGTACGCGCACCGTACGCGTACGGTAAAAAACAATAAAAAAAAGTTTTTAAAAACATATGTAAAAAAAAGATGAAAGATAAGGTTGGCTCTTAAAAGAACCGTTGTGTTCATGCAGGGACAGAGGAAAGAAAGATTGGGAATATTAGACGGTACGACAAGTGTGCTGATCTATTTTACTGTTCACCAGGGAAACACTGGTCTCCCTATAAGTAATTAGATCATGACAATGGGCGCACCGTACTTCAACCCTCGCAAACCGAGGGTTAATTTCCAGAGGGCCAGCAAAAGGAGATTCTCCCCCCACAGATGAAGGGCTCACCTGACCTGCAGAAGAAGGAGTCAGCCCTGCAGATGATGGTCCAGGCTGAGCTGCTGTGGATGTACTGGCTCGTCTTTCTGAAGAGTTACCTCCAAAAAGATGACCATGTGTCCTTCTGTGTACATCCTGGAGGTGTCTCTTCATGGTGTGATTCCCAAAGGAATACTTCCTGTCAGGATTACCTCTAGAAAGTACACGCTGACACAGCCTGCAAGTAACTAAGGGTGCATTCACCTTTTGCTGGCCTTCAGGAAAAGTAAAATAATCCCAAACATAAGAAGGCTTTTGTTTCCTCGCTCTCTGCCTCAAGACAGTGCTGCTGGTGCTAGCCTCACTCTCAGAAGGGCTCTGCTGTTCTGCCATCGTATCCCAAAGACAAACCAGCTCCTTCTCCTAAGGGATCACAAGCAGAAATGAGGGGAATGGGTGTGGTGTAGGAGAGTTCTAGAACTGAAAGTAGTTTCAACCAATCAAAAGTTGTGTTTCATGATCACATGACCAACCGTACGCTTACGGTACGCTTACGGTACGCTTACGGCAAAAGTGCGCATGCGCGTAAAAAAGACACGCGCTTGCGCGCATGCGCATAACAGTCACTCCCCGACACTTCCGCGTAACGTGCGCGCGTGGCGTAAGCGCGCACGCGTCCCACGCGCAGTACGCGCGGCTACGCAAAGTGCGTAACTATACGCAAGCAGCGTAGAAAGATTACGGACGTTGCGTAAACCGTACGCTTACCGTGAGCTTACGGTACGCGTACTAAAAAAAAAAAAAAAAAAAAAAAAAAACTGGAAATAAATTTTACATGTTTATTTTAAAAAATATATAAAAAAAACATATTAAAGAATTTTAAAAATTTAAGCATAGTCTTTATTAAAGGTAAGAAAATTAAATTAAAAATATGTTAGAAAAAATTGAAGAATAAAAAAAAAATTAGCATTTAAAAAACCTTGCAAATTCACTGAAAAAACCATGGGTTTCAAACACGTTATAGTTAGGAATTAGCATTTAAAAAACCTTAGAAATTCACTGAAAAAACCATGGGTTTCACACACATTATAGTTAGGAATTAGCATTTAAAAAACCTTAGAAATTCAGTGAAAAAACCATAGGTTTCACACATGTTATAGTTAGCTGGACATTTTACTCGTAAAAAACCAATGAAATTGCCCCGTTATAGTTAGTTCAGCTAACTATAACTCGCGCGCCCGCAATGCACTGCTGATGACGTCACATATTACATCACTCATGACATGGTCAGTGACATCACTCATGACATCACTGATGACATCTCAAATGACATCACTGATGACCTCACTGATGACATCATCCTTGTGATAGAGTGGCAGACCTCCTCTCACCCTAATATAACCTTTGATACACACATTCAAAAATAGAGACTAAAATTTTCAAAACAATGGACATACCAATACCAGTTACAACAACCTATTCAGTAATTCTAAGATCCACATAAACATCCACTCATTCACCAACAGTCCAATACAGTCACTCATACATGTACTCACTCAACACATGTACTCATACACCTATACATCCTGTTACACAATGCCACTCATCCACAGAGTTACTCACACACATAGTCACTCATGCTAATAAAGAATCAAACATACATTTACTAGCATATACAGTTATACACACACCACCACACTTACTTCTACAGAAACTTACACATACTTAGTCTTTTAAACAATCACTTATAGAAACACATACTTATTCATACAGGAACTCTTTCAATCTCTCACATATACTCACATATATACACCAATAGTCACATATACTAGTTTTAAACATATGTAGTTACTCATAAAGACACTATTGAGACAGTCATTCACTCACTAACACACCCATACACACACTCATCCACCCATACAGTCCTGCACACATGCTGTGTTCAACACACACAAAGAGTGAATCATTCATTCATGCACCTATGCACTACATAATACCCCCCACCGAACCATACAGACACTCAGACTGATACTCAAAAAAACAACTAATAACCTATATAGACACCCATGTAGCTACTCACCAACCCATGCAACCACTTATACACAAAGTGAGAGACTGATACAGATATTTTCATATTTAAACATTACACAGTAAGCCATGTATTCACTATGATACACTTAATCAGTCAGTTACACAATAAATTTTTCAAAAACAAAGCATCCATTTAGACACTTATATACCCATTTATTCTTCCATTGACCTTGAGATATACATATATAAAACATATTTAATTTTCAGAAAAACACACATTCACTGGATGATGTCATCAGTGATGTCATTTGATGTGTCATCAGTGATGTCATGAGTGATGTCACTGACCATGTCATGAGTGATGTAATATGTGACGTCATCAGCAGTGCATTGCGGGCACGCGAGTTATAGTTAGCTGAACTAACTATAACGGGGCAATTTCATTGGTTTTTTACGAGTAAAATGTCCAGCTAACTATAACATGTGTGAAACCTATGGTTTTTTCACTGAATATATATATATATATATATATATTCAGTGAAAAAACCATAGGTTTCACACACGTTATAGTTAGGAATTAGCATTTAAAAAACCTTAGAAATTCAGTGAAAAAACCATAGGTTTCACACATGTTATAGTTAGCTGGACATTTTACTCGTAAAAAACCAATGAAATTCCCCCGTTATAGTTAGTTCAGCTAACTATAACTCGCGCGCCCGCAATGCACTGCTGATGACGTCACATATTACATCACTCATGACATGGTCAGTGACATCACTCATGACATCACTGATGACATCTCAAATGACATCACTGATGACATCATCCAGTGAATGTGTGTTTTTCTGAAAATTAAATATGTTTTATATATGTATATCTCAAGGTCGATGGAAGAATAAATGGGTATATTACTGTCTAAATGGATGATTTCTTTTTGAAAAATTGATTGTGTAACTGACTGATTAAGTGTATCATAGTGAATACATGGCTTAGTGAGTAATGTTTAAATATATAAATATCTGTATCATTTTTTCACTTTGTGTATAAGTGGCTGCATGGGTTGGTGAGTAGCTACATGGGTGTCTATATAGGTTATTAGTTGGTTTTTTGAGTATCAGTATGAGTGTCTGCATGGTTTGGTGGGGGGTATTACGTAGTGCATAGGTGCATGAATGAGTGACTCACTGTTTGTATGTGTTGAACAGAGCATGTGTGCAGGACTGCATGGGTGGATGTGTGTGTGTATGGGTGTGTTAGTGAGTGAATGACTGTCTCAATAGTGTCTTTATGAGTAACTACATATGTTTAAAACTAGTATATGTGACTATTGGTTTATATATGTGAGTATATGTGAGAGTGAGAGATTGAAAGAGTTCCTGTATGAATAAGTATGTATTTCTATAAGTGATTGTTTAAAAGACTAAGTATGTGTAAGTTTCCATAGAAGTAAGTGTGGTGGTGTGTGTATAACTGTATATGCAAGTAAATTTATGTTTGATTCTTTATTAGCATGAGTGACTATGTGTGTGAGTAGCTCTATGGATGAGTGGCATTGTGTAACAGGATGTATAGGTGTATGAGTACATATGATAAGTGAGTACATGTATGAGTGACTGTATTGGACTGTTGGTGAATGAGTGGATGTGTATGTGGATCTTAGAATTACTGAAGAGGTTGTTGTAACTGTTATTGGTATGTCCATTCTTTTGTAAATTTTAGTCTCTATTTTTGAATGTGTGTATCAAAGGTTTTATTAGGGGAAGAGGAGGTCTGCCACTCTATCACAAGGATGATGTCATCAGTGAGGTCATCAGTGATGTCATTTGAGATGTCATCAGTGATGTCATGAGTGATGTCACTGACCATGTCATGAGTGATGTAATATGTGACGTCATCAGCAGTGCATTGCGGGCGCGCGAGTTATAGTTAGCTGAACTAACTATAACGGGGGAATTTCATTGGTTTTTTACGAGTAAAATGTCCAGCTAACTATAACATGTGTGAAACCTATGGTTTTTTCACTGAATTTCTAAGGTTTTTTAAATGCTAATTCCTAACTATAACGTGTGTGAAACCTATGGTTTTTTCACTGAATATATATATATATATATTAAGGATTTCTTTAGTGCTTAGGGATGCTAAGAATATATGGGATTTGGGGTTTTAAGGAATTTTTTTGATTTAGGATGGTTTTGGGGTGTGGCAAGGGAAATTTTAGGGTTTAGCGTGGGTACAGATTTTTGGACGGCAAGGGTATTTTTAGGGTTTAGTATGGGTATGGGTTTTTGGGCGACAAGGGTATTTTTAGAGTTTAGATTGGGTATTGGTTTTTGGAAAGTAAAATAAATTTTAGAGTTTAGGATGGGTTTCAAGTTTTAGGTGGTAAGGGATTGTTTAGGGTTCAGGATGGGTTTGGGGTTTTGGGTGATAAAGGAGTTTTTATGGCTTGTATGGGTATGTGCTGCAGAATGCAGCACACATACAAGCAGCAAATCATCATTATTTAATGATAGTTTATGTGCAGGAAGGGAGATCTTCCAGCACATAAACAATTATTAATAGTTGTTTGCTTTTTCTATGTGTACTGCATTCTGCAGCCCACACAGAAAGAGCAAAATGAGGGGAAAAAAAGTATTTCTCCTCATTTCACTAATCTAATGCCTGCTATTGCATGTTGTTTGTTTTTGGCGCTCCCTCAGATTTACCCAACCTTGTAGACCTAGGGCAGCTTCAAAAAGCAATGGGTGTTGTGGTGGAACGCCCACAGCAACACCCATTGCATGCCCCTTTCACGCAAACTGATGCATGTAAAGAGGCTGTATTTACAAGGAGGTGTTAAGCCACAAAACATGGCATAATGCCGCTTTGAAATAATATAGAGAAGGGCATAGCACCAGGAGAACATCATAAAAATTGATGTTCTATTGGTGCTATCCTCTTGTGAATATACCCCTTCGTTCATAAAACAAATATTCTTCCTATGCCAAGAAATGAGTTAAACTCTTAGGGGCACATGCATCAAGCAAAGGAATTGCGATTCCTTAATAGCGATTATTAAGGAATCGCTATTAAGGAATCGCAATTCAAGGGTGCAAGGGGGCCAAAAGGCCACCATGATGCACACCCAAAAATGGTATTTGTGCTCATGTGGCTTACACACATGCCCTAAGGGCATGTGTTTGCGCCACATGGCACTTAGAAAAAAGCAATTTTGTTAATTTTTCAAAAGAATTGCAAATTACTATCAACTTGAAGTTGATGGTAATATGTGATTCCTTAATGCGAAGTCACATTCTGAGAATGAATCTTTCATTGCCTTTAGGGAATCGCAAATTGTGATTCCCTAGCTGCATTTGCAAAATAGGTAATTGCAAAAATTGCGATTACCTATTTTGCAAATGCCTTTGGGGTTGATGCATCCCCAAAAACTTTTTACGGGTTGCAAAGGGGCCGATTCTGCGAATCTTCCCATTTGTGACCTGTAAATAGCTTGATCCATGTGCCCCTATATTTTTTCTGTTGACATATCATATTTGCTAGCAATAGTTTTTTGTTAGTGCATAACTGTTAGACCTAAAATCTTTGGTGTGGTATTTCCCTAGACTTTTTGCCTTCAAATCCTGATTTTCATTTTTGTTAGCATTTGGACTCTGTGCACTATCACCCTGCTAGCCAGTTATAAAGTTCTTGTGCTCTCTCCTCTAAACATAATAAAATGATCATAGACTCAATTGGCACATTTAATTTATTTATACATCCCTAGGAAATGGTACTGTATGTGCCCAGGGCCTGTACATTAAATGGTACTTGTGAGAATGCAGCACTCATTGTGCCACCCACCAAAGCAGCCTTTTAAAACATATCTCAGGCATGCCACTGCAGCCTTTAGTGCAATTGTAAACTACCATTTCAACCTGGCAAAATAAACCTTTTGCCAGGCCTAATCCTTTCTTTTTAATACTTATACTTCACACGTAATGAAGGCCCTAGCCCACACAGAGTGGGTGCATCATATTTAAAATGTAGGAACATGTATGTTTAAGTTTTACAAGTCCTGGCAGTAAAAAACTCCTAAAGTTGTTTTTTACTGTTGTAAGGCTACCTTAATAAGTGCTGATTTCAAATTGGGAACAGATAGAGAAATTATGTTTACACTCAAATGAATTGTAATTTAAAATCCTTTTTTACTGGTAAAGTTGGATTTTAAGTTACAATTGTAAAAAAAACACTTTGAGAACAATGGCATATTTCTGCTCTAACCAACAAGTTGCCTGAAGAGGAGTTATGCCCTCCCTTGATTATACTTCAGCACACATTAAGGAAGCTGACACCAGCACATATCAGAACCAGTTTTGAGGGTAGGTCAGGAAATTCCCTCACACAAAGGCTGGCAGCAGGTACGAAAGTGGAGCTTTCAGAAGCTCTCCTCAGAACACTCCTGTACCAGTGGAAGATTCCGAAGAAGGACTGCTCCACTGTCTGAAGAAGGAAGATTGGACCAGTTTGCCTTGAACGCAGTCTCTCTGGAGTGACTCTAAGGGTAGGTTGGCTCTTTCACCTACAGGGACACAAAAGCTTCCAGATGTGCAACTGCCCAGCTGACCAGCACCAAATGGACTTGCCTGTGCTCTGCTTTTGGCTCTGCTGGAGTAATTCCTGATCTTCAAGAGGTCACCCAGGTTCTATACCCTTGGCTGGCATCAGTGGTTATTTCTCCTATAAAAAGGTGGCGTTACAGAAAGTTTGAACTCTTTGCAACCTTGCAAAGTGACCTCTTCACGCTGAGAATTGACAGCACAAGACAACTACAAATGCAAAGCTCCAGCTTAACCTGTTCTTCATGGGTTGCAACGACCGCCATCGTGAAGCTCCAGTGAGACCAGCTCTTCACGTCAACAGCAGCAGCCAGTATCAATTGCCAGCGCGAATCACCAGCGATGACCGTCCGTGACACTGAACTCTCGACCTCTTCCTCACACGAACAGACTCCTCCTTGCAGCCCCTACAAACACAAACAAAAGTCTTTGCTCAGGACTTGAGAAGGTAGCTCTTCATTGGTACTAAGCAGGTACAGGTATACAACCTGTACTCCACTGCAGTTAGCCTAAATGTGCTACTATCCCCCAGTGCAGCATGACCAGAAAACAACAAGTGGCACTTTCTGCTTTAGGCACTATTTTCACCTAAAATTAGGAGATTTTTGTTGTTTTGTTATCATGTGATTTATTAAACACTAATCTATTTTTCTAAATTAGTTTGGGTTTTTTGTTGTGTTGGGTTTTCACTTTTTTACTATTTGAGTGCTACATATTTACTTTACATATTGCCTCTAGATTTAGTCTGAATGTTTTGTTGCCAAGCAACCAGAAAAGTTTGTGTTTCTCTGCTGAAAGAATCAGATTTTTTATGGCCCAATTTTGCTACTAAATCTTTTCATCCACAATTAACTGCAATTCCAACAACCAGTGTATGTGCTCTGACAGGTAAAATATGCACCAATTGGCTAATCTCTGATTGGCATATTTAACTCTCCTGTAAAGTATATGATGTGGAAACAACACTGAAAACATGGAAACTTAAATGTCACTTGTGGACTGCAGCACCTATTTTATCATCCACTACTGAGACAGGGAAAACATGGCTTTGGGATTAGCAGTGTAGTCTGGCTGTTGCAGTTTAAGCTAGGCTTTAGTGAAATATGCATTTCAATTTGCATAATTTTGGGAACTTTGCATTACAGGTTTTTATATTTCATTCCAACAATTATATCATTATGTCACTTCTCATAAATACGTGCCATTTGTGGTAAACATTTACTGTAAATGGTGCAATTTGTGGTAAACAATTTAATACAAGGGCACGGGAACAACAGAATGCCAGCAGCTATTGTTCGTGGTGCTTTTGTCTAAATACGTCCTTTCACCAAAAACTGACTAGAGGACACATTTTATGCTAAAATCCAGCACAAAACAACAGTTTAGCATTTTGTCATAATTTTCACATAATTACGCGAAAGCAACTTACACAGATTTTGTGAACCTGTCAAAATAATATTTTCTGACAGGGAAACTCTTCCTGTTATTTATTAATATGCCACCCCTTTGTAGGCCTTGCAGCGAAGAAGGTCGGTATTTACAAGTGAAAGATGTAGAAATGTAATGTTATGATGTCCCTACAGTAGCAAGTCCCCAAAGCTATTTGCACTGTGGCAGACTGTATAGATTAACATATAACTACTGCAATATTGGATCTGGGACCAACTAGAAAAAGAGTTCAACCTTAATTATTAATATTTTTTTTAATCCAATTGAAGATTAAAGTTGGATTTAAAATAAATATATATGAAGATACCTTTTCCCTGCGTTAAGGTCCTGAAGGCTAATGTGAATTAGCTATCCAGAAGCCGCCTAGTGAGTGCTTTACCCTAATGAGGTGTTAAAATTACTCCCAGAGCAGATACATTGGCCTGGGTGTGGGAGGTGTTTTTCTTCTTCTTGCGGAAAGACAAGTCAGGGTGTACACAGGAATATAATTAACTTGTAAACGGTTGTGCCTCTTCACCTGAAAATTTAAGGGGCGAGCTGGAGAAGTCAAACCTTTGTTTCCCCAGCTAGGCTTGTGCCAAACACGGTGGGAGTGGAACTACCCTCAGCCAATTTTGTTTGCCCACAGAGCATGAGACTGCCAATTTCCCTGGGTTCACTTCTAGACAGGCATACATGCTCTACACAAAGGAAAAGGGTTTCGCTATCTTGTATTTTAGGAGTAAGGTGCACTCTGGGACTTGTTTGTAATTGGCCAAACAGGATCCGCTCAAAAAAGTGGGTAGGGTTGCTCCCAAGACCATATACCACATTGGTTAGGAAGGTGCCAAGAGTCACTGCCACCCGACTAACAAGTGCCAACCATAAATGTGCCACCCCAGGCACCCTGCCCGGAACACTTAGGAAGTACAGAAGAAGATATGCACCTGCTGTTTGATACCTTTGAAGAGACCAGAAGGCTTGACCGGCTCCCATTTGTACTCAGAAGAAAGAAGGGACTCTAAGGGTCAGCTTGCTGACCTTCTTTGTGGCTAACAGGAACAAGCTGCGAGAGGTCTGTTCCCTGAAGTGCCCAGCTGACCACTTACAACTGGATATGTATTAGACCCTGCTGGTGGCCTCTGCTGGAGTGAGTCTTAACCCCTAAGTGCTGTACCTGAGGTCTTAAGACCCTTGGATGTATCTAATTGACCATGTACGTCCTAAGATACCACCTGCAACCATGCCCCGCTGGGAGATTTTGACTTTCATTTCAGAGATTAAGGGCCTGATTTACAGTTTGTTCGATGGGTTACTCAATCACAAATGTGACGGATCTCCTGTGTGCCGTATTAAAATGCTGCTGGATATAATGCACTTGTAATAAGGTGGATGGGATATGCTTCGTGTTTATGACAGAATAACCTGTAAATCAGGCCTAAGTCCTAAGGTAAAATCTTTGACTGTGATGAGTCTCCTTTGTGTATGCTTGGCGTATGTGACCCACACTCCATCACAGTTGGCCTGAAATTTCACCTTTGCCCTTATCACCCATGAGCAGTGACTACTGTTTGGTTCTTTACATATTCTTGCTACTTTTAATAATTTATATCTTCAGTTTCCATTGTTTGGCTATTGCCATTTTTGTGAAATTTTGTTTTTTTAATTTTACTCTGTTTTTCTAAATTGCAGTGGTATTTTTATTGTGTTGTGTTTTTTACTTTTTACCTGTTTTGGTACTTTTAAACACTTTACCCATTTTCACTAAGTGAGGCCTGTCAGGTCTGTGCCAGAGCTACCAGGTGTTAAGCTCAGTTTCAAATTACTGAATCCTTCTCTTGGACCTAACAGGATTGTGGCCTTATTACTTTTCATGTCCCACCATACAACCCAGCTAATTATTCAGGGGTTTATTTATGAGTCCTTTGGTGCCGCTGTCGCGTCACTTTTCACAGGCAGCATAAAATATGCGCCACATTGTGCCCTATTTACAAAGTGACGCACCTATGCAGATGCGTCACTTTGTAAAGCCCTGCGCCACCTTATACTTTGCATCAGGTATAATGGGGCTCATTTATGAGCCCCTGCGTCACTTTTGCGCCGCCGGTGCGTCACTTTTTGTGACGCACCAGTGGCATAAAACATGCGCCATGTTGCGCCATATTTACAAAGTGACGCATCTAGGTAGATGTGTCACTTTGTAAACCCCTGCGCCACATTATACCTGCGCCAGGTATAATGTATGCAAGGGGGGCGTTTTGACGCAAAAAAGGGTCGTAGAAGTGACGCAGTGAAATCTTCGAGATTTCACTGCGCCACTTCTAGTGTGCAAATGCGTCAATTTCTTGTGCCTGCCTCACAGCAGGCGTAAGACTGACGCAGGCCCTTTCACATGGGGCTTGCCCCATGTGAAAGGACACATTGCTGGAGTTGCGTCACTTTTGTGACACACTCCAGCGATGCGTCACTTTTGCGCCTACAGATACGTCAGAAATACTGACGTATCTGTGACTCCTTGCGACATGATGCGTCATACTGTAAATATGACGCATCACTGGAGTCGCAGGGAGGGCGCAGTGAAAAGTGGCGCATCACTGTTTTCACGCAGTGATGCGTAACTTTTCATAAATGAGGCCCATATATTTAGGGTGGGCGTTCCCCTGCAAAAAGCCTCGAAGTGGCGCATTGAAATCTATGAGATTTCAGTGCACTACTTCTAGGACGCAGTTACGTCAATATCTTATGCCTGCCTCACAGCAGGCATAAGACAGATGCAGTGCTATAATCATAGCTCTCCCTCTGCATTGCTGAAATTGCGTCACGCTTATGACACAACTCTAGCAATACGTCAGTTTTGCGCCGACAGATACGTCAGTAATACTGACGCATCTGTCTTTCCTTGAGACATGATGCGTCATACAGTAAATATGACGTATCCAATATGTCGCTGGGAGGGCGCAGTGAAAACTGCTGCATCGCTGTTTTCACACAGCAATGCAACAGTTTTCATAAATAAAGCCCCCAATTTCGTACAGTTGGATTTGAAATTGTGAAGAGAAACGGGTAACATTGTATGTTGGCTCTTTTTAATAGCATCTACTGCATGTGTAGTCTGATCTCTGTCTGTGAATAGGATCTCAAATTTAGATCCAGCTCTAGTTGTGAGCCAGTGAAGGTTTTTAAGGCAGCTGGTCCAGCCCACGCACTTAAAACTAATTTTTATCCTAAAAATTAACGCAAATAGAAAGCTACGATAAGAAAAAAAAATCAGTGAAGGGAGCAACCTGGCAGAGTGCTGCATACAAACGTGTTTTCATGTGCTAGAGAAATGTTTTGACACAATTTGCTGCATACATTATCAACATCAAGCAATTAAAATAGGAAATTGCACAGGAAAGAGTAAAACAGTATGCTTTAAATAGCCGTCTGAAACATGCATATGGTTGTAGGAAAACAAAATAAGTGGGATTCCTGCTTTTTTAACATTAGAAATTTATTTCAGTGCATTTACACACTAAATCTTAACCTGGCAAAATATATATTTATGTGTTATTAATATTCATAAAGCAGCTCAGTCTTGTACCTTGCGGATATAATTGTAATATCACCTAATTTAATTTGAATAAATTGCCCAACCACTAATGTCATCAGCAACTGTTAAATTACTCCTCATTGATGCTCATCCTTCTTTTTTGTAATTAGTTAGTGAATCACCTTTTCTGGTATCATTTTGAATAAATGAAGAGAAATGATGCTACTTTATCTTTTGTATTATTAGATCTTTTTTTTTTTTGGCTAGGTGAACGGATATTTTTTTTAATGGCATGCTTAAGTAATTTTGTTTTTCCATTGATAAACAATGTAGGCATCAAAGGGTATATGTTTTAACCAGAAATCCATTTTTTTGGATTATAAACATAATTGTTCGTGAACATGGTTCAATGTTCCTCGTCACTACTCAGTCTGGTTATAAGGATTGCTCACAGCAATCCAATATCGATGCAGATCAGTATTGAAAAGAGTTTTCATTGCCACACCACCATGTGATACCTGACCGTTATCTACCAAACGTCACAACTGACAATTATTTTTCACTCATCTAAATACCCATGCACCATTTTTCATGTTATTTCTTTAAAAAGCGTGAAGGAAACAATACTACTAATATGATACGTGTGTCTGCAAATCAGAAACTGCTATGTAATAAAAATCAATAGTTTGAACACTTTCAAAAATCCAGTTAAACATTATCTGGAACTGTACTGCCTTTTTCATTTTGCAACACCACATAGGTGCTTAACCACCAACTGTCAGCAAAATGCTCCTCACAAAAAATAGTGGGATATTTACACTATTAGGATTTTACCATAGAATTTAACGCTACTCTCTTACGTATGAATTTGCCAGTTGCAAACATACATCTGTATATTTACACTAGTGTCGCTGAAGCACCAAATGCAGTTGTACTGAAAAAACTCACTTTCTCTTTTTGAGCACAGGGACAGTATTCTCCATGTAGAATCACATTCATGCACAGTCCCAGCAATGTTGTGAGTGGGCTCTATCAACCTCACTCTTGTTACAGATTTAATTGTGCCACATATAGGAAAAACCTCTGATTGTATTTAGGGTGGAAATGTATCTCGCGAAGGTCTGTGAATACCCGCAAATTTTCTAAGAGATCACCACCCTTGAACATAGCTTTTTTACTCCTGTGAGCACGTGTAGTCACACTTATTAATTTACACTTGTTACATAAGTCATTTTGTAAGAAAAAGTACTGATGGACGGAATGCAGAACAAATCAAAACATTCACCCCCAGTCAAGAGATCTGGGTTAAATCCATCATTCTTTTGCTCACCATGCCACCCCAGTTTAGACCTGGCCATATGCAAATCAGTCTTGACCCTGTGCCTCATGGGAAAAGTCCAGCCCGGGTATGCTCAGACGTGAGTCCCGTGCTCTCCATGCCACTGGAATCAAGCTTTCCTGGCTGAAGAGGGGTGAAACCCTGAAACCGGTCCTAGGATGCTTGTTTCTGGTCCAGGGAGGACCTGGCTTGGCAGTTCGGGCTGGACTGCTCCCATAGGGCACAGGGTCAAGACTGATTTGCATATGGCTGGATCCAAACTGAAATGGCATGGTGAGCAAAAAAACGATGGATTTAGGCCCAGATCTCTATATTGGGGTGAATGTATGACATTGTTCTGCATTCTGTCCATCAATAGTTCTTTTTACATAAGTCATTTTAGCATCTCAGTCCCTTTCATGTGCATAAAAGGATTTGTGATTCAGGTCCATTGTGCGTATCTGTTTCTGACATAAGTGCTCTAATCCTAGGAGCAGGGCTGTAAGTGGGATATAAAAAGGTAGTGGGTCTTTAAAAGGCGCATGGCCAAAGAAGCATAACTAGGAATCCTTCTCATGAGGCATAGTGTTTTTAATTAAGAATGTGGTTTAATACATGTAAACTAAGATTCTCTGCTTCCTAAATTGTGCCACCTGCCCAGTATTTTGGTTCCTCTCTGTGAGCTTTGGGTTATGCATTGAGACATCTCACACAATACCAGACAGGCACCAAAACAAGCCGGACCCACTGGCTTTTCAAATTCTTTTTAGCTTTATTAGATGAATGAATATCTACACTGATTTTGTTGTGAATAATTAGAATTGAAATTATTTCAATTCTGAAAATATAAACATTACTAAAGTCTAAGGATCGGGTCGAGCACTATGGAGTGTCACAATCCTGTTATCCCTTAACACCACTTTCCTCTGAAGTCTCTGATAGGCACTTATGCTGCTTTCACATTTCTGAAATCGTTCATCTTTATATCTCACTTCTCATCTCTTTCCTCTTTAAATCGATTGTTTCATTTTCTCCTTTCACATGTACTTCTTACACCTCCTTTACTTTATCCCCACACACAACACACTGATCATCAGTAAGCACTGCATTTTCTTTTACTTTCAACTGATTTGTACCTTCTTCACACACTGTCCAATAGAATCACAGTAACAATGGGCACATGTGACCATTGGTCTGTGCACTCTCGAAAAAGGCCCATGATTGGAGGAGCATGTATTCCTAAAACCTTTATGACCAATTGACTGACACTGTTAGAAACTCTCACAGCATTCTCCCTGAACTCCAGATTGCATGAAAGTGGCCCGTGTAAGCACCCACCAACAACCCAAACACTTGCATAGAGCAAGAGGTGACATTTTACAGTATGCACTATACAACAGTAGTATTTTGGATGAAAAAATTACAGAATCAAAACATCCTGGAAAAACAATATTCCTAGGGAGTGCAAGATTGAGTAAACCATGTGAATTGTAACTACCTCGATCTCATGGAATACCTTAATGGTTTTAACAGATAATTTTCAGAAATCCGTCAGTGTTTTGCCTGAATAGTTGAGGGCATGATTATGGGTACCCATTTGAAGCTAGTTTTGAATTAATGCTGAGTCTGAGAACCAGAGGGACAGGCTCACTTACAGCCCTGACAGGGAGGCACAGGTCTTCACACTTCCACTCAGCACATCGGAAAAATAAACAACCACAAGATGTTACAGTGAAATGGTATCGGTTATTGATGCATACAAATGACCTAAAGGGGCATCCCCATTGGGTTCTAGATGTAGCTTGTAAGAGAGGCAGTTTTTTTTTTTTATATAAAAGCCTGGAAGACAATACTAGTAACATTTCCAACCGATGGTTGATATAAGCATTTGTTTCACTCCCTGTTGTGCAGACTTTCAGTTTTTGAAATGAGGATGGACTCGTTTTGTGACATATTTACAGGGCCGGCTTTAGGGCAGTGCGACCGGTGCGGCCGCACCGGGCGCTGACCTGTGGAGGGGGTGCTGACCTGGGGGGGATGATGTCTTGAACAATAACTTGGGGGGCACTTTTGTCTGGTGGTGGTGAGAAAATACAAGGAGGCAGTCATGGGGTGTGGGGGTACCAAAAACGAATTTCGCACTGGGCGCCACCAGCGCTAAAGCCGGCCATGCATATTTACATATAGAGAGACAGTCGTTTGCAGGCAGCAAGGACTGATGAAGGCCATATTAATGTTTGAGAGCAACTTACTTTTATAGGCCTATGGAAACAACACTTTAAATATGAAGCAGGCCTCTTCACTAATATTCCAGAGGGAGTGAACCTCTGTAATTCAATAAGAATAAATTGTAATCTGTATTTTAGTTGAATGAGTTGAGTACCTGATGCAGACATATATCTGGAACCCACACATCATAGGAAAGAATCTTGTAAAGAGGACTAATTCATCATTTAAGCCGCAGTGAGTTATGGCTGCAAATTGTGTAGCCTCCCAGGTGGAAAGAGCGCACCTGGTAAATGACAATTGTGTAGGATTTGGTATTTAACATGTAAACTATTTGTGCCTGATTTCCCTTTGCCCATGTTGAAAAAAGGGAGTGGTGTGCTAATGTTGCATGTTAATCAAAATCCTTAGGTGACCAAATAGAGCATGTATGCTATTTGCCCATCTGATTTGCAGCAGGTTTGACATGGCAACAATTTGATGGGTAATAATCTACGGCATCTAAAATATGCACCCAGTGGTAATCTTGACAGGAGATTACCTCTAGGATTGGGATCAGCCCTTTTTTGTGCTTTTTTAAAAAAAATGATGAGCTAATGCGTACACACACTGGAATACTTCATTAGATGAGAGCTCACTAAACAGTCCTGTTTCGCTGCTTGTAACTGTCCACTCCGAAGGGTGCTGAAGCGTGGTTTGCAGAATGTGAAGTCTGTTGGAGCAAACAGACTGGAGCCGCACTGTGTGGAACTTAATCCTTTTACAGTTGTCCATAGCAGACTGCTTGTGGTCACGGAGCTAGCCAATGTGATTGCAGCAAAAGGTTTCTGGCTCGGATTCTGTAGGCTCCCAAAGATAAAGGGCTAGATCACGAAACATTAGTGACTGGTATTTTATGTCATTTGCGGTCAATTAAGGCTGGTCTTGCTCCATACTGCTTTTACCACTTTATTATGAATATAGCACTCTGGAGGGCTGCTAAATCTGGATTGTCACATTTGTTGTGTGGTAATTTACCGTAATTGTACTGTATCCTGTTGCTGTTTGCACTACTAAGTTTTTGTGCTGTATCATTGCAATGTGATTTTGTTGTGTTGCACTGTGGTTGTTGTGTTGCTTTTTGTTTTGTCCTGTTGGGTACTGTTGCGTTTTAATTGTTTTATGTTGCTTTGTGCATGCTATTGTATTATATCTTGCCATTTACTTCAGATATGTCTACAATTACCTCTCTGTTCTCAGCCAAAAGCAGCACATGACTTGAAAGTTCTTGTAGCTAGGAACTATGCATTACTCTCTACCGTGGTAAAATAGTACTGCTGCAGTTATTCACCTGTTTAAGACACCAGTCAAACCAAATCTGTGGCAAAGACTGTCTAAATCTAGTACCTCCATTGCTTATTTTATGTGATAAGACCCTGGGGCATATTCACATGGACTTATCGCCGCGTTAGCTGCACTTTTCTGCTGCTAATGGGTCAATGATTTTATCGCCCTATTACCAAGCTGGCGCTAACAGTCATTAGCGACAGTTTTTAGGCAAAAATGTCTGTTATAAAGATCGTTACTTCTGTTAGCGATAATTATATGCAGGAGAGGTGTTCCGGTCCAAAAATGCCCGCAAAAAACACTACTACATATTCACAAGGGGATCCTTGAACTTTTGAAGACCAAAAAAACTGGCTTTAACTGCAGTTAGAGCCACTTATTTAAGACCAGAAAACAGCTGGTCTTAAAAATGGGGATAACGCTTGGGGCCACATCTCAGCATGTTTTGGTGCTGGACAACGCTGCAAGCAATGTTGCAGGGCTGCCCTGTGACAAAACTACAGTGCAGGAATGCGCACCATCAAAAAGAAAAGGTGCATTCCTGGGCCCCAGTCATGAAAAGTGTTGCAGCGCTGCAACAAGACATCATTGTAAAACACTTCTCACTACACCCTTCTAGCGACGGCATGGATGCACTGTATTCACTGGACAGTGCTCCATGACGCAAGTAATGACAGATACATCACGAATCCTGATGCATCTGTCTGCGCTAAAGTCACGCATTGCTGCAGTCGTGTCACAACCATGATGCAACTCCAGCAATGCATGGGGCCAGCCTATCCCTGTGGCACTGCATCACCCTAATGCCTGCCATCAGGCAGGCAGAAGGTACTGACGCAGTGCCGTTCATTAGGGGTGCCCAAATGTTGGCGCTGTTGGAGATCCATCGGTGGTGGTTGCGCGCTAAGGTGTCATCGTATGGAAGCATTGGTGGAGTGTTGTTGTGGACGGAGTGGACAAGAGGTTTTTCAGTGGCCTTGATCCAGCTGCAAGGGGGTGTGATGATGGCGGTAGCGTCTGGTGGGCATGGTGAAGATGTGATGTTACCAATGATGGTCCAACCGAGAGAGTCCACTGTTGTGGCTGTAGTTGAAGTTCCCACTGGCAGGGGTGACGTGCTCGACTGTGTGTCCTGCTTTGTGACTTGTTGAGGTGACTTGCTGCTTCTGTCTGATGTAGAGGCCCATCCCCAGGAGGGGGTGGTGTCCTGGTCACTGGGGTTGTCCAGGTGGAACTTGAGTTCACTGAGTAGGATGTCGTCGGTGGATGGGAGACCCTAGGGTGCAATGAGGTCAACAATGGTATTGGAGAATGGGGGGCCATAGCCCGGGGGGCCTGCACATGAGGGTGCCACAGAGGATGTGCTTGGGCTTGGTCCAGATCTGGGAGTTGAGGTGGTCCATGGTCACCCATGGGTCATTAGAGTGCGTGGTCAGTCGGAGTGTGCTTTTGTAGGTGATGGCAGTGCCTCCTCCTTGATGGTCGGGGTGCTCCTTGCGGGCGATACTGCATCCGTCAGTGATGGCGATGTCCGGTCCGGAGCAGATGTTGGTCCTGGCAGGCGAGGTGGCATCCAGGGTTGATGGCGAAGAGGGTGCTGGAGTCGTAGCGGTGGAGTGTCCATGAGGAAGGCTCCTTGGGGCAGAGCGCGGTCCAGGGGCAGATGGACGCAAACGGCGTAGCCTATGGGTTGCCTTTGGCACGGGAGACAACCATTACAACACAGGTAGTACATCGTCAACAATGCAACTTCGACAATGCAGGTGCCTTTACATCGCATTTGATTACAATGCATTGTGAGGTCAGTAATGGGGTAATTTCAAATGTTTCGGTGGGTATGGGTTTGGGATGTAAAATATGAAAATGTGGGTGTGTGTTGGGGTAAAATTTGGAATTTGGGGGTGTGTTTTAGGGAAAAATATGGAATTTGGGGGGTGTTTTGGAGTATAATATGGAAATTGGGGTGTGTATTAGGGTCAAAGTTGAATTTTGGGTGTGTTATAGGGGCTCAAAAAGGAATTCCAGGGTTCACGGTTGGTTTTTGGGTGCAAAGGTTTGCTATGCAACAACTACTCTACTATTGCAATGTGCCTAGTATTAGTATGCATGGGAATGGAATGCGGTGTTATGGCATGAGTCGCAACCACGTATGGGCCTTTGGCACATGGGTGGTACGCGCTCTCTGCATGGGCACACAGCGGCCACCATTGAGAAGTGCTTGGGGGGCTGGACAGCATTGAGGTGGTAAACGCTGGAAAGAACACTGGATGGGGCGTGGACACGGGGATGTGTGTGAGCGGGTGTTGTAAAAGTTTTTATAGGGGAAGTCTTACCTCGAAGCCGGGTCCCATGTCTTTGTTGCTCCTGCTCTCCTCTATCTGCTTCCAGGAACAGGAAGTAGGCAGCCAGGCTCCCTCCCCATAGCCAATCACAACGCTGCCATGTGGCGGTGGGATTGGTAATTGGCAACGGGACAGGGCATGCAGCCAAGGGCTGGAGAGGTGAGCATGTTCTCAATGCAGGCTGTAATGCAGCCTATTTTATTAACAGGGAAGTGCACATGACTGCTTTGGGCGGCCTGAGTGGCCCGACCAAAGATTCATTGCGCACTTGAGTGGGCATGTCAATCCGCCCATGCCGTGCCCCGTGCTTGGAGCAGTCCTACCCACCCTCCCACCTGCAAGGGAAACATAGCACGGTTACATCAGTAAGTTATCATCATGTGATGATTGCTCCTCATCTGCACTGCTTGAAAGCAGTCGGGCGACGCTCTTCTGCCATAGCGGATGAGCCAACACTGGGGGTGCATCATCTACGTGTGCAAGGCCTGGGGGACTCAACCCCCAGGCGTCCTGCTCTACCCGTCCCACCTTCTCCTTACCTGGACATTGACACCATGGCGCAATCCGCTATACTTTCTCCGAATCTGTTACTCAGCCAGCAGGAGCCTCAGGCGGGAGGGATTTCACAAGCCTGGGTACAGCAGTTGCCGCCATGTCCGCTGGTGAACCTCTTGATGCAGTTGATGCAGCGGGCCCCCCTTAGGCGTGAAGTTGCAGTGCTCACGCCACACAAATTCACCGCAGCTCAGGGGCCTCACCCTCCAGAGCATCCGAACAGCCCAACATAATCCGACCTGTGATGCAGAGAGGCAGCACCCACCGTTGGTAATCCCCTCCGTGCACCCCGGTATAGTGGTGGATCATAGTATGCAATGCAGACCTCCCTACGTTGGGACGAAGGAGCCCCTCTACTATTGACAGCTTCAAGGTGCGCAAGCTGGTCTTCTCACACAGGTCAGCAACGTGTCTCCCGACTTCACCACCAGGTACGAGCAATCATCGCGCCTCAATGTCTACCGCCATGGCTCATCGACTCCAGAGCTCCTCCGCATCCCATTCCAGGCTCCAGGTGCAGGTCCAGCGAGGCATCCAGGCTCCAGGCGCAGGTCCAGCGAGGCATCAAGGGTCTTCTCCTGGTCATCCTGGATGTTGGCTGGCTTGCAATGTGTTGTTGATGTGTGCTTGCTGCACTTGACCCTGGCTGCTCCATTCTGCATTTTATTGGTTTTTATGCCTATTTTGTAATGGAGGTTGACTGATAGGATATTTTTTGCATTAGAGACAAAAAAAACTCACGTTGGGCTGACTAGCATGAGTTTTGTTGCCGCTAATGGGCCTAACGGTAGTTATCGCCCGCTAACGCCGGATTTCCTATCGCCATCGCGCTGATGTTAGTGGCAGATTTCACCACCGTTCCCTGATACTATCACCATGTAGCGACGGCTTGGTAATACATCGCTAACATAGCAATAGATTTCAGGGTTAGGCTGCGATAAAAAAACTGCTGCTAACTGGTGTTTGCGGTAGGTATCGCCGGTCCTTGAGATTATCCCCCCGTGACTTAACGTGGTGCCCATTTAGCTCACTTTATGTAATATGGCCCAAGGTAATCTGGCTGATGGGTATTGATGCAGCGCGGATATAATAAAACCTTTCCTTATGACACCAACCCACCAAACACACATTCACTCAGTTTTTCTGGCTCAGTGATAAGTAGACGAGCTGCAAGACATACGGGGTACCTTGTTAAAATTTTACCTAACTAATAACTATACACATTATATACATTTGATCTTGGAATTGTCGGTTCTAAACATCAAGGTACTCTGCTATTTCGGTCGATGGACCAACTAGTAGGAATCAGTTGATGGTGATTAAGTCCAGCTCAATCACAATTAAAACCAATAATTGATCATAGCTTTAATTCTAATAACCACAGACTCAGTTTTTGAGTTAGCATGAAATTTGATCTAGATTCATTGAATAAATTGAATTTAGTAAAGTTTTATTAGACAAATATTCTAGAAATTATTTGATAAGCATTTAAGTAAAGATTGAATAGAAATGGAAAATACTCATTACCCTTAGGGCGATGACGAGAATGATTCACCAGAACATGAATCGAAGATCACAGGATAGATTCCCAATACTGACTGACTGTCCCTCTAACCTCGTACGAATTCCCTCCCAGGATAGAATCCCGCGACGGTCTCATTCCTTTTCCCCATCAACGTTCGAAGTCCAAAATTGACAAAGTGTTTTTCAGCATCAGAAGGAAAAAGTCATCTCAACAGACAGCGTGTCGTGGTGAATAGATCAATGTAGAATAAGCGTTGCGTCCCATTTTAAGCACAAGCTCTTTTATACCCTTTACACTAACTTGCTATACCCAAAATTTAAACCTTTTAGGGGCTACATTCATTCTGATTGTTCCATTGGAGGGGTGGTGATGGTCACCTCATCGTCCTCCTTGCTTGAACCGGTTTGCAAACAATCAATGCATGCAATGGTTCTCGTGATTCATCAAGTCCAAATGTACTATCACTTTGTTAATATATTTGTAAAATTATTCGACAGTCATGAATTAGTTCATCTTCTGGAGTTCAATTCTCCCATCTGTTCCCATGCATTCATGCTGAAATCTTGGCACAACTCTTGTTTCAGGTCAGACTGGCCTTGACATCTCTCACTCCGGGCATAGGCCACACATTCGTGACTGGAACTTCTACTCTGCTCATGCACGGGGGCCATCTTTATTCGGTGCACGCAATCACGTCTCTCTGCAGCAGCCATTTCCAGGCGAGGCCTAGCAGGCCCGAACGGAACTAGTATAAAAACAACATAACAGAAATTAGATATAGAGAATAAGCCTTTCTGTTTACCACCCACCATTCTCATGACCCGTGTTAGGTGTTACCTAGCATAAGCGACATTTAAAGCCATTTTACTTACCATCTGCATTCTTTGCCACAATAAAATTTAACAACAAACAAAATACATGCAATTGATGTCTACTTTCTACACGAATCACAAACCTATGTTAATTTAATTTCACATTTGTAAATAAATTTGATTTTTCCAATGCCAGTTAGTTTCCCGCGTGTAGTGTCTAATTAAAGGTACATTTGTTGTTTTATACATGCATTCAAATAGTTTGTATTTTTAAAGTTATGATGTCATTAATTTCGAAGGGGTACAAAACATTTTTTTGTATTTGCCCTGTTCCATCAATTCCCCCCTTTGATGATTTTTAACATCACCACAAAAACCATCTCTACCAATTTATCAGAAAGCATGTTTCTTGTCCTTTTTCATTTGTTAGCTTAAACAATTGTATTCTTCACAGTCTGTTTCTTAGACTTGTTGTACAAGTTCTCTTTAAATTCTTCAAATTCAATCTCTCCCATTTCTCGTTCTCTTTGTTTATTTTTCTCAATTTATCTTTTTACTTTATTTTCTCCTTTTCATTTCTAATACATACACATGTTAATCTCAACATCAATGTCATTAATATTACTATTGTCACTGGTATTAGTATTTTCCCAAGCTTCTCCAAAGCACCATCGACCTCAAGTGGGGTAACTTCTTCATGCAATTTAGTAATATTCTTTATATACCTTTGTATATTCTGACGTTTATCTGGAATATAAGTGCAACAATGTTGTACCTTGAGCATTCCACAGACTCCTCCATCTTTTGCCAAAAGAATATCAAGGGCAAGTCGATTTTGCATCACCATAGCTCTCATGGCAACCATCTCTGTATTTACCATTAAGAACCCTCCAGCAGTATTCGTTGATAAACAGACCGACTGGAGGGCGAGTGTGTGCCCTTGCTCACCTGCTTCCTGCCCCTGCTCCTTGCTCCCTGTAATTTTCATCGACGCCGTGAGGGGAACGGCTGCAGAAACTACATCCCCCAGCACCACCAGGGCCCGGCGCATCGCTCGACGTCATCGGAGCGAGTCGGGGCCCCATAATAGACGACAGGAGCCTCCGCAGCGCGGGACGCGCGTGGGCGGCGCCCGGGCAAAGCCCGGGCCAAGGGCGGGCCCGTTTGAGCCCGTTGGAGACCGTGTAAGGCCGGGCCGGGCCCTCCCTCATTGAACTTCATCAAAAGGTCTGTTACTGCTAGATATCTGTAAGGTGTCTGTTTATATATTCCTCGGATATAGCGGTTATAGCGGGCTTAGCCTCCCAATGTACCATATTTATAAAAACTGAATAGGTGTTCAGAGTACTAGGTGGCTAATTGAGAGCGTATGCAAGGAGTTAATTAATCGACCCTGAATGATGACTACCGCTCCAGTAATAGGTCGGAAGTCCCTTGTCGGTACACTTGATCAATTTGTGGTAAGAGCTTCCTCTATTTTGGACAGCGAGATTGATGTCACTGAGAAGCGAATGTCGCTGGGTTCTCTTAACAATAAACGCTCCTCGCTGGGTTACTTGTCACAAATACGTTTCCCTGCTCGCAATATGGAACTGGGAACTGATACCGGCGATGCAAGTCTTGTGTTGGATGCTCCTAGAACCAATTCCCCTTGTCATAATTCACCAATGTACTGTATCCCAGATTCTGAGGGAGCTAACCTCAATACCAGATCAAAAAAGGGCTCCTCTAATCCACCTCAAATCATTGGTGTGTCGGAAAGTGTAAAAACTAGGTCTGCCACGAACTTAAAGGCTAAAGCACCCATTTCGACAAGCAAAGAAGGCCCAAAAACCTTGAAACCCAAGAGAAAGCGGAATGAACTGCTACAGCGAAGTCCAGAAGAATCAGCCTCGGGGTCACACCTGTGAACATTCCTGATCCCAAAGGAGTAACTTCAGCCAGTGGGAATGAGAGTGTTCCAATGTTGCCTTCTTTGATTCCGCCTAAGGACCTCCAAAACCCGTGTGAAGATTTTTGGGGGAAATTGGAGACAATCTTTTATAAAACTTGCCAACCAATTTATGATAGGTTGGACAGTATAGAAAATAGACTGACTTGTTTGGAGCTGATGTGTTCTTCATCGCAGTCCCGGCAGAAATATGTCACCAACTGCCGGGGGTGCGAAAAATCTATTGAGAAACCTCCAAACAAAAATGTCCCAACTACTGATACTGCACCCACCCTTAACCCAGCTATTGCTAAAACTAACCCGTCTGACAAGGTAATTGGGAATACAATGCACACCCCTTACGTAGGTAACTCAGAGAGCGGGGGGAATTCACAAGCGATAACCATTAGTAGTCAGGTGACAAAAGAAGCAGAAAGGGAAGCTTATAGCCTCCTAGCAACAAGCAAACATCCAAACATACACCTCCCCCCTGAGTCAAGCCCCTACGTGATAATATTGACAGGAGTCAAGCTCTTGGGTTTAGACTCTAGGGAGGCCCATAGGGATCTGAAGAATAAGTGTGTGTATTGGTTAAACTGCAATCGCCCCTTACCCCAGAATGTATCAGCAGAAATACTCTTTGTGCGCTGGGTGGGCCCCAAAAAGAAAAATTTAGAAGGAGATTGCGTAATTATCAATTTCAGAGATCCAAGGGCAGTTGAGCATATTCGCCACTGGCCGAACTCAAACCCCTGTTCTCCTATTTTTTCCCTGCCTTTGTCCTTCTTTTATGGCAACTATCAAAAGCCCAACATAGTGGATTCCGGCCACAGAGATATTGATACATGGCCTAGAAATAACAGATGCCCAAATGTACAGTCCAATGGTACTAGGTCCTCTGGCCTGGAAGACTGCGATTGACGACCAAACTCTTCTAGGTCAAGGAAACACTCATGTAATGTAGATGTAACTCCTGTAGAAAAACGGGCAGCTTGCTTTACCCCAACTGAGGACGATAATGCTGGCACAGATATTATTAACCAAACATTACCGGTTCTGCGCCAGCTGGGGGAAACATACCGGTCAACACCCGGGATCGGACTCATAGCCCCATTGAGTTCTGGTACAGCGGCAGCTGGCACAACTGGTAATGTCGAACTTGATATTCCTACTAATGTGAGCACTAGTAGTACCAACACATTGAAATTGATTCCTCTAGCAAAGGAAAGCTTTAGTCAATCACAATGGATCCCAAGTCCTTATAAGGATGGACTGTCAGTAAGTGGACAATTGTCAATAATGTCCTGGAATATAGCAGGCCTAGGCCAAAAAATAGTAGATTCTGAATGGCTGGGTTTTATATCAAAATTTGATATGTGTCTCTTCCAAGAGACTTGGTTGACAGATCCCCTGTTATGCAGTGGTTTTCTTAACTACTATATCCCAGCCTCAAAAAGCGGTAGAGGTCGCCCATCAGGAGGGCTAACTATATGGATCAAACAAAACCTAGGATGTCGAGTCACTCAAAGTTCTATCATTAGCGAAGACATCTTATCTGTAAAGATTGTTTCAAAGGGCGGGGTAAACCTCGAAATTTTTAATGTTTACGCACGAAGCCTGCCGGGGGGGAAAAAGTCCCCAGTAGTACAATTGCTGGAAGAACAAATCGACTCTTTGCCCTCAAACTACTTACCTATTATAGCAGGCGACTTTAATGCCTCGTTTGAGCCCCTGGATCATGACATATCTCAGCTTACTGCTGAAGAAGATGCAAGTTGCGGAATTCCCCCCCTTGAGATTGCCCCAGTAAAAAGGTGGTCCGGGGCAGCAATCCAGCTAAGCGGATTATGTCTAGGGAGGTTGTATGACATAATTTCGAAAGACAAAAATTCGACCTACAAAAATATCGCAACAAAAATATCGTGGTCAAGAATATCGACATCATATCTACAACATGGTAAGTACAAAAATATCGATAATTTAATATCGATGTCAAAAATATCGTAATTCAAAAATATCGGTTTTTTTTAAGTTAAAAAATATATGTAAAATAAACCAAATAATACTTATAAATCAAAGAAACATAATTAAATATATTTTATAATATGTAAAATATATAATAAATATATATAATTAAATGAAACTTTAATTAAACATATATATATAATATATAATATATACACTTACTTAATAATTACTTTTAATAATAATTTCTGTAACATATAAATTATTAAATATTTATTTAAATTACCAATACATCTATACACATAAAACAATAACATTAATAAATATTAAATAATTACATATAGCAAATAATAATCAATATTTTTAATTTGAATAATTTTTATTATTAATTATATATTACAATAGCTAAAATATTGCAAAACATATTAAATATCAGACACAATAAAACTACTAGTCCAACTTCAACAAAAACAACTGTAAGGAAAATGTTGGATAGCGTAGGGGTAAAAATAACTATTCCAACTCCCAAGAGTGCAACAGTAGGGAAAACATTGGATAGCGTAGGGGTAAAAATTACTATTCCAACTCCCAAGAGTGCAACAGTAGGGAAAACATTGGATAGCGTAGGGGTAAAAATTACTATTCCAACTCCAAAGAGTGCAACAGTAGGGAAAGCGTTGGATAGCGTAGGGGTAAAAATTACTATTCCAACTCTAGAGAGTGCAATAGTAGGGAAAGTGTTGGTTAGTGTAATGGTAAAAATTACTATTCCCACTCCAGAGAGTGCAATAGTAGGGAAAGTGTTAGATAGCGTAAGGGTAAAAATTACTATTCCCACTCCAGACAGTGCAACAGTAGAGAAAACGTTGGATAGCGTAGGGGTAAAAATAACTATTCCAACTCCAAAGAGTGCAACAGTAGGGAAGACGTTGGATAGCGTAGGGGTAAAAATTACTATTCCAACTCCAGAGAGTGCAATAGTAGGGAAAGTGTTGGATAGCGTAAGGGTAAAATTTACTATTCCCACTCCAGAGAATGCAATAGTAGGGAAAGTGTTGGATAGCGTAAGGGTAAAAATTACTATTCCAACTCCAGAGAGTGCAATAGTAGGGAAAGTGTTGGATAGCGTAAGGGTAAAATTTACTATTCCCACTCCAGAGAGTGCAACAGTAGAGAAAACGTTGGATAGCGTAGGGGTAAAAATAACTATTCCAACTCCAAAGAGTGCAACAGTAGGGAAAACGTTGGATAGCGTAGGGGTAAAAATTACTATTCCAACTCCAGAGAGTGCAATAGTAGGGAAAGTGTTGGATAGCGTAAGGGTAAAATTTACTATTCCTACTCCAGAGAATGCAATAGTAGGGAAAGTGTTGGATAGCGTAAGGGTAAAAATTACTATTCCAACTCCAGAGAGTGCAATAGTAGGGAAAGTGTTGGATAGCGTAAGGGTAAAATTCACTATTCCCACTCCAGACAGTGCAACAGTAGAGAAAAGGTTGGATAGCGTAGGGGTAAAAATTACTATTCCAACTCCAAAGAGTGCAACAGTAGGGAAAGCGCTGGATAGCGTAGGGGTAAAAATTACTATTCCAACTCCAGAGAGTGCAACAGTAGGGAAAGCGCTGGATAGCGTAGGGGTAAAAATTACTATTCCCACTCCAGATAGTAAAACAGTTGGGAAAGCACTAGATAGCATAGTGATTCTATGAACATTATATCCAATTCAATAATTTCTTATAAAAAAATTGCATGTTAACAATGTTTTAAAAAAAAAATTATTATTAAATACCAATTATGTAAAATAAATATTTAAATAAATAAATTTAAATTACATCCCACACTATTCCCCCTTTAACACACAACACACTACACATACAAAATACACAATAGATTTAAATATCAATTTATCTCTTATTTACAATTAATAATACATTCTTTATAATTAATATAGTTATTAATTCACTAATTAATACATATTAACTACGAAATTACAAATATTCACCTATTAATTATTAATTAACAATACATTAATTAGCAATAACAACAAATAAAATACATTAATCAATTATTTATATTTACTATATTTAACTAACTAATAACAATTAATTAATAATAATTACAAATAAATAAAATATATCATTATTTATTTTATTTTAATTACATCCAACCCTATTCCCCTATAAACCCACAACCCACTACACATAAAAATTCACATAATTAATTTAATTATGAATTAATCACTTAATAAAATTAAATCACCAATTAATTACTAATTAACAATTAATTAATTAACTATAACAATAAAGAAATATTATTAATAAACTAATTATAATTTATATAATTAACCAAATAATAAAATATTTTACAATTAATAATTAATTAAAAATTAATTAATCTAGTAATCAAATTAATTACCAATTATTAATTGATTACCAATTAATTAATCATAAATACCAATTAAACAATACATATTAATTCATTAATTATAATGACATTACTTCCCACCCTATTCCCCTATAAACCCACAACCCACTACACATAAAAATTCACATAATTAATTTAATTATCAATTAATCACTTAATAAAATTAAATCACCAATTAATTACTAATTAACAATTAATTAACAATAACAATAAATAAATATTAATAATAAACTGATTATAATGTATATAATTAACCAATTAATAAAATATTTTACAATTAATAATTAATTAACAATTAATTAATTCATTAATTACCAATTATTAATTAATTACCAATTAATTAATCATAAATACCAATTAAACAATACATATTAATTCATTAATTATAATTAAATTACTTCCCACCCTATTCCCCTATAAACCCACAACCCGCTCTGATACTAAAACGCTAAATTAAATGTAAAATAATTATAAATCTCTAAACATTTATTTTTAAATGTATTAAAATACATTACAATAATCTTTAACATACAAATAAAATACATATTAAATGAGATTACACTAAATAAATATCGATATTATTGACATCGAATTTTTTACTTACGATATTACTTACATCGATATTAATTACTTCGATATTATTAACTTCGATATTACTTACCTTGGGATCGATATTCTGTCCATCGATATTCTTGACTTCGATATTCTGTACCTACGATATTAAAAACACGATATTATTGTAGGTCGAAATTTAAAACTCGATATTTTGGCTAAACACCGTCTAGGGAGCCATCTGAGAGCAGTCAATGGCAGGAGCCCGTCTGACAAATGTGGCTCAAATACCTTTGATAACGGTCGTAGGGCAAGCAGAATTGATTATTTATTGATTCATGCTAAACTCTGGCCTTATTTTATAGATATGGAGGTAGTTAACAGAATCGAGAGTGACCATCACCCGCTAGTCTCATCATTTAATTCATCTTTACTTGGCGCTATTGAAAAGCTACAAATTATACACGAGCCAGAGCATTACCTGTCTAATGATATGCGCCACTTAAAATGGGATCGGGTTGCCGACGACCCAGAGGTCCTACTAGCGATAAAAGAAGAAGTTACTATTGCACTAGAAGAACCGGGTTTATTGGCCGAGGGTCAGGACTCCCACCAACGCATAGTGGAAATCCACGTAAGGCTTTTTGCGGGCCAGCGGAAATATTTCCTCAAACCGGCCCCTACAAGGAGTTCCATGCCCCAAAGAAAAGCGGGCTGGTATAATAACAAGTGTAGGAAAGCCCGGGATGAACTAGGTAGTGCGCTAAAACAGAAAGATCCAACACTCGTAAGACTTGCCAGATCCATTTATGGGAAATCTCTCAAAGAGGCTAAGGTAACTTGGGAAAATGAAATTTGGAAGGATCTCCTTGAGGCCTCAAAAAGCAAGAATAGTAAAGTTTTCTGGGATACATATAAATGGGATAGGGGTGGTATAGCAGAGTGACCACAAAATAGTGTGCCACAGAACGCCTGGCTAGACCACTTTAAACCCCAATATGCCGCACCCTCCCAAAATACCCCTACTGAGACCTTTCCCTATGTATTTTATAAAAAGGCCATATTTACGCTTAAGGATGTGAATAGAGCACTAGATGGAGTTGTCCGGGGAAAGGCCCCGGGAATGGATGGCATCCCTGCTGACGTGTTCACTGATGACAGAAGCCTCTGGTCCAGCTATATCATGCGACTTGCCAACGCAATTTCTCAGGGAGCGGAAATTCCGCCCTCATGGAAGGGCGCTGAAATTGTCCCTGTATTCAAAAAAGGAGACAAATCAATCCCAAGCAACTATAGACCAATCAGTTTGATTGATTCGGTCCAAAAGATCGTAGGCCGTATGCTTCTTTATATAATTCAAACTTGGATGGATGACCACGACATCTTAAGTCCAATTCAGGCAGGGTTCCGCTCCCGGACAAGTACAATCGACCAAGTCTTCCGCTTTGTTAACCTATACTGGAAGACGGTGGTCTTGGGGAAAGGCGCCCTCTATGCGGTCTTTGTGGACCTAAAAGCAGCATTTGATTTGGTCCCAAGAAGCAAGCTTTGGCAGGTCCTGAAGGAACTGGGAAGTGCACCCGAACTGCTCACCGTGATCATCCGCTTGCATGAGGGAAATGTTGCCAGGGTGCGCTGGGGTGGCCCGGGGGAGGTGACTGACGACTTCCCGGTTGACAGGGGAGTGAGGCAGGGTTGCATTTTGGCGCCAACCCTGTTCTCGCTCTTCGTCAATGGGGTGGCCGGTTGGCTCTCGCGGACCCCCACCGATGCGCCGATTTTGGCAGGAGTGCGTATCCCTATCCTCATGTTTGCGGATGACACGCTGATAATCTCTAAGACCCCTAGCGGCTTGCAGAAGGCTGTTGGGCGTTTTGAAGAATTTTGCACTGAGAGGGGCCTGGAGGTAAATACGGGGAAGACGAAGTTCATGTCTTTTAACGGTTCAAAAACCTTTAGAGGGAAAATATACATGAACAAGTTGCCCTTGGAGGAAGTGACATCTTTCACATATCTAGGAATAACATTGCAAAAAGACATGCGATGGGATTGTCAACTAGATCGTGCTGTCTTACAACATAAACAAAAAGCAGGGGCATTGTTGGCTAGATTTAAAACCTCAATTACTAAGCCAATCTCCCCAGTTCTAGAAATCTATGGAACTAAGGTCCTGGGCTCATGCCTCTAAGGGGCTGAGCTCTGGGGCTTTAACAACTTGAATAGTTTGAAAGCTCTAGAAAATGCTTTTTTGCGTAAAGTCACAAACCTTCCTTCCAGTACACCACTGCGGCCGCTATTATTGGACTTGGGCAAAAAAAACCTGGAACACCTGGTGAGGTTACGTCCAATATTATACTGGCATCGTCTCTGGTGTACTGATGAACTAATTCATTATAGGAGTGGCTTTATGGACATCATAGAATCTGACAGGTCCCAAAAAATACCATGGCTGTTAGGAATAAAATCTCTTTTGGGAAGTATAGGCCTGTTAGATCTCTGGAAAAACCCGGCAAACACTGTTTTCTCATCTAAAGAAAACCTGAAAAATATGTATTGGGAATGGGTTTACAAGTTGGAATTCACCCAAGGCCTTTCTACCCATTTAACAGCCCGTTTTCTTGATCTAAAAGTTCTTCCCCACTTAGAGGATTATTGGGATATTATTGAAAAACTTCTGATCGTAAGTTATATTGCCAGCTGCGGGTGGGTGCACTACCCATAGCAGAATTCCCCTCTAGATGGGGGAGGCAAGGCAGTAAAAATGATAAGTGTTACAGATGTGCTGAATTATGTGAAAATATCGGACATGTCCTATTTTTCTGCCCTATGTATCTGGTACCTCGTAAAAGATGGATACAACCCATCTGTAAGCTTTTGGGTACCAGAAGATATGCCATAGCTCTTCGCATTCTGTGCACCGATCCTACTCCCCCAACATGTATAGCAGTGGCCAAATTCCTAGGGTGGGCCTGGAGTATAAGATCAAAAGCCTTGAGGCTACCTGCCAGCTCCCTTCTTTTGAACTAGCATTGATCTTATAAATTTGCCATGAAGAAATACTTTGATGTCGAGAGCTGGAGAGTTGGGGTGTGAATGTAATGTTTAGCTACCTTATGTATACTACAATTTGAAATGTTTACCTTTTTTTAACCTCTATATTTTATAATCTAAGCTCGTCGGCCATCTAAAAATTTAATTGTAATTTTAACTTTTTAGGTAATTTATATGTAATGTTTGTAAATGTGCATTTATGACTTAATTGCCGAATAAAGCTAATTGATTGATTGATAAACAATCTACTATTGTTGACAATTTCCGTATCTTATATGAATTAAAAGATATACCCTCTGCTGGTATCAATGCTCCAAAAATGTCACCTATTATCTCTGAGAAACTTTCCCTTCTTCTACGTGTTAGTGGTTTACCTAGCTCATTAGTTCCCTTAGTTTAACTATCTTCATGAAATATCTGTGGAAAGACCAGGCCTAGATAAGATGTTCCGTACCAATGGTCCGGCAACCTATAATAAGCTTTGTTCCCACAAATAAAATAGATCCCTGGGAATACTGGATCCTTTCCTCCTTTGAATCCCCACCTCCCTATAATTCTATATGTATCTCGGCATTCACTAGCACCCACAAAATAGTTGTCATACATAGTGTTATCTCTAATATGCACAATATCCCTTGTTGTGGCAAATCTAACCCTATTGCTACATTAGTTTCACTCTTATCATGACTTCCTTACTCATAACCCCAAGGTGGTGTTTTCATATTTTCTCCTGTTACTTTTCTTTGAAACTTAACCCTTCTATCCTCTACCATGTCTAAAAATACTTTTTCTTCTTTTCTTAATCTACAAGTAATATTATGTCTAAATGCGTAGTCTAATGTTAGTTCTTTTGTTTCTAAGAAAACTTCTCCAAATACGTTACCAGGCTTCACCTTGTTTAGTTCAGGAACTACAGAAACTTTAGCAAAAACAGCATCCATATCAGTATAATAATATTCTAATTCGCCTGTCCTGTAAAATAAACTAGTCAACACACTGCAAGTTATTCCATACATCAAACGAAGGTGATGATATGTTACACCCTCTGTCACAGACGAAGGTAACTGCATGCAGACATAACAGTTCTTAACATCCATTGTCTCTACATATTCATATAAAAGCTTTGTAAAAACATTCTTAGAAAAATCATTTATTGACCTGTCTCTATGAGGCTCAGTATTATCTATCAGTGTTGCAGTATTCATAGTGTTGTGTGCCTTATCACTATTCGTTTTATTGTTCATCCTAGATGTATTTTCTGCAGTTAATCTAAGTGGAATAACTATTGCTAAAAGGAACCAAATAAGCATCAGTAAACCTGTACAGTAAGAACACATTCTACACCATCTGTGTATAAACCTAGATCTTCTATTTTCATTCTCTGCCATGGTAAACTATAATCTAAGATATGTACAGAAAAAAATGTATCCCTCCACACCCACAAGTATGACCTTCGAACCAACTGCCCTTAGCGTACTGTTTGGTCCTTCAAATTTTTCTTTGATTTTGTCAGTTTGTCTTTATTCTGGTTTCTGCAGTCTCTTCAGGATGGGCACAGTTCACTCTCACCCTCCTGCTTACCATTTTCGTTTGGGTTCTCTTGACTGCTATCCACCTCTTCGATGTCAGGCAGTGCTATGTAAGTCTATTCAGGTGATTTGTATTTCAGATTAGGTCTTTTTACTCTTTTCGGTCTCTGCAATTGTCCTTTATTCAAATGTATTTGATTTCTTTGAATCGTTATTTCATTCACTTTTTCCTACTTGTCTTTGTTCAAATGTATTATTTTATATCTCAGTCTTTTACTCTTGTCGGGCCAATTGTCTCCTTTTCTTGGCCTTTTCAGTTCAGTCTCTGTTTCTTCTCGTTCCACTTTCCAAGCTCTCTTTCTTGGTCCTCTCCTTAGTCTTATTTCTTATTCACTTTCCTCCGATTCTGTTTCAGATCTCACTTCACCTTCTTTAACTTTAAACTTTATGATCTCTGATTCTCCATCTGATTTTTGATTTTCTTCTGTTGTTTCATATACTTCTGAAGGGATTTCCCCAAAACTTGTACTTGGTTGTTCAACATCACTGTGGATTATTTCTGTTTCTCCTGTTTTAATATCAATTGTCTATCTTTCAAAGTCTTCTCTTTGCTTTTCAATGTCCTTAGTTTGTCTTTCACCAAATTCAGATTGTTCTGCTTCAGATGTCAAACTGGTGTCTGATAATTCAAGATGTCGACTTACAGGTCGATCTTCAGGATCTGGAACTTTGATTGTATGGCTGGCATGAATCCAATTTTTCACACCTGCACACTTTACTACTGTGGTAGTCCCCGAGAACACCTGACGTGGTTTATCCCAACGAGGAACCAGGCAATTTCTTCTTTTGTGGACTTTTATGTGAACCCAATCTCCCGTACTCAGATCATGAGCTGGGTTTCTCTCAGTAGTGATTGCATCTGGTCCAACCTGATGAAACACAGAATGCACCACATCAGCCAATCCTTTGCAATAGTCCAGAATAAGATCATCAGTTATAGTCAGCAGTTTGTTGACAGATACGAATGATTGTCTCATTACTCGTCCCATTATTATGTCATGAGGACTCAAACCTGTTTTTCTGTCTGGTACGCTCCTTATGCTTATGAGCACAAGTGGTAAGGCATCTGGCCATTTGAGTCCTGTGACTAGACACATATTTCCTAGCCTATTCTTGATTGTGCCATTTACTTGCTCAACCACCCCAGAAGCCTCTGGTCTGTAGGCACAATGCAGCATTTGTTGAATGTCTAGTCCTTCACATATTAGCTGGATAACTTCATTTTGGAAATGACTTTCTCTATCTGTTTCTATCGTTACCGGAAAACCATATCTAGGAATGAATTCTCTCAGCAGGAGTTTTCTACAGTAACTCCATCATTCCTTCTTGTCGGATATGCTTTCACCCAACGAGAAAACAAACAGATAACCACCAGGACATACCTCAGTCAGTTACTCGGGGGCATTTAAATGAAATCTAGTTGCATTCTGGTAAAAGGACCCCCTTCATGTCCTATTGTTCCCAAACTCACTGCTGTTTTCCTTCCAGGTTTAAACTGTTGACATATAAGACATATTTGATAAAGGCTGTCAGCTATAGCCCTAAATTTTGGGTTGCACCAAGTCTGTTTAAAAAGTCTGATCATTGCATCCCTACCTATGTGTGCCTGTCCATGGTACATCCGTGCCATGTTAGAGATCATGCTATCAGGCATAACTGGTCTTTCAACCCTGTAAACCCAAACTTCATCTTCCTCTCTGCGTCTACAGCCTGATTTTATCCATATATCTTTTTCTTCATCACTTGCATCTTCTTGCAATTGTCTCACCTCTTCTCACGTTTGAATTATGTTAGTAAACATTATAGGACATGAAACATGCTCTTTTTCCCTCCTCTGATTCATTGAGGTCATATGTCTGGCACAATATTGAGCTATTTCATCAACAAATTTGTTGCCCTCTGTAATGTAATCATCTCCATTCTTCTGTGCAACACATTTTACTACCGCAATCTATTTAGGCAGCTGTATTGCTTCAAGCAACATTTTCACAAACTCACCATTCCTAATTGGAGATCCCGAAGAAGTCATGAATCCCCTCTAGGACCAGATCTGTCCAAAATCATGTACCACTCCGAAGCCATACTGGCTATTCGTGATCACAGTGATTCGGAAAGTTCTTCCCAGTTTGCAAGCTCAAATCAGAGCAATCAGTTCAGCAACTTGGGCTGAAAGTATTCCTCTCAAACAAGATGCTTCCATTATGACTGCCACTGTACATACAGCATACGCAGCACTTAACTTAAAATTCCTTCTCTCATTCTAAAGCGCGATCCGTCTTCAAATATCGCATAATCTGACTCTTCTAGAGGTTCATCTCTGCTGTTAGGGCGGGGCTTTGTACAGAATTCAAGTACATCCAAGCAATTGTGATCAACGTCATCTTTGACATCTGCATTTACTGCATCAGGCAATAAAGTGGAAGGATTCACACTTATGCATCTCACAATTGTTACATTGTCTGCAACCAAAATCACCTTCTCATATCTGGTTAATTAGCTATGTGTCATGAAATGGGTCTTTGTTCTGGTCAGAAGGATTTCAACTGAATGTGGAACATATACCTTTAAAAGATATCCCATCACAATGCCTTCACTCTGTTCCAGACTAACACAAGTAGCTGCTACTGCTTTTAGACATCCAGGCAATGCTTTCGCTACTGGGTCCAAAACAGCGGAGAAATATGCTGTTGGCTGTCTCATTCTTCCATGCCTTTGTACTAGTACCAAAAGTGCACATCCGTCTCTTTCACTACAGTACAACTCAAATTCTTTCTCATAATCTGGCATTCCCAGTGTTGGAGCTTCACACAACCTGTTTCTTAGTTGCTCGAAAGCTTCCATCTCTTCCTCATTCAACAAAATTGGATCTTTTACATCACTTTTTGTTAATCGCTGTAAAGGTTTTGCAATCAATGAAAATCCATTTATCCACTGTCGGCAATAACCAACCATTCCGAGGAACATTCTCACCTCTCTCTGTGTCATTGGGGCTCTCATTCCTTTAATAATCCTGATTCTTTCTGTCGTTACTTTTCTCATCGCTTTTTCAATCGTATGACCTAAATGCTCTACTTCTTGTTGACAGAACTGCAGCTTAGATGGGGACACCTTATGTCCTCCTTCTGCCAAATGATTCAATAATGCAATCGTGTCAGTAATACATGCCTCTTTGGTCCTTGATGCCACCAATAGTTCATCTATGTACTGGACCATAACAGACTTCTCAGGCATTTTCAAACTCTCTAGTGATTTCTTCAGAATCTGATAAAAAATGGAAGGACTTTCAGTAAACCCTTGAGGAATTCAGCACCATGTAAAAATACGGTTGCCACACCGGAAGGCAAATAATGGCTGGCTATCAGGGTGTAATGGAATTGAGGAAAAATGCATGGCACAAATAAATAACTGTATACCATTCTGATTCATGAGGAATTTGATACAATATTACCGCAGGGTTTGGTATATTGGACGACAGGGAACAACAATTTTATTCACCTTTCTCAAATCCTGCACTATCTTCTAGGTTCCGTTAGGCTTTTTCAATCCCATTATAGGTGAATTACATGGGCTACTCATTATTTCTCTCGGAATCCCTTGTTCAATCATTTTATCAATTACTGGTGTTATTCCTTCAATAATTTCTGGGGTTAATTTGTACTGTGGGGTATTCGGGTAAATTGCTTCTTCTTTTACAGTAATTTTTACAGGATCAATTCCTTTCATTAGACCTATATCTTCACCCATAAAATCCCATACATCAGTCTTCAATATTCCTTTCAATTCAGTAGGGATTTTCTCTACATCAAACACAGGGAATGTATCACTTTTTTCTGGTTCAAGTGCTGATATAGTCATTTTATTCAGAATGTCATCATCTGATGTCTGAAAAGCAATACCATCTGGGGTACAATAGATGGTGCACTTGATTTTACAAAGTATATCGCGTCCAAGTAAATTTACGGGTCTGCAATCGCACACTACAAAACAGTGCATCTCTTTAAAGGGGCTAATTTCCACCTCTACTGGTTTTGCAAGAGGGGCTTTAATTTGTCTGTTAGAGACACCTACGACTTGTATGAATTCTCCTGAGAGAGGAAGGTTTGAAATCTCAACTGATCTTACAGTAGAATGGGTAGCACCAGTGTCCACAAGGAAAGTAACATTTACACCATTCACCTTTCCATCCACAAACTGCCAACACAACATATGCTGCTTAATCATTTCACTTATCTGAGGTCTCAAACCATACACAAATCGATATAAAAAGTGACATGTCTTTTTCACTCAGATTCTCATATCCACTGTACTGTTTGAAAGCTAAAAGCAACCTTTCATAATAAGCGTGCACAGACTCCTTTAAGTTCCTGAGTTGTTCTATCGATCTTTACCCAATCTGTTTCTCTCGGAGGAATATTTTTTTTCAGAAATGTGATTGTCTGCTCATATTTTCTCATTACTTCTGGACCTGGGGCTCCTGTTTTTGTGTCTCTAGGATATTCTTCCTTTGGCCAATCAATTGTGATTTTACATTCTGTCCACAAATCAGCAGGTACAACAATCTCAAACAATCCATCCAAATCTTCCCACAATACCTTTGAAACCTTTCCAAAGCTTTCCACTTGTCTGTACCATTCTACAGGCTTTTCTCTCAATCTTGGAAAATCATTTGGAAATGACAATATATCCTGTCTGGACCATGGGGCATGTACATAACCTCCTCCAGGAATCTCTCTCATTGGACATTCTACTACTGTTGGTTCTTTTTCTTTCACTGGGAAAACTAATGTTGCTTTATCAGCCGTACCTTCTTTTCTCCTTATCCACCTACTTCTCCATCTGTCTACATCTCCCCATTTTCCCAGTAACACAATTAGTTCTTTTATCTGTGTTAACCGTCCTGAAGTGTTCAGATTTTCTATATCTCTCTCAATAAAATCTACTTTGTAAGGTTTTTGTAATCCTCTAACTTTTGCAAAATCTACTCCCAATTCATTTGCTGTTTAATTCCAATTTTTAATGCAAATTCCTAGTTCTCCAAGTAATACTTTTACACATAGACATTCATTCATCATCCTGACATGTTTTTAACCGATCTGTACCAATAGTCCCTAGAATCAGTTCATTCATGTCTATTTTTAATCTAACCACATCCAAAAGTTGTGGTTCTGTATCTCTCCTCTGTAAATTCCTGACACACTCATTTAATTCTTCTGCAGTTGGACCCACAGGGGTCGTATTTAAATCTACTCTATTCACACTTTTCTCTGGTGTTTCAGTAGGAATTTTATTTATTGGACTCTGATTTATTGTCAAATCCATAGGTGGAGTTAATCTAACTGAATCTTTTGTCTCCCTAGCTTCAGGATAAATATTTTCTTGTACTTTTTGCATACTGGAATTTAAGGGAATCGTTAAGGAATGTTCATCTATCTTTTGATTTTCAAATACTGGTATCACTGGACCTATAGTACTGGCACAGTTACAGCTTCTACATTTTTTGTCAGTTCTTTTATCTTTTCAGCCAATTCTTTTGTTGTTCTTGCAAGTTTCGACGCATTATGAATATCAGGTTCTACAGTCTGTGGTATTTTCTGTCTATTAAATGGACTATTTATTTCAGGAAATCATTCTGGATTTTTATTCATCACCGTTTCCATTGGCAGTGCATTTGGTGTCACCACCGCAGAAGCCTGTTGATCCAGCAACTCATCATCTGTATCACTGGCTCCATATCCACACCTTTCTGGTACTGGATGCTTCTTTTTCTCTGTACACTTTTTCCCAACTACTTCTTCAGCTGTTATAGCAGGAAACATACCATCCATCATATCAGCGTACGGCCATCGTCTCATCCTGTCTTCATGACTCAAACCCCATACTCTTCCATGAACATAACTATTATCCCTTATACCTCTGTGTCTCTCTCTTTCATACATCTCATCTTCCCATTCACCTAGGGCTTCAAACTGAGTCGGTCTAGGTCTCGGTTCAAGTTTCATCATTTTGTTTCCCAAATTTCGTAGTATAGCTGAGCTAAATGAACCAGTTTCTGGAAACACCAATGCTCCATCATTTTGAGTATATTTTACCAAATTTTCCAACCAAATACAAGTATGATAACCATACTTCGTTATCATGTAAGATTCTGGTGTTTTCGGTGGAGGAAGCACTTCTCCCTCTCGTGTTACAATCCTTTTATCTTTCTTAAAATGGCTCCTGAATTTTGTAAACCATGAATGTTTCTCTATCTCTCGTCCATCGTAATAAGCCATATTTCACAATTATTTTCCGAAGCGAACTCTCACAACTCTCCTTTAATCTGCCCGACTATTCTGTCCGATCCCAGCGCGAATCACACTAACACACCAATTGGAAAGCTTTTATGTCACTCTCACACTGACCTATTTCAGCACGAGTCACACTAATGCACCAATCAGAAAGCTCCTCATACTTCCGCGACTGTCCAATCCCAGCTCAACTCACAACAACGTACCAATCAGAAAGCTCCTCGTACTTCCACACCTGACCAATCCCAGCACGGTTCTTGTTAACGTCAGCCCTACTCCTGCTTCTGCTGACCCCTCCTTTACAAAATTATTGGCACTGTTTTATAACTCGTTTATTTGACAAAATCAGTTAATTACGACATAAAACACATTACCATTGTCCGTTTCTCTAAATAAAAGAGATAGTTTATTCAAACATTCAAGATTACTGTTTCGTTCAATAAGTTTAGCACTTCCCTCTACCGTACCCTTCTCTCAAGCAAGAGGTAAACCCGTTTCTCTGGGGATAAAACACATGCAGAGACTATACTGCTCCTGAGAATTAAGGCCAAAGTTTCACAAGAAAACCTGTTGCTATTCCACTCAACGCAATTCACATATAAATTTCCCTAACATAATACAGTCCTGTGTTATCACCAAATTGAAATCAGACAATGCACAATTCCATGTGACTTCCCTTGTCACACATGTCCACTTCCTACTTCCCGGAAGCTTCAAAATTCCGACTACATATAATGTAACACAAACTCAACATGGAGTGTTAAACATAGAAATTGATAATCAATAATCCCTTAAACTGACCTATAGAAACCATAACTCTGCTACCAAGAAAACTGATGTAGCGCGGCTATTATAAAACCTTTCCTTATGACACCAACCTGGAAAAACCCTTACACCATTTGTTCATCGGTGGGGCCCATGACACGAAACACACAATCAGTCAGTTTTTCTGGATCAGTAATAAGTACCTTATTAAACTTTTACCTAACTAATAACTATACACATTATATACATTTGATTTTGGAATTGTCGGTTCTAAACATCAAGGTACCCTGCTATTTCGGTCGATGGACCAACTAGTAGGAATCAGTTGATGGCGATTAAGTCCAGCTCAATCACAATTAAAACCAATAATTGATCATAGCTTTAATTCTAATAACCACAGACTCAGATTTTTTGTTAGCATGACATTTCATCTAGATTCATTAAATAAATTGAATGAAGTAATTAAGTAAAGTTTTATTAGACAAATATTCTAGATATTATTTGATAAGCATTTAAGTAAAGATTGAATAGAAATGGAAAATACTCATTACCCTTGGCCTTAGGGCGATGATGAGAATGATTCACCAGAACATGAATCGAAGATCACAGGATAGATTCCCAATACTGACTGACTGTCCCTCTAACCTCCTCGGACGTATTACCTCCCAGGATAGAATCCCGCGACGGTCTCGTTCCTTTTCCCCATCAACGTTCGAAGTCCAAAAAAGTCTTTTTCAGCATCAGAAGGAAAAAACCATCTCAACAGACAGCGTGGCGTGTTGAATAGATCAATGTAGAATACGCGTTGTGTCTCGTTGTAAGCACAAGCTCTTTTATACCCTTTACACTAACTTGCTATACCCAAAATTGAAACCTTTAGGGGCTACATTCATTCTGATTGGTCCATTGAAGGGATGGTGATGGTCACCTCATCGTCCTCCTTGCTTGAACTGGTTCGCAAACAATCAATGCATGCAATGGTTCTCGTGATTCATCAAGTCCAAATGTACTATCACTTTGTTAATATATTTGTAACATTATTCGACAGTCATGAATTAGTTCATCTTCTGGAGTTCAATTCTCCCATCTGTTCCCATGCATTCATGCTGAACTCTTGGCACAACTCTTGTTTCAGGTCAGACTGGCCTTGACATCTCTCACTCCGGGCATAGGCCACACACTCGTGACTGGAACTTCCACTCTGCTCATGCGGGGGGGCCATCTTTATTTGGCGAACGCAATCACGTCTCTCTGCAGCAGCCATTTCCAGGCGAGGCCTAGCAGGCCCGAACTGAACTAATATGAAAACAACATAACAGAAACTAGATATAGAAAATAAGCCTGTCTGTTTACCACCCACCATTCTAATAACCTGTGTTGGGTGTTACCTAGCATAAGTGACATTTAAAACCATTTTACTTACCATCTGCATTCTTTGCCACAATATAATGTTACTACAAACAAAATACATGCAATTTGCATCTACCTTCTACATGAATCACAAACCTATGTTAATTTAATTTCACATTTGTAAGTAAATTAGATTTTTGCAATGCCAGTTAGTTTCCCTTGTGTAGTGTCTAATTAAAGGTACATTTGTTGATGTATACATGCATTCAAACAGTTAGTACTTTTAAAGTTATGAGGTCATTAATTTCGAAGGGGTGCAAAACAGTTTTTGTATTTCTCCTACTCCATCAGTGCTGGGGTGCGCTATTCCATCTTTCAGCTATTCGGGATCATGGGTGCAGCTTTCAAGATCTGGCTCTTGAGAAGGTCAGCGTGGCCTCCAGTGGTTTATTTCCCCATTCTCATTTCACAGGATCTTCTCAGTGGCGTAACAAAAGTTAAAGGGGCCCCCTGCAAGGTACACAGAGGGGCCCCACTCCGGATTTAATCCGGAGCTCTCCAGGGTGAGTACAGTGCAGAGGGGGCCCCCTGCAGCTCCGGGCCCCCGCACTGCGGGGAATGCGGGGGCCTATGTTATGCACCTCTCTTCTATTAAATTGAATTTCGAATTATCACAAGCAAGCTTTAAGAGAATCCGCCCCCATCATATTATGAATTTCTGAACATTTCTTCAGAAAGAACTAAAGAATCTTCGGTTACAACTCCACTTCCTTTGACAAAATGACAATGTCGCAATATAGGTTTTATGCTGAAAAGCAGACTTCAGAGCTAACAACCTCCCCATTAATACTATGCTTTTATGAATTACATCATCCTGTTTAACCTTCAAGGTTCACCATAGCATGGATATCTTTGTTTTGTTTATCTAGAATTGATTTTTTTCATTAAGTGACATTCATTTCGATTCTGTAAAAGCGCAAACGTGTTTCCTATGTGATAGTTTATTGACATGCAGATAGGTGATTGATCATATGTAGCCCACAATGACAACTAGTAGGTCTGGTTTGCGCTATAAGAAACTTCTAATAAAGAAATATAAATGCTCATTCATTACCACTGTCTAACCAATTCCCAACATGAAGAATTCACTGTTTCTAAGAAGTTTTTTATAAGGGACTAAACAATCTGAGGTTGAATATAAGTATGCACGCGTCATCCCTTGGCTGGGCATTTACTTTTCTATACTAATTCCATTTTGAAACATGACTGCCATCGAATATTCTCTGAGCTACAGACACAGAAGGAGATATCATAAGTGTGGGATGCTTGTATTCTTCAGATGCATTACAGCTAGCGATCAACCGTCTCGCAGAAAGAGATGGAAATATGTATTTGAAAGATTTTTTTTTACCAAAACAGCGCCTACTTTAAAGGCTTTTTCCCCTTCGCTTTAAAAGGGACGATTACAAGTGAGCCGGTTATGTCTTTTGTGACTAGAAAGCTAGTGTTTTCGTCTGTAACTGAATTGCAAGCTCCCAGGTATATCCAGTCGAGTAAAATAGATGGTAATGAGCTCTGAAAATTGTTACGAACAAACAAGCGGAAAGCGGTGGAGTAATCCCACTGTCTACACATTATTCTGCATTTCAGATGTGAACTCATGCGATACAGGTTCGATAATACCACCTGTATCAGTAATTCTGAGTGTGGCGTTGGCTCACCCTATAAGCGAGCAATTTGTGAACAGTTGATCTGAATGCAGATGTCTGTAAGTCGCGTTTAGAACTCTTGGCATCGCTTTTTAGATAACGAATTTTAGCTTTAATTCTACTTTGTACTCTGTGTTTTACATGATTGACCAGCTTTTTCAATTCAAAAGCTTTATTCGGTTGGAAAAGTACAACCATATAAGCACACAAACACATAAAACAAGTTTTAAAATTTTACATGTTATATAAGAGGACCTGTTACATAAAATATACTATATTTTATACATAAGTATAAACAGATTTTCATAGTAAAAATAGAGGGACCTTCGAAAAAAGTGCAAATACGCATGAAGTAGCAAAGTGCCGTGCATAAATGTTGCAAAAGCAATAAGGACCAAAAGTGCAGATGCAGCTCATTCAGACCTCAAACTATTGTAATGCATAGAGAATTACAAACAGTACTAAACAGAAGTGCAAAATACGCAGAACAGCAAAAATTATACTGGAATGACTATAGACTTCCTTATAAAAACACATTTTATCATATAAGTTGCGGTAAAAAAGCAAATATCAGGGCTATCCAGAGTAGTTAATAATTTCAATGCAGATTTAGTGGACCGAACATTATATTTTAAAAAGATGGGTTTTAGATAAAATCTCCTAAAATGGCTATAAAATTTGCAAAACAATAAAAAATGACAGCAACTTTGTTTTGAGACATTGTCGCAAGGACACATCTTATCAGATCTAATTTTCATATGTGGAAAAGAGACTAAGTGATGGGCTATCCCCAATCTTAAACGCGTTAGCACAAAGCGGTGGGAAGTGCGTGTGACACAGGAAAGGTAGGCCTGGAAGCGTTTACTTCGGTTCAGATCATTATACTGTACAATAGTTGATAGATTTCTAGATTGCTTCTCTCTGGCTGCATTCTTGTGTGAGAGAAACTTCAATTTTAGGTCTTTCTTAGATATCAATCCTGAAGCCTCAGGGTTCAGGCGGACATTACATTTGAATAAAAGGTCGAACCAATAACAGATGTAATTCAGCCAGGGTATACATAATGAGTTATCGAGCCTCAAACAATCTTTGATAATTGATTGTGTAAAGATCGTTTCTGTTTTAGACCAAATAGATCGCCAGAGTAATAATGGGCGTAAAGAGGCTAGATCCACAACATAATCAATACCTACTTCCTTGTGAATCAACAGGGTAGAAGCTGATGGGGGAACACATAAAAGTTTTTTTAAAAACCTGTTTTCATCATTCTGTAGTGCATTTACACTATGGTGTCCCCACACGCCTGCCCCGTATAATGCAGCAGAAATACATCTAGCATTATAAATTGTCATCATTTCTTTTATTCTCCTTTGACCCAATTTGGCAGCAAATCTAAAAATACTAGTAGTATTTCTGATCATCTTGGATCTAACATTTTCGTCTTCTTGGTTCCATTTCCCATCTCCTGAAAATGTTATTCCTAGATAACAGAACCATTTGACAGTTTCAATCTTGGCTTTATCAATATAAAAGGAGGTGGTGGTTGATTTAGCTTTCCTCCCACATGCCATTGCAAATGTCTTAGACTTGTTGACTACCAATTTTCTATCTTTAATTAATGTCACAAATCTGTCCATAAGACGTTGTAGCCCAACCTGTGTTCTTGACATAAGTACGGCATCATCAGCGTACAATAAAATTGGGGATGCATTCCCATTGATAATAGGAGCATCCGAGGGTAGTTTACATAAAATTGAGTCGATCTGATTAATAAAAAGTGAAAATAAAAACGGTGCTAAAACACAACCCTGACGGATGCCTCTTGCGACTTTAAAGAAAGGTGTGCATTCGCCCTGGGGGCCATAACGAACCTTACAGGATAACTGTGAATAGAGCTGCGCCAGGAAATAGACGCACTCCTTTGGAGCATTTAGTTCTAGTAAAACGTCCCTTAAAATTTGATGATCCACAAGATCAAAGGCGCTGCTTAAATCAGCAAAACAAAGAAATAAGTTACCCTCCTCAGCAACAGTGTATTTATTGATCAAAAGATCAAGATTTACACACTGCTCCAAGGTACCCAGGCCTTTACTGAAACCATATTGTGCCTTTGATAGGATTGAATTATCTGTGGCCCAATTTTCGAGTCTGTTTAACAAAATTCTACTCAGAATTTTAATAGAGGAGTCTAATAAAGAAATAGGACGGTAATTACTTGCCTCCGACTGAGAGCCTTTTTTGAAAAGGGGAATTATTAAAGACTGGCCCCATGATGTGGGTAGTTGACCCTCTGCGGTTGCGTTAAAAAATCTGGTTAAAAGAGGGGCCCACAAATTCTTTTCAGTTTTGTAGAGGTCGAGCGGGACCCCATCTGGGCCAGGGGCTTTTCCTCCCTTACTATTATTCAATCCTTCAAAGACCTCATCGAGGGTTATGTTCAGTGGTAACCTAGGCCAGGAAAGGTCCTTATCCAATAAAAAATCTAAAACAATCCCATCTGGATTAAAAATGTTTAAAAAGTGTTCCATCCATGAATTACAATTAACATGTGAAGTTAACTCTGGGGCGCTGTCATTCTTTAAAAAGGTACTATTAATAGTCTCCCAGTATAATTTGCTATTTTTTGTGTCTGCGGCCAGGCTAAGATTATCCCAGGCCTCCTCTTGGAGTTCTTTTTTCCTATTGGCGAGTGATTGTTTATACATAATTCTACAGTTCTTAATAATAGTGGGGTTTTGTGGTTTAGTGCTCAGGGCTATTTTTAGCTCATGTAAAGCGCGAGTACAATTATTGTCAAACCAACCAGAATTCATTTTATTTCCCCTCTTGAATTTCCTGGTCAATAAATTGTCTATTGTTTCATTAATCATAGAAACACTATTTAGTATTATAGAAGGTGAAATATCCTCGCCAAGGCAGTACTCTATTTCCTTACTGCGTTTTGCCAACAATTCCTTTAATAATTCATGTGGGATAATCCTTGACCATCTTATCCTCATTCCATTTGGTCTTACAGCTTCGACAGAGTTGATACAGTTACTAGCATTTCTCAATTTATCACCCCAACAATGCAATGAAATGGAAATGCTATTGTGATCACTCAAAGCTTGTTCGTTAACCCATAAATTAGAGAAAACAGTGTTGTTTGAAAGTAAGAAATGGTCAATAAAAGTATTGGTGTCTCTACCAGTAAAAGTAGGGCAGCTAACGTTATCTCTGTTTTTAGTACAACTTAACAGATCCAGATCATATTTTGCTAACATCTGGTTTAAGACCATACCATACGTACAGTGTGAAAAATGTAAATAATCGGCATCCTGTGTGTTTCCGCTCTCCCTGCGTAACCCACAAAGATCATTCATAGCAAACATACACGGGCTGATATTAAAATCACCCGCCCACAGAATGACCAATTGATTACCCGGAAGTTCCAATACCCTCTCTAATTCCGCGTCCAGAGGTGTCAGAATCTTATCTCTCTCTTTGGAAAATATGTTGTTGTAATAATTAATCAAAACTAGGTTTTTTCCTCCCTCAAACTCAAGACATAATACCTGAGAGTGGACACCCACTGACACACAGCTTCTGATTTTACAAGAATTAAGTTTGGTTGATATCAGCACAAGAAGGCCTCCCTTTGCTCTGCCAGTGAGGGAACTCACTGCATTCAAACAATATGCACAATAACCCTCAATGAAAATAGACTCCTCTCTCCAAGTCTCTTGAAGGCATATTATGTCATGTCCTGTGTTAATGAAGTCTTTCCAGAAGGGAGTGTCCAATTTTTTATTTAGGCCAGCTATATTCCAAGTGATTATTCTGAGGCCTCCGTCCAAATTAGGTTCGGCAGTTAAAATGCCATCAACTGTTTCTTCATCAATTGCCAGGTTAGATGAGATAACATCCGTATTATCATTCCTGTTGGTCCAGAAAGTTCCTTTATCAGCAACTACCGAGGTTAGTTCGGGGGTGGTGTGTAGCTGAACGGCTTCTACAGTTATGGATGTATAGGAAATGTCTTGATTAACCTTCTCTCCTCTTACAGTTTTTAGAACTTCATTCATTATGTGAGGGGGGGAATTATGGTCATATACAGTGCCCTTACCAGGATTATGTCAATCAATGTCCTCCATGGATTCAAATACTTTGAATCTGTTATATGTGGGGACAGGGGTATAGTAGCATGATCTCAACGTATCTACATAGCGGGAATTCATTGGGTGATGAGACTTAATTGGGAAACTGGATTCCAGTAAGTGCCTATAGAAATAGCCTAATGGTAGTAAAGTGGTGTTATATTCCCAAGCTGAGGGAGCGGGGGCATGTTTAAGAGTATTTTTCGCCCAAGAGCAGGTCTTAAAATTTATTACAACGCAATCTCCTTCAAAATCTTTTCTAAGGGGACCTATCCAGCTTACTCTTTGTGCTAATATAATCTGGTTAGCCCCTATCATAGGAAAATTGCAATTGTTGGCCAACCAGTGGAGTATTTTATTCTTGAGTGTTTCATTGCTCTCCTCTTGGCCATTTCTTAGCTTGGGAATATTCACAAGTACAGCGACATATGGACTGCATTCTGGGGGCAAATTAATGCAAGGTGATATTTTTCCACCCTTATTAGGAGCCATATAGACTTCTTTCTCCGAACATGCTTGTTCCATAGGTACAGTTTTACTATTTAGTTGTCCTTTCTCAGTGACTATTTCTGTTAGTTTCTCGCCCAAGGCTGTAGTGGAAGGATTACTTAACTCTCTGCATGGCTGGGTTGTGGGGGTCTTTTCTTTAATACAAATTGGAGCCTCTATGTTCCTTTCAGCCATATCCGTAGTTGTGGTTGAAACTTCTATACCTGTCTTATGTGGGCCCCGTAACCTGACTTTATCAATATCTCCTCTTAATTTGTTCACCTCCCTGACTAAGTTATCCACCTTTTCATACAGCGGTCTAATCAGTTCAGCGAGTTTGTCACAAATCGTCTCCGGGTTAAATGTTTCCGAAATGCATAAGTTAGCCCTGGAGCGTGTAACAGCCTTGCTGTCTGCAAAAATAGATTTTTTCCCTCTTTTCTTGGGCCCATTGAGTAACCCCGATGTTTTTCTACGAGCCCCTGTTTTGTTTCCCAATGGAGATGTAACTAAAACAGGACTGACATCAGTGGCAAACAGTCTAGGGGAGTTAGAAATATTAGAGGGGGTACTAATATTAGTGGCATCTCTTTCGGTGGGAATTAGCGCTATAGATACCTCACTATTGCTAGGGGAATTTTGGTTTCCTTGGATAATTGGGGGTAGTGCGTTTGAGCCCATAGACAGTCTTTTTTCTGTGCGATCTATTTCCTGGGTAAGTGCACTAACTGCTTTTACCAAGTAGGTATCGATGGTGTTACAGGCAGAGTCTGCTAAAGCTTTAGCTCCACGTTTCACCATAACTGATGATTTAGTGTTCCTGCTTCCTATTCCCTATATCACACTGTGAGTGCAGCGTACTTCTTAGCTTCACAATTTATGCAGTGGGGCTACAATACTAATAGTCCACACAAGGTGATGACTTGCCGTGACAAGGGGGGTGGCCCGTCCCGTCCTCCTTCGTCCTCCGACGGCCTCAGACCGCCCGCCCTCTGCCCGGGCTCAGCCCGGCGACGCCCGCGCGCGTCCGCGAGGCGGAGGGGGCTGGCCTCTTCTCAGCTCCTCCGGCGCGGGAAACAGTCAATGGGCGGAGTCACTGGGCATTCTGGGGATTGTAGTCTGCACCGCTCCGCGGCCGCGCGATGTCAGGGCACGGCAGCGGGTGCAACCACAACGGCGGGAATCCCTGGCTGCTCCGCTTCAGTTTTACCAGGTAGGCAAGCAGGGAATAAATACCAGCGTGACCTCCTGCGATACGACTGCAACTCTGTAATGATGCTCCCCCGCTCTCCAGTGGGCGCTGGCCTCTTTTCAGCTCCTCCGGCGTGGGAAACAGTCAATGGGCGGAGTCACTGGGCATTCTGGGGATTGTAGTCTGCACCGCTCCACGGCCGCGCGATGTCAGGGCACGGCGGCGGGTGCGACCACAACGGCGGGAATCCCTGGCTGCTCCGCTTCAGTTTTACCATGTAGGCAAGCAGGGAATAAATACCAACGTGACCTCCTGCGATACGACTGCAACTCTGTAATGATGCTCCCCCGCTCTCCAGTGGGTGCTGGCCTCTTTTCAGCTCCTCCGGCGCGGGAAACAGTCAATGGGCGGAGTCACTGGGCATTCTGGGGATTGTAGTCTGCACCGCTCCACGGCCGCGCGATGTCAGGGCACGGCGGCGGGTGCGACCACAACGGCGGGAATCCCTGGCTGATCCGCTTCAGTTTTACCAGGTAGGCAAGCAGGGAATAAATACCAGCGTGACCTCCTGCGATACGACTGCAACTCTGTAATGATGCTCCCCCGCTCTCCAGTGGGCGCTGGCCTCTTTTCAGCTCCTCCGGCGTGGGAAACAGTCAATGGGCGGAGTCACTGGGCATTCTGGGGATTGTAGTCTGCACCGCTCCGCGGCCGCGCGATGTCAGGGCACGGCGGCGGGTGCGACCACAACGGCGGGAATCCCTGGCTGCTCCGCTTCAGTTTTACCAGGTAGGCAAGCAGGGAATAAATACCAGCGTGACCTCCTGCGATACGACTGCAACTCTGTAATGATGCTCCCCACCAGCTTGATTTTACTTCACTTACGTGCCTGTACGCTCCGACCCCGGTCCACCGCAGCTGTTGCTTCTTGCGTGGAAGGCGGACCGGTAGAGCCCGACACACCCCCTGCGTCGTCACACGCTAAGGTGGCAGAGGGGGAGTTACTTAACAGACGATGCCACGGACGCGAAGCGGATGTCTGTAAGTTGCGTTTAGAACTCTTGGCAGCGCTTTTTAGATAACGAATTTTTGCTTTAATTCTACTTTGTACTCTGTGTTTTACATGTTTGACCAGCTTGATTTTACTTCACTTACGTGCCTGTACGCTCCGACCCCGGTCCACCGCAGCTGTTGCTTTTTGCGTGGAAGGCGGACCGGTAGAGCCCGACACACCCCCTGCGTCGTCACACGCTAAGGTGGCAGAGGGGGAGTTACTTAACGGACGATGCCACGGACGCGAAGCGGATGTCTGTAAGTTGCGTTTAGAACTCTTGGCAGCGCTTTTTAGATAACAAATTTTAGCTTTGATTCTACTTTGCACTCTGTGTTTTACATGTTTGACCCAGCTTGATTTTAATAAAACTTCACTTACGTGCCTGTACGCTCTGACCCCGGTCCACCGCAGCTGTTACTGTTTGCGTGGAGGGCAGACCGGTAGAGCGTGACACACCCCCTGCGTCGTCACAGCTAAGGTGGCACGTGGGGAGTCACTTAAGGGACGATGCAACGGAGGCGCAACGGGCACGCCACTGGCGCGCCAAGGGCGTGCCTAAGGCGAGCCCATCTGCGCCCGTCTGCGCCTGGCCCTGGCCCGGGCCTAGGGCCAGATTCCCTGGCCCTTCCCCCTACTGCCACCAATACCTAACCAAAGAGCAGCTTAAAAACAGTAACCATGTGGCCATGACTTCACTCTCTATGAGAGTCCCCAGACTCCAATATTCATCTGAACAATTAAAGGCCTATTCTACATCTCTGTCCCCCGAGTGTATCTGGCTACATATAGACAATAAGGCTCCAAAACACAATCTAGGTCCCTTTCACTCAATAAACAGCAATGTGAGGACCTGGCTACCTTCTTTGTTCTTTGTTCAGAACATCGAGAGAATATACCTGGACCTGCAGTCTGATAACCACTCTCCCCCTCTAGTAACACCTGCACCATCCTCTATGAATAACATGCTTCCTAACCAAGATAGGACATCCAACATACCTTCCAATTAGTTGGATACATGCCCCTTGCTAAACACAGCCACTTTAAAAAAACTTTTAGACAATATTAAGTCTTGATCACCTAGGGATCCTCTGCCCATCTCCGTGCTCCAGCAGCTAGACCCACCTTCTTTTTCTGTGATCATGAATCTCTTGAATGTCTCCTTGCAGGAAGCCGCTGTCCCGCCTGACTGGAAACATGCCATGATACTCCCTCTCCTCAAAAAGGCCCATGCAGACGCCGATTCACCCTCCAACTATCGGCCCATCTCACTGCTAAAGGCATTTTCAAAGATCTTATAGAAACATGTTCATGCACAGCTCTCTCTATTCGTCGAAACACAAAGGTTTCTTCATCCCTCACAATCGGGCTTTAGAGCTGGCTTCTCAATGGAAACCACCCTGTTGGGGGTAATGGAAAAACTGCACCGTCATCTGGAGGTGGGTGACACTGTGGCCCTCATTTTGCTGGATATAATTGCAGCATTTGACACAGTGTCTCACACCGTGCTAATTAAAACTTTAAGATCCTTGGGCATCTGCGGCTCAGCTTTGAAATAGCTCACTTCCTTTCTCACAAATCGCACTTTTTAAGTCTTTTCCACCACAGCTAGTTCTGATATCTACTCATTTGCCCATGGGGTGCCTCAAGGCTCCATTCTCAGCCCTTTACTTTTTAACCTTTACGTAAGACCCTTAGCCGATGTAGTGGAAGAGTCAGGGCTGACCCTATTTTCTTATGCAGACGATTCCCAGATTATTTTCTCTCTCTCCATGAAGAGCACCACCGGGCCTTCTCCCCTTCAGTTGGGTCTGAGCAATATTGCATCATGGTTGCAATCAAATTACCTCAAACTCAACGGTGAGAAAACTGAGGTCCTTATACTTGGGAAACACAAGGAATTCTGGGGCCCTCAACACTGGCCCTGTGAGAAGGGTGCTCTTCCCATACCCTCGCGCGAAGTTCGCAACTTGGGTGGCACCATTGATGATTCGCTCAGTGTGCACTCGCAAGCTGTCAGGGTAGCTGCCACATGTTTTACCATCCTGAAGTGGCTAAAAAAGATCATCTGGATGCTACCAGAATCCACTCAGAAAACTGTAGTCCATGCATTAATCACTTCAAGGCTGGACTACGGAAATGTTCTCTTTTTGGCAAACAAGGAAGTGACTCACAGGCTGCAGATGGTCCAGAACACTGCTGCAAGGCTTCTGTGCCGTGTTCCTAGAGCTACCTCTATCTCCAGCCATCTCCGAGACCTGCACTGGCTCAGGGTGGAGAACCGAATCAAGTTCAAAGCCCTGAGCTACATGTTCAAAATCAAAATAGGAGTGGCCCCTGAGTAACTACAATCTCTGGTCCGTCCATATGTCCCTTCTCGCAACCTCTGCTCATCCACTCACGGGAAGTTTTGCGTTCCTAAAATTAAGCTATCTCGGATGGGTGGAAGATCATTTGCATATCTAGGCCCCTCACTTTGGAATGCCCTGCCCATTGCTCTTCGAAACGAAACAGAATACGTCCAATTTTGCAAATCTTTGAAGACTTGGCTTTTTAACCAATAACCTGGAAGCCGCTTTTCAACATAGTCCCTGATCTGCTTCGGTGCCGGGAAACCTTTTTTGGGTAGCTGTCGCGCCTTATAAATTTAATAAATAAATAAAAATGCTGGTGAGCAGTCTTACAATAGTGAAAATGTGGCAGAACTGGTTACATATGTCTCTCTAGGCATACTAAAATAGGGACTAAACCATACAAATGTGAATATTAAGTACTGTCCATGTCCTAAGATCAATTCTTGGAATGCCTATATTGTGATGACCCCGCTCAGGTGCCCTTGCTTTACTGTTAGGAAATAAATGATTTCACATCAAGTTTGGATTTCCTTAGTAAAGTCCTCCTTATATGTGCTGCTACTTACAAGATGAAAGCTTATACTCACACTTGCATTGCAGGGAACAGCCAGTGAGTCGGGTTGAGGTAAAAGGCTCCTGTAGGTTAAAACACCTGAACATGAAGTGCTAGGTGCAGATGGTCATTTTCAACAACTTGCACTGACAGAAGACGATTTAGGGATTCTTAACATAATTTTTTGTTCTCTATATATTCAATATTTCAAAAGCTGTTGTCAAAGGTTGTGCAAAAGTGCCAGGTAGGGCAAGGGAATTTTGAGGGAATGCGGAGGTGGAGCCGGAAAGGGAATGAAGCATTTGAGCGTCTGAGACAAAGTGATGGCAATAAGGATCTTTGCTCTGGGTGCACACATCTTTTTCTGCACTTTTTCACCCACCAAGATGGCTCTGGTTTGTGGTGTGATGTTACTGGTTTCATGACAAACCACCTGACTTTAATGGCCCATGTCAAGATTCACATATGTTTTTTGGATGGTGCTACCTAGGAATTGCCTTCTGGTGTTTTAAAAATGTTTCTAAATATGGCAACTGGTAAGTTTACTGGTAGTCACTTGTGTATATATAATTTCATCAAACCAGCGTAAATCTGTCAATTGACCTAAACTTCACCCCTTTTCGATGTAGGGTGGGCTGTTTTCCACTATTCCACAGAAATGATGGGCTTGATGTTCATTGTTTCACATTCTTTCCTTGGAACTTTTTTCTGTGTGTTTTACTGTGCAGTGTCAGTACTGTTGCGGCCTCAAATCATATACAGTAAAGGGTCTCCCTTGTGTTGTATGTTCATATTTCAAACTCTCAATTGCGGATGTATGACGTTACAACGCACACTTTTACAACGCATGCACTTACAACGCATTTTTTACAACGCATAATCCATTACAACGCACTACACTTACAACGCATGACACTACAACGCATTTTTAAAAACTACCTTTACAACGCATACCATTACAACGCATAATATTAAATTGCATTTAAGGTAAGTATTAGATAGTATAGGGGTAAAAATTACTATTCTAACTCCAGGGGGTGCAACAGTAGGGTAAGTGTTGGATAGTATAGGGGTAAAAATTACTATTCTAACTCCAGGGGGTGCAACAGTAGGGTAAGTGTTGGATAGTATAGGGGTAAAAATTACTATTCTAACTCCAGGGGGTGCAACAGTAGGGTAAGTGTTGGATAGTATAGGGGTAAAAATTACTATTCTAACTCCAGGGGGTGCAACAGTAGGGTAAGTGTTGGATAGTATAGGGGTAAAAATTACTATTCTAACTCCAGGGGGTGCAACAGTAGGGTAAGTGTTGGATAGTATAGAGGTAAAAATTGCTATTCTAACTCCAGGGGGTGCAACAGTAGGGTAAGTGTTGGATAGTATAGGGGTAAAAATTGCTATTATAACTCCAGGGGGTGCAACAGTAGGGTAAGTGTTGGATAGTATAGGGGTAAAAATTACTATTCTAACTCCAGGGGGTGCAACAGTAGGGTAAGTGTTGGATAGTATAGGGGTAAAAATTACTATTCTAACTCCAGGGGGTGCAACGGTAGGGTAAGTGTTGGATAGTATAGGGGTAAAAATTACTATTCTAACTCCAGGGGGTGCAACAGTAGGGTAAGTGTTGGATAGTATAGAGGTAAAAATTGCTATTCTAACTCCAGGGGGTGCAACAGTAGGGTAAGTGTTGGATAGTATAGGGGTAAAAATTGCTATTATAACTCCAGGGGGTGCAACAGTAGGGTAAGTGTTGGATAGTATAGGGGTAAAAATTGCTATTCTAACTCCAGGGGGTGCAACAGTAGGGTAAGTGTTGGATAGTATAGGGGTAAAAATTACTATTCTAACTCCAGGGGGTGCAACAGTAGGGTAAGTGTTGGATAGTATAGGGGTAAAAATTACTATTCTAACTCCAGGGGGTGCAACAGTAGGGTAAGTGTTGGATAGTATAGGGGTAAAAATTACTATTCTAACTCCAGGGGGTGCAACAGTAGGGTAAGTGTTGGATAGTATAGGGGTAAAAATTACTATTCTAACTCCAGGGGGTGCAACAGTAGGGTAAGTGTTGGATAGTATAGGGGTAAAAATTACTATTCTAACTCCAGGGGGTGCAACAGTAGGGTAAGTGTTGGATAGTGTAGAGTAATATTATGCGTTGTAATGGTAGGCGTTGTAATGGTATGCGTTGTAAAGGTAGTTTTTGAAAATGCGTTGTAGTGTCATGCGTTGTAAGTGTAGTGCGTTGTAATGGATTATGCGTTGTAAAAAATGCGTTGTAAGTGTAGTGCGTTGTAACAGTTGCGTTGTAAAGGTTGTTCCCCCTCAATTGCGGGTGGCCAACTACAGACATTTTTGTTTATGGTAACGGGTCTCTTTTTCACCCTCACTCAAAATGATCGGCTAATGCTCCTGACTTCTGTGGGTCACTCACAGATACTCTAAAGGTTATTGAGTTCATTGCATTTTATCAAATCTATGAAGAAAATAAGATTCATTCTCTTCATGGTCACTTTTATTGATTGGTTGTGGTATGAGACCTAACAGCTCCTTACAGGGGGTTGCCTGGCTCTCCCTGGGTCTCCCCTTGTAAAATTATGTCATTCAAGTCCTTTCTCAGCTCCTGGTGAAACAATAAAGACTTTCTTTCGGATAGACGAAAGGTCTCTGAGGTAAGATATTCAAATAGGGTCAGGCAAGATGTACTCACAATTTGTCCCTTTTCCCAGTACTTTTTCCTCATTTTCAATTATTGATTCTAATCAATGAATAATAATGAATATCAGTGGACCAATGCTGCTTCTGAATCGCATTATATAAGCCAGTTTTTCAGCTCAACGTATTGTAGTGTATTTGGGCTTTTTGAATTGTCGTGATGACCTCTCATATGGTTTATTGCAGTTACCTTTTTTTCTGGACGATGCATTTCAATGTTTACAAGGTCTAGCGGCACTGTTTCGTCTTGGCTTTATTGTCTGCATTTTTCCCTCAGTTGTTTATAGGTTATGCTACCTAATCGAGCGTGAGTAGTGGTAAGTGAGGAATTGCTCTCCATTGGCTTCCATCAGGTTCAGGAGCTGTATCAGTCAATGTGTTTCCTCCGAGGATTCCAGAGAAATTGTATGTAAGTGTCCTATTGACATTATGCTTCCTTACCCTTTGTGCAAGCCAATATGACACAGAGGGGGATATTCTCAAGAACGTGTGATAATTATCACAAAATTAGCCTAACGCAACTTTGCACATCGCAGTCTATCACGGGAAAATAACGTTGTGTTAACGTTGTATTCTCAACAAGACGGCACCATGCGATAGTCTCATGATAACATGCCAAATGACTGCGTTAAATTTAACGTAACGCCGAAAAAACACAAACGCGAAAAAAGTTGCGATGTGGCCAATCGCGATTCAAAAATCAGCGAAAACCAGCGACAGGCCTGCAATTCCAACGCGTCATGCGTGAAAATGCACTATAACAGCAGAACAAAAAAAAGGCAAAAATAAATAAACTGCATACCACCATGGATGCACCCGGACCGAGTGCAGAGGACAACACGAACCCCACAAGCCCCACAGATGACCAGCAAGGAACCTCGGGGTCCGGGAAGGCCAAGGAGAAGAGGAAGAGGAAGACACGGTACAGTCCGCAGGAAAACAGGATCATCGTTACGGAGGTGATAGAACACTACCAACAACTGTTCGGCACCTCCAACGTGTCATTGGCAACAAGGACGCAAATATGACAGACAATCTTGGACAATGTGAATGCAGTTGCAGCATTGAAGAGGACAATGGAAGAGGTCAAGAGGCGCTGGAATGATTTGAAGGACAAAACAAGAAGAAACTTGATGCAAACATGAAAGCAGCAACGCTTATTGGAGGTGGGAGTCCAGCGGCACACCAGGAGCTGGATGACATGGAGAAAATGGTAGCCACAGTCATTAGTCGGGATACGGTGCCAGGAGTTGGGGATCCGGACATTGTTCAACATGACCTGACACACCATCAACAGAGTGAGAACCAACCAGGGACAGGAGGGACAGGGGGAAATGGGCACAATGGCACACATGCACAATTAAGTAGAGCATACTGCAAACCCACAATGACTCTGGATCATGTCCCTGATCCCCGTGGCACACTGCAGCACACATACAAACACCAAGTAGGCCCCCGTACCCCATGTCCCCAAAGGAGTCCCACACCACACATCACCAATCTCACCACCAACAGATGCACACGTGCGAATCCCAGCAAAGATGCATATTTGTGAACCACACTGACAATGCAAGTTACACTACATGACGATTATCATGGCTGAAGTCCAATCATCATGACATTGTGCACTCCACCACACTGAGATGGCTGAGTGTGGACCACATCTGGAAAGGAGCAGGTCACACTCTGACACATCCACATGCACAAATAACCCCTGACGTCAACAACACATCTGCGGACAAACCATGCCCAAGAATCACAACTCGACCAAGAGCCCAAATCACCCAAGTTCGCTACATCTCAGCACTGTAGAAGCACAGAAGTCAAAGGCACACAGCCTGAAAGGTATACGGGCCCACCAAATCAGAGCTGCAGGGGCGACTAACGCACAATGCAACACACACACACATAAGAATAAGAGCACCTCAACATTGATAACAATGTTGTACAAACTGCAACCCTTTCACAACAGAACACAGGACACAACTGGTGCCGCATGTGTGTCCAAAATGGCCAATCACGTCTGGCATAGCAACTGTGAGATGACACGGTACGAGTACAACCTCACATCCCTGATGTAGTACAAATGTCCACTGTCCCGCATCAAATAGGCATCTCACCAAGTAAACTTCGAAAATGCGTCAACATACATGGAACACACTGTGAAACTGCATCTCCCCTTTACATTGCAGAGCGGCAATCAACACCACTTGCAGAGCAGACCCTACATCATGTCAGTGATGATGGAGATGACCCCAGGACATCGACCTGGACGAACTCCAACGGTTCATGAACACCCTCCTCACCCCACCTCCAGGAGCAGGTCAGCCCAGCACTATTGAGGTGAGCCCACCCCCTGCACAGACCACACAGCAGGAAGCACCCATCACCACGTCTGGCTCCCAGCACCTCACCGGAGAACACATGGCGTTCCAACACCGTGTGTTAGACTGCCAGAAAGAGCTGGCTGAACAAGTGTGGGTGGGGTTCAAACTCATGGCAGCCAAATTAGATGCAATACGTGGGTGTCTAAGTCCCATCAGGGACCACTTACACTCCCTAACGGACACCCACTGTCCACCCCATGCCCTCCAACAATCCATGGCTGGGATCGCTGGAGTCATGACTCAGAGGCAACATCACAGTGCTGCAGACCAAACGCCACCACCCACATGTGAGGCACATGAAACGTCAGAGGCCGAAGATGAGGATGAATCTGCCTTAGTGGTAAGTAGGAAGCTCTAGCATTCATCTCCGGTACATGGCTTTTTTCTGCTTGGTTCTGCCCTCTGCATCATGCCCTGGAATAACACCTTCCACAGTCCCCCGATGCACTCAGCGACACTAACCTTGCACCTCGACATGGACTGCCATATATTATTTGCAAAACAATGACACAGCAATCAGCCTGCGGACCGGACTCTTTCCCTTCCGAGTGACTTTTCAATTGCTAAAGGTCTCTGGCTGGCCCTCCACAGGGCAACATTGTAAAGTGTTTGTCTGCATGGCCCAGTACTAAGACAGCTTCAACACTCCACTGAGCATGAATAATACATTCTAATACACACAGATGTGTCATGTCCATGATTAATCAAGCATGAAAGCATAGACGAATGTAGGGGCAGTTATTCCCCCTTACGTTCATGTTGCTCATGTTGTGGGACTTGAGTCACAGGGTGCATCCCTGCATCATGGTGGTACATATCTGACCCCAAAAGAAGCCCTGTTGTCAAGTGTAGGTCACAAATGACAGCCTATATTTAATGAATTGGGACACATGTGAGACGCTGATGAGTGGGATTCCGTACTATCTTTGACACACAAAAATGGCATTTTGAATACGTGACACCCCAAACAGTGTCTCTGTACAGAAGTGACACACCCAACATCTATTTCCAATTTTTGAGATTGTTAGCATTATATGTTGCACTTACACTTGTCAGAGTGATGTGCTTCTACAGAGGAGTGACATGCACTTAGGGAATGTGTGTTGGAATGATTTTATTTGCACATGCTGTGCCTGTGGTCATTTTGTACTGTCCCATGATTGCTAAGGACTGTGACAATGTGACGTGCTCATGTGAAGAAATTGTCAATGATGGTGTTCCTGTGGGCTATTCCTGCTGCAGTGGGGTGTTGCCCACCTGCCTCATCTTCCTCATCATCGTCCGGTGCATCTGGCACTTGTAGCCATGGGGCATTGGTGCATACACATATGCTGTGCAACACACAACATGCAACGATCATCTTGCACAAGATGTCTGGGCTGTACAGGAGCCTTCCACCCGAGATGTCCAGGCACCTGAAACATGACTTCAACATGCCAAATGTGCGTTCCACTATGCCCCTGGTGCATTTGTGGGCTTCATTGTCCTGCCTCTGAGCCTGTGTGTTCGGGGCTCGGAGGGGTGTCAACATTCAAGGGCAGAGTGCACATCCTTGGTCACCTGTGACAGTGCAGAGAGACATGAGTCAATAGTCGGTTCTGCATGATGTGTTGGCAGGCTCACTGGTTCATTGGTGTGTGATATGTGTGACTTAATGATTCCTGTTTGACATTGTGTGGGCAACAGCGGCACTCACCTGACGCCCGGACGCTCCGCTGCGCATTTCTGCATCTCCAGGGGGTCGGAGACGCTGCGGTCTCCCTCGCACTTGCTGGACGCCACGAAGGAGGACTACAGCCCCCAGAGTCCCTAGCGGCACCTCCTGCTTCCGCTTTCCTGCGCGCCCGGAGGCGCTTAAAGCTGAGAGGCTCCCTCCGCGTCGCGGGACGCGCACGGGCGGCGCCGGGCTAAGCCCGGGCAAAGGGCGGGCCCTCTGTGGCCCTCAGAGGACCGATTGAGGCCGGGACGGGCCACCTCACAAACGTGTAAGACTTTACAAGACTATATAAGTAATCACACGGTGGGGGTGATCTGCCCTTCTCATGGTACATCGTTCGTGTTGTATTGGTTTTAACTTGTTCATTTTTGGCCATTAGGTATCATCATATGTGTTGGTGTTGCCACATTGTGCGATAGTTTAATTCAAGTTTTAGGTTTTCCCAGGGGTTTGCCAAATATGGCCAAAGCTTTAGCAAGCAGTAAATCCTCGACTACGTCAACGTTAGATAACTACTTAGTCAAAGTAGTCACCAAAATTAACAGCGATAGGCGTAAATCCTTAGGACAGGGTTCAAACTCAACGACTACTAGCCCTCTGTTAAATAACATAGTCACCATATCCTCTCCCCATCTCATGCTATGAACTGTTTAAATGAGAATAATGATTTGGTAACCTTGGATGATCAACTTCCTATTGAACAAGAATCGCCTGAAGTTAATAGGGATTTAATAACTGATGTTAATGAGACCGTAGAAGACCCTCCGGACCTGTCAACTCAGAGAGTGCTAAGATCTCGTAAACGCACTCAATTGAAACAGGGTTGCGCACGAAGTACTCACAAAAAGACGGGTCCTGCTTCAGTAAATCGGGTTACCAAGGACTTAGCCATTCCTAATAACCCTATGGCCAAGATAGATTCTCATCAATTTGATTCCTTGGTAGGTCTTTTAGAGTCCAAAATCTTGAAAATTGTTGAACCCTTAGTAACCAAGATTGACGAACTATCTGCTGAGATCGAAGGCTTACGTAATCTTTTGGCACGTAACAATAATTCCTCTGGGAATATGTGCAGAGTAGCTGAGGGTCTATCTGTATCAGCTGATACCTCTAAGTCCCCAAAGGATACTTCAATCTGTGCAGATCCACTGGTTGTCGAACCTACGACAAATGTGAACAACATCTTACCTCCCGAAAGTTGTTCAAGTAGTAATAATGCAACGGCAAGCACACATTCAGGAGGAGCAAAACCAGATCTACCCCTGACTGTGCCCCATTTGTTGTAGTGTTAACAAACGTACCCCCCTTGAAGGATGTTGCCCAGAAAATTAACCCAGAACCCCACGAATCCCTTAAAAATTAATCAGTTTCGTGGCTAAATAAGCATTATGGTTTTCCAGTACATTTAGCCCACCTGATATTAACAACGAGAAGAGTTTCCTGGGTTGGGCGCTCTCGTAAGACCATAAAGGGGGACTGTGTTGTAATAAATTTTAGAAATCCCTTCATAGTGAATAACATCTTATCTAAAGCTACTTTGCTCCCTCACACTGATGAGGGTATTACCCTTCACTCACTGGGTTATTTCTACAAACAACAGATAAATTTACCCCGTAGTGCTCCGTTGGAGGGCAGAGTACGTTATCCAGAAGGTCAGTTGCCTCAAGGTCTTGTTATTTCCAATCGTTTTCAGGCTTTGAGTAACTTAGATTCTAATGACTGACTGCACCATGCTGGGGCTACTTCTAGTCTTATTAGGGAAAGTTTATCCTCTACAGGGGAAGAGGACATGGTTTCTAGTGGTTCTGTGCCAGGTACAAGTATAGAGTGCACTCAAAATGCTATAATTGCGATGGGGAATGTCATTGATGAAAGAGTGGATGACATTGTCGTTGCCCCTCGAATGCCCTCAGGTACAAGTGTCCTTAGCTGGAATATAGCTGGCCTAAACAGCAAAGCTCATGATCCCACATGGAGGGACTGTTTACAAGGCCACGAAATTATTGGTTTACAAGAAACTTGGGACACTGAAAATACCTTTTTGCTGGATGGGTTTTCAGCTTTTTGGTCACCAGCGGTGGCCTCCTGTAGGGGGAGGGCTAAAGGCGGACTTCTAACCCTTATTTCATTGACTATTGAGGGTAAATACAGTAAAGTGGAGACAGGCTCGCCTTATTGTCTAGCAGTAGAAATCCAATCCAACTCTAATGGGATTTGGCTCATCGTAAATTTTTATAATTCATTTATTAAGAGCACGCCAAATGAACACTTACTCAGTCTATATGATTTTCTGCAAATGTATAATGAATCTTGCAAAAATCCTTATTCGGTTATTGTGCTTGGTGATTTTAATGTTCATTGTTGTTTTAACAATTGTTTTATATGGGACAGTTTAGGTCCACCTAATCAAGGAAATATACATTTTGATCACACACCACAGGGGATGTTTCTAGATGAGCTCCTTGTTGGGAATTCCATGGTCCATCCCGTCAATTACACTAATGACATCCCGACCTACAAAGGAAGTGGTTTAGGTTCCACCATTGACTACATTTGTGTCACATCTAATTTAGCCGATAATGTAAGTCAATACAAGGTAAAATGGTCTGTTTATAGTGATCATAACCCTGTCCAGTTAATTCTCACTGATGATCTTAAAAAAAGAGAATCTGATAATCCTATTGTCAGAACACTGGACATAAGGCCAACTGACCAAACACGCCGCCTGAAATGGTGTCAGGTGGTCCCAAAGGACTTTATTGAAAACTTGTGGGGAACGGTTGGGGATGAAATACATTTGTGTTTACAAGACGGGATCTGTAGTGATGCAGTTCTGACAGCTTATGATAAAATTTGCTGTCAGGTTAATAGTGATCTTAAAAAAGTATGTAAGGTTAAACCCATAATTGGGGAGAAATGGTTTGATCACAGCTGCTCATCCGCCCAACGGAAGCTAATGACAGCTCTGAAAGCGGTCCCACTAGATAGAGCAGAAATTGCCACTTGTAGGAAGGCCTATAAAATGGCTCAGAATAAACGCAAAAATGAAATTAGGGATGAGGCATGGAATGAACTCCTGTCCATTGATGTTATCAAAAACAGTGCTAAATTTTGGTTTATCGTAAACAAGCCTTTTTTTAACGGTAAAAGTAATAATGAGCTTGAATGCGGTATCCAAGAGGACAAATGGTATACCCATTTTAAACAGGTGTATGATGGAGATGGTCCGAGGGTGGGGTCCTCATTTAACCCTGAGAGTTACACCTTGTCTTTCACAGAACTAGAGGTCACAAATGCAATCTTGCAAATGACAAGTAATAAGGCGCCGGGACCTGATGGAGTCCCGGCTGATCTTTTTAAATCAGATATAAAACTCTGGTCCAAAATCCTATTTAATGTTTTCACAAATGCTTGTCAACTGGGCCTTCCATCGACGTGGGCGAAATCTGTCATCATTCCTATTTTTAAAAAGGGGGATAGAGGCGATCCGAGCTGCTACCGCCCAATCTCCCTCATAGATTCTTCTGTGAAAGTTTTGGGGAGGGTGGTCCTCGCCCAACTAAATGGTTGGTTAGAGGAATCAGGAAAACTCTCTAAGGTCCAGTATGGATTTAGAAAAGGGATGGGTACCACAGACCAATGTTTAAATCTACAACTATTAATTGGTAAATACACGGTGGCCAAGAAGGGAACCTTGTTGGTTGCCTTCATGGATTTGTCATCGGCCTTCGACCGTGTAAATAGATCAAAACTGTGGCCCCTGCTCCTAGCACTTGGTGTAGACAAAGACATCGTCCACTTCTTAGCGGATCTACATAGAGAGTTAATAGCAACAGTTCGTTACGATCAAAGGGGTAATTGCACAAAAGATATACCCATATCATATGGGGTTAGGCAGGGGTGCATTTTGGCACCTCTCCTTTTCACACTGTATATAAATGATTTAGACAATACCCTAATCGCCTCATGTAATGACATCCCCCGTGCAGGGAAATGTTTAATTCCTGCTCTTTTATATGCTGACGACGACGCCCTAATTGCTAGAACGGGAGTGGGCCTTCAGTTACTGCTTAATTCATTTGCTGATTTTATGAAGGCTTTGGACTTATCTGTTAACTTTGTTAAATCACATGTCATGGTTATCGGCCCTAAATCCGCTAAATCTAAAACCTTTTTATGTGGGGGTCATCAATTATCCAGGGTTTCTTCTTTTCCTTATTTGGGTGTTCTTTTTGATGATCGAGATTCTTGGGTAACCCAAATTACGGCAAAAAAGATTGTGTTTTCAAGAGCAACTGTGGGTGTTCTGGGCTTCGCCAGAAAACTAGGTGCCAGACCAATGAAGGCCCTTATCCAGGTTTATAAAGCTAAGTGTGTCTCCATAGCTTTGTACGGAGCTGAGATTTGGGGCATTAATAATGCCAAAAGCATTCAGATTGTTGAGGATAGATTTTTAAAATACCTCCTCTCAGTCCCGATCTCAACTGCTAACTATATTGTTCATCAGGAACTTGGTATCGGTTTTCTAGAAGACAGTATTGCCCTGGCCCCGATGCTGAAATGGATCAGCATTTGGCTTAACTCGGATTTACACCTGAATCACATAATTTTGAGAGACTGTATGTCGCTCGATCATGGGCTACATATACCCTGGTTGAAATATATTCGGAACCTGGCTATTAAGCTTGGTAGACCAGAATTGTTTCATTCTCCTGAGACCCTGGTAAAAGGTGACATTAAATGGTGTAAAGAAACTCATATGTACATATCTACCTCGGTAAGGGAAGAGAAGGAGCTGGTTAAGGGCACCGTTAGGGCCCACCAGCTCTGTAAAACAACATCCTCCATGGAACCTTATCTTGGTTTTGTTACAAATGCAAATCACCGTTTTCTTTTAACCAGATTTAGATTGAATCAATTACATCTACTGATTGGAGCTAAGAAAGGATGGAAAAGGGCGTTGGACCTTGGCCCTTGTTCATGTGATAATTTTTCCCCCCAGGATATGATACACTTTTTCTTCTTCTGTGAGCACTTTATTGATATTAGGAAACGTTTTTTAATCCCTATATTAAGAGACAAAGGCTTTGTTCAAGTGAGACCTGCTTTCTTGTATCTTCAGTTGTTAAGCAATGTATGGGAAACTTTTAATATTGCGAATCTTTTAACTGTGGTAATTCGCTTCTTGAAGAAATGAACTGTACCCTTTTAATGTTTTTAATTGGACACGTTGCCCTGTTAAATTTATCTGTGTCAACGTGTTTTTTTTTAGGTATGGTAATCTACCAAAATGAACTTTGTCTTTTTAATATGTATTTATTGTAGTATGCTTTTATGGTTTGCACTTAAACCGAATAAAGACTTTATGACTGACTGATTCCTGTTTGACGTGTACTGCTTGTAGCAAATGAGTGGCAACAATACGTATCCTCACTGCTGCTCCTCCCTCCCCCGAGCCTATTTACTAGTGTGCGCAGCGCAGTTGCATCACTTGCACTCCTACGGCACACCATTGTCATGCCTGTCTTCGTATGTCCACAAGCCTGACAACGACACTGTCTTGTTGTGCGTTGAAGGTGGGCGGCCACGTGTGTGTAGGCCTATGGTAAGGATAGGGCGGACACAGATGTAGAGTTCATGGCTGGCTGAACTTGCGATGCGGTTAGGGGAAGACATTTGGCTTATGCTTCAGTAATAGCGACACACAAAACAGTTGGCATATATGATCGCGGACCCCGAGCGGGCTTGCGCTCCCTCATTTACCCCTTCTGCCGAGCCCGCACTCCGGGGCCATGCTACATTGCAACATTGTCCATTGCGGGATGGGTGGTGCCGACACTACAAATGAAACACACGATTTAGTTACTTCCTTGGCAAGGCCAAAACTTAACCACGCCCAGAGCCCCGGGTTGATAAACCACACCACTACGCTGGACTATCGTATGTCAGTCCACTCCGCTTACGCTTACAGGGGGGTATGACACAGCTACATGTCCCCTGTCTACCCCACTGCCTGAGGTGACATGGTTGCATCCGCTGCACACAACACAATGTTATGTGGTAGGGCCCGTGGCCCTCATGTATACATAATGACCACACGGACACACTTAGATAGTTTGTGAAACTGGCTTCGAGCACGTGCGCCCGGACCCTTTTATTGCCAGGGTCACATGTCCAGTGACGCCTGTGCTGGATGGGTGTGAGGTGAGTGTAAACTAGCCTTCAGGGAGTGGTTGGTGCTGGCAACAACTAAAACAGTGATCAGACAATCAGAAGTTCAAAGTTCAAACATCAAGGGACCATGACTTGAGCTGCACAGAGTTAGTGGCCCTGGATGCACTGCGGCCGGCACAGGCACACCGCCACGGGAAGGTGACTTGCGGCACACTGAGGTAGGGCCACGAGAGCTGAGCGGGTCCTCGTTGATGTCGAAGGTGAATGTCGTGGAGTGTTCCTGGGGACAGTGGAAGGTGTTCTTCCAGGGCATGATGCAGAGGGCAGAACCAGGCAGAAACAGGCAATATGGAGGAGATGAATGCTACAGATTCTTAACACCAAGTCAGTATCAGCTAAATGATGATGAAGAAAAACCCCAGGCCATATACTCAGATGCCACCTAAGTTCAACTAGAGAGTGCCCATGAATGACTGGCACAGAGTTAGTGGAACCAGAGCTGAAAGGGGATGCAGTCTGCGATGAGGCCTGTGCAATGATATAAACTCTGCCATAAATTAATCAAGGCTCAGTTCCAAATGTGTGACCTACTTGACCGCAGCGTAGGCCGGTGGCAGCGGTCAGCAAGGGTCCACAGCCACGTGTCGTTGGCTTGCGATGCAAAGAGTTAGTGGTACCTGAGCAGTTGTCGGTATGTTCGATCACCTCCATAACGAGGATCCTTTTTTCCTACCGACTGAACCACGTCTTCCTCTTACTCCGGTCCTTGCGTACAATTATATTAACTCAACCATTAAAAAACTCAAGACTCAGTTCCAAATGTATGACCTACTTGACCGCATTGTAGGCCAAAAGCAGTTGTCAGCAAGGGACCACAGACACGTGTCGTTGGAATGCTATGCACAGAGTTAGTGGCACCACATCTAAGGGAGTACAGTGATATAAAACGTACCATTAACATATGAACTCGGCCATCATGATATCAAGACTCAGTTCCAAAGGTGTGACCTACTAGACCGCAGTGTGGGCCGGAGGCAGCGGTGGAGTACGTCAATGAGAAAGGAGTGCTGCGGGCCTGTCTCGTGGAGGCCAGCGATGGTCTGAGGAGGCTGCCAAGGTCGCAGGCCCCGGGCTTGGAGCATGCACTGGCATGTGGTGGGTCCTCTTTGACACACGCCAGTGTCAGCAGGTGAGCAGTGAGGCCTGGGTGTGTAGGGGTGACCAAGATGGGTCTGGTGACCAGCGGCCTGGGGTGCAGCAGGTGCACAGGTTTGCTGGTAACACCGCTCACAGCGTCGGCCTTGTGGCGGGGTGAGAGGTGCCGCCCTGGCAGACATGTTGGCCATTCCAGAAGAGAACCATGCCCAGAGCAACGTGCTTTTTATTCACACCCCTACGCTAACCTGGCGTACGCCGGGCCAGCCCACTCCTCTCGCGCTTGCAGGGGGTGACGTAACAAGCTACATTTCCGCGATCTTCCCAACTGGCTGAGCTAACATGGTTGCGTCCACTGTCCACTACACTCCAAACACCAGCAGCGGATTTCAACATGGACATGTCTGTGGTCTGCATACTGCAGTCTGGCCAGCACATCAACGCCACACTTTAACATTGTGTACATTCTCACTCATGGGTCACTTGCCTCCTTTGCATATGCCTGGTTCCTACCTCTCCCCACATTCTGCCATTGTGTGGCTGAGGTGCCATGCCATTGATGGCTTGTGTTCATGGCCAGCCCGGGTTACTACAGTAAGTTGTGCTGTCATGTCTGGTAGGTGGGCATATTATTTGGCATGTTGTATGTGAGTTTGTAATGTGTGCATTCCCAGATTTATGAGTTGCATGATTGTGGAGTTGAGGTGCGTGCTGTTTTCATTTGCTACTTATCTACGAGCAATGCATTCACATAGGTGCCAGCCTCAAAGCTCTGGTTGTTGATGGACTGTCGGAAGATGAAGGAATCATGCACACTGCCTGGGTAGTTGGCGACGTCATTGGTGAAGAGTCCCCGGTGGTCCACTATTGCACATTGATTTAATGCGTGTGCTTTCTGTTGTGGTAATTGTGTGCAGTGTCGGCAGGGGGCACAAGTAGGACATGTCTGCAGTCAATTGCCCACAACACGTGCAGGAAGCCATCTATGGCGTGGAGGCCTTGCTTGGTCTCCAGCTGTTCCTGCGCAGTGTGGGGGAAGTGTAGGTGCTGGGGTAACAAGCTTATGATGGCATCCAAGACATGTGTGAGGAACTTTTATAGGGCTGGCTGTGAGACTCCTCTGACTCTGGCAGTTGTTGGTTGGAAGGTCCCAGAGGCCAACAGTTGCAGCACAGCCAGCAGCTTTGTCTGCGGAGGGATGTTGGTTGTCTGCTGTGTTGGTACCATTAGCCTGTGGGCAATGATGGTCAGGATGCGGAGAATTAATGTCCTTTTGAGCCAGTAGTGGGCAATGACATCCTCTGGTGTTAAGTCTGTGAGGCTGGTGCATTTTCTGAAGATCCGTTGTCTTTCTCTGCACTGCCTCTGTGGTAGTCCGGGGGAGGGGGTAGGGAGGTCCGGGCGTGGCAGGCCTGGGGGTGGTGGCGGTGGGTGTTGTGGCCCTCTTGGGGCCCCGAGCTGCATGATCAGTAGCTTAATGGCATCTGTTGTTCTTCAGGTGTGGCTTTGGGCTGAGCTCTCTTTTATGGTGCAGGTTGTCGTCTGACTTAACACCAGGTAAGAGCAGGTGTTAAATCCCTGCTGCTAACGCGCCTTATTGCATGTTTTGAGATCTTATCGCCAATCTGGTTGGTCGTTGGGAATATTGCAAAGTGGTGTTGTTGTGGCTTTTTGCACGGGAACACCTACTCTGCAAATCATTAGTGTTCGTTTCCGGCGTCACTTGTTGCGATATTTTTTGCAGCTGCTATCGCAGGAAAATTGGTGATATCGGCTGTTAGCACCAGCTTGTGAATGGGGCTATAAATTTATCGCCACTTTGGCTGCGATAAAGTGCTGCTAACTTGGCGATAAGTCCTTGAGAATATGCCCCAATATATACAACCACAAGCACTTTAATCTCCTCATTCTCCACTTCAAGGCCCTACAGAGAACAGGCCCCACCTAGCTAAACAGTCGCAACTACAGCCACCAACCATTCAGACACCTCCGCTCTGCTGGACTCCTACTCATGCACACACCCACCATGCACAAAACCACAGAAACAAATCCGGAGAATGGGCCTTCTCCTACATCACTGGCTAGGCATGGAACAGCACCCACTGTATATAAGAACCCCGTCCTCTCCTCTGGAATTCTGCAAGAAGATGAAGATCTCACTTTTTGATTAATCCCCAACCCACCCATGATGAGGCTAGTCTTGCAATTGCTCAGTGACAGCATACCCACCTAGTTGATTGTGCGCTCTACAAATTCACATAACATTATATAACGTAACTGTTAGACCTGTCAGCCTGAGGGTGGTCCTCCCCCCAACATTTTGCCTTACTCCTAATTTTTTTCTGATCCTTTTTTGCAGGCCTTATGACTCTGCATACTTTAACACTGCTAACCAGTGCTAAAGTGCATTTGCTTGCTCCTTAAACATGGTAACATTGGCTGATCCCCAATTGGCATATTTAATTTATTGTAGGACCCTAGTAAACTGGCACTACATGTGCCCAGGGCCTTTAAATTAAAAGCTACTAGTCAACCTACAGCACTGATTGTGCCACATACATAAGTAGACCTTTAAAACATGTTCCAGTACTGCCATTGCAGCCTGTGTGTGTGCAATTTCAGACTGCCATATCGACCTGGAATCCAACAAGGAGCTGAAGAGGGAGTCTCATATACCAGGCCACCCTCCAATCAACATATAATTCAACAACAAAGGCCTGGCATTCTTAGGAACACTCAACAATTTATATACGTAGGATTACTTATAGGGTGATATTTTTATCTGTTCCCAACTCAGTGGTTCTTTTCATGAACACTGACAGAATCCCCTGTGCCTCGATACAGAATAATATAAAACTTCCACAGCGGGGAACGAACCAGTCAACAGGCAGATCACTCAGCCAGCACCACTCAACATTAGAGTGTAAGTGTCCCAGAAAGAGATAAAAAATTAAGCAAAAAGTGGGAGAAAATGAGAAAGTATCCCACGTGCGCTCCACCGGAGGAGCTACTGGCAGATTCTCATCAGCTTGCCCACGTATTTGTCATCATCAATAACTTTCTCATACAAACAGAAATAAGTGTCCAGGGTGGGAAATGTGTGAAAATTGAAAAAGAAAGAAACAAGACCCCATGAAAGATGAGACAAAAGAAGTCCCAAATAAAATTAAGTTCAACTCACATACGCACTCGTAGTTTTATTTTTCCACTGCGTGAGTTGGCCCAACGTTAAAAACACAACATGTTGTTAACCACTTTGAGGATGGCCAACATGTTTCATTGCATTTTCAATGGTAACGGCAAATTCATCAGGGCAACTGAGGTCAACAAGCACCTCCCTTGACATCTAAATAACAATACAGAGTGACTGACAAACAAGAGAGAGAACACACATAGACTGGCAAATCAAGAGAAACACCACCCATCTCATTTTGTTTATTCAGTACAGGTAATCATACAGATTTGGACTGCGCTACATTTGTAGTCACCCGTCCTATTGTCTCGGTAGATATTTACCTAGTGAGAACCATGGGCCCACATACCAGCTCTCACTATATTGCAGGGGTGTATATTATTTACGCTTTTCATCCCCTTCTGAGCACTTTTGTTGCTCACAACTTCATCTGTGGAAAAAGATAAAACACATAAATCACTCATGACTTAGTACAAAATTAGTCATACATTTGTACAAGTGTGGGTCACAAAATTCACTCCAGAGCTTGTTCCATACGTGATATTGCACATAATCAGGTATTTGTTAAAAAATCACTTTACTCTGACATGCTTGCCAGTTACTGAGCCTCTTCATAATACATCTATCCCGGCTAGCACATGTTCTAAGAAGAGTAAAAAAATGTATTTAAATGTTGTTTTTATTCTCATCGTTCATAACTACTGACTCAATCGGTTCCGTCTCCATGTATCTCTTTTCCGTACTTGTTGCACATAATCACATTGCTAGATATATCAAGGCCCATCATCGCTTACAGCAACCTGTTACTAGTTAGTAAGCTCGTCCAGCGTACATTCACATCAACCACTTACAGGTACCCTCGGGCCTGCCTCTCCACTAATCCTCACTCCAAATTACTCAGAATTGTCACACACGTGGCACACCAGCTAGCATACTCTCACCGTTTGCATTTTGGCTCAACGCGGTCTATCGTCCCGGCGTCTCACTGAACCGGGAACACCATCCATTTAAAACAGACCGCGGCCGTCATCTGCGTCTCGTCCCTCCTAAAATCACGTGATCGCTGACAGAGACAATTTCAACTACTGTCTAAAAATGCGACGCAAGCGGCACCGCCATCTAAGACTGCCAATTCAATAATATATGCAGGCTTGTTACAGCTTTAACAAACCACATTGTGAGGTGCTCCACTAATAGTCTCGGATTAAAAGCCAACCAGGGCTAAAAACAGAAGCCAGGTAAATTATTGTCCTATTACCTCAATTCTTCGATGGTGCTGATCATGCACCTTCAGCGTTATTAAGTGAACTGACCAAAACCCATCGTTGGTATCAGTAGCTCCAGGAACATGTCATGATAGTCTCACCAACCAGGCTAAGATGGTTTATCAATACCACTGCACATCATCTGTGTACCCCCAATCACTTCAGCTGACAACAGTGTAATTATAAACCTTACACCGGCCTGAAATCTTTAACCAATAGTGCTCCTTGCCATATAAACCCAGTCAACCCATACCGGTGACCGTGAGTAGGGCATTCGGAAGTTTTATTAATTTTGCATGCTGTATGTCCCCACCATAGTGATTATAAACCACCCACAGATCGCGCCAAGTGCCCGAGGGGATTTTTTACATTTAGCACTTGGAGTGGGTATTTACCAACCACAGTGCTGTTGGCCATAAAGAAGCACAATTTACATCAATCTCACAAAGTCTGATAATCACTGTCTGCTGATCTTATTCCACTCAATTGGTCATTAAGGCCAATCTGGTCTGACTTCTCAGAGTAAATCCAGCGGGCCTCTTTCATGGCAAGTGTTTTCTCCACATTCACTGCTCTGTGGTTATGTTGATTTTCTCTGTAATGTTGGACCAGTCTAGTAGTCAATTTTCCTGACTTGATGGTACTGAGATGCTCTTGCACCCTGACCTTAATTTTTCGAGTTGTAAGGCCGATGTAATGTAACCCACATTGGCATGTTAATCTATACATGACATTCATAGAGTTGCAGTTGCTGAATCTATTAAGATGCCACGTTCTTCCGTTCTGTAACTGCACACTCGTAGTTTTCTCTGTTAAATCACACACTGAGCACCCCCCACAAGGGTAGTGCCCAGACGGAATAAATGTATTTGCAGTATTCTACACAGGCCTCGTGTGGACAAGCCTGTCCTTCAGGTTCTGTGCACGCTTAAAAGCGAACCTGGGTTGCGGCATTTGATAGTCAGTGGTGGATAACAGTGACCAATGCTTTCTTATAGCCTGGCAAATCTTGGTGGACAGGGGGTCATATGTCAGTACGACTGGCAAACAGTCATTTGTTTCTTTCATATTCCTTTCAAGAAGAGCCTGCCGCAAAGTATTATGAGCCCTCTTACGGACTCTGTTGACTATCCTCCTGGAATACTCATGTAGCACCAGCCTCTCAGTTAGGCTTTCATATTGTTGTAAATAATCGCCAGTAGAGGAACAATTCCTTCGGTAGCGAAGAAATTGGGCCACCGGGAGGTTGTCCCTCAATGCCCTGGGGTGGAATGATTGGTAATGCAACAATGAGTTCTTATCTGTCGGTTTCTGGTGCACACTCGAAGTGAGCTTGTTGTTGTTCACTCCAATGTCCAAATCAAGATATGTAGCCTTCTCATTGCTTATGCTCAATGTAAACTTCAAGCAGTCATCACGACCATTCAGCCAATTCAGAAAACTATAGAGTTGGTTCTCCGGTCCTGACCACACAGAAAGAACATCGTCAATATGCCTCTTCCAGAGGCAAATGTGACTCTGGAAGGGTTTAGATGAGTGGTACAGATGGTGCTCTTCAAAGTGGCCTACATAAATGCAGGCCAGGCTGGGCACAAATGTTGTGCCCATCGATGTACCCGATGTCTGCAAGAAAAGCTCGTTTTTGTAGCAGAAGTAGTTCCGGGTAAGAGCGATCTCAATACACTGCATCACAAAGGACTGTGGGGTGTCATAAAAACACTCCTGAGCCCCAAGAGCGCGAGCTGCTGCCACCAGCGTCGCCTCTTGGGGTATGCTAGTGTACAGAGATTCGATATCGATCGTCACTAAAAACTGTTGTGACGGGTCGAACTCCATATCTTCGATAATATTCAAACTATCAGGTGTATACTGGACGTAGGACGGTTGTTTCAACACTGACTCTCTTAAAAAGAAATCAGCAAACTGCGAGAGGGGCTCTAACACAGAGGAAATCCCCAAAACTATTGGGCGGTTGTATTTTGTGACCCACACTTGTACAAATGTATGACTAATTTTGTACTAAGTCATGAGTAATTTATGTGTTGTATCTGTTTCCAGCGATGATGTTGTGAGCAACAAAAGTGCTCAGAAGGGGATGAAAAGCGTAAATAATATACACCCCTGTAATATAGTGAGAGCTGGTATGTGGGCCCATGGTTCTCACAAGGTAAATATCTACAGAGACAATAGGACGGGTGACTACAAATGTAGCGCAGTCAATATCTGTATGATTACCTGTACTGAATCAACAAAATGAAATGGGTGGTGTTTCTCCAGATTTACCAGTCTATGTGTGTTCTCTCTCATGTTTGTCAATCACTCTGTATTGTTATTTAGAGGTCTAGGGAGGTGCTCGTTGACCTCAGTTGCCCTGATGAATTTGCTGTTACCATTGAAAAGGCAATGACACATGTTGGCCATCCTCAAAGTGGTTAACAACATGTGTTTTTAACGTTGGGCCAACTCACGCAGTGGGAAAAAAAACTACGAGTGCGTATGTGAGTTGAACTCAATTTTATTTGAGACTTCTTTTGTCTCATCTTTCATGGGGTATTGTTTCTTTCTTTTTCAATTTTCACACCTTTCCCACACCGGACACTTATTTCTGTTTGTATGAGAAAGTTATCGATGATGACAAAAACATGGGCAAGCTGGTGAGAACCTGCCAGTAGCTCTTCTGGTGGTGCGCACGTGAGATACTTTCTCATTTTCTCCCACTTTTTGTATAATTTTATATCTCTTTCTGGGACACTTACACTCTAATGTTGAGTGGTGCTAGCTGAGTGATCTGGCTGTTGACTGGTTCGTTCCCTGCTGTGGAAGTTTTAAATTATTATGTATCGAGGCACAGGGGATTCTGTCAGTGTTCATGAAAAGAACTACTGAGTTGGGAACAGATAAAAATATCACCCTATAAGTAATCCTACGTATATAAATTGTTGAGTGTGCCTAAGAATGTCAGGCATTTGTTGCCATATCGACCTGGCCAAGTAAATCCTTGCTCATTTTGCCACTGGATTCAAGCTAGCCTGGCTAATGAGGGGTGTTACCCTGAAACCGATCCTAGGACGCTTGTTTCCGGTCCAGGGAAGACCTGGCTTGGCAGTTCGGGCAGGACTGTTCCCATGAGTAACAGAGTCAAGACTGATTTGCATATGGCTGGGTCTCAACTGGGGTGGCAAATTGAGCTAAGGAACGATGATGGATTCAACCCAGATCTGTGACTGGGGGTGATTGTCTGAAAGGTTTCAGCGCTCTGTCCATCATCTCTTTGTGTTTGCTTTTTTCGCCCTAAGTTGGCAGGGTATGCTCAGATGTTGGTCCCTTGCCTCTACACTCAAGCTAGCCTGGCTGATGAGGGGTGTTACCCCGAAACCGGTCCCAGGATGTTTGTTTCCGGTCCAGGGAAGACTTGGCTTGGCAGTTCGGCTGGAGTGGTCAAGACTGATTTGCATATGGCTGAGTCTGAACTGTGGTGACAAAGTGAGCTAACAAACTATGATGGATTCAACCTAGATCTGTGACTATGGGTGAGTGTCTGAAAAGTTTCAGTGCTCTGGCCATCATCTTCTTGTGTTTGCTTTGTTCACTCCAAGTAAACCCTTTTGCCATGCCCAAACCTTCCTTATTCATAAATATAGTGTAGGCCCTGGACAACCCAGATGGCAGTGTGCAATGTATTTAAAAAAAGCGGTGGTTGAAAAATTCTGCTCCACTGGCGGAGTTTGTGGAGTTCTGCCCACTCCGTGTGGAATTCACAAAAACTCTGCATAGTGATACAGAGCAGAGTTTTTCTCTCAGTTGGCTCACCAACACTTAGGGGCCGATTCCGATCCTGTAAAACCCGGGTACGAACCGTCGGACGGAGCGTTTTCTCCGTCCGACTCGTACCCGGGAAAAATACCATACAAACATGCAAGTACGATTCGTACGCAAACACCATTGCCGTACGATTCCTAAAAATCACCGACCAACCAAAATATACCCACAATTCTGATCTGGGACGCCGCTGACGTGACATCTGGACGGAGTCAGGCAGCTTTTCATGAACCAGCAAGTACGATTCGTGCCGACGTCACCCCGCACGGACAATATTTTACGGCAGCCAAAAACTGCCGGGAAATCAGGACGACACGCAGAAGGAGCACCTGCACGCGACGGACAGCCATGGACCCCAACCTACGTGTCATCCCGGCCCTCATAGCAGTCCACCTGGTGTACAGGAACCGACGCAGACGCCTAAGAAGGTCAGAACAACACCCAGGGGCAAAGGGGGGGGACAGGGGCAGGAAACATCACCCCCACCCAAGTCCAAAATCATACATGCCCTGCACATACCTGACCCCCAGGGCCTGGTCAGTTCGGGGATGTGGGCGTCTCCACCAAGGCCTCACAACGGAAGTCAACACGGACGCGAACCGGCAACACAACAATTGTGGTACGCCTCGTACCCACGCCTCAAGAGCGTGGGTACGGGTCATACCACGCCCACCCCAACGTCACCCCAACAATGGCGGTACGGCCCCTACCCATGCCTATGGGACGTGGGTACGGCCCGTACCGCCATTGTGGGGTGACGTAGGGGTGGGCGTGGTACGACCCGTACCCACGCTCCTAAGGCGTGGGTACGGTGCGTGACCTCACGTCACCCCAACAATGGAGGTACGAGCCGTACCCACGCCCCCAGAGCGTGTGTACGGCCCGTACCACGCGTACCCCTACATCACCACTGCAATGGTGGTACGGCCCGTACCCATGCCTGTGGGACGTGGGTACGGCCCGTACTGCCATTGTGGGGTGACGTAGGGGTGGGCGTGGTATGACCCGTACCCACGCTCCTAAGGCGTGTGTACGGTGCGTGCCCTTACGTCACCCCAACAATGGAGGTACGGGCCGTACCCACGCCCCCAGAGCGTGGCTACGGGCCGTACCACGCGTACCCCGACATCACCACTGCAATGGTGGTACGGCCCGTACCCATGCCTGTGGGACGTTGGTACGGCCCGTACCACCATTGTTGGGGTGACGTAGGGGTGGGCGTGGTACGACCCGTACCCATGCTCTTAGGGCATGGGTACGGGTCGTACCCTTATGTCACACCAACAATGCTGGTACGGGTCATACCCACGTCCCACAGGCATGGGTACGGGCCGTACCACCATTGCAGTGGTGATGTAGGGGTACGCTTGGTACGAGCCGTACCCGCGCCCTATAGGCATGGGTACGGTACGTACCCATACGGCACCCCAGCAATGGGGGTACGACCCTTACCCACATCCAAAAGGCATGGGTACGGGCCGTCCCGCCATTGTTGGGGTGACGTAGGGGTAGGGCCCATACCCAGGCCGTAGGACGTGGGTACGGGTCGTACCATGCCAGTGGCCAGACACATAGGGGTGTGTGGCCATCAGCCCCAGCAGTGCCCAGACATAGGAGGGGTGGGTGCTGAGTCCTCCCAGCAGTGCCCAGACATAGGAGGGGTGGGTGCCTATCACTCCCAGCAGTGCCCAGACATAGGAGGGGTGGGTGCCTATCACTCCCAGCAGTGCCCAGACATAGGAGGGGTGGGTGCAGAGTCCCCCCAGCAGTGCCCAGACATAGGAGGGGTGGGTGCAGAGTCCTCCCAGCAGTGCCCAGACATAGGAGGGGTGGGTGCAGAGTCCCCCCAGCAGTGCCCAGACATAGGAGGGGTGGGTGCCTATCACTCCCAGCAGCGCCCAGACATGGGAGGGGTGGGTGCCTATCACTCCCAGCAGTGCCCAGACATATGAGGGGTGGGTTTCAGAGTCCTCCCAGCAGTGCCCAGACATAGGAGGGGTGGGCGCAGAGTCCCCCCAGCAGTGCCCAGACACAGGAGGGGTGGGTGCAGAGTCCCCCCAGCAGTGCCCAGACATGGGAGGGGTGGGTGCCTATCACTCCCAGCAGTGCCCAGACATATGAGGGGTGGGTGCAGAGTCCTCCCAGCAGTGCCCAGACATAGGAGGGGTGGGTTCAGAGTCCCCCCAGCAGTGCCCAGACATAGGAGGGGTGGGCGCAGAGTCCCCCCAGCAGTGACCAGACATAGTAGGGGTGGGTGCAGAGTCCCCCCAGCAGTGCCCAGACATAGGAGGGGTGGGTGCAGAGTCCTCCCAGCAGTGCCCAGACATAGGAGGGGTGGGTGCAGAGTCCCCCCAGCAGTGCCCAGACATAGGAGGGGTGGGCGCAGAGTCCTCCCAGCAGTGCCCAGACATAGGAGGGGTGGGTGCAGAGTCCCCCCAGCAGTGCCCAGACATAGGAGGGGTGGGTGCAGAGTCCTCCCAGCAGTGCCCAGACATAGGAGGGGTGGGTGCAGAGTCCCCCCAGCAGTGGCCAGACATAGGAGGGGTGGGTGCAGAGTCCTCCTAGCAGTGCCCAGACATGGGAGGGGTGGGTGCCTATCACTCCCAGCAGTGCCCAGACATAGGTGGCATGGGTGCAGAGTCCCCCCAGCAGTGCCCAGACAGAGGAGGGGTGGTTGCAGAGTCCTCCCAGCATTGCCCAGACATAGGAGGGGTGGGTGCAGAGTCCCCCTGTTAGAAGGCGACCGCAGGGGAGACAGGGAGGTTACCTGAAAACCCTGAGACCCACCCTTGGGGTAACGTAGCCGGGCACTGGCGGGAGACTCCTCAGGGGAAGAGTCTCGTATCTAGGATCGCACACACCGCACCACACGACAAAGAGACACCACACGGTAGGTTCTTGGGAACAGATCTTTTATCTATTCAACTTCGTTGGATCTTTATGATCACCACGTTGGATATGTACAAATAGAGCACGGGCTCAGAGAGTCTCGGTAGGGAAAGGGGGTAGCGGGACAGTCTTTGGGGATCCGGATCAATGCAGGGGGGCGTACCCAACGCACAGCTCACAATCCTCGAGCTGGGGGATACGCTGCGGTCCAGCCGGACCGAGGGAGTCGTTAGGAGCTGCGAGTCACTCAGCAGGGCTCAAGCACAAGTTCGGAGGTCTTACGATCTTCAGGGGAGCTGCGAGTCACTCGGCAGGGCTCAAGCACAAGTTCGGAGGTCTTATGATCTTCAGGGGAGCTGCGAGTCACTCAGCAGGGCTCAGAGGTTCCAAGGTTGCAAGGGAGCCGCGACCACGTCAGCAGGGCTCTCGTCGTTCCAGAGTCGAATCTGCCTGATAGTCCCAGAGCACCCCTTGTTATAGGTCCACCCCTCTTTGATGTCCGGGGTCCGTGTAGGCAGGGGTCTTAGCGCCTGGGGGCCGCTCGTTGGAGTTTCCTGCCGTTGTCCTTTGATCCTTTCAGGGCCGGGTCGGGAGGAGTCCCAGACACCCAGCAGGCATGGAGCCAGCCCTCAGGGAGGCCGGAGGGCCGATCGAAACCCATCTCCTGAGGGGGTCAGAGGTGCGATGGAAACTGCTCCTCCCTCTCTCACTCGATGGGAGCGCGATGTTCCCCAGCCGGGGCGGCGCCTCTGGGCCTGGATTGTGCTGGGGTCGGGCGGCCATCGTAGGTGCATGAAGTGGGCACGCGGGCCCTGTGGTGCTGGGAAGATGGAGGGCACGGACAGGGAAGTCCGGGTCGGGTGTGTGTGGGTCCTGGTGGGCAGGACCGGCTAGGCTGTGAACTGAGGGACTGAATGAGGTGTACGGGTCAGGGGATGTGGCTAGGGGTCAGGGATGGCCATGCCACAAGGCCGGGTCTAACACCCCCCAGCAGTGCCCAGACATTGGAGGGGTGGGTGCAGAGTCCCCCCAGCAGTGGCCAGACATAGGAGGGGTGGGTGCAGAGTCCTCCCAGCAGTGCCCAGACATGGGAGGGGTGGGCGCAGAGTCCCACAGCAGTGCCCAGACATAGTAGGGGTGGGTGCCTATCACTCCCAGCAGTGCCCAGACATAGGAGGGGTGGGTGCAGAGTCCCCCCAGCAGTGCCCAGACATAGGAGGGGTGGGTGCAGAGTCCTCCCAGCAGTGCCCAGAAATGGGAGGGGTGGTCGCAGAGTCCCCCCAGCAGTGCCCAGACATAGGAGGGGTGGGTGCCTATCACTCCCAGCAGTGCCCAGACATAGGAGGGGTGGGTGCAGAGTCCCCCCAGCAGTGGCCAGACATAGGAGGGGTGGGTGCAGAGTCCTCCCAGCAGTGCCCAGACATGGGAGGGGTGGGCACAGAGTCCCCCCAGCAGTGCCATGACATAGGAGGGGTGGGTGCCTATCACTCCCCGCAGTGCCCAGACATAGGAGGGGTGGGTGCAGAGTCCCCCCAGCAGTGCCCAGACATAGGAGGGGTGGGTGCAGAGTCCACCCAGCAGTGGACAGAGACATGGTGGTGTGTACACCATCCTACAATTAGCAAAACATCAGGGTGCATGAAGGCATACACAAAGTGCGACAATATTGAGAGTGACTTGGCAACACATCACTGACAGCAGTGTCCCACTCCCATGAGTGTGGATGTCCATCCCCCACTGCATGACACACCACATGTGGGTGTGATGACAAATGACACATGCATACCCACCCCTGGCGCTGCCAGCACAATACACATAATGAGAGCATGCAACAAGACTGTATACTCATGTGCCACCCTACTAAACTAAGAGACCCAAAGGGAACACACACTGTCACGCACATTCCAGGACTGATAGGAATGTACAGGTGCTGGGGCAGCCAACAATTTGGTGCCTCCCATGTAAGGAAAAGGGTGGAGTACCCACAGAGACAATGCCCACAATTGTCAGTCAGGTGACCAAAGACCCTGCAGAACACGTAACACACGTGTGCGAGGCTGGGAGTACACACATGCATAGGGCGTAAAAGGGAACTGGTCCACATGAAGTCATGTCAATATACTCCATACACTAGTAGAGTGGCCACCAAGGATGCCACAAATGATGCAGGTGGAGACATTGCTGAGCATGCATGGCCACAGTTGAAGGGATCCGTCACACACCCAGGATATGTAGACACAGCTCAGCACAACAATTGGGAAACAGCCTGCAGGGAAGATGTCAGGGTCCACAGAGGAAGGAACACACCTGGGGACAATATCACCATACAGTAAGAGCACACATGACCAAAGATTATTTGCAGAGCCCTTTGTGATGGCACACAGATACCAGGGTCCACCCCTTGAGCAGCACACTACAACATTTCCCAGACACCTAACACATTATCACCACCCCAAATTATGGAGCAGCACCCCCAACAGCAAGTCCAGGAAAGCATTAGTGTGCAAAAGAAAATCAAAATGCTTTATTCAGCAGAAATCAAAAATGTCAAAATGATTGTCCACAAACTAGAGGGCCCATAGGCCAGGCCATATGCAAAGTCCTGGTGGGGGACACTTAGGGACGTGTCTCCCCTAGCTTGCCTGCACAGTTCACTTTACCACATCATCCACAGAAGGGGGGGCATCATGTGGGGGGGAAGGACCAGGCACCGCAGGGACAGGAGGGGCAAGGGTAGGTGTTGTGGGTGCAGGGACAGACGACTCCACCACAGGGGGTGGGGCAGCGCCAAAGGTGGTGGTGAGGATGGCGCTGCATACGGTGGCAAGGTCTCCCAGCATCTCCCCTGCACCCGAATGAACCACAGGCCCCAAGGAGGGGGGGGTCGGAGGGATGGGTTGCAACGCTCCTGGGGGAGGGTGTGGACAGGGGGGGACTCAACTACCCTGGCCGGGCACTGCCTCCACCGCTTGCAGGGTGGTGCCACACTGGGGCTGAGGGACACACTGGCCATGAGGGACTCCTTCTCTGACAGTTGGCCAGGAGAGCTAAGGGGAGTGGTTTTTGAGGAAGTGGGTCTTGAGGACTGCGGACTCCCACTGTGGCTGCGTGCCTGCCGTTTGCCCCCAGACCTAGTGGGTGTGCCTACTTCCCCCTGTGTGTGCATGACTGGAGGAGTGTGCTTGGCCTTCCCTGGTGGTGTGCTGCCTGTGTCTGGTGGGGTGCGTGCATGGGGACGTCTGGGTGTGCGTGGGACAGGCATGGGAGTGGGAAGTGTGGATGGTGCAGGGGTGGGGGGGGACGGAGCGCTGCTGGAGATCCAATGCTGCAGTCAGTGACGAGTCTATGGACCTCAGCAACCTCCGTTGATCAGACATTGCTGCTGACATGCCCTCCAAGTACGACACCATCTGTGTCAGCAGTGTGGTGTGGCCATGGAGGACAGTAAGCATCGATGCCTGACCAACCTGCAACTGCCGCTGAATGTCCACAGACTCGGCATTGACGGCAGCAGGGGAGACTGGGACAGGGGGTGCTGTGCCTGGCCCGAAGGAGACCTGTTGGCGCCGAGCACGGAGGGAAGGGACCCGAGCAACTGGGAGGCGGGTGATGGGAATGGAGGGGGCGGCGACAGATGGAGTGCTGCTTTCAGCTCTGGAAGCAGCGTCCGCCACCTCTGGGAGCTCAGCCTCGGACCCATCAGCGTCATAGTCGGTGGTGGGACTGGACAGGTCCTCCGCCGCACTCCCCTCCGCCTCCGTGCCACTCGCTGAGCCAGACTCGCCAGCACTGGTGGCACCGCTGCTGGATCCCTCCTCAAGGTCCGTGCCAGTGTCTCCCTCGGTTTCCCCCGACGATGCTGTGGGCAAGGTGAAGAGTCAGGAAAGAATCAGACACCTGTATACATATGACACATGATTCAAAACTACATAGGTCACAGTGCATAGCATGAAAAGCAACATAAGTAACATCTACAATACTACGGACATATGTAAGCCCTGCACCACACAGTTGGTTGACCCACCATGCCACTGAGAAACAATGGAGAGCATGACACAACAGCAAAGAACTTGAAATCAAATTAGACAGAGGAGCTAGCCTCTGGGGACAGTCGAGTACTGCATCTGGACCACACACCGTAGCCAAAAAAGGGATGAGCAGGAACCATGTCTTTCTACTTTTGGCACATGCTGCTTAGCAAATACATTAAACCCTGCCCAACATGACTGGGTCACTGCATGTTGAGTGTATGTTCAGACGATCTTCACACACAGGCCAGACTTGGCAAGGACACATACGGTTTGGACATGTAGGCCTTGCCCGCGCAAACCCCCCCCCCTACCTGAGACAATGTGAGTGACACAGAGGAAGTACTTACACCTCTTACTCGGGGATTACTAAAATGACCTTCAATAAATCCTGAATGTACACAAACTAACCCTTGTGCGCCTGTCCACACATACTATTGACAAACAACCATCATCAGATAGTTGTACCAAGACACACAGGCACTGGCCACTGTGAGTATGCACAAGCCAAATTGGGTCACCCTGTACAGTGGACACATGTAGCACACTCAACGTAAATACAAATGAGGCCAGGGTAAAATGCCACAGAGCCCGACCTATGCTGAAGACACAGAGAATGTCCACATTGTTGGATGACACACATGATACCTAGGAAAAGGTGCCCCAGGGGACTGTAGTGGCCACACTCCTCCATGTTCCTGGATGGATATGACTGCAACAGAAGCAAACGTCCCTGCACTATGCATATCTCCCACTCATGCACATCATGTCTGAGTGCACAACATTGGTCATGCATGCTGTAAGGCAGTACACTTTTCAGACACACTCCCATGTCGGGACTCAGCATCAGTGCCAACTAACATGGACCCCACATGGACTGAACTGGCCAGGGCACAGGCAAGGACCCAACACATGTTACACACCACCCCCACACATGATGCTGCAAGCATTGGGCACTTGGATTAACTGGCAGCCTAGATAACCTTGTGCAAGAGTGACTACACACAGACCAGGGAACACATGTCAAGGAGGGGAAGGGAGGAAGAACAGCACCGGTTGACTAGGGGGAACAGGATATGTACTGCACATATGAACCCTGGCAGTGTATCCATGCAACTGCGCACTTCCAATAGCTGGTGACACACAACAAACACACATGTACCTACCTCCTTCCTGCTGCTGCTTCTCCGCTAAGCGCCTATCCAAGTCAGGGAAGACCACCACCAGGACACGCTTCATCTGGTGGGTCAGACGCCGGCGCCCACGGTTCTTATGGCTCTCTGGTGAGTCCCCCAGCAGGACCCGGGCGCTCCTCCTGGTCCAGCACCGGATATCCTGCCAGCGTTTCCTCACCTGGGCCAGGCGCCGCCTCCGACCCTCCACCGACCTCACGGCACTGACGGCTTGCTTCCAGATCCCCCTTGGCATAGACGCCTACCTGTGAGGATGACAAAGTGAGACAACATCAATACACCTGCTCCATATCACAGAGACACACATTTGACCAATTTGGCTGGTTTGAACAGGGCATAGTATGCAGCAAACTCATTGCACCTTTGTCATAGGGACATCATCCTCTGGGGAAGGCCAAATGCACTACGTGGCATTGGAAGTACACAGGTGGAATGAGGGGTGCAACACAATCACTGATCCCGGCTCACACTGTGCATCACAAGCTACACCACGATTATGTACAGCACCTCTAAGCAGTCACATGCCCCAGGCCACTGACGCAACCTCAGCAGGGTACACAGACACACACAGGCACAGGACAATCACCTGCCATTGGCAACTGCGGGAACAAACATCACTCTGCACATGTGCCACTAGACTGGGGGGTGTCACAGGTGTGGGGCAGGCTCAGCACGTCAGACACACAGCACTGCTCCCTGCTCACATCGGATGGGTAGGGTATATGCATCCCTCATGCAGCTGGGGTGCAACACTCCACATGGACACTCACCCACATGACAGGGGACTTACACACACACCAATGTCCAGGGGACGAACACATCATTTGGACACTCTCACCACAGGTACACTCAACTCACACATATCTGTGGGTACAGTCACCAGTCACACTGGGGCGGCCACAGAATCACATCAGGACTGTAGAAACAACATTCCCAAGAGGATTAGCCAGGCTGAATGTGGCATGCACCATGCAGTGATTGCCACAGTAAGCACCATGCAAGTGAGGAGTGCAGACATGCACCACAGCATGCTCTGCATGGGAGACATGAGGCATTCCCCCCTGGGACCCACTCTGAAGAACATTGCATGTCTGTCACACCTGGACACAATGCCAGAAGTGACAGTCACAAAAAAAGGGCACAGTCTGAGCTAATGGAGTCAGCACTCACCTGCTCCCCTGGTCTCCCATGCAGGCAAGGGTACTGTGGGAGGATCACGTCCAGCAGGGCCTGGTTCTCCTCCTGGGTGAATGGCTGGGCCCTCTCCACAGACCTGGACATGGTGCCAGAGGAATCACGAGCAGCAGCAGTGGTGTGGAATGAAAGGTTGTGCAGGCAAGTGCTCTCTAATGGGGCCTGGCTGCCTTATATTTGCCTTGCTGGCCTGTTTCATTTACAGGGGTACAGAGTGATTGGTCAATCTCATTTGCATCCTACGTTTCCTCCAATCCCTTTAAACCTACCCCAGTGGGTGCCATTGCATGTTATAAAAAATTAGCATGATGTCAAGTCAACAACCACTTTGCAACTTTGTATATTGTCTCCAACCGACTTCTACTGGCCACCTGATGAAAAAATTTGAACTTGAAACTGGGTCTCCATGACAACCAGCATGCATTTAGGCCCTTATAATTGTCCCTCATGTGTCCCCTATCTAATTTCACTATACACACACAGGTACGGAGCGTTCCACGCCCCTAGGGCATCACTACTCCAGTGATACGGTCCGTACAGGCGTCTGTAGGGTCCGTATCACCATGGTTGTGTCGCCATAGGCGTATGCCATAGGGATACGGTTCGTACACGCGTGTGTAGGGTCCGTACCACTATGGTTGTGTCGCCGTACACATACGCCATGGTGATACGGTCCGTACACACGTGTGTAGGGTCCGTACCACTATGGTTGTGTCGCCGTACATGTACGCCATGGTGATACGGTCCGTACACGCGTGTGTAGGGTCCGTATCACTATGGTAGTGTTGCTGTACACGTACGCCATGGTGATACGGACCTTACACACGCGTGTAAGGACCGTATCACTATGGCGTACGCCTACGGCGACACAACCATAGTGGTATGGACCCTACACACGCGTGTACGGACCGTATCACTATGGCGTACGCCTATGGCGACACAACCATAGTGGTACGGACCCTACACACGCGTGTACGGACCTTATCACTATGGCGTACGCCTACGGCAACACAACCATAGTGGTACGGACCCTACACACGCGTGTACAGACCGTATCACTATGGCGTACGCCTACGGCGACACAACCATAGTGGTACGGACCCTACACATGCGTGTACGGACCGTATCACTATGGCGTACGCCTACGGCTGCACCACCATAGTGATAAGGACCCTAAACACGCCCTCAGTGCGTGTGTACGGTGCGTTTCACACCTTACACTGGTGACAGGCGGCACACAGAAAGGAATTGAGCTGTCATACTTGGCCGAGGCTGGACATCAAGTCATTGTCAGTGCAGTCCTACATGTCTCGGGCCTAGGTGTGTCAGGCTATGATGTGGCACAAATCTCCTCATGTTTGAACCCAGTAGATGTGTGATGAGCTGTGTACACATGTCATGTGTCAAGCTGCACTATGTGCCACACATCCCCTTCACACCTTTGACATGTGTGCATGTAGTACAGACTTGTTGAGCACTGCGTCACTGGCATGGCACAGCCGCCAACACCCGCAACTGTCCCCTGATGCCAGGTACACGGATAATGACACCTGACATGTGACTACCGGCGTTGCACGATGTGAGTATGTCGTGTGTGTGTCATGTGTTCCCATAAGCTTGCTGTTGGTGTTCCGTCAAATGCATCTGCAGTTGCTGCATCCAACATGTGCATGTGTGTGGATGGGCATGGCACACTATTATGCACACCAGGACACATGTGGAATCAGACATTACGTGTGTATGTAAGCATCGAACATGGACTTGCGAGACAAGGACATATATGCGTAGTATCAATGTATGTGTGATCAGTTTTGACATGTACCCCTTCATGGCTAGGTGTGTGGTCTGTCCTTTTTTCAGGGACATGTGACCTGTGCCTCTAGTGTTCCGCAACCTGTCTGTATGATAAACATCCTTCTCCTGCACACATGTGGATGTCTGTCACTCCTGTAATGCATCTGCCTGTTCACTTACACTGGCCCACAGCTAGTCTCATGCCATGTCATGTTGAGCTTGTGAATCCACGTTTGTAGATGGCTCTTGGTAGGAGTGTCACCTGCCTGGCATACGTGTCCAGGATATATTGCACAGACCTGACTCTGCATGTAGCATATGTGTATTGGCTGTTCAACATGTGCTCAGTACATTGACAGTGTTGTTGTACTGTACTCACTCTTCGTTGTCCCTTCCAAATTACTGCAGGGCTCCGCCTCTCCCCCGACCAATCCCAGACTTGGCTGCCCTGAGGGAACGTAACTGTATATGCCGCTACCGCTTCACCCAACGGTTGATTCTGAACTTGACAGCAAGGCTGGCACCACACCTCCAACCGCTACACAGGTATCCTACTGCACTGACACCCAAGATGAAGGTGATGGCAGCCCTACATTTCTTTGCCACAGGTACGTTCCAACATACCATTGCTCATGTTGGTGGCATGTTCCAGACCATGTTCATCCGTGTCCTGCATGATTTTTTAGAGGCCATGTTGGTTCACCTGGATGAGTTTATTCATTTCCCAACTCCTGAGCAGTTGACAGGCGTCAAGGGTGACTTCTATGCCCTGGGAGGGATGCCCCATGTCATTGGGTCTATTGATGGGACACATGTGGCTTTGGTACCACCACAGGCACAGGAGGTAGCCTATAGGAACAGGAAACATTACCACTCCATTAATGCCCTTGTGGTGTGTCTTGCTAACATGGTGATTTCCCATGTCTGTGCTCATTTTCCAGGATCAGCACACAATGCCTACATCATGAGGCGTAGCAGGGTGCCTGAAATGATGCTGCAGCTGCGCAACGAACGAGCATGTCTTGTTGGTGGGTATACTCTGTTACTCCTGTATTTAGCGTCATCTTTCTGTCTTACTGCTTCTCCTGACCCACTTCTGTCCATGATGTTTCCATGTAGGGGACTCTGGCTATCCCAACATGCCATGGCTGATCACACCTCTCCGCAACCCCAGAACAGCTGCCGATCACCGGTACAACAACGCCCATGGGCAGACCAGGCGAGTGATAGAGAGGACCTTTGGCCTCCTGAAGAGCCGATTCCGGTGCCTCCACAAGACCGGCGGCGCACTCCCATATGCACCGGTGAAGGTCTGCAAAATCTTCCTCGTGTGCTGCATGCTGCACAACATGGCAGTGGAGAAAGCTGTGCCACTCATCCTGGATCCGGATGAGCAGGAACATCCACCCGTGGAGGACGAGGGGCTTGGTGACGAGGCAAGTGATGTTGAGGAGGAGGAGGAAGAGGACATCCGGAGTCGGCTCATACGCAACTTCTTTGCTTAGTGGTGAGTTGCAGTGTCTGAGTGTGCACGCATTGAGCCTTGTGTGGTATGTGTTGCAATGTGTAGGTCCATCTGCATGTCTGGCAAGTGAGTCAGAGGTGTGTTTGGATGTGTCACTCGAGTGATGGTGTAATAACAGTATGTCTTACCTGAGACACTATTTTCACCTAGCATGTTGACAACCTTATACGTGTCGAGTACATGCCCATGCATGCGGATGTGCTTCTTTTGGCTCACTTCTTGTGTGTCTCTCATCCCCAGGTATTTGTGCATGCTGTCTGCTGGTGGCATTGTTGTGCTCCTGCTATTCCTCATGAATACAGCAACGTGTGCTGAATCAGCGTAACATGCACGGACATGTCGAAAAATCACCTTAGGGTAAGGGATGCACCACGGCTTTTTGGGTGTGCTATTTGTTTGGAATGTGTGTGCACTGCTCCTGTTCATGTTTGGTTACTTAGCATACATGTAGAATCACCATGGGTCACATGACATGGAGCTAGATTCACCTGAATTGATAGTCACACTTGGTGACAGTCATCTGTAATGTGATTGTGGATTGTGATGAAGGCATCAAAGTGTGTAACACTGCCCTTGGAAACATACGGGATGCACCGGGTTGACATAGTGTGGGACATCCCCATTAGTGGTTCAATGGTGAATTGCAGCCTCTCTGTGAGCAGCACGGGGTGTTTACCTCAAACCTGTCACTTGTGTGCCAGTTCTATGGGTTTCCTGCATCTGCAGTGCAAAGGGGGGTGCCAGTGTAGGTTCCACATGTTCATCCACATGACCTGTGCATCTGTTAATATAGATGCATTTGCCTTCCGGCAAACATGATGTTGGACCCGGCCTCGTGGCGTGGTCCCGAACCCTCCTACCTGACCCGACGGGGGCAGCCCCCACCCTTCGGGGTCCCTCCGGATTGTACCTTGCTACCCGCACCAGCCTACGCGACACAGCTCGCCCCGGCCTCGGCCCCAGCGAAGCCCCGACATCGAGGCACCAAGATCCGGCCAGGGGGCACCAAGTGGCCACTCCACCGATCCCGGAGGAGGGGAGTTTCGATGGGACCCCCAACCGGTCCCCAACGCCTGGTTTCGATCGCCCTCCGGCCTTCCTGGGTGCTGGCACCTCTCCCGCTGGGTGTCTGGCCTCTCCCATCCCAGCCCCTCCGCCCCCCAGACGCAAGGGTCCGGACATCAAAGGGGTCCAGACCTATATCTGGGGCCGCCTCAAACCAGGACAGCAGTTGTATCCTGGAGTCAAGAGCCCTGCTGATCGGATCGCGGCTAACCCTACGGAGAAAGACTCATTACTTGGAACTTGGACCTCTGAGCCCTGCTGACTGCGTCGCGGCTCCCCCCTTTGCTGAGAAGAAGACCCTCACGGCACATCGGAGCCCTGCTGACCTCGTCGCGGCTCGACCTCGCAGAAGTAAACCATCGGAGCCCTGCTGACCTCGTCGCGGCTCGACCTCGCAGAAGTAAACCATCGGAGCCCTGCTGACCTCGTCGCGGCTCAACCTCACCGCAGCAATCCCCCGAACCGTGCGGACGACGTCCCGGCTCCCGGAACCCCCCAGCTCGAGGATTGAGAGCTAGGCGCAGGGTGTCCAGTACCAGGCTAAGACTGAGACTGTCCCGCTACCCCATCCCAACCAGACTTTGAGACTCTCTTGGATCTCTCGATCCACCTGTAAATATTGCCACAGAAACCTGCCCTGATAACTGATAAAATCTTATACGAATAAATACCCTGGCTGTGTCCCTTTGTGGTGGTGGGGTTGCTTGGCTGATACGATCATAGGAGGAGGACCTCGCCCCGGAGGCTTCTCAGCGGTGCTCGGCTACTCGCCTACGGAACGGTGGCCCTCGGGGTGGTCAGTCCGACACCATCAGGCTCCCGGAGGGCGCCCTTCTAACATTGGTGGCCAGCGGTGCGATCCGAGCCCGACGCAGATCGTACAGCGAGTAACTCACCCACTACCTACCCAGACACAGAGTAACCATGAGCAACCAAGAGACCACCCCAACCGCGGAGTTCCGACAAGAACGGTTGGAGGAATATACACATAAGGAACTAAAACAGTCTTGTAAAGACAAAGGCATCGCAACCACCGGATTAAACACAAAAGAGGACCTGCAAAAAGCCCTAAAGACCTGGGTAGAGTCCGAAGCGGCCTCCCCCCAAACCGAAGAGAACCCGGTGCCAAACGTACACCGGCAACCAACCGCAGCCCCGGCAGAGGGGAGGACAACCAGCATAGAGACCGGCCTCTCCCCGGAAGAGATACGAGAACGGGAGAGGGTCAGGACCCACGAGTTAGAGCTCGCCCGACTCCGCCTGGACGGCGAACTCCTACTAGCCGAAAAGAAATTGGCCCTAGAGCAACTGCGGCTGCAAGAAGAGATCGAGGAGAAAAAGCGGCACCGAGAACTGGAAGAGAGGAGGCTAACCCTCGAGCATGAGCGGGGCCTCAAAGAACTTGAAATCAAGTCCAGAAATGGAGAGACCGGCACCCCTGGAAACCGAGACACCCCCACACCGGTCGAGGCGAAAGTACATATCCCCAAGGATGTCGTCAAAGAGTACTACAAGAACGACGACATCCAACAATGGTTCAAAGCCTACGAAGTAGCCATGACCGCCCATTGGGTACCCCGGAAAGATTGGGGTGCCGGCCTATGGGGACGGTTCCTCAGCGAAGGCAGAGACACCCTGCTACAGCTCCCAGACGCAGTGATGACCTCCTATGACCATATGAAGGAGGCCCTGCTCACCCGCTATGGGCTCACCCCAGAGATGTACCGCCAACGCTTCCGGGACTGCAAGAAGCTCCCCGGTACCACCTGGGTGGAATACGTAGACTTTTTTAGCAGAGCCCTGGAAGGTTGGATCAAGGGCAGCAAGGTCGCCTCCTACGAACAACTGTTCGACCTCATTGTGTGGGAGCACCTCTCCATCTCCAACAACTGCTTCGAGCTGAGACAGCACCTCCTCGACAGCAAGCTGACCGAGCCGCGGAAGCTCGCCGCCGAGGCCGATCGATGGGTGAACACCCGGGTCCCTCGGAACTCGATGGGGGAGTACCAACGGAACACCACGGGGCCCCCCCGCCAGCGGGGCGGAGGAGGGGGATTGAACAGAAACAGAGACTTTTCCAGCGGGGCCACCCCGGAGTCCTCCCCGGGGTCCGCCCTCAAACCGCACGTCCCCGTCCCTCGCCCGAAGAGGGGCCCCCCCAGCCCGACCAGGGCCTCGACCGACGGTGACGTGCTACAACTGCCAACAACCCGGGCACTATGCCAGTGACCCTACCTGCCCCGTGAACCGACGGGCGGGGACCACCGGGCCACCCCCCCGCCAGTTGGCGGCCGCTGCCCTGGGGGAAGGGGGAGAAGAGGAAGAAAACTACGATGCTGGACCAACCGAGTGGGAACCCGCCGCCATGACATTAGTCTGCCTGGGCAGTCGGGAGATGGTACCCCGGGCTCCCATCCCGAGCAACACCCAGAAGTACCAACAGTGGGTCACCATTAATGGACGCCGGGCCGAAGCCCTCCGAGACACCGAAGCCAGCCGTCCGCTGCCACTTGGTGACCCCCGAACAGATCTTGCCTAATGTACTGTGCCCCGTCCGGTCGGCAGACAACACTGAGAGCTTGTGCCAGATGGCCCGGATCCCCTTCGAGTGGGGGGGAGTGTCGGGCATGCTGAAGGTCACCGTCCGCGACGACGCCCCCGTGGACTGCCTCCTCGGGAACGACCTGGAAAGTTCCCCCTGGGCCCACGTTGAGCGCCGAGATGCTGGGACTGCCCGAATGGATCTGCGCAACCACCCGGTCCACGACCGCCCGGGCCATCCAACCGAGCGTCGAGGCTCCCCCCGAAGAGCCGGAATGGCCCGAACCACCAGCCCCTTCCGTCGAAGAAGAAGCCGACACCGAGGCCGGGCCGCCAGAACTCGCCCCGGACGAGGTCGCCGCGCTCGGCGACCTCCCCGAACTCGCCCAATGGCGCCAAGAAGGTGGCCCCACAAGGGAGCAGTTCCGCCAAGAACAAAAGACCTGCCCCTCCCTCGAAGGGACCCGACAGCAAGCAGCCGCCCAGGCCGCCGGAGACCAGGCGGGGACCCACTGGGTCTATTGGGACAATGACCTCCTCTACAGCGAGCAGAAGACCGCAGAATTGGGGGCCAGCCACGTGCTGGTGGTCCCCCTCAGATTCCGGGACTTCCTCCTCAATCTGGCGCATGATGTGCCCCTCGCTGGGCACCTGGGACAGGACAAAACATACAGCCGCCTGGTGACCCACTTCTACTGGCCCCGTATGCGGAAAGACGTGGACAATCATTGCCGGACCTGCCGGACCTGCCAAGCCAGCGGGAAGAGCGGGGGAAGGGTCAAAGCCCCTCTCCAGCCCTTCCCAATAGTCAACACCCCGTTTGAGCGAGTGGGGATCGACATCGTGGGGCCCCTGGACCCCCGAACCTCCCAGGGGCATCGCTTCATCCTCGTCCTGGTCGACCATGCCACCCGATACCCCGAGGCCATCCCTCTCCGAACAGTGATGGGCCCCGTGGTGGGCCGGGCCTTGATGGGAATCTTCTCCCGAGTAGGCTTCCCCCGGGAGGTGGTGAGCGACCGAGGCACCAACTTTATCTCAAAGTATATGCGGTCCCTGTGGCAACAGTGCGGAGTCACCTACAAATTCACCACCCCATACCACCCCTAGGGGAACGGTCTAGTCGAAAGATTTAACCGGACATTGAAAGAGATGATCAAAGGCCTGGAGGAGCCCCTGAGACGCAAGTGGGACGTCCTGCTGCCCTGCCTCCTGTTTGCCTATCGAGAGGTCCTGCAAAAATCTCTTGGGTTCAGCCCCTTCAAACTCCAGTACGGACACCCTGTCCGAGGCCCTCTCAGCCTGGTCAAGGAAGGCTGGGAGACCACCATCCAAGATGCTCCCCCCGACGTCTATCGGTACCTCCTGACCCTGCGAAACCAAACCCGGAAATTCAGGGAGCTGGCCGAAGCCAACCTCGAGGCCAGCCAGGAGGAGATGAAACGCTGGTATGACCAGAACGCCTCCTCCATCGAGTTCGAGCCCGGCCAGCAGGTCTGGGTCATGTTGCCCGTCGACCCCTGTGCCCTCCAAGACAAGTGGACTGGGCCCTTCAAGGTGGTCGAGAAGAAGAGCCCCGTCACCTACCTGGTCGACCTGGAATCCCCCAGGAACCCCCTCCGGGTCCTCCACGCCAACAGGCTCAAACCCCACTTTGCCCGAACAGAACTTAGCCTGTTGATGGCTACGGATGATGGGGCAGAGGACGACTCCTAGCCCTTACCCGACCTCCTGAAAACCTCCGAAAAGGACGGCTTCTCTCCGCCACCCTGACTCCCGATCAGCGACGAGAGTGTCAAGGACTGCTGCATCGCTTCGCTGCTCTCTTCTCCCTCACTCCCGGAGTCACACGATGGTGCATCCACGACGTCGACACCGGGGACAGCCCCCCCGTGCGACACTGAGCCTACCGGGTCCCCGAGCGAGTGCGGGCCTGCATCCACGCCGAGGTCGCCAAGATGTTGGCCCTGGGGGTCATCGAACCCTCCGACAGTCCCTGGGCCAGCCCTGTGGTCCTGGTGCCGAAAGCTGCCGCCCCCGGCACCACCCCGGAGCTCCGGTTTTGCGTGGACTATCGGGGATTGAATGCCGTCACCAAAACTGATGCCCATCCCATTCCTCGGGCAGATGAACTGATCGACCGCCTAGGAGCAGCCCGCTATCTTAGCACCTTCGACCTCACCGCCGGATACTGGCAGATCGGGCTCACCCCCGGCGCTCAAGAGCGTTCAGCTTTCTCCACCCCCGATGGCCATTACCACTTCCGAGTGATGCCCTTCGGCATGAAAAATGCCCCGGCGACCTTCCAGAGGCTGGTAAATAAGGTACTGGCCGGCCTAGAAGCGTTCAGCGCCGCCTACCTGGACGATATTGCGGTGTTCAGCAGCCACTGGGCCGAGCACCTGAGGCACCTCGGGGAGGTCCTGACCGCCCTCCAAAGGGCCGGACTTACCGTAAAAGCCAGAAAGTGTCAGATAGGCCAAGGATCCGTAACCTATCTGGGACATCAAGTGGGGAGCGGCCATGTGGCTCCCCTCCAGCCAAAGATCGACACCATCGTAGCCTGGGAACCCCCAACCACCCAAACCGCTGTGAGGGCCTTCCTGGGACTCACGGGCTATTACAGGCGGTTTATTCAGAACTATGGAAGCATTGTGGGCCCCCTCACGGAGCTCACATCAAAGAAGCAGCCCAAGAAGGTGCACTGGACGTCCCGCTGTCAGGCGGCCTTCGAGACCCTCAAGACAGCGATGTGTACCGCTCCCGTGCTACAAGCCCCCGACTACAGCAAGGAGTTTGTGGTGCAGACGGATGCCTCGGAGTACAGAATCGGGGCTGTCTTGTCCCAAGTGAATTCGGAGGGGGTTGACCAGCCGGTGGCCATCATCAGCCGGCGCCTGCTGCCCCGGGAGCAGAGATGGAGCACCATCGAGCGAGAGGCCTTCGCCGTGGTGTGGGCCCTCAAAAAGCTCCGGCCCTACCTCTTTGGCACCCACTTTCGGGTCCAAACCGACCACCGACCCTTGCGGCGGTTGATGCAGATGAGAGGCGAGAACCCAAAGTTGTTGCGATGGTTCATCTCTCTGCAGGGGATGGACTTCACTGTAGATCATCGGCCCGGCAACGACCACGCCAACGCCGACGGCCTGTCCCGCTTCTTCCGCCTCGGCGAGGAGAACCCCCAAGACGATGGGTGACTCTCCCTGCCTTCAGCTGGGGGGGACGCCTGTTGGACCAGGCTGCGTGGCGTGGTCCCGAACCCTCCTACCCGACCCGACGGGGGCAGCCCCCACCCTTCGGGGTCCCTCCGGATTGTACCTTGCTACCCGCACCAGCCTACGCGACACGGCTCGCCCTGGCCTCGGCCCCAGCGAAGCCCCAACATCGAGGCACCAAGATCCGGCCAGGGGGCACCAAGTGGCCACTCCACCGATCCCGGAGGAGGGGAGTTTCGATGGGACCCCCAACCGGTCCCCAACGCCTGGTTTCGATCGCCCTCCGGCCTTCCTGGGCGCTGGCGCCTCTCCCGCTGGGTGTCTGGCCTCTCCCATCCCGGCCCCTCCGCCCCCCAGGCGCAAGGGTCCGGACATCAAAGGGGTCCAGACCTATATCTGGGGCCGCCTCAAACCAGGACAGCAGTTGTATCCTGGAGTCAAGAGCCCTGCTGATCGGATCGCGGCTAACCCTACGGAGAAAGACTCATTACTTGGAACTTGGACCTCTGAGCCCTGCTGTCTGCGTCGCGGCTCCCCCCTTTGCTGAGAAGAAGACCCTCACGGAACATCGGAGCCCTGCTGACCTCGTCGCGGCTCGACCTCGCAGAAGTAAACCATCGGAGCCCTGCTGACCTCGTCGCGGCTCGACCTCGCAGAAGTAAACCATCGGAGCCCTGCTGACCTCGTCACGGCTCGACCTCACCGCAGCAATCCCCCGAACCGTGCGGACGACGTCCCAGCTCACGGAACCCCCCGGCTCGAGGATTGAGAGCTAGGCGCAGGGTGTCCAGTACCAGGCTAAGACTGAGACTGTCCCGCTACCCCATCCCAACCAGACTTTGAGACTCTCTTGGATCCCTCGATCCACCTGTAAATATTGCCACAGAAACCTGCCCTGATAACCGATACAATCTTATACGAATAAATACCCTGGCTGTGTCCCTTTGTGGTGGTGGGGTTGCTTGGCTGATACGATCATTGGAGAAGGACCTCGCCCCGGAGGCTTCTCAGCGGCGCTCGGCTACTCGCCTACGGAACGGTGGCCCTCTGGGTGGTCAGTCCGACACCATCAGGCTCCTGGAGGGCGCCCTTCTAACACATGACTAATAAAGGTGTTCCTCAGCCTCCAAGGTGCCTCATCTCTGTCAATGCAGGTCTCTTGCCACTGTGCATGCGGCATGTCTGGCATAGTTGTCAAAGATTGTGCATATGAGTCTATGTGTAGAGTAGCAAGATGCAAGCTGTTTGTCAGGGATTATGATATGTATTGTGCACGATGTACATGGCTGTGTAGGTATTTTGCCATCTCAGTCCCCACAACGGCCACTTTGCTGCATGTGCATCCATTGTCTGTGTGTGTGCCATGTTGAACCAGACACTCCTCCCTTCTCATACACCTTTTGCAGTAGTCCTTTCTGACATGCTTGTGTTAGTGTGCAACTTGTGGCATGGTTTCCAGGACATGGCGCCTGCTGCTGCAGGCCCTACAGCAAGGGCACACAGAGTTTCTAGATTTGCCCTCACACACACGCCTCCAAGACGCACTCCCCTTCCTCCCTCCACCCATTCATGTTGGTGTAATCTGCTTGTGTGTGACACAGTTGCGGTGGCAAAGGCTGGACCATCTGCACATGCTACGTGCACATTGCACGTGCCTCATGTCCTTGCATGTGCCACATCACGCTACACCATGATGTTGAGGCCACCCACCAAGCAATGTCCATCCAATACATTTGTTGCATGCACTCAGGCATGCACTCATCGCCCACACAACACCTTTGCATTATGAGTGTGCAACTCCAACTGCCTACACAGCGCTGACACGCCTTCCGGGCCCTGTCACAGCAACCAGGTCATGTCCCTCCTACTCCCCACCAGCTCTGTACCCCAACATGGCCATGTTAGTGGTACTCCAGGCCTCTGCATGTAGTATGGTTTCGTTGTGGGACACATGGCACAGGTATCATGTCTCAGCGTGTCAGTCTACAATGTGTCCAGGATACCCCTCTACACCATGACATGCGCACTGCATCTCATCATCATCTGGTGTCCCATTGACAGGCAGGTGCTCCTCACTCTCCCCAAAGAAGCAGTCCTTGCCAGTTCTCACATTGAATAATGCATGGTATCCATTGGCAAATGGCTGCACGTTGGCCACCTGATGCTGGACTTGAACACGACTGAGGTGTTCATCTGCAGATTGTCCCCTTACAGCTGGGTCAACTGCTTGTGTCCCACCCGCAAGGGCCCTGCACAGGCACACAGTGTCCACGCACACGAGCTGGTGTGCATCATGGAATGCTTGCTCACATGTGCTATGCTGATCACCAGCATCTGTACCTCAGGCCTCAGCACACTCTGCATTATGCACAAGGTCCACTGTTCGATCCACCTCAAGGCAAGACAGACCATCCCCCAGGTCAACTTCGACATCCATTTCCAATCCTACCATGCACTCTAGGGAGAAGTACCTTACAACTCCCATGACACTTGTCCACATCCAGGGTGCATCTGCACAGCTCTGCTTCAACATCCGGCAACCCAGCAACATCACCGTCCAACAGGGATAGCGGCAATGGATCACTGTCATCTGCAGGATGACCTTCACAATCCACGGCCACACTCAGGATGCAGCCCACGACCACGCCCCCAACACAACCATGTGGCACTGTCATCCAAGACCCCATTGTGCCATCTCCATGCATCCAACCTTGGCCTGGCCACCATTCTCCACATCCACCTGACTCCTGCTTGCAGGACATAGTTCTCCCACCTGGCTACACATACCTGGGACTCCCACCCCAGGACACTCCACATGATCCCTGACCTCTGCGCATGACTGTTGCTCTTCGAAATAGGTCTGTCCGCACAGTTGTGCAGGCACCCCCTCAGCTGGTTGGGCCCATCACAGGTGAGTATGGTGCTCCATGTCTGTATTGGATGATACATTGTGACCCATGTGTGTCCTGTGCTTGACTCAGACCCCAGGGTATGCATGGTTGGAGTTACTTCAAAACTCAGGCATGGTTTGACTTGCCAACACACACATGTAATGGAATAATGCTAAATAACGGCATCATCTCGTGATTTCTAATATTTTTATTGGTGGTGGGGTATGTGTTTGGGGGGATGCAAAGTGGTGCTCGCCCGGTGTCTGTAATCCAAAGTTCACAGGGGGAGATGGGATCCTTGCCATTGGAAGTCATCAGAGTCCATGCCACAGTCTTTGTCAACATTGGTCAGACAGTGACCAGCAAGTCCATGTGGCAGAGAATGTCATTGGATGAGGTGCTGCTGTTGCGCCAGAGGGCCAGGTGCCAGGCCAGGTGACCTGGGAGGTGGTGATGGTCCGCTGACTCTCACGGTCTTTTGCGTGGACGACCCACCTTCCTCCGGGGACCCTCAGAAGCAGGCCGTGACGATGTCTGGGATGCTCCGTCGGACGAATCCTCCTCCTCCTGATCCCTCCCTGTGGCTGGTGGTGATCTACGCCTGGTGGCACAGGGAGGGTTGCCCATGTTTTCGGCAATCCGACGAAGTACACGGGTCAAGTCCGTTTGCACCGCCACGAGCTCAGCCAGTCTTGCCTCCATCCGTCCTTGGTGTTGCTATTGACTGGCATATTGCTCGGCCTGCACGTTCTTTATCTGGTTGAGGGCCTCCACGGCCTGGCTGATGCCCCTGGTGTCACGCCGGTATGTGTCCAGGATGTTGCGGACGTATGACATAACCGGTTCCTCAGCTGTCTGGTCAGGTTCGCGCCTCCGCCGTCCTCCACTCCCACCACCCTTGCCCACTTGAGCCTGGCCTGCCCTTGTGGGCACGTCGGGTCTCCGGGACCCCTGAGGGATGGCATTTGCGTGATCGCCTGCCTCCTCCTGGGTGCCCGGGGTCCCTCGTCCCTCCTGGTCAGACTGGCTGCGTTGTGTCGGGGTCATCCACGGTGTGGTGAGAGTCATCGTTGCCGGTGGGATCATCGTCACGCCGAGCCTGGTCCTGTGTGTCTTTGGGGGGAGATCGACGACGTTGCCCTGTGTGTGAGAGAGAGACAATGTTAATGGTGTTACATGCGTCATCCATGTTTCATACATATTCAAGTTGGCACAGTTCCTCTGGGTAGTTGGATATGTCTAGCATTCCTCTCACAGTGCACTTGTGGATGGGTATGTTGCGGGGGTCAGATTGATATGTACTCCTGGTTATTTGGCCTGTCTAATGAGTGTTGGGATGCTTATTTGGCTACGGATTGGTCTTGTTGTGTCACATATCCATTGTGGGAGTGCCAATTTGCGTTGGCTGCCCCGGGGGTGTGTGCTTGTGTAAAGGGGGGGGGTGACCGGGCATGCTGTTGGGTGTGGTGTGATTTGTCATTGGGTCTACCAGGTGATGTGTCTATCCCCTCATGGTACCTGCTGGCATGACAGTGAATGTGAGTTCCTGTGGTAGGTAGGTGGCATGTGGAGTTGGTGGTTGAGTGTACAGTGGTCACAGGTTTGCCTTGTGCTGTCTACAGCAGGGCCAAGTGTCATCTACCTTGTCTGTACTTGGCAAGTCCCTGTGCATTGTGCATGGTGCATGGGTATGTCCCTTGGCCAAGGCTGTCAACACTTTTCCTATGTGTGACACACTCTTTGTTGTTGCATCAGTTTTGAACGCAGTGAGCAGTGTAGCAAGCGTGCATAGCGAGCGCTGCAGAACCGACTTACGTGTTGTACTGTACGCGGCCAAATGTTGCTTTGTCATGTCTATTGGAGAATGCAGGTAGGAAACTTATGCATTTGTGACTGGGTTCTAACAAACACAGTGAGTGGGTATACTGGGTGTGAGGTTAGGTTTGTGCCTGCAGCGAGGATCGACTTGTGCACAGTTTGACACATGGCCCAGTGCTTTCCAAACGAATGAGGGGTGTTTCACGCACTGCCAGACCTTGTCAACATGCACACAGTCCACCTGCTGATGAGCGGACATGCCCACACCACCCAAGGGTGATTTTGTCTCCCTCTGTCTCTCTCTCTCCCTCCCTCTGTCACCCTCCTCCCTCCTTCTGTCTGTCTCCCTCTGTCACCCTCTGTCTCCCTCCCTCTCTCTCCCTCTCCCTCTGTCTGTCTGTCACCCTCTGTCGCCCTCTGTCTCCCTCCCTCTCTCTCCCTCTCCCTCCCTCTGTCTGTCTCCCTCTGTCGCACTCTGTCTCCCTCCCTCTCCCTCCGTCTGTCTGTCACCGTCTGTCGCCCTCTGATGCCCTCTGTCTCCCTCCCTCTCTCTCCCTCTTCCTCCCTCTGTCTGTCTCCCTCTGTCGCCCTCTGTCTCCCTCTCTCTCTCTCCCTCTCCCTCCGTCTGTCTGTTTCCCTCCCTCTGTCTGTCGCCCTCTGTCGCCCTCTGTCTCCCTCCCTCTCTCTCCCTCCCTCCGTCTGTCTACCTCTGTCGCCCTCTGTCTCCCTCCCTCTCTCTCCCTCTCCCTCCCTCTGTCTGTCTCCCTCTGTCGCCCTCTGTCTCCCTCCCTCTCTCTCCCTCCGTCTGTCTGTCACCCTCTGTCGCCCTCTGTCGCCCTCTGTCTCCCTCCCTCTCTCTCCCTCTCCCTCCCTCTCTCTGTCTCCCTCTGTCTCCCTCCCTCTCTCTCCCTCTCCCACCGTCTGTCTGTCACCCTCTGTCTCCCTCTGTCACCCTCTGTCTCCCTCCCTCTCTCTCCCTCTCCCTCCCTCTGTCTGTCTGTCTCCCTCTGTCTCCCTCCCTCTCTCTCCCTCTCCCTCTCTCTCTCTCCCTCTCCCTCCCTCTCTGTCTCCCTCTGTCGCCCTCTGTCTCCCTCCCTCTCTCTCCCTCTCCCTCCGTCTGTCTGTCACCCTCTGTCGCCCTCTGTCGCCCTCTGTCTCCCTCCCTCTCTCTCCCTCTCCCTCCCTCTGTCTGTCTGTCTCCCTCTGTTTCCCTCCCTCTCTCTCCCTCTCCCTCCCTCTCTCTCCCTCTCCCTCCCTCTGTCTGTCTCCTCTGTCGCCCTCTGTCTCCCTTCCTCTCTCTCCCTCCCTCTCCCTCATCTGTCTGTCTCCCTCTGTCACCCTCTGTCTCCCTCCCTCTCTCTCCCTCTCCCTCCGTCTGTCTGTCTCCCTCTGTCGCCCTCTGTCTCCCTCCCTCTCCCTTTCCCTCCGTCTGTCTGTCACCCTCTGTCACCTCAGCCCAGCTTCCTGGGCACACACACTTTGCATGTCTTTCAAAGGCCATTGGCTTGTTCATGTGGCTTTGTTTAGAATCTCCCGGACCCCATTGGGCAGAGTGTCTCTGAGTCTGCGCTGCAGCGGCGGTGTGTGCTGACACTCTTTCACAGTGTTGCCTCTTCATTAGCTGCTGTTATGTGCGAATTGGGCCTTCATACCCATGTCATCCTGCGACGCGGCCGCCATTTGCAGGCGACACAGTACAGTGTCGGGACACACTGTTTGTATAGCTCTGCCCTAGGCCATATGGGCTGAGGGCATTGGTGTCTGCTTCTGAGTTGCACAATGTGATTTTGGTGGCCCCCCCTCCCGGCATCACGGACATCCTGTCTTGTGTTGGTTTTTTGTGTGGCCTGTGACTTGGCATGGCCTTGCTTGGTGCATGGGGCATGGAGCCGATAGTGGCATGTGCGTGTTGTTGGAATGAAGTTGCGTCCGGTGATGGCTTTGGGGTAGTTGCGTGCATTATCGGGAGTTGGGTTGTGGATGCGCTTCCCCCCATGTGGGGTGAGTTGTTTGTGTACTCACCAGGCTCGGCGAGTCCTTCTACTCCATGTACTCCCACCGGCGGCAGCGTGCGCATCACCTTCTCCTCCCAGGGATGGTAGTGTAGCGGTCTGCGGGGCGGCCCACCTCCAGTGATGTTCCCCTGGTTGTATTCGTCGGTCATTTTGCGGCGGACCGTCCTCCGCAGATCGTACCACCTGGTCCTTCTGATGGGCGCAACAGCATTCACCCTCTCGATGATCCTCTGCCACATGGCTGATATTTCTGATACGCTGGTCTGTCTGACCAATGTTCCAAAGAGCTGTGGCTCGACTCTGATGATTTCGTTGACAAGGATCTCCAGCTCCGCTGTTGTGAACTTTGGATTCCTGTCTGTGGGCATGGTGTGGGGTGTGGGTGTGGATGGTTGTGGGTGTGTGTGTGTGGTTGTGAAGGTGTGTGTGTGAATGTGATGAGGGGGTGTTTGTGAAGGTGGTTGTGTGAAGGTGTGCAAGTGTAAGGTGTAGTAAAGGTTCAAGTCTGGTGCTGTGGGTTGTCTGTGGGGTCTGGCAGGAGTGGGTCTGTTGCAAAGGCTCATGGTTTGTGTGTGTGGGCCCTTTTAATGGTCCATTTGTGGGTGTGGCTGTGTTTGAACTTTGGGTGGGTGTGTTATAAGGGGTGGTTGTGTTTTGGGCCTCTGTTTACCTGTTTGACTGTTGCAGGTCAGTGTATTGGATGTATTTGGGCTTGTTGGGCGTGTTTTGTGGTGTTGTGCGGATCAAATTGACTCTCCTTGTGGTGTTTTGCAGTGTCCTGGTTCAGTACGTGTGTTTTTCACGTCTGTGCGGTGCGTACATCGGCCATGTTGTTGTACAGTGCTCACATTTGCTATGGCTTGGTACGACTCGTACATGCGCATGGCTGAGTGAGGGTGCTGGTGTAGGGGCCTCAGGTAGGGTGCGTACAGGCACGAGCAGGGTGTGGGGGCCTGGGGGTACATGCCGTACATACGTGAACCCAGGGTACGACGCGTACATGGGGGGGCTGGGGGTACGGCGCGTACATACGGGGTGCTGGGGGTACGGTGTGTGCCCCCACCCCCGTATGGACGGTGCGTACCCCCAGCCTCCGTATGTAAGCACCGTCCCCCAGCACATACCCCCACCCCCCGTATGTACACGCAGTAGCCCCAGCCCCCGTATGTACGCGCCGTACACCCGGCCCCCCCGTATGTATGCGCTGTACCCCTAGCCCCCCCTATGGACGGAGCGTACCCCCACCCCCCTGTAGGTATGCTGTGGACCCCCCAGCGCGTAACGCACCGTACATAGGGGGGTGGGGGTACGCCTCGTACCTACGGGGTGGGGGTACGCTCCGTACCTACGGGGTGGGGGTACGCTCTGTACCTACGGGGTGGTGGTATGCTCCGTACCTACGGGGTTGGTGGTACGCTCCGTACCTATGGGGTGGGGTGGGGGTACTGCGCGGACATGGGGGGGTTCTGGGGTACGGCATGTACGTGGGGGTGTGCTGGGGGAGGGTGTTCGGCGCGTATGCGGGGAACTATTTGGACGTCTCCATAGTTGCTATGGGAGTTTGCACCGTACGGTGTTTTTTACATACGGTTGTGCATTCGGACGGACGGGACGGATCGTACTTGCGCGCTCGGACTTCAGTTTCCCAATTCGTAGGTAAAACTGTCCGGGGACGTGTCAGACACTTTTTCCGACCCGAAGACGTGTCGGGGAATTTTCCCAATGCGATTCGTATGGATTTTTTCACATACGAATTGTACTTTCCAGTTTGTACGGGACTTGTACGATTCGTACGGTAAAAAAAACGGATACGATTCGTACGGGGGAAATTTTTAACGGATCGGAATTGGCACCTAAGTTGGTGAGTGCTCATGAGAAAAAATCATTCACTAGAGCCTCTCCCAGTGGATGGTGGGTGGTCTCACCAGATCACAACTGCTAACGTTGAGAAACTGCCATTTAGTTTGAGGAAGCTGCTGCTCGAGTAGAATATCTAATTGAGCGTCAGAAAGCAGCAGTGCCCTCTGGTGCAACACATAGTGCTGTTCGTGCTGATGTTAAACGGAGGGACAAACTCCCGGTACTGAAAATCAGTGCGAGCAGCGTAACTTAACAGACTCCACTGCTGGCAGAAGCCTACAGAGTGCATCGGAGTTTGTCCATCACTTCTCAAAGTTCAGCAAAGTAGAACTCTGCTAACTCTGCCCAGGCCCATTTAAAAAGTAGGAACTTCACATTTTAGGTTTAAATGTGCTGGTTGTGAAAAACTCAAATCAGTTTTTCACCATTGCAACATGTACCTCTCCTATGTGATAACATTAGAGTTACCTTATTACATATTATACGTGTGATTTCCGAATGGGAATCGGTAAATAGTTCATGTTTAGTGTCTCTGGAACCCTAATTTAAAATCCTAATTTATGGTGAAGTTATGTTTTAAAAACAGTTTTGAAAATTATACGTTTAGAAAGTTTATATAGAAGCCTCCAGTGGTTCCAGGAAAAAATGTGCATATGTATCGCAAATATTACACTAAAATAAACCAGTGCTATCAAGAACATTCAAAGCAATTGAAATTATTATTAGATTTTAATTTGATAAAGAAATAATATTGCAATCCAATATACAAACAGACAATTTGTGCTCACCATTTTACCCTAAACAAACACATACACACAATATACAGTGTAAACAACAACAATGGCAAAGGGTCTTGAATTCAATTAAGTAGTCCATATATGATGGAACCTATCACAAGTAATGTTTCTTCCCCAATTTGCCAATGATGCACTGTCGGTGTTTCGACCTTTACAATTTATTGAGTCATCATCAGGGCAGGATAGAGAAAAAGAAAAACAAATCTGAACAAAGTGATAACAATAATCAGGGGCAACATATATAAATTAGAATATAATAAATAAAACAGTATATAACCACTGCCAAGTACTCACATTTTTTACCACTGACAAAACACACTAAGTGTCTCAAGGAACTATTCCCTATTAACTGATATTGAGTCACCTAGATTGAAAAAGGGGGGGGCAATCAATATATGCGTGCAATGATAACAGTAATAAAGCTAACTATAAATAGAAAAAGTATCCACAACCAACACTGTGAATTTATCACCTTAACTTAAACTAAAAATTCTACACCACGCAAAAGAATCAGTGCGCAATAGTGAAGAATTACCAAAACACATGAGACGAGGACATGCAAAATATACTCTCAGGGTTATAGACACATCATTAACAGTCAATTCCCAATGTGATTAAAAAAAGAAAAATATAAAAACGCCATCTTCTTGTAGTGTATGCAGCTCCCTAAAGCAAAGAGGCCACTGGGTCCAATGACCCTTTAAATCTTTAAGTCATGTCACACCAAAGAAATCTCTATTTAGATCAATGGTCTTTAAACAACACAATTACACATATAATCACGTTAAATTAACATTTGCCAAACTATATAAAACTATAACAAGATTTATAATTTGATATGCTATTTGAAGCTAAAACCAATACTGTTTAAAAATACCAGGTTATATAAATACCACTTCATTGCTCATAATGATTACCTAAATATGTAATTAAACTTGATTACCCATACAGGGCCTTTTTAACTGCATTACACATATCATCAAATTACAATATACATTTTCAAATTTCTGTAAAAATTTAACACTAGCTAAAATTAATCTTCTAAAATCATGATAAGACCAGTACCATTTAAAAATTCCCAGTTATTTTATATCAGTTCTTTTCTCATTATAGCTCATTATTATAAATTACCTGAGTACATAATTTATCTTGTTTTCCCAAGCAAAGCCTTTTTAACAGAGATCATAAACCTTCCAATAGCAAATGCAATATCCAGCTAGTGCATGCAAACAAAAACAACTGCAGCTTGTGCTTGATTCTTAATTCTATATTTTAAAAATATTGGGCATAAAAACAGTTTCTGCAAGGACAAACACTTCTAAACAGTCCACTAACATGTGCAAACTATTGCATTTTGTGCTCAACTCTTATGTACAAATCCCACCGGGTTGGATCATTTCCATTTTTTATTTCTCATTTGTATAACAGGGGTTGACATCAATTCTTATTCTTAGTACTTCACACCTAAGCCAGCAAATTGGCAATATATCCAAATACAGAAAACAGACTTCATTCTGCCAGGAATTTAACATGAATTGCACTGACATATTCCCCACTCAGATACTGCCAGTCCTTTTCCAGAGACAAATCCTTCACTAATATCCTCAGCTCGCCCTTTAACACTTCTAATTGTAGGGTCTGTTGGCATAATCCCACCTTCATGTCCCTACATACAGACTCCAAATTATTTCTGACTTCTTTGGCCCATTTCAGTTCACTTTGCGAGTTCTCGTTTTTACACCAATAGGAGACTTTCTGTTCCTCTCCTGAACACAGTCTTTTCCAAAATCTTATTAGTTCCACTTGGGCTAGTATATTCGATGAGGTCATACCCGTCTCCAATTTTTCAGCCTGTATCATGGAGTAGCCTTGGTAGGGTCTTTATGCATTTCCCTTCCTCAGCATCCCAACCGCTTTTAATGCTGATACAAAGAAATTCAGCTCCGTGTTGTAGTTGCGAGGGTATCATGGCCACAAAAGCTTTCAAAACCGGTCTGTATGATATCTCACCATAGTCTTGGGTTTTATTTTTTCAAGTCACTCACTAGGGTAAGGGCCCTAGCGTTTAGGGCCTCTATATGGGTATGCCTGCTGGGAGATCTTTCAAACTAGACCCATAGATATTTATATTCATTTACTATTTCCAGTTGTGTGGGGCCTAAATACCAGCTAAACTTATTTACTTTTTTGAATCAAAACACATCACTTTGGTTTAATCCATATTTATTGTTCACTAAATCTCAATCTTATTAACGATACCCCTACTCACCAGCAGGGCGTTTTCTAGATCCAGTCTTTTCTAATTTAGGCAAGCTTTTTCCCTGCCTTTGGTGCCACTACTGTGGTCAAGTCACTTAACAGTAGAGGATTGTGTACCAGTCCATCCTGGCGATTTCATGGAGCTGCAACGACCCCAAACTAAATTGAGGGCATGGTCCAGGCTGGATCTTGGGGCTTTTAACCACCACCTGGCAAAACAGCAACTAATCGGTTGGATGAGGCTAAATTGGATTAGCCACAAATTGATGACTGGGTCTTAAGTTACTTGGACCATATTTTGCCTTTAAAACCCTGCCACCCTACAAGGCTACACTCGTATACCATGGTTTTCTGAGGAATTAAAAGCAGCTAAAACTTGCTGGAGGCTCAATTATGATGATTCCTCTAAGCTCAAATATAAAACGGCTCTGAAACGTTATCATAGCCTGTGTAGAACGGCTTGAGCCTCCTTCTGCTACGATCAGATCTGGTAGGCCCAACATTGTCCTCGAACACTCTTTAGAACAGTCAAGGAGCTCTCAAATCCTTCTTCGATTGTCCCTGAACCAACATTAGCACATACTCAATGGGAGGAATTGGTGCTCTTTTTTTGTGAGCAATGTGCGTGATATCCAACACTTGAGGGAGGCCAGAGGGAAATCAACTCAGCTTCACAGCCACCTGGCACCATCAGCTTCTTAAGACTCTATTTCCTCAGTCACCCCTTCTGTCCCTCAGACATTGGACACTTGGGTTGCCCTAGACCTACCTTGATTGGTATCCCTGGCACAAGCTATAAGATCTGACACCCCAAAGGCCCTCTTCCCTTGGCCCAGGTCTGCCCCCTGGATCCTGATGTTATACTTCCTCTGGTGACTCTTCTCAACTGTTTGTTATGGGAGGGAGTAATCCCTCAGCCTTGGAAGCATACCATGGTACTTCCCCTTTTAAAGAAACCTAATTTGGACCCCTCCATCTGGTCCAATTATAGACTTATTTATCTGCTTCCCATTCTATCTAACATTCTAGAAAAACATGTCTGAAAATAACTCTCCACTTTTTTTTCATTTGTGGAGTCTCAAAGTTTTTTACATGACTCACAGACTGGGTTCAGAGCTGGGCACAGTACTGAGTCTGCCCTCCTTGGGGTCATAGACGATCTTAGACACCTGCTAGACGAGGGTGAGATTGCAGTGCTGACTTTACTCAATCTAAGCACTGTTTTTAATACTGTGTCCCATGATTCACTTCTGTTAAGACTGACACAACCTGGGCTTCAAGGAATGGCACTTGCCTGGCTGTATTGTTTTCTACAGCCCGAACCTTTAAGGTTTTCTTGGGTAACGCCTCATCTTTGTACCATGCTCTGACCTCTGGGGTCCCGCAAGGATCTGTTTTAAGTCTGGAACTTTTTAAAATCTATGTTCGCCCCTTGGCTGACCTGGTGGAACGTTGGGGGTTGACTCTTTTCTCCTTTGCAGATGATACCCAAATCATCTTTTCTTTATCATTCACATAGGATCACAATTCTGGGACACTGAACTCCTGTCTGACACATGTAGCCTCTTGGATTAACAAAAACTTGCTGAGATTTAATAAAAGTGGTTGTGGGAAAGAATCTGTCCCTTGGGGTCCTCAACACTGGCCGGCTGCTCTGGGTGACACCCCTGTCCCTCCCCAAAGTAAAGAATCTTAGCTTTCTAGTGGATTCTCAGCTCTCTGTGAAGTGCCAGGTGGCAAAGGTATGTGTTTCATGACCTTGAAATGGTTAAGCAAATTTATATGGATTCTTCCTGAATCTGTTGCCCAGACACTTATATTATCCCGACTAAATGATTACAACATTCTGTACTGGGGGCTGACAAAGCCTCCATGAGACATATGCAGGTGGTGAAAAATGCTGCCGCAAGGTTGATTCACCTATTTCCTAAACATGCATCGGCTAAATCTCTTCTTTATGAGTCACATTGGTTAAAGGTGCAGAAACCTTTACAATTCAAGGCCTTATGCAAAGATTTTAAAGCAAGGTCAGGAACTGCTTCCCACCATATCACTAACCTGACAACTACGTTTCAGTCTGCTCACTGCCTGGACTCTAGTAACCTCTCTTTGTTTACTGTTCCCAGGTTTAAATTATTTTGCATGGGAGGTTGCTCCTTTCGGCACCTATGCCTTAAACTTTGGAATACTCTACCAGAACACCTATGATCCTGCACTTCATTGATCACTTTTCGCAGACAGCTGAAAGCGTGTCTGTTCTGATTTGAATGGACCTGAGACACCTTATCTGTTGCTAAAACGCTGGGAAACCCCATGTCGGGTAGCTGTTGCACTATATAAGCTTTCTAAATAAATAAATACACAGTTCCTGGGCTGCGCATGACTAGAGTCTCCCATGTGCAGCCCTCATGCATGTGCACACTTGCTCATGTGTAACGAGCCAAGTGCCTTTTACTTGTGCTGCGTTGCAGCAGCCTTATCTTAAAAGGCTGACATTAGTGGCAAACATGTGCATTCCATTTTGCCCATGAGTTTACCATGAGCGAGTCACATGTTATGAGGCTCTCCCAGAGTAAAGGGTTGAAAATTTGGTGATCAAAAAAGCGTATTAGATGGCTAAAACCACCTTCTCACAATATTCATGAAAATGTTATTCTTTCAAAGAAATAACAAGTTATCACATTTGTTGCTAGGTTACTCAACAAATTACCAAAATTGGTCTAAATGTTACTACAAAAGATTGCACAGACATAGAAGAAGCTTGCATCTGAATGTCACATTGATGGTTACTGTTAGAAATGAGGGAATCTAGTTGGCAGTGGTTTGCACCTTGTCCAAGTAGGGACCCTTCCTTCTAGTCAGGATAAGGGAGTTACACACCTAGATAACCCCTGCTCACCCTCTTAGTAGCTTGGCATGAGCAGACAGGCTTATCTCAGAGGCAATGTGTAAAGAATTTGCACTAAACACAGACAGTAAAACAGTGAAAACACTACAAATGGACACCACACTGGTTTAGAAAAATAAAGTATCTTTATCTAAACCAAACAAGACCAAAATTACATTAATCACACATACACAACTCAAAATATGACTTTTAAAATGTTCCAAACAATTCTGTCTATAGAAAAATATAGATGCGTGATTTTTACCCAAAGTACATTTACTACGTCATAATTCACAACTCAAAACAGCTGCAGAGAGGGGAAGCACTGGAGAACACAGTGAAGCATCAGTTCCTGAGTCCTTGAGGAGGCGAGGCGACAGTTTCGCTGCACACAGAAGAGGAACATCTAATATGGACTGTAGGGAAATTGAGGCATTGATTTCCTAGGCAGTTCTGTCTGTGGGTGTTGCGTCAGATAAATTTGGTGCACAGTGGGTTTATTGAGAAAATTCAGGTGCTACGGGTCAATGTGGCGGAGATCCAGGTGCTGCGTTGACTTTTGTAGCCGCACACAGTTGATGTAGAAATTCCTTTAGCAACACCCTAGGGCCTGCGTTGGATTCGGTGCTGGGGTCTCGGACTTCAGAGACCGGTGCATGGAATTCAGCGTGCAGCGATTCTTCGGGCCACTGGCAGTCACTATGTCAATTTCTTTGGCTGTACGGGTGTGCATCTGGATTTTCTCTGACACGTCAATGCTGCATCAGAAAATTCATCAGCAAGAAGAACAAGGCATCAATGTTGCAGATTTCTACAGATCTGAGTATATCTTTGCAGCTGGAACAACCTCCAAAGGCCCAGAACTGGAGTTAGCACCACAATGTGAACCAGAACTCCTAGCGGTGGAGTTCAAGGATGCTGCAGGTGAAGTCTGTGTCCCTTCAGAACAGGAAGCAAGCACACACAAGTCCTTGGAGAAACTTCACAAGCAGGAAAGCAGCAAAGTCCAGTCCTTCTCCTCTCCATGGCAGATGCAGGCACTGCAGGCCAACTCAGCAAAGCAACACACAGCAAAGGGGCAGTACTCCTCCTTTCAGCTCTTCAGTTATTCTCCTTGGAAGAGTTTCCTCTTGATTCCAGAAGTAGTTTAAAGTTCTGGGTATTTAGTTCTAGAACTTATACCCCTTTTTCCGTTCAACACCTTTGTTCAGAAAGTTTCTCTGCTCAGTAAAACCAGTTATGTCCTTCCGGGTCCAGCCACACTACAGGGGGTGGAGACAGCACTGTGCATGGCAGCAACAGCCTATTCAGGTCCTCACACCACTCTAGCCCAAGATGACTTATCAGCATATGCAGGGCACACCTCATCTCCCTTTGTGTGAGTGTCTGGAGTAAATGAACAAACAGCCCCTGTCAGTCTAAAACCAGACAGTGAATCCACAAGCTGGCAGAGGCGAACAGGATGGTTAAACAAGAAAATGCCCACTTTCTAAAAGTAAGTATACCTTAGGGCACATTTATGCACCCCATCTGTCGCACTGAGATGTGGGAAAACATCCCTCCTTTAACCCACTTCTTCCAAGTTTGTCCAATTTCATCATGAGACACAAATAGTTATGCAGTATTTTTTAAACACTTATCAACACTTATTAAAACACTGTGGAGACAGCATCATTTCACCTTCCATTTTTATTATAACTTCTTCAAATGCTTGCTGAGTACCCTTCGAAGCTTTTTCACAGCAACACGTGTAATCAAAGGTGAAACAAAACAGAGTAGGCTCGTCGCTTTTTCTACCCAATGCATTTTGAGCCTAAAAGGCTCTTCATCAGAGGTTTCTGCAACAAATGAAAAAACATCTCAACGAGTTGTTCCTTGCTGACCTTCACTACTAAATCATAATCATAAGTGACACACCATATACCCAAACCTACAGACACCCACTCAACTCCACAACTCCTGTGTCTTTCTTAATATTTAGCCCAACAACTCAAGCATCAAACAAATCCCCTTATCCCTCCCTCCACTCAACCCTTCGTACTCTCGCTCTGAAAAAAAACATTCACACACTCCCCAAATCAAAACAACCAAATAAAGCTAGTACCTCATTCCTGATTTTCTAAATTCGAACCCACTTTACAAATAAACAGTCCCCCCCCACGTAGCACTAAACCTACCCCACATTCCTGTGCCCCATCTTTCAAAGTTGTAGTAAAATACCTTGCTGAAGCTGCAGCCGGCAGCCTAACCTCCTTGTCCACCTTCCCCATTGCCTTAAAAAATCATCCGTTCCCGCTGCCGCTCAGTCCATTAGTTTTTAACCAACTCCTCACCCGCTTACACTCTATCAACTCGAGAATCTTAACCCCGTGACCTACTCTCATCAGCTGCACCAAGTTATTCTAATGATAGGGGAAAGCTGCTAAACTTACCTGTGGAGACGGGCTCCACTTGAACCACGCCACTACCGCCACCGCCAAGAGTCCAGGGGAGCCATTTCCAGCGCCAGCAAGCTCCATCTCTCGCGTCGCCGCCCCGGGACTCCAACTCCCGGCAGCCCTAGCGGCGGCACGCTGAACTGACGCGGCGCCAGCGCCAGGAGGCGCATACAAATCGCCCAGAGGCCGGCGGAGCGGGGGGAAAGCTGCTAAACTTACCTGTGGAGACGGGCTCCACTTGAACCACGCCACTACCGCCACCGCCACCGCCAAGAGTCCAGGGGAGCCATTTCCAGCGCCAGCAAGCTCCATCTTTCGCGTCGCCTCCCCGGGACTCCAACTCCCGGCAGCCCCAGCGGCGGCGCGCTGAACTGACGCGGCGCCAGCGCCAGGAGGCGCATACAAATCGCCCAGAGGCCGGCGGAGCGGGGGGAAAGCTGCTAAACTTACCTGTGGAGACGGGCTCCACTTGAACCACGCCACTACCGCCACCGCCACCGCCACCGCCAAGAGTCCAGGGGAGCCATTTCCAGCGCCAGCAAGCTCCATCTCTCGCGTCGCCGCCCCGGGACTCCAACTCCCGGCAGCCCCAGCGGCGGCGTGCTGAACTGACGCTGCGCCAGCGCCAGGAGGCGCATACAAATTGCCCAGAGGCCCGCTGCGCGGGACGCGTGCGGGACGCACCGGGCTAAGCCCGGGCAAAGGGCGGGCCGTCTGTGGCCGTCCGGGGCAGGAGGAGGCAGGGCAGGGCCACGGACTATCGTCGTATGACAACTTGGATCCCGGACTGGTAGTAACGTATATATTCAATATTGTTTTTTGTTGTGTATACTACAATTATTGGCTTTGTTTTATCTTGAGGGTTATCTAAACAATAGAACAGGCAAACGGCCAAGTTACTGTGGTACTACTGATTAGGTAGCCTGTGTTTGCTGGTTTTCATCATGTCCAAACTTAGGTCCTCTAAATTGGTCACAAATAATGACTCAAGGACTCTGGATAACTATCTTGTCAAAGTAGTTAGTTAAATTAACAAAGATAGGAGATTATCATTAAGTAGGGTCAGCCCAGAAACATCTCCCACAAGGCAGTGTTTATCTCCCTCATCAATGCCTCTTAGTACCCTGGCTAACTCGAATAGTGAGGATGATTCAACTAATGATGTACCCGTGGTACAGCAGGAATGTTGTATCGAACCTATTCAAGTACAGAACCTGACACCTCCATTAAGGTCCCCTCCAAATCAATCTCCAACAAGGAGAGCGGTGCGTGCCTGTAGGAAGGGTCCTGTTAAGAAAGCAGGGGGTCGGAAGCCGAAAAAAGCTGGCTCAATAACTCTCAATAGGGGAAATACTCCTGAGCCTACAAATAGTATAGAGGGAAGTACTCTGCATTCAAGTCAGATTGATCTCTTGGTTACCATCCTTGAGTCTAAACTGGAACTATTGATTAGTCCCCTGGTGGCAAAGGTAGAATTAGTGCTTCTTAGGGTTACCAGACTGGAAGGCCTTGTAGAATCTTGTTTGACCCGGTCCACCGTCTCGTCGAGCCCTCTTTCTGGCGCATCGGGCTCCACGGGCAATCATCTAGTGGGTCCAGCTACACATGCTCTAGTCAGTAATAGGGTTGATGGTTCAGGGGCAATTGTTCAGGCCCCATCAGCTGTAATTGCGCAGAATGCCCCATCCTCGACCATATCGTTAGTAGGATCTGCTAGAGCACACAACACATCTAGACAACCACAAATAGTACAAAGGAGTAGTCAGGACACTATAGTAGGGGGTGACACTGCTGGGAGAAGTAAATCCAGGAGGAATAACTTTATTAATCTCCCGCCGGAGTGTGTTCCATATATTGTGGTACTAACAAATGTCCCAGAGGTTGATTCCCGTTTGAATGATCCTAGGCTAGAAACTTATGACGCTCTTAAAAATAAAACGCTTGCCTGGTTGAATCAGAATTGTGGATTTCCATGTGCCCTTGCTAATGATATATTATTTACCCGTAGAGTTAGCTGGATTGGCAATGGCCCAAAAAATATAAGAGGAGACTGTATTATTATAAATTTTAAATACCCACAACATGTGGCAACAGTTCTCCTCAGAGCTGCCAATTTGCCAACCCTGGATAACTCGGTTTGTGTTAGATCCCTTGGCTTTTTCTATAACCATCTGGATAATACCCAATGTCGCCCGTTCCATGTGCAAAGGTATCCTTTAAATGAGAATGGAAGAGGGATGGCTGGATGTACCCCGAATGTATTTGTGAATATGTCCCGGTCTCAAATCAGTGGGGAGCCAAATCGCGTTCAGCTGGATAATAGGCAGTTCGATAACACTTTACCTCTTCATAATCGATATACTGTTCTATCTTCTTTGGAGGAAAATGACTGACTGCCCAATGTTTTGGGGAGTTCTACTCAGCCTTTAGCATCGTCCTTCAAGATCGCCACATGGAACATCGCTGGACTAAAGAACAAAATTGGGATAGCCGAATGGGAAATGACATTAAAATCTTTTGATATTATTGCTTTGCAAGAGACTTGGGATCAAATGAACAGTTTTTCCTTGGATGGCTATTGTCATTTTTGTAATCCAGCCACTAGTAGTTTGGCAGGTAGATCTAAGGGGGGCCTGTTAAGCCTTTTCAAACTGGATATTAAGGGTACTCTAACTCAGTGCCCCTCGGGATCCGAAAATTGTCTAATTGTTGAGCTTTCTACCCAGGATAAGGCCAAGATTCTTTTTGTCAATTTTTATAACTCGCATGCTAATGAATGCACCAGTCAAAATTTGGATGACTTGGATACATTTCTGTCAGTCTATAGTATAAATGTAAATACCTTTGAATTAATTGTATTAGGGGACTTTAATATACACCCATGTACCCTACCATGCAATATGTGGGATGATGAAGGCCCTCCCCTTTCCTCAACTGCTCACCCAGAACATACTAGGCAGGGTGATTATCTTGAGCTTTTTCTTGCAAAATGGAACTTATATGAGTCTGGTTGTGGAGATGGAAATAATAGGTCCCCTACGTTTAAGGGCAAAGATAAGGGTACCATTATAGATTATATTTTTTTGTCTTCATTTTTGTTAAATAACGTGTTAAATTATTATACTGAGGTGTCAGTTTTTAGTGATCATAATCCTGTCCTACTTGTTTTAAAGAATACTGAACTAATTTCTCTCAAATCAGTAAAAGTTAGTGGGGGCTTGAACCTTAAAGTCAAAGACCAGAATCGTAGGCTGAAATGGACAAAAATAGTCCCTGAAATCTTTCTTCAAGAGGTCCTTTCCAAAGTGGAGGTTGAAGTCTCTATATGTTTAGCGGAAAGTCCAGATCCCAAGGAGGTTATATTAGCATTTGATCATATCTGCATAGAAATTAATCGTAGTCTCCAGGATAAATCTAGCCAGAAGGCGCTAGTGGGCAATAGATGGTTTGATGAGAAATGCTCTAAAGCGCATGGAGTACTACTAAAAGCATTAAAAACAATTCCTAAAGATCGAGCAGCCATAGCAAATGCTAGGAATGTGTATAAAAAAACAATTTTAGAAAGAAAGAGGGACCTGAAAGATAACGCTTTGGCTCAACTTTTAAACCCTAAAAAATAGTGGTTTATTCTGGAAAATAATAAATCAGCCCTTCCTTTCTGATGACACTAATACTCCCTTAGAGGGAAACATCCCAGATGAGGGCTGGATTAAACACTTTAGTCAGATATACTCTGAAACATGTAATATTGGACCTCCTACTGGCATCTTAGAAGTCGAAGTCGGGGAAATCTGCACTGCCGAGGATGTTGTTATTTTTGCAGTAGCAGATGTGGAAAGGGCTATAGACCAGACCTTGAATAATAAAGCCCCGGGCCCAGATGGGGTACCTGGGGACATTTTTAAAAGATCCCCGAAATTTTGGTCTAAAATACTATGTAAGGTTTTTAATACTCTTTCATCTGATAAAATCCCGTTTTCTTGGAAGAAATCTATAATTATACCAGTCTTTAAAAAGGGGAATAGGCAAGACCCATCCTGTTACAGACCCATTTCACTGATCGATTCATCAGTGAAAATATTGGGCCGGGTTATTTTAACAAAACTGAATGATTGGCTTACAGAGAAAGGGGTCTTAGCAGATGTTCAGTATGGCTTCAGACCGAAAAGGAGCACTATAGATCAAGGCTTGAATTTGCATTTATTAATAGAAAAATACACGAAGGCTAGGGAGGGGTCCATGTACCTGGGGTTCATGGACCTCTCGTCAGCCTTTGACCTTGTAAACCGTTCCAAATTATGGAAAATTCTGCTTGACTTGGGACTGGACAAGGCTCTTGTTAATCTCTTAGCAGATCTACATACTGATCTAACTGCTTCAGTTAAAGTTACCACCGCGGGGGGATGCACAAGCCACTTTAATTCAGAGAGGGGAGTTAGGCAGGGGTGCATTTTGGCACCCCTCCTTTTTTCTATTTACATAAATGCTTTGGAACCCACACTAAAAGATGCCACCCATGACATTCCACGTATAGGAGAACTTGGTATCCCAGTCCTCCTATACGCGGACGATGCTGTCTTGCTTTCCCGTACTGGTGTTGGCCTCCAACGATTACTGGACGCTTTTGAGGTCTTCATGACTTCCTTGGACTTAAAGATCAATGTTAAAAAGTCTCAGGTAATGATTATGGGTACGTGTAACAAAAATAAACTCTCCAAAACTTTCATTTGTGGGAAGCAAGAATTGTGTAGAGTAGCAACGTTTCCATATCTGGGGATCACTTTTGACGAGAAAGGTTCCTGGGGTCCCCAGATAAAAAATAGAAACGTTGCCCTTGTTAAATCATCCTCTGCTCTTCAGGGTTTTATGAATAAACTAGGAGCAAGGCCTATTGTAACTCTGTTAAAAATTTATAAAGCAAAATGTCTTGCTGTTGCCACATATGGAAGTGGGATATGGGGTAATTGCTCTATGGAAAGTATACAGGTCACGGAGAACAAATTTTTAAGATCTGTCCTTTCTCTCCCTCAGTCTACTTCCACACATATTGTTCATACTGAACTTGGTGTGGGTTACATTTCAGATTTGATTAGAATGGCCCCCGTTTTAGCCTGGCTAAAGACTTGGTTGAACCAAGAAATTCCCCTCAACCATATTATTTTAAAAGACTGCCTGCAGCTGGATAAAGTAAATAAAATTGCTTGGATAGTCTACATCAAAAATTGCCTTGTTAAAATAGGGAGACCAGATCTTTTCTATTCCCCGGAATTGATAACTGTTAAAGATATTGGCCTGATTAAAGGCATGATGAGAGATTTGTTATGTCTAGAAAGAGAACAAGTAGAATATGAGAAACCATCGGTGAGGGCTAGTATCATTTTGAGTACTCATGTTGGCCCTGAATTATACTTATCTATTGTAAATCAACCATTTCACCGGTTTCTCCTTACACGTTTTCGGTTCAATCTGATTCATTTAACCCTTGGCCATTTTCCAACTTGATGTATTCCCGAAAAAGGAATGCCGTGTAATTGTGATAATTTTTCGACCCAGAACACAATGCATTTTTTGATGTTCTGGTACCATTACGCGGCATTAAGAAAGAAATACTTGATCCCAATCTTAAAGGAGGCTGGGTTTATACAGGTTAAACCTGCCCTCTTGTTTTTACAGTTACTGCAGACCCCTAGGATCATGTTCCATGTCGCTAGTTTTTTGGTGGGTGCTGTTAGGGTTAAGAAAAGGAAGCTTTCTATTAATTTGAATATTACAATGTTATGAATGGTTGAATACTTAACTTTTTATATGAAATGCCCCAACTGTGAATCTGAGAGAATATATACTTAATGTGCTAAATGATGTTTTTAGGATGTTTTATTTAACTGACCTCTTTTTAAACATTTTAGAAAGTTTGAATTGTTGATTGCTTGTAATATTTATTGTACTGTTTCTATGCCTTTTTATGATATTTATTTATCGAAATAAAGTACTTTGACTGACTGACTAATGATACTCCCAAACTACTAATCCCACAATGCACCCACTAATACCAAATCCCCCAAAAACATTAACCTAAACCAAACAGATATGTTTTGCACTTTCTAAAAGTGGCATTTTCAAACACACAATTTCGAAAACCATCTTTATTAAAAGGTGTGTTATTTAATTCTGATTTCAGAGAGCCTAAACTCCAAATCTCTAGCTGTTCCCATTGAAAGTTACACTTATAAAAGGCAGCTCCAATGTTAGTCCATGGGAGAGCTTTTCCTTGCAATAATGAAAAATGAAATACACAGTATTTCACTAACAGGACATGTAAAACACAACAGTACATGTCCTACCTTTAACATGCACTTCACCCTGCCCATGGGGGTCCCGTGGTCCTACCTTAGGGGTGACTTACATGTAAGAAAAGGGAAGGTTAGGGCCTGGAAAGTGGGTGCACTTGCCAGATCGACATGGAAGTTAAAAACTGTGCGCAGAAACTGCAGTGGCAGGTCTGGGACACACTTGAAAGTCTACTGGTGTGGGTGGCACAATCAGTGCTGCAGGCCCCCTAGTAGCATTTGATTTACAGGCCCTGGGCACACACAGTGCCCTTTACTAGGGACTTACCCGTAAATGCCAATCATGGATAATTATTCATAATTACAATTTACACAGAGAGCATATGCACTTTAGTACTGATTAGCAGTGGTAAAGTACCCAGAGTTCCAAAGCCGACAAAAACATGGTCAGAAAAATAGGAGACAAAAGTCAAAGTGTTTAGTGTTAACGCAGCAAAAAAGGCCAGTTCCAACAGTTACATATGAAATAGTTAAGGAATTTTCATTCTATTTGTCACCTTATTCTAGTTCCATAAGGAATGAATATATCCTTATTTCAATGACCTTGATCAGTATAATTATTCATGCATGTCAGTGTGAGATTGCAGTATCTGATCATGCCCCAAATTATATTTCACTTGTTCCTCATGCTTGTCCTAGGACCTGTCTTATGCAATGGCTAAAGAAAACAAATATATTCAATATGAGATATCTCATATTTTAGTAATGAATTGGGACTATATAGGTTATCGTATAACAGTCTAGGATTCACTTAAAGCTTAGTTGAGAGGGAAGATCCTTAGCATTTTGTTGTAAATAAAGCATGCAAGATGCTTCAAGCAGGTAAGAAATGTTGTCTTCATTGGAGCCAGTAGTGTAACGTACACTTCACAGCTGACCAAGGAGTAACTGACAAGCCAGGAATGTTCACTTAAGAAACAACACAAGAACGTTCATATAAGGAGCTAGAGGGGCAGGGGAACAGGGGACATTAAGACAGGGCTAATAACACAAGGACAACACATCTTCCTCCTTTACCAGAGCAAAGAAACTAGGGAGACAAATTAAGATGGAAAAACACAGGAATAAGCATTAAGAGTCAAAAATAAGAATTAGCATACAAAGTCATTTATATATGCATCTGGCCTATGCCTTCTCAAACTCCTCACAACATGGGAGCTTTCACCCCAGAGATTGGCAGAAACTCCACCCCCATTAGCATCACCATCACCACCTCCCCTCGCATTGCCATCAGAAGGGAAAACTGTGGGTCCTACATTCTGTGCCAACATGTAACCGCTGTTCTCGCTCATCGCATTGTCATGAGAAACTACATCCCCTTGGTAAAGGGAAGCACTCTTAGCGGCAGGTACACCCTTCTGATAAAGAGCCACATGACGGAGCTTCCACCTTTCACCATTTTCCAAGACAACAAAGTGTGGAAAGGCACTCATAGCTCAAAAAGGCCCTTCAAACTTGGAGAGGCCTTTGCCAAGCCTCCCCATCTTGATCTTGACTTAGGGGCTCATTACGATGGTGGAGGGACCACCACTGCCAGCAGTGCGGTGGCGGGTCCTCTGCCATCTGACAGCAGTTTTCCCCCTGCCAGATTATGATGGTGGGGGAATCCTCAGGGAAGCTTGGCGGACGCAAAGACCAACTGCCACGCTTCCGAATGGCGGTCCTTTTCCGTCCGCCTTGTGAAACCAATACATAGGGCAGCATTGCGGCAGTGCCTTGCAGGCACCGCTGTAGGGATTACGATATCCCTTTCCGCCTGTCTTTTCGCGGTGGTCATCCCACCACGAAAAGACAGGGAGGAACGGATTTGGGGGCCTGTAGCGGGCCCCCCTTGTGTTGGGGGGAGTTAGCTGGGCACTGGGGGGGCACCCATGGTACCCCCCCTATATTTCAATGCACCAAGTGGCAGGCACCGTGTGGTGCCTGTCACGTAGTGCAGTGAAATACAAACCATGCATTTTTGACATTGTGTCGTGTACTGCAGTCAGCAGCAGCCCCAGCAATGTTAATTTGCAAAATGCGACCTCCATGGTGGCGGTCGCATCCTAATTTGGTATGCGGGACCGCTGCATGTATTGCGGATGGTCCCGGTTTACCACAGGATAGCGGACGGATTCCAGTCCACCCACCATCCTAATAAGGCCCTAAGTCTCCTGTAGAGATGTGATACCTTACAGTGTGTGAATCACTCAATCGTACAACTCTCCTCTGCCCACCAATCGTCACCCACTCCCTTATCCAAACAGGGACAAACTTAGAACCTGGGGGCCTTCCACGCATCAGCTCGAAGGGAGACTTCCCACTCAGGTTTTGCTTGGTGGTGCGATAAGCCCACACCATTTCCTCCACTATAGTTTGTGCAACCCCACCACTGACACACGCCAGTGCAGGAACAGAATATCGATGGAAAAATATCGACTTGCAAGAATATTGAGTCAAGAAATTCGATGGTGTAAAATATTGAGTGTTTGCTTGGACTTGGAGTTGCAATAGTAAATTATAATAGGTTACTATCCAGCACTTTCCCTGAGTTTATGTGGATTTGTTGTTGGAATAGTAATTTATTATGGTTTACTATCCAGCAATTTTTCTGAGTTTACTTGAATTTGGAGTTGGAATAGTAAATTATTATGGTTCACGATCCAGCATTTTCCCTGAGTTTATGTGGATTTGGAGTTGGAATAGAAAATTATGTTGATTCATTATCCATCACTTTCACTGAGTTTATGCGGATTAGGAGTTGGAATGGTAACTTACTATGGTTTACTATCCAGCACTTTCCTTGAGTTTATGTGGATATGGAGTTGGAATAGTAAATTATTATGGTTTACTATCCAGCACTTTTCCTGAGTTTATGTGGATTTGGAGTTCGAATAGTAAATTATTATGGTTATTATCCAGCAATTTCTCTGAGTGTACTTGGATTTGGAGTTTGAATAGTGAATTATTTTAATGTATCATCTATACTTTCTTTGAGTTTACTTGGATTTGGAGTTGGATTAGTAAATTATTATGGTTTACTATCCAGCATTTTCCCTGAGTTTATGTGGAGTTGGAATAGTAAATTATTTTGATTGATTATCCAGCACTTTCGTTGAGTTTATTTGGAATTTGAGTTGGAATAGTAAATTATTTTGATTTATTATCCAGCAGTTTCCCTGAGTTAACTTGCATTTGGAGTTGGAATAGTAAATTATTATGGTTTACTATCCAGCAGTTTCTCTGAGTTTATTTGGATTTGGAGTTGGAATAGTAAATTATTATGGTTTACTATACAGCGGTTTTGCTGAGTTTACTTGGATTTGTAGTTGGAATAGTAAATTAATTTAATTTATTATACTTCACTTTGCCTGAGTTTACTTGGATTAGGAGTTGGAATAGTAAATTATTATGGTTTACTATCTAGTACTTTCCCTGAGTTTATGTGGCTTTGGAGTTGGAATAGTACATTATTATGGTTTACTATCCAGCAATTTCTCTGAGAGTACTTGGATTTTGAGTTGGAATAGTAAATTATGTTGATTTGTTATCCAGCACTTTCCCTGAGTTTATGTGTATTAGGAGTTGGAATAGTAAATTACTATGGTTTACTCTCCAGCACTTTCCCTGAGTTTATGTGGGTTGGGAGTTGGAATAGTAAATTTTTATGGTTTACTATCCACCAATTTCACTGAGTTTACTTGGATTTGAAATTGTAAATTATAATGGTTTACTATCCAGCCCTTTTCCTTAATTTAACTGGATTTGGAGTTGGAATAGAACATTTTTACGGTTTACTATCCAGCATTTTCCCTGAGTTTATATGGATTTAGAGTTGGAATAGTAAATTATTTTGATTTATTATCCTGCACTTTCCCTCAGTTTATTTTGATTTGGCGTTGGAATAGTAAATTATTATGGGTTACTATCCAGCATTTTCACTGAGTTTATGCAGATATGGAGTTGGAATCGTAAATTATTATGGTTTATTATCCAGCAGTTTTGCTGAGTATAGTTCTTTTTGTAGTTGGGATAGTAATTGTTTGGGGGGTATTATTCAGCTTTTTCTCAGAGTTTAGTTTAGTATAATTTTGTGTATCGTTTATTTGTATATTGTAAATAGATAAATAGATGTATGTTAGTTTTTTATTTTCAATTTTTTTATGCAAAGACATTTATATTCTCATTCTCTATTACATTCTGTTCATTTTTTTTGTTAGAAAATGAATTATAATATTTAAAACATAAATCGTATATTTTGATATCATTCACATTTTATTATAAAGTATAACACATTTATAATATTCATTTTTCATGTTTACATGTTAAATTAATCATATATTTTTATATGTACATTTTTATTTTTACAGTTTTGCAAAATATTAAAATTTTTGATAGTATAGTCATATAGTGGTAAAGCAAAATATTTGTAGTTCTTTATTTATAAACAGTTTCATTTGTATTGTTTATTATCATTTATTAACAAAACAAAAACATTTGCATACATTTTTGTTTACATTTTTATAATACATTTTAAATGATTGTATGATTTTTGAAAAATTGTATAATATGTATTTGAAAAGGTTATATTTTATTATTTAGTGTATTGAATATTATTTTTAATAAAATAATAGTTAATAGGTTAAATAATTTACACTATTTTAAGAGAAATATTTTGTACAACATTTTTATTTGTTATTACATTTTTATATTTGTTGTACATTTACAGTGTATGAAATAAACATACATTTTAATATACATTAAATATTATATTTGAGCTTTTTTGGATAATATAACAGTTAGGGGCCGATTCCGATCCTGTATTTTTTTTTCCCGTACGACTCGTATCCGTATTTATTTCCGTACGAATCGTACAAGTCACGTCCGACCCGTGAAGTACGATTCATACGGGAAAAAGTACATACGGATCGGCCCGATTAGTACGAATCGTAGCGGGAAAAGGTGTACGAGACGGACCCGGACACTTTTCCGTACGAACCGTAAAAAGACAGTCCGAGCATACAAGTACGATCCGGACCGGCTTTCCGATTTACGATTCGTACAGAAAACGTCCCGTACACGGGGAATGACTTGTACAAATGCAATGTCGGTGTACGCACCTTACATAGAAATGGCGGTGTACGCACCGTACATAGCAATGGCGGTGTACGCACCGTACATACGCGATTTTGGTGTACGCACCGTACATAGCAATGGCGGTGTATGTACCATACATACGCGATGTCGGTGTATGCACCGTACATAGCAATGGCGGTGTACGCACCGTACATATGCAATGGCCGTGTACGCACCGTATATAGCAATGGCGGTGTACGCACCGTACATATGCAATGGCGGTGTACACACCATACATAGCAATGTCCGTGCACGCATGGGGGTGTGTGCCTGTACAACTCGTACCCCTGTACCGTACTGAACCACGGACACTGTAAAACAGCACAAGGAGGGTCTTATCGACTCGCACAACACCACAAAACACGTCTACAGTGCACTAAAAATGGAAATGACTGACCTGGACACATCCAAACAGGCAAACAGAGGGGCAAACTCTCAACCACCCCTTATAACACACCCACCACAAATTCAAACTGAGGCCCACCCACAAATGGACCAATTAAAAGGGCCCACACACACAAACCATGAGCCTTTGCAACAGACTCACTGCAGCTAGAAAGCACACACCAACAACTGCACCCATCCACCTTAACATATACACCGTCACACAACCTACTTCACACATACCCCCTCTACACATTCACACCCACACCGTCACATTCAGACCCACACACCCACAACCATCCACACCCTCACCCCACACCATGCCCACAGACAAGAATCCAAAGTTCACAAGGGAGGAGCTGGAGATCCTTGTCAATGAAGTCATCAGAGTCGAGCCACAGCTGTTTGGAGCATTGGTCAGACAGACCAGCATAGCTGAAAAATCATGCCTGTGGCAGAGGATCGTTGATAGGGTGAATGCTGTTGCACCCATCAGAAGGACCAGGAATGAATGCCAAGCCAGGTGGTACGATCTGCGGAGGGCGGTTAAGCGCAAAATGAATGAGGACTACGCCCAGAGCAACATCACTGGAGGTGGTGCGCTCCGCAGACCAGTACATTACCATCCCTGGGAGGAGAAGGTAATGGCCCTGCTTCCGCCGGTGGGAGTACATGGACTGCAAGGACTTCCAGAGCCTGGTGAGTACACAAAAAACTTACGTAACATGGGGGTAATGGCATCCACACCCCAACTACACAAAATGCAGGCAGCTACCCCCAAGCCCTCACTGGCCAGAACCACACTCAAAAATAAAGCTAAAGCCACTAACATGTGTATGCTCCATTGAGAAAGCAAGGCCATGCTATATCCCATGCTACACGAAGCAGCAACCCAAGAATGGATGTCCGGTATGCTGGGAGGGTGGGTGGCACAAAACACATTGTTGAACTCCAAATCAGACACAATTACCCTCATCCCATATGGCCCAGGTACATACCCATGCACCATGTGCAATGCACAGGGATTGGGAAAGTACTGACAAGATAGCTCACACTCGGCCTGGGTGTAGGCAGCACAAGGCCCTCCTGTGACCAGTGCAAACACAAACACCCAGACAACAAGGTCAGATATCTAGGACAGGAACTCACACTCACTGTCATGGCAGCATGCTCCATGGGGGGACAGCTACTTCACCTGGGAGCCCCACTGCCAAATCACACTACACCCACCAGCAGGCCCTGTCACACACCCCTTACACAAGCAAACACCCCCGGGACAGGCAATGGATGTACCCACTGTCACAATGGACATGTAACACAACAACACCAATACATAGCCAAAGAAGCATCCAAGCTAAAAATCTACATGTCAAAGACTCAGGAGAACATATCAAACTGTCCCCCGCAACATACCCATCCACAAGTGAACATTGAGGAAAATGCTAGGTACATACAACTACCTGGAGGAACAGTGCCAACTAGAATGTGTATGATACATGCATGTTGCATGAAACAGCATTAACATTGTCTGTCTCTCACACACGGGGCAACGTGATGAATCTACCCCCAACAATGGGGTTGAAGATTCACAGTCCCTGGCCCGGGAGGAACCTGATCCCACCGGCAGCGACGCCTCTCAACATTCCGCAGATGACCCCGACCGACCTGGACCCTCTGGTATCCAAGCCCCTGTAGAACCTGGTTCAGGACCATCTGTGCCAACCACCATCCCCATTCCTGCCACATCCCGGGAGACACCGGGGAGCCCTGCCCGCAGTGAACAACTGAGCCAGTCTGACCAGGAGGGACAAGGAGCGCCGGGCACCCAGGAGGAGGCAGACAACACTGCCACTGCCATCCTTCAGGGGTCCCGTAGACCCGATGTGCCCACAACAGCAGGCCAGGCTTGTGTGGGCAGGGGTGGTGGGAGTGGATGCAGGCGGAGGCGAGAACCTGACCAGCCAGCTGAAGGGACCGGTATGTCACACATACACAACATCATGGAGGCATACCGGAGTGATTCCAGGGAGTTTAGCCAGGTATCAAGAGATCAAGAACCAGCAGGCCGAGCAACACGCCAGTCAACAAGAACACCAAGGACGGATGGAGGCAAGACTGGCTGAGCTCCTGGCGGTGCAAAGGGACATAAGCCATTCACTCCGTCGGATCGCCGACAATGTGGTCAATCCTCCCTGTGCCACCAGGCGAAGACCACCACCAGCCACAGGGAGGGAGGAGGAGGAGGAAGAAGATTCGTCTGACGGAGCGTCCCAAGCATCGTCAAGGCCTGCATCTGAGGGTCCCCGGAGGAAGGTGGGTCATCCACTGAAAAGACCGTGAGAGGCAGCGGACCATCCACATCTCCCAGGTCACCTGGCCTGGCACCTAGCATTCATGTGCGACAGCATCACCTCATTGACTGACATCATCTGCCACATGGACCTGCTGGTCACAGTCTGACTAATGATGCCAAACACTGTGGTCTGGACTCTGATGACTTCAAATGGCAAGGATCCCATCTCCCCCTGTGAACTTTGGATTCTATTGTCCCTGCATTGCACCTTTTTCAGTGCACAAATCACGCCCCAGAGCTATAATTAAATAATTAATACATGAAATTTCATGTTGCAGTCATTTAGCATGAGTCCACAACATACGTGTGGGGATACGTCAAAGTATGCCTGAGTGTGGAACTAACTCCAGCCATCCATACACTTGGATCTGGGTCCGGTCGAGGACACACATGTGTCTCAATGTATCACCAAATACAGACATGGAGCCCAATACTCACCCGTGATGGCCTCAAGATGCTGAGGGGGGCTTTCAATACTGCTAAGACAGACCAATTTGGAAGAGTATCATGAATGTGTACAGGTCATGGGTCATGTTGATGTTCCCGGGGAGGGAGTCCCAGGTCTGTATGGCGAGGTGGGAGAACTATCTCCTGCATGCAGTGAAATGAAATGAAAAAGGTATTTAATAAAGTGCACTGTGGCCAAGCGGCTTCCTGGCGCTAGGGACCTGAGTCAGAACTCCCTGGATCAGCTCGAAGGACTAGGAGGGGAACGCCTGGGAGAAAAGAAAAGTTTTGAGGGCCTTACGGAAGTGAGAATAGATGGGAATAGAACGAATAGAAAGGGGAAGACTATTCCAGAACTGAGGGGCCAGGACTGAGAACCGCGTGCCACCCGTTCTGGATTTACGAAAGCGGGGAGTGTGCAAAAGAGACATAGAGGAAGAACGAAGAGTGCGACAGGGGGCATACGAGGAGATAAGAGAAGTGATGAAAAGCGGAGCAGAACGGGAGTAAGCCTGAAAGGCTAGGCAGGCCAATTTGAAAAAGGATCTAAAGCGGACAGGGAGCCAGTGAAGAGACTTGAGCGCAGGAGTGATGTGAGAGGATTTAGGGAGGAAAGAATAAGTCGGGCAGCTTGATTTTGAATGGCCTGAAGTCTGCGGGATTCAGAGGCAGGAATACCCACATATAGGCCATTTCCATAGTCGAGGCGAGAGGTGACAAGGGCCACGACTATGGTTTTAAGAGCGTCAGTAGAAAAGAACCGTGAGATCTTCCGAATAAGACGGAGGGACAAAAAGCAAGAGGATACAACGGAACTGATCTGGTTGTGCATTGAAAGGTCATGACTGACTTTGATGCCAAGAGTACGAACAGAGGCAACAGGTAGGGGGGGGGACCGAAAGAGGGGGCCAATGTGCGGGAGACCAGGGGTTAGAGGGGCCACCAGTGAGGACAAGTTCTGTCTTGTCCGGATTGAGTTTCAGGTGATTAGCACTCATCCACTCAGAAATAAAGACTAGAGTAGAACAGAACTTAGGAAGAGAATCAGGGGAAGAAGACAGATCGAAGATGAGTTGAAGGTCATCTGCGTAGTTGTACACAGAGACCCCCAGCTGAAGGAGAGATGTGATAAGAGGTTGAATATAGAGATTGAAAAGAAGGGGAGAAAGAGAAGAGCCCTGGGGAACCCCACAAGTGACCGGGCGGAAGGGGGTGGAAAAGCCGGAAAGATGAACCGCCTGGGACCTCTCACGGAGAAAGGACGCAAGCCAGGAAAAGGCTGCGCCCCAAATACCCGCTGATCTGACACGGTCGAGAAGGATGGAATGGTCGACCGTGTCAAACGCAGCGGATAGATCGAGGAGAACCAAAGCTTGGGGAAGGTTAAGATCGGCTTTTCCCTTTAGTTCGTCCAGAATCGCGAGAACCACCGACTCCGTAGAGTGGCCCGGGCGGAAGCCCACCTGATGGGATGCCAATAGGCCGTTCTCCTCAACGTAAGTGGAGAGGCAGGAGGTGACGTGGGCTTCCAGGATTTTACCAAGGTAAGGAAGAAGGGAAATGGGACGAAAATTAGAAGGAAGAGAGGGATCCAGACCAGTTTTTTTTAAGATGGGAAGGACTATGGCAGATTTGAAAGAAGAAGGAACTAAACCAGAGACCAAAGAAGAATTGATAAAGGCAAGAGGAGGGGCGGGACAGTTGGTGAAGAGAATTTTGAGGATGCGGGCTGGCGCGCAGTCCGCAGGAGAACCAGACCTAACTTTAGCTAGGAGTTTAAAAAATAATTCAAGAGAAATGGAAGGCAAAGAGGCAAAGGAAGAACGAGGGGGGGAGGGAGGACAGGTAGAGCTAGGTTGGGCCACTGCGGGAATGTTGGCTTTGATCTTCAGAATCTTGTCTATAAAGAAATCGTTGAGTGATGAGCAGAGGGACTGTGAGGGAAGAAGACTGGGGGTGGAGCGGTCAGAAGTGGCAAGATTGTGGACCAGGGAAAAAATTTCCCGAGATTTATTGGCGGCAAGAGCCACTCTCTCAGTAAAGTAAGAGGTTTTTGCCACTAAGATCGCCTTTTTGTATGCGTTAAGGAGTGATTTGTATTTAACACGCAGTGTTTATGTGGATGTGATGAATGGTGGCCAGGGCAAGGTGGCCTGCACAGAGTTGGGCCAACGGGGTGTTGGATGACAGACGTCCAAGGTTTGTTTTGGGTTTGGGGTTGTGGACTGCCTCCTGACTGTGGTTGAGGAGACTGAAGGTGATCCTGCAGCAGACAGTGAGCCATTCTAGCTATCTCAGGTAGACGGTGATGTGGCTGGGGCTGGGGATGTTGAAGATGAGGTGTGCGGATGCACCCTGGATGTGGACAACTTCTTCTGCAGTCCTGCTGTTGTTCTACGTAGAGGCCAGTGCTGTAGTTGAGCCGGCTGGTGTCGTTGACCTGGGGGACGGTCTGTCTTGCCTTATAGTGGATCTATCTGTGGATCATTTGCAGCATGCGGAGTGTGTTGCAGCATGAGGTACAAATGGTGGTGAGTTGCATGGTAATTGTCAGCGATGGGTCCATGATGATCACCAGCTTGCGTGCGTGGCCCCTGGGTGCTGGTGGGGTGACCAGACCAGTGGGACACAAGGAGTTGACCCAGCCATAAGGGGACAATCCTCAGATGATGACCTCAGTCCTGTCCAAGTCCAGCCTCAGGTGGCTGATGTTCAGCCATTTGTCAATGGATCTCATGCCTTCTTGAAGTTTGGATCTGGCAAAGGCTGGCTCTTTGGTGAGTTTGAGTAGCAGCTGGGTGTCAATGGCATACGAGATGATGATGAGGTCGTGTGCGCATGTGATGGTGGAGAGGGGGGTCATGGAGACATCGAAGATCATCACGCTGAGAGAAGAGCCCTGGGGCATGTGCCACATGACCCCTTTGTACTACATGCTGCAGGGTGGAGGCAGACTCCCTGGGCCTTGCTGGTGAGCTACTTTCTGATTGAATCCTGGGCCCTCCTCTGGATACCATTGTTGGAGATGTGTGAGCTGACAGTGTGGTAGCACATGGTGTACAATGCCGTTGAGAGGTCAAGGGGGTGGGCTCACCATTGTTGAGCAGGGCAAAGTTGTCGTTGGTGGTGGCAATGATGACGGTTGCAGTGGTGTGATTACTGTGGAAGATGGTCTGGTGCCGGTTGCCTGGAGCTGGTTGCATGGAGGAAATATGTCAGTTGCTTGTTGAGTGTCTTCCGGATGACATTTGCTGGGTAGGGAAGCAGAGTGATGTACCAGGAGATCCTGCGGTACTGCCGTCCATTGTTTAAGAAGGGCCTGGATCTCTGCATGCCTCCAGCACTTATGGAATGTGGCCAACTCAAACAAAACATTCAGGACGCACTGGACGTGGGCTTCAAGGATGGGGAATAATGTGGTTGAGATGTTGTGTGGGAATGGGCCTGATGGAGAGCCAGAGTGGATGTTGCACATGAGCCAGGTGGTGTACTTGCTACTGATGGGAGTCCAGAACCTGAGGGGGGTTTGTCCTGCGGATAATAGAGCTGCCTGCCTCTGTGTGCCAAGGCTGTTGTGTATGGCCATGAGCTAGCAGTGGTACACATTTTCAAGGGATGTGATCTGCCTTGTAAGGGTGGGTGTCTTGGATGGATATCTGCTGTCAGTTCACTCACAATGCTGATGAGCTCCTTGATGTCGTGTGTTTTGGTGTCTCAGCACTATATGAAGGATCTCCACTTGTCCTTGCTGATGATACGGTGTTGGCTGTGTGTGGTCTTTTCCAGGCCTTTAAGGTAAATGATGGCTCTTTGTGTTGCAAGGTGTGCACAAGAGTCCGGCTAGGTCTGTAGGAGTCCAGAAGGTCTGCCTTGTCCCAGGTGCCTTAACTATTGTTGTGCTTCACAGGAAAGTCTGTCAATGTGGCAAGATTGTTGGCTCAGTTGCTGATCCAGTGTGTGAGGTTTCAGGGTGTTGCGTTGGTGTTGTTTTGAGTGTCCCACACAGCTTGTCTGTGGTGACTTACTTCAAGCATCTTTGGGGGATCGTTAGCAGGGTGTGGGGCAATGTGTTGCTTGTCAGAGACATCGATTAAAATGTTGATGGACCAATGATGGATGGTGGTGTGGTTCTCCTCCAGCAAGAAGTTACTGGCCCCCAGCCACATGTAGCCTGTGGAGGGGAGGGCGTGCGTGCAGATGTACGTGTTGATGGCTTAGCGCAATTGTGGATGTAGGCCTGAATATCTGTAGATGAGTGTTACTCTGAGGGTTGCCAGGGAGTTGCTGCAAACCCGGATTTGTGACTCTGAGGGTTTTTCTTGTGAATCAATTGCAATTCATCCTCCGGGATTGTTGGTTCCGTCCCTGCGGGTGATCATGTATCCGTCTGAGATGGCAATGAAGAAGTCGTGTGCTAAGGATGCTTATGTCAAGGTTACTGTCATGAAGGTGATGTGTGACCCTGTTGTGTTGAGGAGGTAACAGAGTCCAATGGCGTGCTGGTGGACGGAGCGGGTGTGGAGTAGGAGGCACATGAACTGGTTGTTCTGACAGGGTCTGGTAGGCGGGGCAGCGCTGTGTAGGCAGTTGGAGTTGCACACTCAGCATGCGAAGGTGTCGTGTGTGCGCTTAGGAGTTGCCTGATAGCAGGCGGTTGATTGTTTGGAGGACATTGCTTGGAGGTTGGCTGCAGCATGAGCCTGTTGTGTGACGTGGGTCATGCAAAGACCAGAGGCTTGGGCACTGTGCACGTTGCAGGCGCACACGGTCCTGCCTTTGGCACGGCGTTGGCGCAACAGTGGAACAGACAAGCTGCTGGCTGCATTAAGAATGGGTGGAGTGGGGAAGGGAGGAGCATTTTGGAGGCGTGTGGGTTGCAGAATCATGGCACTCGGCGGGGCGGGGCCGCAGGTGACGCAGCAGCAGGCAGAAGGGGTGAGAAACTAGGCAAAAAGTAGCACACAAAGATAAGGAGGTCAGAAAGGTACTGTGCAACAGGTGTATGTAAAGGAAGGAGTGTCAGGTAACTCATGGGTCACTACGAGAAAATGTATGACCAATCACCAAAAATGACAGGCACAGGGTCAGACAACAAAATGCGGAGCTGCGCACAGGAGACACACCATCAGCATGTGTTCACGTCCCTTTGTGTGGAGCAACATGCACAAATACATACACAACCAGGGACTTCATGCACAATAGATATTATTAGCCATGAAGAACTGCATGCATGTTGCAGAAGTAGACATACACATATGCTCAATATTTGACAAGTATGCCATGGATGACTCATGCAAACTGGCTAGAGAGCTGCAGGGACAGAGATGAGGCACTTTGGATTGTGCTGAACACCTTTATTCCACATACACACACAAAGGGAAATGCATCCATGTGAACAGACTCACAGGTCAGTTGAAAGAACATGTGGGGCATACGCTGGACCCCCCTTCATGACACGGATGATGTCAATCCCAAAGAACTGGCACACAATTCAAGGGGATGAGCCAAACAAATCCTGCTGCACACGGAGAGGCTGCGATTCCCCATAGAGCCTGTTGTTGTGATGTCCCACACTATGTCCACCCGTACCATCCGCAATGTTTCAGAGGCAAGGTTTCCACACATTGATGCCTTCATCAGACGCCACACTCCACTATATATGACAGTTAAGAAGGGTGACTATCATGTCATGGGAGTGATGCTACATGTTATATGCTCCATGGTGAGAAGACATGTATGCAAGGTACCACAACATGCACAGAAGCAGGCCCACACATTCCCAACCCGTACCACCACCAAAAAGCCTTGCTGCTATCCTTACCCAAACTGACATTTCCAAATGTCCGTGCATGGAACGCTGATTGAGCACACGTTGCAATCTTCATGAGGAATAGCAGGAGAACAAAGATGACACGAGCAGACAACAGGTGCAGAAACCTGGGAATGACAGACACACAAGTAGTCACCTAAAACAATTCTCGCCGCACACATGGACATTTACAAAACATGAACAATGTTGGACACATGTAAATTTCAAAGAAAGTCTCTCCGCAAAACTGTGTGGCATGACATCATTACTCGAGTGACACATCAGAACTCACATCAAAGTCACTTTGCATTCAGTCATCTGGACACACACATTGCAACACATGCCACTCAATGCTACAAGCTTGCACACTCATACACAGTGACTCACCATTATGAGAAGAAGTTGCGTATGAGCTGACTCCGGATATCATCCTCCTCCTCCTCCTCATCACTAGCCTTGTGAGCAAGCCCTTGATCCTCCACGGGTGGATGTTCCTGCTCATCCGGATCCAGGATGAGTGGCACTGCCTTCTCAACTGCCATGTTGTGCAGCATGCAGCACACGAGGAAGATTCGGCAGACCTTCTCCGGGGCATAAGGGAGGGACCCGCCTGTCTTGTCCAGGCACCGGAATCGGCTCTTCAGGAGGCCAAACGTCCTCTCAATCACTCACCTGGTCTGCCCGTGTGCATTGTTGTACCTGTGATCTGCAGCTGTTCTTGAGTTGCGGAGAGGTGTCATTAGCCATGGCATATTGGGATATCCAGAGTCCCCTACATGGAAACATCATGTAAAAAAGTGGGTTAGGATATGCCGTAAGAGCCAAAGATACCGCAACACACAGGACAAACAGAGTATACCCACCAACAAGACATGCTTGTTCGTTTTGCAGCCGCAGCATCATTTGTGGCACCCTGCTACGCCTCATGATGTAGGTATCGTGTGCTGATCCTGGAAAATGTGCACAGACATGGCAAATCAGCATGTTAGCAAGACACACCACAAGGGAATTTATCGAGTGTTAATGTTTTCTATTGCGATAGGCTTGTTCCTGTGCCTGTAGTGGTACCAAAGCCACATGTGTACCATCAATGGACCCAAAAAATGGGGCATCCCTCCCAGGGCATAGAAATCACCCTTAACATCTGTCAACTCCTCAGGAGTAGGAAATGTGATGAATTCATCAAGGTGCTCCAACATGGCTGCTAAAACATCACGCAGGACACGGCTGAACATTGTCTGTGATATGCCACCAACATCAGCTATGGTGAATTGAAACGTACCTGTGGCAAAAAAATGTAGGGGTGCCATCACCTTCATCTTTGGGGTCAGCGCAGTAGGATACCTGGGTCGCGGTTGGAGGTGTGGTGCCAGCCTGTCGGTCAAGTCCTCAATCACCTGTTGAGTGAATCTGTAATGTCGGATGCAGGCACGTTCCCTCATGGCACCCATGTCTGGCATTGGTCTTGGGACATGTGGTGCCCTGCAAAGACATTGTTTGTAAGAATGAAGATTGAGAGTCTGCCAATATCAATGTCAATGAACATAGCACATGCTACACTGCTAATACACATCAGGTAACTATGGAGTTGGGTGTGTGCAATACATACAGGACACATATGCCAGCTTGCTGGCACTCCTACAAAAAGCCAGATACACCTGTTGATTGTCAAGTCTACATGACATGCCCTGAAATGAGTTGGTGGCCAGTCTGAGTGAAGAGCCACAGATATCACCGGAGTGACACACAACCACATAGCTGCATTGGAAGGATGTCATCTCATCCACACAGCTGACTGCAAGGCACACGCACAGGTCACAAGGAATGTCAAATGTACATATCAAACACATTGCGATGAAGGGGTACACGTGACAAGAGAAAGACACAGCCATTGAGACAATGCAGACATGTATGACTGGGAAAATATGATGTCCGATGCACACAGACCATACAGCGGTGGGAATCCACATGTGGCATGGTGTGCGTAGATATGTCCCATGCCCATCTCCACACATACCCATGTTGGATGCACCAACAGCAGATGCAGTTGACGGAACACTGACATCAAGCTCATGGGAACACATGACACACACCTGACATAGTCACAAAGGGGCACGCAGATCGTGACATGTCAGTTGATAGAGTGTCCCTGTCCCTGGCATCAGGATACAGTTGTGGGTGGTGATGACTGTGCCATCCCACTGCTGCTGTGCATGACACAGTTGGACTACAGACACACGTGGCAAGTGTCAAGGTGATGTGTGCCACATAGTGCCCCATCACACATGACATGTGTCCACAGGTCATCACACATCAATTGTGCAACTAGATGAGATGGCCTGTGCAATATCACTGGCTGCCACACCTAGGGCCTGCACATAACAGTATACAATGACAAGTACGCGATGGACATCCTTGTGCGACTCGTAGCCCTCTATTCCTGGCATGTGTGCGCCTGTATTACCATTGTAAGCGTGTGAAATGCGTACCCGTAGGTGTCTAAAGCACTGTACTAATAGTGCGTACCCGTACGTGTCTAATGCACGTTACTACTAGTGCGAATGCACTTTACTACTGGTGCGTACCCGTACATGTCTAACGCACTTTACTACTAGTGTGTACCCGTACGTGTGAACTAGTGCGTACCCATACGTGTCTAACGCACTTTACTACTAGTGCGTACCCGTACGTGTCTAACGCACTGTACTACTAGTGCATACCCGTACGTGCCTAATGCACTTTACTACTAGTGCGTACCTGTATGTGTGAACTAGTGCGTACCCGGACGTGTCTAACGCACTTTACTGCTAGTGCGTACCCGTACGTGTGAACTAGTGCGTACCTGTAGGTGTCTAACACACTGTACTACTAGTGCGTACCCGTACGTGTCTAACGCACTTTACTACTAGTGCGTACCCGTATGTGTGAACTAGTGCATACCCGTAGGTGTCTAACGCACTGTACTACTAGTGCATACCCGTACGTGTCTAACGCACTTTAATACTAGTGCGTACCCGTACACCCGCTATCATCACTTGTGTACGCTTTGTTTCACCATTGCACTTGTGCCGTAGGGGTACGTGTGAAACGCACCGTACCTGTGTGTGGATTTCTAAATTACATAGGGGACACATAAGGGACAAGTATTAGGCCCTAAATGCATGCTGGTTGTCATGGAGATAGAGTTTTCAGTTGAAAAGTGTCGATCATGTGTCCTGGAACAGTCGGTTGGCCACAAAATACAATGTTGCAAAGTGGTTGTTGACTTGACATGATGCTCAAAATTTGAACGATGCGAATGCTGTCATTGGTGTATGTTTAAAGTCATTGGTGTATGTTTAAAGGGATTGGAGTAAACGTAGGATGCAAATGAGTCTGACCAATCACTATGTACTCCTCTAAATGAATGCCCCTCAGCAAGACCGATATAAGGCAGCCAGAACCCATGAGAGGGCACTTGCCTGCACAACTTTCCTGTCGACCACACTGATGCTGTCTCTGCTTCCTCTGGACCATGTCACATACTGTGGAGAGGGCCCAACCATTCACGCTGGAGGAGAATCAGGCCTTGCTGGACGTCCTCTTCCCACAGTACACCAAGCTTTATGGGAGACCAGGGGAGCAGGTGAGTGCTGAGTCTACTAACTTTGCCTATGCACCTGTTGTGTGAGTGTCAATATTGTGTCCAGGTGGGACAGACATGCAATGTTGTTTAAAGTGGGTCCCAGGGGGGGACATGCTGATGTCTCTCCTGCAGGGCATGATGTAGTTCCTGTGTGCACTCCTCACTTGCATTGTGCTTACTGTGACTTTCACTGCATAGTGCATGACACTTTCAGCCTGGCAAATCCTTGGTGGCTTTTTTTCTTATTGTCCTGAGGTGATTCAGTGGTCCCCCCGGTGTGACAGGTGACTGTACCCACAGATGTGTATGAGTTGAGTGGCCCTGTGGTGAGAGTGTCCAAATGATGTGTACGACCTCATGGACATTGATGTGTGTGAATGTTCCTTGTCATGTGGGTGAGTGTCTATGTGAAGTGTTGCACCACAGCTGCATGGAGGAGGTAACAGATCAACCCATCTGATGTGACAAGTAAGCCATGCTGTGTGTCTGACTTGCAGAGCTCGCATGACACCTGTGACACCCCACTGGCAAGTGGCGGATGTGCAGGATGAGGCTTGTATCCGCTGTTGTCAATGACAGGCGAGTGATCTGTGCTTGGGTGTGTCTGTCTAGTATGCTAATGGTGCGTCAATGGAGTGAGACATGTGACTGCTTGGCACGTGCTGCCCTTCAGCCTGCTGTTGCATGTGCTGCACATTGTGTGGCATGATCAGTGAGTGTGTCGCACCCCTCATGGCAACATGTTGACTTTCAATGCCATGTAGTGCATTGGGGCTTGCACACAGGGCAATTTCTTATTGTGTATGATGTAATTCCTGTCTGCATCCTATGCCCTGTGCAACATTTCAATGATGTTCAAATGTGTGTCTCTGGGACATGGAGCAGGTGTATTGATGTTGTGTCACTTTGTCATCCTGACAGGTAACTGCCTACGAGAAGGGCGTGATCTGGAAAGACATCGTCAGGGCCGTGAGATCTGAGGGGGATCATCGTCACCAGCTGCCCAGGTGTGCAAGAGGTGGCAGGACATCCGGTGCTGTTCCCGGTGGATCGCCCGGGTCCAGCTGGGGCTCGACAGTCCGCGCCCCCGTGGAGGCCGCCAACGCTTGACCCCCCACATGAAACGTGTCCTGGCAGTGGTATTCCCTGAGCTCGATAGGCAGTTACAGGAGAGACTGCAGCAAGGAGGGGGTAGGTACATGGCTGTTTGTCGTGGTATGTGTCGCCAGCTTTTGGAAGTGCTCTGTAGCCTGGATACACTCCCAGAGTTAATATGTGCAGTGCATTTTCTGTTCCCCAATGTCACCAAGTGCTCTTTTGCATCCCTTCCCCTCCTTGACATGTGTCCCCTGGTGTGTGTGTAATCACATTTGCACATGGTCATCTAGGGTGCCAGTAAATCTAAGTGCACATTGCTTTCTGCATCATGTGGGAGGGTGGTCTGTAACTTGTGTTGGTACCTTGCCTGTGCCATGACCTGTTCACTATGTTGAGGGTTCATATTTGTTGTCACTGATGAAGATTCTCAACATAGTAGTGTGAGCTTTAAAATAAACACCCTTGCAGCATGCATGACCAATGTTGTGGCCTCAGACATGATGTGCATGAGTGGGAGATATGCATATTGCCATGACGGTTGAACATGGTACAGTCAGCTCATTCCAGGACCACGGAGCAGTGTGCCCACTACAGTCCCCTGAGACACCCTGGCCTCATAATCATGTGTGTCATCCAACACTGTGCACATTCTCTGTGTGTTCAGCATAGGTCTGCCTCTGTGGCATTGTTTCCTGGCCTAGTTAGTATTTTGCAAATGTGTGCTACATGTGTCCACTGGAAAGGGATACACCATTTTGATTGTGCATACTCACAGTGGGCAGTGCCTGTGTGGCTATTCACAAGAATATGTTGATGGTTGTTTGTCACAAATATGTGTTGCCAGCCCCACGAGGTGATGTTGTGTAAATGAAGCTATTTTTCCAGCACAGTTATTGTAACCCTGAATAAGAGGTGTCACTTCTTGATCTGTATCAATCACATTGACTCAGGCATGGGGTGGGGTGTGCAGGAGAGGCATACATGTGCAACCCTGATTTTTCATTGCCAGGTCTGACTTGTGTGTGATACTTGGCTGTACAAAGAATCACCGTGCAGTGCCCCTGTGATGTTGGCCAGTGCTTAATTTACCTGCTTTGCAGCCTGTGTCAGTTTTTTATAAACATGATTCCTGCTCATACATTTTTAGCACCTGTGTGTGGTTCAAATGCAACGCTGTTTGGACATTGTGTGATGACATCTGTGTGTACATTCTGGCTTGCCATGAGGGTGTCCCAACTGTACAGCTAGGCTTTTTTTCTACCCAATTGCAGGCCCATTAGCTAATGCATTGTCCTGGGTGTGGACATGTCTGCCACTCCAGATGACAGGCAGTAGGTCATATGTGTAGCCAACTGTGTAATCAGGTGACAGATGGCCATGTGACAACTGACATAATTCAAGTTGTTACTCTTACAAAATTGTACCTTGGCACTCACAGCACTTGTCAACAGTTCTTCATGTTTTAAATGTGGGAATTTGATGATTTGTGTTGAGAACACTGATTTGCCTGCATGGAATAAGTCGCCCAAGGAAGTGCACACCAAAATACATTTCCACTTTCATGGAACACACTGGCACATTTTCTAAGTAGCCACTGTTAGAATTAAATGGTGTTGCTGATTCTCCATATACATGTTCCCACAGTGCTCTTGATTTTGTGAGACTCCTTTGTTGTTGGTGATACAAACTGACGAGTCTCAAGACATCCAGACCTCCGTGGGCCCATGTATATGTACTGTCTGCAACATCATTAATTTCTTACAGTGGCTTCTTTGAAAAGATGCCAGCTTCTTCAATGACAGTGTAAATGTACTTTTGTGTGCACTGCCTTTTGCAACATATTTCATGCAGGCACATGAGTGTTCTTTTCACAAAATGGTAAATTGGCACATTCAAAACATGTAGATTGTGTAAAGTATTGTGAGTCCCAAGGTAGCAACATTTTTTGGTTTTGTGTTCCAAGGTACTTACAGGTCTCTGAGTGTGGTGACACCTGAGTATTGAGGTGGGTCAGTTTACAATGGGTGTACCACTGCTGTTTCTTTCAGGTTAAACAAGAGGTGGCATGACTTCATTGTATTGTTGTGCTCACCGGTTCACAGACACTAGCTTCTCAGTGTATTTCTCAGTCAAGTTGTGGCCTTTTGTGTTCTTTTTCTCCTGGTGTCCAAGTGGCATAGTGGATCTACCAACTGGGCAGTACAGGGCTTACGTATGTGCGGAGTTATCTAGCTGTTACTCATGATGCATTACCTGATATGCACTGTGACCAATTGTTCTTGTGCTCATGTGTCAGATGTATACAGGTGACTGATGCATTTCCGTTTCTTCTCCTTGCCCACAGTATCATCATCCGCAACCGAGGGAGACACCTGCATGGACCTGGAGGAGGGACCCAGCGGCAGTGCCACCAGTGCTGTGGAATCAGAAGCACCCAGTGGCACGGAGGGTGAGGGGAGTCAGTCGGAGGACCTGACTGGACACGATACCAGCTACGACGCCGACGGGTCCGAGGCTGACCTCCCTGAGGAGACGGAGGCTGCAACACCAACTGGCAGCATCCCCACATCTGTCCCCGCCTCCTCCATTACCATCTCCGCCCTCCCAGTTGCTCGCGTCCCTACCCGGGACCCATCCACACTGCCCTCTCCCATGCCTGCCCAATGCACACCCAGACAGTCACGGGCACGCACCCCACCAGACACATCCAGCACATCCCCAAGTAAGGCACTGCGCACACCACCCGGCACGCACACTCAGGGGGATGTAGGCACACCCACAGGGCTGGGGGCAGACAACATACATGCAGCCACAGTCGCAATCCGCAGTCCTCACAACCCTGTTTCTCCAAAACCACTCCCCTTAGCTCCCCTGCCAAACTGTCACCTAAGGAGACCTGTATGTTTGAGCTGGGCCTCGCCCCCACTAAGCTACCACCCCACAAGCGGGCGAGGAAGTCCCCGGGCATGGGAGTTGAGTCCCCCACCATGTCCACCCCCTCCCCCAAGAGTGCTGCACCCCATCCCTCGGCCACCACACCCTCCGTTGGCCCTGGGGTATCTTCAGGTGCAGGGGTTAGGATGGAGGCCCTAGCAGCAGTGTGCAGCGCCGTGTTCACCTCCACCTTTGTCGCTGCCCTACCCCCTGTGGTGGAGACGTTCACCCCTGCACCCACCACACCTACTCCTCCCCTTCATGTCCCTGCGGTGCATGTTCCTGCCACAGATTATGCCCCCCCGGTCGACAAACCTTGAGGTTCCTTAGTGCAGGCAAGGTAGGGGTGGACGCGGTTCCCTACATCCACCCTTGGACTTGATAAATGGACTGGGCATTTTCTTTGTACATAGTATCTTTTACATTATTTTTATTTTGGTGCTGAATAAAGCCTTTTCTTTTACTTTCAACACTATTGCATTTCAGGTACTTGATGTTGGTGATGAGGCTCTGGGAGTTGGTGTTCTGGTAATGGGTTAGGGTTTTGAGAAATGTTTTTGTATGTTGGTCATGAGGTGGACCATGGTATCTGTGTGCCATCACAATGTCCCTGCAAAGATTCATTGGTTGTGTGTGTTAATTTAGTTTGGAGACATTGTCCCAAGGAGTGTTCCTTCTTCTGTGGCACCTGACATCTTCCCTGCAAACCGTTGCACAATTGTTGTGCTGACCTGTGTCCACATTTCCTTTGTTGGTGACGGATCCCTTCAACAATGCCCATGCCTGCTCACCGATGTCTCCTGTGCCATCCTTGCTAGTCACTGTACTTGTGTTTGGGTATGTAGGAATGCCTTCAGGGACAAATTGTCCCTTTTCAGCACTATGCATGTGTGCAATCACGGCCTACCACACAAATGGTACTTGTTATGCAGGATATTTGGGCACATGACTAACAATTGTGGGCATTGTATGTGGTGGAATTGAACCCTATTCCTTCCATGAGAGACAACATCTTGGTGGCTGGACCAGCACCTGTACATTCCTTACACTCCTGGGATGTGCGTGACAGTGTGTGTTCCCTTTGGCTATCTTAGTTTTGTATGCAGTTACATGACTATACAGTCTGTTGGCATGAAATCAGGGTGTGTATTGTGCTGCATCCGCCATGGGTGGATATGCATGTGTTATATGTCCTCACACCCACATGTGGTATGTCATGCAGTATGTGACAGACATCCATCGTCCTGGGAGTGGGACCCTGCTGTCAGTGATGTGTTGTAATGGCACTAAAATCATAGACCAAAGTTAGGGATGCGTCCATACCACCATGTAGGTGTGGTAATCTGATGATGGTGTACACCCCCCCATATCTCTGTCCACTGCATGTAGTCATATGCACCCACCTCTCATATCTCTGTCCACTGCTGGTAGTCATATGCACCCACCCCTCATAATGCAGGCCACTGCTAGGAGTCATATGCACCCACCCCTCATATGTCTGGACACTGCTAGGAGTCATATGCACCCACCCCTCATATCTCTGTCCACTGCTGGTAGTCATATGCACCCACCCCTCATATCTCTGTCCACTGCTGGTAGTCATATGCTCCCAAATCTCACATTGCAGGCTACTGCTAGGAGTTATATGCACCCACCCCTCATATGTCTGGACACTGCTAGGAGTCATATGCACCCACCCCTCATATCTCTGTCCACTGCTGGTAGTCATATGCACCCACCCCTCATATTGCAGGCCACTGCTAGGAGTCATATGCACCCACCCCTCATATGTCTGGACACTGCTAGGAGTCATATGCACCCACCCCTCATATCTCTGTCCACTGCTGGTAGTCATATGCACCCACCCCTCATATTGCAGGCCACTGCTAGGAGTCATATGCACCCACCCCTAACATGTCTGGACACTGCTAGGAGTCATATGCACCCACCCCTCATATCCCTCTCCACTGCTGGTAGTCATATGCACCCACCCCTCATATCTCTGTCCACTGCTGCTAGTCATATGCACCCACCCCTCATATTGCAGGCCACTGCTAGGAGTCATATGCACCCACCCCTCATATGTCTGGACACTGCTAGGAGTCATATGCACCCACCCCTCATATGTATGGACACTGCTAGGAGTCATATGCACCCACCCCTTATATCTCTGTCCACTGCTGGTAGTCATATGCACCCACCCCTCATATTGCAGGCCACTGCTAGGAGTCATATACACCCACGACTCATATGTCTGGACACTGCTAGGAGTCATATGCACCCACCGCTCATATCTCTGTCCACTGCTGGTAGTCACATGCACCCACCCCTCATATGTCTGGACACTGCTAGGAGTCATATGATCCCACCCCTCATATGTCTGGACACTGCTAGAAGTCATATGCACCCACCCCTCATATGTGTGGACACTGCTGGGAGTCCTCTGCACCCACCCACGCACCCCCTTGGAGCAGTACACTGCTGGCCTGGACCTACACACACCAATATGAAGGTAACATGCTGGGACAGTCCTCTACGCCCACATTCTTGGCGTGTGTACGCCTCGTATTAACGGGGTAGGTGTGACATGCACCGTACCCACGCATTCATTGCGTGTGTACGGTCCGTATCTCTGTTCTATTGTGTCGTAGGGGTACGTGTGACACGCACCGTACCCACGCATTCATTGCATGTGTACAGTCTGTATCCCTGTTCTACTGTGCCGTAGGGGTACGTGTTGTACGCACCGTACCCACGCATTCATTGCGTGTGTACGGTCCATATCACTGTTCTACTGTGTCGTAGGGGTACGTGTGGTAAGCACCATACCCACGCATTCATTGCGTGTGTACGGTCCGTATCTCTGTTCTGCTGTGTCGTAGGGGTACATGTGACACGCACCGTACCCATGTATTCATTGCGTGTGTACAGTCCGTATCACTGTTCTACTGTGTCGTAGGGGAACGTGTGACACGCACCGTTCCCATGCATTTATTGCATGTGTACGGTCCGTATCTCTGTTCTACTGTGTCGTAGGGATACGTGTGACACGCACCATACCCATGCATTCATTGCGTGTGTACGGTCCGTATCTCTGTTCTGATGGTGTCATAGGGGTACGTGTGGTACGCACCGTACCCATGCATTCATTGCGTGTGTTCGGTCTGTATCTTTAATGGTGCCGTAGGGGTACGTGTGGTATGCACCATACCCAGGCATTCATTGCTTGTGTACGGTCCGTATCACTGTTCTAATGTGCCGTAGGGGTACGTGGGGTATGCAACGTACCCACGCATTCATTGCGTGTGTAGGGTCCGTATCACTGTTCTACTGTGCCGTAGGTGTATGTGTGGTACGCACCGTACCCACGCATTCATTGCGTGTGTACGGTCCATATCACTGTTCTAATGGTGCCATAGTGGTAAGTGTGGTACGCAACATACACGTCCACTTCCGTTGTTGCGGTATGCAGGGGTTGCTGGACACGCCCCCCCAAGTGACCAGACCCTGGTGGTAATGTATGGGCTCCATATTATAGGTTTGGATTTGGGTATGGGGTATGTTTCCTGCCCCTAACCCCCACCCTGGCCCCTGGGTGTTGTTCTCACCTTCTGCGGCATGTGCGTCGGGTCCGGTGCACCAGGTCGTAGGCTAGGAGGACTGGGATGACACGTACGATGGGGTTCATGGTGTGTACATCGCGTACCGGGGCTCCGTTGCGTGGGGGTTCGCGTCGAACTCTGCTTTTCCGGCTGTGTTTGACTCCCGTAAAAAAGAGCCGTACGGAGTGACGTAGTGACAAATCGTACTTGCTGGGCTGGAAACCGCTGCCTGAATACGTCCGGACCTCGCGTACAAGCTGTTTCGGATCAGAATCGTAGGTATTTTTTCCACGTACGGTCTTTTGTACGATTTTGTACAGAAATAGGCTTTCTGTACGAATCGTACTTCCTAGGTTGTAGGGACAGTTTACCGGGTACGAGTTGTACGGAGAAAATGCTCTGTACAACGATTCGTACTGCCTTTTTCCAGGATTGGAATCGGCCCCTTAATGTGTATGTTACATTTTTTAAAATTTATTTTAAACATTGGGAAAAACAAATCCATTACATAAAGTTATACATATAACTTTTAACATTTTTTCTATATTTTTTATTGTTCTCTATGGAGAGTTAGTTTTTTATTCATTTTAATTATGCAGCCATTTCTTTTCCCTTTTGCTCACTTTTCTATCTATCGGTTTTGTTTTTAGGTCATTTTGGAAGACGGAACCTCGCGGTTGGGAGCTGCGTTTCGTCTGTTCAGGTAAGTTTAATTTTATGTACTTATATGTTAGTTTTAGGGTAGGGGTAAGGTAGTAGTAGTGTAAATACATCTGTTAGGACATTATTTGATCATTTTTGGTGTAGTTAGGTGTTGTTTTGGTAGTTTAGCGTTGTATGTGTTTGACGTAGTGTTGGATATAATTAGAATGTTATGTAGTGTTAGTTATGTGTTTATTAATTGTATCATTGTATATTTATTGTTGATGTTAATGCTTGTGGGTTTGCATTTGTGTTGTGGGCGGGTGTTGTTTTCTTTTTTATTTACAGGCTTTTTCTTTGGTGAACGGATGGAGTTGCCGACACGTTTTTTTTTCAATAAAGAGAAAAGTTACTTTACATTTCCTTTTTTGCCAGGTTTGCTGGAGAGTTTTTTCTAAACTATTTTCGGGTTTTTGAAGTTTTCGTCATTAAGAGGTTTGCGGTGTTGGACTTTTTTCTACAGTTGTATTTTTAAATTTTTGGGGGCTTTGTTATCCAATGGATTCATATTTAATTGGTTTATTGTGGATTTTATCGCTTTTGAGGATATTCTACTGCTACATAACTGTAAGTATTTTTTTTATCTCTACGGGTGGGAGATGTATCTTTATTTCATTGTCTCTTTTTTAAAATATTTATATTATGTCATATAATTTTGTGCTGTATTTTAAATGTTACGACATAATTATATTTATTAAGTAAAAAGAGAAATATGTTGTTTCTATGTTTTATAGTTGTAAGATTGTAATGATGTTTACTATTTTGTTTAGTTTAAAGGTTTAATTTAGCATTCATGTCTAGGTATGCTAGACCTTGGGTATTTGTATATAAGCTAGGTTTATGTTGCAGATATTCGTACATAGTTTTGGTTTGTTTACTTAATTTAAAGCCTTTGATTGCTCTAGTCTGAGTTCTTGGCAGCTCTGTTATTTATTTAATAGCTTCAATGAGTTTGTGAATTGTTGGTTGTCCCCTTCCTATTGTGACTAGAAGGCATAGTGCCATCCTTTCACCGCGTTGTTTGTTTGGGCTTTTTGAGCCCCAGTACTGGCGTACACATTCCACCAGGGCATCTGAATTTTAGGTTGTCTACGGTGCCCTGACCTATGTAACCTTCCCACCCAGGTGTCTTTGAAGTAGTCAAGGAAGGGACTTAATTTTGTTTCATTAGCTTGATAGAAAGGACTTTCTATAAGTAAGTTGTAGTGATTGACTACTTCAGTAGTTTCGACATAAGCCAGGGCTAATAATGTTCTTATGTGATAGGCAAAGTTGGTGTTTGTAGAATAATCTATGTTCTAAGTAGATTTCTGTAGGTGCCTCCAAATGCTCTGATTAAAATGGTAATAGCAACCTTGTATTGCAGTGTGTGGGTATAGTTTGAGGCTGGATTGTATCATTGCCTGCTCAAAGTCTATTATGATTCTTTGGGGACAGTAATTTTCTGTGAATGGTCTGTTAGTAGTTCTACATAAGTGATGTTCTGTTTATTAGGCAGTGATGCGTAAATAAAGGGGATATCTGTATTCTCATATTCTCCGTGGATGGTATACAGCTAATAAAATGGTTTGGGCCAAAATTTAAATGTGCCATCCATCATCCAATTTTTAAGTTTCTGTAAATTTGTATTAGTTGCACACATACTAATTCTTTTTTCATGACTTTCGTTGTCATAAATAAGGAATTTTCCCTCTTGGAGAGTGATGGTATATTCAGGTAGTATTTGGATTTCTCCAAAGGTTTGGGGGATAGGTGGAGTTTGAGCTGTAGCTCTTCTAGATCTTGCTATTAGTCAAGTGAGGATGGAAGGTAGTTGTCCTGGGACATGTTCTGGCGCTCTAGTCAAAACATTCTTTAATATTTCACTGCTTGTTTGTTGGGAACTTGTGCTTGCTTCCCTTATTGTCTCTAGGGCATCTCTTACTTCAAGGGATGGTTGTGTTCTCTAACATTCACTATATTGGTATCTACTGTAGTGGCTCTCCCATAACAGGCATTGGAATAATATTTGCTACATTTCCAAAGGTTTTATTTTCTATAACTTTTTCTTAGATTTAAGTGTAACCGATGTAGCGAAGTAGTAGTTTCCCTTTTTACGATGTAATGAACTTTGCTCCTTCTGCCATTTTCAGGGTATATCTGGGAAGATATATATATACACACCTGTTTGTGGGAGGAGGAGTCGAGAGTCTACTTCTATGGGAGTGGTCTCTGAAGTCCACGAGAAATCAACAGCCTGTGGGTCCGGCACTGATGACGGCCATTCCGGCCAGAAACGCGTCTGCCATAGGTGTTTCACGGACTGCAGGAAAGCGTTTCAACTAAGCTGAATAAATCCTTGTTTGTGCCCAGAGCGTGTGTCCCGCTGATTTTTTTTTAAGGTCATCATTTGGTGGCGATGTATAGCCGGTTTCTGCTGATACCGGCAGGGGGCACGCCCTCTCTTTCTGGAGCTCCGCGAAATCGGCAATTGTTGGTGGAGTATGAGGAGTACAATCGCGGCACCCCCCCAAGTAGAGGTATTTCCATTTGCAGAGTATTAATGCAAGGGGAGAGAGGAGGCGGCAATGTGCTGCCTGATAAGGGCACAAATCAAGGTTTTTAGCGGGACCATCATATCCAGGTCTTCTGTGGTGGAGTGCAGCCCAGCGCCAAGAGGGGACAATATCGCTGTTCAGAGTTCCACATCACTGTATGAGGAACCTCGTGTGGACTGCAATTACCATCATGCAGTGGACCTGGGATTCCTAGCGCAATCAACACACCTGCTTGTGGGAGGAGGAGTCGAGAGTCTACTTCTATGGGAGTGGTCTCTGAAGTCCACGAGAAATCAACAGCCTGTGGGACCGGCACTGATGACGGCCATTCCGGCCAGAAACGCGTCTGCCATAGGTGTTTCACGGACTGCAGGAAAGCGTTTCAACTAAGCTGAATAAATCCTTGTTTGTGCCCAGAGCATGTGTCCCGCTGATTTTTCTTTAAGGTCAGCATTTGGTGGCGATGTATAGCTGGTTTCTGCTGATACCGGCAGGGGGCACGCCCTATAGTTCTGGAGCTCCGCGAAATCGGCAATTGTTGGTGGAGTACGAATAGTACAATCGCGGCGCCCCCCCAAGCAGAGGTATTTCCATTTGGAGAGTATTAATGCGAGGGGAGAGAGGAGGCGGCAATGTGCTGCCTGATAAGGGCACAAATCAAGGTTTTTAGCGGGACCATCATATCCAGGTCTTCTGTGGTGGAGTTCAGCCCAGCGCCAAGAGGGGACAATATCGCTGTTCAGAGTTCCACATCACTGTATGAGGAACCTTGTGTGGACTGCAATTACCATCATGCAGTGGACCTGGGATTCCTAGCGCAATCAACACACCTGCTTGTGGGAGGAGGAGTCGAGAGTCTACTTCTATGGGAGTGGTCTCTGAAGTCCACAAGAAATCAACAGCCTGTGGGACCGGCACTGATGACGGCCATTCCGGCCAGAAACGCGTCTGCCATAGGTGTTTCACGGACTGCAGGAAAGCGTTTCAACTAAGCTGAATAAATCCTTGTTTGTGCCCAGAGCATGTGTCCCGCTGATTTTTCTTTAAGGTCAGCATTTGGTGGCGATATATATATATATATGTATATATATATCTATATCTATATATATATATATATATATATTCACTGAAAAAACCATAGGTTTCACACACGTTATAGTTAGGAATTAGCATTTAAAAAACCTTGCAAATTCAGTGAAAAAACCATAGGTTTCACACATGTTATAGTTAGCTGGACATTTTACTGATAAAAAACCAATGAAATTCCCCCGTTATAGTTAGTGCAGGCAACTATAACTCACGCGACCGCAATCCTCTGCTGATGCTAATACTGTATTTAGACACTTATTTGCCCATGTCTTCTTCCATTAAATTTTAGCTATACATATATTACAAATATTTTTTTTTCATAAAGACACATATGTCATCAGCAGAGGATTGCGGTCGCGTGAGTTATAGTTGCCTGCACTAACTATAACGAGGGAATTTCATTGGTTTTTTATCAGTAAAATGTCCAGCTAACTATAACATGTGTGAAACCTATGGTTTTTTCACTGAATTTGCAAGGTTTTTTAAATGCTAATTCCTAACTATAACGTGTGTGAAACCTATGGTTTTTTCAGTGAATTTGTACGGTTTTTTAAATGCTAAGTTACTTTACGCCATTCGTGGCGTGCGCGCCCACTTAACGCAGTTCGTTCCGTGCGCGCACGGTGCGCTTCGCACACCGTGCGCGCACAGTGACCACGCGGTGCGCTTCGCGCACCGCGCGCCCACTTTACGCAGTTAGTGCCGTGGATGGCCCATGTACGCAAGATGCGCTTCGCGCACCGTGCGCACATGGAGGACATATTATGCGCTTCGTTGTGAAAGGTAAGATTTTAAATTTTCTATGTGTGTATAAGCCATGCACAAATGTTGCCCTGCGGGCACCATTTAAACACTTGGTGGGGAAAGTGTGGATAATTCTTTTTTTTTTTTTTTTTTTACCGTACGCGTACGGTAAGCGTAATCAGCGATTTTTCGTAAAAAAATAAAAATGAATTTTTGACCTTGGGGGATCTTTAGGGACACATTAATCAAGGCTAGGTGGTTAGGAGCTGTCTAAACAGTCCCTTTACATGTTTTTCCCTTTGTTTTTCCTCCCCCCCTCAGAGTGCGAGAGAGAAAATGGCGGCCGCCGCTTCCTGGTTTCGAACGATTCGAATGTTTACTAAGATCTAACAGCCAATCAGAATCGCGCTCGTGCACGGCACCGTACGCGTACGGTAAGCTTACCGTAAGCGCACCGTAAGCTGGCTCAGATATATATATTGATTTAAATGCTATTTTCTCAGGAACTACTGAACAGATTTACACCAGACCTACAAAAGGCACTTCCTTGACCTGAGGACTACCTCTCTGCCAAATTTCAAGTAACTCTGTTCAGCCGTTCGGGCTGTAGCTGTGTCTAAAGGTCCTATGGAAAAATGCATGGGAAAAACGCGTTTTGGGACCCCCCTTTTATCTCAGCCCCCGCTTGACGAATCCCCCCGAGACTTTCAGGGTAGGAGCGGAGCGTAGCGCCCCACCTATTTTGAAAATTTCGCGAGGATTCGTCGACCGGCGCCAAAGTTATTCCAAATAGAATGTTGCGGATTTCCTATGGAAACAGGGTCCTAACTATAACTATCTACTGGCGACCGCCAGTAGATAATATATATATATATATATATATATATATATATATCCAAAATCCGCAAACGCTTCTTCCGGACAGCTGGCACCCTTGGAAAGTGGCGTACACGCCGGCGAAGCAACCGGCAAAACTATCGTCAAAGTACAAAAATACGTGCGCTCTCAGGTAAGTAAACGACACATCCAAGTTGTAGTAGTGATCAGGTTTATTCCATAACGCGTTTCGACTGCGTCCGCAGCCTTGCTCACATGGAACCGTGTAATGGAAAACTGGATGCAAATGTATACACATGACACAACTAGGAGGGCAGTGGAGTCAAAATAGGACTGAGAGAAAGAAGGCGTCCGCCATCTTGGAAAGGTCAACAATGGTAAACATAGTGAAAGGCAAATGCAAAGTAAATACACAATGACGTAATGTAAATGCGACCATCAGTACGATTGCTTGAAAGAATAAACTCCACTGTTACATATGTGATAGGTCAAATGACCGCAAAAAAGTATATGGCTCGAAAAACAATAATATATCAATTATCGTAGTACTAGTAGGTGACTCACAGTGAAATTAATGTGAAATGAATACCTAGTGGACATTCGAGCATCGTAATACTGCGTCTAACAAAATGGAAACGCTGGGCCAGTGTGGAAGCACTGCAAAGTAATAGACTTCCGCTGCGCATCGAAAGGTGGCTAAGTAGCCAGACACATGGGGGGGGAGAGCTGGACCCTTTACAAGTTATTGCAATAAAGGATGGTGTGGTGAAAAGAAAGAGTCAGTGATGGCAAAGTATACAGAGCAGTGGTTGCCGATTGCAGACCAATGTCATGTCAGTGCGCGTTGCACGAAGTGCAAAGTAGACCCAAACAAGGTTCATGGGCTAGCGAGTCCATGATCTGACGTACATGCATAGTGCTCGTACAGTGCAAGACATCTGGTCTTTCCAATCACGAGGAATACAATAGGCAGATTGCCACGATAGGAAACAGGTTAAAAAACAAATTGGAAAGACAGTGATGAGCAAGTGCCCTGGGTCAAAATAACCAAAAAACCACTTATCCTGTTGCTCTCAAAGCCCTTCTTGGAGTGTCCAGTTGTGAATCAAGTGCCCCAATTCTCTAAGTGAAGGTGAAGACGTGACTCCGAAGAGAAGGTTAGGCACCTGTCCACTAGGTATTCATTTCACATTAATTTCACTGTGAGTCACCTACTAGTACTACGATAATTGATATATTATTGTTTTTCGAGCCATATACTTTTTTGCGGTCATTTGACCTATCACATATGTAACAGTGGAGTTTATTCTTTCAAGCAATCGTACTGATGGTCGCATTTACATTACGTCATTGTGTATTTACTTTGCATTTGCCTTTCACTATGTTTACCATTGTTGACCTTTCCAAGATGGCGGACGCCTTCTTTCTCTCAGTCCTATTTTGACTCCACTGCCCTCCTAGTTGTGTCATGTGTATACATTTGCATCCAGTTTTCCATTACACGGTTCCATGTGAGCAAGGCTGCGGACGCAGTCGAAACGCGTTATGGAATAAACCTGATCACTACTACAACTTGGATGTGTCGTTTACTTACCTGAGAGCGCACGTATTTTTGTACTTTGACGATATATATATATATATATATATATATATATATATATATATATATATATATATATATATATATATATATATATATATATATATATATATATATATATGTTTAATAATTATGCAAGTCTGAATAATAAATATGCTAGTACAATTAAAATTATAGCAAATATACTTACATTAGTGTTGCTTTACTTGTGTTAATGGTATGATCTGATACTCGTTGTTTATTCACTGCTCTAATTTCTGTTGGTACGAAAACAAAATGTTTATTTTATTGAAATGTTATATATATATTTTATTTTATTGTATTGTTTTGTATTTAGTAGTAAAACAAGTAAGGCTTACTAATTGTTGTTGATGAACTTAATTTCGTGGATGTTTTTTGTTGGTGCAGTTTGTAGAATCTGTGAAGAGACACGTATTTATCAGTTCAATTGTTTTTTTATTTAATTCATCGTTTAATATTTGTTCCTATTTGTTAGTTCCTTTATATGCTTACTTAGTTTAATGTTTTTGTTTAATGTAGATTTTGTAGTTTTCTTCGAAGTATTTGTTGTCGCCGTTTTTGGTGCAGTTGTAGTGAAGTGTAAGTTGTGAAATAAAAGCGAAAAGGTAATATTTTTTGTTTATTAGATTATTTTCATAATTTACGACCACATGAATGAAGCTAAAGAATTGTGAATTTTTAATAACGATTTTTAAGGAATCGCTATTTAAGGAGTCACAATTTTTAATGCATGTAGGAATTGCTAAATAAATTGATATTTATACACAATCTGTAATAGGGAGTAGAATCTTTTGTTATGAATTGCTATGGGTGTAGAGGGCTATAGAAATGAATTGGTAACTATTTGCAGTTTCACAGTACCTATTTTGCTATTGTGTTTTGAGTTGATGTATTTTAAAAGTAATTTTTTCGGTCGTAAATGAAGCTATCTTGAGAATTGGCTGGTTTGCGAACGGTCATAAGTTTGATGCATATGCTCATTAGTCTTTATTTTAAAACTTTTTGTAATACAAATTATATACTTACTAATTTTCGTTGATGAAGTGGTTTTTGCTGATGTTGATATTTAGTTGAATTTTGTGGCAGCTGTAAAAAGAAAAGTATTTGTTAGCTATTTTTTGTACATTTATTATGTTTAAAATTCTAAATAATTTACTTTCTTTGTTCTGTATTTACTTTGTTATAAATTTAATGATGATGAGTCTAATATTGTGGGCACGAAAATCTTTCTCCTGTATTTTCTAGGTGTATTTGTAATGAAGTTTAATCTGTAATATTTAAAGAAAACCATGTAATGATTTTAGTCAATTAAATTAAAAAAGGCGAAGTATTTATAATTTGTTATAAAGTTTTGTTCTTACCTGTGTTGTAGAATTTTCAATATAGTTGTTTATGTAGTTCTTCTTTCTTCTCTGTTCTCTCTCTCGCAAAGAAACGTTTTTCCCCCTTGTTAGGCCGATATACGTTAAAATTGCCTTAATTAATTAATTGTTTTTATAGTGTTTATTTAATTAGGTAATGTTTTCTATTGGTTTGTGTTTCTTTAGTTTAAATGTATTGGTCGAGATACCTTTTTTAAGTTTTAGCAGGTAACTCTTAATTAGTTTAATATATTTAATGTTAATTTAATGTTTGTATGTATGTTATTTATTGTTGTTATTTAAATATAATTTAAATTATTTATATTTGTAATATTTTAATTTTAGTTCATTTTCGGTTCGTTGGATATTTATTTAATGTTGCATTGTTAGTTTATTTATTTATTTGTGTTAGTATTATTATAAGATTTGTTTTAAAGATTTTTTTATATATATATTGTTATACTTTATTTTAAGTATTTGGGACATGTAATTTAATTATATAATTGTAAATAGAATATTTTTTACTTTAAATGTTATTTTATCGATCTTTGTGTAGTCGATATTGTTCATATCGATATTTTTGGTGTGTTTCATTTTATTTTAATGTTACTGATATTTTTTGTAATCGATATATTTGTTTTCCATAGTTTTGTCATCGATATTTTTATAGACAATATATTTTTATCGATATTTGTGTTATTTCTTGTTTAGGTATAGGGTGTCGATATTTTTGTCTACGATATTTTTTCCGCCATATTTTTTTAGGTTGAGGTTTTAGGAGTCGATATTGTATCAGTGATCCACACACGCCATCTGAATGATGCCCTTAACTACTCGGTTGGCTCTCTCACAAAGTCCGTTCCCCTGTGGATTGTACAAAGAGGTTCAATGATGCACAACCCCTTGCTTCGAAAGGCTTGCATGTCACGTGAAGTCAATTGGGTGCCATTGTCAATGATGATGACAGAGGGGAAACCCTCTTCATGGAATAAACTGTTCCAAAAGGTAATATTACTCTCGGTGGTGATGACCCTCAAAAATTTCAGACTTAACCATTTTGAAAAGACATCAACCACAATGATAGCAAACATATCCCGAGAGGGTAATTCATCCATGGGACCACTGAAGTCCAAACAAATACTGTGCCAAGCCTCACCTGGGTCCCTGATGTGACCCATCTCAGCCTTTGACCCCACCTTAAGCCTCCTCTCACCCTCCCTGCACACAGAGAATTTTTCAACCCAGGTAGTAACCTGTTCATCCATGCCTGACCACCACAAATTTGCCTTAAGGCAGCATTGGGTCAACGTTTGGCCCAAATGACCCTCATGCGCCAGAGCCAGTAACTTTGTCCTTGATTTAAATGGTTGAACGAACCTGTCACCTCTCATCAAGACGTTACCACTGCACACAGACAACTCCTCCAAAGCCTTTATGAAAGGGTGCACAGACACTAGCACACAACTTTCTCATCTGGAAGCCAAATTAACTAGATTCATTACCCCCTTGGGAACCTCATCTGTCTCTATTTCTCTGCATCACTCCTCAGCCGTGGAGGTTCCTTCTCCAACCACAACCACATCTTGCACAGAAGTGACTGCACCATCCTCACTGGAGTGAGAAACCGGAGGTCCATCAACCATTTCCCAATTCAGAGACAACCTAGAGAGACAATCTGCCTGAAGGTTTCTCCAACCCTGAATATGTGTAATTTCATACTGGTATTCTTGAAGTCATGCTGCGAGTCTAGCCAACCTCGCAGACCCTTTACCCGTACCTCCAGGGGACAAGATTCTCACCAAAGGTTTGTGGTCAGTCATAAGTGAAAACCTCGTACCCCAGAGATACGTGTGGAGATACTAGACTCCCCAAGCTGCCACCAGTGCCTCCCTTTCTATAACCGATCAGTTCTGCTCGCGGATGTAAGCATCCTAGACGCAAACGCAACAGTTTTCTCTCCCTCGGGAGGCTTCTGCGAGAGAATGGCCTCTAGACCTGTGGCACTGATGTCAACCATAATGATGGACTTCAATTTGATATTAAACGGTGCCAAGACTTTTGCCCTCCAGATTTCATTTTTTATGTTATAAAAACAGTTGGCATGCTGCTCCCCCCAATCACATTTGCCCCTTTTTTAAGCACCTGCTTCAAACACAACATCTTATCAGAAAAACCATGTACAAACTATAATACTCTATCAGGCCCATAAAGGACCTCAACTGATCCTTGTTGATAGGAGCTGGGGCCAGTTCAATGGAACTTAGCAAGTTCTTCTTGGGTTTTGTCCCTAACTCTGATATTTCGTAACTCAAATGCTCAATCTGTTCCACCAGGAATTAGTATTTGCCTTTGCCCCACCTCTGCAATCCTGTGCAGTACCGACTTCAAAATGTGGTTGTGTTTGACGACAGTTTTGCCAAAAACGAGACTGTCACCTTGAAAGTAAACTGCTTTATCAATGCCCTTGAAAATTTCAGTGACCGTGCACTGAAACACAAGAGCAATGGATGACAAAAAAAAAAAGGCAAACGTCTGAACTGAATTGTACCTTCTGTGGGGATGAACGCCATCAGGTGTTTGGAATCTTCTTGCAATTTTATTTGATGGTACGCACTTTTTAGATTGAGCTTAGAGAAAAATCTGGCATCTTTTAATGTGGAAACAAGCTACCCAATATTGAGTAAAGGAAAGGTGTCTGCGACCACGCACTTATCCAGCGCTCTCAGATCCACACAAAATCTAAGTATGCCGTCTGCCTTTTTGGTGATTACTACCAGTGAAACCCAACAAGAAGCTTCTACAGGCTCAATCACCCCACCATCCAACATCTCCTTTATGAGGAACTTCACCTCATTCCTCACCACTAGAGGTACTCTCCTCAGTTTGTGCTGGATCATTATGGCAACCTTCCCCAACATGATTTTATGAACATACCCTTTCAGCTGTCCTAACTCTTCCCAAAAAAGCACACCAGCCTCTGTGAGAATGTCTTCCATACCCTCATCATCTACCACCATGTCCTGCATAGGCGCTCTTGGGTACACTATGATGTGAATGTCATATTGGTGGATCCAACCCAAAATGGGGAACCCGTTCTCTTCAACATACACCTTGCCTCTAGTGGATCTGTTGGAAAATACAATGTCTGCTTCAAAATAACCTAACAAGTCTATGGACTCCCCCTGAAAACCAGCATGTGATATATTCTTAGGCAGTAATGGTCTCCCTTTCCACTCATCCTCAACAATCTTCCTTGGGATAATGGTGTACCTGGATCCAGTGTCTACTATTAAAGAAACATCTTTGCCATCTACCAGGAACAGGGCCCTTGGTCTGTTCCTCCTCCTATCATCGTTGATAAGGTCTTCTTCATCATCAACACTAAGGGGGTCATTAGGATGGTGGGTGGATCGCCACCGCCGGCCCGGTGGTGGCGATCCGCCTGCCACCCCAACCTGATTTACCCCCGCCATATTATCATGGTGGGGGGTATCACAGCGGATGCAAAGTGCGTCCGCTGCTTTTCCAGTGGTCGGCAATCATCCCAATTGCCAACTGGGCAGAATTGAGCCTTAATATGGTGGCGGTGCCTAGCAGGCACCGCCATCCATATTAGGATGTGTGTTTTCAAAGGCCTTTCCATGGCGGTGATGACGCCTTGGAAAGGCTAATTATATAAAGAAGGGGCTTCATTCCATGATGATGGCCAGAAAGGACCTGATAAATATTTTTATGAAAAAAATGGATCTGACCACCTTATTTGGTATCTGCTTTTTATTTTAGCAGGAAAAGGACCAATCCAGACCTATTTTCACTGGTCCTGGCTTTCATTTGCTAAAGTGTTGACACTGATATGCATCTTATTATTTTTTTAGCTGTACATGAAAAGATACACACAAATCCAATAACATATAAAAAATTATTATAAATTTGACAAAACTGAATGAAATTTAAACTAGAAATGTCAAAAATGCAATTAATCAAAAATACTTTACATTGTTACACCAAATGCATGAAAAGGCTGGTGCAGAATTGCTTTGGGGGCCCGTTGCAGGCCCCCTGTGGGGTCGGGGGGTACAGATGTGCACTTGGGGGTACCTATGGAACCCCCCTACATTGCCATGCACATGATGGCAGGCACCGCCCGGTGCCTGCCACGTTGTACATGGCAATGCACAACATGACATTCCACAACATGCCTGCCACGTTGTGCATGGCAATGCACAACATGTCATTTTGGCATTGCAGCTGGTGCTGCTAACAGCAGCATCCGCCGCAATGTCAAGATTGCGGAATGCGACCCCCAGGGTGGCGGTCACATCCTAATCAGTGGTGCGGGACCGCGGCACGTCTGGTGGCCGGTCCCAGGACCGCTAGGGTGGTGGGCGGACAAAAGTCCTCCCGCCATCCTAATCAGCCCCTTTGTATCCTGTCATTTTGTTTACACTTCAAAGCTACACTGTCTTGAACAAGTGCTACTCTACCACGTGTTCTGGTTTTACACATCCGAGTGAAATGTCCTAAACGGCCACACTTAAGGCATTCCTTGTTTGTTTCAAAACAAAATTGTCAGATGCATGCCTACTGCTACCATATCTGGAGCAGAACTTCACAGCCATTGTGGTGCTTTTCTTACCACTGAATTTGATCTTATTTTTAAGTAGTGCTACACTACTAGGTTTGTCATCCCCCTGTTCCCTCCCTTCACAAGCATAATTCTCAGAAATGTTGGCAATGTCATGGCTGAGGTTGCGTTTCTGTAGCTCCTTCATGCAACACTCGGACTATTTTATGACCTTGGTCAAATCAATGGCTACTTTCAACTAAGAGTTTTTGGCCACCCACAACCTTTCCTGATTTTTTTTATTGTTACACTGAACAATTAATTGGTCTCTTATTAATTCATCAGCCATGGCGCCTAAATTGCACTGGATGGAAAGCTCTCTTAACCTAGCTACAAACTCATCGACAGTTTATGTGCTTCTTTGGTGGCAGGTATAGAATTTGAAGCAATTCATGACTAAGTTTCTTCTTTTGCATATCTAGCTTCAAGTATACACACAGCTTCCTTATATTTGGCTAGCATGGGTTCCTCGTTTGCTTGTATGGCTTGCTGGAGGTATCTAAAAATATGCTGACCCTCCTTACCCAAGGTACTGAGTAATAATGCTTTTTTCCTCTTGGAACTAAACTCTTATATATCTATGGCATCTAGGTAGTTTTCAAAAAATGATGATCCAATATTCCCAAGGTATGTGAGGAAGACTGGTTTGCTTCAGAAAATGAGGAGGTGGCACAACAGAATCATGTGGGGCAGACGTGGCTGAAGGAAGTGCAAAAGGTTTGAGGCTAAAATCAGGGTCTAATTACCCTGCAGTGGAGTGATGCTGAGCATGAGCATCAAATTGCGTCGCAACGTGGGTGGAAGCAGGCTGGCTGAGGATGACATCACGGGTGGCAGAGGTGAAACCCAAAATAGATGCTCTCACCCCTCCTTCTGGCAGGTTCGCAGTCTCCTTTCGACGAGGTCAGGGGGATGCTGGAACGATGCAACCAAACGCAAAGCTGGGCAAAGCTGGGCATAGTCTAAAGTGTCCGCTGCTGGGCTCTGCCAATCGGCTCTTCAGAGAAACAGGGCATAAAGCTGAAAAATGCTCTCCTAGTCAGCGCTGGAGACATCGCCACCAAAACCTGTTGTAAATAAAGCATGCAAGACACTTCAAGCAGGTGAGAAACGTTGTCTTTATTGGAGCCAGCAATGTATGGGACACTTCACAGCTGACCAAGGAGTAACCGACAAGCCAGGAACGTTCACTCAAGAAACAGCACAAGAACGTTCATATAAGGTTCTAGAGGGACAGGGCAACAGGGGACATCAAGAAAGGGCTAATAGAACAAGTACAACACATTTCCTTCATGAAGAAAAAGATGCTATTCGGTATGAGTTAGATTTGGGTAAAAGTATTGAATAAAAAAATAAGGTATTCTTTCTATGAGGTAATTGTGTGCTAAAGATAAAATATATTAATGTGTTTCTCTTCCAGTCATGAAATGCAGCGCAGCACTTGCCTTGCTGTGCTGCATTTCGCAAAATTTAGCAAATAATTTATATTTTAAAATACTCATGCTTTAGATCTATATATTAAAAAAATAATATAGAAATGGTAAAAAACAACATGGCGCCCCCACTCGTTATTCAGTTCTGCCACAAGTCCATTAGCTACTCTGGCAGATGCACATAAGATGGAGACTTCTAGGCCTGGTGTGCAATGATCTCTCGATATGGCGGGTGGTCCTCCACCAGGTGGGTGGAAGTCAAGACCGTAGCTGACCTGGTAGGCTAGTAGGTAGCGCCAAAGGTCAAAATTACCTGGATGGTCTCTAAGCTGAATAAAATTACTGAGATTTGTAATGAAATGTTAAAATTGAAGCTGGCTAAATCATTGATTAATATATATTTACAAGACCTGCATTGATGGAATTGCCCTAATATAGGAGGAACACAAGTATGTTGAGGAAATGTTGCAAACCACAAAAAAATGAGTTGAGATATTTTTTTATAATATTCAAAGGTGTGAAAAGCTTAAATGATTGTGCATATTACATACCTTTCGAAAAAGGGCATGAGCATCTCGAAAATGGTTATGCTAGCTTAAGAGATATCATGCCAAGCTAATCCATCACTCACAGATGATTTGATGACAGATATGGTTAATGTGCTTTTAGACATCAGCGTTTGGATTAAAGTCCACGGTATGGCTTTTTTAGCCCTACACCGTAATGCAAGAAGGCACTTTAAATGGTATGTTTCCTCTTTATGCAGTAAACTAAAGAAGGATTTTTTTTTTTTACAGTCTTCACTGGCGGACTAAAAGCAACGTCCACTGCTTAACCTAGACTTAAGTCCTAAGGGGCTTATTTATAAGAGGCCTGCGCTGCTGAGCCCACTTTTTTTGACGATACAGTGGCTCAGGACTCTCAATCATATTTATTAGGCAATGAAAAGCCACCCTGCAGTAAGTCTAATAGGTGCCTTCTCTGTGTCAAGGAGGCGTTCCATGGGCATTGCATGGGTGTTCCCAATCAACACCCTTGGATTTTGATTCTGCCCCAGAATTACAAAGTCACATAAACCTGGCGCAGGCCCAAAATATTATGCCTCCTCGGAGCAGGTGTAACAAGGAGACATGTTTTCATTTCTCCTCGTTGTTTCCTCTTTTCATGTGCGCTACATTCATCAGCACACCTAGAATGAGGAAAACGACTCCCAGGAATGTTTTTGTGCAAGAAGGTGCCCCTTCCTGCACAAAAATAATCCTGCCCACAACACACACACCCTTGCACCATGGTGCAGTTTCCTGCCGCTAAAGCGGCAATAATTTTAACGCCGTTCTTGATAATATGCCCCAAATTGTGAGACAGCCCTGGCTGAAAGGACAGGAAGGCACCGTATCTTGTAAATATGGTGCATTCCTGCCCTTTAAAATTCCGGGCAGGGCCGCACAGCAAAAAGACTTGGGGCAATCCCCTACGCCAATTTTTTGTAAATTAGGTGTTTCGTATTTAGTAAACTGAGGATACTTAAATTGTGTGTTTCCCACTCATTTACAAATATTCCTTTCTGTTCTTTTTAAATATCTGAAAGGAAAACGTATCTGATGCATAAAAGATTCTTGTAAATCTTATGAAGAGTAAGATGGTGAAAAAGAACAGACTTTCAATCATTTTAATCGTAAAAACGATAAAAACAAAGATCTAGTGATTTGGGTTCTCTTATATGAATTCATACTAATGTCATTCTCCTTAGATCTTTTAACACAATGCTTGAAGTTATAGAACTTGAGCATAATAAGGAGGATACAACTAAGTGCAACCTTACTTCGCTGTAAGAAAGAATCGCAGTATCAACTGGAATAAAATGCAATATAGGACGAGTTACTATAACTCATGATTCCTCCACACACAAAATATATCTGTTCAAAGCAGGCTTTCCGACACATCTACGAATATTCCAGAACTACCGACAAATAGCAATTCCGACGAGTTCTGAGGAACGTCAAGTTAGTTTAACCATCAAGTGAAAATTCAAATCTTGAATTTTCAAGGCAGATTTGGCTAAATCGGTTCTGTCTCCATGTCAAATCTATGGGTTTATTATCTGCTAGAGTTTCCCCACCTACCACCCAGGATACATGTTAAAATCTGAAAACCCTCCCATTTTACTCCGTTTTTTGTTAATCTACTTATGAAACAATGGGGCAGATTTATGAGCCCCTTGCGCCACTTTTGCGTCACTTTTAACATGGGAAAAGTGACGCAAAAGTGGCGCAAGGGGCTCATAAATCTGCCCCAATATGTGCATATTTCTAGCCCTACAAAGGGGAGTGTTTGTTTATCAATATATACAGGTATTTATTACTACGTGGAGATTTTTCTCGAGTGAGCTGCAGATGATACCAATACATTTTCTGTTGTTCCTACACTAAGAGCACATTGAAGAAAACACTACTATCAGTATACCTCTATCAAGGAAGCCCCATGAAATAAACAATTGATATTAAATGGCTTTGTTGGTTCAGATGCTGGTCGCATCCAGCTCACCCTCCTCTAAGACCAGACAATGATAATAGGACATTGCAGGGGGAGCATAAAAGGGCCTCATCAATAAAACATGAAAAATGCCTGTTCATACAACTGGTAGTATAAGGGGCTAGAGATTCATTTATATTCATTCATATAGGGGCAACAAAAAACTAACTCCGTCCATCATTGTAAGCAAAATCAATGCATGCCATCTCGGAGGCGCAGGCATCCGGCCCTCTCTCGGATTAAATGCAAGTCTGTTGTTCTTCATTGGGGCGGGGGGAGGTGGATTACATCTATTTAGATCTATTTTCTAGCACGTCATTTAGCTGTTATTCAATTAAATCTTATTTGACATAATAGAGCATAATTATTGACTTCTTGCTTCTTTCAAGCTAACACGTCTTGCTTGATCAATTGATATGCAGCGCATCTCTAATAGTCAACCTCGGCACGAGCATCATTTGTATGGGCAGTACATATTTCATATTATTCTTCGACCAATCGATATGCATCTACTTCATTTGTAAAAAAAAAACAATTACATGCAGAATGCTGTAAAGGAGTTATATCAATTATATTGGCATCCAGGAACAATCGAACTTTGTAGAGGTTTAACTGAGAACTTGGTGTAGACAGTGCAATGCGTGCACTTTCAGTATAATAAATAAAACTCTAATTTTAGCTGAAGTGTTCCAAATTTCCAAATTAAATCTGTATAAAAAAATACAGATCATGCTAGTAAATAAAGTAAATATAACCAAGACGGAAGTGGATTTAAAATCAGAAGAGTGCAGGTGGCTAATTCTGTTGAAAGTGATCTTTGCCTATGGTGGGAAAGAATGGGTGGGCAAACCTGTGAGGGATCTCTGTAGATCAATGCACCTGCTACATACAGAGAGTCATGTTAAATGAAAGCCATGTCTTTGATAAACATTGTATATCCTAATCGTCCATGGTTCCAAAGGCCAGTTAATAAACATTACTGTTTTGGGCATTTAGCAAATAAATGGGTCATTTAGAATTTGGTGGGACGGTGGATGTTCCATTCCATCATACTAGTGATGTAGCGCCTAAAGGTTTTGAAATTTGTAGGGGTGCACCATATTCACCGTTAGTTGGCACCCGCATATAATCAATGTATCTTTAAGTTATGTCGTGCGAAATGTATTAAGAAATGTATTAGCTATATCGCAGCATAGAAGTGTTAGAGATGTGAACCTATATTGTGAATGTATTCAGTAAAATGCATAGTGATTAGTTTCCGTTCAATCCAATGTATTAGGTTAAACGTGTGACATGATTAACATTGCTCATGTAGGTCGCTTATTCATGTATATGAAAGTAAACGTACTAATGCTTAGAATGTGATTTAATAGTGTGTTTAACCGAGTAGAGGCCCGAATGCACATATATCGTTGAGAAGAAAGGCCTGTTATTTCTTACGTTAGCCGAATGCGGTAGGCCGCAATGATTTATTCTAGTAGAGGTTTTGGGCTGCAGTAAATTGTAAAGTTAAAAGATGCGAAGTATTTTTCCATCCCATGATCTCACCGCAGGTGCAAGGACAGTTGGTTCGTTAGTAGAAAAGGTCTTTGTCTAAGAATTGAATTATGGGGGAAGCCAGACATGGGAGTACTTTGGAATGTGCCAATCACAACTCCTAGTGCGGACGGTGTCTGGGACTCAAGGCCAAGCTGATGGACGATGGAAGATGGACAGAGCTGGATGGAAAACTACTGGAAGAAGACCTGGTCGAGGAGGTGTGCCGGAGGGCGTGTTCTGTGATTTGGGGTTTTGTATTAGGGACAGCACCTCGAGGGTTGAGCAGAGAAGAGGTAGGCGAGGAGCTAGAAGGAGCGTTTTAGATCAAGCTCTCTAAGTGAAGACTTCTTAGGAGGCTTCACTTCTGACACCTTTTCACGATTTCTTGGGTCTTAAGGGAATGGTAAGCAGGAATGTCATCTAGCATAGAGTAGGGACAGAGATGCTTTGGTTTAATGATTCCTAATATCGACATTAGCTTGGTAGTTATCTACCTCATACTTTTAGAAGCTGTACTTTTGTTTATATTTAGTCGAATGTGGATTCTTCGCAGAGTGGCATTTGTGTTAGTGCCCATTTACCTGTTGTGCCTTGTGTTAAGGTGCCTATATCTGCAGATGTTTTTTCTGATAATAAAATCCCGAGAGAAATAGAGATTGAGATTCGAGTCCTTAATTATGTCAAATTGCGGAAGGTATTCACTGATAATTGTGTTTGCTTCCTCCACGCTATTGGGCAAGTAAAAAGGTTCAATCGACCAGAGTGGGTTCTTGGAGATAAATGGTAAACAAGAAAATTGGGCCCCAGCACTAGCATTACCCCCACACCTTGCAGAAGTGGGGGGGCGCTTTCTGATGACTGAGCCTCATCTGCCTCTACCAATAGGGTCCTCTGACCTGGCGGTCTGTCTGCCACATGGCAAACAAGTCTGAGTGACTGTCTTCTCGTCCTATTTAGTGGGGGGGAACTCCTCTCTTTTTCCCTACCATGGTCTGTCAAGCGAGACCCATGTAGGGAAATTGCATGTGGAGAGAGAAAGCTCCCTTTTGCATCATGGTTATTATTACTTTATTGAATAGTAATTAAGAATAGTAACTAAGTAGGGTGCTAATAGAGACTGGCTATAGTTGGTTACAAACACAGGGATGGTGCCCACAAAGAACTGCATACCACCATTTCGGTGTCTGCACACAACCGCAAAACCTTTCTTTTTTTAAAGCAGTCTGTGTTCTTTAAAATAACTGATGATGCTAAAAAAGAATTATTTTTGCCGCACATGGAGGGAACAGACAATTGTCCCCTGGACCACAATTTGGTCACCTCAGTGTCACCTGACATGATACCCAAAGGATAATCAGTTTCAATCAATCAATCAGAACATTTGTAAAGCGCACTACTCATCCGCGAGGGTCTCAAGGTTCTGGGGGGAGTGGTGCTGCTACTGCTCGAATAGCCAGGTCTTGAGTAGCTTCCTGAAGGTAAGTAGGTCCTGGGTCTGCCGTAGGAGGATGGGGAGGGTGTTCCAGGTTTTGGCGGCGAGGTGGGAGAACGATCTGCCGCCGGTGGTCGCTCTTCAGATGTGGGGGATGGTGGTGAAGGCGAGGTCGGCGGAGCGGAGCTGGCGGTTCAGGGTGTAGAAGGTGAGTCGTCCGTTGAGGTATGCCGGTCCATTGTTATGGAGTTCTTTGTGTGCGTGTGTAAGGACCTTGAAGGTGATCCTCTTGTTGACGGGAAGCCTGTGCAGGTCTCTCAGGTGGGGTGTGATGTGGCTGCGGCGAGGGATGTTGAGGATCAAGAGAGCAGAGGTCTCCTGTATGCGTTGTTGTAGTCGTTTCAGGAGTTTGGGCGAGGCTCCTGCATAGAGGGTGTTTCCGTAGTCTTACCTTCTGCTGACAAGGGCCTGGGTTACCGTTTGTCTTGTTTCGGTGGAGATCCACCTGTAGATCTTGTGGAGCATGCGGAGGGTGTTGAAGCAGGAGGACGAGACGGCATTGACTTGCTTGGTCATGGAGAGTGTTGAGTCGAGGATGAAACCTAGGTTGCATGCATGGTCGGTGGGTTTTGGTGCTGCACCCAGTGTGGTCGGCCACCAGGAGTCGTCCCATGCCGAGGGGGTGGAGCCGAGGATGAGGACTTCCGTCTTGTCTGAGTTCAGCTTCAGACGGCTGTTCTTCATCCACTCGGCGACGGCTTTCATTCCTTCGTGGAGATTGGTTTTGGCGGTGAGGGGGTCCTTGGTGAGGGAGAGGATCAGCTGGATGTTGTGGGTGTCCCCGAGGAGGTTGTAGTCTGTGGATGCCAGGGCATGCGTGCTGACGAAGTCGGCGATGGAGTCACTGAACTGTGGTCGTGGTCCGGGGGGACTGTAGACAAGGGTTCCTCTGAGGGTGGTGTTTGGATCTGGAAGTGCAGGTGTTCGCGGTGCTGAGGGTTTCGTCGGTGCAGGTCGAGACTCTGAGAGTGTTCCTGTGGACGATGGCGATTCCTCCTCCTGTTCCGTTGGTGGTACTATTAAGCACCATGCGGGTCTGGTGTGTCACGGTGTCGTCTTGTAGTCACACATTCGTCAAAGATCAAACACCATGTTTGTACCTAATCTTCACACATCGCCCGCCGTCGTCGTATCTACTGGATATCACTACATATATTTAGGTGAGTGCAATAGGCCTCATTTTTTTGTGCATGGTATTGATTGCCAAACATACCACGGGTACCCTATAAATAAAGCTTCGCATTGGGGTATACCTGTAGGTATTTTTAACTTATCACGTATCTGGTTCCCTGCTTAACCAGTTGGTACTTTATATAAGAACTCCCAGAACATCTTTGGTTGAGTCCGCCCAGGTAGTACCATCTTACCTGGGTGTGGAAAGATGCCTATGATGAAGCATGTCACTATTAGTGAGTGAGGCGTCTTCTCCAATATCTTGGATATTCCACCTGTTTGAGTGACTAATAGGATATATGAAGGGTCTAAGACCCATTTGATCAGATATTGGTCCAATCTTAAGCAAACTGTATACCCATCTGGGATAATAGTAAACAACAGTTGCCTTCAGTGACAATATAGTATTTGGGAGATTGCAACTGTGTTGCTCTTTTCTCTCTCTCTCTTCAGTGAAAAAAAGCAAAATAAAGCAAACAGAGCAAAATACGGCAGTACCGGACTACCGAGACCGAGGGGCCTCGAACCTGCGGCAGCGGCGGTGACAGGCAGCAGAGGCACACAGACTCACTGGTGGAGCTGTGCGGCGAGGGGGAGTGACCTGCCTGAAGACAGGGTCAAGGGTTTCACAGCATCCACTTTGCAAATCTTTTGCAACCTCCTTTGAGGAGTTGGTAACTTTACAATAGTTTGTGATTATAACTACGGTCGTAAACCATTGATAAAACCATTCAAAACTTTAATTAGGAGGGGAAGGCCTCTTCAGGACCCCTTTCAGAGATGGTCAGTAATGCAAAGTAGTGAACGCTTTTCTGACTCGCAGAATGGGTTCAGAGCATTGTCAAAAGCCTTTTTACTGTCATAAACCGAGGGGCATATGTATCAACATCTCCATTTGCGATTCTCAAATAGCGATTTTTTGAGAATCGCTCTTTGAGAATTGCAAAACGGGATGTATCTAAAAATTCGCACAAATTTTGCGAATTCTTAAAATTCCTTAATTGCGATTAGCAAATTGCGAAATCGCAATTAAGGAATACCTTCCCATTCATTCCCATGGGCCAGGAGGCCCATAGCAATGAATGGGAAGTCTTTCTCAATTTGCGAATCGCTATTTGCTAATCGCAAATTGAGAATATTTTCAAAGGTGCAAGGGTGTCATGATGACACCCTGATGCACCCCTAAAATCAGCATGTGTGTGCATATGGCGCACATACATGCCCTAAGGGCACGTATGTACGCCACATGGCACTTTGAAAAATGCAAAAAAGTGAATTTTTCAAAGAAATCGCAAATTACCACCAACTTGAAGTTGGTGGTAATTTGCGATTCCTTAAGGAGAAATCGTACAACTTGGGTGCGTGTTACATAGCATTTAAGGAATCGCAATTTGCGATTTCTTAAATGCTTACGCAAACTTAAGAAATCGCAAAATTAGCGATCCCTTAAGAATGCGCTGCTGAAATGCCTCATACATCTCACTTTGCGATTTTGTATTCGCAAACGCTGTTTTTTTGCAATTCGCAGCGTTTGCGAATACAAAATCGTTTGATACATATGCCCCCAAGTCATTTTGCGATTCGCAGGGTTTGTGGCCATAAAATTGTGTTGTACATCTGGCCCAAATAGTTTTTTTCTATAAAACAATGAGTAAGTGACTGGTGCTACTGCAGAATTAATCTACGAAATCAGAAATACACGCTCGTGTCATATATGTAAGAGTTTTTAGCAGTATGGTACTTTAGTATTACAGAAAAATGTCTCTTTCCCATCAACGGGACCAATCATTGCTGAGGCTGTTAAAATCTCTGGCTTTAAATGCATCCACCACCCACTCTCTAATTCAGATGTAATAAAAACAACACGAATCTGCTGCCCATCTATGGTTTGTTTTTCAGTTAAAAAAAGTGATTTTCCAATGTTCAAATAGTCGAAGAAATGTCAATGTGCAGTTGCTTATCTTTTCCCCTGCAAAATGCTGACTAGGTCTCCATACCGCAGACATCATTAATGATGAACTGCAGATGTACAATGCAGCAGCAGTTAGAGTAGACATTTCTTCTACGGGGCAATGTGATTAGCAGCAACTGTATTTACTTGTCAGAAAGCCAGAAGGAAACTACATCAACTAATTACTGAAAAATTGCACTATAATAAGGTTTGGTTCCTGAAGAAAAGGCGGCATCTCTTAGAAAGACATTACTGAAAAGAAATATAAATGAAAACAAGCGTGTCTTGCAAAACCAAAAACTGCCTGATGGACGGCAGACGGAAGAGATTTCCTCATTGCGAAAACAAATGTGCTGAAATGTCTAAAAATGTGGCTAGCCTGCGGACGGCTGCAGTTTAGCTTCAAACAGTCGGCGCTGTATAATTTAGTGTTTGCATTTTGTATGGTCCCATCAGTACTAATGGATATTACATCCGCGCGTTAACCACTCCATCAGAATCAGAAGAGTCGCATGCGCTGGGAAGGGCGTTCTGAGCGCGTTCATGGTTAATGTTCCCAGGCGAGCTCCTTCCCGCTCTGCACTTGTTCAGCACATCTGTCTCACGGCGCGTCTCCCGGAACTCACAGAGAAGCCGTACACTCCGCGTCTCGAGCTCCAGATCCACAAACTGCTTATGCGGGCTCTGAACAAAAAAAAAAAAAAAAACAGGCAAGATGATGGACTGAATGTTCCCATTTAGAACTTTTGCAATATAAAATTCCATGTGAAGTTGGGAATGTGAAAGTATGTGAGAAAACAGGGAAATCGGGTGGCCTCGTGAAATTATATTGGACATAAACGAAAAACTGTAAGTTCCGACAAGATGGCGAGTGAAGAAATGCCAGTGGCCACTTGGCTGGATATCTATCTTAGCTAAATTTTTTCTTACTTGCTGTGGACATTTTGATAAGAAATAATTGCAGGGGCTCAAGTTCCTTTCATAAATGGAAAAGGCCAGCTGCCTTGTTTTATCTTTTTTTTATACTTCTTAATGTTATGTAATGTTATGTTATCTGGTGTTTTATTGAGCGCTCAGCTACTCAAGCAGAGTGTCCCGGCGCTCTGTACTGCTGGGGAACCCATCCTGGCTTTCCCTGTGAGATGGTCCCTTACTGGGCATCTCCAAGGTGAAGACCAAGCATCCCCGGCGCTGATGGTGCCGTAAGTGGAGATTAAGCAAGCTAATGCCCAGAGTTGCTGAGTGTGATCCATGATTAGAGTAGGCACCGAGGCGAGAATTATCAAGTCCGCTGACCTTGGCCCAAGACCCTGCCGCGTCGGGAATCGAACCCTGGTCCCTGACCGACCTCTGTTTCCGGGTCTGCCGCCTCTAACCAGTGAGCGACACCACTCCACTTAATTTTCTGTATATGGGTGCTCTGGCTGTTGGTGTGCCTTGATTTACCAGAGATTGTCAGCTTGCCTGCAAGATAAGTGGGGGTGTGGTCATGATCAACTGCTTTTGTAGCTGATGCAGACGGGAAGGGGAGCCAAAGGAGTTCAATCAGGATGAGTTTGATGTGATCATATTTCCTCATCCCCTAAATGAAACATGCTGCAGCATGTTGGATGTCTCTAAGATGTGCCTGTTTAGAAACTGGAGGCCATTACGCAGGATATTACCACCATCCAGATGCAGCAGTACAAGGGCTTGAACAGCCATTCTGAAATCCACCAGGATGGGGATGATGGTATCATATTTCTTAAGGCCCTGGATGAGACATGCTGCTGCTGTGTAGGATGCCGAAAATCAAGACGGAACCAGTGTCTCACTACCTCCATCACACTGACTTTCGGCAGCACGGCGCTCCCACCTCATCGCTCCCATATCCGGGGTTATTTCTACGTGATACACTCAGGCATCTGTTCACTGAATTGCTACATGGCGCACCCGCCTCATCGCTTATTCATAGACACTAGACGGTCGTCTTCACCGTATATCCAGGCCACCATCTCACCACTACTGTCCGACGTACCCGCCCCTGCCTCTGAAAACTAGAACCTGGACACCATTACCTTATTCCCACTAAGGGTTTACTCGTTCCCTCTGAGCCCACGGCCGGTCTGTTTCAACATCGGCTTTCTGGGACTACTTTCTCCTTTTGTACTACGCCACATAGCCCTGAAGAGTCACAGGACTATTCCTGGTGTGACAAAACACGTGTCGGCTGGTTGTTTTATTTTGGTTGTTGCTTCATTAAAAAACTTTGAACAGTACACCGGTGTCGACCATAGCAATTTGATCCAAACGAGACATCCATAGCATTGTCATATCCCCATCACGTGTGCCCAGGACTGTGTTCCTATGCCCTTGAGGGTATCTAGTCTTGATTCCACCTCAATCTTGAACTAGTCTACATATCCTGTATTTTTATTTCACTTGTCTATCTTTCTATATATCCCCCGATCCTGCTATCATATTCTCCTTTTTCTGCACCTCTTTCTATCACTTTGGTTCAAAGTTTGATAGTGAAAAGTAAGCCTAGATTCTTGCCAGTCTGGACTGAGGTAAACCCGAGGACTGTTCACTCATTGTTAAAGGCAGAACAGGTCAGGAATTAAATTATATGTAACAGAAGTGACATCTGACTAAAGGTTGGAGGACAGGTGGAAAATGGAACTCCTACTGGGAATGACAGGTGTAAACTATGACTCCATACATATGTGAGATCTGTCAAGAGTCACAGATGCACAAGTGAGAGCTGGGAGTGATGACGCAAGTGTCTGACTGATGGCCGAAGTAATGTTTTAAAAATCGGATGCCTTATAGGAGTGATAGGTGCATAATATGACTATACAAGGGAGTGGTAGGTCCTCTAGCTGACTGCTGGTAGGTGTATAGAAGGCTCATGAAATTAAAAGTTGCAAAAAGAGTTTGTTAGTTGGAGATATAATTGTGAAATGTGATTGCGGGCAGAAGTGAAACGTGGCATTTTGTAGGAGTGATCAGTAAAAAGGCTTACTGCTGGAGAGTGTCAGGGGCAAAACATGGAGAGAAGGGCAGTAAAAGTGTGAAGAAGGGTGTAGTAACCCATGCTGATATGTACCAGCTGCATTCTTCACAGGTAGGCAACAAGAAATTATAAATAAATTACCTATACCCCGAAGCTAAGACTAATAAGCACTAATAGTATACAATAAGCATTACTTACAACATATTGTACATTCAATGCAGGGTTAATGTTTAACAGTTGAATTATAACATTAAAGCAGTAATTCTCCCCTTATTTCCATGGTCCAGAATTTCCATACATTTCCAAAACTCCACTCCTTCCTTCATCTAATGTAGCCATAGAACTCTTTACCTTTATTACTTTCCTTAGATGAGAGAACTTAGGGCCAGATGTAGGTAATCCACAAATACTGAATTCTTAATACCAAATTTTACCGATTCGGTATTAAGAAATTGGTATTTCTTATGTAGGTAATGAATCGGTAAAAAATACCAATTCCTTAATATTCCTTATTACCGAATCGGTAATACTGATTCGGTAATATTACCGACCCATTCATTCCTATGGGCTTGGAGGCCCATAGGAATGAATCTAAAGCCGTTCTGTATTAGCGATTCGGTATTACCGAATCGGTAATACCGGGAGGTATTTTAAGGGTGCCAGGGTGTCCAAAGGACACCCTGTTGCACCCCTGAAATGTGCCTGTGTGCACATGTGGCGCACATACATGCCCTAAGGGCATGGATGTGTGCCACATGGCACTTAAAAAGAAATTCAAAAGTGAATTTTTAAAGGAATTCGTTAATTACCACCAAGTTGAAGTTGGTGGTAATTACCGAATTCTTAAAGCACATAAGCACTCTTTTATGTGCTTTCTACATTGCATTTACCGAATCGGTAAATACCAATTCGGTAAATACAGATTCGGTATTTACCGAATCATCACCTACATTAGGAATGGCTAAATACCGGTCGGTAACCCTGGAATTTACCGAATTTCAGGGTTGCCACCTACATCTTGCCCCTAATTTCTCTGTTCTCCACAAATCCTGCTTTCTTCACCATATTTCAAATTTTTGTTCTTCACACCCTTCCAGTTATTAAAATATCTCTCACAAGATCCTTGCAAACCCACTACTCTTAATTTCATACTTTCACAATTCACCAACATCTGTTTTTTTCTCCTGTATCCACCTAGTGGACTCCTTTGTAGTTGACTCAATTTGCAATGGAAAAATTGAAGGATCTCCATTATAATACAGTTTTCTCTCTACTAAATCATTTGTTTGGAGCCTGAACAATGCCACTTTCTCATAGCAGATACCCAATAGATATGGACATTGAAATGAATTGTAGTTCATTGTCAGGAACCAAGACGTTATGTTACGTTATGTTATGTCAGTATTATTTAATATAGCACAACAAATCATCCCCGGGGGATTATCTTGGCGCTTTGCTGAAGTATGGAGCTAGCTAAACTAACTAAAACAGCCACATTTTTAGGAGTTTTTTTAAACTTTCCCTGCTCTGTACGCAGACAAATTTGTAGAGGAAGTTTATTTCAGTAGAGAGGGGCCAAATAGAAAAAATACCCCCCCACCAAATCTAGAGGCACAGAGCCACATAATCTGAAGTAAGGCTTTATCTGTTGATCTCAGTAATCTAGTCTGCTGATAGTATCTGAGTCTATTTTGTAAGTAAGATGGAGCTGTTACCGTTCAGAGATTTATGGGTAAGGCAGCACAGCCTAAAAATGAGCCTTTTCCTAATAGGTAGCCAATACAGAACGTGTAGTATTGGAGCAGAGGGAGAACCAGGTGGGAGGTTGCACACAAGTCTGGCTGCAGTATTCTGCACCACCTACAGTTGAGACAGTAAAATCTCATTGGCACCTACAAGTAGACCATTTCTGTGATCGAGACAATTTGTGATTAAAATTTAAACCACGGTTTTTCTAGAGGCAGAGGGTGCAGAGGAAATGCTTTTTTTAATAATTGCATGGTGGCAAAACAGGTTCCGCAGAGATTTGAAACATGTTCTTTCATAGACAAGTGTCCAGCTCGACGCCGAGGTCATTAACTGCTTGTTTTGGGGACATGACTAACCACGGGCAGAGAGCTCCGCTCTGCCTGCAGAGTATGAGGAGATTTTCTACTCCACGTTAAGCTGAGACCGCAGAGTAGGCAAATCTCCACACACTCCACGGCGGAGAGGAGTTGACCAGCCCCCGCCTCCACCCCCCAGTAAGAATTAAATAAAAAAACAATAAAGGGAAAATAATAAAGACTTACCATGACTACGGCATCCACGGGTGGCCGTCCTCCTCTTCTTTGCCATTTCACGGTGATCTGCGCAAAAATTTTCCCTTTAAGGTCTTTTTATTTAATTTCTTACTAGAGGGGATGGAGGTGGGCGGCGGAGCGGAGTTCCGCGGAGTTGGTTCCCAACTCTGTGGACCTCTGCGTAGTCCCGCTCCGCCAGCTCCACCCAGGGTTAGACATGGCAGGTCGCAGTTCAGATGGCCACCAATCCAATTTTCACAGGTGTTGGGCTTTCCAGAATAGACACATCTTGGTTTTTTCCCCATTTAGTTACAGGAAGTTGTGGGACATCCAAGAAGCTATTTTCTTTGTACAGTTGGAGAAGCAGGATTTGACCCCTTCCAGATCGGAATCAAAGGAGATGACCAACTGTGTGTCATCAGCGTAGGATATTGTCTCAAAACTGCATGCCTTGATGATTTTAGTGCCAGAAGGGCAATGCAAATATGAGATAAGGTGGGGCTCAATGTGGATCCCTGTGGTACCCCTTTCCTGACATGCATAGGTATTCCTTCCTCCAACTATACCTCTCTCAAAAATCTTATGACATTACTAGTGGTTATTGGTTCCATTGATCTCACCACAAACCACTTACTTTGAAAGGCCATTAGAACCACCAATCAATGATTCCTTCTGTCCTGTTTGTTGATTGGACCAATAAATCCACAGGCAATCTTTCCCATGACCTTTCTGATAATTTCACACATCTTTATTGGGGGTTGGCAAATCACTTTAGTCTTGTCAGTGTAACCACAAGCATTGCAGTTCCTCGCAATCTCTACCACTTCTCCATCCATGTTAGGCCACCAAAAGAATTTCCTCAATCTCCTCTTGATTATACTTCTTCTCAGGTGTCCCTTAAGTACAATCTTGAACAACTTTGCCCTTATTCAGCTAGGCAGAATGATATGATCATGCCTTAGAATCTTGTCTCCCTGGATACTCATCTCATCTTTCAACATGACACATTTCTGCACCTCTTCTCTCCATTCTTTTGATTGTTTCTACCCATTTTCATGACTATCTTTAGCTCACCATACAAAACGTCTCCTTCCACAGCTTCTTTTCATGTTCCTTCTCATTAAAGGCAAGATCCCCCTCAATACAAAATCTGCCATTTTCTCCTTCCTGCATGTATGAAACATCTTCAACTGGCAAATGTGCCAAGCAATCAGCCAAAACATTTTTCTCCCCCTTAACGTACTCCATTGCAAACTTAAAATCCCTTACAGTCATGCTATTCTCTGTGTTCTACTGCCCTACAAACCTCATCCAAAATTTAAAATGTGCAACAATGGTTTCTGGTATTTCCTGAGGGTGAAAGTTTGTCTGTACAGATAATATCCAAAATGATTAATTCTCCTACAATATTCTACCGCCTTGTAGGAAGGTGGAGTAGTATGTGGTGATGATGGTTAGGCTTCACCATGCAATACTCTCGCATTACCTCAAAGATTGTCCTTGGATTCAAAGTAATAAATCCTGAGATTAATCCTGCTAGAAGAGCAGTCAGGCTTTACTAGAGAAATATGTGTCAAGCATTTCAGAGAACCAAAACGGATGATAAGTAATTGACACAACTGGAAAGAAATCTGACATCAATTTATATAAAAAAGCAGACTTGTATGGAATTTTAGACACCAGAATGAAGTAAATCAGATAAATATATTGGAGTTATGGATTTTAGAAGAAATATTAAATCAGTGTAAAACTTTATCATTGCAGTCAATGGGAAAAAGCACTAGTGACAATCGGTCACTTGCAGGTCAAGCTACGTGAAACCCAAGGAAGGTAAAGGTTATACAGGTCCCAGGACCAAGACACAACAGTCAGTTTGCTTTTACCTGGTTCGAGAAGTTCTGGTGCAGAGTTGTCCTGGCTGTCAATGGTGCTGAAGCAGGATCCAAGGGAGAACTAGTTTTGTCTCTTACACCGTGTGCAAAGAAGTGACAACAAAGTAATTGCTGATGCCAGATGAAGGTTTTGAGGAATTGCACTGTCGAGTAAAGGGGTGGGGGTTGCCGGACCGGCAAGCAGCAAGCCTTGCAGCAGTAAGCACGGCAGAAGGATATTTTGATACCCAGAGGTCCAGCAGAACAGAGCAGCCACCTGAAACTTTGTGAAAGCCAGGATTATGTTTCCCCACAATGCACAGGGCATCTAATTCTGGATGATCCCCCTGAGAGCCTGATCGCCAGCAATTCTTTGGTTCCGGGATGTTGTGTTTTCCTGTGGTGTGCAGGGGTCTAGTGCCACTAGTCAAGGGGAGTTTGGTGATGCCTTCAGCTCTCAAAGGGGCACCTCTCTCTGGAGGAACTGAGCTTTGGTCCAGGACAAGTCGCAGTAATGAAGATCCAGGAAGGTTGCCCAGGTGCAGAGTATCACACCTTTAGTTCATGCAGCTGCTTTTGTCGCAGAATCAGGTCTCATCTTGTGTCCTTTTCTGCAAGTCAGATCAGAACTAAGGATCTGGTGTTAGGGGTAGCCCTTAAGTCCTAGATTTAGGGCTGTTAGGGGTGTGGGTGCAGGTGGACAATGATCTCCTAGCCCCAGTGGCTAATCCGCCCCTGACGTGACCACATCAGGGGGTGTACCTTACCATTTTCATCCAGAACCCTCTATTCTACCACTTTCATAAATAAAATGTGTCTTCCTTAGCTGTACAGACCAGGTAGCCCTCCCTAGAGGTGGGGCTAGCATTCTGGGGATATACACCTCCTGAATACCTAATGTTCCCACCTGCGTGGGTGCAGATATGTCTGTGGACAGGGGGAAGGCTGTTTCCTCTGTTAGGAGGCAGCCTGTTGCAGCCTTTAAAGCTCACCACCTTGATGTGCCTCTTCACTAGCCCCCCTGTCAGGGAGGGAGGTGTGATCTTCTTCTGGACTAGGCCATTGTTTTTGACTCCTGGGAGAGTTCACACCTCCCAGCAAGAGTTGAGATTTCTGTCTTAATGGAAGCAGCTGCAGGCTGGCAGCTAGGGCACAGGAAAGTCTGGAGCAACCAGATAGGAAACCTCTAAGGTAGCCATCTGAGTTCATACCACATTGTCTCAACATGAGATTCATTTCAAGGGTGATGAGGCACGTTGTTTGTTATCAAATACAACATATTTAGGCGGTACCATAATGGAGCTGCCAACCCCTGGTTGCCCGGGTGTTAGCCAATGTTATCTGATGGACCATCTATAACTTATAGCAGCCTTTAATGGTAAAGGCCACTATAGGAATAAATATTCTTGCACTTATGGGTCTACACCTTTAATATAATTCACCCTGCATCCTGGGCTGAGGAGGCCTTCCTTAGTGGTGACTGGCATATATTAAAAATAGTGTATTGGCTTTGCCGCCCATGGTGAGGGCAAATTCGAGTTTGAACAGTGTGCACTGTTCCTAAAGTCTACAATGGAAGGCCTGCTGTCAGTAGTTTACTTGGGTAAGTCAGGGTGGCACAAACAGTGCTTCAGGCACCTGTGACCCCTTTAATACCCATACCCTGGGTACCACTGGTTTCTTTTTCTAATGACTCATAAAGGGTTAAAGTCCTTGCCAGATGGGGTTACCAATTCACACATATCAGTTGTATGGTGAGAGCAATGTTTTTCATCTTTGTCCAAATAAGGACCCTTCCTTCTAGTCAGGATAAGGGGGATACCCTTCTGAAATAACCCCTGCTCACCCCCTTAGTAGCTTGGTATGGTCAGTCAGGCTTATCTCAGAGGCAGTGTGTGAAGCATTTGTACATAACATACAGTAATACAGTGAAAATACTACAAAAGGACACCCCACCAGTTTTAGAAAAATAACCAATATTTATCTGTGCAAACAAGACCAAAAAAATAAAAGACCAACATACAGTGATCAAAAATATGCACTTTGCAAGAATTACTTTAAAATGCCATTCCTTGAAGCTAGTAGCTCCGCCCGGGGCTACTGCTGTACTGTAAACAACATAATCCAACAGTTCTGACCGACCGTGTCAGTGCAGACCGGCATAAGTGTCATCAGATTAGTAAACAGTACCTTTTGTTCTGGCCGACTACACCAGTGCAGGGCAGTTGTGGCAACCATTGCGGTTGCGACGTGAAACATAGCAGTGTGGCCTGTGGTGCCATCAAGTCACGGTGCCGGCAGCGGCTCAATGACAGTCGTCCAGTGGCGTAGTTGAGACTAGGGCTTCGTGTGAAGCTGGGCGGTGCACGTTGCAATGCTGACAGGTCATGGTGAAAGCAGCAGTGCCGGTTGATGGGAGATGAATCCAGTTGTCCCAGATGGCGATGTGGGTGGGATGGGGCGGTGCATCGTATGACTTACGAGCGGTGCCCCCAAATCATGGTGCAGTCACGGGTGTCGAGGTCAGCACGCAGTGACGACGTCGGTGAGACCAGGGTGGTAGAATGAAGTGAGGCAGTGCGGAGTGCCACGCCCACAGGTCATGGTGCAAGCAGCAGCTTGGTGGCACTGGGAGACCAGGGTTGAGGTGAGAAGTGCGGCGGTACCCTCTGTGATGCCTTCAGGACACGGAGCCAATAGCGGTGTCGGTGATGGTGTCGGCTGCTTTCCCCCTCTGTGGAAACTGAAACCCATGGTTCCAGAGGTGATACCTAGATGTAAGTGAACTCTTTGCTGTCCCTGAGACCTCATGAACTTGAGGCAAGCTCTAGTTCAAACCCTTGGAGATACTCAGCGAAAAGTGCAGAAAGTTCAGTCCAGTCCTTTCACTGCCCAAGGCAGAAGTAGCAACTGCAGGCCAAACCAGCAAAGCAACAACACAGAAAAGGGGCAGTACTCGTCCTGGCAGTGCTTCCAGCTCTTCTTCTTGGCGGGTTCCTTGATCCAAGTGAGTTCCAAAGATCTGGGGTCTGGGCCCCAATATTTTTACTCAGTTTCTCTTTGTTCTCTTGGGCAGAGAGTGTCTGTGATTAGCTCAAACCAGTTTGGCCCTTTCTGGCCCAGCTTCCTGGCAGGAAGTGGAGACAGCCTTGTCCAAGGCAGATCAGGCTCATTCAGGTGCAAGGAAATCTCCTCCTACTGCTCTAAACACAGCCCAGGTCTATTCAGCTCAGCCCTGACTCATCCAGGAAAGGCAGGACAGACCTCGCCCCCCCCAGTGCTCTCTGAAGAGAATACATATTCCCAGGGCCTGTCACTCCAAAGCCAGTCAATCCCCAACCAAGCAGAGGCACACAGGATGGCTAAGCAAGAAAATACCTATTTCCTAACAGTGGTACTTTTAAACACAGAAAATAAAAATCGTCTTCACTAAAAGATGCATTTCTACATTCTAAGTTCAGGCATACCGAACTCCATTTCTCCATCTTGTCCCAATGGGAAGATATACTTATAAAATGTTGCCCAGTACTTCCCATTCTATCCTATGGAACAGTGAGCCTTTCCATAGTGAAAATTGAAATATACTGTATTTCAGGATATGTCACACACACCAGTACATGTCCCACCTTTCAAATACACCACACCATGCCCGTAGGGGTACCATGGGACTACCTTAGGGGTAACTCACATGTAATAAAAGGGGAGGTAGGTCTTGGCAAGCGGATGCATTTGCCAAGTCGACAAGGCAGGAAAAACTGTGTCCAAACACTGCAGTGGCAGGCCTGAGAACACTTTGAAAGGCTGCTCATGTGGGGGCACAATCAGTGCTGCAGGCCTAATAGCAGCATTTGATTTATAGGTCCAGGCAGTCTCAGTGCACTTTACTAGGGACTTACCAGTAAATCCAATATGACAATCGTGGAAACACCAATCCATAATGTAATTTGCAATATCAGCACTTGCACTTTAACACTGAATAGCAGTGAGAAAGTATGCAGAAACACTAAACCAACAAAAATAGAATCAAAATCGATAGGTCAAAAAGGAAAAAGGGCAGGGGAAACACACCAAACGTTGCCAGATATAATGCATGTCCTCTTCAGCTCAAAGTAGGGAGATCTACTCAACCTCCTTAGAGTTCTCTTCACTAAGATGAAAGAACCTGGACAGACAATCAGCATTGGCGTGTTCTGTGCCAGGGCGGTCTTCCACCCTAAAGTCCATTCCCTGTAGGGAGATGGACCACCTCAACAGTTTTAGGTTCTCACCCCTCATTTGCATCAACCATCTGAGGGGCCTGTGGTCTGTCTGAACTCAGAAGTGAGTCCCAAACAGGTAGAGTCTTAGCTTCTTTAGTGCCCAGACCACAGCAAAAGCTTCTTGCTTTATGGCACTCCACCATGTTCCCTGGGGAGTAGTCTCCTGTTAAGGAAGACACCAGGCTGGTCTAGGCCCTCATCGTTCAGTTGTGAGAGCACAACTCCCACACCATGCTCTGAAACTTCAATCTGCACTATGAATTCCTTGGAGAAGTCGGGTGCCTTGAGCATGGGCGCTGTGCACATGGCTGCCTTCAGGGCATCAAAAGCATTCTGGCAGGCATCATTCCACATCACTTTCCTGGGCTGCTTCATAGGAAGTCAGCGCTGTCAAAGGGGCAACAATGGTGCAATAGCCCTTGACAAAGCTACTATAGTAGCTGGTGAGACCTGGTTACAGGTTCAAATCCCGGCATGTCCACTCAGCCTTTCATCCATCTGAGGTCGATAAAATGAGTACCATTGAGTTAGGTGACAATAAACATCTGTTATTCAGCACCAAAATACCCTTCTGGGTGAACGTGCGCTTTACAAATACACATGTTATGTTTTGAAAAGGTGCAAGGCATTCTTCAACCCAAAGGGCATCACCTGAAATTAGTAGTGCCCCTCTTGGGTTGAAAATGCTGACCTCTCCTTGGCCCCCTTGGTTAAGGCAATCTGCCAGTACCCGGACATCAAATCAAACATGCTGAGAAACTTGGCAGCTCCCAACCGATCAATGAGCTCATCAGCTCTGGGGATGGGGTGCTCGTCAGTCCTGGTTATGGCGTTGAGCCCACGGTAGTCCACACAGAACCACAATTCAGGAGTTGCAGTAGCCTTTGGGACCAGGACCACTGGGCTGGCCCAAGGACTGTTGGAGGGCTCTATCACCCCTAACACAAAAATGTTAGAGAACCCCAGTTTGATGCTGGCTCAGACCTGGTCAGTCAAACTGTAAATCTTGAGTTTCACAGGAGGGCCGTCACCAGTGTCCATGTCATGGGTACACCAGTGAGTAACACCTGGGTCAGGGAGAACAGCGTGGCGAACTGCCCCAAAAATTGGTGAGTCACTCTGCTGCTCTGAGGTCAGTGTAGGGGAGTGGATCACACCTTCCACTGACCAATCATGCTCCTTGGTAGACAGGAGGTCAGGGAGAGGTTTACTCACCTCTTCCACCCCATCATCTGTCGCCAAGAGCATGCTCACTTCGGACCTCCCAAAGTGAGGCTTGAAGCGGTTCACATGGAGAACCCTCAAAGGGTTCCTGACAGTCTGCAAATGTATCAGGTAGGTGACTTTACTTTTGCGCTCCAATACCTAAAATGGCCCAGTCTACTTGTCCTGGAAGGCACAAGGTTCAACTGGAGCTATGACCTACCCTTTTTAGCCATGCTGAAACTCACCAAGTGTGGCATTCTGGTCATAAAAGCTTCCCATCTCCTCCTGGCTTGCTTCTAGATTCCCCTGAATGAGTAAATACATCCTGGGACGTTTTTCTGGGAGCTGTCTCCCAGCCTTCCTTGACCAAACTGAGAGGTCCTCTCACAGGATGCCCATACAAAAGATCAAAGGGACTGAACCCTAATGAAATCTGTGGTAACTCCCTGTATGCAAAGAGAAGGCGTGCTAAGAGGACATCCCACTTATGTCTATGGGTTGTGTTAGACCCTTGATCCTGCTCTTCAAGGTTCGTTGAATCTATCCACCAAACCATTACCTTGTGGGTGGTATGGAGTGGTGAACTTGTAGGTCACACCGCACTCCTCCCACAGGGATGTCATATACTTGTATTTTAAATTGGTCCTATGGTCAGATACCACATCTCTGGGGAACCCACACAGGAAAAGGTCCACCACTGACACTGTCGATGTTCTGAGAGGGATAGCCTCTGGGTACTGGATGGAATGGTCCACCAAGACCAGGATGTCTCTCTTACCCATGGCTATCTTGGGATACAGTGGCCCCACAATGTCTCCACCAACCCTTTCAAAAGGGGTTCCTACAACTCAAAAAGGTTGGAGAGTAGCCCTACACTTCCTCCCATCCTTACCACTTGCCTGGCAAGTGTGGCAATACCTATAATGTGCATCTGAATGCCTTCGCATTTGGTGCCAAAAGAAGTCAGTGACAATCCTGTCAAAGGTCCTGTCCCAAATGTCCTGCCAAAGGCACGTCCAGAGCCAGAACCAATAGGAAGGTTCAGAAGTGCTGGGGTACCATCATCAGACGGGCTGACCCAGGCTCAGCGATCTTAGGCTCGCTGTACAGGAGACCTTTCTCCCAGTTGATCCAGTGTGATCCAGACTAACCACCAGCTGCATGGTTTGCAGCCTGCCACTGCAAACCATCCTTAGAAGGGCATTCTGTCTGCTCCATGCAGAATTCTTCCCTGGTGGGACCACATACTTGCTGCCAATGGCCCAGCTCAGATAAGTCCCCAGTTCAGCCACTTGCTCCCCTGTAGGTACCGGGGTGTTCCCCTCAAGGCCAGCCTTCTCCTGGACCTTGGGAACTTCAGCGGTGTAGTTCCCTCTCCCCCTGCTCTTTCTCTTGGCAGGATCCTGGGCCACTGTTTCAGGCTCCCAGTCCTTCTGATCACCCTTACTGGCTGCCATAGACTGAGTGTTAATGCATGCTCACTCTTGCAACCCAAGCATCTCCAAGTGAGACAGGAGCTCAACATCCTTCCACAAGGACTGCTTCAGGTCATTACCTATCAGGCAATCTACAGGCAAGGTAGAGCTCACATCCACCCTGGTAGGACCTGAGACCTCCCACATTCAAAGGTAACCTGCACTACCAATGCAAAAACAACAGTTGATGGACAGAATGCAGAACAATGTCATACATTCACCCCAGTACCGAGATCTGGGCCTAAATCCATCAATTTTTTGCTCACCATGCAATTCCAGTTTGAACCCAGCCATATGCAAATCAGTCTTTACCCTGTGCCTCATGGGAACAGTCCAGCCCGAACTACCAAGCCAGGTCCTCCCTGGACTGGAACCAAGCATCCTAAGACTGGTTTCGGGGTTTCACCCCTCTTCAGCCAGGATAGCTTGATTCCAGTGGCATGGATAGCACGGGACTCACGTCTGAGCATACCCGTCAAACTCGGGGTGACAAATGCAAAAACAACAGTTGATGGACAGAATGCAGAACAATGTCATACATTCACCCCAGTACAGAGATCTGGGCCTAAATCCATAATTTTTTTGCTCACCATGCCATTCCAGATTGAACCCAGCCATATGCAAATCAGTCTTGACCCTGTGCCTCATGGGAACAGTCCAGCCCAAACTGCCAAGCCAGGTTCTCCCTGGACTGAAACCAAGCATCCTAGGACGGGTTTCGGGGTTTCACCCCTCTTCAGCCAGGATAGCTTGATTCCAGTGGCATGGAGAGCACGGGACTCACGTCTGAACATACCCGTCCCACTCGGGGTGACACATGCAAAAACAACAGTTGATGGACAGAATGCAGAACAATGTCATACATTCACCCCAGTACAGAGATCTGGGCCTAAATCCATCATTGTTTTGCTCACCATGCCATTCCAGTTTGAACCCAGCCATATGCAAATCAGTCTTGACCCTGTGCCTCATGGGAACAGTCCAGCCCGAACTGCCAAGCCAGGTCCTCCGTAGACTGGAAGCAAGCATCCTAGGACCAGTTTCGGGGTTTCATCCCTCTTCAGCCAGGATAGCTTGATTCCAGTGGCATGGAGAGCACGGGACTCATGTCTGAGCATACCCGTCCCACTCGGGGTGACAAATGCAAAAACAACAGTTGATGGACAGAACGCAGAACAATGTCATACATTCACCCCAGTACAGAGATCTGGGCCTAAATCCATCATTTGTTTGCTCACCTGCACGACCAAACATTGGCACTCTGAGTTGTCCACAGCAACTACTTGTTGGAATGCCCCAGAGACTACTTGTTCCTCAGAGACCAGGTGACATCGGACTGAAGTAACTTTGGCTCCAGTATCTCTGAGAGCCTCAACCCTTCTCCCATTGATGGTCACCCAGGTGCTGTATTTCTTAGTGTTAGCAGGCACCTGGTTTCCTGGGACCACCTCACTGTCCCCTAGTAAGACGAGGGTACTTTCTGTGATATGCCCATCCTCCTGTGGGTACCCCTTCTTCCCAAGCACTACACTAGCCAACACCTTGGAATGCCCACCGGTGGGTGGCTGTGTCCTCTTGGGACACATGGGGTCCCCCTTCAAGTGACCCACCTGCTCACAGGCATACCACTTGAATAGACTCCTTGTTTTTTTATCCCCTGGAGGATGGGAACTTTTACCTTGGGTATTAGTATGGGGCTCTTTATAGAATTTCTGTGCATTGCCCTTGACCCCCCAATCTTCTGCTGGTAATCCTGCCCACCTTTGGCAGAGTTTTCCCACTACACCTTCTTGTGGACCCTGATACTCAGCCAACGCCTCCATGGCAAGCTTCCTGGGGTCAGTCAGCTTACTATCAGTTAAGTGCTGGCAGAGCTCTGCAAAACATAGACTAGACAAGTGCTCCCATGCAATCAAATTATAGAGCCGCTGAAAATCTGTCACATTACTGCCCTTCACCCAATCATCCAGTGACCTGTAAAAAGAATTCACACATTCCAACCAAGTGTTTGCATCAGTTTTCCCACTGGACCTAAACTGATCCGTGTTCTTGTCAGGAGTGAGACCATACCTGGTGAGAAGGGACTCCTTCATGTCGGCATAGGTGAGGCTCTGCCCCTTACCCAAAACACTAAAGTGTCCCTCCCCTCTTCTGGGAAAAGAGGCCACAATCTTGCTCCCCAATTCCATTTCAGGGACCCCATTCATGTGTATAGATTCCTCTTAACCATGAAACCACCTTTGTAGGTCATCCCCCTTCTTGAACTGCTTGCCTACATTATTGGGGATGTGCACAATTCTGTCTGCCTGCATTGAGGAATTGCTGCCACCAGCTGTGCTGGACCTACTTCTTAGCTCCAGCTCCCTAATACCACATGCATAATCCAAGATCATCTTCCTTTCTTCCATGGCTATTCGTTTGTCTTCCCTCTCATTCTCTAGTCAGATTTTTTCCACTTCAAACTTCCTTGCCTTCTGCCTGTCCTTCAGCTCTTCTGGGGACAAGCCACTGCTGCCTAGCTTGGACGGTTCCCCACCTCCCAAAAGCACATCCATCCTGATTTATTCACTGGTTGAGGTGTATCTTCAATGGATTTCACAGTGCTTTTATTTGCTATTATACCATCCCCAGAAATGTCATGCCCCAGATAGTTCACTCCTTCTTTCCTCAATTGACACTTTTATTTCTTTATTAATATTAATCCAGGCCTTTTAATCCTCAGTAGTATTTCCTCCAACAGCTTATTATGATCGTCCATGACTCAACCACCCCCATGATGTCATCTGGGAAACACAGTGCATTGTTTAGTCTCTCAAAAAAATGTTCTGCATTATCCCCTGAAAAATGGCTGATGCTGACGTCCAGCTGAACTGCAGCCTACCATAAAGCTATGCCCCTAACAGCATGACAAAAGTAGTTAATGGTTGTGATTGAGGATGCAAATTGACTTGGTGGTAAGCTGCTGACATATCTAATACACTAAGTGCTACATAGCAGTTGTCTATCTACCCACATGTTCCTGTTCAGATCTCTTAAATCAATACAGAGAAAAATTTAACCCCCCTCCTTTGAAGCTACTACATTGGGGGGCAACCATATGGATGACTCAATTAGCTCAATGGATCTCTCTTTAATTAATGTTTTTAATGTTTGTGGGAGTGGTTGATTGTTGTCTTCCACCAGTTTTACATTTGCACTCTGTGCTTTTCTTTTTGATCAGCACAATTTTACAAAGTGCCTTCTGTTGCCACAAGACCCACAATCCCGTTCTTTGCTCCACATGCAGTACTTAATGTGTCCAGGACACCCACACTTGTAATACACAATACTTCTAAATTTACTAGTGGTGTCACTATTTGAGTTCACATACTTTTTTGCTTTTTTTAAATTCATTTATTTCTACCATTTCCTCTCTCTGTATAGCCTTGGTATTTTCATTACTCATGTCAATTTCTTTGAGCCAGACTGCAGCATGCTCCATGCTTCTTGAAATTTAAATAAAACTGGGATGCTTAGATAATAACTTTTCGTTCACTTTCTTATAATTTGTTCATCTGACAATTTGGTCACTCATTAGAGGATCTATCAGATTTTGAAAGTCACAGGAAACTGCTAAGCTTCTTAACATGTCTACATAACTCATTAAATCCTCATTAGGTTTTTGTGTACAACAAAATTATTTATGTTTTTGAAAAGACATTGGCTCTGATTACGATGCCGGTTGGACACGTGTCTGACCTACATTGTTTCGGAATGGAAACCGACCGACTAGTAGTTGGCGGTTACACCCAACAAATTAGGATGCACCCGCACATGAGGCTGTCGGAAACATCAATTTTTCCATTGCGGCTTGTGCTGTGGCCAAAAAAGGGCAGTAGCACAAGCTGCATTGGAAAAAGTTATGTTTTCAAACTCAGATGCACCCCAGTCCTCATAGCGGAGGCTGCGGATGGATGGGGGCCCTGCTAGGGACCCCCAAAGTCTATTTCTGACAGTCTTTCAATTGCGGTTCGACCTAAGCTTCTAAAATTCTAAATAACAACATTAGTCTTTCTTCTTTCTTTTGTTAAGCAGTCCTTCTCCTACTTCACTTCTGAGTTAGTGTTTCTCTCTTTCTGTTGTTAGTAGTTGCAGCAGACAGGATGATATATCTCCTCATCGGCAATGCTCCGAACTTTTTTAGGCTGGAGTCAGAATGCACTTCAATCAACACATGCTACATGTTTCGACATGTATGTGAAGAATTCTGCTGACAGATGACCAGCGTGTACCTTGTTAGGTGAAACATTCTCATGTCCTCCTTTATTTAGCCTTGGTGAGTGGACAAATACATACACCGAGGCAAGATACGCTCCCCATGCTCTTTTGCTTTCTTTCGGAGTGCTCGCCATATGGAAGCACCCAGTGAGTAAGCTCTCCATGTGTTTTGTTATTTTTGAAGTTCCTGGCATAGGGAGACACTTATGCGCTCCTTCAGCTTCTTTAATATCTTAAAATATTCGCTGTGTCTAGATCTGGTCGGACTGGGGTCGGAAGAGGTCCTAATAATAATCCCAGGTGCTGATCTCTCATTAGTCTATTAGCTTGTAGCAACCCCCATAGACAATGGCACTACCTGTTACAGCGGCAACAGAGAGGCTTGCACTCTCTGCTAGTACTGGCCAAGTAGTCCAACTGAATTTACCCAATCGATCATCAATATAATGTTCATGCTGCAGTTAGAATCAGAGTGATTCCTTACCCAAATGAATCTTTCACATGATTCCTTCACAGCTAGTATTTACCTGCCGGGAGTGCCGAGTTCTAGTGGGAAAGTAAAAAAGAATAGTGTGGTATATATATATATATATGTGGCAGACCTAAAATCATATATTAAGGATACAACAGACCTCCTTAGAATTCTACAAGGCATAACCTGGCAGAGTACCTTTTGTCTAATTACGATGGATGTGGTTGCGCTATATATGAACATTGATAATACCCAAGGTTTAAATGCATGTCAACATTTTTTACAAGAAATAAATATCCATTACAAGGAACACAATGAGATGCTGATGGACATGATAAAGTTATGCTTAAAAAACAATGTTTTTGTCTTTGCGGATGAGTTATATCGCCAACAAAATGGAGCGGCTATGGGTTTTTCTTTCAGCCCCAGTTACGCTTGTTTGGTAATGGGGTGGTGGGAGAAAGAGATAGCCTGGAACATCAAAAATGACAAACACACAAAGCGGATAGTAAGCTGGACACGCTTCATAGACGATCTCCTCCTTATCTCAAATGGGAATGAGGAAGAGTTTCAGGAATACTTTGAAATCTTAAATACTAGTACATCTAACTTAAAATTCACACATGACTTCAGCAGAATAAGAGTAGTTTTCCTGGATGTAGAAATCTATGTGAAAAACAACTGTCTGGAAACCACACTACACCGAAAAAACACGACGACTAATGCCACCCTGGAAGCTACTAGTTTTCATCAGCCATCTCTCATATCCAGTATACCCTATGGAGAGTTCCTCCGCTTGTGGAGAACTTGCAGCGAGGAAGAGGAATGGAAAAGACACAGTGCAAGAACAATCAAAAGATTTGAGGATAGGAAATACAGCAAAAATACAGTAAATAAATGTTGGAACAGAGCAAATGAAAGAACTAGAAAGGAATGCCTAATACCATCCGGCAGTAAAGAGCAAACTACTGAAGAACCCATAAGACTTATTATGGATTTCAGCCAAGAATCCAAAGAAATAGCTAACATATTGAAGAAGAATTGGAAAATCTTACAGCTAGATGGAACTATTGGCTAAAAAATGGGTCCCCATCCAATAATAACGTACCGAAGAGCTAGAAATCTGAAAGACCGACTGGTGCATAGCCACTTTAAAGCCAAGAAACAAAAAGAGACATGGTTAAACACAAAGGGTTTCATCAAGTGTCATAATTCCAAAGCATGTGAAATTGCGAAACAAGTAACGGAAGTCACAAGGGCAAGCAACAAAATTTGGCAAATTAAAAATCTGATAACGTGTAAAAGTCAATACACGGTGTATGTTATTAAATGCCCGTGCATGTTAAAGTATGTGGGCAGTACCATTTGTGATTTAAAAAAACATATACTGGAACATGTACAAGCCACAAAGAATAGAGACAGAAACAATGCAGTGGCCAAGCATATGGAGACGCATCACAATGCCAACTGGAAATCTTTGAAATTTTATGGAATCTATCCCGGCTAATGCACGAGGCGGAAACCGGGAGAGGATTTTACGACAAAAGGAGTCTTGGCACATTTTGAATTTTAGAACCATGACCCCCTTTGGTTTGAATCAGTCAGAAGAGCTTTATATACATCTATAACAGTATCAAAAGCTTCCCAAAATCAAAAACAGGAATAAGCCACACTCAAAGATATGGTCATCAGTATAGAGCGCATAAACTTGGAGCAACGGCATACTTTGAATACCCACTGGAGGGATAAGACAAAGGCTTGGATTCTAAGAAAGCGCGGAGTACGAGACACTGCCTAAAAAACATGCCCACTGGAGGGCAAAAAGAGAAAGAAAGAAATTAAGATATAACAATAATAAAAACATCCCCTTGTTTCATGGAAACCATTTATAACCATCAGTAAAATCCTCATTGTGGGGAATAAAAACAAAGAGACTTTGATACAAACTCTCAGTATTTGAGCAAATAAATGTGAAATGCGCCGTAAAATTGAAAAAAATAGAATGACATATAATCTAAGTAATGTAACAATGATTGTTGTGTATATAAGAGGTTAAATATATCCAATTGCGAATCACAGAACTACATCACCCAAAAATCAATGAAGTAGTTCTGGGAACGAACAGGAAGTGATGTCATAGCGTTTCCTTCATAGACAGTCTTTTTAAATGTAAAGAATCATGTGACCAAACGACCGTGATCAAGGTATATGATGATACCGAAACGCGTTGGTTAATCTGGTTTTTGCTGATTATGAAAAGAGGAATTATTAATAAAGTAAGATCGGAAGAAAGCTACTGGAGTGCGACCTCTTACTTCCACAAGGAAATTCTGTGTTCATTAATTGCGGTTTGGTTCAACCGCGTTGGCTACGCACCCCTCGTGAAGCGCCTGAAACCCGGTAAAAGTGAACCGTCTTGGATTTTATATATATATATATATATATATATATATATACATATATATATATATATATATATACATCCAGAAAAGATGCACTCCTGTCGGAAAGCGTAGCCCTTTGAGGGGTGGCACAGCGACGGTGGAGTAAACCGGTAATAATTTTCTTTACAAAACGGAGTTTCAACTGTGCTCCCAGTTCAAGGAAAAGACACCACACCGTTCCAAGATACTTCAAGGGGGTTTATTGCTTCATAAACCCAACGTGACGCGTTTCACCCTCAACGGGCTTGCTCACACACCGTTATGCTACCGGACCATCGTTTACATACATTGTTCGTACAATCATGGACATGAAAAGGGGACTGTTGCAAAGGTTTTACAGCGCCATGTTGGAAAAGTAAAATCTTCTCAGAAAGCGGTACTTAATGGGCGCCATTACAAAACAGTAAAAACACAACATATAATATGGCAAAGCACACTTCACAGTCCACTTATTTTTAAATGAAACAATGGTAAATCGCTCCTAGTGAGCTTGGTACTGGGACGTTGCTACCCGGCTCTTACATACATGTTTAATAAACATTAGAAGCACCCCCGGGACTTATTTCGTGCCGTGTGGTTAATTCTCCACATTTGTTCTATAAGCTTAAGTAGCGTTTCGCAATCTGGTGTCGCGTGTCATATTTGGAGCGCATCAAGTGTGTAGCCTGGTGTATGCTTAATACTAACAGGAGATATGTTAGGTTCGCCTGTGTGCAATCTGTATTGCACCTTAATGGTACAACATGCTCCCATAGTGGGTACAGCCTTAGTTACCGCCCATGTTAGTAATATATGTGTGGATATTACCGGAACATTTGGCTATTGTACACTTCCAACCACCTATAAGTTAAATCTTATGTTGCTGGGTGTCCTTGTGTATTAATAATTGATTGCGAGATCTCTTGTGTCATAGATCATACTGATGCATAAATGGAAGCAAGAAAATAAACTGCCTGTCACACTTGCCCCGTCCAAATGTACCGAGTACCTTGCATTTGTCTCTATTTAGTCCAGATGTAAAAATTACGTTAAATTGTATTGCAACATATTGGTCCACTGGTGCATCCTTAACCAAAATCAAAACAGATTCAAAAGTGTCTAAATCATAAAGTTAAAATTGAATTGATCTTATCTGTCCACTGGAGAGCAGCATGGGAAGAAAAGGGTAGGGATCCTGTGTCGCGGGCCCGAGACATAGTCCCTTCCTTTCTTCCTGTAAAAGAGAAACACAGGGTCAGTTTACTCAAACTGCAATAGACATTCAACAGACAATCAGAGTACAAATCATTCGTTATAGAAACAGTTCATCGTTGACCTTTCTGGGCCTCAATACATCCTCCCTCATAGTCCACCCTCCTTAGAGTATCCCTTCTGTTCTCAAATGTGATCATGTTTACGTCCTATTTATGGATGGAATTTACTGTCCCTTTAGTCACCATATAAGTGTATGGCCATCTCCTCATCCATGTTATGGCCGTTAGGATATCTGGTCCCCATCCCAATTATGTGACGTGATTCGCGTTGTCTCAGTTTAAGAGTACTATCACCTCCTCTCTTATTGGGTAAGATTCGTTCAATTACATAATAGGACAATTTGGTATAGTCCGAAAAAAAAATTATTTCAAAATGACGAGCAATGGGGTACTGTTGGTCCTTATTCGTAATTGCCCTCATATGTTCGAGGACCCGTTTCTTTGCCATGTGTGTGGTGCTTCCTACGTAACTCAGTTGGCAAGGGCATTCAAGCACATAAACTACGTTGGTGCTACTACAAGTGAGGAACTGTTTAATGGGAATCATGCTGTTTGTACTGCTGTTCCAAAATTCCTTACGCAAGCGGCTGTTGCCGCATGCCTTGCAGTGTCCACAGGGGTAGAAGCCTTGTAGATCAATAATATTGCTTCTTTCCTTACTGGGTAAATCACTGTGGACAAGCATGTCTTTTAAGCTACGTCCTTTCCTGTAACTTATTGAGGGATGTGTAGGTATCATCTTGCCTATAACAGGATCTCCTTTAAGGAGATTCCAGTTCCGGGAGATCATTTTCTTGATTTTATCTGAGTGCCCGTTAACGGGTCCTCGAACATATGAGGGCAATTACGAATAAGGACCAACAGTACCCCATTGCTCGTCATTTTGAAATAAATTTTTTTAATTATGCAGTAAGAGGAGTGTTTGGATAAGTGCATGCGTACTACCTGAGTAAATGGATGAGTGCAAGGGTAGTGCCTGGGAGAACAGATGAGTGCCTGGGAAGTACCTGAGTGAATGAAGGAATGCATGGGTAGTTCCTCAGTGAATGGATGAGTTCATGAGTTGTTTTATGTTTTTGGATGAGTGCATAGGTAGTGCCTGGGTGATTGGATGACTGCATGCATAGTACCTGTGCAAATGGTTGAGTGCAAGGGTAGTGCCTGGGTGAACAGATGAGTGCATGGGTAGTGCCTGGATGAATGGATGATCACATGTGTTGTTCCTCAGTGAATGGATGAGTGCAAGACTAGTGCCAGGGTGACTGGATGAGTGCATGGGTAGTGGCTCAGTGAATGGATGAGTGCAAGGGTACTGGCTAAGACCTTCGATGAGTGCATGGGTGTGTGCAAGGGTAGTGACTGGGTGAACAGATGAGTGCATGGATAGTGTCTGAGTGAATGGTGGAGTGCATGGGTAGTTCCTCAGTGAATGGATCAGTGCAAGGGTACACATAAACAAAGAAAAAAAAGGTGGCTGTAATCAATCTTGATTCCAGCCACCGTTTTTGTCTTTGTTTATATGTAATTATGTTTATCACATTGTATATTGATCTGTCATGTATATATATGTTTTGCGTATTGTATTGTATTTTTGTCTGATAATTTGAGATTATACACACATCATTGCTTTCAATGTAGATATATATATAATCAATATGTCTTTTGTAATCTACATATAATACAAATCAAATATGTTTTTATAAATATTGTGTACACTGAGTTCCCTTTTGAATAAGTTATGATTGTTATCATTATATAGTGGTCAATTGTAGACTGCCTAGGGTGTTTAGATTCATATTTGATATTTGCCCTGCCCTAGGAGACTTTTAGTCTTAGCAGGGGGTCCTTTATACATGAGAGCAAGGGTAGTGCATAGGTCATTGGATGAGTACATGCGTAGTACCTGAGTGAATTAATGAGTGTATGATTAGTCCCTGTGTGATTGGATGAGTGCATTCATAGTGTCTGTTAGGTTCAATGACTGCATGGGTTGTCCCTGGGTAATTCCATTAGTGCCAAGGTAGTTCCTGGGTGAATGGGTGAGTCTATGGGCATCACCTGTGTGATTGGAACAGTGCTAGAGTGATGTCTACATGATTGAATGAGTGCATGTGTAGAATCCCAGTGATTGGATGGGTGTATGCATAGTACCTGTGTGAATGAATGTGTGGAAGGATAGTGTTTTAGTCACTGGATGAGTGCATGGGTAGTGCCTCAGTGAATGGATGAGTTCATGGGTAGTGGCTGAGTCTTTGGATGAGTGCATGGGTAGTACCAGAGTGATTGGATGACTGCATGTCTAGACCCTGGGATACAGTTTAATACATCTGTGAACATGTTTTTAAACATTAGTTTTCTCTACCACTTTCATTAGACCCTCAGGAAGCACACGTGTTAGTATATACAATCTATTTCAATCTTCATTTCAGTACAATAAAACAAACTACAATACACATCTGTCATTTGGTAACATATTTCAAACATCACATTTCTCAAATGCTTTGCAAGCTTTATAAATAATGCATCACAAAGTTAAAAATATCATTACAAACACTGAACCACTCCTACGCAATACATAACACACCTTACACATATGTAACTCACATCTGAAATACTAATACAGATTGTGAAAATGTTAGAAACTCCTAAAAGATTTTCTTTCCAATACAACAAATGTACTGCACCACTCTCAAAAAGGTAACACCAGTAATGGCTAACTTTCTCTCTCATTTTGCACACAAATATAAGTAACACATCAAAGTGCTCCCTGCAGTATTTCAAATTCTAAAACCCATTTCTACTGGTTACACATATTAACCCTTTATTACTCTCTTCTAAAACTTCCCAATATGCTTCTGTAACTTATTGGAGTCGCGACTCCACCGCGGTATCGCAGTGTAGCATTGCGAAGGAGTCACGAACCCTTACAGGATTTCAAAAACCTATTTCCAATAATACTACTATTATTTTTTAAGAACACACCACTTCTAAACATAGTACTAATTTTAGAAATCTTACTTTAGTAGCATATCACTTATATTTAACTCAGAATTTCATATTTTAAAACCACAGTTAGTTTTCAACCCTCCCCAATTCCGTTTAATACTAGTTTCCATAGTAACACTTTCTGCAACATTCAACTATACCAGCAGGTCACACGTTCACCATATTTTGAAATGCAACACACTAGCTTACAAATGCAAACAGCAAGTATGGTTGACTTTTTCAAAATATTAGCTTATCCACTCTACTGTACTTTTCAAACTTGTTTCCATAACCAATCAGAAACATGCTTGTTCAGCAATATAACATGCATCCTATTTTTGAGTGTACAATGTTGATGAACAGACACTCAGTTATCAGTTTTCTCAATAACAGCATCTTCTCTTCCATTTTAGATACCTCTCATTCTACCAACGGACTACCTCAGCTACAGACATCATTTGATTCCTTCCAGACATCCCATCAAAATGCTTACAGTATGGATTGTAGGGCACAGCTATGTTTTCTGGTGCCAAAGGTATGCTAAACACAGAGGTATTGACAAAGAAGTAGGTTTGCAAAATGTGGATATTAAATGGTTTGCACAGAGAGGATTAAAGTGGCACCAATTGATGCCTGTTATCTCCAACCATCTGACCTCATAATTGTGCACGGTTGTGGCAATGACCTCGGCACACTAACTGGGGTAGGATTAGAAATCCTAATGAAGGATACCTTTTTACAACTGGTGTCACTTTTCCCTCACACTGTCTTTGTATACTCTAATATATGCCAAAGACAGAAAAGGAAGTAGTCAAATCAATTCTGTCCACAGATTGAGAAAGCTAGGAAGAATGTCAATAAAGCTGATTCTGCGTACCTCAGAGACCATAACATGGGCTCTATTTATAACAACAACCTACATTTTCACATGCATAACATCTACAGAAGTGATGGAGTTCACTTCACAGATGAAAGAAACAGAGTGTTTCTGAAGAACCTTAAGCTGTGCATCCAGACTTACATGTAGCTGGAACAGAGTAATAATGAACACAACGGCTCTTTTTAGAGCCAACCTATAACTCAACAGTGAAAGATATATATTTTTAAGCATGTAGACTCTTTCTAAATATTTTCTGGATTGGCGAACGCATTGCAAATCTGCAAAACAAATGCACGAATTCAATATACTACAACACATTTCACTTTCCAATTTTTACTTATTGCCGCTCGAAGGCTTTGGACATTGGTGCCACGCTGGGCTGAATTACCTTCGCTCCTGTGACTGCTCTCTCTGTGTTGAGCCCAGACACGCTCCCACTGGATGTGCTCCCGTTGCTGAGCCCACTGCAGCACGGGTGCGCGAGACGCTGCCTCGCTGAAGGGACCTGCTGGCTGGGGATCTGCTCACCCGGGACTGCGAGGACCAGGCTGCTTTGCGCCTCACCAATCGCCCGCTCCGGGACACTCTTCCCGGGCACGCCCCCAACAACTTCATTAAGCCTCGCGGCCCCCGCTACGCGGGAGCCGCTCGAAGGCTTTGGACATTGGTGCCACGCTGGGCTGAATTACCTTCGCTCCTGTGACTGCTCTCTCCGTGTTGAGCCCAAGACACGCTCCCACTGGATGTGCTCCCGTTGCTGAGCCCACTGCAGCACGGGTGCGCGAGACGCTGCCTCGCTGAAGGGACCTGCTGGCTGGGGATCTGCTCACCCGGGACTGCGAGGACCAGGCTACTTTGCGCCTCACCAATCGCCCGCTCCTGGACACTCTTCCCGGCCACGCCTCAGTTGTTAATTTAAGCCACACCCCCTCCGCGCGATAGCGGGACGCGTGCGGGGCAAAGACCGGGCAAAGAGCGGGCCGTTTGAGGCCGTTCGAGGACAGGCGAGGCTGGGACTGGGCCAGTCCTCCTGCCCCTCCCCCTATCTGGAATTACACTAGACTCTCGTCGCCAATTTCTACAAGAGATGTCGACCAGGGAAACCAGGAGCAAAAGCGCATCGGTTGCTGCCACTCCCATAAATGGAACACTTGATAAATATTTTGTGAAAGCTGGCTCCCTACTAATAGAGGACATCACGCTTCTAGAGAGGCGAATATCCCAAGAATTAGATAGGGTGAGGAGATCGTGTCTGGGCCCTGTGGCTCAGGCTAAGTCTCCTGAGGTCAGCCTAGAACCCATTTCACTGGACAGTGGGGCCGCTGCGTCAAGTGACCCCCCCGGTACTATGAATGTTTCAATCTGTTCCTCTCGATTAAGCTCAAATGATCTTGGTAATTCCGCAGATCTTAGTATGTTTACTCTCCCGCCTGCTCAACCTCACCCTATTTCCACTATCATGCCAAATTCTGACCCCATAACTACCGAACACATAGGCCCCAAAACCCACACGCGGAAGGGGACCAGAGAAGGGGCAATTCAAAACAAGGGAGAAGGGGCAACCCAGAAGAAGAGAGGAGTGCTAAGGAACCAGGTTGGCCGGAAGCCAAATACCACAAAATCCCCGCCCCATTTTCCAGTAAACACTCCCAGCACAAACATCAGGGGTAGCATGCAAATTGCCAGAGCCAAGGCCTTGCTCTCAAATCTACCAGAGGAAAGTAGTCCTCATGCTCATTCGAACTTACATGAATCCACTGAGGAGGATGTCTCCCTTCTGAATATAGGCGCACTAATCAGAAATTTACTAAGCCCCATGGAAGAAAGGCTAATTAAAATCGAAGCCAGGTTAGCCATCATTGAAAAATTACCAGTGCAACTGGCCGATAGTATCAAAGTAACCAGCACTGGGGGGCCTAAGGTTGTCGAGGGCGAGGTAAAAAAGGGACCATCCCAGGCCCCTAATCAGGCTAAAAATAATTCTCACATAGCGCAGTTGACAAATCCTAGTGGGTTTTTAAGCATCAGTACACACCCCGAGCCATTTGTCCTAATGCATCCCCCAGATCACCACAATTATTTATCCACTCTCCAATCTAATCCAAAACAACCCAGGCAAAATAACCTTGTTCCCAACAAATATTTAAGCAATGGCGAATTAATCATTGAGGAGGCCGACAAGAGAAAGGAGCCCGGCCCAGTCCACCTTCCTCCTGAGGCAGCTCCCTACACTGTAGTGTTAGTGGGGATACCAGAATTGAATGTTACTGCAAAAGAATCCACCATTTCACTTAAGAACAAGGTGATAAACTGGCTATCTAGACACAGACCGCTCCCGGAAGGTATTACGAGCCCAGTCCTTATGGTTCGAAGGGCGCCCTGGCTGGGTAATTCAACTAAATCTATAAACGGTGACTGCGTCATAGTTAGCTTCAAAGACCCAAGGACAGTGCAATATATATGTAGATGGACTTTGGAGAATGAGGGGACTTCCATTAAATCGCTACCCCTCTCCTTCTTCTATCCCCCTGTGGTGCATGATAGAGAGGATGAGGCACGAGGGAGCTGGCCACTAACCTTGGGTGGATGGGAAAATAGCCAAAGAAGGCTGGATTCTCATAATCCCAGAAATAGATACCAAGGCTGCCCCGAAACTAACGCCCAGCAAACCTACCCTGAGAAACCGGGTGGTGAGCTGGATAGAGGAGGGAGAGAGTTTCCCAACCCTAGTAGACAGCAGTACATCCACCACACTGAGAACTTGGACGACGCAGGCTGGGAAACCTGCCACAGGAGGGGTGGTAACCGGGCCTTTACCGAGCTAGATTATTACCACAGGAGATTTCCCCACCCATTCCCTCTCCTAACTCAGAACAGATATAGTCAACTTGAAATGGTAGACTGGCTATCTTTACCCTTAGGTGGTCAGTGTAATCCTATACCAGAGCAGGGAGCGGAAGGAAATACTCTAGTGTCAGAGCAGGTCGATGCCCTGGTGCACCTTGGAGATTCACCTATTTCCTCTGGTGACTCACGAAGTACTGTGAGGGAAGTAACAAACTACTCCCAAGTGCACACCACGACTACACCCAGTGATACAGGGGATGATCTTACCACCACCACCATTCCAAAAAATAGCTCCGATCCGCTAAAAATATTGTCATGGAATGTGGCAGGATTGGGAAATAAGCTTGATTGTCAGGCATGGCTAGAATATATCAATGCCAAAGATCTCTGCATGTTTCAGGAAACCTGGGAGAGAGAGGATTACTCAAGACAGGATTTCGCAGTATTTTCTATACCAGCGAAATGGGGGGGTAGAGGGCGTCCTTCAGGCGGCCTCCAAACCTGGGTTGCAGTACACTTGGGCTGCCAGGCTACGCGCCTTCCTGTGGCATCTGAGGACATACTTGTGGTCCTACTGGAGTGGTCGAAATGTTGCAGACTAGCAATAGTAAACGTATATCCTAGGCCAGTCACTATCTCCCAGGAGTCCCACACCATCGCGGAACTGTCCGAAGTTTTGGGCGTACTCCCCAAGGGGACCCCTTTCCTAGTAGGTGGAGACCTGAACTCTCATTTTGAGCCCCTACCTGGTCTTTTGGATGGGGCCGTCACAGAGGAGGATGAGAGATGGCGAGTTCCACCGACTGTATCTATACCATCCAAAGCTTGGACACCGTTAGCACTCCAGATTACTGCCCTAACTCTCAAACATGGCGTGAGGGCTTGCAACGGGCGTGTCAAATCTGACATCCCGAGCAAACCCACGTACAATCGGAAGGGCAGGGAGTCAAGATTAGATTATATATTGGTACAGCTACCACACTGGTCGTATGTCTCTGACTTCAGGGTAACAGATAGAGCTGACAGTGACCACAATGCCCTGGAATTGGACTTTCTTCTCCCCGGCCGGGCTCATGGGGAATTGGAATCGTTCAAAACCAACCCGGATCTAGTCGTAGAAAGCAACAGGAGGAAAATTAAGTGGGAGAAACTTGTGGCAAGCACAGTAAAGCTCCCTCGGCTCTACAAAAACTTTATCCCCACTCTGGAGCAAATGGGCGTCCTAAGTGAGGAACCCAGCAACAGGGGAATAAACACACAAATATGGCTGTTGCACGAAGAAGTCGTAAAGACCCTGGCCGCAGACTTAACCTGTAACGGACCCAAGAAGGGGGGTAGAAAGACCCAGCACACTTGGTTCAATGCAATGTGTCGTAGGGCAAGGAAGGACCTTTTACTGAGTATAAAGGCCCATAAAAGTAGGCCCGAGATCCAAGCCAGGAGACGCGAATACAAGAAGCTGCTCTCCAATGCTAAGAGTGAGTGGGATCAGAATAAGTGGGAAGAACTCACCAGCTCTCTGGCCGTAATGGACTCTCTGAAGTTCTGGCGTATCGTCAATACAGGCACGGAGGAGCTTGCCTTGGCAATCGAACCCAACATCTCTCCTCGCATATGGCAGGAGCACTTCCAGTCACTCAATGCACTGGAAGCAGGGCACACGGGCTGTACAATTCCACTCCCATTAAATCACTTGGAGCCGGACTTCTTTACTGAAAAGGAGGTCAGGGCTGCTATTGCAGGCCTCTCCTCTGGGAAGGCACCTGGACTGGACGGTCTGCCTGGTGACCTTTTTAAACAGGAGCCTGATAAATGGGCCCCTTACCTCCTGACATTATTTAATGCAGTCCTAATGGGCATGGAGGTGCCCTCTACTTGGCTGGGTGCAGAGGTGGTCCTGATTTTCAAGAAGGGCTCGCCTCTGCTCCCATCCAATTATAGGCCCATCAGCCTGATAGATGTGTCCCAAAAACTTTTCGGAAGGCTTATCCTGGACCGCCTCCAGAATTGGATCGAGGAGACTGCTGCCCTGAGCCCATACCAGGCTGGGTTTAGAAAGGGGGTATCCACCACGGATCAGATTTTTCGCCTAAACCTCATCTACTGGAGGACGGCGCTCGTCGAGGGCGGCCGCTTGTTCACGGTGTTTGTGGACTTGCGTGCCACCTTCGACCTTGTGCGGAGATCCAAACTCTGGAGTGTCCTTGATGGCATGGGAGTCCCACCGGACATTCTGGAAATCTTAATTAAACTACATCAGAAAAACTATGCCCGGGTCAGGTGCGGCAGGATGGGGGGTTTAACAGAAAAATTCCCTGTTGACAGGGGGGTGAGGCAGGGTTGTGTACTCGCACCCACCCTGTTTTGTCTTTTTGTCAATGGGGTAATCGCCCACCTGTCTAGGATGGTTGACATCGACGCCCCCAAACTGAACGGCAGCAGAGTGCCCGCTATAATGTTTGCGGACGACACTCTGCTGCTGTCTAAATCCCCTATGGGAATTCAACGAATTGTGGATGGGTTTTTGCAATTTTGCACTGAGAGGGGCCTTGAAATCAATGCCTCCAAGACCAAATTTATGATTTTGAACCCTACCCCCTCAACACGCCCAAACCCTATGCTGGGTACAGTGCGTTTGGAGAGGGTCTCCACATTCGAATATCTGGGGGTAACCTTAAATGAGAAACTGACATGGGGGACTCACACGATCAGGGCAAATATGAAGCTAGTTCAGAAAGCGGGTGGCATTACCAGAATGGTGGGCAAATCCATATACCGCCCACTGGGCCCCCTGTTACAGATCTACAAATCCCAAGCTTGGGGCTCAGTTATTTATGGGGCGGAACTATGGGGCCATACTCCTGTCAACAATTTAACATCTACAGAAAACAAATTTCTGAGGCAGCTGGTGGCTCTCCCTCCCAGCACGCCCCTGCTCCCTCTGAGACTTGACCTTGGTCTCAGGCCAATTGCAGAGGAACTGGGTCTAAAACCACTAACCTTTTGGCAGCGTGTTTGGAGTAGCCAAGATCTTGGCAATTACAGAAGCGAGCTTCAGGAATTTCTTGCCTTACCCAATATTAATAACATCCCCTGGTTGATTTATGTAAAAAAGTTATGTGAAAGCCTAGGTTTGCGGGAATTATGGACTGATCCCGCAAACTCAAGTCTGAGAATCTCAAGGAAGGCACTTTCTCAACTTTATTACCAGTTTAAGCTGACCTCTACTCTATACAGCACACGGATGGGTTCATTGACACATTCATTTATATATCACAAAGACTTTTACAAACTGGAAAGTGTTTTGGACGGAATGGCTCCTGTGTTGGCTAGAAAGCTCTACCTACAGTGGAGGTATGGCTCTCTACCACTGAGGGCCTTTACTAGCTCCTGGTCCAAGCCCCCAACAAGTGAGCAATGCCCAGCCTGTCTGAATCATCAGGAAAGTGATTTACATGTGTTGTTTTTCTGCAAAGCTTATCAGAGAGCAAGGAAGCGCTGGCTTCTACCCATTTTAAAAAACATTGGTTTTAGGGAATTTTTGCCTGCCTTTAGAACACTAAAATCCGATTTGTCACCCCCAATTGTTTTTGCAGTGGCAAAGTATTTACTGGCTATGTGGCATGTTCGAACCAGCCTCCTAAAAAAGGTCGGCCCAGTATAATTGGTAATCCATTTCAGAAAACATTTCGTATTTTTTTAAATGTACTTATTATTCATTTCTATGATAATGAACTGTTTTTATGTTAATATTTGGATACTGATAAACTTTGAACTTTTCATACAATTGTAATGTACTATATCTTTGATGATCTAAACGATCGAAATAAAGATTCTAAATAAAATAAAACTTATAATTAATATTTTTTCTAACTCTCTCAATTTTAGTGTTTTTATGAGCTTCCATCTCACTAGCTCTACAAAACACTACACAACTACAACACTACTTTATCCATTGTATACTATTTAATTATTTATTTAAGAAAGATCCACAAATCCACTGCGAAGTTACACTTGGGGCAGCGCTGAGAGCCACGATAGGTTCTCGCATACTACTACGATAGAAAAAAAAGAATTACTTCCCCCAGTTCTATTGGCTAATTTTGGCCCTGGGGACTCCATCCCTAAAGGCCTGGCGATTTTTACCAATATATATTTTTTTAAGGCAGGAGGGATGGGGGAACCCCTTCCCTGACCATTTTTGTTTTTTTAAATTTTATAATGGAGAGGGGCTGCGCGGCTCCATCCACAAGCCGATATCGGCCCCCGGGAACCCCATCCCTGGAATTTTTCTTAATTAAAAAAGGGAGGCAGCCGCTGGGCCCCAGGGACCCAATCCACCGTGGCATGTCCACAAGTTGGGGACCATGGGGGGAACCACAATGCCCCCGTTGTCAATGCCGGCTCCCTGTCAGGATTTAGGCCCAGATCTCTGTACTGGGGTGAATGTATGACATTGTTCTGCATTCTGTCCATCAACTGTTGTTTTTGCATTTGTCACCCCGAGTGGGAAGGGTATAACCAGACATGGGTCTCGTGCTCTCTATGCCACTGGAATCAAGCTATCCTGGCTGAAGAGGGGTGAAAGCCCGAAACCGGTCCTAGGTTGCTTGTTTCCAGTCCAGGGAGGACCTGGCTTGGCAGTTCGGGCTGGACTGTTCCTATGAGGCACAGAGTCAAGACTGATTTGCATATGGCTGGGTTCAAACTGGAACGGCATGGTGAGCAAAAAAACGATGGATTTAGATCTCCGTACTGGGGTGAATGTATGACATTGATCTGCATTCTTTCTATCAACCGTTGCTTTTGCATTGCTCCTCCAAAAGGAAGATAAAAATGGATCTTATCTTAGATACGGAATGACCCGACAACTGGAATGACATGCTCATAACACAAATCCACATCTCCAAAACTACCATCACATCCCATAGCTGCAAACTGACGACCTTTCTCCCTAACTGCCAGAAGCAGAGTGGGAACACCTCCATAACCATTTACTCGAATGGCGCAGTCCTGATACAAGCTAATAATGATAATCTCGAGGCTTTCGACTCCCTCTTCCCCTCTTCCCCTCTTCCCCTCGCTAAGAAAGGCCCCCTTGCATACTATTTGACCTGGCCCTACCCCTCCCTTCCCCCCGGTGAGCCTGTCTCACCAGACAAGGCGTCCGACCTTTCTTGCGTCCTCTGCAAGAACCTCCTCCCTTACCACGCGACACACTTCCCGCAACTTTGCCCCAAAGAATAACAATCCCAATCCCCCTGCCGGACAACCCTCCCACCCTCACCTTCCCTTCCACCCCAACCAGCCAACCTGGAATGAGCCATACTCTCAATCACAGACTCCCTATGACTCTACTCCTCCCTAAAGCCACACGAAGTCTAAACCACCACACGAGTCATTACATCTAATGCCCACTATCCCTTCCTGAGATAACTCAGGTAGCACCTCCACCAATAGCTACCACAATATGGACCCGTCCCCCACCTCTTTGGTCAACTCTGCCCAAGACACCCTCCCTCCCACTTCGGATAGCATGATGCATCGCCTCGCCCATCTTGAAACTCAGCTTGAAACTTTAATCCGGGGCCTGAACGGAATGGTCCGAAAGCCTATTCAACCTCCTCCCGGGTCCACCACTGCACCAAGCTCCACCCAACTCTGGCCTGCCAAGGTGCCACCCCCTAGCAGGCTCTCTGCCCCCCTCACGTCCTGGCCACCAACCCCTAGAAGAACGGTTATTGAGAAACGCTCAGAGAGACCCAGAAGATCGAAAGCCGCATTGTCCTCACTGGAAGCAGCAGTCCTAGCCTCAACCTATGACTCTCCCCTCTCTACCTCCCCTAAATCTAAGATCCAATTGATTACTGGAGTCGGAAGAGACCACCCTCCGCTGAAAACCCCGAAACCCCCGCCCACCTCACTTCTCTACTCAGAGCACCATCTACAAAGAATCAGAGCAAGGAAGGGTCCCCCATCAACTGCATGCTCCTAAATTGCAGATCAGCCTCCAAACATGCAACCAAACTAGCAGAAGCCATCCTCTCCCATGATACGGACATAGCACTCATCACGGAGACATGGCTCAACAATATCTCCTACCCTAGCTTGGACATGCTTGTTCCTCCAGGCTTCAAAATGATCAACAAAGACAGAAAAGTTCAAAGAGGAGGAGGTATAGCAATCATACACAAGAACAACATCTGTATTGTAGAAACTGACTATTGCCTGTACAGCTCCTTTGAATGTCTCACAGCCAACATCAAGACAAGTGACAACAAGCCAACACTTTGCCACCTGCTGTATCAACCCCCAGGCAACACCTGCCTGACCTGATTGCTCATTGCTCACTCGGAAACTTAAACAACATAATTCTTGGCGACCTCAACCTAAGGTGGAATGAAACAAATAACTCACTAATTCAAACCCTAAACAACCTCCTACAAGATAACAATCTTACCCAACACTGGTCAGAAGAAACTCATCACAGAGGAGCAACCCTTGACGCAATTATTGCCCAAAGCGATGCAATTACTATCGACAACAACCTTCCCGTAGACTGGTCTGACCACCACATCATCTTATTCTACATCAACCAATCGGTCCCAACTCAACACCCCGCACAGGACCCCCCCAAATGGATTATAAATACATCTCAGATCCATCGAGCTGAACTAGAAGAAAGGGTAAGCTCGCTCCTCCCCAAAATCGCTGATCATCTCCCCACAACTGAACTCACCTCACTCTACGATTCAAATACGACGCTCATCCTGGACCAACTAGCTCCTCTGAAACTAAAGAAAGACAGGAGCATTCCATCCAGATCATGGTTTACCACTGACATCAAGGAAGAAAGAAGACAACTAAGAGCCACAGAAAGACTCTGGAGGAACAACCCCTCTGTCATCCGCCGCGATCAACTCCAAGCAGCCCGCAGGAAGTACAAAAAGCACATTAAGAACAAAAAAACATAATTTTTCTGCTCCGCGCTAGACAACACAAAAAACAGACCTAAAAAGTTCTTCAATATCATCAGGAAACAAACCTCCAAGACCGTTGCCTCCCCAATTCAGGCTGTGTGACAACTTCGCCAACGTTTTCAATGACAAAATAGGCAAGATGGAACTCTCACTAGTCACCAACCACATCCCCTCCACCGAGAACCCGATGCTTGGAGTTAACGAAAAATGCATCCAAGAACCCTCCAAAACACTGGACCTCTTTCAATCCCATTCAGGAAGCAGTGATAGTCAAACTAATCTCCAATGCTAAGCCCTCATCTCACGCCCTTGAATAGTTACCCCCTCAACTGACCAAGGACCTGAAACTCGTCCTAGCCCCACTCTGGTGCAAGATCATAAACAGCTCCTTGAAGATCCGGAGTTGTACCAGACTGCCTCGAAGTCAGACAAGTCACGCAAATGCTGAAAAAGCCCGGCCTAGACACAAAGGATCTGAATAACTTCAGACCTGTCTCAAACCTACCTCTTCTATCCAAAATCCTGGAAAGATGTGTACTTCCACAACTGACCCAACACTTGGACAACATCAACCTTCTAGATCCCCACTAATCGGGTTTCAGAAAAGGCTGTAGCACTGAAACTGCGATCCTTAGATGATATACACAACTCACTTGACTCAGACCAATGTTGTCTTCTCATTCTCCTGGATCTATCGGCAGCATTCAATACAGTCGACCACAAACTTCTCATCAAGGTTCCACAAGAAAGGACAGGTCTTGAAGAGACAGTCTTACACTGGTTCTTCTCCTTCCTCCACAACCGCTCATAATGATAAAAATCAAAAACTTTGAGTCTGACCTTCACTCCGTAAACAGGGGTGTTCCACAAGGGTCAGTGATCTCCCCTCAGCTTTTCAACATCTACATTGAACCCCTCACTACCCTAATCAAAAAATCCAACATCCATTTCCACCTTAATGCTGATGACACACAGCTCTATCTGGAAACCACCTACATTGATGACATCCAGAGACTCAACGCCACGCTCAGAGAGGTACAACATTGGCTCTCCAGTAATCATCTAAAACTCAATCAAGAGAAAACAGAAATACTCCTCATTTCCAACAAAGAAGAGAACCCCCAAATTGCAGAATGGCTCAAAGCTATTGATGCTCTCAATGGCAACCTCACCCTGGCGGACTCAGTTAAATCTCTAGGTATCACCCTAGACCCGAAACTGGACATGAACAAACACATTAAAAGCTCTACAAAAAGTGCCTTCCTTAACTTGAAGCTACTGCACAAAATAAAACCCTTCCTCCTGCCCAAGGACCTTCAACAAGCCACTCAAGCACTGGTGCTGTCCAGACTAGACTACGGGATTGCAGACCTGGCTGGTACAGCTAAATCCAACCTCGCCTCCCTCAAAACAACCTTCAATGTAGCAGCCAGAATGGTCGCTGGAACTATGAAAATCGACCACATCTCGCCCGCACTCAGAGAACTAAAATGGCTCCCAATTGACCTGCGGGCCAGCTTCAGAACAGCCTGCCTCACGCACAAAGCCCTTCACACAGGCAAACCAGAATACCTGGCTTCCAAACTCAAAGAGGTCTGTCAGACCAACAACCTCAGGAGCTCCAATACTCTGCTACTTATCTCGCTGAAAACACGCAAACAAAAAACTGCGGCCAGGTCGTTTGTCGGTAACGCGCCCAAAATCTGGAACTCCATTTTCCCCACATCAGAAAGATCCCCTCTTTTGCAAAATTCAAAAGCCTGCTTAAAGTCCTCTTCCTCGATCGCGCACTAGCGAACTGATAGGATCCACGGAAGCACTCCACCTGACTTTAACTCTGTGTCATGTGACATTGACATCCGCTACCGCCCGGACCCCCTCCGGAACCTTACCCCTTCCCTTCGCTCCGAATAAGAAAACTTAGCGGCTACTCGTTCTGTGTGACCTACACTCATCGTGTTTCTTTTCGTTTTTTTTTACTCCTTTGTTTGAATGCTACTCGTCATGAATTACTATGTTCTACTATGATCTCTGTGCTGCTTGGTTGCATATAAGTCACTTGTTGTGAAGCGCTCTGATGCTCTCGGGTCCAGCTAGCGCTATATAAAACGCCTAAAAAATAAATAAATAAACTGTGCAAAGTACAAAGTGCAAATATGCAATGTGCAAAATACAATGTGCAAATATAAGCAATACAGTACATTTGATTAAAAAAATACAGTGTAAATATTATTAAAGTGCAAGGGCTTTGACCGTTAATTACTTTTGACCGTTAATTACTATTGATATTCCATTTGTTCTAACTTATTTTGACCAACTGATGTCTAGATAAAGTGCTAATGCATGTCAAACATAAAAAACCTAAAAAGTCCAAGTGCTGAATTACATTATACCAGTATTGCTGCATACTGAGATATAAACGTCAGGTAATAAAAAAAATCTGTTTTTATCTTGACATCGGCAAAGTTATTTATCTAAAATTTGATTATGTATTCACGGGACGCAATTAAAATGAACGATTTTATTTGGATACTTTTAATGGCTGAGGTGCACATGTAAATCCTCGTCTGTATTCATACCAGACGGAATTCTGGTGTTAAAAAGCATTATATATTTTGATTCAAATTGCCGCAATTTTCTTTCTGTATTTCCACCCCTTCTCATTTTAGGAACTTGCTGGCACATGCATCAAGCATAATTCCCCTCGCAAAAATTGCGAATCGGTAAAATAGCCCGTAAGCGACCGCAAAACAACACTTTCCAATGCATCAACCCCAATACCGAAAATCCAAGATAATCACAAAAAATGCCCCCGCAAATTTAGCAATTAGCAAAATAGTGATAATCTAATAGCGAAAACTAAAACTGCTCCTGCAAATAGCGAATAGCAAAGAATGAATCACAACCCAGTGCCAAAACTGGCAAATAGCGATTATCAACAAAATCGCTATTTAGCAAGAGTAGAATAAGGGGAATCTCAACCAGGAGGTAAAGTTGAGAAAACACATATGCTTGCAAGGAGGATGAGGATAAATGCAGCAGCCCAGCTCAGGAGGAGGATACAGGAGAGGGTATTCCGAGTGCGCATAACATTGCTGGGCCAAAATGCTGAAGAAATATACGATAAGTACCGTCTGAATCGTGCAATAATAATGCGCCTAATTGCAGATTTGGAACCCCTACTGCAGCACCAGACCCGTAGGACCAATGCCATTCCTGCACATGTCCAGGTCCTATCTAGCCTGCACCTACTGGCATCAGGCAGTTTCCAGGGGGTCGTAGCGGTAGCCGGATGTGTATCCCAAAGCACACTCTCACGCTTCTTCCGGAAATTCCTTGACGCCATGATGACAATGATCCATACCCACATAACCTTCCCCTCAACCCCACAGGAGTTAAATCAGACCAAACTGGAGTTCTACCAGGTGGCTCAATTCCCACATGTCATTGGATGCACTGATGGCATGCATGTCCCCATCTGTCCCCCCTCAGCCAACGAGTACATCTTCCGAAACAGGAAGTCTTACCACTCCATCAATATCCAGGTAGTGTGCAATGCTAAGCATATAATAACGGACATCGTAGCACAATTTCTCGGAAGCACACATGACTCATATATTCCGCCTCAGTGGCATCCACAGGCGTCTGCTCCGCGGTGAATTTGGAGAGGGATACCTACTTGGTACATACATATACCTATTTGCTACATCATTATACCAAATGTGATTGCATTACTGCGGCTAACCCTTTGCTTCCCACCCTGTAGGTGACAGCGCACATGCCTTGCGCGAATACATCCTGACCCCTTACCTCAACCCAGCAACACCACAGGAACAGCGCTACAATGCGGCACACATTAGCACAAGGAATGTGGTCAAAAGGATATTCGGGATACTAAAAAGTCGCTTCAGGATCCTTCATAAGACTGGTGGTGCGTTACAGTACAACGCCGAGACCTGCTGCAGGATTGTGGCTGTATGTGCCACAACATTGCCACAAAAAGAGGCATACCCATCGAGATGGACGAGAATGACAATGATGGTGATGATCAACCACCCGCACAACACCGACAGGCACATGTGGCAAACATAGCCGAAGGTCGGAGGAGACGTGCACACATCACACAACATCATTTCTGAGGTAGGTAAGAATGAGCCATCACACGATATCGTTGAATGTGAATGTTTTATTAGCATGAGAACATGTCAAACAGAAGAATTATGTTTAGAAAATGATGACGGTGATTGCATAGGTTGATTAAGTGAAAAGAAACTAGTTAACAGCACTGGAGGGCAATCACAATGTTGAAATGGACCATGGTTACACCACCATGGCCAAAGAGGCGGATATGCATGGCTAGCGCCTCTTGCCACGTACCCCCAGCCTCCTGTCGCATGACTCTGCAACATCAGCCTGATGTGTGCCTGTGGATGTCAAGCTGCGTGAACTGCGCCTCTTGTTAGTGGTCACTGGCACAGACACGCTACTCAGGCTCGATGCCTCCTCACTACTCTCCTCCCCTTCCAAGTTGCTGGCAATCACAGTCCCAGACTGGAGGTGTTCCACAGAAGTGGTCACTTGGCCTAAGGCCCTTGCAACAACCCCACAGAAATGGCCCAGATCAATCTGCAATGACACCGAGCGCCGTGCCAATACTGCAGTGGTGTTGCTGAACTTGGTGATGGCCCTTGTATTAGCTGACATACGTAGCAATCTCTGGCGATGCCTCTGACGCTTAGTGCGTTGTTCTGCAAGAATGGCACTGGTGAGCTCCTGTAGGGCCTGGTTTGTCTGTCGATTTCCCTCCGCAACAGCTGTTGTTAGGTCACACACACAGTCTGACATTGTGCTTATGTTTTTGGCCAGCTTGGAGATCTGCATGTTGATTGTGCCCATGTGTCTCCCCTGCAGGTGCTGCACACGTAGCATCTGCAACTCAACGCTGCATATACATTTGGAGCCTGTTCAACATCGGCCGCAATACGGGTCGTGGACCTGCGCTGTTGTCCTAGTTGGACCTGTTCTGGTGTTGGAGCTGGTGAAGGGACATGTGGCTGGCTGGGGACTGTTGTGGGTACTGAAGTCGGCTCTAATTCCATTTCTTGCAGTGCGGGTACATGTGCCCTGTGTTTTGGTGGTGGGGTGGTATACATTCAGGGTTCACAGGAGTCTCTACATCCGTCTCTGCAGGTGTCTCAGAGATGATGAGCCGGTCACTGTCCTCGGAGTCCACCTGAACTGCATCTGTGTGTGAAACAGTGCAGTGTTAGTCTTGTCTGGTCCTAAATCTGTTTCTCACATGGCCTACTTTGTACATAATAAATCACTGATTTAAACACACTGTCTGACATGAAGTGTTGGTATGTGTTATTAAGCATTGATGATTATCCATGGCCACTTGGCTAACATGACTACAACTCCCATGCACTCCTTGGCACGTTTCCTGAGGTTGTACCACCTTTTCTTCAGATCATCAATGCTGCGGTGTTTGACTCCCACAGCATTCACTTTCTCCTTGATGCGCAGCCATATTTTGCACTTCTCCGTCTCTGGCACCTTCAGGCACAACTTGCCAAACAGTTTGTCGTGGCTGCTGTTCACCCCTTCAATCAGGTATTCGAGTTCCCTCTCAGAGAACTTCATCTTCCTCTTCCTGGGTGTGGTACTCTTCCCTGCAGCATTTTTGTCCATCCTGGCTAAGTGAACTGTAGCTGGATTGTAAATGTGATGTGTCTCTGCTCAGCTTCAGCACTCTGCCTCCTCCTCTGAGCTCCTCAGGGCACTGAATGAAGCATGGACTGGATGACTTCCTGGTTGTGATGTCATCAGCCTGCTTCTAATGCGACCCGCTTTTTACGAATTCGCAAATACCCAAATCGTTAATACCAATTTCGGTATTAGCGGACTCGCCATTTGCTAGTTTGTGGGTTAGCGACTCACAATCATGTATTCAGTATTTTTTTACCGATTTTTAAGGGATCTGTACATGCATCCCAGTTTGTGAGTTTTTATTTGCGATTCCTTATTTTTCGCTAGTAAGGAATCACTTTAGCGATTTTTGACGCATGTGCACCTTGGTCTATTGCAAAATAAGATAAATCTTTCAATTTGCCTTTGTCAGTCTCATTAATATGACGTACCACCGGATAAGTTTTATCATTATTTTTTATTCCACGCATATGTTGTAAGATGAGAACATGGACCATGTGGATAGTGCTTCCCACATATAACTTAGCGCAGGAGCATTTTAAGATGTAAACCACATGGTCACTTCGACAATTTAAGAAGCATCTGATTTTCCAGGGGCTCACCATTAACGGGGACAAAACTTGTTTGCTATTCTCAGTGATTGTGCAGGCTTTGCACTTTTGGCATTTGTAAAAGCTAGGATTTGCCTTTAGCCAGTTTTCAGATTGGATTAATTCTGGACTGCTGTAAACCAACTCTTGCCTCATGGACTTTGCTCTTTTAAAAGTTACCTGGGGCCTCCATTTTACTACCGCACCCAACATTGGATAACTTCCTATTAGATGCCAGTGCCTACTCTCACTTTTGTGTGGTAGGTACTGTATCCGGTGATTAGTCTTATTTCCTCCTCATCCTGTTTTTCAAGTTCCTCTTTCCCTTCTTTAGGATTTAACAAGACCTCTCTTTTAATGCCGCTGACTTTGTGTAATGCTTGGCTCAGGACCAGCTCCTTATAACCCCTTTCTCTGAATATTTTTGTTAAACTTTTCTGGGCCTCCTCTAATGCCTGCTTCTCGCTACAGTTTCTCTTCATCCTGAGATGCTCGGCATAGGGGATGCTCATTTTTACTTTAGTGGGTTGGAAACTGTTTGCATGCAGGATGGAGTTTCCTGCTGTTGTTTTTCTATATGTGCGTGTAGGCAGTGAGTTACCTTTTATATTGATCTCAAGGTCTAAACATTATACTGACATCTTGTCTATTGTGTCTGTGAATTTTAGATTAAGTGTGTTGTCATTCAATTGCATAACAACATTTTTGCAGACTCTATTGAGCCTTCCCAGACCACAAAGATCTTGTCTATAAACAATTTCCACACAACCACATTTGCATCCAATTCCTGCGAATGGTTGACTCTGAGCACCTGCTCCTCCCACCACCCCATATGCAAATTAGCATTGCTGGGGGCGAAGCTGGTGCCCATCGCCTGTCCTGCAAACCTGTTTACACGTTTAATTTCCAGTTATTTTCTAGGCACATTCTACCCATCTCAATTAGCATTCTCAAATGCTGATGATATGAGATGTGCCGAGTGTCCAAAAAGTAACGCATAGCATTTAGTTCCGCCTCCTGTTCGATACTTGTGTACAACGAGGTAACGTCAAGCGTGATCAACAAATAAGTGTCTTTCCATGTCAGTGCTTCAATTTTACTCAAAAACTCATGAGTGTCTTGAATATAAGCTGGGAGTTTTCTGACAAATTCCTGCAAAAAGTGGTGCCACTGTGCAAATGTGCCCCCTGGCATGTTGTAAATTTGGGGACTAAGTCCCCTTGAGTCCTCAGGGTTCCTGTGGGGCCATCTAGCCCACCAGGTACCCCAGTAAGCACGACAGAGCTGCATTGCAGAGAGGTGTAAAAAGGAGCATGGCCTCGGACCACCTCTCTGCAATGCAGCTCTGTGGGATATACTGGAGGTACCTGGTGGGCTAGTTGGCCCCAGGTACCCTCAGTATTCAAGGGGAATTAATTCCCAAACTTACAATGCGCCAGGGGGTGTGTTTGCAGAGTGCTGCAAGGAGGGTGCGAGGCCTCCGGGCGATGCCGGCTTTTTTTTTTAGAAGGGGGGCTGTGTGGCCCCACTTTTTTTTACAATATTTGGGGCCCTGGGGACCCCATCCCCCAGGGCTTGACCCGTTTTTTCCAGAAAAACAAAAAAACGGGAAGGGAGCCGTGTGGCCCCCATCCCGAGGCCAATTTCGGCACCGGGGACCCCATCACCCAGGGCATTGCCACATATTTATTTTTTTGTTTTTAATTTTTTTTAAGGAGGGCGCTGCGTGGCCCCCCTCCTGAGGCCTCTATTGGCCCCAGGGACCCCATCCCCGGGGCGTTGCCACTTTTTTGTTTAAATGTATTTTATTGAGGGAGGGGGGCCACGTGGCTCGGTTGCCAAGTCACAATATGGCTGCCAACACTTCGTGGTTTGGAGTGTTGGCATCCAATCAGAGTAAAGTTTGTGCCTGGGAGGGTTCGTGGACCCTCCTCAGTGCTCAGATATCGATATTTTTCTTTTTTTAATATTCTCAGGAACTACTGAACGGATTTACACCATTTAACAAAAAGGGCGCAGTCTAAACCAAGACCTACCTTTTTGCCAAATTTGGTGTAATTCCGTTCAGCAGTTCGGGCTGTAGCCTGTAATAAAGTCCCTATGAAAAATAACATGGAGAAAACGCACTTTGAGACCCCCTTTTTTCTCAGCTCCCACTTGATGAATCACCCAGAAAAATTGAACACATAAAAGGAGCTGTCCAACCCTGTTTTTTGGAAGATTCATCAAACAGCGCCAAAGATATTGGCAAATCAAAAAATGCTTTTCCTATGGAAACTAGGTCCTAACTATAACTACCTACTAATATTATATATATATATATATATATATATATATAATATATATATATATATATATATATATATATATATATATATATATATATATATATATATATATATATTACCTACTGGCGGTCGCCAGTAGGTAGTTATAGTTAGGACCCTGTTTCCATAGGAAATCCGCAACATTCTATTTGGAATAACTTTGGCGCCGGTCGACGAATCCTCGCAAAATTTTCAAAATAGGTGGGGCGCTCCGCTCCGCTCCTACCCTGAAAGTCTCGGGGGGATTCGTCAAGCAGGGGCCGAGAAAAAAGGGGGGTCCCAAAACGCATTTTCCCCATGCATTTTTCCATAGGACCTTTAGACACAGCTACAGCCCGAACGGCTGAACAGAATTACTTGAAAGTTGGCAGAGAGGTAGCCATAAGGTCAAGGAAGTGCCTTTTGCAGGTCTGGTGTAAATCTGTTCAGTATTTCCTGAGAAAATAGCATTTAAAAGCATATATATATGTGGGCGGAGCCTAACCACACATCTCATCCTGAGATCTGATTGGCTGTCAGCACTTCATCCAAGAAGTGTTGGCAGCCATCTTGGGACCAATATACATGATAGCACCTCATTAAAAAGCATTGCAGTTAATAGAAGGTTTTAAGACTTTAGTTACATTATAAATCATTTGTTGATGGTACCATACTCATTTTAGGAATTGTGGAATGTTCTAAGGTGATTTCACCATGTGAAAAAGCCTTCTGCTGGGATATCATGATTGAGAGAAAAATATTTTCTCATGCTTTTACCACAGAGGTTTGGAAGGTGATCTATAGGCTAAACTGAGAGCTTATTTTCTGTAAATTCACATTATCTTTCTCAGTCATGTGAGAATGAAGACTGACATTCTCAGTAAAACATGTACATCCAACAAGGGCACTCCTTTGTGTTCTACTGCAGCTTCCCAGAGTGTTCCAAAGAACTACTAGAGCGCTAACAGTCCTACTTATGATAAACGTATGGCACACCTGAAGCCATCTTGCTTGGATTAAAGTGGTAACTCTTAAAACATTTAATTTAAAAAGGAACAAAATGAGGGGGTTCATTTTTCCATAAAAAGTATGATTAGTGTTGCAGAAAGAAAAATTAGGGCACATTTTGAGTGACTTCTCAAATCCTCTTCTATTTCATTAAAAAATTCTGACATGCAGACTGAAACATGCACTTTCAATACCAGCAGCAGTTTTCCCTGGTGAGCAGTAGCTTTACTACAGTGATCTAATGAGCAAAAAGAGTGCTAACATTCTGAATTTATGGCAAATGTGTGACACATCTGAATGCCTTCTTGATGGAATCAAAGTAAAAAACTGAAAGTATTTCCTACTGAGGACACTGCAGTAAATGAGGAAATTAGGAAACTTCATAACAAATAAGTCTCCCAAGATGGCCACCAGAGACAAAAGAGCCCAAATGTAGCCCAAATATCACCCAGATGTAGCCCAAGTATAGCCCAATGACAGAATGTCCCAGAATGTTCTTAAAAACAACTAGAGCGCTTACTGTCTTCATTATGACAAAAGTAAGGCACACCTGAAGCCATCTTGATTGGAATAAACTGGTAACACTTAAAACATTTAATTTAAAAAGGAACACAATGAGGAGGTTCATTTTGCCATAGAAATTATGATTAATGCTGAAGAAAGAAAATGAGGGCACATTTTGAGTGACTTCTCAAATCCTCTTCTATTTCATTAAAAAATTCTGACATGCAGACTGAAACATGCACTTTTAATACCAGGAGCAGACTTCCATGGTGCAGTAGTTTTACTACAGTGATCTAATGAGCAACTAGAGTGCTAACATTCAGAATTTATGGCACATGTGTGACATATCTGAATACCTTCATGATGGAATCAAAGTAAAAAACTGAAAGCATTTCCTACTGAGGAGACTGCAGTACATGAGGAAATTAGGAAACTTCATAACAAATAAATTTCCCAAGATGGCCACCGGAGACAAAAGAGCCCAAATGTAGCCCAAAATCACCCAGATGTAGCCCAAATATAGCCCAATGACAGAAGTGTGCAAAACACTTATTATTTTGTGTTTTTGCAGTGTTATATAGTGCAGACTTGTCAGGTATTGGAGTGCTTTACATGAGCATTGGTTACATCACACAAGAACAAATTCATTTTGGTTGTAGACATGGGGAGACTAAGTGATTTGACCAGAATCACAGAATGTCGAGCTGAAGCAGAAACTTCAACCTGGTTCCCCAGTTGCAAAGTCTGCAGTTCTGGAAGTAACACCACATCCTCTTCCCTAAGTGCAACATTTAATCAAGTGGTCAACTGGATAAAAAAACATAAAGATAACAAATAATTTAAAAGTGCTTTGTCGCTATTTGAAAACTCAGAAAATATGTCCTTATTTTAGTCTTTTAGAGCACTAACCATAATTTTGATGCCAATAAGACCCTCTCATATATGTAATTTCTAAAGGAAATGCTCTAGGTATTACAGTTTTGATTACATCAAGATGATGTCAGGCGTTCCACACTTTTGTAATAAATATAGAATGTTAGCAATCTAGATGTTCATTAGGATACTGTTGAGAGGCAGAGGCCAGGGGCACGGACTCTGAAAATTGAAGGCAGGTAGGAGGGTGCAAAGGCAACAATTTAACCACACTGAGCAGGCAGGAAGGGCCGTGGAAGCACAACAGACTATGGAGGGCAGTGGAAAGGGGGGCAGGGGCAACAAACCAACAATACAGGACTTGCAAGAGAGGCTGTTGGAGGGAAGATCTATTACGGGTCAAGGAAGCTAGGGGCGGTCCCCAGATCCCCGGGAGCCACCACAGAACTGAGCAGGAGAGTGAGTCAGGGACAAAAGGGGCACCTTAATTTGAGCCGGGGTGCCTAGGAACGCTTGCTCCAAAAATGAAGAAAACAGACATATGAGACATGGAATTGGAGGCAGAATACAATGGCAGTTTAATGAGAAGATGCAACTTCAAAGAAACCGCAGAATAGAGACATAAAGTACAAAATACAGAATCCAGATAATCATACAGCTGTCATAATATTCTCTGTATCTCAATTAATGTACTGACAGAGAGAGAGAGAAAACACATCTATAAATGCATCATGAGAAACAAGTTACACCAAGGAAAATGTTACCTAGGAACACTCACGTTTACTCTTAGAGCAAGCATTCCTGCAATTACAATACAAAATCTTTTAAATGCAAAAGTAAAGAGAACAATGGTTAAACATAACATGACATTTCATATAGGTAAAATAGAATAAGATACTTCAAGCAAAGCAGAGCAAGACATTTTAAGCAAAGGAAGACAAGAGCTCCCAGCTCTTGGGGAAAACCTGCACTGCCTGTTAACCTACATACAGACGGCGAGGTAGTCCGTCGATATCTGTGGGTGCTCCCTTTTTATATCATTTTGTGGGCTCCTTTGCACGCTACATCTACCTACGTATGCTACCCAAAAGCTTCGTCTGCAGATTTTACCAGACATTTCGTCATTTACCCACTTAATGCTGTCAATGGACTGGGTGAAAAGGTCAGTCTCTCAGGCCAATCGCTTATCGTAAGTTCCATAGAGCAAGCAGAAAATAATGGGTATTGTACGGGAATTCAATATATTCATGTATAAAATCTCCTCAGTTCTCCTAACTTGACGCTCTGCGGTTGCCACTTCCTTAAAAGCGGGAAACCTGCCCAGGAAGCAAGTACCAGTCCAGGATGCAGCCTACTGTATGTCGACAGCTTCAGGGGGATGTTGAACTTTGATACCAAGCACGGAGCACTCGGGTAGGGTGGGGGCTACTAGTTTGGATCAGAAGGCCTCGCAGACCTGCCTTCAGACTGCTATACACTAAAATTGCAGAGCTATGGTCAATTTAACAAAGAGGCCTACATATTGAACAGAAGGGCCTACACAGGGGTTTTATGCTGGCTGAGTGGTAAGGATGTCTCAGGATAATTATATAGCAACACAGGACCCGCTGGTCAATTTAATACGGCCTACAAATGCAGCTGGCAGGGCAAGGACAAGGGTCTCATACTTCAGGTGTGGACAGAACGGGCCAGGGGCCCCCTGTGATACAAAATCTACCCTCCTTCAAGGCTGTGGCAATGTAATAGACCATTGTGGGCAGAAGGAAGAGGCAATGGTAGTACAACCATACATGCCAACAGACCCGATTCAGCCAGGAAACGTCCAATGTTTTTAAGCTCAAATGGGCTTTATTTGATCTGTCTCCTGTCTACAATATCCTCTTTTTCAATGTAACTCAAAGGGGAAAATCAATACCCCAGTTTTTTTTCAAAATCTCCCTCTTACCAAGTTCAAAATGTTCGCAAGTATGGTACATTGGATCATGGAAGGAAATGGGATAGGGACATGGACTTGGATAACAGAGGACAGGAGGGACATGGAGAGGTGCACCAAACTGACCCTGCAGGGCAGGCATCAGGGTTTGCCGCAGCACAATACACCACACAGGGCATGCAGGACGGGAGTGCAGCACAACAATCCATAGAAAGCAAGAGGGAGGGGACAGGATCAATGAACATGGACAACAGAGAACAGAGGGGCAAGAGGCAATGGTAGCTAGCTGACCATAATGGACAGACAGGAGAGAAAGCTGCAGTATAACAGACCATAAAGGGCAGGAGGGACGGATCAGGGGCATTACAATGGAACAGACAAGCCAGGAGGGAGGGAGTAGGGCTGGGGGCAAGGGGGCAGGGCAGGAGCAGCAAGATAGCCATGGAGGTCAGGCAGGATGGGCACTAGAAGCAAGACACACCATGAAGAGCAACAGTGAGACTGTGATGGCATACACACAGACCATGGAGGGAAGGTGGGAGGGGGTCAGGGGCAGCTAACTGACCACACAGGGAAGGTGGGAGGGGCCATGGCAGCACAGAAGACCATGCATGGCAAGTGGGAGGGTTAGTGGCAGCACAATGGCTATGATGGGCAAGAAGGAGGGTGGAGGGGCATGCACAAAGGACGATGGAGGATAGAAGGAAGGGTCAGGACCTGTGCACAGACAAGAAAGTTCAGGGGAAGGGACCTCACAACAGACCACACGGGGCAGGCAGGAGGAGCAGTTGCAGCACAACAGACCAGGGAGGGCAGAAGGGTGTGGCAGTACAATGGACTATGTAGGACAGGAGGAAGAGGATAGGGGCATGGCATGTGGACAGGCAGGGTGGAGGTGGCAGGGACAGGTTACAGTCATCTGACAATGCTAGGCAGGTGGGAGGGGAGTGGCAGCTCAACAGAACACTCAGAGTAGATAGGAGTGGCAGGTCAATGGGACATGGTGGGCAAAAAGGATGGAGCAGGGGCATGCACAAAGACATCGGAGGGCAGGGGGAAGGAGAATAGGGGCAGCAAGCTAAGCACAGAGTTTAAGCAGGAGGTCAATGATGGGGCATAGAATTGGGCAATGGAGGGCAGGAGGAGTGGACTGGTACATCATACTAAATTGAGGGCAGTGGCAGCACATCAGACCATGCATGGCAGGAGGGAGGAGGCTAGTCCATGGATTCACACAACAGAGGATAGGGAGGAAGGGGATGGGGCAGCAAGCTAACTGTTCAGAGAAGGCGGGTATTAGGAACTTTATTGTTTTTAAAACATTGTGTCTGTGCGAACTACTTAAAATATGAACAAGTATGCAGCATAATCTCACTTTTATTCAGGAAGAAGAGGACGTTTGTGACTGTGACTCCGGGCTCACTTGGCAGAAACACCCCCTGACCCTCCACCCCATATCGCAAAATGTAATGCCCGTGAAAAGGGTAGGTGAACACAGTGTTATATAGAACATAGTCCTGAGAGCACGATTGAAAATGAAAACTAGATATAGTGTATGGTATAAACTATGCACCAAAAAGTGTGATATAAGATGAACCGGGCGTGAAATATAATATGCAATACATTGTGCGCAATGACAGATTCATTGGAGAGCGCGAGATAGCACAGGCACTAGAGCGTGCTATGCGATATGCGCCTTGGAGTGTAATATGCACAGGGCAGTGTTGTGTAACCTAACTAGTCTCTAAAGTTGTAATATAAAATATGTGCTGGGGAGTGTAACGTTGCATATGCACTGTGACAAAGATATGGATCCCAGATTGTAATATGTATGGCATAGCACTGTGCGTTATAACATAGGCATCGAGAAAGGCACGTTAGATGGGGCAATATAACCCGTGCGAAGACAAGTGTGGCATGACATATTCACGGGGTGGTGTTACAGTGCACATGGGCTAGAGAGTGTCATAGGATATGCACTAGCTAGTGGAATACAACACAGAGGTGTGTGGCACTCGGCAGGCAATGGTGGGTGTAACACAGCATTGGGCTCTGTCAGGAGCACGCTGTGACTCTCAAGTGATGTTCGTCCCCTTTCCAGAGAGTAAAATAAAAAGTATTACACATCCGGCAGTGGATGTGTGTTTTATTAACCGTGAGGGGGGTTTCTTGCATAGTTTTGGTCGAATTTTTGTTGAATCCCCTTTGAATGGCTTGGTGTGCATGTGTATTAAATGTGCCCGTCAATAGCTACCCATGTTTGTATAAATAAACGACAAGGGTGTCTACCAGGATTAGGCACGGTAGGGCATCAGACATGTCAGAGCTTCACTAGTGGTGTAAATACATTCCACGTGGATTCATTGCACGCATAGTCGCCTTTTAATGAATATCACGCAAATCGTCATGGTGATAGGTACGTACGGTTTGTCCAGCATGTCCTAGGTGTGTCTATAAATATATATTTTTTAAAAATAATAAAAAACAGTGGCCGGCCCTGGGGATTGGGGTCAAAAAAATATAATTAGGAGACTGGCCCTGGGGGATGGGGTCATCAGGGCCAATAAATTAGAATAAGAAGGGGAACTAAACAGCCCCCCTTCTTAAAAAACTAAAATAAATAAAAGACTGGCATTGTGCCGGAGGCCATGCCCCCTCCGTGCAGCACTCTGCAAACGCGCCCCCAACAGGCATCTCCAGTATGCGCCAGGGAGCTGCGCTGCAGCCAGGTGTTCTGAGGCCAAGCCCCTTTTTACACCTCTCTGCAACGCAGCTCTGTGGCGCTTACTGGAGGTACCTAGTGGTCTAGTTTGACCCTAGGGACCCTTAGGATTCAGGGGGACTTAATCTCTCAACTTAGAACAGCCACAGGGCGCGTTTACACAGTGGTGAAGGGAGGGGACGGGGCCTGAGGTGACGTGTGCAAACACGCACTATGGCACGTTTTAAATTGGGGATATAATTTCCCTTCAATACTGAGGGCCCCTGGGGGCTAACTAGCCCACCAAGTGCTTCCAGTAAGCGCCACTGAGCTGCATTGCAGAGAGGTGGTCCAGGCCGTGCCACTTTTTACACCTCTCTGCAACGCAGCTCTGTGGCACTTACTGGAGGTACCTAGTGGGCTAGTTGGACCCTAGGGACCCTCAGGATTCAAATGAACTTAATCTCCCAACTAAAAATGGACACAGGGCGTGTTTACACAGTGGTGAAGGGAGGGGACGGGGCCTGAGTTAACGTGTGCAAAAACGCCCTGTGGCCTGTTTTAAGAGGTAGTTTTAATCCCCATGCCCTATTATACACTAGGGGCTTACAGAGGAGGTCATGCTAATCACAGGGGGACCCCAACGCAAAATGTTCCCTAGTGTATGTAGGTGTTTTCACTGTATTCTAAGTGTCTTTTAACATAGCACTGGCTCTAGGACTGGTTAGTCAGACTCAGTTACCACCAGTATCCGTCTGAAAAAGTTGAGGGTACAGGATGATTTTGCAACAAGGCTTCTTTCTGCTCTTCTTTTTGTTCTTTCTGCACGTTATCCTTCTTCCTGCACTTATCTTCGTATTTGAGGACTTCTGTTGCTTCTTTCTGCACTTCTTTTGTTTCTTTCTGTGCATTTTTTCTTCTTTCTTCACATGTCCTATCTCTGTAGGCATAGTTAGAAATTAGCATTTAAAAAACCTTTGAAATTCACAGAAAAAACCATAGGTTTCAGGCACGTTATAGTTAGGAATTAGCATTTAAAAAACCTCAGAAATTCACTGAAAAAACCATAGGTTTCAGGGGTGTTATAGTTAGCTGGACTTTTCACTTGTACAAAACCATTGAAATTCCCCCGTTATAGTTAGTTCAGCTAACTATAACTCGCGCGCCCGCAATGCACTGCTGATGACGTCACATATTACATCACTCATGACATGGTCAGTGACATCACTCATGACATCACTGATGACATCTCAAATGACATCACTGATGACATCACTGATGACATCACTGATGACATCATCCTTGTGATAGAGTGGCAGACCTCCTCTCACCCTAATATAACCTTTGATACACACATTCAAAAATAGAGACTAAAATTTTCAAAACAATGGACATACCAATACCAGTTACAACAACCTCTTCAGTAATTCTAAGATCCACATACACATCCACTCATTCACCAACAGTCCTATACAGTCACTCATACATGTACTCACTCATCATATGTACTCATACACCTATACATCCTGTTACACAATGCCACTCATCCATAGAGTTACTCACACACATAGTCACTCATGCTAATAAAGAATCAAACATACATTTACTTGCATATACAGTTATACACACACCACCATACTTACTTCTACGGAAACTTACACATACTTAGTCTTTTAAACAATCACTTATAGAAACACATACTTATTCATACAGGAACTCTTTCAATCTCTCACTCTCACATATACTCACATATATACACCAATAGTCACATATACTAGTTTAAAACATATGTAGTTACTCATAAAGACACTATTGAGACAGTCATTCACTCACTAACACACCCATACACACACTCATCCACCCATACAGTCCTGCACACATGCTGTGTTCAACACATACAAACAGTGAGTCACTCATTCATGCACCTATGCACTACGTAATACCCCCCACCGAACCATGCAGACACTCAGACTGATACTCAAAAAACCAACTAATACCCTATATAGACACCCATGTAGCTACTCACCAACCCATGCAGCCACTTATACACAAAGTGAGAGACTGATACAGATATTTACATATTTAAACATTACTCACTAAGCCATGTATTCACTATGATACACTTAATCAGTCAGTTACACAATCAATTTTTCAAAAACAAATCATCCATTTAGACACTTATATACCCATTTATTCTTCCATCGACCTTGAGATATACATATATAAAACATATTTAATTTTCAGAAAAACACACATTCACTGGATGATGTCATCAGTGATGTCATCAGTGATGTCATTTGAGATGTCATCAGTGATGTCATGAGTGATGTCACTGACCATGTCATGAGTGATGTAATATGTGACGTCATCAGCAGTGCATTGCGGGCGCGCGAGTTATAGTTAGCTGAACTAACTATAACGGGGGAATTTCAATGGTTTTGTACAAGTGAAAAGTCCAGCTAACTATAACACCCCTGAAACCTATGGTTTTTTCAGTGAATATATATATATTCACTGAAAAAACCATAGGTTTCAGGGGTGTTATAGTTAGGTGGACTTTTCATTTGTACAAAACCATTGAAATTCCCCCGTTATAGTTAGTTCAGCTAACTATAACTCGCGCGCCCGCAATGCACTGCTGATGACGTCACATATTATATCACTCATGACATGGTCAGTGACATCACTCATCACATCACTGATGACATCTCATATGACATCACTGATGACATCATCCAGTGAATGTGTGTTTTTCTGAAAATTAAATATGTTTTATATATGTATATCTCAAGGTCGATGGAAGAATAAATGGGTATATAAGTGTCTAAATGGATGATTTGTTTTTGAAAAATTGATTGTGTAACTGACTGATTAAGTGTATCATAGTGAATACATGGCTTAGTGAGTAATGTTTAAATATGTAAATATCTGTATCAGTCTCTCACTTTGTGTATAAGTGGCTGCATGGGTTGGTGAGTAGCTACATGGGTGTCTATATAGGTTATTAGTTGGTTTTTTGAGTATCAGTCTGAGTGTCTGCATGGTTCGGTGGGGGGTATTACGTAGTGCATAGGTGCATGAATGAGTGACTCACTCTTTGTATGTGTTGAACACAGCATGTGTGCAGGACTGTATGGGTGGATGAGTGTGTGTATGGGTGTGTTAGTGAGTGAATGACTGTCTCAATAGTGTCTTTATGAGTAACTACATATGTTTTAAACTAGCATATGTGACTATTGGTGTATATAAGTGAGTATATGTGAGAGTGAGAGATTGAAAGAGTTCCTGTATGAATAAGTGTGTTTCTATAAGTGATTGTTTAAAAGACTAAGTATGTGTAAGTTTCCATAGAAGTAAGTGTGCTGGTGTGTGTATAACTGTATATGCAAATAAATGTATGTTTGATTGTTTATTAGCATGAGTGACTATGTGTGTGAGTAACTCTATGGATGAGTGGCATTGTGTAACAGGATGTATAGGTGTATGAGTACATATGATGAGTGAATACATGTATGAGTGACTGTATAGGACTGTTGGTGAATGAGTGGATGTGTATGTGGATCTTAGAATTACTGAAGAGGTTGTTGTAACTGGTATTGGTATGTCCATTGTTTTGAACATTGTAGTCTCTATTTTTGAATGTGTGTATCAAAGGTTATATTAGGGTGAGAGGAGGTCTGCCACTCTATCACAAGGATGATGTCATCAGTGATGTCATCAGTGATGTCATTTGAGATGTCATCAGTGATGTCATGAGTGATGTCACAGACCGTGTCATGAGTGATGTAATATGTGACGTCATCAGCAGTGCATTGCGGGCGCACAAGTTATAGTTAGCTGAACTAACTATAACGGGGGAATTTCAATGGTTTTGTACAAGTGAAAAGTCCAGCTAACTATAACACCCCTGAAACCTATGGTTTTTTCAGTGAATTTCTGAGGTTTTTTAAATGCTAATTCCTAACTATAACGCGCCTGAAACCTATGGTTTTTTCTGTGAATTTCAAAGGTTTTTTAAATGCTAATTTCTGACTATGCCTACAGAAATAGGACATGTGAAGAAAGAAGAAAAAATGCACAGAAAGAAAAAAAAGAAGTGCAGAAAGAAGCAACAGAAGTCCTCAAAGACGAAGAAAAGTGCAGGAAGAAGGATAACGTGCAGAAAGAACAAAAAGAAGAGCAGAAAGAAGCCTTGTTGCAAAATCATCCTTGTACCCTCAACTTTTTCAGACGGATACTGGTGGTAACTGAGTCTGACTAACCAGTCCTAGAGCCAGTGCTATGTTAAAAGACACTTAGAATACAGTGAAAACACCTACATACACTAGGGAACATTATGCGTTGGGGTCCCCCTTTGATTAGCATGACCTCCTCTGTAAGCCCCTAGTATATAATAGGGCAGGCGGATTAAAACTACCTCTTAAAACAGGCCACAGGGCGTTTTTGCACACGTTAACTCAGGCCCCGTCCCCTCCCTTCACCACTGTGTAAACACGCCCTGTGTCCGTTTTTAGTTGGGAGATTAAGATCATTTGAATCCTGAGGGTCCCTAGGGTCCAACTAGCCCACTAGGTACCTCCAGTAAGTGCCACAGAGCTGCGTTGCAGAGAGGTGTAAAAAGTGGCACGGCCTGGACCACCTCTCTGCAATGCAGCTCAGTGGCGCTTACTGGAAGCACTTGGTGGGCTAGTTAGCCCCCAGGGGCCCTCAGTATTGAAGGAAAATTATATCCCCAATTTAAAACGTGCCATAGTGCGTGTTTGCACACGTCACCTCAGGCCCCGTCCCCTCCCTTCACCACTGTGTAAACGCGCCCTGTGGCTGTTCTAAGTTGAGAGATTAAGTCTCCTTGAATCCTAAGGGTCCCTAGGGTCAAACTAGACCACTAGGTACCTCCAGTAAGCGCCACAGAGCTGCGTTGCAGAGAGGTGTAAAAAGGGGCTTGGCCTCAGAACACCTGTCTGCAGCGCAGCTCCCTGGTGCATACTGGAGATGCCTGTTGGGCTAGTTGGCCCTCAGGGACCCTCAGTATTGAAGAGGAATTAATTCCCCAACTTACAACTCGCCAGGGGGCGCGTTTGCAGAGTGCTGCAAGGAGGGGGCGTGGCCTACGGCACGATGCCAGTCTTTCATTTATTTTAATTTTTTAAGAAGGGGGGCTGTGTGGTTCCCCTTCTTATTCTAATTTATTCGCCCTGATGACCCCATCCCCCAGGGCCTGTCTCCTAATTATATTTTTTTTACCCCAATACCCAGGGCCGGCCACTGTTTTTTATTATTTTTAAAAATATATATTTATAGACACACCTAGGACATGCTGGACAAACCGTACGTACCTATCACCATGACGATTTGCGTGATATTCATTAAAAGGCGACTATGCATACAATGAATCCACGTGGAATGTATTTACACCACTAGTGATGGTCTGACATGTCTGATGCCCTACCGTAAAAACACACATAATGGAGCATAGGAGCAATTTCAGATGCTTGAAGAGTAACACCAAGATGACCACACATTTCAAAGACACACAACATTCACCAGATTCTTTTGAATGGGGTGTATTAGAAACTCATCCTGGAATAACTAAACATGCTTTATTCCGCATTGAACAACGATGGGTCCTACGATTAGCCACTGACAAAACTGGGTTAAATGAAAATATACCTTGGAGCCTTCTGACCTAAATCATTCCTGATATGATCATTTAGATAACTTATTATAAGTTGCTTTGATCTGACATGAACCACCCACGTTAACAAATAATGACCACTTGATATTTAAGACTGCCAGACGGCCTAACCCGTGTCATATGTCATCTTCAGATAACCTATAGTACATAAGAGTAACCACTTATGTATCATCACGTTTCGTTCTTTATGACCAATGGGGCCCTAGTCCGTGCTGAGGCTGACGTTAGAATTACTTCATGAGCCGCCTTTGCTCTATGTTGTTTTTCAATCCTACTCCACATTTGCCCTTTACAATCAACAGATGGGGGTACAATACATTCTGACACCTTCGTTATGTTTTTCTGTAATTTTGATCACACTACCTTAGCAGAATCCACGGTGTCGGAAATTCACTCGTACCACAGGGTGGTCTTACGCGCAGCACACCACAGGCATCCCGAGTTCAAAATTATAAATTTTACGAATTTAAATCTGCCTCTTAGACTCCCCCTCACCTATCCGAGCATATGTTGTAGCGACTTGACTGGTTTCCTGGGGGCGTGCAGCGAGTCCGGGACTTGGGCTCGCACGGTTGTGGAGGAAACATAGTGTTTCCCCTTCCAAAATGGCGCCTACACTAATGTGACATTCTAGTCTCGTTGTTCCGGTGAGGTACCCGGAAGTCCTTCAACCATTGTACGCCTGTACCGGTATATTACACGCTCAATGCCAGCACTCACTTGTGATTCTCGGACCGGCGACGTGGGGGTAGGTCTACCGCCTCCTCCGTTTTTTGGAACCCGTGAGTACTACTATCCCTTCACCTAACCTTTTTTCAATTATTATTCGTGCCTTGACCCCCCACATACTTGGCACCACACTGTAGAGGATCGTTGATTGCATGGCTTCGTGGCACTGACTCCGCGGCGGTTAACACCAGCAATGCCCCATAATTATGTCCCCCGCGGTATTGGTGACTGCGCTCGTCTCTGCTCGCATTGTTTGTTTGCTTTCATCGTTACCATACGGTGTTTTTTAATTTACAGACGCGGTTTGACACCACCGCGCGGGACCCTGACAGGCCGTGTTTACACTCCTGACCTCACCGCGGTGTGGCTATGGGTGGTATTCATGCCTGCCGGGGCACCACGCGACGTCTCCCTGTGTTTCTGTACATTGTTACCTTACTCTGTGCGCCCTATTTTGGAGGCGTGGCACTATTACGGTTCACTCTGAACCTTTGGTTTACTGATTTGACACTCAGTTTCTCTGTGTGCCTTCTGCGACCCCGGACGATTTGCCCCGGACTCTTTGTACATTTCGCATGTATCAGTTATGTCTCTCTTCGTTTCATTTCCCGTTTACTATTAGGACACTACAATTTAGTGTCTCCACTAGCCGGATCTATAAGACCAATGCCATGACCCTAATGGGTGAGTTAACTTCCTTTGTGTGCTTCTCTTGCTGTATTCATTTTAATTGTTCTCAATTCACTGCTCTATTCTGTATGACAGACACGCCATTATGCATGTCATGAGCTATCTTCAATAGCATGAGGTTTGCATCAATTCACGTTGCATGTCCTGTCATGTACAATTGAATAATATATTGACTTGTATTTCTAATATTGTCAATCTGTTTTTACCTTGCAGGCTATGTTTTTTGAGTTACAGGTACCACACTTTCTTTGGGTGCTGTAAGGGTGGTCATTTGTATATTATACCTTAGACCACCACCACTTAAGTGTAGGTAGTTTATTCTGGTCCTGACGAATTGCCGTCAAATTGACTCAAGGGCAAGAAACATGTTGACCACTTGACAGACGCAATTAACCAGCATCCTCATAGTTGGTTATAGCGTTGGTTTGTCTTATCATTTTTAATTAGGGTTGGGGCCACGTTCATTAAAAAAATTTCTGAGTGGACCACCTCCCCTATTTTAGATTTTCCCCTACACACCACTATCACCTACACTATTTTAGGGCCCTCACACGCACTTCACCAACTGGCTTCTGGAAAAAAGATCTCCGCCAGGAAGGCCCCATCTTGGGTGCCGATCGGGGATTGCAGCGCCGCCCCGATAAGGAGCAGACCCGATGATAAAGCATGACACCTAACTGGCTGGGTGTGTGAGGGTCTTTTTCCAACAAGGAGAAGTTTCTTCTCCCCTCCTTCATTCTAGTATTCACTAGAGCTCACTCTTTATACATATTGCCTGCTTGTACATTAGGAACTGCATACTATCTTTGTCATAGCTCTATCTACGGACTTGTATGCTGGACCTGGATAAATAATTGTCCGTTTTCCCCTTCTTTGAATTGATGCCCTACCGTGCCTAATCCCGGTAGACACCCTTGTTGTTTATTTATACAAACATGGGTAGCTATTGACGGGCATTTAATACACATGCACACCAAGCCATTCGAAGGGGATTAGACAAAAATTCGACCAAAACTATGCAAGAAACCCCCCTCACGGTTAATAAAACACACATCCACTGCCGGATGTGTAATACTTTTTATTTTACTCTCTGGAAAGGGGACGAACATCACTTGAGAGTCACAGCGCGCTCCTGGCAGAGCCCAATGCTGTGTTACACCCACCATTGCCTGCTGAGTGCCACACACCTCTGTGTTGTATTCCACTAGCTAGTGCATATGCTATGACACTCTCTAGCCCATGTGCACTGTAACACCACCCCGTGAATATGTCATGCCACACTTGTCTTCGCACGGGTTATATTGCCCCATCTAACGTGCCTTCCTCGATGCCTATGTTATAACGCACCGTGCTATGCCATACATATTACAATCTGGGATCCATATCTTTGTCACAGTGCATATGCAACGTTACAATCCCCAGCACATATTTTATATTACAACTTTAGAGACTAGTTAGGTTACACAACACTGCCCTGTGCATATTACACTCCAAGGCGCATATCGCATAGCACACGCTACTGCCTGTGCTATCTCGCGCTCTCCAATGAATCTGTCATTGCGCACAATGTATTGCATATTATATTTCACGCCCGGTTCATCTTATATCACACTTTTTGGTGCATAGTTTATACCATACACTATATCTAGTTTTCATTTTCAATCGTGCTCTCAGGACTATGTTCTATATAACACTGTGTTCACCTACCCTTTTCACGGGCATTACATTTTGCGATAGGGGGTGGAGGGTCAGGGGGTGTTTCTGCCAAGTGAGCCCGGCGTCACAGTCACAAACGTCCTCTTCTTCCTGAATAAAAGTGAGATTATGCTGCATACTTGTTCATATTTTAAGTAGTTCGCACAGACACACGTTTTAAAAACAATAAAGTTCCTAATACCCGCCTTCTCTGAACAGTTAGCTTGCTGCCCCATCCCCCTCCTCCCTATCCTCTGTTGTGTGAATCCATGGACTAGCCTCCTCCCTCCTGCCATGCATGGTCTGATGTGCTGCCACTGCCCTCAATTTAGTATGATGTACCAATCCACTCCTCCTGCCCTCCATTGCCCAATTCTATGCTCCATCATTGACCTCCTGCTTAAACTCTGTGCTTAGCTTGCTGCCCCTATTCTCCTTCCCCCTGCCCTCCAATGTCTTTGTGCATGCCCCTGCTCCATCCTTTTTGCCCACCATGTTCCATGGACCTGCCACTCCTATCTGCTCTGAGTGTTCTGTTGAGCTGCCACTCCCCTCCCACCTGCCTAGCATTGTCAGATTACTATAACCTGTCCCTGCCACCTCCACCCTGCCTGTCCACATGCCATGCCCATATCCTCTTCCTCCTGTCCTACACGGTCCATTGTACTGCCACACCATTCTACCCTCCCTGGTCTGTTGTGCTGCAACTGCTCCTCCTGCCTGCCCCGTGCGGTCTGTTGTGAGGTCCCTTCCCCTGAACTTTCTTGTCTGTGCACAGGTCCTGACCCTCCCTTCTATCCTCCATCGTCCTTTGTGCATGCCCCTGCACCCTCCTTCTTGACCATCATAGCCATTGTGCTACCACTAACCCTCCCACTTGCCATGCATGGTCTTCTGTGCTGCCATGGCCCCTCCCACCTTCCGTGTGTGTTCAGTTAGCTGCCCCTGAACCCCTACCACCTTCCCTCCATGGTCTGTGTGTATGCCATCACAGTCTCACTGTTGCTCTTCATGGTGTGTCTTGCTTCTAGTGCCCATCCTGCCTGACCTCCATGGCTATCTTGCTGCTCCTGCCCTGCCCCCTTGCCCCCAGCCCCCTGTTTACATGTGCAGACCCCTACTCCCTCCCTCCTGGCTTGTTTGTTCCATTGTAATGCCCCTGATCCATCCCTCCTGCCCTTTATGGTCTGTTATGCTGCAGCTTTCGCTCCTGTCTGTCCATTATGGTCCTGCCTCTTGCCCCTCTGTTCTCTGTTGTCCATGTGCATGGTCCTGTCCCCTCCCTCTTGCTTTCTATGGATTGTTGTGCTGCACTCACATCCCGCATGCCCTGTGTGGTGTATTTTGCTGCTGCAAACCCTGATGCCTGCCCTGCAGGGTCAGTTTGGTGCACCTCTCCATGTCCCTACTGTCCTCTGTTATCCAAGTCCATGTCCCTACCCTATTTCCTTCCATGATCCAATGTACCATACTTGCGAACATTTTGAACTTGGTAAGAGGGAGATTTTGAAAAAAAACTGAGGTATTGATTTTCCCCTTTGAGTTACATTGAAAAAGAGGAGATTGTAGACAGGAGACAGATAAAAGAAAGCCTATTTGAGCTTAAAAACATTGGACGTTTCCTGGCTGAATCGGGTCTGTTGGCATGTATGGTTGTACTACCATTGCCTCTTCCTTCTGCCCACAATGGTCTAATACATTGCCACAGCCTCTCTTGCAAGTCCTGTATTGTTAGTTTGTTGCCCCTGCCCCCCTTTCCACTGCCCTCCATAGTCTGTTGTGCTGCCACGGCCCTTCCTGCCTGCTCAGTGTGGTTAAACTGTTGCCTTTGCACCCTCCTACCTGCCTTCAATTTTCAGAGTCCGTGCCCCTGGCCTCTGCCTCTCAACAGTATCCTAATGAACAACTAGATTGCTAACATTCTATATGTATTACAAAAGTGTGGAACGCCTGACGTCATCTTGATGTAATCAAAACTGTAATACCTAGAGCATTTCCTTTAGAAATTACATATATGAGAGGGTCTTATTGGCATCAAAATTATGGTTAGTGCTCTAAAAGACTAAAATAAGGACATATTTTCTGAGTTTTCAAATAGCGAGAAAGCACTTTTAAATTATTTGTTACCTTTATGTTTTTTTATCCAGTTGACCACTTGATTACATGTTGCACTTAGGGGAGAGGATGTGGTGTTACTGCCAGAACTGTAGACTTTGCAACTGGGGAACCAGGTTGGAGTTTCTGCTTCAGCTCGACATTCTGTGATTGTGGTCAAATCACTTAGTCTCCCCATGTCTACAACCAAAATGAATTTGTTCTTGAGTGATGTAACCAATGCTCATGTAAAGCATTCCAATACCTGACAAGTCTGCACTATATAACACTGCAAAAACACAAAATAATAAGTGTTTTGCACACTTCTGTCTGGCTATATTTGGGCTACATCTGGGTGATTTTGGGCTACATTTGAGCTCTTGTGTCTCCGGTGGCCATCTTGGGAGATTTATTTGTTATGAAGTTTCCTAATTTCCTCATGTACTGCAGTCTCCTCAGTAGGAAATGCTTTCAGTTTTTGACTTTGATTCCATCATGAAGGTATTCAGATAAATGTTTTAAGTGTTACCACTTTATCCCAATCAAGATGGCTTCAGGTGTGCCATACTTTTGTCATAATGAAGACAGTAAGCGCTCTAGTTGTTTTTAAGAACACTCTGGGGCATTCTGTCATTGGGCTATACTTGGGCTACATCTGGGTGATATTTGGGCTAAATTTGGGCTCTTTTGTCTCTGGTGGCCATTTTGGCAGACTTATTTGTTATGAAGTTTCCTAATTTCCTCATTTACTGCAGTCTCCTCAGTAGGAAATACTTTCATTTTTTTACTTTGATTCCAAAGGCATTCAGATGTGTCACACATTTGTCATAAATTCAGAATGTTAGCACTCTTTGTGCTCAATAGATCACTGTAGTAAAGCTACTGCTCACCAGGGAAAACTGCTGCTGGTATTGAAAGTGCATGTTTCAGTCTGCATGTCAGAATTTTTTAATGAAATAGAAGAGGATTTGAGAAGTCACTCAAAATGTGCCCTAATTTTTCTTTCTGCAGCACTAATCATACTTTTTATGGAAAAATGAACCCCCTCATTTTGTTCCTTTTTAAATTAAATGTTTTAAGAGTTACCACTTTAATCCAAGCAAGATGGCTTCAGGTGTGCCATACGTTTATCATAAGTAGGACTGTTAGCGCTCTAGTTGTTCTTTGGAACACTCTGGGAAGCTGCAGTAGAACACAAAGGAATCAACTGACAGTCTCTGCCCTTGTTGGATGTACATGTTTTACTGAGAATGTCAGACTTCATTCTCACATGACTGAGGAAGATAATGTGAATTTACAGAAAATAAGCTCTCAGTTTAGCTTATAGATCACCTTCCAAACCTCTGTGGGAAAAGCATGAGAAAATATTTTTCTCTCAATCATGATATCCCAGCAGAAGGCTTTTTCACAATGTGGAATCACCTTAGAACATACCACAATTCCTAAAATGAGTATGGTACCATCAACAAATGATTTATAATGTAACTAAAGTCTTAAAACCTTCTATTAACTGCAATGCTTTTTAATGAGGTGCTATCATGTATATTGGTCCCAAGATGGCTGCCAACACTTCTTGGATGAAGTGCTGACAGCCAATCAGATCTCAGGATGAGATGTGTGGTTAGGCTCCGCCCACATATATATATGAGTTTACTTTTGATTTTCTCAGGAACTACTGAACAGATTGGCACCAGACCTGCAAAAGGCACATCCCTGACCTGAGGACTACCTCTCTGCCAAATTTCAAGTAATTCTGTTCAGCCGTTCGGACTGTACCTTGGACTAAAGGTCCCTATGGAAAATTGCATGGGGAAAACACGTTTTGGGACCCCCCTTTTTTCTCAGCCCCCGCTTGACGAATCCCCCCGAGACTTTCAGGGTAGGAGCGGAGCGGAGCGCCCCACCTATTTTGAAAATTTCACGAAGATTTGTCAACCGGCGCCAAAGTTATTCCAAATAGAATGTTGCGGATTTCCTATGGAAACACGGTCCTAACTATAACTATCTACTGGCGACCGCCAGTAGATAATATATATATATATATATATATTCACTGAAAAAACCATAGGTTTCACCATAGGTTTCACACATGTTATAGTTAGCTGGACATTTTACTGATAAAAAAACCAATGAAATTCCCCCGTTATAGTTACTGCAGGCAACTATAACTCACGCGACCGCAATCCTCTGCTGATGCTAATACTGTATTTAGACACTTATTTGCCCATGTCTTCTTCCATTAAATTTTAGCTTTACATATATTACAAATATTTTTTTTTCATAAAGACACATATGTCATCAGCAGAAGATTGCGGTCGCGTGAGTTATAGTTGCCTGCAGTAACTATAACGGGGGAATTTCATTGGTTTTTTATCAGTAAAATGTCCAGCTAACTATAACATGTGTGAAACCTATGGTTTTTTCAGTGAATTTGCAAGGTTTTTTAAATGCTAAGTTACTTTACGCCATTCGTGGCGTGCGCGCCCAGTTAACGCAGTTCGTTCCGTGCGCGCACGGTGCGCTTCGCGCACCGTGCGCGCACAGTGAGCACGCGGTGCGCTTCGCGCACCGCGCGCCCACTTTACGCAGTTAGTGCCGTGCACGCACTGTGGTCACACGGTGCGCTGCGCGCACCGCGTGCCCACATTAAGCGGGATGGGCCATGTACGCACGATGCGCTTCGCGCACCGTGCGCACATGGGGGACATATTTTGCGCATCTTTGTGAAATGTATTCTTTGTTAACTTCTTACATGTTTTATGCCATACACAAATGGTGCCCTTCGGGCACCATTTGCACACGGGGTGGGGAGAATGTGGATAATTTTTTTTTTTTTTACAATTTTTTACCGTACGCGTACGGTAAGCGTAATCGGCGATTTTCCGGAAATTTTTTTTTATTTTTTTTTGGGCTTGGGGGTGGTTTGGGGACCCCTGTATCAATGCTGGGTGGTTAGGATCTCATGAAACTGCCTCTTTACACATTTTTGGGGTTCGTTTTTGCTGCCCAACTCAGGAAGCGAGAGAGAAAATGGCGGCCGCCGCTTCCTGGTTTCGACCGGTTCGAATGTTTACTAAGATCTAAGAGCCAATCAGAATCGCGCTCGCGCACGCCACCGTACGCGTACGGTAAGCTTACGGTAAGCGCACCGTAAGCGCACCGTAAGCTGCCACAGATATATATATTGATTTAAAGGCTATTTTCTCAGAATCTACTGAACAGATTTACACCAAACCTACAAAAGGCACTTCCTTGACCTGGGGACTACCTCTCTGCCAAATTTCATTAAATTCTGTTCAGCCGTTCGGGCTGTAGCCCTGTCTAAAGGTCCTATGGAAAAATGCATGGGAAAAACGTGTTTTGGGACCCCCCTTTTATCTCAGCCCCCGCTTGACGAATCCCCCCGAGACTTTCAGGGTAGGAGCGTAGCGTAGCGCCCCACCTATTTTGAAAAATTCGCGAGGATTCGTCGACCGGCGCCAAAGTTATTCAAAATAGAATGTTGCGGATTTCCTATGGAAACGTGGTCCTAACTATAACTACCTACTGGCGACCGCCAGTAGGTAATATATATATATATATATATATATATATATATATTTATATATTTACTTTTTTTCGCAGAAAAAAACATAGGTTTCAGGGGTGTTATAGTTAGCTGGACATTTCACTCGTACAAAACCATAGAAATTCCTCCGTTATAGTTAGTTCTGCTAACTATAACTCATGCTCCTAATGATGTCACATATTACATCATTCATGACATGGTCAGTGACATCGCTGATGACATCGCAAATGACATCACTGATGACATCGCTGATGACATCATCTACTGAATGTGGTTTAGTTTGAAATTTAAATATGTATTATATATATACCAATCTGTATTGAAGATTGAGTGGATATATAACTGTCTGGATGTAGGATTTAGTAGCTGTCTGACTGCCTTTTTAAGTGAGTAATTAAAAGTGTCTCACTTAATACATGGATTAGTAACTAAACTATGTGAATGTGTGCAGCACTGTCTCTGTTGTTGTATAACATGCTGCATCAGTTGGTCACTAACTACATGAGTGTGTATATTAGGTATTGATTAGTTGGGTGAGTATATGTATGGGACACTGAGTTTGTGTGTGGTTGGATGGGGTGTGTGTAACTCTATGCATAGATGTGTGAATGGTTGATTGACTAGGTGTATGGGTTTAAGAGTGCATGTGGAAACAGTTGTTTGGGTGACTGAGTGTATTTATTTGTGTGTTGGTGAGCGAATATATGTTTTAGTTGTACATCTTCAACAAAGTAAAAAAATAAAAGGTATTGTATGTGAGAGTTGGTGTATATAAATAAGTATGTGTTAGAGTCAGTGATTGTGAGAGTAACTATATGAATGAGTGTATAATTGTAATGGTGATTTTTTAACATATTAACTATGAGTTACTATGTGTTTGAATAAATGATGTGTTGTTGGATAATTGTGTAAGTGAGTAAATGTAAGTGTGATTAATTTTTCTCATGAGTGAGTAGGATGACTGCATAACTGACTAAGATGACTGCTGATGTGTCAATGTCTATATATGTGTATAAGTGTATTTGATAGTGTTCTATTAATTAGTGACTGCATGTATAAGTTATTCTGTTGTTGAATGGGTAGTTGTGTGTGTAGACTTAGGAATCAGTGAGTGTGTACGTAGTAACTGGTATTGGTGTGTCAATAGTTTCAAATATGGTACTCTGTATTTTACAGTGAGTGATGAAAGGTTATACTAGTGCATGATGAGTTGTATCAGATTGTCACGTGGATGATGTCATCAGTGATGTCATCAGTGATGTCACTGACCATGTCATGAATGATGTAATATGTGACATTATCAGCAGTGCATTGCGGGCGCGCGAGTTATAGTTAGTATAACTAACAATAACGGAGGAATTTCTATGGTTTTGTACGAGTGAAATGTCCAGCTAACTATAACACCCCTGAAACCTATGTTTTTTTCTGTGAATTTCCAAGGTTTTTTAAATGCTAGTTTCTAACTATAAAGTCTCTGAAACCTATGGTTTTTGTCAGTGAATTTCAAAGCTTTTTTAAATGCAAATTTTTAAGTGTAATAGTAGTTATACCTATTTTTTTGTACTGATTTTCCACATTTACTGTTTATTTATAAATATTTTATTCATTAGATAACATTATATATTTTTCGGAAAATTGCACAAAAAAATGAAAAAAAAAATTACAACTGAAATATTGTTTAATTTTTTTGTTTTATTTTCTTATTTTAATATATTTATATTATTTTCTTTTTTAAAAAAACTTTTCCAATTTTTTTTCGGAGTCGCGCACCCAAAGCGTACACATCACGGTGGGTGCGCAGATTCTATCTGCCATTTTAGAAACATCATGAATGATCCGCGTACGGTGTGCGACGGCTGCGTGTTTTTCAGTTGCATCATATACATTTAATATTACGTGATGTGCACGATTGGTATGCGACCAGTCCGCGACTCCTGCTCCCGTGCATTTGCAACACATGCCCATTACGGTACGCGACGCTTGCGTGGTGGCGTGTCCCACGTGACGTCATATATGTGCTGGGGCGCGCTGTGTGCGCGACTCCAGCGAAACGTTTTTATGTTCTAAAATGATATGTATGTGGGTTTGATATACATATTAGGGCAAGAGACTATCTAAGATATTTATAAAAATAATATATTTGAACTTATAATAAACTTATATTATTTTTAAATATATTTTCGCAAAGTGGCGTCGGGTGCGTGCTTCGTGAGCGCAGAGTGGGCAGATCCCAGGTGACCCCAAAAAAAAGATTTCATTGGTTCATTACATTTCCCACTGTAACTATTGAAGGACCCCACCCATTTTAATCATTCTTGTTGGAGCATCATTAGAGAGACATCTCTTTTCCTAAAAGAACCCTTTTTGCTTGTTTTTTTGGTGTTTTTCAAAATATATCAAACAAAATGGCATTTGGACAGCAGCAGGAGAAAGTATCTTCTGAAGAAAAATTCTTGCAGGAGGCACCACGTCCACAGAGCCCGGAATCTGTTGTGTGGACATTTTTCACTTTTCCACCTGGAGAGAAGAAAGTAAATGCGAGAAAGGTGACATGCAAAATTCGTGAGCGAGTCCTGTCATGAGGCAGTGAAAAAAAATACTCTTGTGGCACTGCTTCTATGTACAAGCATCTCCGGACCACACATCATCTCAATCTTGCTCGGGAGGAAATGAGGCGATCTGCTTTGAAACCCTCACCTGCTGTGGCAAGTACATCTGGAGCGTCCTCAGGAACACCTGCAATGAACATTAGGCCTGAATTCGCCTTTTTCGAGCAACACTGCATGAAGTGTAAGAAACTTATATGCTTCGGTGAGCAGTCGGTGGATGCAGTTTGTGCTGCGCAACGCAACCATCGTTGTTAATTTTTTGTTTTTGGAATGATTAGTAATTCCAAATATTTCATGTTTTATTCGTTCTTTTTTTTGTTTATTTTTTGAAAAAAAACAAAAAAATACAAAGTTGTTCAAAAAAATACAAAAGAAGAAAGAAGAAAAAAAAGTTCTTATCAAAACTACCTTATCTGGTTAAAGAAAGAACTATAATTGTAAGGTAATGTGTGAAAGTTTGGTTGAATATATGTATACAGCATGATTGACTGAAAGAATGCATTAGTAGTGTATGGTGAATGGTGAATTTATAGGTTAAGATTTATGAGGAAGTACTGCAGCGTGACACTGCAAGCTCTTTAGCTGCACTGCACTGTGGCACTTCGGAAGCACAGGGATGTGACATATGTACATGAATATGTTGCAACTCTGTGCTTTCCTCTGCACTGCTGCACAAACTACAGCCATGCGGTGACACAGGCACCCTGGCACCATGGTGCAAGGATGTCTGTGTCGTGTGGAGATTGTTTTTGTGCAGGAAGGGACACCTTCCTGCACAAAAACAATCAGTAAAGGCATTTTCCTCTTTCAATGTATGCTGTGGAAAGCAGCATGCATTGAAAGAGGAAAAAATGAGGAGAAATGAAAACAATTCTCCTCATTGCGCCTTGCTACACCAACTCTAGGATGGTGCAGCATTCACACACATCACCAGATTTACGATTTCTCATAAATCTGGAGATGTGACTTGTTCAGTGGGTGTTGCGTGGGAACACCCACTGCAAAACCTATGGGACGCCCCTTCAACGAAAAGTTCTGTGTATGAAGGGGTCGTATTTACAAGGAGAGGAAAAACCACGCAAGGGGGGCTTTTCCATTCCTTGTAAATATGAAGGAGTGCCTCGCGCCATCACTACGTTACAAAAAGTGAGGTAATAGTAGCACAGGGTGCTTGTAAATGTGCCCCATAAGTGCTTAGGTATTGGCAGACTGATACAATAAGAACATAGTGCTGGATGGGTGATTGAAGAATTGCATGAGACTGACAGGAGGTATCCTACGCCTCATGGGTACTACTTCAGTATTTAATGGAGTGGACCAATAGTATGTATCTGCTTAGAGATTTGTATGGATTATGCAAAGAATATTTTATGTGTACTTGTGTTGGTGCCTAGGTCATTTTATAAGAATACCACTAGTAACTGGAATGATGACAGTGCTGCAAACAGAGTGAACACTTAATTTATAAGTGCTTACGTATTGGTGGAGTGATAGGATAAGTAGATAGTGGTAGATAGGTGATTAAAGAAGTGCATGGGACAGACTGGACGATTCCTACACTGTATGAGTATGAACTGGGTATTTAGAAGAGTGTATAAATAGTATGTAGCTAGTTAGAGGTCTGCTTGGATAGTGCACAAAATATTATAGATGTACTTGTGCTAGTAGGTAGTCCATTCCATAAGTTCATGACTAGTAACTAGAATAATTACAGTATTACAAACAAAGTGTATAGTGAATTTATAGGTGCTTAGGTATTGGTGGAGTAATAGGATAAGTAGATAGTGCATGACGGGTGATTGGAGAAAGGCATAGGACAGACAGGAGGATTCCTACACTGCATAGGTACTAACTGGGTATTTAGAAGAGCATATCAATAGTTTGTAGCTGGTTAGAGGTATGCATGCATAGTGTACAATATATTGTACCTGCACTTGTGTTAGTGGCTAGGCCATTCCTTAAGTATATGACTAATAACTGGAGTCATTTCAGTGCTGCAAAGAGAGTGCATGCTAAATGTATTAGTGCTTAGGTATTGGCAGAGTGATAGGATACGTAGATAGTGTTGGATGGTTGAATGGAGAAGTGCATGGGACAGACAGAAGGATTCCTAGACTGCATTGGTACTAACTGAGTATTGAAAAGACTGTATCAAAGCAAAGTAGCTGATTAGAGATCTGCATGCATATTGCTCAGAATATTGTAGCAGTACTAGTATTGGTGTGTCTATGGTTTCGAGAATGGTAGTCTGTATTTTAGGGTGTGAGGAGGTGCATCAGATGATCATGTACATGATGTCATCAGTGATGTCATTTGAGATGTCATCAGTGATGTTATCAGTGATGTCACTGACCATGTCATGAGTGATGTAATATGTGACGTCATCAGCAGTGCATTACTTTAATCCAAAAAGCTGGCGGCCATATTGGCCTTGTCACGATGTGAAAATTCAGTAATTGATACAATAAAGAAAAGAAAACATAAACAATGGACTACACATAACTTTAAAGTGAAAGGCTATTAGCCATATTATTCTGGGCACGTTGTATATTATAATGGTTCTTACACGAAAGAAAAGGAAAATAAGGGGTGTTAATATACACACACTATCCCTAAATAAAGTTCTAGCGATTATAGTTCCATTACATTCACAGCTCATTTGAGATGTCATGAGTGATGTCATGAGTGATGTAACTGACCATGTCATGAATAATGTAATGTCTGAGGTCATTAGCAGTACATTGCAGGGCCGTAAGTTATAGTTAGCTCAGGTAATAAAAACTGCTGAATTTCACTGGTTGTGTATGAGTGAAATCTGAGTCTAACTATACCGTCTCTGTAATCTTAGTTTTTCTCAGCACATTTCTAGGTTTTTTTTAACGTTAAGTAAGAAGCATATCACAATGGATGGTGGGGGGTTCGAAGCAGGGCCTGGCATTGTGCTACCCCCACCTAAGCTGGCTGGTCCTGTGTTCCCTTCTCCTAGCCATCCATTGTCCAAATCCATGTCCCTGCTCCCTTATTACAGCCCTGAGTGGCCGTTGTTCTGCCACTGGCCTTCCCGCCTTCTCTGAACAGTTAGCTTGCTGCCCCATCCACCTCCTCCCTATCCTCTGTTGTCTGAATCTATGGACTAGCATCCTCTCTCCTTCCATGCATGGTCTGATGTGCTGCCACTGCCCTCCATTTCTCAATTCTATGCCCCATCATTGACCTCCTGCATAGCCTCTGTGCTTAGCTTGCTGCCCCTATTCTCTTTCCCCTGCCCTCCGATGTCTTTGTGCATGCCCCTGCTCCATCCTTTTTGCCCACCATGTTCCTTGGGCCTGCCACTCCTATCTACTCTGAGTGTTCTGTTGAGCTGCCACTCTCCTCCCATCTGCCTAGCATTGTCAGATGACTGTAACCCGTCCCTGCCACCTCCACCCAGCCTGTCCACATTCCATGCCCCTATCCATTTCCTCCTGTCCTCCATGGTCCATTTTACTGCCACATCCTTCTGCCCTCCCTGGTCTGTTGTGCTGCAACTGCTCCTCCTGCCTGCCCCGCGTGGTCTGTTGTGAGGCCCCTTCCCCTGAACTCTCTTGTCTGTGCCCAGGTCCTGACCCTCCCTTCTATCCTCCATGGTCCTTTGTGTATGCCCCTGCACCCTCCTTCTTGCCCATCATAGCCATTGTGCTGCCACTAACCCTCCCGCTTGCCATGCATGGTCTTCTGTACTGCGACGGCCCCTCACACCTTCCCTGTGTGGTCAGCTAGCTGCCTCTGAACCCCTCCCACCTTCCCTCCATGGTCTGTGTGTATGCCATTATAGTCTCGCTGTTGCTCTCCATGGTGTGGCTTGCTTCTAGTGCCCATCCTGCATGACCTCCATAGTCATCTTGCTGCTCCTGCCCTGCCCCTTTGCCCCCAGCCCTCTGTTTCCATGTGCAGACCCCTATTCCCTCCCTCCTGGCTTGTCTGTTCCATTGTAATGCCCCTGATCCATCCCTCCTGCCCTTTATGGTCTGTTATGCTGCAGCTTTCTCTCCTGTCTGTCCATTACGGTCAGCTAGCTACCATTGCCTCTTTCCCCTCTGTTCTCTGTTTTCCATGCGCATGGTCCTGTCCCTTCCCTATTGCTTTCTATGGATTGTTGTGCTGCACTCCTGTCCTGCATGCCCTGTGTGGTGTATTGTGCTGCTGCAAACCCTGATGCCTGCCCTATAGGGTCAGTGTGGTGCACCTCTCCATGTCCCTCCTGTCCTCTGTTATCCGAGCCCATGTCCCTACCCCAATTCCTCCTGCCTTCCTTGATCCAATGTACCATACTTGCGAACATTTTGAACTTGGTAAGAGGGAGATTTTGAAAAAAACTGGGGTTTTTATTATCCCCTTTGAGTTACATTGAAAAAGAGGAGATTGTAGAAAGGAGACAGATCATATAAAGCCCATTTGAGGTTAAAAACATTGGACGTTTCCTGGCTGGATCGGGTCTGTTGGCATGTTTGGTTGTACTACCACTGCCTCTTCCTTCTGCCCACAATGGTCTATTATATTGCCACAGCCTCTCTTGTCAGTCCTGTATTGTTGGTTTGTTGCCCCTGCCCCCCTTTCCACTGCCCTCCATAGTCTGTTGTGCTGCCACTGCCCTTCCTGCCTGCCCAGTGTGGTCAAATTGTTGCCTCTGCACCCTCCTACCTGCCTTCAATTTTCAGAGTCCGTGCCCCTGGCCTCTGCCTCTCAACAGTATCCTAATGAACAACTAGATTGCTAACATTCTATATTTATTACAAAAGTGTGGCATGCCTGACGTCATCTTGATGTCATCAAAACTGTAATACCTAGAGCATTTCCTTTAGAAATTACATATATGAGAGGGTCTTATTTGCATCAAAATTATGGTTAGTGCTCTAAAAAATTCAAATGAGGACATATTTTCTGAGTTTTCAAATAGTGACAAAGCACTTTTAAATGATTTGTTATCTTTATTTTTTTTATCCAGTTGACCACTTGATTAAATGTTGCACTTAGGGGAGAAGATGTGGTGTTACTTCCAGAGCTGCAGACTTTGCAACTGGAGAGCCAGGTTGGAGTTTCTGCTTCAGCTCGACATTCTGTGATTCTGGTCAAATCACTTAATCTCCCAACCAAAATGAATTTGTTCTTGTGTGATGTAACCAATGCTCATGTAAAGCACTCCAATACCTGACAAGTCTGCACTATATAAAACTGCAAAAACACAAAAAATAAAAAGTGTTTTGCGCACTTCGGTCATTGGGCTACATGTGGGCCACATGTGGGCGATATTTGTGCTGCATTTGGGCTCTTTTGTCTCTGGTGGCCATCGTGGGAGATTTGTTTGTTATGAAGTTTCCTAATTTCCTCATTTACTGCAGTCTCCTCAGTAGGAAATGCTTTCAGTTTTTTACTTTGATTCCATCAAGAAGGTATTCAGATATGTCACACATTTGCCATAAATTCAGAATGTTAGCACTCTAGTTGCTCAATAGATCACTGTAGTAAAGCTACTGCTCACCACAGAAGCCTGCTGCTGTTATTCAAAGTGCATGTTTCAGTCTGCATATCAGAACTTTTTAATGAAATAGATGAGGATTTGAGAAGTCACTCAAAATGTGCCCTAATTTTTCTTTCTTCAGCACTAATCATAATTTCTATGATAAAATGAACCCCCTCTTTGTGTTCCTTTTTAAATGACATGTTTTAAGTGTTACCAGTTTATTCCAATCAAGATGGCTTCAGGTGTGCCATACTTTTGTCATAAGTAAGACAGTAAGCGCTCTCGTTGTTCTTAAGAACATTCTGGGAAATTCTGTCATTGGGCTATACTTGGGCTACATATGGGTGATATTTGTGCTAAATTTGGGCTCTTTTGTCTCTGGTGGCCATCTTGGGAGACTTATTTGTTATGAAGTTTCCTAATTTTCTCATTTACGCAGTCTCCTCAGTAGGAAATGCTTTCAGTTTTTTACTTTGATTCCATCAAGAAGGTATTCAGATATGTCACACATTTGCCATAAATTCTGAATGTTAACACTCTAGTTGCTCATTAGATCACTGTAGTAAAGCTACTGCTCACCAGGGAAGTCTGCTGCTGGTATTCAATGTGCATGTTTCAGTCTGCATGTTAGAATTTTTTAATGAAATAGAAGAGGGTTTGAGAAGTCAAAATGTGCCCTAATTTTTCTTTCTGCAGCATTAATCATCATTTCTATGGCAAAATATACCCCCTCATTTTGTTCCTTTGCAAATTAAATGTTTTAAGTGTTACCACTTGATTCCACCCAAGATGGCTTCAGGTGTGCCATACGTTTGTCATAAGTAAGACTATTAGTGCTCTATTTGCTCTTTAGAACACTCTGGGACATTCTGTCATTGTGCTATACTTGGGCTACATCTGGGTGATATGTGTGCTACATTTGGGCTCTTTTGTCTCTGGTGGTCATCTTGGGAGACTTATTTGTTATGAAGTTTCCTAATTTCCTCATTTACTACAGTCTCCTCTGTAGGAAATACTTTCAGTTTTTTACTTTGATTCCATCAAGAAGGCATTCAGATGTGTCACACATTTGCCATAAATTCAGAATGTTAGCACTCTAGTTGCTCATTAGATCACTGTAGTAAAGCTACTGCTCACCAGTCAAGTCTGCTGCTGGTTTTGAAAGTGCATGTTTCAGTCTGCATGTCAGAATTGTTTTATGAAATAGAAGAGGATTTGAGAAGTCACTCAAAATGTGCCCTAATTTTTCTTTCTGCAGCACTAATCATACTTTCTATGGCAAAATGAACCCCCTCATTTTGTTCCTTTTTAAATTAAATGTTTTAAGAGTTACCACTTTATTCCAATCAAGATGGCTTCAGGTGTGCAATTCATTAGTCATAAGTAGGACTGTTAGCGCTCTAGTTGTTCTTTAGAACACTCTTGTAAGCTGCAGTAGAACACAAAGGAATCAACTGACAGTCTCTGCCCTTGTTGGATGTACATATTTTACTGAGAATGTCAGACTTCATTCTCACATGACTGAGAAAGATAATGCGAATTTACAGAAAATATGCTCTCAGTTTAGCTTATAGATCACCTTCCAAACCTCTGTGGGAAAAGCATGAGAAAATAGTTTTCTCTCAAACATGATTCATGATATCCCAGCAGAAGGCTTTTTCACATGATAAAATCACCTTAGAATACACCACAATTCCTAAAATGAGTATGGTACCATCAACAAATGATGTATAATGTAACTAAAGTCTTAAAACCTTCTATTAACTGCAATGCTTTTTAATGAGGTGCTATCATGTATATTGGTCCCAAGAAGGCTACCAACACTTCTTGGATGAAGTGCTGACAGCCAATCAGGTCTCACGATGAGATGTGTGGTTAGGCTCCGCCCAGATATATATGTGATTTTACTTTTGATTTTCTCAGGATCTATTGAATGGATTTACACAATTTAACCCAAAGGCACAACTCTGAACCAAGGGCTACCTTTTTGCCAAATTTGGTGTAATTCCGTTCATCAGTTCGGGCTGTAGGTGCGACTAAAGATTCCTACGGAAAATTGCATGGGGAAAACACGTTTTGGGACCCCCCTTTTTTCTCGGCCCCCGCTTGACGAATCACCCCAAGTCTTTCAGGATAGAAGCGGATGGGAGCTGGCCAAAAGTTTTGTAAATTTAACGAAGAATCGTCAACCGGTGCCAAAGTTATTGGGAATAGAATGTTGTGGATTTGCTATGGAAAATAGGTCCTGGCTATAACTACCTACTGGCGACTGCCAGTAGGACATATATTTATATATACATATATATATATATATATATATATATATATATATATATATATATATATATATATACATATATTACCTACTGGCGGTCGCCAGTAGGTAGTTATAGTTAGGACCACGTTTCCATAGGAAATCCTCAACATTCTATTTTGAATAACTTTGGCGCCGGTCGACGAATCCTCGCGAATTTTTCAAAATAGGTGGGGCGCTACGCTCCGCTCCTACCCTGAAAGTCTCGGGGGGATTCGTCAAGCGTGGGCTGAGATAAAAGGGGGGTCCCAAAACGCGTTTTTCCCATGCATTTTTCCATAGGACCTTTAGACAGGGCTACAGCTCGAACGGCTGAACAGAATTACTAGAAATTTGGCAGAGAGGTAGTCCTCAGGTCAAGGAAGTGCCTTTTGTAGGTTTGGTGTAAATCTGTTCAGTAGATTCTGAGAAAATAGCCTTTAAATCAATATATGTATCTGAGCCAGCTTACGGTGCGCTTACGGTACGCTTACCGTACGCGTACGGTGGCGTGCGCGAGCGCGATTCTGATTGGCTCTTAGATCTTAGTAAACATTCGAATCGGCCGAAACCAGGAAGCGGCGGCCGCTATTTTCTCTCTCGCACTGAGAGTTAGGTTGTAAAATAAAGCCAAAAAACATGTAAAGGGGCTGTTTAGACAGCTCCCACACACATAGCCATGTTGAGGGAGTCCCCAAAGACCCCCCAAGGCCAAAAATGCAATTTTTATTTTTTCGCTAATTTCGCCGATTACGCTTACGGTAAAAAACTATAAAAAAAAAAAACTATCCACACTCTCCCCACCCCGTGTGCAATTGGTGGCCGCAGGGCACCATTTGTGCATGGCTTAGAAAAATTACGAAAAATTAAAATATTACCTTTCAAAACGAAGTGCATCATATGTCCTCCATGTGCGCACGGTGCGCGAAGCGCATCGTGCGTACATGGCCCATCTAGCGTAACGTGGGCACGCGGTGCGCGTAGCGCACCGCGTGCCCACCGTGCGTGCACGGCACTAACTGCGTAAAGTGGGCGCGCGGTGCGCGAAGCGCACCGCGTGCTTACTGTGCGCGCACGGTGCGCGAAGCGCACCGTGCGCGCACGTAACGAACTGCGTTAAGTGGGCGCGCACGCCACGAATGGCGTAAAGTAACTTAGCATTTAAAAAACCGTACAAATTCACTGAAAAAACCATAGGTTTCACACACGTTATAGTTAGGAATTAGCATTTAAAAAACCTTGCAAATTCACTGAAAAAACCATAGGTTTCACACATGTTATAGTTAGCGGAAATTTTACTGATAAAAAACCAGTGAAATTCCCCCGTTATAGTTAGTGCAGGCAACTATAACTCACGCGACCGCAATCTTCTGCTGATGACATATGTGTCTTTATGAAAAAAAAATATTTGTAATATATGTATAGCTAAAAATGTATGGAAGAAGACATGGGCAAATAAGTGTCTAAATACAGTATTAGCATCAGCAGAGGATTGCGGTCGCGTGAGTTATAGTTGCCTGCACTAACTATAACGGGGGAATTTCACTGGTTTTTTATCAGTAAAATTTCCGCTAACTATAACATGTGTGAAACCTATGGTTTTTTCAGTGAATATATATATATATATAATCTATATATATTATATAATATATATATATTATATATAATATATATATATATATATATTATATATAATATATATATATATATATATATATATATATACATATATCTACATATATATCTGCCACGTGACTAAATGATTTCAGCACACATGAATGCACTTTGCAGAAAGTACTTTGACCCGTGACCAAGGCCAATTACGTGCTGAAACGTTGGGAGGGAGTTACTTGCTGTGCTGCTGGCCTTTAATAAAAACGCGTCTCCAGTATTGGGCCTCATCTTTGTCTTTTGTGTTGTTGCTGGATGGGCTGCTCCGTGCCCATTGATGAGGCCGCCCTGTAGGGTCGGGGGCTCCAGAACAGGAAGATGAACTTTGTATATATAAAGCATTTTTTGATTAACACACCAAATCAAGTGGCCAATATTGAAACCATAACATCTGATAAGAAGCGAAGTGCAACAACTTTGACCCAATCTGATGTACCCTTGTTGCAAATCATGCAAGAACTCAGTGTAGAAAGTAACCAAGGACCCAGTCTATAAGGTCCGGAAAAGCTTTCTGCAATAAACCTACAAGATAGGCCCTCGGGTCGGCACCCTCACGGCCCTCTGGTATCCCGAAGAGTCTCAAATTGGAGCGTCTTTGCCGATTCTCCAAGTCTTCTATCTTTAAGCACAGTGTCTGCAGTTGAGTATCATGCTTCTCGACAACAATGGTCATGTTTGTGTTTGATTCCTCAATCTCTACAACTCGCTCTTGAAGTCCAGCGATATCTTGAGATATCCCCCCCAGTTTAACTGCAAGTTCTTCCAGCGAGTTTCTCATTTTGTTATTGTCTTCCCTCAGTTGAATGTAGTGTTCTTTAGCTTCAGCTCGTTGATCATTCAATAGCCGGAGAATAGTATCTACTGAGGAGGAATCAGCCAACGCCTGGCCTTGTCTCCCTTTAGGGATACATGCGGGGTCCATTTGAGATAGATAGAGAGTACTTGCAGCTGGGATAGAGCCCTTGGCAGGAGGGGGCGGGTTATGATATGTTGATATAGGGATTGTAGTAGCGAAAGGCTGCAGGGCTGTATCTGTAACCGTTGAAGGATCACCCACATAGACTTGAGTCAGTAGTGGTTCTTGAGAAGTGGAGCCATCTAATGAGTAGTTAAGCGAGACATCATTTTCTGCTATTGATGTAGCGGGGTTATCTGGGGAAGCAAGGGTTTCTATTGCGACAGTAGACTCGATCATACTTGCCCCTGATAATCTTTTTGTCATGTTTTTAACTATACTTTTGGCTTCCATCCACTTTCTTAACGGGCTTTTTTCCACGTGCGTCTCCTTTAAGTTCTGGGCACTTTTTGTAAGTGATTGATTTGGTATAGTGGTTTTAGATCCTTTTTTAGCGCGAAATTTACTTTTGAGTTTACGGCCTCTTCCTGCTCGTGGTTTTGTCTTAAGATCCGCATCCGTATTAAGGCCATCCATTTGGCTCTTACCAACCTCGTCTTCAGATTTAGTCTCTTCTTCTATTCTAAGAGTGGTACCCAGTCCCGCAGGAGAATCTAGCTCCGTATCATTGCAAGGTTTATTGGGTTCAGTAACAAGTGCTTCCGCCACAGGTATACCAATGTCTTGCAGGGGACCTTTCGGTCTATCGATAAGCTCTGTAGTGAATGGTTTATCCGAGAGGGCGGGGTGTACCCCCGGACAGAGCGGTATCGGGGTTAAATTTGAGTCAGTATCGGGGGAGGAGATTTCTAGAACACCCGTTGTGGCAGCCACTATATGTTCCCTTATGGAGTCGGTAGAGATCGTTTGGTGTCCTATGGGGGTAATGCATGTAAAGGTTTCTGTCTTTTTTTGTTGTTTAGTCCCCTGTAGATTGTAGGTATTTATCCCCTCCCCGTTACTCGTAGTGGTAGTAATGGCATCTTTCTGAGTTATAAGCTCTAGATTCTGTAGAGAGCTGCATGCCTTGCCTCCTGAATACGCTCCCCCGCCCCCTCTTACCGGAGATTTTGTTGTCTGTGTGGTGGTTAGGCCTCCATCAGGCCCTTTTCGAAGTGAATCAGCGAGCAGGGTCGATGGTCTCAATATTTGCTTGCTTGCACTCCCTTTCCCCTGTAAGGGCTCCGTTTCAACCCTTCCTGTCTCCATGGGAGAGCGTCTGTTACTCTTTGACGCAGGTTCATCGTCGTTGATTGGAGCGTTAGGGAGCACAGCTGTTCCGTTCGTTCGTGCATTTGCTGTTTGGAGTGCCGCTGGTCTTATCGGCTGTTTGTTATGCCGTGTTGCTCGCTGTGGGTTCTTCGGGGACATCCTCAGTTGCCAGGTAAGAGAAATGAGTAAGGAGGCAATGCGGGTGCAATTACTTAGCCGGTCACCGCACGGGCTCTTTGAATGTCCTTTTGGAGTTTGTCGGAGGAACCGAGTAGCCCCCACATTAGCGAAAGTTATCGTCGGCGTCTTCTGCCTCTGCCTCCACCTCCAGCGCTGTGTCCTTGTGTCAGTGTATCCGACTGCAAGTCTAATTAAGTTCTTTTCATCGGGAGGCCACGTAGCCTGCACATAGCTAGTGAAAGCCTTTTTGTTCTTTATACACATCGCATAGCGCCAACCATTAGTATCATTAATGTCAATATCATTGATGTCATTTTCATTTTCGCCGAGGAGAGTAGAATAGGGGAAAAACCTCCAGACGAGCTGCTCAGCTCAGATCCTCACTCCGCCATCTTGGAACTCCGACCTTCCGCCATCTTGGAACTCCGACCTTCCTTTTCTCAAATCCAACGGGCGCATCGTCTCCCTCTGATTATGAGAAAGAGGGACAATCAATACCCACGCCCTTTTATACTTCGCCAAGCGGTATGGCAGAGGGCAAGACCTAATGCCCCAATAACCTTAGGCGAGCTCTCTTTTTTTGTCCGGTCTGATCTCAGCAAAGAATCAATGAACAAACGATGGCAGCTTCGCAAACTGATCGATCCCATCAAATCTAGTGGTGGCCAGGCGTACTTGCAGGAGCCGGCCTGCCTTAAGGTTATAAAGAACGGCCGCACTCATTACTTCAATGATATCAAGGAAGCGGAAGCATACATCTCTAGCTTTAGCACAGGCACAGATAAGACTTAGCTTTGGCATATAAAATATAGATACTGACTTTTTACTTATGGGAGGCTGGAGCGGGGGGGCTCCTCTGGACGACCTGCTACACGCACTGCCCTTTCCAGCGGCAGCTTTAGCACTAGGGTGGTTCTTCCCCTGTTCGGGGTCAGAACCTGGGTGGATGGGGGAGGGGAGGGTGGGGGGTTTGGAGGGGGTTAAAATCAGTAAAAAAATGTTAACAGGCTGATCGAATAAACCGCTTTGTGCACATATTAGCTCTAATTTTTCGACACATTTTTATAAGCAACAGGGAATGTATAAAGCCATTTGGCATTACGGCTAAGCTCTCAATTACTTATAAATGCATGAGATAAAGCTTTTGGCCTGGAACGTAGCCGGGCTTAATAACAAAAATAAAAGGCTACTGATCGCAGCAGAATTAAAATTGCATAATCCTCATATCGCCCTTCTTTCAGAAACACACATTGTCGGGAAGGACAAAAAAATACTTAATCAACTAGGCTACGACACTGTGGTTTGCACTACTTTTGAGCATCCCATAAGAGGGGTCGCGATTCTAAAGGATAAACGATTTAAAATCGAAATTTTACAGACCTTCCCTTGCAAAAATGGCAGATGGGCAGCTGCTCAGTTTAGCTATGAGAACTATAAATATGTATTATGTGTTGTGTATGGTTCCAACACAGATTAACCGATAATCTTTGATCAGCTGAGCACTAAACTTTTAGATTGGGAGGGAGAACTTATTATTATGGGTGATTTCAACTGCATCATGAATTATAAAATAGACACAACCAGCTCCGGCAGCTCTCGAAGGATGCATAAAACCAGGTCTTCTATCCTTGAAATATGCCGTATCCATAATATTAAAGATGCTTGGCGGTATTTAAATCCAAACCTACCAGGATACACATATTATTCCGCACCTCATAAATCTTGTTCAAGATTGGATATAGCACTGGCTAGTGATAATATATTAAAACTTAGCACTATCGATATATGCCCCCGGATTTCATCAGACCATAATGCAATAATCCTGGCCATTACCACACCACATAGGAGGTCTCCGCCCAGACCATTCTCCTTCCCTAGGTATCTAGCCACAGACATACAATATTTGACTCAGCTCAAACTACATTTGACGGAATTTTTGGAAATTAATACCAACACAGCTACATGTATCACGGTTTGGGACACCTGTAAGGCAAGTATTAGGGGCTTTACCCAAGCATTTTTGATTAGACAAAACTCTGAACGTAAAAAATGCAGCGCTCAGATTGTTTCCGAAATAACGACACAAGAAGAATTGTTGGCTTCTGCACTACGATCAAAATCACCAACAATTACAGAAATAGCTCTCAAACTTACCTTACTCAAAAACAATGCTAAAACTAAATTTATTAAAAAGAGCAGCGCAAACATTCATAAATTTAAAATAACACAATATGAAGGTGGGGATAAAATTGGCAAAATCCTGGCCTATCAAGTTGCTGACGACAGAGCCCGAACACATATTACCAACATTCGGGGTGGTGGCAACAAAATGTATAACCAACCGTCAGATATAGTAGAACAATTCGCAGACTACTATAGAACCTTATACACTCCAGAAAACGCACCAAATTTAGAAATAATACGGGACTATCTGGACAAATACTCAACAAATTTGCCTACCGATTCAAGAATTGAATCACTCTCGGATGTCATTACCCAGGCAGAATTATGTCAAGCAATAGACCTTTTACCGATAGGGAAATCGGCAGGGGAAGATACAATACCTTTGGAATTGTATAAAGCATGTTTAGGCGAACTGGCCCCCCTTTTATTGAAGGTAATGCAATATGTCGGACTTAACGGCAAAGCTCCGAAGTCATGGAACAAAGCAAAAATAATTTTCTTTTTAAAAAAAAACAAACCAAAGGAGGAGAGAGGCTCATACCGACCTATATCTTTAATTAATACCGACGCTAAAATATTCGCAAAAATTTTGGCTTTAAGAATATCTCCTATTCTGCCCCAAATCATTAATCCCCAACAACACGGGTTTATAACTGGGAGGGACACAACCACACACGTGAACACGGCTATCACAGCTTTCGACGTAGCAGAAACAGAATCCACCCCACTCGGAATGATCTTACTGGATGCCGAGAAGGCTTTTGACCGTGTGGGATGGGACTATCTTTGGTGTGTCCTCTCCAAAATGGGGTTTGGGGGGCAATTCTTAAAAGGTATACAGGCTCTGTACGATAATCCTACGGCTTGCACCTGTTATGGGGGTTTGACCTCTATAGACTTCCCAATCTCACATGGAACCCGTCAGGGCTGCCCCCTATCTCCCCTTCTATTTGCTCTCACACTGGAACCATTTTTGTCTGCCCTTCAACTTCAAACTCAAATCCTTCCCTTTAGATCAGGCACACAAGAGTTAAAAATAACAGCATATGCCGATGACATCGCGGTCTACTCACAGGACATAGTGGAGGCACTCCAAGGCATTGTTTTTGAGGCTGGGAAGTTTGGGACAGTTTCTGGTTACAAGCTTAATATTCAAAAGACTCAAATCATAGCTAATTACATCCCAGCTGTTGCGGTCCCTGAGATATGTAAAACCGCAACTTACTTAGGAGTCAAATTAACGGCAAAACTCCAAGAAATTAATATCATAAACTATGATGAATTAATTAAATCTACCTCACTTACACTTAAAAAATGGCACAGACTTCCTTTGAATATAATTGGAAGAATTAACTTAATTAAAATGAAAGTTCTGCCGAAATTTGTATACCTATTTCGCTCTATCCCACTAGCCCTAAATAATGCTTTCTTCAAACGATTAGATGGGGTACTCAGCAGCTTCATTTGTGGCTATAAAAAAGCTAGAAGGTCGCTGAGTCTTTTAAAAAATAATACTAACATTGGAGGGCTTAATTTCCCTGATTTCAAGCTATATTTTTGGTCCACATTTGTTCTACGCATACGTTCTTTATTAAACAGAGGAGGTGCACTTTTCTATCACTCTTTTATGTTAAAACGAGATTCAAATATGTTTCTATTACGTTCTAACGATCCCAACTACTTTAAAAGAGTCAAATTTAAGACTGCAAGAGATTAAAAAAAAATTTGGGACAACATACTAACCTTCTGTAAAACCACTTTCTTCCATCCAAAATTACCTCTATGGGGCAACCCTGGGCTTCCAGCGATTTTCTACGCACAAAGTGATAACGGCTGGGCAAGGCAGGGCATTAGAGTATTAGGGGACCTATATGGCACGCAAGGGTTTCTAGACTTTAATGCCTTAAAATCGCTTTATGATCTCCCTGAAACTATGCGATATAAATATCGACAGATAGATGACTATCTGATCAATAAAAAACATCTCACGGAGAACTCTGATAGCGATATATGGAACTATTTATATTCTACAGAAACTAAATCTGTAACAAGCAACACTTATAGCCTTTTAGCTAGTTTTAAATCAAACGACTGCTTCAAATTAGCTGACAAATGGAGCAGCTTATTAGGCTCTAATATTACACCGAAGGAGATAGAACGATCTTTTTCAAATATTAACGAAAATGTACGATCCTCAAGTTTAAGGCTACAACAATTTAGAACGAGTTGTATGTTATATCACACTCCAAAAATTATATCTAGATGGTCCTCTAATAATTCTATCAACGAGCGCACAAAATGCCCCAAATGCTCCGCTCTTGCAGTCGACTTGGATCATATGTTGTTTTCTTGTCCCACTTTTGTAGATTATTGGAGGGACATTCAGAAGGTTCTTGAAATCAAACATATTCAGCTGCCTTCATTTTCTGCTGCTTCGGTCCTACTAGACATATATCCTACTTTCTTCCCACAGCCTGCTCTGGCCTCAATCCTCATGTCTTGTGCAAAACTAACTCTGGCCAGAGTTTGGATTCGCCCCGACCCACCAACGGTGTGGGATTGGTGTGCGCTTGTAACCGAGATCCACTCGATGGAGTTAGCATTAGCAAGTCTTAGGGGGGCACGCTCTCTGACCAAACATAAAAAGAACTGGGGTACGTTTATGGAATAGTGTGGTTCCTCTCCTCTGTTTTTGATTGGTTCTTTCTTTTTTTTCTCTTATTTTTTTTTTTTACTTTTCTATGCTTTCTTCAATTATGAAAACAACTTATTGATTGTAAAGATAAATACATGTATTAATGTATTAATGTATGCTATATCCCTCAGCCTGTACTCAAATAAAAAATAATAAAAAAAAAAAAAAGAAAGTAACCAAGGAAAGGATACCCCAAAAGCAAGCCCATTCAAACCTAAATCCTCCTTCAATCCAATCATGATACGCGACTCCATTGACATTTTTCACAAAGCTGTAACCACGCAAATGAAAGATTTACACAGGACGACACAATCAAATATTAAAAAATCCAAAAAATTGAATCAACAATATAGATTGCTAACATCTAAACTACAAAAAAATAAGGAAATTGTAATCCGCAATAGTGACAAAGGCGGCAATATCGTAATCTGGCAAATAAGCTTATACAACAAGGAAGCTTATAAACAATTGAATGACCGAACATGTTACACACAAACTACTTTGGCCAATTTGAAATCCACGTAGAAAGAATTCCATCTCAAGCTTGCCAAATGGAAAAGTGCACTATTGATCAGCAATGATGAATATAAATACTTAAAGAATGATAATCCTTCAACTCCTGCTATATATTTCATTCCAAAAATTCATAAAAGTTACAACGATCCTCCCGGGAGACCAATAATCAGTGCCAGAAACAGTTTGGTTGAACATACAACAAAATACATCGATTACTATTTACAAGATTTTGTGCAGAATTTGCCATCATATGTGAAAGATACCAGTGACTTCCTAAGAAAGATTTCGGATTTTGTGTGGCAGGATGATTTTTATCTAATGGCATTGGATGTTACCTCCCTATACACCAGTATCAAGCACACGGATGGCCTTACAGCAATCCAACATAATCTATCGCAATCTATCTATACAGCACCAGGAACACAATAATATGCTAACCGAAATGATTGGATTCTGTCTATGAAATAACATTTTTATGTTTAATAGCCGACTGTACCAACAAACTAGAGGTGTAGCCATGGGGGCCAGCTTCTCACCGAGTTATGCCTGTCTTCATATGGGCAGATGGGAGGAGCTGGTCCTCAGGGAGGAATTTGGTGAATATGTTAATAACAATGTTAAATTATGGCTTAGATATATTGACAATCTATTTGTAGTATGGCAAGGTACACTACAACAAGCAAATGAATTCATTGATAAGATTAATGTCAATAGTATCAATTTACAGTTCACGGCAAACATCAGCCATTCACAAGTTGAATTCTTAGATACGCAAATATACATAAGCAACAACAAAATTGAAACCCGCCATTTTAGAAAAAAGACAGCGGGTAACTCCACACTCCATGCAACAACTGCACACCCGAAACATCTTATCAACAGCATACCCTACGGGGAAATGCTGCGGCTCAGGCGCATATGTAGCAACAACCAAGACCTGAAGGTAGCACAAGGTGAAAGTAAAATTCGTTTCAAACAACGTGGCAAACAATCTGATGTCATTGACAATGCTATCCAAAAGTCTATGACTTGGAGCAGGGAGGATGCTATTAAAGATAAAAAACCTAAGAATATCAGCTGTGATAACATTACTGTTAGCAACACAAAATCTGATGCCATTAATGAGGAATTCCGTCTAATCATCAAATACAGCCAACAACACAAAGCATTAAACAAAATTATCCAGCAAAATTGGCCTCTGGTACGCAGTGATCCAGTGATTGGACCCCTGCTACCGCAGAGGGTGTCCATCACTTACAGTAAAGCTCCCTCAATGAGGGACATACTGGTTAAAACAAGTCCAGAGGTCATTGACAACAGTAGCTGGATGCAATCCGGTAAAGGATTTTTCAGATGTAAAACATGTAAAGCATGTATTCAGGGAGTTAATACCAACACATACAAAACGCCTTTTAGTGATCGAAACTATAAAATATCTAAACTTTTGACATGCAAGACAGAATATGCGGTATATGTACTTTCATGCCCTTGTGATTTACGTTACATAGGCAGTATCAAATTACCTGTCTTTAAACGTATCCTCCAACATCTAAGAGCCATCACAAATCAGGATAACACCTATCCAGTGGCACGACATTTCAGGGAACATCACAAATCTGATAATCATAGCCTGAAATACTTCGTAATAGATGCTGTCCCACCAAGCAGGAGAGGAGGTGACCGAGAAAGTAAATTAAGAAAATTAGAAATTCGGTACATCTTACAATTAGACACTAAGCAACCTGCAGGACTTAATGCCACGGAGGATCTTTACACATGTTTGATTTAATGTCTTATTACAAAACCATACGATGACTAAAGTAAACCTCGCTCGTTGTTCATTTTTTAACATCATTTGAATCACATATTATCGAACTGTCTTTTATCAATGGATCCTCATTTGATCTTCAAAAAAACATGATATTTTAATATTTATTGTGGTTTTATAAGGTTTTTTAAGATAACAGAAAATCATGTTTTACTGTATTTATATTTGAACAAATATGGTTTTATCGTGCACCTATCCATATTTTATACTATATATTGAATGGATGGGCAGATATTTTTAGGTCATATTACCTTTTATCTAGTCATTTGTATTTTGCACAATTGATATGCACTGATATACATGCACTTTAAATGTGCGCTTATTCAAATTTATTTATGAGGTGGACAACCGGACATCACACTAGGGGATCACCCTCACAGTAATGAAGATTGAGGATTTCAAAGGTTCAGGGTGGACGAGCTCTAGATGATTCAATGCCTCCTTGCCTAAAATTGATGAAATTTTTCACATCAAATATGCATTGTACAACATTCAATACGAGAGGATTATGGACAAGCTAGCCACAAATTTTTAGGCAATGTTGGATCCCACTCCACGGTCAGATGTATGAACATGTAAACAAATTAACATAGTATAATGTAATGTATTAAGATAGTTGTACAATTCGTAATATTTTTGTATTACATATGTATTTTAAATGTTTTTACAGCCCTGACGAAGTTCTTTTTCAAAGAACGAAACGCGTTGGCTGCTTAAGAACTATGAAACTGTAAAGAAGAATAAAGAGGAAGTTTTGAAAATATATACATCACTGGATGGACACTTTGTTTGGACTTATAAGAGTGGTGTGACCTGCAGTGGGCCTAAAATGATTGAAATTAGCATATATATGGAACAAAATAACAAATGTATTAATATGTGACATCACAATGGATATTAGAAAATAATTTCGGCAAGTAGCGAAATCCCGCTTTTTACATTGTGAAACAAAGTCTTCTATGTCTATTCGAAACTAGCATGTCATCAGTATCACGTGGTTTCAATTGTATTTGCACTTTCACTTTAAATAAGATCCTTCTCTCTCATGCCACTGTCATGTTATCAAGGCTCAAGCGAGCCGAAACGCGTAATGGCGACTGAGGAATAAAGAAGATTTTTGCACTTATATTTGGGTCCGTGTCCATCTCTCGGGAGAGCCGCCTTTGGAATTTAGCGGTGGAATACTTTTTATATATATATATATATACACAATAGAAATACCCAAAGCCCTAGAACTAAAACTAACTTCAAATCTAAGTCTAAATTTATTCCAGTGATGCTACGGGATTCTATAGACCTATTCCATGATCAAGTGACTAAGGAATTAAAGGCCCTTAATAGCAAAATATACAGAGGCAAAAGGCAATACAACAAAAAAGATGAGGACTATAGAAACTTGATTGAGAAACTCAAAGAAAACAACAATGTGATTGTCCGTGCTTCAGACAAAGGTGGGAACATTGTGCTGATGTCCAGAGAAAATTATTGTAAGGAAGCCTACAGTCAGCTCAACGACAGAACATGTTATGCCAAATTCAGTGGTGCAGAATTAAAAAGCATGTATGCATCGTACAACAAAAATCTTGCAATGTGGAAAACAAATGGTATTCTCACTGGAAATGAATACAAATTTTTGAAAAACAATCATTCTATTGTACCTACTATTTATTTCATTCCCAAATTACATAAGGACCCCGTAAATCCTCCTGGAAGACCTATAATATCAGCCATGAACTGTCACCTTGAACACACTTCACAATACATAGATTTTTTCTTGCAGGATTTGGTGAAAGCTTTACCGTCATATGTGAGTGACACCAGTGACTTTCTAAGAAAAATATTGAATCTCAAATGGAAAAACAACTACCACTTCATAGCGCTCGACGTCGTCTCTTTATACACGAGTATACAACATAAAGATGGACTACGAGCCATAAACTTTTTCTTAGATAAAGCCTTAGACACAAGTAGAGAACATAAGACTATGTTGATGAAGATGATCACATTCTGCTTGGAAAACAATGTATTTATGTTCAATAATATGCTATACAGACAAACAAGAGGCGTAGCGATGGGGGCCAGCTTCTCCCCCAGCTACGCGTGTTTACACATGGGATGGTGGGAGGAGTTGGTCCTCAAAATAGAGCATCATGACAAAGTTAACTCTCATGTGAAGCTATGGCTGCGATTCATTGATGATTTATTCGTAGTATGGGATGGAAGTAAGGATGAAGCACAAAAGTTTGTACAAGATATCAATGTCAATGATTTAAATGTAAGTTTCACAGCTGACATCAGTGATTCTTCAGTAACATTTCTAGACACCCAGGTATACATAAAGGAAAATCAAATAGTCACAAAATTGTTCCGCAAGAAAACAGCGGGCAACTCCACATTGCACGCGAGTAGCTCACATGTAAAGCACTTGATAACCAGTATCCCCTATGGGGAAATGCTTCGCCTTAGACGAATCCTCCTGGAAGACCTATAATATCAGCCATGAACTGTCACCTTGAACACACTTCACAATACATAGATTTTTTCTTGCAGGATTTGGTGAAAGCTTTACCGTCATATGTGAGTGACACCAGTGACTTTCTAAGAAAAATATTGAATCTCAAATGGAAAAACAACTACCACTTCATAGCGCTCGACGTCGTCTCTTTATACACGAGTATACAACATAAAGATGGACTACGAGCCATAAACTTTTTCTTAGATAAAGCCTTAGACACAAGTAGAGAACATAAGACTATGTTGATGAAGATGATCACATTCTGCTTGGAAAACAATGTATTTATGTTCAATAATATGCTGTACAGACAAACAAGAGGCGTAGCGATGGGGGCCAGCTTCTCCCCCAGCTACGCGTGTTTACACATGGGATGGTGGGAGGAGTTGGTCCTCAAAATAGAGCATCATGACAAAGTTAACTCTCATGTGAAGCTATGGCTGCGATTCATTGATGATTTATTCGTAGTATGGGATGGAAGTAAGGATGAAGGACAAAAGTTTGTACAAGATATCAATGTCAATGATTTAAATGTAAGTTTCACAGCTGACATCAGTGATTCTTCAGTAACATTTCTAGACACCCAGGTATACATAAAGGAAAATCAAATAGTCACAAAATTGTTCCGCAAGAAAACAGCGGGCAACTCCACATTGCACGCGAGTAGCTCACATGTAAAGCACTTGATAACCAGTATCCCCTATGGGGAAATGCTTCGCCTTAGACGAATCCATAGCCTAGAAAGTGATCTCATATTAGCTCAAAATGAGAGTAAAAAAAGATTTAAAGAAAGAGGCTATTCAGAAAAGGTTATACAGAATGCAATCAACAAATCTATGCTAAAGAACAGGGAAACGCTACTCTTGGAAAAGCAAGTGACTAGATCATGTACACAAGAAACTGCATCAAATGATGATACTAGGGGTGACTTTAGAATCATACTACAACACAGCCAACAGCACGGAAAGATTGAATCCATCATAAACCGTAATTGGTCTATGGTTCTCAGTGACCCAGTGATAGGATCTGAACTCCCGAAAAGACCCCCAATAACTTACAGTAGAAGCCGTTCCATGAGAGATGACTTAGTCAAAACAAGCCCAGAAGTCATAGAATCCACGAGCTGGCTCCAAACTCATACTGGTTTTTTTAAATGTAAAACGTGTAAAGCTTGCTCACAGGGTGAAAACAAAACATGTTACATTAACCCTTTCAGTGAGAAAAAACACAAAATATCTAAACTCCTAACATGCAAAACAGAATTTGCTATATATGTACTCTCATGCCCATGTAACCTACAATATGTAGGAAGTACAAAACTTCAAGTACATAAACGCATACTACAGCACTTAAGGGCAATTACCAATCAAGATGAGACATATCCTGTAGCCCGGCACTTCAAATCCAACCATGGCTCCCGAAGTAGTGATTTAAGATATTTTGTGATAGATTCAATCCCAGCCAGTAGAAGAGGGGGTGACAGGGAGCATAGATTGCGCCAGCTAGAAACCAAATATATCCTGGAACTGAATACCAAATACCCATCAGGCCTTAATGCAACGGAGGATCTCTATACATGCCTATGATAACTCTTTGAAAGATACAAACCCATATATAACTGGGGTCACTACTCAACTATCTATGTATTATGTAAAATGGTGATAAATATACTCTTTTAGGTTCTTTTAAAAAAAATCTTTTTAAAGGGAATTTTATAAGTATTTACTGGACTATTTATGAAAGTGTTTAGGGTCTTTTATATTCATTCACTCTTAGATGTATTTATTTATTTATTTATTTATTATAGAACATAATATGTAAGCGGAATAATATCTATTTTAGATTATATTAGGACGCTCATACATTCGTATATTATGTAAAATGATATTTATATATTTATTTATTTATTCATATACTTAACTATTGATTGACCTAGATGAAAGAGGATCTGATTTAAAATCTCTCATAAAAATCTCAAAAAATTCTCAAAAAAATCTCCAACGGTTTTATTAAAATGTAGCATCACTTTCTATAGTTACGAAAAGTTCATAATAATTAAACCTACCTGCATATATTGCCATCAATATTTGACAAACTGAGATATCCACTTTTCTACATACATTATTACAATCTGTTTGTATCTTACAGCGAGTCTAACTCATATGTCGTGATTCCGAGATCGTTTAACGGAAACAGCATTATTATTATGTACCATTAGGCCGCTTTTACATGTATTGACTTTGACTTGCGTATTTGCACAATTGGGACTGGTAGAGTCCATAATACCTTCTGGAGGCCTGTACTGCCACCTATCATTCCAAAAGGAGCTGACCACATCATATTAACTATGATTTATAATACGTATGCAACGAAGCTTGGTTTATAGCAGACATGTTAACATGACATGTATAAACGGTATCACTGGGGCTCCAGTGATGATTTTCTTTCACACATATTCATGTTCATTCATTCACCTATTTAGGTTCTTTTCGTTATGCTATTTCTCAATGTATTCTACTGAGATGCATTCATGCAGTTTAATGTGGTTATACACTTTGTATTGAGAAATCATGCATCAATCAGGGTAAATGGGGTATGACAAAAATATTCTCAATTACACAGAACAAAGGTCCCGTTGACATTAATACCGTCCATAATGTCAAAGGCTGTTTATGTACTACCATACTGTGTATCCCCCCTGGTACTATGCACTTTAGTATATTCTTTTCTGAGGTTTACAGATATAGTCAAGCGTAATGTAACAAACTTGCAAGCATTAGTTCCGCTCATATTAACAACTTGTTCTCAAAAACCTAAATTATGTTATTTAAACCTAAATTTCCTTTTAAATACATTTTAGATGGTTTTAAGGTTTTTAATCTTTTTGTCAAATTACTTGTATTTTACTCGTAGTTTTAAGCTGGAAAGAATATGGAACTATTATCTATTTGCTTGTAGTCTGTCATCCATTTCATTTGTTTTAACACATGCCAATCAGCTTGCTTGTTATTCGTATCATATAAACCAATGAATTGTAACGTTACTGTGTCATGTGATCAAGGCCCATGGTCGGGCTGAAACGCGTCATGGCGGCAAGGTGATCTTGAATAAAACATATTTTCTGCACGAAACTGTGGTCCGTATCCGTTGTCAGAAGCGACATTAGCGGAATTTCTGGATATATATATATATATATATATATATATATATATATATATATATATATATATATATATATATATATATATCAGCGCTCCAAAATAATACACCTACACTCACGGGGAGATATCATCCTCCTTTGGATTTTTATGGCACGCAAATGAACAAACAAACTTGTTTCAGCAGTACGCTTTCCTCAGTATTGGTGGCTGCTGCATTTGCACCACATTATATACATCGGGACCCACTAAGAGTGAAGCTGCCATACACAGCGCGGCTGTCCATGTGGTGGGCACAGCACCAGTCTGCTGTATATGGTGCTACTGTACATGTGGTGGGCACTGCACCAGTCTGTTGTACACGGAGCACGTGTCAGCACTGGCATTTTGCCCCTGGGCACTGTCATGATCTGCGGTACACAGAGTGGCTGTCTTCATGACACTGTGCCCCCTGTTGAACACAAAGCACTGTCCATCATGGCACTGCCACCAACTATTATACGCAAATCAGCTGTCTGCGTGGGCACTGCACCCCTCTAGTGTACATGCATAGGCTGTCCATCTGGGAATTGTACCCCTCTGTTGTTTCAACACTGCCCCCCACTCCCCTCTACACACTCGACTGCACTTCTAGGTACACACAGAGGCTACCATCTAGGTGCTCACTGCACCCTACATTGTATTTCAACTCTCTAGGTGCTCAGCATATAGCAGCTGGTCATCTAGGGGCTGCACTGTCATCTAGACACTTTACGTACGGCATTGCTCAGGTGTGGAGGTTGCTCCCGATTACGTATTGCACATTTCTTCTGTGCACAAAGCTGCAGTCCAGGCGATTCTGATCCCCTCATCCCTTGGACCAGCCCAGGCAGGACGGTGCTCGTGCTTGGTCTGTCACTTGCACTGGCCTCCTAGGCCCCCCATGCCCCTGTCAGCATCACCCAGGCACAGAGCAGGTCTCACTAAACCGAAAGTCTGCAATTTGTCCTATATGACAGGCTTCAACAGAACCTGGCTACACTAAAATCCGCAAATACAGATACATTGTGAGGAGAGAACCTGAGTGGTGCACACAGACTCAACTAACCACACGGATGCACTCACGCATACACACACCGGTCTGCCACAGCTCACACAGTGCATTTGAAAAACCTGGAGTCCTTCGAAACCTAAAGCAGGTAAAGGCAAGTGATGCTGCAGATTCACACTTGATAGAGAAAACAAGGGTACCCACCAATATGTGAACCTGGGGCGGTAAGCTGTTTGGTGTAAACAATGGTTCTGGTGTGGCCTAAAGGTCCATTCAGAAGTGACCCTGAGGGGTGCACTGTGTATTTAGAGAAGGAAGTTGAATCTTACAAGGGAGCAGAAAGTAATATACAGCGGGACATGTAGGACAATTTATGCCAGGTGTTTATTCCAAAGCAATAGTATTCAGGTGCTCACATAATAAGTGACAATAAGCGTGATGTGAGAAGTGAGGGTGATATTAAAATAAAACATCGCATTGACAACAATAATATGAACTCCTTTGGAAAATTTTACAGAGTGAAAGGAGTTCAAGTTGTAAGGGGTCGACGGCATTTCGAACTCAACTATTTGAGTTCAACATCAGGACAAACATAGGTGAGCAAGCTGAATTGGATTTGAATGCTGTTAATTTACATCCATTGCGGCCAGTGCCTGTATAAACAATAGTGATCCTCTGTTAGTGAGCGTGGGAAACTGCAGCGCTGAATTTAATACACTCGATTAATTCTGAAGAGTCCAGGGCACTGAATGAAGGTCTGGAGATGTGGAGCAGAACGTGCCCTTCTGCTGTGATTGCCTGCACTGAGTGCCCTGGACTCATCATGCATGTGGTATTTAGTGTATAGGAATTTTGTAGAGTGGGATTATGTGTTACAGAGAGTAATTATGTGGTATGGTAGTGTGTGTTGTGGAGTGGTAACCTCAGGTTTAGTCTTCCTCATTTCCATAGAAGCTAAACTATAAACTCAATGAGATAAAAAAAAGATGGACTCACTGAGGAGCACTTCTGGACCTAGTCAGAGGTATGAGCAGAGCCTCTGGAATTATGTGACTGTTTGGCTACACTGACTTTCGCACAATTATACGTTTTCCACATTAGCCACATAATTCATCATCTGCTGCCTAATTTGCAGATTTGAACAAAAAAAGCCTTGTTTCTAGCTCAAACGGCTCAAACGTTACCAAAAATGCAGCGACAAGTGTTACAGCGTGGTGGAAGGTCCTTTGTAAACCTAGGATGTTCACCTGTTACTTATTGCTAAATGTGGGTGTTAAATTAGTACTAATGGTGTGCAAGCCACTCTTGCTTCTTTCTGTACCTCTCTTACCTCTTTCTGCATTTCTGTTGCTTCTTTCTGCACTTCTTTTGTTTCTTTCTGCACCTCTCTTACTTCTTTCTGCACCCCTCTTGCTTCTTTCTGTACCCCTCTTCCTTCTTTCACACCCCTCTTCCCTCTTTCTGCACCCCTCTTGCCTCTTTCTGCACCCTTCTTCCCTCTTTCTGAACCTCTCTTGCCTTTTTCTGTACCCCTCTTCCTTCTTTCTGCACTCCTCCTGCCTCTTTCTGCACCTCTGTCCCTTCTTTCTGCATCCCTTGTGCCTCTTTCTGCATCCCTTGTTCCTCTTTCTGTCCCCTCTTCACTTTTTCTGATCCCCTCTTATCCTCTTTCTGCACCTCTGCTTCTCTTTCCCTTCTTTCTGCATTTCTTTTGTTTTTTTCTGCAACTCTCTTGCTTCTTTCCGTATCCCTATAGCCTCTTTCTCCTCCCCACTTCCCACTTTCTGCACTCATCTTCCCTCTTTATGCACCTCTCTTGCCTCTTTCTGCATCTTACTTTCCTTTTTCTGCACTTCTCTTGCTTCTTTCTACATCTCTGTTGCTTCTTTCAGCAATTCTCTTGCCTCTTTCTGCACTTCTCTTGCCTGATTCTGCACCTCAATTGCCTCTTTCTGCACCCCTCTTCCCTCTTTGTGCAACTCTCTTGCCTCTTTCTACACCACTCTGGCCTCTTTCTGTACCTCTGTTGCTTCTTTCTGCACTTCTCTTGCCTGTTTCTGCACCCTTCATACATCTCTTAGCACCTCTGTTGGTTCTTTCTGCAGTGCTCTTGCTTCTATGTGCTACTCTCTTGCACATTTCTGCACCCCTCTTGCCTCTTTCTGCACCTCTCTTGCCTCTCTCTGCACCTCACTTGCATCTTTCTGTACTTCTCCTGCTTTTTTCCACACCTCTTTTGCTTCCTTCAGCAATTCTCTTGCCTCTTTCTGCATCTCTCTTGCTTGTTTCTGCACCTATCTTGCGACTTTCTGCACCTCTGTTGCCTCTTTCTGCACCTCTGTTCCCTCTTTCTGCACCTTTCTGGCCTGTTTCTGCACCTCTGTTGCCTCTGTCTGCACCTCAATTGCTTCTTTCTGCACCTCTTGTGCCTCTTTCTGCACCCCTCCTCCCTCTTTTTGCACCCCTCTTGCCTCTTTCTGTAGCTCTGTTGCATCTTTCTGCACTACCTTTGCTTCTATCTGCACCTCTCTTGCTTCTTTCTGCACCACTCATGCTTCTTTCAGCACCCGTCTTCCCTCTTTCTGCACTCCTCTTGCCTATTACTCAACCCCTGCTCCTTCTTTCTGCTCTTCTTTTGTTTCTTTCTGCACCCCTCTTGCTTGTTTCTGCACCCCTCTTGCCACTCTCCCCACCCCTATTCCCCCTTTTTGCATCTCTGTTGCTTCTTTCTGGACTTCTCTTGCCTCTTTTTCCACCCATTCATCCCTCTTTCTGTACCTCTGTTGCTTTTTTCTGTACTTTTCTTACTTCTTTCTACACCTCTGTCCCTTCTTTCTGCATCCCTTGTGCCTCTTTCTGCCCTCTCTTCCCATTTTCTGCTCCCCTCTTAGCCTCTTTCTGCACCTCTGCTCCTCTGTTCCTTCTTTCTGCATTTATTTTGGTTTTTTCTGCAACTCTCTTGCTTCTTTCTGTATCCATCTAACCTCTTTCTCCTTCCCACTTCCCACTCTTGGCATCCCTGTTGCTTCTTTAGGTACTTCTCTTGCTTCTTTCTGCACCTCTCTTGCTTCTTTCTGCACCCCTCTTCCCTATTCTCGCACTCCTCTTGGTTCTTTCTGCACCTCTGTTCCTTCTTTCTGTACTTCTTTTGTTTCTTTCTGCACCTCTCTTGCTTCTTTCTTTATCCTTCTTGCCTCTTTCTCCTTCCCGCTTCCCCCTTTCTGCATCTCTGTTGCTTCTTTCTGCACTTCTGTTCATTCTTTTTGTGCCTCTCTTGCTTCTTTTTGCATCCCTCTTTCTGCCTTCCTCTTGCCTCTTTCTGCACCTTTGTTGCTTCTGTCTGCACTTCTCTTGCCTTTTTCTGCACCCTCTTGCCTATTTCTGCATCTCTGTTGCTTCTTACTGCACTCTCCTTGCTTATTTCTGCACTTCTGTTGCTTCTTTCTGCACTCCTCTTGCCTCTTTCTGCACCCTTCTTCCCTCTTTCTGCACCTCTCTTGCCTCTTTCTTCACCCCTCTTCCTTGTTTCTGCACCTATCTTGCCTGTTTCAGTAATTTTCTTGCCTCTTTCTGCAGTTCTCTTGCCTCTTTCTGTACCTCTGTTGCTTCTTTCTACACTTCCCATGCTTCTTTCTGCACCTGTCCTGCTTCTTTCTGCACCCCTGTTGTCTCTTTCTGCACTCATCTTCCCTCTTCCTGTACCTCTCTTGACTCTTTCTGCATATTACTTTCCTCTTTCTGCACTTCTCTTGCTTCTTTCTTCACCTCGTTGCTTCTTTCAGCAATTCTCTTGACTCTTTCTGTACCCCACTTGCTTCGTTCTGCACCCCTCTTGCCTCGTTCTGCAACACTCTTTCTTCTTTGTGCAACTCTCTTGCATCTTTCTACACCTCTCTTGCATCTTTTTGCACCACTCTGGTCTCTTTCTGTACCTCTGTTGCTTCTTTCTGTACTTCTCTTGCCTCTTTCTGCACCCTTCGTGCCGCTCTTAGCACCTCTGTTGCTTCTTTCTGCACTGCTCTTGCTTCTATGTGCTACTCTCTTCGACATTTCTGTACCCTCTTGCCTCTTTCTGCACCTCTCTTGCCTCTTTCTGCACCTCACTTGCCTCTTTCTTCACTTCTCCTGCTTCTTTCCACACCTCTTTTGCTTTTTTATGCAATTCTCTTGCCTCTTTCTGCAATTCTCTTGCATGTTTCTGCACCATTCTGCACTTCCCATGCTTCTTTCTGCCCCTGTCCAGCTTCTTTCTGCACCCCTGTTGTGTCTTTCTGTACTCATCTTCCCTCTTTCTGTACCTCTCTTGCCTCTTTCTGCATCTTAATTTCCTCTTTCTGCACTTCTCATGCTTCTTTCTACACCTCTGTTGCTTCTTTCAGCAATTCTCCTGCCTCTTTCTGCACTTCTCTTACCTGTTTCTGCACCTCTTTTGCCTCTTTCTGCACCTCATTTGCTTCGTTCGGCACCCCTCTTGCCTCTTTATGCAACCCTCTTCCTTCTTTCTGCACCACTCTTGCCTCTTTCTGTACCTCTGTTGCTTTTTTCAGCAATTCTCTTGCCTCTTTCTGTACTTCTCTTGCTTGTTTCTGCACCCATCTTGCATCTTTCTGCACCTCTCTTGCATTTTTTTGCACCCCTGTTCCCTCTTTCTGCACCTTTCTGGCCTGTTTCTGCACCTCTGTTGCCTCTTTCTGTACCTCACTTGCTTCTTTCTGCACCCCCTTGTCTCTTTCTGTAGTTATATTGCCTCCTTCTGCACTGCACTTGCCTCTTTCTTTACTTCTCTTGTTTCTTTCTGCACCCTTCTTCCCTTTTTCTGCATATCTCTTGCCTATTTCCTCACCTCGCTTGCTTCATTCTGCAGATCTCTTGGTTTTTGCTGCACTAACCTTGCCTCTTTCTGCACCCCTCTTGCCACTTTGAGCACCTCTTTTGCTTATTTCTGCACATCTCTCTCCTCTTTCTGCACTCCTCTTGCCTCTTTCTGCACCTTTGTTGCTTTTTTCTGAGCTTCTATTGCCTCTTTCTGCACCTCTCTTGCTTCTTTCTGCACCCCTGTTGTCTCTTTCTGCACCACTGCTGTCTCTTTCTGCACTTTTCTTTCCTCTCTCTGCACCTCTCTTGCTTCTTTCTGCACTTTTCTTCCTTCTTTTTGCACCTCTCGAGCCTCTTTCTGCACCCTTCTTCCCTTTGTAGCATCCTTCTTGCCTCTTTCTGCTGTTCTCTTGCCATTATCTGTACCTCTCTTGCCTCTTTATGCACCTACCTCACTTGCTTCTTTTTGCATTTATCTTTCTTCTTTCAACATCTCTGTTGCTTCTCTCAGGAATTCTCTTGCCTCTTTCTGCACTTCTCTGGCTTGTTTCTGTACCTCATTTGCTTCTTTCTGCCCCTCGTTTGCCTCTTCCTTCATCCCTCTTTTCTCTTTCTGTACCTCTCTTGCCTCTTTTTGCACCCTTGTTCCCTCTTTCTGCACTTCTTTTGCTTGTTTCTGCACCTATCTTGCGTCTTTCTGCACCCACTTGCCTCTTTCTGTAGCTCTGTTGCTTCTTTCTGCAGTTCTCTTGCCTCTTTCGGCACCTCTGACTTAGAGTTAATTTTAACCCCTCTGCCCTATTATGTACTAGGACCTTACAGGGGAGGGCATGCCAATCACAGGGGTATCCAAAACCTTAGTGTACCCTAGTGTATGTAGGTGTTTTCACTGTATTCTTAGTGTCTTTCAGCATAGCACTGGCTCTGGGACTGGTTAGTCAGAGTCAGTTACCACCAGTACCCATCAGCAAAAACTTGGGGGCATAGGATGACTTTGCAAAAAGGCCTCTTTCTGCCCCTCTGTTGGTTCTTTTGGCATATCTCTTGCTTCTTTCTGCACCTTTCTTCCTCTTTGTGGACTTCTGTTTTCTGGGTCAACAGCTCTGTGCTTGTCCATTGTATCAACAACTGGCACTCTTAATCAAAAATCGACTAAAAAAAAAAGGAAATCCTCAAATGTATATGTGGTACGTTATGCTCTACATTCACTAGTAGTGTACACTATAATTACTGTATGCGGTCACAAACGCAAGTCCAGATCCCCAACGCTGACCACCAATGTTAAAAATGGCGTTCTCTGGTTGGCAGTGGATGGCCACTTTCCAAGCAGGGACCCTTCTTCCTAAGTCAGAGCGAAGGGCTGCACCCCTTTGACAACCCCTGCTCCACCCTGTGGTAATGTAGCACGAGCAGTTAGGCTAATCTCAGAGGCAGTGTGTTAAGCGTTTATGACCATACAGAGTAATACAGTGAGGAACACTACAAAAAGATACAACACAGGTAGGTATCAAAAAAGTAGTTATCTTTATATATAGGCTTATCACAAGACCAAATAACAAGAAAGCCACAATACTGTGCACAAATAATTCTCTCTGGATGCTGCAAAAATAGTTCAAATGGGGAATGCAAAGTTCAGTTCAGGGCAATGGTCTCTACGACCCTTTTACTCACAGTTCCGGGATGTTGTTGTCAATAATCCACAAAGATACCACTACGGTGGGACTGCGATGTTTTTCCTCATGCTCTTGGTCGCAGCCGCTCGCTAACGGGCGTTAGCGACAATTTTGAGGCCCGCAAACGTGCGGGGCGATGATCAGGCCAGTGAGCCCTCAGCGGCAGCTACGCGATGAATTTCTTGAGGCTTCGTGGCTGCAAGCGTGCGGGTCGATGATCAGGCCAACGAGCCCTTAGCGGCAGCCACGCGATGATTTTCCTGACGCTCCGAGGCAGTGGCGATAATTTTGAGGCCCACAAACGTGCGGGGCGATGATCAGGCCAGCGAGCCCTCAGCGGCAGCAGTGCGATGATTTTCCTGACGCTCCGCGGCTGTGGCGGCTCGCTAACAGGCTTTAGCGATAATTTTGAGACCCGCAAATGTGCTGGGCGATGATCAGGCCAGCGAGCCCTCGGCGGCAGCAGTGCGATGATTTTCTTGACGCTCCTCGGCAGCGGCGGCTCGCTAACAGGCCTTAGCAACAAAATGACGTCTACTTGTCCTGAGACTTCAGTCAGGATGCTAGTTTTCTCTCTAGCCCTTGGGTGAATGCAAGTTCAAGATTAAACAGTTCTCTTACAGCTCCTTTTCCCTCTTATTTCCAGTCCAATGAAAATTACTGCAGGCCAATCCAGGGAACAGCACACAACACCAGGACAGTCCTCTCCTGCAGCTTCCTTCATTTCCACGGACAGAGGTTGGTCTTGAGATCCAGGGGCAATACCAATTGTAGGGGTTTCAGCACAGATATTTATACCCCAAAAGTATTTGTTCTCAGAAGCTACAAGTCACTGAACCCAGCCAGAACCAGTTCTGCCCAGCCCTGGAGCACTTTGTTTACCAAGCTGCATCCTTCCTTTCAGAAAGAGGGGGTCTGCCATCAGACGCACAGTGGGGGGTGGAGCCAGCATTCACCTTGCCAGGCACAGCCCTATTCAGGTCCAGGAGCTACCCCTCCTCACACTCCAATGCAGATCTCTCTATTCATCCCAGGTCTGATTCAGCCTGCCCTGTCCCTCCAAACCAAGACAGCCAATACACATAACAGCAGAGCACACTGGAAGGCTTAGGCAAGAAAATACCTACTTTCTAAAAGTGGTATTTTCAAACACAGAATACAAAAATAAACTTCACTACAAGATGTGTTTTAATATTCTGAGCTCAGGCATACTAAATTCGTTTTTCTACCATGTTCTATTGGTCAGTTAGGACAATAGAATGTAATAGCCTAACCTCCCATTCTGGCCTATGGAGAACAGGTAGCCTTACAGTAGTGAAAAACGAAATTGGGTGTAATTCACTACCAGGACATGCTACACACATCAGAGCATGTCCTACCTTACACATATAATGCACCTTACCATAGGGGTGGCTTACATGATGCCAAGGGAAGGTTCAGAGGCTGGGAAGTGGGTGCACTTCACAGCCAAGATGGCAGTTCTAGACTGCACACAGACAGTGGCAGGTCTGAGACACACTTTACAAGCTGCTTCGGTGGGTGGCGCAAACCAGCGCTGCAGGCCCACCAGCGGCATTTGGTTTACCAGCCCTGGGCACACACAGGCCACATTACTAGGGACTAACAGGTAGACCAAATAAGCCAATCAGGGATACATCAATTCATATGTCATCTTTACACAGGGAGCATCCGCACTGCGGCACTGAATGGCAGTGGCGCTGCGCCCAGAGCATCTATCACCAGAAAAACAGACGAGGCCCAGCGAAAAAGTGGAAGGGAGACTCACGCCAATGGTGCCAGGTCTAACAGCCCATAAATGTTTTTATAAAGACCTGGTGATGTCACTCCTGTGATGGCATCAAGGTAACATATGGTTACTTTGATGTGATAATGGTCACTTCCCATGGAGATAAATAATGTGTGAGATCACTTCCACTAATCCTGGCGTTTTGGGAAATTGATATTTATGCATTTCAGATAGCCGCTAGTTCATGGAAATTTTACCCAGTAAAAGCACATTTAGAAGTAGACTATGTTTTGCTTTTCTTGTACAGAAAAGCTGCTAAAGTAAAAGCCCATTGAAGTTAAAAATTGTGTGGTTTTATTCATAGTATAGCTGGCTATTTAATTGAAGTACCTTATGATATGTCTAAAAAGCTGACTGCTGGAATCGTAGAGGTGATATTTTGGGTCTTTCACCGAATGCTTAATTTGTAATAGAACAAGTGCCGGGCACAAAGTTTTACTCAAAAACCTGCAGCCAGCGCTATCGACTGTGGGTGCCAAATAACAAAGCTGCAGAGTCTTGATTCCACCTCATGCCCATTTCATCCAACAAATGGCACTGCCATCACTTTATCTCACTCTTGCAGGTTCTTGTCGTCCCTGCTTTCTCCCTTTGTCACTGTCTTTCCGCCCTTTTCTTTCCCCCTTTTATGTTTTTTTTTCTTTTTACTCTAGGTCGAAACTGTGATGTGGAAAATAAGTGCCAGTTCCCCACTAGCTCCTCAAACTAAGCACTGCTTCTACACGATTTATGCTTTAAAATATTGAACACAAGTTTGCATTGCAGTATTTTCATATTTAAAACCTTACAGTGGTTCTGCTCCTTTCAGCATGTATATTGCTGTGTCTATAATTATCATGTTCATTTTGGGCAAACGTTTAGCCCCCTGAAGCCCCTCTGTCTAGGTTTGCTCTATAGAAATGTGCACAAGAAAGTGAGAAATACTAACACTTGCTATGAAACAGAAGTGCTTGTGACCAAAAATCACAGTATCAGACAGAAAACACACCAGGTCATCTTAGATTTTTTATTTCAGTTTTTGCATATTTATATTGCGCGAACTCGACCCGAAGGTATTGGAGCGCTTTACACGAGCACCATATTTACATTACACATTCAGGAACGGGGAGATTAAGTGATTTGCCCAGAATCACAGGATGTGGACGCGACCCCGAGGCTCGAACCCTGGTTTCCAGCACCAAAGTCGGCAGTCTAGCCACGGACCACATCCTCTCCCCAGAAGCACCTTTACCTACCATTCACGCAAATACCTCGTTGTGAAAGGCTGCACAGACAACATATGACATAAAATACCAATAGCACTACATAAAAGAAAGGAACAACACATTTGTAATACTTTCAGTACTAAACTCTTTCGCATAATAAAGAGCAAATAAAAGTTTGCATTATCTCTCCGAAAGCTCCATTTACTCCATGAACCTCTGACTGAAACAGCTACTGCCATTTTCAATATTGTTTTTCGCCGATGCCAATCATGTTCTGAACATTGATAAAGCGCGGCGTCTTCCCGCCAGTGGCAGCGTTCAACGAGGAATGCTGGCAAGAAAACCATTTTCAACAGCCCTGACCAAATAATTAAAAATATTCAATTTTTTACTAAAATGCTGCAGGAAAGTCAGGTTCATCACCTCGGGGATAACGAAAAAACATCGAACCAATTTAATAACAGGCTTTAGTTCATTATTTATCTTCCAGCATGTAAATTATAGATTGCCATAAATATTTCATTCTTTTTGTGCCCACTGCCTAATTCATGCGAGAAACATAAGGTGGTGTTACAAAGAGCGAGCTCTGCAGCTCTGTGCGCGAGAAGCATCTCCTCTGCTTTATGACAGACCATAATCTGTCAAAATGAAAAATTAGCAGAGGCGCTCTAATTCATCATCTTCTCCCTCTGTTCTATTAATGACTTTCTTTTCTCTTTTTTATTGCACTTCCTCAGCTCTAGCTCAGTCACACTACGCAGGGCTGGTGCCCGAGGGAGGGGGTTTGTGGGGTTGAGAAGATAAACAGATCAGATGACTGCTCAGGCTTATGGCTCGTACCATAATTCATCCGATAGACGAATGGCATGTTTAATATATTAAATGGTTTGGGAGCGACGGGGTTTAAGCAGTTTCTATGCTGTTTTATTTATTAAAAATGCATTCCTAAAGTTCTAGCCGCTAAATCCAATCAGGTTCGTAACTCCAAACAGAATTTCCTAAGAATAAACCAAAATATAAAGCGCTCGTCAAAGCTCCCTTCAACCAGAAACTTAATATACAAATTATAAAATAGTCGCAAAACCAGCCGCAATTCTAGACTAAACAAATCATATAATTGTGCATGGTTAAAGGAAGGGTTTTCGTTAAATGAGGCGCAGTCTGCATTCCACAAAAAAAGGGGGCGAAAATTTAGATTTTAACACACTTGATTAGGGTACACTTGCTTAAGGTATGCGCTAAAATCGCAAAAATTGACCCATGCTAACTCTGATGTATAACCAGGAAGAGGCAAAAAGCAATGCAAATGAAGGCAACACTCATAATCATTGTACATATCGGACTCGGATATGCCATATCACAAGCACACAAGCAGCTAAAATACAACCCCTCCCCCACCCTCGAAAAAAATGTAGCGGGTAAGTTAAAAAATGGGATCCTTAGCACTAGCTGCTCACATATGTGTTTTTGGACAACTAATGAACATCTCTGTTGCGAATCCCAATTGGATCCTTTTCCATCTTGGAAGTGGTAGTTAGTGTCTAATGAGGTCTATTGGTTGCATTGTTTTTACATTTATGCAATATAGTTTTGTTTTTGTATATTGTTTTCTGTATGGATGGATGTATGTGATATTTCTGTAGAGGGAACTTAGTCAAAAGCAGGGGCAGATCCTCCATGTGGGCGGAGGAGCGTCGCCCCACTGCTTACTCGCTGTGTGAGAAGCAGAAAAATAAAATGGTAGTATTAAAATACCATTTTATGTTTTTGCTTCTCGCACTGCGAGAACGCAGAAGGGTTTGGTTGGGGTAGGCAGGTGGGGGATTCTGCTGTAGGGCAGGGGAGTCGTGGTTTGCCCACTCCGAGGACGCTGACTGTTTGGTCGGCCCCAAGGCCGACCAAACCAGTCATACGCACACTGCCCTTTTCTCCATGTAGGTTGCATGCAGCCAACATGGATAAAATGCCCTCACCCTAGATGCCTGTGCGGTCGGCGTCCAAGCCAATCACAACGCTGTGATTGCAGCATTGTGATTGGCTGAGGGGAGGGAGGCCGCCTGCTTCCTGTCTGGAGGAGAGAACACGGGATGATGCGGGACCGGAAAGCGAAGGTAAGTTAATTTTTTTCATTTATTTAAAATTAACCCACCCGCGCGACTCCCTCCCTGCGCGCCCCCCTCACCCCACACCGTGAGTCATGCAGGCCATGACTGGTCAAAAGGCAGCCGTTCACTGTACAGGATCAACAACAAGCATAAAATCATTGAGTATTGAGGTGGCTATTTTGTAGTCTGTTAATTCATTGTGATGTAGTGTGCTATAAAGAGGCGTGTCTTTGTCTCTTTCCTAAATTGGAGCTGATTGGAAACAGTCCATATGCATACCAGAATGTTCTAGATCCTGGGTGCATGAATGGAAAAGGTCTGGTGCCTTGTTTTTTTCTTTCTTACAGTTCCTAGTCTGTAGTCTTGTAGTATTTTGGCTGCGGGAGTTGTGAGAACCGCCACAGATGGTGAGCTTATCTGCAAGTAAAGCAGGATTGTTGGCTGTGATGGCTTTGTAAATGATGCAGTTGGATTTCAAGGTGTGCAGGCTAGCAAGGAAAACTACTTTACATCAGTGTTGGGCGGTGGGTGGTTGAACAGGTGTGATGTGATCCTATTACTTCAGGCTCTGAATGAGATCTTAAAATTGGCTTTCATCTGATTGGCATCTTTAATTTACTTTTAGGTTCCTAGTAAAGTGGTATACCATATACCCAGGGCCTGTAAATGAAATGCTACAAGTGGGCTTTTCGCACGTATTGTGCCACCCACTCAAGAAGCCCCATAAAACATGTCCCAGGCCTGCCATTGCAGTCTGAATGCAGTTTTAAACTCCCAATTTGACTTAGCAGTTGGGGTATGCCCAGATGTGGGTCCCTTGTTCACTTTGCCACTGGACTCAGGATAGCCTGCCCGATGAGGGTTATGAACCCGAAACCAGTCCCGGGATGCTTGTTTCCGGTCCAGGGAAGACATGGCTTGGCAGTTTGGACTAACTATAACGGGGGAATTTCAATGGTTTCGTACGAGTGAAATGTCCAGCTAACTATAACATGTGTGAAACCTATGGTTTTTTCAGTGACTTTCCAAGGTTTTTTAAATGCTAATTCCTAACTATAACGTGTGTGACACCTATGGTTTTGTCAGTGAATTTGCAAGGTTTTTTAAAGGCTAATTACTAACTATAACGTGTGTGAAACCTAGGGTTTTTTCAGTGAATTTCAAAGGTTTTTTAAATGCTAATTCCTAACTATAACGTGTGTGAAACCTATGTTTTTTTTACTGAATTTGCAAGTTTTTTTAAATGCTAATTTATGTATGTATTATTATATTTTATATATATTTATTTTACAATAAACTACCTATATATATAGTTATAGATTGACTGTATCTTGTAATATGGAATGGCTCAGCTCTTTTTTTTTAATTTGGATAAAGTTGAACAGCATAGTTAATATCTTCCATAAACTTATAAACAGTTTTTTTTTTTTTTTTAGGGTTTTTCGCGGTGCGTGCACGGTGCGCGCACCGTCTCTGTGTGCGCATGAGCGCGTGCTCTGTGTGCGCATGCGTGCATGCTCCATGCGTGCTCCGTGCGTGCTCCGTGTGCGCATGCGTGCATGCTCCGTGCGTGCTCCGTGTGCGCATACGTGCGTGCTCCGTGCGCGCACGGTGCGCGCACGGTGCGCACACGGTGTGCGCACGGCAAGTCATGTGATTACGAAACAACACTTATCATTGGTTCATAGTAGTTTCAGTTCCAGAATCTTCAAACACCACACCCACTCCCCTAATTATTTCTTCTTATTTCCTGGGAGAAGGAGCTGAACAGCTTTTCCAGTACGTGAAAATGGCAGAACAGCAGTCTTCTTCAGGGAGTGAAGAGGAGACCTTTGTGCCACCAAGGCAGAGAAAACAAAAGGACTCATTCATATGGAAGTTCTTTACTTTTCCAGAGGGCCAGAAGAAGGTGAATGCCCCAAAAGTCACATGCACTGTTTGTGGAGTTGTCTTATCTAGAGGCGATCCAAAAAAAAAATACTCCTTTAGTATTCATTCTATGTTGAGGCACTTCCAAACAGTGCATGCTGTGGCTTATGCTCGTGAGTCTAGAAGAGCCACAAGAGACAACCCTCCAGCTGCTCAGCCGAGCACATCATCTGCGGCCGCAGATTCACCTGCTTCAGAAGGTTCATATACGGTGCAATATGTGCAATGCTGTTCTCTGTTATGGTGAGAGCAGCATTAACTTAATAGAGAACAAAATACAGCAGCACACATGCTCCACCCCATAATTTTTTTCATTTTTTGTTTTTGTTCCTGTTGAACAGTTTTTCATTCCCTGTTTTTTGTTGCTGCTCTAAAAAAATTAAAAAAATACAAAATTGTTAAAAAACTAATAAAACAATACAAAACAAAAAAGACAAAAATAACTGTTCTTTTCAGAACTCACTTCACTTCTCCAAGAAGAGCTATATTCCTAATATACTGTGTTGTAATTTTATTGAATGAATGTGTAGTGTATACATGAATGATTGAAATTATTGAAATGACTGAGTGAAGAGGAGGAAAGGACTGACAGAATGAGTGAGAAAAGGAAAGTATAATCAGTCATGAAAGGGAAGTGAAAGACTGACTGCAACAAAAGGACTAAGGGTAGAGGATACAGGTAAGAAGAGTGAATGAGTAAGGGAATGGCAGTGAGTAATGGAGAGAGAGGGAGGGGGGAGTGAGAAAAGGGGAGTAAGGGACGGAGATAGGGAAAAGGAATCACAGACGAGGCGGATGAAGTACAGCAGGGTAAAGGGATTGGAGGTAAGAGAAGTGGAGTGATGGTGAGATAACAGGTATGAGGATTAAAAAAGGGGTAAGAGAAAGTGAGAGATGGGGAGTGAGGGGATGGAGGGATTTAGGAAACTGGAGTGAGAGAAAGGAAGTCAGAATTTCAATGAGCAAAGCAGAGTGAGGGAGAGTGAAGGAAAGAATGCGAAAAGGTGAAGGGGTGTGAGATACAGGCAGGAGCAAGTGAAGTAGGAGAATAGGAGTGACTATGAGTAAAGGATAGTGACAGTTAGGGAAGGTGAGGGAAGGAGAATGACGGAGAAGGTTAAAAAATTAACATAGATGGAAAATGAGTGATGGAGAGAGGAGGAGTGGTAGAAACAGAGGGGCAGATTTATAACAAACTAACGCAGCACGGTGCAGCAAGTAATTTTGCTACGCCGTGCTGCATTAGTTTCGAAGCACAGAGATGCGACATATTTACAAGAATATGTTGCATCTCTATGCTTCCCCCGCGCTGGCGCACAAACTGCAGCCATGCGCCGGTGCAGGCTCCCTTGCACCATGCTGCAAGGATGCCTGCGTGGTGGGGAGATTGTTCTTCTGCAGGAAGGGACACCTTCCTGCACAAAAACAATCACAAGAGGCTTTTTCCTCTTTCAATGCCTGCTGCAGCATGCAGCACGCACTGAAAGAGGAAAAAACGAGGAGAAATGAAAACATCTCTCCTCGTTGTGCCTCGCTACGCCACCTCTAGGGTGGCGTAGCATTCACACGCATATCCAGAGTTACGATTTCTCGTAAATCTGGAGATGTGTCTAGTTCTATGAGTGTTGCGTGGGAACACCCACAACAACACCCATGGAATGCCCCTTCAACGCACAGTGCTGCGTGTGAAGTGGCTGTATTTATCAGGAGAGGAAAATTCACGCAGGGTGGCTTTTCCTCTCCTTGTAAATATGGAGGAGCCCCCTGTGACACTAGTACGTCATGAAAAGTGACGTAGTGGTGGCGCAGGGGGCTTGTAAATCTGCCCCAGAGATGTTAAGGAAATTAAGGGTAAGATAGACAAAGGGAGAGAGACAGAAACAGAGACAGAGAGCAAGGAACTGAGAAGGAGTAAGGCAGTTAGAATGACTGAGACATATGGAGACAGGGAGAGAAACATGGTTGAAAAAATAGTGATGGAGGCAGTAAACCTAGGGGAGTAGTAGAGGAGGAGTGAGGGAGTTACGAAAGAGCAGTAAAGGAAGAAGAGAGAGAGAAGGGGAATGAGAAAAGCTGAGTGAGGAGAAGTGAAGAATAGGGAGCATGAAAGTGAAGGAGTGAGAAATACAGATATTTCAAACTTACCTGACCAACAAAATAACTTAATTAGAAATAAATGGTTGTTTTTAATTGCAAGAAAAAAGGATTCAATTTCCTAAATTTTCTTTCTCGATCTGAAAAAAAAGAAAAAAAGTAGTAATATTTAACAATACATTTTACAATACAGTACACATATTTTCATATTTAACAAAGTAATTTTTTGCCTTTTTTTTGCTGTTTTCAGAATATATTGAATTTCACTGAAAATAGTGATATCAATTGCATTCATCACTTAACAGCGGGCAAAAAAATAAACAATCTGAAAGATTGTTTAAAAAAGCCCTGAATCTATCCTCAGTAAAACATACCTTGATAGAAATGTAACATATATTAACAATATCTTCTAAGAACAATAACTATTTGCAATAAATAACGTCTGTAAATCTTGTTGCTTAAGCACATACACCAAAATAATATCTGTCAAAGAAGTCCACATTAGAAACATTTACCTTTCCATGAGGCCAAATGGTAATGTTTAAACCCTTTTTTGGTGAAATATCCAATGATAATCCTATAAAATCGAAATAATGGTTTCTTCAGATGCTGCAATTTGTATCTAAAATTTTGGTTTTAGAAAAATTAAGTAGGAATTTGGTAATTCTGCAGGCAAACGTTGCTTGAAAATCAATTGAGAATCATTACACAGTGTCCAGCCTTTTTCACATTTTAGATAAACTGTGTAATGACCAGAAGTTGTAGAAGGTCCATCATGGAAAATTATTGCAACTGCAACAAAGTCTTTCCTGATATTGATAATTGATTTCCTACAAACTTCTTTATAAAAGTGTCCAATTTTGTTCCATCAGCTTTACAACGTTGCATCATTAAAATTATATACTGTCCATATTTCTTTAAAAATAACGTTGATAACATTTCTGATTTACATTGAGAACATTCCATGCTGTGATTTGCATCTTTAACTAATTTACTAAAAGTCACTGATTTACTCTCTGGTAATGTTAAATGTATGAACCTTTCAGAATCAACATTAGTGCTGTATGTGTTCATACAGTTTGCACAACAATGTTCCCATTTATAAGAGAGACCAAATATATTTTCAATTTCTACCCCTTCATCTTCCAGTACCATAAGCATATACATTAAGAATTCCTGTGCATCTTGCTGGACATTTTGTGTAAACTGTATACATCCAGAACATACATCTAAAAGATTTCTAACATCAGAAGCACTTTCTATTTTAGTTTTATCGTTACTCAGCTTCTCATAAAGGAAACTCAGCAGAGAACAAATTCTTTTTTCATGATTTAGTATTATCTGCTCTTGCAAACTTTCAAGATAAAATACAACATTCAGCACTACATTAGCGTAGCAGTTGACACCAGAGCTATTTTCAAAATGACAACCAACAACCTCTTCAACATTGTCCTTTTTCTTTTTGCTTGCAATCACATCACTCTCTTTTTGTTTTCTCTTCTGTACATCCTCATTACAGATATTCTCAATTCTCCTTTTCCGACAAACAACACATTTTTCAAACACAGGATACTGACCTAAATGAGGAGCATAGCTTCTTCTTAATCTATTATACTCCTTTACACAATTCGCATCAGCACTAACTTTTGAGTCATCAAAGTCTATCATGAATAAACCAGATAATTTTTTCACTCGTGACAAAGCAACATATGCCATACCTTCTTTAAACACACTAGATCCAATGTTTACAAAAGCACTATCTACAGTTCATCCTTGAGATTTGTGAATAGTTACAGCATATGCTAGAGAAAACGGAAACTGCTTCCTACGTACATATAAGTCTTTCACAAGCAAAAAACGAACTGAACAACGACTAATGTCTTTAACCTCTTCAATCTGATCAAATTTTATTTTTAAAAATTCAATTCCATCTTTTTTCTGGTAATTAACAAAACCCACAACTTTACCCATAGCTCCATTCACTTAACCTTTTTCTACATTCAAATTACGTCTTAAAATTACTCAACAGTTCATACATACATAAAGATTCTTTTCTAAACCAGCTGTCTTCGATATGTTTTTCTCTAGAGAATCCAATTTAGTTTTCAATTTGCCTGTCAATATAATAGTTATTCCTTCATGCTGTATTTTATCAACGGCTTCCATTTTTATAATCTCTTCATTTTCCAATTTCAAAAGTTCTTCATTGAATATAGAGCATTCATGTAGTGTTGGCATTAAGCAGATTACAGTATTTTTTTCTGCAATTTTCTTGTATATTTTCTCTGGAACTATTTGTTCTGTTGGAAACAAATTACATGGCAATCGACTCTGTAAAGCTTTTCTGCCATGTTCTGTGAGTAGTCCAATTCTGATATCTTTGAGAATACTTGCATAATCATCATCATTTGCTTGCCGCATATTGGTAATGAGTTCTTTGTACTCAAAGTATGACCAAATATTCACATTACCTATACTTCCTAACGACTTTTTCGTGTCTTCATGTGTAAGAGTATTAAATACTGGTTGTCCTTTAACTGGAGTGAGCTGCAGTAGATCCCCAAAAACTATAACATGTTTTCCTCCAAATAACACGTCATAGTCTGTCTTTAGAATTTGCTGCATTCTTAAATGCACAAAGGCAAGCATTAAGTTTGATACCATGCTTACCTCATCAATAATGAGAACTTTCATTTTCTTCAACACTCTTGAAACTTCAAAACATGCTTCTCCTGTTAGCTTGTGGTATTCTATTTTGTTCTCATGCTCTACTGGTAACATTAGCAAACAATGTAAGGTAATTCCTTTTATGTTATATGCTGCTAACCCAGTTGGAGCAGTAGCAACACAAGACAAAGTTGAATCAGTTTTTTTCTGTAGGTAGCTTCTAATTACTTTAATTAAGAAACTTTTTCCAGTTCCAGCTTGTCCACTCACATACATTCTGATTGGTTCAAATGATGTGCATGAGCACTCTTTATTTTCATGTAGTAATCCATGATCAATTTGTTTTGTGACTTCTTCATAAATTTGTTGTTGTTCATCATTCAGTTGTTGTTCCAAATTTGGTAAGTTTATTAAATCTTCCTGAGCTTGATTCATAGCTGTTTCCACTTCAGTCATGGCTATTGCAGCTTCATTTTCTACGATTGGTTGTCCATGGGGATCTTGACTGAGCTTACCAGAACTTTGACTGTCTTGAGAACTGTCTCTAGCTACTTCAGCTGCAATTGTAGCTTCTTCTTCAATTTCTTCATTTAACATTTGTACATAATTTGAGAAAGTACTGCATTCTATGTTATCTTTGCATGCATTAAAGGAATCTTCATAGCTCTGAAAATCTCCAAGTAATTCATCCTCTGAACGCCATGGTTTAAACAGCTGTAAAAGTGCTAAGTAGTAAAATTCCTTTTGGTCAGTAGTGTCGCAACTCAGCTTCCTGTGATTAATCAAACTTCATTTTGTTTGTTTCACCAAACATCCTTCCTCACCAATGACTTTATATTTTGCATTGTTGATGTCTTCTGTGGCATTCCGTGTAAAAATGTAGTTCTGCAGCACTTCATAGAGACACATGTTCTCAAGATGACGACTTCTCTTTGGGTAATATGTGTCCAACATATTTGTTTTCAAAATGTCTGGACTTTCTGGTTCGTTCTCTGCCAAATATTCAATTTCTCCAACAGATTTCAGTACCCGATTTCGCATTCCTGCAAGGCCTAAACTTACCCAAATTATTCTTCTGGATTTGGAGTACAGACTTGCAAATGATAACCTATCTGAGCATTCGTATGACCCAATTTCTCGATGCTATAACATCTTTAAACTGAAACTGTATAGCTTTTTACTGACAGTCTTCTCATGAGAAATCTCTTCCCACATTTCTTTCAATTCCGTTTTCTCAGATTTAGTGATGTAAGATGTGACATACCGAGCAACAGCAATAGAGTATCCATGTTAGCATTCCACATGGATAAAATGACTGGGTTGTAGTCATTTATATATTTTGACTCTTCTTTTCTTCTTAGGTTGTAGGTATTTTTTGGAGATTTTCTTGTAATGGTATGTCGCACAGCTGACATAAAACTTTTGAAAGAACAGGTCGTGGAAATCCAAATCGACATTTTGTGTAGAATTTATCTTTACTCTTGTACTTTCGTCGACAGTATTTTCCACACGGATGACTTTGGAAACGTAAAACTTGCTCTTTTAAGTTTTTTTCTTCTGTGCTTTTAGGTATAGCACATATTGCATATTCTTCAATGAAAGATAAAACTGCATCATCAGAATCTGTTCCAAATTTTGGGGCATCCTTGATCCACAACAGCATATGAATATGAGGAGCACCTCTTGCTTGGTACTCTTTTCCACAACTTCTCCAAGAGGTGCATTTTTTTTATTGCAGATGAAGGACATCATAGCCTCAAATCTATGATTGAAATATCTGCAAACATTAACCGGATCCAATGAGCACAATTCTCCTGCTGTCTTGTATTGGATGTTTTCAATATTTGAATTTGCCTCTTGAAGAAAATCCAGTAAATCATCCCAAGCGTACTCAGCACAGCTTAGGGTAAGGAACCATGTAGGAGTTCCTGAGTTCCGTAACATACATTTCAATTCTCCATGGCGTCGGCACCAATATTCATTAGTCCCACGCTGACAAGCCATCAGATTATTTAATTGAGATTCCAAATGATCATCTCGCTGTTGCACTTTGTTCATAAAATCCTTTGCAGACACATTATGTAGATGTACTCCAGTTTTTAAAATGTGATTTACTGCATAAGATAGTGCAGACAAGTCACTTTCAAATAAAAGATGGAACAACTAAGGAATACTTTGACGAAATCTTGGGTCTTCTGCTTATAATCTTGTAGTCCGATACTCAGAAGCAGGAATCTGTACTGGACGTTCATCATATCGTCCACCTTTTCCTGTAGGGAACAGCTGGGGAAAACAACGAGCTTCCAAGCTCTCCTCCCATACACTCACGGGAGTTCCTTTTGCTTTTTTCATCTGAAACAGATCAATAGTGTTTCCCATAACTTCTTTAGAATGAAGAGGATGTATGCTGAAATTTTCATAAATTTCTTCTTCTTTTGACTTATCCCCTTTTTCAATTTGCCCAGTTGGTATTCCTGTGTCTGCTAGTAAAACTTCTTCATCTTCATCCATATAAATTGATTCATACCATTTATTATTTCTTTTCAAATATAAATTTGCTCTTTGTATTTTTCGTACATCTACTAGCCCCTGCCAAATTTTCTTATTATTTGTAGGTACACCATTAACCAGAATAACTAATGGTTCAGTTTCCAAACTATCTGCATCAATTGTTTCAATATTTTTTTTCAAATCTAATGGCAAATAGACAACTCTTCCTTTTAAACCTCTTTGTAAATCTGAAGGAGGTAATTTACCTGTTTTGGACTCCATACGAACTATAGTCTGAAACGGATGGACACATTGAATGAGTATAGACTCATAGGTATTTAAATTACAAAGTTCTGGAGGAATATCAACCAATTCTAAATTATTATGTACAGCTCTAGCTGGCATTTTATTTTCTTCTAACTTGTTATAACAGTATTTACAAATACGCTGATCTTCACCCAAATCAAAACAATTTTCCAGAAATAAATATGTAGCAAAATCCTTCCACTCATAATTATTTTCTTTTTCACTTTTTTATAGAGATCAACATTCCTTGTTTGAGTTTTATAATGGCTTCTCCGGCAACAAATACAAGTAATATTTGATCTTTCATTAGAGATGATAGTCAATTTTGTCATTTGATCTTCAAAATATTTACTAACAGTGAGTTCTACATTCTCTTCTACATTTTCCTCAATAACTTTGTCAATTCCTGCACTTTCTTGCTCTGGACCAAAGTAACAAAACTGAATATCATCAGTAACCTTCTCTACATCTGATACAGATCCACGGAACAGAGCACTATTCAACTCATTTAACTTTAGTGCTGAACTTTTAGCAAAATACAATCTTCTCACAAACTTTCTCATTTCAGTATGATGTACTGCCAGCATCCTAAAATGGTGAAAAACACTTTGACAAACTTTCCTAGAAAGACAAGCCAGAGAATATCCTTGCAAACCAGTATTCTTTCTCACTCTGCATGGATCTAGTCTTTGAAGCACCTTAATCTTCTGTTTAACACTTTTTTTACTATATTCTCTTAGAAAGTCATGTAATTTATCAATAGATTCTTGTCGTACAGTACAAATACTACTACCATTCCAAGTGTACACTGGGGCTTTAGGACGTTTCCCCATAACCTCATCAGCTAACACTTCTTCCTCATTTCTTGGAACCATTTTCTCCTTTTCCATTACACAACCATCTTTAACTTCATAAGCTCGACCACTGGTGTCAACTGCATGCAGCAAACTATTACTTTGAAGATAACTCTCTTCATTAAAAAATGGTTCAGTACTTGAACTATGCTTCCATTCTCCTAAGAACACTTTACAAAAGTTATTTTTTTTCACTACTCTTTTCCTTTTGCTTTTTGACTTCATTACATTGACTATTTTATCTAATGTACGGATCCTGTTCAATATTAAAATGAATAGTTTTCTTTTTAATTCCAAAGCCTTTGCAACAATTTATTCAATATGTTTCTTTTTCTTATAAAATTGTGCTTTCTTCCTATATTTTTTCACATCTTTTAGCAAATTGAACATCACTCTTCTCTGAAACATTTTTCTACGAATGTTTTGAAATTCTGTTTTTCTTTTTAAGTCATTCTTTCTTGCTTCTGATTGTACATTAGCATATAGTATTTTCTTTCTATTGTCTTGTTGTTTTCTACTTGAAACACTATTTGCAGTGGATATATATTTTACATTTTTTCTATGTTTGAGGATATTTTAAAAAAAATCCTTAGTCTGCTTACCAGAAGACTTTTTCTTTTTTCCAACATGAGGTTCTTCAACTAATTTGTGTTGTCCAGTTGTCTTCAAATATAGATGTTTTTGCTGTTCTTTTCTCTTTCTCAATTTTATAGGCATGTTTAATTTATTTCAGTATTGTTCAGCAATACCTAAAAGAAACTAAAAAAAAAAAAATACCTTCATGTAATTTAAATATATTACTATATTTTTTTGAGCTTATCAAATCCTATCATAAGAGCTGCCCCTTTCCTACGAGTGCAAGTCTTACACAATAAGAGCAACACAAATTAAATCTCTAACAACAATTCCTGTGTGCAGACAGACTCATGGTGTTATTCTAGGCAGAAAACGATATTTGATTGGCAATTTCAAAGCACATTTACTACTGTGGTAGAGCAAGTGATAATTACTGTAACAGCCTGACACATTTTCCTTATAGTTTAGAGAGGCAGAAAAGAGCACATGTGCTAACAGCTACTTGAGACCATGAGCATGTGAAACCTGGGTGAGTGATTAGACTAGAGCAAAGGAAATGAGCCTTGGTGACGTTTAATGTGTTAGCGTTACACACTGCTATCTGAAATACCACACAGTGCTGACTAGTAAGCATAGGAGTGCAGGAGAAGCAGCTGGCTGTGTGCTAAGAGTGTGTTTCTGGAGACTGTGTATTGTCAGGTGCAAGAGAGATCTGCATGGACGCTTGCACAACTGCATGAAGACTGCAGAGATGTATGTAAGAGTACATGTGTGGTAAGGGTTAATTGGAGTTTTGAACATGTAGGAACTACCTCACCCATTGCAGGAGTGGAAGGAAAATCTACCATGTTGATTTCAAATGTGTTAGAATTTGCCTCTCATTTGTGAGATAGTGATTTGTGCTGAATGCTAACCATCACAGTTCAAGAAAACAAGCTGCCCCTTTCCTGCGAGTGCAAGTCTTACAGAACAAGAGCAACACAAAATAAATCTCTGACAACAATTCCTGTGTGCAGACAGACTCATGGTGTGATTCTAGGCAGAAAACGATATTTGATTGGCAATTTCAAAGCACATTTACTACTGTGGTAGAGCAAGTGATAATTACTGTAACAGCCTGACACATTTTCCTTATAGTTTAGAGAGGCAATTCAAAAGGTCAACATTGGTACACGGGGAGGCAACAGAGAACTCCTACAGAGAAGACGCAAGTCCTGGCACATTATAAATCTAGGCACTCGCAATCCGGGCGGACACAATATTGATGAGGAAATAGCTATACATCCGCACACTATGTAACAAGTGTTGAAACAACTACCATGCTGTATGCCTGCACCATCCTCTTCTTCTTGTCTTTTATACATTTGCCTTTTATACAATTTTTTTTTCTTATATTTTTCTTTTCATATCTTCTCTTTTACTTTCATTTTCTTTTCTTTTCTTTTTTCTTTTCTTTTCTTTTCCTTTCTTTTCTTTTCTTTCCTTGTCTTTTCCTATATTTCCTTCTTCCATAACAGCAGTACTTTATTCCCATCTTGATTCCATAAGTCATTAGGTTCTTTTCAAGCATCATGACTCTTTTTCGCCAGCTTCTGTGTCACTGACATTTATACTCTGCATTCTTGCAGTGGAAAGGAAGGGGCCCTCGGATCCATACCAGTGCCCTCCCGGGTTCCCTACCCTTTTCTGCATTGGAGATGTTCATTGCTGTCCACTGTGCTACAGATAAGGATTTCATATTCTTCATTCCCATTCCATTTTCCTTTTGAATCACATTGTTCTTTGAGGGTCTTAGGACCTGTTGTTGTTGTGCCTTTGTAACCCACTTGGGGAATCTAGCACCAACATGAGGACATGCTTTGTTTACATATGTACCATTATTTCATTGGATTGTGCACTGTGATGTACCTTCTGCCATATGGACTATCTGCCTGCTCTGATGACATTATGACACTAAGTCGCTGTATTTCAATTTGGAGTGATGCATTGTACTACTGTATTCTGTGATTGACAGTGGTCCAGACCCTTGGCAGTCTCTCTACATCTTTCCACTATGGCTCTCATTTCTGAGCGGGGGATGCCACATAGGCAGTTACTGTTGCCTTCTGATTTTTATACACATGCATCATTACAGACAGCAATTCATAAACTGGATTGCTTTCCTTTGCCATCCTGGCACTGTCCAGGTGGTACTGTTCCACTTTTTGTTTTGCTCTCACATTTCACCCTTCCAAGATGGCACTCACACTTTGTGTATGACAGTCCATTGTTCATTTCGTTGACATGTTACCAAGTCTTACTTTTGATTCCAGTATTTGTGCTTATGACGCTCTGTTTTGTATGTACACTTTATGTGAGCAAGACACCTTGACGGTTGAAATGCGAGCCAAAGTCTTTCTGTCTTCGTGAAATGCTGGGCTGACGTGTTTGAGCCTTGTGGCTTTTCTCAGTGCCCGCTTCACTTCAAAAGATGTTACACCTGGAGGCTAGAACTAAATCTCAGTAGATCTTCACTGATTGGTGTACAGTTCCAGCCCATCCTCCACAGCTTACAACTGCGCCATACCTGCAATGATCCATGTTGGGATTTTATGCTTCCTGCTGTGTGTGCAGATGCAGTGATCTGCATTCTCATACACCTAGTGGTGTCCCAACGTTGCTTGCCACAGAAAGCACACTTCCTCCACCAGGCCAAAACAGGAGGCAGATGGTAATCCAACTCAAACCACCTTCACAATGTGGGAACTGGTTCCTTTCTCCCCATATGGCACAAACATCCAGTGAGTATCTTGTACCATCAGAGGGGGCGTCACACTGTATTTTTTAACAATATATATAGTGGGAATAGTAAATGTTACCCCTCCGCCATCCAATGCTTTTCCTACTGTTGCAGAGACGTGAGTGGGAATGGTAAATTCTACCCCTCCAGTATCCAAAATTTGTCACTGCTGTTGCTCAGACTGGAGTGGGAATAGTATGTTTTTCCCCTCAGGAGTCCAATGTTTTCCCTACTGTTGCACAGACTGGACTGGCAGCACTTTCCTTACTGTAGCCCAGACTGGAGTGGAAATAGTATGTCATTTTTTTACAGAGTTAACTATATCTGTATTATTGTTTAAATATATGTCAGATTATAATTTTTTTTTTTACTTTGATAATATATATATGTGTGTATATATATATATATATATATATATATATATATATATATATATATATATATATATATATATATATATATATTATACCAGTCCAGAATTCTTGGCGTATAAAGACAGGCGCTGACTCCGTGGGACAATGCATCAAAGAAATGTTTATTTCGAAAGGACGCCCAGACGCGTTTCGACGGGTAAAACCGCCTTGTTCACTACATCTGGTCCCTCTATAGTGTTTACTTATATTTACAATGTGGGGCACTAATCACCATGGTTGTCACAGCAACTCTCATCATAGACATAAAGGAAATATCAGGTATGTCTAAACAATTTTCCCAAAATTATATGTACAATAATTAAATAAGATACGCTTTGCAGACATTCTGTATGGAAAAACACCAATACATTTTATCACTATTAGATATACCATGTCAATTTGAATCCATGTGGAATAGAAGAATAATACACCAGTGTGTAAATGTTCTACAATGTACATTCAAAAGTAATTTTGTACTTGGGTATATTCGAGCAGGTTAACAAATATAAAACCAAATAAAAGTTCTAATATGTCAACTAGATTGGCGTTCGCATTTTATAAAGCCCAAGTGGGCAGATACGACTTGTCATAAAGAAACAAAGACTTAAAGGGGTGTGTGCCCAAAAGAATAAGATTAAAAAATTTCATAATAAAGGAGAAAGATCCACATGTTTTTGGATCGGAATTGAGGAGATGAGATAAGCACACAGCTAGCAGACAAATGCAAGATTTTTCAGAGATGAACATTTAACGCTTCGTCAGCATTCATCCCATTAGGGATCTTGCTATCCAGAAGGATGATATATCTGGATTCGAGTCTCCTCAGATTCAGTTGTCTGTTCCCTCCCCTTACGTTTTAAACAATACTGTCAATTACAAAATAGGAAATTTCCTCTATTCTGCCTTCATGATGTGTATTGATATGTCTCGCTACCGGGTATGTCTGGTGATATATATCTATATATATATATTTGTGTGCATGTGTAGATCGTTTTATCACTATTTTTAATAAATGTATTTTTAAAGTTTCCGGTTTTTAATTTTCTAATGTTTCATGTATTTATCTGTGTATATATATATATATATATGTGTGTGTGTATATATATATATGGCTTTTGTCATTTTACAGCTCGGCAAGGTCAGCACTGTGCTAGTCCTATGCTTACAGACTTTGCTGTAGAAATGGCAAAAGACTTTGTCCATTTCTATCTCGGTGTGGATAGCACTGTGCTAATCCTATGCTTAAAGACTTTGATAGAAAAGCAGACTTTTGAGGTGAGCAGATCTAGAGTGTCGCTGGTGTTGAGAGTGCTCTATACAGGAGCTGCTTTCCACCTAAACTTGAGAACTACCCAGAGTTTTCTACTTCTTTTTTGCATATATATATATATATATTATCTACTGGCGGTCACCAGTAGATAGTTATAGTTAGGACCTATTTTCCATTTCTATTGGGAATATCTTTGGCGCCGATTGACGAATCTTCGCGAAATTCTCCAAACTTTTGGCCAACTCCACTCCGCTCCTACCCTGAAAGCTTTGCGGTGATCCGTGAAGTGGGGGCCGAGAAAAAAAGGGGGGTCCCAAAACGCATTTTCCCCATGCAATTTCCCATAGGATCTGTTGTCGCAGCTACAGCCCGAACCGCTGAACGGAATGACACCAAATTTGGCAAAGACGTAGTCCTCAGTTCAAACTCGTGCCTTTTGCATATTTGGTGTGAATCTGTTCAGTAGTTCCTGAGAAAATCAGGGTAAAATAGTTAGTGATATCTATGGCCGCGGAGGATCCGCGGACCGTACCCGCACCGTAAGCGCACCCTCCTCGAACGGAGCGCGCGCCCTCCCGATCGCGCGCTGAATGCTAATTGGCTGTCGAGCGTCTCTCTACATTAGAAACCAGGAACTGTTGGCGGCCATTTTCTGCCTCGGTAGAAGCGAGGCTGAAGATGGAAGGGGAATAAGTGTGTAAAAGATATAAAGGGGGCAGAGTGGAAATACTCTGACCCTCCAGATCTGCTTAGGGGGTCCCAGAAGGACCCCCTGTGGCCCCCCTTTTTAAAAAAAAAAAAGCGGCGAAATGCGCGCACGGTGCGAGCATCCTATCGCGTTGGATGCACGGATTCTCTCGCGGTGGGTGCGCGGATCCACGGCAACGTTTTTTGTAAAACGACAAGAAATCATTGGTTGTATAACAACTTTCTACACTGAAAGGTAGGGTGTATATTTTTGTTTTTTAAAGGTCTGATTGTTATTGGTTAACAAAAACAGATTGTAAGGAACATTATATATGATAAGCTGATATGTTGAAAAGTCAAGCACACTTCCTGTCTTGTGTAGGAACATTGTGTGCTGAACTTGTGACCTGTGAGCTCAGTGCAGTGTTCCATGACCTGTTTCTATGGTAACAGGCAGAAGGCAGATTGGAGGAAGGGTTGAAATGTATTTCAGTTGGAAGGGGTTGAAATGTTTAACCAATAGAAATGTGTGTTTGCTTTTGAGTTTATGTGTGAAGGATTGTGATTTGATGTTTACATGTATAAGTGTGGAAAATGAAAGGGAAACGTTTCCATTCTTTGCACAGTGCAGAGATTCTGTAAAAGAAAATATGGTGAGTGATTGATATACTCCTTAATCTACAAAAGAACTTGAAAGATGAGTTATTTAATTGTGAGGGGATGTATGTAGACTATTTTGATTTTAATCAGACTAATGTATTTTTCCTGCTAAAGTTTAGGGAGTACTTTTTTTCTCTACAATGTGTGTGCATGTAGAAACCATTCTGTGATAGGCATTTGTGTTTTTCATGTGTTTGTAGACAGATAACTGTGCAGTTTTTATATTTTGGTAGAATTAGAAACCAGTCATTGTTTATGAATTTGTGAAATGAGTTATGTTATGTTTCTATACTAAAATGTAGTACTACTTCTAGATGTGTTTTGATATAGTGCAAGGGATAGTGTTGTTTGTCTAGATTCACACAGTGAGTCTGTGTGCATTTAGGAACCACTGTGAGAGAAGCATTTGGTAATATCGTGTATTTGCTGACAGATTACTGTTTTAAAACCAGTCAGGTTGTCAAGTTTTAGTAGCATTAGAAGACAGTTATGGCTTATGCTTTCATTAAATGAGTGAGACATTGACAGTAAATTGCAGTCATGAAAGATGTAGGTTGTGTGCAGTTCCCTTACCACTTGCACTGTGATGAATGAGTTTTGGTAAGCTCATAGGGATAGTGGTGCTTGTCTAGAATCACACTGTGAGTTAGTGTGTATTTGGGATCACTGTGAGAGAAGCATTTGGTAACATCATGTATTTGCTGACAGATAACTGTTTTAAAACCTGTCATGTTGTGAAGTTTTAGTAGGATTAGAATCCAGTCTTTGCTTATGCGTTGATTAAATGAGTCATGCTTTGACACTGATGTGGTGTACTTAAATATGTAGATTGTGTGCAGTACCATTAACTCTTCCAGAGTAGTGAATGAGTTTTGGTAAACTCCTAGGATAATGTTGCTTGTCTAAAATCACACTGTGAGTCTGTGTGCATTTGGGTAAGGATTGTGAGAGAAGCATTTGGTAACATCGTGTATTTTCTGACATATACCTGTTTTAAAACCGGTCATTTTGTGAAGATTGTGTTCAGTTCGCTTACCACTTCCACAGTAGTAAATGATTTTTGGTAAACTCCTAGGGATAGTGGTGCTTGTCTAGAATCACACTGTGAGTTAGTGTGTATTTGGGATCACTGTCAGAGAATCATTTGGTAACATCATGTATTTGCTGACAGATAACTGTTTTAAAACCTGTCATGTTGTGAAGTTTTAGTAGGATTAGAATCCAGTCTTTGCTTATGCGTTGATTAAATGAGTCATGCTTTGAAACTGATGTGGTGTACTTAAATATGTAGATTGTGTGCAGTACCATTAACTCTTCCAGAGTAGTGAATGAGTTTTGGTAAACTCCTAGGATAATGTTGCTTGTCTAAAATCACACTGTGAGTCTGTGTGCATTTGGGTAAGGATTGTGAGAGAAGCATTTGGTAACATCGTGTATTTTCTGACATATACCTGTTTTAAAACCGGTCATGTTGTGAAGTTTTAGTAGCATTAGAAGCCAGCCTTTGCTTACGCTTTGAATAAATGAGTCAGGCTTTTACACAAAAGTGCAGTCCGAAATATGAAGATTGTGTTCAGTTCGCTTACCACTTCCACAATAGTAAATGATTTTTGGTAAACTCCTAGGTATAGTGGTTGTTGTCTAGAATTACACTGTGAGTCTGTGTGCATTTGAGAACCACTGTGAGAGAAGCATTTGGTAACATCGTGTATTTGCTGACAGATAACTAATTTAAAACCTCTCATGTTGTCAAGTTTTAGTAGCATTAGAAGAAAGTCTTTGCTTATGCATTGATAAAATGAGTCAGGGTTTGACACTAAGGTGCAGTACCATGTACTATTCTGTTCACTGTGGCAGAACTGAAAATTTAAAAGTTTTACCCAAGCATTGTCCTAGAAGTAGTCAGATTATTTAGTCAGTTTCTAAGTACCAAATAGATTGCTTCAAATAAAAGTGTTCTGACATACTATACACTTGTCTTTTACACCTTCAATTCCCTAGTCAGTATCCATACACTTCCAGGAAACATCCTGTCACTTCCTTTGCAGTCCTCTAGAGACCCTTTCAACAGCATGTACTATTCCATTGACTGTGCCAAAACTCAAACACTTATAAATTCACCTAGACACTCTCTTTCCAGTACTCTAATGATTCAGTCACTGCCTAAGTATTCATGCACTGAGCCAGGTCTTAGCACATGGACTGCGTCAAACCCATATCCACTATGCATGCAGTCCTCTAACCACCTACACACTTGTCTTTCACACCTTCAATTCCCCGGTCAGTATCCGTTCACTTCCAGCAAACACCCTGTCACTGCCGTTTCACTCCTCTAGTGACCCATTCAGCATCATGTACTAATCCATTCACAGCGCCAAACCCTAATAAATTCACCCAGGCACTCTCCTTGCAGTACTCTAATCATTCAGTCAGTACCCAAGTACTCATCCAGTGACCCAGGCCTTAGTATATGGACTGCTTCAAACCCTTATCCTCTATGTATGCAGTCCTCTAACCACCTACACAATTGTCTTTCACACCTTCAATTCCCTAGTCAGGATCCATACACTTCCAGGAAATACCCTGTCACTCTCTTTGCAGTCCTCTAGTGACCCATTCAGCACCATGTACTAATCCATTCACTGTGCTAAAACCCAAACACTTATAAATTCACCAAGATACTATCTTTGCAGTACTCTAATCATTCAGTCAGTGCCTAAGTATTCAGACACTGAGCCAGGCCTTAGCACATGGACTGCTTCAAACCCCTATGCACTATGCATGCAGTCTTCTAACCACCTAGACACTTGTCTTTCACACTTTCAATTTCCTAGTCAGTATCCATACAGTCCAGCACTTGTTACTGCCTTTGCACTCCTCTAGTGACCCATTCAGTACCAAGTACTAATCTATTCCCTGTGCGAAAAGCCTAGAACTTATAAATTCACCTAGGCACTCTCCTTGCTGTACGATAATCATTCAGTCAGTACCCAAGTAGTCATGCAGTGAGCCAGGCTTTAGCACATGGACTGCTTTAAATGCCTATGCAGTATGGATGCAGTCCTCTAATCACCCACACAGTTGTGTTTCACACCTTCTATTCCCTAGTTAGTATTCATACTCTTCTAGCAAACACCCTGTGAGTCACCCAGTGTGTCTCCTTATAGTACTGTAATCATTTAGTCAGTTAGCATGTAGTCTTTTAGTGAGGTAGGCTTTAGGGCATGAACTGCTTCAAAGTAGTATGCACTATGCATGTAGTGTTTTAATGATCGTCACACTTGTGGTTCAGGGCTATAGTTTCATAGTCAGTTTGTATATAAAATGTGTTTGTACAGTAATGGAATAGTATAAATTTGAAAGTTATTAATATACATTTATTTCTGATTCTTATTTACAGATACAGAACAGGAGTGTTTCTCATCTGTTTGCACTCTTCTCGTGCAAGATTGTTTGGATGAAGGGTCCTTAGGTGTTTCATCATACTTGCTGTTCCGTAAGAGTATTTTTTGTTAGGATCCCCTCGTAACAGAACTCTTTTGCAAATCTTGCGCGTGACGAAGGTGTTTGTTTGCCCCTCGTGAAAAGTAGAAAATTTCCACATCACTGAAGGAAAACGTTGTGGGCATGGTGCATCCTCCAAAAATTAATCCTTAGATTCGGTGAATATTTTAAAGTGACAACATTTACAGTTTTTGTAAGTTAAACTTATAAAATTTTGTTAGCTATGCATTTTATATATCTGTGATTTGTATCTTGTTTTTTTTTTGAGAATAGCATGTTGTTTTTTTAACAAACTTTGAGATTGTTTTTTTTTGCCCGCTGTTAAGTGATGAGTACGATTGAAATCACTATTTTTAGTGAAATTTAATATATTCTGAAAACAGCAAAAAAGGCGAAAAAATTACTTTGTGGAAATTATGCTGTGTTGTAAAAAATGTATTATTACATGTTATAACTTTTTTTTCCTTTTCTTTCACAGATCCAAATTTTAAAATAAGCAATTTTTATGAATTTAGATTGGAATGAAAATGTGAAAAAAATGTGTACCATTTTTTATTCCAATTACTGTGAAGGTAAGTTTAACTAAGTCTCAATATGCAGAATGAGGAGGTCTGCAAGAAGCTACAAAGTTGAAACATGTTTCTAAAAACACTCTGTTTATACCTTTGTAGTTTTGAAATCTGACCATAATCAGATATCATGTGACCTGCTAAAAAAGAGATTTGAGGGGTTCATAATATTTCCTATTTTAGCTATTGAAGGACCGCAATTATTTCAATCATTCTTCTTTGAACATCTTTGCAGACAAAACTCTGTGCTTATCTTTTATCATTTGCAAGGAATTTTAAAACTGGAAATATGTCACTTTTTGTAACATAGTTATTGTGTAAGATACTCTTTCATATTTACAAAGAGAGGAAAAGGCACTCTGTGCACTTTTTATACTCCATGTAAATACAACCTCAACATGCAGACAACTTTGGTGCCGATTCCGATCCGGGAAAATTTGTTTGCGTACGACTCGTATCCGTAAATTTTTACGTACGAATCGTACAAGTACCGTACATACTGCGAAGTACGATTCGTACGTGAAAAATACATACGAATTACATCAGGAAAATGGTCCGAGAGGGAGCCATAAATTTTTACGTCCGAATAGCGTCGGGAAAAGTGTCCGACAGGGAGCCGGACATTTTTATGTGCAAATCGTAAAACAGAAGTCCGAGCGCGCAAGCACGATCCGTACTGCCCGTCCGAATACACAACCGCATGTAAAATGCACCGTACAGAACGAACGCTGTAGCCTACATGTACACGGGTAAACTTGTGCTCGGATACGAGTTGTACAGCCCCCCACACCCCGCACATGTCAGCACCGTACCCCTGTATGTCAGCACCGTACCCCCCCTCCGCACCGTACCCCAACACCGTAGTACAGCCCCGCACCTATACGTGCCGCACCCCAGGCCTGTCTCCCAGCCCCGCACCTGTACGCCCCGTACCCCAGGACTGTACCCCAGCCCCCCACCTGTACGTTCCGCACCCCAGGCCCATCTCCCAGCCCCGTACCTGTACGCACCGTGCCCCAACACCGTAGCACAGCCCCGCACCTGTACGTGCCGCACTCCAGGCCCGTCTCCCAGCCCCACACCTGTACGCACCGTACCCCAACACCGTAGCACAGCCCTGCACCTGTATGTGCCGCACCCCAGGCCCGTCTCCCAGCCTCGCACCTGTACGCCCCATACCCCAGGACCGTACCCCAGCCCCCCACCTGTACGCGCCGCACCCAAAGCCCGTCTCCCAGCCCCGTACCTGTACGCACCATACCCCAACACCGTAGCACAGCCCCGCACCTGTATGCACCATACCCCAACACCTTAGCACAGCCCCCCACCTGTATGCGACGCACCCCAGGCTCGTACACCAGCCCCGCACCTGCACGCCCCGTACCCCAGGACCGTACCCCAGCCCCCCACCTGTACGCGCCGCACCCCAGGCCCGTCCCCCAGCCCTGTACCTGTACGCACCGTACCCCAACACCGTAGCCCAGCCCTGTACCTGTACGCACCGTACCCCAACCCCGTAGCCCAGCCCCGTACCTGTATGCATTGTACCCCAACACCGTAGTCCAGCCCCACACCTGTATGCACCGTACCCCAACACCCTACCACATCCCCGCACCTGTACGCACCATACCCCAACACCGTAGCACAGCCCCGCACCTGTACGCACCGTACCCCAACACCTTAGCACAGCCCCCCACCTGTACGTGACGCACCCCAGGCTCGTACCCCAGCCCCGTACCTGTACGCACCGCACCCCAACACCGTAGCCCCGCCCCGTACCTGTACTCACCGTACCCCAACACTGTAGCACAGCCCCGTACCTCTACGCACCATACCCCAACACCGTAGCACAGCCCCACACCTGTACGCACCGTACCCCAACACCGTAGCCCAGCCCTGTACCTGTACGCACCGTACCCCAACACCGTAGCCCAGCCCTGTACCTGTACGCACCGTACCCCAACACCGTAGCACAGCCCCACACCTGTACGCACCATACCCCAACACCTTAGCACAGCCCCCCACCTGTACGCGACGCACCCCAGGCTCGTACCCCAGCCCCGTACCTGTACGCACCATAAACCAACACCGTACCCCAGCACCCTCACCCAGCATCGCGTATGTACGGACCTTACCTACGCGAAAATGACTCGTACAGAACCAGGACACTGTAAAACAGCACAAGGAGTGTCAATTAGACTCGCACAACACCACAAAACACGTCAACATAACAAAATAAATCTCTATGACTGACCTGGCACATCCAAACAGGCAAACAGAGGCCCTAAATCACAACCACCTCTTATAACACACCCACCACAAATTCAAACCCAGCCACACCCACAAATGGACCAATAAAAAGGGCCAACACACACAACCCATGAGCCTTTGCAACAGACTCACTGCTGCCAGACCCCACAGACAAACAACTGCACCTTACTTACACCTTAACTACACCTTCACTTACACACCTTCACACAAACCTCATTCACAAACACCCTCTTCACATTCACACACACACTGTCACATTCACACCGACACACCCACAACCATCCACACCCACACCCCACACCATGCCCACAGACAAGAATCCAAAGTTCACAAGGGCGGAGCTGGACCTCCTCGTTAACGAAGTCATCAGAGTCGAGCCACAGCTGTTTGGAACATTGGTCAGACAGACCAGCATAGCCCAAAAAACAAGCCTGTGGCAGAGGATCGTCGACACGGTGAATGCTGTTGCGCCCATCCGAAGGACCAGGCATGAATGCCAAGCCAGGTGGTACGATCTGCGCAGGGCAGTCAAGAGGAAGATGAACGAGGAATACGCCCAGAGTAACATCACTGGAGGCGGGCTGCCCCGCAGACCTGTACATTACCATCCCTGGGAGGAGAAGGTGATGGCCATGCTACCGCCGGTGGGAGTACACGGAGTCGCTGAGCCTGGTGAGTACACAAACAACTCACGTAACATGGGGGGAATGCCATCCACACCACAAATACACAAAATGCACGCAACTTCCCCCAAGCCCTCACCGCACATAACCACACTCTAAAACCACGCTCATGCCACTAATGTCTCCATGCCCCATTCACAAATAAAGGCAATGCCATGTCCCAGGCCACACCAACCAAACCCAAGACTGGATGTCCGAGATGCTGGGAGGGTGGGGCTCACACAACACATTGTGTAACTCCAAAGCAGACACCAATGCCCTAAGCCCATATGGCCTAGGTACATACCCATGCACCATGCCAAATGCACAGGGACTGGCAAAGTACTGACAAGGTAGCTGACACTTGTCCCTGCAGTATGCAGCACAAGGCCCTCCTGTGACCACTGTACACTCAAACACCAACTACACAAGCTCAGATATCTAGCACAGGCACTCAGACTCACTGTCATGCCAGCATGCACCATGAGGGGACAGACACATCACCTGGGAGACCCAATGACAAATCACACTACACCCAACAGCAGGCCCGGTCACACACCCCCCCTCACACAAGCACACACCCCCGGTGCAGGCAACGGGTTTACCCACTCTCACAATGGACATGTGACACAACAAGACCAATCCATCGCCAAATAAGCATCTGAGCTAAAATTCTACTGGTCAAACACTCAGGAGAACATACCAAACTGTCCCCCGCAACATACCCATCCCCAAGTGGACATTGAGAGGAATGCTAGGCACATCCAACTACCTGGAGGATCTGTGACAACTTGAATATGTATGAAACATTGATGTGGCATGAAACAGCATTAACATTGTCTCTCTCTCACACACAGGGCAGCGTCATCGACCTCCCCCCAACAATGGGGGGAACAAACACAGTCCCAGGCTCAGCGTGAAGATGATGCCCAAGCCCCTGCAGCACCTGCGTCAGGTGCATCTGTGCCAACCACCACCCCCATTCCTGCCACATCCCAGGAGACACCCAGGAGCCCTGCTTGCACTGAACAACACAGCCAGTCTGACCAGGAGGGACAAGGTTCTCCGGGCACCCAGGAGGAGGCAGACAACCCCGATAATGCCATCCCTCAGGGGTCCCGTAGACCCGATGTGCCCACAACGGCAGGCCAGGCTCGTGTGGGCAGGGGTGGTGGGAGTGGAGGCAGGCGGAGGCGCGAACCTGACCAGCCAGCTGAGGGAACCGGTATGTCACACATACGCCACATCCTGGACACATACCGGCGTGACACCAGGGGCATCAGCCAGGTAGTGTTGAGCCTCACAGACAGACACCAAGGACGGATGGAGGCAAGACTGGCTGAGCTCCTGGCGGTGCAAACGGACATGAGCCATTCACTCCGTCGGATCGCCGACAACATGGGCAACCCTCCCTGTGCCACCAGGCGAAGACCACCACCAGCCACAGGGAGGGAGGAGGAGGAGGATTCGTCAGACGGAGCATCACCAGCATCGTCAAGGCCTGCATCTGAGGGTCCCCCCAGGAAGGTGGGTCGTCCACGGAAAAGACCGTGAGAGTCAGCGGACCATCCACATCTCCCAGGTTGCCTGGCCTGGTACCTGGCCCTCTGGCGCAACAGCACCACCTCACCCAATGACATTCTCTGCCACATGGACTTGCTGGTCACAGTCTGACCAATGATGACCAACACTGTGGTCTAGACTCTGATGACTCCAACTGACAAGGATGCCATCTCCCCCTGTGAACTTTGGATTCTATGCACCCGGTAGAGCACCTTACTTCATCCACCAAAAGACTCACCCCACCAAAAATAAGTACAATATTTTGTCATGAGATGTTGCTGTCATTTGGCATTATTCACCAACATATGTGTGTGTAAATGTCAAACTATGCCTGAGTGTTGAACTAACTCCACACATCCATCCCCTGGGATCGGAGTCTGGTACAGGACACACATGGGTCACAATGTATCATTCAATGCAGACATGGAGCACAATACTCACCTGTGATGGCCTCAAGCTGCTGAGAGGGTGCATGCAATACTGTGCCGACAGACCTATTTTGAAGAGTACCATTAAGGCGTAGAGGTCATGCCTCATTCGGAGGTTCCCAGGGAGGGAGTCCCAGGTATGAGTTCTCAGGTGGGAGAACTATATCCTGCATGCTGGAGTATGGTGGATCGGAAGAATGGTGGCCAGGTCAAGGTTGGATGCACAGAGATGGCACTACGGGGTCTCGGATGACAGTGGTACAAGGTTGGTGTTGGGTCGGGGTTGTGGCCTGCCTCCTGAGTGTTGGTGGGGAATCTGAAGGTCATCCTGCAGCACACAGTGATCCATTGCAGCTATCTCTGCTGGACGGTGATGTGGCTGGGGCGCGGGATGTTGCAGCTGAGGTGTGCAGATGCAGCCTGGATGTGGACAAGTGTCCTGGGAGTTTGGATGTGGCTGCCCCGTTGAGGGCAGGGCAGTATTTGACACAGATGTTGTCGTGGACCTGGGGGATGGTCTGTCTTTCCTTGGAGTGGATCGATCTGGAGATCATGTGCATAATGCAGAGGGTGTTGCAGTCTGAGGCACAGATGCTGGTGATTACCATGGCAAATGTGAGCAAGCAATCCATTATGCACACCATCTTGTGTGCATGGACCCTGGGTGCTTGTGCGGGGCTACTGCGGGTAGGACACAAGCAGTTGACCCAGCTGTAAGGGGACAATCCTCAGATGTTGTCCTCAGTCCTGTCCTGTACAAGTCCAGCCTCAGGTGGCTGCTGTTCTGCCATTCATCAATGGATCTCATGCAATCTAGAATATTGGAACTGGCAATGTCTGCGCCCTTGGTGAGGGTGAGGAGCACCTGGCTGTCAATGGCATACGAGTTGATGATGAGGTTGTGTGTGCATGTGAGGGTGGAGAAGGGGGTCCTGGACACATTGTAGTTTGACACACTGACAGATGATACCTGTGCCATGTGCCTCACAACAACAGCATACTACATGCAGAAGCCTTGAATCCCACTCCCATGTCCTTGCCGGGGTACAAAGCCGGTCGGGAGTAGGAGGGACATGACCTGGTGGGTATGACAGGGCTTGGAAGGCATGGCAGCGCTGTGTAGGCAGTCAGAGTTGCACCCTCATCATGCAAAGGTGTTGTGTGTGCGCTTAGTGTATGCCTGAGAGCTGGCGGCAGATGTGTGGATGGACATTGCTTGGAGGGTGGCTGCAACATCAGACTGTAGTGTGATGTGGGTCATGCAAGGACATGAGGCTTGTGCAATGTGCACGTTGCATGTGCAGACGGTCCAGCCTTTGGGACAGCGTGGCCGCAACTGTGGCACAGACAAGCCAATGACAGCCAAATGAATGGGTTGATGGAGGAAGGGAGGAGCATCTTTGATGTGTGTGTGTTGCCAAATCAGGAAACTTTGTGTGCCCTTGCTGCAGTGGCTGCAACAGCAGGTGGCATGTCCTGGGAACTATGCCACAATTTCCACACAAAGACTAGCACGTCAGAAAGGACTACTGCAACAGGTATATGTCAAGGAAGGAGTGACCGGTTTTCAATGGCACACCCAGAGACAAAGGATGCACAATCCCCAAAGATGACTGACACCGGATCATGAAACTGAAGGCCAAGCTGCGCACAGGAAACACACCCCAGAAGGTGTTGACGGCCCGTTGTGGGGACCAACATACCAAAACACATACACAGCCATGGACGTCATGCAGAATAGAGAATAAAATACATGTAGAACAGCATGCAGGTTGCTAATCTACACATAGACTCATTTGCACAATCCTTGACAACCATGCCAGAGATGGCGCATGCACAGTGGGAAGAGACCTGCATTGACACAGATAAGGCCCCTTGGAGGCTGAGTAACACCTATGGAAATGCATAAATATTAACAGACCACATGGTCTTTTGGATTAACATGTGGGACCTACACTGGACACCCCCTTCGCACCACAGATGCTGTCAATCCATGGGAGTGGCACACAAGTGAAGGGGGTGAGCCAAACATCCCCTGCTGCATAAGGAGAGGCTGCAATTCCCCATTGAGCCTCTTATGGGGATGTCTCGCAATATGTCCACCCGTAGCCTCCCGTATATTTCCGAGGGAAGTTGTACACACATAGATGCCATCAACAAAATCCACAATCCCATAACAGATGACTGTCACGAAATGTGACTATCAATTCATGTGAGTCATGCTACATGTTATGTGCCCCATGGTGAGTCGACATGTATGCATAGTAACAATACCTGCACAGGAGCAGTGCCCACACATTACAAACAACTACCACACCCAAAAAGCCTTGCTGCAATCCTTACCCAAAGGAGACTTCTCACCATGTCCGTGCATGTAACGCTGATTCAGCACACGTTGCATTACTCATGAGGAATAGCAGGAGCACAACGATGCCACGAGCAGACAGCATGCGCAAATACCTGGGGATGAGAGACACACAAGAAGTCAGGAAACACATAGTCATCCGCATGCATGGTCATGTACTCTACATGAATAAGGTTGACACCATGCTAGTTGTCAATTGAGTGTGTCAGCTAAAATGTGTGGAATGACATCAGCACTCGAGTGACACATCAGCACACACCTCAAAGTCACTTCGCATACAGTCAGCTGGACACACACATTGCAACACATGCCACACAAGGCTCCAAGCGTGCACACTCAGACCCAGGGACTCACCATTATGAGAAGAAGTTGCGTGTGAGCTGACTCCGGATGTCCTCCTCCTCATCCTCCTCCTCCTCCTCACTTGCCTCGTGACCAAGGCCCTCATCCTCCACGGGTGGAAGTTCCTGCTCATCGGGATCCAGGATGAGTGGTACAGCTTTCTCCACTGCCATGTTGTGCAGCATGCAGCACACAAGGAAGATTTTGCAGACCTTCACCGGTGCATATGAGAGGGACCCGCCGGTCTTGTGGAGGCAACGGAATCGGCTCTTCAGGAGGCCAAACGTCCTCTCAATCACTCGCCTGGTCTGCCCATGGGCGTTGTTGTAACTGGTGATCTGCAGCTGTTCTTGGGTTGCGGAGAGGCGTCACCAGCCATGGCATGTTGAGATAGCCAGAGTCCCCTACATGGAAACATCATGTAAAGAAGTGGGTCAGGAGATGCTGTCACATACTAAGATACCGCTGAATACTGGACAAACAGAGTCTACCCACCAAAAAGACATGCTCGTTCGTTGTGCAGCTGCAGCATCATTTCTGGCACCCTGCTACGCCTCATGATGCAGGCATCGTGTGCTGACCCTGGAAAACGTGCAGAGACATGGGAAATCACCATGTTAGCAAGACACACCACAAGGGCATTAATGGAGTGGTAATGTTTACGGTTACGAAAGGCTACCTCCTGTGCCTGTGGTGGTACCAAAGCCACGTGTCCCATCAATGGACCCAATTACATGGCATGGGGCATCCCTCCAAGGGCATAGAACTCACCCTTGATACCTGTCAACTGCTCAGGAGTTGGAAAATGGATGAATTCATCCAGGTGCTCCAACATGGCTTCTAAAAAATCATGCAGGACACGGCTGAACATGGTCTGGGACATGCCACCCACATCAGCTATGGTCAATTGAAACGTACCGGTGGCAAAGAAATGTAGGGCTGACATCACCTTCATCTTGGGGGTCAGTGCAGTCAGATAAATGTGTCGCGGTTGGAGGTGTGGGGCCAGCCTGTTTGTCAGGTGCACAATTAACTGTTGGTTGAATCTGTAGCGGCGTATGCAGTCACGTTCCCTCATGGCAGCCAAGTCTGGCATTGGTCGGGGGAGAGGCGGTGCCCTGCAGAAATTTGGAAGGCATAACGAAGATTGAGTACATTACTACACCAATGTCAATGAACTGAGCACATGTTCAACAGCTAATACACATATGCTACATACAGAGTCTGGTCTGTGCAATACATCCTGCACACATATGCCAGCCAGGTGATACTCCTACCAAGATCCAGCTACAAACGTGGATTGTCAAGGTCTACATGACATGCCATGAAATTAGCTGTGGGCCAGTGTGAGTGAACAGCCAGACACATTACAGGAGTGACATACATCCACATATGTGCTTTTGAAGGATGTTATCTCATACAGACAGCTGCCGGCAAGCTAGACGCACAGGTCACATGTCATGGAAAAAGGACAGACCACACACCTTGCCTTGAAGGGGTACATGGCAAAAATGATCACACAGACATTGAGACTACGCTAATATGTCATAAGCTCGCAAGTCCCTGTTCGATGCATACAGACACACGTTACGTGTTATTCCACATGTGTCCTGGTGTGGGTAATAGTGTGACATGGGCATCTACACACAGACACATGTTGGATGCAGCTACAGCAGATGCCGTTGACGGAACACCAACAGCAAGATCATGGAAACACATGACACACACATGACATAGTCACATCGGGGCACGCTGGTAGTGAGATGTCAGGTGTCATCATCTGTGTACCTGGCATCAGGGGACAGTTGCGGGTGTGGGTGACTGTGCCATGCCAGTGATGCAGTGCTTGACAAGTTTGAACTACATGCACACATGTAAAAGGTGTGAAGGGGAAGTATGCCACATAGTGCCCCATCACACATGACATGTGTACACAGGTCATCACACAACTATTGGGTTAAAACATGAGGAGACATGTGCCAGCTCACTGCCTGACATACCTAGGCCCTACACATGAAGCACTGCACTGACAATGACTTGATGTCCAACCTTGTGCGAGTCTGACACCTCCATTCCTTTCCTGTGCGCCTCCTATCACCAGTGTGAGCTGTGAAACGCACCGTACACACGCTCTGAGGGCGTGTGTACGTTTGTATCACTATATGGGTTTTGGGTAGGAGTACGAGTGTGTGTACGGACCGTACACACGTACGTGTACACACTGGTCCTATCCCTATGGGAGTGTCGCCGCAGGCATACGCCATAGAGATACGGCTCGTACCTGCGTGTGTAGGGCCCGTAGCACTATGGCAGAGTTGCCGTAGGCATACGCCATAGTGCTACGGGCCCTACACACGCGGGTACGGCCCGTAGCACTATGGCGTATGCCTACGGCAACACTGCCATAGTGCTACGGGCCCTACACACATGGGTACGACCCGTAGCACTATGGCGTACGCCTACGGCAACACTACCATAGTGATACGGGCCCTACACACGCGGGTACGGCCCGTAGCATTATGGTGTACTCCTACGGCAACACTACCATAGTCCGAGACTGAGCTCCCAGAGGGGGCGGAGGCTGCTTCCACAGCTGAAAGCAGCACTCCCTCTCTCGCCGCCCCCTCCATTCCCATCACCGCCCTCCCACTTGCTCGGGTCCCTTCTGTCCGTGCTAGGCGATAACATGTCTCCTTCGTGCCAGGCACCGCACCCCCTGCCCCTGTCTCCCCTGCTGCAGTCAATGTCGAGTCTGTGGACATCCTGTGGCAGTTGCAGGTTGGTCAGACATCGCTGCTTAATTTCCTCCATGGCCACACCAGACTGCTGACACAGATGGTGTCGTACATGGAGGGCATGTCAGCAGCGATGTCTGACCAACGGATGTTGCTGAGGTCCATGGACTTGTCACTGATGGCATCAGTGGGTCTCCTGCAGCGCTCCGTCCCCCCTACCCCTGCACCATCCACACTTCCCACTCCCATGCCTGTCCCAAGCACACCCAGACATCCCCATGCACGCACCCCACCAGACACAGGCAGCACACCAACAGGGAAGGCCAAGCGCACACCTCCTGTCAGGCACACACAGGGGGAAGTAGGCACACCCACTGGGTCAGGGGGAAACGGCAGATGCGCAGCCACAGTGGGAGTCGGCAGTCCTCATGACCCACTTCCTCCAAAACCACTCCCCTTAGCTCCCCTGCCCAACAGTCAGACAAATTGTCCTTCATGGCCAGTCTGTCCCTCAGCCCCAGTGTGACACCACCCCACAAGCGGTCGAGGAAGTCCCCGGGCAGGGGAGTTGAGTCCCCCCCTGTCCACACCCTCCCCCAGTAGCGCTGCAACCCATCCCTCCGACCCCCCCTCCTTGGGGCCTGTGGTTCCTTTGGGTGCAGGGGAGATGCTGGAAGACCTTGCGACCGTGTGCAGCGCCATCCAACCACCACCTTTGGCGCTGCCCCATCCCCTGTGGTGGAGTCGTCCGTCCCTGCACCCACAACACCTACCCTTGCCCCTCCTGTCCCTGCGGTGCCTGGTCCTTCCCCCCCACATGATGCCCCCCCCTGTGGATGAAAAGGAACTCTAAACTATGCAGGCAAGCTAGGGGAGACGCGTCCCAATGTGTCCCCCCCCAGAAGTTTGCATATGGACTGGCCTCTGGGCTTTGTATATAGTGTACATTTCAATTCAAATATTATTTTTATGCTGAATAAAGCATTTTGATTTTCATTTGCACACTAATGCTTTTCTGGTATTGCTGTTGGTGCTGCTGCTCCATGAGTTGGGGTGGTGATAATGTGTTAGGTGTCTGGGAAATGTTGTAGTGTGCTGCTCATGGGATGGACCCTGGTATCTGCGTGCCATCACAAGGTCTCTGCAAATAATCTTTGGTCATGTAAGCTCTTACTGTATGGTGACATTGTCCCAAGGAGTGTTCCTTCCTCTGTGGCACCTGACATCTTCCCTGCTGGGTGTTTCCCAATTGTTGTGCTGACCTGTGTCTACATTTCCTTGGTGTGTGAAGGATCCCTTCAACTTTGGCCATGTCTGCTCAGCAATGTCTCCGCCTGCATCGTATGTGCCATCCTTGGTAGTCACTGTACTTGTGTATGGAGTATGTTGCCATGGCTTCATGTGGACATGGTCCCTTTTCCGCACTATGCATGTGTGTACTCCCAGCCTAGCACACATGTGTTACTTGTTCTGCAGGGTATTTGGGCACCTGACTGACAATTGTGGGCATTGTATCTGTGGGTACTCCACCCTTTTCCTTCCATGGGAGGCAACAACTTGTTGGCTGCCCCAGCACCTGTACATTTCTATCAGTCCTGGAATGTGCGTGACAGTGTGTGTTCCCTTAGGCTCTCTTAGTTTAGGAGGGTTTAACATGAGTATACAGTCTTGTTGCATGATCTCAGTGTGTGTATTGTGCTGCCACCACCAGGGTGTGGGTATGCATGTGTAATTTGTCATCACACCCACATGTGGTGTGTCATGCAGTGGGGGAAGGACATCCATCCTCATGGGAGTGGGACACTGCTGTCAGTGATGTGTTGTCATGGCACTCTCAAAATAGTCGAACATTGTGGATGCCTTCATGCACCCATGGAGTTTTGGTCATCGGAAGATGATGTACACACCCCCATGTCTCTGTCCACTGCTGGGAGTCCTCTGCACCCACCCCTCATATGTCTGGGCACTGCTGGGAGTGATAGGCACCCACCCCTCATATGTCTGGGCACTGCTGGGAGTGATAGGCACCCACCCCTCATATGTCTGGGCACTGCTGGGAGTCCTCTGCACCCACCCCTCATATATCTGGGCACTGCTGGGAGTCCTCTGCACCCACCCCTCATATGTCTGGGCACTGCTGGGAGTGATAGGCACCCACCCCTCATATGTCTGGGCACTGCTGGGAGTCCTCTGCACCGACCCCTCATATGTCTGGGCACTGCTGGGAGTGATAGGCACCCACCACTCATATGTCTGGGCACTGCTGGGAGTGATAGGCACCCACCCCTCATATGTCTGGGCACTGCTGGGAGTGATAGGCACCCACCCCTCATATGTCTGGGCACTGCTGGGAGTCCTCTGCACCCACCCCTCATATGTCTGGGCACTGCTGAGAGTGATAGGCACCCACCCCTCATATGTCTGGCCACTGCTGGGAGTGATTGGCACCCACCCCTCATATGTCTGGGCACTGCTGGGAGTGACAGGCACCCACCCCTCATATGTCTGGGCACTGCTGGGAGTGATAGGCACCCAACCCTATGTCTCTGTCCACTGATGTGGATCGTAGCACGACACCCACCCACCCGCCTGCACCCTTGGTGCAGTACACTGCTCACCTGGGCATACACCCCCCCAATATACTGGTCAGATGCTGCACCAGGCCCTATCCCATCATTCGTGACGTGTGTACACCTTGTATCAATGATGTGCTGGTGCCCTAGGGGTACGCATGATGCGCTCCATACCCATGCTCTGAGAACGTGTGTATGGGTCGTACCACGCGTACCCCTACGTCACCCCAAGAATGGTGGAACGGCCCGTACCCAGGCCTTAAGAGCGTGGGTACAGGCCGTACCACGCGTACCCCTACGTCACCCCAACAATGGTGGTACGGCCCGTACCCCCGTTGTAAAGGCCTGGGTATGGGCTGTACCACCATTGTTGGGGTGCCGTAGGGGTGGGGTGCCGTAGGGGTACGGCTCGTACCCAGGCCTTCAGAGAGTGGGCACGGGTCGCACCACGCATACTCCTATGTCACCCCAAGAATGGTGGTACGGCCCGTACCCAGGCCTTTTGAACGTGGGTACGGGCCGTACTGCCATTGTTGGGGTGACGTAGGGGTAGGCGTGGTACGGCCCGTATCCATGCTCTTAAGGCATGGGTACGGTGCGTACCACTATTGTTGTGGTGATGGGACGCATCCATGTCCACTTCCGTTGTGGCGGGACGCAGGCCTTGGTGGACACGTCGCGTTACGTACATCGAACGTGTCGCGTATAGGCTGGGAGTCGCGTACCGGTCGCATTGCAATCGTGCACTAAACACGTACCCAACGCTTACCATGCGCGGATGCTATCGCGTAGGGATCGAGAACGGTGTGCTTAGGGTGCGCGAATCCAAAAACATTGAAAAAATATATATAAAATAACGTTTTGAACATATAGTTAAAAAAATATGTTTGAAAAACCCATTAAGTTCAAATAATATTTTTTAATTTTTAAAAGAATTAATTGAAAAAATAAGTTTAAAAATTGGTGATAAAAAAGTATTTTTAAAAAAATGTAATTAATGAAATTGACACACTGAATTTGAAAAATATACAAATCCAATGAAAATCATTAAACATGATATCTTCAGAGATAAGTTATAGATAGGAATTAGCATTTAAAAAACCTTTGAAATTCACTGAAAAAACCATAGGTTTCATGAACGTTATAGTTAGAAATTGGCATTTAAAAAATCTTTGAAATTCACTGAAAAAAACAAAGGTTTCAGGGGTGTTATAGTTAGGAATTGGCATTTAAAAAACCTTAGAAATTCACTGAAAAAACCATAGGTTTCAGGGGTGTTATAGTTAGCTGGACATTTCCCTCATACAAAACCCTAGAAATTCCCTTGTTATAGTTAGTTCAGCTAACTATAACTCGCGCCCCCGCAATGCACTGCTGATTAGATCACATATTACATCACTCATGACATGGTCAGTGACATCACTCATGACATCACTGATGACATCTCAAATTACATCACTGATGACATCACTGATGACATCATCCATCTGATAAATTACTGCATCTTCTCACACCCTAATTTAACCTTTGATACACCAACTCAAAATTTCAGACATCCATTCTCAAAACCATAGATACTTCAATACCAATAGCTACATACCCACTCATTAACTCTTAGGTCTACATACACCTCCACTCACTCACCTGTACAGTCACTCATACTTACAGTCACTCCGTACAAGACTATCATATGCATTTATATACCTATATAGACACACACAGACTGCCAATCATCCATTGAGGTACTGACACACCTAGTCAGTCATGCAAGTAATTAAACACAGTCCAATTTACTCACCTATACAGTTAAACACACTCAAGTTCACTTACTTATAAAAATAGTACCACATTCTTATGCTCTTATACAATCATTGATACAAGCACACACTCATCAAAACAGCCACTCTCACAATTACACACTCTCACATATACCCACTTATATACTCTTACACGCATATATACTGCCTTACACATATGTAGTTAGTCACACATGTACCACTGAGATATACATTCAATTCCTAACACACCCATACATACACTCACCCAACCATACAGTTGATCACAGATGCACTCTTAAAACCATGCACCCATAGAATCACCCACTCACACATCTATGCATAGAGTCACACACACCCTACCCACACAAACACTCAGGCACCCATACAGATACTCAGACAACCAATCAATAACCCATATAGACACTCATATAGCTATTCACAAAACCATGCAGCCACTTATACACCTACACACAGACACATACAGACATTCACACAGTTTAGTCACTAGTCCACAGTAAGATACATTTAATGACTCACTTATAGAGTCAGTTACACACCTAGAAAATCATCCATTCACACACTTGTACACCCACTCATTCTTCCACTGGCCTTTCACTATAAATATATAAAATATATTTAAACTTTACAGAAACACACAGTCACTGGATGACATAATCAGTGATGTCATCAGTGATGTCATTTGAGATGTCATCAGTGATGTCATGAGTGATGACACTGACCATGTCATGAGTGATGTAATATGTGATGTCATCAGCAGTGCATTGCGGGGGCGCGAGTTATAGTTAGCTGAACTAACTATAACAGAACAGGGGAATTTCTAGGGTTTGTACGAGGGAAATGTCCAGCTAACTATAACACCCCTGAAACCTATGGTTTTTTCAGTGAATATATATATATATATATCCGAACCAAAGCGTCCTCCCATTGAAGAAAAAGCGCGATACAGCTCCGGGGTAAAATGACAAAGGCTTTATTTTCAAAGGCGCGTAATGCTCATAGTCCCTGAAACGCTCAGGCAGACGCGTTTCAATCCTCCAATGGCTCTCTTCAGTGCCGGTTTCACGAACTCTGTGCTCTGTAAGGGGGTCCAACAAGATGCAGCTGTGAAATAGACCGCTCCCTCTGTGATGTCTTCACTCCTCCTCCAATAGAAGGTGTGCTAGCCCCTTGAGCTCGCACCTTGCTGAGCAGATGCATGCTGGTAAGTGTAGTTCACATGGAGTGTCTGTGTAGTAACAGCGTTTCTCCTAGCAACAAGTGATGCCCCAACGAAGTTGGTTGTGTTCCACACGTCAGCTTCAGATGCCCAGCGGTATGAGACAAAGTCTATTGCCAGCCCCTTATCAGGCGAAACGTTTCGCCTACTCTCTCCCCTTGCCGCTTGTCAAACCATGTGGCCTTCTGGGCAGCTGGGGGGGCACCGTGTTGATGCAGTCCATGCAAAATATCCACAACGTGCTGGTCTCTTCACGGTGCTCCAGAACGAGAGGGTGTATCACTAGTCAGCGACCTGCTTGCTGACTCTAACATCCGAACCAAAGCTTCCTCCCATTGAAGAAAAAGCGCGATACAGCTCCGGGGTAAAATGACAAAGGCTTTATTTTCAAAGGCGCGTAATGCTCATAGTCCCTGAAACGCTCAGGCAGACGCGTTTCAAGCCTCCAATGGCTCTCTTCAGTGCCGGTTTCACGAACTCTGTGCTCTGTAAGGGGGTCCAACAAGATGCAGCTGTGAAATAGACCGCTCCCTCTGTGATGTCTTCACTCCTCCTCCAATAGAAGGTGTGCTAGCCCCTTGAACTCGCACCTTGCTGAGCAGATGCATGCTGGTAAGTGTAGTTCACATGGAGTGTCTGTGTAGTAACATATATATATATATGCTTTGTATTTTATTAAATTAAAAATACAGAAAAAGGTAATATAATGCAAAATAGATATATTTAAATGTAGTTGTTTGTTATATATATGTATATATAAACATTCACAGACATAGGTTTTTATTTGTGTATAATGACATACGTATATATTTATTTTTAATATTAAAAGTTACTTGAATTTATGTAATATACATTATATGATAGTTATGTATTAAAATGTGTACGTTTTACTATTGGAAACTGTGCATTTATTGAAAGCCTATATTTTTGTCTTATTTTTAACGATATTAGTGTGAGTGATATTTTTCACTTATTCTGTCACTGACCCATTCTACAGGAGCCACTTGAAGATTTTTTTGTAGCATTCGGAAGTGGAGCTTACTGCATTGACCTGTGATGTCATGTTGATCTTGTCATCCAGAATGATCCTCAGATATCTGGCATGGTTAATGGTTGTTGGAGTAGGTCTGAGTCCTGCCAGCCACCAGGTGCGGTCCCACGGGGAGTTCTTGATTACAAAGACTAGTACTTCACTCTTGTCGGAGTTCAGATTCAAACAGTTCTTTCTCATTCATTCCGCCATGAGTGTAGGGGTGGGCAGAGTTCACGGAGTTACACTACATGGAATTCCGCGGAGTTGCATAAAAACTCCACAGAAATTCTGCATTGTTCCACTCTGCCCCAAAACCGAGTGGAGGAGAGCTGCAAAAATAGCAGCAGCGGGTTGTCTTACTCAACTGTTCAGACAGAAGGTGAATGAGTGAGACGTGGCTGCATGTGATTTCATGTTTCAGAGGCATAGCTCAACCCAGGACAGTATGACTAGAGACGTACGAGGGGCAGCTGCATGAAGGCATACTGTCGGGCTGTGAGGAGTGGGTTACAGGTCTGGATGGCGATTGGGATACAGGCGGAGGCCCAGGCAATTTAGCCCACGGTGAGTGTGCTTCGACCCATGGGCTCCAGCTTATAAATGATGCACTGACCTGATGGTGGAGACAGACGGGTTCCAGACTAGAGAGTGAGGTTGCCGTCAGCATAACCTGCTATGCCCTAATAGTTCTATGGCCCAGTATCATGATCACAGGGAGACAGCATCAGGGAGCACACTGGATGCCAGAAGTTGTGGTGCAGGACAAATGTGCTGCTGCACCTCTCAGTGATGCACAAGACAAAATGGACTTCAATAGGATCACAGTTAAAGGCGTCTGAGGTGCTGTTGGGATATGTATTGCAGGCGGAGGGCAGTAGCCACACAGATCCAGGATGTGACTGTCGAAAAAAGAAGACTACAAGGTCCGGCGAGGCCAAAGGAAGAATGTGGTGGGGCAGCTGGGAGAGATGGTTCAACAGAGAGCAATGTTTAATGTTGCAGCAACATGCCCCCCCCCCGGGGGCAAAGTGAATAGAAATAGTGTGTCAAAAACTGGTGCTGTTTTACAGGCCTGTGGAATCATAGAGTACTTCTTCTATTAAAATGAAATAGAAACATCATCAGTCCCTTTACGGGGCACAGCAAATAAAACATCTTCTTGACGTGCATGTAAACTAATCTACTGCACCTGGTGGGCATTGTCTGCACTTTAAAAACTAACAGAGATTACCTTCCTCAAGGTAATCTGCTTGGCAGATATGGCTGAACGTTTGTTTTTTATATATAAACAACATTAATGGCATTTTCTCAGACATCAGTGTTAGAGGGAAGCACAGAACCCTGTTCCCATAAGGCACCATCGAGGCACTCTTGTGGTGCCTTCTGCGGCCACCCTCAATCCTCACCAGCCCTGTTTGCCTACTTGCTGGCCTTTGACAGTTTGTGTCCCACTTCTGAGAGGCACTTTTTAGAGCACCCCAGTGGACCCCTCACCCACTGGCCTCCATCGACTCCACGCTGGCCTCTAATAGTGTATGCCCCACTTTAATGGCAGTCAGTGGGGGCAAATGCCTTTATATGGAGCAATCTGATAATTTTTTTGATGAACTCTGCACTTTGGGTGGAGCGTGGAGTCGCAACATTCTGCAAAATCCATCCATGGAGCAGAGTTAAATGCCCACCCTCTATATGAGTGCCATACAGTTAGTGAAGTTGGTTCAGGTGGTGGGCATCTGGTCTGTCAGGGAGAAGATGAGTTGGGTATCGTCTGCATATGAGATGATGATGATGCTTTGAGATCTAATGATGTTGGAAAGTGAAGCCATGTAGATGTTGAACAGGGTAGGGCTTAGGGAAAAAACCTGGGGGACAGAGCGTACCGGTTTCTTCGCATCAGATATCAAAGGTGGTAGTCTGAGTTCTTGTTTTGAAGACGGTGCAGATCCATTTGAGTGCTGGTCCTTGGATCCTGCATTTGAGTACTGTTCTAATAATTGTGTTGAGGGAGACAGTGTCAAATACCGCCAAGAGATTGAGTAGGATGAGTGCTGCTAATTCTCCTTTCGTAGCATCGCCATGAAAAGTGTGGCAGTAAGGAAACTATTAATATGTTCAGTGTGGCTGCAGTGGACCTGCCAGGCATATTGCAGCCTCAGGACCTCCGGGCAACTGCCAGGGAAGGGCGGTTCCCTAGCGGTTACCCCGGTTGATGTGGTTCCAGGGTGGCCTGACCGCCCTAGTTGTAGTAGGGTGGTTGGGAGACTGCCACCGTGAGTCTGGCAGTCCTTGGACCGCCAGACTCATAATAAGGTCCTAAGATATCCTCACAGGAAATCACAGGAAGTGCTACAGATATGACTTAGAGGAAAAGACAGTACAACAAGTGACTGAATTAGTATCATGAGATGCAATATTTATCATTTTACCTCTCTTCCACTATTCTTGTTCACTCACCTCCTCCTCCTCTTGCCCCTCCATCCGTAATATTTTATCCACACCCTTGTACTTTTCTCTTCCTCTTCTATACCATCCTTCTCCTTCCTCTCTCACTTCTCTGCATCTCTTTCCCTCCTCTTTCCTCCTCACCTTCCTGTTATCTCCCCTGTCCCACCAGTCCTGCACTTTATTCTAAAGGATCTTCACATTCACTCCATTTTACTTTCATTTCTCCCTCTCTCTATTCTTTTTGTGTCACTCCCCATACCTCTGAATCCTAAATTCTCTTTCTTTCTTACATGGTCATTCTATCTATTTCCCTTTCACCTCTCCATTTCCCATCTCTCTCTCTCTCTCTCTTTCTCTCTCACTCTTCTCTGCTGCCCTGCTCCCCACTATTTACTACCTCTCCATAGCCATACCAGAACTACCTTCTGCTATGATGGGATCTGTTCTGTCACTTCAGTATTTTATCTTCTCACCTCCCCCCACTCACTTTTAGTTCTCCTGTTCCATACTGCCTTCATCCTTCTCTCATAATTTTTCTTTCCCTCTGCCCTTCTATATTCTTCTCCAGCCTGTTCCACTATGCATCAGTCCCCTAAGATGCAAACAATGATTGCCCCAAACCTCCCTGCTTGTATGGGAAGATGGGACTCAATGTTTAAATCCATTCCTCTCTGTACCCCTATTCCTGCACACTAAAGTATACAAAACATGAAGGATGGAATGCTTGAATTAATCTCAGGCTCTGGTTATTACTCGGGCCGCATCCCAGTCCATCGTTATTTTGCACACCATGGCACCTTAGTCACTTGAGCCTAGTTATGCCTGGCTGATGATCCCTAAAGTGCTGGTTTGCTTGTGTTCTGGTTTATGGAATACCTGGCTTGGCAATTTGGTCTGGACTGTTCCCATTGGGGCGGGGTCAAGACTGAATTGCCTGTGCTGGGTCCAAACTGAGGAGATGGACTGGGATGCGGCAGTGAGTAATTACCAGTAGATGAGATGAATTTGAAGCGTTCAATCTATCACTTTTTTGTAATCTTTAGTGTGTTGCCAAAAATCGGATGGGTATGTCCAGATGTGGGTCACGTGCACACAGTGTCACTGGAGCCAAACTACACCTGGCTGATTAGCCATAACTGGGCAAAACCATCTCTGGGTTCGTTTTGTTCCTATTCAGGGAGGACCTTCCCTGGCAGTTCGGGCTGGACTTTTCCCATTGGGGCAGGGTCAACACTGATTTGTGTGTGGTTGGGTCCAAACTGAGGTGGCATTGTGTGCAAAATAACATTGGACTGAGATGCGGCCCAAGTAATTTCCACTGACTAAGATTAAGTCAAGCATTCCTTCCAACATTTATTTGTACACTTTCTTTACCATACCTGCGGAGACATCACCCCGGTGAAGAGCAAGAATCCTGCTCATAAAAGGGGCTGCCATCTGTCCAAAATCTATTCACATCCTACTAACTACAGAACACTGACTAATATTAAAAAGCCCTAGAAATGTATTATAAAATCCATAGGCAGTATGTCTGCCTATAAAATCAGTGGCCTACAGCCCTACATCGCTTTATTTGGTAAGTATGAACCAATTATGTCATTTTCTACAGAGATAAGTTTTGGGACAAGCCTTTATGTCATTTACTTTAGAGATGGATGCTGGGAATTCCTAGGTCCACTTGCCTAGTTTCATTAAATAAAGATGTTTTAATCCCGAAGCCAGTGATGCCACTTCTTGCAGGAATGGTGACTGGAAAAGGTAGAGATTTGACTTTTTGTAGAAAGGGATGCTGGGCATTCAGTAGATAGCTTTCTTTTGATGTGAATCCTGGGAAATTAGATCCCCTTCCCTGACTTTCAGTTTTAAGGACGGCTTTGCTGAAACGCCACCGATGTCGATTGCTTCAAAGACGAATGCTGGAAAATGCAGTGATGCTACTTCATGCAGTGATGGATGCTGGGAAATCTGGAGATAAGTTCCTATTGGGATGTATGTTGGGAAATTCGGGCAGCTTTCCTGACTTCCACTTTTAAAGATGGTTTTGTCAGAAAACTAGGGGTGTCACTTCTGTAGTAAACAATGCTGGGAAACTCAGTGGCATCTAGGGATGGACGTTAAACTTCACTCCACCTTCGGAGTTCACAGAGTTTTGTCCATCCTGCAGAGTTCTGGGAAATCTCCAGCAACTGCTGCAAGGTAGAGTTTTTTCTCACATGTGTCTCACCAACGTTGGGTTAGCAAGTGAGAATTTGTAAATTTCTCAATTTCTTGGTGCTAGAACGCCTCCCTGTAAGATTTCTCAACATGGGTGGACGCGACATCTACATCTACATTGGTCTCTTCATTTGACGAATATCCAGACACACAGATGTTTTTGATGGAAAAATGAACTTCTCACAAGGCAGGCTTTTACGAGGCCAGCCATGGCCTCTCCTTCACCGAGTGAGGTCATCTAACAACACCAACAGAATGTCATTTACATTTCTGGTTGACATCTAGAAGGTTGTGGGAGAAATAATGGTTAATTGGGGAGATGTCACATCACTATGGGTTTCTCCTCCTGAAGAAGATGAAGAGAAGGCCAGAGTTACACTTGCACTGGAGAATGGAGTTTGGGGGTCAACTTGGTAACAGTAGGCTGAAATACGGGTTTAGGGGGGCCTGCAAAGCTGGTTCAAGCATCTGTGCATGGTAGCTGTTGTTTGATGGCTTACAGTCCATAGGAGTTCCCTAAGAGGGAGACTGTTGGCCAGCCTTGAGCGTTTTTTGAAATGGTTTCCTAGGTGGGACTGATAGTCTCCTCCTCATCTTCTTTTTTGAGCTGTGGAGGCCTCAGGCATGACAGTTTGGAAGAGGATAGGGTTTTCTCACAGAACTACACGTCATCCTCCAGCTGTAGCTAGTAAGGCATCGTCATCAGAGTTCTTCATACTAAGAAGTTAAAAGTGCATTACACTTTTTAGCTTTCACATTGCAGTTTGTGTATACTCCCAAAACTGAGATACTGCACATCAATTGTGATCAATAAATAATCCTTTATGATACATAACGAATACATTTCAAATGTAGGTGGTTTAAGTTGGATAATGTTATATGCCAAAATGTATTCTAAAATAAAATCTTACTTGCTTTTGCCAAGGGTGATTGATTGATTTGTGAACATTCCTTTACATGTCAGCTGTTGGACCTGGATCTTGGCAGGTGATGGATGACATGTGCTGATCCTGGGTCCTGAAACTTGATGGTGGCTATGTGTCCGCAGACTCCACAGCTGTTGTTAAATAAAAACGAAAACACAGGCATTGTAAGCATTAATAGTGATTTTTACATGAACATTCGTGGGACAGTAAAATGTTTTATCGATATGTTCTTTCCTATTTAGACAGGTCAATTGATCAGTATACAGATGTTCTATAGAAAATAAGTAAGACATTACTTTAGATAGTAGATCAGATAATGATGTGATACACCAATGGATGGTACAGGACTAAATGGTTGATAAAGAACATGTTTTGTAGGATGGTTCCTAAAGTCTTTAGCACCAGAAGCCATTAGATCACTAAAACTATGAAGATAAAAATATAGAAAGGATTAATTCAAGTGTATGCAAATGGCATCATTGTTTATTAAAATGAAGAAGATTAAGATCTCCTGATTTAAAGCTAATGGGATGACATTGTTATTATTAAGCACATATTGACATGACTTCAGAATGTAAGGTACTATGAGATTTAAATGTAATTGGCCAAACATAAGCAATGGAGACATAAGAGTCAGGAGAGGATGATATGAGACACATAAAAATACTTACAAATTCATCTGAAAAAGGGAAGGATGTATTTTGTGACACATGGAAAGTAAGATTAGACATCATTTTATGCTATCAATTTGTCAATAGCACAGGATGAAAAAGGGACTTATGATACATTATATAAAAACATAACAAATCCAGAACTTTTTGAAGACAGAATTACGGTTATTGAAGCTTTTTTGCTTCTACGAACTGAAACGCTATTAAGCAACATACAAATAATTTTTAGATGGATTCTGGGGACTGTATGCTACAGAAGTCATGCGCTGGTTGGACATACAAGCAAGTGGCTAATTGAACAACCACTCACCTGTAAACAAGGACACAAGACGAAATGCGTCAAGAAATGGAACTAACTATACTGCAGTCTCTCTGAAATTAAATAAAAGAAAAGGTTGCTTCATGGAATTTGGCTCAGCAATTTTGTGTTTGAAATTTACCAGGCTGCTTCATGATCGTCAGCCTGAGCTGCCCTGCAGGGTTGGGGGCTCCCATTACGAAGATTTGAAGTTTGTATATATATATATATATATATATATATATATATATATATATATATATATATATATCCAGACGAAAGCTGCACCAACAATTGAGGCACCACACATGTGCGTCTTCAACCTTTTTATTTCGGCAAGTTGCAGGGAAATCAGGCTCAGCATCACAGCGTAAGTTACCAAACATGTTTCGGGCTTCCTTCGCCCTTGCTCACTGGTATTCCTCGGGAGGCACAGCACAAAAGTTTCCCGCCGCATTTGCAGCATTTGATAGTGTAGTCCCGCCCTGTGGGCGTGCCTCGCAACGGCATGCTGGTCTCGGTAGTTTTGGGCTGATTCTCATCACTCGTGGATATCGCTGTGTCTCCCAAACGTTTCTTAAACCCCAAGTGGGTAACTGAAAATGTCAAGTCTGGGTCCCTGCTCGTGATCTTGCCAAAAATGGTCACGCCATTCCATTATGCGCCAATACAATCAAAGCGCACTGGAGCTGCTCGTCCGCAGCGGGGTGTCTCGCGACCTGGGCAAGGCCGCTAATATATCCAGACGAAAGCTGCACCAACAATTGAGGCACCACACATGTGCGTCTTCAACCTTTTTATTTCGGCAAGTTGCAGGCTCAGCATCACAGCGTAAGTTACCAAACATGTTTCGGGCTTCCTTCGCCCTTGCTCACTGGTATTCCTCGGGAGGCACAGCACAAAAGTTTCCCGCCGCATTTGCAGCATTTGATAGTGTAGTCCCGCCCTGTGGGCGTGCCTCGCAACGGCATGCTGGTCTGGAATGGCGTGACCATTTTTGGCAAGATCACGAGCAGGGACCCAGACTTGACATTTTCAGTTACCCACTTGGGGTTTAAGAAACGTTTGGGAGACACAGCGATATCCACGAGTGATGAGAATCAGCCCAAAACTACCGAGACCAGCATGCCGTTGCGAGGCACGCCCACAGGGCGGGACTACACTATCAAATGCTGCAAATGCGGTGGGAAACTTTTGTGCTGTGCCTCCCGAGGAATACCAGTGAGCAAGGGCGAAGGAAGCCCGAAACATGTTTGGTAACTTACGCTGTGATGCTGAGCCTGATTTCCCTGCAACTTGCCGAAATCAAAAGGTTGAAGACGCACATGTGTGGTGCCTCAATTGTTGGTGCAGCTTTCGTCTGGATATATATATATATATATATGTATTAATAGCATGTATGAATTCTTTAGATTTAGTAACACCATTAAGAGGAATCGGGTTAAAACAAAGCAGAATACAAGTGAAGTATGCCCACTGGGGCTTTATTTTCGTTAGAACATACTCATTCTTTTATACATGTTTTTCCAAAATGAACGATGAGATATTAAGTCTGATATATTCTAATTACGATGGTGTTAATTAGTCATATCGTTTTTGCGAAGTTGTATATATATTGTGACTTGGAAGAAAGACTTCTCTTCCGTTGTGATTTTCTCTATGTTTATCATTGTTTACAACGTTTCTAAGTAACCGCTTAATTAATTTCATGTGTAGAGACTGTATAAATGACTTACGAAAACTGGGTCGGTCACAGTGAGCAAGGCGGACTCGCTCCGCCGAAACGCGTCTGGGCTACATTGTCGTGAAATAAATCTTTTTCTTTGAAAACCCACGGTGTCAGCGCCTGCTTCTGATCACAGGAAATCAGGATTGGATCTAATATATATATATATATATATATATATATATATATATATATATATATATATATATATATATATATATATATATATATATATATATATATATATATATATATAATATATCATTGTGTTTAAAGGTACAGAAGAACAAGCATATAAATATGTGAAAGTGTTAAACAACAATGAACTTAACCTCAAGTTCACAAGGGAAATAAGCAAGGAATCTGTGAACTACCTGGACCTCACGGTGTTCTCCACGGCTGGCAGACTATGCACTCGGTTGCACAGGAAACCCACCGCAGGCAACTCCGTGTTGCATGCTCGAAGTTGCCATTCGGAAAAAACTAAAACCAGTATTCCATATGGCGAACTTCTTCGGATTAAGAGGAATTGTACACGCAACTGCGACTATTTAGTCGCAGCACAAGAGAGCATGAATAGATTCAGGCTTAGGGGGTACCACCAGGAAATTCTGGAAGATGCCAATAGAAAGGCTGATGCTAAACCCAGACTTGATTTGATCACTGAGGAAGGGAGCATAAACAGGGAAAAGAGAAGTAAGAAGGGTAACAACAACAACTTCAGAATGATTACTGAATTTTCAGATGATGCCCAAGCTATCAGAGAAATTTTCAGAAAGAATTGGCATATTTTGAAAGCAGATCCCATAATTGGTAGAGATATACCCAAAGCTCCACTCATTACATTCAGGAGAGCGAGGACACTGCGGGACGACCTAGTCCAGAGCCACTGTAGTAAAGGAAGCAAAACATCACCTTTTGGGAAGATTACAGGCTTTTTTCCTTGTACGAAATGCAGAGCATGTAAGAACAGTAGGAAGGTTACTAATTATAGTGTACCTGGTTTAGATCACCCCCGAAAAATCAACAAGCTATTGAACTGCAATACCTGTTTCACGGTGTACTGTCTGGTCTGCCCGTGTGGCTTACGCTACATAGGTAGTACCATACACCCCACTAAGGTACGTATCCTAGAACACTTGAGGGCCATCAATAACAAGGATGTAAATTACCCGGTGGCAAGACACTTTGAGAAATTTCATCAGAGTAACAGGGATTTGTTAAGATTTTTCTGCATAGATCATGTACCATCTAGTGTAAGAGGGGGTGATAGACAGCTCCAACTGAGAAGACTAGAATCAAGACATATAATTGATAATCAGACCAGGATGCCTTTTGGTTTAAATAGCGGAGAGGAAATGGCCGTTTATTTGTAAGTACTGTAAGAATGAATCTGTATTTGTGATATACATGCAACACCAAACTTAGAGGGCAGCCGTAACCCATCCAGGGTGTGATTGTATCTATGCTTATAAGTTTGTTTTTGTGTTTCAACATGTTGAGAAAGCCCATTCAGGGCGTGATGTTTCAGTTTGAAAACAACAGTAAATGTTAGACAAACGGTAGACTTTGCATGTTTAATAATGGCCGCCATTCTAGGACTGATGGAAGTCCTATGTTTATTTTAATGACATGTGTAAAGCATTTATGTTTACCAAACGCGCACGCCGATCACAATTGACAAAGGCGGCAGCCGAAACGCGTTTTGTCGTGAGGTTTGTCCTTCAATAAACTGAGGACACTGTTCCCGTGAGTGCTGGTATTTTGTTTTGGTACCACGAGCCTGATATAACACGCGGTGTCCGTCACCGCTTTGAGAGCACCCGACCGAGAGTGAAGAGAACAAGACGGAGCCTTGAGCGCGATATATATATATATATATATATATACATATATATTCCCAAAATCTTGCTCCTTCCGACCGCATGGGACCCGAGGGAGGTGGCGCATATGCCGCGGAGCACGCCGGCTGTAATATCCAAATACTGTGACCAGTAAATGCGCTCTCAGTAACACAGCACTCCACAGAAAAAATTCAAAAAGAGGTGTTTAATACGACGCGTTTCAGCTCCCAGCGAAGCCTTGTTCACGTAGTACCTTGTGCATACAAGCCGGGTGACTGATAAAGTTAATAATGAAAAACGACAAGGGACAACAAAAAACTCACATCCAGGTGTCCTACGTATGGCGGACATGTTGGAACGGTGTGAAATACCTTGAGACTCAACCTAATTGTAATGTACAAGTGCACGTCCCTCAAAACTTAATGTTCCAATATATATACAGCGTTAGTGTCAAGTTTGTCAAATAACCACGGAGGCTGCCGTACATTCCTTGGGAATAGGCTGATCTCTTTGTATGACTTGTTTATATGTGATGTTTACTAACTAGTTTTATCACATATGTATTTCTTTAATCTACAACATGTATACAGTTGCTTACTATGCTCCCACTCATCTTAGTTACTTCCAGTTGCTATTGTGCATTGAGAAAACAACATTTCATTAGATTTACTATCGTCGAACATATTGGCTGCCGCTTCCTCTCTCTCTCTCAGCGCGTCCGCCGACATAGTGCTGCTGTGTAGGCTGTATTAATAAACTTGGTGCAGTTATATGGGCATAGAACAACAAAAGCTACGAATAATTTCTTCGCTCCTGTGTGATGCTCATGAGTTAACCTCCGTACCCAGCATTAAGTCTTCAGATCCCGCCCTTTCACCTGGTAATGGCGTCCCGTGAGTCCTCCGACTCGCGTTCGCTTACCTTGTGGTGATTGCGGGTCTCTTCACTGGATGCTCTCTGGGGGGCTTGGCTGTCGAAAAATCCTCCCGGATTATTGTCTTTTGTGACTTGAGCCCAAGTCTTGGATCCTTTGGTGACAGCCGTTGCCACAACTCGGAGGGGGTCTGCAATGTACCGGAGGAATCCAAACCGGTTACTTATTATGTCGCTTCGTCTCCGTAAGCAGCTGTCGTTTTCTACTGCCATAAACCAGAGTGCAGACCACAGAGTCCGTGTTGCCATTCAAGATTTATTTAGCCACAGCTAACAAGGTCGGCATGACGCGTTTCGATCCCAGAAGGACCTTGATCACATGACGCGCTCATACATCTCACGGTATTTAAATTACATTTTTTTACATTGTTTTACTATTTACTTAAAGTGACATGCATACAAAGTTCGGTTGGGTCATAGACACAGAAGAAACCTTCAAAGTATGTTTTCGGTTTCACGTTGTAACTCAATCAATGTGCAAATAGCAATTTGTTAAAATTGTTTCACAATGCTAAATTTCATAAAAAAACTATTTAATGTATATACCTTCATAAAAAGTATATAAATATTGTCTCCTAGCAATCAGTGATGTAATATGTGACGTCATCAGCAGTGCATTGTCGGCGCGCGAGTTATAGTTAGCTGAACTAACTATAACGGGGGAATTTCAATGGTTTTGTACGAGTGAAAAGTCCAGCTAACTATAACGCCCCTGAAACCTATGGTTTTTTCAGTGAATTTCTAAGGTTTTTTAAATGCTAATTCCTAACTATAACGTGCCTGAAACCTATGTTTTTTTAGTGAATTTCAAAGGTTTTTTAAATGCTAATTTCTAGCTATGCCTACAGAGATAGGACATGTGAAGAAAGAAGGAAAAACGCACAGAAAGAAAAAAAAGAAATGCAGAAAGAAGCAACAGAAGTCCTCAAAGACGAAGAAAAGTGCAGGAAGAAGTATAACGTGCAGAAAGAACAAACAGAAGAGCAGAAACAAGCCTTGTTGCTAAATCATCCTGCACCCTCAACTTTTTCAGACGGATACTGGTGGTAACTGAGTCTGACTAACCAGTCCTAGAGCCAGTGCTATGTTAAAAGACACTCAGAATACAGTGAAAACACCTACGTACACTAGGGCACACTATGTGTTGGGGTCCCCCTGTGATTAGCATGACCTCCTCTGTAAGCCCCTAGTATATAATAGGGCAGGGGATTAAAACTACCTCTTAAAACGCACCACAGGGCGTGTTTGAACACGTCACCTCATGCCCCGTCCCCTCCCTTCCCCACTGTGTAAACACGCCCTGTAGCCGTTTTAAGTTGGGAGATTAAGTCCCCTTGAATCCTGAGGGTCCCTAGGGTCCAACTAGACCACTAGGTACCTCCAGTAAGCGCCACAGAGCTGCGATGCAGAGAGGCGTAAAAAGTGGCACGGCCTGCACCACCTCTCTGCAACGCAGAGCAGTGGTGCTTACTGGAAGCACCTGGTGGGCTAGTTGGACTCAGGATTGAAAGGGAATTATTTCCCCAATTTAAAAACGTGCCACAGGGCCTGTGGGCGTTCTGAGTTGAGAGATTAAGTCCCCTTGAATCCTAAGGGTCCCTAGGGTCAAACTAGCCCACTAGGTACCTCCAGTAAGCGCCACAGAGCTGCGTTGCATGGAGGTGTAAAAAGGGGCGTGGCCTCAGAACACCTGTCTGCAACGCAGCTCCCTGGCGCATACTGGAGATACCTGTTGGGCTAGTTGGCCCTCAGGGACCCTCAGTATTGAAGGGGAATTAATTCCTCAACTTACAAATGGCCAGGGGGCGCGTTTGCAGAGTGCTGCAAGGAGGGGGCGTGGCCTCTGGCGCGATGCCGGTATTTTATTTATTTATTTTTAAGAAGGAGGGCTGTGTGGCCCCCTTTCTTTTTCTAATGTATTAGCCCTGGGGACCCCATCCCCCAAGGCCTGCACCCTAATTTTCTTTGTTGAAAAAAATTAATTTGGCCCTCCCAAGGCCTTAAACGGCCCCGGGGACCCCAACCCCCAGGTCATGGCCTTTTTAAAAAAAAATTATTCTTTAGGAGGGGGGCTGTGCTGCCCCCCTCCTCAGGCCACTTATGGCCCCGGGGACCCCATCCCCCGGGGCCGGCCTTTGTTTTTAATTTTTTTTAAAAAATATATATTTATAGAAACACCTAGGACATGCTGGACAAACCGTATGTACCTATCACCATGACGATTTGCGTGATATTCATTAAAAGGCGACTATGCATACAATGAATCCACGTAGAATGTATTCACACCGCTAGTGAAGCTCTGACATGTCTGACACCCTACCGTGCCTCATCTCGGCGCCCCCGCTGGTGGGTACTCTCGAAGTAGACACACTTGTCGTTTATTTATACAAACATGGGTAGCTATTGACGGGCGCATTTAATACACATGCACACCAAGCCATTCAAAGGGGATTCGACAAAAATTCGACCAAACTATGCAAGAAATCCCCTCACGGTTAATAAAACACACATCCACGCCGGATGTGTAATACTTTTTATTTTACTCTCTGGAAAGGAGACAAACTTGAGAGTCACAGCGTGCTCCTGGCTGAGCCCAATGCTGTGTTACACCCACCAGTGCCCGCCGAGTGCCACACACCTCTGTGTTGTATTCCACCAGCTAGTGCGTATGCTATGACACTCTCTAGCCCATGTGCACTGTAACACCACCCTGTGAATATGTCATGCCACACTTGCCTTCACACGGGTTATATTGCCCCATCTAACGTGCCTTCCTCGATGCCTATGTTATAAAGCACAGCGCTATGCCATACATATTACAATCTGGGATCCATATCTTTGTCACAGTGCATATGCAATGTTACACTACCCAGCACATATTTTATATTACAACTTTAGAGACTACTTAATTACACAACACTGCCCTGTGCATATTACACTCCAAGGCGCATATCACATAGCAAGCGCTAGTGCCTGTGCTGTCTCGCGCTCTCCAATGAATCTGTCATTGCGCCCAATGTATTGCATATTATATTTCACGCCCCGGTTCATCTTATATCACACTTTTTGGTGCATAGTTTATACCATATACTATATCTAGTTTTCATTTTCAATCGTGCTCTCAGGACTATGATCTATATAACACTGCGTCCACCTACCCTTTTCACGGGCATTACATTTTGCGATGGGGGGTGGAGGGTCAGGGGATGTTTCTGCCAAGTGAGCCCGCAGTTACAGTCCCAAATGTCCTCTTCTTCCTGAATAAAAGTGAGATTATGCTGCATACTTGTTCATATTTTAAGTAGTTCGCACAGACACACATTTTAAAAACAATAAAGTTGCTAATACCCACCTTCTCTGAACAGTTAGCTTGCTGCCCCATCCACCTCCTCCCTATCCTCTGTTGTCTGAATCCATGGACTAGCCTCCTCCCTCCTGCCATGCATGGTCTGATGTGCTGCCACTGCCCTGCATTTAGCATGATGTACCAGTCCACTCATCCTGCCCTCCATTGCCCAATTCTATGGCCCATCATTGACCTCCTGCTTAGCCTCTGTGCTTTGCTTGCTGCCCCTATTCTCCTTCCCCCTGCCCTCCAATGTCTTTGTGCATGCCCCTGCTCCATCCTTTTTGACCACCATGTTCCATGGACCTGCCACTCCTATCTACTCTGAGTGTTCTGTTGAGCTGCCACTCCCCTACCACCTGCCTAGCATTGTCAGATGACTGTAACCTGTCCCTGCCACCTCCACCCTGCCTGTCCAAATGCCATGCCCCTATCCCCTTCCTCCTGTCCCCCATGGTCCATTTTACTGCCACACCCTTCTGCCCTCCCTGGTCTGTTGTGCTGCAACTGCTCCTCCTGCCTGCCCCGTGCGGTCTGTTGTGAGGCCCCTTCCCCTGAACTCTCTTGTCTGTGCCCAGGTCCTGACCCTCCCTTCTATCCTCCATGGTCCTTTGTGCATGCCTCTGCACCCTCCTTCTTGCCCATCATAGCCATTGTGCTGCCACTAACCCTCCCGCTTGCCATGCATGGTGTTCTGTGCTGCCATGGCCCCTCCCACCTTCCCTGTGTGGTCAGCTAGCTGCTCCTGACCCCCTCCCACCTTCCCTCCATGGTCTGTGTGTATGCCATCATAGTCTCACCCTTGCTCTCAATGGTGTGTCTTGTTTCTAGTGCCCATCCTGCCTGACCTCCATGGTCATCTTGCTGCTCCTGCCCTGCCCCCTTGCCCCCAGCCCTCTGTTTCCATGTGCAGACCCCTATTCCCTCCCTCCTGGCTTGTCGGTTCCACTGTAATGCCCCTGATCCGTCCCTCCTGCCCTTTATGGTCTGTTATGCTGCAGCTTTCTCTCCTGTCTGTCCATTATTGTCAGCTAGCTACCATTGCCTCTTTCCCCTCTGTTGTCTGTTGTCCATGTGCATGGTCCTGTCCCCTCCCTATTGCTTTCTATGGATTGTTGTGCTGCACTCCCGTCCCGCATGCCCTGTGTGGTGTATTGTGCTGCTGCAAACCCTGATGCCTGCCCTGTAGGGTCAGTTTGGTGCACCTCTCAATGTCCCTCCTGTCCTCTGTTATCCAAGTCCATGTCCCTACCCCAATTCCTCCTGCCTACCATGATCCAATGTACCATACTTGCAAACATTTTGGACTTGGTAAGAGGGAGATTTTGAAATAAAACTGGGGTATTGATTTTCCCCTTTGAGTTACATTGAAAAAGAGAAGATTGTAGACAGGAAACAGATCAAGTAAAGCCCATTTGAGCTTAAAAACATTGGACGTTTCCTGGCTGAAACGGGTCTGTTGGCATGTATGGTTGTATGACCACTGCCTCTTCCTTCTGCCCACAATGGTCTATTATATTGCCACAGCCTCTCTTGCCAGTCCTGTATTGTTGGTTTGTTGCCCCTGCCCCCCTTTCCACTGCCCTCCATAGTCTGTTGTGCTGCCACTGCCCTTCCTGCCTGCCTATTGTGGTCAAATTGTTGCCTCTGCACTCTCCTACCTGCCTTCAATTTTCAGAGTCCGTGCCCCTGGCCTCTGCCTCTCAACAGTATCCCAATGAACAACTAGATTTCTGACATTCTATATTTATTACAAAAGTGTGGAATGCCTGACATCATCTTGATGTAATCAAAACTGTAATGCCCAGAGCATTTCCTTTAGAAATTACATATATGAGAGGGTCTTATTTGCATCAAAATTATGGTTAGTGCTCTAAAAAACTAAAATGAGGACATATTTTCTGAGTTTTCAAATAGCGACAAAGAACTTTTAAATTATTTGTAATCTTAGTTTTTTTATCCAGTTGACCACTTTATTAAATGTTGCATCCAAGGGGAGAGGGTGTGGTGTTACTTCCAGAGCTGCAGACTTTGCAACTGGGGAACCAAGTTGGAGTTTCTGCTTCAGCTCAACATTCTGTGATCCTGGTCAAATCACTTAATCTCCCCATGTCTTCAACCAAAATGAATTTGATCTTGTGTGATGTAACCAATGTTCATGTAAAGCACTCCAATACCTGACAAGTCTGCACTATATAAAACTGCAAATACACAAAAAATAAGTGTTTTGCACACTTCTGTCATTGGGCTACATTTGGGCTACATCTGGGTGATATTTGGGCTACATTTGGGCTCTTTTGTCTCTGGTGGCCATTTTAGGAGATTTATTTGTTATGAAGTTTCCTAATTTCCTCATTTACTGCAGTCTCCTCAGTAGAAAATGCTTTCAGTTTTTTACTTTGATTCCATCAAGAAGGTATTCAGATATGTCACACATTTGCCATAAATTCTGAATGTTAGCACTCTAGTTGCTCATTAGATCACTGTAGTAAAGATACTGCTCACCACAAAAGTCTGCTGCTGGTATTAAAAGTGCATGTTTCAGTCTGCATGTCAGAATGTTTTTATGAAATAAAAGAGGATTTCAGAAGTCAAAATGTGCCCTAGTTTTTCTTTCTGCAGCACTAATCATAATTTATATGGCAAAATGAACCCCCTCATGTTGTTCCTTTGTAAATTAAATGTTTTAAGTGTTACCACTTTATTCCAATCAAGATGGCTTCAGGTGTGCCATACTTTTGTCATAAGTAAGACTGTTAGCGCTCTAGTTGTTCCTTAGAGCACTCTGGGAAGCTGCAGTACAACACAAAGGAATCAACTGACAGTCTCCGCCCTTGTTGGATGTACATGTTTTACTGAGAATGTCAGACTTCATTCTTACATGACTGAGAAAGATAATGTGAATTTACAGAAAATATGCTCTCAGTTTAGCTTATAGATCACCTTCCAAACCTCTGTGGGACAAGTATGAGAAAATAGTTTTATCTCAAACATGGTTCGTGATATCACAGCAGAAGGCTTTTTCACATGGTAAAATCACCTTAGAACACACCACAATTCCTAAAATGAGTATGGTACCATCAACAAATGATTTATAATGTAACTAAAGTCTTAAAACCTTCTATTAACTGCAATGCTTTTTAATGAGGTGCTATCATGTATATTGGTCCCAAGATGGCTGCCAACACTTCTTGGATGAAGTACTGACAGTCAATCAGATCTCACGATGAGATGTGTGGTTAGGCTCCGCCCAGATATGTATGTGATTTTACTTTTGATTTTCTCAGGAACTACTGAACAGATGGACACCATATATGCAAAAGGCACATGCCTGACCTGAGGACTACCTCTTTGCCAAATTTCAAGTAATTCTGTTCAGCCGTTCGGGCTGTACCTTGGACTAAAGGTCCCTATGGAAAATTGCATGGGGAAAATGTGTTTTGGGACCCCCCTTTTTTCTCAGCCCCCACTTGACGAATCCCCCGAGACTTTCAGGGTAGGAGCGGAGCGCCCCACCTATTTTGAAAATTTTGCGAGGATTCGTCAACCGGCGCCAAAGTTATTCCAAATAGAATGTTGCGGATTTCCTATGGAAACACGGTCCTAACTATAACTATCTACTGGCGACCGCCAGTAGATAATATATATATATATATATATATATATATATATATATATATAGCTCCTGCTTGTCCCAAGATTGGGACGATTGATGAGATGCATCACATGGAATGTCGGAGGTCTCAATAATCCATGGAAAACAAGGCAAGTTCTTGCATACTTATAGAGGCACCAGGTTAGTGTCACCCTGCCACAAGAGGCCCATCTTACACAACATACAGATAGACTATTGGGCCCTCTTTGACCTTTGAATTGCTTTACCTCCTCTTGCTCCTCATACGCTTAGGGAGTAGCTATTCTTATTAAGTGGGGCACTTCCTTTGCAAAGCTGGGCTGCATCAGCAACAGACCTGGCGTTATGTCATCTTGTGAGGGCCGTTTACTCATATTAGGCTAACTGTGGTGAACTGCTATGGGCCAAATGTAGACAACCTGAGATTTTTTGATCAGGTATGGAGATCGGTGCTCTCCACGGATCTACAAACTCTCATATAGGAGGCGACTTTAACTGCACTCTATAGGATGACATGGACAGATATTATCAAAGCCCCTAACACAAGTCAGTGGCAGCAATACATATTAAAGACATGATGACCTATCATGATTTACTGGTTATCTGGAGGTCCAAACACCCGGCCATGGAAGAGGGTACACACTATTTACATGTGCATGGCAGCTGGTCTCACCTTGACTACTGGTTGATATCAAAAGATGCAGGCCTATGGGTCGGGGAAGTTGAGCACCTGGCCCGTACGCTATCAGATTGTACACCTGAGATATTGTCCCTGTCACTGCCTGATCAACCTCAACCGGTCTCCCCCTGAAGGCTACATCGCAAAGCTCTCTTGGATTCTGCCTTTGTGGAGGAGATATGGATGGAAATAAATAAGTATTTTTAAACTATCATCGGTATTATTGACTCCATGTCCACTGTGTGGGAGGCCTTTAAGACCACTATATGTGGTCATTGTATGTTAAATGTAATGGGGTGCAATGCTCCCTTATATCTCAGCTTTTCTGACTCAAGGCAGACATTAGAATGCTGGAGCAAGCAAACCCATAGATATTATCACAAATTAAAGATAAAATCACAGAATACAATGGGGTAGTGGCAAAAGAGTGCAAATTCCTAGGTGAATACACAGAAGTGAGAGCATATGAGAGGGAGCGAGACAATCTAGGGCACTCACAGCCATGCTAAAGAAACAGCAGACTGTGAACTCAGTGACGGAGGTCGAAGACGTCCAGGGTCAGCCCTGTTGGGCGTTTTTTACAGCATACTTTCAAGATCTGTACTCTGCCACTGGGCGACAGTCAGACATGTCCATCCAATCATATTTGGAAGATACGGTATTGGGATAGCTTGGGGTTTCCCACCAGGTGTTCCTCGAGTAGCCCTCACACTCAATGAGGTATTGGAAGTTATGAGGGTCATCCCACAGGCAAAGCTCACAGCTCAGAAGGCCAACCAACTGAATTTTGTAAACGATATGCTGAGGAGCTGGCCCCACATTTTTTAGCAGTTTTTGAAGAGGCACAATAGTGCCAAGTTCTGCCCCCTACTATGCGTGAAGCTGTGATAATATCGCTGTTGAAACCTGAGAAGCAAGCCCACAGGTGTAACTCACATCGCTTGCTTTTCCTTTCAAATTGTGATATCGTGTCATTAATATTCCAGACCTGGTGCAGCTTGACCAGTCAGGCTTTATATCTAGGTGTTCAATGTTGCACAATTTGCACACACTATTCGCCATCCTACAGGATGTGGACAAAGACCTGAATGCTGCAGCTGTATTTCTAGATGCATCTAAAAAGAGTTTGACTCTCTGAATTAGGAGTAGCTCTTTGACATCCTGGCTCGGATGGGGCTACCAAGGAAAATTATAGATCGGATTTGTCTGTTATAAATAGGCTAGCCCGTTTTAGGTTTAAACCTACAATAACTGATAAAACCACACCAAAAGGGAAATAGCCCTCCCTAGTGTAAACATATAAACACCGATAAACACCTGCACAAACTTAATGCCATTCAAAAAAAGGAAAAAGAGAGTGAAACAGTAATTTCTATTTCTTCCTGAAGGGCCCAATACAATGTAACTTGGTTATACAAGGTAGCAGCAAGAACGACTGGGCTAACACTTTTCTGCTTGAGTTTTTTTTGTTTAGGTGTGTTTCTTATTCTTTATGTTTTTTCAGTTTTGTGCTCTTTGGTCTAAAGAGGCAGGGTTTAGAAGCATGTTTTAGGTCATATTTAAATATTTTATAAACTGTAGAGAATCAGGAAATTATATTTGATATTTTGGCTATGCTTGATTCTTTCACTGATAGGTAAAATGTCTGGTTTCATAAGAATCTTCCCCAATATGTACCATCACATTTACCTACAATCAGAAAATTGGTGAAATACTTTGATACATTGGCTCCCTTTTCTAGCGAGTCAGTATTTATAGTAGATGAATTGCCAAACACCCCAGGCTTTAAAAATTAAATGCAAGGTGTAGTGACAGGTATTTCTGAAAAGAATGCTGTCACCAAGCATCTGGGATAGTGGTGAAAACATGACACCAGACTTCTGAAAAACATGGAATGCAGTGTCACTTGGAATGCTGCTGCAAAAAAATCTTACCGAGTTCAACTAAGATTGGAGTGATATTGTTTGCCTTTGCAGTGATTCTGCTACATTTATGAAAATGTTATGTGATGACCTGTCAAAATCGATACCTGATCTGAAGAACTTCTACGTAAGCGATCCTTGCTACTTGCTAGATGATATCCTGAAAGCATCTTTACAATGTTCAAAGTTAATGAAGAGTGCTATTGTCTGTGTAGTCCATTCTGGTGCAAACGCAAATATTTCTCATTTTGTGCTTTGTGTGGCACCAAAAAAGAGCCATCCCAATTGTGCCATAAATGCTATATAAAACCATGCAGGGACCGTTTACAGAATCTTTGCTTAGTGATGACACCAAAGACAAGAAACATGAGGATCTTTGGTCACATATTGATAGTGATGTGATTTTTACAGGAAAACATTACTTCTGTAGTGTACATAATCAAAATACTAGAGTCTGAAAGCACCCTTGTCTACCAAGTGTTCAGTGTAATAGGCAGAGATCAGGCTGGACAACACTTTCAATAACTTTGACACTGTAACATGTTCAATGTTAGAGTGCCTACCACTTGGTATGCAAAGAAACGTTGAGGAGCAATTCAGGAAATTTTACTTTACAATGCATGAGTAATGACTTGCAATGATGCATAGAAATGTCCCTTTGCCAACCATGGCATTTTAAGTGGTACTCTGCACAAGTTCTAGATCCCTTCTATAACGAGGAATTTTCTCTGGGCTATGAAAAGTACTTCTTCATTTATGACTGCTTCAATAACTCTTAAGGCATTTGCGCCCAGTTTAATGCATATGTTGTAGAACCTGTCAAAGAGAATAGTAATCTTCAGGGGCATCAGTATTCGCATGGAAAGCTGTCAGTGGCCAGAGTTACAACATTGTGTACTGGCCCATCTCAAGTGCCAATGTTGAGAGGGCCTTCTGACAGATAAAGGTTTACATGGGAAGGAAAGAGCAAGCTCGCATGACCAGAGACTCACTGAAGAAGTATTGTATAGTGTACTACAATAAGTTTAATATGTTAAAATGTATTTGGACCTCATATACATTGTAGGCACACTGTCTATATACCATGCACTATAAGTGCAAAAAGCAAGCAATAATTAAAGCAAAACATTCCATAAACACTGGAAAAACATAGTTTCTGTTGTTTTTAATGGCCCGAAAATATGTAACCACTGATAACCACCATTTTTAAGGTATTTAAATCACTGGAAAACACTGAAAAAACCCCACCAGAATTTACCAAAAATAGAAACTGACAACAGGAAAGCCTAGTTATGTACATGCCTCATAGCCAAAGTATGCATCAATGGCACCCACTCTGAACCTTTTGAGTCTTCTCGATGTACGAGGGAGGGATGCCCACTCTCCCCCATCCTTTTCACATTGACTATGGAAACCGTAGCTGCTAAACTCAAACAGAACTACTCGGAGTTTGCACTGAGATACACTAGTTTCCCGATTCTCATCCGCTATACAGAGATGATATGACCCTGTGTGTCCGTGACCTGAATCGCTGTCTTGATGCAATAATGAGGGAGTGTCTCCATATTATGAACACCTCTGGGGTGTTCATTAACTGGAGTAAGTTGCATATATTTCGACTCATGGATAATGCTGTATGTTTCACCCTGGAGTTCCCCCTAGAGGTGTTATGAGTTCCCTCAGTTACCTGGGCATGTGGATACACAGAGGGAGGGAAGTGGTTATAAGGGAAAACTATGGCATGACCATTCCCAAGACATCAGACCAAAGAAACCATTGAATGTCCCTCCCTCTGTCCTTGGCTGGCCTTATTAGTCTAATAAAAATGGTGATTCCGCTGCCTCTGGCTAAGGCCTTCTTTAACACTCTTACAACTCAGTTGGTGAGATTGACATGGATGTTTAGGCAAACTCGAATCAGCTGGGAGACTCCTGCTCTCCCCTTCCACCACAGGGGTTTGAAGCCCCCACTTTTGAGTTGTACTATCTCTGTGCCCAAGCACATTTCATTTTATTTCGCATAAACTGACATCAAAACTCCCACACTCAACAGTTGAAAGAGATATCATGGCCCCCACACCACTGTCTTCTCTTATTGGGAGATTCCCAATCCGAGCCTGAGACAGGCTGAGTGTGAGGACAGGACCTGGATATGTCTACTCTACTGACCTTCTCCTAACGTACCATTCCTTACTCCAACTCACTCACAAACCATCCACAGTGACACAGCTGTGCAACACAGGGATAATGACATGAGGGCATTTACAAAGAAGGGCATTTCCTTACATCAGAGGAATACAAGGGGGACCAGCCCTACACACCATTGGAACCATTCACAAATTACTGATTGAACCTCAGTGGTGGTGGTCACTCCCCGAATTCCCAGCAGAGCCAACTCCACCTCAAGTGCTATTGACCTTGCTGGAAGACACCTCTGCCATGCAATTGATCACTAAGCTATATAGTGCTGCCCAAGAAGAGGTGTCTCTTTAGATGCATCAAGCATAGGTAGGGTGGGAGGCAGAGCTGGGTCAAAGCCTCTCAGATGAACAATGGAAAAGCAGTTGTATGCAAACAGGGTTGATCTCTTCCAGTAGTAGACTCTGTATTATTAATTATAAATATCTGCACAGAGCTTATTACACCCCTGCTACATTGTGTAGATTTGGCCTTAGGGAAAATCCAAATTGTGACAGATGTGGTGCCCTGGATCCTGGGTTTTTGCATTTGGCTTGGCAATGCCAAGAGGTGCAACGGTACTGGATAGAGGTCCTGTCAGTTTTGTCTACCGTGGTGGAATGCAAGATAAAGATAGATGCAGTGACTGCACTACTTGGGTGGTTAAAGAGCATTGAGACACTACATAGGAAATTCCTTGCACTTGGCCTTCTACTGTTCAAGAGACAGGAGGCATGCTACTGGTGAGGAGGCCGGGTTTCCAAATTTAAACAATGACTGTCAGATATGATCTGTTGCAATAAACAGTTGGAATTGCACACTGACCTCTTGGCCCTGACATCCCGACCCAGAGACATTTGGAGTCCCATTAAGGCATATATACTGATGAAAGCAGAAAACACTGGGATAGGTCAGCATCAACCAACAGTTATATCCCTTGAGTTCGAAGCTAGTAGTAGAGAGGAGTGGGATTTCACACTGTGCACTGTTTACAAACCTATGATAATGTAATTTTTTCAATGTACAACATATTTATGTATGAACGCAATATTATGGGGCACTCTTGTGTAAGACTTGACGTGACTGCTGTTGCAGTTTGTCACTGTGTTGTTTCAATTACAAATCAAATCTAATAAATGTTTTTTTTATAAATTACTCTACCTACTGTAGATACTTCCCTATGCGTAGGGATGCTACCCCACAGCACTGCATTGTATTGTATGCATATGGATATATCGCCTTGGGCTGCATCCCATAGACAATAACAACTTGACTTCTCTGCACCTTTTAGATGCTAAATAACAAAAAAAACAGCATCCTAGGAATCTAATCCCTATGGTACCCTAGTGGCACTAACATAACAAATTGAAATATGTCCCTGTGATACTAACTCACTGCAATACATTGCATACCGGAGACAATAAATCGACGTGTTTCACCTTCCAGTTGTTAGACCTGACAATCTTAAGGTAGTCTTCTCCCAAACAATTTGCTTCTAATCTCCACTTTTGCTGGATTTGGGACTCTGATCACTTTACCACTGCTGACCAGTAGCGAAGTGGATGTGCTTCTTCCCTAAACTTGTTTGTGATTGGTGCACACCTGATTAGCATATTTAATTTACCTGCAAGTCCCTTGTCAAGTGGTACACCATGTGCCCAGGGCCTACAAATTAAATGCTAATGGTGGGCTGCAGCAGTGATTACACCACCCACAAAAGCAGCTTTCAAACTTGTCTCAGGCCTGCCACTTCATTGCCTGTGTGTGTGGTTTATGGCCACTTCGATTTGGCTTTTAAAACTACTTGCAAAGCCTTAAAACTCCCCTTTTCTTACAAGTAAGTCACCATTAAGGTAGGCACTAGTTTGCCCTAAGGACAGGGTGCTCTATAAGTTAAAGGAAGGATAGGTACTGGTTGTTTTCTATATCCTAGTAGAGACACACACACAAATTTTTTTTCTCTACTGTGAGGCCTGCTTCCATAAAATACCTTTAAACTGTAATTCCTGACTGTAGAGGAGTAGCTTCTTTATGTGTTTTATCTTTCGATTGGTAATTACAAATCCTCTTTGCTGGTACATTTGGAATTGACATTACTAGTTTAGGAGTGCCACTTTTAGAAAGTGGCCATTCATCTGCCCTTATCTTTTTGTGTGCCCTACAGCCTGTCTTCAATACATGTCTGCAGAAGTGTGACAGCTACACTTTGTGCATTTCCTCTATATAGCCACAAACAAAGAATACTTTAGGGCATCTGCATTCATCTGCATACTGATGAGTCTTCCTGGTCAAGAGGCATGAGAAGAGCTGAAATCTACACCACAGTAGGTAGTGGCATTGATTCAACCCCACAGATAGCCTGGCAGACAGAACTGGGTTGAAAGAGATCCTTATGCTCTTCAGAGAGCTGCTTTGAAGTCACCCCATATATCAAAGGCACTTTTGGGTATGAGTACTGGGTCTCCGACAACATCTCATCAGACACTACTGGACTTGTAACTGAAGCTTTGTCAGAAGAACTGCTGTGCTGCCTAAAGAACTCAACTGTGCTGCTTTTCTGGAAGGACTGCTTTTCTACTTGTTGCCCTGCTGCTCCCTGACTCTGTTTATGTTGAGATGGACTCTGCCTTCTGCCAGGTGATCTCCAAGGGCTTGTTGTCTTGGCTCCTGTTCAAGAAGTCTCAGGGATGACAAAAACTTAATTTTGCTCTGCAAAACAGATGGATGCTGCCCTTCATGCCTGAGGAGCTTGTCTGAGTGACAGCAGAGTTTGTCTACAATCAGCACTTCATATCCAAGCGACAGCAGAGTTTGTCTACGATTGGCAATTCATGTTCAATCATCAGTGGAGTGTGTCTAGGAGAAGTGCTTTGTAGCTCCCTGCTGACTGAAGTCATCGCACTCCTTTCTGACACCGTTGCAGCCCACCTACATCAGGAGAATCCACGCTATATGCGTGCTACGCCGGTAGCCCCCCTCCCGTCATAGAGACTTGACAATGCGGACCCCGCCTCTAAGGTACAGAGTGCTGTGGACTTGTGGGTACCTGTAGCCAGACTGCGCTCCCTCGCAGGTGGCCATATCTCTGTAAGTACCTCGGTCTCAGTGAACCAGAATTAAATATTGAATCACTAGTGATTTTGAGCGCAGGGTTCCATCGCAACTGTCATCAAGTCTCTCTTATGAGCATCTACGTGATTTGTGTTGCATTACCCCACTCTACATGACCGCAAGTAGACTTTTTCAAAGAATTTGTGACTGTTAAGCACAGTCTTTTTTGTGGTGTACTCATTGTGTTACTGTGTGTATGTGTTGCAAATACTTTACATATTGCCTTTGTAGATAAGCCTGACTGCTCTGTGTCAAGCTACCAGAGGATGAGCACAGGCCATCTTATTGTGCATCTAGCTTGCACTGACTAGAGTGGTGGTTCCCACCTTGCCTGGATTTATGCTCTAGCCAACCAGTAATCACAGCTCTAACATACATTAACACACTATATTGCATTAAATCCTACACATTCTAAGGGGCTCATTTTGAGTTTGGATGGAAACCCTCCAACCAAGCGATGTTGCGGAGGCCCCCCACCTCTACCATCCTGTTTTGGTTACAACCCATCATTATTTCTTTTGCTTTGCAGAAACAAACCCCCAAAGCAGGCATTTATTTCTGAGACCAATAAATCAATGTTCATGAGGCAAAGGGATTTTCTCCCTGTGTGTGAGGGCCATTGACTGCTTGGGACTGCCATAAATAAGCCAGGAATTCCTATGTGTATATCTGCTGGTATATCATGAGTGAAATTCCTCAGCTATCAGAAAAGTGGAGTTCCTCTCACTGCCAAGTGAGGCTGTATCAAATTCTAAATTACCATCACACCTGACATATTGCACTATTTTCTGAGACAAATCAACCACAATCCAGTGCACATTAGGGTCACAAACATATCTCGCTGATTCCATGAGAAACTAATCTACAATGCTGCATTGGAATCTATAGATATCCAGAAATCCACTGCAATATACATCCGGTGGATTCTACCATGGTAAAGAGATCAAAAACTGCAGATGATACAGCTGACTGAAATAAAGAACTACAATTATGCATTCTTCTTCAAGCAGAGGTCAGAGAAACAACTACCTGGAAGCAGAGAAGAACCCACAGGACAATGCAGGCTGCCTCATTCCCTGTGTAATCGAAATCTGTTGGACAGTCATCCCACCCAGGACTGTGGCTGTCAAATGTGTGCTGCTCAGTTGTTACCCCTGCATCACCAGATGTCAGTAATTTTAGAATTTGTGCTCTCCAGAAATTTCATCCAGTGTTGCAGGGAAGCTGTCACATTTCTGCAACTCCACCATACAAGCTTGTTATGGGCCAGCCATGTGGCATATGGTCGAGTGGCGGCTGTGGAAACAAAGAAGTGGGGAGTCACAGGGTAGCATACATCTGCTCTTCCGAGGCAAGGTGGAAAGAGCAAAAACATTCTGCAACAGCTGGCACAATAAGGAAAATCAGGAACTTTCTAGAAGGAGCTAGTAGGATCTTGATGCGTCCGGGTCAGTAAGAGCTGGGAAGGTTTAAGCACCACCACTGCATTACCTTTTGCCTGGAAAACGTAGGTCAATGGGATCTCCATTCCAGCTGCATAGTTTGCACCATTTAAGTTCCCTGTATCTTTTTTATTTTACTCCTCTTCAGTTCCTTTGGGTAGTAAGGGTAGCTTCATTTAACCATTCCTTCTACAGATAATGAGCCTTTCTTGCTGCCAATCTAGAAATCCTTCTCCAGCTTCAAACAATCCAAGTCATCCTAGCTCCTGCCATCTCTAACACTGGAGTTAGACATTCATATTCAGATTCCGGACTGAATTCTATTTGTCTGGAGGATAGTCAAGACCTCTCTGCTTCTAAACATGTGTAGGCCATTCTACTGAGAGTCAGACATTTTATCCTGTTCAACACATGTATGCTTAAATTATTGGCAACCCTTAGTCCATTGCATACTGAGTGTCCGTGCCTTAAACCTTCCAGTAGTATGTGCTCCTCAGGTCAGCAGGCCAAGACACTTACAGAGTGTTTCTAGTTTCTCTATCTCCCCCTCCCCTCTGTAGAGTCACTTCAGATTCTGGAGTTCATTATAGATCTTATTTGACCGAAAGGGAAAGGAGTGGCATTACCATCTGGCATTAATTCCAGTGAAATCCTGACAGTTTGTGTAGGAAAGTGCCCTTTTTGACCTCGCTCTTCACATCAAATACCAGATAAAAAGTGTGGGTACTTTTTGTCTGGTATTTGATGTGAAGTGCATGGGTTTAATGATAACCAGGTCCTCAGTGCCAGCTCTCTTCCTCGAAACTGCACAATTGTTTTCCACAATTGGTAATACCTTTAGTATCCTCTGTAATTCCCATGTAAATGGTACCCTGGTACTTAGGGCCTAAGGTACTGAACTACTGAAGAGGGTTGCCAAGGATTGGAGCATGAATTATGCCATCCTAAGGGATCCTACTTGTGCAAACTGCAACTGGAGGCTGCATGTCTAGTTGCAGACAAAAGTGAAAAACATGACTTGGCACACTGTATGCAGTATAAGTAGGTCCCCTCTACAGCAAACCTTACCGCCCTAAGGCAGGGTGCACTATACTACATGGGAGGCAATAACCCCCCCAGGACCACTCTCAATTTTGACTATTAATGATTTAGAAGTCTAAAATTGTTTTATGGACATGATCTTTCGAGAAAGAGTATATATTCCAAAAAAGGAACAAAGGGAACTGATAAGAGATTTCAATGGCGCACAATTTACTTTTGGAGATTTTGTGTCTGAAACAGAAAACACAATCATGGCTACATTACTTGGACCCTAAAAAACTTTATTTTCAATAGGATTGATGACCCTTCCTTCACTATTGTATTAGGAACTTTATGCAAGTATACATACTCCGCAAATTGATTGGCAGCAAGAGAAAATTTATACATCCTTACTACACAAATAACTACATAACCTGGGGTAATCTTGGGATACAACACATCTTAATGTATTTGATGTCATAGCCTTCAGCGCAGGTTCCTGCTGGTTACCAAGAGTGAGTATGTGTTTAGCAAACAGGCCCAATACTTTACCCCACATTGATCCTATGATGATGCCATAAATCTGGTCAATGATGCTAAGATACTGCTTGGGAGCATTATTCTCTAAGTTCCTAAAGATGATCAGGTGCTTAAAGAATATATGGGTGACAATCTAAAGGAGAGATTCATTAGACATTCCACATCTCCTGTGGGAACACCTATCTTCTTTGTGCAAAACCAAGGATAGGAGTTATGCCCATGTGTTAATTGCTATGTATTGAATTAAATTAACACTAGTAGTGTTAAATCAACTAGAGGATGTTAAGATCTACACATAGTTAGATCTAAGGGGTCTATATAATCTAGTGCACTTCTAGGAAGGTGACAAATGTAAGATAGCCTTCAAAACCTATTATGGCCACTATAAAAATCTAGTAAGGCCATTCAGTATCTGCAATTTCCATCTGCTTTTGAGCACTTTGTTAACTACATATTTAGGTATCTGCTGGACTCTTTAATTGTAATTTATGTGAATGATTGTCTAATCTTCCCCAGTACCAAAGTGGAACATCAACAATCAATCAATAAAACATTTGTAAAGCACGCTACTCACTCGTGAGGGTCTCAAGGTGCTGGGGGGGGGTGGGGAGGCAGCTACCGGTCATACAGCCAGGTCTTGAGGAGTCTTCTGAAGGTCAGGAGGTCCTGGGTCTGTTGTAGGTGGATGGGGAGGGAGTTCCATGTCTTGGTGGCGAGGTGGGAGAAGGATATGCCGCCGGTGGTAGTTCGGTGGATGCGTGGCACGGTGGCGAGGGAGAGGTCAGCGGAACGGAGCTGGCGGTTAGGGGTATAGGTATGCTGGTCCTGTGTTGTGGATTGCTTTGTGAGCGTGGGTGAGGAGCTTGAAGGTGATCCTCTTGTTGACGGGAAGCCAGTGCAGGTCCTTCAGGTGGGCAGTGATGTGGCTGTGGCGTGGGATGTCGAGGATGAGGCGCGCTGAGGCGTTTTGTATGCGTTGGAGTCTCGTCTTGAGTTTGGCCGTGGTTCCCGCGTAGAGAGCGTTGCCGTAGTCAAGCCTGCTGGTGATGAGGGCCTGGGTGACCGTCCTTCTGGTTTCGGTGGGGATCCATCTGTAGATCTTGCGAAGCATACAGAGGATGTTGAAGCAGGAGGAGGAGACGGTGTTGACTTGTTGGGTCATTGAGAGAGTTGAGTCCAAGATGAACCCCAGGTTGTGTGCGTGGTCGGTGGGTGTCGGTGCCATTCCCAGTGAGGCTGACCACCAGGATTCACCCCAGGCAGAAGGGGTGGAGCCGAGGATGAGGACCTTCATCTTGTCCGAGTTCAGTTTCAGGTGACTGCTCCTCATCCATTTGGCGACAGCCTTCATCCCTGCATGGAAGTTGGTTTTGCCGGTTAAAGAAGTCTTGAAGAAACTGATAGACAATTCTCTGTACACAAAAGCAGAGAAATGCCTGCTTGGGGTTAACACTGTTCTTTTTTGGTGTTCCATCTCATTGATCATGTAGTACAAATGGATGCAGCTTAATTTACAGCTTTGTGAGAGTAGCCTGTTCCTTCAACCGCACAGCATAAACAGAGATTTCTCGATTTAGCTTACTTTTATCAATAGTTAATTCAGGATTTGCCACTCATTCAGATAACCAAGAAAGCTGCTCCTTTTGTGTAGGATCCAGAACAGGAGAAAGCATTCTCTAAATTAAAGGAAGCTTTCACAACTGCTACAATACTAAGGCATTCAGATCATTCACTTCCTTTCATCGTGGAACTTATTCCTGATCTTATGCAATTAGGACTGTATTATCACAACAATAGCCAATTATTGTGCAGCTCTGCATCCTGTGTCCTTCTAGTCACAGACTTTAAATCCTAATGAGAAGCATTACATGATATATGATAGAGAGTTTCTGGCCATGAAGGAAGCATTCCAGCATTAATGACATTATCTGGAAGGAACAGGACATGCAGTTACAGTCTGGATGTACCAGAAAAATCTAGGTTATCTCAAGAAATGAAGTGCGTCAATCTTCAACATGCACAGTGGCACTTTTTCTTCTCTAGATTTCTATATTAAATAAATACCAGTCCTGGAAATCACCACAGCAAAGCAGATATTTTGTCGTGATCCCATTGAAAAGGAAAGAACACTTGTGAAGCCACCTACCATCTCAGCTCATCAGTCAATGGAAGAAAAGAATGCTCACCCATTCATTACTGCACTTACAGATCAACATGCTAATTTCAATCAACAGTAATAGAGAGGGAAAGATCCTTTAAATAGGAAAATAATAAATGGTCTTTTATGGCATGCAAAGAGTTTTTATATACCTGAGAATAACTTCAAATGAGTTATATACCATTGTCATGGCACTCCAGTTGAAAGACATGCAGGCTGTAGAAAGACAGGTGAAATTCTTAAACAACATTTCAGGTGGAATGATGGATCAAGACATGAAGGAATATATACACCAGTGTGTCACCTGAAGCAGAGAAAAAACATATCACAGCAAAACCAGTGGTCTATTACAAACACTGCCCACACCCAATCAACTCTGGACTTTTATATCAATGGACTTCAAGTTTGAGCTTCCTTTCTCTGAACAATACACTACATGATAATAATCATTTTCTGACCCAGACTTCTCAATTTGTTCTATTTAAAATGGTTCCTAATTCCTTTGAATTAGGACAGGTTTTTTCCAAAGGAAATTGTTCACATGCACAGACTGCTTGAGGTCATCATTTCAGATAGAGGATTCAAGTTTCTTTCGAAATTGTGGAATCAATTAATCACTCAGTTGTTTATAATGGGCTTCCATTACATCAGTTACCACCCTTAGGCAGACTTCTAATGTAGAAAGATGATCAATACAATATCTCTGTTGTTTCTTAATGGACCACCAAGAACACTGGTCACAATGGCATCCCCCATTTGAGTTTCATTGCAACCAGTCCCTTCATAGTGCTTTAGGTTCTTAGGTCTTTCTTCTTTTTTCCTCATATGGGTATCATCCTTGTATTTGTCCAAGAGATTTTTCTCCATCCTCAATACCTACTGTACATATTATTCTTAATAACATAAGAGACACTAGCCAAAATGTCATTAAAATCCTCAGTGAGCTAATGCAGACTATAAGAGATTTGAAGATCAGCACAGACAGGCTAAGCCCCAGTACCAAGTGAATGATCTTCTTTAGCTAGCCATCCGTGGTTCCATCCTAAGCTGTTTCACTGATTTGTGGCTCCTTTCAAGATCACTGGCTTAATTGTGACTTATGCAGTATGTCTAAAATCACCTTTAAAATGACACATATACTAGGGGTGGGCAATAAATTCCACTCCGCCATTGGAGGCCGTTGACTTTTGCCCACTCCGCATTATGTTTGTTACCCAGAGTTACAGCAAAATTCCACCAGCCGCCACATTGTGGAATTTTTTCTCGCACCCAGATTGCCAACGTTAAGCTGGCAATCTGGGCAAGACTTTTCATCCCTGGCACAATTTTCGACCTCTAGAACGCCACCCAGTGAGATATTCTCAATGTGGGCAGTCGTGGCAGGTCGTGACCGTTGGTGTTGAGAAAGCTGCCACTCAGGTAGAAAATCTACTCAAGCGGCAGAACGAAGCAGTACCCTCTGCCATGCCGCATGATTTCATTTGCGCTGAATTTACAGTGCGAAACAAGCTACTGGCGCTAAAAATCAGCACAAGCAGCGTGACATGCTGAATTCCGCCCACTCGTGGAACTCTTGAATCTCACAGAGTTTTTATGTAACTTTTTGGAATTCCTTGGAGTGAAACTCCGCAAATTCCCCCCACCACTAATATATACCCACTTAAGCTCACATCTCTGTGACACAGAATGCAGCTAACAAGGAAAAGGTGCTACCTTCTCCAATTGTAATAGATGGATCACCAGATTATGAAGTGGAAGAGATTATTGATTCCACAGGAGTAATAGTACAGTTACAATACCTAGCGTCCTAGAAAGGGTATGATGCCTCAGAAATATCTTAGGAATTAATGCACCCTACTTAATCTGGGCATTCCGCCATTATTTCCCTAACCAGGTCCTCATTTGAACAGGTGTGGTGGTAGTTATTTGGGAGGAGTTATGTCAGGAATTCTGGAGTTGGTCAACTCTGGGGATCGTGCTTAGTGTTGCACGTTAGTGGTCACATTTCTCAGACTCAGAAAGCAGGCAGGGTAGCAGGGTAACACAGATCATTATTCCCAGAGCAAGGTGGAAAGAACCCAAACATTCTGGAGAAGCAGCAATTTTTTGGAAAATTGGGAAAATTCTGGAAGGAACCAGAAGGTTTGGATACTTCTGAGTCAGTAAGCCTTGGGAAGATATGCCCGACAAAACAGCAGTTGAGGGGTTCAATTCTCCAGTTGCATAGTTTGCCTCATTTGCATTCTCTGCATCTTTATGGTTTTACTTCTCTTTGGGTGGTAAGAGCTGATCGGTTTAACCCTTCCTTCCACAGATACTGAGCCTTTTTTGTTGCCATTCTAGAATTCCTGTTCCAACTTCTAACACTCAGGTCATTATGGCTCCTGGTATCTTGACTTTTAGAGGCAGACCTTTGTATTCTGTTCCATGACTCTATCCTTGTTGTTTGGGGCTTTTCACATCCCCTCCACTTTCATACCCTGAGCAGTTAGTCTACTAATACAAGGAAGACATTGCATGCTGTTGTACACAGGTATACTTAGATTAATGGTACCTTATCTTAGAGGATTATGGGGGTCAACAGCTAGCCCATTGCAGACTAAGGGTCTCTGTTACACAGCTTCCACCAGTCTGTGCTCCTTGGGTCAGCAAGAAGAGATGCTTATGGAATGCGTCTTGTCTCTCTGTCTCCATTCCCTTTTTCTCCCAGTTCAGTCAATTCAGATTCTGAATTTCCTTACAGATCTTATTTGACTGAAAGAGGAAAGAGTGGCATTAGCATTGTAGTTCCCGGCCTGAATTCCAGTGAAATCCTTACACTTGCACATCCAATCCTGTCAACACATGGCCAGCCCAATTGCTGTATCCGTATTCCACATGTGAGTGGCATGCTAAAGCAGCATTCAAGGGTCTACAGCAGGATTCGAGGTTCCTGGGCTTGAGGATCCACTGCAGGATTGATAGATGTTGCTGTCTATAAAAGCCACACCCAGGGATTGGTCGGATACTTGGCTTTCTTCTCTGTTGATGAGAAGAAGCCTCTGCTTGTGCTCTGCTTTAGACCTGTGTCCTTTTGCTTGGGCTCAACTCTTCACCTGTGTACCTCGTTCTCCAGTCAAGACTACATTAAAGCTATATGTCAAGAACATATTTCCAGAGGTTATCTGCTTCCGGCGCTCCCACAAATTCCTTCTTCAACATAAGATTAGTGGTAGCTAGGGAGAGCTGGCTATTTCTTATTTGGATTGTGGAACTCCTTTTGGGCCCCTGTATTGGCCCCTTAACCAAAATAATGGGATTCAGTTATGTCGTCCAAGTTATGTTGGGACATCTGTCTCTTGGGCCTTGTCAGAGTTATGTACAAATCCTGTGTGAACTTTTGTTTCCAATTATGTCTTAAGTTATGGAGCATGAATAACTGCTATAGGACATCAGAACAATACAATTTTCATCAGGGATATTTTGGTTCTTGCAAGCTAAAGGTACTCTGCCAATAATATGGTGAATGTTTACTTTAGAGCATCAGTTGCTGGAGTAAAGCTTATGCATGGCTCATTTCCTGCAGAATTATGGCATTCATGCAAAATAAGTTGTTGTAGGAGCAGAGAGTAAAAGTAGTCTTGTGTTTTGTTTACTATACAAAACTATCACTGGTGAAAGACTGCAAAAAAACTAAGAGAGTCTCCATATGCAAAAGACAAGGCGTGTGTCATAAAATATGTACCCAAGCAGACGCAAAATTTCAGTTCACAGTTAGCGAATTAGATCACACATAAAACACAATAAATCAATCTTTGGTTTCTTTCTCGTTTCTTTCTTCTTTTTAATCGTTCCGTCTGTAAAGTAGTTCCCAAGCCAACACGTGTTTCGTCGCCTCAGCATGATTGTACATGCGACTTGTTCACGGCTAGGTAGAGAGTGATATGATATTTTACATTAGTTTGTTGTTTTTTATGATTTCTCGTAAACATTTGTTGTTATTAGAAACAAATGTGCTCCCAGGGTAATTATAGAGACAATGTGCTAATTGATGTGTTGACACTCCATAGTCCGGTGTTTGTTCATGCAAACAGTGCCATCTGTGACATGTAATCAGGTGTCAAGTCAAACTTTGAGAAAACAGTTATACAGAAGTATTCATTTGTGCTGAATGGTGAAAAGTTCGCGTGATAATGGATGATTATGTGATAGGAATTATTTTCTATTTGAATAGTTCCATAGGTGTCTCCAATTCAAGTCCTACAGGAGTCATCCAGTGACACAACCTTAAAAGCAACAATAAGCCCAAAAGTTAATTAAATCAAGGTTATTCTTGACCCTACCAAACTTATTCAACCAAGACCCACTAACCTGAACACTTTTGTTGTATTGTGGTCTGTAAAATATGCATAAGAAAGAGAGAAGGGGGAAAAACACAATAACGTGTAAATACAATCCGTGTTGATCTCTATGATGTCGAGCTCAGAATAGAGGCTGTCGAGTGATAACACCTCGTTTAGAGAAACTGTGAGTATATACATACTTATAGCGTGGCGATAATTCCAAGCCACAATAATCCTGTGGCGTGAGGGGAATTCCTAGTAAGGGCTGAACTTCGATATCACGAAAACTCCAACATTTAAACTTGTAGTCTCCAATCTAATTTTATAGAAAGAAAAATATGGTATGTCTTTGCTTTAGTGAGTTGTAGTATTGTGGTTAAGCGAAATCTCACCTAGTATTTCTAGAATTCTTGTATTCCACATTCTAATTGTGTACAAGTCGAGCATGTGCTAAGTCTCCTTACCTCTGGACTGTATACACTGCGCTGACGAAAAATGAAGCTCCCACCTCACGCCGGACTCCAAATGCGAGTGCCGGCATATCGCCACATACACGACTTTCTAGTCCTAAGGTGTCACGTGATCGCTACGTCGGAGCGTGATCACGTGTGTTAATACGAAACGGCAAGCTCCATGTTGAATTGGTCAACGAGTCGCCGAGTGCGTGTGTTAAAAAGCCTGAAAAAATGATTCGGCAAGTAGTTTAAAAGTGATCGCATGGTTTGTATTTATTAAAAACAATTGTCCCATGTGGAGAGTAAAGGGAATTACAAAAGTCAATAATTTATCAACACATAATGCTATAGTCAGAAAAGACCCTGTATATATTGGTCAAGGCTCGAATATGCAGCGATATGAATAACAAAAGTTAGCAAATCCGTAACAATGTGACGGTATTCCCTATGTATGTTAATCCATATTTAGTGGTGGCCATCATGAATCGGGACAGTGACATGCTTGCAATAAGTATTATGCAATAAATTATTACGAGCACGCGTTCAAGGTGTGAAGAACCCGAACCTTTTGGGCCTGGTTTTCTCCTCTCAGCTACACAGAGACACGGGACACTCTGTAGGCATTAGAAGATCAGATTTATTAGCTGCAGCTAGTACAGTTGTCCCAGAAGTACACAAGGTAGGTTCTCAGGAGACTGCCACTTCACTCTGTGGCGCACAATCTTTTATAGCATGTAAAAATATACATTAACCAACTACACACCCAGAGTAAATAAGAAAGAGCCAGTAAGAAAAGTTTGAAAACAGGACAGAACCAATAGGAAAGGTTTGAAAACAAAAGTGTCAGATGACTCGAAGAAACCTCTCCTCCAACTGTGTTTGTCACCACCTCCCTCAAACTAATTCATTAACGGATTTGTAACTAACTTGCAGGTGGCGAGATACGTTTGTGTGTGTTGGAGGACAGTTGTGAAACGAGAGAATGCTAGCAGAGGACAGTGAAGGCCAGACGATAAGATAAAGTCGGAAAAGAATAGTGTGAACCAACAGATAGTTGAGACAGGGATTAGGAAAACCAGACAGGGATTAGTGTACTCGGCCAGACCTAACACAGCTTCGCAAATAGAGGCAAAAGGACAATTTTTGACACGAAGAGCAGAAAAAGCAGAATAGACTTTGTTCGCCGTGCTGTCTGAGTGAGGGCAACATAAAATGGTGGCGGAGCACAAAATGGCGGGTCGATTCGATCGCGATCAGAAATCGAAGTTCCTCAGACCCTCCTTTTGCCAGAACTCAGGCAAGATAGACTCATGTTAATCTGAGTCAACGTCGAGAGCCATAAGGTCATCGAGCTGTTGCAGTAACATCATTCTGATATTCTCTGTTCTTTGTGGCTTGGTTTTAGGGATGCACATAGTAGTACATAGGTCACAGATGGCGGGACCACAGTGCATACAAAGGCAGCAGGAGAAAATAATGGTCAAAATTATTCCCAGAAATGTCAATGCTTTCCAACCCCATTTGGACAGTAGTCCCCAAAACCACTCCGAAAAGGACCAATCTCCTTCGTCCTGATGGATTGACTCAGAGATTATATGCAACTTGGAGATAGCTTGGTATACTGTCGGAGCGTCATTAGGTATGAAAATACAGCAACTTGACGTAATCAATTTGCACACTCCGCCACGATCTGCAAGAACAAAATCTAGGGCAACTCGATTTTGTAAGGTCATAAGACGATTCGCCTGTAGTTCTGCCGTGATATTACTTAAGGCTCCTACAGTGATGTCTATTGTGGTCTCTACGACACAGACTAGTTGCCTTATATTCTGCTGTTGGCCATTGGACCCCAAAAAGGAAGAAATCCTTTGAGGAAATCACCTCCCTCTTGTCCTGCTGTGTCTTTTGAATCAATAATCCCTCTGCCATATCTGTTCCGATGATAGTTTGCGGAAGCGGTGTACGTAGGGGGAAGAAGGAAAGCTATATAACAGGTACCAGAAAAATCCGTGGGTAACCGTGTGTAAGCCCTATTGTGGCAGATAAAATATGTGCCCTGAGATGGCACTAAAGGAGGCGAGTTCTGAGAGGAATAAACGTACGTGTGAGAACAGTTATTTCTTTGTATGGTGTTAGAGGAGCGATCATTAATTTGCAGACAGAAATTTCCCTGATGAGGAATCGTCCAGATTGGCGGAGATTTTCTTTGTTTGACTTTATCATTAAGACTAGTGATATAATGGGTGACGTTCCAATTTGCATACGCTTTTCTTTCATCAATAGAAATCTTACTATTTTCCATAATTTTAGCCATAGCTACCATTTCCTTAATTAATGAGCTATGACTAAAGTCTGGACCACCAATATATGAATTAATGGAGCGTTTGAACTTACTTTGGTAGGCATTACAGAAAATGACAAAATAAGCCCAAGCAGAACATTCATAGGAGAACGGGAGAGCTAAATATGGCATTCCTTTCTTTGTGGTATGTGGCATAAGTCCACACACCCAACAATCAGTCGTATTGACCACTAACTGGTGTTGATGTAATAATTGGACAAAGGAATTGTTGTAATATTCAGTTCTTCTTATGAGATCATGTTGAGGAAGGGTATGAAAAAGATGTGGACAAACAGTAGAAGAAGACAAAGAGGAAGTAGGAGAGACAACTTTTTGCTGCAGTGCATGAACAATCCAACCGATAAACGCTAAAACAATACACAATAATATAATAACACATAAAGTTATATTAAAACAACTGTACATTAGTTTACAGGATTCTTTCTTCATTTCATTCTTTCTCTCTCTTTTGCCTAGTGTAGTTTCCATCTTTCTAATGGATGCTCACGGCAATCTTCCTCGATCACTCAATAATGATTATGTGCCGTCCTATGACACTGCAAGTCCTGCAGGCCTATTGCCACTACTCAGGTCACAATTAAGACTCCTACCGTGACCCTGCAACCGGGACAGAATACTACACAAGAGAGGAGAAACCTTAAGAGTTCTTTTTTCTAGGTCTCAGATCATAATGTACTCTTCCAGGAATGGTCTGATTTTGAAACAATGTTCGTGGATTGGTTGTATCTAATCGACGATGCGATGGTATTGCTTCCTGTAAAATGTCATCGTACTCTTTCTCAGACAAAGTCCCATTTAGGTGTGCATCACTGAAAGGTATGAATTGTGGAACTTTTTCACTTTCTGCGTCACCAAAACCTCTACGAACCCACTGATCAAAGGGTAGAGGCAAAGGTACTTTCTTACAATGGACACCGTGAATCCAATTTTTCTTTCCCTCGACTTTAACTGCTAATCTCGTGGTGAGCAAGACCATTCGGGGCTCCCTCCATCTGGGTTCCAAATTTCTTGTTTTCTGAAAGTTTCTGATGCAGACCCAGTCACCTGGTCGGATGGAATGACCTGGGTCTATGGAAGCCTCTGGTAAAGCACTTTGAACCTGTTGATGGAGAATACGCAATTTAGTCGTGAGAACATGCAGGTAGTCAATCAACATTGGATATGGCAGTCTGAGTATTTCTTAGGGCAAGGGACTCCCCATACGTTAGCCGGGCGTCCAAACACCACTTTGTAAGGGCTAAGTCCCAAACGAGAGTGTACTGCAGTTCTGGTGGATAATAGAGCTAATGGCAAAGCATCTGGCCAATTGAGTCCTGTACTAGCCTGAATCTTTACTAACTTCAACTTCAATGTGCCGTTGTAACATTCCACTAAACCCGCTGATTGTGGATGATTTGCCGCATGGAACTTTTGCTTGATACCAAGACCCGCACAAACTTTCTGCATGACTTGGCCAACAAATTCGCTCCCATTGTCACTCCAGACAATGCGCGGCAAACCAAACCTAGGGAAAAATTCTTTCAGTAGAATTTTAACTGTGGATAAAGCGGTGTTGTCTTTTAAAGGGTATGCTTCAATCCATCTTGAAGAGGCACATACTACCACTAGAACATATTTGAGGTTATTGCATCGTTCCATATGAATATAATCGATCTGCAACACTTCAAATGGATATGTTGGAGGAGCAAAATGGCCTGCTGGAGTTGGGGTTCCCTTTCCTGGGTTGTACATCAGACAAACAATACAATGTTTCACTACATTGTCTGCATATTTTGGGATTTTGTCATTTTGCCACACTGGAGCCAGAAGCTTGCATATACCTTTCGCACTTAAGTGGGCTGGACCATGCGCCATAGTGACCACTGGAAGCACATAGGCATCTGGTAACAGCCAACGTTGGTGTTCAGATAATTCTACCCAACAACCCATCTCATCTAACATTCCTGTACTTTCTCTCCACATGCTCAATTCTTTCTCCGAAGCCTCTTTCTGAATTGCTTGTACACTTTCCACTGTATCCTCATACATTCCTCTCTCTCTAACCCAATTTGCAGGACCCGCCACATACATTCGACTTGTTGCATCTTTCGCTGTCTTTTTCGCTACCTCGTCTGCGAATGCATTTTCTTGACCAATGTCATCTGTAATCTTTTTGTGTGCACTGCACTTCACAATCACTATTTGGGTGGGTAAGGCAAGTGATTCAAGGAGTTCAGTCACCAACTGACCATGTTGTATTTTGGTGCCATGTGAAGTGAGGAATCACCTTTCCTTCCAGAGATGCCCAAAGTTGAACGCTACACCAAAGGCATATTGGCTGTCGGTGTACACGTTCACTCTCTTCCCTTTTGACAAGACACATGCTCTTGTTAAAGCTATCAATTCTGCTGCTTGAGCTGAATTATGCCTAATACGTGCAGGTTCCACCACTGTGTGCAAAGTAGTCACAGCATAGGCTGAAACTGTATCTCCATTAGGCATTTTAAAACAAGAACCATCTACCCATAGAGTTCCATCCGGATTCTCTAACGGTGTGTCTTTCAGGTCAATTCTTCCTTTCGTCTCTTCTTCAGTACGAAAGAAACAATCATGTTGCTCCTCAACACTTTTCTCATCTGGAAGGGGCATCAGAGTGGCTGGATTTAGGGTATTACATTGTTTGATGTGCACGTGACTAGCCAACAGCGTCAGCTCGTATCCAGTTAGACGAGCGCTCGTAAGATGTTGCGTTTTCGTTCTATTTAGTAAGGTATCCACTGCATGTGGCACCATGACAATGAGAGTGTTATCCAACACTACTCCAGCAGACTGTCGGATAGAAATTGTTGCTGCTGCTGTCGCTTTGAGGCAACTGGGCAATGCTTTAGCTACTGGGTCTAACGTAGCCGAAAAATAGGCACATGGCCGCTGTTTCTCTCCAAATCGCTGCGTTAAAACTGACAAAGCGCAACCTTCTCTCTCGTGAACATAGAGCGTAAAAGGCTTACTGTAATCAGGAGTACCCAATACAGGAGCGGAACACAGAGCAGTACGTAAATCGGTAAAACTCTTTTGGCACTCATCAGTCAATGGAAGGGGCTGAGGCGTATCTTTTAAAGTGAGGGCCAACAAAGGTTTGGCTATCAGAGAGAAGTTAGGGATCCATTGCCTACAATAAGAGGTGATACCCAGAAAGGCACGTACCTCCCTTTGTTTGGATGGCACAGCCATTTGCATAATAGCCTGAATTCTTTCTGGCGTTAGTCGTCGTCCCTCCTTTGATAGGAGATGACCCAAGTAGGTAACCTCTCTATGAACATATTGTAGTTTGTAGGGTGAAACCTTATGATTCAGATCAAACAAATGGCGTAACAGTGCAACAGTGACATTTTTGGAAATCTCTTCTGAATCAGCAGCTATTAACAAGTCATCCATATACTGGATAAGAGCAGCACCAGACGGCAAATGAAAAGTATCTAGATGACTTCTTAAAGCTTGACTATAAATAGAGGGACTTTCACAATAGCCTTGAGGTGCGCGCTTAAACCGGAAGCTTCGGCCTCCAAGAGAGAAGCCAAAAATATCCCTACTCTCTTCTGCAATGGGAATACTAAAGAAGGCATTCTTTGGATCGATAACAGAGAACCAAGTCGCTGTGGAAGGTATCATCGTCAATAAAGCAGTGATATCTAATACTACGGGAAACTGCGGCACAACAATTTTGTTTACCTCCCGAAGATCAATCACAAAACGATAATCAGGTGGCTGAGAAGGATCAGTGCGTTTAAGAACATTCAGAATAGGACTATTGCATGTGTTACCTCTTGTTTCTTCAACCACATCTTTCTGAATCAAGTCATGAATGATTTCCAAAAGCGCTTTTTCACCTTCAGTAGAAATCCTGTACTGTGGGATACGTGGCAATTCAACATTAGGCTTAAGAGTGACAACATAAGGCGGAATCTCAAGACAACCCACATCGTTCGGACCCGTGGCCCAAATCATTGCTGGAAGAGAAAGCAATTCAGGTGGAAACTGATCTTTGGACAAATACATTGGAGAAGTCAGTTTCTGTCTTAAAGTAAGATGTACACCAGAAGGGGAACAATATATCGTAGCATGCATTCTTTTCAGTAGATCTAAGCCCAACAGATTCTCACCGCAACCATTCGTCAAGAGAAGTGGAGCTTCCAAATCATAGGGGCCAATTGTAATAGGTAAAGGGCAAGAAACTGGGTTACGAACAGGGGCGCCAGAGAAACCTACAGAAACATTCGTTAAGCCAGACAAAGGTGCCCCAAGGAGTTTAGAATGAATGATAGAACTTCTCATCGCCCCAGTATCTAGAAGAAATGGCTCTGAAACACCCATCGTAGTGACGTTAACATAAGGTCCATTCTGATCTACTGGAATCGACACAACTCCTTTACTTTGTCCATGGCTGTCCTAGTTGGCATGAAGACTCTCATTTCCGTTTTCAACATAATAATCTTCATTATAATATTGCGTAGACCTAACATTTTGCTGATCAAAACTGTTCACAGAATTGGGAGAAGGAAGGGTACGCTGTTCTTGAGTCAACACACCTCGACCTCTACCTCTGTTTACTGACTGGAGGCCAGCACGACCTCGTGGAGCAGATAATGCTCCATTTCGTTGCAATAAGACTGGACAACTACTCTTAAAATGACCTTCCTCTCTGCAATAGGCACATTGATTAGGTCCTAACAAAGGTCGCGGAATGTATGATTCAGGTTTTTGATACAACCTTTGAAACTGTGGAGCCTGTTGAAACTGACGCTGAACATAGCGAGGAGGATAGGCTTGTTGCAAGAGAACCTTCGTTTTTAATTCTTTCGTCTTTTTCTCTTGCTTTTCCTTCTCTTCTTTATCTCAGTTTTCGTAATATTGTGCAGTAGCCAATATCTGGGCAGAAGAAGAAACAGCCCATGAACTTTCAGAGTCTTTCAATTTGAGTGACAGCTCGGGAAGCAAATTAAATACGAATTTCTCCACAAATAATCGCTGTCCACCTTCTGTAGCCATATCTTGACCACTGTGATCGATAAATGTCTCCTCGAAACGAGTGAAGAAGTCAGAGACACTCTCATCTTTCTTTTGCTTGCATGCTGCTAATTTATCCCAGTTAACTCTCAAGGCAGGCATCATAGTTTTCTTTAATGTAATGATCCTACCAGGGAGTTCCGAAATCAAAGCTTCGGGTTTTGCACCACCCACTTGGACTCTATCTGTGGTAGTTATAACGTCCCAAGTGGCACCTAATTCCTGTACGTGATTCTCTTTACAAATCTTAGCCCATATTGTCTGTGGGACTACATTTCCCATTAACATGTCGATATCAGCTAAATTCATAATGCAAGCATCAACTGTCTGTGTTAATTCTTTGTAATAACCTGCAGGGTTCTTACGAGGATCTGGTAGAGTCTGCTTAAGGGCCAAGACTTCAGATCGTTTCCATGGAACATGTACCCATATACGCTGAAAATGAGCAGAAATAAGTGGATTAGCACCTACTGCTGCAACCTCTTCCTTCCATAATGGAGGAACCTCTCTCATGGGATAGTTTTTCAATGTCAATCTAACCGACGGATCAGAATCAAGAAAAGCCTGAGAGAACAATAAAGATCTATAAGAAATAAGTGTCCTTACAGCTTTTTCAATCTTGGAACCCACAATAAGACCTTTTTCGAAATCAGCCTGAACATCTGACAGATCTTTTGGGATCGAACTTGAATCCACATCTTCCCATTCTTTAATGAGAGTATCACACATTGCATTAAAAACATATCTTTGCGTAGGCGCATTCCATTGTGAGAAGGTAGGCATAATATCAGACACACTATATTGAGGACCCTTCTTGATCCATTTACATGCGAGAGAGTCTAACCTTTCTCGTTCTTCAAAATCTGGGAACTGACTACGAGACTGTCTGCGAACAAAAGCCGGGGACACACTTAAAGCTCCAAAGAAAGGAGATAGAATACCAGTGACAGTGTCTGTGAGACGCTTATGCACAGACGGAGAATTAGACATAAGAATTGGAGACAAAGTATTAGGAGAACTGACAGGAGGAGAATCGATAATTACAGGAGGAGCAGAAGGCAAAGGAGATCTAAGATCAGGAGGTAAAGGCAAAGAAGTTGAAGTTAATGATAACACCGGCAGAGGCGGTGATACTGGAGGAGGCAAATGTGGAAGAGCCGGAACAGGCGGAGGTACCGCTGGCGGCTGGTCAGGCTGTAATAATTGGGGTGCATTAGCACTTTGTACATAGGGCGGAGGCAACCTCAATAAATGGGACATTAGGGGATCTTCTTCTATATCTTTCTTATTTTCAGAGGGGGAAACAGGCAACACCGGATAGCATTTATCTATCGCCATGCGATGCTGTCTCTCTGAAATTTCAGTTACTTTATCAATTTCATCATCTTTGAACTGTTGAGCAGCCTGTATAATCGTCATACCCTGTGCTTTTCTATCTCGTTTTGCTTGCTTAATTTCTTTCTGTTTGGCTTCCTTACGCCAAAGGCGAAGAGAGTCAAACATTGCCGGCCGGGCTTTTCTTTTGAATAGGGCTGCTTCCAAATTATCTAGCACATTAGAATCAAAGCTACCATTTTCTGGCCATTTTAGAACACCATCTTTCTTCGTGTATTGGGTCCATGCCTCGTTAAAGGAAATGGGGCCAATACCATGTTTCGAATAAAGCTCATATGTGGGAGTTCCAACCGAAGGAATCGGACAAGAGTCCTCAAGTCGGGAATCCCTATTACAACCAAAGCAACCACATTTTCCAAACTTAGTCAGACCAGGCATCTCGCGATTTTTCCTGTCTGTTCACAAACTTCAAGGGAGTAAAATTCAGTTTACGCAGCACAAATTCACTTACCCTCGGTTTCGATTATTGCAATATTCGAAGACTAAGAACTATAAATACAAAGGAAACAAAGGACAAAATTTGTGGGCGCGACCCACGAAGATACTTAACTAAGGACATCTTCTTACACCAGCAGAGGCCTGTCTATCGTCTCGCCTTACCATACATCATCAAAGAAAGGCCCAAGGCAGGGCGGCAGTCAGGGCAGCAGTTGTTAGTAGCCGTCAGGAAGGAGTAACCGCGCTGCAAAAGACCTTCGGACCACTTTCGACATACAGGGGTCGTTTGATGTGGCTCGCGAACCCTCCGGAATTTTCTTGCGGGGTTCCTCACGACCTTCTGGCAGAACCGGTACCACTGAAGCTGCCCCTCGTTGGGCGCCAGTTGAAGAACCCGAACCTTTTGGGCCTGGCGGCGCAGGGTACGCCTCAATCTCCTGGGTTTCTCCTGCTCAGCTACACAGAGACACAGGACGCTCTGTAGGCGTTAGAAGATCAGATTTATTAGCTGCAGCTAGTACAGTTGTCCCAGAAGTACACAAGGAAGGTTCTCAGGAGACTGCCACTTCACTCTGTGGCGCAAAATCTTTTATAGCATGTAACAATATACATTAACCAACTACACACCCAGAGTACATAAGAAAGAGCCAGTAAGAAAAGTTCGAAAACAGGACAGAACCAATAGGAAAGGTTTGAAAACAAAAGTGTCAGATGACTCGAAGAAACCTCTCCTCCAACTGTGTTTGTCACCCCTTCCTCAAACTAATTCATTAACGGATTTGTAACTAACTTGCAGGTGGCGAGATACGTTTGTGTGTGTTGGAGGACAGTTGTGAAACGAGAGAATGCTAGCAGAGGACAGTGAAGGCCAGACGATAAGATAAAGTCGGAAAAGAATAGTGTGAACCAACAGATAGTTGAGAGGGGGTTTAGGTAACCAGACAGGGATTAGTGTACTCGGCCAGACCTAACACAGCTTCGCAAATAGAGGCAAAAGGACAATTTTTGACACGAAGAGCAGAAAAAGCAGAATAGACTTTGTTCGCCGTGCTGCCTGAGTGAGGGCAACATAAAATGGTGGCGGAGCACAAAATGGCGGGTGGATTCGATCGCGATCAGAAATCGAAGTTCCTCAGGTGGTGAGCGTTCTGCATGATAAAGTATGCTAGTCTGATATTTAGCTGGTCTATTGTAACTCCATGAACCAATAGTACGGATAATGTGGTTACTATCTACGTATTGTAACCAGTCTATGACTCTTCGGTTTTAATTTAACTCTCTTGGCTTGTGCTTCTCCAACGAATCTCAGCGTTAATTTGGGAGTGAAAATATTAAAACTTTCAATCCAAACACTACCAAAAAACCTATTCCCATAATGATTTTTATGTACCAGTAGGAAACATAGAATCCAGTCTATTTGTTCGTGACATCAGTGACTATTGTGTATAAGTGACAGAGCTGTTCAAAAAACACAATAGCATGTATTGAAAGAAAGGAAGAGAAACATCACTTTTTTTGTTTCGATCCCTATTATACTATTTCAAATAATATGCATCAGATCGCATCAAGAATTAACAGTTCCATGTGCTTTTATATATAAGCGTTAAGTCTGTGATTCTCATTTTCTGAGGAAATAATGAATCTCATTATCAACATTCATCCCAATGTCAGTCGTCCGCAATTTTAGAATCCAGGAAGCTTCATTTCTGCATAGCGTCAGTTCCCTGTTGCCACCCCTCGGGTTCCTCATGGTCTGCTCTATTCCGTAAAAAGTGAAGTCCTTCTGTTGACCCTGTGTATGGCATTCTGAGATATGTGTCGCAATAGGGTATCTGATTTCACCCTGTTTGACTGCCCTCATGTGTTCACCTATCCTCTCACGTAATGAACGTATGGTTCTCCCCACATATATTTTGGTACATTGACACTCAATAATGTACACTACAAAGTTGGTACTGCAGTTAATGTTTGTAGTGATTCTATAGCGTTTATTATCGGGATCTTTGAAGTCCACTTTTTTACTGTTAGCCCATTTACAAGTTGAGCAGTGTCCACATCCATAAAAGCCCACCATACGTGTTGATAGGCAATTTTTATTGGTTGCTGGTGTAGGATAACTGGGGCTTAAAAGATTTCTGAGACAAATTCCTCTTCTGTAAGTTATCTCAGGTCTGTCATTAATAAATCCCACCATCGTCTCTTCCTTTCTCAGAATGTGCCAATGTCTATCAAGACTTTTGGTCAAAACGGTAGAGAGATATTTATAGTTTGTAACAAATCTAACTTTGTTGTCATTCTTCTTTTTACTCGTGGTGTCCCTTAGAGTTGTTTCTCTCTTGATCTTACTAATCCTTGATTCAGCTTTCTCTAGGGTGTGTGTGTTATAACCCCTTAGTTTGAAACGTTTAGTCATTGCTTCCGTACATGTTTTGAAATCAGATTCCAGACTGCAGTTGCGTCTGGCTCTATCAAATTCCCCATAAGGGATGGCGTTGATCTGGTGCGAGGGGTGTGCACTTGATGCATGTAGAATTGCATTACTGGCTGTATCCTTCCGATACAGCCTACTGTGGATCTGATTATCTTTGACATATAGTTCTGTGTCAAGAAATGTTATTTTGTCTCTACTGTGTTCATATGTGAATCTGATGTTCCAAGAGTTATTGTTAAGATGTTCCACAAATTCAATCAATTTGTCAGTGTCTCCTGTCCAAATCATGAGACAGTCATCGATATATCTTTTCCAAAATAGAATAAACTCAGTCCAGTTTGAACCTGCCGAGCCCCAGATCCAGTCCTCCTCTAGCCAAGAAAAGGTTGGCATACGAGGGAGAAAATCTGGAACACATGGCAACTCCCTGTTTTTGGTGGTACCATTTTTCTTTAAATAGAAAAACATTGTTGTCAAGGATAAGCTCAATCATAGTGATTAGCATCTCTGTGTGTTCCCATGTACTGGCTGACCTCGTGCTTAGGATCTTCCTAATCGCTTTAAGTCCACATTCTCTCTTAATGCTTGTATAGAAAGCGGTAACATCTAGTGTTACTAGTGTCATGTCATGTCCCTATGTTATGTCTGATATAAGACCCAAAACGTGTTTGGTATCATGTATAATTGACGGTAGGTTACACACCAACGGTTTGAGGAAGATGTCAACATATTCTGACATTTTTTCGGTGTGGCCATCAATCCCTGAAATAATGGGCCTTCCAGGTGGAAAGGGTAGGTTTTTATGTATTTTCGGGAGCCTGTAAATACATGGATATCTGGGCTTGTTAACTCGTAGGTAACTATATTCATCTTGATCTAGAATGCCCATTCCATGCCACTGTTTTAGGTGTTGATTAATATGGTCCGTGAGTTTCCAAATAGGATTAGTAGTTAGGGGTTCATAGCAGTCCAAGTCTCCTAGTTGGGAAAAGATTTGATTTTCATAATCTTCATTGGACATAATGACAATAGTCCCCCCTTTGTCTGCCTCCTTGATGATTATGCTGTCATCGTTTCTTATCTCTTTTAATGCTTGCCTTTCACTGTATGTTAAATTGTCACTTACTATGTGTGGTGTGTGCTTTTTTGAGTCATATCTGTCCAAATCATTTAATACTAATTTATGGAAAATGTCAATACTGTTGCCTTTATGAAGGGTAGGTGTCCATTTGGACTTTTCTCTCAAACCACTTTCAATCCGAACATCACTTATTACATTTAGATCCCTCATAATAATATCAGCATTAGTTATTTCATCTTCACAATCAGTGAGTGACAAAAGTAGTCTGGTGTCTATAATCTCTTGTATAGTGATTTCACTCAGAGGATGCATTTGCCTTTCAACAACCATTCTTTTATTCACTTCGTCACACATCATGAAATGTTTTTTAATCTTCATTTTCCTTATAAATTTGTACAAATCTATTTTCAGATCTACCACATTGCCATGACTTTTTGGACAGAAACTCAAACCTTTTCTTCGGAGAGCTATATCATCATTCGTAAGTGTTTTTGTGGACAAGTTAACTATGCTGACAGTATCTACTTCTTCCTGTTCCAAGACCTCATTCTCATGCCTTGTTTCTCTTCTATTTCTGTCCCCTCTTTTCCCTTTCCTTGTCTTGGGCTTGTCATAGGGCGTTTGTTTTGTTCCCTGTTTCCTCTCTTGATTCTTAAAACCTCTTTTAAAAAAACGGTTTTCATTGCCTGTTGTATCTATCAAGGCATCTCCCTGTTCTGATCCACTAGTAACTGGTGTATCAAGTGACGTATTACTGGAACTAATAGAAGTTGTCATTTTAGGTGTAGTAAGGTCATCTTTGGTCATTAGAAAGTCATATTTGGTCACGAAGGTGAAAATTCTGCCATTCAGGTAGTCCACCTTGTCTCTCTTAAGTTTTTTGGTTTTACGTGTCTTAATTTCTGAGATGTGATGTTTCAAGACATCATTGAAGATGTGGTAGTTTTTTTCAGTTGCTTCTGGGAGATTTAGTGATTTGATTTCCACTTCTAAGATCTCTATGTGTGTGTCATATCCTGGCTTTTGATCAGCAGGCTTCATCCATTGGTCTTTTGAATTGTCATTCACATTTTGGCTCCCTTTACTTAAAGCGACCACACAAAGCGTCTGCATATTGTTCAAGTCCTCTTAAAAAATTTTCTTTCTCTTCAGTGACAAAGGTCCTTCAAAGCGTGCATTTTAAATTTTTTATTTTTGTATGTTATTGTTAAGAACTGGCTCTTTATTTTGCTTACACTTCAGGTGCTGAGTCAGATGGTGATTTAGGGCCAGATATAGGACCATTTCGTTTTGCGAGTCTCTAAACCCCACCGCTCATCAGAAATGATCGGGTGCCTGCTGCTCAGATCGTTGAGTGGAGATCAGAGAATAAGGTCAACCCCCATCTCACCAAGCACAGCCCAGAGTTTCCCTCGGTTCACCCTATCAAAAGCGGAAGTCAAGTCCATGAATGCGAGATGTAAAGATTCAGACCGAGCCACCTTGTATTTATTAATAACTAAATTTCTTCTACCCAATTGCACAGCCTAATTAGAATCGCCCTCCCCAACAACTTGACTGTAGTGTTCAGTAAAGAAATTGGCCGATAACTTTGTGGGCTCTTTTTGTCCCCCTTCTTAAATATGGGGACAATCACAGCGGTAGTCCAAGAGGGCAACATCCCCTACTGTGCAGCCGCATTCAGGACCTGCATTAGTATAGGGGCCAAAACCTCTGTATTTGCTTTAAGCAGGTCTGGCAGTATACTGTCCAGGCCCGGGGCCTTCTTGCTAGACAGGGCAGGAATACCTTGTGTGACTTCATCTAATGTGAATACCAATTGGTTAACAACTTTAACTGGTGTAACTGGGGTTTTATCACCTCCGCAAACCCCGATTATAAATCCCTTCCAAATGATCCACCCACTGTTGCTCTGAGATGTGGTGGCATAAGAGCGGGCCAGATCCCTCTGCAAAGCAAGGCCTATTAACAATGCTCCAGAAGACGGAACTGTCCCTTGTTTTACAAGCTTGACAAAGCTCCTCCAAGACTGTTTCCTGTAAATTACATTAACAAACCTTTTGAGTCAACTTATAGGCCCGCCTAGTTTCTGATCAAATTCCTGTCCCTCAGGAACTGCTTCAACGCTGCCTTCAGGTGACACAGGCTACTTGAGAAGCCACTATCAAACCATATAGGATTTTGTGACACCTGGATGCTGGAGGCTGTGACAGTCGAAAGTTTACAAACCCCCAGAGCTATGCCTTTAAAAGCTTCCAGCACCTCCCCCCACCTGTGTTACTATCCATACAAAGATTAATTTCATGCAGGCAGGACGCAAAGAGAGAAGTTTGAAGGTGCTGAGGGTCTACCTGAGACCAATTCAACCTTCTTCCCCGGTCGACAGCAGATAGACTTATGAGTGCCCCTCTTAACTGTGGTTTTGGGCCCTTGATGATATCAAATGTTAAGGATAATGCGTAGTGGTCACTGAAAGGACTAAAAAGGATATTAAAATGAGAAATGAACAGGTATAATGGTGCTGAAACAAATGTAAAATCAATAAGCGATCCACTACCCCTCCCTTTGTAAGACAGACAAATTACAGGGTTCGTGGAGTTCACCAATTTCTCCATGCTAAAAACCATGTTATGAGAATCTAAATGCTTGTGTAGCTCCTGACTATCCTGTGAGTAAACAAAATGTAACCCTTCATTCAACCAACAACTGCCAGTAGAGGCACCACCAACTAGAGCAGGATTGCATAAATGATAATTAAAATCACCAACAAGGACAATTTGGGCTTGGCCATCACCCATGACTGATATGGAACTCAAGGCACAATCCAGGTGGTAAACTCCTGAGGGCTCGGAGCTCCCACCCCTGCTATTCTAAAAACAAATTTAAACCATTGGCAAGTACCCAGGCACTGAGAGTCATGCTACCTGCATTGAGCGAACATGCCAATTGAGATCCAAAGTCGAACTACTCAACTCAATTCAAACAAACACGATTAAGCCCCCCTTAGCCCTACTTGCCATTGAAGGAACTGCAGGTTCAAAATAGGTCATGTATCCCTCAAGAAAAAAGCTGTTATCAATTATCAGTTTCTTGGAGACAAATTATGTGGAAGGATCTAACATAACCCACCTACCTGGGGTCATTAAACTTTGAGGAAAGACCTTCAATATTTCAGGACAACATCTTAAAACCCTTTGGTGGCTGGGAGTGAACTCCCAGCGAGGCACTGTCTGCCCCGCGAGACTGGAAAGAATCACATAATTCCAGTCAATCTCAAGACTCCAAACCACTCAAGGGAAGAAATCTATTGGCGGTGGTCACTAGGGGAGTGGCCTATAAGCAAGGTGGTCCTTTGCTGGGGCGGACTCCCTTCCAACCAAATGATAGTATGATGGACAAGCTAAACAACCCGGTCTTTAGAAGAAACCCAAAGGCGGTGCATGTATCTCTGGAGGGCCTGATGACGATGGGGGCAGTAGGAAGTAGATCGCCAGCTAACCAAGGATTATTCAAATTAACCACCACGCAGTCTCCTGCCCATGTTTTCCTATCCCTACCTATCCAGCTAACTCTGCGTGTCATAATGATAGAATCCACAAGCTCCCTCCTATGAGAGAGTTGTGAGCTAACCTTGTGCATCACCTTGTTCTTTAGTTCCTGATAAGGTTCCCCATTGAGGCTGGAACAGGGGGGAATATTCCCCAGGACCATTAATTAAGGAGTTTCTTCTGCGGGCAAATCTAACACACCTCGAGGGTTGATAGGAGACACTGAACACCAATAGACGGGGAGCATCAGTATTACAAGAGCTATGATATTCCCCCACAAGCCCTGGCTTTGGTACAACTTGGGGTGGCCCTGAACCTGCACCACTGAGGTCTTATATTGACATAGGGCCCCTCCCAGGGAAGATAGGATCAACTGACCCCCATGGCTCTTCTGCTATGCCCTGCACCTGCAAGCCTCATACCCAACCCTCCCCTTGTTCATAAGGGAAAATAATTCGGAAACCCTTAGTTCAATGTGGGAAATTCTCAACAGAATTGAGTCCAACTTATTGTTTAACAATGTCTCCAGATCCTTAATCAAAAGTTTCCTAAGGGATGAGCCCCCCATCCTCTTCCGATGAGTTTGAAATAAGTCAAACCATCAGCAAAGACTCTGTAGGGGGCTGGGTGGATACACAAGTCTTCCTTTTCCGCTTCCACCTCGAACTGATAACTGGAGTAGTTGGAATTATGAGTGTGTCCATTCCAAGGGGTGGCCCTAACTCGATCTTCAGCACAAACCCCCATTAGTCCTCTGTCATGGAAGTGCCCCTCCACACTGGTGCAAGCGGGTGATCCATGAGGTGGCGCGCAGGAAATATCCTCTCCAGTAAGAGCCTCCTTTCAACAAGTTCTATTGCTTTAGATACAGCCCGATGGAGAAAACCTTCTTTGGTCGATACACGAGGGGTGGCAGAGTGGGACGGGAGTTTATGAGAGCACTTTCTTTTTACCCATTGTTTTAGCACACTTTAGCACCATTTATCCCTCTTCATAACCTAGTTACCAACAGAGTGTTAGCAAGTAGTGATGCCAATGAGCAGCCTAGTGAAGCAAACAAATCGAACAATCACAATCACAGAATACTGGATTCCAGAGAAAAAGTACCTTGGCTTTGACCTGGTCCTTGATGATATATTACAGCAGGACAGGTAGCCTCCAGTCTATTTAGTGAAGATCAAGCCAAGGGGGTGGCCCAGCCCTGCCTCTTCCTACCACTGACAGGTGCAGATGGGCCTGCTCTTGGCCTGGTCTTCGCCACTGCGGGAGCCCTTCAGGGCTTAGGTAGAGCGCCTCTGGGCGCAGACACCACACTGATGGTCAAACAAACAATGTCCTCCGACAGGCTTGCGGACACAGGAAACTTCCCCCGCTCTGCCGGGAGTGTCCTCACGTTGATATCGCCTCCAGGTGTCGATGGGCGTGAGCTTCGGCCCCAGGTACCCCAGGTGGTACTGGGAGACGTAGTCCCCGTTCAATACGCGGCCGCGAAGGTGATGAACGCGGTGGCGTGTGGGGGATAGGAGGTGCGGGGGCAAATGCCAGGAGCCCTCGGTGCAGCAGCCAGGTCAAACAATGTCCTCCGACAGGCTTGCGGACACAGGAAACTTCCCCCACACTGATGGCTTCATGCCACTACAAGCTCTGGTGCTAGCAGTCTTCCCCCCTTCGACTGCAAAAAACAGCTCCCCCAGCTACACCCAGGCCTAAATGGGCCTCTTCCACGGACTCCCTCGATCTCACTTGCTAGGTCTGTTTACAGGCCTAGAGCTCATGCACTCTCTGCCAGCGTCCAGTGCCTGCTCACCCCTGAGCCCGATCTCTGCTCCTGTACGCTTCTTTATGCCTTCCCCCTTTAGATGCCTGAGTCAGTAACTCACTACCTGCTGTCCCCTGGGTTTTTCGACGGGGTGAGATCAAGCCACAGTGGGCAAGCTATTGAGGCAGGATGGCATGACAAATGATTGGGGCAATACAGCAGCATCGGAACTTTGGGGTGTCAACTTTCCTGAGCACTCAAGCTCCTGGACTTGCTCTCTATTGTGTACTTTGCCGCCCCCTGCAGCATCTCCTGGCATCTACCGGTGTCTCCTGTAGCACCTCCAAGCCCAGTGTGTCTCGTGTCTCGAGTGGCCTTCGAGACTCAGGCACCTCCCGGGACTGGGACCTTCGGGTACGCTTTGCGTTCCTTGCTCCTGGTGCTCCTTGCAGACAGCGAGCCTCGAGTGGGCTCCGGACTTGGTCTTGCGGCTGGCAAATGACCTACATCGAGCACCAGCCACCTCTCTTTGCCACGCCCCATCAGCTCCAGCGTGCAGACAATCCAGTCTGATGTATCAAAACAGCCACCAAACCATACAGAGTTAACTATATCAAAATACTAGTTTATTAAACCAATGAGATACTTCTCTCAAACAACTCGTTGTCGGTGGTCTCAGAACCCAAACCACAGTGGCCACCTGCTTCCACACCTATGTGGCCAATGTCTCCTCCTCCTTCTACTGATGATGCTAAAATAACATATACAATTGTTTCATTGAATCTGTGTAAACAGAACTGAATATGAACTTTTTTTTAATCACAAAACAGTTGTCAAGTTTTCATATTTCACCTGCTTTAAGGCTCTCAAACTTTGGCTCTACAATAGCATAAGCTCATGCATGTAGGAAACATTTCCAGAAACCATTTGGTCACAGTTTTGTAATTCCCCATGATAGCTACTACATCATGTTTGGCTTGTCTCTTATCCATTTTTAATTCTTTCCAGAAACTATTTAACACCTCTGAATGGTTGGGCTTTGTTGTCTGAAAGAGTGAACTTATGTCACCAAAAAGGATAGAAACCAAAAATTTCTTTATACACTCTCTTTACAAGACCCGAAAATCTGTATTATTTTCATTCACAAAAAGAAAAATATGAATCAATGTGTGTCAACAAACACTGCAATTTTGTACCAATATTTGAATAAACTGAAAGGCCGTTTCCTTTGGTCATTTCACAATGGTAACACTAACTTCAAGTAGCTAAAGTATATTTCAAATGTAAAAAATATATGTATTATGTATTGATGTAGCTTATCAATGTATCACACAGTCTATAGATACCTATTATGTTGAAGAAATTAAAAACACTATTGTTTGGTGGATTGACATATGACTTCAACAGCATAAGTAAATACATCACAGTAAATATTGCATACAGTGATTCATATATAACTTTTACATCAAATATTCAAATGTCATTCACAAATATGCAACATATTACACTCTTGATGCATTCTTACATTTGCCTAATGAGTCATGATTTGGGCCTGATTTTGGGTTTTCCAGATGGGATACTCCATTTTTTTCCATCATTGATTTATCATCTGGACATAACAAAAGACATTGAACAATGGTTTTGGGTATGTGTTACTCTGTCACCAATGTGTACACATTTCTGTCTGTGTTTCTCTAAAGATTGTATGCCTATCACAATTATTTGTCCGAAAACAGACTGGCTTACATACACAATTGTGAAGGGGTAAGACATCATGCAAATCTGTCACTTTTTACATGTATTTTGGATTCCTAACACATTTGGGGTATCCAAAATGTAGTCATTAATTCTGATGTGACTAGTGATTTTGGATCACATGATCACTCTTGTTTGTGTAAGATCCATCTTACCAATGTGAGGTTTGGAACATGTAATAGGGCTAACAGTATATCATCCACAATGGTGAAGGCGCATTGCACAGGATACAATAACGACTAGTGGCATGTTTGGTACAACTGTCCCTTATGACATCAAACAACCTGATGTATATTTGTAGTTTAGGCAGCCATGTGTCTGCTTGGAACAGTCCTTTGGTAGTGAACAGAAATCAGGGTTGTATCCTTATCCTCAAATTCATATACAAAGTACATCATCACAGCGACGGCGACCTCGCTATGGCGGAGGAGTTTCACAGACTTAGTCAGAAGCCTCTAAAAAATGAAATATAAAACAATAATAAACCTGGGGTTATTATTGTTTATTTTTATTTCCAGGCCTAGTCTTTGGGGGTGGGCCAGAGGGATTGACAGGCATTGAGGCGAGTGGTTCCACACACTGCCTTCAGTGCGCATGTGGGTTTGGCCAGCTGTCTCAGGACAGCCCAACCGACATGAGCACTGAAGCTGTCTCAAACCACAAACTGCGCTGCTGTGTTGGAGACAGAAAATACAGGTACCTAGTCTCACTGAGAGTCTGGGAGCCTGTGCCTGCAGTGGACTGAAGCCAGAGAGGAGTGGAATACCGGCAATGCAGCAGGTAAGTTGTCATATTTTTATTTTGTTTTCTTTTCTGTCGTCCCCGGTCCCCCGTCCCCAGCCGCACCACTTTTCTCAGGCATCGGCCGCTACTGCATTATCATACACCATGTACAACATTTACTCCTTCAAGAACTCTTCTTCGGCATGGGACATGTGTCAACCTTAATAGTGATGGCTACATTAGTTGCTGTAATAAGAGATAAGTTACCCCCTTGATGCTGCTGTTGGGCTGTCAACTGCCCATCAAGGTCCGGATAGCCACCATAAGTGTGCGGGCCACTAGAAGGGTCAGGGTGTGGTTGACCTACTTCCCACTTTGGGAGGACTTGCCGAGCTGGACTTCTGATGATTTCTTGTTCCAGCATTGGAGGTCCTCCCACCTCTTCCAGGTAATGGAAGCTGCACTGCTTGTATACTCCCAGGGCCCCTACATTCTTGGAGATAGCTATCCATATCTCCTTTTCCTGATTGGCATTGATCAGTATCAATACAAGAATGGAAAAACAAAAATGTTTTGACCTGTTGTTTGTCTGTATTGATGTAACACAATTTAGCACCATTAATCATGAGCATTACTCTAAAGTTTCTGCCACTAAATTGTATTCTTCTATCTGCCTAAAAAAACAATAACTAAGACTATTGTTATAACTTGTTGACTACCTTTAGCCCTTGTCATTTACTAAATTGAATAATCCAGTCCAGCGACAATAAACAAGGCCAGGGGGCTCCAACATTTTATGTAATGAGGGCTATTTCTCATCAGGGTTTCTCACCGTGACATACCTAAGACTACACATCTTGCACAATGTAACCAGACATTCCCACGTCCAGCTACATTAACTTGAATCCTAATGTTCATAGAGTCCGATACTATGGTTTGAACTACATATCATGAATAAGGGTACTGTGGAAGGGCTGCATGTGTGTCAGTGAGAGCGTGGTGTTTGGGGATGTATGAACATGTATGCGTTTGAAGGGGATATGTGTACTGATGACTGAGACCCTGCTAAATTTAAACTGTTTGTGTAATTAATAACACTTAATTTCATTTGTTTTCCATTAAAAAGCATTCAGAAGCAGGATTTTATTTAAAGAGTTCAAAACCTCAGTGCTTCAGTTGTTCATCTTTGTGGCTCAGCCCCAGCATGGCCCATAAATGTGACTGAGCACTGTTCATTGGCAGTCACTACTATTTGCAGCCTGATGATCATGATGTCACATGAACACAGCCTTCCCTTAACTTTGAAATGTAAATATGATCTTGCCTTCATTTGAAAAGTAACTCAATGTTGTGACCTTCTCTGAAGGTGTCTGGGAGCTAATGGGAGCTCCCAAATGACTGGTTGGAGACACCTGATCTAGGCCAAGGGACATGTGGGATAATACACATAGCAAACATCATTTTCATTTGGTGTGTAAAACATTATATCTATGTACAGTGGTAAATAAGATAAAATGTGTTTTGCATTTTTACTTGATGTGACATTTCTGCATTTCACATGAAAATCATATATATACATAGATATATCTCAAAATACACACTAAATAAAATGTAGGGCTCCGAGCACACAACACACAATAATGTTATAGTGTTCTCTAATCATAATGTGCTTAAAAACTCACACCATCATTCCTTTATGTAATGAAAAACATAATTGACAATTCACTTCAATCACTGCACTTCACTCAGGAACTCAAAGGGAGTAAAAAAAACCAGACAGATTAACAATTTCATTTTAAACATGTACCTGTTCGTCTGGTGAGCTATAGGGCTGGCTGTACAGAGACAGAACCTCAGTTGTCTGCAACTCCCGCTCCTCGGACGAGATGGCTGGTGCCCTGTCACCTGCTCTTCCTAGCATTGTGGCTCTCAGAGGTCGGAAGCAGCAGGAAAGGTTGAGAAGGTCTTCTTGGCTCCGGTTTTAGGAGGCAAGTGAGCTTTTTTAAATGCTGCGTACATGTACACTTTGTATGCGATCATCAAGGGTGACGTCACATGCATTGTTTTCACATAATTTTAGCCTATGGCTGGGTCCGTCATAGAGTTTCACACCTACTAGGCAGTCAGCTTCTGCCACTGTCGACTAATTACAAATTTTCTGACTGCGAGGTCAGGTGGCTGCAATTTTACATTGTGGAATAGAGTTTTTGTCACTGTTAAGAGCATCACTCAAGATGGTGGCTACTTTGTTTACATGTCGAACATGCTAACGCTTCTCTTTTGTTTTTATGAAAAAGTGTAATGTAGCGCATTAATGTGGTTCAAAGTTAGAGTTGCACGGTGCTGTTTATACCGCTGTTGACGGTACTTTAACATTAACATTTTAAAAAAGAAAGTGCAAATAATACTTAACAGTGTATTGTTTACAGAAACAAATTGGTAATTTACACATGTAATAAATGTGATTTTTGAAACAAAATGTATACTAAACACAATAAGGTTCTGCCTAATTATGTATGAAAAATGTATGTGTATTGAAAAGTAGATGTAAAGTGTGGTTTAGATTGAAAATATGTAAGCGAACATTTACAACTATTGGTTTTTTCTTCAGTGCAGACATATAAACTCAGGGAGAGTGAGGAGACTACAGTCTCAAGTGTTCCGACTATTTCTTGACCTTACCACTATGTAAGAATAGGATATTATCAAAGAATTCAGGTTGAGTAGGCAAACAATTCTTGATTATGTCATCATGCCATCAGCTGCAGCCAGATATTCTGCCTCACAATATGAATCACAATATGAATCCCACATCAATACCACCACTAGTCAAAATAATAGCTGTACTCCATTTTGTGACCAACAGCGTTATTCAATTTCCTGTAAACCAGGATTTTGACAGAAGGATTTTTGCGCCTTGGGCCACCTGTCACATGTGGTTGGAGCAATTGATGGCACGCGTAATACCTTAGTGCCACCACATGCCAGAGAACAAGTGGGCCAAAATCAAAAGAACTTCCATTCAATCAATGTGCAAGTTGTCTGCTTGCCAGATTTGTACATCAGTAGCATGTGTTTGCATTTTCCTAGATCAAATCATGATTCCTTTGTACTATGGAACAGAAGCATGCCCCTGCAAATGTCACAACTTATACCTGGGAGGACCAGGCTTGTTGGTAAGTAATATCTGCCAATATATTGTCTGGGTATTGTAAAGTGTAATGATCTAGAAATGTGCTTATCCTGACCAACCATGGTTGTTAACACCACTGTGGAATCCAACAACACCAGGAGAAGTCTTCTTCAATTAGGCCGATGGAAGAACACGGAGGCTGGTGGAGTGGGATTTTGGGCTAATTAAGGCCAGGTTTCAATGTCTAGACAGGACAAGACTGGGGGAGCCCTCCTCTACTCACCTGATAACTTGTACAAAATCACCATGGCATGCTGCCTGTCACACAACATTGCCCTGCGATGGAACACCCGATTCATTGCAGATAAAGAAGACAATGAAGACCTACCAGGTGAGTATGTTGAAATACCAAATTAAGATAATAGTGGTGAAGAGGAAGGGATTGATATACGTCAAGATGTAATTAACTTCTTCACATGAGTGTAAGCATGACACATTTTATTTTATGGAATGTTAAACCAACTTTTTATGTAAGGAGGATAAAACTCTGTGATGGACATTTGTTTGAAAGGCCAATTTATGTGACATCCGGGCAAATATATTTGTTGATCAAAGATTTAACACATTGACTAATGTGTTAATTTGCATTCTTGATCTTTCATTGTTCTTAGAAAATGTGCCCTCAGGATATATTTATTTGTAAGATGTCTAATTTGTATTGTAATTGAATACACCTTTTTGTTTATCTATGTTTTAGGACCATTCACCATGTCACCTTCATTTGGACATTGCAAAGTTGTGACATTTGTAGTTATATGCTGCTGTACAAGGGGCACATGAGTTGATCCTGTGGAAGACACACACAGACTTTTGGTGTACATTTCTTGTACTGAGGCAACTTGCGCAGTGATTGAATGGAAGTTTGTAAAATTGCATTAGACTTGGTTTTTTTTAATGTTGGCATCAAGCCAATATGTGCTTCTTGATTTACTCTAACCGCATGTGGTAGTCGACCCACACCATACTAATCTCCCTTCACATTAACAAAATGCTAATTTTGTGTTAAGTGTATGACGATGTTGATGTGTCTCATCATTGTAGAACTAACATCTTGTAACATACCTCTTAAAGTAGATTGTGACATTCACATGGATACTGCAAAATTGTACTGGAATGATCCTCGGGCCACCATATTGACTACTGGAGCCTGTTTTGCCACAGAAAGCAGAAAGCACCAGCACCTTGGCCAGGGGACTGCATCACCCGACTTTCATCGTGCCAGGACGTGCTCACGTAATTTCCTCAGCACCGGAGGCGCTTAAAAGAAGTCTCTGGGTCCCAGGGCACGAGAGCCTGTTTGGCCACAGAAAGCAGAAAGCACCAGCACATTGCCCAGGGGATTGCATCACCTGCTTTCATTGTGCCAGGATGCACTCACGTAATTTACTAAGCCCCGGCGGTGCTTAAAAGAAGTCTGAGGCTCCCGCGGAATGGGACACACGCGGGCTAAGAGCGGGCCCGTCTGCACCCATCGGAGACCGCAGAAGGCTGGGCTGGGCCTACCCTCTTGGTTGCTTTGATCGATCCCCCTCAACATTTTCATGATAATGCCTCCGTCCTCCAAGTCCTGATACAACAAAATCGAGCTTCCCACAGACCCACCTCCAGCAACAGTGGTAGAGGAGCAGGTAGGAAGGCAGCTTGCCTTATTTCAACCCTATTGACATTGGTATTATGTACGTTGGCTGAAGGGCGATTTCAAGTTGAGGGTCAATGTACTTTGAAAATTCTTGTCACGGTCCTTAGTATAAGTAGTCAATTAGTCACAAACTTTGCCTGCTTTTTTGGTCCAGAGACCAGAGACCTGTTATTTAGCTCACTGACTTGGGTACATCATGGGGAAGCGCAAAGCGACCTTAGCTCCCAGGTGGGTCCCGGAAGGTACTACAACCTCAGTAGTAATCATGGACTCGTTTCTGCAGCGAGCCACAGCAGTGTTGGGCAAGGAGATTGAGCTGGTGAACTGACGCCTTTCTAGGTCCCCTGTAATTGCTCCATCCCTTATGCTTGCAGATATATATTTATCCTTGGACAGTGCTGATGATTCTTCAAATAACCCTGGGTTGCAAGAGGCTGTGCAGGATTTCGTAGAGTTAAATAGCCATCCAATAACCCAACAGTTACCCCTTCCTCCTGCCATCGTGATTAACAACCAAGGGGATGATAAAGTACTTTTAAGCCAAGGGCATGTGGCAGCCACCTCCAGTAAGCATCCGGTCAATTTAAAAGCTGCTGGCTTTTCTACCCGAGGGAGCTCAACAGTTGATGAACATTTCAGTCTAAGGACAGGCACAAAAAGAAAGACCCAAACAAGCGGGGGCAAGGACAAAAGATCAAGACCTAGTTTGATTTCCCAAGAGTCACTGATTGCTCAAGCACTGACCAAGGCAGACTTGATGAGCATATTGGAATCTTTTCAAAGCTTAATGAAGACCCTGCTTGACTCTAAATTGGGTTTGCTAATCCAACATTTTACCTTGATTGAACAGGATTTATCTGACCTCAAGCGCTCTGTACCAATAGGAGGGGTAGCCTTCAGCTTAGAACAAGAACCATTAATGGTTTCTCCAACTACGGAGCTCCCCATCCTGACAGCCCCATCTCCAAATATTAGGGAACAACTACAGCCACTAGGGGGTCAGGTACTCGCTCGCCATTAAGTGCCAATTCCGGGTGCAAAGCACGGACAAAAGGACAGGCAGGTTACACAGGATCATGCTGCCTTGGAGAGTTATCTACCTGGGGGGCTATCATGGGGGGGAGAGGAGGCTTATACACAGAAATTTCCTGTTATCCATCTGCCAGCCGAATCAAACCCCTATGTTGTGTTATTGGGGAATGTGCCAGCTCTGCCCCAGGGCACTAAGGAGGACTTCTTTCAACCACAGAACAAAGTCCCACACTGGCGATCATGTAGCACCACTCTAGGAATGAGAGTGGAAAAAAACATTAACATGGTGCGTAGGGATAAACGGATTGGCAGCTCTTTTAAATCTTGTAAGGGTGATTGCGTCATCATATTTTTTAATAGGCCCCATATTGAGGAAAGGATCCTGGTTACAGACTAGCACTCTGCTCCTTTTGGTCTCAAGTCATCCATCATGGTCTTACCTCTTGTTTTTTTTTTTTTAAACCAATGTTATCGGGGCCCAATCATATGAATAGTGTTAACAGGACCCCGTTAAAAGGACTAACGCCATTAAATCTACCAATTAGGAATGCTTATTTAAATTTGCCTCCTAATTTAATCCACCTTAATCGGATGCCACAACGTCAACACGTTCCTAGTCCACTCTTTTTCGAGTTGTCAAATCGTTTTGCCTCGCTGGCTGCCATGGACGCTTGTCATTGACTTAGCGGACCCTCGTTTACGAATTTAGAGATTGCACCTTATTTTTAGAAGGATTAAAGTCCTTTTTGACCCAGCCTCCCCTTCTCCTGCTGGTAGACTAAAGGGTGGTCTTGTAATTTATATTTATGTTGCAGTAGAATGCAAGATACTGGTCCTGTCCACATTGAGTTCATGCATACAGTCTTTGGTATTAAGTAAGGGGTCGAACAAATTATGTCTTATTAATTTTTATAACTTAACATCATGCTCCAAGGGGGGGTGTAATATTACTTTGTTAGGCTCTTTTTTAAGGCAACACTGTAATGCCGTTCATGATGGCTGGGGATTTTAACATCCATTTATGTGGAGACCCCAGGGTCTCAAATTTGGCCGATCTGGGTTGTCCATGTGTGAAGGGAATTCCCTATGAACACTCTTTACAGGGGGACATGCTGAACGATCTCCTTCATGAATTTGATTTATTGTCTCTTATGTCATTATGTGACCCCTGCAGCAAGGCTGCTGTCCCATCTTTTAAAGGGAGGGGTAGTGGCTCATTTATTGATTTTATATTAATTTCATCGACTTTACAAGTTTTATTTGCAGGATTCACTATACAAGCAAGTGTCCATAGTGACCATAACCCTTTGTGTGTTGATCTCCGTGGACCCTTATTGCTGCCCAAAGGAGGGGTTGGGGGTAGTGGGACTGTGAGAACAACAGATTGTAAAAGAAGGCTAAAGTGGACCCATATCTCCACAGATGCATTTCACGAGACAGTAATAGGTTCATGTGCCAGCAAGTTAGCCTTGCGTACCTCACCGTCCTTATGATTATCAGCACATTTAAAACTATTTCTGTTAAAGTAGGTGAGTTTTTAGGCATCTCGGCCGTATGGACAGTTACTCAGACCCCTAGATGGTTTGATTCCTCCTGTTCTCAGGCTGAAAGAAAATTACGGGAAGCCTTAAACAGGAGTCCAAGAAACCCGATTTTGGTCAGATCGTGTCGCAGAGATTATAACCTAGAACTGGCCAAACGTAAGCCCGCTTTGAAGGAGGAAGCCTGGACGGCATTAATTGAGGCCAGTACGCAGAGGAATAGCTCTAGATTTTGGAGCATTATCAATAGCACTTTTTTAAATATTGAGGAAGGAAGTGCAGTAGGTGCACATATCACAGAGGAGGAGAGGGTGTTCCACTTCGAAATCATGTTTGAGAGTCCTCCTGAGTTGAATTGCCTGCGTGACCGTGAGGCAGACATCGTTGATTTGGTCTTTAGTATTGAAGAGATCAAGGAGGGTATTGTTGGGTTGACAAGTAATAAAGCCCGGGGACCCGACGGTATCCTGCCGGATCTTTTTTAATCAGATCCAACGTTTTGGGCTCCGGTTCCTGCTGCTGCAATCAATACTGCAGTAAAGACCGGCTGCCCCGAGTCTTGGGTGACCTCGACTATAGTGTCTGTTTTTAAAAAAGGGGATCGAGATAGCACATATTTCTATAGACCGATTTCGCTGTTGGACTCGGTGGTTAAGGTGGTGGGCTGGGGAATCCTAGATAGGCTGACTAGCTGGTCAGCGGAACATACTATTCTATCAGACGTCCAATACAGGTTCCGCCCAGGGCGGTCTGCCATTGCCCAGTGACTTAATCTAAACATGATCCTTTATAAATACATGGTTGCCCGCTCTGGCACCATTTATTTAGCATTCATGGATCTGTCTTTCGCGTTTGATTGCGTGAATAGGGCCACGCTTTGGCAGTCCATGTTACATATTGGGGTAGATGGCAATATTGTTTTTTTTTAGTAGACCTGCACCGTGCAACTAAGGCCCATGTTAGTTTTTCGCAGGATTTAAGAGTAGCACATGACTTCGACATAAGGAGAGGAGTACGCCTAGGGTGTATCCTACCCCCTTTTTGTTTAACCTTTACATTACCGATTTGGATAAAGCCCTATTGATGCCAGGGGTAGACTATCCGCAGGTAGGTCGACGTGGCCTGTCTGTTCTACTCTATGCGGATGATGCAGTCCTTATATCTAGGACCGTTAGGGGGCTACAAACTCTGCTTGTTGCTTTCTCCTCCTTTATATCAGATCAGGACCTATCTGTAAACAATTCTAAATCCTATGTTATGCAGGTGGGTCTTCGCCCAAAAACGTTCTTTTAATTTAGGGTTGGATGTGCTCAGGTTCCTCGCACCGATGTTTTTTCATATTAAGGGGTCATAATGGATGAGCAAATTAAATGGGGACCACTAAAGCAAAGAAAGAGGGGAGACCTGGTGCAGGTGAATGTGGCAGTTTTTAACTTCGCTTCAAAATTAGGTAAGAGACCGATCGCAGCACTTCTAAAGATTTATCAGGCTAAGAGTGTTGCATCGGTCTCTTATGGTAGCGAAATATGGGGACTTTCTAACCTAGACGATCTACAAGTAGCTGAGAATGCATTCCTGAAGCGCCAATTAGGCATACCTCGTGGTACATCTAATATAGTGGTACATGAAGAATTGGGGTGCCCTACCTAAGTGACATATTGGCCTTCCACCCTCTAACATTCTGGTGGAAGACTTGGCTGAGTGAAGGATCATCACTGAGTCAACTGATATTGAGTGTATGACCCTTGACCATCCTTTTCACATACCTTGGCTCAGTTATATATCAAGAGCAGCTTTGAAAGCTTAGAAAGGGCTGCACTGTACATCACCCCTAATCGGAAACCAAAAAGGTTTTGGGGTTGATAAGGGAGTCTTTTAGCAGTCTAAGGAAACAAGAGAGGGAAGAGCTGGAATTGAGGAAACCTAGTGTCTGTAAATGTTTACTGTTGAAAACTACACTATCTTCCGAGCCATATCTCCTGGGGTATTTTAGTACTTATAAACATTTTTTTATTGACCAGGTTTTTCCTGGATTTTTACATTTTTTTGCTGGCCATCCCAAGGGGGAGTAGAAAAGGTCAGTTGTTTGCACCCTGTAACTTCAACTGTGAGTCTCCACAGGACTTGCTACACTTTATTTTAGTTTGTAAGTTTTATGAGGCTCCTCGGATGAATTTTAAGCAGGCACACCCAGCTCTTATCTATTTACAACTGTTGCATGAAGAATGTATTCTTTTTGTTCTTAGTTTCCTGAACTCTGTGGTGAAAGCCAGGGCCTGCCTTGATTAAACGTTAGTAATAGTCAGGGTTTATTTTTACTCTGACAATATATTTATATAAGCCAAGGCATTGGGACCCACCCCTTAATTGTATACATTTTTAATTGAGGGTCAAGGGAATATGTATTTAACTTTGTACCTCTGGCTTTGGATTATTATAGACTATTGTGTGATGAAATGTGTTACCTTTTTATGAATTTTTATGTAGTGATAACTTTTATGGTTTTATATGCTGAAACCGAATAAAGTGTATTGACTTGACTTGACTACTGCCAGGATCTATGACTATTGGTGTTATTGTTGTGCAATTTCTATTGTGAGGCAGAATATCTGGCTCCAGTTGATGCCATAATTCAATAATATGTCGCCTATTAAATCTGATTTTTTGAATATATCCCCTTCTTCCATGATGGCTAGGTGTGGAACTGGCAATATAAAAATGGCAATTAATATGTGTGTGATGTATGGTTTGTTATATTTAATAAACATTTGACAGAGCAATCTATTTCAAATGTAATAAAATACTAGTTGTTGATTTTTAGTTTTTTGTATTTTGTTGTCATAGTAGAAATATGTGAGAAACATTACCTACTTGCAATTCATCCATAAAGAAACAATCATTTGATTTTTTATATTTTAATATGTATGATGGAAGGAAAACATTAAGCAATACAGAATAGGAATACAACACCAGTCTTTGAATTTGTTAGTTATGATTTTATTAAGCAAAACTAAATAAACTAAAAAAGGAAGTAAACCAATAAGCAAACAAAAAAAGGAAACGTCAGTCATGGTGAATGAAACCCATTTTGAACAGCCCAAATTATTTGAACTCTAATATCCAAAATACAACTGGCATCAGAAAGGTAAATGTGTCCAGAAAATAGTCCACATAATAGATGGTGGTCACACACTGGAGGAAATAAGGTTTGGCGTCTCTTGGTGGTGGTTTTTTTCTTGCCATCCTCTCCTGGTGGATCCAGAGTTACAGGGACTGAGGTGGTTAAGGTGGCTGCAGGTATTGCCGCTTATGGCAGGGCCACTCTTTATGTGGCTAAGACAGATGTAGTTGGACTACAGAAAGAGGAAGATGATGCAGGAAAATCCCTGCACATGTGGGTGTAAATGTACTGCAGCACCCCAGTCAGGAATCCAAAATTGGAGTTCAGATTTTCCATCTGTACATTGTGCACCTTCTGCAACTGCTTCATGTCCCTGAGCTCAGTGAGGACCTGGCCCAAAATGTCTTGGAACTAATGGAGGTATCCCAAGACTTGGTTGAGGGTGGCCTGAGTGATAGTCAACCCAGTGGCCTCACTATGCTGGCCCATAGTTTCCTTCACTTGACCCCTACCCCTACTACCCTGTGCCCTTGAACCAGTGTGCCCCATCCCAATGGTTCCTGGTTGAACTGGAGTTAGTTGTGTCTCAACAGAAAGCAGGACTGGGGGGTACAAGATTGGCATGGTGTTGATTTGGACACATGAAATTGAAGTATGCGTCAGCTGAGGTGTTGTAACAGCTGGGGTGGGAGTCGTTGTTGTGGGCTGAGTGAGACTCACAAGAGCCGTCTGCCCAGGCAGACCAAATGGACAGGACCACTCCTCTTCAGGACTGGAAACATCTCTGTAGACTTGTTTCTGGTCTGGAGTGGATGTTTCCTAGGCGACAGATGGTTGACTATGTGCTCTGGCTGTAGGAGCTATATTATGAATGTAGAAAAACATACAATGTAAAAGTGTGGATTACACATACAATGAGTTTTAAGTGGAAAATGGTAGCAACCTAAAATGAAATCAATATCCTTTTTATATCTTTCAGTGGTATTGTAATTAGCTTCACAAACAGTTGAAACAACTTCACATTAACAGGCAAGAGGATATCCTGAAATGAAACCAAAAACTTTAGTAACTCTACCTGATATGTACCAACCATTCAACACAATACAGTAGAGAAGATAAATGTGAAATTATCAAATCTAAGGCCTAGAAGGCTAAAAAAACATACATTTACACAACTTAGAAGGATGTTTAGCATTAGTCATCATATTACTAGTACAGAGGAGTAAATTCTGTCACACATACCACTTATATTCAGCATACACATGTATATACCTTAAACTGTTTTGCTCAACAAACTTTAATTTGTGGAGCTAATGACATCAATTCAATTACATGATAAGAAAAGGACAACATACAAAACTTCTAAACATGCAATTTACAAAAGAGAGCATTAAATAGAGATTGATCTATAAATGACTCTCTACCATATGTGAAAAAGGTCTGAAAAGAGAAGTTGAACAAAATTAGATTGCAATATAATTTTCACAAAACAGAAACAAGGCATCATGGAAGCTGTGGTTATTCACAACACTTGCAAAATTGTAACTTGAACATACCTAGTGAAAATCTGCAGTAAAAGAGAACAGGCATTTACTATTCAAAACACATTTATGTTATTTGTTATTTTGTGTACAAACACCATAACATATTGTGTAATCAAATGTAATGGAGATTGACACCTAATATCTTACAACACAATACATTAAAACAAAACAAGATGTTACTGATATAGATTAGGTTTGCATGTAAAATTAAGTTAGCAAAACCCATTAGCCGGAGCTAACTTCAAATCAAACAGGACATTTATGTTTAGTGTCTTCTTGAAAAGTGTAATTTACACGTCTCTACTCCATCAGGGATTCCTGTCAAGCCTTCAGGATGTAGAATCTGCAAGACCTTCTCTTCCTAGAGATAGATTTGTAAGGGGGGCTATGAGTACCACAACCAGTCCTCTAGGCAACCAGGTGACATTTGGAGGCCAGGGAACATACTCTCCCCCGCAGGTTGTTCCACTGCTTCCTAATTGCATCCTGTGTGTACAGGTAGTTTGCTAGAGCATTTACTCCGTCAACTATTCTGGCCCACAATTGCCCTTTCTGTGCTTTAGTTGTTATTTTTTCTTGGGCTCCAAATAATTGAGGTTCTACTCTAATTATTTAATCTACCTTTACCGAAACTTCACCCTCAGTAAAATAGGGGTTTTCGCCCCTTCCATTCTGAGATTATGAACATAAATCCATTCAATAACCCACAAGATTATAAAGAAAAAGGGGTAAATGAACAAGAAACAGAGAGCAAAAAACAGAAAAAACCGAATCCAGTGCTAAAGTGCTCCTGTAGAATGTTTTATTGTGCTAGAATGGCAAATTACGATGGTCTGAAATTAAGTGTATCTTATAGTGTGGTATGCAGGTGTTAACAATTAAGCAAAGCACATCGGGTGTGTGATGCTACCACCCATGCTACAGCCACAGGGTTAGTCCAATGTTGAGTGCGTCCGCGACAGAATTCCTCCGTTGGCAAACAGCCACTAGACCCCCACCAGCACAACTGTGACAATTAAATAGGGTCGGAGCAACCCTGATGCCCTAACGGAGATGGAGTTCTATTCACCAGCAGAAGAATCAACTCTGTCAGCAGCAGGGAGCTGCCTAAACGGTGGAAAACACTCTGTTAACGCGGATGGAGAGTCAGCCAGCATACATCTAAATAGGGCAAGTGGGATTCCGTGAGTTTGATGGAGTATTTGGATACTCAGCCTCGGAGAGATGATAGTAGTCGTGCCAAGATCTAAATCAGACCTTTAGTTTACCTGTAAGACCTTAGTAAATGGAACCACATGTACCCATTGCCTGTTAAGTTAATGGTACTTGTGTGCTGCAGCACTCCTTGTGCCACTCACTAAAGTATCTCTGTGAAACATGTCTTCATGTTTTCCCCTACAAACTGGATATGTAGTTTGACCTTGCAAAAAAACCTTATGTGAGGGCTAAACCTTCCTTTTTAATGCTTATATGTCACCCTTAGGGTAGGCCCTAAATACCCGTATGACAGGGTGCATGGTATTTATATAAAGTAGGACATGTATATTAAAAGGTTTACTAGTGCTAGCAGTGAAAAACCTCCAAAATCGGTTTTCACTAGCAGCAAGGCTAACTCTCATAGCATCCACTGGGTTAAAGTATAAAAAAGTATAGTGCTTAGTATCAGTTTTGGAACAGATAGAAAAATGACTCACGTACTTATTTTTACTAGTGATTTAAAATCCAACTTAATGGGCAAATTTGATTTTTTATTTTTATTTTGGAAACTAAACTTTTAAAAAGTTGTCATTTTCATGCCTAAATTTAAATGGGCCTTTCAGGCAGTGTCCAGTAACACATGACTGCTGAGTGAGATGTGGATTGCTCCCAAACAGTAGACAAAGGGCTTAGATGTGTGGATATGTTTTTTTTCTTGAGCAGGATGTCCTGGGGGTTGTGCCTAACCCCTTCCTGAGCTTCAAAGGATGCCTACTCTGTGACCGGGAGATGTAGCTCACACCTAGGTCTATCTCGCTTTTGAGTTCCTGGCCCCAAATCAAGTGGGGGGAGAAGCTGCCCTATTACCTCAAGGGAGGATTTGCCCATTATCAAAGCCATACCTTCAGGTGGGGACAGGGAACTCTGATCAGTGGAAGAACAGTTCTGCCATGTTAGATTTCGGGTAAGAGGTGTACTGTGAAATATTTATAATAAAACACACAGGAAGTAATTCAGAAGTGATAAGGCTCACCCCTGGGAAGGAGTTTCTCCTATGCATTAATGTGGCATTCCCAATACCCTCCTCAGAACACTCCTAGACCTCTATGGAATGAAAAGAAGGACATTACTGCTGCCTGAAGAACCTGACGGAAGACTGGGCCTGCTTACCTTGAACCCAGGACCCAAGAAGTGAATTCAAGGGAAAGTTGGCTGACTTTGTGTTTGAGCTACAAGGACACAACAAAGTTCCAGACTCCTCTTTCCCTGCAACTGCCCAGCTGACCAGTTGCAAATGGATCCGCCTTGAATCCTGTTGCTAGTCTCTGCTGGAGTGAGTCCTAACCCCCAATGCTTCTCTGCAGGTCCTGGATGATTGGCTCGCGTTCGAGTGTACTCCTTCTGTCCTCATACTGCAAGAAGTGGGATTCAGAAACCTTTTGCCAACTTTCTGCCTGGAGAAAAGAAGGAGACCAGGGTTGCCATCAGACTGATGCTGATCCAAAGCTGATCAATGTCAATGCCTTTCTGAGCATGGACTCATGACTTTGCCCACTTGGAGCTTTCCTGCCTTCTTCAATGAGCTGATTTGGATGCCTGCTGTCGTCGACCTCCACCTTTGACCCAGCATAAAGCCTACCGTTCTGCTGACTGGTTTAAGACCTCGGTTTCTCCATAACATTTTCTAAGTCTGAAGGTAAACTTTCCATCGGGCACACCTGGCCCCTATATTAGACAATTGCTCCAATGCAGTATGCTTTAACTTTTTACTTTGGCCTGATATAGCGTGACTGGATGTGCTTTTTGGTGGTATTTTAAATTCAAATTTTAAAAATTCATAACTCAGGTTCTATGTATTGGATTTTTATCATGTTGATGTCAATGTATTTAGTAAAATATTCTCATATTTGGATATTTCTTCTGTTGTGTTTTCACTTTATTGCAGTTTGAGTACTGCATAAATACTTTACACATTTCATCTTAGTTATGGCTGACTGATTTATGTCAAGCTACCAGCGGGTTAAGCACAGGTTTATTTAGTGACTTTAGTGATTCAACGTGACAAGGATTGTGATTATTATTTGAGGTGGGTTGTCACCCCCCTCAACTAACACTCCAAACAACTCATAGGCTTGTTTTTTTTAAATTACTAGTATAACAGCCACATCAGTTGACACTTTTTTTTGATTTAGCATTTTTATTTCAATAACATCATGTCAAACTTAGGGGGCAGTCTGTCTTCTTTTTTTCCTTAACTTTTGGTGGCCTATGCTTGCAGTAAAAAGATTTGAAAGAGAGTTAACAATTTGAAGACATCCTATTTGTTGTATCTAGATTTAGAGTTGCAAAATCATAAGATATATTATAACAGTAATGGATTCCTCCAGGAAAGTGTTAACCACTTGCATCATTGAGAGGTCTGTGCAAAAGCAGCAAAACCTGTCCAATTGATTATAGTACAGTGTCTTCTTGTTTTGGGTTTCTTCTGCAGATCACAGTATGAGTAATCATGTTTGTTCATATTTTTTTTTATTAAACACTATAAGGGCATTTAATAATTGGTAAGCTGATTAGTTCCACAACTTACTCTATGTTTGTGTACAGATGATGTTTTATTTAAAACCAATTGTCAAGTATGTCATTGTAGTGTATAGGATTTTGAGGAAGATATGCAGAGCTTTGATGTCCTTCCTGTTATCATTTTTTATAATTATAGCAGGGAGCCATGCTTATCTCCAGAATGCTTTTGTTTTATACCACTTGGCTCTCTTCCAAATAGCTTTTTGCATCTCTAGAAATGCTCCATTTACTCATTTGTTGGATGAAGTGTGCTATGAAACACGTTATGAATCTCCTGCTTCTGTCTCCAACTAACACACATGTGAAAGCAAGCTTCTTCAGCTACCATACGTGGCTCTCCTATGCTCAGACCAGCCTAATAAATTAGAAGCTTTTGTTTGGTTGAATAATATATGTATATCTCATTTGTATATTTGAGAGGAAAATATATTTAGTTTGAGAAGTCATTGAGCTGATGTTTGGGGAAACTAATATTAACTTTGTGCCAGGGGCATTGCAGCTGTGTCTGTTATGTCTTACACACATAGAGGCATACCACATCGATTAAGCTTTTCCACATTGCTGGTGGGAAATGTGCCTGATGTAATTAGGCAAAAACTGCTAGTAATTTTGCATATAGTGACCACCAATGTAATCTTGTCTGGTGTGGTGAGTAATCACATTCTGATAATATTATTAGTGTGGTATGATTTTACTGTGCATAAGTAGCTCCCACTATAGAAAAAGTTGGAGACCTGTGTTGTAGCTAGATGGCGCTTAATATAGTTTACCTAAAAGAGGTATACTGTCCAGGTATTCCTGTACTAGTGGACAGGGGCTTTCTCTAACATTAGAGGGTGCTCTTCTATGGGCTAGTGTGGTCGAGCAGTCTTAGGCTTATCACGAAGGAGTGTTAGACATTTGCTGCACACATGCAGCCAATAAATGACACACACGACTCAATAAGGAGGTCAAACCAATTAAAAAAAAAATACCACTTACCTTTATATAACTTTAGGCACCAAGATCATCAAGATCAGATAAGTACTTTTTAAGATAGCCAGTTTGAAGAAAACATGTTTTTGATACTTTAAATCACAACTGAAGCACTTTGTGGCAATGTTAACTTAGGAAGCAAACATAGGCTGCATACAGTCACTTAACAATGACTTACTGGACCCTTCTCCGGGTTTTAAGGTGAGCATGGCGAAAGGTCCTAGGCAACACCAACAGGACTCCTTGCGAGACACTGGGGCATCTGAGTGGAGAGGTGTGTTTTTCAGCGTCGGGTGATTATGAGACTTTAAATCAGAATTGTCGCACTTCAGGGTAATGTTAACCTCTGGAGAAAAAACATGTATTGCATTCGGGCACTCAACAGCGACTTAAGGGACCAATTTTCTGGAATTAAGGGGAGTATAGGGCAGGATCCAAGGAAGCATCAATAGTCCAATTTGGGCAGCACTGGAGCGGCCGGGTGCAGAGGTGCCTTACAGCGTCGGGTGACCCATTCAAGTCTATGGAGATTGGTCTGTCAGAAAAGAGGCAGCAGGCTCGGACTAGGGGACCAGTCGGGCTGGATCAACAAGGGGACTCAACTCTTCCAATGCTCAGGGATATGGGGATGCCTTTGGTCCTCTTCTCCAGAAGCCAGGGGTGACAGATGCATAGGAGTCTTTAAGCGTCTGATATTTTTGTCCCTGGGAGCACTCGTGGTAGAGGAGACCTGTAAACAGAGGCTGCAGGTGTTGTCAAGAAGACCACAGTGGGCAAGTCCAAGGTGGGCTATGTTTTTGGAGGGCTGAGAATCATGCTGGGACCATTGGCCCTCTTCAGCTCGGGCTCAGAAACACAGGTGCAGTGGGGTTTTGCAGTGTCAGGTTTTTGTGGATCCTGAGCACTCAAAGTCTTCTTTGGGGTGCCTGCCAGATGCAAGAAAGCAGCTCCCCTGCTCCACAGGAGTTCTTATATCTTTATTGAAGGCAGGCAGTCCTTCCAGGCTTTAGGGGCACAACAGCTGCAGGACGAGAAGTCTTTGGCGCACTTTTGATGTAGAGCAGCAGGCAGGCCGGCAGGGCTGCTGCCAAGTCAGTTGCACTTCCTCGGGCTTCTGCTTTAGAGGATCTTCGGTGCCCTTTTTCTTCATAAGTCATCAGGATCCTGGGACCACATTTGCACTGTTGGCCTACTTCAGCACGGGCTGGGTGGCTCGGGTGCAGTGGTGCTTTCTGGTGTTGGGTTTCACAGTTTTGGAGCCTCCAGCTCAGTCTTTGGAAAGTGCAAGATGCAGGAGAACTGTTGCCTCGAAGATTCCTCGGGAGCGGATCAATGCCAAAAGGGGTCCACCTCTCGACAGCCCCAACCCTGAATGCTGGGAGGGAGATCTGTAAATCAATAAAACTCTTGTTCTCCAGGTGTAAACATCCTGGACTTCACACAAGCAACAATCTGTTCTGTTTGCCACTAGGGCTTCAGAATTAATGCCTTGCTTCACATCACAGGGGAAGAGCAGTCTGCCGCCTCTTAAACACCCTGTTAAGACACACAAAGGAAGGAGAGTTAAAATACGTCTTTCAACTCTATAAACTATGCAAATGTCAAAAATGTCACGATGCCTCTGCCGGGGACTGGTTTCCTAATTACCTAACCCCTTTGAGGCGAGCATGGGTAAAGCAAACGGTTGAGCAAGGTTCGGAAGTTTCACTGTACAAGAACACGCTTGAAGCGTATGAATGTCAAAAGCAAACGCGGTACTCTGCGTCTATTGTCAAGAGCCGGATGGCTCACAAGGTTCCCACTGGTGCAAGTGCACCCTTACCCTACACGGGCGAACTGGACGTCAGGAAATCACTGGCTGCTCTGAACTCCTCGGCTCCTTCAAAGAATAACCAGCGGTGAGTAAAACGCCAAACAGCGTTTTGAACTGGAGCTGCTTCCGGGTGACGCCCATGTGATCGGCGTCAATTACGGAGGGCCGGGGAACCTGGGAACTGTAGTTTGGCTAAGTGGCGCCGGTCCCCGTCCGGTCTCCTGTCTCCGTAGATTCCTCGAGTCGCTCCCCACCACTCTGTTAGCCACCCCCAAAGGGCTTTTGCTTTTGAGTCCGGATGGATGCCCCCACCACCTCTCGGTGAGTTCAGCGGGCTACCAGGTACATACGATGTTCGGGGGGGGGAGGAGCATGACAAGAACAGCTCTGCTGTTCCACAGGAGTTCCTGAGTCTTTGGAAAAATGCTAACAGTCCTCCCAGGCTTTGAAGGATCAGCAGCTTGCAGGGCAAGACAACAGTGATGCAATTGTTGAGAATAGGCGAACAGGCCTCCAGGGCTGGTGTCAAGTCAGTTGCTTCTTCTTCAGTTCTTGCTTTTGTGGTTCTTTTGCCCAACTTCATTTAGTCTGCATGATCTGACTTCCTGGTGCTAGGGCTCCCCTAAGTTCTGATTTTAGGGGAGTACAGGAAAGTAGCCAATGGGCTACTTACCCCTGGGGTCAATACGGCCCCAATATGACCACTCCCTTAGGGAAGTGGGCATAACCATGTCCCCAAGATCCAAAATTTGCCATCACCAAGATGGTCACTTATGAAAAGTTGCATCCACTTCAGGTAGCCCAGTTCAGGGGTGGTACTCATCTGGGTGTGGACAACCCTGTCTTGTTTAGCTAATTTTCCCATCTGTCCAGGTGCAAAAAGACTCTGGACAAAGGGGGTTGGTTTCCTCTTCTGTGAGAGAAGCCAGATTTGCATACCAAAGTTAGTGGGCCTCTTTGAAACTCTCCGGCCCTTAAATGCTAATCTGCAGGTCATCCTGTGGGCGGGGTGCAAGGCACCCCCTGCTCAAGCAGGCTTGGTTTATGGCCCCCAGAGAGTAAAGGCCCTCACCCTTGGGGTCAGAATAGAAACTCATCTCTGGTGGCAGGTTGGTTAGAACCAGTCGGTCAGCACAGCAGTGGCTGGTAAGTTTTCAGGGGGCATCTCTAAGGTGCTCTCTGTGTGGCTGTATTACTTAATACAACCCTGGCATCAGCATAGATGTATTAATAAGAGATGTTTGATACCAAACATCTCTTCTTTCAGTAAAGCCATCATGTAGTTCAGGAACACGTTTATACCACTGTCCAGAACATCCTTGTAAAATGGGTTCCATGTTCACTTGTACTGGCAGCAATGGAACTGACCAGCACTGGGGCATACATGCTTGAACGGTGATGCTCTTACATGTAATGTTGTGCACCCTGCCTTAGGGCTGTAAGGCTGGCTGCAGAGGTGACTTACCTATACAGCATGCAGTTTTGGTATGCATGGCACACAGGCTGTGTGCCATGTTGTATTTTCACTTTTGTCTGCACCAAGACATGCAGCTTGATGCGATTTTGGGAAAGAGATCTGGCACTAGGGGCCTGGTTAGCAGGAACCCAGTGCACTTCCGGTCCAAATCACATCAAGTTTTAGACAAAAACTGGGGGAGACAATGTCAAAAAGGGCACTTCCTACACGTGTGTTAAAGGAAAACATGCATCAGTGTTTTGTGATAATGCTGATGTTGATGTATGCACCTCAGGGATAGTGTCATTATTCTTTTTTATTGAATGGTGTTGTCTACGCAGTTCGTGTGTCAATGTGCATGCTGCAGTCATAGAAAGATGGTCAATATTATTAATTTCTAAACTGGGGAATTTCTGTAGCGTAGAAATAATATCCAGATCATACTGCATAACGAAATCTAGCATGAACCTAGTGTGAATGACAGGCCATATTCTGAAAAGACGGTTGTCTGTCATTTGGTCTATAAATATGTTCCAATAATCTCACAAGTTTTGATGTTCTATCTTGTAATGGTTGGTAATGGTGACTGGTTGTTCTGATTTTCTGTATTTATTTTATACACTTTGTAATATTTGATAGAATATGTATTACTGTATTAATTTATTGCCTTTATTCTATAGTAAACGTTTCCTTGAAGTTGAGTCTTGACATTGTAACTGCTGGATGAAAGAAACAACAAAAAACACATCATTGACACATCCAGAGTGTGGTGTTTGCAGACAGTGGTGTCGCAAAGGTGCCATGGGGCCTGATACAACCATGTTCCTGCTTAAATGGCGACATACAGTTACAATTGGGGAGCAGAGGGCCTGTAAACCACTGCACCTGCGGCACTGTTGATAGGTAGGTCCCTATTTGCATAACTGCAGATAATTTACCATACCTGTCATTTTTATGGCATAGTGTTCAGCCACCCCTGTGTCACTGCCCCTCAGTAACTACATTCAGAATTGTTCCTTGGCTACTCTTGCTACATGCAGCTTGAAGGATCATGTACAATGGATTCTTTTATTTAGCAGTCTTGCATGCTAACATCCTACAATTTCCTTGTTGTGGCTTACTTTTGAATCAATGCTGTACACAATCAACCAATTTCTTCTACATTCAACATTTTGGGACTATAAAGATTATGGATGAATTTATTAATATTTTGGTTTTTGTAACTTCTATATATGTGGCCATTAAGCTACTTCACAGCAACTTTGTTTCTAGGTTATATGTGCCTTTTAAGGGACCCAGGTGGATACCTTTGAATTCAGTTTGCCCAGGTACCATATTCTGTTAATTAAATAGTGGTCAGGGTCATGTTGTTGATGGTGATTGGTGGTAGAATTTAATCCATATACCTTCTTCCATTTGATCTTTCTCTTCTTAAAACCTGACACAATGACAGACAATGTGTGTGCTTATATTTTCAGGAGCTACCTGGAGTATGTTTTCCAGAAGGCATGAATTGTGTGGACCACTTCTAAATCATGTATATCTTCCAGTCTGAGCCATTGAGGAATTTCAGAGCACGGGGGCTGTTGGTCCTCATTCTAGAAGTTGATAACTTACATGCTGATATGTTGCCAGGGTCTTCTTCTTTGGAAGGCCTACATCAATGAAATTGGGGCAGTTAGGAGAGGACCATGAAATTAATTAGGTTGATAAAGCAGTTTGCCTGAAGAAGCACAAAGATCTTCCTCAGCTAGGGGTAGTTGATTATTGCAATTCCCATTGCATTGAGCAATGAAGCAAAGAAAAGCTTCTTTATTGCATGAGACAGTGTTGGAAAGTGCTACAGGTATTGTGGCACTTAGACAGGGTGCTTCTGGATTAGTCCCAATCAGGATGATCTCAGTCTTTGACTACGTTATAGAAAGTTCTCTCTCATCTAAAAGATGATCTGCTCAAGAAATCTTTCCCTTTTCCTGCTCCATCTGCAGGTGTAGCTGAGTATTAGATATGTACATTTGGATATGCAGTTCGAGAAATACTATGACAAGGCATGCAAGCATGTATTTAAGGAGAATGGTGGTCATTGTGGGCTATTTCTATGCTGGCCATGGCTCTACCAATTAGACGTATTATCTCTGCTGCACACATGCTGAAAGTACACATGCCACTAGGTTGCTGATTTTCTTCCAGGGAGCCACAGCTTTCTCTGCTTTAGGTTTTTCAAAACTCTCCCAGTTAAAGAGAAACATTCTAAGGGCAAGTAGGCACTCTTGGTCTTTTGTCCACATCATTCATTAAGAGGATAACTTCTGTAGCCATTTTACCAGCTCTTAGGTCCAGACATTCAGAGCAAAGATGGGGGGTCACTCTTTTTATAGTCTTTATCTTGGGAGATGGAAATTCTTTCCACAAGTAGGCAGTCTTCTCTTCTTATACCCTCCAGCTGAGGCCTGCACTAGCCCTTAAAGGGGTGAAGGAAAATGTGTCCAAGAGGGGTGGACTTTTATCTAATCCTCTGGGGGAAGGAGTAGCCTGCCATTTGGAAATTTTTGATGAGAGAGAGGAAGAAACCTAATCGGGACATAAAGGTAGAGCAACATTGTAAGACAAATGTGTCTACAAAATCTTACAATAAATTACGGAAAAAAAATAGATAATGAAAATGTTGGCCAATTGGCATGTTTTCTTAATTATTTAACAAAGGACACTGTAGAGGTCCCTTAAAAATATTAACTCTCTGATCCTGATTCACAAAGGTGAACTTGCACTTTTGTGTAGGGTTGCTCTTTTTCGGTTATCACAAGCAAAGGAGCAGATTTACAAGACCCATGCGTTATAATTGCGCCGCTGTTGTGTCACTTTTTGTGACGCAGCGGCTGCATAAAAATGCGTCCCATTTACAACGTGAAGCATCTAGGGAGATGCGTCACGTTGTAAAGCCCTGCGTCTCATTATACCTGCGTCAGGTATAATGTATGCAGGGTGGGTGTTCTCACGCAAAAAAGCCTCGTAGAAGTGACACAGTAAAATCTACAAGATTTCACGGCGCTACTTCTAGGACACCACTGCGTCAAAACCTTACGCCTGCTTGGAGCAGGCGTAAGGAGAGACGCAGCACAATGAGATTAGGCCTCCCCATGCATTGCTGGAGTTACATTGTGCTTGCGGCACGACTCCAGCAATGCATGACTTTTACGCAAACAGAGGCGTCAGAATTTCTGATGCATCTGTCAATCCTTGCACCATGGTGCGCCGTATTGTAAATACGGCGCATCCATGGTGGCGCAAGGATTTTTCAGGATGGCGCAGGAAAAGTGACGCATCTCTACAGATACGACTGCGGAGACTCCGTACATAAAAAGATAGGACAGGACAATCTTTTTATGTGTGGAGTTCTCAGCTCAGACTGCAGACTCTCCGCAGTCGTAAAGCTGCTATTAAATTGTTTGTTTTTGAATACAGAAAACAAAGTAAATTTACACAAAAGTTGCACCGGGCCCTGAGTTCTTGAATAAGAAACCTGAAAATGGTACTTCATGTTATGGTTAGGGTTTTTTCTAAAGACGTACCCTACCTAGAAGGATGTGTGAGTTTATATAAAAGGATGCTGAACTAGGCTAGCCTTCCTACGAAGTACTCGAACTTTGTCTTACATTGCACATTACCTTTTCGTACATTGCACGAAAGTTAGTGTTAAACTACACTGTAAACTGATATTAAATGGTTTTGTAAAATATTATTTGTTAATCTGTTGTCAGCATTTTCACACAAATAGACTTTCTCTAGACTTACTCCTCGCTTCATTGTGAGTTGGTATACACTTTCCAAACCCAATTCGAAATTGGATGGGCAATTAGAATTTAAACAAAAGAAAATACGTTACTAATTGCAGGATGCCACTCTTTGTATTTCATTTCCTCAGAAGCGGACCTTCATTAATTTTATAATTTCCTTCACATAATTCCTATGTGATGTACATCTTCATTTCAGCATTTTTTACCTATTGTCAATTCGTCATTGACTTTATGTTAATTAATGCACCGTATCAGACAGATATTCTCATTGAAATCGTTAATGCCCTTATCATATTATGTCAAGAACATCCTTCCTCTAAATGTCAAGGTCCATTCCTTATTTTGCAAATCATGACAATGGTTTTCAGTATCATTACATTTTAGTCTTACATAGCTGACAGTACTAAAGCTATGAATTCCTCACTTTGTTCTCATTTGAACACAATTCTTCCGTTGTCAAAAGTACACCCAATTTTTAGACAATACATTGTATCAACACCTTTATTTTGCAAAGTTTCTATGTATCTTGTATCATTGTGATATTTTGAATATATGAGCAACTCAGAGAGAAAACTTTGTCTAAATCTTAGTGCACACTTGCATCAACTCTCATGTTTTTTCTATTTAATTATACTATAAATCCTTGTTTTTCTGAGTCCCTAGTAATTTGCTGGGCATTTGGACTCTGAATAACTGGAGTTTTAACCTACTAGTAGTTTACTTCGTTTTAACAGGTCCCAACTGTAAGTGCACTTTAATGTTTTTAAAATTTAATTAAATTGGCGTATTTGACAATCTGGTAAGTAAATTTGATGCACATGGTGGAGTCGCCCTTTTAGAAGAAAATTGCTTGAGAAGCCGCCAATCTAATCTGCATGTGGAAGAAATGGACTGCAATTTTTGTGCACTGCTGAAAGTCACATGTATATTCTTTTTTTGTAATTGCGCTGTGTGCTGGGCTCATCTGTATTCCATTTACTTATCTGCTTCACCCTGTAAAAAGCGAACATGCAACCGCAGCATTTAGTGGCGTGGGTTTGATCTCTGCAGGTCACTTGTGGGTCCCCACCATCGTTCAGTCAGCAATAATGCAACCAGGATTTAGCTTCAGTAACAATTATAGCAATACATTCAGGGGCTTTGCCCATTAACCCCTTCAGTGCCCATGACGAGCTGGACTCGTCATGGGCTGCGGTGGCGCTGTGCCCATGACGAGTCCAGCTCGTCATGAACTCCGCCCGCTAATGCAAGGCGCGGCACTGGGCGGGGAAAGGGGCGGGCATGCAAGGGGTTAAAGGTATACCTGGGAAAGCGTAAACATGCTTCTCCTCCCCAGGTGAGGTGTAACGAGGAAAAATATCTTTACTTCTCCTTGTTTTTTCATGTTTCTCTGTGTGATGCTGCACACATAGAAAGAGGAATATGCCTCAGAGGTACCCCTCCCTGCCCAAAAACAATCCTGTCTAAAACTCAGGCACCCTTGCACCATGGTGCAAGGGTGTCTGCATTGGCACTAAGCAGCATATTGTGTGCCAGTGCAAGGCAAGGACAGGAATATGCCGTATCATGTTAAATAAAGTGCATTTCTGCCCTTTTTCTTTCACAAAGCGCAGCACAGCAAGGTGCTCAATATACAAGTCCATCCTTCCTGTGACCCTTCCTCATATTCAGGTGATCACCCATGGAAGGAGCAGTTCATTAAGGGTTGCCTTCTATTCAATGACTGTCCAGTTCTCCTACCTGAAGACAGTGCCAATCTGCCATGATCGCTCCAAACTCATCCTTAAGAATGTTGTGAAAATCTTGCTGGCTGAACTTAAAAAATCTGTAGGAATGTGGGAAAAAACGGTAGGCGGTAGGTCTGTATAAAACGCTGTAGCCCACCTATTAAGTCAGTATGGCTGCCAAGTTTTTACTTTCACATTTGCTTTTTATCTTTACTTTGACAAGGAACATTTACTATTCTTACCCCTATTCTATATAATTTGAGCTAAAGAACCAAATCATATTAAAAGTGATGGAAGTAAAGTTCCCATGAATAAACAAGCATTTGCAATGCAATAGGTCTCGCATTTGCAAGTGCTAGAGCTGCTGGCATTGTAAATGACAATGTCTTTTATCTATGTGTTTGGTTTGGATTGGAAGTATGTGGTTTGGAGTGGAATTATGTGGGTTGAATTGGAATTGTTAGGTGTGGAATTGAGTCGGGTAGAATTGTGTGATGTGTAGTGTATTTGTGAAGTAGAATTATGTGACATGGTGAATAGATAGGGTTGAGAGCTGCACAGAAAAGATCGAAAGGAAGATAGGGAGGGATAGGTTATTTGTGCACAAAGTGGTGAATGTGCCCTGGATATAGGAGCAGAAAGAGTGTGTGAGAAAGAAATAAGGGGAGAGCAGGCCACAGACGCATAAAGAGGGAGCGCCTGGCCCAGGAAAGAAATTGTGCTTGAAGATCTGAAGTGAACTAATATAAGAGTGGCAGGAAGAGTGCATGAGAGAGCGAGAGAGGTCGGGACGAGTAGGAGGGGCATCCAGAGGGTGGAGTGGGAGGTGTACTTTTGCACAGTGTGAGGTGATAGAGGAGGGTAGCATGTGTGAGCAGGCAGTATAGAGAGAAGACAGGGAGTGTTAGGGAGGGATGAGATGGGGTAGTAGAATTGCGAGATGAGAGTGGTAGTGGCAGTGTGAGGGACAGATGAGAGGGACAGTTGGCATGTGGGGATGTTTCACTAATTTCAACCAATAGAGATTCAGACTAGGAACAGGTGCCAGGACCAGGGAGAGCACAGTAAGAGTGAAGGGGGAGTCCAGAGTTTGGTAGCGGCAATTGTCACAAAGTTTAAGGAGGTCAAGGGTCAGGCTGATAACAAGGCCAATAGGCTTCCACCTTTCTGAAGTCGATCTAAAAAATATGTTGAGCACAGCAGAACTAATTATTTGCAGCAATTGAAACAGCAAAAAAGCAGCAAGAAGTGTCATAAACAAGTTACTTATATTCCACTTCAACCACACCAGCTATAAAAACATTAAAACTCCGCCCTACTCTTACAAATAATACCCCATCCTTACACAAGCCTCAGATGAACACTTGTCAGGTCATAGAATTTTCTGTTTTGAGCAGCAAATACCCCATTGCACAGCTAGATCAATAGCTGCTCCCAGGGCAAGTTGCTGCACCCTAGATAATGCAAGGAAACTGCCAAATGGACCTCACTCCCAACTCATCTCCTAAGTGCACTTCCACTAATGTGATTCTGACAATTGGCATCTAGCCAATAGGATGTGTACCGTGTTCCTGCATTGTATGGTTGTTTTTGGTGCCTGCTGCCAATGTGTAATTTGAAATTATGCTTCTATATTTTTATAACTATTTATTCGAATCCTTTTTTTCTGGTTTAGTGACAAGCATGTTGTATGCAAAAAAAAAGTGTTCTAATACACAAAACATGGATTAATACATATAAGAAATTTTTAATATGATTGTCTGAATAGTATTCCAAATTATTTAAATGTATGCACTTTTCCTGCTTTTGTGTTTTCAAAAGTGTGAATATTGGCAGTTTCAAGATGGCGGTTTTATTAACAGACCATACAGTAAGGTGTGTACTCCAAATAAGTCACAAAAATTGTGCATCAGGGATGAGTGTATGCTGATTTAGTAAGGCCGTGCACAATCGGCGTGGCTAAGGCAGCATTCTATTGTAAACACTAAAACCAGTGATTGCCCAGTAGCAAGGAAGAAATTTCAGAGGACACTGACAAAGACAAATGAAAAGCAATGGCAAATATTGGGCGGAGTTGAACCCCACAAAGCATATACATCAGTTCGCTAAGTGGCAGAGCAATACTTGGGAGACCCTAGTCAACTGCTCAGGAGGTGGGAGGAGAGGATGCAAGGGCAACAAGCAGGGACAGCATTGCCACTGCAACATTCCATGATTCTCGGCAAGCTACTTTTATCTCCGTGTGTAAATAAAATATGTCATTCATGCATGTTACATGATGTGCTATTTAAGGGTTTTGATTAATGCTCCCAGTTTTACATTTGTACAGATTTTTACAGCTAAATACAGACAGAAGACAGTTTGTTGTCTGTTTGCATTTATTTTTAAAAGCAAATAAATACAGAAAATTGGGCTTGTTTTATGTGACTCTCACTGCTCTCTTTCATGAATTGTAGGCTAACAGCAGAGCAGATAGACAGGATAGAGAATTAAAAAACAGGATGAAATCTCCTTAAATAACAGGTTATGTCACCATATATTTGTGGTGTAGTGCTAATATTTATCAGTGGGTGTAATGGCAATATATTTTTGGCAGCTTGAATAGCTAAAACACAACAGATATCAAAGTATGAGTCTGCATCTAATAGTTTAATCATCATGGAAATGCACAATTTTACAACTTCATTTATCGACAAAACTCAAAATAAATATGGATAAATACAGATAAGATGGGCAAAAAATAATTATGGATGAATGCAGAAGAAAACATTTTTTTTTTAAATTATAAAACCGGGAGCCCTAGTTATTTTGCAACCTCATAAATGGGACTTAAGAGGCATTGGTTGGCTGTGCATTCCTCTTTCCTATAAACGCTGTCTGGAAGAAACAGTTTGACATTTAATTTCTGTCTTTGAATGCACAGTAAATGTAACGAAGTAAGAACAAGATTTACATGCCTGTTTACTGAAAGGCAGCTATCTGAAGGATCCTGGTTAATAAGGTTTTGTCATGGGAGAGAGAAGTGAACCTGGAGACCCTATGGTATGTGCCCGGGTTAGGCCCATGCGGCAAAGCTGCACATTTTCTTACATGTTCCTCTTTTTGCACAATAAGATTACTGATGTGACCTGTTGCACATATTCATGAGTGTGACAATGTTGGATCAGTTTCTCTGAAACTACTTCTGTTTACACCTTTGGCTTTGCATAACGTTATCATGATGCCTCGAACTCTAAGCACAAGGCCTCTACGAACAAGGTACAAATTTTGTTCTATATTCCTCCATGGGGTGACAGGACTATCTACATAACCTTAACATTACAAATCTATATGCACATTGAGAGGATGCTTTTTATTATAAATAATAACCATCTCAGAGGATTAGTAGAGGAGGCACGTCAGCTGACACCGAAGGTCCTTGCATGCTGAGACTTCACCACGCAGCGGTCTGACATCTCCGTGAGTGGTGTCAAGTTCATGACCAAGACAGAGTCCTACATTTTCTTCCACCAGGGAATGGGGTTGGATCATTTCTAGGAGGGGACTTCTTGGCTCTACACCTAGATATGATCTAGACACACACAGAGTAGCGAATGCATAGTAGGAGTACACCTGATTACTACCTTGTTTTATATGCCTGCATATATACACTGGCCTGGCACCATTGTAGCACTATATATGCTATTCACTCTTTTGGTGCTTGTCAGCACTTTCATCTGCTTCTGTCTAATGATTATCACAGCACATGTATTATATACAAGAATTACTTTGATTCAATAAATATATTGAAAACATTCCACAGTGTATTCTCTGTATATTTTTCGGAGCACAAGGAGACCGAGTGACTGAGCGAAAGGTCCTGATCTGTTACTATGATCCCTGAGGGGTAAGGGTTGTTATGTTCAGTGGTTGCCAGAAACCATTTGCTCGTCTGATTGGGATAGGGGGGTTTATGGTGGGACTGTGAGCTAGCTGGTCTCTAGGCCAACATATACGGCAGGGGTGCTTGGAATCAGTCTAGGCACCTCACCCAAAGTTTATGTTGTCCAACAAACATGCAGGTCCTACTGATTAGTGGGAAAGCAACATGACATGGTGCCACCAATGTTGCTTGGATTCCTATTTAACAGTCTACCTGAGTAGTTCAGTTGTGCTTTCTCAGAGACTCTTACTCACCTTTAAAAAGGAGACGTCCATGGTGGTAGGGAAATCTTCCTCTGCTGAGTAGGTTACTCTATGTATTGGTAGTAGGTTATTCAAGCTTGTAGGATAAACCTTCCCACATTGTGTACACCTTATCTCCATAAATTCATTTACTAAAGTTCCTCATTCCCTCATACGATGTCCATAAACTGAGAAATTGTTGAAGAGGAAGTAGGAGTTCTAAACATTACAGAAAATTGCAGACATGCAGTAACTATGAAACTACATCAATATGGTCTCCCAGCAACAGGTGGAGACGTTACCTTCATGGTTGAGGAGCACGGAGCATTCAGAAAAGAGGTATTCTACTCCTGGGTTAAATTCCCAGCTGAAGATGCTCGCACACAAATGTTTTCATACATACATTGAAGATGAAACACCAGAGGAATACACTCATTAGCTAGACATGGAAATTCCCCTATCTTAACGAAAAAAAATACTTAAAAGGTGCCCTCCCCCACACTACAGAAAACGTGAGACTCAGTCCGTTCAGTAAAGAAGGAGTGACTTGGCCGGTCTTTGCTGCATTCACAACGTATCGTAACACTTCTAACTTAACTGCAACCGAATTGCATACACTATCTTTAGCAAAGATTTACAGAAATATCATGCAGTTCACAATGTGAACACTCACAATTAACCCTGCGTGGACTGCTTAACCCGCATAACCACATTTGGCTACCATGGGTGTCAGCCCACAAATACTGAATTCCGTTATGGAAACGATTCTCACCAGTCTGGAGCAAATTCCGTTCTGGATAGCACAAAAAATTAGCCAGGTTGAAGCATTATTTCCCATGTGGGCTTGCAGCAAAAATACTGGCTATTTGCTTGCCAATGGGAATGTCTCCCCCAGTGGTAGACTGTATAACCTGGGGTATGGTCTTCACTGCCATTTATACCTGAACTCATGGTACCCTTCACTGGCTGTCTTGCCTGAAGTACTGGAACAGGTACAGAATGAGTATGGGGAAGAACCTGCCCTGGACTGGGAATTAAATTGATGGGCGATTTTTCCACAGTGTCAGCCATTATGTTAAGTAACATGAAGGAGGAGGCAGCACCAATGTCTAAGGGATTTCACTCCTGTACAGCAGGAACGGGAATTGCCTAAAATGATCGAAGAAATCTATATGATGCTAAGTAGTGATAATTTGGGAGCCAGACCTAGGAAACCGCATGTTAAGAGTAATTCTGAAAGGAAAACTCTAAGCAAGCACCCGATTTTCCCAAGAAGAAATGGGACAATCATGTGGCGGGTGTCCTTAACAGGAGACCCCTGAAAAGAAACATAATTTTAGGAACCGTCATAACATTAGAAAGCCTGTCAGGTATCAGGATGCTGATACACGTTTCTCTCTTTCCTTTCGGAGTCATCTGATACATGTTCTGAGAGAGGTGGATGGTCAGAGTGCAGATCAAAAGAATGCGTGAAACAGAAGAAGGAATCACAATGCTCAACAGACTACATCAATAAAAAAGAAGACAAAAAAAAGAAATCTAAACTTCAATTCAAAAAGAAGAAAATAGCTGGGATTAAAATAAGACATTGAGGATGCTGCTTCTGAATAGGGAATGAGCAGTGACGATGCTGGACAGCGCGGCAGAAGTCACAATAGCTCGTTGGAACCTTATGGATTATCTGGCAACAGTGGTTCTGAGTGAGTAGATCACGGTGGAATCACCTGATACTTGGTAAGTGTTTCCCATTGTTTATGCAAAGTTACACTCCAACTGGAGGGAGACATACCCAGAAACATCAAGGCTCTTTTTTGGGAGAACCTGACAAATGGTTATGACATTCTTTTGGCTCAAAAAGACTGGCCACCTGAGTTCGTAATGAAATACCCAAATGGGAAAAAAATAATTGTACCTACTTTCTCTGACCTAGTTCCAAAATCAATGAACATTCATATGCCAATGAGAGGGTGTTAGCTCCTTCACTATACCGAAATCATGTTGGGTGCTATGAGGAGTCACCTCATCATGAAATCCCATTAAAATCAATTCCTCAACCCCAGAGACAGTACCCAAAATAATTTTTTATTTTGTATTTTTCTAAAAATATTTTTATTGCATTTATTACCCATGAATTGTAATCAAATAGCCCTTTCAATGTAATATTGATTTGCAATGCAAATAATCACATGTGACATTAATCAGTCTCGATATTTAATAGAACTTCCTCTCATGCTGATTTTCCCCAAACCCTCTACCCGTCTGCAGAGAAATACCATGTTTTAGGGATAGAAAAGAATGATTCTCACTCCTAACCTGAGTGGTCTCTCTAGTATTGATGCCTCCCACCTCAGTCAGCTGGCTAAGGAGTACTCTTGGCTTCCTCTGGAATAATACAGGGTCTCATCCGCCCGATTCTCACTGTATTGGACTCCCCTGGGGGTATGGTCACAGTGGTGTGGATTCCTCTGACTCTGGTTCTGGGTCTTTCATGCTGTCCACTAATGCCTCCCAGGCCCTGGCTCTCTCAACTGAGCCGATCCCCTGCCAAGTATTCCCAAGCAGGACCCTTCCTTCCTATCCCACCCACTTTACTAGTTATTTTTTCCATTCTAGGTCCTTTGGGCGATTTCCAATGTCTCATTATTTCTGCACATTGCAGACATCCTATGTTTTCCCGGTGAACATATTTTGTAATGCGCCGCAGGGTATGGTATGCCCTGTGTAGCATAAAGAAATTAATTTGTCAAAATCTGGCATTTCTCGAGACCTTGGAATTCCAAGTCATGATAACGTCCATGTCCTTGTCTTCAATACGGATGTCTAAGTCGCCCAATGGTCCCTCACTATGGGTTGCGGATGCAGGGCATTTCCTACCATTGCGCAATAGAGACATGTAATTTCTTTAATTCTGCCTCTCGTGGTGCCAATGTATCTGCAAGTGCATATGATGAGGTGGCTTTGATGTCCCCGCTCTCCAGTGCTCCCAGACTGCTGCTATCACCCCCCATGAAATAGGAAATGCCCATGGGAAAGATCCAGACTCTATCTAAAGTCCTCTAATTGGAGGAGTTCCCTATCCCTATAAAGGTCTCTCAATCGGGATGCCCCAGCTTGTACCCAGTCGTTAAGGCCCTCCCATTGTCCTCTATGCAATAGAACTAAGAGCACTGTCATCGGGAGATCCAGTGAGTAGGGTACCTGCCTTTGTGTTTTTTGGAGGCATCTCTGGCAGCATTGTTTCACTACCTGTACCTCTCCTGTACTATCAAGTGGATTTCCACACACTTTCAATAGAGCCCTCATGAGCACATCCAGGTCTGGTGTAAATGGTCCGATTTCATGTGTCTGTGTCTGTCGATCCACCACCCACCGGGCAAACCACTGCAATTGCCCCACCAAGTAATATCTTTCAAAGTTGGGGACTGCAAGTTCTCCTTAACCTGTCGGCCGCTGCATTGTCTTCAAGGCCACTCAGTTGCGGCCATTGCCCCAGAGACAATTTGTCGAAAGGGAATTCAACGGTATCCACACTGGTAATGTCATAAAAAAGTACAATAGGTGCGCGAGCTGTACCATTTTTAAAAGTGCAACCCTCCCAGCTAGCGACAATGATGGGCCTTTCCAGAAATCCAAACTTGTCTTCAGGGAGCGTACAGCCATCCCATATTTCCTTCTGATAAGTCAGAGTGTGAGTGGTATATTTGTATTCCTAAATACTCCAGGAATAAGGGCTCCCGCTGAAAATTTCCCAGTCCGTCTGGTGGGCCACTATCATCAGTCAGTGGGAAAAGTCTAGACTACTGCCAATTAATTTATAGCCCCGACATCTCCCCGAATTCAGACATCAGCTCTTTGCTCCTTCAAGTGTGCCCTCTGTATCTCCCAGGAACAATAACAAGTCATCTGCATATAATGCTATATGGTGAATACTCCCACCTAATTGTATAGTTCCATACTTAGCACCCGTCCAGGCAAGACAGGCCAGCAGATCCATGGCCAGGGCAAACAGCAGTGGGGGGAGAGGGGGCATCCCTGCCTCATACCCTGCTCCACCCCATACTGCTCTGAGATTATGCCGCCAGTCTGGACGCAAGCCAGGGGATTAGTATACCACAGTCTAATACATTTCAAAAAGCCCTGTCCTAGCTGCATGTGTTCCATGACTGCATAAAGATACTCCCATTCTAGGCTATTGAAGGTCTTTTCTATATCAATGGCAAATACCATTCCCTCCACTCTTGTCGGCGCTGCGCTCCCATGACCAACAGAAGATGACGTATGTTGAGAGCCGCATTTCGACCTGGTATGAATCTCACCTGGTTCGGATGGATGAGGGTGGTAATATATGGCAGGAGCCTCATTGCTAATGTTTTATTAAGTATCTTAAAACCAACATTGCGCATGGATAGGGGTCTATAGGCCTTACAATCTAGAGAAGATTTTCCATGTTTTGAGGAGTGAAATAATCAGTGCCTCACGTCTGGTATTGGGAAACAGAGCCCTACGCCGCTACCGCCTCATACATATCCACTAGTCTAGGGGCAAATTCTTTGATATGAGCAGCATAGAATTCTACAGGGATCCCATCTTTCCCCAGTTCTCTCGTTGTCGTAGTCAGGGGTCTTCAGCCTGTGCCATCCACTCCCCTCTAGGGCCAGGCTTATAAACTCCTCCTCATCGGTGTATATTAATTAGTATGCTATCTCTTGCTAGTTATCTGTAGGCTGTATCCAGCCACCACATGCAGGTCTCTCCTTTATTTGATCTGGGGTCTCCATTGTTTGTCTATTCAATTCAATTTTTTCCTGTTTTCCCCCCCTTTTTTGGTTTGTTTGTCCCCTTTTTATTTTTATTTATATTTCGCCCCCCCCCCCGCTCTGGTGTAATGTCAATTTTCCATGTGCCTGCTCCTCACCGCACCTTGAGCATGTTCTGCCGATGATTCGCTCCCGGGCAGGAAAAGCTCAGTTTTCAATCTGTCTCTGCCCCCACGTGACCACCTCTGGCAAGATCAAAGGTTTGCAAAGGAAGGCATCGCGCTGTCTTTCTGGTCCCGAGATGATCCACCCAAGCAGCTGCAGCAGTGGTCCGATCTTGCAACCCAGGGACATGCAACTCTTGTCTTGGTCCCTGTCTTGCATCCCTACCTCTATCAAGGCCAATATAGTGCTCTGTCTCGTGCCGATTGCTCTGGCAATGTATCAGTGCAGTAGGGGCCTCCTCTCCGCAACAGTGGTATGATCCGCAGTCATCACCACCTCTTCTCCTGTGGTCACAATGTCCCAGCCTGCCGGAGCAATCCGCCCTCTTTCAAACGGGATCTCTCGAAAAGGGGTAACTCCATTCAGGAGTTCCCAGATGTGGTTCCCTCCGACACTGCCCATCCATCTCATCTCAGCTAGTGCCTCAAGCCAATGACGGGCCAACTGTTCAACTGAGCCAGCTTTGGCCATGGCTGCCGCCATTTTGCTTGCGGCCTCCCGATTCCTGCCAGACCGAAATGTAAGCCTGCAGGCTCAGTTGTATCAAAGTACTGAGTTCATCCAGGTCTTTCACACAGTGGGGTGTTCGCGGGGTAATGAGGACACCCAGGGTTGTCTCATTTCCGCAGGATGGCACTGGGAGGGGATCAGCTGGCCAGAGTTCTGCGAGAAGCTTCCTGCTCAATCAGCTGCTGGCCAAGCCCCAGACAGTACCCAATTAAACATTAACCTAAAAAACAAGTTAGGGACATCCTAGAATAACTTGAATACCAAAGTATAAAAGAAAACTACACCTCATCAATAAATAATCCTTTGTTTCATGTAAACAAACCAGACAATTCATACCATCTAGTTTTAGACTATAGACATTTAAACAGCTACTCCCACATACATGGTACAAAATGCACATAGTGCCGCACTAATGAATAACATTGTGTGGAAGAAATACAAAACAACACTAGATATCTCAAATGGATTCTTCTGCCAAAATATAGTGCCTGAAAGCAGATTTGTCCAAAAGCACAATGGTGGACCTTAAAATCCTGCACCTCAGGCTAGTTCCAATAAGTACGTTCTCTGCGCAAGCTGCTGCTCTGTTCCAGATCAAACAGAAATTTCTTAAAAGGTGGGGGTGCACAGATCATAAAGTCCAAAACATCAGATAGTGAAGTATAACATTTCTTTAATTTTCAATTTATAAAATTTAGCAAACAGATAGACTTCAGTCAACACGTTTTATTCCCATACCGGTAACTTCATCAAGGCTGAAAGAATAACAGACAACATATATATTAAATACAAATCGTGAGGCACAGGACTACACTTGTACAAACACATAAATGAATACATATATATATATACACCTACATAAATATGTACATTATCACATGACATAACGAAAAACACAACTACAGTTCTGGATTGCTACATATAAACGTTCTTCAATCACACTTATTAGTTTAGTGCAAAAGCCAAGCCGAACCAGCAAAAGTTACTAAAGTTTTGGCACACAACCCAAAATATTGTTGCCGGTTATATCACAGAACAGAGCTAGTGGACATCATTAGAGTTGCAATGCATATTCCAATTTATATATGTATTTACTCAAAGTTTGAATATCATAAATATCTCCTAATTTCTACACCTATTCTACAGCATTTACATATTTTCATTAAAAAGTCATAACTACATCTCCCTCCCTCTCCCTCTCCCTCTCTTTCTCCCTCTCTCCTTCGCTCTCTTTCTATCTCTCTCTCTCTCTCCCTCTCTTTCTCTCTCCCTCTCGTTCTCTCTCTCTCTCTCCCTCTCTTTCTTTCTCTCTCTTGCTCCCTCTCTTTCTCTCTCCCCCTCTCGCCCTCCCTTTCGCTCCCTCTCTTTGTACTGGGATGGGTGCATAGCACACCTTCTTATCTGTATTTCTGTCTTGCAGGCTGTGACTTACAGAATGCCCAGTGAAGACCCGCCCTGCCTCTTCAAGATTGTTGTATTTTCTTCCATGTGTAATAAAGTTTTTATTTGGATTATATGATTTGAAAGTCTGATTTCCATTTTTCTGGCTGCATCTGTATGTTAGGTGTTGTGATTCTTCAGGCGATTCGTTTGGTTCCTTGTTTCGGGAGGGGGGGCGGGTGGTGGTGGCCTGGGGGTGGTGTCGGTGGGTGTTGTTGCCCTATTGGGGCTCCGGGCTGCATGTTCAGTTGCTCGGGGGCATCTGTTGTTCTTCATGTTTGGCTATGGCCTGTGCTCCCTTGGCTGCTGCCGGTTGTTGTCTGACTTTACACCAGGTCAGAGCTGGTGTTAGTTTCCTGCTGCTAATGCGCCTTATCACCTGTTTTGTGATCTTATTGCCGATGTGGCTGGTCGTTGAGAATGTTGTGGAGTGGTGTTGTCGCTGCTTTTTGTTCGGGAACGCGTACTCTGCATCTCATTAGCGATAGTTGCGAGGGTCATCCGTGGCGATGTTTTTTGAGGTTGCTATCGCTGGAAAACTGGTGATATCGGCTGTTAGCACCAGCTTGTGAATGGGGCAATACATTTATCATGACTTTGGCTGCGCTAAAGTGCCGATAACTCGGCGATAGTTCCTTGAGAATATGCCCCAATGTCTTTCCTTGTCCAAAATCTTTCACCAGCACAGGGCCCAGGGTAGACAGTGGGAAAGTGTGGCACTATTATTAATATTTTTTTTGAATCCAGAGTTAGCACTCCCAAACTCTATGGAGAAACAGGCTCACCCACTGACAGCCATACGGAACTTGTATCAAAGTGTGGGGGTCAATTATTTCTCTGCCTTCTCCCTCGCTCATGCACTCTCGTAAATTTAGCTTTACATTCCATGCAATAATGCCTGACTGAAAGTACTCGAAGGTAAAGGGATAATAATTCAGTACTAGCCGTCAGTCCCACACCTGACATCAGACAATTTGGGCTTTTTGCTGTTACAAACAATTGTATTCTGGTGTTTCCCAACAAATGCTTCAATTGAATGATACGAAGACTGTAGCTCCAAAAAACATACATGAGCTACTTTAATTGAAGTTAAGGTGTGCAATCGTCTTCTTCAGGTGACACGATGTCAGCTTGTTAACCAAACCACGATGTTATAGGTTATGTCATTTTGTGAATGGTATTCTGTCAGCAGTGAAAAAAATCAGTTTTATGTTTAAATTGATTTTCTTGTCCATTTCCCTTTCGAGTATCCAGCCAGCCTGTTACAGGGCCAGCTGAGGCTGCGTGGATGACCATCAGAGATACTCTTTCTCGGGTACCCTGAGACAAAAGCATATTATAAACAAGTCTGTTGCCTTAATGAAAAGAAAAGTGCAGAAGGATCCTGGAATGCCCCGCTGGTACCAGCAATGACCTCCGGACTGCCCACGGCGCGAAGTAAAGAGATACCGGAAGCACTGGCTCAAGGGCCGGTTCTGGTCCACCAGCTCCAGGCTGAGGTGCTGTACCTCCTCCTTTTGTACCATCTTTCCCCAGACAGCTAGTGGTGCGCTTTTGTCTGTCTTTAAATCTGCACTGGTCCTAAGCATAGAGCATAGCCATCTTAGGACTGGTTCAACGTAACAACTGGGAATAACTAAAGCATGGCATAAATAGTAATACATAGTGCCAATATTGGTAACACACTCCCCAAACACATACAGCAATCTCCTGATGAAATAAACATACAAGACACCTTTTTCATGGAGAGTATTGCTGCAGGTTATTTGCATACGAAAATATGCCAACATGGTGGGTCAACTTACAGGCGATCCAAGATCTGGCCGCAAAGAGAGAGCCAGGAGGGCGGGAGAGGTACTTATACCTGGCTCCCCGCTCACTGGCGCGGCAGAAATGACGTGGGATGTGCCGGACCCAGAGAGGGTCCTAAAAACACTATACTGTCGCTGTGTTCCATCATGTGGCACTAAGGTGGCCGCCCTCTTATGGGGGTCCCCTGCCTGGACCGTGGGCAGCCACAGATTTGTTGCAACAACATTGCTTGAGCGCCCTTTTTGATTTCTTTTAACCCAAACAACTACAGCACTAAGATTTATTCGGCAACAGACAATAACCAAACCAATCTTTCAAAAACACACACCACTCTCAATGCTCCCAAATGGTAATGACTGGGTGCGAGCAAAGGGAGAAAAGAAGACTTGGCAAAATAAAAACAGAAGTTAATTATAGTCAAAAAACTATGTAATTTTGTTTGTCATGCTGAGCACGTTTCCACCTCTTTATACAAGACCGCACCTGCACCTTCCATGGAGAACCCCCCATCACAGCAGTTCCGATCGAGCACAACAGCTGGTCTTTTCCTGCTTGGGAAGAGGTGGGGGGGATGAATGCAAGCAACTACGGGCCTAAAGCCCCCACATTGTAAGACCAGCAGGAAAGAAGTAATGAAGTAGCCCCCAAACTAAGAGATAAATAACCAAGATGTAAAAAGACAGCACTTGGTTTCTGCTCCCTGGGTGTAAACAAAAGAGCAAAAAGAGGGACAAAGAAGCAGGATTGACCACTAGCAAGCAAGGAATTTCCAAGGATACAAGTGGTCTCAAATGCTCAACCTAAAAATGGTTCAGGGAAGTTAAAGTACAGAGGGGAATCACCCTCATAGCCTGTCATTGAGGAGGGTAAAGCAAATGCATCATAAGTCCTGGAATCACGTGTTCTGCTGTAGTTTTTGTGCTTAACATGAAGAGGTAACATGGTGCGTCACACAATTTCGGCTTCTTTCACAGGATCACCCAGTGAGGAGCCGATATCACACAGTGGCAGGCAAGGTGAACTGAAAATCACTGCATACTGTGGATTTCCAGCTCATTGTTTGCATCTGTTATCAGTTGAGGTCCATTAAGAGGCGGGAAAAGACTCAAGGACATCTGCTGAAGCCTCAGCGATCCTTTGATTTGTTGGGGGGATGACACGGGGGTGGCGTGCTTGGTGGAGAGTAGAGTGGCTCTTTCGTAGCTCTGGGCACAAGGCCCGCCCCATTATCACACAGTGATATTTGTTTATAGGTTGGCAGGTCTGAGGTAAGGAACATTTTGATGTATCTCTTATTCATTTAAATTTAAAAAAAATAAGAACCAGAAACACTTGACCGTAATATCACAAATGTAGAAATAACCCGGCCAATCTAGAAATGTACAGATGTTCTTTCATTTAGGTGTTGGTTCCATCAGCGCTTCTTGGTGGGTTTAAATGCGTATAAGCCCTCAGTCGCTGCTTGTCATGGGCGCCATGTTCAGCCGTGTTAGTTCTCTTAACAAGCAATCTGAGGCAAAGGATGCATTCCACTTATAAAAGAAAACAGAAGTGACTTTTAAGAAGCACGTTAAAGTACTTGACACAAAGGCTAGAGCCAGCATAAATTAGTTTTGCCTGGAAAGAACCTCCTCTCAACACGGTCGGCATTTTGTGCACTGTATTTATGTCAAGTGATTAGTAAATTCTGAAAAATTAACTACGTGCAAGCAGCTGTGGTACCTCATTTGTGATCTCTAATTTTCCAACAATTATACATTCTATTGAACAACCTGTCACTTTTAAAAGGGTAAACAGGAAAATCATTTGAATTAAGTGCCATTTAAGAAGTTTAAAGTTTATATTGCTGCCCTTAGGGAAATGAGAGATAAAAAGGTCATTAAAAATATGCATGCAATTGCGTTTTGAAGGAAACAACCTATTTGCAAGAGTTGTATATTCAGTATTCTTTCGTTTGCAAAAACGCCTTTGGAAACAAGATGTCATAGAAGTAATGGGGTCTTTTTGCGCAATCGGTTTTGAATTTTTCAATTACTATAAAGCAAAGAGCCTGCATATTATATTGCTTGATTTATGAAGGCTTCCCAAGCTCTGACCCCAATAGAACATGCCTGTGAATCCAATAGATGTAAAGCATGAAGTGCTGTGTGTTCCCCTCACTGCATCCTTTTAAGCTCGATTACACATGCAGGTTTTGATCCATTGCACAGTTAACATTTTCGTTGCAAAGGATGTATTTTAAGGTTCGACTTGTATTGTTTTGGAATTTATAAAGCGCTTCACATTCTTAATTGAAAACATGTTATGTATGTACCCAAATGTTAATTGACCCCATGTCAAAAGAATGATCTTCAACCACTCTTTTTTTCTGTGTTAAGCATGAAAGGACTGGCGCTTAGCTGAGCACATCACACGTTTAGCTCTATCACAACTTTGAATAGGCCTAGTGCACATAGCCGACGCTAGGTATGGGCAGCTGCTGCTTAGGACCCCCATCTAGCCAACCAACATGGGGCCTCGTCAGTGATGTAACATAGGCCCCGTAGCCCCCACGGTTTGGGGGCCCGAGCTCCAGGGGACACATTCAGCACAGTACCCTGGCCTGAGAGCTCCTTGTTGAGTCCGGAGGGGGGACCATCCATTTACGTTTCACGGGGGGTGGGCTCAAGTTTCGTCACACCACTGGGCCTCATGCCTGTGCTCCACAGCTGGTGTGGTACACTGATCCTCTAGTTCCTCCTCCCGTCCAATAAAGAGCAAGGTGTGTCCACTTTTAGGGAAACGGGAGGGGGGCTACCCTGTGCCTCACTATACTGCACCTCTGAGAGCCCCAGGGGAGAGGGGGGGCATCTCCAGGGTCTGTGTACAGCAAGAAACACCATGAAGGGTTGTCAAGCAATCGGGGCTCCTGTCCCACTAAGAAAAGCACTGTGGGACGCCCATTGTCATACAGTCTCTGCCCTGCCTCCTATAACCCTTTAAGAGGACAGGCAGCTCTTTCCTATACAGGCTGTAACAGAGGTGTCATGTCTGTCACTTCCAAAAAGTGTGTTTCTTTAACACGTGGACGCTTTGAAGTTAATATGTCAAATTATAGCACTGCACTGAGAAGTACTTATCAAAATTACGTTTTTAAACATAATCTTTAGAGAGCAAAGAGGCAAGACAGTTGTCATGTAAATCCGGTATTATTATAGAGCAGCTGTAGAGCCTATTAATTCAAACATAAACATCTTGTACAAATGGTATTCTGAACTCACATCTTTGAAAGCACTTTCATACAGGATAATGAAGAAAAGGGAGATCACAAAATGTTAGGGACTAGTCATTTGTGTTATGCTAAATACAATCCACACACGTTTACTATAAATTGCTGAAATAGTACAATACATAGCTTATTGTACCAAGCATATGGTCTGGTTTGAGTTGAAGGCTTATACTGAACAGTAAAATATCCAGCCTGCCAACCTCAAGCCTGGCTTGAGGTGTCAGTGGTTCGCCCACCTCTAGTTTCCAACTAGTCCTCAACTGGGATGGCAGTGACTCTGATAGCAAGCTCAAGGGACTGTCCTTCCCAGTGGTGCGGGATGCATGTGAAGCACATCACCCTGGACATGCCTGGATGTATAGTTTTCAGAGCTGTCTGGATTTGGTAGGTGTTGCTAGGTGGCAGCCTACCCTCAACCAAAAAGTGCACTGTTCATTATTGCAATTGGGACGATACTGGGAGTTAGCCACACTCTCCCCACCCATATGTAAAAACAGCATCCAAAAGAATCCAATGTCCTGTTGCTTGCCATTGGTATGAGATGGGATACTTTAGTCCGCAGGGAAGCAGAAAGACTGTTGAGGTTTTAGGGGTGAAGGTGAGACCTGATGTTAGGATGGTCAGGACTCACCCCATTATTTTATTTAAAGTATATATTCCTGAAATACAGTAGAATTTCTGTCCCCTGGGGGGGGGGGGGCAGGTGAGGGTAAATCCCCCCATCTGTCCCCTGGGGGGACAGAAAGACTGTTGCCTCATTTAGTTGGGGTGTGGGCATAGCTATGCCCATTGTGGGCAGTACCAACCCCAATTTGTTTTTATCTTTCACTTCTGTCTAATGGGCTTTCTGCCCCCCTGGAGGGCAGATCAGGGCTAATTTCCTTCATCTGCCCCTGGGGGAGCAAAAATAATGTTGCTCCATTTCCTGGGGGGGGCATGGCCTTGCTCATGCTGGGTAGCCCGCAACCTTATATTTGGAAAAAAAATCCTTGGTGTCTAGTGGGCTTTTTGCCCTCCAGAGAAAGATCAGGAGTAATTACCTTTATCTGCTCCCAGGGGGACAGAAAGACTGTTGCCCATGTAGTTAGGGTGAGGGCATAGCCATGCCCATGGTGGGCAACCCCATCTCTTTTTTTTTTTTACTTTCTGTGGCGTCTAGTGGGCTTTTTGCCCCCCTTGAAGGCAGGTTTGGGCTAAGTACCACCATCTGAGGGGGCAAAAAACTGTTGCCTTATTTACTTGGGGAGGGGGCATGTCCATGCCCCTAGTGGGTAGCCCCCACCCCTTTTTTATTATTTAAAATAAACTATGGTATCTGGTGGGTTTTCTGCTCCCCTGAGGGTCAAATGGGAGTAATAACCCCCATCTACCCACAGGGAGGAGGAAGACTGTTGCCCCATTTATCTGGGTTGCGGGCATGGCCATGCACATGTTGGGCAGCCCCCAACCCCATATTTTTGTGTAGCTAAAAAATCCCTGTTATCGTGTGGGCTTTCTGCCAACCCTGGGGGCAAAAGACTAAAATATATAAATTGTCAAGGAGGGACGACAAGACATTGCCCAAGAGGCTGCTCCCTCATTGCTGGTGTATAGTGGGTTGATCCATGCTTGGTTATTGCGCTCCTGTGGAGATCCCCTAGCAAGGATCCACTGGGAAAAAGTACCGTTGGAAAGGGAGAGTCTCCAATTTTCCCACAATACCTCTCCCATGTGATTCAGTGCTCAGGGGGCTGAAATATGCCCCAGAGCACTGATTTAAGGAAAGTAAAATAAGTCCATTGCTCGCATAACTTTCACTTTTTCTACAATGATGTCAGCACGCCCTGCACGCCGATGGTCATTGCAGCATAAAATAATAATAATCAGGCTGCTCAGGAAGCTCTTCTTGAGCAGCCTGATGTAAAAAAATAAATAAAGGACCCCTGAGGGGCCTTTAAGTACCTCCTCATTGTTGGCCAATGGCTGACAATCGCCCTAGGGAGGCTGTGCAGTCATCGGCCATTGGCTGACGGCTGCACTTAAAAGGTTAAAGATTAATATTTGGGTACAAGGAGTCAAGTACACTGAACTCTGATGGGTGAAATCAGCTTCCAAAAGACTCAAGAACATTATAAGTCATCTAACAGCCTTTAGTTCACAGGTGAAAGGTTTAATCCAGTGATACTATGAATATATGCATAGACTGCCTTGCATGTGTCAACTGTCATCGAAGCAGTGTGATCATTCCTGATTATACCTATCATCTTGTTCCTTATCTCCCTCCCTCCAGTACCCTTCCTAATTCCCTTTCCCTCATTTGGCCACTCCGAACATCTGGTGTATTAACTGTATATAGCTACAAATTTGGTGCTGCTGGAAGGTTGGCATATTGAGGATTCTTGAGAAGGGCTGGGCGGGGAACTCCACTCTGCTGGCGAATCCTGCGGCTTTTTGCCTACTCCACGTTCTGTGGAGAACGCGGAGTGTAGGCAAAACTCCTACTCCACAGCGGATTTCTGAGCCCTTGGCGCCCACATTTAGCTCCCCACCTCCACCCCCCAATTAAATATATATATTTTTTACAATAAATAAGATATAAATAAATACAGTTACCTTATATGCAGTGTCTCCGGGCAGCCCTCCTCCTCCTCGTCGTGGTCTCTGCCAACCCCTACATCATACATACGTCGTGGTAGGCCTGTGCATGCCAGGTCGACATGGCAGTGTAAGCTGCACACACAGGCTCTGTAGTTGCATGCCTGACACATGGTTAAACATCTACTAATCCATCCCGCTTTCTGCTGCACTGTGGAATAGTGAAAATCTGTGATACGGTGGTAGCCATCGGTGTCCTGGTTATATAGTCCTAAACACGTGACCCAGAATTCACGCACACTGGTCATCATGATTAGGCCTTACAAGCATCAACCACGCCTTAATTTTGAACTGCGTAAATCAGGCAAATCCCAACAAACCGCAGCCTCTGACTAAGAACTAGACAATGCTGCTGCGGCCCGACCTTTCTAGAGAATAATCTCACTGCTATCCAAAATAGCCTGCAATCCATAAATGACAACATGGAGGCCCTTAATGGATGCATGGATAGCATATCAGCCAAATTAGATAGACAGGGGGTGCAAATCGGAAAAGCGGAACAGCGCATCTCGAACACAGAAGATGGCCTGCAGAAAGTTGAAAACCAAAAATGTCTGACATGGAAAAACTTCTTGCAGTTATTCAAGCCAAAAATGAAGTTCTTGAAGCATGCTCACGGCGCAATAATATACGCATTCTTGGCCTTCCAGAATCAACAAATGTGGGGCGCTTGGAGACCTATGTGGAAAACCTACTGCGCGACATATGTGGAGACGACAACCCCTGGTATGTTCATCGTGGAGCGTGGCCATCGTTCCCTGGCTGTGCGCCCCCCACCGGGAGCTCCACCCTGGCCAATTATCACCCGCCTACTTAATTTTAGAGATAGAGATGTTGTACAACCCCATCTCCAGACAAAAGGGCAATATCAACTATCAGGGCAACACCCTATCCTTCTGCCCTGACTTTACGGCAGCGGTGCAAGCAGCTAGGAAGGAATTTCAAACAGCAAAAAAGATCCTGATGGCTGAAAACATTCTACCCTGCATGTCTCCTTATAGGCGCAGACAACAAAGCCAAGATCTTTGCCAATCCTAGACAGGCCATGGAATTCGCAAAATCTCTCCGTCGCAAGAAAAAGACGTCTCCCAAAGCAGTGGACGCTGAGGGCTAAAGTTCACGGTCATCTACAGGCAGAACATTCCTCCCACACAGCGCCATCAGAGATTTCGATTTCAATGTTCCACCGCACGCTCAAAGCTTGAGACCCTGTGGCATTGGACAATCCAACTGCGTCACCAACCTGCGGAGACGTACTGGGGCAGGCTGTGGCCTTTATATCCTTTGTTGAACTCTGTTTTTGTTGCTAATGTAAATATTTCTATGCACTTTGTGGTAGAATGGTGAGCATATATTCCTACTTTAGATATGAAACTGCTACTTCGGGGAGCAAGCTGTTGTAACTCGGTGGCAACCTCCTTTGTCCACCTGGGAGTTGGATGTGTTGCGATGTCCCCCCAAATGGGTATACCCCACATTGCTATGTTTCAATTTTTTTATTTGTTGGGGCACTTCATGGGTACTAGGGATGGCTTTGGCATTTTGGGGTTGCTAAAGTGGGAGCAGGTGGGGGGATCACACTATGTTGTTGAGAGTTCTGTTCAATGTGCTTGTATTGATACACAAATGGAGGTCACATTCTTTCAACTGTACAGCTACTGTCAGCTGACCAATTCAATGTTGGTAAAAATATATGCCAGCAGTAACGGGTGAGGGCTACTGATGCTTGACATAGAATGTCCGCGGGCTAAACTCCCCCCAAAAAATCCGTCAAGTCTTTGCGTATCTAGACCGAAACGCTGTCCAAGTGGCTCTTCTGCAGGAGTCACATCTGACCAAGGACTCCGAAACCAGGATCGCAATTAAATGGGCGGGATTCAAGCTAGAATCATCATACTCCTCTTACGCCAGGGGGGGTCTTATCTTGATCAAAAAGGGAATCCCATTTACAACAATCAAAACTCACATAGATGATGGGGGGGCGCTGCGCTATGGTTCATGGCAAGCTTGGAAACTCCCTAATTACGTTTGTAAATATATACGGGCCTATAGCAGATGAACCTGAAATATTTCAGCAATGTATGAAGTGTTGAGAGACTGGCCGGACACAGCTATTTTGTGGGGACGGGACCGGAGAACGAATGAGACACTGATGCTAGTCGGATAGGGGTTCTGGGTACTGAGGTGAGTTTTTTGGTACATCACAATTCACTGAGGTCCTGGTCTCCTGTGCATAGTTCTGTGCATGAGCAGAATCCCCACAACACACATAGACCCCCAGTTAGCTAAATCCAGCCCACAAGGTACCCGCACTCCAAAAGTTGCTTGGAGTGTTAACAGTGCACTGTTGGAATTTGGGATGGAGAACATCTGGAGACTCTGAAACAGGGCGGCGATGGAAGGTACACACGCCACACCAGTGCACAACAGTTGGTTAAGGTTAGACTATTGGCTCATAAATGAAAGTTTAGCGGAATAGGTTACTGACGTTGCCACATTTCCGCACAGTCTCTCTGACCACAACCCTGTACAACTGTCATTTAGCCTTCCGAACATGGTGCACCACCCGTTCACATGGCACTTTCGATAAGAGGCTTTACTTGACCCCATTTACACTGATACCGTTCGAAAAGCTATAGTACAATACTTTGAGATCAATACCGGCACGGTTGATAGTGCCGCCACCTTATGGAAGGCCTTTAAGGTCACAATATAGGGTGACTGCATCAGCACCACAGCTGGAATACTAAGAGATATCAGAGGTCAACTAACTAAGATAGAGACCACATTATCGGCTCTGGATACTGCCTATGCAGTGAAGCCAAGCCAAGTAACACTCTCCCGGATCCATCAAGTGGTTCTTGAATACGGCACATTAGCAGAGTCCAGGATTCGCTATCTTTCACATAGATATATAGCCTGAGCATACGGGGAGGGCGGTAGACCATGTCGGAATTTAGCTGCAAAACTCAAAACTCGCACCGAACATCATCACATAGACAAAATCACTGATCCTCAAGGGGTAGAGCACTATTCACCTCTAGAGCTGGTGGATCAATTCCGTGATTACTATGCCGCGATGTACAAATCGCAAGTGCCCCACGCCTGATCCAGACATAGCAGAATATCTGGCAGATATTGCCTGTGCGTGGCTGGCAGATGGTCATCGTGACTACCAGAATCAACCTATTGATGACGCAGACATCAAAGCCGCAATACAAAACTTGCCCAACAAGAAAGTGCCAGACCGGACCGCCTCAGGGCTGAACCCTATAAAGAATTTGCAGACATAGTCACACAATACCTATTAGAAATGTTACTGTCACTTCAACAGGCATTAATCATCACTCTGCTAAAAAAGGACAAACCATCCGACAGATGCAAATCTTATAGGCCTCTATCCCTGATCAACCTAGATGCCAAGATACTTGCAAAAATCCTAGCTACTATGCTCCAACCTTTGATGCCCTCCTTGATTTTTCCGGACCAATCTGGTTTCATCCCGGAAAGGTCTACTTGCCACAATCTTCGAACCATTTTTGCAATGATGCATGTTCTCAACCCGAACCTACATGCAGCGGCAGTAATGCTGGACATGGCGTTCGACTCCATAGAATGGAGCTACATGTTCAATATCCTTCAGAGGATGGGATTCCCACCGTTATATCTGGGATGGGTGCGTCTGCTACATAATGAACTGGCTGCACGGGTGCGAGTGGGGGGTTTAACATCAGAACATTCCCAATCAAATGAGGCACCAAACAGGGCTGCCCCTTATCGCCCCTGGTATTTGCTATGGTACTCGAGCCCCTGGCATGTGTGATCCATCAAAGACATAGGGAAACAGCACTTAACTTTATACACCGCCCGGTGGGCAAATCTCTCTATGCCGACGACATGGTCTTATTTATCAGGGAACCGGATCGCTACCTTACACAGGTACTGAGAGAGTATATTAGATTTGGGTTATTCTCAGGACTTGCTATTAATTGGAATAAATCGGTGATCTTACCTTTGACAGCTATCACCTCCACGCCATCTATGGAATGCCCCTTAGTGTGGACCTCGGATCCTGTTAAATACCTAGGGGTCGTGACCCAGAAGTCGTAATACAAGAAAATTACGGACGAGCGTGTACCACACTCAATCAGCAGATTGAAAGATGGTCCACTTTGCCGCTATCCCTAGCCAATCGCATTGCAATGATAAAAATGATCATTCGAACCAGATTTCTATACCTATTCTCTAATATTCCAATCAAACTGACGCAACATTTTTTTAAAGTTCTACGAACAGCCTTGCTCAAGCTAGTGTCGGGAGGAAAACAGGCATGCGTCGGCTGGGCAACCCTCATACTTGACTGTGCCAAAGGCGGGTTCAGTGCGCCAGATCTGTACAGATATTATCTGAGTGCCCAAGCACAGTATGCGTATTATTGGTTTAATCCACATGCCTACACTCCACACATAGCAGTGGAAGATGGAGATGCCCATCTGACCCCCCTATCAGGTATTATCACGCATGCTCGGCGAGATACCCCAAACACTGAAATCAACACACTAGATACCACAATCACAGCATGGCACTCCATAGGCCAACTTGCCTCTAAACTTCCTATATATGCCCCTGCGTTGCCCCTAGCACATCTTGCTGCTTTATCAGTGACACAGGAAGACTGCCCTCTGAGATCACTAAGGGAGGTAGGCTTAGTCACCATGCATGATTTTTATCCAGATGGCAAGTTCATCACAGCTGAAGATCTCCAATATATCACCAAACCCACGCCACTATTTCAGTTCACTATCCATAGGCTACGACATGCTGTTAAATCACACTACATTATGTATCTCTCCAGATATTGCTAACTACTCCTACACGAAAAAAAGCTAGTCATTAAATTGTACAGAGCAATACGGGCTGAAACAACCAGAGCACCGGATAAGAGCCTTGCCCGTTGGAATAATAAACTGCCTTCCCCCTAACGCCCTCAGAGTGGGAACACATTTGCAACTTGACCGGTTAACTCACTCCCAATGGCAACCTACGAATTATAAATACCTCCATCAGATATACCAAACACCCCTCAGGCTATACAAATATGGCGTACGTGATTCTAGCAGATGTAAACGCTGTAATCAACTAGATGCGGACTTCTGGCATCTTGCATGGGAGTGTGGGCTTGTGGCTAGATTCTGGAAGCAAGTGGTGCAACACGTACACAAGATGTCCAGGATAGAACTGCAAAGCATGCCGCTGATATGCTTACTTTCTTATATTCCACATGCAAAAGGGACGCTGGGTAAATTTATACGTATTGCACTGCTCATGGCTAAATGATGAGCTACTGCAACATGGGAGGGCATGCAGGCACCGAAGGTTGCACACTGGATTAAAGACCTGGTATATTGCAAAGAAAAATTGGAGCTGTACACAGAGGAGTTACCAAAGTCATCCAAACCCAAGGACATTTGGGGACCATTACGTCAAATTCTTCAACAACAGGCCCTACATAGCTCTCCGGACATGGCAATTTGACATGCTGTATAACCTGCAGACCTCTGTGTAAAGCCAACTATGGTCACTGATTGGCGATATGTAGTCCATGGACCTCTGTACTGATCAATCACATATTGTTTATGTTGGTTTTGTTAATGAGCTACCTTGCATGGTAGCAATGTGGATTATCTTTGCTTTGAAAACGTAATAAAAAGAGTTTAAAAAAACTAAAATTACCATTCTCTCCTATGTAGATAACACACAATCCATTATTTCCTTCTCAGACTCCCAACACAACAAACAATTAATTTGTCTGCATTACGAAGTCGCTAACTGGATGAAAGCCAACTGTCTCAAGCTCAACACGGGCAAGACAGATGTAGTCATCTTCAGCAAGAACACCTCACCATGGGATTTCAACTGCTGGCCGGGTGAACTCGGACCCACATCCTCACCCAGAACCCATGCCAGGAAACTCAGAATAATCATTGACAGCAAAATCAACATGACTGCACAAGTCAGTGCTGCCACTGCATCCGAAATTCCACACCCTAAAGATGCTGAAGAAAATCATCAAATGCCTTCCAAGCAACACAAGAAAAACTGTCACTCAAGCCCTAGTCACCAGCAAGTTGGACAATGAGATCACCCTCTATGCTGGGATTACCAAGCAATTCACTAGAATTGGGACAGCTTTGACGACAACAACCTCCACGAGAAACCCTCACCCACCATTTCCCACACCATGCAGCTGACTCTGGACAGCTGGACCACCCTTAGCATTGAAGACACCTTAAAGAATATGAAGACCCCCCCACTCCGAAGCCCCAATAGACCCCTGCCCTCACCACATCTACCACAGAGCCGCTGAAATCATCTCCCCCAAGCTTCAATGAATCATCAACCGCTCCTTCGAGACGCCTCCTTGCCTGACAACTGGAAACACGCCGAGATCAGCCCTCTCTTGAAAAAACCCTCGGCGGACCCCACCGACCTCAAGAATTTTAGACCAATCTCCTTACTCCCATATCTGGCAAAAGTCATGGAAAAAGCTGTCAACAGTCAACTCGCCTCCTTTATAGAAGAAAACAACATCCTCGACTCCTCCCAATCAGGCTTCAGGAAGAACCACAGCACGGAAACCACCCTTCTCGCTTTGACAGACAACATCCGCTCCCTCCTTGACAGAGGAGAGACTGTGGCCCTCATCCTCCTAGACCTCTCCATGGCCTTCGACACAGTCTCTCATCGAAGCCTAGCCCGCAGACTGCACAATACAGGAAACCACAACAAGGCCCTCTACTGGATCCGCTCATTCCTCTCTGGCAGAACGCAACAGGTCAGACTCCCTCCTTTCCTCTCGAATCAACCACCTGCAGAGTCCAACAAGGATCCTCCATCAGCCCAACGCTGTTCAACGTCTACATGGCCCGCTCGCATCCCTCGTCAGATCATACGGACTCGACATCGTATTGTATGCAGACGACACCCAACTCATCCTCTCCCTATCCAATGAACCCAACATCTCCAAACACAACTTTGAAGAAGGAATGGAAGCAGTCACCAGGTGGATGAAGAACAGCTGCCTACAACTCAACACAGACAAAACCAAAGTACTCATCATGGGCCCACACCCCGACACCTGGTTCAACACCTGGTGCCCCCCCCCACCCTCTGGAACCCTCCTGCCCCCATGGACCACGCACGCAACCTCAGAATCATCCTGGACTCCGAACTCAAAATGGACCTCCATGTCAACGCTGTCACCTCTTCCTGCTACCACACCCTCTGCCTACTCCATAAGACCTTAAACTGGACTCCCCTTGAATACAGGAAAAGCGGCACCCACACCCTCATCTGCAGCAGGCTGGACTACAGCAATGCACTCTATGCCGGGATCAACAAAAACCTCACCTGCAAACTCCAAAACATCCAAAACGCCACCGCCAGACTAGTCCTTAACCTGCCGCGCCACTGCCACATCAGGCAACACCTACGGACACTACACTGGCTCCCTGTCAAGAAGAGAGGCGCCTTCAAGCTACTCACAGGGCCCTCTACAACACCGGACCTGCCTACTTGAACCACTGACTCCCGTTCCACACACCCCAAAGATCCCTCCGCTTAGCCCACCTCTTCCTTGCGACGATACCATGCATCAAGAAGCCCAGAACAGGAGGAAGCTCCTTCGCCCTCCTTGCTGCCAAGGCATGGAACTCTGTCCCTCTCCACCTCCGACAGACACCATCACTCCCCAAGTTCTCGAAGAGCCTCAAGACCTGGCTCTTGAACAAAGCACCGTGAACTCCCAAGAGCTGTGTGCCCCCCTACCCACCTCAGAGCGTTGAGACCATTCGGGTGAGTAGCTGCGCTTTACAAACCCCTGATTGATTGATTGATTGATAGAAGACTATGGCCCATTCAGAATGCAGCATCTCCCACATAGAACTCACATTTTACCACCCCTCAGTGAACTGCACTGGCTTTGAATATACAAACATGCTCAATGCAAAGTCCTCACACACATATTCAAGCACTCCTCAACTCAAGCCCTATCTCCCTGACAGTTGCGTCTCCTCCCACCAACCATCCAGACGCCTCTACTCCACGGGACTCCTACTCCCCAACATCCCAATCATACACAGAATCAAATCAAGAGGACAAGCATTCTATGCACATCAGAGCCTCCACCTCTCTGTTCAAGAAGTTGAAGACCTGGCTTTTCATTTAACCAACCTACCATAGGTAGGGCTAGGCACACACAACTGCTCAGCGCCTGGCTACCCTTATGGTTACAACGTGCTTTACAAATTCACATAACATAAAATAACGCTTTTCCTATGATTTCTTTAGGATGGAATGACATTTGGTATTGAAGGCTGTTTACAGGTCTAAAACTAGCAGTGCCCCAACACCCCAATTGTTGACCCTATGAAAAATATCAACCAAAACTAATAGGATCACCAGATCTGTACTGTGTCTGGCCTTGTATCTGGCTTAGAAGGTAACCAAAAGATTGTCTTTGTCAAATTGTTTCAGCTGATAAATAACAGTTTTTTCAAAAGTTTGCCATGGAATGGTACAACCAATGAACAACAAAATGCCAATACTGATAAACAATTTTCCTCTTATAAGTGCCACATTGAAATCGAACAATGTGACCGCAAGACCTTTGTTTCCATATGAATCAATCAACATTTATTTATCCACATAGTCATGTCTATGGATTAATGAACATTTTTGAAAAACATTAAAAGCATTCTGCACACCAAGCTCTCTCTACATCTGACTTGAAAACATATCTCTCACCACCATCACTACCCAAACTTTGCCCACTTAATACCTACATACTTTCACAGTCATACAATCTTTCAACACTCATTCCAGCAGCCTAACAAGCGACTTCAAAATCCCAAACACTCCACAATTAACACAAATACTTTTTAATGACAGACCAAAGGTGACAAAATTCCAACAACATAATACAAAGTTGAACACAGTTTACATAAATTATAAACACTCAATTGACCACAGGCAGGTCGACGCGTTTCAAACCCCCCCAAAAAAATTCTGGGGTTCTTCTCAGGACCGACAAGCTGCAAAAGATGAACACAAAACAAATCTCTTTGTATTTCTACAACCACACTGGCCCCCCTCTCCTGTCCTGCCCCAAAGGAAAAACCCCCAGCTTCCCTCAATTTTGTAATTAGATCAGCTGATCTATGTTTCTGCTGGCAGCATGTTTTATTTCTGTAACAACAACATACCAACCCATAAGTGACAACATTATATCTGTATTCAGATTTTATCTTAATGATAGGAACCCTATGGATTTCTTACTTTTATAGTGGTCATGGACCGCTATCGTGTGAATCCTGCTGAGTTCGCGCAAGGGATTCTTCTCTATCTTGGGTGTCCTCCCTGTGGCATGAAAAGCAAGGGAGACAAGACTAAGGTTATGGATACAAACATGGAGGATTGAATAATTCTCACAGTTAAAACTAAACTCACTTTTTATTCGGACTGCCCGCGACTATGAACGGTGGTGAAATGCCGCTTGCAAGCCACCTCCCTCATGGTCTACAGCGAAAATTATGGTCTTTCTGAAAAAAAATAAAGACCCCATGGAAATGGGTTCTTATAGACCGATCACACTAATAAATGGGGACTCGAAAATCTACTCAAAAGTATTGGCCGCCCGGTTAGCACCTATTATCCATAATATAGTGTCTCCTCGACAACACGGGTTTATCCCAGGAAGATCAACATCGGATCATGTCCAACGGGTGATTTCACTTTTTGATTTCGCAGGAAAAACAGGAGACCCTATGGCTTTAATACTTTTAGATGCAGAAAAAGCCTTTGATATGGTCTCCTGGAGGTTCCTATGGGAAACTATGGGTAGGTGTGGTCTTAAATTACAATTTATCAAAGCCATGCAAGGACTATATGTCGATCCAGGTGCCAGCGTTATGATCAATGGGACACTTTCAGAGAGATTTAAGATCACTAGGGGAACGAGACAAGGGTGCCCATGCTCTCCCCTGCTATTTGCAGTCTATATAGATGCGTTTATACGGAAATTAGAAAATCATCCGTTAGTGACTCCGATAAAGGCATTTAATATTGATACAAAAATCCTAGCATATGCTGACGATATTGCCATAGTCACCTGCAATCCTATTCAAGCAATGGCAGTGATAGAAGAGGAAGCGAATAGCTTTGGTAAGATCTCCGGATATAAGCTGAACTCATCTAAAACACAGATAGTCATTAACGACAACCTAAAGATGGTTGACTATAGAGTAACGGAACATGCTGTCTATCTAGGAGTTGATATAACTGCAAGCATTGATAGTATAGTGAGTTTAAATTTAGACCCACTGGTTAAACACACTAAGAAAGAACTAACCCGACTTGACAACCTACATCTTACTATTGGCGGGAGATGTAACGTTATCAAAATGTTATTCTTACCTAGATTCCTGTATCTCTTTCGCACAATATGCCTGGAATTCACTCCCCAACAGTTCAAAAACATAGAGAATATATTTTCCAGATTTATTTGGGGTTTTAAGAGACCTCGCCGAGCACTTAAATGGCTTATGCTGCCCAAAGACAGAGGCGGACTCGGAATGCCTAATTTTAAGCTATACTATTGGGCTACGGTAATTAGATATAGTATCGTGCTTTTATCAATAGAAGACGGGCACAACTCCGATAGGATCACTCCTCAAGAATTGATGCTAGGGATAGGCTGTGAGGGTTGTCTTTGGCGACACATGAACGACAACTATTTTAAGAAAGTAAAACTCAAGACTATCTCCAATATATATAAAGTCTGGATTAATGTAAGAAAATTGCTAGGATTGAGCCGTTTCTCATGTTACACCCCAATTAAGCTTAATTATGACCTACCCGCTTTATTCCATGACACTTGTATGGCAAGATGGATCGAGAATGGCATTCAACTTCTAGGCTGCTTTTACAACTCTAGTGGCCTAAAAACTTTCTCCGACCTACAGACTGAATATTCCATCAATCATAGAGATTTTTTCAAATATTTACAGATAAGGGATTTTTTGCACAAAAAAACAGGGGGTCTTGACAAATTTCAAAATAATATCATACTAGATACTATATGTAGACCAAATACGCCTAAAATTGGGGTCATCTATGAACTTTTTAGGGATAAACTCCCTGATGACTTGGGAAAACATCTAATGGAGTGGCAGACCTCTCTTGCAGTCCATCCGAATATTCCTCTGCGAGCGTATGAATTATCACAAGTGTGCTTAATGTCTATAAATCTCCAGGCACAATTTTATAAAACTTTCTTCTCCCTTTATTATACACCATATAAGATGGCAAAATGGACAGTAGGAAAGGGAACAATCTGTCCACGTTGCTCGATGGGTGCTGCCGACATGATTCACATGTTTGCCTCATGCGACAAACTATCAGGTTTGATAAAAGAAATCTCTGACTTCCTTTCTGAAATTCTTCAAGTTAATATATCTATCACTCGTGAGGAAATTGTGCTAGGAGTATCTAATAATCAAAGACCTAATCATATGGAGGGCCTTATTTTTGTACCCATGGCTGTCCTCCGATTATGTATAGCTTCAGCGTGGCTGGATGCTACTTCACCGGCTTTTGTACAATGGAGAAATAGATTATTAGCAATCTGTACTCTGGAAGTGGCCATATATAAAACTAAAGGGAGGAGAAAAAAGAGAAGAGGGATGCAGATCTGGGGTCCTCTTTTACATTGGCAACTAGATCACACCTAAAAAATGCTTGGTCCACAATATGGTCTTATCTGGGAGAATAGTTATTGTAATTATTCAGATGTTGACAATACATGCTGTAATATCTCATAGATTTACCGAATTGTTTTTTTTTTTTTTTTTTTTTCTTTCTTGTGGATGGGTATGATGCGAAATAAAAACTTGGTCCAAGGGAGGGGTGGGGGATTTATGTAAATATTATATTATTTTGTGAAAATTGCTAATAAAAATAATTTAAAAAAAAAAAAAGACTCGCATCTTAATCTCTAGAGCCGGGGAAGGAACTGGAATGGTACAAGGCAAATTGGGAGAAAGTTTTTGAGATATTGTGGGTCAAGGTGTTTTTAAAAAAAATGAATTTCACAGTGACATTTTTGTATGTGATGTGGAAAATATTTGTCTTAAAGAACAGTTAAATATGTCTAGGAGTTGAGTCTTGAGAAAAGGGAAGGGAAATTGCCTCAATTTAGCTGGGCATAATCCGAAAAGATGACAGATCGTAACGGTGGAATCAAGGTCAGCCACATCAATTTGTGTGATAGTGTTTAAAGTTATCACAGTTTGGATGCATTGAGTTGTCACAGAAAGGTTTTCGGGTGTAGGAATTTTTTCTGCCTGGATGTTATTATGTAACAGTTTCCACTTGTTGAAAAAGAATTGAGCAAGATTATTATATAGTTCTTTGGAATGTTGTAATATAGCTGAGAGGTGAGGAAGCTGAAGGAGAATTTAGTTATAATACACCATAGAATAATTCTTTCAACATGGTCAAATATGATGACCGAGGTAGCTTTTTTTTATGATTCACTGATTTTAAAATTATAGGTGGTTGCTCTGCTCTATTCTTTTTAATTACCACCTTTTGTTACGATGTCCAATTTTTCTTCTGTTGAGACATGTAAATACTGCCAATGCTAGTAAAATTTTGGCTAGCTGGAAACCCTAGAAGCCTGATTCCCCACACCAGGGCCTTACAGCCATAGCCCAACATTATGAGGCCCAAGGAAACAGACCTGCATCATCTAAAAAGCCATGATTACTGGCACACCTGCCTTTTTGGATGATAGTAGTAGTACTCTCAACACCCTCAGGAAGGACACCTTTTAAAAAGAAGATGCAGTGCAACAAAAGAAAAAAAAGCAGGACAAAAGTCCATCTATTTTACAGAACAGCTGAATACTCATCTCTTTCAAGAACACCACATCATGATGCAGCAATTTCCACAAACCAGCTACCCATCCTATCACATAGTGACTGTGTCTTTGATAATCTCTCAGTTGCCTTTCAGCTAGGTTTGAACTATGTAAATACTACACACAGAACACATGTAATAATACACTAATCTGAAAATATTTTTTTTTACATTTGGTTACATATATACATTTTGGAGAGACCAAGTGAAGTGACCTGGTTCCATAGGATGATGTGACACAGCAGACGTAGCCAGTATATATCTTTAGGTTATTTATTAAGAAGATAAGTCCATAGTATGGCCCCACCAGGGCAAAACCTTTCCAATCAGGGCGACTAATATAATGTATCTCCATTTAACAGATTAATTTAGAAAATGCCTGCCCTGCTTTTATTAGCATTATATTTTATGTTTTTATTGTTTCACTGATATCACACCAAGAAATTTGCTTCTTACAAAGTTACTCTTGGATGCAAAAGGACTACAGTTGATGGCAGTTCCTTTAATGCAATTCCCTGTGTTGTCGCCCACTGTATGCAAATTAGAAGGGCCTCACACATTCCCTCTCTACTCAGGGACCCAAAAATCGTAGAACTGCCCCTGCTAGCACAGGAGATTCACACACATACATCATAAACACTGTATCAAGTTTCTTTAGGTGTTCCACATCCCTCTGCATCTCCATTACACCATCAATACGGAACATGGACAACACCACCCCTAATCATCATATTAAGGGGCCCAGTGCATTGCTCTTGCACCATGCAACGTGGTGCAAGAGCGATGCAAATGTAAAAAGAGATTTATGAAGCCATGCAAGGCCACCTCTCGAGTAATGTAATGCAGCACAAATTGTTGTGTTGCATTACTCTGTGCCAGGGAGGCGTTTTAGGGGGTGTTGGTTCCCAGATTTATAAGAACAGGTAAACATGGGAATGCACCAAAAAGATACTCCTCAGGAGAGGTGTAGCAAGTTGACATATCTTTATTACTCCTCATTTTTACTCATTCTAGGCATGCTGCATCCTGCAGCACAGATAGAAAGAGGAAAACGCCTCTCAGGATTGTTTCTGTGCAGGAAGGTGCCCCATCCTGCATGCAATGCAGGCACCCTTGCACAATGGTGCACAGATTGTGCGCCGGTGCAAGGGAAAGGACAGGAATGCGTCATATTCTTTTAAATACAATGCAGTCCTGCCCTTTCCCTGTCACTCAGAGCAGCACAGTGACTTGCTGTGAGAATTTTCTGTAAATATGCCCCTTAGAATCCACATTTTACTAAGTTTTTACACTATATACTGCACTGTTTACCAAAGTACTTACTCTATACATTACACACTATACTAAAGATCTATTTTTTAGCACAAAAGAATGAATAACCATAAAGAGTGCTCTCCCAGAATGCAAAGGGCCAAAACCACACAGTAAAGAGACGGAAGAGATCTGAATACTGTAATAGGCTAAAAGGAGATATACAGGAGACCATATTAGGTCCCAGAGAAGCAATCAAATTCCAATATAGATGGGTAGACGAGTGCTACAGCTTCCCAGACCTTGACCAAGATTGAACCTTCATAAACTGATTACACAATCAGAGATACACAGAGTTATACAAAACATCATATATGGTAAAGCTCCAGGCCCAGATGGTTTTATAGGAACATTTTGAAAGGCTGCACTCAAGTCTTTACTGAGCCCCTCGGAGTACTATTTCAACACTTTTCTAATTCAGGTTAGCTACCAGGCTTAGTTACCAATGCTGCAATAGTAGTTTCCCCAAAGAGGCAAAAGACCTATTAGACATTAAAAACTATAGATCAATATCATTAATAAATATCAGCTGCAAGCCATACGCATAAATTATGTCCTATAGACTAGAAAAAGTTATACACAAGTTAATACATCAAGTCCAAACAGGATTTTTAAAGGAAAGAGTCACATGTCACAACATTAGACTCATTTGTCATGTGCTGGAGAAAGCCAACCTTGTAAATATCCCTGCAGCTGTCATTGCTTTAGACACAGAAAAGGTCTTTAACGGAGTACTATGGACTTTCATAAAGGTGGGTCTCTCAAAATTTGAGCTAGGAGAGGACCATTCTTGTATGATTTTAGTGCTTTACTCAATGTCCGATGCACATGTAAGACTCAATCCCCCAAATTATCACAAGGTACTCAACAGGGTTGTCCTTTATCTCCACTTCTATTCCTATTGTCGATAGAGCCTCTGCCCCAACATAATGGATGAATAAACAAATATGCAGCAGTTTCAGAGTACACACTTCATAGAGAAAAGATAGGTATTTGCACTAAACATTCACTCTTCCCCTCAATTATGGACCCAGATGAATTACAACGGCAACAAAATAGCTTTGGACATTTAGGGGTATATTTACAATGGAAGTGACCGAGCGCGGTGTTAGCCTTCTTGGCTTAACGCTGTGCTCTGCCACTTCTGAAACAAAGGGCTGCACCATATTTACAACAGTATGGTGCAGCCTTGCGTTTCCCCCTGCGCTAAATTTAGCTGCTTAGTGCTAACACAGGAACCTTTGCACCAAGGGTGTCTGCATTGCAGGAGAAGATTGTTTATGTGCAGAAAAGTGAACCTTCCTGCAAATAAACAATCTGTAAATGGCGTTTTGTATCTTCTATGTGTGCTGCTTAATGCAGCACACATAGAAGTTGCAAACACCAATTTTTTAATGATTGTTTATGTGCAGGAAGGTCACCTTCCTGCACATAAACAATCAATGGCGTTTTGCTGTTTCCATGTGTGCATCACAGGCTAAGACCTGATTTTCCCTGGTCTTAATTTTGGTGCTGGTCCATATTTAAGCCACTCTTGTAAATATGGGGCAGCCTCAAAATCAATGGGTGTTCCACCGCAACACCCATTACCCTCCACTTTCACACTAAGCACAGCGTCAAAGGGTGCCTTATTTACAAGGCAGCGTTAAGCCGCGGTAAGTGGCTGAAAGCTGCCTTGTAAATAAGGCAATGCCCCTATCACCACCTCAATGTCCAAACATTGTGATGGCGATAGGGGCATGTAAATTGCACCTTAGTTAGGTAGTGACCTAAGAGAATCATTTACTCAAAAAGAAACAAAACCAATGCAAAAGTTAAAGACACAAAGACACTGTGGTCACCTATTAGGATGGAATAGAGACCATTAAGATGATGAGATACTCTCCTTGTTAACTCCCAGTCAAGCTCACATAATAGTCTTCAAATCAATAGATAAATATATCTCTGCTTTCTTATGGAAAGGAAAAAAATCTAAAAATGTACTTGAATAAACTTAGACTAAATTAAAGTTTATAAGAAGGACAAACCTACCAGACTTCAAAAGATAGCAACATGCATGTTCAATAGACATGGCATGGTGGTTTAGCACAGAAGCATAAGCCAAACCCATATGACTTCCAATTGAAAGTAACCTACTAAACTCTCTGTTGCTATGTTCTTCTCTAACAAATTCTCACATCAACCATACCAAGCTGGACCATTTTCACATCATAATAGCACTGATGGAACAAGGACTCGTAGAGAAGAGACTTGCTCGAAGCACTCCACTCGTTTAACTCACTAACAAGTTACTAATCCTGTTTTCGTGAATAACTAATACGCACCACATGAACACGCGGGTTAGTGAAGCTTGCTTATGTGTGTACTAATGCGTATAACAATGAAGACGGACTAATACCGCTTTAAACAGAGAACTGTTGTGCCCATGTGACAACTGCATCTACGTAGTATGACATATTAATGCTTGGAGGGAAATTCTGGTGCATGAGCAGAAGATACTAAAAGGGAGTCTTGAAGACTCACGTGCATGGCACCTGCTTGTTTGAAATAAATCGAGTGGTTTTTACTAATGCTAATGTGGGAAAATACATAAATAAATAAACTGGGTTAGAGTAGAGGTGGGTGGTATACAGTGGGACCATTTTATTTGTGAAAGTTACATATGTCTTTTGACTTTATCACTGGTACGTATTTGGGCCTCTCTTGCATAACCGGACTGAATAAAGTGACCTGATGCCTGCGCATGCTCACTGAGTGAAGCCATGAAGGCCATGACTAAGATGTTGAACAGGAACCAAGACAGAGTGTTACAAGCATGGGAACGGATGGTGTAGAGTCCAGTAATGAGATGTTCTATTCACAGTAGTGTCATTAATGTTTCAAAATGAATACATGTAGTGGATGGGAAAAACATTTATGAATACAAATTAAGGGGATGGGTTTACGAACAATAGTTGAACTGATTTTAATGACATATAAGCATGGTGTGATGGAGCTTCCCCCCTTGCCTGACCAATCAGATTTCGTATTTTTACGATATTGAAACTTTAGTGGGTAGAATATTCCGATCGAAAGGTATAATTAAGATAGTTTTAGTTAGTTAGTTAGAAAAAGGGGGCAGAGATTTTGGGATGCTGTCGTTGCTGCTGGAGATGATGTTGCTGGGAGAGATGCTGTGTGATACTGATGAAGAATCGAAGGCAGAACTTGAAACAGAATTTTCTATCCTAATTAATTGGGTTAGATCAGAAGATCGCAGAAGAATCTCAGGGAGGAAGAGAGTGTCAGAGAAGGGTGCGACTCAACTGTCGGTATTCTAGCGAGGTCATCTATCCTGTCCTGATTCCTGTCTGAAGTCTTTGTCTCCTGCCCTATCCCGGGGTACCCTCACCAGCCCTTTGGCCAAGGGGTTAGTCTTTCACACCATCCTTGGTAACTATTATTTTCGGTTATTCGTTAATGTCCTTTTCTCTCTGTCCTCTCCTTTTCTGAGCATTGATTTTTGTATGAGTCCGAAGTATATGTTTGCTGTTTATGAACTGAATTTTTCTCTCCTATGAATGACCATGACTGCACTGTATTTTGGAATGGTTCACATGCATTAAATTACATAAAGATGTAAAACTTTCCAGAGTCATTGGTTATTTACATTGGATAAAAGAACAGTTTGATTATGTTTTCACCATAAACCAGTTCAATAAAGGGTCCATTGACCAGAGGAAGAACATTTTGATCAGTGAAAGGTTAGTAAGGAATATTAAATAACTAATCCTGAACACTGTGGAAATTACAAACTTGACCCCAGTGGTTTTAAGCACTGTGAGTTTATGGGCCCAGGTGAGTATATGATAGTGGAGTATCTGTTGTTGTTGAACCGCTGGATCAGTTTTATGGTAGCAGAGTTATGGTTATTATTGACTAATTTGGTGATAAATATTGATTATTAATTATTGTTTTATGTTTAACAAAAGAGGTAGTGTCTTGTTTTAGAAAACTAAATACAAAATGTGTAGTATAAATGCCAAAGTGAAGATTTGCCCCTCTACGGCATAATACAAATATCAAGATTGATGGCTATACCTTATATTGGGAGAACTGGGCCATCAAAGGTATTAACCTCATCAAAGATTTATGTTCGAAAGACAACCCAAATCCTTCTATGAGTTACAAAATTAGCATGACCCACCTAACTTAGATTTTGCTAAGTTTATGAAACTTAAAGTTGCTTACACGATAACAGCGAAATTTCACACCACCCCAGATCTCCCATTCCTACTATAAAAACTGGAAAAGAAGGGACATGTAGTGAACAACTGTGCAAAACACTATAACCAACCAGAACCTATGTAACCCAAAAACGTATAAACACATGGAACACATGCTACAACACTATTAAAGGTCAGCCCAAAACAATTTTGACCTAGCCCAGGATCTGGAACTCACCATTTATGACAAAAAATCTGCCTCATTGGTACAAATGATACTATAGGCAATCCACCAAGTTGTCTGGACCCATAATAAATTACAGAACACAGGCCTCCTCAAAATAAATCAGTGCTGAAATTGCAATGAAAGAATATGAGAAATATAAGTTGTTCAACTATATATATGCCACGACATTATGGCTTGAACTACAAGAACTTCTACAAAACATCTTTAATATCCAGATAACTATATTTCAGCACAGTAGCCTCAGATTTCGTCATGCATGAACATGTCTCTTTCTCAGATTCACACATTTACTTTTGATTGACCTTTTTCTAATACTGGTGTTAAATCAATACTTGCAGAATGGACAAGTGCAACAACTATATATTTCCATCATGGTGGGCTTGCCTATTCTTCATTAGAAGTGCAGACAATTTACTATACTCAAAAAAACGTTGTTTAAACTCATCAATAAAACTGTGGAATAGCATTGACACATACTTACAAAAAACTAAACAACCCTAAACATACCACAGAAGCCATGCCTGTCACACTACTATGGCATTATCGGTGCCTAGAAATTATCACTCACTAATAACTAAGAAGAGGCAATTACAGCCTGGGCCCAATACAACATAGCGAAAATGGCATGCACCCTAAACAATCCACTCCCTACTTCTTCACTCTTCAAACCTCTTTTCTGTCCACTACCTTCTCTTACTTCTCCGCAGTATGCAGCCTTTGTGTCACTTCTTTCCTGTCGATGAGCATTTCGTCACCTGCATTGCACCATGTAAATCAACAATGTGGCAGGTACAGGTAGCAAAATGCTTCTTGGCAGGGTGAGGAAAGGGAGCAATGGAGTGGCCCTGGGCTTATAATGCCTGGTAATGCCTAAGGATTCTGCTCCATCAGTCCAATGTTTATCTTTATGTTTCTTTCTTTTTAATTTAGAACATTCTACCCTTAGTGGGTGGAAGTTCTACTGGCCTTATAGCCCCTCCAGTTCAGGCTATACCTGTTGTTAAAGGCCATCACCTCCAGCTCGAGCCTATATCTCAGGTTCGGGGCTTTTAACAATCAGCATAGCCTTCGGTAGTCTGCTGTAAGGCTATATTAGAACACTGGAATGTTGCGTGCTCAATTGAAGACAATACAGTGCGCCGAGCTTCTAATGGCTTGTAGAAGCCCGGAGCATCAAAATTCCAATGTTTGTTCAGTGCAACAGCTGTCAACGAAGGCCTCACAGAGCCAGAGGGGATTTTAACCCCCTCGAGCTCTGTGAGGCCTTTGTTTTACAAGTTTGAACAGTCTACCGTTATGGGTGGATTGCTCTAATAGCATTGGAGACCTCTGTAGCAGGCTCTAATGGCCATTAAGGCCCGCTCCCTTGTTAATGGCCCTCGTCTTTTGCTCAGGCCTTTAACGCTGGAGTGGGCCTTTAACAACCGATAGCCCTCTTATGGCTATAGTAAACATTTCAGAAATAAATAAGTTTAGCACTAGAGGGTCTCAGGGCAGTTGCCTGGAAAACCAACTAACCCAGGAACAAGGGGCAAAATAACAGCAATGTGCCTAAAATAAATCTCATATATTTATGTATAAAACATCTTGAGTTAAGAAAATAATGTTTTTTATGAACATTTAATGTTTATATGGCAGTGGTGGTAAAAGATGATTTAAAGTACAAACTAATGCACAGCACAGCATTTCACTAAATAGCCTAAGTGACAACGGTGGAGAGGGGAACTTTTCTCTCTAATTAGAATGTCTCAGAAAAATTTAGATTTGAGTGGTGTTGGAAAGGCGTCCGCCGGAAGGGGGTTCGAACACGTCTGTCAGAACATGAGCTTGCATCCAGCTGCAAGTTCTGAAACTTTGCACTTCCCTGTGTTCACAATAGCGTGAAGCGTCAGTCATCAGATTTTGCTGCAAGCTCAAAGTGTGCCAAAATCCTCTGATTTGAACTTTGACCCTCATGGATAATGTGGAAGATAGGTTAAGGTTTTCTCCAGAAGCTTGTTGCGGCATAGAAACTCAGATACAAGGAACATTTTGCATGGCTGATAGGAGTAAGTCTAGAAAAAGCATTTGAGTCACAAAATAAATATAATAACCAGTGTCATAATCTTTGGAAAAATGTAATACTTTTGTTCACTAAAATGTTCAGTAGCTTAATAACATATAATCTAAATAGCCTTACAATCTGTTACACTAAACATTACAATGTCATTACGATGTCAGTCGGAGTTGCCTCCAACTGACATCGCAGCGGTCTCAGGACCGACCGACGTCTGGTCATCGGTCCCAACACCCCAATTACGATGCGACCTCACATGGTGTGATTGCACACTCCCATTTCCCTATGGTAGCTTGTACTGCACTTGGAAACCAGAACAACACAAGCTCCCTTAGAGTAATGGAATTTATAGGGGGCACCATAGGTGCCCCCCAGGCCAACAACCATAAGCCGTGAAGACAAGACAGCCCTGCTAGGGGCCCCCAAAGTTGCTTTCTGACAGCCTTTCCATCTTAAAGGTATTAAGTTGCGGTTCTGACTGGCCAACAGGCCCCTTGAGCCCATCGGAAGCCAGCCGGAATGACCGGCCAGTTTGACTTCCAACTGCCTACATTGCAATTAGGCGATCGGAAGTCAAACCAGGGATGTCGGTCGGAAAGTCTCCGACCTGTGGTCGGAGGCATTCACCTGACATCACATTAGGGTCTATAGGGTCTCACTGAGAGGTCGCCAGATGGGTCACTCCATCACAATTGTGACGAATATCCCATCCGCTATATTACAAGTGCATTATTTTCAATGGTTCTTGTAATACGGCGGACAGGATATCCATCACTTTTGTTATGGAGTAATCCGTCTGCTGAAAGTCAGGTCCATAGTTTGCAGGCAATCTTACTCTTCCAGAAGAAAAGAAAACACTATGCGCATTAATAGCATCTACATGGAACTTATAGGAACAATATAACAAAGCAGCTCTGACACATTGACTACAGAGATAAGTCAGAAAGGTCTGCTTTAGGTGTATTCCTAAAGTCTCTCTGTGTCTGCACATTCAGGTTCCATATGGCTACATGCCGGCTCACACAGTCAAGGTGCTTTCAATTGCAGTCACAGACAACCATGTTCGTCTGGGCTGCAAATAGTGAGAAACAGTCCCAGTGACCTCGGGCTTGCGCATGGCTACAATCCTCTGGTAATGGGTATAGCAGCACCTGCTGCCAATCTGACTTAAGGGTGCAACGTGGGGGAAAATTTTCATTTAAAAAAATAACTTACCTTTCGCTACTGGCTGCTGTGATCTTCTGCTATAGTGCCGCACCTCGCTGCTCCTCTGAACCTGGTACGTCAGCCCTTATAAGCACTAGCTCCAAGACTCCCCACGCAATCCCAGCGCTTCTCTAATGCTATTACTCCCAGCATAAGACAAACAGATGATGGATGGAATGCAGTGCAAATAAAACATTCTCCCTCAATCAAGAGATCTGGGTTAAATCCATTGTTCTTTTGCTCACCATGCCACCCCAGTTTAGACCCAGCCAGATGCAAATCAGTCTTGATCCTGTGCCTCATGGGAATAGTCCAGCCCGAAATGCCAAGCCAGGTGCTCCCTGGATGGGGAACAAGCATCCTGGGACCTGTTTTAAGGGCATCACTCCTCATCAGCCAGGCTAGCTTGAATCCAGTGGCACAGTGAGCCCTGGACCCACATCTGGGCATACCCGCGCACTTAGTGCAAGAAAGCAAAAGACACAGAGATGTTGGATGGAATGCAGAGCAAATCAAACATTCACCCCAGTCAAGAGATCTGGGTTAAATCCATCGTTCTTATGCTCACATCCCACCCCAGCTTAAACCCAGCCATATGCAAATCAGTCTTGACCCTGTGCATCATGGGAACAGTCCAACTCGAACTGCCAAGCCAGGTCCTCCTTAGATGGAAAACAAGCATCCTGGCACCAGTTTCGAGGCATCAACCCTCATCAGCCAGGCTAGCTTGAATCCAGTGGCACTGTGAGCCTGGAACCCAAATTTGGGCATACCCGGGGCACTTAAGGCAAGAAAGCAAAAGACACACAGATGATGGATGGAATGCAGAGCAAATCAAACATTCACCCCCAATCAAGAGATCTGGGTTAAATCCATCGTTCTTGTGCTCACCATGCCACCGCAGATTAGACCCAGCCATATGCAAATCAGTTTTGACCCTGTGCCTCATGGGAACAGTTGAGCCCGAACTGCCAAGCCAGGTCCTCCCTGGATGGGAAACAAGCATCCTGGGACCATTTTTGGGGCATCACCCCTCATCAGCCAGGCTGGCTTGAATCCAGTGGCACAGTGAGCCCGGGACACACATCTGGGCATACCTGGCACACTTAGGGTGAGAAAGCAAAAGACACACAAATGATGGGCAGAATGCAGAACAAATCAAACATTCACCCCCAGTCAAGAGATCTGGGTTAAATCCATAGTTCTTTTGCTCACCATGCCATCCCAGTTTAGACCAAGGACATATACAAATCAGTCTTGACCCTGTGCCTCATGGGAATAGTCCAGCCGAAACTGCCAAGCCAGGTAATCCCTGGTCAATAAACAATCATTCTGGGACCAGTTTCATGGCATTACCCCTCATCAGCCAGGCTAGCTTGAAACCAGTGGCACAGTGAACCCGGGAACCACGTCTGGGCATACCCGGCGCACTTAGGGCGAGAAAGGAAAAAGACAAACAGATGATGGACGGAATGCAGAGCAAATCAAACATTCATCCCCAGTCAAGAGTACTGGGTTAAATCCATAGATTTTTTGTTCACCATGCCACCCCAGTTTAGACCCAGCCATATGCAAATCAGTCTTCATCCTATGCCTCATGGCAACAGTGCAGCCCAAACTGCCAAACCAGGTCTTCCGTAGACGGGAAACAAGCATCCTGAGACCGGTTTCGGGGCATCACCCCTCACCTACCAGGCTACCTTGAATCCAGTGGCACAGTAAGCCCAGGACCCATGTCTGGGCATGCCTGGCGCACTTAGGGAGAGAAAGCAAAAGACACACAGATGATGGACAGAATGCAGAGCAAATCAAACATTCACCCCCAGTCAAGAGATCTTAAATCCGTTGTTCTTTTGCTCACCATGCCACCCCAGCTTAGACCCAGCCATATGCAAATCAGTTGTGACCCTATGCCTCATGGAAACAGTCCAGTCTGAACTGTCAAGCCAGGCTTGGAGGGGAAACAAGCATCCTGGGACCGGTTTCAGGGCATCACCCCTCATCAGCCAGGCTAGCTTGAATCCAGTGGCACAGTGAGCCCGGGACCCACGTCTGGGCATACGGAGTGCACTTAGGACCTGGCCTGGCAGTTCGGTCTGGACTGTTTCCATTGGGAGCATGGTCGAGACCGATTTGCAAATGGCTGGGTTCAAACTGGAATGAAATGGAGAGTAAAAAAACCGATTAATTTAAGCCCAGATCTCTGTACTGGGTTGAACATTTGACACTGTTCAACACTCTGTCCATGAATTGTTCTATTTGCATTACTCCCAGCATGACAGAAGTGTTGCGATTGGGCAGAGCAGGCCAGTTTTACACTTCACCAGAGACTGGAAGCCTGTGTCTCTGAGAACTGGCAATATCTCCAAAAAACAGGCTGGTGATATCCAAGTGCACATGCCGGTTTGGCCATCCTATGACAGCCAGCCAAACTGACATGCATCCTTTCAGTGCCTACCAATCCTACTCTCTCTGCTGCTAATGCTGCATCATTTTACGCGACTCTTGAAGTGAAAAATAAAATGACAATAAAAAAGTTTTATTGTCATTTTATTTTTCTTCTGTCTGCTGCCTTTCAGCAGTGGGGTGACACACTTTCGCCATAGGGAAGGAGCAGCCCCTGAATGGGGACACTATGACTAAGAATACAAAAGAAGACTTTTGTGTTCCATCATGGATGGGGAGGCAACTTCTGCAATCAGGTGGAGCAGTCATGGTGTTCCACACACAAAGTGCATCGGGGTTCACAACGTTTTCTACCTACTAGCACTTACACAACATGCATGAGAAGAGCAGTTTCCCTCAGAGTTTAATTATGTTCAGCCCTCTTGCTCCTGGTAGAAGGCCTCTCTTAACCTTATTTCTTCTGTTTTCATGATGAGGAGAGAGAAGAGCAAAACCTCTTCAATCTTTTTGATGGTCTTCCATTTTGCTGCACAGGGACTGCAGGTTTTTTGGTTTCTGGCCACTCCTCACTCAGCCAGTGCTCCACAAAGCAACACTTGAAGGAGAATGGCCTTGTTGTTCTCGAGATGATTTTTAGCAGGTTTTCAGCAGGCAAGGCAGTTAATTATCTCCTTCAACAGACATCAGCAACAGCAAGCCTTTATTCGTAATGCCGTCAAGTGTAGATCTGTCTCTACTGTAGTGTAAATAGCCATTCGACACCTGGTAAAATCCTTTCTCTGGCTGTGGCACAGAGCACTGTCAAAGTTCAACAAAAATACTTGGTTCAGAAGGTCAGCTTACCTTCCTAGGAGCAACTGGTTACAGCCAATCAAACACTCAGAACAGGATCAGTTCTTAATAATTTGCTCAGTACCTATTGCTCCTGGTATGGTTCAATATCTCAATAATGACTAGCCCATATTTTTAAATTCACTTAGTCAGTCTTCAATCAATCCAGGGCTGTTGCTGGGCAGCAGCACTTTCTTTCTGATCTGTGCACAAAGGATAGGATAGAGCAGCCAGAATATCTCTTTGGTTCAAGTAACAGAGATGGTCATGCTCCCTGGCACTGCCTTTCTCAGGATAATTCTTCCTTGTAGGCCAAAGGCTGATCTCTCCAAACACGGAGGTGAACACAAAATGTCTTTTCCTATTTCATTGAGACTTTTTTTAGCCTAACCAGATAATAACCAACAAGTCTACAATAACCTATATGGAGACAGGAGTGAGCAGTGCAGAGATAAACGACTGTTTGACTTGACAACTCACACTCACACTGGAGGTTCCTCAGTCTGGGGTATACCAACCCAAAATTAATTTCCCAATATACTAAACTCATACAAAGACACACCAGCCACTCACATTCTTTGGGAAATTAAGTATTCCACTGACAGACTACAAGGATTTTACAATCAAGGGTGGGATAGAAAGCTTCACATAGTTTGGGCTGCAGGTAAAAGCATCAGCAGGCTAATGATATTAATCAGCTACTGCCAACTGATAATATTTGTCATGAACACAGTGTTTCGAGAGTGTTGATGTCGAGGCTCTAAGGGTCGACTTAACCCCATGCTTAATTTATAATAAAATAATTGCCAGGACCCTCGTCAGAAGGCCACTGCAGATTGAACCACCCTGTACCCCTACCAGTGACTGTGCTTACATGACTACTAACAATCATAGTCATGCAAGTGAAACAATTCGAACTATTCCAGACCCCCAAAGCAATAAGAATGGCTTGGGTGGCAGGTAATAGCAGTTGTAATGAATATTGGATTTCTAAACAATTGTTTTTCTGCTCATGTTTAAATTACACAGACAGCACCACCATGTGGCAGTCTGTCATAATTGCCGGTGTTTGCAATTAGTTGCGGGTGCAGAGCCCCGCAAAGCACCAGCTTAAATTAGGCACTGACTTAACCCCTTGCACTGGAACAAGGCTATTCATTAAGATCAAGACTAAAGAGACACGAGGATAAGAGAATAAGGAGTGAGAGCGAGAGACACACTCCTGCAGGCTGGTGTCCTGAAAACCCAGAACAGAGTTAGGAGTGACAGCTTTTACAGCCAAAATATTAAGTTCAAATGTCTTCACCTATGGGTGAGAGAATAGAATTACAAAAGGATCAACAGCATAAGACAGATGTTAGAGATAAGGATAACACATTGTGATATTTATCCAGTACAAGCACAGGGGGTGCTGTAACTAAAGACTGGCATTTTGCTGACCCCAAAAAGGAGCCTTATATGGAGTGCCCACACTGCACCGGAAGAGAGCAGGCCTGGACCAGAAGGAAAACTGACAAGAAGGGAACAAGGCAGAAATCACAAGCAGAGGATAAGGAAACTAGAAGCCCCAAGAGAATTGAGGAAGGAAGAAAGCAATGAAGGAAAATGGATGAAACAAGCCAGGTGCGAACTGTAGCAACAAGGTGCAACCACCACTGATGCCAGACAACGGAACTCTGTACAAGAGGGGTTAAATATCTGGCTTTATTGACTCGTTAGTGTGCCTGACTGTACTGATACATGAGTGGCAGGGCCTGTGTATGTGACAATGGGAAATGCAGTTTGAATGCAAGTGCATATTTTTAAATGTCCTGCGTGCTATCTCTTCCAAGTTCCCAGTCTACTGCATTCAAACATGTCTTGGCATCTGACAGCACCCATGGCACCCAAATGGTGCCAGCCACCTGGTCTTAATTTTGGATGGGAATTTCTTATAAAAATCTGGGATTAGTTGATGGGCATGGAAAGATGAAGCAGGTTTCCATGAGTTATCGGACATGTCATACCTGTTCCAAGCTATCAAACCCTACAATTGACCTTGGCATCAACAAGAGTATAAAATGGACTTTGCCTCAGGGGTTCCATCAATGAGAGTGGAAAGAGGCATTGCAGAAGTAGCTGAATGGGCTTTCTTCAATTCATACCCTTGAATAACAGGGATAATCTTCCAGTGACCATGAAGCGCATGCTTAACTGCTGCAGACCGAATTTGCTTTATGATTGGAAAGGGACCAGCAAACTTGGGAACAACTTATAATATATTTCCAAAATGTATAGGTAATCAGTGGATAGCCAAATCTTTTCCCTAACCATGTAGTCAGGACAAGGGGTGTGATGTCTATCAGCACATTTTTAATATATTGCTTTCATAATTGTTAGTAGTTGTAAAGCTGCCCTTTATTCCTTACTTTTCTCCTGCCGTAAAGCAAACCTTGGTGAGCAAATGTAAGGGTGAAATTCAGAGAAGCAAAACAATGAGCATACTCTAGTGATGCACGCAGTTTGGTATTATATGTGCATATTGATATCCACAGTGCTTTGCATTAATCATTAGGAAGCATCTTAAATATTGCTCCTGGATCTGATTCAACCTCTAAGTCTGCCGAGTCTGATGATAGCCTGTTGACATGAAATGAATTACCACCAAGGTTGAAGTACATCCTTGTAGAATTTGGCAATAAACTGGGACTTCCTTATGTTATGATAACAGAAGGTAATCCATGCAGCAAGACTTTTTCTCTCAGAAAAGTTATAGCCAAGCAGGAGTGTTAAACATCTTGTAAAAGACTATGAAATGGCCACTCTTAGCAAAATAATCAACCACAACTAGAAGCAACGTTTTCCTTTTGATGGAGATACATCTGGACCAAACCCAAGGAAATTTGAGTCATTGAGGGGTAGGAAGAGGCTGTAACAGTCCCCCGGGTTCATTTTTGGAGTGCTTGGCCTGCTCATTCCAAACACTGTTTAACATAGTAGTCTATGGGCCTGATTTAGATATTGGTGGACAGATTCTCCATCACAAAGGAGACAGATTCCCGTATGCTGAAATCTAAATTCCGTAGGATATTATGGGATTTAGATTTCAGTGTATGGGATTCCGTCCCCGTTGTAACAGTGTAATATGTCCGCTATATCTAAATCAGGCCCTATGTCTTTTCCTAGAGAAACACTAAAGTATACAAAAAAGTAATGGATGGAATACTTGAATTAATCTCAGCCACTGGTAAGTACTCGGGCTGCATCCCAGTCCATGGTTATTTTGCACACCATGACACTTCAGTTTTGATCCAGCCATATACATAATTGTCCTGACCCTGCTCCAATGGAAACAGTCCACCCAGAACTACAAGGCCAAGTCCTCCATGCACCAGAACTCAAGCAACCCAGGACCATTTTCACCCTAGTTAGGGCTCATTAGCTAGTTATAGCTTGACTCCAGTGACACAGCATGCATTAGAGCCACGTCTGGGCATACATATCCCACTTTGAGCAGCACATTAAAGTATACAACGAAATGGTGACTAATCAAGTCTTAAGTATTTTTCATCTCTCATTGTCATACTGCAGGAGAATCATGCCCTCTCTTTGAAATCTTTTGTTGAATGTCACAATCAGGGATGAACACTCTTTGGCCATGGCAAAATAGATCATTGTATTATTTTCTTTTAAGGGGATCTAAAAGTTGGTGAACACATCCTTGATCATATTCTGATGTATTGCTGAGTGGGTAGAACATTTAGAGTGCGTTGGTAAAACAGTTAGAGTCCTGCTGATAGGCTGAAGTTCTTCTCCTTGTCTGGATAAAGCACCCGCTTTCCATGCTTTTTTTCCCGGTTTGTAACTAACCTCATAGTCAAACTCAGAAAAGAACAGAGACCACCAGGAATGTCTACAATTAATGCACTTCATTGGTTTAAGATATCACATATTCTTGTGATCAGTACAGATAGTATTATGATACTGAAATTCTATTAGATAGTGTCTCCAATGTCAGATTTTTTTTTATTGACAAGATTCTTTAGTCATAAATGATGTCAGCTGATGATAAAGTTCAACAATAATTTGCCACCTTGTGAATTTCATCAGTTTCAGAATTTGGTTGTGACAGAATTACCCCAATGGTGAAGTTGGAAGCATCAATCTCCACGATGAAGGACATGTTACAATCAAGAGTTCTGAGAATTGGTGCATTAGTAAATGCCTCTTAACCCCTTCGACGCTTGTGACGGAACGGTTCCGTCATGCACGTCGGTTGGGCTGTGCTTATGACGGAACCGTTCCGTCATGGCCCCGCCCGCGCTCAGATCCTTCAGCACTGCGCGGGAATCCGCGCAGCGCTGAAGGGGTTAAAGTGTTTCAAAGAAGTTTCAAAATGAAGAGGAACCTCCTCCTTTTAGGTGAGCTTTGAAATGGGATGTAAAATCTCACAAAAGTCTTGTATACAATTGCCCGTAGAAGCTTGAGAACTACAAGAAACTATGAAATTCTTAGACGGTTCGCAGTGGGGGCCAACCATATACGGCCTTAATCTTTCCCTAATTGATATGTATTCATCTTTGTGAGATAGGAAACCCTAGGAATACAACTTCGGGCACTTCAAACACAAACGTTTTTGAGGTTTGCAAAGAGCGAGCACTCTCTCAATCTTCCTAGCACTTCCTTGACACGAATATGATGTCATTTAAGACTTTACGAAAAGATAAGAATATCAAATATGCGTATATAATGATGTATGTGTCCAATAGACCTCGGAAAATGTAATTTAGAAAATGCTGAAAAACTGCAGGTGAGTGTCATAAGCCAAAAGATATCACCAGCTACTCTTTGTTTTCCTAACTTGTGTTGAACACAGTCTTCCATTTGTTTCATAGAAATTGTAGAATCCACAAAGTTCAATCTTGGAAAATATCTTGGCTGACTTGATTCAATAGATCGGTGGTTAGGGGTACCTATTTCTGATTGAGATGACATTAGGTTCTCCTTAGGCTATGCATGTTCTAAATTGGGAGCGCATACCTTAAGTGAAATGACAATTTAACACCTTCTATAGATTTCCCCAAAAATCTTTTGAAGGATCTTATCTTCATGTCCTTTTAGCAGGCATATCTTCTCATGAGGAATCTTTGCTCCTGTGATCAGGTCAATAGGACAATCATAAAGACAACATTGGAGCATTTAGTCTGGTTCTATTTTTTTTTATTTTTTACTTGGAAATCTATTATGCCACTGGTATCTGAGGTTGTAAGTTCTCCTTTTGTGCTGTACAACAAATTAAGGGATTTGCACACTCTAATGTCTTCCAAAGAAAACAGCTCTCAAGGCAATCTTGGGATAGAAAGTTGAAGATATCTACTTATCAGTCAATAAAAGTGTATTTTTTGACATAGCACAGTGTCAAAAGCTGAAGTTTTAATGAGGTTGAATTGAATTTTTTCAAAATGTCTAACATTCAAAGCCAATCCTAAATAAGGAATTTCCTAGCAAATGTTTTTTGAGATCAGTAATTTACAATCTATTCCTGATGATGCTGAAATATCTTTTTCTGGTTTTGGTAGACCATGTGTTTCACAGAATCTCTGAATCATAAAGCACCCCGAAGCACAGCAGTCAATGAGGGCCAAGGTGGAAAGTGGTCCTTAGTTGGTGAGATTCTGCATTGAGAGTTGGAAATGCTCTGTGCCAAAGTCTTTACTGATGGGGGAGCACTTTTGAATCTTGCAAAGACTCAAATGGTGTTCATCATTCACAGTCGAGTCTTGGAGTTCCCCATCAGATCTAGGTATTCCTAAACAAAGTACCATTGCTTCCCACAATAAATGCATAGGCCTACCTTTCTTCTTCAGCTCTGTGAATGTGTGTTTTCTATTTGTATTGCTTCATGGTAGAACTTATGTCTTCTTTACCTGCTGTGATAGGGACAGGGTCGGCTGTCTTTGCTGGAATCCAATGTCTTTCTTGCCTATTCTGGTGCCGATTCCGATCCGAGTCAGAAAGCACTCCGACCGAGCTGGATCCGGAGTGTTTTCCGACCGTACCGGAGGCCTGCAGTCCGATCGAGCGAGTAGGATGCAGCCATATGCTGCCGGACTCGGTTCTGTCGGACTCCCATAGAAGTCAATGGGAGCTGGTCGTACGACATGTACATGAGCTCCCATTGACTGAATGGGTACGTCACGGACAAGTGCGCCCCCTACAGTGGGTACGCGTTGGTGCCATCCGCACCATACATGCCTGTGTTGGGGAGACCCATGGGTCTCCCCCTGTGTCCGAGTCGTAGGGCTGCGGGTGGGACCCCCAAAGGCAACCACCAGGATGTTTTGTGAGCCGGACACTCCGGCTCGCACAGGCTGTCTGACGCATGCATCGTACTGGCTCGGTTGTAAATCGCATCCATTGCACACCACAGTTAGCTTCCGACCAAGACGTACGGAGCGGTTCGAACCTGGAAACGACTAGGTCGGTGAATTTCACGTAGCTCGCATCGTACTTGCTCGCTCATACAGCTGTACGAGTCGGCCGGAAAACACGCGTACGGCTAGTTGTTTTTCCGGCTGGATCACATTTGGTGCCCTTCCGACCCAGATCGGAATCGGCCCCTCTGAGTTTGCTGGGCATCCATTAGTAATGTGAGATCAATAAACGCAGTAGTGGTTGCTGATCTATTTACCACTAAAGAAAGAGCCTACTTCCAATCCCCAAGGAGGCCAAGATAAAAGCCGCCTGCTCTTTGCGGAAATTCCTAGCTTAGATCTGAAAAACCTTTGATAAGTGATCATTCCTATTTTAAGAGAAGATTATCATGCTGCTGAAACCAACATCAGAAATTTGGAAGGTAGATTGGTGACATAAATGGCAGTTATGGCACAATCTATATAACATGAGCTCAATTCACACATCAGTTATGGACCTACAGGCATGACTTTTCACAGAATTGTATTGTAGAAATGTGCAAAGCTGAACAAATTCACAATGTGCATTACCCAACTTTTTTCTAGATCCAAGCATGTGCAAGCCTTCATTTGCACAGATTTGAACATTCCTGTTGAAAGGATAAATGTTGCTGTACAACCTTACCACATTCCATATTTATACAGTGGTCGAAGTGAGTAATATGCCTCTGGGCCTGATTACAGTCCAGGGGATACGTTCTGATCACTGCACAGACAGAAGTATGTGCAGTGATTGGAGTTGGGAGTTCTGCAATTATTGGGTGAGCCCTCTGAATGTCGAATCAACAATGTCAATGAGACAGAATATTGGGTGCAGAATATCAAAAATAATATATTTTCTATACCTAACTTCATGTGCCTGTAACTATGCTGTACATATAACTTAAAAGTACATACACGCTAGAGTTACGAATAGTAAGTCTATACTTCCCTATATGCACGTACCTTTCGATATTATGTTCCGCGATATTCTGTCTTTGATATTAGTATGCCACGACATAGTAGGTGTGGATATTCAGTAGTACAATCCCACAGGGCATTTTTTGCAGGAATCTCTATGGAATATATTGAGATAAAATGCCCAGAAAAAAGAAAAACAAACAGACGTTGTGCAATAAATTCCAAATCTGTAGGTTATGCCTCATTCCCAGGGCAGAAGCTTGTAATACAAGAAATCCACTGAACCAGGTAAATCCCAGACTCCAAGGCAATACTATTTACTGGGTTTGATAAATGTCCCTGAAATTTGCGCAACTCAGAATCTGGGCTTTTGGATTTTAAGTTACTAAGCTCTTATAGTTGCTCAGACCAGGCCTATACATGGACCACATGAGTCAGTCTTTACCCCCCATTGTAAGCGTGAAGGAACTCCAGTTATTTTTGGAATATGTTGCACACATAGGGGCATATTATCAGGACAGGTGATAAAATTATCGCCGCTTTAGCGGCAGAAAACTGCCACAAAAACGGCGATAATGGGCTTGATAATATGCTCTATGGAATTCCAATTGAAGCCCATGTTAGATGTGAAGGACATCTAACCTGAGCTTCAATTGGAATTCCATAGGGCATATTATCAAGCCCATTATCGCCGTTTTAGCGGCAGTTTTCTGCTGCTAAAGCGGCAATAATTCTATCGCCTGTCTTGATAATATGCCCCTAAGGGAGTCCAGGGGCTGTATCATGATGATCCTGTTTGCAGATTGGATCTGTGTGTTTCTTTTTGCGTCTTGACTATATGCATTAATTCGAAATGTCTTCACGTTAGTGCATGTGCTGCTGACAGCAGAGCTCAGAAACACAGAGGCAATTACGGCCATCTCTTATCGAGCTCTGTTGAAAGCAAAACATGCGTTACCCTCAAAGGTATTTCTAGTTAATGTATATGCCAAAGATGTCAAAAAGAAACACAAATTCTCTTCTGCACCGTCACAGGGCACAAAATGGCACCATGATACTGTTGCTCCTGGCTTCAGCATGAAATCACTTTTTGCACAGGTGAAAGCAAGAGTCTGGTTTGGATCTAGCTCTGAGAATGTAGAGACTGGCCGGTGACATAACTGAGTGCAGCAATGCTGTAGTTCCCAATTCTGCATGTGCCATTGGAAAACAAGGAGGCATGCATTTTTGCACATTTGAATTGTGCTTGCAATTAAGCCTGGGCAAAGCACTACGCTACGCTCGCGTAGTTTGCGAACTTTGCGCAACTTCGCACTACGCGAATTGCACGTAGCACAGTGCAAACACCATAGCGTAGCATAGCGTAGTGCAGCGGTCATTTTTTGCTTGCTCGCAGTCCTCAACGTCAAGTTGGCGACCGCGAGCAGGCAAAATGACATCCCGGCGAGACTTTTTCCTCGTTCGTGATCAGCAACATCAAGCTGCCGATCGCGAGCGTGGAAAATAAACCTCCCGGCGAGATTCTCAACGTGGGGAGGTCAGGTTTCTCATTACCGGTCACGTCTGCTCGCGACCGCTCGCGATGAGAAACTACCAGTCCGCGTTGAGAAAGCTGCCGCTCGAGTAAAAATCTACTCGAGCGGCAGACAACTACAGCTCGCACTGTGCAAGATGCCGTTTTCAATGATTGCACAGTGCCGGATGCTTGTCCGCACTGTGCAATCATTGAAAATGGCATCTTGCACAGTGCGAACAGGGTACTACGCAGTTCGCGAAGTGATACGCGTAGCGCTACTTCACGAACTACGCCCCGGGTTACTTGCAATCCTTTCCTGAATTGGTTACTGTGCCCTACTGCTACAGTCTCAAGAAGCAATAGGTCTTATAAACCTTCGCCCTATATCTATCTTTGTACTATTGCCTCTACTGAAGTGTTGTAGGGATTTTAAGATGTTATTGTGGCTCCACTACGATTGCTGGTTCTCTGGCATGGCAGTGGCCTTGCTAAAACGGAGTTTCTGACTGCATCTTTGGTGTTGATGTTGCTGTTACAGAGATTACTCTGCTATCACAGTCATGCTGGGTCTGCAAAGACCTGTAACGCAATAATTGTGAAACGGACAATTAAACCCACCTCAGACCATCTTAAATTTTGTGAAAAGCTGCTATTAAAGGAAGAGACACCATTTAGAAATACACATCCAGATGACCTAACATTACAAAATGCCTCTTTTTAAAAGGAAAACTAATAAATACGTTTACTAAAAAAAGCTCCCTCAGCTGAAAGACTCAAATCACACTCAGTAGTCTGACTTTTCCTCGGTCCAGACTATCATTTTCAGGCTCAAGCAATATTGCTTCTGGCAGTGAGCTAGTTCTTCTGGTTGAATCCCACCCAAGGAGCCGGTGAGATATTGAGGCCAAAGGGTCCTTGCAAGGCGAGTTTTTGGCAAATTTCCTAAAATATCACAAGATTCAAGTTCCCGGCTGCAGGTCCTTGCGAGTGTAAGGGGCACTGTCTACAAGATGGGACATAGCCTTAACAGTTCCTACCTGTATGAAATTGGGTAACTGGTTGAGGGAGTGAAACTCTACTCAGGTGTAAAGTATTTGTGCAAAATTCCAAACAGTAGCACAGATTTTGAAAGCTTTCACCTGCCCCAAAGCCTGCGAACTGGAAGAAAATTTCTCTCAGTCTCTCTGTGATAAAATGAGTGCTTTCTTCATACAGAAAATAGACACCATCTATAATAAAATCACTACGACTAGTTGTGCTCTGCTGGCAGACACCACATCAGTACCTCCCCCTAGCATTAGGCCACAAACACTGTTGAATGTTCCTCCTTTATCGCGAGAAGAGACTGAAACGTTAATGCGCAAGGTAAGATCAGGCTCACCTCTTGACGTCCTACCTGCTAGAATTTCAGCCCCTCTTGCCAAATTGCTATCAGATTCCATATGTTCTTTATTGAACTTATCTCTGAAGAAAGGCCACCTACCTTTAACATGGAAGGCAGCTCAGATCATCCCAATCCGGAAAAACACCAAAGCTTCCATGGAAGACCTCTCAAACCTGTGCCCTATCTTCCTTTTACCTTACCTGAGCAAAGTTCTGGAAAAACATGTTAATAAACACCTATCTGACCATAGCCTACAAAGCGATCCACAATCATGGCCCTCTATTCCTAAAACAAGCCTTTCACCCGCCCGAACAGCGAAGAACACTGCGTTCATCCTCAGCCCATCTGCTAATAGTCCCCCGTACAAGAAAGGCTAACTGGGGAGACAAACGTTTCACCATTGTCACAGCTAGACTGTGGAACACTCTCCCTCTTCACATCAAATGTGCACCGACTTTGCTCACTTTCAGAAAAAAATTGAAAACATGGTTGTTCCAAGCCTAATCCCCCCTTCCCCTTACAGAGAGTTCTGTGACAACAGCGCCGAGACACCCTCGGGTAATTGCGCGCTCTAAAAATCGCCATAAATAAAATAAATAAATAAATAATATCGAATTGGCCGGCTACCTAGATCCATCTCAATCAGGCTTCCGCCCCAAACACAGCACGGAAACTGCACTGGTGGCCGAGACAGATGACATCAGGCTAGCGCTAGATCAGGGTCAATCCACCCTCCTGGTGCTTTTAGATCTTTCCGCCGCATTCGATACGGTCGATCACCAGACTCTGCTCAGAAGAATGAGGAAAGCGGGGATTGGGGGAGTGGCACTACAATGGATGACTAGCTTCCTCTCTAATCGCACCCAGAATATTAATCTGGACCCATACCGGTCCAACACGAAAGAACTGACCAAGGGAGTGCCCCAGGGCTCATGTTTGAGCCTAACCATGTTCAACATCTACATTGCCCCGTTGGCCGCACTACTAAGGAACTATGGGTTCGTCCCAATAGCCTATGCAGACGACAGCCAACTTACCTTCTCCTTCAACAAGACATCCCAGACAGCCCAAGCCCCTTCTCTTCCGGCATGCTGGCCATCTCACAATGGATGAGAAATAACTTTTTACAACTGAATGCCAGAAAGACGGAAATCATGCTTTTTGGAGAGGTCCCGCTATTATAGGCACCAAGCTGGTGGCCTAAAGAGTTGGGAACCGTTCCAGCACCTAAAGCAACAGCAAAAAACCTAGGGGTGAGTCTTGATCAGACTCTAATAATGAAAGAGCATGTAACCCACAATGTTGGCTCATGCTTCTGTGTGTTGGGCCTGCTGAGAAGACTTTTCCCCTATCTCCCTGACCCCTGCCAAAGACTCTTATTCAAACCCTGGTGCTGAGTAAACTAGATTATTGTGTAACGCACTACTGATCGTGGCCAGCGAGTCCTCTCTAAATCGCCTTCAGGTGGTACAACACACTGCAGCACGTTTAGTTTTAAACGCCCCTTACAGATCAGCCTCACTCCCTCTCCTACAACAACCACACTGGTAACCTGTACGGAAAAGTGTGAAGTTTAGGATCTGCTGCCTGACACACAAGGCAATATGGGGAAATGGACCCTCCTATCTGGCGGAGAGGTTCCACCAATATACCACCCAAAGGGACCTGTGATCACATTCGAAATCCTTGCTCAAAATCCCCAGAATTAAAAAAGCACAAACAGGAGGAAAGGCTTTTTCATACCAGGCACCACTCATACGGAACCAACTTCCAATGGCCTTAAGACAATGCCCAGACCACTTGAAATTCCGAAAGGCTTTGAAAACTGCCCTTTTTTAGATTAGCTCCCCATTACAACTTCTTCTGCAAATCCACAAGTGCCGAGATACCCCTCAGGGGTGATTCACGCGCTATACAACCTTACAAACTAAACTAAACACTTAAAAAACATGCACAAAGGTCCCCACACCAGATTAGAAACATGGAGTAAATTTGAATAAATTAATAAATAAAATAGACCAAAACAACAAAAATCCAATCAGTAGAATGAGATACGCAATTTTAAAGGTTTAAGGTGAAATAGCACCAACAAGCACAAACTGTCAACCGTGGATATCTGGCAGTGCTGGACTGGAACTAAGTCACAAGTTCAGGCCGACTGTGATGGAGCATGGACTGGCTACTGGGATCCAGTTTGGCCTGCTGAACAAGAGTACCTTAAGCCCTGGTTGTGAGTGTTCGGAGGTCCCACATCGAGGATGCATTGGGCAGCCGAGACAATGCATCGGTTTCAAGGAGAAGCAAAGCTTTGATGCAAGGTCTTCTGTCGTCTTTGTGGATCCCATTGTGATGCGATGTGAAGTCCAGCATTAAGCATGCATCTCACAGCTGAGGCAATGCATCGGTTCAGATGAGCATTGAGGCTCGGATACGAGAACTTGCATCATCGTCAAGGCTGCTGTCGGCGAGAGAGTTGCAATGCAAGGGTCTGCTGTGTCTGGAATGCGTCTCGAACCGACTGTTCAGAGCAATCGATCGGTGTACAGATATGCGGTAGAAAATAAGTTAGACATTACTTTACACAGTAGTACATGTAGTGATGTAATAGACTTGCATGACCAATGGATGGTAAAGGATTAAATGAAGGGAAGAGAACCAACTTACTGTTTTATAGGATGTCCCCTAATGTCTGATGGGTGGCACATAGTTTTAACACCAGGAGCTATGAGATCACATAAAATATAAAGGTAAAAATATAGAAAGGATTAGTTTAAGTGTACGCAAATAGAATCAGTGTTTATTAAAATGAAGAAGATAAAGATCTCCTGGTTTAGACTTAGTGGCAGAGGTGATGCTTCAGTTCTGCTCAGGGTTGCGCTTCGCGGCACAGGAGGTGCATCGGTTATGCTGGATTCACAAATGGGCTGGCAGAACACCTTCAGGCCCACTTCCAAGCGCCCAGTACTGGGATGGCACCACTTGGCAGGGTAAGACTCACAGTTGCAGAGTGCAGGTGATGGTTAAAAGAGTCTAGCCCTGCAGTCACTCTGATGGTCCTGGGTTCAGATTGCAGGCTTAGTCCTTCTCACCCAGGAAAAAGGGCAGCTGGCAGCAGGTCAGCACAGCAGTCCTTCAGGGCAGAATTCCAGCAGAGTGGCAGTTCTTTGATCAGCACTGCAGTCCTTGTTCCTGGTAGAGTCTTCCACAGATCCAGAAGTGTGCTGAAGAGTTGATGTCTATACCAGATGCCTCCTTTGAAGGGGGAGTAGCTACTAGAAGTTTCCCTTTGAAGTGCACAGGTTTCTCGCCTAACCTGCCCTGGCCCCAGAGTAACTGCAGGAGGTATGCAGCCGTTGGAGTGGAGGCAGGACACAGCCTATTCAATTGTGAATAGGCTATGCCCTGCTCCGCCCTCATATCATGCCAGTGATGGTCCATCCAGGCACACCTAAGATCTCTATTGTGTGTGGCTTTTTAGGAGGAATAAACAAAAAACAGCTGTCAACTACTCCCAGCCAGTGACCCAGAGACAGGCTGCAGTCACAAATGGCTAAGGCAGAAACAATCCAACTTTCTAAAAGTGGCATTTTCAAAATTGTAATTAAAAATCAGACTGTGCCATAACATAGGATTTTTATTACGTTTCCAGAAACACCAAACATGATCTGGTTATCTGTTCCCATTTGAAAGTTACAACTTATTAAATATAATAAGGTAACTCCAATGTTATCCTATGGGAGAAGCAGGCCTTGCAGTAGTTAAAAAACAAATATAAGAGTTCTTACTACCAGGACTTGCAGTTAAACTCAAAATGAAATGTCCTACTTTTTAAATACATTGCAATCTGCCTTGTGGGCTGTTTAGAGCCTACCATAGGGCTGACTTATGTATATTAAAAAGGCAACTTTGTGTCTGGCAAAAAAAAAAAATCCTGGTCGACATGGCAGTTTAAATCTGCACATTCAGAATGTAATGGCAGGCCTGGGACATGTTTAAAGGGTGGCTTATGTGGATGGCACAATAAGTGCTGCAGGCCCCATATTAGCATTTAATTTACAGTCCCTGGGTACATGTAGCACCACTTTACTAGGGATTTTTAAGTAAGATAAATAGGCCAATTGGGGATGAACCAATGTTATTATGTTTTAAGGAAGGAGCACATATATGTTGGTACTAGTTAGCAGTGGTAAAATGTGCAGAGCCCTAAGGCCAGCAAAAACTGGGTCCGCAGAAATGGAGGAGGAAGGTAAAAATATTGGAGGAAGACCACGCTAAGGCTGGCATATCTAACAGTGGCATTCTCTGATGTTACCTCTGTCCAGTCAGTTGTTGCTGTGTGGCACATTAACAGCACCTTCTTCTTCCATTCGAAACTTTATCTCCCCTCTTCATAGTGACACAATAGCTTCTTGGCTGCCTGCATGGTGGTAGTCTGGCTCCAAAGAACCTACTCTGGAACATTTACTTGATCCCTCCATTTCCAAAGCATTATAATAGAGCTGTGATGCACTGTAATGTTATCTCTACCCACTGATTTGTAAACCTTGCTACTGCATATTTGCCAGCACAGAACACTATCATTTGCACCCCAAATGGTATCTAGTGCAGCTCTCTCCTCCTTCTGGTCATCATTATACTCTTATGAGCACAACACGTCAGCCACAGTAATCCAGAATATTGGGCTTCTGCTACAAATACTATTTCTATCACAAGCAGTTGTCAAATTCAATCACTTCATTTTCCTAAACATTCCTTGGTGCACACAACATTGCTGACTGACAGTTTTTTGTGACAATTAGTTGAAAGATTAAGGAAGTTACATTTTTTCTTTCCTACAATCTTCAATTCTCCCATCACTTATTCATGGTAGACTGCAGTTCTTCTGGCATGTAACTTGTTTCATCCTCATCAGACTGTGGTTAAGTTACCCCTTTCCAGAATGCTGTTGGAACCCGGCACACAAAATATTTCACCTATTTAGGTGGCAGTATTAAAATTGATGTATGCTCTCAATACCTCATACAAATCAGATATGATTTACTCCCGGTTGAAATTTGTAGCTCTCTTATTCGCGTTCTGCAATCTATTCCACTACTGTCTTTCTAGTGTAAAGTTTTGTTTTCAGTTTTTTCCTCAAAGTGTTTAATTATCCTGTTGCCCAGCACTCAAAAGGAAATCTACAAGTGGAGATCTCTACTTAAGTAGATTTCCCCCTGTGGAAACACCCATGGAAACAAGTAGATTTCCACCTGAGGCCGTGGAGACTTCTGCATGGGTGGTTGTCACCAATTACACAAGAAAACCTCTACCCAGCAGTGGGATTTTCAAATCTCTAATGCTAGCATGTAGAGGTTGAGAGTCTTACAACAGAAATTATCAGTGTAAAGTTACTACAGGTAACGTTAGGACCAGAATTTTGATCCACATGTATAAGTAAAACCACTGCAGCAGATCACTCCACCTCCTGTAAGGAAAAATGTGTATGGAAATGTATAGGTAAACAGCATTAATGTGACCTAAATCTCAAACAACTTACATTAAACTGCCAAACATATACATCCAGCACACACCCTAGGCTCCCCCGCTTTTTCCTGGGCTTTGTGACTTTCAGAATTCTGTGCTACAACCTCCAGAATCCAGCTAACTACATGGTCATTCCCCAAACACCCTTAGTGAAGCACAGAATGCAGCAAAGTGTGAGAAGTTGGCAAAGGATTCAGATGTGAAAGGCTCCTCCTGAAGGTGGACTAGGATTCCATCAGGATTCCACCTCTGTATCATCCCCTTCAATGAACATATCCTCCCTACCTTAAACCCTGACTTGCTACATGGCCTGCCGGTTCATAGGGATCCAAAGAACGACCAGTTAAGAAAATGTGCTCCTCTATTTTATCACTAAATTTCCACTCTGCACTCATGTCACACTCTCCTCTGCTCCACAGATAGGAAAACGTCTAACACTTCTCACTCAGACACAACTTATCCTACCTCTTCAGATTTTGTACTGACTAGAGTTATATTATTGCATTGTGTTTAATACAGACCTGAGCTCAAGCACATCGATAGTAGCAGCAGGAGTACTTTCAATTGTACCAAGGCATCCTCAAGCGCATGTGTCTAAATGAATTGCAAGGATAGACAGGTATGTTATACTGCTATACATGATACTAGCACACTCTAGAGGTCTGTATATCTTCAACACTGATATGAATCTATATTTATTATATATGTTCAGGTGTTTAGACAGAAGATCAGGAACAGAAATATTGTGGGACATAATATCGTGTCAAGAATATAAAAGACAAAAATATTGTGAAGGTATGTTTCTATAGGAGAGCAAAGTTTTACTATTTATAACTCCACATATATGTACTCAATGCTATATATATATATATATATATGCAGACAAAATCCCTTCAAAGAAAAGATCAGAGGACACAGCGTGGATTCTCTTGGCAGTCCTTTATTCACGGTGATGGGCATGATGCATTTCGGCGCATTCGCCTTCCTCAGATGCCTGGTTTCACCTGATTACACCACCTCCCTCCTTTGTATGTTCCACCGCACTCCCATTGGCTGGAGAGCGGCAGGCTCCAATTGCTTGCAGCTGCAGTTCGATGCTGAAAAACACCAAATCCCAGCATGCATTTCTCCGGCAAGTATCGGATGTGGAGCTATGTTGTACTTCTGTGAGCGCTGTTATATCCATCAAGGGAGGGAGAAAACTAATGTTTATCGAGTGTATCTTGCAATGTCGGTGTTCAAGGCTGCCTAGAATCCACAACGCCTCAACCCCAAGCGCAAAGTCCAAACCAGGCCGTGGCAAGCAGGTACAATGATCCTGTGTCCCCGTACAATGACGGACTGCAATCCGCAGCAGCCTCTTGTTTGGCAAGTTTTCAGGGTGTGCCCGCACAGTCCAATACCTTGGAAATGAAAAGCCACGTTGCCAATATTTTGTGTAGGCCACTTGATAAGGCGGTTCCTCTGTACACGCGCTACTGGCCAGCGCGCGATAATATGCAGACAAAATCCCTTCAAAGAAAAGATCAGAGGACACAGCGTGGATTCTCTTGGCAGTCCTTTATTCACGGTGATGGGCATGATGCATTTCGGCGCATTCGCCTTCCTCAGACGCCTGGTTTCACCTGATTACACCACCTCCCTCCTTTGTATGTTCCACCGCACTCCCATTGGCTGGAGAGCGGCAGGCTCCAATTGCTTGCAGCTGCAGTTCGATGCTGAAAAACACCAAATCCCAGCATGCATTTCTCCGGCAAGTATCGGATGTGGAGCTATGTTGTACTTCTGTGAGCGCTGTTATATCCATCAAGGGAGGGAGAAAACTAATGTTTATCGAGTGTATCTTGCAATGTCGGTGTTCAAGGCTGCCTAGAATCCACAACGCCTCAACCCCAAGCGCAAAGTCCAAACCAGGCCGTGGCAAGCAGGTACAATGATCCTGTGTCCCCGTACAATGACGGACTGCAATCCGCAGCAGCCTCTTGTTTGGCAAGTTTTCAGGGTGTGCCCGCACAGTCCAATACCTTGGAAATGAAAAGCCACGTTGCCAATATTTTGTGTAGGCCACTTGATAAGGCGGTTCCTCTGTACACGCGCTACTGGCCAGCGCGCGATAATATGCAGACAAAATCCCTTCAAAGAAAAGATCAGAGGACACAGCGTGGATTCTCTTGGCAGTCCTTTATTCACGGTGATGGGCATGATGCATTTCGGCGCATTCGCCTTCCTCAGATGCCTGGTTTCACCTGATTACACCACCTCCCTCCTTTGTATGTTCCACCGCACTCCCATTGGCTGGAGAGCGGCAGGCTCCAATTGCTTGCAGCTGCAGTTCGATGCTGAAAAACACCAAATCCCAGCATGCATTTCTCCGGCAAGTATCGGATGTGGAGCTATGTTGTACTTCTGTGAGCGCTGTTATATCCATCAAGGGAGGGAGAAAACTAATGTTTATCGAGTGTATCTTGCAATGTCGGTGTTCAAGGCTGCCTAGAATCCACAACGCCTCAACCCCAAGCGCAAAGTCCAAACCAGGCCGTGGCAAGCAGGTACAATGATCCTGTGTCCCCGTACAATGACGGACTGCAATCCGCAGCAGCCTCTTGTTTGGCAAGTTTTCAGGGTGTGCCCGCACAGTCCAATACCTTGGAAATGAAAAGCCACGTTGCCAATATTTTGTGTAGGCCACTTGATAAGGCGGTTCCTCTGTACACGCGCTACTGGCCAGCGCGCGATAATATGCAGACAAAATCCCTTCAAAGAAAAGATCAGAGGACACAGCGTGGATTCTCTTGGCAGTCCTTTATTCACGGTGATGGGCATGATGCATTTCGGCGCATTCGCCTTCCTCAGATGCCTGGTTTCACCTGATTACACCACCTCCCTCCTTTGTATGTTCCACCGCACTCCCATTGGCTGGAGAGCGGCAGGCTCCAATTGCTTGCAGCTGCAGTTCGATGCTGAAAAACACCAAATCCCAGCATGCATTTCTCCGGCAAGTATCGGATGTGGAGCTATGTTGTACTTCTGTGAGCGCTGTTATATCCATCAAGGGAGGGAGAAAACTAATGTTTATCGAGTGTATCTTGCAATGTCGGTGTTCAAGGCTGCCTAGAATCCACAACGCCTCAACCCCAAGCGCAAAGTCCAAACCAGGCCGTGGCAAGCAGGTACAATGATCCTGTGTCCCCGTACAATGACGGACTGCAATCCGCAGCAGCCTCTTGTTTGGCAAGTTTTCAGGGTGTGCCCGCACAGTCCAATACCTTGGAAATGAAAAGCCACGTTGCCAATATTTTGTGTAGGCCACTTGATAAGGCGGTTCCTCTGTACACGCGCTACTGGCCAGCGCGCGATAATATGCAGACAAAATCCCTTCAAAGAAAAGATCAGAGGACACAGCGTGGATTCTCTTGGCAGTCCTTTATTCACGGTGATGGGCATGATGCATTTCGGCGCATTCGCCTTCCTCAGATGCCTGGTTTCACCTGATTACACCACCTCCCTCCTTTGTATGTTCCACCGCACTCCCATTGGCTGGAGAGCGGCAGGCTCCAATTGCTTGCAGCTGCAGTTCGATGCTGAAAAACACCAAATCCCAGCATGCATTTCTCCGGCAAGTATCGGATGTGGAGCTATGTTGTACTTCTGTGAGCGCTGTTATATCCATCAAGGGAGGGAGAAAACTAATGTTTATCGAGTGTATCTTGCAATGTCGGTGTTCAAGGCTGCCTAGAATCCACAACGCCTCAACCCCAAGCGCAAAGTCCAAACCAGGCCGTGGCAAGCAGGTACAATGATCCTGTGTCCCCGTACAATGACGGACTGCAATCCGCAGCAGCCTCTTGTTTGGCAAGTTTTCAGGGTGTGCCCGCACAGTCCAATACCTTGGAAATGAAAAGCCACGTTGCCAATATTTTGTGTAGGCCACTTGATAAGGCGGTTCCTCTGTACACGCGCTACTGGCCAGCGCGCGATAATATGCAGACAAAATCCCTTCAAAGAAAAGATCAGAGGACACAGCGTGGATTCTCTTGGCAGTCCTTTATTCACGGTGATGGGCATGATGCATTTCGGCGCATTCGCCTTCCTCAGATGCCTGGTTTCACCTGATTACACCACCTCCCTCCTTTGTATGTTCCACCGCACTCCCATTGGCTGGAGAGCGGCAGGCTCCAATTGCTTGCAGCTGCAGTTCGATGCTGAAAAACACCAAACACAACTCACTCAGACACAACTTATCCTACCTCTTCAGATTTTGTACTGACTAGAGTTATATTATTGCATTGTGTTTAATACAGACCTGAGCTCAAGCACATCGATAGTAGCAGCAGGAGTACTTTCAATTGTACCAAGGCATCCTCAAGCGCATGTGTCTAAATGAATTGCAAGGATAGACAGGTATGTTATACTGCTATACATGATACTAGCACACTCTAGAGGTCTGTATATCTTCAACACTGATATGAATCTATATTTATTATATATGTTCAGGTGTTTAGACAGAAGATCAGGAACAGAAATATTGTGGGACATAATATCGTGTCAAGAATATAAAAGACAAAAATATTGTGAAGGTATGTTTCTATAGGAGAGCAAAGTTTTACTATTTATAACTCCACATATATGTACTCAATGCTATATATATATATATATATATATATATATATATATATATATATACAAGCTACATCCAGCAATGTGACAATAAGACATACTTTAGGGGAGGAGCTTAATTTTTTAACTATGGACAGGCGAGCAACCCTACGCCCCAGGAATCCCCAGAGTCAAACCGACGCAGCATCAGCCAGCGTCGGAGAGAGAGGCGCAGGCAGCGCCTCAAGGCCATCAAACAGGGGCAGAGGAGGACGGAAATGGAAACGTTAGACTCTCATGATAATACCATCATCAATTTAACGGACACTGTACTATCTGAAGCTGAGAAACAACTACTAATGCTAGGTTTGTCATTTTGTCCTGAGTCCAACTTTTCATATAAACAGTCTCGCATTGATGTCTATAAATTCATTCGTAAGATCAAGCTAAAGAAGTTCTTCCAACTTAACAAGTCCACTACTGAGGTTACCACCTCTAACACTATGCTGGATGCCCTACAAGTCCGGGACTCTAACATGATACAAATGATGCAATCCTTGGCTAAGGAAAGCTCGGACTCTCCAATTTGTGACAATGACTGTGAACAACTCGAAGGGATTAATACGGGATTGGCGGCTGCCAGTCCGTTTCGCCCTCCGTCTTGCTTTTACCCAATGATGCCTAAAGATTCTGTAGATGTTTTTAGTGACATGGTCATTGATGACTTGAAAAAATTAAATTTGTTGACTCACTCTAAATGTGGTAAAATTATTTGGAAATTGAGGAATTATTGGGCATTAATCAAAAAGATTTGCGATAATGGTCAGATTGTGGTCATGGGTGCTGACAAGGGAGGGAACATAGTTTTATGGCCTAAACTTGAGTATCTCCAGGAGGCACAACGCCACTTATCGGATACTGATTGCTATTGCAAAGTAGGTCGAGATTATCTCACACATTTTAAAAAAACTGTCTCCTCCCTGCTGGCACAATGGAAAAGAATGGGGCTTCTCTCCAAAAATGAGTATTTATCTCTCAAGAATGATCATCCAACTACAGCCACCCTTTACTTTATTCCTAAGGTTCACAAGGGAATTCACCCTATACCTGGCAGACCTATCATCTCTGCCAGGAAGAGCCTTTTGGAAGCCATGTCCAAGTATGTTGACTATTTTCTTCAGCCACATATGATTGCTTTGCCGTCCTTTATTAAGGACACTGGCGACTTTTTGAAGAAAATACAAGAAGTTCATTGGCAACCGAATTTCATGTTGATTACGCTAGACATCGCTTCCCTTTATACGAGTATAATACACTCACAAGGATTGGAGGCTATAGAATACTTCTTGGGCTTTCGCTCCATCAATTTCAAAGAGCATAATGTCATGCTCCTTCAAATGATTGACCTTTGCCTTAATAACAATGTATTTCTCTTCAATAAAGTTTTATACAAACAACTTAGGGGCGTCGCCATGGGGGCATGTTTTTCCCCAACCTATGCCTGCCTTTTGGTGGGTTGGTGGGAGGAACATGTCCTCCGAGCCACACACAAGAACATGTGGGATTCACATATTCGATGCTATGGCAGGTACATAGACGATATTTTTATCGTTTGGGAAGGATCTAAAGAGGAGGCCTTCTCTTTTGTGAATTCAATTAACACCAACACTATGAATTTACAGTTTACGGCAAACATCAGTAAGGAGAGGGTGGAATTTTTGGATGTGGAGGTCTTTATCTTAGACGACCACATAGAAACCAAATTACATAGAAAGAGCACAGCTGGAAATTCCATCTTACATGCCAGCAGTGCCCATCCACCCCACCTCATATACAGCATACCGTATGGGGAATTTCTTCGCCTACGGCGTATTTGCATCCGTCAATCTGACCTTGAACAATGTCAGAAGGAAGCCTTTGATCGATTCCTTGCCCGAGGTTACAATCAATTTAACCTTAAAAGAGCACTTGATAAAGCCAATCTTTACTCACGTGAATCCTGCCTTCCCACTGAACAACCCCATACCACATTCCCTGAGAGTGGAGTAACGAATGAGGTTACGCAACCTATTAGACTAATTACCACTTTTTGCAAACAACATAAAAATTTCCGTGGTATCATTTACAAACATTGGCCCATTCTTCTGACTGACATGACCCTCAAATTCTTGTTGCCTGACTTACCTAACATCACATTTAGGAGAGCACCCTCTATGAGGGATGCTTTAGTTAAGTCTAATCCTGAAGTCACGGAAACAGTCACTTGGTTATCACGTTTTGGCTTTTTTAAATGCACTTCATGCCGTGCTTGCAAATTTAGAACTAATGTTTCTGAATACACTACAGCGTTCAGTAACATTCCAGTACAAATAAAACACCATTACACCTGTCGTACGGACTATGCAGTTTATGTGCTTGAATGCATTTGTCATCTCAAGTATGTGGGCAGTACAAAATTACCGGTTTTCAATCGCATTTTGCAACATCTTCGTGCGATTGTTAACTCGGATTCCACGTACCCCGTTGCCCGACATTTTAAAGCCATCCATTCCAACAAAATCAGTGACTTAAAATATTTTGTCATTGGGGCAGTGCCCCCTTCCATCCGTGGGGGCAACAGAGAGAAACAACTTTGTCAGCTAGAATCCTCTTTCATCCTATTGCTTGACACTAAAATGCCAAATGGGATGAATACGAGTGAGGACCTGCATAATTTCTTGTAAATATTTTATAAATTCTGTATCTGATCCTTTCGATGTCTTTTTATGCGGATGAGCTAAAAACTTTTGGATTAGTCACTTATACATCTAGTTGTTTTATGCTTCCCTGGCAGTTTCAATATCAAATTTATTCTTTAAGACTATTTTTCTTTATTGTCTTCTGCTTTACCTCATTTTCTCTTCTTTCTTTCCCTTCACCGTTTTATTACTTTGATTCTCTTTTATCCTTCAAACTGTTATATTTCAGGATTTTAAGTAATTATTGTTTACTTAACTTTCAAGTTTTCATTCAGAGAATATGAGCATGAAACTGTGTTATTTTCAACCTATGAACCGTGGATTTTGTGTTTCAGTACATTTCAATTTTGATTGGGATCTATCACTGTATTTAATTAATTCTGGGGCACTTGCCGGATATTTTTTACAGTCAATGTATGCTCAACATTATGATTTGTACTATTCTTTGTGATTTGTTGGAGTGTTAACTCTTTCAACTGAATTCACGTCAGTTTCATGGTGATTCCTCAGTTCTCTAGTATTTTGTTTATTTTTATTGAGCACGAAGGAATTGATTGGGTGTTACTATCTTTTTAAAGGAAGGTCCGGTCTCAGCGCGTCATGTGATCAAGATCGCGGAGGCGATCGAAACGCGTCTGAGGCGGACACTTGTCTGACTTAATGGATTAAATCAGAAATGAAACTTTAAACTGCTTGGCATATCTTCATTGGACAAACAGCAACGTGTGTGGTTCGAGGTCCGTACCTGTTTCTAGACTCCCCAGCTCGATTGGGAGTTCAGGATTGTCTTCATATATATATATATATATATATATATATATATATATATATATATATATATATATATATATGTATATATATATATATATATATATATATATATATCCACTTAAAAAACCATAGGTTTCACACATGTTATAGTTAGCTCGACCTTTCACTCGTGAAAAACCATTGAAATTCCCCCGTTATAGTTAGTGCAGGCAACTATAACTCACGCGACCGCAATCCTCTGCTGATGACGTCAGATATTACATCACTGTATTTAGACACTTATTTACCCATGTCTTCTTCCATTAATCTTTAGCTATACATATATTACAAATATTTATTTTTCAGAAAGACACATATGTCACCAGTGCGCGCGCCCACATTACGCATTTCGTGGAATTTTTCCGTTTCTACCGTACGCGCACGCTACGCGTACTCCGCGAGAGACAAAATGGCGGCCGACACTTCCTGGTTTCGACCGATTCGAATGTTTACTAAGATCTAACAACCAATCAGAATCGCGCTCGCGCACGGCAGTGTGCGCGTACGGTAAGTTTTACCGTACGCGCACGGTGCGCGCTTATAGATATATATTTTGATTTAAATGCTATTTTCTCAGGAAATACTGAACAGATTTACACCAGACCTGCAAGAGGCACATTCCTGACCTGAGGACTACCTCTCTGCCAAATTTCAAGTAATTCTGTTCAGCCGTTCGGGCTGTAGCTTGGACTAAAGGTCCTATGGAAAAATGCATGGGGAAAACGTGTTTTGGGACCCCCCCTTTTTCTCAGCCCCCGCTTGACGAATCCCCCCGAGACTTTCAGGGAAGGAGCGGAGCGGAGCGCCCCACCTATTTTGAAAATTTCGCAAGGATTCGTCAATCGGCGCCAAAGTTATTCCAAATAGAATGTTGCGGACTTCCTATGGAAACACGGTCCTAACTATAACTATCTACTGGCGACCGCCAGTAGATTATATATATATATATATATATATATATATATATATATATGTATATATATATATATATATATATATATATATATTACCTACTGGCGGTCGCCAGTAGGTAGTTATAGTTAGGACCCCTTTTCCATAGGAAATCCGCAACATTCTATTTTGAATAACTTTGGCGCCGGTCGAAGAATCCTCGCGAATTTCTCAAAATAGGTGGGGCGCTACGCTCCGCTCCTACCCTGAAAGTCTCGGGGGGATTCGTCAAGCGGGGGCTGAGATAAAAGGGGGGTCCCAAAACGCGTTTTTCCCATGCATTTTTCCATAGGACCTTTAGACAGGGCTACAGCCCGAAAGGCTGAACAGAATTACTAGAAATTTGGCAGAGAGGTAGTCCTCAGGTCAAGGAAGTGCCTTTTGTAGGTTTGGTGTAAATCTGTTCAGTAGATTCTGAGAAAATAGCCTTTAAATCAATATATATATCTGAGCCAGCTTACGGTACGCTTACCGTAAGCTTACCGTACGCGTACGGTGGCGTGCGCAAGCGCGATTCTGATTGGCTGTTACATCTAAGTAAACATTCGAATCGGTCGAAACCAGGAAGCGGCGGCCGCCATTTTCTCTCTCGCACTCTGAGGGGGGGGCTGTAAATAAAGGCAAAAAACATATAAAGGGGCTGTTTAGACAGCACCCATGCACATAGCCATGTTAGTTGAGTCCTCAAAGGCCAAAAACGGTAAATTTTTATTTTTTGAAAATTTCGCCGATTACGCTTACCGTACGCGTACGGTGCGCTTACGCTAAAAATTTTAATTAAAAAAAAAAACACTCTCTGTGCATGGCATATTATTGTCATCACTTACAAATTAAATTTAACAGATTACCTATCACAAGGAAGCGCATAATATGTCCTCCATGTGCGCACGGTGCGTAACGTGGGCACGCGGTGCGCGTAGCGCACTGCGTGCCCACCTTGCGTGTATGGCACTAACTGCGTAAAGTGGGCGCGCGGTGCGCGAAGCGCACCGCGTGCTCACCGTGCGCGCACGGTGCGCGAAGCGCACCGTGCGCGCACGGAACGAACTGCGTTAAGTGGGCGTGCACGCCACGAATGGCGTAAAGTAACTTAGCATTTAAAAAACCGTACAAATTCACTGAAAAAACCATAGGTTTCACACACGTTATAGTTAGGAATTAGCATTTAAAAAACCTTGCAAATTCACTGAAAAAACCATAGGTTTCAGACATGTTATAGTTAGCGGAAATTTTACTGATAAAAAACCAATGAAATTCCCCCGTTATAGTTAGTGCAGGCAACTATAACTCACGCGACCGCAATCTTCTGCTGATGACATATGTGTCTTTATGAAAAAAAAATATTTCTAATATATGTATAGCTAAAAATTTATGGAAGAAGACATGGGCAAATAAGTGTCTAAATACAGTATTAGCATCAGCAGAAGATTGCGGTCGCGTGAGTTATAGTTGCCTGCACTAACTATAACGGGGGAATTTCATTGGTTTTTTATCAGTAAAATTTCCGCTAACTATAACATGTCTGAAACCTATGGTTTTTTCAGTGAATATATATATATATATAAACAAATGTTTGCACAGGGATATCTTGTATATATACCCTCATGAGCATAGGCATATGACTTAAACCATGAACAGATTGACGGTATTTTACAGAGATCTTTCAAACAATGTTTTACTGAAAAGAAAAACAAACAGATATTTTAATTATCGTTAACACAGAAACCAAGTCCAATGTCCTGTATTAGATTGTACTCTGGTTAAGCTTTTCTTTATGTTCATTGTAAAAGTTGCGCGCAATGCTTATCACGTGATCATGATTACTGCTGCACTGTCACTTTAAAAGGGGAGTAATCTCTTAATGCCATTGTCATGTGATCAAGGCTTGGGCGAGCCGAAACGCGTTATGGCGACATATGGAATTAAGAAGGAATAATTTTGCACACAATTTTGGGTTTGTGTCCATCCTTTGGGATAGCCGTTGAACGAAGGACAGCGGAGGAGTAGTCAAGATATATATATATAAAGTTTCACACTCGACGTCAGCAGAGTCCTGACGCGTTTCGGGAAACTCCCTTCCTCAAAGGCTGTCTGCTGCACACTGAAAGCCACCAAACGGATTTCCCAGCATTCTCCCTCTTTATTTAAATGCAATCCAATATTACATTCAGGTGAGTAAATGCACCATTGCTTTCTGGGACTGGGAGTCCATGATCAAAAACCCATGTGGGCTGCTGGCAGTCTATTGTACAAAATAATGCAAAAATCACGGGTGTGTCATCAAAGCCTTCCCCCAATGCTGCCTTGTGTCAAAAGGTCCCGCGCGCCGAACCACAGTCCAGCACAGGAACCGCTTGAGTCTGCGGCGGTGCGCCCCTCGACCGAGCAGGCCGAATATATAAAGTTTCACAAGTTGCCCAAGGCGGGGCGCACTCTCCTCTTGACAAACCATAGGGTCAGGGAAGGACCAGGCACACTCGACGTCAGCAGAGTCCTGACGCGTTTTGGGAAACTCCCTTCCTCAAAGGCTGTCTGCTGCACACTGAAAGCCACCAAACGGATTTCCCAGCATTCTCCCTCTTTATTTAAATGCAATCCAATATTACATTCAGGTGAGTATATGCACCATTGCTTTCTGGGACTGGGAGTCCATGATCAAAAACCCATGTGGGCTGCTGGCAGTCTATTGTACAAAATAATGAAAAAATCAAGGGTGTGTCATCAAAGCCTTCCCCCAATGCTGCCTTGTGTCAAAAGGTCCCGCGTGCCGAACCACAGTCCAGCACAGGAACCGCTTGAGTCTGCGGCGGTGCGCCCCTCGACCGAGCAGGCCGAATATATAAAGTTTCACAAGTTGCCCAAGGCGGGGCGCACTCTCCTCTTGACAAACCATAGGGTCAGGGAAGGACCAGGCACACTCGACGTCAGCAGAGTCCTGACGCGTTTCGGGAAACTCCCTTCCTCAAAGGCTGTCTGCTGCACACTGAAAGCCACCAAACGGATTTCCCAGCATTCTCCCTCTTTATTTAAATGCAATCCAATATTACATTCAGGTGAGTAAATGCACCATTGCTTTCTGGGACTGGGAGTCCATGATCAAAAACCCATGTGGGCTGCTGGCAGTCTATTGTACAAAATAATGCAAAGATCACGGGTGTGTCATCAAAGCCTTCCCCCATTGCTGCCTTGTGTCAAAAGGTCCTGCGCGCCGAACCACAGTCCAGCACAGGAACCGCTTGAGTCTGCGGCGGTGCGCCCCTCGACCGAGCAGGCCGAATATATAAAGTTTCACAAGTTGCACAAGGCGGGGCGCACTCTCCTCTTGACAAACCATAGGGTCAGGGAAGGACCAGGCACACTCGAAGTCAGCAGAGTCCTGACACGTTTCGGGAAACTCCCTACCTCAAAGGCTGTCTGCTGCACACTGAAAGCCACCAAACGGAGTTCCCAGCATTCTCCCTCTTTACTTAAATGCAATCCAATATTACATTCAGGTGAGTAAATGCACCATTGCTTTCTGGGACTGGGAGTCCATGATCAAAAACCCATGTGGGCTGCTGGCAGTCTATTGTACAAAATAATGCAAAAATCACGGGTGTGTCATCAAAGCCTTCCCCCAATGCTGCCTTGTGTCAAAAGGTCCCGCGCGCCGAACCACAGTCCAGCACAGTAACCGCTTGAGTCTGCGGCGGTGCACCCCTCGACCGAGCAGGCCGAATATATAAAGTTTCACAAGTTGCTCAAGGCGGGGTGCACTCTCCTCTTGACAAACCATAGGGTCAGGGAAGGACCAGGCACACTCGACGTCAGCAGAGTCCTGACGCGTTTCGGGAAACTCCCTTCCTCAAAGGCTGTCTGCTGCACACTGAAAGCCACCAAACGGATTTCCCAGCATTCTCCCTCTTTATTTAAATGCAATCCAATATTACATTCAGGTGAGTAAATGCACCATTGCTTTCTGGGACTGGGAGTCCATGATCAAAAACCCATGTGGGCTGCTGGCAGTCTATTGTACAAAATAATGCAAAAATCACGGGTGTGTCATCAAAGCCTTCCCCCAATGCTGCCTTGTGTCAAAAGGTCCCGCGCGCCAAACCACAGTCCAGCACAGGAACCGCTTGAGTCTGCGGCGGAGCGCCCCTCGACCGAGCAGGCCGAATATATAAAGTTTCACAAGTTTCCCAAGGCGGGGCGCACTCTCCTCTTGACAAACCATAGGGTCAGGGAGGGACCAGGCACACTCGACGTCAGCAGAGTCCTGACGCGTTTCGGGAAACTCCCTTCCTCAAAGGCTGTCTGCTGCACACTGAAAGCCACCAAACGGATTTCCCAGCATTCTCCCTCTTTATTTAAATGCAATCCAATATTACATTCAGGTGAGTAAATGCACCATTGCTTTCTGGGACTGGGAGTCCATGATCAAAAACCCATGTGGGCTGCTGGCAGTCTATTGTACAAAATAATGCAAAAATCACGGGTGTGTCATCAAAGCCTTCCCCCAATGCTGCCTTGTGTCAAAAGGTCCCGCGCGCCGAACCACAGTCCAGCACAGTAACCGCTTGAGTCTGCGGCGGTGCGCCCCTCGACCGAGCAGGCCGAATATATAAAGTTTCACAAGTTGCTCAAGGCGGGGTGCACTCTCCTCTTGACAAACCATAGGGTCAGGGAAGGACCAGGCACACTCGAAGTCAGCAGAGTCCTGACACGTTTCGGGAAACTCCCTACCTCAAAGGCTGTCTGCTGCACACTGAAAGCCACCAAACGGAGTTCCCAGCATTCTCCCTCTTTACTTAAATGCAATCCAATATTACATTCAGGTGAGTAAATGCACCATTGCTTTCTGGGACTGGGAGTCCATGATCAAAAACCCATGTGGGCTGCTGGCAGTCTATTGTACAAAATAATGCAAAAATCACGGGTGTGTCATCAAAGCCTTCCCCCAATGCTGCCTTGTGTCAAAAGGTCCCGCGCGCCGAACCACAGTCCAGCACAGTAATCGCTTGAGTCTGCGGCGGTGCGCCCCTCGACCGAGCAGGCCGAATATATAAAGTTTCACAAGTTGCTCAAGGCGGGGTGCACTCTCCTCTTGACAAACCATAGGGTCAGGGAAGGACCAGGCACACTCGAAGTCAGCAGAGTCCTGACACGTTTCGGGAAACTCCCTACCTCAAAGGCTGTCTGCTGCACACTGAAAGCCACCAAACGGAGTTCCCAGCATTCTCCCTCTTTATTTAAATGCAATCCAATATTACATTCAGGTGAGTAAATGCACCATTGCTTTCTGGGACTGGGAGTCCATGATCAAAAACCCATGTGGGCTGCTGGCAGTCTATTGTACAAAATAATGCAAAAATCACGGGTGTGTCATCAAAGCCTTCCCCCAATGCTGACTTGTGTCAAAAGGTCCCGCGCGCCGAAACACAGACCAGCACAGGAACCGCTTGAGTCTGCGGCGGAGCGCCCCTCGACTGAGCAGGCCGAATATATAAAGTTTCACAAGTTGCCCAAGGCGGGGCGCACTCTCCTCTTGACAAACCATAGGGTCAGGGAGGGACCAGGCACACTCGACGTCAGCAGAGTCCTGACGCGTTTCGGGAAACTCCCTTCCTCAAAGGCTGTCTGCTGCACACTGAAAGCCACCAAACGGATTTCCCAGCATTCTCCCTCTTTATTTAAATGAAATCCAATATTACATTCAGGTGAGTAAATGCACCATTGCTTTCTGGGACTGGGAGTCCATGATCAAAAACCCATGTGGGTTGCTGGCAGTCTATTGTACAAAATAATGCAAAAATCACGGGTGTGTCATCAAAGCCTTCCCCCAATGCTGCCTTGTGTCAAAAGGTCCCGCGCGCCGAACCACAGTCCAGCACAGGAACCGCTTGAGTTTGCTGCGGTGCGCCCCTCGACTGAGCAGGCAGAATATATAAAGTTTCACAAGTTGCCCAAGGCGGGGCGCACTCTCCTCTTGACAAACCATAGGGTCAGGGAAGGACCAGGCACACTCGACGTCAGCAGAGTCCTGACGCGTTTCGGGAAACTCCCTTCCTCAAAGGCTGTCTGCTGCACACTGAAAGCCACCAAACGGATTTCCCAGCATTCTCCCTCTTTATTTAAATGCAATCCAATTTTACATTCAGGTGAGTAAATGCACCATTGCTTTCTGGGACTGGGAGTCCATGATCAAAAACCCATGTGGGCTGCTGGCAGTCTATTGTACAAAATAATGCAAAAATCACGGGTGTGTCATCAAAGCCTTCCCCCAATGCTGCCTTGTGTCAAAAGGTCCCGCGCGCCGAACCACAGTCCAGCACAGGAACCGCTTGAGTCTGCGGCGGTGCGCCCCTCGACCGAGCAGGCCAAATATATAAAGTTTCACAAGTTGCCCAAGGCGGGGCGCACTCTCCTCTTGACAAACCATAGGGTCAGGGAAGGACCAGGCACACTCGACGTCAGCAGAGTCCTGACGCGTTTCGGGAAACTCCCTTCCTCAAAGGCTGTCTGCTGCACACTGAAAGCCACCAAACGGATTTCCCAGCATTCTCCCTCTTTATTTAAATGCAATCCAATTTTACATTCAGGTGAGTAAATGCACCATTGCTTTCTGGGACTGGGAGTCCATGATCAAAAACCCATGTGGGCTGCTGGCAGTCTATTGTACAAAATAATGCAAAAATCACGGGTGTGTCATCAAAGCCTTCCCCCAATGCTGCCTTGTGTCAAAAGGTCCCGCGCGCCGAACCACAGTCCAGCACAGGAACCGCTTGAGTCTGCGGCGGAGCGCCCCTCGACCGAGCAGGCCGAATATATAAAGTTTCACAAGTTGCCCAAGGCGGGGCGCACTCTCCTCTTGACAAACCATAGGGTCAGGGAAGGACCAGGCACACTCGACGTCAGCAGAGTCCTGACGCGTTTCGGGAAACTCCCTTCCTCAAAGGCTGTCTGCTGCACACTGAAAGCCACCAAACGGATTTCCCAGCATTCTCCCTCTTTATTTAAATGCAATCCAATATTACATTCAGGTGAGTAAATGCACCATTGCTTTCTGGGACTGGGAGTCCATGATCAAAAACCCATGTGGGTTGCTGGCAGTCTATTGTACAAAATAATACAAAAATCACGGGTGTGTCATCAAAGCCTTCCCCCAATGCTGCCTTGTGTCAAAAGGTCCCGCGCGCCGAACCACAGTCCAGCACAGGAACCGCTTGAGTTTGCTGCGGTGCGCCCCTCGACTGAGCAGGCAGAATATATAAAGTTTCACAAGTTGCCCAAGGCGGGGCGCACTCTCCTCTTGACAAACCATAGGGTCAGGGAAGGACCAGGCACACTCGACGTCAGCAGAGTCCTGACGCGTTTCGGGAAACTCCCTTCCTCAAAGGCTGTCTGCTGCACACTGAAAGCCACCAAACGGATTTCCCAGCATTCTCCCTCTTTATTTAAATGCAATCCAATTTTACATTCAGGTGAGTAAATGCACCATTGCTTTCTGGGACTGGGAGTCCATGATCAAAAACCCATGTGGGCTGCTGGCAGTCTATTGTACAAAATAATGCAAAAATCACGGGTGTGTCATCAAAGCCTTCCCCCAATGCTGCCTTGTGTCAAAAGGTCCCGCGCGCCGAACCACAGTCCAGCACAGGAACCGCTTGAGTCTGCGGCGGTGCGCCCCTCGACCGAGCATGCCAAATATATAAAGTTGCACAAGTTGCCCAAGGCGGGGCGCACTCTCCTCTTGACAAACCATAGGGTCAGGGAAGGACCAGGCACACTCGACGTCAGCAGAGTCCTGACGCGTTTCGGGAAACTCCCTTCCTCAAAGGCGGTCTGCTGCACACTGAAAGCCACCAAACGGATTTCCCAGCATTCTCCCTCTTTATTTAAATGCAATCCAATTTTACATTCAGGTGAGTAAATGCACCATTGCTTTCTGGGACTGGGAGTCCATGATCAAAAACCCATGTGGGCTGCTGGCAGTCTATTGTACAAAATAATGCAAAAATCACGGGTGTGTCATCAAAGCCTTCCCCCAATGCTGCCTTGTGTCAAAAGGTCCCGCGCGCCGAACCACAGTCCAGCACAGGAACCGCTTGAGTCTGCGGCGGTGCGCCCCTCGACCGAGCAGGCCGAATATATAAAGTTTCACAAGTTGCCCAAGGCGGGGCGCACTCTCCACTTGACAAACCATAGGGTCAGGGAAGGACCAGGCACACTCGACGTCAGCAGAGTCCTGACGCGTTTCGGGAAACTCCCTTCCTCAAAGGCTGTCTGCTGCACACTGAAAGCCACCAAACGGATTTCCCAGCATTCTCCCTCTTTATTTAAATGCAATCCAATATTACATTCAGGTGAGTAAATGCACCATTGCTTTCTGGGACTGGGAGTCCATGATCAAAAACCCATGTGGGCTGCTGGCAGTCTATTGTACAAAATAATGCAAAAATCACGGGTGTGTCATCAAAGCCTTCCCCCAATGCTGCCTTGTGTCAAAAGGTCCCGCGCGCCGAACCACAGTCAAGCACAGGAACCGCTTGAGTCTGCGGCGGTGCGCCCCTCGACCGAGCAGGCCGAATATATAAAGTTTCACAAGTTGCCCAAGGCGGGGCGCACTCTCCTCTTGACAAACCATAGGGTCAGGGAAGGACCAGGCACACTCGACGTCAGCAGAGTCCTGACGCGTTTCGGGAAACTCCCTTCCTCAAAGGCTGTCTGCTGCACACTGAAAGCCACCAAACGGATTTCCCAGCATTCTCCCTCTTTATTTAAATGCAATCCAATATTCCATTCAGGTGAGTAAATGCACCATTGCTTTCTGGGACTGGGAGTCTATGATCAAAAACCCATGTGGGCTGCTGGCAGTCTATTGTACAAAATAATGCAAAAATCACGGGTGTGTCATCAAAGCCTTCCCCCAATGCTGCCTTGTGTCAAAAGGTCCTGCGCGCCGAACCACAGTCCAGCACAGGAACCGCTTGAGTCTGCGGCGGTGCGCCCCTCGACCGAGCAGGCCGAATATATAAAGTTTCACAAGTTGCCCAAGGCGGGGCGCACTCTCCTCTTGACAAACCATAGGGTCAGGGAAGGACCAGGCACACTCGACGTCAGCAGAGTCCTGACGCGTTTCGGGAAACTCCCTTCCTCAAAGGCTGTCTGCTGCACACTGAAAGCCACCAAACGGATTTCCCAGCATTCTCCCTCTTTATTTAAATGCAATCCAATATTACATTCAGGTGAGTATATGCACCATTGCTTTATGGGACTGGGAGTCCATGATCAAAAACCCATGTGGGCTGCTGGCAGTCTATTGTACAAAATATTGCAAAAATCACGGGTGTGTCATCAAAGCCTTCCCCCAATGCTGCCTTGTGTCAAAAGGTCCCGCGCGCCAAACCACAGTCCACCACAGGAACCGCTTGAGTCTGCGGCGGTGCGCCCCTCGACCGAGCAGGCCGAATATATAAAGTTTCACAAGTTGCCCAAGGCGGGGCGCCCTCTCCTCTTGACAAACCATAGGGTCAGGGAAGGACCAGGCACACTCGACATCAGCAGAGTCCTGACGCGTTTCGGGAAACTCCCTTCCTCAAAGGCTGTCTGCTGCACACTGAAAGCCACCAAACGGATTTCCCAGCATTCTCCCTCTTTATTTAAATGCAATCCAATATTACATTCAGGTGAGTAAATGCACCATTGCTTTCTGGGACTGGGAGTCCATGATCAAAAACCCATGTGGGCTGCTGGCAGTCTATTGTACAAAATAATGCAAAAATCACGGGTGTGTCATCAAAGCCTTCCCCCAATGCAGCCTTGTGTCAAAAGGTCCCGCGCGCCGAACCACAGTCCAGCACAGGAACCGCTTGAGTCTGCGGCGGTGCGCCCCTCGATCGAGCAGGCTGAATATATAAAGTTTCACAAGTTGCCCAAGGCGGGGCGCACTCTCCTCTTGACAAACCATAGGGTCAGGGAAGGACCAGGCACACTCGACGTCAGCAGAGTCCTGACACGTTTCGGGAAACTCCCTTCCTCAAAGGCTGTCTGCTGCACACTGAAAGCCACCAAACGGATTTCCCAGCATTCTCCCTCTTTACTTAAATGCAATCCAATATTACATTCAGGTGAGTAAATGCACCATTGCTTTCTGGGACTGGGAGTCCATGATCAAAAACCCATGTGGGCTGCTGGCAGTCTCTTGTACAAAATAATGCAAAAATCACGGGTGTGTCATCAAAGCCTTCCCCCAATGCTGCCTTGTGTCAAAAGGTCCCGCGCGCCGAACCACAGTCCAGCACAGGAACCGCTTGAGTCTGCGGCGGTGCGCCCCTCGACCGAGCAGGCCGAATATATAAAGTTTCACAAGTTGCCCAAGGCGGGGCGCACTCTCCTCTTGACAAACCATAGGGTCAGGGAAGGACCAGGCACACTCGACGTCAGCAGAGTCCTGACGCGTTTCGGGAAACTCCCTTCCTCAAAGGCTGTCTGCTGCACACTGAAAGCCACCAAACGGATTTCCCAGCATTCTCCCTCTTTATTTAAATGCAATCCAATATTACATTCAGGTGAGTAAATGCACCATTGCTTTCTGGGACTGGGAGTCCATGATCAAAAACCCATGTGGGCTGCTGGCAGTCTATTGTACAAAATAATGCAAAAATCACGGGTGTGTCATCAAAGCCTTCCCCCAATGCTGCCTTGTGTCAAAAGGTCCAGCGCGCCGAACCACAGTCCAGCACAGGAACCGCTTGAGTCCGCGGCGGTGCGCCCCTCGACCGAGCAGGCCGAATATATAAAGTTTCACAAGTTGCCCAAGGCGGGGCGCACTCTCCTCTTGACAAACCATAGGGTCAGGGAAGGACCAGGCACACTCGACGTCAGCAGAGTCCTGACGCGTTTCGGGAAACTCCCTTCCTCAAAGGCTGTCTGCTGCACACTGAAAGCCACCAAACGGATTTACCAGCATTCTCCCTCTTTATTTAAATGCAATCCAATATTACATTCAGGTGAGTAAATGCACCATTGCTTTCTGGGACTGGGAGTCCATGATCAAAAACCCATGTGGGTTGCTGGCAGTCTATTGTACAAAATAATGCAAAAATCACGGGTGTGTCATCAAAGCCTTCCCCCAATGCTGCCTTGTGTCAAAAGGTCCCGCGCGCCGAACCACAGACCAGCACAGGAACCGCTTGAGTCCGCGGCGGTGCGCCCCTCGACCGAGCAGGCCGAATATATAAAGTTTCACAAGTTGCCCAAGGCGGGGCGCACTCTCCTCTTGACAAACCATAGGGTCAGGGAAGGACCAGGCACACTCGACGTCAGCAGAGTCCTGACGCGTTTCGGGAAACTCCCTTCCTCAAAGGCTGTCTGCTGCACACTGAAAGCCACCAAACGGATTTACCAGCATTCTCCCTCTTTATTTAAATGCAATCCAATATTACATTCAGGTGAGTAAATGCACCATTGCTTTCTGGGACTGGGAGTCCATGATCAAAAACCCATGTGGGTTGCTGGCAGTCTATTGTACAAAATAATGCAAAAATCACGGGTGTGTCATCAAAGCCTTCCCCCAATGCTGCCTTGTGTCAAAAGGTCCCGCGCGCCGAGCCACAGACCAGCACAGGAACCGCTTGAGTCTGCGGCGGTGCGCCCCTCGACCGAGCAGGCCGAATATATAAAGTTTCACAAGTTGCCCAAGGCGGGGCGCACTCTCCTCTTGACAAACCATAGGGTCAGGGAAGGACCAGGCACACTCGACGTCAGCAGAGTCCTGACGCGTTTAGGGAAACTCCCTTCCTCAAAGGCTGTCTGCTGCACACTGAAAGCCACCAAACGGATTACCCAGCATTCTCCCTCTTTATTTAAATGCAATCCAATATTACATTCAGGTGAGTAAATGCACCATTGCTTTCTGGGACTGGGAGTCCATGATCAAAAACCCATGTGGGCTGCTGGCAGTCTATTGTACAAAATAATGCAAAAATCACGGGTGTGTCATCTAAGCCTTCCCCCAATGCTGCCTTGTGTCAAAAGGTCCCGCGCGCCGAACCACAGTCCAGCACAGGAACCGCTTGAGTCTGCGGCGGTGCGCCCCTCGACCGAGCAGGCCGAATATATAAAGTTTCACAAGTTGCCCAAGGCGGGGCGCACTCTCCTCTTGACAAACCATAGGGTCAGGGAAGGACCAGGCACACTCGACGTCAGCAGAGTCCTGACGCATTTCGGGAAACTCCCTTCCTCAAAGGCTGTCTGCTGCACACTGAAAGCCACCAAACGGATTTCCCAGCATTCTCCCTCTTTATTTAAATGCAATCCAATATTACATTCAGGTGAGTAAATGCACCATTGCTTTCTGGGACTGGGAGTCCATGATCAAAAACCCATGTGGGCTGCTGGCAGTCTATTGTACAAAATAATGCAAAAATCACGGGTGTGTCATCAAAGCCTTCCCCCAATGCTGCCTTGTGTCAAAAGGTCCCACGTGCCCAACCACAGTCCAGCACAGGAACCGCTTGAGTCTGCGGCGGTGCGCCCCTCGACCGAGTAGGCCGAATATATAAAGTTTCACAAGTTGCCCAAGGCGGGGCGCACTCTCCTCTTGACAAACCATAGGGTCAGGGAAGGACCAGGCACACTCGACGTCAGCAGAGTCCTGACGCGTTTTGGGAAACTCCCTTCCTCAAAGGCTGTCTGCTGCACACTGAAAGCCACCAAACGGATTTCCCAGCATTCTCCCTCTTTATTTAAATGCAATCCAATATTACATTCAGGTGAGTAAATGCACCATTGCTTTCTGGGACTGGGAGTCCATGATCAAAAACCCATGTGGGCTGCTGGCAGTCTATTGTACAAAATAATGCAAAAATCACGGGTGTGTCATCAAAGCCTTCCCCCAATGCTGCCTTGTGTCAAAAGGTCCCGCGCGCCGAACCACAGTCCAGCACAGGAACCGCTTGAGTCTGCGGCGGTGCGCCCCTCGACCGAGCAGGCCGAATATATAAAGTTTCACAAGTTGCCCAAGGCGGGGCGCACTCTCCTCTTGACAAACCATAGGGTCAGGGAAGGACCAGGCACACTCGACGTCAGCAGAGTCCTGACGCGTTTCGGGAAACTCCCTTCCTCAAAGGCTGTCTGCTGCACACTGAAAGCCACCAAACGGATTTCCCAGCATTCTCCCTCTTTATTTAAATGCAATCCAATTTTACATTCAGGTGAGTAAATGCACCATTGCTTTCTGGGACTGGGAGTCCATGATCAAAAACCCATGTGGGCTGCTGGCAGTCTATTGTACAAAATAATGCAAAAATCACGGGTGTGTCATCAAAGCCTTCCCCCAATGCTGCCTTGTGTCAAAAGGTCCCGCGCGCCGAACCACAGTCCAGCACAGGAACCGCTTGAGTCTGCGGCGGTGCGCCCCTCGACCGAGCAGGCCGAATATATAAAGTTTCACAAGTTGCCCAAGGCGGGGCGCACTCTCCTCTTGACAAACCATAGGGTCAGGGAAGGACCAGGCACACTCAACGTCAGCAGAGTCCTGACGCGTTTCGGGAAACTCCCTTCCTCAAAGGCTGTCTGCTGCACACTGAAAGCCACCAAACGGATTTCCCAGCATTCTCCCTCTTTATTTAAATGCAATCCAATATTACATTCAGGTGACTAAATGCACCATTGCTTTCTGGGACTGGGAGTCCATGATCAAAAACCTATGTGGGCTGCTGGCAGTCTATTGTACAAAATAATGCAAAAATCACAGGTGTGTCATCAAAGCCTTCCCTCACTGCTGCCTTGTGTCAAAAGGTCCCGCGCGCCGAACCACAGTCCAGCACAGGAACCGCTTGAGTCTGCGGCGGTGCGCCCCTCGACCGAGCAGGCCGAATATATAAAGTTTCACAAGTTGCCCAAGGCGGGGCGCACTCTACTCTTGACAAACCATAGGGTCAGGGAAGGACCAGGCACACTCGACGTCAGCAGAGTCCTGACGCGTTTCGGGAAACTCCCTTCCTCAAAGGCTGTCTGCTGCACACTGAAAGCCACCAAACGGATTTCCCAGCATTCTCCCTCTTTATTTAAATGCAATCCAATATTACATTCAGGTGAGTAAATGCACCATTGCTTTCTGGGACTGGGAGTCCATGATCAAAAACCCATGTGGGCTGCTGGCAGTCTATTGTACAAAATAATGCAAAAATCACGGGTGTGTCATCAAAGCCTTCCCCCAATGCTGCCTTGTGTCAAAAGGTCCCGCGCGCCAAACCACAGTCCAGCACAGGAACCGCTTGAGTCTGCGGCGGTGCGCCCCTCGACCGAGCAGGCCGAATATATAAAGTTTCACAAGTTGCCCAAGGCGGGGCGCACTCTCCTCTTGACAAACCATAGGGTCAGGGAAGGACCAGGCACACTCGACGTCAGCAGAGTCCTGACGCGTTTCGGGAAACTCCCTTCCTCAAAGGCTGTCTGCTGCACACTGAAAGCCACCAAACGGATTTCCCAGCATTCTCCCTCTTTATTTAAATGCAATCCAATATTACATTCAGGTGAGTAAATGCACCATTGCTTTCTGGGACTGGGAGTCCATGATCAAAAACCCATGTGGGCTGCTGGCAGTCTATTGTACAAAATAATGCAAAAATCACGGGTGTGTCATCAAAGCCTTCCCCCAATGCTGCCTTGTGTCAAAAGGTCCCGCGCGCCGAACCACAGTCCAGCACAGGAACCGCTTGAGTCTGCGGCGGTGCACCCCTCGACCGAGCAGGCCGAATATATAAAGTTTCACAAGTTGCCCAATGCGGGGCGCACTCTCCTCTTGACAAAACATAGGGTCAGGGAAGGACCAGGCACACTCGACGTCAGCAGAGTCCTGACGCGTTTCGGGAAACTCCCTTCCTCAAAGGCTGTCTGCTGCACACTGAAAGCCACCAAACGGATTTCCCAGCATTCTCCCTCTTTATTTAAATGCAATCCAATATTATATTCAGGTGAGTAAATGCACCATTGCTTTCTGGGACTGGGAGTCCATGATCAAAAACCCATGTGGGCTGCTGGCAGTCTATTGTACAAAATAATGCAAAAATCACAGGTGTGTCATCAAAGCCTTCCCTCACTGCTGCCTTGTGTCAAAAGGTCCCGCGCGCCGAACCACAGTCCAGCACAGGAACCGCTTGAGTCTGCGGCGGTGCGCCCCTCGACCGAGCAGGCCGAATATATAAAGTTTCACAAGTTGCCCAAGGCGGGGCGCACTCTACTCTTGACAAACCATAGGGTCAGGGAAGGACCAGGCACACTCGACGTCAGCAGAGTCCTGACGCGTTTCGGGAAACTCCCTTCCTCAAAGGCTGTCTGCTGCACACTGAAAGCCACCAAACGGATTTCCCAGCATTCTCCCTCTTTATTTAAATGCAATCCAATATTACATTCAGGTGAGTAAATGCACCATTGCTTTCTGGGACTGGGAGTCCATGATCAAAAACCCATGTGGGCTGCTGGCAGTCTATTGTACAAAATAATGCAAAAATCACGGGTGTGTCATCAAAGCCTTCCCCCAATGCTGCCTTGTGTCAAAAGGTCCCGCGCGCCGAACCACAGTCCAGCACAGGAACCGCTTGAGTCTGCGGCGGTGCGCCCCTCGACCGAGCAGGCCAAATATATAAAGTTTCACAAGTTGCCCAAGGCGGGGCGCACTCTCCTCTTGACAAACCATAGGGTCAGGGAAGGACCAGGCACACTCGATGTCAGCAGAGTCCTGACACGTTTCGGGAAACTCCCGTCCTCAAAGGCTGTCTGCTGCACACTGAAAGCCACCAAACGGATTTCCCAGCATTCTCCCTCTTTATTTAAATGCAATCCAATTTTACATTCAGGTGAGTAAATGCACCATTGCTTTCTGGGACTGGGAGTCCATGATCAAAAACCCATGTGGGCTGCTGGCAGTCTATTGTACAAAATAATGCAAAAATCACGGGTGTGTCATCAAAGCCTTCCCCCAATGCTGCCTTGTGTCAAAAGGTCCCGCGCGCCGAACCACAGTCCAGCACAGGAACCGCTTGAGTCAACGGCGGGGCGCCCCTCGACCGAGCAGGCCGAATATATAAAGTTTCACAAGTTGCACAAGGCGGGGGGCACTCTCCTCTTGACAAACCATAGGGTCAGGGAAGGACCAGGCACACTCGACGTCAGCAGAGTCCTGACGCGTTTCGGGAAACTCCCTTCCTCAAAGGCTGTCTGCTGCTCACTGAAAGCCACCAAACGGATTTCCCAGCATTCTCCCTCTTTATTTAAATGCAATCCAATATTACATTCAGGTGAGTAAATGCACCATTGCTTTCTGGGACTGGGAGTCCATGATCAAAAACCCATGTGGGCTGCTGGCAGTCTATTGTACAAAAGAATGCAAAAATCACGGGTGTGTCATCAAAGCCTTCCCCCAATGCTGCCTTGTGTCAAAAGGTCCCGCGCGCCGAACCACAGTCCAGCACAGGAACCGCTTGAGTCTGCGGCGGTGCACCCCTCGACCGAGCAGGCCGAATATATAAAGTTTCACAAGTTGCCCAAGGCGGGGCGCACTCTCCTCTTGACAAAACATAGGGTCAGGGAAGGACCAGGCACACTCGACGTCAGCAGAGTCCTGACGCGTTTCGGGAAACTCCCTTCCTCAAAGGCTGTCCGCTGCACACTGAAAGCCACCAAACGGATTTCCCAGCATTCTCCCTCTTTATTTAAATGCAATCCAATATTACATTCAGGTGAATAAATGCACCATTGCTTTCTGGGACTGGGAGTCCATGATCAAAAACCCATGTGGGCTGCTGGCAGTCTATTGTACAAAATAATGCAAAAATCACGGGTGTGTCATCAAAGCCTTCCCCCAATGCTGCCTTGTGTCAAAAGGTCCCGCGCGCCGAACCACAGTCCAGCACAGTAACCGCTTGAGTCTGCGGCGGTGCGCCCCTCGACCGAGCAGGCCGAATATATAAAGTTTCACAAGTTGCCCAAGGCGGGGCGCACTCTACTCTTGACAAACCATAGGGTCAGGGAAGGACCAGGCACACTCGACGTCAGCAGAGTCCTGACGCGTTTCGGGAAACTCCCTTCCTCAAAGGCTGTCTGCTGCACACTGAAAGCCACCAAACGGATTTCCCAGCATTCTCCCTCTTTATTTAAATGCAATCCAATATTACATTCAGGTGAGTAAATGCACCATTGTTTTCTGGGACTGGGAGTCCATGATCAAAAACCCATGTGGGCTGCTGGCAGTCTATTGTACAAAATATTGCAAAAATCACGGGTGTGTCATCAAAGCCTTCCCCCAATGCTGCCTTGTGTCAAAAGGTCCCGCGCGCCCAACCACAGTCCAGCACAGGAACCGCTTGAGTCTGCGGCGGTGCGCCCCTCGACCGAGCAGGCCGAATATATAAAGTTTCACAAGTTGCCCAAGGCGGGGCGCACTCTCCTCTTGACAAACCATAGGGTCAGGGAAGGACCAGGCACACTCGACGTCAGCAGAGTCCTGACGCGTTTCGGGAAACTCCCTTCCTCAAAGGCTGTCTGCTGCACACTGAAAGCCACCAAACGGATTTCCCAGCATTCTCCCTCTTTATTTAAATGCAATCCAATATTACATTCAGGTGAGTAAATGCACCATTGCTTTCTGGGACTGGGAGTCCATGATCAAAAACCCATGTGGGCTGCTGGCAGTCTATTGTACAAAATAATGCAAAAATCACGGGTGTGTCATCAAAGCCTTCCCCCAATGCTGCCTTGTGTCAAAAGGTCCCGCGCGCCAAACCACAGTCCAGCACAGGAACCGCGTGAGTCTGCGGCGGTGCGCCCCTCGACCGAGCAGGCCGAATATATAAAGTTTCACAAGTTGCCCAAGGCGGGGCGCACTCTCCTCTTGACAAACCATAGGGTCAGGGACGGACCAGGCACACTCGACGTCAGCAGAGTCCTGACGCGTTTCGGGAAACTCCCTTCCTCAAAGGCTGTCTGCTGCACACTGAAAGCCACCAAACGGATTTCCCAGCATTCTCCCTCTTTATTTAAATGTAATCCAATATTACATTCAGGTGAGTAAATGCACCATTGCTTTCTGGGACTGGGAGTCCATGATCAAAAACCCATGTGGGCTGCTGGCAGTCTATTGTACAAAATAATGCAAAAATCACGGGTGTGTCATCAAAGCCTTCCCCCAATGCTGCCTTGTGTCAAAAGGTCCCGCGCGCCGAACCACAGTCCAGCACAGGAACCGCTTGAGTCAACGGCGGGGCGCCCCTCGACCGAGCAGGCCGAATATATAAAGTTTCACAAGTTGCACAAGGCGGGGGGCACTCTCCTCTTGACAAACCATAGGGTCAGGGAAGGACCAGGCACACTCGACGTCAGCAGAGTCCTGACGCGTTTCGGGAAACTCCCTTCCTCAAAGGCTGTCTGCTGCTCACTGAAAGCCACCAAACGGATTTCCCAGCATTCTCCCTCTTTATTTAAATGCAATCCAATATTACATTCAGGTGAGTAAATGCACCATTGCTTTCTGGGACTGGGAGTCCATGATCAAAAACCCATGTGGGCTGCTGGCAGTCTATTGTACAAAAGAATGCAAAAATCACGGGTGTGTCATCAAAGCCTTCCCCCAATGCTGCCTTGTGTCAAAAGGTCCCGCGCGCCGAACCACAGTCCAGCACAGGAACCGCTTGAGTCTGCGGCGGTGCACCCCTCGACCGAGCAGGCCGAATATATAAAGTTTCACAAGTTGCCCAAGGCGGGGCGCACTCTCCTCTTGACAAAACATAGGGTCAGGGAAGGACCAGGCACACTCGACGTCAGCAGAGTCCTGACGCGTTTCGGGAAACTCCCTTCCTCAAAGGCTGTCTGCTGCACACTGAAAGCCACCAAACGGATTTCCCAGCATTCTCCCTCTTTATTTAAATGCAATCCAATATTACATTCAGGTGAGTAAATGCACCATTGCTTTCTGGGACTGGGAGTCCATGATCAAAAACCCATGTGGGCTGCTGGCAGTCTATTGTACAAAATAATGCAAAAATCACGGGTGTGTCATCAAAGCCTTCCCCCAATGCTGCCTTGTGTCAAAAGGTCCCGCGCGCCGAACCACAGTCCAGCACAGTAACCGCTTGAGTCTGCGGCGGTGCGCCCCTCGACCGAGCAGGCCGAATATATAAAGTTTCACAAGTTGCCCAAGGCGGGGCGCACTCTACTCTTGACAAACCATAGGGTCAGGGAAGGACCAGGCACACTCGACGTCAGCAGAGTCCTGCCGCGTTTCGGGAAACTCCCTTCCTCAAAGGCTGTCTGCTGCACACTGAAAGCCACCAAACGGATTTCCCAGCATTCTCCCTCTTTATTTAAATGCAATCCAATATTACATTCAGGTGAGTAAATGCACCATTGTTTTCTGGGACTGGGAGTCCATGATCAAAAACCCATGTGGGCTGCTGGCAGTCTATTGTACAAAATATTGCAAAAATCACGGGTGTGTCATCAAAGCCTTCCCCCAATGCTGCCTTGTGTCAAAAGGTCCCGCGCGCCTAACCACAGTCCAGCACAGGAACCGCTTGAGTCTGCGGCGGTGCGCCCCTCGACCGAGCAGGCCGAATATATAAAGTTTCACAAGTTGCCCAAGGCGGGGCGCACTCTCCTCTTGACAAACCATAGGGTCAGGGAAGGACCAGGCACACTCGACGTCAGCAGAGTCCTGACGCGTTTCGGGAAACTCCCTTCCTCAAAGGCTGTCTGCTGCACACTGAAAGCCACCAAACGGATTTCCCAGCATTCTCCCTCTTTATTTAAATGTAATCCAATATTACATTCAGGTGAGTAAATGCACCATTGCTTTCTGGGACTGGGAGTCCATGATCAAAAACCCATGTGGGCTGCTGGCAGTCTATTGTACAAAATAATGCAAAAATCACGGGTGTGTCATCAAAGCCTTCCCCCAATGCTGCCTTGTGTCAAAAGGTCCCGCGCGCTGAACCACAGTCCAGCACAGGAACCGCTTGAGTCTGCAGCGGTGCGCCCCTCGACCGAGCAGGCCGAATATATAAAGTTTCACAAGTTGCCCAAGGCGGGGCGCACTCTCCTCTTGACAAACCATAGGGTCAGGGTAGGACCAGGCACACTCGACGTCAGCAGAGTCCTGACGCGTTTCGGGAAACTCCCTTCCTCAAAGGCTGTCTGCTGCACACTGAAAGCCACCAAACGGATTTCCCAGCATTCTCCCTCTTTATTTAAACGCAATCCAATATTACATTCAGGTGAGTAAATGCACCATTGCTTTCTGGGACTGGGAGTCCATGATCAAAAACCCATGTGGGCTGCTGGCAGTCTATTGTACAAAATATTGCAAAAATCACGGGTGTGTCATCAAAGCCTTCCCCCAATGCTGCCTTGTGTCAAAAGGTCCCGCGCGCCCAACCACAGTCCAGCACAGGAACCGCTTGAGTCTGCGGCGGTGCGCCCCTCGACCGAGCAGGCCGAATATATAAAGTTTCACAAGTTGCCCAAGGCGGGGCGCACTCTCCTCTTGACAAACCATAGGGTCAGGGAAGGACCAGGCACACTCGACGTCAGCAGAGTCGTGACGCGTTTCGGGAAACTCCCTTCCTCAAAGGCTGTCTGCTGCACACTGAAAGCCACCAAACGGATTTCCCAGCATTCTCCCTCTTTATTTAAATGCAATCCAATATTACATTCAGGTGAGTAAATGCACCATTGCTTTCTGGGACTGGGAGTCCATGATCAAAAACCCATGTGGGCTGCTGGCAGTCTATTGTACAAAATAATGCAAAAATCACGGGTGTGTCATCAAAGCCTTCCCCCAATGCTGCCTTGTGTCAAAAGGTCCCGCGCGCCAAACCACAGTCCACCACAGGAACCGCGTGAGTCTGCGGCGGTGCGCCCCTCGACCGAGCAGGCCGAATATATAAAGTTTAACAAGTTGCCCAAGGCGGGGCGCACTCTCCTCTTGACAAACCATAGGGTCAGGGAAGGACCAGGCACACTCGACGTCAGCAGAGTCCTGACGCGTTTCGGGAAACTCCCTTCCTCAAAGGCTGTCTGCTGCACACTGAAAGCCACCAAACGGATTTCCCAGCATTCTCCCTCTTTATTTAAATGTAATCCAATATTACATTCAGGTGAGTAAATGCACCATTGCTTTCTGGGACTGGGAGTCCATGATCAAAAACCCATGTGGGCTGCTGGCAGTCTATTGTACAAAATAATGCAAAAATCACGGGTGTGTCATCAAAGCCTTCCCCCAATGCTGCCTTGTGTCAAAAGGTCCCGCGCGCTGAACCACAGTCCAGCACAGGAACCGCTTGAGTCTGCGGCGGTGCGCCCCTCGACCGAGCAGGCCGAATATATAAAGTTTCACAAGTTGCCCAAGGCGGGGCGCACTCTCCTCTTGACAAACCATAGGGTCAGGGTAGGACCAGGCACACTCGACGTCAGCAGAGTCCTGACGCGTTTCGGGAAACTCCCTTCCTCAAAGGCTGTCTGCTGCACACTGAAAGCCACCAAACGGATTTCCCAGCATTCTCCCTCTTTATTTAAACGCAATCCAATATTACATTCAGGTGAGTAAATGCACCATTGCTTTCTGGGACTGGGAGTCCATGATCAAAAACCCATGTGGGCTGCTGGCAGTCTATTGTACAAAATAATGCAAAAATCACGGGTGTGTCATCAAAGCCTTCCCCCAATGCTGCCTTGTGTCAAAAGGTCCCGCGCGCCGAACCACAGTCCAGCACAGGAACCGCTTGAGTCTGCGGCGGTGCGCCCCTCGACCGAGCAGGCCGAATATATAAAGTTTCACAAGTTGCCCAAGGCGGGGCGCACTCTCCTCTTGACAAACCACAAGGCACCCGGCCCGCTATCCAATCGAGCGGTGGTGAAACCTTGTAACTATTGTTGCTGGCCCGTGACCAAGGAAATGTGTTCCGAAACGCGTTGTAGAGTGCGCTTATTTGTGGACAAACTGTGAACCTTAATAATACGGCCGTCCAGCCGGTTTAGCGCACCACTGCCTGTTATCTAAGGCGGGTTTGCGGCTTCGTGATGTCGAGGCCAGGCGGAACACTGGGAGCCAATATTTTCATTTCAAGAGAGCACTTTTTCATTTCAACATTATCAAGGGTAATGACGATTATTTAATATTTACAGCAGCATTTTAAAGTTAGATGGATTTTGGGACTGTGAATACCAGCATGCGCTGCTTGTTGATGTCATACTCACCAGTGTTATTAAAGAGATTTAAGCTGTGCTGGCAGTTTCGTGAAACCTTGTAACTATTGCTGCTGGCCCGTGACCAAGGAAATGTATTCCAAAACGCGTTGGGCTGTTTGATTGATGAAAGAAACTTGCCGCCTTGAAGTGCTAGGCTTTATTTTTCCCCAGTGTGGAGTGCGCTTATTTGTGGACAAACTGTGAACCTTAATTTATATATATATATATATATATTTTTTTTTTTTCATTGAAAAAACCATAGCTTTCAGGTACGTTATAGTAAGTTGGACATTTCACTCGTACAAAACCAGTGAAATTTGTCCATTACAGTTAGTTCAGCTAACTATAACTCGCGCCCCGCAATGCACTGCTGTTGACGCCACATATTACATCATTCATGACATAGTCAGTGACCTCGCGCACTCTAGCTGCCCTTACGGATACCATGATTTTTTAGACAAAAACATTCAACTTTTCTCCAGTTTCACTTTCCCCATTCATAAAATTAAAGACCGGCCCCATATGCAGGCAGGTCATCCTTCTTAAGCTGTTAGTCATGAATGATGCAATATGTGACATCATCAGCAGTGCATTGCGGGCGCGCGAGTTATAGTTAGCAGAACTAACTATAACGGAGGAATTTCTATGGTTTTGTACGAGTGAAATGGCCAGCTAACTATAACACCCCTGAAACCTATGTTTTTTTCTGTGAATTTCTAAGGTTTTTTAAATACTAATTTCTAACTATAACGTGTCTGAAACCTATGGTTTTCTCAGTGAATTTCAAAGCTTTTTTAAATGCTAATTTCTATCTATAACGTCTCTGAAACCTATGTTTTTTTTCAGGGAATTTCAAAGGTTTTTTAAATGCTAATTTTTAAGTGTGATAGAAGTTATACATATTTTTTGTACTGATTTTCTACAGTTTTTTAACTATTCATTTATAAATATTTTATTCATTAAATAACATTATATATTTTTCTGAAAATTGCACCAAAAAAAGCCAACATTATTTTAATATATTTATATTATTTTCTTTCAAAAAAATGTTTTTTCCAAAAATATTTCGTGGTCGCGCACTCAAAGCGTACACATCACGGTGGGTGCACAGATTCTAGCTGCTATTTTAGAAAAGTCGTGAGTCAGTTACATCATATACATTTAATATTACGTGATGTGCGCGATTGGTATGCGACCAGTCCGTGACTCCTACTTCTGCGCATTCGTGACACATTCGCATTACGGTACGAGATGCTTGCGCGGTGGCGGGTCCCGCGTGATGTCATACTTGCTGGGGCGCACTGGGTGCGCAACTCCTTCAAATAAATGTTATGTTCCAAAATGATAGGTATGTGTCTTTAAAATACATATTAGGGCAAGAGATTCTCTAAGATAGTCATAAAAATAACATATTTGTACTTATAATAAACTTATATTATTTTTAAATAAATTTTCGCGAAGTCAGGTGCGTGCATCGTGAGTGCAGAGAACCAGGTCAGCAGAGGAGCTGTAGAGCCAGAGAAACCAGGTCAGCAGAGCCATTGTAGAGCCAGAGAACCAGGTCAGCAGAGCTGCTCTAGAGCTTAAGAAGCAGGTCAGCAGGGCTGCTCTAGAACCAGAGACCCAGGTCAGCAAAGCTGCTCTAGAGCCAGAGACTCAGGTCAGCAGAGATGCTCTAGAGGCCGAGAACCAGGTCAGCAGAGCTGCTGTAGAGCCAGAGAAACCAGGTCAGCAGAGCTGCTTTAGAGGGGGAAAACCAGGTCATCAGAACTGCTTTAGAGCCAGAGAAACAGGTCAGCAGAGCTGCTCTAGAGCCAGAGAACCAGGAAGCAGAACTGCTTTAGAGCCAGAGAAACAGGTCAGCAGAGCTGCTCTAGAGCCAGAGAACCAGGAAGCAGAGCTGCTTTAGAGTCATAGAACCAGGTCAGCAGAGCTGCTTTAGAGCCAGAGAACCAGGCCAGCAGAGCTGCTCTAGAGGCAGAGAACCCGGTCAGCAGAGCTGCTCTAGAGCCAGAGAACCAGGTCAGCAGAGCTGCTCTAGAGGCAGAGAACCAGGTCAGCAGAGCTGCTCTAGAGCCCGAGAAACAGGTCAGCAGAGCTGATTTAGAGGGAGAGAACCAGGTCAGCAGAGCTGCTTTAGAGCCAGAGAACCAGGTCAGCAAAGCTGCTCTAGAGCCAGAGAACCAGCACAGTAGAGCTGTTGTAGAGCCAGAGACCCAGGTCAGCAGAACTGCTCTAGAGGCCAAGAACCAGGTCAGCAGAGCTGCTGTAGAGCCAGAGAAACCAGGTCAACAGAGCTGCTCTAGAGCCAGAGACCCAGGTCAGCAGAGCTGCTGTAGAGTCAGAGAAACCAGGTCAGTAGAGCTGCTTTAGAGCGAGAGAACCAGGTCAGCACAGCTGCTTTAGAGGGAGAGAACCAGGTCAGCAGGTCTGCTTTAGAGCCAAAGGACCAGGTCAGCAGAGCTGCTCAAGAGCCAGAGAACCAGATCAGCAGAACTGCTTTAGAGCCATTGAACCGGGTCAGCAAAGCTGCTTTAGAGCCCGAGAACCAGGTCAGCAGAGCTGTTGTAGAGCCAGAGAACCAGGTCAGCAGAGCTGCTCTAGAGCCTAAGAACTAGGTCATCAGAGCTGCTCAAGAGCCAGAGAACCAGGTCAGCAGAGTTGCTGTAGAGCCAGATAAAGCAGGCCAGCTGAGCTGCTTTAGAGGGAGAGAACCAGGTCAGCAGTACTGCTTTAGAGCCAGTGAACCAGGTCAGCAGAGCTGCTCTAGAGCCAGAGAACCAGGTCAGCAGAGCTGCTTTAGAGCCTTAGAAACAGGTCAGCAGAGCTGCTCTAGTGGCAGAGAACCAGGTCAGCAGAACTGCTTTAGAGCCAGAGAACCAGGTCAGCAGAGCTGCTCTAGAGCCAGAGAACCAGGAAGCAGAGCTGCTTTAGAGTCATAGAACCAGGTCAGCAGAGCTGTTTTAGAGCCAGAGAACCAGGCCAGCAGAGCTGCTCTAGAGGCAGAGAACCAGGTCAGCAGAGCTGCTCTAGAGCCAGAGAACCAGGTCAGCAGAGCTGATTTAGAGGGAGAGAACCAGGTCAGCAGAGCTGCTATAGAGCCAGAGAACCAGGTCAGCAGAGCTGCTCTAGAGCCAGAGAACCAGGTCAGTAGAGCTGCTGTAAAACCAGAGACCCAGGTCAGCAGAGCTGCTCTAGAGGCCGAGAACCAGGTCAGCAGAGCTGCTGTAGAGCCAGAGAAACCAGATCAACAGAGCTGCTCTAGAGCCAGAGACCCAGGTCAGCAGAGCTGCTCTAGAGCCAGAGAACCAGGTCAGTAGAGCTGCTGTAAAACCAGAGACCCAGGTCAGCAGAGCTGCTCTAGAGGCCGAGAACCAGGTCAGCAGAGCTGCTGTAGAGCCAGAGAAACCAGATCAACAGAGCTGCTTTAGAGCGAGAGAACCAGGTCAGCAGAGCTGCTGTAGAGTCAGAGAAACCAGGTCAGTAGAGCTGCTTTAGAGCGAGAGAACCAGGTCAGCAGAGCTGCTTTAGAGGGAGAGAACCAGGTCAGCAGGTCTGCTTTAGAGCCAAAAGACCAGGTCAGCAGAGCTGCTCAAGAGCCATAGAACCAAGTCAGCAGAGCTGCTTTAGTGGCAGAGAACCAGGTCAGCAGGACTGCTTTAGAGCCAGAGAACCAGATCAGCAGAGCTGCTCTGTAGCCTAAGAACTAGCTCAGCAGAGCTGTTTTAGAACCAGAGAACCAGGTGTGCAGACCCGCTGTAGAGCAAGAGAAACCAAGTCAACAGAGCTGCTCTAGAGCCAGAGACCCAGGTCAGCAGAGCTGCTGTAGAGTCAGAGAAACCAGGTCAGTAGAGCTGCTTTAGAGCGAGAGAACCAGGTCAGCAGAGCTGCTTTAGAGGGAGAGAACCAGGTCAGCGGGTGTGCTTTAGAGCCAAAGGACCAGGTCAGCAGAGCTGCTCAAGAGCCAGAGAACCAGGTCAGCAGAACTGCTTTAGAGCCATAGAACCGGGTCAGCAAAGCTGCTTTAGAGCCAGAGAACCAGGTCAGCAGAGCTGTTGTAGAGCCAGAGAACCAGGCCAGCAGAGCTGCTCTAGAGCCTAAGAACTAGGTCAGCAGAGCTGCTTTAGAGCCTTAGAACCAGGTGAGCAGAGCTGCTCTAGTGGCAGAGAACCAGGTCAGCAGAACTGCTTTAGAGCCAGAGAACCAGGTCAGCAGAGCTGCTCTAGAGCCAGAGAACCAGGAAGCAGAGCTGCTTTAGAGTCATAGAACCAGGTCAGCAGAGCTGGTTTAGTGCCAGAGAACCAGGCCAGCAGAGCTGCTCTAGAGGCAGAGAACCAGGTCAGCAGAGCTGCTCTAGAGCCAGAGAACCAGGTCAGCAGAGCTGCTCTAGAGGCAGAGAACAAGGTCAGCGGAGCTGCTCTAGAGCCCGAGAACCAGGTTAGCAGAGCTGATTTAGAGGGAGAGAACCAGGTCAGCAGAGCTGCTTTAGAGCCAGAGAACCAGGTCAGCAGAGCTGCTCTAGAGCCAGAGAACCAGGTCAGTAGAGCTGCTGTAAAACCAGAGACCCAGGTGAGCAGAGCTGCTCTAGAGGCCGAGAACCAGGTCAGCAGAGCTGCTGTAGAGCCAGAGAAACCAGATCAACAGAGTTGCTCTAGAGCCAGAGTCCCAGGTCAGTAGTGCTTCTGTAGAGTCAGAGAAACCAGGTCAGTAGAGCTGCTTTAGAGCGAGAGAACCAGGTCAGCAGAGCTGCTTTAGAGGTAGAGAACCAGGTCAGCAGGTCTGCTTTAGAGCCAAAGGACCAGGTCAGCAGAGCTGCTCAAGAGCCAGAGAACCAGGTCTGCAGAACTGCTTTAGAGCCATAGAACCGGGTCAGCAAAGCTGCTTTAGAGCTAGAGAACCAGGTCAGCAGAGCTGTTGTAGAGCCAGAATACCAGGTCAGCAGAGCTGCTCTAGAGCTTAAGAACTAGGTCAGCAGAGCTGCTCTAGAGCCAGAGAACCAGGTCAGCAGAGCTGCTGTAGAGCCAGAGAAACCAGGTCAGCAGAGCTGCTTTAGAGCCAGAGAACCAGGTCAGCAGAGCTGCTCTAGAGCCAGAGAACCAAGTCAGCAGAGCTGCTTTAGAGCCATAGAACCAGGTCAGTGGAGCTGCTTTAGAGCCAGAGAACCAGGTCAGCAGAGCTGCTCTAGAGCCTAAGAACCAGGTCAGCAGAGCTGCTCTAGAGCCAGAGAACCAGGTCAGCAAAGCCGCTGTAGAGCCAGAGAAACCAGGTAAGTAGAGCTGCTTTGGAGGGAGAGAACCAGGTCAGCAGAGGTGCTCCAGAGGGAGAGAACCAGGTCAGCAGAGCTGCTCTAGAGCCAGAGAACCATTTAAGCAGAGCTGCTTTAGAGCCATAGAACCGGGTCAGCAGAGCTGCTTTAGAGCCAGAGAACCAGGTCAGCAGAGCTGTTGTAGAGCCAGAGAATCAGATCAGCAGAGCTGCTCTGTAGCCTAAGAACTAGCTCAGCAGAGCTGCTCTAGAGCCAGAGAACCAGGTGTGCAGACCTGCTGTAGAGCCAGAAAAACCAGGTCAGCAAACCTGCTTTAGAGGGAGAGATCAAGGTCAGTAGAGCTGCTTTAGAGCCAGAGAACCAGGTCAGCAGAGCTGCTCTAGCTGACACTGACTGACTGACACTGACTGACTGACACTGACAAATTGACACTGACTGACACTGATTGACTGACATTGACACTGACTGACACTGACTGACACTGATTGACTTACACTGACTGGCTGACAATGACTGACACTGATTGACTGACACTGACTGACTGACACTGACTGACTGACTGACACTGACTGACTGACTGACACTGACACTGACTGACTGACACTGACTGACTTACTGACAGTGACTGACACTGACTGACTACTCTCTGCTACTCTACTGCTCACTCTCTACTACTCTCTCTCTATTACTCACTCTCTACTTCTCACTCTACTACTCTCTACCACTCACTCTCTACTACTCTCTACTACTCACTCTCTACTACTCTCTACTATTCACTCTCTACTACTCACTCTCTACTACTCTCTACTTCTCTCTCTCTACTACTCACTCTCAACTACTGACTCGCTACTACTCTCTACTATTCACTCCCTACTACTCACTCTCTACTACTCTCTTCTACTCACTACTACTCTCTACTATTACTCTCTACTACTCATTCTCTACTACTCACTCTAATACTCTCTACTACTCTCTACCACTCACTCTCTACTACTCACTCTCTACTACTCTCTCTCTACTACTCACTTTCTACTACTCACTCTACTACTCTCTATTACTCACTCTCTGCTACTCACTCTCTACTATTCACTCTCTACTACTCACTCTCTACTACTCACTCTCTACTACTCGCTCTCTACTACTCTCTACTACTCACTCTCTACTCTCTATTACTCATCCCCTACTCTCTACCTCTCTACCTCTCTCTACCTCTCTCTCTACTACTCTCTACCTCTCTACATCTCTACCTCTACCTCTCTACCTCTACCTCTCTACCTTTACACCTCTACCTCTCTACCTCTCTCTACACACACACATATGCACATATATATATGCATATGCATTTATATATATGTATGTGTATATATATATATATTCACTGAAAAAAAACATAGGTTTCAGAGACGTTATAGTTAGAAATTAGCATTTAAAAAACCTTAGAAATTCACAGAAAAAACCATAGGTTTCAGGGGTGTTATAGTTAGCTGCCCATTTCACTCGTACAAAACCATAGAAATTCCTCGGATATAGTTAGTTCTGCTAACTATAACTCACACTCCCGCAATGCACTGCTGATGATGTCACATATTGCATCATTCATGACATGGTCAGTGTCCACTCCTCCTACCCTCCATTGTCCAATTCTATGGCCCATCATTGACCTCCTGCTTAGCCTATGTGCTTAGCTTGCTGCCCCTATTCTCCTTCCCCCTGCCCTCCGATGTCTTTGTGCATGCCCCTGCTCCATCCTTTTTGCCCCCCATATTCCATGGACCTGCCACTCCTATCTACTCTGAGTGTTCTGTTGAGCTGCCACTCTCCTCCCACCTGCCTAGCATTGTCAGATGACTGTAGCTGTCCCTGCCACCTCCACCGTGCCTGTCCACATGCCATGCCCCTATCCCCTTCCTCCTGTCCTCCATGGTCCATTTTACTGCCACATCCTTCTGCCCTCCCTGGTCTGTTGTGCTGCAACTGCTCCTCCTGCCTGCCCCGCACGGTATGTTGTGAGGCCCCTTCCCCTGAACTCTCTTGTCTGTGCCCAGGTCCTGACCCTCCCTTCTATCCTCCATGGTCCTTTGTGCATACCCCTGCACCCTCCTTCTTGCCCATCATAGCCATTTTACTGCCACTAACCCTCCCGCTTGCCATGCATGGTCTTCTGTGCTGCCATGGCCCCTCCCATCTTGCCTGTGTGGTCAGCTAGCTGCCCCTGACCCCCTCCCACCGTCCCTCCATGGTCTGTGTGTATGCCATCATAGTCTCACTGTTGCTCTCCATGGTGTGTCTTGTTTCTGGTGCCCATCCTGCCTGACCTCCGTGGTCATCTTGCTGCTCCTGCACTGCCCCCTTGCCCCAGCCCTCTGTTTCCATGTGCAGACCCCTATTTCCTCCCTCCTGGCTTGTCTGTTCCATTGTAATGCCCCTGATCCGTCCCTCCTGCCCTTTATGGTCTGTTATGCTGCAGCTTTCTCTCCTGTCTGTCCATTATGGTCAGCTAGCTACCATTGCCTCTTTCCCCTCTGTTCTCTGTTGTCCATGTGCATGGTCCTGCCCCCTCCCTATTGCTTTCTATGGATTGTTGTGCTGCACAACCGTCCCGCATGCCCTGTGTGGTGTATTGTGCTGCTGCAAACCCTGATGCCTGCCCTGTAGGGTCAGTTTGGTGCACCTCTCCGTGGTCCTCCTGTACTCTGTTATCCGAGTCCATGTCCCTACCCCAATTCCTCCTGCCTACCATGATCCCTTGTACCATACTTGCGAACATTTTGAACTTGGTAAGAGGGAGATTTTGAAAAATAATCTGGGGTATTGATTTTCCCCTTTGAGTTACATTGAAAAAGAGGAGATTGTAGACAGGAGACAGATCAAATAAAGCCCATTTGAGTAGGGGTGGGTGGAATTTGTGGAAGTGCCTTTTGCAAAATATCGCAAAACGGCACAAAATCTCCGCGATCTCGCGATATTTCGCGTGATCGCGGAGATTAGTGCTTCCGGTTGGGGTTTGTGACAGGAGCAACATGCCAGAATGAATCCTGCCCTGCATATTTACCCGAGAAGATGACACCGTTTTGTGCAATACCTCTACTCAACTGGAGTACTTTCTCCTGGCTAATCAGTAAGTGCTACCTCGTTGGGTAAATGTATATTACTTTTCCTACACTACAGCTGCGTATAGGGCCAGAAGGTTTGTCTACAGTGACCATGTGTGTCTGTAACGTTGCCACGGCGCCGACGGCCCCGGGGTCCCTCGAGTCAGCTGTCCATCATAGTGGGGGAAATGGCGGGAAGACGTTGCCCACCGCTGGTGTGTGGGGCGCGGCCAAACGGACGGGGCTTCCAGCAGTTCACATGCCTCTTGCTTATAAAGGGTCAGAGCAGTGTCTCTGAGGCAAACAAGGAGAAGGAACCGCCTTGGCACAGGAGCTACTCGAGGATTGCGCTCGAGAAAATGAAGGATGCACGACCACCATCAAGGATTACAGCTATTATTTCAGGGTGGAAATGGGGAGAAGGCACATCTGCTTAACCACGCTCACGAATTATACACGAGGATTGTGCTCGAGAAAATGAAGGATGCACGACCACCATCAAGGATTACAGCTATTTTTTCAGGGTAGAAATGGGGAGAAGGCACATCTGCTTAACAACGCTCACAAATTATACACGAGAATTGCGCTCGAGAAAATGAAGGATGCAAACACCACCATCAAGTATATCAGCCAACATTTCGGGGTGGAAATGGGGAGAAGGCACATCTGCTTAACCACGCTCACGAATTCTACACGAGGATTGCGCTCGAGAAAATGAAGGATGCAAGGACCACCATCAAGTATTACAGCTAACATTTCAGGGTGGAAATGGGGAGAAGGCACATCTGCTTAACCACGCTCACGAATTATACTCGAGGATTGTGCTCGAGAAAATGAAGGATGCACGACCACCATCAAGGATTACAGCTATTATTTCAGGGTGGTAATGGGGAGAAGGCACATCTGCTTAACCACGCTCACGAATTATACACGAGGATTGCGCTCGAGAAAATGAAGGATGCACGACCACAATCAAGGATTACAGCTATTTTTTCAGGGTGGAAATGGGGAGAAGGCACATCTGCTTAACCAGGCTCACAAATTATACACGAGGATTGCGCTCGAGAAAATGAAGGATGCAAACACCACCATCAAGTATATCAGCCAACATTTCAGGGTGGAAATGGGGAGAAGGTACATCTGCTTAACCACGCTCACGAATTCTACACGAGGATTGCGCTCGAGAAAATGAAGGATGCAAGGACCACCATCAAGTATTACAGCTAACATTTCAGGGTGGAAATTGGGAGAAGGCACATCTGCTTAACCACGCTCACGAATTCTACACGAGGATTGCGCTCGAGAAAATGAAGGATGCAAACACCACCGTCAAGTATATCAGCTAACATTTCAGGCTGGAAATGGGGAGAAGGCACATCTGCTAAGCCACCTCCACGCTCACAAATTTTTTGGCTGATTAATGCCTTACTGAATTTGAGCTTCAACTCGGGCACCTGCTTTATTTATATCTGTAAGTGCTTCCTGTTGAGGTTTAATTTTTGTGACAGGAGCATCGTGCCAGAATGAATCCTGCCCTGCATATTCACCCAAGAAGATGCCACCGTTTTGTGCAATACCTCTACTCAACTGGAGTACTTTCTACTGGCTAATCAGTAAGTGCTACCTCGTACACTACAGCTGCGTAAAGGGCCAAAAGAGTTGTTTACAGTGACCATGTGTGTCTGTAACGTTGCCACGGCGCCGACGGCCCCAGGGTCCCTTGAGTCAGCTGTCCATCATAGTGGGGGAGATTGCGGGAAGACGTTGCCCACCGCTGGTGTGTGGGGCGGGGCCAAACGGACGGGGCTTCCAGCAGTTCACATGCCTCTTGTTTAAAAAGGGTCAGAGCAGTGTCTCTGAGGCAGACAAGGAGAAGGAACCACCTTGGCACAGGAACTACTCGAGGATTGCACTCGAGAAAATGAAGGATGGACGACCACCATCAAGGATTACAGCTATTTTTTCAGTGTGGAAATAGGGAGAAGGCACATCTGCTTAACCACGCTCACGAATTATACACGAGGATTGTGCTCGAGAAAATGAAGGATGCAAACACCACCGTCAAGTATATCAGCTAACATTTGAGGGTGGAAATGGGGAGAAGGCACATCTGCTAAGCCACCTCTATGCTCACGAATGTTTTGGCTGATTAATGTGTTACTGAATTTGAGCTTCAACTCGGGCCCTGCTTTATTTAATTTCCGTTCCCTCGCGGATCGCGGAAATTTCGACATTTTCGCGTTCCGCGCGGAATGCAAAAATGTCGAATTGTCGCAATTTTCGTGAGCGGAACGGAAATTGTCGCCCACCCCTACATTTGAGCTTAAAAAACATTGGACGTTTCCTGGCTGAAACGGGTCTGTTGGCATGTATGGTTGTACTACCACTGCCTCTTCCTTCTGCCCACAATGGTCTATTATATTGCCACAGCCTCTCTTGCCAGTCCTGTATTGTTGGTTTGTTGCCCCTGCCCCCCTTTCCACTGCTCTCCATAGTCTGTTGTGCTGCCACTGCCCTTCCTGCCTGCCCAGTGTGGTCAAATTGTTGCCTCTGCACTCTCCTACCTGCCTTCAATTTTCAGAGTCCGTGCCCCTGGCCTCTGCCTCTCAACAGTATCCCAATGAACAACTAGATGCTAACATTCTATATTTATTACAAAAGTGTGGAACGCCTGACGTCATCTTGATGTAATCAAAACTGTAATACCTAGAGCATTTCCTTTAGAAATCACATATATGAGAGGGTCTTATTTGCATCAAAATTATGGTTAGTGCTCTAAAAAACTAAAATGAGGACATATTTTTTGAGTTTTCAAATAGCGACAAAGAACTTTAAAATTATTTGTAATCTTTATGTTTTTTTATCCAGTTGACCACTTGATTGAATGTTGCACCTAGAGGAGAGGATGTGGTGTTACTTCCAGAGCTGCAGACTTTGCAACTGGGGAACCAGGTTGGAGTTTCTGCTTCAGATCAACATTCTGTGATTCTGGTCAAATCACTTAATCTCCCCATGTCTACAACCAACACGAATTTGATCTTGTGTGATGTAACAAATGCTCATGTAAAGCACTTAAATACCTAACAAGTATGCACTATATAATACTGCAAAAACAAAAAAAAAAGTGTTTTGCACACTTCTGTCATTGGGCTACATGTGGGCTACATCTTGGTGATATTTGTGCTGCATTTGGGCTCTTTTGTCTCTGGTGGCCATCTTGGGAGATTTATTTGTTATGAAGGTTCCTAATTTCCTCATTCATTGCAGTCTCCTCAGTAGGAAATGCTTTCAGTTTTTTACTTTGATTCCATCAAGAAGGTTTCCATAAATTCTGAATTTTAGCACTCTAGTTGCTCATCAGATCACTGTAGTAAAGCTACTGCTCACCAGGGAAGTCTGCTGCTGGAATTAAAAGTGCATGTGTCAGTCTGCATATCAGAATTTTTTCATGAAATAGAAGAGGATTTGAGAAGTCACTCAAAATGTTCCCTAATTTTTCTTTCTTCAGCACTAATCATAATTTCTATGGCAAAATGAACCCCCTCATTTTGTTCCTTTGTAAATTAAATGTTTTAAGTGTTACCACTTTATTCCAATCAAGATGGCTTCAGGTGTGCCATACTTTTGTCATAAGTAAGACTGTTAGCGCTCTAGTTGTTCGTTAGAACACTCTGGCACATTCTGTCATTGGGCTATACTTGGGCTACATCTGGGTGATATTTGTGCTATATTTGGGCTCTTTTGTCTCTGGTGGTGATTTTGAGAGACTTATTAGTTATGAAGTTTCCTAATTTCCTCATTTACTACAGTCTCCTCCGTAGGAAATACTTTCAGTTTTTTACTTTGATTCCATCAAGAAGGCATTCAGATGTTTCACACATTTGCCATAACTACTAACTGTATTTTATGGAAGCAGGCCTCACAGTAGTGAAAACAAATTTGTGTGTGTGTCTCTACTAGGATATAGAAAACAACCAGTACCTATCCTTCCTTTAACTTATAGAGCACCCTGTCCTTAGGGCAAACTAGTGCCTACCTTAATGGTGACTTACTTGTAAGAAAAGGGGAGTTTTAAGGCTTTGCAAGTAGTTTTAAATGCCAAATCGAAGTGGCCATAAACCACACACACAGGCAATGAAGTGGCAGGCCTGAGACAAGTTTGAAAGCTGCTTTTGTGGGTGGCGTAATCACTGCTGCAGCCCACCATTAGCATTTAATTTGCAGGCCCTGGGCACATGGTGTACCACTTGACAAGGGACTTGCAGGTAAATTAAATATGCCAATCAGGTGTGCACCAATCACAAACAAGTTTAGGGAAGAAGCACATCCACTTCGCAACTGGTCACCAGGGGTAAAGTGATCAGAGTCCCAAATCCAGCAAAAGTGGAGATTAGAAGCAAAATGTTTGGGAGAAGACCACCTTAAGATTGTCAGGTCTAACAACTGGAAGGTGAAACACGTTGATTTATTGTCTCCGGTATGCAATGTATTGCAGTGAGTTAGTGTCACAGGGACATATTTCGATTTGTTATGTTGGTGCCACTAGGGTGCCATACGGATTAGATTCCTAGGATGCTGTTTTTTTTGCTATTTAGCATCTAAAAGGTGCAGAGAAGTCAAGTTGTTATTGTCTATGGGATGCAGCCCAAGGCGATATATCCACATGCATACAATGCAATGCAGTGCTGTGGGGTAGCATCCCTACGCATAGGGAAGTATCTACAGTAGGTAGAGTAATTTATAAAAAAAACATTTATTAGATTTGATTTGTAATTGAAACAACACAGTGACAAACTGCAACAGCAGTCACGTCAAGTCTTACACAAGAGTGCCCCATAATATTGCGTTCATACATAAATATGTTGTACATTGAAAAAATTACATTATCATAGGTTTGTAAACAGTGCACAGTGTGAAATCCCACTCCTCTCTACAACTAGCTTCGAACTCAAGGGATATCACTGTTGGTTGATGCTGACCTGTCCCAGGTTTTTCTGCTTTCATCAGTATATATGCCTTAATGGGACTCCAAATGTCTCTGATTCGGGATGTCAGGGCCAAGAGGTCAGTGTGCAATTCCAACTGTTTATTGCAACAGATCACATCTGACAGCCATTGTTTAAATTTGGAAACCCGGCCTCCTCACCAGTAGCATGCCTCCTGTCTCTTGAGCAGTAGAAGGCCAAGTGCCAGGAATTTCCTATGTAGTGTCTCAATGCTCTTTAACCACCCAAGTAGTGCAGTCACTGCATCTATCTTTATCTTGCATTCCACCACGGTAGACAAAACTGACAGGACCTCTATCCAGTACCGTTGCACCTCTTGGCATTGCCAAGCCAAAGGCAAAAACCCAGGATCCAGGGCACCACATCTGTCACAATTTGGATTTTCCCTAAGGCCAAATCTATACAATGTAGCAGGGGTGTAATAAGCTCTGTGCAGATATTTATAATTAATAATACAGAGTCTACTACTGGAAGAGATCAACCCTGTTTGCATACAACTGCTTTTCCATTGTTCATCTGAGAGGCTTTGACCCAGCTCTGCCTCCCACCCTACCTATGCTTGATGCATCTAAAGAGACACCTCTTCTTGGGCAGCACTATATAGCTTAGTGATCAATTGCATGGCAGAGGTGGCTTCCAGCAAGGTCGATAGCACTTGAGGTGGAGTTGGCTCTGCTGGGAATTCTGGGAGTGACCACCACCACTGAGGTTCAATCAGTAATTTGTGAATGGCTCCAATGGTGTGTTGGGCTGGTCCCCCTTGTATTCCTCTGATGTAAGGAAGTGCCCTTCTTTGTAAATGCCCTCATGTCATTATCCCTGTGTTGCACAGCTGTGTCACTGTGGATGGTTTGTGAGTGAGTTGGAGTAAGGAATGGTACGTTAGGAGAAGGTCAGTAGAGTAGACATATCCAGGTCCTGTACTCACACTCAGCCTGTCTCAGGCTCGGATTGGGAATCTCCCAATAAGAGAAGACAGTGGTGTGGGGGCCATGATATCTCTTTCAACTGTTGAGTGTGGGAGTTGTGATGTCAGTTTATGCAAATTAAAATGAAATGTGCTTGATCACAGAGATAGTACAACTCAAAAGTGGGGGCTTCAAACCCCTGTGGTGGAAGGGGAGAGCAAGAGTCTCCCAGCTGATTCGAGTTTGCCTAAACATCCATGTCAATCTCACCAACTGAGTTGTAAGAGTGTTAAAGAAGGCCTTAGCCAGAGGCAGCGGAATCACCATTTTTATTAGACTAATAAGGCCAGCCAAGGACAGAGGGAGGGACATTCAGTGGTTTCTTTGGTCTGATGTCTTGGGAATGGTAATGCCATAGTTTTCCCTTATAACCACTTCCCTCTCTCTGTGTATCCACATGCCCAGGTAACTGAGGGAGCTCATAACACCTCTAGGGGGAACTCCAGGGTGAAACATACAGCATTATCCATGAGTCAAAATATATGCAACTTACTCCAGTTAATGAACACCCCAGAGGTGTTCATAATATGGAGACACTCCCTCATTATTGCATCAAGACAGCAATTCAGGTCACGGACACACAGGGTCATATCATCTCTGTATAGCGGATGAGAATCGGGAAACTAGTGTATCTCAGTCCAAACTCCGAGTAGTTCTGTTTGAGTTTAGCAGCTACGGTTTCCATAGTCAATGTGAAAAGGATGGGGGAGAGTGGGCATCCCTGCCTCGTACATCGAGAAGACTCAAAAGGTTCAGAGTGGGTGCCATTGATGCATACTTTGGCTATGAGGCATGTACATAACTAGGCTTTCCTGTTGTCAGTTTCTATTTTTGGTAAATTCTGGTGGGGTTTTTTCAGTGTTTTCCAGTGATTTAAATACCTTAAAAATGGTGGTTATCAGTGGTTACATATTTTCGGGCCATTAAAGACAACAGCAACTATGTTTTTCCAGTGTTTATGGAATGTTTTGCTTTAATTATTGCTTGCTTTTTGCACTGATAGTGCATGGTGTATAGACAGTGTGCGTACAATGTATATGAGGTCCAAATACATTTTAACAAATTAAAATTATTGTAGTACACTATACAATACTTCTTCAGTGAGTCTCTGGTCATGCGAGCTTGCTCTTTACTTCCCATGTAAACCTTTATCTGTCAGAAGGCCCTCTCAACATTGGCACTTGAGATGGGCCAGTACACAATGTTGTAACTCTGGCCACTGACAGCTTTCCATGCGAATACTGATGCACCTGAAGATTACTATTCTCTTTGACAGGTTCTACAAAATATGCATTAAACTGGGCGCAAATGCCTTAAGAGTTATTGAAGCAGTCATAAATGAAGAAGTACTTTTCATAGCCCAGAGAAAATTCCTCGTTATAGAAGGGATCTAGAACTTGTGCAGAGTACCACTTAAAATGCCATGGTTGGCAAAGGGACATTTCTATGCATCATTGCAAGTCATTACTCATGCATTGTAAAGTAAAATTTCCTGAATTGCTCCTCAACATTTCTTTGCTTACCAAGTGGTAGGCACTCTAACATTGAACATGTTACAATGTCAAAGTCATTGAAAGTGTTGTCCAGCTTACTCTCATCTCTGCCTCTTACACTGAACGCTTGGTAGACAAGGGTGCTTTCAGACTCTAGTATTTTGATTATGTACACTACAGAAGTCCTGTTTTCCTGTAAAAATCACATCACTGAATGAATGAATGAATGAAAACAATATTTAATAAAGCGCACTGCTGCCAAGCGGCTTCCTGGCGCTGGGGGGACCTGGGTAAGAACTCACAGAGGGAAACACAGGGGGCCTAAGAGGGGAAGGCCAAAGAGAAAAGAAAAGTTTTTAAAGCTTTACGAAAGTGACTAAAAATAGGAATAGAGCGAAGATGAAGTGGGAGACTATTCCAGAACTGGGGAGCCAAGACGGAAAGACGAGTGCCCCCAGATCTGGATTTGCGAAAACGGGGAATGTGAAGAAGGGAGAGGGAGGAAGAACGAAGAGTGCGACTGGGAACATAGGAAGAAATGAGGGAAGTGATGTAGGCAGGGGCAGAGCGGGAGTGGGCGCGAAAGGCAAAGCAAGCAAGTTTGAAAAGGGATCTGAAGCAGATGGGGAGCCAGTGAAGGGATTTCAGAACCGGGGTAATGTGAGAGGATTTGGGAAGGGAAAAAATGAGACGGGCAGCCTGGTTTTGAATGGCCTGTAAACGTCGGGATTCGTGGGAGGGGATGCCCACGTACAGGCCATTGCCATAGTCGAGGCGTGAGATGACTAAAGCCAAGACTATGGATTTAATCGCGTCGATGGTAAAGAAGCGAGATATTTTCCGAATAAGACGGAGGGAGAGGAAACATGAAGACACCACAGAGCTGATCTGGCAGTGCATGGTTAAGTCAGAGCTGACTTTGATGCCAAGGGTGCGAACAGAGGGAGAGGGCGTGGGGGGGGGGCCAAAAGAGAGGGGCCAATGTGCAGGGGACCAAGGGTTAGAGGGACCACCCGTAAGGACAAGTTCCGTTTTATCGGGGTTGAGCTTAAGATGGTTGGCGCTCATCCATTCCGAAATAAAGATAAGGGTGGAACTGAACTTGGGAATAGAATCAGGAGAAGAAGACAGATCAAAGACAAGCTGGAGGTCATCAGCGTAATTATATACAGAGACCCCCCGCTTGAGAAGAGAAGAAACAAGGGGACAGATATATAGGTTAAAGAGGAGAGGGGAAAGAGAAGAGCCCCGAGGAACACCGCAAGTGACCGAACAGGAAGGGGCAGAGAAACCAGAGAGATGAACAGCCTGATGCCTATCCTGAAGAAAGGATGCTAGCCAGGAGAGGGCCGCGCCCCGAATGCCCGCTGCGCAGACTCGGCCGAGAAGAATGGAATGGTCGACCGTGTCAAACGCAGCGGACAAGTCGAGAAGCACCAAGGCTTGGGGAAGGTTAACATCTGCCTTACCCTTAAGTTCGTCCAAGACCGCTAGAACCACCGCCTCTGTAGAGTGGCCTGGGCGGAAGCCCGCCTGGTGGGAGGCTAGAAGGCCATTGTCCTCAATGTATGAGGAGAGGCAGGAGGTGACGTGGGTCTCTAGGATCTTACCCAGGAAGGGAAGAAGGGAAATGGGACGGAAATTAGCTGGGAGGGAGGGATCTAGGCCAGGTTTTTTGAGAATAGGGAGGACAACGGCAGATTTAAAGGAAGAGGGGACAGCACCGGAAACCAGTGAGGAGTTAAGAAGAGAAAGAGGGGGACCAGGACAATTAGTGAAGAGGATTTTGAGGATCCGTGCAGGAACACCATCCAAAGGAGAGCCAGATTTAACTTTAGACAGATAGTTGTGAAACAAATCAAGGGAGATAGGGGGAAAAGTGTCGAAGAAAGAAGAAGGAAGGGTGACAGGGCTGGTAGGGGTAGGCTGAGGCACAGTAGGAATGTCAGCTTTAATTTTCGCAATCTTGTCAATAAAGAAGTTATTAAGTGACAGACAGAGGGGTTGGGAAGGAACCAAGCTAGGGGTAGAGCGGTCAGAAGTAGCAAGATTGCGAACCAAGGAAAAAATTTCACGAGGTTTATTTACGGAGAGCGATACTCTCTCCGTGAAATAGGAAGTTTTGGCATTAAGAACTGCTTTTTTATAGTTGGTGAGGAGTTGTCTGTACTGAGCTCGCAGAGGAGGGGAATACTGACGTCTCCAAAGGCGTTCCGCCCGTCTGAGATCAAGTTTTAGTGCCTTGAGCTCAGTGGAGAACCATTTGTGCGCGTCGTAAGGACGAGCCGCTTTGATCTTTTTAAGCGGGGCCACACGATCACACGAAGCAGCAAGCCATGTGTTTATGGCTTTGGCCTGAGATTCAAGAGGGAGACAAGTGAGATCAGGAGCAGAAGATACCAAAGAGAGTGAGAGGGAATCAAGGTCTGTTTGGTTCCAGTTGCGTGCTAGAAGGTTTTTAGGGGGAGAGGGTTTGACGACCATACCCAAGTGAACAGAAAAAGAAATAATAGAGTGATCAGACCAGACACAGGGAGAAATGGAGGGAGGTGAAGCAAGGGGGCAAGACGACCAAATTTGGTCAAGTGTATGACCATGCACGTGGGTAGGGGATGTGACATGAGAAGTGAGGTTCAGACATTGAAGGGTGACCGAAAAGTCTTTAGAAAAAGAGTCTTCCTTAGGGTCTCCTGGCCAGAAGTTAAAGTCACCAAGAAGGAGTACAGAGGAGTTGTTGACCACAAGGGTGGCCAGCAGCTCCTGGAAGGAGGCTACAAAGGAAGGCATCGATTGAGGGGGGCGATAGACAAGAACCACAGTAAGGGGGGAAGGAAAGTTGAGGGAACGAGCCACCAGGTAGTCCACGTTAGGAATGGGGGGGTGGGGGAGGAGCTGAAATTTAAATGACGACCGGACAATCATCGCCACCCCCCCGCCAACCTTGCCATCCGGGCGGTCAGCTCGGAGAGCATAATAGGTGTCAGGGAGGATGGCTAGCAGATCAGGGAGAGAGTCAGAAGTGAACCAGGTTTCGGTCAGAAATAAAAAGTCTGGAAAATCAGTGGTTAAAAGATTAAAAAGTGCTGTCTGGTGTTTAACTGCGGACCGAGTGTTGAGTAGGTAGGCAGAGCCAACCGTAGGGGCCAGAGGGGGACGAGTAACCGGAGGGGAAACAGAGGGGAGAGGGAGGGAGTCTGGAGAAACAAGAATTGAACGAAGTACAGGAGAAGAGAGAATACCAAGTGTTTGTAGGTGATGATGGGGGAGAGAGGCAGGAGAGGGAGAGGCAGACAGTGCAGTAAGTTGGGCCGCAGTGTAAACCAGACGAGAGGCAGAACGGGTGGCCCCTGGTCCCGGCCCGTCGCGGACGGGCGCAGACGGGCTTAACTTAGGCGCAACTTCGGCGCGCCTTCGTCGCGCCCGCTGCGCCCGCCCGCTGCACCGCCGGAAAACAGGAACAGTTATATGGGGACGACACATGGAGGGAGAGGGTCAAGGGGGCGTGGCAGGGGGGAGGAGCCAGGAGCGCTGCAGCGCCGAGGACAGACCCGCCCAAGATGGTGGAGCCGCCCGTCCCCTCCGAGAGTCAGCGAGGAGGGGGCGATCAGCGGCGGCGGTCTGGTCTCTGGTCGCTGGTCGCGTTAGCCAGGAAGGATGCAAGCGCCGGGATCGAGGCGCAGTGCAGGTGAGGGGGCAAGTGGATTAAAAAGCAAAAATTGCTTGGAAAGTCTCGTTGCTCCCGGAGTCGCCTCGGGAGATCGCAGCAGGTCAGAGAGCCCAGGTGAGTGAGCTCCTTAAGTGCCAAGCCAGGGGGGAGGAGCCAGGAGCGCTGCAGCGCCGAGGACAGACCCGCCCAAGATGGTGGAGCCGCCCGTCCCCTCCGAGAGTCAGCGAGGAGGGGGCGATCAGCGGCGGCGGTCTGGTCTCTGGTCGCTGGTCGCGTTAGCCAGGAAGGATGCAAGCGCCGGGATCGAGGCGCAGTGCAGGTGAGGGGGCAAGTGGATTAAAAAGCAAAAATTGCTTGGAAAGTCTCGTTGCTCCCGGAGTCGCCTCGGGAGATCGCAGCAGGTCAGAGAGCCCAGGTGAGTGAGCTCCTTAAGTGCCAAGCCAGGGGGGAGGAGCCAGGAGCGCTGCAGCGCCGAGGACAGACCCGCCCAAGATGGTGGAGCCACCCGTCCCCTCCGAGAGTCAGCGAGGAGGGGGCGATCAGCGGCGGCGGTCTGGTCTCTGGTCGCTGGTCGCGTTAGCCAGGAAGGATGCAAGCGCCGGGATCGAGGCGCAGTGCAGGTGAGGGGGCAAGTGGATTAAAAAGCAAAAATTGCTTGGAAAGTCTCGTTGCTCCCGGAGTCGCCTCGGGAGATCACTATTAATATGTGACCAAAGATCCTCATGTTTCTTGTCTTTGGTGTCATCACTAAGCAAAGATTCTGTAAACGGTCCCTGCATGGTTTTATATAGCATTTATGGCACAATTGGGATGGCTCTTTTTTGGTGCCACACAAAGCACAAAATGAGAAATATTTGCGTTTGCACCAGAATGGACTACACAGACAATAGCACTCTTCATTAACTTTGAACATTGTAAAGATGCTTTCAGGATATCATCTAGCAAGTAGCAAGGATCGCTTACGTAGAAGTACTTCAGATCATGTATCGATTTTGACAGGTCATCACACAACATTTTCATAAATGTAGCAGAATCACTGCAAAGGCAAACAATATCACTCCAATCTTTGTTGAACTTGGTAAGATTTTTTTGCAGCAGCATTCCAAGTGACACTGCATTCCATGTTTTTCAGAAGTCTGGTGTCATGTTTTCACCACTATCCCAGATGCTTGGTGACAGCATTCTTTTCAGAAATACCTGTCACTACACCTTGCATTGAATTTTTAAAGCCTGGGGTGTTTGGCAATTCATCTACTATAAATACTGGCTCGCTAGAAAAGGGAGCTAATGTATCAAAGTATTTCACCAATTTTCTGCTTGTAGGTAAATGTGATGGTAGATATTGGGGAAGATTCTTATGAAACCAGACATTTGACCTATCAGTGAAAGAATCAAGCATAGTCAAAATATCAAATATAATTTCCTGATTCTCTACAGTTTATAAAATATTTAAATATGACCTAAAACATGCTTCTAAACCCTGCCTCTTTAGACCAAAGAGCACAAAACTGAAAAAACATAAGGAATAAGAAACACCCCTAAACAAAAAAAACTCAAGCAGAAAAGTGTTAGCCCAGTCGTTCTTGCTGCTACCTTGTATAACCAAGTTACATTGTATTGGGACCTTCAGGAAGAAATAAAAATTACTGTTTCACTCTCTTTTTCCTTTTTTTGGCATTAAGTTTGTGCAGGTGTTTATCGGTGTTTATATGTTTACACTAGGGAGGGCTATTTCCGTTTTGGTGTGGTTTTATCAGTTATTGTAGGTTTAAACCTAAAACGGGCTAGCCTATTTATAACAGACAAATCCGATCTATAATTTTCCTTGGTAGCCCCATCCGAGCCAGGATATCAAAGAGCTACTCCTAATTCAGAGAGTCAAAATCTTTAGATGCATCTAGAAATACAGCTGCAGCATTCAGGTCTTTGTCCACATCCTGTAGGATGGCGAATAGTGTGTGCAAATTGTGCAACATTGAACACCTAGATATAAAGCCTGACTGGTCAAGCTGCACCAGGTCTGGAATATTAATGACACGATATCACAATTTGAAAGGAAAAGCAAGCGATGTGAGTTACACCTGTGGGCTTGCTTCTCAGGTTTCAACAGCGATATTATCACAGCTTCACGCATAGTAGGGGGCAGAACTTGGCACTAGTGTGCCTCTTCAAAAACTGCTAAAAAATGTGGGGCCAGCTCCTCAGCATATCGTTTACAAAATTCAGTTGGTTGGCCTTCTGAGCTGTGAGCTTTGCCTGTGGGATGACCCTCATAACTTCCAATACCTCATTGAGTGTGAGGGCTACTCAAGGAACACCTGGTGGGAAACCCCAAGCTATCCCAATACCGTATCTTCCAATTATGATTGGATGGACATGTCTGACGGTCGCCCAGTGGCAGAGTACAGATCGTGAAAGTATGCTGTAAAAACCGCCCAACAGGGCTGGCCCTGGACGTCTTCGACCTCCGCCACTGAGTTCACAGTCTGCTGTTTCTTTAGCATGGCTGTGAGTGCCCTAGATTGTCTCGCTCCCTCTCATATGCTCTCACTTCTGTGTATTCACCTAAGAATTTGCACTCTTTTGCCACTACCCCATTGCATTCTGTGATTTTATCTTTAATTTGTGATAATATATGTGGGTTTGCTCGCTCCAGCATTCTAATGTCTGCCTTGAGTCAGAAAAGCTGAGATCTAAGGGAGCATTGCACCCCATTACATTTAGCATACAATGACCACATAGAGTGGTCTTAAAGGCCTCCCACACAGTGGACATGGAGTCGATAATACTGATGATAGTTTAAAAAATACTTATTTATTTCCATCCATATCTCCTCCACAAAGGCAGAATCCAAGAGAGCTTTGCGATGTAGCCTTCAGGGGGAGACCGGTTGAGGTTGATCAGGCAGTTACAGGGACAATAGCTCAGGTGTACAATCTGATAGCGTACGGGCCAGGTGCTCAACTTCCCCGACCCATAGGCCCGCATCTTTAGATATCAACCATTAGTCAAGGTGAGACCAGCTGCCATGCACATGTAAATAGTGTGTACCCTCTTCCATGGCCGGGAGTTACCCAGTAAATCATGATAGGTCATCATGTCTTTAATATGTTTTGCTGCCACTGACTTGTGTTAGGGGCTTTGGTAATATCTGTCCATGTCATCCTATAGAGTGCAGTTAAAGCCGCCTCCTATATGAGAGTTTGTAGATCCGTGGAGAGCACCGGTCTCCATACCTGATCAAAAAATCTCAGGTTGTCTACATTTGGCCCATAGCAGTTCACCACAGTTAGCCTAATATGAGTAAACAGCCCTCATCAAGATGACATAACGCCAGGTCTGTTGCTGATGCAGCCCAGCTTTGCAAAGGAAGTGCCCCGCTTAATAAGAATAGCTACTCCCTAAGCGTATGAGGAGCAAGAGGAGGTAAAGCAATTCAAAGGTCAAAGAGGGCCCAATAGTCTATCTGTATGGTATGTAAGATGGGCCTCTTGTGGCAGGGTGACACTAACCTGGTGCCTCTCTAAGTATGCAAAAACTTGCCTTGTTTTCCATGGATTATTGAGACCTCCGACATTCCATGTGATGCATCTGATCAATCGTGCACATGTAGTCACACTTGCTTGCTTCATGTCACATCTGGGGGTGTTCTCAACCTGATGCAATGGGGCTTAACACCTTCAATGTTGGTCACTGTCATCCAGCGTTTATGCAATGCAATATCTGAGTGACTAAAACCTGTTTCCGAAATAAACCAATCCCCTCCCCCACCCACAGTGATGCCCAATCCTGTCAGGTACTTTATCCCTCCCTACTAACATCTGCTCCCTGTGGCACATCGTAAGTCGATCACCCTACCAACCAGAAAAGAATGAATTGGTAAGATTAACACCTGGGGTGCACCAGGTAGCCTCCAACCTAGGCCTAAATTCAAGGTGAATAGTGTCCGAGGTAAAGATATGCACATGCAGGCCATAGTCAATCATGTCTGGATAGAGCCAGCCGAATTGAAGTCCTCATGATGGGAGGGAGTGTGTTCCGCTGCCGGGAACCTCAACATGTCTCCCTTTTGGATAGTTTTTTCATAAAGTTCTCCGCTTATTTCAGTGTCTGAAAATACATGTAATTTTCCTCGCAGGGTAATCCAGAGACACACTGGATATAACATAGCATATGGTATGTTGGCTGGTGTGAGTTTTTACTTCACTGGGTGATATTTTAGTCAAGCTTCCTGCACGGCAACAGTGAAATCCAGAGACAATGCTATTTGTTTGCCCCCAAACTGGAGGTCACATTTCTCCTGTGCCAGCCAGAGTGCAGTATACCAATCTCCATAATTGAGGAACCATGCTATAAAATGCTGGCCTGGGGCTCCAGGTGGAGGATTTGTCATCAGGGATCCAGGCGCTATTTCAACTACCAGCAATCTGGAGAACGCTTCTTTTCCAACGAGTGTTTGCAACATGCGTTGCCGCATAAACCTCCATCTTCCCCGTGATGGCTGATTTGGGGACTCCCAGTAATCTAATGTTATTACATCTGGCAGTGCTTTCAAATCTTCATTTTTTTCTGCAATAACACAGAGGACTCTGTCCATATTTTGTATGGTCTCCCCACTTGCGACCAGGCTGTCCTTGGCAGCACATATGTATTGTTCAGCCTCGGTCAGTCTGTCAACTCCTCCTCCAGGGTTGCAGAGTTGGTTAGGTCTCTTGTATATTCTCATGCTGAATGCCTGTTCACTGCAACTAGCGTGGTTCCTATGCAACACTTCAGGGGCAGGATTTACTCTCCTATAGGGTGGAATTGTTTACTTATAATTTGTGAACACAAGGTACAAATCTCACCACACTAGTTGGGTGATTTTTGGATTGGGCACCTATCCACACCTGATTATTGACTCAGTCATATGTAGGTTAGGTTCACGACGGTCCTGATAAATTGCTTAGATTATTCATGACTTTTTAGTGCCAAGAAACATGTTGACACTCTTCTTTTAAAATATCCCTTGAGCTGTGAAGGGCCATTATCTCCTTCATTGCTCCACATTGTTTTTAGTCATGACAAGAGACACCACTTTGGTAAACACTAATTAGATCACTCTTTGTCATTTTTATCTTCACACTTCTCTAATCTATACATGTAGTGCCCTAACTTTTGATGACTCATCACGGTTCGTAATATCTAAAAAGATCTCTGGCAAAGAGCCCCTTCAAGGGGCCCATTGGGCATTGCAGCGCCGGCCCAATGAGGAGCTGCCTAATGAAAAAGTATGCCACCTAATTGGGTGGCTGAGGTCTTTTGCTTCTGAATTATCAGTTTCCTCCGACTTGCCTTTACAACACAGAACTTCCCCTTTTTCTAATATTATAGATACTGCATACTCTATGTTTATTAATTTATCCCAGTAGCATGTATGCTGGGCCTTTTTTGCACACCTTGTCTCGATTTCTTTCATTGCTCCAGCCTCCCTGCCATGGTGTCCATATGTGCATTCAGGGTGTCTGCTTTGGTGTCAATGGAGACTGGGCTCTCTTGCATGCATCTAAGGACTCCCTTCATTTCATAATCTGGGTCACCAACATTCCGCATTGGCCTCGGAGTGTCCATATCACCTCCCTGTGCTTGAGATGTGTAGGCCCCCCTGTGGAAGTAGCACTGCAGTTTAGACTGCCTGCCGTCCGCTTTCTCCATGATCAGTAGGGGGGTGCTGGCAGTGTCTATGATGCATAATTCCGGCCAGGGTCGCACTGGCCATCGAGGGCACTGGGTGTTTCCCCGGTGGGCCACCATGGTGGGGGCTGGTTTTGGACCCATGGGGGGCCGGTTTTGTTACCGGCCGGTTTTGCAGCATAGCTGCAATATCGGCCCCCTGTAACAACAGCAGCTGCAGTGTTTTCCACATGCACACCTCCGCCACACCACCCCCATGTCTGGCCTGACTCAATTGCCAGGGTCGGTTTGCTTTCCCAGTCCAGCCCTGATTCCGGCCTTCCGCATGCAGCCACACTTTCTCCTGGGGACCCACGTGCCCCCTGCTTCCACTACCAATTAGGGGGCACGAGCAGACCGAGGCTAACCCCGAACTGTAGATGGGCATGCAGGGGCCCCCACACACAGAGACTGTTGCCGCAGGGCCGGCCCATACGGCATCATGTACATCTGGGCTCAAAGGCCAGGACAGCGTCCCATGAATGTAGCCACCAAGGGCAGGTGATCAAGGCCTGGCTATCTCCCACCAGGGGCAGCAGGTTGTATGCTCAAGGACTGGGGCAGCCCAGCAACCAGCGAGCCAAACCGTGCTCCATCTCAAAAGCACGTGGGCCAACTGCCTGCTTCCCAGGCCCACCAAAAAGCTCTCACCAGTCCTCCCCCTTCACTCTGCCGCCAACTCGCGGGCACCACTCCCCAGGATGGTTGTGCCGATGAGCCACAAGCCTCGAATTCACACACGTCTGGTACATGTACTGCCTCTTTGTATCTGGCCGCGCCGCCACAGCACGCCCCCTTTGAAAAGCCTTGGAAGTTCACAGTCTGCACCACATCATTTCAGGCAATATCATGCGATAATCCCTGCCTCAGATTAACATTTGTAGGCTTGCATAGGTGTGGATTTGGGCAGATAGGGCCTTTGACAGCAGGAGCCTCACCCAAGTGCAGCCATCTTGCCCTCGTAGTTAGTGCTGTTTAATGTTACTAGCATCTTAGGACCTTGTGCACTATTGTTTTGAATTATCAGAGACCAAGTGCTATCTTTGTCCTCATGGCACTCCAATGGTAGCAGTTTGAGATAGATTACAGGCAGATTAGAGTTACTAGATGCAGATGTTACTATTGCCCAGTTTGATGGCACTCAATTTACCAATGTCAGGATAGAAAGTAGAACTACCTTTCTGGTATCAGACCTTGAAACCTGCAAGTCACAGAAAATAATCAACAGTGAGAATATAACTCACTGAGCCATCTTGGCTGCACTAGGTTTCATATGCTTGTTAGCATTTTAATTAGTAGTGTGGTGGCTTATTTAACTACGCATTAATTTATTTCTGTAAATTGTAAACCCCGCAGATTGTTGAGGTGCAGTCCTTTTGAAGTGACTAGGATGAAGGGCCTTCTCAGGGCTGGCGTTCCTAGGGTACAGTGTAGTGTCCATAGAATGCAGTACAATGCAATTGGTAGTGTCCCTGGGTGGTAAATGAGGTTAGTTGATTAATCTTCCCAAAATGCAGTTTAATATGATGGGGTTGTTTCTGTAGAATCCAGGTCAGAGGGGCATGTTATTGGTTATATTGCACAGCTTTGTAACTTATCTGCTGTGGGGGCTATATCATTACGGGTGCAATGCACAGTGGTGAGCTACTAAGCATAGGATGCAATGTATGCTCATGTCCTAAGAATGCAATATGGAGCCCTTAGGTTGGAGTGTTTTGTGGTGGGTTGGTGTTTAAAGTATGCAGTGTACCAGGGCACGAGTCGGGGGTACAAACGGGTACACGGCATCCACCCACTATTTTCACAGGGTGGACACCATCCACCCTGCTAAGAAGTTGGGCCCCGCAGAAATATGTTGTACTTGTCCCAGTGTCATTTTGAGCCACTGGGACACGTTTAGCACCTCTTGGAGGTTGTCTGATTTAGTTTCACAGCAGCAACGTGCAGGCAGCAAGGGTTTTTTAGATTCCTCAAGCTGGATTCCACTAAGGACAGAAGTTAAGGAGCCATCAGGCCTCCTTTTGATGACTATGGGACTGGAGGCGTCCTGTGGCCTGACAAATGCAAATGCACCATCTGGGAAACAAAAGCACACAGCTTATCTCTTCAGAGGTACTTAACAGATGCATGCCTTTTACTTTGTTGTATGTACGTGCATGCACTGTAAGAATGTCAGATGGATTGGTCTATCTCAGTATTTACACAAATAACAATCTAAATAGCACTATTTCTTTTATATAGCGTTACTTATCTCAATGCAGAGTGTTAGAGCGCTTTACATGACATACACATTATCCATTCCAAATAAATCATGTAAATGTGTAAATTAATGTACGACATGTGTTACATGAAGCAGTCAGGGTTACAAGGCGTAGGAGTTAAATACCCTTCATAGCTCACTGTGGTCTACTAGAAGGATTACAATATATTAACTGCAAGTAACTCAAGGATCTCTGTGTTCAAAGCAGTAATCCACTTACCTATCTACATAAAATAAAAATCTGTGATCTGCATGTTACATGATATGCTTTACAGGAGGCAACTTTTTTTTAAAACATATTTTATTGCCTTTTCAGTTGGCATATGTTATAACATACACATATCAGAGCCTCACTTCAAGGGAAGTCACTTCCTGTGAAGCCACGTGGAATGTCACGCGTCGTGACGTCATGTGCTTTAATAGCATGGATCATGATGTTACTTGCATACTGCCTCACTTGGTCAGTCCCCCCTCTTCTTTTTTTAGGACTTGTGCCCTACAGCGCACTATTTTGAGATAGTTTCATTAGTGTGCTCAGGAGGCAATGGTGTCTTTAGCACCATTGCCCTTTGGGTTCACCATGATGTAGAAGGTTAGCTTCCATGGAAGGCAGAGCGGGATGTCGGGTTTGCTCCTGGTTTAGTTGGTCTGTAAGTCTAGTGTACACTGTCTCTGCTGAGCTTGGATAACCTGTCGAGTCCAGAGGAAGGCGCCCCTGTCTAAGGCATGGGATTGTGGAATGGGTGTAACTTTCCCCTTTCCTATCTTATCTCTTTCATGTAGATTCTCAAGCATAGCATATGACTGATAATCTATTTGGAAGGATGGAATAATAATACTGGCGAATTGAAATGTTTAAATGGATAGAGCTGCTTTATACTTTTTGAAAAATAAAAGGAATCCATGTCAAATATAACTCCAAGAGTAATGAGTGTCTGTCAAACCTAATGCTTTAAGAGCCAAATTTCTTAAAAACGGGTATGTTACATTCATGTTTGGATCACCTTTCGATGGCAGGTGAACTCTCTTTCACTGAGAGGCCATCAGATCATTTAAAATCTTCTGGTTATAGCTATTCTTTAGGACAAAGGTGCTCTTAAATGTGCACAATTTGGATTTATTTCTTCAAAATGCTCTTTGGATGGAGTCAAGGTGCCATGGTCAATATATATCCATCTTCTCTGCTTGCTAGCTCGCTGTGTCAGTGACGTTGCAATGGTGCTCTCCGCCCCTCTACAAACAAGGAAGATGCCTTCCCTTTCACCCCCTTGTATGGTAAATGAGTCAGAATGAGGTGGAGGGGGTATGTCACAGCTCTGCACCCCGGTTCCAGGGCTTTAATGCTGTTTGCTAGGCCCCCGCACTCTCTGCAGTCTGGGCAGGGGGCCTACGCCCTCTCCCATTGGAAGCTGACCACCCTCCACTGATGACTACCCGAACATACGCACTTTTCCTGGGTGTTAAGGGAAGTAACGAATACATTTTCGAAGCAGCGTTCTCCGAAGTCTCTCTCCGGCCTTTACCTTTGCATCTCTGTTTCGCAAGGGCTGTCGGCATTTCCACCTTTTCAGAAATCCCACTCAATGGAAGCAGTTTCTAATGCAGTCAGAGAGAGTTCTACACGAACCAGACTTTATTGGACAGAATATATCATTTCTGTTCTACTGTAATCAAAGCTGGGGGTTCACCTGTCACGCGCAGTATGGCGGAGCTCATTAGACTCTCGCCATGTGCTGTTTTGAAATTGCTCCATATGGCTGTACGCAACTGTTTACTCACTACGCTGGGCTTGGAAGGGCCTGGAAAAAAAAGTAGTAATTAGTTTTATGTTCCTTAAGGCAAGCGTATGCATGCTCAAATTGCAGACGTCTCCAACAGTAAGTATGCCCCCCGAACATAAAGTACGCGGCTCCGCGCCGCATTGGAGTTATTGATCATGTAATTGGAAAACCTCAAGTGTCAGCGCTCATTAAGGCAAAGGTGTATGAATCATGTTTTAATGGCGCCTCTCCGCTTTCAGCGGCATAGCATGTGTCCTGGTTTCAACGGATGATCTGTAATTTAGGCAAGCTGTCTGAGGGTTTCAAACGTTTCTCTTGCCATATGCTTTCTTTAAAAATCTCCCCGCGGAGGCGCCTGCGAGCTGCATTCACTGAGCGAGGTGCGGTCCCCACGCTATGTCAGCAGTGAGCTTTTACGTGCACACCCACCGAATAGCCTTATGAAAGGGGATGGAGGAATCGTTATCACGTCGGAATGACTGCAGCTGGAACAACGACATTGTTAGCGCGTGATGGTTGTGCTGGTCTCATAAGAACTATGGGGTATATTATCAAGGATGGCGTTAACATTATCGCCAGTTTAGCGGCAGAAAACTGCCGCTAAACTGGCGATAATGGGCTTGATAATATGTTCTGGAGAATTCCCATAGAAGCTCATGTTCACACCAGAACATGGGCTTCTATGGAAATTCCATAGAGCATATTATCAAGCCCATTATCGCCGCTTTAGCGGCAGTTTTCTGCCGCTAAACCGGCGATAAATTTTAACGCCGTCCTTGATAATATGCCCCCATATTCTATTCAAAAAATCAATAATTTCTAAGGGATTGCGTACAAGCAAATTGCAGCATTCCTATGAGGATTTCCTATTGTTTTCTAGGTTTTGTTTCCTGTGCAGCATGAAAAGGAGTGAGCGAATCACGGATATGTGTGAACCAGCGCAGCGGCATTGCTGTTAAAATTCGACGCATGCAGTCGTTGCTATGTCCTGCAAATGTATGATTCAGGGCACATTGAAAGGCTGAAGTCCAGTTACAGCAAACCGTGCCTGCAGTGCACTGAGCCATACAAAAAGTGATGCATGTGTTCATGGAGGTAGCCAGAATATTAATATGAGTCCTCCCCACTTGAACCATACTTCTAAACAGACGGAGCATGCAAAGTGAGCAAACGCGACTCCACTTAGTAGGATTCCCTTCACCATTTCAACCTCCTCCATCTATTGATTAATCAATCCGTTCCCCCTTCTATATATTCATCCATTCATCTGTCATCCCCTTCACCTATCCATCTGTCCTTCCATTGCTTTCATCTTTCTGTCTATTCATCCATGTCTCCATCACTTCACATTTCCATCAATCCATCCACGCATCCACCCATCCACCGAGCCAACCATCTAGCCTTTGATAGAGCGCCATGTTGTTCTGAAATTTGTAGGGGTGCATTATAATCACTGGTAGTGTGCACCCATATATTTAGTGGGATGTTATTAGCGTGTGGCTTAGAAATGTAGTACTAAAAGCAGCATATATTAGTGCGAATAGAAATGTAACCAAGTCATCTATGAAGTCTAAAGTAATGTTTAGTCGAATGCTAGATGATGCATAACGAATTACTTCACGTTAATGTGATGTATTAGGATTTAAATGTGCACCATATTAAAGTCTGCACTTGTAGATTTGCTTATTCATGTATGCAATTTAATGAATATCAATGCTTATAGTATGATTCTAGAAATGTGTGTTTAAATTGTGTAAAGGTCTAACCGCATACACGTTTAAGAGAAAGGCGTTTTCATTTCTTATGTTAGCTGAATATTGTAGGCCAAAAATTGTTTCCCTTGAAAAGGCTCTGAGTGGTTGTGAGACTCAGCAGATCTCAGAGAAGTGGAAAGTTTCTCGTTCCAATGTTTCTGTTGCAGTTGCAAGGACACCTAGCTTATTAGGAAGACTAACCCTTTGTTTTAGGAGTTAGGATGGTATGAGAAGCCAACACGGGAGCATACTGGAATGTAGGGATGATACTTTCAGCGGAGAAGGTGCCTGGGACCCAAGGTCAAGCTAACCGTCTTTGGATGGAGTACAAGTTTCGGCGGAGAAGTACGGAAGGAAGACCTGGCTGAAGCGGTGTGACAAAGGGCGTGTTCTATGATTTGGGGATTTTGAATTAGGGACAGTGCCCCATGGATTGAGCAGTTGAGGATTAGATGGGAAGCTAGAAGGAGCATCTTAGAACGAGCTCTGTACTGAGCAAATTGAGTGTACTTCTAAGGAAGTCTTCACTTCTCACACCTTTTTCTATTCTCTTGTCTGGGGAAAATGCTAAGTAGGGATGTCACCTTAGAGATAGAGTAGGGATAGACTAACTGATTTTTTTTTAGGTTAATGACTTCTAATATAGAGATTGGAGCAGTTATTGGTTGCCTAATGCTTCTGGAGCTGACTCTTCTTCTTATTCTGAGTCAGATGAGACTCCTGCGTAGGATATTTTTTGTACTAGTGCCCATTTATTTTCTTAACCTCATGATGAGGTGCTTGTATGTGCAATTATTTTTGGCTTTGTAATAACCCCTTAAAAATTTGAGATTCAGAGTCAGCAAACTTTTTGTGTTCAATATTTGATTTGTTTGATTATGTGCTAAAATTGGATTTCTCCCCTTTACTCTATTTAGCAGATAGAAAGATCCTGGCAACCTGAGAGGGTTCTTGATAATGGTAAGACAGACAAGAATCCGGCTTTATCACTTTCACCCTATCATATATCTCTTAACTCTTCCCCACGTGTCCATTCTTTATCCTTCCATTCATTCACCCTTTCACATATGAATCCTTCCATTTTGGTATCCATCTTTGTGCTCTTCCATCCCTGTCTTTCAACTTTTCTTTTTTATTTCCTTTTACAGGTCCCATCTTCTCTTCTTTCCTCCTGCACACATTTTGTCTCATCATTCTTTTTCTTTCTTACCTCTCATGTGCACTGTGAGAAGTTGGCCTGGTATATGATGCTCACTAGTTAAAGTGATCACCTTGTACCATGCCAAGCAACCCTTATGGTGTGGTTGTAAGTCAACCTTTTCGGACTAGCTGCCCTAGTGGTAGCGTAGGCTAAGCAGTCTTTGAGGCTAAACTCGTGAAGCGTGTTAAGCCAGCTGTTTTACCAAATGTAACCCCCTTTTATACCAATGAAAGGACACCACACAGATATATATTCAAAATATATATGTATTTATTTCTCAAAGCAACCCCTAGTCTCTTTATGAGCACAGGAGCACAAATCGTCAAACAAGATTATCACAGAATACACAGAAGTTGCACTTTATATGGATAGGCCCTGGTGGCCACTCGAACCATATACTAAAATAGTGGTATAAGTACCACGAACAGAAAAGGGAAAAGGCCTAGGGCCTCTAGAATTGCTGGGCCTACAAGGAGCTAACGTCAGTTAGTGACCAGGAGGTCCACGGGTGGCGTGTGCAGAGCAAATAGTCACACGCGTGCTCCCATAGGTTTCAATGGGTGCGTAAAAAGTACAAAGTTACTGCAAAGGAGATCTTCCGGGTTGACTAGGAACTTAAGGTTTGGAACACAGGCACTAGAGATGTATTACTACACTTGGGCACCGGAGTACCAGCTTTACCTCACCCACAGGAAGCGGGTGCATAGGCCTCAAAGTGCGTCGGGTTTCTTCTATCTGTTCCGTTGAGCCTGGGACAAAGATGCTGCAGGCGGTCGGTCCGGGAGAGATGCGGTGGATCCAAGGGTGGATCGGAGTTGCAGAAGACCTGAAAGCAGAGGGGACAGTGTTCACAGTCACTAGCCAGTGACCGGCGAGGCACCAGGTAGGTACCAGGCGATGTCGGGTGCAAACAGGTGATGAGGGGTAGCTTGTCTCCGCAGCCACATGGTCCCTGAAGGTCGACGACGTCCAGGAGTCGGCTCACGAGCTGTCCCACGCAGGCTCTCGCTGTCGGCGGTGTCGGTGACTTGGTCGAAGCAAACAAGCCTTGGCAAAAGCAATTGTAGGAGGATTCGGAAATCAGCTGTTGGTTCTGACCAGCAAGGTCAGAGGGATTGCTCCTTTGGAGAGGAGCAAGGGCCAGTCTGGAGCAACCAGACCAGCGGTGTTTTTTGTAGAGTTCGTTGCCAAGATGGCCACTAGCCAGCGGGCCAGCAACCGGTTAGGCGCGTCAAGTGGCAAAATGCAGAAGGGCCCCACGCAGATCGTGGAGATGCTGGAGGGCTCACCTTTGGTGCAAATGCTGCTCGAGAGTTGGGCTTCTCAGATCCCAAAGCACAACTTGGAGGGAGCCTCGGTTGTTGCACTTGTCAGCTTGTCGTAGTCGATCCAAGATGGCTGGCTCCACGTGTCTCGGTGCCTCCACGGGTCTCCTCTTTTCAGGGACTGTGGATCGGGCGGTGAGAGGTCTGGAGGTCTAGGTCTTGTCAGTCTCTGGGCTCGGGCTGCGGCGGGAGGCAGCGGCAAAGCAGACGTTGATTCGCTGGATGGTGCTTGCGTTAGCAAGGTGGTCACTCCCTGACCACAGGGGAGATTGGCTTCAGTCCTCTGTGCAGCAGAGCGTCGAAGTTCCCGTCTTCTTCTTAGTGTTAAGTTGATTCCAGGATGTCTGAAGTCTTAGGACACAGCTCCTACCTTTAAGCGGATTCTAGGGGCCGGACTACCTGCTAGGTCCCTCCCTATGGGTGGGACCAGGAAGGGGGGTGGTTACACCCCCAATCCTTTGTCCAGCTCGCCCCAGGCCCGGGACTGGTGTGCCCCAGGACCGGTTTTAACTGGCATATGCACCGAGGCTCCTTGTGAGCCACAGGCATGTCTGGTTTCTTTCAAGCCCTACCTGACCAATACACAAAATCCTGTCTGGGGTGGTGCACGCACCTCCCCGGGCAGGAAACCCTTTGTCCACACCTCCCAAGCTGGAAGGACTCCCAGCAGCAGGAGGGCAGACTTGTGTCTGTGGTGGCAGCATCCATTTTGTGGAGCTGAGGCTATGTCTGATTTTACCCGGGTTTCAGGTACTGTACATGTCGTGTCCCTCTAGAAGGGTGGAATGCTAACCCCGTCGCCAGAATTGGCGAGGGGTTAGTATTCCAATTCGTATGACACCTTACTCGACATGTTTTGATAAAGCCAAACCAAAGAGAGCATTTAACCGCGAGGTTCATAATGCACTTAAGAGTATATGGTATGACGATATCTGGAAACAGTAGAAGGAAGTTGTTCCGACCACTGCAGACAGGCTCAGCTCATGCCAGAGCACCATCTCACATGGAACCAAGCACTCTGCCTTCAGGATTGTTAAGGCCTGCCATAGGAGTGACTTATAGGTTACCAGGTGTCCCATTTAAGGTTAGGTATAGGTATACTACACCTAAGTAAGAGGTGATTACACCAACTTACCCCAGCTGAGTGATCAGCCAGTTGTGTCAAATTGTTAGGCCAAGCCTGGGGTGGCATAATACATGCTTCAGCCCTTGGCAGGCCTTGGGTACACCAATGCCCTGGGTACCTAGTGTACACTGGTACAGGGGCTGACAGGGTGATCCACTTCCAATTGGTTATGCACCTAGGGTGCATAGCTTTAATTTAGTAGAGAGAACAGCAGGCTGGGGGTCTGATTGGCAGGCCCACAGCCTCAATATGTCAAAAACCAGTGAAGCAAAAAGCAAAAATTTGGGGTGACCATAGGATAGCAGACCCTACTCTCCTACACAACCCCCCCCCCCCCAAACGCTGGGACATTAAACTAGCCTTGACCAGTCTCGTCTTCATGTCCTAAGTGGAAGTACCTGGAGAGACCATCTGCATTCCCATGGTCAGTACCTGGCCGGTGCTCCACTGTAAAGTCCATCCCCTGTAGGGAAATGGACCACCTAAGCAGTTTGGGGTTTTCACCCTTCATCTGATTTAGCCACAAGAGGGGCTTATGGTCGGTCTGAATCTTGAAGTGAGTGCCAAACAAGTATGGCCTCAGCTTCTTCAGGGCCCACACCACAGCAAAGGCCTCCCTCTCAATAGCTGACCAATTCTTCTCTCTGGGGGTCAACCTTCTGCTAATAAAAGCAATGGGTTGGTCTTGACCATCTACATTAAGTTGTGACAGCACAGCTCCCACACCCAACTCAGAAGCATCTGTTTGGACAATAAACTCTTTGGAGTAGTCAGGACTTTTCAGGATAGGTGCAGAGCACATGGCCTCCTTCAGGTCATCAAATGCCTTTTGACAGCTTACTGTCCACTGAACCTTTTTGGGCATCTTCTTGGATGTCAGATCATTAAGAGGAGTCACAATGGACCCATAGTTCTTAACAAACTTCCTGTAGTACCCAGTCAAGCCCAAGAAAGCTCGAACTTGAGTCTGGGTGGTTGGAGGGGACCAGTCCTTGATGGATTGTATCTTACTCTCCAGTGGTTGAACTTGGCCTCCACCTACAAGGTGGCCCAAATATACAACCTTACTCTGCCCTATCTGGCACTTTGTAGCCTTGATAGTGAGGCCTGCCCTTTGCAGAGCCTCAAGAGCCTTCTTCAGGTGGATCAGGTGATCCTCCCAGGTGGAGCTAAAGACAGCAATGTCATCAAGATATGCTGCGCAAAAGTCATCCAACCCAGTAAGGACTTGGTTCACCAGCCTTTGGAAGGTGGCAGGTGCATTCTTCAGACCAAAGGGCATCACCACAAACTGGTAGTGCCCACCTGGGGTTGAGAATGCTGTTTTGGCCTTAGACTCCTCAGCTAATCTGATTTGCCAATAGCCAGCTGTTAAGTCAAATGTGCTCAAAAACTTTGCAGAAGCTAGTATGTCTATGAGCTCATCTGCCCTTGGAATAGGGTGTGCATCTGTCCTGGTGACAGCATTGAGTCCTCTGTAATCCACACAGAACCTCATCTCTCTCTTGCCATCTTTGGTGTGAGGTTTGGGGACCAGAACCACTGGGCTAGCCCAGGGGCTCTCTGAGGGTTCAATGACACCTAATTCCAGCATTTTATGTACCTCAGCCTTTATACAGTCCCTGACGCGGTCAGGTTATCTGTAAAGCTTGTTCTTTACAGGCAGACTGTCACCAGTGTCCACCACATGGGTACACCAGTCAGTTTGACTAGGTATCAAGGAAAACATATGTGAAAATGATTGTAGAACCTGTCTACATTCAGTTTGCTGATGGGCAGTGAGGTTGCCTCCAAGGGTCACTCCTTCAACTGAGCCATCTTCAGGGTTCTGAGACAACAGGTCTGGGAGAGGGTCACTCTCTTCCTCCTGTCCCTCATCTGTAGCCATGAGCAAGCCCATGTCTGCCCTGTCAACATGTGCTTTAAGCCTGTTAACATGGAGTACCCTGTGGGGACTCCTGGGAGTTCCTAGGTCAACCAAGTAGGTGACCTCTCCCTTCTTTTCCAGGATTGTATGGGGTCCAGACCATTTGTCTTGGAGTGCTGCTGGGGCCACTGGCTCCAACACCCATACCTTCTGTCCTGGCTGAAACTCAACCAAGACAGCCTTTTGGTCATGCCAAGCTTTCTGTAAGGCCTGGCTTGCCTCAAGGTTTTTGGATGCCTTCTCCATATACTCAGCCATCCGGGAGCGGAGACCAAGTACATAGTCCACTATGTCTAGCTTAGGCTTTTTGAGAGGTAACTCCCATCCTTCCTTCACCAAACACAGTGGGCCTCTCACAGGGTGCCCAAACAACAATTCAAAGGGGCTGTAGCCAACTCCTTTTTGTGGGACCTCTCTGTAAGCAAACAGAAGGCAGGGTAGAAGGATGTCCCATCTTCGCCTGAGCTTTTCAGGTAATCCTTTGATCATACCCTTTAGGGTCTTATTGAATCTCTCAACAAGCCCATTGCATTGTGGGTGATAGGGGGTGGTGAACTTGTAGTTGACACCACATTCCTTCCACATAGCTGTCAAGTATCCTGACATAAAGTTGGTACCTCTGTCAGATACTACCTCCTTAGGAAACCCCACTCTGGAGAATACTCCCAGCAGGGCCCTGGCCACAACAGGTGCTGTAGTGGTCCTAAGGGGAATTGCCTCTGGATACCTGGTGGCATGATCCACTACCACCAGTATAAATCTGTGCCCAGATGCAGTGGGAGGATCCATGGGACCCACTATGTCTATTCCCACTCTTTCAAAGGGGACCCCCACCACAGGCAGTGGTATTAGGGGGGCCTTTGTTGTGCCACCTGATTTGCCACTGGCTTGGCAGGTAACACAGGAGCGACAAAACTCCTTTGTATCTTCATTCATGTGAGGCCAGTGAAAGTGAGGGACAAGTCGGTCCCAAGTCTTGTTCTGGCCTAAGTGTCCTGCTAAAGGAATGTCATGGGCCAAGGTAAGAAGGAAGCCCCTAAATTGCAGAGGTATAACCAACCTCCTGGTAGCACCAGGCTTGGGGTCTCTAGCCTCTGAATAAAGGAGCCCTTCATCCCAATACACTTTATGGGTACCTTGAGCATTCCCAGCAGCCTCAGCAGCAGCCAGCTGTCTGAGGGGTTCAAGAGAGGGACAGGATAACTGAGCCTGCCTCAAGTCAGCCCTTGAAGGTCCCCCTGTCCCCCGAAACTCAACCTGATCAGGTTCAAGCTCTTCAGGGACAGTTCCTTCAGGGTCCTCTAGATCAGCTTCCTGGGAAGGCTGATCATCACTCTGAGGCAGGGGGGAAGGCACAGCCTTGACCCTCCTGTTCTTCTTCTTGGTAGGTGCTTGGTCCATTGTTCCAGGATCCAAGACCTGAGGTTCAGTGAGGCACTTTTTGGCCTGTGACCTGGTCACAGCAAGGACATGTGATGATATACCTAACATCTCTGCATGAGTCCTGTACTCCACTTCTGACCATAGAGAACTCTCTAGGTCATTGCCCAACAAACATTCTACTGGGAGGTCTGCACTAACCACAATCCTTTTGAGGCCAGTTACCCCTCCCCATGAGAAGTTAACAACTGCCACACTATGTGAAGTAGTGGCATTGCTGGCATTGGTCACCAGGTAGTTCTCACCTGGTATGTACTGTCCAGGGTCCACAAAGCCTGGTGTCACCATAGTGACACTGGCACAAGTGTCCCTGTAGGCTTGAGCCACTTTGTCATTAATTAAAGGAGTCTGTCTGTACTTGCCCAGGTTACTGAGGCTCACAGTCAGGGACAAATCAATGTCCCCATCACAGATCAAGACTGCCTGTGTAAGGGTTCTGTCTAGGTCAGAATCTCCTTCAGTTCCCATAGTGATTCCCACTACACCCTTTGTCTGGGGACCAACACTGCTAACAGTAGTACTGGGAGCAGGTGCCTTAGGGGCAACAGTGTTGGGGGCTCCACCCTTTTTGCAATCACTAGTCCAGTGAGTTGTATTTTTGCAATGATTGCACCAGGGTTTCTTCTGACCTTCTTTCTTCTTTTTGGACTGTTGGGACCCACCCTCCTTAGTAGTAGTTTGGGGCCCTGTTGAAGACTTCTGGTCTTTAGGTTTCTGATCTCCACCCTTTTGGTCTGTTTTCTTCTGATCACCCCCTTGGCCCTGGTTCTGGTTCTTTTGCTTAACCCTGGTTCTGACCCATTTGTCTGCCTTCTTTCCCAATTCTTGGGGAGAGGTCAGATCAGAGTCAACCAAGTGTTGATGCAGTTGCTGGTTTTGACAGTTATTTAAAATCTGTTCTCTCATCATCAAATTATACAATCCTGTAAAATCAGATACCTTACTTCCCAGCAACCAACCCTCCAAAGCCTTAGTGGCACATTCAACATATTCAGACCAGTCCTGAGTCTGTGTCTTTTGGGTGTCTCTGAACATTAACCTGTACTGTTCAGTGGTTAAGCCTAACCCATCTACCAGAACACTCTTCAGGACTCTGTAATTTCTGACATCCTCTTCTCTAACAGTGAGGAGTCTGTCTCTGCCTCTTCCTTCAAAGGAGAGCCAGAGGATTGCTGCCCACTGGTCTTCAGGAACCTGCTGTACTGTGCAGGCTCTCTCAAGAGCAGTTATCCATTTGTGGATGTCATCCCCACTTTTGTAGGGGGGCACAACCTTAGACAGGTTCCTATTATCAAAGACCCTATCTTTGTCCTTAGGGACAATGCTGCCACCAGTGGGTATAGACCCACTCTCTCTAGGTTGCCTAGCCTTGTTCAGTTTTTCTTCCATCAGGGCTACTTCTAGCTCCTGCTTCCTGATCCTCAGCTGGGCTTCCTGCATTCTGGCCTCATGTTCCCTCCTCTGAGGGGTGGTCATCCTTTTCCTGGAGTGACCTTGAGAGCCTCTAGAGCCATGAGAAGCATTGGAGTCACCTGAGCGATTCCTTTGCCTCCCAAGCCCTGTGTTAAGTCCACTGGGGAGATCCAATGGGGTGAACCCATTGTCAGTCCCCAATAGCCTTAGTTTAGCTGGGCCAAGTATAATACTTGGCACTGGGCTAGTTCTCCCTTCATCATCACTACTTTCTGTATCCTCACCACTTTCCTCCCCTGTAGTATGATTCTCATCTAAGGGATGGCTATTGGAACTGGGTACCTCTGTAGCATCTTCAGAAGGGGGCCTCCTGTTCCTGACCCTAAGGGGGCTAACTGGGAAGCTTTCCTGAGTTCTCTCTGATTCTCATCATTCTGTAAGAGTTCTGTGAGCTCAGCAGAGGTAGGGTTCTTGGGCTGTTTAAGGCCTCTAAGAGTTGCCAAATGCCTGAGCTCATTCTGGTTAAGGGTAGCAAAGCTGGATGGTGCCCTCTGGGGGTCACTCTCAACAGAGATGGGTACAGTGGACCCCTCTGCCCCGGCCATTGCTCTTAAGTGTGGGTGGATGTGTTGCAATCTACCTACACTTGGGTTTACCTACTAAACCTATCTAGTAGTTGTAGTCAGGGTGTGCTACTCCCTTTGCTCTACAACAACTAAGTTCAGTAGAACTTATGTATATCTAATCTTGTTTTATATGTACCTATAGGTACCTATGTGATCTTTCAATTGGTAACCAAGAGATTACAATGGTAAAACACAGCAAGCTCAAATCCAACCGCTGCTCACCAATGTGAGAAGTTGGCCTGGTATATGATGCTCACTAGTTAAAGTGATCACCTTGTACCATGCCAAGCAACCCTTATGGTGTGGTTGTAAGTCAACCTTTTCGGACTAGCTGCCCTAGTGGTAGCGTAGGCTAAGCAGTCTTTGAGGCTAAACTCGTGAAGCGTGTTAAGCCAGCTGTTTTACCAAATGTAACCCCCTTTTATACCAATGAAAGGACACCACACAGATATATATTCAAAATATATATGTATTTATTTCTCAAAGCAACCCCTAGTCTCTTTATGAGCACAGGAGCACAAATCGTCAAACAAGATTATCACAGAATACACAGAAGTTGCACTTTATATGGATAGGCCCTGGTGGCCACTCGAACCATATACTAAAATAGTGGTATAAGTACCACGAACAGAAAAGGGAAAAGGCCTAGGGCCTCTAGAATCGCTGGGCCTACAAGGAGCTAACGTCAGTTAGTGACCAGGAGGTCCACGGGTGGCGTGTGCAGAGCAAATAGTCACACGCGTGCTCCCATAGGTTTCAATGGGTGCGTAAAAAGTACAAAGTTACTGCAAAGGAGATCTTCCGGGTTGACTAGGAACTTAAGGTTTGGAACACAGGCACTAGAGATGTATTACTACACTTGGGCACCCGAGTACCAGCTTTACCTCACCCACAGGAAGCGGGTGCATAGGCCTCAAAGTGCGTCGGGTTTCTTCTATCTGTTCCGTTGAGCCTGGGACAAAGATGCTGCAGGCGGTCGGTCCGGGAGAGATGCGGTGGATCCAAGGGTGGATCGGAGTTGCAGAAGACCTGAAAGCAGAGGGGACAGTGTTCACAGTCACTAGCCAGTGACCGGCGAGGCACCAGGTAGGTACCAGGCGATGTCGGGTGCAAACAGGTGATGAGGGGTAGCTTGTCTCCGCAGCCACGTGGTCCCTGAAGGTCGACGACGTCCAGGAGTCGGCTCACGAGCTGTCCCACACAGGTTCTCGCTGTCGGCGGTGTCGGCGACTTGGTCGAAGCAAACAAGCCTTGGCAAAAGCAATTGTAGGAGGATTCGGAAATCAGCTGTTGGTTCTGACCAGCAAGGTCAGAGGGATTGCTCCTTTGGAGAGGAGCAAGGGCCAGTCTGGAGCAACCAGACCAGCGGTGTTTTTTGTAGAGTTCGTCGCCAAGATGGCCACTAGCCAGCGGGCCAGCAACCGGTTAGGCGCATCGAGTGGCAAAATGCAGAAGGGCCCCACGCAGATCGTGGAGATGCTGGAGGGCTCACCTTTGGTGCAAATGCTGCTCGAGAGTTGGGCTTCTCAGATCCCAAAGCACAACTTGGAGGGAGCCTCGGTTGTTGCACTTGTCAGCTTGTCGTAGTCGATCCAAGATGGCTGGCTCCACGTGTCTCGGTGCCTCCACGGGTCTCCTCTTTTCAGGGACTGTGGATCGGGCGGTGAGAGGTCTGGAGGTCCAGGTCTTGTCAGTCTCTGGGCTCGGGCTCCGGCGGGAGGCGGCGGCAAAGCAGACGTTGATTCGCTGGATGGTGCTTGCGTTAGCAAGGTGGTCACTCCCTGACCACAGGGGAGATTGGCTTCAGTCCTCTGTGCAGCAGAGCGTCGAAGTTCCCGTCTTCTTCTTAGTGTTAAGTTGATTCCAGGATGTCTGAAGTCTTAGGACACAGCTCCTACCTTTAAGCGGATTCTAGGGGCCGGACTACCTGCTAGGTCCCTCCCTATGGGTGGGACCAGGAAGGGGGGTGGTTACACCCCCAATCCTTTGTCCAGCTCGCCCCAGGCCCGGGACTGGTGTGCCCCAGGACCGGTTTGAACTGGCATATGCACCGAGGCTCCTTGTGAGCCACAGGCATGTCTGGTTTCTTTCAAGCCCTACCTGACCAATACACAAAATCCTGTCTGGGGTGGTGCACGCACCTCCCCGGGCAGGAAACCCTTTGTCCACACCTCCCAAGCTGGAAGGACTCCCAGCAGCAGGAGGGCAGACTTGTGTCTGTGGTGGCAGCATCCATTTTGTGGAGCTGAGGCTATGTCTGATTTTACCCGGGTTTCAGGTACTGTACATGTCGTGTCCCTCTAGAAGGGTGGAATGCTAACCCCGTCGCCAGAATTGGCAAGGGGTTAGTATTCCAATTCGTATGACACCTTACTCGACATGTTTTGATAAAGCCAAACCAAAGATAGCATTTAACCGCGAGGTTCATAATGCACTTAAGAGTATATGGTATGACGATATCTGGAAACAGTAGAAGGAAGTTGTTCCGACCACTGCAGACAGGCTCAGCTCATGCCAGAGCACCATCTCACATGGAACCAAGCACTCTGCCTTCAGGATTGTTAAGGCCTGCCATAGGAGTGACTTATAGGTTACCAGGTGTCCCATTTAAGGTTAGGTATAGGTATACTACACCTAAGTAAGAGGTGATTACACCAACTTACCCCAGCTGAGTGATCAGCCAGTTGTGTCAAATTGTTAGGCCAAGCCTGGGGTGGCATAATACATGCTTCAGCCCTTGGCAGGCCTTGGGTACACCAATGCCCTGGGTACCTAGTGTACACTGGTACAGGGGCTGACAGGGTGATCCACTTCCAATTGGTTATGCACCTAGGGTGCATAGCTTTAATTTAGTAGAGAGAACAGCAGGCTGGGGGTCTGATTGGCAGGCCCACAGCCTCAATATGTCAAAAACCAGTGAAGCAAAAAGCAAAAATTTGGGGTGACCATAGGATAGCAGACCCTACTCTCCTACATGCACTTTTTCTAATTCTCCCTCTCTCTTTGTTATTCCCTATTGCTTTTATTCTATCACTTCTCATTCGCGCTTTCCTTTGCATTACGTGTCAATCTTCAAGCTACACCCCTCTGTCTTGTAATTCTCCAACTATTATTTATTAACATTTCGTCTGCAGGCAAAAGAGGCCCACAAATAATGATGTAATGCTTTACTGGGTCACAGTTCACCAGCCCATCACGCAGAGCAGTGGGGATGGAACAATTTTCAGAGTGGGGTGCTGCCATCAATGTTACGTCACTGAAGTCATAGAGATTGTGAAAAGCCATGTGCCACATAAAGTATAGTAAATGACCCACGCCAATTCAGCAGGAGCCTGGTAAAATTGTGGCATGTAGCTGGTAGTTAATTTTTTAGCAGATTGTTCCGAATATATTACTGAAGCATGGTGTATTGGCACACTGTCAGTTCCATAGAGGAAATTTCCATTGAAATGGCCACAAAATGTGCAAGGATATATAGTTTTACTAATAAAACTATATAGCATTCAGAGGATGATCGCAGAAATCGTTTTTCAGTTGCTATTTATAATGTGCGCATCAAGTTTATAGTTTTGATTGAATCCTATTAAGGACTGTTTCCATCACACTTCGGAATTACAAGAAATATGTGCATCATTTGTGCTTTTTTAATTGCTGAAATATTTGTACAGTTCATTTACAGGCATTTACATTTTGTTCCTTGGATTTTTTTTCTACAGCTTTTTCTTTCTAATTGCCAGTACCCCTGCAAGCATGTGGCATAGTTCACCTTAAAAATTCCTCTCAGTTTGAATTAGAGTAAGATAAGTAAACACCAATATCTTGTTATAAGCAGCAATTTGTCAGAAGGCATAGCCTGAGATTTGTCCTCTGGCTTTGAACTCACAACAAAATGCAACAAGATAAAAACAAAATGTAAAGGCATCTGTACAGCCCATACACCTTTTAAACTTCAGCATGGATATTTTGGGGGTGCTGCAACACCCCCACACCCCTACTTCCAGCATCTATGGCCAAGTGGCAGCCCCCGCATAAGCTGCTTAAGTGGGGGGTTCACTACACAATTGGATGAAATGCCTGAATTAATCTCAGCCACAGGCAATTACTCTGGCCCACATACCAGTCCATCTTTATTTTGCACATCTTGTCATCTCAGTTTAAACCCAGTTGAACCAAGATATACATACCTAACTGATGAGCCCTAATAAGGGCAAAACCTCTCTTTGGTTGCTTGTGTTTCGGTTCAGGGAGGACCTTGTCCATCAGTTCGGAAATGACTGTTCCCATTGAAGCAGGGTTGAGGCTGATTTGCATGTGGCTGAGTCCAAAACGAGGTGGCATGATGTTGTAGTGTAGTTCCTATTTCCCTTATAGGCTCTGCGCATTGGAATAATATACCCTATAGTTCTGTGCATAGGACTGAGGTCAGTATGCTCCTATCGAGTATATTAAACTTAACTAAGTTAGCTAACTCAGAGGTCACTAGAAACTTCTCGAATGAACAAGATGGGATTAGTTTCTGACATCCGCATAAACATGACAACTTTGTTTCCGTTCAGAATCGGAACGTGTCTCAGAATCGTGGAAACAATAGATAACAGTTTCACTCAGTCAATCGTGCATGCTTAGTTTCTTCAGATTTACACAGAAAATAGGAAGATGGGCGTTTTCAATAAAAAAAGATTTATTGAACAGTCTTAGTTCTCGCGTAAGAGATATGAGCTGTCACGATCATTAGACAGTAAGCAAGATATAATATGCACTGCGTCAGCAGTAAGAAGTGAAACTGCAACAGCATTGTCTTTTAGCTATGACCTATATCTATATTGTTGTTGTAGTAACTTTATTCGATATATAAAATATCATAAAAGTATAACACATTATAAAAACAATAATAGATAAAAAAGCCCATTACAACAACAGATACCCCATATATACAGATAAAATATTGACATAATTAAAACAACATAATTCATTGCCCGAAGAACGACATGGGAAGATATTTAATAGTAAGAAATACCATGAGGGGAAGGATAGGGCGATATCTTTGCTTGAGGGTTAGGAGCTAAGGCAGAGGTGTTAAAGGTGAAATTTTACTCGAGAGTTGATGCTTCTCAAGGAGCCTCTGTCTAATCCTCCAAGCCCTGCCCAGAAATTTAGCAGTCCCACAAATGATACTGGGCACTGATGTCTCATACGTTAAAATACGCAAAGCCACCAAGTGCGACTTGCAACCCAGATTAGCACATATAGGTTTCAGACATCTGGACCTAGGATGTTTATAGGCCTGGCAAGCAAACAAAAAGTGACCAATAGATTCCTTGGTGGAAGCGCACCTTGGGCAACCTTTTGCAGCCTCCAGCCCAACTCTCCACCCTCCTTGAAACTCAAATAGTGGAAGTGTGCCGTATCTTAATTTGAGATACAATGCCCTATCATGGGGGGATTCAATGAGATCCAGGAGCATCTCCAATCTAGGAACAGGTTTTACGCTTAGACATTTTTCAGTAAGGGGACCTCGCTGCGACCTTAGAGTAGCAGCAGTAACCCAATCCCAGTAGAATCTTTTCATAATGGGTTTAGGAGGTGGCTGCTGGCACTCCCAAAACTCTTCCAAACCCCACTCTTGCACCAGATGTTTTAATTTGGATAGCCAAGGGATCTTATAACAAGCTCCGAGATGTAGTATGTCATCCAAGGCCGCAGCATACTGGCTTAAATCCGGAGATCTTCTGAGCCTAACCCAGTACAGTAAAGGGCGCAGCCTAGCAATATCATTTATGGGGTGTCTACCGAGATCGCTACGAAGAGGAACTAGTGGGGTAGATTGAGGGAGTGAAAGAATGTCTCTAAAGAATGAATTCTCCGATTTTATCAACTCTACTAGATTTTCGAATCTCCATAGTTCCGCCCCGTATAAGGAGGCAGAAAGCGCCTTCCCCTGGTAGACCATAACCGCTGCAGCTATTGGTCGACTAAGTGATAGTCTCTGATGCCTGACGATAGCACCTGTGGCCCGTTTATGATGCAGGAGCATTTTTGAAAGGTGAGGAGCCCAATTCAATTTACTGTTGACCCTCACCCCAAGATAATCGAAGGCAGTTACAAGCTCCAGATGGGTTGGGGCATCGACCCCGTCATCCCTCAAAAAGTCTGCCACCCCATTTATAAAGAGGGAGAACAGGGTCGGTGCCAGAACACAACCCTGGCGGACACCTCTCCTTACTGCTATTCTCCCTGTCAGCTGGCCCTGTTGTCCCCACCTAACCTTTGCAAAATTGCCATCATGAAGACGTTTGAGGAGATCCAGAATAAGTGGGGGAATGCCTAGATCGACCAAAACTTGCCACAGCTTGGACCGAGGTACCAAGTCGAAGGCTGTTTTGAGGTCGATAAATGCCAGATATAGGCTGCCCCTTTCAATAATGACAGACTTCCAGTATAGTATAGAAAAGCTGAAAACCTGGTCGATGGTTCCGACACCCTGCCTAAAACCCGCCTGGAAGTGTGACAGGATGCCGTCCTCATCAATCCAGGCTTTGATCCTGGTTAGGAGGACCCTGCCTACCACTTTTTGGATCACATCAATTAAACTAATTGGTGTGTAGTTGGCAGGGTCCTCTCTATCCCCTTTTTTAAAGATGGCCACCACCTCAGCCCCCTTCCAAGAATCTGGCACTGGATGCCCCCTTGCTATGTTATTCAGGGTACGGTGGATAAACTCAGCCCATAGTTCTCTATCGTAGAGTAGTAGATCGCCAGGTAGGCCGTCCGGATCGGCCGCCTTGCCAGACGCTATCATATTTATGGCTGAGTGAATTTCACTAACACCAAACTGATCCCCCTCCCCTAAGGGGACTATAGACTCGGGCGCAAGGTCCATAGTCTCTAGAGGGCACTCTTCTCCAGGGGAGAATAGACCAGAGAAATGGTCAAACCACTGCTGCTCAGTTATATGGTTTGGAATTGGGTCTGCCCCTCCTCTTGAACTAATGTTAATAAGGTCCCAGAACCGAGTGGAGTTTTTTAATCGCGCAGCGCACTTCAAATCCTGCCAGTGGGCTTCATCCCATGCACGCTTAGCTTTTTTGATTGAGCTATAATATAATTTCCGGGCATGGGTAATAGAATGCTGATCCCTTTCTTTAAGAGCCCTGGCCAGGTCCTGTCTCTTTTCTCTGCATTCACTCGTAAACCATAAGTTTTCTGTAAGCGGTCGAGATGACTTACGATACCCTTTGGTATTAGCTTCAAAAAACTTCCCCACCTTAATGATGGTCTCCATGTAGATCTCGTTTGGAGTCTTCATAGACGGAACTTTGGAGCCACTATCCGGATCTAGCTCCATTAAATTTATACTTTCTTTCACAATATTTTGGATTTCACCTAGGTCCAGCTCTCGTTTAGCGACTGCGGGCCATTTTAGCCGTCTATTGCAGTTGGACGGAACAACCTCTCTAGACCAGAGTGGCTGGATACTGGTAGGCTCAGTGGATGTAATGAGCAGCTCGCGCTTGAGTTGCATGGTTAGCGGGTTGTGGTCGCTCTCATATCTAGAGGTGACTTCCATGTCAATGAGATCCGGCCACAGCTCGACATCCAGCAAGATATAGTCAATGCGCGATGGGGTTTTAGTTCTAATAAAAGTGGGCGCTCCCCTAGTGTCTGAACATGTTCTACCATTAGTGGCCCTAAGATTAAATTCCATGGCCAGGGCATTGAGCTGCACAGCCCTTTTGGACCACTTTTTAAGTGGTGGAAGGCTAAGCAGGGGAATACCTCGCCTTGAGTCATCCTCGTCCGTGCCCAGGATGTTGTCGTCACTGAGAGGCTCAAAGGTGCAGTTGAAATCACCAGCGACTACAACACCCGAAGCTGTGCAAATGGCTGAGAGTTCAGATTCGAGAGTTAATAATGTGGGGCATGCCTGTGCGCCTGACGATCCCCGGGCATAAATATTAAAAATTTCTAAGCCGGGGTGAGATACTAACCCAGCAATAGATAGATGCAGAATGTCTTGAGACACACTTGGAATTTGCTTAACTAGCCAATTCAAGTCAATACTAACCCATATTAAAAGGCCCCCCGAGGGGCGTCCTCTAATTGAGCTGGACGCTGGTACAAAATAGGAGGTAAACCCCGATTTATGGACAACATCCAAGCTCCAAGTTTCCTGGAAAAGGATAATATCAAAGGTATTAATGAACTCGTTCCAAACAGGATCGACGAAGTTTCGCTTTAAACCGGCAATATTCCAGGATAAAAACCAAATAGTACTCGGGGGGTGCGGCAAGGGTGGAGAGACCTCAGATGCAGGAGACCCTCCATCTGGGCCGCCCCCGGGAGCTACACCACATGTCACAAGGTCTGTAGAACCAGCTCCTATAAGATCTGAGGGAGGGGCGAGAATCATACCTATTCCCTCCAAGTGGGGGCTATCAAGAGTTGAGATAGTAGAGGGTGGGCAAGGGTTAGTAAGTCAATCCACCTGTCTGAGACCAGAGTCGGCATATTCGCTGTAGTTTGACCAAACCGGAGTTCTACGGATTTGAATGTGGGAGTGTGCGGGAGGTAATGTCCTATATTCTAACTTGATTAGATTTTCCGCCAAGGCCAGATTTGAAAGCTCAATCTCCACACAATCCAGTGAGGAGTCCACCCTGGACAGTCGGCACACTCTCACTATGTCCTCTCTAATAATGGACCTACAGCCTCTTATGTGCCTCAACCAATGGATGACTTTATTGTGCAATGACTCACTTCCTTCAAAACCCCCTCGACTAGTAGATTTCGGAACATGAGTCATAAAAACAGAAGGCTTAAAGGAGGACTGATAAGGCCTGGGGGTAACAGCCATAGAGCGAGAAAATAGACCATAATCCGCCCTATTCTGGGGGTAAATAGCGTGGATACTAGGCCTAGTCTGGGGATGTGTATTCAGCGGCCTATTAGGAGGCAGGTTTCGCGTCACCTCGGCAAAGGACCTAGGGACAGGGGCAGATCTAATGTTACCCTCCCCTGGTGCCCTACCTTGAGACAAACCCAGTGAGCCCTGTAACTGGGGGGGAATAGGAAGAACCCGATTGCTCAACTTAGGGGTCGGAGTAACCCCCTGAGAGGGTGACAAAGGAAGGGAGACCTGTGGCATGCCTTGCCCGGAAACAAGTGAGTCCACCCTTCTACTAAGTGCTACAACCAGGTCTTCCAGCTTGTTAATTCTAACTTGAAGATCTTCAAAAGAACCAACTATGAGCCCACCAGGGCTGAAAGATGTTAGAAGCGCCCTATCAGTAAGTAAACTGGGCTTGTCGGGGTTGGGATATAATACAGCGAATCTATCGGAGCAGACAATAGGGATCGGTGGAGACTCACAAGAACGTATATCTGGTACAGAGGCATGCTCAGTTGCTATGGTCTGATCTTCAGTAGCTGGTAAAGCAAGAGTGGAAGTCGGTACGACTGAGGCTTGATCAGGCATAGTGATGTTTTTATGAGAATTAGCAAACATAGAGGGAATCACCTTCGCACTGTTCTGTGGTGCGGGTTTGTGAGTATTACACCCCCCTTTGGATGTTACATCAGTATTTCCGCCCCCAAGCGACTCCTCACAATCATTTACAATCACCTCTATTCGGGATAAAACACAATTCATAGCGGCATGAGCGTTTTTTTTAGCTTTTTTGTCCCTTTTAGGACCACCCGCCAACTCTCCCTCAGTACATTTTCTCTTGCCCATGATAACAGTGATAGGGGCAGCACAGGTGGTCAGAGGTATATGGCAATATAATCAGTAAGTCCTGCAAACGATAACGATAAGAACAACTCTCAACACAGTACCTTATAATAGTCGCAACGTGGTAAACGGAGAAAGTCTTAGGGGGGTGGCCCTGCCCGGCCTCCTCCGGCCCCTAACGGCCACAAACGGCCCGCCCTTTGCCCAGGCTTAGCCCGGCGCTGCCCGCGCGCTGTCCTGCGACGCAGGAGGTGTGCTCGGATTTAAAACTCCTCCGGGCGCGTGATCAGCGTTGCCTGGTTCCGCCCTCCGAGGCTGGGGAGTCTGGGATTTGTGGTTCCCTCCGCACGGCGGCCGCGTTGTTCAGCAGAGCAGAGGCGGGAGGGAAAGCGACCAGGAGCACACAAAGCGTCCACAGGGAGCAGCAGGTAAGTCAAAGAGGCCCCCAGTTTGTCCACAGCAACGATTTTGCACCCGCTCCACCGGAGGTGTGCTCGGATTTAAAACTCCTCCGGGCGCGTGATCAGCGTCGCCTGGTTCCGCCCTCCGAGGCTGGGGAGTCTGGGATTTGTGGTTCCCTCCGCACGGCGGCCGCGTTGTTCAGCAGAGCGGCGGCGGGAGGGAAAGCGACCAGGAGCACACAAAGCGTCCACAGGGAGCAGCAGGTAAGTCAAAGAGGCCCCCAGTTTGTCCACAGCAATGATTTTGCACCCGCCATCTATATACATACACATAAATACACAGGCTAAAAGTGGATACTCATCTGGTGCTTCTCAATAATTCTACCCCAGTGTACCTAACTTGAATGATGTTGTGCGAGGTAGGAAGTAGGTGCTGAGTTAAGCTATAGTTGGTCTGAGCTTAAGTTAGTATTTTATATGAGCTGCCAAGAATTTCCTTAGGTTCTAGTCAGCTCCATACCTTAGCATGACAGAGGTGGGAATCTCTTTCCAGATCTCGAACTCTAACACCCCGCAAGGGGAGTTGGAACACTGGAAGCTGGAATCTCTGTGTGCAGGGAAGACAGCGTCTGTTCAGTGCGTCAATTGGGGACTCGAACTCCTTCAGGACTTGCCGTGGCGAGCCATATAGCCGAGCCGTGCCGTGAATTGCTAGGGCAAGTGAAGGTATATTTAGACCTGGAAAGTGCCTAGGAATGCTAGCATTGACGTAAAGTCGGGCAGAGGAAGACATCATGAATGAACCCCTAAGGAAAAGTAGTTCATGCATAATAGATGAGTTCTTGGAGAAATCAATAATCCCAGCAGGGAAAATCCCAACGGCTTAAGGGTCTGGATTCTAAGAACTTGTTGTGACGTGGGATGGACGGATGTAGGTGACCATGCCTGTATTTGGATCTGCATGGCCAATGCCTAAATAAGGACTGGAATATTATGCCTAAATAAGGACAAGACGAATTGTGACTATATAAGGCATGATTCAATAGACCTATATACGGGTATCTAAAGCGACACACAACACCCACTCCACTTTCGATAGAACGACATTACTAAATGCTAAATATGATAAAAATAGAGTATCACGTGATTCACTAAAAACATATATAAAAGCATAAAAACCGTCGCTAAAAACAGTGGCTATGCATTAAAACGCAATAGTGCTGTATATAATCAAAGCAGGTCTCATTTTAAGCAAAACATATTACATCGATCGCTAAATGAATGAGCACAAGTATATACAAATATACATAAATGGTTCAATGGTACAGTAAGGAAAAACAAACCATTTCATGTCATGATTTACATTGGTGTTAAATAATAAGATGACAATGTATCCCTGGAAGTTTTCAAGGAAATCTATTCTCTACTATAAGCAGAGTTCATGAGCCAAAAAAGAAAAGTGATAAAGCAAAAAAATGAAAAGTTCCAAGCTTTGTCTTTTGTTTTTAGAAAAATGAAGGCCAAATTTAGTGATTGCCTGGTACAATGTGAGCCAAATCAAAAGTTAGTGGAAGGTGTCAGAGAGAACATGTAATCCTCCAATCCTGTAGACAAGATGTTGTCCACTGATATTGGTGACAGGTCAAATACCTCATTTAGAAGATTAACTGCACATAGATGTGGAACATCGTCAGTAGCAGTATTCGATGTTACCTGTGCACCTGTTGATCCATCTCATACCTCAGCAGTAGCATGTCGCGTCTGTGAGCAGGGCCGGACTGGCCGTAGCGGGCACTGGGCAATCCCCCGGTGAACCGCACGGGTGGGGGCCGGTTTTGGGCCCCTGGCGGCCATTTTTGTTTCAGGGCCGTTTTCCGTGAAATGCGTAGGGCAGTTGGTACGTAAAAGAGCATGTATCTCAGCCGAAGTCCTTGCAATTTGTGGATCATGGGTTTCTTTGGCAGAGGTCAAAGGCACAGTTTTCTGTAAAAGAATGGCTTTCTTTCTGCTTAGAGTATCAATTTGTGTAGAAGAGAGGTTTAGTGAAGGTCATAAAGGCGACTCCCTGACTGTATCTATTTAGGGGAACAAGACTTGCATACAGCAAGTGACCCTGAAAGTAACCGTTACTAGATATGGGACACCGGACAACAGCTCTGATCATTCAACATAAGGTAACTCCCATTTGAAAGTTGTCCTAACATTGGATTAATCACAGTGGCCGGTGAACCTTGCAAGTGGCAGGATACATTTGAAATGGAACCGCTACAGGCCCCGTGTAAACTAATATCCCGACATATGAGTGAACCGCTCACTGCATTTTCACAGTGTGTACCGCTAATAAACACTTCACGCCCCCCACTCCAACATCTGTGGGTGTAAGGTAAATCCCAGTTGACTTGATGTATTCTTTACCCAACCTTTCATATTTGCCCGCTGGTATGTATTTGAGGCAATACTGAAAATGGAAGGTTGTAACAGGAAGAGTTATTTTGCCATGAATTATCCATTCAGTAGCTGGTTTTTCTGCTACCGTAAATGGCATTTTTTCCAGTTTTTCACTGCTCAGAATTGTAAACTTAGCTCCCCTTTGTGCCAGTTCGATCTGTTTATCAGTGAGATTGTATTCTGAGAACAAAGACGTAATAAAGAAACGCCAAGGACATAGCCTGCACGAAAGTTTTGTAGCGTCTAGCCTAATGACAGAATAGAACGTAATTGAGACTGGCCTTGTGGTAATTGGACCAAATCTTGTTCCACAATGTCTATTGCTGAGGATACAATGTTGCCCAATGAATATATCCTGGATGACAGAGTCGTTAACCCATTGTCGACTAGAGCGAGAGTTTTCTCTAAATTAATACGTTCAATTTCTCGTATTCTTTCTGCAGCGTCTGCTTGGGTAACCTTCCATATTTCATTATGAGCAGCATAGATACCTGCATATATTAACGTTTTTGACGTGGTTTTCTTGGTCCTAGCAAAAAATCCCTAAGGTCTGTGTCGTCTTTAAGTAAAGATAAGTGTTGTTTCACATCCTCTAGTGTAGATGTCTGCAGCCAATCAAGGCATCATTTTCCTCCACTGTATGTTGTTACTACCCCTGGATGCCGTATTTGGACATAGTGTGGGTCTGGCCTATTGATTGTGAAACCCTGTGTTCTGTTCAGGAATCTTTCTTGACAGTTGTTTGTGTCTATGGGCCAGAGCAACCATTTTCCCCATTCGGAATCTATTCTGTTGTTATGTAGAATTTTATGTACGTCGACCTCCCCCTGTGTATTGCTAGCACTGGCAGGTTTAGGTATGGACGGAGTGTTCATGTCTTTGATCTTGGCTAATCCAAGGCAAGACATTTGTTGGACAGTGTTATTCAAAAACATTATCTGCTGTGGGGTGATGTAGGCTCTCAACAAACTTCTATCCCCTGGACTTGCCAATCTTTTGTACCCCAGACAAATTTTGTGTCAATAGTTTGTTTCCAAAAATCGAAACCCTGTCTAGGCAGTTGGTCAATAAAGGATGCAGAATAAATCTGTTTTGTAGTGATTAACATATTTTTCTTTCTTGTTTTGTTGACACTTTTATGATAAAACGTTTCTGGGACGGATGAATTGTACCCTGAAAAATATGGAAACTTCTTTTCAAATGTTTTTGAGCCAGTCCTCGGTGGTGTAGGACACTGTTCCCTTTGGTTATACACAAATACATTTCTAGGAGTTGTTGATTTATGCAATAAATGATTACCATAGTGGTTGTAACAAAAAAGCTGTTCATAGTCTGTTGAACCATCTAAATATTCATGGTTAGAAAATGCAGCAGACCTTTCTAGATCAGACATCATGTTTTTAACAGTCTCAAAGTCCCAATCATCAGAATAGGTACTAGAGGTAATAAAGTCACTTAATGATATTTTGAATAAGTGTGGAATCTTCACAAGTTCAGATGGACCGAATATATCATAATCCATTTTGTCCCAAACTATACCATTTTGTATAGGAACGGTTGTGATTTTTGCTGCTGTCAAGTCTCTTGCTTCACGATGGGATGATTTGTGTGGTTTCAAAAGTAAGTTCACAGTTCTGCTTTCTGTGTCCAAGTGAATATATCTTCCTTCTGTCAACATGCTCAAAGTTATTACCAAAGCAAGCCAAAGTAGAAAAATGAAAATTCCAGAAAAAAATTCTGTAGTTAAATCCATGGTGAAACCAGATAAGTCTTTTTCAAGTGATGAAAAAAGTATTGTGCTTGTTCTTTAAAAGTCTTTTTTGCTGGCGTCACTTCAGGTTCGCTGGGATCCTCAGAAAACGTATCAAAGTTAATGAAATAGCCAGAGGCAGTTCTGTCAATGGTTGGAATTGCTTCAGGATTCGTTGAAATCGCTGGCACCAGCTGATCATGTGTTATGTTGGTGTAGACAGGTATATCAGGTCGAACTGTTATTTGGGTTTCATGAGGAACGAGTTCCATAGCATTGTTGCTTAGTCCTTCATTTCTTACTGTTAGAGTCTCAAAGGTGATGAGTCTTTCATTTTGAACCTCTTGGATAGTAGCTAGAGGAGTGTGTATTCTACTTGGTCGGAGTCCACTTGGCCTACTATTCAGTATTGGCCACATGATGTGGTCTGATGTGGTCGATGGACACAAATCTTTTCTCCTTTTTACCAGCAAGGGGCGGCAGAAGTACTGTTCTTGATCCGTGGATTGCAAGGACGGGTACTGGTTGTCTGTTAGAAGGCCCAAATTCCTTCTTATCCGTGATCTTTTCTCTGACTAGATCCCCAATCTTTGGGATCCAGACAGGCCTTGCTGGGATGGCTGGTTTTTCCCCAGTGGTGGTTGGCTTCAGGAAGATGTTGCTTTGTTTCGTTCTTAATTCTTTAAGTCCTGTAAAACAGCCAAATGATCTTTGATATCAAAAGGTTTATTTTCAACCACTGTGCCTGCACATTCTAGATCTGGGACCCACATTCTTGTCCCAAATAGGACCTCATATGGAGTGATTCCCGCTAGAGAACTTCATGGCAAATTGTTTAAAGAGCGTTGGACCCCATAAAGATGTTTGACCCACTTTTTACCCGTACCTAATACTCTAGCTGTTATAGATCGCTTTATGTCCTGGTTTTTACTTTCCACAACCAAATTTCCCTCAGGATGGAATGGAGAAGAGTACCGCAATGCAACACCCAAACTGGCCATGGCTTCTTTGTAAGCTCGAGAGCTAAACGCAGGGCCCTAGTCAGAGTGTAACGTGCCAATTGTGTATGTGCCGATAAAGACTCGCAAATCTTTTTATAACAGTTCGAGCATCAGCCGAGCGCTGAGGCCACATCCATAGGAACCTTGACTTAGTGTTTTTGGGATCGCATTTGTCCAAGTGGACGCCTGCACGTAGATAGTCTAATGCTGTCTAACAATGGTGTCTGTACTGGGCACGTTACTTCGTAGTCTGGTGACGTTCTGCACTGTGATCTCTATTGCAGTCTATGCAGTTGTTGATGAAGATGTGAATCAATGTATTTATTCCAGGCCACCAGTACATCTCTTTTAATGCTAATTTTGTTTTAGAGATACCCTGATGTGACAGACCCTCTCCCAGATGTTCTTCATAAACCAAAGCTGCTCTTTGTTCCATGTTTGGAATTATCCTATCCCCCACTCCAGGGATTCAAGCAAACGGAACATTGTTCGCATCAAGTATGTATGAGTATTTGAGTGGAAACTTCTTAGGTAACGCTGGGCCGCTGCCTTTGCTTGAAGCATTGACAGCCAGTAATATCTCACTGTCTATTTTCGTTTTTGAACAAGTGATCGCAGCTACAGAAGTCATTTGCACAGCCCCCTTTGCGGCTTCGTCAGCCAATGAATTCACTTTGATGACTCAGCATTTCTATCACGTGAGTGTATGGTAGTCCATCTCTCAACTGAACTACTTGTTCCCAAAGTGTCTTATGCTTAATTGTGCCACCTTTTACATCTTTGAAACCATTTTGAAGCCAATTCTGTAAATATTCATTATATGATTGTACACAGAAAAAGGAATCGCACACTATAAGTGTGGGGAATTCACGATCCGTATTTTCAAGTGCCAATTTGAATGCTTGTAGTTCAGCTAGCTGAGCTGTACAATCTCCTAGAGATTGTGTTTTAGTAACCATCGGTCTGAATTTACCATGGCGCATACGACCTTTAACGATCGCGCAGGCTGCACTGTAAGCTTGCTTACTCCCGGTAGCGGGTTGTGCTGATCCGTCAGTATAAATTATAAATTCATACTGGTCAAGAGGGAGAATCACAATGGGCAGAGGACATTCATGTTCATCTTGCAGGAATGCTTAAGTTTTCAAATAAAGACGAAAAACATATTCATCATCTGTTGCAGCAAGAGAATTAACCCATTGTATCCATCTTGGATGTAAAGCTTTTGCATTCGGAATGCTCGCTTTTGTAACCGCCTCTAAGGCTGGTACTGGAGTTACGACAATAATGCGTTTCCCCTAAACTAGAGCTCTTTCTTTTGCTACAGCGGTTTGAACTGCTGTCCGAATTTTATCTGTTGAAGTGAAGCGCATTTCCGCTTGTGTTTACAAATGGGATTTGTATGCAATCGGTACTTTTTCACCTTCATTAAACGTTAAGTAGGTGAATCCGAATTGACCTGGTATTATTCAGATCACTAAGTTACGTATATTCACGCGTGTTTGTAAGTGGTTTGTTGCTAACATGTCAGCTTGTATTGAACTCAGGATATTTGTGTGTTCCTGTGTCCAATCTTTTTGTTTGAAATCTTGTTTGTGTTTTTCAGCGTTTTTGGAGGTTGGAGCAGCGCACATTTCTCTAAAAAGTTTGCTGCCAGGCTTTTGCCTTCACTTGAAAGTTCATATCCTAGAAAAAGGACATTGAGATGGGCAATTCTTGATTTTTTTAAATTGAATTTGTAGCCCTCAGAGGCAAATCCCGGTATTATGGTATTTACCCGGTTCAAGTGCCTATCCAGTTCATCGTCTGTTAAGTATATGTCATCGACATATGACAATGCCTCATTGTCATAAATCTGTAGTAACTCTGTTGCTCTTACTGAGAATAACCCCGGACTGTTCTTGAACCCTTGTGGGAGTCAACAAAAGTGATGCTGGGTCCCCAATATTGAGAAAGCTGTCAAGTACCTACTTTCAGGTGCTATGTTTTGACAAAATAAACCATTTGAAATATCCAATGTGGTTTTATATTTTATACGCACAATATTATTCATTAATGCTGTACTGTGTGCATTTTGCACTGCAAATGTTTTAGAACAAGTGTTCAGGTGTCTGTAATCCAAAACTAGACGATATGTGTTGTCTGGTTTGGAAACAGGAAACAAAGGATTGTTCATCGATGAGGTGCATGTTTCAATCACCCCTTGGTATTCAAGTGGATTTAAGATTTCCCTGACCTGTTTTTTAGCTTCTTGCTTAATAGGGTACTGCCTTTGTGCAGTTGGTTGAGTTTTTAATTGGATTTTATAGTGAGGTGAGTCCTCATCCCATCCAACATGATTTTTATATAATGCAGGAGCTTGGGCAACTGCCCATTTCCTGGCATAAGTTAATTTTAGATGTACTTGAACATGGTTGGAGAAGGCTTGCATAATGATGTCTTCGCCATGTGGGCACTTCCTGACAAATTGTGGTGGCCAGTCTTTTTCTGCTAGAAGTATGTCATAACCCCTTGAAAACTTCTCCCAAAAGAGTGCTTTTACTTTTCTTGGTATGTTTCCCTCCATCCGGAGTGTTATTTCGTATAACTTTTGTGGAAAACTAACCCTGGTGTCTACAGTTTCAACTGTTATATATTCATTAAAGTCCATTATCTCCAGAAGTTCCTTCAGGTTCTGGAGAGCTAGTGTTACTTCTGCTGCACTGTACAGCATTGGCTGAGCCCTTTCTCCGTTCTTGAGTTGTGTCCTCAGGATTTTCGGCATGTCTGATCTTCAGACCTGCTGCCTTTTTCTTGGAGAACTGAGGTTTTGGTTTATTTTTCTGAATGTGTTGATCGTCTCTGGGCTTCATGCATTCTTCTTTTTGTTCTACCCGTCCTCTTCTTTCGGATGTCTGTGAAGATGTCTGAAATGTACAAGAGGAACATGTATCAGTATCTTGATACCTGTTAGGTTTTATCAAATTGTCCCTATTCCTGAGGTTATACCTCCTTTCAGAGGGCTCCTTTTGAGGAGACCTACCTCGGGATTGAGAACGTTTCCCCTTTGAATGTTGTTTTTTGTTTTCCCACTTCTTTTTAGAAAATGTAGGATTGTGTTTAATTGAGTCCTTTTCAGGATCATCAGACAGTTGTTGTTTAAGTAGTTTCCTTCCTAAACAGTTCCTGCCCAATTCCTCATAGAATTTTTCTATTATTCTGGGTAGTTCTTTTTGTTGTTCTGTTATATCAAATTCTCACAATTTCTGGCAGACCACCACTGATGCTGCCTCTCCTTTAATAATGGATAATATTATTGTTGAGACCTGGTCGAAGTTTTTCAGTAATTTCATATCTAAGTTCAGAGCAGGCTCTTCCCCGTATTCATTTTGAATTTGTTTCAGCACATCAGGTATTACCGCAAAAGACGGAACACCATGTGTTTTAGTATAGATGGCAGCAAAGCCTGTGATCCAAGAGGTGCAGTCTTCCAGATGTGGTGTGATCCCCATTGGTAAACAGGTTGTTAAAATTCTGTGTTTTTCATGAGGGCTAGTATTAGGAAATACTGCTTCGATTTGAGTAATTTTTTGAGCTATCCAGAATGGAATTTGCACACGTTTTGTGGGCATTTTACCCATGACTGCGTGTAAAGTCTGTGGAGTAATTTTTAGTGTATTCCCCTGATGAGGGGTTTGATTTGGAATGGTTAATGGTGGTTGGACTGTGAAAGTCCGCATAACATATTGGATTAATTGTCTGTAAATTTTTATTAACTCTTTTAGTTGAATGAATAAATCCTTGTCTGACATCTATTCGATGTCAGGATGAGGTGTATAGCCGGCTAAAATCGTCCATGTTGCTCCTGGTCTACCTAGTGGACCGAGCCTGGTTATGTGATTGTAATGTTTTAGGGCGACTTTAAACCAGAGCTGATGCGCCTGGTATGTGAGTGGAATTTCAATATCCTTGAAGGGAATGTATTCCTCAGGTGGTTCATCTTCTTTGAAGAAGTGAAACACATATGTTACTGGATTTGATTCTGGGAATGTAATCCATGAATAGAATACCTCTGTCTGAAAAGATTAATGTGCCTCTATTACAAAAACTGTTCTACCAACTCTTAGTGGCAATGTTTTATAAGTTTTAGAGTGATGGCTCTCCTTAAATTTGGATGGATGTTTATAACACCCTCATCGGTTTCATTTAAACCTGTAGTATTAAAGGTTGCTACGGCATGGTCAGCCGCAGCCTCTGTATTATCCTCGTTCTGGGACAATGTTTTTTGAAAAATGCAGAACCAGTTTCAAGGAAACAAAGATAAGGTGCACAATATTTTGGAACACTGTATCCTTCAACGTTGAATAAACCAAACAGTAAATACATAGGATTTTTATCCTACTCCGCTATGGCGGATATTATCCCTACCCACTCCAGAAGTCTTATGGAGTATTATGAGTAGGGGTCTCTGAGAAAAGCATGACTGAGTTACTTCAGTATCTAGCATTAAATTAGTGGCTTACCAAACCGTTGGGTGCCATGTAGTGTAGTATCTATTTCCCTTATAGGCTCGGCGCATTGGAATAATATACCCTATAGCTCTGTGCATAGGACTGAGATCAGTATGCTCCTATCGAGTATATTATATTAAACTTAATTACTTGTGTGCCAGCTAACTCAGAGGTCACTAGAAACTTCTCGAATGAACAAGAAGGGATTAGTTTCTGACAACCGCATAAACATGACAACTTTGTTTCCTTTCAGAATTGGAACGTGTCTCAGAATCGTGGAAACAATAGATAACAGTTTCACTTAGTCAATCATGCATGCTTAGTTTCTTCAGAGTTACACAGAAAATAGGAAGATGGGCGTTTTCAATAAAAAAGGATTTATTGAGCAGTCTTAGTTCTCGTGTAAGAGATATGAGCTGTCACGATCATTAGACAGTAAGCAAGATATAATATGCACAGTGTCAGCAGTAAGAAGAAGTAAAACTTCAACAGCATTGTCTTTTAGCTATGACCTATATTTATCTACATACACATAAATACACAGGCTAAAAGTGGATACTCATCTGGTGCTTCTGAATAATTCTACCCCAGTGTACCTAACTTGAATGTAGCGCGAGGTAGGAAGTAGGTGCTGAGTTAAACTATAGTTGGTCTGAGCTTAAGTTAGTATTTTATATGAGATGCCAAGAATTTCCTTAGGTTCTAGTCAGCTCCATATATTAGAATGAGAGAGGTGGGAATCTCTTTCCAGATCTCGAACTCTAAAACTCCGCAAGGGGAGTTGGAACACTGGAAGCTGAAAACTCTGCGTGCAGGGAAGACAACGTCTGTTCAGTGCGTCAGGCGGAGATTCAAACTCCTTCAGAACTTGCCGTGGCGAGCCGTATAGCTGAGCTATGCTGTGCCGTGAATTGCTGGGGCAAGTGATGGTATATTTATACCTGGAAGGTGTCTAGGAATGCTAGCATTGACTTAAAGTCGGGCAGAGGAAGATGCCATGAATGAACCCTAAGGAATAGTAATTCATGCATAATATATGAGTTCTTGGAGAAATCAATAATCCCAGCAGGGAAAATCCCAGCGGCTTAAGGGTCTGGTTTCTAAGAACTCGTTGTGACGTGGGATGGACGGATGTAGGTGACCATGCCTGTATTTGGATCTGCATGGCCAATGCCTAAATAAGGACTGGAATATTATGCCTAAATAAGGACAAGTCCAAATGTGCTTATATAAGGACATGATTCAATAGTCCTATATACGGGTATCTAAAGCGACACACAACAGTGTGCTAAATAATGATGGACTGGGATGCGGACCTATCAATTAATAGTGGCAGTGATTAATTCAAGCATTCTATCAATCACTTTTTTGTATTCATCAGTGTGACATTCTAAGTGGAATACTTATTCCCATACATGGGTCCTGTGCACCCTGTGCCATTGGAACCAAGCTATAGCCAACTAATGAGTCCTAATAAGGGCCACATTTGTCTTCTGTTGCTCGTGTTCCAGTTCCTGGAGGACCTGGCCTGGCTGTTTGCGCTAGACTGTTCCCGTTGGAGCATGATCTGAACAGATTTACTTACATCTGGGTCCAAACTGAGGTGGCATAGTGTGCAAAATAATGATGGACTGGGATGCAGCCTGAGCAATTACCAGTGGCTGAGTATAATTCAAGCCTTCCATCCATAATTATTTTTGTATATTCCACTGTAGTGTACTGAGAGCACATGACTTAAAGGCAATGATAGGCCTGGAATTTGTTGATTGTGATTAGTTTGTTGCTTGGTGATATGCATACTTGGGGCATCCTTTAGCCTCCAGCTTGAGAGGACAGATGACTGTTGGTTGTTCTAGAATGGAACAAGCACTTCCATCCCCTTGAGGTAAATTGAATCTCAGTCACTGCCCTGAGGGATACCTGTGCCAGCCATACTAATGTGCATGGCAGGTTGGTATCCACAGACCTGTATATTCCCGGTGAGACTGGGAGAATAAGGGAAGTTACTGTTAGGCCTGTGGCTTTAGAACCCTTAAAGACAACTGGGTCACTTAGTTGGGAGAGGGTAATAGTCAGTTCAGACCTACCCAATGATTGTTTCCTTGGAAATGACCTCCCAGAGGGCGGTCTGAGCCTAAAAGAGGCACTGGTCCAGTGCCAGTCCTCTCCCACGGATTCTGGAGGTGGTAAACCTAGAGCTAGTACAAGAAGGACCCAAAGGAAGAGCAGAAGGAAAATGTGTAGAAGGGAGGGTAACTTTTAGTCAAAGTTCCAGTGAGCCAAGGAGAACCTCCATAACTGGCACTTGTGAAGCCCTACCTGCCCAACAAGAAGTCTTGACTAGTCAGACAGCTGTTAAGCATGAGACTGTGGCTCCTCAGCTAACAGAAGACAGAGTGGCAGGAGGGTGTTTGCTAAAGGATGTGGTAACCTCTAACTCTAAAACAGCATAGGACATCCTGATCCCAAATACGCCTGTGTCTTATCCCATCCACCTGTCTGTTGAGAGCTAAAGGTGCGGTTCTCGGTAGTGACAGTTGTCATAAGCCTCTGCTGGGTGCTAGCCTTTATGTCAGCACTGTCCTTGGCATGGTAGTCTAACCCCATAGTAAATAGCAAGTTAGGCCCCATGACATGGTAAATAGCAAGTTAGGCCCCATGACCCTGTTAGTCATGGTGGTGTTATGTGCCCGGGGTAAGCCCATGTAGTGGCTCATTTCTCACAATTCCCTATTTTTCACAATAACATTTCTGCCATGACCTTTTGCACGTATTTCTGTGCATGACAATTTTGGAATAATTTCTCTGCTACTGCTTTGTTTACACATCTACCTTTGCACAACATTATGACGATGTCTCGGACATCATGTGCAAGACCCTTCTACTAACGATGTACAAATGTTGTTCTATCTTCCTCCACGGGGCAACAGGGCTATCTACATATCCATTACATCACTGATCTATAAACACATCGCAAAAGCAACTTTCTATAATAAATAAAGAGCATCCAATAAGATAGGAAGAGGGGAAACTTCAGCTGACACCGAGGGTCCCTGCATGCTGAGACTTCACCATGCAGCGGTCTGACATCTCCGTGAGGGGGTGTCCAGTTCGAGACCACGATCCCTGAGGAGTTAGGGGCGTCATGTTCATTGTTTCCAGAAACCATTCGCTCCCTGGTAAGTTTAAGGGGGCTTCTGCTGGCGCTGTGAGCTAGCTGGTCTCTAGGTCAACATATCCTGTGGGGTTGCCCCGAATCAGTCGAGTCACCACCCCCAAAGTTTATGTTGTCCAACAAACGCCCAATTCTAGGAATTAGTGGGAACTAAACGAAATGGCGCTGCCAACTTTGGCTGGGTTCTTATTTATCTATATGAATAGCTCAGGTGTGCTTTCTCAGAGACCCCTACTCACCTCCAAACTGGAGAAGTTGGTGGTGAGACGGAAAATCTGCCTCAGCTGAGTAGGTATACCCTATGTATTGGCTGTAGGTTGTTCAAGCTTGTAGGATAACACTTCTCCCACATTGTGATAACCCTATCTCCTTAGATTCATTTAATTAATTCCCTTTATTGTTTAACTATGACTGAACAAGGTGAAGACATTGAAGAACAAGCAGTTAGAATAAATATTACAGAAAACTGCAGACATGCAGTTACTTTGAAATTACTACAATATGGCTTCCTGGCAACGGGCGTAGACTTTACCTTCATGGTCGAGGCACACGAAGCATTCTGAACAGAGGTATTCTTTTCTTGGGTTAAGCTCCTGGCTGCGGATGCACACACACAATTACTTCACACTTACACTGAAGTTGAAACACCAGAGGAATACTTTCCATATGCGGACATAGAAATTCCGTTTACTTACCAAGAACCCATAAGTTGGTTTAAAAGCGCCCTCCCCCATTCTGTATAAAATGTGAGACTCGGTCCGCTCAGTAAAGAAGGATCAACTTGGCTGGTCCTAGCTGCTCATACACCACATCCTAATGTTGATGATTTAGATGCAACAGAAATAACAACACTATACAAAGATCTAGTAATACTTTACAGAACCCTCGCGCAGTACATTATGCAAACTCTCACAGTTAACCCAGCATGGACAGCTCAGACTGCACATCCACGATTAGCTGCTACGGGTATCAGCTCTCAAACGCTGAATGCTATTATGGGAAAAGTTCCCACGTTTCAGGAGCAAATTCCATGCTGGATAGCACAGAAAGCAAGTCAGCTTGATGCGATTTTTACCCATACAGGACTGTAGGTCAAACACAGGAAATTAACAATTTGCTTGCCGATGGGAATGGCTCCCCCGGTTGAAGATTGTGCCACTTGGGATGCAGTCTTTGCTGTAGTTTACACCAGAACACATGGTACCCCTTTAATAGCAGGTTTATCTGCAGTACTGAAACAAGTACAGAATGAGTATGGGGCAGGACCTGCCCTGGTCTTGGGGGTGAAACTGATGGGCATTTTTACCACAGTATCAACAATCATGTTAAGTAACATAAAGGTGGAAACAGCAGCTTTGGCTATACACCAGCACCTGAGGGAATTAACTCCAGCTCAGCAGAAGCGAGAATTGCCTAAGATTATCAAAGAAACCTATGCTACGCTAGGCAAAGAAAGTTTGGGAGCCACACCTGGGAAACCGCAGGTTAAGAGTAATTCTGAAAAGAATAACTAAGCAAGCATCAGATTCTTCAAAGAAGAACTAGAACAATAAACACACAAAAAAACAATCATGGGGTGGGTCTCCTCAGCAGGCAACCACTGACAAAAACATAAATCTGAGAAACCGTGATAATATTAAAAAGCCTGACAGGTATCAGGATACTGATACACCTTCCTCTCGTTCCTTTCAGGATTCATCTGATACACGTTCAGAGAGTGGTGGACGGTCTGAGCACAGATCGGAAGAGTGCGTGAAGCCGGAAAGAGAAACACATCGCACTTCAGACTACATCCTTAAAGAGGACAAACCAAAGACTCCTAAACCTCAATCCAAAAAGAAGAAAGTAACAGGGATTAAAATAAAACATGCCCAGACTACTGAGGTCTCTGCTTCTGAACGAGCAATGGGCAGTGACGATGCTGGACAGCTCGACAGAAGTCATAATAGCACGCAAGAACCTGATGGATTATCTGGTGGTAGTAGCACTAAATGAGCATATCACAGTGGAAATACCTGATATAAGGGTAAGTGTCCCACATTTTTTAAATGAAATAACGCTCCAAATGGAGGGGTACATACCCAGAGCCTTCAAGGCTATGTTTTAGGAGAACCTGACATATGGTTACGGCATTCTTTAGGCTGAAAAGTATGGCCACCAGCGTTTGTAATGGAGTGCCCACTAGGGAAACTGTAATTTTACCTGCTTTCTCTGACCTCGTTCTAGAATCAGTTAAACATTCATGCGCTCAGGAGTGCACTTTACCCAAATCATGTTAGGTGCGATAATGAGTCTCCTCATCACTATATCCCGTTAACATCGGTTCCTCAACCCCAGAGACAATACCCAATAAAGCATGAAGTTAAGAAACAAGTTAGGGAAATCCTAGAACAATTTGAATACCAAGGTGCAATAGAAAATCACACCTCATTCATGAATAATCCAGTTTCCTGTAAAGAAACCGGACAAATCAGGTCTTAGACTTCAAACATTTGAACACTTCCAATGCACATTTGCACTACAAAATGCACATTGTTCCACATTGTTAAATAACATCATGCGGAAGAAATACAAAACAACATTAGATATCTCAAATTGATTTTTCTGCCAGAATATAGTGTCTGGAAGCGAACAGTGTCAATGTTGCAATTTACCTCAAGGGTATAAAAACAGCCCTGGGCTGTTCTCAGCCATGGTAACATGGTCACTTCAACATTTTGATGAGTAGGCGTTGTCCTATGCAAACAATATTTATCTGATGGACGATGAATTGATGAAACACTTGGCTAGAGAGAACCACATAATTCTTGGGTTTGCTCACCTGGGCTTCAAATTTAATAAAATAAAATAAACAATTGCCCACCTCAATACCCCATTCCTAGTATATGAGCTGTCGAATGAAGGCAAAAGCCTGGCAGCACATTTTTTTATAACAATGCGCACTGCTCTAACCTTCAACGACTCTGAAAAGACTACAATCCATTTTAGGTTTCTTCGTTGTGTGTAATCCAAAATTTATGCATTTTGGATTACTGAGAACAAGTTAAACTGTTCTATGACTTAATAAGGCCTTATTTTTCAATCCACCATTGGACCCAGGAACAAACAAACATTTTACGTTCCATAAAATCTGATATGATAGCTTCCAAACATTTGCATACATGTGTAAACACAACTAACCTGGTGATCGGCATAGTCGCAGGACCTACCGTGTACACATACATCACTCTCACTGAAGGTGATAGAGTACCCATTGCATACAAATCACATTTGTACAACAACACTGAAATGTGTTTTGCACCCACTAAGAAAATTCTCATAAGGGTACAGACTGCTGTAGTGAGAGAAAGAGCACTAGCTCAGGGTTAATGAATAATTGTCGTTACCCCTGTGCTGTACTTAGAGGCTGTTACTAAAGCAAGCATTCCAAATGCCAAAGCACTGCATTCACAATGGATTCAATTGGCTAACACTCTCACTGCAAAAGATGTAGACTACAGATTGAATTCTACATTATAAATACAAGCATTCCTGTAGAACGAACAAGACCATCCTCTGCCGAATGAAATAATGCCTCTAGATTGATATAAATACATCATTTATACCAATAGATCTGCTCAGTCTGCCTTAGGGGCACAACATCAATATTCTGAGGCATGTGCAATCGTAAAGGGGTGCATGCATTGTGGAAAATTCTGTTCTGAAAATACTCACACACAGTCCCTTGGGGATAGTACAGCACAGCTGACAGAACTAAATGTCCTGCTACTGGCACAACAATGTACAGATCCCAAATTCCCCTCACTTATAGAGTGTGATTCATACTACTGTGTCCAGTCCTGTAATGAATATCTTCACTACTGGGGCCAAAATGGGTTTCGAGATTCAAAGGGTTGCACAGTCAAGCACAGGCTGCTTTGGGAACAGGTGGCGAATCTAAAAGAATGCTTGCCACGGGCTCAGGTTATCCACACATTGAGTCATCAACATGTTAGCATTCACATTGAAGGGAATTCAATGGCCGATGAGGCCACTAAGGCACCAGTCCACACTGCTGCCATTGCTGCACTCACTCGTTCAAGTGCGAGATTCGACAGAGACATCATGGGGGCTGTCAATGACATCAACCTGCCGAAAGATTTTGCACTTATGCACTCCTACAAGTTAGATGCACAAAACATTCCATATGGTCAGATTCCCGAACTGGGGGATAGAGTAATACCAAACACTGATCGCAGATTGGGACTAATGCCAGCTGCTCATGAGGGTCTGGGTTCAGCATGCACAGGGGTTACTGTTACAGTCTTGTTACTGAAGCAGAACTATTGGCTTCCAGGTCTAACTCACAGGACCAAGGACTTTATCCTTAAATGTGACAATTGTTGATGAAAGGCTCAACCGTAGCACGTCCACCTCAGACATCTCTATTGATCTCAGACAAGACTCTGGCAGTTGCTTATTTGGATCACTGTAGCCCCTTACTCTGAGATCGTGCTTACAAGCACATATTGAAGGCAGTGGATTCATGCTCCAGATTCCTGTGGGTTTGGCCACAGTGCTTGGCTGATGCTCAAACTGTTTTAAAGGGTTTGAGAGTCTTTATCAGGACATTCACAATTGACACACAACATTCTGACCAGGTCAGGCATTTAGCTCTCTGGCTTACAAAGAAGCTATGGGAAGTTTGTGTGTGGCCTTGTGGTAGTCCTCTCCCTACCATCCAGAGAGAAATGTGGAATTTGAGAGGATTTACTATGACTTAAAGCAGTCCTTAACAGCAAGTGCATTTGGCTTGGGTGGCAGTTGGCTCAATCACCTATATGTCCAGAGAGCACTCAATAACATGTCAAGAAAATTCTTGGAGGTTCATTCTCGTACTCCTTATGAACTCCTGTTTTGTGTGAGAATGTGTGGGCCAGACCTCGATAATATCAGTGCAGTGGCAGGGGAAACAACATTTAACATCAGTGAATGTTTGGCTGTTTTGCAGGAACTGAATGAATTCCAGGGCGCTCAATGCAATGTCTAAGTAAAACGCACTGCCACTGAAAAAGTGAAGGTCATACCGGCAAGAAATGCCTGGGTCCCAAAGATTGGAGACCTGGTCAGAGAAAGAATTATGCAGAAAAAGAATTTGGGTCATGTACCTGTCCTGGCTGTCAAAGGTACTAGAATTGTACTTCCTCCCCCCTTGCCGGTCGCAGAGACAGAAGGTTTGTCTCCATTGATCTTATCAAACTACATTTTGTGGCTGATTCCAATCCTGGAAAAAGGCTGTACGAATCGTTGTATGGAGCGTTTTCTCCGTATGACTGGTACCCGGTAAACTTTCCGTACAACCTAGGAAGTACGATTCGTACAGAAAGCCTATTTCCGTACGTTGCGTACAAAAGACCGTACGGGTAAAAAAACGAAACGATTATGATCCGGAACAGCTTGTACGCGACGTCCAGACGTATTCAAGCAGCGGTTTCCGGCCCAGCAAGTACGATTCGTCCCTACGTCACTCCGTACGGCTCTTTTTTTACGGAAGCCAAGCACAGCCGGAAAAGCAGAGTCCTACGCGAACCGCTACGCAACGGAGCCCCGGTACGCGACATACACGCCATGAACCCCATTGTACGTGTCATCCCGGTCCTCCTATCCTACGACCTGGTGCACCGGACCCGACGCACACACCACAGAGGGTGAGAACAACACCCAGGGGCTAGGGTGGGGGTGTGGGGCAGGAAACATACCCCATACCCAAATCCAAACCTATAATATGGAGCCCATACATTACCACCAGGGTCTGGTCACTTGGGGGGGGGCGTATCCAGCAACCGCTGCATACCGCAACAATGGAAGTGGATGTGTACGGTGCGTTGCACACGTACCCCTACGGCACCAGTAGAATAGTGATACGGACCGTACACGCGCAATTAATGCGTGGGTACGGTGCGTTTCACACGTACCCCTACGGCACCGGTACAATAGTGATACGGACCGTACACACGCAATGAATGCATGGGTACGGTGCGTTACACACGTACCCCTACGGTACCAGTAGAACAGTGATACGGACCGTACACACGCAATGAATGCATGGGTACGGTGCGTTTGACACGTACCCCTACGGCACCAGTAGAACAGTGATACGGACCGTACACACGCAATGAATGCGTGTGTACGGTGCATTTCACACGTACCCCTACGGCACCAGTACAATAGTGATACAATGTGTACACACGCAATGAATGCGGGGGTACGGTGCGTTTCAACCGTACCCCTACGGCACCAGTACATTTGGGATACGAGGCGTACACACGCCATGAATGTGGGGTTACGGTCTGGCCCTGCATGTTACCTTCATATTGGTGTGTGTGTAGGTCCAGGCCAGCAGTGTGCTGCTCCAAGGGGGTGGGTGCAGAGGATTCCCAGCAGTGGCCAGCCATATGGGGGTGGCTGCAGATCAATACCAGCAGTGTCTAGACATGTAAGGGTGGCTGTAGAGGACTCCCAGCAGTGGTCAGCCATATAGGGGTTGCTGTAGATGAATACCTGCAGTGTCCAGCCATATGGGGGTGGCTGCAGATGAATACCAGCAGTGGACAAACATATAGGGGTGGGTGCACAGGACTCCCAGCAGTGGACAGAGACATGGGGGTGGGTGCAGAGGGCTACCAGCAGTGGACCGAGACATGGGGGTGGGTGCATATGACAACCAGCAGTGGCCTGCAATATGAGGGGTGGGTGCAGAGGACTCCCAGCAGTGGCCTGCAATTTGAGGGGTGGGTGCAGAGGACTCCCATCACTGGACAGAGATATAGGGGTGGGTGCATATGACAGCCAGCAGTGGCCTGCAATATGAGGGGTGGGTGCAGAGGACTCCCAGCAGTGGCCTGCAATATGAGGGGTGGGTGCAGAGGACTCCCAGAAGTGGCCTGCAATATGAGGGGTGGGTGCAGAGGACTCCCAGCAGTGGACAGAGACATGGGGGTGGGTGCAGAGGACTCCCAGCAGTGGACAGAGATATGGGGGTGGATGCAGAGGACTACCAGCAGTGGCCTGCAATATGAGGGGTGTGTGCAGATGAATACCAGCAGTGTCCAGACATATGGGGGTGGGTGCAGAGGACTCACAGCAGTGGACAGAGACATGGGGGTGGGTGCATATGACAACCAGCAGTGGCCTGCAATATGAGGGGTGGGTGCAGAGGACTCCCAGCAGTGGACAGAGACATGGGGGTGGGTGCATATGACAACCAGCAGTGGCCTGCAATATGGGGGGTGGGTTCAGAGGACTCCCAGCAGTGGACAGAGACATGAGGGGGTGCATATGACAACCAGCAGTGGCCTGCAATCTGAGGGGTGGGTGCAGAGGACTCCCAGCAGTGGACAGAGACATGGGGGTGGGTGCAGAGGACTCCCAGCAGTGGACAGAGACATGGGAGTGGGTGCAGAGGACTCCCAGCAGTGGACAGAGACATGGGGGAGGGTGTAGAGGACAACCAGCAGTGGACAGAGATATGGGGGTGTACATCATTATCAGATTACCACACCTACATGGTGGTATGTACGCATCCCTAACTTTGGACTATGATGACAGTGCTATAACAACACATTACTGACAGCAGTGTCCCACTCCCAGGAGGATGGATGTCTTTCCCCCACTGCATGACACACCACATGTGGGTGTGAGGACAAATAACACATGCATACCCACCCATGGCGGATGCAGCACAATACACACCCTGATATCATGCCACAAGACTGTATAGTCATGTAACTGCCTACAAAACTAAAATAGCCAAAGGGAACACACACTGTCACGCACATCCCAGGACTGATAGGAATGTTCAGGTGCTGGTCCAGCCACCAAGATGTCTCTCATGGAAGGAATAGGGTGGAATTCCCCTGGATACAATGCCCACAATTGTGAGTCAGGTGCCCAAATACCCTCCATAACAAGTACCATTTGTGTGGTAGGCTGTGATTACACACATGCATAGTGCTGAAAAGGGTGAATTTGTCCCTGAAGGCATTTTGACATACTCAAAACACAAGTACAGTGACTAGCAAGGATGGCACAGACGATTCAGCAGGAGACATCGGTGAGCAGGGATGGCCATTGTTGAAGGGATCCGCCACCAACAAAGGAAATGTTGACACAGGTCAGCACAACAATTGTGCAACTGTTTGCGGGGAAGATGTCAGGTGCCACAGAGGACCATGGTCCACCTCATGACCATCATACAAAAACATTTCTCAAAACCCTAACACATTACCAGAACACCAACTCCAGGAGCCTCATCACCAACATCAAGTACCTGAAACGCAATAGTGTTGAAAGTAAAAATAAAGGCTTTATTCAGCACAAAAAAAAATAAAAAAATAGACTATTTACAGAGGCCAATGGCCAGTCCATATGTAAAGTCCAAGGGGGGACGTAGGGGACCGCGTCTGCCCCTAGCTTTCCTGCACAAATGAACCTCCAGGTTCGTCGGACGGGGGTGGGGCATCATCTGTGGCAGTACCAGGCACCGCAGGGACAGGAGGGGGAAGGGTAGGTGTGGTGGGTGCAGGGGTGGACGTCTCCACCACAGGGGGTGGGGCAGCGCCGAAGGTGGAGGCGAGCTCAGCGCTGCACACCGCTGCCAGTACGTCCATCCGAACCCCTGCACCTGAGGATTCCCCAGGGTCAAGGGAGGGTGTGGTGGGCGAGGGATGGGGTGCAGCACTCCTGGGGGAGGGGGATGACGTAGTGGGGAACTTAACTCTAATGCCCAGGGACTTCCTCGCCGGCTTGTGGGGTGGTGGCTCAGCGGGGGCGAGGTCCAACCCACCCAGAAAGAGCTGCTTGGGTGAGCGTTTGGCAGGGGAGCCAAGGGGAGTAGTTTTGGAGGGACAGGGTTGTGAGGACTGCGGACTGCAACTGTGGCTGCGTGTATGTCGTCTGTCCACAGACCCTGTGGGTGTGCCTACATCCCCCTGAGTGTGCGTGCCAGGAGGTGTGCGCTTTGCCTTACTTCGGGGTGTGCTGCCTGTGTCTGGTGGGGTGCGTGATCTGACTGTCTGGGTGTGCGTTGGACAGGTATGGGAAAGGGAAGTGTGGATGGGTCCGGGGTAGGGGGGGACAGAGCGCTGCAGGAGAGTAACTGCTGCCGTCAGGGAAGAGTCCATGGACCGCAAAATCTTGCGTTGGTCACACATCATTGCTGACATGCCCTCCATGAACAACACCATCTGTGTGAGCAGTTTTGTGTGGCCATGGAGGACATTCAGCACCGATGCCTGCCCAACCTGCAACTGCTGCAGTATGTCCACAGACTCTTCACTGAGGGCAGCAGGGGTTACAGGGGCAGGGGGTGCGGTGCCTGGGCCGAAAGAGACATGGTGGGCCTCTGCACGGACAGAAGGGATGGGAGCAACTGGGAGGGCGGAGATGGTAACGGAGGAGGCGGGGACAGATGTGGGGATGCTGCCAGGTGGTGTAGCAGCCTCCGGCTCCTCGAGGAAGTCAGCGTCGGACCCGTCGGCATCGTAGGTGGTATCGCCTCCAGACAGGTCCTCGGACTGACTCCCCTCGCCCTCTGTGCCACTGGCTCCCTCGGACTCGCCAGCAATGGTGGCACTGTCGCTGAATCCCTCCTCCAGGTCCGTGCAGGTGTCTCCTTCGGTTTCAGATTATGATGCTGTGGTCAAGGAGAAGAAACAGAAATGCATCAGTCACCTGTATACATCTGACACATGAGCACAAAAACAATAGGTCACAGTGCATATCAGGCAATGCATCATGAGTAACAGCTAGATTACTCCGCACATATGTAAGCCCTGTACTGCCCAGTTGGTAGACCTACTATGCCACTTGGACACAAGGAAAAAAAGAACACACCAGGCCACAACTTAAATGAGAAATACACTGAGAAGCTAGTGTCTGTGAACAGGTGATCACAGCAATACAATTAAGTCATGCCACCTCTTGTTTACCCTGAAAGAAACAGTAGTGGTGCACCCAAGGTAAACTAACACACCTCACTACTCAAGGTGTCACCACACTCAGAGACGTGTAAGTACTTTGGAACACAAAATGAAAAAATGTTGTTACCTTGGGACTCACAATACTTTACACAATCGACATGTATTGAATATGGCAATTCACCATTTCCTGAAAAGAACACTCATGTGCCTGCATGAAAGATGTCTCCCAAGGAAGTGCACACAAATCTACATTTACACTGTCATTGAAGAAGCTGGCACCTTTTTCAAAGAAGCCACTGTTAGAAATAAATGGTGTTGCAGAAAGTACAAATACATGGGCCCACGGAGGACTTGATGTCTTGACACACGTTAGTTTGTATCACCAACAACAAAGGAGTTTCACAAAATCAAGACCACTGTGAGAACATGTATACGGAGAATCTGCAACACCATTAAATTCTAACAGTGGCTTCTTTGAAAAGGTGCCAGCGTGTTCCATGAAAGTGGAAACGTCGTTTGGTGTGCACTTCCTTGGGAGAAATCTTTCATGCAGGCACATTAGTGTTCTTAACACAAATCATCAGATTACCACATTTAAAACATGAAGAACTGTCGACAAGTGCTCTGAGTGCCAAGGTACAAACATTTTCGACTAACAACTTGAATGATGTCAGTTGTCGCATGGCCATCCATTACCTCATGACACAGTTGGCTACACATATGACCCACTGCCTGTCATGTAAAGTGGCACACATGTCTGATGTACACACATGTGCCAAAGATGTATGAGCAGTAATCATGTTTTTAAAAAAATGACACAGGCTGCAAAGGATGAACATTAAGCACTGGCCACCATCACAGGGGCACTGCACGGTGATTCTTTGTACAGCCAATTCTCACACACAGGTCAGACCTGGCAAGGAGAAATCAGGGGTGCCCATGTAGGCCTCTCCCACACAACACCCCCATACCTGAGTCAATGTGATTGATACAGATCAAGAAGTGACACCTCTTAATCAGGGTTTCAAAAACTGTGCAGCAACAATTGCTAAATTGACACAACATCACCTCATGGGGCTGGCAACACATATTTTTGACAAACAATCATCAACAGATTGTTGTGAATAGCCACACAGGCACTGCCCAGTGTGAGTATGCACAAGCCAAATGGTGTATGCCTGTCCAGTGGACACATGTAGCACACATTGGAAAAATACAAACTAGGCCAGGGAACAATGCCACAGAGGCAGACCTATGCTGAACCCACAGAGAATGTGCACAGTGTTGGATGACACACATGATTAGGAGGCCAGGGTGTCTCAGGGGATTGTAGTGGGCACACTGCTCCGTGTTCCTGGAATGAGCTGACTGTACCATGAGCAACCGTCATGGCACTATGCATATCTTCCACTCATGCACATCATGTCTGAGGCCACAACATTGGTCATGCATGGTGCAAGGGTGTTCAGTTGAAACCTCACACTCTTATGTTGAGACTCATCATCAGTGCCAACAAATATGGACCCCCAACATAGTGAACAGGTCATGGCACAGGCAAGGTACCAACACATGTCACAGACCACCCTCCCACATGATGCGGAAAGCAATGTGCACTTTGATTTTCTGGCACCCTAGATGACTATGTGCAAATGTGATTACACACAGACCAGGGGACACATGTCAAGGAGGGGAAGGGATGAAAAAGAGCACCAGGTGACATTGGGGAACAGAAAATGCACTGCACATATAAACTCTGGGAGTCTATCCAGGCTACAGAGCACTTCCAAAAGCTGGTGACACATAACACAACAAACAGTCATGTACCTACCCCCTCCTTGCTGCAGTCTCTCCGGTAACTGCCTATCGAGGTCAGGGATGACCACCGCCAGGACACGGGTCATGTGGGAGGTCAGGTGTCGGTGCCCGCCGTGGGGACGAGGAGGGTCGAGCCCCAGCTGGACCTGGCCGATCCGCCGGGTCCAGCACCAGATGTCCTGCCACCGTTTTCGGACCTGTGGTAGGCGCCGACTCCGATCCCCCGCCTATCTCACGGCCCTGACGATGTCCTGCCAGATCACCATCTTCTCGTAGGCAGTTACCTGTCAGGATGACAAAGTGAGACAACATCACTACAACTGCTCCATGTCCCAGGGACCCACATTTGAACATCTTTGATATGTTGAACAGGGCATAGGATGCTGTCAGGAATTGCAACATTCTCAATGAGAAATTGGCCTGTGTGCAAGCCCCAATGCACTACATGGCATTGAAAGTCAACAGGTGGCATAAGGGGTGCGACACACTCACTGATCATGGCACACACTGTGCAGCACATGCAACAGCAGGCTGATGGACAGCACGTGCCAAGCAGTCACATGTCCCACTCCACTGACGCACCCTCAGCAGACTAGACAGACACACCCAGGCACAGATCACTCGCCTGTCAGTGACAACAGTGGATACAACCCTCACTCTGCACATGTGCCACTTGCCTGTGGGGTGTCACAAGTGTCATGCTAGCTCTGCAAGTCAGACGCACAGCTTACTTGTCACATCAGATGGGTAGAGCTGTTGCTGCCTCCTCCATGCAGCTGTGGTGCAACACTTCACATAGACACTCACCCACATGACAAGGAACATTCACACACATCAATGTCCATGAGGTCATACACATCATTTGGACACTCTCACCACAGGTCCACTCAACTCATACACATCTGTGGGTACAGTCACCTGTTATGTTATGTTATGTTATTTGAATTTCTAACGCGCACAGCTACTCCTAGGAGTGTCCCGGCGCGAGCATAGGGAAAACAAAACCTAACCTGACATTAGATAAAAAGATGAGTTTTTAGCAATTTTTTGAAAACCGCAGGATCCTCCACACAACGAAGTGCCAAGGGAAGCGCATTCCAAGCAAGGGCCGCATGAACGGCCAAGGAAGCGCCCCCTAAGCGATGCTGCTGGAAACAAGGGACCTTCGCCAGCCTAAGGGTCGAAGAGCGCAGAGTCCTCCCTGGGACATAAAAGGAGAATCGTTTCTGCAAATTTCACGTCCCTAGACCATGCAGTGCCCGATGGGCTATAGTAAGAGATTTAAACACCACTCGAGCCCCTACCGGAAGCCAGTGCAGGGATCGGAGATATCCATGCACACTTTCCCTAGGCGGAATCCCACCCAAAAGGCAGGCCGCCGTATTCTGGACCACTTGAAGTTTATTGAGGGAATAAGCTGGAATCCCCACATACAGCGCATTAGCGTAGTCCAAACGGGACAGAATAAGCACACGTACCACAGATTCACGTGCAGCCTGCGGAAGAAGCGGAAAAAATCTTCTCAGGACTCTGAGGAGCCCAAAGCAGCAGCCCACAAGTCTCTTAACTTGACTGGAGAAGATAAGATTTCCATCAAACCAAACTCCCAGATTCTTTGCGATCTGGCCATTAGACAATGGCGGTGGAAACTCGACTGGCCAGATCGAGTCTCTAAACCCAGTCGGAAAGTCACCAAACAAAAGAACCTCTGATTTGTCTTCGTTACATTTTAATTGGGCCTTCGCCAGCCACTTGAAAACCGAAGATAGACAAGACTGAACGGGGGCCACAGTAGCCACGTTCTTATCCCAGGTAAACAATAGCTAAGTATCGTCAGCATAGACAATCACCTTAGCCCCCAAACCCTCCGCCAGTATAACAAGAGGGTTGAGGTAGGTATTAAACAAAAGGGGGTTAAGAGATGAACCCTGGGGGACCCCTGTGCAGATCTGCTGAGGTGAAGAGGCCACCAGAGGTAGCCATACTTGCTGAACCCGGCCCTCTAAGAAGGACTTAATCCAGCCCCAGGCTGAACCAACAACACCAATCTCCGCTAGTCTGTCTAGCAATAGGGGATGGGGGACCGTATCAAAAGCCGCCGACAGGTCGAGCAGCACTAAGGCTGCTCTCCCGCCGGCATCGAGACACTCCCGAATCGCTTCCGACACTTCCACCAAAGCACCTTCCGTACTAAAGGAGGGGCGGAAACCCGACTAGGCTGGATGTAAGAGCGTAATCATGAGGGAACTCCACATGTGTGGAGGAGGGAACAGGAGGCATGGGATTCTAGGAGCTAGCAGCCTCCATTACTAAATGTTTACCACAGAAAGCTACTCCTAGTGAAGATGACCCTAATACAGTTACAAAAACATTATGCGTGAAGGCATCTCACAAAAAGTGACGGACTGGTCTCACATACCACCTGGTGTCATGCTTCATCATCGGCCAGTCCTCGCCCTCGAAACCTTCGTTTGATAGAGGGCGGGCATACACCTGACGACAGGGATGCACTTCTAAGCTATTAAGTGGGGGCCCATGAAAATGTGTGTGAAGTTAAAAATCATTACAGTTACCAGAAAATATATTTTAATGTGGCTTATAACTATATGATACTAAAAGCATTGGACGGTGAGTGGGGTGTTTAGTGTCCTGTTGGACCTAGTCCTTTTGGCCAGTTGGTCCCTAGACTTTTCGCCTTCCACCTGTACTTTTTCTGACCTGTTGTTGGCTATTCTATGACTCTGGGCACTTTACCACTGCTGTTCAGTGCTAAAGTGCATATGCTCTCCCTACTTAAAATGTATATGTTGGTTGGGGTCCATGATTGGCTTATTTGGTTTACTGTCAGACCCTAGTAAAGTGCTCCAGGAGTGCCCAGGGCTTGTAAATACAAATGCTGCTGGTGGGCTTGCAGCACTGGTGGTGCCACCCACAGAAGCGGCCTGGTAAAATGTATCTAAGGTCTGCCAGTGCAGAGCCTGCGTGCAGTCTGGTACTGTCATGCTGACTGGGTAAGAGCACACACTTGCCAGTCCCTAAACCTTCCCTTAACTTCATATCAGACACCCCTATAGTAGGCCCAAGGGCAGGGTGCATTGTAAGCATAAGGTAGGACAAGCCCTGATGTGTGTGGCATGTCCTAATAGTGAATTACAGCCATTTTCGTTTTTCACTATTGTAAGGCTACCTGTTCTCCATAGGCCAGAATGGGCTGTTAGAATTGTTACATTCTATGATCCAAACAGATCCAGGGAACATGGTAGAAATTCGAGTTTAGTATGCCTGAACTCAGAATAATAAAATACATCTTTTAGTAAAGTTTATTTTAATATTCTGTGTTTGCAAATACCACTTTTAGAAGGTTGGTATTTGCTTGCTTGACCATTTCAGCCCGCCTCTGCTATGATGTGTATCTGCCTGTCTGGTTGTGTGAGTGACAGGGCTGGGGAAACCCAGAGGGGCAGGGCTAGGTAGCCTGGTGGTGAATAGGAAGATTGGCAGTCAGATGGGTGGGAGGAGTACACCTGGGATCTGAATAGGGTTGTGCTCTGCTACCACAATGCTGGCTCCACCTCCTGCGGAGCGGCTGATGGCTCTGCCCTGCAACCTGAATAGAAAGGCAGAGTCATGTCCACAGAGTGCTCAAGAACTGGTTTGGACTGGGCAAGGGCCCCTCAACCCCAGAGGAACAAAGGAATTAGGGGTATAAGTATTGAGACCCTGACCCCCAAGAAATTAGATCCTGCTGAAACAAGAAGAACCTCTGCCAGAGGAGAAGGAACTGGGAAAGCTGTAGGAGGAGTAACTATCCCTGACCTGGGGGATTGGCCTGCAGTGGTTGCCTTGCTGCTGAAGGAGAGGAGAAAGACTGCTAAAGACTTTACTTCAACTTGTGCTTTGAAAAAGATCTCCAAGGGCTTGAACTGAGCTTGCCCCCTGAACGAAGTCCCAGGACCAGTGGACTTTACCCCCAGCTCCCCAGAGTCTCTTTGGAAGTGCCTGCTGTTGTTGTTGGGCCTTCTGAGGGACTGCGTGTCGCAAGGAGCTGGAAGCGCGACGCAAGGAAGAGAAGCGTGCCACCATCGGAGCCGCCGTCGTCGCATCTCGCAGAGAGTGTCGCCGCTGCAGCATCGAGCGGAAGCGTCTCGCATCATTCCGGAAGTGTCTCGCAGCACCGAAGAAGAGTGTCGCCATCGCAGCGATCGCAGCTGTCGCATTGCACCGCATTGAGAGAAGAGTCTCGCATCGAGGAGGAAGTGTGTTACCATCGCAGCCATCGTAGTTGTCGCATTGCACCGCAACCAGAAAAGCGCCTCGCATCCACGGAGAAGCGTGCCGCCGTCGGAGCCGCTGTCGTCGCATCTCGCAGAAGGGGTGTCTCCGCTGCAGCATCGCATCGAGCGGAAGCGTCTCGCAACGTCGGAGAAGAGGGCCGCTGCCAAGGCTGCTGTCGTCGCATCTCGTCAAGGGTGACGCCGCTGTAGCTGATGCATCGAGTCCAGCCTTCTCGCAACATCGGAGAAGCGTAACGCATCTGGAAGATCCCGTCTTTATTTCTTTTGCACCAAGAACTTCAACGCAACTGCATCGCTGCAACACTTTTGTTGCCCTGCCTGTCGCATCTAAGGTACATTGACTTAAAGTGTCGCAGTTAAGAACTTAAGAGAAACTAAGCAATCTTCTACCAACTAAGCAACCGTATTGTGTATTTTTAATCGTTTAATGGTCTTCTGATAATCCTATATAAAGAATCCTTATTTTTAATATAAATACCTGTGTGGTGTCCATTTGTAGTGTTGTCACTTGGCTACTGTATGTGTTCACAAATGCTTAACCTATAACGCTCTGAGATAAGCCTTGTCTGCTCGCGCCAAGCTACATAGAGGGTGAGCAAGGGGTTGTTTTAGTAGTGTAACCCCTTACCCTGACTAGAGGAAAGGTTCCTTACTTGTCACAAGTACCTACCTGTGCCAACCAGAGAACCCGGATTCTAACATGTCCCCTAACCGTCTCGTGGGTGGTCAACATGTTTCTGCCGCGTCGGCCCAAGTGGGTCCAAGGCATTCATCAGGACCTAAGTATAAACAGGGGGGCTCCGTTCTTACCAACTGGTGGCAAGACAATACCACTGTGCGGGTGTGGCGAAGGCCACGCTTCACTTCCTAAATGGCTTCCAAATGTCAAGCCTAGAGAAAGAGTGATAAATATCATACATTTTTTTGAAACAGTAGGTATGGGTCAAGATAACAATAAACATAAAAATAAAAGCATAAAGAAAGAGCGCATTTGAAATGGGTACATAGATGGCGCATGCACACTATAACAGTGTTGATACTGAAGTGCGAGGTAGTGTCATGCGGAGCTCTATGATGGGTTGGCAAGTTGTGGAGTATACAAGGTGGCGCGATAGCGTCAGGGGAAATAAGAAAACCATAGTGATTGGTTAACGAATGGGTGTTTGCTTAAAGAGCGGGCAGAGCTGATCGCAAAGTGACTCGGTGTTTTGGGTCGTGCTTGTGACCACTCTAAATAAAGATTCATGAGGATTGCTCTGACACCTTCGGGTAAAGTCCGCGCTATATAAAAACGCATTAAATAAATAAATAAATAAATAAATAAATAAATAAATAGACCAATATCAACGTCCCAATTGTAGCCACGGGATGTCATCGTTGAGGCCTTTCTCGTGGGACCGCAAGCGATAGACCCACCGTTGTTCCCTCACAAGTAGGGAATTTGAGAGGTCAAATTTGCTTTTATTCATCACTTCAAGAATGGTCCATTGTAGGTCTGTGTCATTATGATTTCTTTCCAGAAAATGACGTGTCAACTTAGTGTTTGTTTTTTTACACCTGATGGTGCTACGATGTTCATTAATGCGGATTCTGATTTTTCTAGTTGTCATGCCTACATATTGAAGGCCGCATGGACACGTTATTAGGTAAACAACATTTTCAGTATTGCAGTTGCTGAATGTTCGTAGTTGCCATGGTTTCCCGGTGCCTATGTTCACTTCTTTCGTGTTGTTGGTAAGGTTGCAGGATGTACATCCACCACATGAAAAATGGCCCACCACGCATGGTTGGTCCCAAAGCCTCTGTTGTTCTATGCCATCTGCAGTTGGCATTTGGGCGTGTACTAACTCATCTTGCAAGCTTTTGTTGCGTTTAAACGCAAACAGTGGTGGTTCCCACTGTTTCCCGGCGCTATTCAGGATATGCCATCTCTTCCTAATGATCTTTTGTACTGTGTTTGAGGCAGGAGCGAATGTGGTGACACACACTGTTCTTTCAGTGTTCTCTTTTACCCCGTTCTCCAGTAGCGCTTCCCTTGGATTGTTTCTTGCTCGTTTTTTGGCCTTTCTCACCATTTTTTTAGGGTAATGGTGTTCAAGTAGTTTCTTTTCAAGTTGAACTGCCTGTTCTTCGAAGGTATCAATGTCGGAGCAATTTCTTCTAACGTGAAGGAACTGTCCTACCGGTAGATTTTGTCTTAAGGCCTTTGGGTGGTAGCTCTTATATAAGAGTAAGCTATTTCTATCGGTTGGCTTGTTGTGCACCTTAGTTGCTATCCCTTCGTCGTTCATCGTGATATCTAGGTCTAGGAAAACTGCATGGTTTTTGTTGATTGTGTGTGTAAATCTGAGGTGTCTGTCTTTAGTATTGACCCATTGGACAAATCTTGTTGCATCCTCTTCAGTTCCATTCCACACTATCAGGACGTCGTCTATATAACGCTTCCAAATCTTAAAGTGTTTTAAGAAACGGTTATCTTAGACCAATATCAACGTCCAGCTGCTGGCTGTGGGAACTAAATAAGGGGTACCGTTCCCTAATTGTAGGGGCTTGTTCTAAATCACATACTCTTCTGATCAGAACAAAAGGCCAGACTCAGTTAAGTCCGTCCCCAAAAGAACAAAACAGCAGATTAGAGGTTTGATCAAGCATCATAACCCTCTTACCCTACCTGCAATATGGACACCGAACTCTCATTCGGGGAGGAGATTTTGGCAGAGATCCTTAACACAGTAACTCTACTAGCCGAGACCGTATTTACACAAACGGTTAAAATCTCAGATGAATGGGAAGCACTGTCTACTAAGAAAAAAGAACAAATACGCACAGCCCTCCACGGGGCATTTATGATGGAGTACCTCCGGAAAAACACGGCCCCAAGAGGCCTCATTGTCACCAATGAGCCAACATTGTTCCTCAACAATAGGGAATTCAGAATCAATTGGTCCAGTATCGCCTGGAAGTGCACCAAAGACTGGCTTATTCTAATCATTAACACCGCCAGACAATTAGCAGATGCCCTTCTTATTGAGATCCAACAGAGCGAATGTAAACTGAAGACAACGGTACAACTTTCAGCTTTTAAGAAAAAGCTGGAAGAAATCAACAATGACCATTCTGATTATAAGGAGTACCTCACGCAGTCAAAACTGACAAAACTCAAAAAGGACTTACAGAAATTCAGCGAGGAAACTGTGTACCCATATATTACTGATGACCATTATGACAAACCAGCTCTACAACAGACAGGAAGAAGACAACGGTTCAGACCCACTCCCCTAATCTGGACATTCAGTTCCGGAGAGGAGAGGAGTGATAGTAGCAGCGATGATGGTTCAGGACCACAATATGGGAAACCATCGGGGTACCATCATCCCATGATGCAAGCCCACAACCCCCTCCATTTGGTTACTGGCAACAACCGTGTTTCTCACCGGGCTTCGGATTCCCACAAGGCCCACCGCCTTTTTTATTCCGGGGCAGAGGCAGAGGGAGAGGCCGACAAAAAAGAAGAAACACGAGGGTACAATGAGAGGATCAACAACAACCCCCCCCATGTAGTGGTTTCTTTGGAGATACTAAAGAGGATACAGAGGCGAAGAAATTTACCGGATTAAGGAAGAAGTCAACCTTCCAACCACCTAATCAAAACATCTCATGCCAAATACTTGCACTTGAACAAGCGGTGCTAAAAGACATTGAGGATATCAACTTCCAGAACACGCGAGGGTTTAATAACCTTACTGGAAAAGAACGCACGGCTCTACAAAGCCTGAGAAATAACAACGACCTTATTATCAAACCGGCAGACAAAGGGGGAGCCATTGTCATCATGGATAACGACATGTACCGAGAAGAATACCTGAGACTGCTCACCGACTCAAGTAGCTATACCATACATCGAACCGACCCTACAAAGACCACTCATGATTAGGATAAAAAACATGGTAGAAGAAGCACTCAACAACGACTGGATCACCAGACAGGAGGCAGGCTTCCTCTTAAGTGAGGAACCCAGGATGCCGAGATTCTACATACTCCCGAAGATTCATAAAAACCGGATGCCCCCACCAGGTAGACCAATCGTGTCTGGAATAGGGTCAGCCTTGGAGCCTTTATCACAATTTTGTGACTGGTTCCTGCGGCCAATTGTTAAGGAATCACTGTCTTACTTCAGGGATACGAAGGACGTTCTTTGTCTCCTTAGAGACCTGGAGGTGCATATAACCCATGACTGGTTTATCACAATGGACATAGAAGTAGGGGTGGGCGGAATTTGCGAAATTCACTTTTGCAAATTATCGGGAAAATGTTAAAAATCTCCGCAAACACGCGGAAATATCGCGAAGATGCGGAAGTTTTTTTCCCGCCCGTTCGCGGTATTTTCTGTGTGGTCGCGGTTCGCCAACTTACCCATGCGGTTGCTCGCGGGCGCGGCCATCTTGTTTTCACTTGTCTCGCGGTGCATGACCACGAGAAGAAAGACGTGATCGCGCGATGCATGACGTTACTGCGGGCGCGAACTGTCGCGAGACAGCGCAAATGGCTACCAACAATCCAACATCTCGTGGAGAACGCGACCGGATCGGGAAAACTTGTTGGCGAACGCGGGGATTCAGGTAAGGCGATCGCGCGCACGCGAGAGTGTATTATTTTACAGCGCGAGCAAGAAACAAATTATCGCTAAGCTGCGGAATGCGGAAATTTTGACATTTTCGCGCTTTCCGCGGAACGCGAAAATGCCAAATTATTGCAATTTCCGCGAACAGAACGAAATTTTGGCCCAGGACTATATAGAAGCTCTTTACACGAGCATACCACAAAGACGGACCTTGGAAGTTGTGGAAAACATCATCCTCAACAGGGAGTGGGATTCTATAACCCCACAACACTTCGTGATGGAATGTGGTGAACTGGCCCTCACTGAGAATTTCTTTGAATTCGAGAAAGTCATCTACCATCAAATCATGGGAATTTCGATGGGCAGCACCTTTGCCCCCAGTATGGCCTGTCTGTACGTCCAATAATTCGAGGACGACTTCATCCACAGCCCACAAAACCCTTTCTTAAAACACTTTAAGATTTGGAAGCGTTATATAGACGACGTCCTGATAGTGTGGAATGGAACTGAAAAGGATGCAACAAGATTTGTCCAATGGGTCAATACTAAAGACAGACACCTCAGATTTACACACACAATCAACAAAAACCATGCAGTTTTCCTAGACCTAGATATCACGATGAACGACGAAGGGATAGCAACTAAGGTGCACAACAAGCCAACCGATAGAAATAGCTTACTCTTATATGAGAGCTACCACCCAAAGGCCTTAAGACAAAATCTACCGGTAGGACAGTTCCTTCACGTTAGAAGAAATTGCTCCGACATTGATACCTTCGAAGAACAGGCAGTTCAACTTGAAAAGAAACTACATGAACACCATTACCCTAAAAAAATGGTGAGAAAGGCCAAAATACGAGCAAGAAACAATCCAAGGGAAGCGCTACTGGAGAACGTGGTAAAAGAGAACACTGAAAGAACAGTGTGTGTCACCACATTCGCTCCTGCCTCAAACACAGTACAAAAGATCGTTAGGAAGAGATGGCATATCCTGAATAGCGCCGGGAAACAGTGGGAACCACCACTGTTTGCGTTTAAACGCAACAAAAGCTTGCAAGATGAGTTAGTACACACCCAAATGCCAACTGCAGATGGCATAGAACAACAGGGGCATTGGGACCAACCATGCGTGGTGGGCCATTTTTCATGTGGTGGATGTACATCCTGCAACCTTACCAACAACACGAAAGAAGTGAACATAGGCACCGGGAAACCATGGCAACTACGAACATTCAGCAACTGCAATACTGAAAATGTTGTTTACCTAATAACGTGTCCATGCGGCCTTCAATATGTAGGCATGACAACTAGAAAAATCAGAATCTGCATTAATGAACATCGTAGCACCATCAGGTGTAAAAAAAACAAACACTAAGTTGACACGTCATTTTCTGGAAAGAAATCATAATGACACAGACCTACAATGGACCATTCTTGAAGTGATGAATAAAAGCAAATTTGACCTCTCAAATTCCCTACTTGTGAGGGAACAACGGTGGGTCTATCGCTTGCGGTCCCACGAGAAAGGCCTCAACGATGACATCCCGTGGCTACAATTGGGACGTTGATATTGGTCTAAGATAACCTTTTCTGACAATCCTCATGAATCTTTATTTAGAGTGGTCACAAGCACGACCCAAAACACCGACTCACTTTGCGATCAGCTCTGCCCGCTCTTTAAGCAAACACCCATTCGTTAACCAATCACTATGGTTTTCTTATTTCCCCTGACGCTATCGCGCCACCTTGTATACTAAACAACTTGCCAACCCATCATAGAGCTCCGCATGACACTACCTCTCACTTCAGTATCAACACTGTTATAGTGCGCATGCGCCATCTATGTACCCATTTCAATTGTGAATTTGTGGTTTATTCACCCCTTTTTTATTATAACTCTCACAGACATTTGTGCCATTCTTGGCCAAACCTGTTCCGCACTTCAAAGTCTTTGCTTTCGCGAGACCCCCGCTTCACCCAGGCAGCCAGAAACATTCTCAACCGCGTGCAATACACGCACGCGTAACCACGCCTACAAATTCATAGCCCACACGGGATACTCACACCTTGGGCTGCACCCCCAGCCAGTCACGTCTCCCCTCCCTGCTCCGTCATGCCTGTGTCACTCCTTATTTGGGCATATCCCGCTCTAGGAGCGACACCATTAGACACGCGCTCCAACCATCTTTAAACCAGGCAACTTTCGGCATTCATTAGATCGATGTCCTCTTGCGACAACGGAAGCGACACACCAGGAGGCACTCTCCCGGCCTAATCCCACACCGCCGCCTCCAATTAACTATTCGACCACACTATACAAGTGCCGGCCCCACTCCCTCACTTTAACATTCGGCAGGACCGGGAGCAGCAACCTAGGATGCACGAGGGATACTTTCCTGAGACAGTAAGAGTGTGACTGAAGTGAATGATACAACGGGATCCATTGATCCACTATTGTGCGAATGTGAGTGTTTTACATTTGTGGTTGGAGACCTTACTCCAATACTTTTATTCATGTAGCTTTATGGTTTACATCTTCTCCTTCCAGAACGAACAGGAGTTTCCCCTTCCCCTCCCCCATGGGGCAAGTAGTTTTTGCGATTAGGGTACGATTCATAAGAGCCACCTTGCTCTTACCATTCCCTGTTTATGTGTACACACAGAGTGTCACAAGTCACGTGAATAGTCACTCACTTAGAGGAACCTACGCATGCGCTGTTTCTTTATGCTTTTATTTTTATGTTTATTGTTATCTTGACCCATACCTACTGTTTCAAAAAAATGTATGATATTTATCACTCTTTCTCTAGGCTTGACGTTTGGAAGCCATTTAGGAAGTGGAGTGTGGCCTTCGCCACACCCGCACAGTGGTATTGTCTTGCCACCAGTTGGTAAGAATGGAGCCCCCCTGTTTATACTTAGGTCCTGATGAATGCCTTGGAACAGAAACATGTTGACCACCCACGAGACGGTTAGGGGACACTAAATACCCCACTCACCGTCCAATGCCTTTAGTATCATATAGTTATTAGCCACATTAAAATAGATTTTCTGGTAACTGTAATGATTTTTAACCTCACACACATTTTCACGGGCCCCCACTTAATAGCTTAGAAGAGCATCCCAGGTGTATGCCCGCCCTCTATCAAACGAAGGTTTTAGAGGGCGAGGACTGGCCGATGTTGAAGCATGACACCAGGTGGTGTGTGAGACTAGTCCGTCACTTTTTGTGAGATGCCTTCACTCATAATGTTTTTGTAACTGTATTAGGGTCATCTTCACTAGGAGCAGCTTTCTGTGGTAAAAACTGGATGTAAGAGCCCCTCCCTCTCCACATACTCCGACAACTGTCTGTTCACTATCTTCTCACAAACCTTAGCAAGGCTAGGGAGGAGAGAGGTGGGCCTATAGTTCCCCGGAATCGAGGGATTAAGAGTAGATTTCTTCCAGAGGGGGAGGATTTTAGCCTGCTTCCAAGCACTTGGAACCATAGCATCACGCAAGAAAAGATTAATGATGTGATTGACCTCCTCATTCACAACCTCTGCCACAGGTGCCAATAATCTTGCCGAGCACGGGTCCGCCGGAGAGCCAGACTTCAGGCCCTTCAGAACTCTCAGCGTACAGGGCAAATGAACCGAAGAAAAATTAACCAAAGGGTGATTAGCAGAGATAACCTCAAGAATGGGAACACGAGAGGCCTCAGACAGAAAAGAACACTCTTGAACACCAGGTCGTATGAAGCTATCTTGTATCCTTGGAATTTTATCCAAGAAAAATTTGGATAACGTCTCGCACCATGCCACCGTCGCAGGCAGAGTGCTACTCTGAGCTGAAGGGGACATAAAGCTCTGTACGATGGCAAAAATCTCTTTTGAGTTATTGTGGGCCTGGTCAAAACGAGTGGCAAAATACTCCCTTTTAGCTAGGGCGATTGCCTTATAATAAATTTTCTGGCCCTGCCTAAGCCGACCCTTAGCCACCAAACAATAATTACTGAGGCGCCAAAAACGCTCTAGTTTCTTACAGTCCTGCTTCAGGCATGACAGCTCCGCTGTAAACCAAGGTTTGGAGGGAGAATCCCTAGAGCGCCTCGAAGAAGTAGGAGTGGCAATAGCAGCCATGGTGCCCTGCAACCAGTTAGAGAAGGCTGCAAGGCTCCCATCCATGTCCTGCGACCGGGACGGCCTGCTGTGCTCCAATGCCCTAGCAAATATGACGGGATCAATTTTCTTAAAAGGGGGTTTATGATAAACTACAGATCTAAAGCTCGGAAAGGCTACTTCCCATGAAAAGAAAGTTAAATAATGATCCGACCACGAGACCGGCAGTGGGTCATTCGCTTTAATAGGGAAATTAGAAAAATAGGATCAAGAGTGTGGCCTCCTTGATGGGTCGCCAGGGAGACCCATTGGGAGAGCTGCGCTGATTGGAAGATATCAAGGAGCTCTATCATGTCCCTAGAATCCTTTTGGTCCAAATGGATATTGAGATCTCCAAGAATCAAATAGTGGGAGAACCGTAGAGCCCGCACTGATACAGCCTCATCACAGGCCTGAAGAAAAGATTTAGCCACGCAAGGTGGGCGATAGATCAAAGAACCACCCAGCGTAAAGTGAGCTGAAAAACAAATACTAAAATCCAGGGCTTCACAGCTACCCCAATTACTAAGGTCACACTTACAGAACTCCCACTTCTCTTTGAAAATAACAGCCACCCCACCACCTCTCCCCTTATTCCGATCTAATCTGCAAATTTTGTAACCCCCAGGAATAGCCAATGGAACTATAGGATCAGAGGAGCTATCCAACCAGGGGGCATATCAACAACAACCGGCGATAATTATCGCTGAGCGCACTTAATTATCGCCGGCTAGCGCCGATTTTTATCTCTGAGATAGCGTGCTATTAGCAACGCTTATCTCATCAGCGATAAAAATCCTAGCGCTAACTGGCTAACGTGAGATTATCGCTGGAAACCCAGCGATAATCTCACGTTAGCTTATTGAAAGGGACTTACAAACTTAGCCATGATATCCACCTTCCATAGGATATCATGGCTAAGTCAGTCCTGAAGCAGGCGTAAGGAAAGTAGCGATAACAGGGGTTATCGCTACTTTTCCTGATGCTATGCTTCATAACGTTAGGCTTGCTAAAAGGAGAAATGTCGCTTAGTGACATTTCTCCTGTCATGCCAGGTCAGGAACGCCCACTTTGCATCTCATTAGAGATGCAAAGCTGGGCGTTGGGAATCCTGACGCTAAAGCAAGGTTTCACGCGTTAGCGTGACCTTGCTGATTAGGCGATAAAATTATCGCCGCTTTTCGGCCGAAAACGGCCGCAAAAGCGGCAATAATTTTTCATCGCCTGCTTGTTGATATGCCCCAAAGTCTCTGTAATAAATAAAAGGTCCAGAGAGTTGTTATCCAATAACTCAAACACGTCCAAGTGATGCTTCTTCAGGGAGCGCACGTTTATCAGCGCCACTGAAATAGTAGGAGCCTTTATGGACCCCCTCGAGGAGATAGGCTCCAGACATAAATGAAACCCACAGACCAAGCAAACGAAATCCTGCGTCCCCCTAAGGTTAGGGTAGATCTGGTGGTGACAGCACACTCCCCTTAAGCGTTTAAGCGACTCACTCGAATAGCACCGCCGAAGAGACCCACCAGGAACCTGCAGAGCAGCATGACTGGCCCCGGCCGCCGACGAGACGCTGACGAGCTCAGACGGGCTTCCCTTAGGCACGCCTTTGGCTTGCCTAAGGCGCGCCCGCTGCACTCGTCCGCTGCGCGAATGCACAGCGTACATTTAAGTAGCACCGGTGGCCAGAAGACTAGAGAGCGCCCAAACAAAACAAAATGGCGCCTCTCTCTGGCACACCGGAAGAGAGGAAACCCCAAAAACGGAGTTGCGGTAAGACTCGGGCAGTCCCAGATTAAATGGCAAACATAAGATGTGCAAACAAACGCGATTAAAAAGGATTAAAATGGCATCACACACAATTAATAAAACAGATAGCAGCAGGGAAGAGCAGCGATTCTGAATAAAATGCAGATAAAAATTGTCAGCCCCTTGTCACACCGGGGGGACCACTGAATCACCTCAGGACAATAGGAAAAAAGCCACCAAGGATTTGCCAGGCTGAATGTGTCATGCACTATGCAGTGAATGTCACAGTAAGCACAATGCAAGTGAGCAGTGCACACAGGAACTACCTCATGCTCTGCATGAGAGACATAAGCATGTCCCCCCTGGGACCCACTCTAAACAACATTGCATGTCTGTCACACCTGGACACAATGCCAGAAGTGACAGTCACACAACAGGTGCATAGGCAAAGGTAGTGGAGTCAGCACTCACTTGCTCCCCTGTCCTCCCATGCAGCTTGGGGTACTGTGGGAGGAGGCAGTCCAGCAACGCCTCATTCTCCTCTAGGGTGAATGGCTGGGCCCTCTCCACAGTACGCGACATGGCCCAGAGGAAGCAGAGACAGCAGCAGTGTGGTCGACTGGAAAGTTGTACAGGCAAGTGCCCTCTCATGGGTTCTGGCTGACTTATATCTGTCTTGCTGAGGGGCATTCATTTAGAGGAGTACATAGTGATTGGTCAGATTCATTCGCTTCATCCGTTTACTCCAATCCCTTTAAACATACACCAATGACATGCATTTGCATCGTTCAAATTTTGAGCATCATGTCAAGTCAACAACCACTTTGCAACATTGTATTATTTGGCCAACTGACTGTGTTGTAAATTGGCAGCGATTGGCTTAGCATTAGCGGAATCCATCTTGTATTTAGAGGCTATCTTGTCCATTTTGTGGAATCCATTTTGTATTTCTGGCAGCCATTTTGTTTGCCATGTGCTCACCATGTGCTTTGTCCTCCCTCAGTGTTGACTGCTCTTGTAATCTGCCTAGAAACGAACTACATTTAACATCTTCTACCTTTGCATATGCCCTGTGAGTTTTCAGCGGTCCTTGCAGCTGTTAGTAGTATGTAACTGTCAGGATGTGTTTACTAACATTGGCAAACTGTTAACTCCTCCTACTTGTCGACTGTGCATTTCTATATGACCTTATATGTAAATAAAACCTTCTCCTGTACTTGTACCGCCTTCTTTTGAGCCCCTGTGTGGGTATAAGAGGACCATGCTCTTTCTGTTCGGGGTGCTACTTCATTCAATGCCAAAGGGTGCTGTGTGAATGTAGTTCCACCTCATGAGGTTTATTAAACTTTGTATTTTCTATTCCAGTTTCTGTGCCAACTTCTTCCTATTGGTCTGAGGACTCCGTGCAGAGAAGGGCGAACCCCTTGCACTGGTAGGCCTAGCTGAGGTCCACTTCTACAAATTGGCACCCGACAAGTGGGGCTCATCGGCGACTCGGATGCCCAAAGGATTGGTCGCGACGAAGGATTGGAATCTCGCTCTGGACGCGATCGCTGCCCGATGAGACCCGAGTCTTGGCAACCACGGCGTGTTTCCTTTCTTTCTGATCTGACCATCCAGGTGGTGCCGGTCCTCGACTGAGATCTCTTCTGTTGATTCGCCGTGCGGTGACCATTTGGTCGATTTTAGAACTTGGCAGTTAGAACCTGGACACCAAGTGATTGGTAAGTGTCATTCTGCGGCCGCTGCTGTTGGTTTTTATGCCTGGGATTGGTAAGGTAGTTTAGTAACACTTACTGCGGCTTTTGTATTTTGGAATTTGTGTTGGCCAACTTGGATTTCTATGAGATTTATATATAAATTGCAATTTATATATATATGAGGAGAATTTTCTCTATCTGAATTGATTTGAACGGCACATCGTACTAAAGGTACCTTAAGTGCTACTTTGACTATAATACTGCATATTCTGCACTATTTTTGGCATGCCTGTTTTTAGCACACTTCGTAAGATGTGTTGCTTTTGTAGTGGTACCAATTTGAGACTCGATGAAGCACAACCGCACCCCCCGGAGGGGACGCCTAATAGGGATATGTATATTAAGTATGGTCTTTCTTCTATAATGTACAGCACATTATGGAATAAATACACTCGTAAGGATCCTGAGTTGCGTTGGCCTATGCATGGGTCATTTGATTTACGAAAGATTGAGTATGTGGAACAATGTATGTTTAAGCGAAAGACTAGGCAAGATATGTTTGACTGTGTACGAATGTGGGAGAAAGAAGTGCGTGAACGAATGAAGCGTGAGCAAGCCTTGATTGAAAAACAACAGCGAAAGAACATTAATGCGAAAGCATTAGAGTTGAAAAACAAAGAAATAAAAGAGTTAAAAGAGAGAGAAGATAGGGAGCGCAATTTACAGGTAACTGGACAATACGCTGTACGGCGGCCCTTTTATCCTATACTTAATAAACCACAAGATGATTTCTTATTATTAGACCGTCCTCCACCTCCGTATACTGTTTCTTATGCCCCTCATGAGTCAGATGAGGACTCTAGTTCGGAGGAACACAAGGTACGAGAAACTCGTTCTATGTTGACCGCTGAGCGTGCATCCCAGCTTAGATCTGCTGCTCGTAAAGCAGTTCGTAGCACTGCCCCCGCCTCTGAACTTCTAGATAGTATGAAAGCGTGGCAGGAAAGGGAGCGGCTGTATTTTACTGAGGTATTTGCCGCAGAGGCCCTTGAGCTGTTTAGGAAATATTCTGAGGAGTTAGAGCCCGACGATGTAGCAGATAATTGTAAGCAAATGCGTGATGGTCTTTTTGTTTTCTCCCAGGTGACTGATACAATCAGGCGTTTGGTTAAACTGCGTGTTGCTGCAGTACGTTTGCGAGAGGAGAAAAAGGCTGCAGACGTAGCTGCACAGACATCTCAGCCCAGTATGGCACAAGCTTCTCTCTTCGGAACAGATAAGACTATGATAGTTCATGCGAAACCTATGCGGGAGGCCGCGCCTTTGTATGTTCCTCCTAAAGGACAGGGTACAAGTGATGATAAGGCTTCTCTCGATGCAAAGGGTTATTTTATTTATAATTGGGTTTACACTCCTTGGAATAGGACGGATGTCATAGCACTTAAAACTGCATTGCCTGATCCGCGGAAAAATCCAGCCGCTTTTTATGAGGAAGTTGAGGGTGCTATTAGCTCTTGTACTATGACTTTGCCTGATATTGATTTATTTTTTGGATTGATATTACCACCTGATATGTGGAGAACTGTTCGTAAAATTGATGATCGTGCAGCTTTTGGGGCGTTATGGAAAGACTTAGAACAAATGGATGTAGAAAGGGAACCCGCACAGAAGCCATGTCAGTTAATTTTAGATCTTCCCGCAGCTATATTAGTTAAGTTAAAAATGATTATTCCCCCTAAAAAGATAGATTGGACTGTTTTAGCGTCTTGTAAGCAAAAGGCAGATCAATCGGTCTCTGATTTCTTTACACGCTTTGAAGAAGCATTCCACGATTTTAGTGGCCAGTCATTGACAGATGACACGGGCAGACATCTGTTTGTCGATAAATATGTCGCAAACCTGTTGCCAGGAATAGCTAGTCGCCTAAAAGCCAGTGAGAGTTCATGGACTACCTCTTCTCCGGTTTCTCTCTTGACTATGGCTCAGTATTATGAACGCCAGGAATTGGAAGCAAAGGGTAATGAGGATAAAAAGACTAAAGAATTAAAAACGAAGGTTATGTTGGCTCAGGCTTATGGTCTGCCTTTTAGAGGTAGTGATAGAGGTGGACGTGGATCTTATGGTTCGTCTTTCCCTTCTTATACTCGTTCGAATTTGTCTGTTGACCAGTGCGCGTACTGTAAGAAATTTGGGCATTGAGCTTCCGATTGTCCAGCACTGCGTGCTCAGCAGTGTCCACGTGGTCGGGGACAAATGAGAAATCGTTCAGGATATTCAGGGCCTAGAGGAGGCACAGGTGATCGTGCTAGGTTTGATGCAAATATACGTGGGCACGATGGGTTTTACACTTTTGATAGAAGGAACCAATATCAAATGTCCGACTATGTGCCGTCTGATTTACAAGATTCTGCTTATGCGTAGGATTGCCTAGGATGGGGTAAGGAATCAGTTGAAGTTCCAGTAGATCAGAGGGCTCCCTATGTTACAGCACATGTTTTGGGTTCTACTGATCAGTTTCTGGTTGATACAGGAGCTACTCGTAGCGCCGTGTCTAAACAATTGGTTGCAAGGGCTCTCCTGTCTGGCTTAACCATTACATCGATAGGTTTCGATGGAACCCCTTCCATTAGCCCACTGTCACAACCACTTGCATTCCATGTGGATACATTTACTGCTCCATGTCCATTTTTGCTTTCCCCGAATACACCAGACAATATTGTGGGTCTTGATAGGCTACGATACGATGTTCTCCAGAAGGTGTACGTGTTATCTTGAATGACAACCATCCTGTGACGGAGAGAGCTTGTCTTGTTAAAGAGGATATTGCATTAGCTTCACTCCCTAGCACTTTGTGGGCTACTTCAGACACTGATGTAGGGCAAATGGTTATTCCACCAGTACAAATTAGTGTCAAGGAGGGCGCTGTAATGCCACGTTTGCCTCAATACAAAATTTCACAGGAAGGTGAAGAACCACTCATTCGTATTGTCCATTATCTCATTGAAGTGGGGGTTGTTGAGGAAGTTCCTTACAATGTTTGTAACAGTCCGATTCTTCCTATTCTGAAAAAAGATACTGACACTAGGATTTGCCGATTCATTATTGATTTGCGAGAAGTTAACAAGATTGTAGTACCACAATACCCCGTGGTTTCTGACATAACGACACTTCTTACTTTGGTTCCTCCGACAGCAACCACATTCTCTGTGATAGACTTGAAAAATGCTTTATTTTCGATCCCTATTCATCCTGATAGCTGATATTTGTTCGGTTTCACTTTGAATCATCGATCGTATAGATTTTGTAGAGTTCCTCAAGGCTATACTGAGAGTCCTAGTATTTACAGTCAAGCATTAAAAAGACAACTTGATTCTTTTGTTTTGCCTGAAGGTGTGGCTCTCATACAATATGTCGATGACATCTTGTTGGCAGCCGATACCCCTGAACAGTGTGAAAAACGAAGGTAACCTACTTAGGTCGCCTTCTGTCTAAGGAGGGCCGTGCACTCACACCACATCGCATTCAAGCTATTTTAGACACACCTGTACCCCGTACTCAGAAAGATATCCGTGCATTGATTGGTCTTACTTCTTTTTGTAGGCAATGGATATTAGGGTTTTCACACATTGTTAAACCCTTGCTAGCACTTTTGACTAAAGATACTCCAATGCCCCTCCCACGGACAGATGAATGTGAGACTGCTTTCCGACAGTTACGACAAGCTCTTTGTTCAGCACCAGTGTTAGGTGCTCCCAATTATACAAAGCATTTTACACTCTATGTACATGAGAAAGATGGATGCGCATTGTCAGTTTTAGTGCAGACACACGGTGACAAACAGCGTCCATGTGCATATTTTTCAGCAATACTTGATCCTGTTGCTCGTGCGTTACCTGGATGCTTCCGTTCCGTTGCAGCAACAGCTGTGTCAATACGTCAGAGTGAAGGGATAGTTTTGTCACATAAGCTGTTGGTGCTAGTACCCCATGCGGTTGATGCCCTTTTAAATCAGACGAAGACGCAACTAGTGCTCGTCTGACAGGATACAAATTGACATTGTTGGCCCCTCACATTACACTGAAGAGATGTGTGACACTAAACCCAGCCACTTTGTTGCGATACCCGGTGACTCAGTCTCAGTCACAGGAGTCTCATGATTGTATATTCCTTACTGAGGAACAGACAAAGGGTCGTGTCGATTTGCAAGACACACCCCTTTCAAGTGTTGATGAGGAACTATGGGTTGATGGGTCCTGTTTGAAGTTACCAGATGGTACAACGTCAGCTGCATATGCAATTACAACACTTCAGATGGTAGTTGAGACAGCTCGTATTCCACAGAAGTCAGCTTAGGCAGCTGAGCTAATAGCTTTAACACGAGCGTGTGAACGTAGTACTGACTTATCTGTGAACATTTATACAGATAGCCGCTATGCTTTCGGAGTGGCTCATGATTTTGGGCAACTCTGGAAGGAGAGGGGCTTTCTTACATGCCACGGGATGCAAATAATGCATGGAGAATTAGTACATAATCTCTTGACTGCTTTAACATACCTGAAGAGAATAGCAATTGTTAAATGTAGCGCACATAAGAAAGTAATTGATAAGATAGGACAAGGCAATGCTTTTGCAGACCAAACAGCCCGTGAAACTGCCATGCAGCGAAGCACCATGTCTATGTACGTAGTGAAGTCACAGGCTGAACGCTGGCATGATACCAGACAGGAAGTGCTAGATATACAGAGATCTGCTTCTGCAGAAGAAATTGAGCAATGGTCTAAGGAGGGAACATTGGACGATGAGGGCTGTTGGAGGAATAAAGAGATGAGCAAGTAGAGATTGCCTACAGCCTATTTACAACCTATGATTCATATGGCACATGGGCCGGCACATGTTGGAGCCTCCTCGATAACGAAATTGCTCATGCAAGTTTGGGAGCATGCAGAAATTGCCGGCACAGCTAAAACGTTGGTGCAGTCTTGTCTGATTTGTCTTCAGCATAATCCTGGTGAAGGGACACAAACTCCTACAGGAGGGTTTGCTACGCCAACCGCACCTTTTGAAGTTTTGCAAATGGATTACATCCAGCTTGAGCGATGTAATAACTTAAAGTATGTTTTGGTAGTGGTATGTGCCTTCAGTAAATGGATAGAGGCATACCCTATGAAGGACAATACAGCTCTCACTAAAGCAAAGGTACTTTTGAAGGAATTCTTCCCTAGATTTGGTGTCTGTAAACTTTTATGGAGTGATAACGGACCCCATTTTATTGGCAAGTTGTCGAATATGTCCTGAAGGGACTAGGAATTAAGCAAAAATTTCATGCTGCTTTCCATCCACAATCAGCAGGGCTAATGGAAAGGTGTAACGCCACACTTAAATTGAAACTGGCGAAAATAGTGGCTTCCACATCCTTAAATTGGCCAGACGCATTACCTTTGGCACTGTTGTCCATTAGATCTGTGCCACATTCGCGATCTGGTATTACACCATATGAGGTGGTGTTTGGAAGGCCTATGAACATTTGGGGAATTCCTAAACCACGTCCCATACATGATGTACCAAGTGTGTTGATGAGTGACTACCTATCACAATTGACTGACAGTTTGGTTTCTATTCATCAACAGGTTCGAGAAGCTCTTCCTGATAGGTCTGCAGGTGAAGGCCATGGACTTCGACCTGGAGACCAGGTGATGATCCGATCATTCCAGAGGTCGAGCAGCTTGGAACCGAGGTGGCGCGGCCCAGAGCAGGTGCTCCTTTCAACGAGAACTGCGGTCCGAGTGACGAACAGGAGGAACTGGGTGCACTTCACCCACTGCAAGAAAGTACCGTCTACCTTGGTGGATCCTGCTGCCTTAATCGACCATCGGGACATCCTGGATACGGAGAAAGGCCAAGCCATATCACCTGACGAACCTGAGGGAGTCTTCCCGGACCACACGATTCCTGGAGTATCCCGATACCAACTGAGACAACGGAAAGAGCCTGCATCGTCGAAATAGACTGGTTGAGCAACCGCCCTGGGTTAGTGAAATGGAATGCCGATGTGGCAAGGGGGGGGATCAGTCCTGTATAGTGTAGCGACACCCGTCTTGACCCTCGGTGAAGAAACCAACGGCTGCCCAGGGATAAGAGCTCCAACGATTGTTTCAAACGACAAGCTGATCATGTCCACAATGAGCTCAACTGTTGCTACGAGAAAGATGATTTGTGCTATAGAGTTTGTTGTTGCTATGGTGGCTGTAGCAGTAATAACTTGGTTCGTTGAGAAAGTGACTCCTGCTCGAGAGCTTTTGATCGCCACTACTCCAGTATCAGTTGAACACCACTACTTTACACTTCCCTACCATGAGCGGAAGCATCGACAATCCTACTTAAATAATACCTTTATCCAGATGTTGCATCATACTCATAATGCCACAAATACTACCAACTGTTTGGTGTGTGGGATGATACCTGCACATCAAAAGAAGGGAGGAACACCTTTTATTCCTCTTCCCTTTTCTCATAATGGTTCTTGTCAAGCTTGGTATGCGCTTTTGTTTGCATCTGGAAGACGTACAGTAGGCGGGTTTCTTTTTTGCCTTAATAAAGTATGCTACCAAGATAAAGATGGTTATCCTCAAGCCAAAGGGACCAAATGAGAATGGGAAGAGTATCAACCGGACAATATTTCAACACCATATGTCTTCACAAATATGAGAACTTTTACCAGTAATGAACATTTTGTGATTTCTGTTACTAGAGCTAAAGCAGATATATGTGTAAGCAGTATTGGAAGGATTCCAGTGGGGAAAAGCAAATGTACTGTAATTCTGACTATTGAAGGTGTAAATAACAGTAGTTTTATAGCCTCACATAATACTTACTTTATCTGTGGTAGCCACAGATATTATCAACTACCTGCTGGGTGGTCAGGTGTGTGCTATGTGTCCTTTCTATTGCCCCCTGTGTTTCAGGCACCTGCATCATACCACGGGACCTTAAATTATTCAACGATATCTCTAGAAATAGATACAAAAGAACAATAAGTACTGACGAAGTAGACCAAACTGATACCACTCTGCAACAATATGTCGATTTTAATTTAGGTTTGTTCTTCTTTGTGGGTGCTGCATTAAACAGTAGGAAAAAAGGACGATTGACTAGAGTTGTGGAAGCTGTTACCAATCAGACAGCTATGGCACTTGGGAACATTACGGAGGAGCTGCAAATTGCAAGGATTGTAGCTCTCCAGAACTGAATGGTTCTAGATGTGCTTCTGGCTGATCGAGGTGGTGCATGTCGCATCATAGGTAGCAGCTGTTGCGTATTCATACCGGATCACTCACCTTCAGTATATGACGCAATATCAAAACTGCATAAGATTGCTGCAGAAATTCATCCAGAGAATAGTACTTGGACTTTTGCTGGATGGTTTTGGACTCTTGTTTCTGCTTGGGGCTGGAAGCTACTGACTATCCTGTGTGTAATGATTACGATACTTTTCACATGCTGTGTATGTATCCAATGTGGTCCAATGCTTTGCTCCATTTGCATCTCTGCCTGTATACCTGTCAAAAGGAAAGTTGCAGAAACAGAGGCCCAACAAATGTTGAATAAAGAGGTGGCCGAAATAATGCTAATAGATGTACGGGATGCATATTTAGATTACTCCAGAGGAACAGATGTCTTCAGCTAATGCTAAAAGGGTCGTCTGTTGTAAATTGGCAGCGATTGGCTTAGCAGTAGCGGAATCCATCTTGTATTTAGAGGCTATCTTGTCCATTTTGTGGAATCCATTTTGTATTTCTGGCAGCCATTTTGTTTGGCATGTGCTGCCATGTGCTCACCATGTGCTTTGTCCTCCCTCAGTGTTGACTGCTCTTGTAATCTGCCTAGAAACAAACTATATTTAGCATCTTCTACCTTTGCACATGCCCAGTGAGTTTTCAGCTGTCCTTGCAGCTGTTAGTAGTATGTAACTGTCAGGATGTGTTTACTAGCATTGGCAAACTGTTAACTCCTCCTACTTGTCGACTGTGCATTTCTATATGACCTTATATGTACGTAAAACCTTCTCCTGTACTTGTACCGCCTTCTTTTGAGCCCCTGTGTGGATATAAAAGGACCATGCTCCTTCTGTTCGGGGTGCTACTTCATTCAATGCCGAAGGGTGCTGTGTGAATATAGTTCCACCTCATGAGGTTTATTAAACTTTGTATTTTCTATTCCAGTTTCTGTGCCAACTTCTTCCTATTGGTCTGAGGACTCTGTGCAGAGAAGGGCGAACCCCTTGCACTGGTAGGCCTAGCTGAGGTCCACTTCTACATCTGTTCCAGGACACCTGATGGACACATTGCAAATGAAAACTCTGTATCCATGACAACCAGCATGCATTTTGGGCCTAATACTTGTCCCCTATGTAATTTTGAAATCCACGCACATGTACGGTGCGTTTCACACGTACCCGTACGGCACCAGTAGAATAGTGATACGATGCATACACACGCAATGAATGCGTGGGTATGGTGCGTTTCACACGTACCCCTACGGCACCAGTAGAATAGTGATACAGACCGTACACACGCAATGAATGTGTGGGTATGGTGCGTTTCACACGTACCCCTACGGCACCAGTAGAATAGTGATACGGACCGTACACACTCAATGAATGCGTGGGTACGGTGCGTTTCACACGTACCCGTACGGCACCAGTACAATAGTGATATGGACCGTACACAAGCAATGAATGCGTGGGTACAGTGCGTTTCACACGTACCCGTACGGCACCAGTAGAACAGTGATACGGACCGTACACACGCAATGAATGCGTGTGTACAGTGCGTTTCATACGTACCCGTACGGAACCAGTAGAACAGTGATATGGACTGTACACACGCAATGAATGCGTGGGTACGGTGCGTTTCATACGTACCCGTACGGCACCAGTAGAATAGTTATACGGACTGTACACACGCAATGAATGCGTGGGTATGGTGCGTTTCACATGTACCCCTTCGGCACCAGTAGAATAGTGATACGGACTGTACACACGCAATGAATGCGTGAGTACGGTGTGTTTCACACGTACCCGTACGGCACCAGTACAATAGTGATACAGACCGTACACATGCAATGAATGCGTTGGTACGGTGCGTTTCACACGTACCCGTACGGCACCAGTAGAATAGTGATACGGACCGTACACACGCAATGATTGCGGGGGTATGGTGCGTTTCACACGTACCCGTACGGCACCAGTAGAACAGTGATACAAGGCGCACACAAGCCAGGAATGGAGGGCTATGAGTTGCACAAGGATGTCCATCAAGTACTTGTCATTGCATACTTTCATGTGCAGGCCCTAGGTGTGTCAGCCAGTGATATTGCACAGGTCATCTCATCTAGTTGCACAATTGATGTGTGATGACCTGTGTACACATGTCATGTGTGATGGGGCACTATGTGGCACACATCACCTTGACACTTGCCACATGTGTGTCTGTAGTCCAACTGTGTCATGCACAGCAGCAGTGGGGTGGCACAGTCATCACCACCCGCACCTGTCTCCTGAGGCCAGGGACAGGGACACTCTATCAACTGACTGTTAGAGTCGGGGATCTCTGGTTGGCGCAAGGTTGCCCTTGTGTCAAGCAGGAACCCTCTCCTCCACGTCAGGGCGCAGGATAACCCCTCGCGAATGACCCTTGCTCACCCTCTAGGTGCGTGGCGTGAGCAGCCAAGGCGATTCCTCAGGCGTTGTTGGTTAAGCACTTACAATCATACACACGGTAAATACATCAATCCCCCCAGAAACGGACACCAGACTTGGATATATATAAAAATACGCTTCTTTATGTAAAAATAGGTATATATATCTCAGCAGACTTATCACAAGACCAATAACGTTTTCGCTATGCCACCAGGTTGTAAAGCAGGCAAATGTTCTTTGTTCGTAGCTTCAAATAGATTCTTTGCAGTCTCTTGCAAATGTTACTTGTGGTTCCAGTACTCACAGAGATCGGCTCCTGCAAACGGGGAAATAAGGCGTTGCGGGCCCCGAGCCCGATACTGGAACTTCTTTCGTGATGTGGAGAATCGGCACAGTTCGGTGCGACTCTCAGCTTGGGAAGTGTTCTTGGGTCCTCAATCAGCAGGTGGGGGCACGTAGGCAGGCGCGGCCAGCGACCCTTTAGCACGGCGGTGCAGGAGGGTCTCCACAGCGGGGGCGGCGCGGCCTGAGCTGTCCGGGGATAGCGAAGCGGGGTCACAGGGCACGGTCAGTGCAGCTGGATGACCCGGCGTAGATCACAGTCGTCGGACGGCTTCCGGCGGGAGGGGTGATAGCGCGGTCAGCGCGCTCCAGTAGCAGGTGGTGACAGGGATGCAGGCGGCCTGGCCCGGGGACAGAGAGCGGCTCGGGACGGAGCGGGGCTCTCACGGGTTTGAGGCAGGCGAGCTTCTGAGTGTCACGGCCCTAGGAGGGGCGATGAGGGGCGCAGTCTCTTTCCAGCGGGAGGCACACACGGCTCGAATTGGAGGACGAGCAAAAGCACAGAGAACCCACTGTTCCTGGGGTTCAGTTCAGGGGGCAAGCTCAGATCAAGCCCTTGGAGAATGTTCAAGCACAAAGTAGCAAAGTCTTTTCAGTAGTCTCTTCCTCTCCTTTCTCAGCAAGGCAAGCAGCAGGCCAGCTCCTCCAGCGTCTTCTTCTCCTTCTAGTCGGGCAGAGGTCCTTTGTGGTAAACAGGATTCTGATTTCTTAGGAGCCAGGCTCCTACTTTTATACCATGATTCTTTTGTTCTTTAGCGCCAGGGGGCCTAGGCCTGGCTCAGTCCAGTTCTGGAGCACTTTGTTATGGTGACTCTGCTCTTTCCTTTCAGCAGCAGGGCAGAGACATCAGCCGCCCCACAGGGGGTGGCGCCGGCTTTGTGGTGGCAGAGCACATGTCTATTCAAGAGTCAAGGTGTACTCCTCCCACCCATCCAGGTGTAATCTCTCTACCCACCACCTGGCAGCCAGCCTGTCTCTGGGGATCCCCCCACCCTGCTCCTTACTGTTGCTGGGCAGAACACACACACACATACAGCAGAGGCGGACTGAGATGGTCAGGTCAGTAAATACTAACTTTCTAAAAGTAGTATTTACAAACCCAGGATATTAAAATAAACTTGACTAGAAGAAGTATTTTATCATCCTGAGTTCAGGCATACTAAACTTGACAATTCTACCATGCTCTCTGAGTCCACTGGGGTCACAGCGTTGGCGTGATCCCGGCAGCCCATTCTGGCCTATGGAGAGCAGGTAGCCTTCAATAGTGAAAAACGGAAATGGCTGTAATTCACTACTAAGACATGCCACACACATCAGGGCATGTCCTACCTTATGCCTACAATGCACCCTGCCCTTGGGCCTACCAGAGGGGTGGCTAATATGTAGGTAAGGGAAGGTTTAGGGACTGGCAAGTGGGGGCACTTGCGCAGTCAGCGCGACGGTCCCGGACCGCGCACAGGGTCTGCGGTGGCAGGCCCTAGACACACTTTACAAGGCCGCTTCCGTGGGTGGCGCAACCAGCGCTGCAAGCCCACCAGCAGCATTGGCATTCACGAGCCCTGGCACCCCTGGTGCACTTTACTGGGGACTGACAGTGAATCCAATAAACCAATCGTGGACATCAATTACAGGTACACTTTACCTAGGGAGCACTTGCACTGCGGCACGGATTAGCCGTGGCGCAGTGCCCTGAGCGGACAACACCAGCAAAACAATCGAGGCACACCATCAAAAAGTGGAAGGGAAACTCACGCCAAGGTGCCAGGTCTAACACGTGTCCCCTCCAGCTGAAATGTGGGGAGAACTACCCTTGCCCAGGGGGTTCCTCGTCACTAAGGCGGAAATACCTGGACAGACCGTCAGCGTTGGCGTGATCTGTACCAGGACGGTGTTCCACCGTAAAGTCCATACCCTGTAGGGAGATGGACCACCTCAACAGCTTCGGGTTTTCACCCCTCATTTGCATCAACCATCTGAGGGGCCTGTGGTCCGTCTGAACCCGGAAGTGAGACCCAAACAAGTAGGGTCTTAGCTTCTTCAGCGCCCAGACCACAGCAAATGCTTCTCGCTCAATTGCACTCCACCTACTTTCCCGTGGAAGTAACCTCCTACTGATGAAGGCTACGGGTTGGTCCCAGCCCTCCTCAGTCATCTGTGAGAGAACAGCCCCTACACCATGCTCTGAAGCGTCTGTCTGTACTAGGAATTCCTTGGAGAAGTCAGGGGCCAAAAGCACGGGCGCCGTGCACATGGCAGTCTTCAGGGTGTCGAAAGCTTTCTGACAGGTGTCAGTCCAAATCACGTTCCTGGGCTGCTTCTTCGAAGTCAGCTCTGTCAAGGGGGCAACGATCGTTCCATAGCCCTTGACAAACCTCCTGTAGTACCCAGTGAGCCCCAGGAAGGCCCTCACTGCGGTCTGCGTCTTGGGGGGCTCCCAAGCCAGGATGGTCTCAATTTTGGGTTGCAAGGGTGCCACCTTGCCACTCCCCACTTGGTGTCCCAAGTACACCACGGAACCCTGCCCGATCTGGCACTTGCTTGCCTTGATCGTGAGGCCTGCTCGGCGCAGCGCCATCAACACTTCCCAGAGGTGGCGCAGGTGTTCAGGCCAGGTGGCACTGAACACTGCGATGTCATCCAGGTAGGCGGCACTGAACGCATCCAGCCCAACCAGTACCTGGTTGACCAACCTCTGGAAGGTGGCAGGGGCATTCTTCATCCCAAATGGCATGACTCGGAACTGGAAGTGCCCATCTGGGGTAGAGAATGCTGACCTCTCTTTGGCCCCATCGGTCAAGGCGATCTGCCAGTACCCAGACGTTAAATCAAACGTACTGAGGAACCGGGCAGCCCCCAGCCGATCAATGAGCTCATCAGCTCTGGGGATGGGGTGCGCGTCAGTCTTCGTGACTGAATTGAGTCCTCTGTAGTCCACACAGAACCGGAGTTCAGGTGTGGCTCCCGGCGCAGCAGCCTTTGGGACCAAGACCACGGGGCTGGACCAAGGACTGCTGGAGGACTCAACCACCCCTAGCGCAAGCATTTTGGAGACCTCCTCCTTAATGCAAGCTCTGACCCTGTCAGTTACCCTGTAAGCCTTGTGCTTTACAGGTAAGCTGTCTCCTGTGTCCACATCATGGACGCACCAATCTGTGACACCAGGAACCAGGGAGAATCGGTCGGAAAATTGTCCCAGCAAGTGGCGGCAGTCTTCCTGTTGTTCGGGCGTCAGGGTGGGTGAGAGGTTAACTCCATCCACTGACCCATCTTTCTCAGAGGCCACTAAGAGGTCAGGAAGAGGCTCGGTCTCCTCTTCCATTCCATCATCAGTGGCCAGCAGCATGCCCACTTCGGTCCTCTCTAAGTGGGGCTTAAGGCGGTTAACATGTAGGACCCTCAAAGGGTTCCTGGGAGTCTGCATGTCCACCAAGTAGGTGATAGGACTTTTGCGCTCCACAACCTCGAATGGACCTGTCCACTTATCCTGAAGTGCACACGGCTCCACTGGGGCCAAGACCCACACCTTTTGTCCAGGTTGAAGCTCTACCAGAGTGGCATTCCGGTCGTACCACCGCTTCATCTCCTCCTGGCTGGCTTCCAGATTTGCCTCGGCAAGTTGCCTGAAACGCCGAGTCTGGTTTCGGAAGGCCAGCATGTAACTATATACATTCTGGGGAGGTTTCCTGGGAGATTGCTCCCAGCCTTCCTTTACCAAACTCAGAGGTCCTCTTACCGGGTGACCATACAGAAGCTCAAAGGGGCTGAATCCTAGAGACTTCTGTGGCACCTCTCGGTAAGCGAAGAGCAGGCATGGCAAGAGGACGTCCCACTTACGCCTCATTGGACCGTCCAGGCCCATGATCATGCCTTTGAGGGTTCGATTGAATCTCTCAACCAACCCATTTCCTTGGGGGTGGTAAGGAGTGGTGAACTTGTAAGTTACCCCACACTCCTTCCACAGGGATTTCATATATGTGGATATGAAATTGGTCCCCCTGTCGCTCACCACCTCTAGAGGGAATCCCACTCGGGAGAAAATTCCCATCAGTGCCCGTCCCACCACGGGGGCCGTCACTGTCCTCAGAGGGATGGCTTCAGGGTACCGGGTGGCATGGTCCACCAAGACCAGGATGAACCTGTTGCCCAGGGCTGTCTTGGGGTCCAGAGGCCCCACAATATCAATACCCACTCGTTGGAATGGCGTACCGACCACAGGGAAAGGTTGCAGAGGAGCCTTATGCTTCCCTCCGCTCTTACCACTTGCCTGGCAAGTCTGACAGGTTCTGCAGTAGGAATCTGAATTCTTATGCATTTGGGGCCAGTAAAAGTGGGTGACAAGCCTGTCATAGGTCTTGTCCATCCCCAAATGTCCTGCTAACGGCACATCATGAGCCAGCCCCAGTAGGAAGGTTCTGAACTTCTGGGGTACCACCAGCACACGGGCTGACCCAGGTTCAGCAGCCTTAGGCTCGGAATACAGGAGGTCACTCTCCCAGTACACGTAGTGTGTTTTGGCCTGAACACCATTGGCCTGGTCTGCAGCCTGTTGCCGCATACCCACGAGAAAAGGGCATTCTTTCTGCTCCCTGCAGAATTCCTCCCTGGAGGGACCTCCTTCTTGCTGCCAATGGGTCAGCTCAGGCAGATCTCCCAGTTCGGCAATCTGTTCCCCGGTAGGCTCCAGAGCATCCCCCTCAGGGTCTACTTCCTCCTGGGCCGTGGGAACTTCGGGGGCCGGTTTCCCGCGCCTCCTGCGCCTTCTCCCTAAGGCCGGTTCCTGGACCTCTCCCTCAGGCTCCAGGACCCTCTCAACACCCCTACTGGCTGCCATGGACCGGGTGGTCACGCACGCCCAGTCGGGTAGACCCACCATCCTCAGATGCGTGGTCTTCTCCACCTTCTCCCAAGGGGAACTCTCCAGGTCGTTCCCTAGCAGACAGTCTACAGGCATGTCAGTTCTCACAGCGACTTGTAGAGTACCAGAGACCTCCCCCCACTCAAAGGGAACTTGAGCCATTGGACAACGACTCTCTACGTTGTCAGCATTGACAACCCTACAGTAGGCATTGGGTACAATCTGCTCTTGAGACACCAGGTGTTGCCTCACCGAGGTCACGCTGGCTCCTGTATCTCTAAGAGCCTCCACCTTCTTTCCATTGATGGTCACCACCTGCCCATATTTCTTAGTGTTAGAGGGCAGGTAGGTTACAGGGACCATCTCACTGTCTCCTAGCGAGACTAGGGTCATCTGCCCAGGACCCCCACCCTCCTGGACTGCTACTTCCTCCCCAAAGTTAACACTAGCTACTTGCCGGGGTGGAGCACCAGTGGGTGCGGTCTTACCAAACAGGCGACACTTCGGATCAGAGGCAATGTGACCCGGGTCACCACACTTATAACAATTGAAGGGCCCCTTTGGAACAGGTCTACCTGTCGGGGCCCCGTTCTGCTGCGGGGGTGGGGGAGGCTGAGAACCCTTCTGCTGGTTCCCTTGGGAATTACTTTGGGGGCCTTTTTGGAACCCCTTCTGTTTACCCTTGTCCCCCCCACTCTTCTGCTGGGGACCCTGCCCACCTTTGGCGGAGTCTCCCACTTGACCCTTGTGGACCCTGGTGCTGAGCCAGCGGTCCGCCTCCTCAGCAAGCTTCCTCGGGTTGGACAGCTTGCTATCGATCAGGTGCTGGCGTAGCTCAGGAAAACATTGACTGGACAAGTGCTCCCATGCAATTAAATCAAGCAGCCCTTGATAATCATTCACTTTGCTACCCTTCACCCAACCATCCAGCGCTCTGCAGAAAAAGGTCACATATTCCACATACGTACTCTCAGGGATCTTCTTGGTCTCCCTGAACCTCTGTCTATATAGCTCAGGAGTTAACCCATACCTGGTCATTAAAGCTTCCTTCATATGGGGGTATGAGGTCTGGACTTCTAAGGGCAAATCTAACAGTGTGTCCCGCCCTTCCGCAAGGAACCTTCCCCACAACCCCGCTCCCCAGTCTTTCTCAGGGACCCGGTGTGAGGACATGGCCACCTCGTAGGCCCTAAACCACTGCCCTATGTCATCCTTTCTAAAATACTCCTTTACTACATCTTTGGGGATGTACACCTTGGACTCTACCTGCGCTGGTGGAGTGCTGCCACCAGAAGGAGCGGTGTCCAAACTTTTCGCCTTCAGCTCCAACTCCTTCAATCTTATGTCATGATCCATTTGGCGTTGTTGTGCCTCCAGGGCCAACTTCTGCTTTTCCATTTCCATTTGTCCGGCCAACTTTGCCATCTCCATTGCATGCGCCCTGTCGGCTGCCCTGTCTGCCAGCTCCTCTGGCGACCGGACTCTGCTGGGCTCCTCAAGGTTGTCGGGTGGAACGATGTCCCCCGCATTCCGTGGGTCTCGTGACTCCTTCCAGGCTCTCAGCGCCTTGGCGTACTGGGTTCTCCTCTTGAATCCAGCATGGGGGACTCGGATTTTTACACTGTAGCCTTTCAATTGCTCCATCGAGTAGCCCTCCAGTCTCTCCGGAGGCGTGGGTTCGAATCCCACCGCTGCCACCAATGTTAGAGTCGGGGATCTCTGGTTGGCGCAAGGTTGCCCTTGTGTCAAGCAGGAACCCTCTCCTCCACGTCAGGGCGCAGGATAACCCCTCGCGAATGACCCTTGCTCACCCTCTAGGTGCGTGGCGTGAGCAGCCAAGGCGATTCCTCAGGCGTTGTTGGTTAAGCACTTACAATCATACACACGGTAAATACATCAATCCCCCCAGAAACGGACACCAGACTTGGATATATATAAAAATACGCTTCTTTATGTAAAAATAGGTATATATATCTCAGCAGACTTATCACAAGACCAATAACGTTTTCGCTATGCCACCAGGTTGTAAAGCAGGCAAATGTTCTTTGTTCGTAGCTTCAAATAGATTCTTTGCAGTCTCTTGCAAATGTTACTTGTGGTTCCAGTACGCACAGAGATCGGCTCCTGCGAACGGGGAAATAAGGCGTTGCGGGCCCCGAGCCCGATACTGGAACTTCTTTCGTGATGTGGAGAATCGGCACAGTTCGGTGCGACTCTCAGCTTGGGAAGTGTTCTTGGGTCCTCAATCAGCAGGTGGGGGCACGTAGGCAGGCGCGGCCAGCGACCCTTTAGCACGGCGGTGCAGGAGGGTCTCCACAGCGGGGGCGGCGCGGCCTGAGCTGTCCGGGGATAGCGAAGCGGGGTCACAGGGCACGGTCAGTGCAGCTGGATGACCCGGCGTAGATCACAGTCGTCGGACGGCTTCCGGCGGGAGGGGTGATAGCGCGGTCAGCGCGCTCCAGTAGCAGGTGGTGACAGGGATGCAGGCGGCCTGGCCCGGGGACAGAGAGCGGCTCGGGACGGAGCGGGGCTCTCACGGGTTTGAGGCAGGCGAGCTTCTGAGTGTCACGGCCCTAGGAGGGGCGATGAGGGGCGCAGTCTCTTTCCAGCGGGAGGCACACACGGCTCGAATTGGAGGACGAGCAAAAGCACAAAGAACCCACTGTTCCTGGGGTTCAGTTCAGGGGGCAAGCTCAGATCAAGCCCTTGGAGAATGTTCAAGCACAAAGTAGCAAAGTCTTTTCAGTAGTCTCTTCCTCTCCTTTCTCAGCAAGGCAAGCAGCAGGCCAGCTCCTCCAGCGTCTTCTTCTCCTTCTAGTCGGGCAGAGGTCCTTTGTGGTAAACAGGATTCTGATTTCTTAGGAGCCAGGCTCCTACTTTTATACCATGATTCTTTTGTTCTTTAGCGCCAGGGGGCCTAGGCCTGGCTCAGTCCAGTTCTGGAGCACTTTGTTATGGTGACTCTGCTCTTTCCTTTCAGCAGCAGGGCAGAGACATCAGCCGCCCCACAGGGGGTGGCGCCGGCTTTGTGGTGGCAGAGCACAGGTCTATTCAAGAGTCAAGGTGTACTCCTCCCACCCATCCAGGTGTAATCTCTCTACCCACCACCTGGCAGCCAGCCTGTCTCTGGGGATCCCCCCACCCTGCTCCTTACTGTTGCTGGGCAGAACACACACACATACAGCAGAGGCGGACTGAGATGGTCAGGTCAGTAAATACTAACTTTCTAAAAGTAGTATTTACAAACCCAGGATATTAAAATAAACTTGACTAGAAGAAGTATTTTATCATCCTGAGTTCAGGCATACTAAACTTGACACTTCTACCATGCTCTCTGAGTCCACTGGGGTCACAGCGTTGGCGTGATCCCGGCAGCCCATTCTGGCCTATGGAGAGCAGGTAGCCTTCAATAGTGAAAAACGGAAATGGCTGTAATTCACTACTAAGACATGCCACACACATCAGGGCATGTCCTACCTTATGCCTACAATGCACCCTGCCCTTGGGCCTACCAGAGGGGTGGCTAATATGTAGGTAAGGGAAGGTTTAGGGACTGGCAAGTGGGGGCACTTGCGCAGTCAGCGCGACGGTCCCGGACCGCGCACAGGGTCTGCGGTGGCAGGCCCTAGACACACTTTACAAGGCCGCTTCCGTGGGTGGCGCAACCAGCGCTGCAAGCCCACCAGCAGCATTGGCATTCACGAGCCCTGGCACCCCTGGTGCACTTTACTGGGGACTGACAGTGAATCCAATAAACCAATCGTGGACATCAATTACAGGTACACTTTACCTAGGGAGCACTTGCACTGCGGCACGGATTAGCCGTGGCGCAGTGCCCTGAGCGGACAACACCAGCAAAACAATCGAGGCACACCATCAAAAAGTGGAAGGGAAACTCACGCCAAGGTGCCAGGTCTAACACTGACATGTCACGATCAGCGTGCCCCTATGTGACTATGTCAGGTGTGTGTCATGTGTTCCCATGAGCTTGCTGTTAGTGTTCCGTCAACTGCATCTGCTGTTGGTGCATCCAACATGGGTCTGTGTGGAGATGGGCATGGCACACATCTACGCACACCATGCCACATGTGGATTCCCACGGCTGTAGCGTCTGTGTGCATCGGACATCATATTTTCCCAGGCATACATGTCTGCGTCGTCTCAATGGCTGTGTTTTTTCTTGTTGTCACGTGTACCCCTTCATCGCAATGTGTTTCATATGTACATTTGACCTTCCCTGTGACCTGTGCGTGTGCCTTGCAGTCAACTGTCTGGATGAGATGACATCCTTCCAATGCAGCTATGTGGATGTGGGTCACTCCAGTGATATCTCTGGCTGTTCACTCAGATTTGCCCCCAGTTCATTTCAAGGCATGTCATGTAGACTTGACAATCAACAGGTGTATCTGGCTTTTCGTAGGAGTGCCAGCAAGCTGGCATATGTGTCCTGGATGTATTGCACACACCAGACTCCATAGTTACCTGATGTTTAGTAGCAGTTTAGCATGTGCTATGTTCATTGACATTGATGTTGTCAGACTCTCAATCTTCATTATTCCTAACAATGTCCTGCAGGGCACCGCCTGTCCCAAGACCAATACTAGACTTGGCTGCCATGAGGGAACGTGCCTGCATCCGACGTTACAGATTCACTCGACAGTTGATTGAGGACTTGACCGACAAGCTAGCACCACACCTCCAACCATGACACAGGTATCCTACTGCGATGACCCCCAAGATGAAGGTGATGGCAGCCCTACATTTTTTTGCCACAGGTATTTTTCCATTGACCATAGCTGATGTTGGTGGGATGTCACAGACAATGTTCAGCCGTGTCCCGCGTGATGTTTTGGCAGCCATGTTGGAGCACCTTGATGAATTCATCAAATTTCCTACTGAGGAGTTGACAGATGTCAAGGGTGATTTCTATGCCCTGGGAGGGATGCCCCATGTCATTGGGTCCATTGATGGGACACATGTGGCTTTGGTACCGCCACAGGCACAGGAGCAAGCCTATCGCAACCGTAAACGTTACCACTCAATAAATGCTCTTGTGGTGTGTCTTGCTAACATGCTGACTTCCCATGTCTGTGCACGTTTTCCAGGATCAGCACATGATGCCTACATCATGAGGCGTAGCAGGGAGCCACAAATGATGCTGCGGCTGCACAACGTACGAGCATGTCTTGTTGGTGGGTATACTCTCTTTGTCCTCTGTTTTGCAGTATCTTTGGCTCTTACGGCATCTCCTGACCCACTTATTCACATGATGTTTCCATGTAGGGGACTCTGGATATCCCAACATCCCATGGCTAATGACACCTCTCCGCAACCCAAGAACAGCTGCAGATCACCGGTACAACAATGCACACGGGCAGACCAGGCGAGTGATTGAGAGGACGTTTGGCCTCCTGAAGAGCCGATTCCGGTGCCTTGACAAGACAGGCGGGTCCCTCCCATATGCACCGAAGAAGGTGTGCAACATCTTCATTGTGTGCTGCATGCTGCACAACATGGCCGTTGAGAAGGCAGTGCCACTCATCCTTGATCCTGATGAGCAGCAACATCCACCCGTGGAGGATCCAGGGCTTGGTCACAAGGCAAGTGATGAGGAGGAGGAGGATGATATCCGGAGTCTGCTCATACGCAACTTCTTCTCATAATGGTGAGTCACTGGGTATGAGTGTGCAAGCTTGTAGCATTGATTGGCATGTGTTGCAATGTGTGTGTCCAGCTGACTGAATGCAAAGTGACTTTGATGTGTGTACTGTTGTGTCACTCGAGTGATGATGTCATGCCACACAGTTTTGCGGAGAGACTTTCTTTGAAATTTGCATGTGTCCAACATTGTTCATGTTTCGTAACTGACCATGTGTGCGGCGAGATTTGTTTTAGGTGACTCCTTGTGTGTCTGTCATTCCCAGGTTTTTGCGCCTGTTGTCTGCTTGTGTCATCTTTGTCATCCTCCTATTCCTCATGAGGATTGCAACTTGTGCTGAATCAGCGTTCCATGCACGGACATGTAGAAATGTCAGTTTGGGTAAGGATAGCAGCAAGGCTTTTTGGTGGTGGTACGGGTTGGGAATGTGTGGGGACTGCTTCTGTGCATGTTGTGGTACCATGCATACATGTCTTCTCACCATGGAGCATATAACATGTAGCATCACTCCCATGACATGATAGTCACCCTTCTTGACAGTCATCTGTAGTGGAGTGTGGAGTCTGATGAAGGCATCAATGTGCGTAAACCTTGCCTCTGAAACATTGCGGATGCTACTGGTGGACATAGTGTGGGACATCACAACAACAGGCTCTATGGTGAATTGCAGCCTCTCCGAGTGCAGCGGGATGTGTTTGGCTCATCCCCTTAACTTGTGTGCCAGTTCATTGGGATTTACAACATCTGTGTTGTGAAGAGGGGGTCCAGCGTATGTCCCACATGTTCTGTCAACTGACCTGTGAGTCTGTTCATATGGATGCATTTCCCTTAGTGTGAGTTTGTGTGATTAAGGTGTTCAGCACAATCCAAAGTGCCTCATCTCTGTCACTGCAGATCTCTTGCCAGTTTGCATGCGTCATCTATGGCATAATTGTCTAAGATCGAGCATATGAGTGTATGTGTACTTCGGCAACATGCATGCAGTTCTTCATGGCTAATAATCTCTATTGTGCATGAAGTACCTGGTTGTGTATGTATTTGTGCAGGTTGCTCCCCACAACGGGACGTCAATGCCTGCTGACGGTGTGTCTCCTGTGTGCATCTCCGCATTTTGTTGCCTGATCCTGTGGCCGTCATTTTTGGTGATTGTTCATCCATTTTCTCGGAGTGACCCATGAGTAATCTGACACTCCTTCCTTTACATTCACCTGTTGCACTGTGCCTTTCTGACCTCCTTGTCTTTGTGTGCTACTTTTTGCCTAGTTTCTCACCCCTTCCGCCTGCTGCTGCCTCACCTGCGGCACCGCCCCACTGAGTGCCCTGAATCTGCAACCCACACGCCTCCAAAATGCTCCTCCCTTCCCCCCTCCACCCCTTCTTAATGCAGCCAGCAGCTTGTCTGTGCCACTGTTGCGCCACCGCCGTGCCAAAGGCAGGACCGTCTGCTCCTGCAATGTGCACAGTGCACAACCCTCTGGTCCTTGCATGACCCACTTCACACAACAGGCTCATGCTGCAGCCACCCTCCAAGCAATGTCCCCCAGACAAGCAACCACCTGCTATCAGGCAACCCCTAAGCGCACACACAACACCTTTGCATGCTGAGTGTGCTACTCCAACTGCCTACACAGTGCTGCCCCTCCTACCAGACCCTGTCAGAACAACCAGGTCATGTGCTTCCTACTCCACACCCGCTCCGTCCACCAGCACGCCATTGGACTCTGTTACCTCCTCAACACAACAGCACCACACATCACCTTCGTGACAGTAACCTGGATAAAAGCATCCTCAGCACACAACTTCTTCATTGCCATCTCTGACGGATCCAAGATCACCCGCAGGGACAGCACCAACAATCCTGGAGGATGAATTGCAATTTATTCACAAGTACACCCTCAGAGTCACAAATCCGGTTTTGCACCAATTCCCTGGCAACCCTCAGAGTAACACTCATCTACAGATCTCCAGGCCTACATCCACAATTCCGCAAAGCCATCAACACGTACATCTGCATGCACGCCCTCACCTACACAGGCTACACGTGGCTGGGGACCAGTAACTTCTTGCTGGAGGAAAACCACACCACCATCCATCATTGGTCCATCAACATTTGCATCCACGTCTCCGACAAGCAACACACTGCCCCACACCCCGCTACCTATCCCCTAAAGATGCTTGATGTAAGTCACCACAGACAAGCTGTGTGGGACACTCGAACCAACACCCCCACCGCACCCTGCAACCTCACACACTGGATCAGCAACTGGTCCAACAATCTTGCCACATTGACTGACTTTCCTGTGAAGCACAACAACAGTTAAGCCACCTGGGACAAGGCAGACCTACTGGACTCATACAGATCTAGCCAGACTCTTGTGCAAGCCTTGCAACACAAAGAACCATCAGTTACCTTACAGCCCTGGAAACGCCACACACAGCCATCACCATATCATCAGCAAGGACAAGTCCTTCAGATAGGGCCGAGGCACCAAAACGCACGACATAAAGGAGATCATCAGCATTGTGAGTGAACTGACAGCAGCTCTCCATCCAAAAGACACCCCACCCTTGCAAGGCAGATCAATTCCCTTGCAACTTTCTACCACTGCAAGCTCATGGACATACACGACAACCTTGGCACACAGAGGCAGACAGCACTATTATCCGCAGAACAAGCCCCCCTCAGGTTCTGGATTTTCGTCAGCAGCATATACACCACCTGGCTCATGTGCACCATCCACTCTGGCTCTCCATCAGGCCCCTTCCCACACAACATCTCAACCACATCATTCCCCATCCTTGAAGCCCACATCCAGCACGTCATGAATGTCTCCTTTGAGTTTGCCACATTCCATGGGAGCTGGGGGCATGCAGAGACCCAGGCCCTTCTTAAACAACGGACGGCAATACCGCAGGATCTCCTGGAACATCACCCTGCTTCCCTACCGAGCAAATGTCACCAGACACTCAACGAGCAACTGACAAACTTCCTCAATGCAAACAGCTCCAGGCAACCGGCACCAGACCATCTTCCTTGACCTCTCAACGGCATTCTATACCATGTGCTACCACACTGTCAGCTCACACATCTCCAACACTGGTATCCAGAGGAGGGCCTAGGATTAAATCACCAAGTAGCTCACCAGCAAGGCCCAGGGAGTCGGCCTCCGCTCTTCAGCATGTGGTACACTGGGGTCATCTGGCCCATGCCCCAGGGCTCATCTCTCAGCGTGACGATCTTCAATGTCTCCATGACCCCCCTCTCCACCATCACATGCGCACACGTCCTCATCATCATCTCGTATGCCATTGACACCGGGCTGCTCCTCACCCTCACCAATGTCCCAGCCATTGCCAGATCCAACCTTCAAGAAGGCATGAGATCCGTTGACGAATGGCTGAACATCAGCCACCTGAGGCTGGACTTGGACAGGAATAAGGTCATCATCTGAGGATTGTCCCCTTATGGCTGGGTCAACTCCTTGTGTCCCACCGGCCTGGGCACCGCACCCTGTAGCCACGTACGCAAGCTGGTGTTAATCATGGACTCATCGCTCACAATTACCATGCAACTCAACACCATCTGTACCTCATGCTGCAACACCCTCCGCATGCTGCAAATGATCCACAGATAGATCCACTCCAAGGCAAGACAGACCGTCCCCCAGGTCCACGACACCAGCCGGGTCAACTACAGCAACGCACTCTACAGAGGAACAACAGCAAAACTGCAGGAAAAGTTGTCCACATCCAGGGTGCATCTGCACACATCATCTTCAACATCCCCCGCCCCAACCACATCATCGTCCACCTGAGATAGCTACAATGGCTCACTGTCTGCTGCAGGATCACCTTCAGACTCCTCACCCACACTCAGGAGGCAGTCCACAACCCCAGACCCAAAACCGACCTTGGACGTCTGTCATCCAACACCCCGTTGGCCCAACTCCATGCAGCCAACCTTACCCTGGCCACCATTCATCACATCCACAGAACAAGTGCATGCAGGAGATAGTTCTCCCACCTCGCCAAACAGACCTGGGACTCCCTCCCCGGGCACCTCCACATTACGCATGACCTCTACGCCTTCATGATACTCTTCCAAATTGGTCTGTCCGAGCAGTATTGCAAGCCCCTCCTCAGCAGCTTGAGGCCATCATGGTTGAGTATTGGGCTACATATCTGTATTTGATGATACATTGTGACCCATGTGTGTCCTCGACCGGACTCAGATCCCAGTGTATGGATGGCTCGAGTTAGTTCCACACTCAGGCATACTTTGACATATTCCCACACGTATGTTGTGGACTCATGCAAAATAACTGCAACATCAAATTTAAATAATTTTTTTTTATGATAGGTCTGGGGCGTGATTTGTCCCACAATCCCTGCCCACACGAGCCTGGCCTGCCGTTGTGGGCACATTGGCTCCACGGGATCGCTGAGGGATGGCAGTGGTGGTGTTGTCTGCCTCCTCCTGGTTGCCCGGTGAACCTTGTCCCTCCTTGTCAGACTGGCTCAGTTATTCACTGCGGGCAGGGCTCCTCGGTGTCTCCTGGAATGTGGCAGGAATGGGGGTGGTGGTTGGCACAGATGTTCCTGAAACATGTGCTGCAGGGGCTTGGACAGCAGAGGGTCCAGGTCGGTCGGGGTCATCCGCGGATTGTTGAGAGGCGTCGCTGCCGGTGGGATCAGGTTCCTCCAGAGCCTGGGACTGTGATTCTTCACCCCCATTGTTGGGGGAGATTCATCACGTTGTCCTGTGTGTGAGAGACAGACAATGTTAATGCTGTTTCATGCAACATCCATGTTTCATACACATTCTAGTTGGCACTGTTCCTCCAGGTAGTTGTATGTGCCTAGCATTCTCCTCAATGTTCACTTGTGGATGGGTATGTTGCGGGGGACAGATTGATATGTGTTCCTGAGTCTTTGACTTGTTGATTTTTGGCTTGGATGCTTCTTCAGCTATGTATTGGTCTTGTTGTGTTACATGTCCATTGTGACAGTGGGTAAATCCATTGCCTGTCCCGGGGTGTCTGCTTGTGTAAGGGGTTTGTGTGACAGGGCCTGCTGGTGGGTGTAGTGTGATTTGGCACTGGGACTCCCAGGTGATGTAGCTGTCCCCCCATGGAGCATGCTGCCATGACAGTGAGTGTGAGTTCCTGTCCTAGATATCTGACCTTGTTGTCTTGGTGTTTGTGTTTGGACTGGTCACAGGAGGGCCTTGTGCTGCCTAAGTTGGCAGGGTATGCTCAGACGTGAGTCCCTTGCTCACTTTGCCACTGGATTCAAGCAAGCCTGGCTGAAGACGGCTGAAATGCCAGGAACCGGTCCTAGGAAGCTTGTTTCTGGTCCTGGGAAGACATGGCTTGGCAGTTCGGGCTGGACTGTTCCCATGAGGCACAGGGTCAGACTGATTTGCATATGGCCATGTCTGAACTGGGGTGGCAGAGTGGGCTAAAGAACGGTGATGGATTAAACCCAGATCAGTTGACTGGGGGTGAGTGCTTGCAATGTTCAACACTCCGTCCATCATTTCCTTTGGTTTTTGCTTTGTTCGCCATAAGTTGGCAGGGTATGCTCAGACGTGAGTCCCTTGCTCACTTTGCCACTGGATTCAAGCAAGCCTGGCTGAAGACGGCTGAAATGCCAGAAACCGGTCCTAGGAAGCTTGTTTCTGGTCCTGGGAAGACATGGCTTGGCAGTTCGGGCTGGACGGTTCCCATGAGGCACAGGGTCAGACTGATTTGCATATGGCCATGTCTGAACTGGGGTGGCAGAGTGGGCTAAAGAACGGTGATGGATTAAACCCAGATCAGTTGACTGGGGGTGAGTGCTTGCAATGTTCAACACTCCGTCCATCATTTCCTTTGGTTTTTGCTTTGTTCGCCATAAGTTGGCAGGGTATGCTCAGACGTGAGTCCCTTGCTCACTTTGCCACTGGATTCAAGCAAGCCTGGCTGAAGACGGCTGAAATGCCAGAAACCGGTCCTAGGAAGCTTATTTCTGGTCCAGGGAAGACATGGCTTGGCAGTTCGGGCTGGACTGTTCCCATGAGGCACAGGGTCAGACTGATTTGCATATGGCCATGTCTGAACTGGGGTGGCAGAGTGGGCTAAAGAACGGTGATGGATTAAACCCAGATCAGTTGACTGGGGGTGAGTGCTTGCAATGTTCAACACTCCGTCCATCATTTCCTTTGGTTTTTGCTTGTGCTGCCTACACCAGGGCCCAGTGTCAGCTATCTTGTCAGTACTTTCCCAGTCCCTGTGCATTGAGCATGGTGCATGGGTATGTACCTGGGCCATATGGGATGAGGGCAATTGTGTCTGATTTGGAGTTTAACAATGTGTTTTGTGACACCCACCCTCCCAGCATACCGGTCATCCATTCTTGGGTTCGTGCTTCGTGTAGGATGGGACATAGCATGGCCTTGCTTTGTCAATGGGGCATACACATGTTAGTGGCATTAGCGCTGTTTTTGACTGTGGTTCTGGCCAGTGAGTGTTTGGGGGTAGTTGCGTGTATTTTGTGTAGTTGGGGTGTGGATGCCATTACCCCCATGTTACATAAGTTGTTTGTGTACTCACCAGGCTCTGGAACTCCTTTGAGTCCACGTACTCCCACCGGCGGAAGCAGGGCCATCACCTTCTCCTCCCAGGGATGGAAATGTACTGGTCTGTGGGGCCCACCACCTCCAGTGATGTTGCTCTTGGTGTAGTCGTCATTCATTTTTCGCTTGACTGCCCTCCACAGATCGTACCACCTGGCTTGGCATTCAGTCCTGGTCCTTCTCATGGGTGTAACAGCATTCACCCTATCAACGATCCTCTGCCACAGCCGTGATTTTTCGGCTATGCTGGTCTGTCTGACCAATGTTCCAAACAGCTGTAGCTCGACTCTGATGGCTTCATTGACAAGGATCTCCAGCTCCTCCCTTGTGAACTTTGGATTCTTGTCTGTGGGCATGGTGTGGGGTGAGGGTGTGGATGGTCTGAATGTGAATTTGTGGGTCTGAATGTGAAGAGGGGGTATGTGTGAAGGAGGTTGTGTGAAGGTGTATATGTTAAGGTGGATGGGTGCAGGTGTTGGTGTGTGCTCTCTAGCTGCAGTGAGTCTGTTGCAAAGGCTCATGGTTTGTGTGTGTGGGCCCTTTTGATTGCTCCATTTGTGGGTGGGCCTCATTTTGAATTTTTGGTGGGTGTGTTATAAGGGGTGGTTGTGAGTTTGCCCCGCTGTTTGCCTGTTTGGATGTGGCCAGGTCAGTCATTTCCATGTTTGGGGCGCTGTAGACGTGTTTTGTGGTGTTGTGTGATTCAAATAGACCCTCCTTGTGCTGTTTTACATTGCCTATGTACAGTGCGTACATACACGATATTGTTGTGAGGTGCGTACATGCGCGATGTTGGGGTACGGACCGTACATACGCGATGTTGGTGTAAGGTGCATACATACGCGATGTTGGCATACGCACCGTACATACGCAATGTTGGCGTATGCACCGTACATGCGCAATGTCGGGGTACGCACCGTACATACGCGATGTTGTTGCAAGTTGCGTACATACGCGATGTTGGCGTAGCACCGTACATGCGCGATGTTGTTGTAAGGTGCGTACATACGCGATGTTGGGTTACGCACCGTGCATATGCGATGTTGTTGTAAGGTGCTTACATATGCATTGGGGGGCCTGTACGACTCGTATCCCTGTATGACTCGCATGCCAGGAACAACTTTTCCCGGGATACGAGTCGTACAAAGTTTGCTTCGTAGTGGGTAAAGTCATTCCCCGTGTACGGGACGTTTTCCGTATAAATCCTAAATCGGAAAGCCGGTCTGGATCGTACTTGTACGGTCGGACTGTATTTTTAGGAATCGTACGGAAAAGTGTCCGGGTCCGTCTCGTACAACTTTTCCCGATCAAATTCGTATGGATGAGGCCGATCCGTATGTATTTTTCCCGTACGGATCGTACTTCATGGGTGGGACGGGACTTGTACGATTCGTACGGGAAAAATTACGGATACGAGTCGTACGGAAAAAAAAATACAGGATCGGAATCGACCCCTAAGTGGTTGATTCTCACCAGTAGGCTGTGTGCGCTCCTAGGTAGCCGCTGCACTCCTCTCGCTACCATTCACGAAGTTCAGATGGAAGCTTAAATAACTACAGAAGATTCCCTTCTCCAAAGAGAAGTTGTTGAAACAACTACAACTGTACAGTCAACAAGTACAAAAATCACAATTTGACGATATCTACATGAATATGCCACAAATTGAGTTATCTCCCAGTTTTACAAAACCTCCTGAGCTGCAAAAAAATGACCGGATGGTGTCTGGCTAGTTCGTGTATTATGATGACTTCTCATTGGATTTAAGTTAACCACTACTTCTCCGTTTGAAGCTGCGAGTGTATGCTCTATATCTTTGGATAAAAAAGACATTCTTTGTTGGTCCATGGATACATCTCTGGATTACAATTGGATTACCTTTCCTGGTCCTTTGGATTGGTTTGGTAACTGTCTTTTTCCTACCTCTGAATGAACACTGTCTCCCAGGTGGACTCTCTGCAGTACAACTTGTGAACTTGGTTCTGAACCACATGCATCATCACACCATGAACTGTGGGACCTGTTCTGGTGGACATTACAGCAGTTCCATTTCCGGAAGGAATAGTATGAGATAGGGTATCGTATGATGTATGTGGTCCTATTGAATTTTTACAAATTTCACATTTGTTTAAAATTTACTAAATGATATCATCACCTCTAGTACTTTCTCTGATGATTGGGACATTGAAACTGTGCACAATTTGCTTGTGGATCTAAAGCAATCGGCTGCATTTTCAAATGATGATTTGTATGATGGTACATCTAATTTTGGCGACATGTTCTGTTATCAACATAATGTCACAGTTTCTTACACAAAGGTAGTATCCCACATGCTGTTTACAATTACACTCAGGGGCTGATTCCGATTCCGGTCGCGGAGCCCTTCGATTCGGATCATGTCGGCCGTATTCCTTTCCGACCAAGCCATTCCGATGGGCTCGGTCGGAAAGGAATCCGACTCGGATTTCCGGATTGTGGCCGAAAGGCTTGGAGAGCCCATCTGCCGTCCAGAAATCTCCCAGTACTCCCCCGGCCGTCTCTTTGCGACCGAGGGAGTACGATGGCAGTTTTTCACTGCCTTTTCGTGACGGTTTTTCTGGCACGAAAAGGCAGTCGGAAACTGTCTTAGGGGGCCCCCAGTAGGGTCCCCATGGGTGCGAGGCTGCCAAAAGGCAGCCTGGGGGCACCTATGGTGCCCCTCTGTTGATCCCTGCACCCGGGAGCAGGCACTTTGGGGTGCCGCCCACAGGGTGCAGGGATGAACTACAACCCTGATTTCAAGGATGCAGGCATGCATTCCGCTCGGAATGCATGCCTGCATTGACTTGTATACGAGTGCGACCGAACCCTGTTCGGTCGCATCGTACTAGCAGGGCCATAACCAACGACAGCAGGTCGGTCGGTTACGGCTCCTGACCGATGTCGGACGGACCTGAGTCCGTCCGACATCGGAATCGGCCCCTCAATGGGAACACTGCCAAAAACCGCCCAAAAGGTAGTTAAAAAACATTCATCCAAACGTTTGCTTATTTTTCTGGTTTTGACACATCAGACCCCGCGTCTTATTATTATAGGCTAGCACCTACACCTGCAAAGAAAAATATGCTAACAAACACCAAGCTGATATACTCTGCTTCCTTTATTTCCCAACTGTCCATAGAGGGCTTCGACTTTTGGAAAGACACCATTGACACAAAATCTGTCTTGGAGACAAAAGATTGGCAGGTTCAGGGAAATGAGGCCTTATTCAGAGCATGCCTCATACCACATCAAATGGTTTTCCTACATAAAACAGTGCAAGAAACCTCCTGTCTTGGAATAGCAAAGATGAAGGATTTGAGCACACCTCTTATTCCCGCATTCTGATGCCTTGAGAACTGGCAGCATCTAACACACTTCGGGGAGGATACTCTAGATGGTGCAGAGCAAGAATATTGATCGGAAAATATTGACATACATAAATATCGAGGTAATAATATTGTTGGTGTTAAATATCGATGTAAGTAATATCCATGTAAAAAATATCAATTTGTAAGTTGTGTAAAAATATCGACAGTGTTAAATATCGATGTTAAAAATATAGATGTAAAAAATATCAAAGTAAGTAATATCGATGTTATGTTTATGATGTAACTTTTTATTTAGTGGTTTATAGTAATTTTTTGTTTTATTTTTTCAAATTTCTAATGTTTGTATGAAAAGAATAAATGTGAAATATTTTTTTTCTTCTAATTTTCATATTAAGTTTAGGAGCGGGATGTTGGGTTTATAGGGGATAAGGGTGGGTAGTAATTTAAAAACGTTGTATTAAAAATATTAAATATTTTAAATTTGTGTATGTTTTAGGAGTGGGATGTTGTGTTTATAGGGGATAAGGGTGGGTAGTAATTTAAAAATGTTGTATCACAATTTTAATATTAATATTTTCAATTTAGAATTTTTTTTATTTGAAATTAGAAATGTATCATTTAAAATTAGAAATTATACATTTTGTGAAATTGTTTTTAAATTATAATTGAGAATTTGTGATTATAAATAAATTATCAAATCTATAAATTGTGTTTAATAAATATAAATATTTATTATGTTTAAAAAACAATTCATAAAATATTAAATATTCTCGAAATTAATTAATTTTGTATTTAAGGGCCCGATTCCGATCCTGTATTTTTTTTTCCCGTACGACTCGTATCCGTATTTTTTTCCGTACGAATCGTACAAGTCACGTCCGACCCGTGAAGTATGATCCGTACGGGAAAAAGTGCATACGGATCGGCTCGATCAGTGCGAATCGTAGCGGGAAAACTTGTATGAGACGGACCCGGACACTTTTCCGTACGAACCGTAAAAAGACAGTCCGAGCGTACAAGTACGATCCGGACCGGCTTTCCGATTTACGAATCGTACGGAAAACGTCCCGTACACGGGGAACGACTTGTACAAATGCAATGTCGGTGTACGCACCGTACATAGGAATGGCGGTGTACGCATCGTACATAGCAATGACGGTGTACGCACCGTACATAGCAATGACGGTGTACGCACCGTACATAGCAATGTCGGTGTACGCACCGTACATAGCAATGGCGGTGTACACACCATGTATAGCAATGGCGGTGTACGCACTGTACATATGCAATGGTGGTGTATGCACCGTACATAACAATGGCGGTGTACGCACCGTACATACGCAATGTCGGTGTACGCACCATACATAGCAATGGAGGTGTATGCACCGTACATAGCAATAGCGGTGTACGCACTGTACATATGCAATGTCGGTGTACGCACCGTACATAGCAATGGTGGTGTACGCACCATACATAGCAATGGCGATGTACGCACCGTACATAAGCAATGGCCGTGTACGCACCGTATATAGCAATAGCAGTGTACGCACCATACATAGCAATGGCCGTGTATGCACCGTACATACACAACGCATGGGGGTGTGTACCTGTACGACTCGTACCCCTGTACCATACTGAACCACGGACACTGTAAAACAGCACAAGGGGGGTCTATTTGACTCGCACAACACCACAAAACACATGTACAGTGCACTAAAAATGGAAATGACTGAACTGGACACATCCAAACAGGCAAACAGAGGGGCAAACTCTCAACCACCCCTTATAACACACCCACCAAAAATTCAAACTGAGGCACACCCACAAATGGATCAATAAAAAGGGCCCACACACACAAACCATGAGCCTTTGCAACAGACTCATTGCAGCTAGAGAGCACACACCGACAACTGCACCCATCCAACTTAACATATACACCGTCACACAACCTCCTTCACACATACCCCCTCTCCACATTCACCGTCACATTCAGACCCACACACCGACAACCATCCACACCCTCACCCCACACCATGCCCACAGACAAGAATCTAAAGTTCACAAGGGAGGAGCTGGAGATCCTTGTCAGTGAAGTCATCAGTGTCGAGCCACAGCTGTTTGGAACATTGGTCAGACAGACCAGCATAGCTGAAAAATCACGCCTGTGGCACAGGATCGTCGATAGGGTGAATGCTGTTGCACCCATCAGAAGGACCAGGAATGAATGCCAAGCCAGGTGGTACGATCTGCAGAGGGAGGTCAAGCGCAAAATGAATGAGGACTACGCCCAGAGCAACATCACTGGAGGTGGTGCGTCCCACAGACCAGTACATTACCATCCCTGGGAGGAGAAGGTGATGGCCCTGCTTCTGCCGGTGGGAGTACATGGACTGCAAGGACTTCCAGAGCCTGGTGAGTACACAAACAACTTACGTAACATGGGGGGAATGGCATCCACTCCCCAACTACACAAAATGCACGCAACTACCCCCAAGCCCTCACCGGCCAGAACCACACTCAAAAATAACGCTAATGCCACTAACATGTGTATGCTCCATTGAGAAAGCAAGGCCATGCTATGTCCCATGCTACACGAAGCAGCAACCCAAGAATGGATGTCCGGTATGCTGGGAGGGTGGGTGGCACAAAACACATTGTTGAATTCCAAATCAGACACAATTGCCCTCATCCCATATGGCCCAGGTACATACCCATGCACCATGCGCAATGCACAGGGATTGGGAAAGTACTGACAAGATAGCTCACACTCGGCCTGGGTGTAGGCAGCACAAGGCCCTCCTGTGACCAGTGCAAACACAAACACCAAGACAACAAGGTCAGATATCTAGGACAGGAACTCACACTCACTGTCATGGCAGCATGCTCCATGGGGGGACAGCTACATCACCTGGGAGCCCCACTGCCAAATCACACTACACCCACCAGCAGGCCCTGTCACACACACCCCTTACACAAGCAGACACCCCCGGGACAGGCAATGGATTTACCCAATGTCACAATGGACATGTAACCCAACAACACCAATACATAGTCAAAGAAGCATCCAAGCCAAAAATCTACATGTCAAAGACTCAGGAGAACATATCAAACTGTCCCCTGCAACATACCCATCCACAAGTGAACATTGAGGAGAATTCTAGGCACATACAACTACCTGGAGGAACAGTGCCAACTAGAATGAGTATGATACATGCATGTTGCATTAAACAGCATTAACATTGTCTGTCTCTCATACACAGGGCAACATGATGAATCTACCCCCAACAATGGGGGTGAAGATTCACAGTCCCTGGCCTGGGAGGAACCTGATCCCACCGGCAGCGACGTCTCTCAACATTCCGCGGATGACCCCAACCGACCTGGACCCTCTGGTGTCCAAGCCCCTGCAGAACCTGGTTCAGGACCACCTGTGCCAACTACCACCCCCATTCCTGCCACATCCCAGGAGACACCGAGGAGCCCAGCCCGCAGTGAACAACTGAGCCAGTCTGACCAGGAGGGACAAGGAACGGCGGACACACAGGAGGAGGCAGACAACACTTCCACTGCCATCCCTCAGGGGTCCCGTAGACCCAATGTGCCCACAACGGCAGGCCAGGCTCATGTGGGCAGGGGTGGTGGGAGTGCAGGCAGGTGGAGTCGAGAACCTGACCAGCCAGCTGAAGGGACCGGTATGTCACACATACACAACATCATGGAGGCATACCGGCATGACACCAGGGAGTTCAGCCAGGTAGTGGTGACCCTCACAGAGATCAAGAACCAGCAGGCCGAGCAACACGCCAGTCAACAAGAACACCGTCACCATCTGTGCCAACCACCACCCCCATTCCTGCCGGATGTATGATGTTACAATGCATGCTTTTACAACGCATGCAGTTACAACAAAATTTTTACAACGCAAATGCAGTGACAACGCAAGTCTTTACAACGTAAGTCTTTACATCGACTTGCACTAGATGGTGTGCTAACAAAAAAAAAGTGTAATTTACTATTCTAACTCCAGTCCACGTAACAGTAGGGAAGGTGTTTGGATAGTAAACTACACTATTTTTAATGTTAGCACGCCATCTAGTGCAAGTCGATGTAAAGACTTGCATTGTAATGGCATGCGTTGTCAATGCATTTGCGTTGTAACAGTTTCGTTGTAATGGTAGTGCGTTGTAAAAGTTGCGTTGTAAAGGTTGTTCACCTTCCTGCCACATCCCAGGAGACACCGAGGAGCCCTGCCCGCAGTGAACAACTGAGCCAGTCTGACCAGGAGGGACAAGGAGCGGCGGACACACAGGAGGAGGCAGACAACACTGCCACTGCCATCCCACAGGGGTCCCGTAGACCTGATGTGCCCACAATGGCAGGCCAGGCTCATGTGGGCAGGGGTGGTGGGAGTGGAGGCAGGTGGAGTCGAGAACCTGACCAGCCAGCTGAAGGGACTGGTATGTCACACATACACAACATCATGGAGGCATACCGGCGTGACACCAGGGAGTTCAGCCAGGTAGTGGTGACCCTCACAGAGATAAAGAACCAGCAGGCCGAGCAACACGCCAGTCAACAAGAACACCAAGGACGGATGGAGGCAAGACTGGCTGAGCTCCTGGCGGTGCAAAGGGACATAAGCTATTCACTCCGTCGGATCGCCGACAGCATGGGCAACCCTCCCTGTGCCACCAGGCGAAGACCACCACCAGCCACAGGGAGGGAGGAGGTGGAGGAGGAGGATTCGTCCGACGGAGCGTCCCAAGCATCGTCAAGGCCTGCATCTGAGGGTCCCCAGAGGAAGGTGGGTCATCCACGGAAAAGTCCATGAGAGGCAGTGGACCATCCACATCTCCCAGGTCACCTGGCCTGGCACCTGGCCTTCATGTGCGACAGCATCACCTCATTGACTGACATCATCTGCTACATGGACCTGCTGGTCACAGTCTGACTAATGATGCCAAACACTGTGGTCTGGACTCTGATGACTTCAAATGGCAAGGATCCCATCTCCCCCTGTGAACTTTGGATTCTATGTTCCCTGCATTGCACCTTTTTCAGTGCAAAAGTCACACCCCAGAGCTATAATTAAATAATTAATATGTGAAATTTCATGTTGCAGTCATTTAGCATGAGTCCACAACATACGTGTGGGGATATGTCAAAGTATGCCTGAGTAAGGAACTAACTCCAGCCATCCATACACTTGGATCTGATTCCGGTCGAGGACACACATGTGTCTCAATGTATCACCAAATACAGACATGGAGCCCAATACTTACCCGTAATGTCCTCAAGCTGCTGAGGGGGGGCTTGCAATACTGCTCAGACAGACCAATTTGGAAGAGTATCATGAAGGTGTACAGGTCATGGGTCATGTTGATGTTCCCGGGGAGGGAGTCCCAGGTCTGTTTGGCGAGGTGGGAGAACTATCTCCTGCATGCAGTGTTTATGTGGATGTGATGAATGGTTGCCAGGGCAAGGTGGCCTGCACGGAGTTGGGCCAAAGGGGTGTTGGATGACAGACGTCCAAGGTTTGTTTTGGGTCTGGGGTTGTGGACTGCCTCCTGAGTGAGGTTGAGGAGTCTGAAGGTGATCCTGCAGCAGACAGTGAACCATTCTAGCTATCTCAGGTGGACGGTGGTGTGGCTGGGGCTGGGGATGTTGAAGATGAGGTGTGCGGATGCACCCTGGATGTGGACAACTTCTCCTGCAGTCCTACTGTTGTTCTACATAGAGGCCGGTGCTGTAGTTGAGCTGGCTGGTGTCGTTGACCTGGGGGACGGTCTGTCTTGCCTTGTAGTGGATCTATCTGTGGATCATTTGCAGCATGAGGAGGGTGTTGCAGCATGAGGTACAGATGGTGGTGAGTTATATGGTAATTGTCAGCGATGGGTCCATGATGAACACCAGCTTGCGTGCGTGGCCACTGGGTGCTGGTGCGGTGCCCAGACCAGTGGGACACAAGGAGTTGACCCAGCCGTAAGGGGACAATGCTCAGATGATGACCTCAGTCCTGTCCAAGTCCATCCTCAGGTGGCTGATGTTCAGCCATTCGTCAATGGATCTCATGCCTTCTTGAAGTTTGGATCTGGCAATGGCTGGCTCTTTGGTGAGTTTGAGTAGCAGCTGGGTGTCAATGGAATACGAGATGATGATGAGGTTGTGTGCGCATGTGATGGTGGAGAGGGGGGTCATGGAGACATTGAAGATCGTCACACTGAGAGAAGAGCCTTGGGGCATGTGCCACATGATCCCAGTGTACTACATGTTGCAGGGTGGAGGCAGACTCCCTGGGCCTTGCTGGTGAGCTACTTTCTGATTGAATCCTGGGCCCTCCTCTGCATACCAGTGTTGGAGATGTGTGAGCTGACAGTGTGGTAGCACATGGTGTACAATGCCGTTGAGAGGTCAAGGGGGGTGGGCTCACCATTGTTGAGCAGGGCAAAGTTGTCGGTGGTGGCAATGATGACGGTTGCAGTGGTGTGATTACTGTGGAAGATGGTCTGGTGCCGGTTGCCTGGAGCTGGTTGCGTGGAGGAAATATGTCAGTTGCTTGTTGAGTGTCTTCCGGATGACATTTGCTGGGTAGGGAAGCAGGGTGATGTACCAGGAGAGCCTGCAGAAGTCACAGAAGAATCATGCAAGATAGATTCTAAGGAGACTGCTCGATTTGTACAAAGCAGGTCGCTCCTTAAATACTGAATATTCTGCTTCGGGCAAACATTCCTGCAAGTTTACAATTATTCCCGTTTCTGTATTCCAAAAAATAAGATCACACAATATCACATTCCCATCTTCAGGTGTCAGGCCTTCAATCACATGTTTCTGACATTCCTCTATTGAAAAGCCGGACCGCCCCATAATAAAATTGGTCACCTCCTCATCATAAAAGGCTAAAGGGAAAAGCAGGAACAGATGCAGAAAATAGAAGAGTCAGATAAGACATATTCGTAGGTTAATAAAAGAAGTGTGGTCTATTGTGTCAGGGTCAGTAGCTTGGCTCAGGCAGGACAGGACAGAAAACCAGTATGGCAGGGTCCACCTCAGGCGACAGGGTCAGCTTTCGCCAAGTCATGCAGAAGTCGGCAGAACGCGCACTAGGACTATGTGCCCTCGAGGTTACCTAATCAGGGTCATTGTTCGGACATCGCTCATTCACTGACTATGTGAGGGCAATGATACAAAATGGACGTCGTGCACGAAATGGAACCCATAGGTTCGAGCACAAGAATCAGTAATACATGACGAATCCTTCAGTGCAGCGTTGCGAAAACGCTTGCTTTATATTAGACTCATTATTTGCAATTCGCTAATGCCAGGATCGTCACGGTACCATTAGCTCAGAAACATGGATTCAGTTTTCACGGAACCTCAGACCCTCCTTTTGCCCTTACATAGGCAAGCACTAATCGATATCCAAGTCGATACCTATTTTCATCAAATCACTGAGATGTTGCTGAAGCATCATCCTTTCCATCAATACCTCTCAAGTAACAGGTGGCCTTCTTACACAAGTTGTGGCGCAAAAACCACATAAGGCAGGACCACACTGGACACAGAGACAGCACGAAAACAGGAGAGCTAAAGCAGCCACAATGATCATCAGAGCCCTCCATTCCCACGCAGATAATAGGTTCCAAAACCATCCATTTAGCGACCACTCCCCTTCATCCATATGTATAGAATCAGAGATCTTATGCAACTTGGAAATGGCCTCATAAACTGTCGGAGCGTTATCCGGAATGAAAACACAGCAACTCGATTGGATCACTTTACACACTCCACCTCGATCTGCAAGTACCACATCTAGAACCATACGGTTCTGCAACGTCATAAGGCGATCCGCTTGAAGCTCAGCCGTCAAGTTACCAAGGGCACCAGCTGTTACATTAACAGTGGATTCAACTACACGAGTCAGTTGTCTCAGGTTCCTACTATTAACCATAGGTCCCCAAAATGGCAGAAAACCCTTGAGGAAGTCTCCCACTTCCTGACCCGCAGTGTCTTCCTGACTAACAACGCCCCTCGCAATTCTGGTCTTGTGATAATCAGAGGCAGCCGTAAATGTAGGCGGCAGTAAGTTAGCAACATAACATGTTCCCGAAAAATCTGGGGGCAACCATGTGTATGCTCGGTCATAACAGACAAAATATGTTCCCTTGGCAGCCAAAAACGCAGGAGAAGACTGTGATGGAAAAACGTACGTTTCAGTACAGTCACTCTTCCCTAGCTGAGCTCTCGTATTCTGACCATTGCCTTGCAAACAAAAACGACCTAAGTGTGGTACGACCCAAATCGGAGACGAGCTCTTGCACTGTTTCTCACCCAGACTAATGCTATACCCAGTCGCATTCCAACCCACATAAGCTCGCAACTCGTCCTTAGGAATGGAAGAATATGCATCGATATCTCTACTCATATCGGCAACTCCTCTTACCAAGGCCTTATTGCTAGAGCTATATCTTGTGGAGCGTGGTGGTCGCGGGGGATAGGTCTCAAGCGCAAAGAGGAACATAGTCTGGAATGCCCAAGATGACCCATTATAGCTAAAAGGCAGAACTAGATACGGGATACCTTTATCGACGGTATGTGGCATTAAACCACATACCCAGCAATTAGTCATATTCATCACTAGTTGGTGTTGGTGCAGGAGTTGAATAAACGAATTGTTCACGAACTCAGAACGTCTCGCTTGTTCGTGTTCAGGTAAAAGGTGGAAAGAGTGCGAAGAAGCAGTCGTAACAGGAAAGGAAACGTGAGGAGGCACCATAGACATAGTAGGTACAAAAATTAACTGGGCACCAAAGACAATTCCACCCATCATAGTTACCAAGACAATCAAAAACATTAGGGCACACTGGATCAGGAAACATTTGTTGTGCAGTATTTCATGCAATTTCACTTTACGCTCTATCATAGTATTAACACCTCGCAGCGCAGGAAGCTCCATCCTCTACTCGAGCCGTCCGTGGCGGTTGGTTTGTACCTGTTCGGAAATGCGTCCGTTAGCCTTGGGAGTTCCCAAAGACCAACCGGGGGAACCGACCTAGCGTCTGGTAACCTGCAAATCAAAACTAGGCACATGTCATGGCCCTACGGCGAACCCGGATGGCCGGTTCTAAATATATAAAAAAAAAAAACAACGCACACAGCAAACAGTAATACATGACGAATCCTTCAGTGCAGCGTTGCGAAAACGCTTGCTTTATATTAGACTCATTATTTGCAATTCGCTAATGCCAGGATCGTCACGGTACCATTAGCTCAGAAACATGGATTCAGTTTTCACGGAACCTCAGACCCTCCTTTTGCCCTTACATAGGCAAGCACTAATCGATATCCAAGTCGATACCTATTTTCATTAAATCACTGAGATGTTGCTGAAGCATCATCCTTTCCATCAATACCTCTCAAGTAACAGGTGGCCTTCTTACACACGTTGTGGCGCAAAAACCACATAAGGCAGGACCACACTGGACACAGAGACAGCACGAAAACAGGAGAGCTAAAGCAGCCCCAATGATCATCAGAGCCCTCCATTCCCACGCAGATAATAGGTTCCAAAACCATCCAGTTAGCGACCACTCCCCTTCATCCATATGTATAGAATCAGAGATCTTATGCAACTTGGAATTGGCCTCATAAACTGTCGGAGCGTTATCCGGAATGAAAACACAGCAACTCGATCGGATCACTTTACACACTCCACCTCGATCTGCAAGTACCACATCTAGAACCATACGGTTCTGCAACGTCATAAGGCGATCCGCTTGAAGCTCAGCCGTCAAGTTACCAAGGGCACCAGCCGTTACATTAACAGTGGATTCAACTACACGAGCCAGTTGTCTCAGGTTCCTACTCTTAACCATAGGTCCCCAAAACGGCAGAAAACCCTTGAGGAAGTCTCCCACTTTCTGACCCGCAGTGTCTTCCTGACTAACAATGCCCCTCGCAATTCTGGTCTTGTGATAATCAGAGGCAGCCGTAAATGTAGGCGGCAGTAAGTTAGCAACATAACATGTTCCCGAAAAATCTGGGGGCAACCATATGTATGCTCGGTCATAACAGACAAAATATGTACCCTTGGCAGCCAAAAACGCAGGAGAAGACTGTGATGGAAAAACGTACGTTTCAGTACAGTCACTCTTCCCTAGCTGAGCTCTCGTATTCTGACCATTGCCTTGCAAACAAAAACGACCTAAGTGTGGTACGACCCAAATCGGAGACGAGCTCTTGCACTGTTTCTCACCCAGACTAATGCTATACCCAGTCGCATTCCAACCCACATAAGCTCGCAACTCGTCCTTAGGAATGGAAGAATATGCATCGATATCTCTACTCATATCGGCAACTCCTCTTACCAAGGCCTTATTGCTAGAGCTATATCTTGTGGAGCGTGGTGGTCGCGGGGGATAGGTCTCAAGCGCAAAGAGGAACATAGTCTGGAATGCCCAAGATGACCCATTATAGCTAAAAGGCAGAACTAGATACGGGATACCTTTATCGACGGTATGTGGCATTAAACCACATACCCAGCAATTAGTCATATTCATCACTAGTTGGTGTTGGTGCAGGAGTTGAATAAACGAATTGTTCACGAACTCAGAACGTCTCGCTTGTTCGTGTTCAGGTAAAAGGTGGAAAGAGTGCGAAGAAGCAGTCGTAACAGGAAAGGAAATGTGAGGAGGCACCGTAGACATAGTAGGTACAAAAATTAACTGGGCACCAAAGACAATTCCACCCATCATAGTTACCAAGACAATCAAAAACATTAGGGCACACTGGATCAGGAAACATTTGTTGTGCAGTATTTCATGCAATTTCACTTTACGCTCAATCATAGTATTAACACCTCGCAGCGCAGGAAGCTCCATCCTCTACTCGAGCCGTCCGTGGCGGTTGGTTTGTACCTGTTCGGAAATGCATCCGTTAGCCTTGGGAGTTCCCAAAGACCAACCGGGGAAACCGACCTAGCGTCTGGTAACCTGCAAATCAAAACTAGGCACACGTCACGGCCCTACGGCGAACCCGGATGGCCGGTTCTAAATATATAAAAAAAAAAAAAACAACGCACACAGCAAACTTCCTGGCCGAGGAGAATACTATTGTCCAAAGATGAGTTGTCAGGGCAGAGGGGACAAGGGAAAACACAAAAGGGTATTCACTTTATTAGTCCTTGGAATGGGAGCGTAAAGAGTAACGATGTCTTCCAGGTTGTGTCTGTTCTTCGAACAAGGGACCAGATGGCGAAACAGTGTTCAATTGTTCAGATGAATGTTTGAACGGAGTAATGTTCGAATCCAGGGGCAAAGGCACAGTTCCAGGTGAAGACAACAGGACCTGGAACAGTCCGATATATCTTGGCTCCAAGCTTCTTGATTTCCCAAAGTTCTTTACGACCACGAAATCGCCAGGCTGTAACTTGTGTCCTGGTCCCTCTGTTGGCTTTGGCAGAGCCTCAAAAACCTGTTGATGAATGGCACTTAGTTTAGCAGTCAAGTCATAAAGGTAATCGATCAACATGGGATATTCGAGCTGGGTGAATTATTTAGGTCTAGGGACTCCCCAAACGTTCGCAGGACGACCAAACACAATTTCATACGGGCTAAGCCCTATTCGAGAGTGAACAGTCGCCCTAGTGGATAGAAGAGCCAGAGGCAATGCATCTGGCCATGACAACCCAGTGGTCGTTTGGATCTTGGCTAACTTTAATTTCAGAGTCCCGTTATAACCCTCAACAAGACCTGCGGACTGTGGGTGATTTGCACTATGGAACTTCTGTCTAATCCCCAAACCCACACACACGCTCTTCATGACCTTTCCCACAAACTCACTTCCGTTATCCGACCATACAATCCGTGGCATGCCAAACCTAGGGAAAAACTCTTTGAGAAGGACTTTGGCTGTGGACAGGGCTGTATTATCCTTCAAGGGGTAGGCTTCAATCCATCGTGAAAATGCACAAACTACAACAAGGACATACTTAAGGTTGTTACACCTTTCCATATGAATGAAGTCTAATTGGATAACCTCAAAGGGACAAGTCGGGGGAGCAAAATGACCAGCTGGAGTTGGAGTTCCCTTGCCAGGATTATGCATCAGGCACACCATGCAATTCTTAACCACCCTCTCCGCACACTTAGAAATTCCATCATTCTTACATACCGGGGCCAACAACTTGCAAATTCCTTTCGCACTAATGTGTGCCATTATATGTGCCATTGTAACTACTGCAAGCACATACGCATCAGCTAACATCCATCTTTGATGTTCTGACAGATCGATCCAACAACCAGTCGAATCCAATTTACCCGTACTGTCTTTCCACACATTCTTCTCACTCTCAGTAGCCTCATTCTGGATTGACTTCACACTCTCAATCGTGTCTTCACACATTCCAGCATCCGTAACCCATCTTGCAGAACTTGCAACATACATTCGACTCGTCATGTTCTTTGCCGTCTTTTTCGCAATCTCATCTGCAAATGCATTACCATGACCAACATCATCCGTGACCTTCCGATGAGCACTACACTTCACAATCGCAACTTGCTTTGGCAAAGTTAGTGATTCCAGAAGCTCATTCACCAATTGTCCATGCTGTATTTTTGTCCCGTGGGACGTCAAAAATCCTCTCTCTCTCCATAACCGCCCAAAACTATGTGCAACACCAAACGCATACTGGCTATCGGTAAAGACGTTCACTCTCTTTCCCTCGGCCAAAACGCACGCTCTCGTCAGCGCAATTAACTCAGCAGCTTGTGCAGAATTCTGACTTACTCTCGCAGTCTCAACAATCGTACTCAATGTCGTCACAGCATACGCTGCAGTCACATCACCGTTCGACAACTTAAAGCACGAACCATCCACATACAAAGTACCATCCGGATCTGACAACGGGGTATCTTTCAAATCGATCCGACCCTTCGTTTCTTCTTCAGTTCGCAAACAACAATCATGTGGTTCTGAATCACTCGATTCTACAGTAGTCGGCAACAATGTGGCTGGGTTCAACACATTACATCTCTTAATCTGAATATGACTTGCCAAGAGTGTCAGCTCATAGCCTGACAACCTAGCACTCGTGAGATGTTGAGTTTTTGTTCTGTTCAATAAAGTATCTACTGCATGTGGAACCATTACCACTAACATATTATTCATGACCAGACCAGCAGACTGTCGAATAGACACAGCAGCTGCCGCTGTCGCTCTAATGCAACTCGGCAATGCTCTTGCTACTGGATCTAAGGTTGAAGAAAAATACGCACATGGACGCTGTTTATCACCAAATTGTTGTGTCAACGCGCTCAACGCGCAACCCTCTCGTTCATGAACGTACAGTGTAAATGGTTTACTGTAGTCGGGGGTACCCAACACAGGAGCTGAACACAACGCATCGCGTAGCTCAGAAAAACTCTTCTGGCAGTCATCAAACCATGGCAGAGGATTTGAAACATCTTTGCACGTGAGAGCTAACAAAGGCTTTGCTAACAACGAAAAATTTGGGATCCATTGTCTGCAGTGTGATGTGATACCCAAAAAGGCACGTACTTCTCTTTGAGTGTTTGGCACAGTCATTTGAGCAATTGCTCTAATTCGTTCTGGGGTCAACCTTCTTCACTCCTTTGACAAGAGATGACCTAATCAGGTTACCTCTTGGCGACAATATTGCAGCTTAGAAGGTGACACCTTGTGATGTAAATTGGACAAATGCTGTAGCAAAGATATCGTAGCTGTTTTGCAAGTTGTCTTGTCATCAGCAGCCACTAAAAGATCATCTACGTACTGGATCAAAGCAGCCCCGACAGGCAATACAAATGTATCAAGCTGGCTTTTCAGAGCCTGACTATATATCGAAGGACTTTCACAATAACCTTGAGGTGCGCGCTTGAATCTGAAGCTACGACCACCCAAGGAGAAACCAAAAATGTACCTACTCTCTTCTGCTATCGGGATGCTAAAGAAGGCATTCTTCAAGTCAATCACCGAAAACCAGGTAGCTGAAGCAGGAATCAATGTCAATAAAGCTGTGATATTGGGAACCACAGGAAACTGCGGAACCACAATCTTGTTTACTTCCCTAAGATCAATTACGAAACGATACACAGGAGGTTGGGAAGAATCGGTACGTTTCAAAATCGGAAAAACGGGACTATTACACACGTTACCTTGTGTTTCTTCGATCACACCCTTCTGGATCAAATCGTGGATAATCGCTAAGAGTGCTCGTTCACCATCGCTCGAAATTCGATACTGCGGAATTCGTGGTAACCTGACATTCGGTCTGAGCTGAACAACATATGGGGGAATTTCCAGAAGACCCACATCATTAGGACCCGTAGCCCAAAGAGATTCGGGGAGAGAACACAATTCTTGTGGAAGCCTATCTGTCGCCACATACATAGGAGAGATCACTTTCCTGCCCAATGTAAGTTGTACTCCCGATGGGGAACAATGCAATGTCGCATACAATCGTTTCAACAGGTCCTAACCCAGCAAGTTCTCACCACAACCAGTAGTCAAAATCAACGGTGCTTCTAACTTACATGGTCCAATTAAAAGGGACAAAGGACTAGAGACTGGATTACGAACAGGGGTGCCAGAGAATCCCACTGAGACATTAGTTAAGCCAGACAAGGGTGCGCCAGGGAGTTTAGAATGTTTGATTGAACTTTTTGCCGCACCAGTATCCAACAGAAAAGGCTCAACCACACTTGATAAAGCTACTGAAACGTAAGGCCCACTCTGATCAACTGGAACTGACACTACTCCGTCTCTTTGTCCATGGCTATCCTAGCAGTCATTATACGCAGTACTCTCGCCCTCGACATAGTAGTCATCTACATGGTACTGCGGAGATCTATCAGATTGCACCTTCGATTGGTCAAAACAATTAAGAGAACTTTGTGATGGAAGAGAACGCTCATTCTGAGAAGGCGTGACACCACGTCCTCTACCTCTAGAGATTTGTTGGAAACCACGACCTCTCTGAACTGGCACACCATTCATACGCTGTCGCAGAGCAGGGCACTCGTTCTTATAATGACCCTTTTCCTTGCAGTATGCACATTGATTCAATCCTAACAATGGCCTAGAAACGAGGTACTCCGGTCTCATTTGTACTCTCGGAAACGGTGTCTGTTGCTGAAATTGCGTACGTTGCTGTGAATCGTTCTGATTCGAGCGAGGCGGATACGCCTGCTGCAACAACACCTTAGTCTTCAGGTCCTTCGTTTTCCTCTCTACACGTTCTTTTTCTTCCTTATCTCTATTCTCGTAATATTGGGCTGTGGCTAGAATCTGAGCCGTTGAAGAGACAGCCCAAGCACTTTCTGAGTCTTTCAACTTGTTGCACAAGTCAGGCAGCAAGTTAAACACGAACTTATCAACAAATAGTCTCTGGCCTCCCTCTGAACTCATATCTTGGCCGCTGTGGTCCACAAAAGTCTCCTCAAATCGCGTGAAAAAGTCGGACACACTTTCATCCTTCTTCTGCTTACAGGCCGACAATTTATCCCAGTTTACTCTCAACGCTGGCATCAGCGTCTTCATTAGATTAACTATCCTACCTGGTAACTCCGCTACTAGGGGTTCAGGTTTTGCACCTCCTACTTGGAGAGCATCCGCCGCTAAAATAGCAGTCCAGATACCACCTAACTCGTTCGGATGATCCTCATGGCGGATTTTCACCCATACCGGTTGTGGCACAACATTGCCAAACAACATCTCAATATCTGCAATGTTCATAATACAGGCGTCTACTGTCTGGGACAATTCTTTATAGTAACCAGCGGGATTCTTACGTGGGTCTGGCAAAGTCTGTTTTAATGCTAGTACTTCAGACCTTTTCCATGGGACATGTATCCAAACTCTCTGAAAATGTGCCGGAGCGGCCGCAATACCTCTCCCTGCATCAGCCTGTACTGCATCACGCCATACTGGCGGAACCTCTATCATAGGATACTGTCCTAACGTCTTCTTTGCCGAGGAATCATTCGCAAACAAAACTCTAGACGGTAATACAGACCTATAGGCAAGAAGCCGTTCCAACGCACGTCTAGCATCAGAGCCCACAATCATACCTTTCGCAAATTGACTCTGGAGTTCGAGCATTTCAGCAGGGGCTGAGTCTAATTTGTCGTTGTCCCATTCGTCTCGCAACAACTTACACATCTCCTCAAACACATATCTCTGAGTCGGTTCATTCCACTGGGAAAATGTATCGTAACCTATACGACAACTATACCTATCGGGTTTCAAAATCCATCTATGAACCATTGAATCTAATAATGCTCGTTCCCTAGACTCAGGGAGCTGGCTACGTCTCTGCATGGAGTCAGAAACGACGGGCGCAATTAGCGACCCAAAAAGAGGAGACAGAAAACTAGGGACAGTGTCGGTTACTCGCCGACGAGCAGAAGGTGAAGTAGACATAAGGGCGGGAGAAACAGCATTCAGCGAAAGCGAAGGAGCAAAAGGGGTAACAGAAACAGGAGTGACAGGCGTAGTAAGGTGAGGTGTAGCAGTTAAAGACGAAAAAGGCAACCCAGGAAGAGGGGGTGCCGGAGTAACATAACCTTGCTGAGGAACAGGAGGTGGGGGAGGAACTACCACGGGCTGACCAGCAGCCGGTTGTACAGCAGGGGGAACAAAAAGGGCTGTAGCGCTGTGTACATAAGGAGGTGGTGACTTCAATAAATAAGACATCAGAGGATCCTTTTCGGGGTCCTCTTTCGGCTTATCGGGACATGATGGGAAAACAGGGTAGCACTTATCAATTGCCATGCTATGTTGTCTAGTGTAAATCTCGGTCGCTTTCTCTTCTTCATCTTCCTTAAACTGCCTAGCAGCTTGCATAATCGAGACACCTTTTTCTCGCTTATCCTTTTTAGCCTGTTTGATTTCTTTCTGCTTTGCTTCTTTGCGCCATAGACGAAAGGAGTCAAACATCGCCGGCCGTGCTTTCTTCTTAAATAACTTTGCCTCCAAATTATCCAAAATTGCAGTTTCAAAACTACCATGTAATGGCCATCTGAGAACACCATCTTTCCTCGTATAGCGGACCCATACCTCGTTATACGTGATAGGGCCCAGACCATGCTTCGAATAGAGCTCATAAGTCGGAGTTCCAACCGGAGGTATCGGACAAGACTCCTCCAATCGGGAATCCTTGTTGCAACATCCAAGACAAGACAAGAAACCAAGACTACGGTTAGGCATTTTCGCTCACTAACCGAGTTTCAAACTTCAAGGGGCTATCTCTATCGATACACTCGTAAATGTACAAGACCCTCGGCTTTTGGGAACTGCAGCTACCAAATAATCCTAAGGACCAAACTAAACCAAATGCAATGGAACCATGCAAACCAAGACTAAGGACCAAAGAACTCGAGTTAAACCTAAGGACTGGGAGCGACCCACGTATACTTAACTGAAAGATCAATGACGTCACCAGGAAGACCCGTCTATCGTCTCGCCGTACTAAGGACTATGCCAGGCTCCAAAACAGGTCGACAGTCAGGGCGCCAGTCCTTTGCAGCCGTCTGGAAGCGGGAACCTTCGCGGAAAAAAACCTTCGGACCACTTATGCGACATACATGGATCGATAAAGTGGGGTGCACCTCCCTCGGAAATTTCACACGAAGCTCCTCACAATCTTCAGGCTAGGACTGGAACCGCTCGATGTCGCACCACGCTAGGGCGCCAACTGAAAGACTGGGCAATTTCTAAGACCCAGCGGTGCCAGGGGACAACACCTGAAACCTTCGGGGTTCACCTGTTTTGGCGTTCTTCCTCTGGCGTCAAAAGATCGTCTTTAATGACTGCAGTCAGGAACAGAAGTCACAGAAGTATCATGCAAGATAGATTCTAAGGAGACTGCTCGATTTTTACAAAGCAGGTCGCTCCTTAAATACTGAATATTCTGCTTCGGGCAAACATTCCTGCAAGTTTACAATTATTCCCGTTTCTGTATTCCAAACAATAAGATCACACAATATCACATTCCCATCTCCAGGTGTCTGGCCTTCAATCACATGTTTATGACATCCCTCTATTGAAAAGCCGGACCGCCCTATAATAAAATTGGTCACCTCCTCATCATAAAAGGCTAAAGGGAAAAGCAGGAACAGATGCAGAAAATAGAAGAGTCAGATAAGACATATTCGTAGGCTAATAAAAGAAGCGTGGTCTATTGTGTCAGGGTCAGTAGCTTGGCTCAGGCAGGACAGGACAGAAAACCAGTACGACAGGGTCCGCCTCAGGCGACAGGGTCAGCTTTCACCAAGTCATGCAGAAGTCGGCAGAACGCGCACTAGGGACTACGTGCCCTCGAGGTTACCTAATCAGGGTCATTGTTCGGACATCGCTCATTCACTGACTATGTGAGGGCAATGATACAAAATGGACGTCGTGCACGAAATGGAACCCGTAGGTTCGAGCACATGAATCAGTAATACATGACGAATCCTTCAGTGCAGCGTTGCGAAAACGCTTGCTTTATATTAGACTCATTATTTGCAATTCGCTAATGCCAGGATCGTCACGGTACCATTAGCTCAGAAACATGGGTTCAGTTTTCACGGAACCTCAGTCTCTGCATGCCTCCAGCACCCATAGAATGTGGCCAACTCAAAGGAGACATTCAGGACGCGCTGGACGTGGGCTTCAAGGATGGGGAATAATGTAGTTCCGATGTTGTGTGGGAAGGGGCCTGATGGAGAGCCAGAGTGGATGGTGCACATGAGCCAGGTGGTGTACTTGCTGCTGACGGGAGTCCAGAACCTGAGGAGTGTTTGTCCTGCGGATAATAGTGCTGTCTGCCTCTGTGTGCCAAGGCTGTTGTGTATGGCCATGAGCTAGCAGTGGTACAAAGTTGCAAGGGATGTGATCTGCCTTGTAAGGGTGGGGTGTCTTGGATGGAGATCTGCTGTCAGTTCACTCACAATGCTGATGAGCTCCTTGATGTCGTGTGTTTTGGTGTCTCAGCACTATCTGAAGGATCTCCACTTGTCCTTGCTGATGATATGGTGATGGCTGTGTGTGGTCTTTTCCAGGCCTGTAAGGTAAATGATGGCTCTTTGTGTTCCAAGGTGTGCACAAGAGTCCGGCTAGGTCAGTAGGAGTCCAGTAGGTCTGCCTTGTCCCAGGTGCCTTAACTATTGTTGTGCTTCACAGGAAAGTCCTTCAATGTGGCAAGATTGTTGGATCAGTTGCTGATCCAGTGCGTGAGCTTTCAGGGTGTTACATTGGTGTTGTTTTGAGTGTCCCACACAGCTTGTCTGTGGTGACTTACATCAAGCATCTTTGGGGGATTGTTAGCAGGGTGTGGGGCAGTGTGTTGCTTGTCGAAGACGTCGATTAAAATGTTGATGGACTAATGATGGATGGTGGTGTGGTTCTCCTCCAGCAAGAAGTTACTGGCACCCAGTCACATGTAGCCTGTGGAGGGGGGGGCATGCGCGCAGATGTACTTGTTGATGGCTTAGCGCAATTGTGGATGTAGGCCTGGATATCTGTAGATGAGTGTTACTCGGAGGGTTGCCAGGGAGTTGCTGCAAACCCAGATTTGTGACTCTGAGGGTGTACTTGTGAATCAATTGCAATTCATCCTCCGGGATTGTTGGTGCCGTCCCTGCGGGTGATCTTGTATCCGTCTGATATGGCAATGAAGAAGTCGTGTGCTGAGGATGCTTACATCCAGGTTACTGTCATGAAGGTGATGTGTGGCCCTGTTGTGTTGAGGAGGTAACAGAGTCCAATGGCGTGCTGGTGGACAGAGCGGGTGTGGAGTAGGAGGCACACGACCTGGTTGTTCTGACAGGGTCTGGTAGGCTGGGCAGCGCTGTGTAGGCAGTTTGAGTTGCACACTCAGCATGCGAAGGTGTCGTGTGTGCGCTTAGGGGTTGCCTGATAGCAGGCGGATGATTGTCTGGAGGACATTGCTTGGAGGTTGGCTGCAGCATGAGCCTGTTGTGTGACATGGGTCATGCAAAGACCAGAGGCTCGGGCACTGTGCACGTTCCAGGTGCAAACGGTCCTGCCTTAGGCACGGTGTTGGCGCAACAGTGGCACAGACAAGCTGCTGGCTGTATTAGGAATGGGTGGAGTGGGGAAGGGAGTAGCATTTTGGAGGCGTGTGGGTTTCAGAATCATGGTACTCGGCGGGGTGGTGCCGCAGGTGAGGCAGCAGCAGGCGGAAGGGGTGAGAAACTAGGCAAAAAGTAGCACACAAAGACAAGGAGGTCAGAAAGGCACAGTGCAACAGGTGTATGTAAAGGAAGGAGTGTCAGGTAACTCATGGGTCACTACGAGAAAATGTATGACCAATCACCAAAAATGACGGGCACAGGGTCAGGCAACAAAATGCGGAGCTGCGCACAGGAGACACACCATCAGCATGGGTTCACGTCCCGTTGTGTGGAGCAACCTGCGCAAATACATACACAACCAGGGACTTCATGCACAATAGATATTATTAGCCATGAAGAACTGCATGCATGTTGCAGAAGTAGACATACACATATGCTCAATATTTGACAAGTATGCCATAGATGACGCATGTAAACTGGCTAGAGAGCTGCAGTGACAGAGATGAGGCACTTTGGATTGTGCTGAACACTTTTATTCCACATACACACACAAAGGGAAATGCATCCATGTGAACAGACTTGCAGGTCAGTTGACAGAACATGTGGGACATACGCTGGACCCCCCCCCCTTCACGACACGGATGATGTCAATCCCAAAGAACTGGCACACAATTCAAGGGGATGAGCCAAACAAATCCTGCTGCACATGGAGAGGCTGCAACTCCCCATAGAGCCTGTTGTTGTGATGTCCCACACTATGTCCATCCGTCCCATCCGCAATGTTTCAGAGGCAAGGTTTACACACATTGATGCCTTCATCAGACGCCACACTCCACTACAGATGACAGTCAAGAAGGGTGACTATCATGTCATGGGAGTGATGCTACATGTTATATGCTCCATGGTGAGAAGACATGTATGCATGGTACCACAACATGCACAGAAGCAGGCCCACACATTCCCAACCTGTACCACCACCAACAAGCCTTGCTGCTATCCTTACCCAAACTGACATTTCCACATGTCCGTGCATGGAACGCTGATTCAGCACACGTTGCAATCCTCATGAGGAATAGCATGAGGACAAAGATGACACGAACAGACAACAGGCGCAAAAACCTGGGAATGACAGACATACAAGAAGTCACCTAAAACAATTCTCGCCGCACAGATGGACATTTACAAAACATGAACAATGTTGGACACATGTAAATTTCAAAGAAAGTCTCTCCGCAAAACTGTGTGGCATGACATCATCACTCGAGTGACACATCAGAACTCACATCAAAGTCACTTTGCATTCAGTCAGCTGGACACACACATTGCAACACATGCCACTCAATGCTACAAGCTTGCACACTCATACCCAGTGACTCACCATTATGAGAAGAAGTTGCGTATGAGCTGACTCCAGATATCATCCTCCTCCTCCTCCTCATCACTAGCCTCGTGAGCAAGCCCTTGATCCTCCACGGGTGGATGTTCCTGCTCATCTGGATCCAGGATGAGTGGCACTGCCTTCTCAACTGCCATGTTGTGCAGCATGCAGCACACGAGGAAGATTCGGCAGACCTTCTCCGGGGCATAAGGGAGGGGCCCACCTGTCTTGTCCTGGCACCAGAATCGGCTCTTCAGGAGGCCAAACGTCCTCTCAATCACTCGCCTGGTCTGCCCATGTGCATTGTTGTACCTGTGATCTGCAGCTGTTCTTGGGTTGTGGAGAGGTGTCATTAGCCATGATATGTTGGGATATCCAGAGTCCCCTACATGGAAACATCATGTAAAAAGTGGGTCAGGAGATGCCGTAAGAGCCAAAGATACCGCAACACTCAGGACAAACAGAGTATACCCACCAACAAGATATGCTTGTTCGTCGTGCAGCCGCAGCATCCTTTGTGGCACCCTGATACGCCTCATGATGTAGGCATCGTGTGCTGATCCTGGAAAACTTGCACAGACATGGGCAATCAGCATGTTAGCAAGACACACCACAAGGGCATTTATCGAGTGGTAATGTTTTCTATTGCGATAGGCTTGTTCCTGTGCCTGTGGTGGCACCAAAGCCACATGTGTACCATCAATGGACCCAATGACAAGGGGAATCCCTCCCAGGGCATAGAAATCACCCTTGACATCTGTCAACTCCTCAGGAGTAGGAAATGTGATGAATTCATCAAGGTGCTCCAACATGGCTGCTAAAACATCACGCAGGACACGGCTGAACACTGTCTGTGACATGCCACCAACATCAGCTATGGTGAATTGAAACGTACCTGTGGCAAAAAAATGTAGGGCTGCCATCACCTTCATCTTTGGGGTCAGCACAGTAGGATACCTGTGTCGCGGTTGGAGGTGTGGTGCCAGCCTGTCGGTCAAGTCCTCAATCAACTGTTGAGTGAATCTGTAACGTCAAATGCAGGCCCGTTCCCTCATGGCACCCAAGTCTGGCATTGGTCTTGGGACAGGCGGTGCCCTGCAAGACATTGTTTGTAAGAATGAAGATTGAGAGTCTGCCAATATCAATGTCAATGAACATAGCACATGCTACACTGCTAATACACATCAGGTAACTATGGAGTCGGGTGTGTGCAATACATACAGGACACATATGCCAGCTTGCTGGCACTGCTACAAAAAGCCAGATACACCTGTTGATTGTCAAGTCTACATGACATGCCCTGAAATGAGTTGGTGGCCAGTCTGAGTGAAGAGCCACAGATATCACCGGAGTGACACACAACCACATAGCTGCATTGGAAGGATGTCATCTCATCCACACAGCTGACTGCGAGGCACATGCACAGGTCACAAGGAATGTCAAATGTACATATCAAACACATTGCGATGAAGGGGTACACGTGACAAGAGAAAGACACAGCCATTGAGACAATGCAGACATGTATGACTGGGAAAATATGATGTCCGATGCACACAGACCCTACAGCGGTGGGAATCCACATGTGGCATGGTGTGCGTAGATGTGTCCCATGCCCATCTCCACACAGACCCATGTTGGATGCACCAACAGAAGATGCAGTTGACGGAACACTGACATCAAGCTCATGGGAACACATGACACGCACCTGACATAGTCACAAAGGGGCACGCAGATCGTGACATGTCACTTGATAGAGTGTCCCTGTCCCTAGCATCAGGATACAGTTGTGGGTGGTGATGACTGTGCCATCCCACTGCTGCTGTGCATGACACAGTTGGACTACAGACACACATGGCAAGTGTCAAGGTGATGTGTGTCACATAGTGCCCCATCACACATGACATGTGTCCACAGGTCATCACACATCAATTGTGCAACTAGATGAGATGACCTGTGCAATATCACTGGCTGCCACACCTAGGGCCTGCACATAACAGTATGCAATGACAAGTATGTGATGGATATCCTTGTGCGACTCGTAGCCCTACATTCCTGGCAAGTGTGCACCTGTATTACCATTGTAAGCGTGTGAACTAGTGCGTACCCGTAGGTGTCTAACACACTGTACTACTAGTGCGTACCCGTGCGAGTGAACTAGTGCATAATAGTAGATGTCTAACGCACTGTACTACTAGTGCGTACCCGTACGTGTGAACTAGTGCGTACCCGTGGGTGTCTAACGCACTTTACTACTAGTGCGTACCCGTACGTGTCTAACGCACTGTACTACTAGTGCGTACCCATACGTGTCTAATGCACTTTACTACTAGTGCGTACCCGTACGTGTGAACTAGTGCGTACCCGTAGGTGTCTAACACACTGTACTACTAGTGCGTACCTGTACGTGTGAACTAGTGCATACCCGTAGGTGTCTAACGCACTGTACTACTAGTGCGTACCTGTAGGTGTGAACTAGTGCGTACCCTTACGTGTCTAACGGACTGTACTACTAGTGCATACCCGTACGTGTCTAATGCACTGTACTACTAGTGCGTACCCGTACGTGTCTAACGCACTTTACTACTAGTGCGTACCCGTACGTGTGAACTAGTGCATACCCGTAGGTGTCTAACTCACTGTACTACTAGTGTGTACCCGTAGGTGTGAACTAGTGCGTACCCGTACGTGTCTAATGCACTGTACTACTAGTGCGTACCCGTACGTGTGAATTAGTGCGTACCCGTAGGTGTCTAACGCACTGTACTACTAGTGAGTACCCATACGTGTGAACTAGTGCGTACCCGTAGGTGTCTAACGCACTTTACTACTAGTGCGTACCCACACATGTGAACTAGTGCGTACCCGTAGGTGTCTAACGCACTGTACTACTAGTGCGTACCCGTACGTGTGAAACACACCGTACACCCGCTATCATCGTGTGTGTATGCTTTGTTTCTCCATTGTACTTGTGCCGTAGGGGTACGTGTGAAACGCACCGTACACCCGCTATCATCGCATGTGTACGCTTCGTTTCACCATTGTACTTGTGCCATAGGGGTACGTGTGAAACGCACCATACACCCGCTATCATCGCGTGAATACGCTTTGTTTCACCATTGTACTTGTTCCGTAGGGGTACATGTGAAACGCACCGTACCTGTGTGTGGATTTCTAAATTACATAGGGGACACATAAGGGACAAGTATTAGGCCCTAAATGCATGCTGGTTGTCATGGAGACAGAGTTTTCAGTTGAAAAGTGTCGATCATGTGTCCTGGAACAGTCAGTTGGCCACAAAATACAATGTTGCAAAGTGGTTGTTGACTTGACATGATGCTCAAAATTTGAACGATGCGAATGCTGTCATTGGTGTATGTTTAAAGTCATTGTGTATGTTTAAAGGGATTGGAGTAAACGTAGGATGCGAATGAGTCTGACCAATCACTATGTAGTCCTCTAAATGAATGCCCCTCAGCAAGACAGATAGAAGGCAGCCAGAACCCATGAGAGGGCACTTGCCTGCACAACTTTCCTGTCGACCACACTGCTGCTGTCTCTGCTTCCTCTGGACCATGTCACGTACTGTGGAGAGTCCCCAGCCATTCACCCTGGAGGAGAATCAGGCCTTGCTGGACGTCCTCCTCCCACAGTACACCAAGCTGGATGGGAGACCAGGGGAGCAAGTGAGTGCTGAGTCCACTAACTGTGCCTTTGCACCTGTTGTGTGAGTGTATATTGTGTCCAGGTGGGACAGACATGCAAAGTTGTTTAGAGTGGGTCCCAGGGGGGGACATGCTGATGTCTCTCATGCAGAGCATGATGTAGTTCCTGTGTGCACTCCTCACTTGCATTGTGCTTACTGTGACTTTCACTGCATAGTGCATGACACTTTCAGCCTGGCAAATCCTTGGTGACTTTTTTTCCTTGTTCGAACTGGCGATTTCTGGTTGGCTAAGGCTTGCGCCAAAGTCAGGCAGAAACCACCACTCTAGTCAGGGCAAGGAAGTTACACGCCAAAGATAACCCCTGCTCACCCCCTTGGTAGCTTTGGCACGAGCAGTCAGGCTTATCTCTGAGGCAATGTGTAAAGCGTTTGCGCGCGCACCCAGCAACAACACCCAAGGCCCACTACAAAGGAAACTCCACACAAGGTATTCTATAAAAATAGCCTTTGTATTATAAAACACATTAGATAAAAACACACACTTTACAATGTGCCAACAGGCACGGGCAGAATTTACAAGGGATTATATGTACAGGGGACAGGGCCACATGGGCCACTGTCAAGGATTAGCACTTTTTAGAAGTTAGCACAAAAATATATAAAATTACTGTAGCACAAAAATAATATGTATAGCACACAACCAGTACTTACTGGTATCAGGTAAGTACAACCTACGCAACCCTAACCACCTTAGGAGACTGTCACGCAGGGAACTAGAACCTCACTAGCACCACCTGTACTAGGAGAAAGCAAACAACCACCTAAGTATCACAATACCTGTAGGGGTAATAGAACGTTACACATGATGCATCACATTCAGAGGTGTAGGGAAGGAAAACACATGATGCATAAAAACACATTCAGAGGTGTAAAGCAATGGCACATGACGCATAAAAACACATTCAGAGGTGCAAGGAAAGGAACAATTGCGCAAGAACTCATATGCCACCACCTGTGGCAGTCCCTAGGCCAACTGGCCTTGTCCAGGCTAGGACGCCCTGTGTTCAACAAAGTCAGGGGCAAGGCTGCGCAGGAGGCACAGTCCAAAACTCAGAGGGCCACAACCTAAACGATGCAGCTGCCCACTAAGTGCTGGGCAGCTGGGGAAATGAGCCTGGGCACCACTGTGCCTCGGAGTCCCTCTGGACTCTAACAAAATCTCGCCCCCAACGTTGGAGCATCAGCGCTCTAAAGTACACAGTGGGGGCCAACGTTGGAGCGGCCCGCTGCCTTCCGGGGCCGCTCTGAGTGCCAAAGAAATGCCTCGTTTCACCTGGCAGCCTCACGGGGCTCGAGAAACCAATACTTTGCCCCCTTCGTCGGAGCCACGGGGCTCAGAAACCAATGCGCCCCGTTTGGAGCCTCACAGGCTCTAACACTACTGCCCCCTTCGTTGGAGAGCGGAGCGAGGCTCTCGGTGTCAACGGGCCCGCGCCAGAGACGGGGGCCGCCTACAAGCTCAGCCGGTCTGGGACCGGCACCCACGGTACTCGTGCGGAGTCCCCAAGCCCTTCCCTACTCACCGGGCTGTCCTCGGGGGACTCCGCTCCTCTGGTCCGCCCTTCCTGGTCGCCGGAGCGCGGGGTGGGCTCCCGCCTGCTCCCTCCCTCAGTGCGATGTCTCTCGGGGCCGGGAACACGTGGGTCACACCCCCTCCCGCTGAACCAATTACAGCGCGGCAGGGGGGTGACGCGGCCGGGACTCCGGGCTGCGGCGGTGATCGTCTCGGCGATAAGAGGGGTGGGCTCCCTCCGTAAATGCAATCTTCGGCGGGGTAGGCACCCGCCGCCGCAACAATCCAATAAGCGGGGTGGGCACCCACCGACAAGCACCCAAACACGGGGTAGGCTCCCGTCACCAGCAGCATACGGGGTGGGCACCCGTTGTCACGAACAAAGCGCTCCTGGCGCCGAGGGCTAGTCCAGCGCTTCCAGGCGCTGGAGGCTGTAGGAGAGCGCCGAGTATCACGCTCCTTGATGCTGGGGTCCCAACAAAGCGCTCCTGGCGCTATAAAGCAAATACAAGCGCTCCCAGGCGCTTAGGGATAGCAAGTCCAGCCAAAAAGTATTTCAAGGAGCAGGGGGGCAAAGACTGGGCCCAGAGCCAGCTCACAGGGCCCTCCAGCAGGGAGGCAGTCCCCAGTGGCGGTCTCTCCTGGCGCCCAGCAGCAGCAGGCCCCCCCTCAAGTTGGATCAGCAAGAGAACAAATTGTAAGGGGACACAGCCCCTTTTTATACAGTAAAAAGTCTTTGTCTGAAGGTGCAGGGAAGGGGCGAACCAGTTCCAACAGGTTCCTGAGCACTTTGTTTTGCTCAGCCCCTCTCCCTATTTACTGGCAGGCCAGGGTCATCAGACGCACCACAGGGGCCGGAGCCAGCAGTGTGTGGGGAAAGCCCTGTCCTATTCAGGACCCAGGTGTACTCCTCCCCTGCCATCAATATGCTAACTCCCTATTCACCACTGGGTGACTCCTCCTGACTCTGGGGATTTCCCTAGTTCGTCACATGACCTCCACCAGCCAATCGCCAGACAAGCCACATATTTCATACTGCACACTGTAGTGCCCACTTCTAGAAGTGGCACTTCCACACCAGGTACATGCACGCCGCACACATCATCGCGCAGCATTCACTCACACGAGTCCGCACATACCAAACTCGGGCCTGCACACCCCTCATCAGGGCAGTTCTAAACTGCCACTGATCCTCCAGCCTAGGGTCTGTACCCTCAAGCTGACCAGAAGTCACGGGTGAGGCTCTCCTCCCCCTACCTCTTCTCCTAGGGTTCCGCCCTCTCTTCCTCTGAGAGGCGACCCCGTAACATAACTCACCAACCAGCTCAGGACCCCTCCCTGAGAACTGGTCTCCCAACCTAGGGTTTAACCCCTCAGGGTGCACCGGGGTCAGAGGTGGGCTCTCCCACCCTCTGCACCGCCTTCCAGAGTCCTGCTCCCTACCAACTGGGGCGGTACCTCTGGAAGAAGAACCGGTCAGGACACTTGTTACAGTAGTCCTACCCTTCAGGTCAGGCTGCTCCTGAACCTGGCCTCCCAACCTCTGGTCTAAAACCTTCGGTGGAATAATTGCCTGGCACTCCAGGACTTCTGGGGAGTTACACACCATCCCCCTGAGGCTGACACATGACCCATGTGTCGTGTGACTGTCTGTCTGGCGCAGATCTCCTGCCCCCTGTCCACCTGACAGTGCACGAAGATCCCCCAGAACAGAAGTGGCGCCACCCTGGTCCCCCCAAGAAGATCTAGCCCAACTGGCTAGTCCCTGGTCCACTGGTGCATCCACTGGGAAACTCATCCCCCAACCACTCCTCACGCTGGACTCCTGTACCCTCCCTACCGGAGCTGTACTGCCAGACTCTAGAACCACAGGAGCCCTGCTTACAGGCGCTCCAGGTCCTCTACTCACTAGGTAATCCTCCTCAAATGGGCTAACAGGACAGCCTAGGTCCCCAACTTGGTGTTCCCTCATGAAACCATCCAAGTCCTGAGGCAGGGTTTCGTACGTCTGGGGACCCTCGGTCACCCACTTACTCCCGCTCCACTGAGCCAGGCCGTAAGCCCCTACACCCTCCTCGCTATCCTGGGACCTAGCTGGGCTACACGGAGCCTCTTCCACCACGCTGGGCTGGAAGATCCCTGAACCACTACTTTTGGAGTCACTCCCTAATGACTCTAGAGAACCTTGGGCCCTTTCCCAACGGTCTGCTTCCTCTGCAAGGTCCCCTGGACTAGCAAACCCATACTCCAACAGGTGTTGGCGCAACTTGGGACAACAACTCCTGAGCATCTGCTCTTTGACAACCAGACCATACATGGTGGAATAACTGCGTCTCGGGCTAAGACTCGCCCAATCGTCCAGTGCATCCTCACATTCACTCAAAAACTGGTCCCAAGTCTGGTGAGACAGCTTCCTACTGCCCCTAAACTTCAACCTTAACTCCTCCTCCTGGACAACAGGTACCAGACTGGGGGAACTGGGACTTCCTATACTGAAATCTATCTCGCTGCCACCACTGGACTCAACCCTCCCTGGGGAGCCCAGAAAACTAAGACTGCGCGCAGGGGATAGTCTACTCTCCAGCGCTGATTTCTCCCTGGTGAAGGCCCTCTCAGCCTCCTCTATCCTCTCCTGCGCTAAGACCCTCTCGGTCTCCAGCTTTTTCTCCTCTATAGTCAGCTGCGCCATCCCCCGGGCATGCTCTAACCTGAGCTTCTCCATGGCCAGCTGATGCTCCCTCTCTTCCCTCCTATCTACCCACTCCTCTGGGGATAGGGAAAGGGATGGGGTGCTGCTCCTGACACTGGACCCAGCAAGGGACTCCCTATCTATGGGGTCTTCTCTCTCTACTGGCGTCCCTGTCAGGTAATCCTCCTCCTCTTCAGATTCCTCAGGGCTCCCCTCAGACCCACCACCCTCTCGGCGTGCGGCCCGGGCCCTATCTTCCTCACTGCGCTCTCGCTCCCACTCATCCTTTTGCCATAGGATCAGGTTGTCCCTCAGTTTGGACTGGGTATCTGACTCACCCACCTCTATGTCCCTCTCTTCACAGAACCTTACCAACTCCAACCTACTGTATCTAAACAGACCACAGAAATTAAAAGCAGGCTCCATTTTGGCGGACGTTCTCGAGAAGAGTTTAACACAAGGAACCTGGGTGTCTGAGCTAACACAGGAGTACATGATTCACAAAGGACACCTTTAGGAGAAGAAATAATGGAACTTCAAAACAATAATCCCTAAAATGTGATTATCTAATGCAGAGTTTTGTGGTGCAGCCAGTTGCTGCTGCGGTATAGCGCAAACGCAAGTCCAAATCCCACCGCTGATCACCAATGTTAGAACTGGCGATTTCTGGTTGGCTAAGGCTTGCGCCAAAGTCAGGCAGAAACCACCACTCTAGTCAGGGCAAGGAAGTTACACGCCAAAGATAACCCCTGCTCACCCCCTTGGTAGCTTGGCACGAGCAGTCAGGCTTATCTCTGAGGCAATGTGTAAAGCGTTTGCGCGCGCACCCAGCAACAACACCCAAGGCCCACCACAAAGGAAACTCCACACAAGGTATTCTATAAAAATAGCCTTTGTATTATAAAACACATTAGATAAAAACACACACTTTACAATGTGCCAACAGGCACGGGCAGAATTTACAAGGGATTATATGTACAGGGGACAGGGCCACATGGGCCACTGTCAAGGATTAGCACTTTTTAGAAGTTAGCACAAAAATATATAAAATTACTGTAGCACAAAAATAATATGTATAGCACACAACCAGTACTTACTGGTATCAGGTAAGTACCACCTACGCAACCCTAACCACCTTAGGAGACTGTCAAGCAGGGAACTAGAACCTCACTAGCACCACCTGTACTAGGAGAAAGCAAACAACCACCTAAGTATCACAATACCTGTAGGGGCAATAGAACGTTACACATGATGCATCACATTCAGAGGTGTAGGGAAGGAAAACACATGATGCATAAAAACACATTCAGAGGTGTAAAGCAATGGCACATGACGCATAAAAACACATTCAGAGGTGCAAGGAAAGGAACAATTGCGCAAGAACTCATATGCCACCACCTGTGGCAGTCCCTAGGCCAACTGGCCTTGTCCAGGCTAGGACGCCCTGTGTTCAACAAAGTCAGGGGCAAGGCTGCGCAGGAGGCACAGTCCAAAATTCAGAGGGCCACAACCTAAACGATGCAGCTGCCCACTAAGTGCTGGGCAGCTGGGGAAATGAGCCTGGGCACCACTGTGCCTTGGAGTCCCTCTGGACTCTAACAAAATCTCGCCCCCAACGTTGGAGCATCAGCGCTCTAAAGTACACAGTGGGGGCCAACGTTGGAGCGGCCCGCTGCCTTCCGGGGCCGCTCTGAGTGCCAAAGAATTGCCTTGTTTCACCTGGCAGCCTCACGGGGCTCGAGAAACCAATACTTTGCCCCCTTCGTTGGAGAGCGGAGCGAGGCTCTCGGTATCAACGGGCCCGCGCCGGAGACGGGGGCCGCCTACAAGCTCAGCCGGTCTGGGACCGGCACCCACGGTACTCATGCGGAGTCCCCAAGCCCTTCCCTACTCACCGGGCTGTCCTCGGGGGACTCCGCTCCTCTGGTCCGCCCTTCCTGGGCGCCGGAGCGCGGGGTGGGCTCCTGCCTGCTCCCTCCCTCAGTGCGACGTCTCTCGGGGCCGGGAACACGTGGGTCAAACCCCCTCCCGCTGAACCAATTACAGCGCGGCAGGGGAGTGACGCGGCCGGGACTCCGGGCTGCGGCGGTGATCGTCTCGGCGATAAGAGGTGTGGGCTCCCTCCGTAAATGCAATCTTCGGCGGGGTAGGCACCCGCCGCCGCAACAATCCAATAAGCGGGGTGGGCACCCGCCGACAAGCACCCAAACACGGGGTAGGCTCCCTTCACCAGCAGCACACGGGGTGGGCACCCGTTGTCACGAACAAAGCGCTCCTGGCGCCGAGGGCAAGTTCAGCGCTTCCAGGCGCTGGAGGCTGTAGGGGAGCGCCGAGTATCACGCTCCTTGACGCTGGGGTCCCAACAAAGCGCTCCTGGCGCTATAAAGCAAATACAAGCGCTCCCAGGCGCTTAGGGATAGCAAGTCCAGCCAAAAAGTATTTCAAGGAGCAGGGGGGCAAAGACTGGGCCCAGAGCCAGCTCACAGGGCCCTCCAGCAGGGAGGCAGTCCCCAGTGGCGGTCTCTCCTGGCGCCCAGCAGCAGCAGGCCCCCACCTCAAGTTGGATCAGCAAGAGAACAAATTGTAAGGGGACACAGCTTCTTTTTATACAGTAAAAAGTCTTTGTCTGAAGGTGCAGGGAAGGGGCGAACCAGTTCCAACAGGTTCCTGAGCACTTTGTTTTGCTCAGCCCCTCTCCCTATTCACTGGCAGGCCAGGGTCATCAGACGCATCACAGGGGCCGGAGCCAGCAGTGTGTGGGGAAAGCCCTGTCCTATTCAGGACCCAGGTGTACTCCTCCCCTGCCATCATTATGCTAACTCCCTATTCACCACTGGGTGACTCCTCCTGACTCTGGGGATTTCCCTAGTCCGTCACATGACCTCCACCAGCCAATCGCCAGACAAGCCACATATTTCATACTGCACACTGAAGTGCCCACTTCTAGAAGTGGCACTTCCACACTAGGTACATGCACGCCGCACACATCATCGCGCAGCATTCACTCACACGAGTCCGCACATACCAAACTCGGGCCCGCACACCCCACGCATCAGGATTTACCAGGACACATACATTCCCCCATGCATTCCTATGGGAGGGCAGGCCAACCTCACAACACGCACGCACTTTACCCTGGGACACAGCGGTAAAGTGCGCAGAAACCAAAAATCATTACACCAAGTCACGGGGTGAACCTGCCAGAAGGGCCAAGTCCAACATTCCTATTGTCCTGAGGTGATTCAGTGGTCCCCCCGGTGTGACAGGTGACTGTACCCACAGATGTGTATGAGTTGCGTGGCCCTGTGGTGAGAGTGTTCAAATGATGTGTACGACCTCATGGACATTGATGTGTGTGAATGTTCCTTGTCATGTGGGTGAGTGTCTATGTGAAGTGTTGCACCACAGCTGCATGGAGGAGGCAACAGATCAACCCATTTGATGTGACAAATAAGCTGTGCTGTGTGTCTGACTTGCAGAGCTAGCATGACACCTGTGACACCCCACTGTCAAGTGGCACATGTGCAGAGTGAGGGTTGTATCCGCTGTTGTCAATGACAGGCGAGTGATCTGTGCTTGGGTGTGTCTGTCTAGTATGCTGATGGTGCGTTAGTGGAGTGGGACATGTGACTGCTTGGCACGTGCTGCCCTTCAGCCTGCTGTTGCATGTGCTGCACAGTGTGTGGCATGATCAGTGAGTGTGTCGCACCCCTCATGGCAACATGTTGACTTTCAATGCCATGTAGTGCATTGGGGCTTGTACACATGCCAATTTCTTATTGTGTATGATGTAATTCCTGTCTGCATCCTATGCCCTGTGCAACATCTCAATAATGTTCAAATGTGTGTCTCTGGGACATGGAGCATGTGTATTGATGTTGTGTCACTTTGTCATCCTGACAGGTAACTGCCTACGAGAAGGGCGTGATCTGGAAAAGACATCGTCAGGGCCATGAGATCTGAGGGGGATCGTCGTCGCCAGCTGCCTCAGGTGCGCAAGAGGTGGCAGGACATCCGGTGCTGGATCCAGCGGATCGCCCGGGTCCAGCTGGGGCTCGACAGTCCGCGCCCCCACGGCAGCCGACGACGCCTGACCCCCCACATGAAATGTGTCCTGGTGGTGGTATTCCCTGAGCTCGATAGGCAGGTACAGGAGAGACTGCAGCAAGGAGGGGGTAGGTACATGGCTGTTTGTCGTGTTATGTGTCGCCAGCTTTTGGAAGTGCTCTGAAGCCTGGATACACTCCCAGAGTTAATATGTGCAGTGCATTTTCTGTTACCCAATGTCACCTGGTGCTCTTTTTCATCCCTTCCCCTGCTTGACATGTGTCCCCTGGTGTGTGTGTAATCACATTTGCACATGGTCATCTAGGGTGCCAGTAAATCTAAGTTCACATTGCTTTCGGCATCATGTGGGAGGGTGGTCTGTGACTTGTGTTGGTACCTTGCCTGTGCTATGACCTGTTCTCTATGTTGGGGGTCCATATTTGTTGTCACTGATGATTAAGCCTGGGCAAAGCACTACGCTACGCTCGCGTAGTTTGCGAAGTTCGCGCTACTTCGCACTACACGAACTGCACGTAGCACAGTGCGAACATGCGTAGCGTAGTGTTGTGTAGTGCTGCGGTCATTTTTTGCTTGCTCGCGGTCCTCAACATCAAGTTGGCGACCGCGAGCAAGCAAAATGACATCCCGGCGAGACTTTTTCCTTGTTCACGATCAGCAACATCAAGTTGGCGATTGCAAGCATGGAAAATAAACCTCCTGGCGAGATTCCCAACGCGAGGAGGTCAGGTTTCTCATTGCGAGTGGTCGAGTATGCTCACGACCACTCGCGATGAGAAACTACCAGTTCGCGTTGAGAAAGCTGCCGCTCGAGTAAAAATCTACTCGAGCAGCAGAAAACTACAGCTCGCACTGTGCAAGATGCCATTTTCAATGATTGCACAGTGCCGGTTGCTTGTCCGCACTGTGCAATCATTGAAAACGACATCTGGCACAGTGCGAACAAGGTACTACGCAGTTCGCGAAGTGCTACGCGTAGCTCGCGTAGTGCGAACTGCACTTTGCGTAGCTTCGCGAAGTAGCCCAGGGTTACTGATGATGATTCTCAACATAGGAGTGTGAGCTTTAAAATGAACATCCTTGCAGCATGCATGACCAATGTTGTGGCCTCAGACATGATGTGCATGAGTGGAAGATATGCATATTGCCATGACGGTTGAACATGGTACAGTCAGCTCATTCTAGGACCACGGAGAAATGTGCCCACTACAGTCCCCTGAGACACCCTGGCCTCCTAATCATGTGTATCATCCAACACTGTGCACATTCTCTGTGTGTTCAGCATAGGTCTGCCTCTGTGGCATAGTTCCCTGGCCTAGTTAGTATTTAGCAAATGTGTGCTACATGTGTCCACTGGAAAGGGATACACCATTTTGCTTGTGCATACTCACACTGGGCAGTGCCTGTGTGGCTATTCACAACAATCTGTTGATGGTTGTTTGTCACAAATATGTGTTGCCAGCCCCATGAGGTGATGTTGTGTAAATGAAGCTATTTTTCTAGCACAGTTATTGTAACCCTGAATAAGAGGTGTCACTTCTTGATCTGTATCAATCACATTGACTCAGGCATGGGGTAGGGTGTGCAGGAGAGGCATACATGTTCAACCCTGATTTTTCATTGCCAGGTCTGACTTGTGTGTGATACTTGGCTGTACAAAGAATCACCGTGCAGTGCCCCTGTGATGCTGGCCAGTGCTTAACTTACCTGCTTTGCAGCCTGTGTCAGTTTTTTATAAACATGATTCCTGCTCATACATTTTTAGCACCTGTGTGTGGTTCAGATGCAACGCTGTTTGGACTTTGTGTGAAGACATCTGTGTGTACATTCTGGCTTGCCATGAGGGTGTCCCCACACAGTACAGCTAGGCTTTTTTTCTACCCAATTGCAGGACCATTAGCTAATGCATTGTCCTGGGTGTGGACATGTGTGCCACTCCAGATGACAGGCAGTAGGTCATATGTGTAGCCAACTGTGTAATTAGGTGATGGATGGCCATGTGACAACTGACATAATTCAAGTTGTTACTCTTACAAAATTGTACCTTGGCACTCACAGCACTTGTCAACAGATCTTCATGTTTTAAATGTGGGAATTTGATGATTTGTGTTGAAAACACTGATGTGCCTGCATGGAAAAAGTCGCCCAAGGAAGTGCACACCAAAATACATTTCCACTTTCATGGAACACACTGGCACATTTTCTACGAAGCCACTGTTAGAATTAAATGGTGTTGCTGATTCTCCATATACATGTTCCCACAGTGCTCTTGATTTTGTGAGACACCTTTGTTGTTGGTGATACAAACTGACGAGTCTCAAGACATCCAGACCTCCGTGGGCCCATGTATATGTACTGTCTACAACACCATTAATTTCTAACAGTGGCTTCTTTGAAAAGGTGCCAGCTTCTTCAATGACAGTGTAAATGTACTCTTGTGTGCACTGGCTTGTGCGACATAATTCATGCAGGCACATGAGTGTTCTTTTCATGAAATGGCGAATTGGCACATTCAAAACATGTAGACTGTGTAAAGTATTGAGAGTCCCAAGGAAGCTACATTTTTGGGTTTTGTGTTCCAAGGTACTTACAGGTCTCTGAGTGTGGTGACACCTTGAGTATTGAGGTGGGTCAGTTTACAATGGGTGCACCACTACTGTTTCTTTCAGGTAAAACAAGAGGTGGCATGACTTCATTGTATTGTTGTGCTCACCGGTTCACAGACACTAGCTTCTCAGTGTATTTCTCAGTCAAGTTGTGGCCTTTTGTGTTCTTTTTTTCCTGGTGTCCAAGTGGCATAGTGGGTCTACCAACTGGGCAGTACAGGGCTTACATATGTGCGGAGTTATCTAGCTGTTACTCATGATGCATTGCCTGATATGCACTGTGACCAATTGTTCTTGTGCTCATGTGTCAGATGTATACAGGTGACTGATGCATTTCGGTTTCTTCTCCTTGCCCACAGCATCATCATCCGCAACCGAGGGAGACACCTGCATGGCCCTGGAGGAGGGACCCAGCAGCAGTGCCACCAGTGCTGTGGAATCAGAAGGACCCAGTGGCACGGAGGGCGAGGGGAGTCAGTCGGAGGACCTGTCTGGACACGATACCAGCTACGACGCCGGCGGGTCCGAGGCTGACCGCCCTGAGGAGGCGGAGGCTGCAAAACCAACTGGCAGCATCCCCACATCTGTCCCCGCCTCCTCCATTACCATCTCCGCCCTCCCAGTTGCTCCCATCCCTTCTGTCCATGCAGAGTCCCACCATGTCTCCTTCGTCCCCCTGCTGCCCTCAGTGAAGAGTCTGTGGACATACTGTGGCAGTTGCAGGTTGGGCAGGCATCGGTGCTGACTGTCCTCCATGGCCACACTAAACTGCTCACACAGATGGTGTCGTTCATGGAGGGCATGTCAGCAACAATGTCTGACCAACGCAGGCTTCTGCGGTCCATGGACTCTTCCCTGACGGCAGCAGTTTCTCTCCTGCAGCGCTCCTTCCCCCCCTACCCCGGACCCATCCACACTGCCCTCTCCCATGCCTGTCCAATGCACACCCAGACAGTCACGGGCACGCACCGCACCAGACACATCCAGCACACCCCCAAGTAAGGCACAGCGCACACCTCCTGGCATGCACACTCAGGGGGATGTAGGCACACCCACAGGGGCTGGGGGCAGACAACATACACGCAGCCACAGTCGCAGTCCGCAGTCCTCACAACCCTGTTCCTCCAAAACCACTCCCCTTAGCTCCCCTGCCAAACTGTCACCTTAGGGAGACCTGTATGTTTGAGCTGGGCCTCGCCCCCACTGAGCCACCACCCCACAAGCGGGCGAGGAAGTCCCCGCGCACGGGAGTTGAGTCCCCCACCATGTCCACCCCCTCCCCCAAGAGCGCTGCACCCCATCCCTCGGCCACCACACCCTCCGTTGGCCCTGGGGTATCTTCAGGTGCAGGGCTTAGGATGGAGGCCCTAGCAGCAGTGTGCAGCGCCGTTTTCACCTCCACCTTTGTTGCTGCCCCACCCCCTATGGTGGAGACGTCCACCCCTGCACCCACCACACCTACCCCTCCCCCTCATGTCCCTGCGGTGCCTGGTCCTGCCACAGATGATGCCCCCCCGGTCGACAAACCTTGAGGTTCCTTAGTGCAGGCAAGGTAGGGGTGGACGCAGTCCCCTACGTCCACTCTTGGACTTTAGAAATGGATTGGCCAATGGCCTTTGTACATAGTATCTTTTACATTAATTTAATTTTGGTGCTGAATAAAGCCTTTTCTTTTACTTTCAACACTATTGCATTTCAGGTACTTGATGTTGGTAATGAGGCTACGGGAGTTGGTGTTCTGGTAATGTGTTAGGGTTCTGAGAAATGTTTTTGTATGATGGTCATGAGGTGGACCATGGTATCTGTGTGCCATCACAATGTCCCTGCAAAGATTCATTGGTAGTGTGTGTTCATTTAGTTTGGAGACATTGTCCCAAGGAGTGTTCCTTCCTCTGTGGCACCTGACATCTTCCCTGCAAACAGTTGCACAATTGCTGTGCTGACCTGTGTCCGCATTTCCTTTGTTGGTGACGGATCCCTTCAACAATGGCCATGCCTGCTCACCGATGTCTCCTGCCGAATCGTCTGTACCATCCTTGCTAGTCACTGTACTTGTGTTTTGGGTATGTAGGAATGCCTTCAGGGACAAATTGGCCCTTTTCAGCACTATGCATGTGTGTAATCACAGCCTACCACACAAATGGTACTTGTTATGCAGGGTATTTGGGCACATGACTCACAATTGTGGGCATTGTATGTGGTGGAATTGAACCCTATTCCTTCCATGAGAGACAACATCTTGGTGGCTGGACCAGCACCTGTACATTCCTTACACTCCTGGGATGTGCGTGACAGTGTGTGTTCCCTATGGCTATCTTAGATTTGTATGCAGTTACATGACTATACAGTCTGTTGGCATGAAATCAGGGTGTGTATTGTGCTGCATCCGCCATGGGTGGGTATGCATGTGTTATATGTCCTCACACCCACATGTGGTATGTCATGCAGTATGTGACAGACATCCATCGTCCTGGGAGTGGGACCCTGCTGTCAGTGATGTGTTGTAATGGCACTAAAATCATAGTCCAAAGTTAGGGATGCGTCCACACCACCATGTAGGTGTGGTCACATGATGATGGTGTACACCCCCCCATATCTCTGACCACTGCTGGTAGTCATATGCACCCACCCATCATATTGCAGGCCACTGCTAGGAGTCATATGCACCCACCCCTCATATCTCTGTCCACTGCTGGTAGTCATATGCACCCTCCCCTCATATTGCAGGCCACTGCTAGGAGTCATTTGCACCCACCCCTCATATCTCTGTCCACTGCTGGTAGTCATATGCACCCACCCCTCATATGTCTGGACACTGCTAGGAGTCATATGCACCCACCACTCATATGTGTGGACACTGCCAGGAGTCATATGCACCCACCCCTCATATGTCTGGACACTGCTAGGAGTCATATGCACCCACCCCTCATATGTCTGGACACTGCTAGGAGTCATATGCACCCACCCCTCATATGTCTGGACACTGCTAGGAGTCATATGCACCCACCCCTCATATGTCTGGACACTGCTAGGAGTCATATGCACCCATCCCTCATATGTCTGGACACTGCTAGGAGTCATATGCACCCACCTCTCATATCTCTGTCCAGTGCTGGTAGTCATATGCACCCACCCCTCATATTGCAGGCCACTGCTAGGAGTCATATGCACCCACCCCTCATATGTCTGGACACTGCTAGGAGTCATATGCACCCATCCCTCATTTTGCAGGCCACTGCTGGGAGTCATATGCATCCACCCCTCATATGTCTGGACACTGCTTGGAGTCATATGCACCCACCCCTCATATCTCTGTCCACTGCTGGTAGTCATATGCACCCACCCCTCATATTGCAGGCCACTGCTAGGAGTCATATGCACCCACCCCTCATACCTCTGTCCACTGCTGGTAGTCATATGCACCCACTCCTCATATTGCAGGCCACTGCTAGGAGTCATATGCACCCACCCCTCACATCTCTGTCCACTGCTGGTAGTCATATGCACCCAGCCCTTATATTGCAGGCCACTGCTAGGAGTCTTATGCACCCACCCCTCATATGTCTGGACACTGCTAGGAGTCATATGCACCCACCCCTCATATGTCTGGACACTGCTAGGAGTCATATGCACCCATCCCTCATATTGAAGGCCACTGCTGGGAGTCATATGCACCCACCCCTCATATGTCTGGACACTGCTAGGAGTCATATGCACCCACCTCTCATATCTCTGTCCAGTGATGGTAGTCATATGCACCCACCCCTCATATTGCAGGCCACTGCTAGGAGTCATATGCACCCACCCCTCATATGCCTGGACACTGCTAGGGGTCATATGCACCCACCCCTCATATCTCTGTCCACTGCTGGTAGTCATATGCACCCACCCCTCATATTGCAGGCCACTGCTAGGAGTCATATGCAGCCACCCCTCATATGTCTGGACACTGCTAGGAGTCATATGCACCCACCCCTCATATGTGTGGACACTGCTAGGAGTCATATGCACCCACCCCTCATATGTCTGACCACTGCTAGGAGTCATATGCACCCACCCCTCATATGTGTGGACACTGCTGGGAGTCTTCTGCACCCACCCACGAACCCCCTTGGATCAGTACACTGCTGGCTTGGACCTACACACACCAATATGAAGGTAACATGCTGGGCCAGTCCTCCAAGCCCACTTTCCTGGTGTGTGTATGCCTCGTATTAACGGGGTACGTGTGACACGCACCATACCCACGCATTCATTGCGTGTGTACAGTCTGTATCACTGTTCTACTGTGTCGTAGGGGTACGTGTGACACATACCGTACCCACGCATTCTTTTTTTTTTTTTTTTTTTTGTCAGTCAACAATAGCTTTATTCGGTTAATAATTAAAACCATCAAAGCATACAGAAAATTTCATTTGCAAATAGTTACATGTAAAAATAATTAACAAAGGAATTTCAAACAATACACAATGCACAAATATACATAAAAATATATCTAAACAAATGATTGGCGAATGTGAACATTAAAAAGTAAAACAGGCCAAAATTTAAAAGACTATTTCATGATTTCAAAAGAAAAAGGATAAAAAAGGCCTGGTCTCGGACTCTCAAACGTTATAAAAAGAATAGAGCTAAAATATATTAAACTACATTCGATTTCTACTTCTAATTGCCCCTGAAAGATAGCTGGCAACTCCAAAACAGACAAAAGGAGAGCCCAGCATTTGCAGAAATACCAAGGCGGGCCTTACTTGGTCAAAGTGACAGTTCTTAAAAATTGGGCAAATAAATTTCTTACGTAACAGAGTGTAAAATTTGCAGTAAAAAATCATATGCAGCGTATTTTGTTCGGAGGCGTTATCACAGGGACAGGGGCCCAAAGTGCCCTCTTTAAAAAAGCCCTTCGGGTGTGCTAGGAGCCAAGGTAACATGTCATGTTTAAACCTAATCAATAAAAACAGATGAAAAGGGTTATTTATATAAGTCAAGTATGGCTGAATCTCATTGCCCATACTTAACATGACAAATCTCCTAACAGACGGTTTACACACTTCCTCGCCTTCTCTCTGCAACTTTGCCCTGCACATGAACTGAGACTTTAAGTCTTTTATTTTCAATTTGGACAGCTCACATGGTCTCTCAAATAATTCTAAGCAGCCAAGAGTCTCCATCTTAGATTTAATATATCGTAGCCAGGGAATACACATGGCTTTGTCAAGGACCAGACAGTCTTGTATAATGAGTTGGTTTAGGGTTGGTGGATGCTGCGCCCAAACCCATTAACCAACCCATTAATGGGGCAACGGAAATCTGATCCTGGTGTGTGTATGCCTCGTATTAACGGGGTACGTGTGACACGCACCATACCCACGCATTCATTGCGTGTGTACGGTCCGTATCACAGTTCTACTGTGCCGTAGGGGTACGTGTTGTACGCACCGTACCCACGCATTCATTGCATGTGTACGGTCCGTATCACAGTTCTACTGTGCCATAGGGGTACGTGTGGTACGCACCGTACCCACGCATTCATTGCGTGTGTACGGTCTGTATCTCTGTTCTAATGGTGCTGTAGGGGTACGTGTGGTACGCACCTTACCCACGCATTCATTGCGTGTGTACGGTCCATATCACTGTTCTAATGGTGCCGTAGGGGTACGTGTGGTACACACCGTACCCACGCATTCATTGCGTGTGTACGGTCCGTATCTCTGTTCTACATGTCGTAGGGGTACGTGTGACACGCACCGCACCCACACATTCATTGCGTGTGTACAGTCAGTATCACTGTTCTAATGGTGCCGTAGGGGTACGTGTGGTACGCACCGTACCGTACCCACGCATTCATTGCATGTGTACGGTCCGTATCTCTGTTCTAATGGTGCCGTAGGGGTACATGTGGTACGCACCGTACACGTCCACTTCCGTTGTAGCGGTACGCAGGGGTTGCTGGACATGCCCCCCCAAGTGACCACACCCTGGTGGTAATGTATGGGCTCCATATTATAGGTTTGGGTTTGGGTATGGGGTACGTTTCCTGCCCCTAACCCCCACCCTGGTCCCTGGGTGTTGTTCTCACCTTCAGCAGCGTGTGCGTCGGGTCCGGTGCACCAGGTCGTAGGCTAGGAGGACCGGGATGACACGTACAATTGGGTTCATGGCGTGTACGTCTCGTACCGGGGCTCCGTTGCGTGGCGGTTTGCGTCGAACTCTGCTTTTCCGGCTGTGTTTGACTCCCGTAAAAAAAGAGCCGTACGGACTGACGTAGGGACGATTCGTACTTGCTGGGCCGGAAACCGCTGCCTGAATACGTCCGGACGTCGCGTACAAGCTGTTCCAGATCAGAATCGTAGGTATTTTTTCCACGTACGGTCTTATGTACGATTCGTACGGAAATAGGCTTTCTGTACGAATCGTATTTCCTAGGTTGTAGGGACAGTTTACCAGGTACGAGTTGTACGGAGAAAACGCTCCGTACAACGATTCGTACTGCCTTTTTCCAGGTTTGGAATCGGCCCCCAAATGTTACAAATTGTATTATAAAATATATGAAAATAATACATCTGTTAGAAGTGCAAATATATTAATATAAATTTTAAAGAGAATTTGATAAAAATCTTAAAGTAAATGTAGATAAATATTATATTTTTATAATATTTAAATTACATTTGGAAATGTTTTGTAATTATTATAATTGTTTAATATTTATCTAACTAGTAATATAATAGTTTAATATAAAAAATATTTATTTATATTTCAAATTTGTAAAAATACTAATAATAAAAAAGAATTTTTGATTTTTTTATCATTTAAGTTTTTTATTTTTAAATATAGCAAGAACATTTCTAGTAATTTCTTATGTATAGTTTTAGGGATATATATTTTCTAGTAATTTCTTATGTATAGTTTTAGGGATATATATTTATTCATACTGTAAATGAAAGGGTGGATATTAAATATTTAGGGGTCCATTAGGATAACGGGCGGATCGCCACCGCCCGTATGGTGGTGGTGATCCGCCCGTCAAAAACCTCTGCACGCTTAGGAAGACCTTCCGCCGGTTTTCTGCCGGTAGGCAATCCGCCCGATTGCCTACCGGGCGGAAAAGCATTTTAGATGGTGGCGGTGTCTGGTAGACACCGCCATCCATATTATTATGCAGGCGGGGACCCAACGCCGCCACGGAAAGGCAGGCGGTTTTTGCCATTGGGGGCCCATAGCGGGCCCCCAGGGATCCTGGGGGGTGGGGAAAACACAGGGGGGGTACCTATGGTACCCCCTGCAGTTCCATGCACAACATGGCAGGCACCGCGCGGTGCCTGCCATGTTGTGCATGGAACTGCACGACATGCCTTCTTGGCATTGTGGCGGTGGTGCTTTCTGCACTGCCCGCCGCAATGTTAACGATGCGGGATGCGCCCACCTTTGTGGCGGGCGCATCCTAATTGTATCTGCGGGACCGCTGCATGCATTGCGGGCGGTCCCATTTCCCGGGGCTATGGTGGGCGGACAAAGTCCGCCCGCCATGCTAATGGTGCCCTTATTGTTTACAGTTTATATTTTATGGGAGGTAAAAGAGTAATTTATTATGGTTTACTATCCAACACTTTCCCTGAGTTTCATTGGATTTGGAGTTAGAGTGGCCGATTCTGATCCGGGTCGGAAAGCACTCCGGCCGAGTCGCATCCGGAGTGTTTTCCGACCGAGCCGGACCCCTACAGTCCGACCGAGCGAGTACGATGCGCACGTATGCTGTCGGACTTGGTTCGGTCTAACTCCCTTAGAAGTCAATGGGAGCCAGTTGTACGACACGTACATGTGCTCCCATTGACGGAATGGGTACGTCTCGAACAAGTGCACCACCTACAGTGGGTACGCTTCAGTGCCATCCGCACCGCACATGCCTGTGTTGGGGAGACCCATAGGTCTCCCCCTGTGTCTGAGTCGTAGGGCTGCGGGTGTTAGGGGGTCCGACGCGGACCCCCGAAGTCCGGCTCCAGGAGCTTTTGCAAGCCGGAGACTCCGGCTCGCACAGGCTGTCCAACGCGTGCATCGTACTGGCTCGGTTGTAAATGACATACATTCCACGCCACGGTTAGCTTCCGACCGAGACGTATGGAGCGGTTCGGACCCGGAAACGACTCGGTCGGTGAATCTCACGTAGCTCGCATCATACTTGCTCGCTCATACAGCTGTACGAGTCAGCCAGAAAACACGTGTACGGCTAGTAGTATTTCCCGCCGGATCGCATTCGGTGCCCTTCCGACCCGGACCGGATTCGGCCCCAGAATAGTAAATTATAATGGTTTACCATCCAACACTTTCCCAGAGTTTAATTGGATTTGGAGTTAGAATAGTAAATTATTATGGTTTACTATCCAGCACTTTCTCTGAGTTTTTTTGGATTTGTAGTTAGAATAGTAAATTATTATGGTTGACCAACCAGCAATTTCCCAGAGTTCAATTGGATTTGGAGTTAGAATAGTAAATTATTATGGTTTACCATCCAGCACTTTCTCAGAGTTTCATTGGATTTGGAGTTAGAATAGTAAATTATTATGGTTTACCATCCAGCACTTTCCCAGAATTTATTTGGATTTGGAGTTAGAATAGTAAATTCTTATGGTTTACCATCCAGCATTTTCCCATATTTTTTTGTGAGTTGCAGTTAGAATGGTAAATTATGACATTTAATTTGTTTTAACAATTTATTACACCATTGCAAAAAATAATACACCTTGTCATATTTTTTCACATTTTATTAGGCGATTGTAACATTTATTTAGATATGTTCAACAAATTATATTTTATTACATTGATGTACAAATGTATTTGGCAGTTCTTAAACATTTGACATTTTTTTGGTATACATATACAATGGTAAAGTAAAATAGTATAATTTTTACAATAATTTACAGTATCTTTTGTATTGTTTAATATTTTTTAATTCAAACATCTAAATATTTGTTGTCAACTTTAAAAAAAAAATTTATATCATGATTTTCAAAAGTTCAGAAGTTTGAATATATATACATTGTACATTTCATTACATTATGTTTTATTATATAGCAAAATAAATATTATGTTAATAAAATAAAATGTAGTATGTTAAATCATTTACAACTTTTTTCCATTGATATTTTGAAAAGTAAATATATATTTCTGAACATTTGTATAATATTTGGAAATTAAAAGTGTATGTAATAAACATATATTTTAATATATATTAATTATTATATTAACATTTTTTACAATCAAATAATTAATGTATATTTTACATTTTTTATATGTTTATTTTAAACATTGTTTAAAAAAATATATTTAAATTTTTAAACATTTTTAATGGATTTTTTATTATTTTCCATTCATTCCTAAGTGGAGTTAGTCCTATTTTCGTTTTAATTATGCCATCATTTTATTTTCCTTTATTCACTTTTTGACCTATCTACTTCATTGTTTGGGTCATTTATGAAGATGTAACCTCGCGGCTGGGAGCTGCTTCGTCTCCGTTCCTGTAAGTTGACTTTTATTTACTTTTAATTTCGTTTTAAGGTAGTGTTAAGTTAGTGGTAGTGTCAATGTATTTGTAAAAGTGTTATTTAAACGTTTTTACGAAAATTACGTGTTGTTTACGTAGGATAGTGATTTAGTGTTTTATTCACTATCGAATGTTATTAGAATGCAATTTAATTTTACTGATTACTTTACTATGTGTGTTTATTTTTATTATATGTTGTTATTTCGATTTGTGGGTTTGAATATTTGTTATGGGTGGGTGTTGTGTGCTTCTATTTACAGGTTCAGGCGTTGGTGAACAGATGGAGTTGTTCACGCATTTTGGTTTTTTTTAATAAAGGAAATTGTTGTTTCTTGTTTTAAAACAAGTTGCTGTACATTTTCTTTTTGTGATCGGGTTGTTGGAGCGTTTTTACAGCTAAATATTTTTGGGTTTTTATGGTTTCTTTATTGAGAGGATTGCTGCATTGGATTTTTTACCTACAGTTGCATTTTTGGGGGTGTTTCGTTACCACATGGATTTTTTTTGCCTTGGATTGTTATTTATTTCATCTATTTCATGGATATTCCACAGCTACACAACTGTAAGTTGTTTTTAATAATATTTAGGGTGGGCAATGTCTATTTGTGATTTTCATTTTTTTATTAGTTATATTATGTCATATGATATTGAGTTATATAGAACATTTTATTACATCATTTAACTAATATAAAAATAAAAATACTTAGGGGTTTATTAGGATGGCGGTTGGAAAATCTCCCCGACCACCATGGTAGCGAGAAAAGACCGCCCACAAGGACTGCGGCATAACCGCCGGTCCAATGAGGATGCTCCGCAGTCGAAATCCAACCGCGGAGGTTGGATTCTGGCGATTAACATTGTGGCGGTTGCTGCTGCCAGCAGCACCGCCGCGGTGTGAAAAGGAGCATGTCATGCATGTCTCTGCACTGCATGGCAGGCACTGCACCTTGCCTGCCACCTGGTACAGGGACATGTAGGGGGCATGGCACCCCCCCAATGCACACACACACACACCCCCAACACATTGGGAGCTGGCAATGGGCCCCCGGAGACATTCTCCGCATGCCTTTCCATGGTGGTTCACTCGCCGCAGAAAGGCTGGCTACCGACGGCATCATAATCATGCCGGCGGTGCTTGGCCCTGATCTGCAACAATTGTAGCAGTCCAGCTCTGCCCGCCAGGCAAGCGGGCGGACTGCAACCGGCGGAAAAGTGGCAGGCAGAAAATTACACCGCTGCAGTCACGACCACGATGCTAACCGGACCGGCGGTTTTCCATGTTTCGATGGCGGGTGGATGGCCGCTATCCTAATAGACCCCTTTGTTTGTGTGTTTGATATGTTTTTATTGTTTGCTTTTTGTTTTACATTAATGAATAGATTTTGCAATCATGTCTATGTGTTGTAGACCTTGGCTATCAGGATACGTTCTTGTTTTTTGTTGGAGGTATTCGTACATACTACTTGTTTGTTTACTCAGTTTTGGTCCTATTTTGCTCATAGATTGTACCACTCTGAGCTCTTGGTAACTTTGTTCTTTTTTATTGATTGTATACGTTTGTGGAGTGTTGGTTGCCCTCTCCCTATTGTGCCTGGAAGTCATTATGTCATCCTTCTACCGCATTATTAGTTTTTGCTTTTTGGGCAATAGTGCTGGCGTAGACATTCCACCAGGGAAATTGAAATTTTGGTTGTCTACAGTGACTTGAACGATGCAACCTCTCAACCCAGGTGTCCTCAAAGTAATCCAACAAGGGACTTAATTTTGTTTCATTACTGTGGCAGAAAGGACTATCTATTAACAAGTTATAATAATTTGCCACTTATGTTGTTGGCACGTATGCTAGTGCAATCAATTTTTTTATTTGATATGCAAAGTTGCTGTTAGTAGAGTACTCTATACTTAAGGTTGATTTTTGGAGGTGTCTCCACATACTTTGATTAAAATGGTAGTAACACCCTTGAATTGCAGTATGTGGGTATATTTTAAGAATAACTTGAATCATAGCTAGTTCAAAATCTAATATTATCCTTTGAGGATAATAATTATCAGTTAATTCTTTTATTGCTGTTAATAGTTCAATATAGGTGGGATTATTTTTATTTGGCAGCAATGCATAAATGAAGGGAATATTGGTTTCCTGTAATTCACCATGAATGGTGTAAAGTTGGTAAAATGGTTTTGGACATACTTTAAAAGTTCCGTCCATCATCCACGTTTCACAGTGTTTCGATTTTTGCAAGTTATTATTCATTGCAAAAACAAGAATTATTTTATTTCTACTTTGGTTGTCATAGATCAAAAATGTGTCCTCTTTGTGGGTGATAGTATATTCAGGCAGTATTTCAATTTCTTCAAAGGTTTGGGGGGAGGGGGGAGTTGGATCGGAAGCTCTTTTAGTTTTAGCGATTAATCGTTTCAGGTTGGGGATAGAGGGCAATTATCCTGTGGCATGTTCTGGCACTTTTGTCAACACATTCTTCAAGATTTCAGTGCTTGTCTGTTGGGAGCCTGTGCTTGCTTCTCAAATTGTTTCTAAGGCTTCCTTTACTTCTAATTATGTCACATTGGGTGGATCGTTGTGCTCTCTAACATTCACAACGATGTTATCTATAGTTGTAGCTCGACCATTACATGCCGTTGAATAGTATTTGCTACATTTCTAATGTGTCTTATTATCTTTCACCTTTTCTTGGGTGTAGGTATAACCCATGTACCAAAGGATTTATTTTCCCTTTTGCGATGTAATATAGCTTGCTCCTTCAGCCATTTCTAGGGTACATTTGTGAAGATATATACATATGTGTTGAGTAAATATGCTTTTATAAATTATAAATATGGTAGTTTTAGTAGTAATTTAAAGAAAATACTTACATTATTGTTCTTTCTTTTTTGTTGATGGTTTTATTTGCTGCTTTTTTATGTTCACAGTTGTAATTTTTGTAGATGGGGTAGAAAAATGTTTATGTTAATTATATTAGAGACTTTGTCTTAATCATTTTTTTACACTGAAAGTATACTTACTTTTTGCAGTAGATGAATTTAATTTGGTGGATGTTCTTTTGTAGATGCAGTTTGTAAAAAATGTGAAGAGAAATGTATTTATTAGTTTTGTTTTCTCATTTTAAGCATTTAACAAAATTAGCTAATTTTCTTTTATTTCTAGGTAAAGTTGCATTTTTAATAATGCATGTTTTTTATCATGTAGAGTTAGATAAGGTACTTAATCACATTTGCATTTTTTTTTTGCTGTGGTTGTTAGCAAGTTTAGTTTTGATTTAAAAAGAGGAGACCATTTAATTAATTTAGGTAGTTCAGTTAAGGAGGTTGAGGCATTTATGTTAAAAAAATGTTTGTTCTTACCTGTGTTGTAATTTAATCTGTTATAGTAGTTTTAGTAGATCTTCTTTCTCTCTCTCCAGCAAAGTAACACTCTCCCTCCTTGTTTGGCCGATAAATGGTAATTTTTTAAAAGTTAATTCTTCGTTTTTATAGTGTTTAGTTAATTACTTCTCAATTGTAATTGGTTTGTGCTCTTTTAGTTTAAAATAATTGGTTGAGATATATTTTTTCAATTTTGTAGCAGTTAGTTTTTAAATAGGTAAATATATGTGTTGTTTGTTACATGTTTCTAATATATTATTTGTTGTAGTTATTTTAAATATTTGTTAATAATGCTACTTTATAACGTTAATAATGGTTGTATATTATATATATATGAATAATTATGTGTTAGTGAGTATATTTATTGTTTTTTGTGAATTGATATATTTATTAGGGTTTTTATAATTGTTTTATAATTGTTTTAAATATATATTAATTTGATATATGTTGGTATTATTTAATATTATTTGTTCTAATATATTAAATAATTATATAGTTGTAAGGAGTGTTTATTTAATGTTGAATAGTATTATCGATAATTTTGTATAAGTTATAATTATATTTGTAAGTCGATATTAGTGTTATCGATATTTTTGTTGTGTCTCTTTGTAATTTAAATTTTTCGATATTTTTGTTATCTATATGTTTGTAGTCGATATTTTTTTTCACAATATTTATTACGGCGATATTTAAATATTGATCTTTGTGTAAAATCTTGTTTAAGTATAGGGTGGCGATATTTTTATATACAATACTTTTACATCGATATTTTTGTACGTCGGTGTTTTTGTTATCGATATTTAAACAGTGATCAACTCTAGATACCATGATACATAATGGTGCTTCTAATTCATCAGACTTCAATTGGAAGGGATAGTTGGTGTGGTCTGTGGACACTAACGGGTGTCAATCTAGATTCCTGGGTAACACCAAAGGGTTTAGGATCAATAGGTCTGATCAGCGATAGTGTTTTGAAGTTGTGCCTTGATTGGCTAAAGACCTCAACAATTTTTCAGGTGAAGCAACACTTGTCCCTTCTTTCTGATGAGATGGATCTCATGGATTTTCTATTATGTTCCTGGAACCCACATCAAAAGCGATTCTTGTATGGAATATACAACGAGCTGTGGGAAAATTTCTCAACAGGAAGCTGCTGAGAGATTGAGCTAGATTGACATGGAAAAGGCTTTGCCTGTGGTTGACAACATTATGACCACATTATCATCTAGAATGTATTTACTGGCCAACTAAAGGGCCTATTAGGATGGCGGGCGGACTCCAGTCTGCCCGTCACCATAGTGGTGCTGGGACCGGCCGCCAGTGGTGCGGCAGTCACGCTGTGCCAATTAGGATGCGACTGCCACCATGGCAGTCGTATCCTGTATATCTAACATTGTGGCGGGCGGTGCTGTATTCAGCACCCGCCACAATGTTAAAAGGGCACGTTGTGCATTTGCATGCATAACGTGACAGTCACCGCGTGGTGCCTGCCACCTTGTGCATGCACATGTCGGGGGGTACCATGGGTACCCCCCAAGTGCAGCCACCCACACCCCCAACCCCCTGGGGGCCAACAACGGGTCCCCAAAGGCATTCTCTGCATGCCTTTCCATGGTGGAGTCTCCGCCATGGAAAGGCATGAGACCGCCATCATCGTAATATGGATGGCAGTGCCTTCCACCGCCACCATATTGCAGGTCTTTTCCGCCCGGTAGGCAATCGGGTGGATTGCCTACCTGCGGAAAACTGGCGGATGATCTTTCCGTCTGTCTGGGTCCCCACCACCATCGTAATATGGTGGGGGAAAATGTTAGGTAGGCGGATGGAAATGACTGGCGGATCGCCACTGCCATGCGGTCGGTGGTGATCCGCCCGCCATCCTAATTGACCCCGTAGTATCTTCTGCTATTGACATAATACAGCAAGATATGCCTATTTTACAACATGGACAATCACAACTACGGTCCATTGCACTACTGAGCTGGAAGTTACAAACACTACATTCAGGGCACGTGCCAAGGAGTTACATCAATATTACAAGTCTGTTTTCTGCATATGATCTAACGGAATGACAGATATTAATGTCATGCAGAGATGTCCAATACACCATGTTGTACATTGAAAAATTAGATCAATATACCTTTCACTGTGGCTAAGACAACATCCACATACTGGAAAGTCCATGGTTACATCACCCTACCGGTCACGACTTTCCAATTCCAATAATGTCTACAATATCAACAGGTAGGCAGATATGAAGCGTTAGGGGAAGGCTATGTGCTTGAGTACTGGGAATTACCATTTAGGTTTACATGCAGGAATGGGGACACAGGAGTTTTCCTTAGTGGTTCCGACTGAACAGATGTTTTATGCGGGTCCTTAGTTTGCAAGGACATTTCTCTCCATGGGGCATGCAATGCTTCAGTTGAAATCTTGTCCTATTATCTGAATGATTTCCAGGCTGCCGTGATTCATCCAGTGAGGGATAAAAAAGGTAGATCTCCCGTATATAAGGGGTATCGGACCTATATTATGTTAGCATGATGCATCTATACGTATACCCCCTGTTTGATATATATATGCTTTTGCTTGGAGGAAATTTTTTTTTTCCTCCCCGTATATCTATTGCTAAAAGAGTAGGCCGAGAACCATACAGACTCCATCCTCTGATCATATGCTTGAGCACTGGCCGAGATCACGTGTTGATCACATGCAGCTGCCAGGCCCCAGCTCATCTGAGTTACTGGTAGCAGTTGAAAGTAGGCTGTTTTACTCTACTGTTCTGAGACTCAAGGTCGCATCTGGCTTTGGGGGCGATAAGCGCATTCCTGGAGGCGCCGTGCCTACACTCCCACGCACCAAGACGAAAGGGAGTCACCCTTCCTGACCTCTTGTGTAATAGATAGTCAAGCCTTTGTACTGATCTGATGTGTGCCATATATGGTCCTGCCTTGGAGCTCGAGGGTCAACTGGTATTTTTCCTTTTACCGTGATTGTATGTGTTGAACAGAAAAGTATATAACCTTATGTTTGAATACGAGCCAGCAGTCTCCTCGGCGCACCTGATGGGTGAGGTTCGGAGAGGCTCCTCTATAGAGTATTCTGTTTAATAAACGATTGAACCTTCTTCACTGCCAACTGACTGATTATTTGGTAATGGTATTGCGACTATTGGTAGGTATAGTCCTATAGTTTATTTTTATTGGTACATCACCAGTCTTCAAGCTGCTCTTGAATGGGAGCTATTTGATGCTGAATAATCAAGGTTGCTGTGGAATGGAACCAGGATCGCTTATCTGATAACAGTTAATTCCATAGTCACTTTTTGCACACAAGTACTGTTTCCACCTGCCCACACAGTTAGCAAGGTAACACTATGGCCTTTGATAAATGTTTCCAACATATGCTTTGATGCTCTGAGCAAACTGGAAGCCATGCTTTTTAAAACTTAACTTCAGCCAGGGAGACGTTTGATCTCCAGGTTGCAAGGTTCTCGTCTGAGATACAGACACTACTCCACACTAACTTCCCGCAGCATTTTAGGGAGCTGGTTCACCATATATTTAATATGTCTGATATGAAGGAAATGTATTGGCTCTGGATTGGTTAGCACCTTTCAGACGATATTTGGTGTTATAACATCTTTCATACGCTTCGTGTTGGGAAGAGTTTTTGGAGGGCTCCCGCTTGTCCTGCTACTTGTGGCGGGAATCTTGATTTAAATCTTTCTACTCTGCAATGGACGTCCCAGTTCAACCTAGAATGGAGGCAGCACTGCTTGCGCTGGAATGCCATGAGCACATGGTACACTGCTTCTGCACACCTCAACTTCAAGAACTAAATGAGCAATGATTCTTGTCCTTTAGGCCTGTTTGGCATTACTGTGTGCAACATATATTCTATTATCTGCTTTGCAGCCACAAATGCATATTGGATCTCTGCCTAGGATCACAATGGGCTGTGCCACTAGACGATGAATTACTAATGGGCCCCTAAAGGCCCTTGGGTATTGTAGTGCCCAGCTTATTCCATTGCTGATGAATGCATTCTTCGAGCCACCCTGGGATGCTTTGACTCCTAGTGAAATGAACATCGGCTCCACAATACACTTACAGGATGCAGTCTCGTCCTCAGCAACTGGTGTGGGAACTGGATGGAGTCACCTTTGGTCCAAAAACCTGGTTCGAGGTGCGCCTCTGGGAATGTTGTATGCAGTTGTGGGCAACAGCAATGTTGTATCTACCACTTGGAACAGATAAACAATTGACTTTTTTCATGTGGTGGGAACCATTTAGCCTGTTTTTAACCAAAATAAATCAAAACAGCTTTTTGCTTTATTTTTCTAGGCAACATGGCTGTCATCGGTACTTGGAAATTCACATAGTGTAATGACTTTAAGGCTTTTTATATGAATTTTTTTAAAGGAAAGCTTGCTTTTAGATGATTTTAAGTGTAGTTTTCTGACCTTTTTAAATGTATTTTCTTATGACCAACTGGCTTTTAGATAGCTTTTATATATCGACCCTTAGAATGAGGTGTGGGTGTTATGTGCCCGGATTAGGCACGTGTAGCGAAGTAGCTAATTTCTTATATTGTCCTATTTTTCACAATAACCTTTTGCACATATTTGCATGCACGACAATGTTGGATTAGTTTCTCTGAAACTACTTCGTTTACACATCTAGATTTGCACAGCATTATCACAATGCCTCGAACATCATGTACAAGGCACTTCGCACTAAGTACAAATGTTTTTCTATCTTCATCCATGGGGCGACAGGGCTATCTACATATCCATATCATCACTAATCTATACTTACATCCCAAGGCTACTTTGTATTGTAAAGAAAGAGATCCCAAAAGATTGGGAGAGGAGAGACTTCAGCTGACACCAAGGGTTCCTGCATGCTGGGAATTGACCACGCAGCGGTCTGACCTCTCCATAAGGGGAGTTCAGTTTGTGACCAAGACGGGTTCCTACATTCTCTTCCATCAGGTAATGGAGTTGGATCATCCCTTGGGGGAATTCTTTGCTTCAACCTACACACACTCTGGGTACATGCAGATTAGGGTTTGCATAGTAGGAGTAAGCCTGATTACGTCCTTGTTTATTTGCCTGCATATATACACTTTTTTAGCAACAAGGTAGAAATATATCTACCATTTATGCTTTTGGTGCTTGTAATCACTTTCATCTGCTTCTGTCTACTGATTATCGCAACACATGTATTATATACAAGAATAACGTTGGTTCAATAAATATATTGAAAATGCCTCACTGTGTATTTTTTGTATATTTCTCTGAGCACAAGTAAGCATGAGTGACTGAGCGAAAGGTTCTGATCATTTTTCACGATCCCTGAGGGGTCAGGTTTGTCATGTTCAGTGGTTGCCAGAGACCATTTGTTCCCTGGCAATGTTAGAGGGGCTTCTGGTGGCACACTGAGCTAGCTGGTCTCCAAGCCAACATATCCTGGGGGGTGCACGGAATCAGTCTAGGCACCCCGCCCAAAGTTTATGGTGTCCAATAAACATATAGTTCCTATGGATTAGTGGATACTACACTACAGTGGGATTACTCCGCCTGTGGATAACCTATTTGGGTAAGTTGGGGGTTACTCTGGCAAACAGAGAGTTAGCAGAGGTAGCTACTTATATCCCAAGGAAAGGAAAGAAGGCTAGTGAGATCTAGCGCAGTTTAAAATGGATCCTGTTACTGTTGTGATCATTCAACAGGCCAGAGGCAGTGGCCTGGACAGATGGATGTGAGACAGAGTAGGCCCTGCAACAATACAGCCTGTTCCCTTACTCCCTTCCTCGCTTGACATACTAGGAAGACTCTCCCAGGTTGTGGCTGATGTTCCTGGTCTGTTGGCTGGGGGGGGTTTGTGCAGATAACTGGGCTGCCCCCTTTTTAGCTACTAGATGTTAATTTTTGACCCTGACAGTGTACTGTGGCCTGCTAACCAGACCTCAGTGTCAGTGCTCCCTTTTCAAAACAAGGTGTTGTCTTATTGTACTACAATTGACAAAGGACTTTGGCACCCTTATAGGTGCCTAGAAAATGGTGCTCCAGGTACTTAGGGCAGGGGTACTAAAGAGGGTCCCCAAGGGCTGCATCATATCTTACGCTGCATTAGTGACCCACGGACAAATTCCACACAGACTGCCATTGCAGGCTGCGTGACATGGTGCAAACCATGAGTGAAAACATGACGTGACACACTCCTGTGTGTCATGTCAAAGACACTGACTCTACTATACGTAAGTCACCCCTACAACAGGCCTTTGAGCCCCCAAGGCAGGATGCATTATATTTTATGTGAGGACACATCTGCATGAGCAGCTGTGTCCCGGTGATGTCTAGTGCTAGATATTGCAAGTGAGCAGGGAAACCATCTCAGGGTATGTACTGGGCACTGACCTAATCGAGTTCCCCAGCCACATGATGGCTTCACTGAAATAGGGATTTTATTATGAAATATCTTGTACTAATAAACCAACACTGATGCCAGTAGTAAATGCATTAATACAAGTACCCAGAGGGCACCTAAGAGGCTCCTCCTGAAAATCTACCAGCTACTGGTGTGTTGACTGACTGGTTTTCGCCAGCCTGCCACCAGAGTTCAGTTTCTTCCCCACAAGGTTGCTGGCCTTTGCTCTCAGGAGGTCAGAAACAAAGCCTGCTCAGGGCAGAGGGTGCTCACACCCCATTCCACAGAATGGCTTACAGATTAGCATTCCAAAGCAGGGGAGCATTAAATAACCCACCGCCTTTGTTATACAAATGTTTGCTGCTGTGGAGAAGTGTGGCTCAATGGTTAGAGTGGCAGACCCTGATGCAGAGTTCTGGCCCAGGACCAGAGTTCAATCCCCCGCTCCGGCGGGTCTTGGATTCAATTTCCTCGGACCTGATAATTCTCGCCTGCCAGCCAGACATAGGAGCTCCCTGGGAAGAGGACCCAGTGCTCAAGAAGGACATATAAGTCCTCCCACCGAGTGAGAGGACACCAGGACCAACCAGTGCCACACAGGACTAATCCCTGGGACAGTGGACCCCTTGCCGCAGCCAAGGCTTGTTGCGCCCAGACCAGACACCAACGCTGAGGAAGGCTGACCTGCCCATCAAAGAACTTCAGGGCCCATGAGACCCCCATCATGAGTGGCCCAGCTGTCCTGTTTGCCTATCTGCAGCAAAGAGAAAGACCAAGTGCGAGTCTGTGACCGCCGCCCCACGACGCCCCAAAGCACCTACACAGACGCAATCCAGAGCCTGAGTCAAAGGAAGGTGACGGGGCCAATGGGGTCCCCAGACCCACACGAGCTAAGCCCATCCTTTGGCTTGCCTTGACTCGACTTCCAGTCACCGCCTGCAACCTCTTAGTGCAGGCTCAACCAAACCGCAAGTGACTCCAGCACAGGAACCTGAGGCCAAAAGACACCACTTCACACGAGCTCTACATCCCAGAGAGAAGTGGACCATTGGTGTTATTAGTGTTTGAGGAGCTCAATGGTTGAACCCCCTGTGGGTTGCCCCAGACTGGTGTCTCATTCCCTGCTTGCAGCCTCTTTGTAACCAGACCTTTTCCCACTGAAGTGAATAGGACACCCAATGCCATGACACACCTCGGCACTCAGACGCACCGGAGCCTCCCAAGGTGAGCTGTTCTTATGGCCTTGGAGTTGGACCTCACCCCATACTCACCTTAAGTCCAGAAGACCAGTTCCATAAATTGCTTTTAAGTGCCCAAATGCAATACATGTTTTGCACTGTGTTCATATTGGAAAACTTGAAAAATTCATAACTCGAAAAGTACTTACCCAATTCCCATGAACATTGATATATAAATTTATATAAAAGTATTTGTTATTTTTGTAAATTGATGTAATATTTCTTTTTTGAGTGTGGTCTGACTTACTGCATTTGTGTGTGCAATAAATGGTAGCACTACCCTATTATATGCCTAACTGCTCACCCACACTACCACAGAAGAGAACATTTGGGGTGTCATTTGTGCCTCTGTAATTCCTTTGGGGTTTGCCTAGACTCTCAGCACAGTGTGCTTCATTTTGGTACACTATATAGAGAGACAGATTCCTACATTACCAGTCTAGCCTCACACTTCTAGTGCCGCATAGAGGAAGAGTATGCAGACACACTTGGGGCACATCAAACGTGGACTAAAGATAATCCTGTCATCTCTGTTGAAGCCTATTTAATAGCAACAGATTCACAATGAGGGATCAAAGTATTAACAAACTGCTGCAGTGTGGGGTCAAATTAATGGATGCCTCAGCTTCCCAAATCAATTTTACCTGGGTTTTTATTAGGCCTGGGCAGAGTTTGTAGAGTTGTGCTACGCGGAACTCTGTGAAGTGCCGCAAAAACACTGCCATGCTCTGCGGAGTTCCGCGAGCAGTGGAGTGCGGTAAGTCATGCTGCTTGCGCTGGTTTTTAGCACCAGGAGTTTATCCCGGGCTATAAAATCAGCACAAATGGCAAACAGGCACAGTGCAAGAGGACGCTGCTTCTTTCTGCCACTCGAGTAGGTTTTCTACTCGAGTGGGAGCTTCCTCAACACGAACAGCAGGTTGAGAAAACTTTCTGGGAGATAGCCTAGCCTATGATTTTTCTTGCTCGTACTGACCAACTTAATGTTGGCGAGCTGCACGAGAGGAAAAACTCCATGCCACTTCACAGAGTTTAGCAGAACTCCACACTCCGAGCAGAGTGCAGTGAGGACAAAACTCCAAGAACTTCGCCAGCTGAGCTAAATTCATTGCCCACCCCTAGTTTTGATATCTTTCAACACATCTTCCCATATTAACATATTCAATAGTGCATATCCCTGGCATAACTTTGTAGAAGTTGCAAAGCATTTGCCAAATTAAAATGATGCACAAACATCAAGCTATACTTGAACATGATTGCAAAATGTGCAACTGTAGCAAAACCAGCAGAATGACACGCAGGCATATAATTCATGATTTCCGCAAGCTCCTTTTATTAAATGTCACAGAAAAGGCCACAAAGAACATGACCTCTACATTCCCTCCTCTGACATTTGATAATGTCACTATTCCATCTCTATTGCCATTGATTCCTTTATCACCTGTTCAATGGTTTAGTGGTTGATTGATAGTCAAAGCATAAATCAGTCTTCTAACTGAGTGAGACATGCAGAGACAACAATGTGGCCACTGGGAAGTGAGGTTCTTCCAGGTCAGTGCCCTGATATGCCACAGTTCAAAGATGGCCGCCAGACTCCAATGCTAATTTCTTCTTGTTTGACATGAGATCTTCATTACGTGAGTGCCATTGGTTTAGGAAGATATATCAGACACTCAACATTTCGGCTTCCATCTTAAAGTGTACAACATTACTTATATCTGCATTCTAACTAGATGAAATCATTATTCAAGGTATAATGATCTGAATAACTAAAAGTTAAGAAACTACATTTGTACCTAATGTCTATCTCTATCTGCTTTGATTTGCACCTGTGAGGAATTCTTTTCTACTCTGACCGCAAGCCATCCATACCGCGTTGCTGTTCCTGACACACATGCAGCCAGGACACCCATGCAACCAGGACACCATATGAGTGCAGACGTAGAAATGTAAAAAAGAAAATTCAAAGTCATAGGCCTTTTCCATCTATGCACCCAGGATCTGGAACAACATCCCTGTAACTAACAAGGCTGCCTCAAAGCTGCTCCAATCTAAGAAAGAGTTTATAATGCACCTTTTTAAAGAACAATATATTACACTGCATTAACTTATCACTTATTGAGTTTATGCTTGTCTTTGACTTTGTACACTGCCTTATGGCTAGGTTTGTACTACAGAAATACCACATACATAAATGCATATGTACATGACATAAGATGAAAAAAGGATAATCAATCTAAACTTCAATAATTAATTCTGAAAAACTTACATGAAATCAGGGCACCAACTATATGGACTACATAAAAAAAGAGAGAAATGGTAAAAGTCCAACCAATATGCTATGTGTTGTTTGCTAGAATATGCACCTATGAAAGGGTGGACCTTCAAAGAGCCCGTTGAGAGTTGTATGGTTATAATGTAGAGTGCAATCCAGAGTTCAGTGGTTGCATCTGAACTGGGTGAAGGAGACCAAGTAAGGGTAGTATACCCTAAAATAGTATGGGCCTCACACGCTAGGCATCAGTCTGCAATAGGACTGGGCACCCATTTTTAAAAAGGTATGTTAGTCACTAGCTCAAAACTGAATCGTAGTATAGCTCTCACAAGGAAAGGAAGTGGGAAATAACTTAAGTGCACCAGCAGCCAAGTCACAGAGATAGTTCTAAGGGTATCCAGCAAAGTTGCAGGGGGAGGGTAGTATGAATCCCCAAGGATCAAACAGCTCCAGAGGAAAAATGGGTTTGTCCTGAAAGGGATCAGAAAATAGTGTCCAGGGTGGAAGGCGACCTTCACTGGGCTGGTAGTAACAAAATTACTAACTGTTTCGAGAGGGACTGGGCACACGTACCCCTAGTTGTGCAAGGATTAGAGGGTAGAGATTGTTGAACAGAGACTAAACCACCACAGAGAAGAAGCCTGGAGGAATGGCTTCTGGCTTCCATTTGAATACACTTAAGTGTTGTGGATAAAGAATGCTAAAGAGGTATGAGTCCGGATGGCAAACTGAACAAAGTGGTATATCAGAAGAATTTGGTAAAGAGGATCATGGAAGGAAGGAATTGGAGGCTAGGGTACAGGGTAAAAAGAGGGCAAAAGGAAGAATAATAAAAGAAGGAAATAGAACAAGACAAGAAGTAAGAGGAGAAAGGAGGAAAAGCCTACCGATTGTAGGTGGTACTGCGAGTAAGCAATAATCCAAGGAAAATCCAATAAGGGAGAATTCAAATAATCATGAGATGAAAGCTCAGTAAGGGATGTAGAGCCTTTTTCTCATCAAGATCACAAAAAAAGAAAAAAAGGAATAACGAGGGGAAAATTGGGGGAAAGTGGAAGAGAAACAATTAAATAAAACCAGGAAAAAACAGGAATGTCCTAGAAGACTCAAGACAGAGGTTTTAGAGTGGAAAGATGTTTCAGACTATGGGCCTGATTTAGAGTTTTATGGATGGGTTACTTTGTCACAAATGTGACGGATGTCCTATCCGCCATATTACAAATTCCATAGGATATAATGGAATTTTAATACAGCAGACGGGATAGACATCATACTTGTGACAAAGTAACCCATATGCCAAACTCTAAAGGCCATAAATTATAAATAAAAGAATAAAGATGAGTACCAAGATGATTCACAATATAATAGTTTTCAAGCCTTTGTAATAGAATTGTTTCATGAAACATCTGCATTCACAATTTTTCAACACTAGTTGTAAAATACTAGCTCTTAGTGATAGCATAATGTGTTCAATATCTTGCCCCCTAATTGTGTTTCTGAATGATTTCTTGAAATGTAATGTGATCCTAGAGGTGAATGTTTAGTTCTACAGTGATTTCTACGTTTGTGCCTTATAATGATGTTTCTTGACTCCCTGTCTTGTTTGACCAATAGAGATAAGGCCACTTGGGCACCAAATATTATTTGAGTAAGTACAGTTGGTATGTAGTACCAGAGTTACTTGTGATGTGCCATGAATTAATTCCTGGGTGTCAGTTGGTATACCAAGCTGAAAAGTTATAGCATTTATAATGGCATTTGACTGAAGGCAGATACTAATTATTGGCTATAGTTCCAATTTAGGGAGTGTAATTCATAACTTTGACTCAGTAGTCAAGAGGTTTTTGACTCTTTTGAATGTAAATAGTGTCAGTTCCTTAATGAGGGCCCGTGTTGTCACAATGGAGTAATGTTTCTTTATAATCCAGGTAATTTTGTTGGCATTGTAGTTTACAGTGGTGATGTAAATGTTTGTTGGCTGTCGACTCCGTTAAATAGGGTAACTAATTTATCATGAGGACAGTGCTTAATATCTCCCCACTCACAAGGACTTTGTCTCAGTTCTATGAGCAAGTTCATACCTCACGAAGGAGATATTCAGGTCCTAGGTGACAGTTGGAGTCTCATGCATAGGGACTTTTACTCTTTAGGCAGGCAAAGATTACTTTTTTTTATGAAAGTACCTTTTGTAAAATATTTAGTTCAAATCAGACTTGTCCGTTGAATTAGATTTATATTAATCATTTTAAAAAGTCCAAGAATGAAATTTGAAGCTAGTTCCTAGGTGGAGATACTATTATTCAATTTTAAATTAATTCTAATTGATTTCTTGTGTAACAGCTAACCCTCCTAATCAAAAATAGCTTTTAAGTTATTTTTTCTGTAAGGACATGTTTTAAATTCAACTTGTTACATGTCTTACTTTTCAATACCATGTGCCCTGCCCTATTGGGCATTAAGACTCTCATAGGTGTGACTTAATACTATTTAAAAAGAGGGTTTAGGTCTGTCGAAAGGGGATATTTTGTCAGATTGAATTTGCAGTTTAAACCTGCACAGATAGGTTATTGGTGACAGGCCTACAGTCATGATTTGCATTGTCACTTTAGGGGTGGCACAATATGTGCTGCAGTTCACTAGTTACATTTAACTTACATGCCTTAGGTGCACTTTGTACCATGTACTAGGGACGTGTACGTAAATTAAATACGCCAATTAGGAGTCAATTTTGACATGCTTTATGGCTCAGATCACATGCACTGGGACCTGGATTGCACAGCCAAAACAGATGCAAGAGTGATGTAGCAAAAGTGACATTGTGTCCTATTGCAAGCAATGAATATGAAGCTTAACACCCTCAGGTCTGTAAGTGAAAAACTGCTATGATTGGGATCCAGTGGTGGCATTGGACCCCTGGGTCTGAGCACCATTGCTTCTGCTGCACTATTGCTACCTGAGGCTCACATCTACTCTATCTAAGCCTTAGATTAAGTCACATATCACAAATGGCCACTCCGAGATTCTGCATGGGAATTACTTAGAAATTTGCGCTGGTAGAGCATAACACTAACAGATATGCCCCAAACAGGGGCATAGCTTCTGTGGTTTTATGGGGTGGATCACCCAGAGCCAGGGGGTCAGCATGGTAGGTCAGGTTTGTTTAGGGGCAGGCAGAACTCACAGAATTTGAATGCAAAATTCAATAGAGTTACAAAAAGATTCTGCGAGAGTCAGTAGTTATGCCAATGGGCAGAAATAGGCACATTGCTGCTCGAGCAGTGATTTAACGTTGGGAGCACTTTGCGCACCAAAAAAACAGCGCAAATGGCACCATGCAGCAGGGCCAAAGGGCTCAGCTACTCGAGTTGACTTTGCTGCCGCTCTATATTTTCTACTCGAGCGGCAGCCTTTTGACTGTGAATGATCACGACCGCCTAAGGATGCCCGCGTTGGAAAAATCTCTGTGGGTGTCCTCCTAGCGACTGAAAATCACACCAGTGGATTCCAAATCACACTCAACAACTTCCTGTTTTGGCACGTGCAAGAAAAAATCCCACCACGCAGCAATTGATGGAATTTGGCCGGAACAAGAGTAACTTGGAGTCACCAAAGTTCTGCCAATTTGGCTGGCCGAATGGACTATTTCGCCCCCCCTTGAACTCAGTGCTGCGTGGCAACACCTTTGTCAGAGTCTTGTGCAATGCAGACTGTTTTGAGTCTTCTGTAGCACCTCTGTACTCAGATGGATATACATTTGGCTGCTGAGAATATGGATATGTCCCAAAATGAATTGCTTGACTCTCCTGTCACCTGCCAGCAGTTTCAGGCCTCCTGTTACATGATTTGCGTGACGGGTGCCTGCATGGTGGTGTTCTTGGCCTCCTCCAAAGCAAGTCGGAATTAAAGGGGCATGGCCACATCCTATGATTCATCCTTCCAGCAGGCTAGGTATCCCTATGTGGGCAGCTTGGATGTTGGCCTGCCTATCCTACAGTCAGCAAGCTGCGATGGGAGTGGAGCGCAGGACCTCAAGAGCCATCCCTTGAGACCATCTGCTACTTGAAGCCCATATACTGGTCCTGCTACAAACAGCATTATTGTGTTATTTGCATCACATTTTGAAGAATGTATGTGTCCCTTCTAAGCATGTAGGAGTTTGATTTAGGGGCATTTTCTGTGCTTCTATCAATTGAGCTGTATTTACAGTGATGGTATTTTGTTTTAGATAATTGATCTCATTATACACTTTTACAAGAAGAAAGCACAGGAGTCCCTTCTACCTAGAACGTCCATTAAGCAATTGTCTATAGGTTCAAATCTCGGCAGGACCTACTCTGCCCTTTATCTGTCCAAGATCATTAAAATGAACACTATTTACAGTGGGTTGCAATCAGACTGCCATGACAGAAAGAGACGGATGCCCCAGTCGTGACTGTTGATCTAATACGATGATGCACTCTAAGATTTGTAGTCCTATTTACCCTTATTTGAATTAAGGAAATACTAGATTTTAATCGTTACAATGATCATGAATTTATGTTTGCAAGTCATAAATCTTGCAAAACCAACTTAATAGAACACCTTCCAATATTTAGATGTTCTTTTGTCTGTGAAGTGTCAATCTGTATTTTAATGCTGTTAGACAGTTTCTAATATTTATTAGACCATGTGGACATAACTGCTTTGTGGTGTTCGCAGCAAAAGCGTCACACATAAGCCATCAAAATGTCACACATACGTAGAGTGACAGTTTTGAGATATTACAGCCACAACCTGAAAACATGGCAGCTATGCTGGGCCACCTCAACAAACTTTCATTTCCTGACACCAGGAACAGTGCGGTGAACTAGAAGGGTAGCACTCCTTCAGGATCCCTTTATCAACTTAGCTCTCTGTTTATTTCTGACATGCAAGAATGCAAGAATCTCAAGGGCTCCTAGCTAAAATCTAGCAAAGGGGCACCATCTTGCTAACCTATGGGACAGACCTCTGTTTCAAGCAGCACAGTACCATTTTGTATGTACTTTCTTTCAGACTGCGTTTTTTTGTGTGTTAGTTATATGCTGACGACTTACCAAATGGACCCTAACATGTCAGTGTAGCTGTCCTCATTCTTGCATCACAAGATGCGCACATCAGTGTACACAATGTTTGCTGGCAAGAAAGAGTGAGAAAAAAAGTGTCACGCCCTGCACAGGCCAGTGGCTCATGTGCATACATAGTAGTGTATATCGGGAGAATGTGGCAATGAATGTGGCACAGCACTGTGTCGTGTGACTGGCGTATGGCATTGACTAGTATGCATTTGCTACATAACTGGACAGTATGTCAAGTTCTTGGGTAGGGATATGCAAATATTTATTTTTGTCAGCAGACTTTTCCCAAGTGTCAGATTATTGTCATTTGTGAAGGGGCCCTGCTCATTTACACCACTCCCTTCTCGATAGCAGGACCTCATGTATTACCTTTTTTTGGGGGTAAATAGCCTTGCTTGTTTGGAAGTTAGTAACTCAGGCTCCTCTAATATTGCCGACTAAGCTACACCACTCCCCAAAAAGTATCATCATTATATAGAGCATAGAGCTCTACAAAGCACACTGACAAACCTCAAACATAACAGGTACACATACTTATATCATCACACGCGCTTCATTGCTTATGTGCGCCTGCTCTATACCGACCTAATGGCATCAGTGCGCATTGCTGGGCACCGCTACCACCCCTTCCCTATTCACAGAGGTACTAGACAGGGCTGCCCCCTGTCCCTACTACTATTCACTCTTGCGGTCAAGCCCCTGGCAGCGTGGGTTAGAAAGAAGCTGGTGCTCCTAGGTTTTGACTGGTCTCAGTCGCGATCAGATCGTATTGCGTTATATGTGGACGATGTCCTCTTTTTTTATGACAGACCACTGGTTCTCTGGGACCCGTATACTGGAAATTCTCAGGGTGTTCAGGGAAACTACAGGCTTACACATAAACCCCACAAAATCCGTGCTGTTTCCAGTGTGCGGTCAACAGGGTTGCGATGCTTGGGCTTCGCAGCTATCCCAGGCGATGGACGGCTTTAAATATATCGGTGTTTTTGTGTCCTCATGCCCTAAAGTCTCCGGGGCACATAATATCACTCCATTGCTGGCGAGTCTCAATAGTGAAACGGCAATATGGTCCTCCCTTCCCTTGTCCTTATATGGGTGCTCGCCCATCTTTAAGATGGTGTCGCTACCTTGGATATTGTATCACCCTCAAAATATCCCTTTTCCTATCCCTTGCTCGTGGTTCACGCAGGTTGATGCTGTACAAAATAAATTCCTCTGGAACGATGGCGTGGTGAGGGTTACTCTCCACACATGTGTGCAATCCACATATTGCGGGGAGAACGCGGCAGCGGACATTTACTTTTACTATGTGGCATCCCATATACTCGTGCTAAACGAATGGTGGCATAACTCCCCCACAGACCCGGCATGCGCGATAGAACATGCGGCGATGGAACATGCCCCTCTCCTTCCCCTCCTCTATTGTGCCGCACACCTAGATTCTATGCCTCCTGCCGGTAAAGTCGTGATACAGCTGTGGCAGGCCAAAGTTCGCCAGATGGGCTGGAATGGGAAGCTTACCCAGACGACCCCACTATGGCAGGGTACATACCTCAATCCGGTGGCTGCCCTGAGGTGGTTCCGGGAATGGGACCTAGTGGGGATCTGGACCCTAGGTGATGTGATGCGGAGTACTACACTGAAATCCTTCCAGCAACTACAGGCGGGGTTTGACTTACACAAATCACAATTTTACAAATTCCTCCAACTGCGTCATGCACTCACTCCTCTGATCCACACGCTTGGGACCCTTCCGGAACTCCACCCTTTGGTAGGCCGTCTACTAATGGGTGACCTTGGCCTCCACAAGATCAGGCAAATATACCAAACCCTGACGACTCACACACCGACGACACTTGACAAGACACATTTGGCATGGCAAACCGACATTCCAGACCTGACGGATGACGACTGGGCTGAAGCTATCGCTACCCCATGGGGCGCGGCGGTCTCTACATGATACCGCCTGATACAGTTTAAATACCTACACCGGGCTTATTATACACGGGCCAGACTCTGGCAGATGGGTATTACCCAGTCCCCAACATGTTTGTGGTGTGACCGTGAAGATGGGACAATCTTTCACACAGTCTGGAGCTGCACGGCGTTGCAACCCTTTTGGCAGAGAATTCGGTCTTGCCTTAATGAGGTGCTTTTGTGGAAGCTCCCGCTTGACCCGCGCCTTTTCCTCCTACATAGCAAAGATGACATTAGGAGTAACAAATACAAGCAGCATTTACTGTTTCTGGCCATTATTATCATCAAAAGGAACATTGCACAATTATGGACGGAGACATCTCCCCCAGCCCTGGGCAAATGGAAGTCCGAACTTGATAGATGTATGGGGGCCGAGATTGCAGTATTTCTGGGATGGGGATGCCCTGCAAAACATTGGAAAATATCGACTCAATGGGCATCATACAGAGGAATCGAACTCCTCCCCCTGCAACCCACAGACCCTAGAGAGGTGCCCCATATTCCAGAGTGCTCCCTGATCGGTATTACCCAGATCCCGCTCCAAATATGTTATGTATCTGTGTCTTGAGTTCGAGAACTGTCTGCAGTTTGTTTTATTTGTATCACCCGCATGTTTGGTTGGTGTTGAAAATTGGTAAAAAGGCTGGTACTTTCGTGATGATGATCCTTTTTCTCCCACAAGCCATTGTAGGGCTGTTGCCCGATGTTTCAACGAAAACCCTAATACAATTTGAGGTTAAGAAAAATAAAGCACCCTCAAACAGTGAATCCTCAAGAAAATAACATGGCAGACATTTTCCATCAATATATGCATCTATATATGCATCATCCCTCATTACTTGTCTTCTGAGAAACACATTACCAGCATTTTATATTTTCCTACCAGTTGTTTTATTACACTTATTAAAATAGAAATGATTTCTGTGGAAAATGAGATCTATAAGTGATGGCATGGAACAGTTTAGAAACTAAAGGTTTCTCTTGATTAGCTTTAGATATGGTGTAAGTCATCACATGATTTATTTCCCCAAGAGGTGTATCCTACAGAATTCCACTGTTCCATGCCTGTGTGATGAGATCTCTTGAGAGTAGTGTGCACTTCTCTCTTCTGTAAATTCTTTGGTTTTATGAGTAAGAAATATATTATTCTATTGTCAAAACCTCACATTTTAGGAGCTGTTTTCCAGCGTGTTTATGTCTCTCACAGTTATCAATTTCAGTTGATTGTCACGCTGTGGGGAGATTTATGGTGTAAGCGCTAAAATGCAGAAACAATCTGTAGGCTGGAGAATGAAGCAGCTACTTTTCTTAATTCTGATAGTCTTGATAAATGGGATCTTTTGTAGCATTTGTATATGATGACTATAACTATTGTGACTCTTTTAACATTACTAACCGTAACCAAAATAAACGTCTTTCATAGGTTGAAGTGATATGTAGCATTACTACACGAGAGTGGAGGGGCCTGAGGGGGAGGTCTCAGGGGACGGGTTCAAAATAAAAAAACACACTTACCTCCTGGCTGCCGTCCCTTGTCTCTCTGTGGGTCACCAGGAAGCATAAAGGCTCTCTACCCTAAGCCAATCACAACTCTGAGTGCTGTGGCTCAGCCCTCGGATGGTGAATGGGAAGCTGGGTATATTCCCCACTAGGCTGCGTAATGCAGCCTGGTGGGGAATATACAAAGGGCTGCAGGTCCAAGAGGGCTGTCCTAGCAGTCATGCCCACTTCGGAGTGCAGCAACCACTCCTCCTCCCAGGCCTCATGGAAGCCCAGCCCAGACCTGCTCCGCCCAACCTGGCTGATACTAAAAATAAAATGATAATGACAGAAATAACTTCTGTTATTCTCATTTTATTTTTGCTCTTACACTGCTTTTAGAGCAGTAGGGTGATGCTCCTTCTCCCACCCTTTTTTTAACCATTGTATGCCTCTCTATAGCATACGCAGGGACATTCTCCTGCAATTGTTAAATTAAGTTAAACCTAAAAAACGACCATAATGTTTTTAGTCGTAAAACTGCAGTGCTATGTGGAAGACTTGTGTCCTCACATGGGGGGTCATTTATGGGAAAGTCATGCAGTGAAGTGCAGCAAGTCACCTTGCTGTGATGCCCTGTGTGACAGGGAAAGGGCAGCGATTCACCGTATTTACAGGGAATAGGGAGTATTACTGTCCTTTCCCTTGTGCTGGTTCCTTTTTGGTAGCCTAGCACAAACGTGGGCACCCTTGCACCATAGTGTAAAGGTACTTGTGTTGCATGCAGGATTCTTTTTGTGCAGTAAGGGACACCTTGCGGCACAAAAACAATCTGGGGATGCCCTTTCCCCCTTCTATGTCTGCTTCAGAATGCAGTGCACATAGAAAGAGGAGGAAATGTAGAGAAATAGAGATATTTCTTCTCGTTACACCTCCCCTGAGAAGGGGTAGAATGTGGCACATCTCCAGGTTTACAAGTTATTGTAAATCTGAGGTGCATCAAAATCCATTGGAGTTGCCTGGGGACACCCACGCAATGCCCATGGAATTCCTTCCAAGGGCACACTAAAACAACGCAGTGATTTGCACTGTGTTGCATTACTCCAGATTTTTGGAACAGTCACAGCCATGCAAAGTGTCTTTGCGTGGATTCAAGAATCTGTCTGTCCTGTGTAGTGCAAGAGCGATGCAAACTGCCTGATCAATAGACCCCTTTGCTTTTACTGTTAGGCTTATGCTTGAGAGCTTTTTGTGAATTATACCCTATAGTACAAGTACGTACAGTAGTTAGCTCACTACTAGATTTGCATAGTGCTACATTCACAAGCGTAACTCTTTGAATTGTAACCACTGTATAATTTCTCCTCTAGGAACTACAGATTCAAGAGATAGATCCATTGACAACCTCTACATGATGCCCATTTCTCTAATGATAAATCGCCATTGAGCATTTCATCTGTCACCTTACTGTTCCCCTCAGTGCGATGTCCAGAGTCCACCAGGCACGCTCAGATATAGATCCTCTACTCACTGTACCATAGGAATAAAACAATATGTCAATGATGAGGCCTAAATACATTGAAACCAGGTTATGTTTGCTTGTTCACTCATCAAGAAGATACCTGGTCTGGTAATTTGGGTGGGACTTCTACTGTTGGTGCAGAACCAAAACTGATTTGCTTATGGCTGGTCTGTGTCTAGAGAGACAAATAATTAAAAAGGACTGGAATTCAACCCTCATAATTACCAATGGCTAAGACTAATTCAAACATTCTGCCATTATCTTTAGTGATTATCTGAAAAGCATTTTACTCATGTAAAGAAGACTTTTCTCTAATCAATCACTGGGGCTCTTAGAAGCAGCAGATTGCGGAAAAGTAATGGGACCTGACATAGATAGTGCTAAGAAGCTGCAAGCGTTCCACCACAAGAACCATACCAATACTTTTTGTTATTATCTCATGGGTGTAGAGAATTCATGAGCATGTTCTGTGGAAATTGTCACTGGAATAAAAAAATGCACTTCACTATAAAATCTATGACACTCTACAACCTCTCACCTCCAAACCTCACCTATCCACACCTAAAGTGGATGGTAGCTTCTTTCAACAAAAGGTCAACAAGATTTAAATTCCACTAAAGTATCATGTCAAATGCAACCAAGATTGCCATGGAACTAAAAAGTATTTCAATGTAAATTGAACAATTGGTGTAAACCTTCCTCTGACAGCCTAAGGGAGTATGGGTTGTCAGAGGTAAGCCACTCAACAGTGCACACTATTTACAATTGGCAGTCAGATGTCTTCTTTTACTGCATGTCACCTGCAAGAATATTCTGCCAGAGATGGGCAGTAAAAAGAAAGAAAAAAAAAACGTCACACCATGGACAATTGAATGATTTTGGAAAAGTAAAAACCTTTAAAAGTTTAATGTCATCAATGATTGTCGCACATCGAACTTTCAAACGACTTTGTATAAACTACTGTGAAGCTGGTTGTTATAAACCCATAAAGTTCGCCTCGGGGTTTGTGATGAACTCTAAATTTGGTAGGTGGAGAAAAAGCAGGGTGGGGGGTGTGAATTCCTTCGGAACCCTGATACTGCCTTTACTGGGACGGCCAAACTCTAAATCGTGCTTAAAGTTTCTTGGAAGGCAATGAGCACTGATTAATTTGAGGACAATGTGCTGCTGTATTTCCAACAATAAAAAAGTGCCTTTTAATCAGTGTGATTATAAACATAAAGCAATACATATACAGTGATGGTGAGTGTAACAAACTGGATGATAATTTGGGATCAAACACTACCCACCTCAAGGAACAATCAAGACCATTGTCAGGGTAAACCTTCAAAGTCAATAAGGTATCCTGAGATCAACCCCCAGGTAACTATGGCACAAAGCAGACAGGTTTAATTAACTTTGGCAATGTGTAAAGTATTTATGCAGCACCATAATAGTATTAAAGTCAAAATGCAAAACACTAACAACCCCAAACCAAATTAGAATAATTGAGCAAACTTTAATAAACAAAATGCTCCACATGCTAAAAATCCAGTAAGAGGATCCAGAGATCTGAATATTTAAATTTTTAAGTAGACGTAGCGCCAAAAAGCCCAAAGCACCAATGAAAGTCAATGCTCGCAGTAGACTGGGACCTTGGAGCGATTTGAGGCTGACTGTAATGGAGCATGGGTCGGTAGTACACACCAACCAGGTTTAACCCGGACAAAGATTTTACCTTCTGACTTCATTCTTAAAGTCTTGATCCACAACAGGAGTACACTTCTAAAGCTCACCGGACCTCAAGGAAGACAAGTACACACTCACAGGATGACAGGCAGAGGACAAACTGCAGGGTATGTTCCAGGTCCAATTGTCACTGATTGTAGCTTGGAGTACCTCTGCTGCTTTAACAGGAGGTCAGCTTTATGACCCTTGTTGTCCACTTTTTGTTTGTTTAAGAGTTGACAGTGTGTTTTGCATTCAAAAAGGGGAAGGAGTACCAAGGGGACCCTGTCCATTTTGCAAATACATTTTAGACTCATTTGAGATGTTTGTAAAATATAATTTTTGTGCAGCCAGATTTCAACCGCAAATCATTGGTACATTTGATACCAATTCGATATTTGGAGGGAATACCTACAACACACCCCTTCCAGTAACCCAAACAGTACAAGCTGAATTACCACATGTGCAACTGTTAAAATGCTTAGTACACCTGGCCCAATAACATCTAATGATGAAAAAATAGGCTCACAATGCCACAAACCTTCCTTCCTTTACAAAAAATAAAGGACCATGAAGAAAGAAAGAAAGTATGAGGACAGTTGAATGATTTTACAGTGAAAGCAAATATAAGTAAACTATTACATTTATTCCTAATAGTAACCTATAAAATAAAGTACTATACACTCTTCTAGAATGTTACACAATGCTGCAGATAACCATGGGGTGGGATAGGTGATACTCATGTAATTTGCTGTAGCATAAGAACAAGAAATTATTGCAAGATTACACAAAATTACACATGATTATGTGAAATGCACCTCGCATTCAAAAAATTACTGAATGATTCATTTGCTTAAAATTCAACTCGGAAATGTAATTTCGAGTTGATCTACAGTCGTTCATGTTCAAGACGCTGCTGGTCGTGTTTAGATGTATAGTTGTGCCCTACAAAATTACTGAAATGGTCCTCTCAGGTAAAAAACCTACCACAAAATGTTGTTGACCACCCTCATTAAAGGAACTGCTGCTCATGTACAAAACACTACTACTGGCATTTAGAGTTGCAGTTTCACTCTCAAAAATTACCGAAGGTTCTGCTCAGGTACAAAGTCTACCTGAAATAGTGTTCGTATTCGAAGATTTTCTAAACGGCATATCATCTATTAAAATTTCTCCCTGAAATTGACCAATGTGGCTTAATGGCGTAATTTCACAATAATGTTTCTATATATTATTATAAAAAGTACGCCAATCACACTGGTGTAATTAGAATTCCACTAAAGCCTAGTAACCAGGTGTTCTAGAAATCCCTTTACCTGTTTTTCTCAAAGGCAATTGTTTACCCCCATTTGAATCAAAAGCCCCACCATGACCCTCTGGTGATACATTAAAATCAGGGTTTTAGGCTACGCCTAGATTCTCCACCTTTTTCAAATCCATGCCACAGAGCCCTCTTCCAAAATTCCATTAACTTCCTTCATCTTTTCACAACATTTAAAAAAAGCTTTATGGCCTTGATATTTAGGTTAGATTGGTAAGATAAATTGTATTTATAGTGAGGTATTAAAAACCATTACATTTCATGACAGAAATATAAATACATCATTCTAAAAAAGAAATGCTTAGTAAAAAAAAATTAGATAAAAAACTAATGTGCCAATATTTAAGCATAATGTGTAAAAATATGCCAAGCTGAGCAGTTACTCATGTTACAGTACAGCGAATAACCTTTTCTCAGCAGATCATAAAACATTTGAATATCAGCAGTTCAGCATAGGATCTGATGGATTGACACCCAATATTATTGGCTGTCTACAAGTTCGTACACCACGCCCATTGAATGGAGCTTTCAACATCAATCGTTGTTCTTCTTCTAAAGTCAGGCAGAGACATACAGTGTGTATAATACTTTCTTTTCCTGATTTACACAATCTGCAGATCCTCTCTGTCTTTGACTTATTTCATCTTCTTCCAATGTATTCTCCTGGGGTGCAACAAAACCAGTAATGCATAAAATCTATTTGTGAGGACAAAATACCTCCAAATACAGTTGTTTCTTAAGTATCTTAAATCCATTAATCAGAGCCTCGGCATGAGATCTGGTAGGCAGCAATTCTTCATCTTTAAGGAGAGATAATTTCTTTACTGAGCTGTTAACACATTTGTAGCTGAATTTAGGCCATGTTTATTACACACTGGTGCTTCTACCCTTACCCAATTGCCAATTGTATTATTGTACTATTGTATCTAGAGAAAGGACTATTCTCTTTCTTTGTAACAACTTCTTTCTCCAGTTGTCCTCCACTGACACCTCCATCAAATAGTTCTGCAACTTCATTAATCCTGAAACGAATTTAGTATATGTTCCCCTCTGAACAATTCAAAGAGTGTTTTACCAGTGGGCTAATGTAGCGAAAACCCATTTGCCACTAAATTGTCCTTATGTTACTCCTAATTCAACATGTCTATCTTAGCCAATTGTATTCCTACTTTGATAGTCTAATTAAAACTCTTTGCCACACCATTTGTTTCCCAAAGGCATAAGGCACATTTTTGTATGATGTATTCCATTCTCCCTTGTGTAAACATCTTCAACTATAGAAACAAACTGAACTCCATTATTTTTCAGTAAAGATCTATGAAGACCATCCCCAGGAAATACTTCTTCTAGGAATATCAAAGCTCCTGCTGAACTTGTGTTTCTTACACATTTTACCTCAATAACTTTTTTTTAAAGTTTAGAATGTTTTATTGAGATGAAATACAAAGTAAAACAACAGTATACATTATACAAACAAAGGTCAATTAGTACTATTACCAACATTGAAATAACAAATTGGAACTATATTAAGTAGTATATGATCAAAACCAATTTGAACCTTCTAAACCTATACTTAGACAAATGCAATTTAGTATTTTACAAGTAGGGAAGGGGGAAAAGAGAAGAAAAGAAAGAAGGGGGGCAGAGGATAAAGATAAGGGGAAGTACTAAGCGGCAGCTAAATAGAAATGTAAAAAATATCAATAAGAAAAAATTGAACATAATATTATTAAGAAGGTTCATGACAATATACATACAGAGTAAGTCAAACGGGCAAACTGGAAAGAAATGTGGTGAGTGGTGACCAAAGTAAGTTTTTTTTAATAAGTAGGGGTGTAGAGGTGGCATGTGCGCGATCTAGTCTGTGGTGATGACACAACAGGTTCCATCAAGCTTGGTACGAGATTTTAGTAGTGTCCTTCCAATTGTTGGTGATAATCTGAAAAGTAATAGCTATAAACAAATCAATAAAATTACCCACACTTCTCTGGGTATTCCATATGAGAAATATGTACAGTTTCAAAAGGAAAATTGGTGGATAAATCTCATTCAATTTCTTCCAAATGAGTAACCAAAAACTCTTAACGAAAGAGCAGAGATGGGACATATGGAGTAACTCACTATTATCATGAGGACAAGACCAACATTTCGTGTCATCCATGAATTTAAACTTAAGAAAATCTGTAAGGGTGAGGAAAAGCCTGCTATAGAAGTAGTATAGATTTTGCGTTGTGGTTGCTGATCGTGAGGAGTTGTACATTTTTGCCCAAATGGATCCCCATGTCTAAAACGAGAATTCTTGTGCCAGATCTTTTTCCCATAGAAGTTCAATACTGGATTTGGTTCTAGGATCAGAGGGGTGAGACAATATTTTATATATATATGGGATGCCTTGAACTGAGTAGAGAAATCTAGCGAGAGAACTGGATGTCTGATTATGTGAGGCTGAGGAAGAGTTTAGGAATTGGAGATGAGTGATGGATGATCTGAGGTGAGAATAATGAGGAGCATGTAAGAGAGATATGTCGTATTTATCTTGGTTCTCCGTGAAAGCCATGAAAGACCCATTGATCATTAGGTGCTCAAATGAAATAATGCCTTTATCAACCCATTCTTTCCAAAATAGAGCTCTATTTTTAATCTTTAAGGGGCTGATTCCGATCTTGCACGGAATAGCTCCGAGTGTGATCCGGTCGGGAAAAGTACGAGCCGGATGCGTGTTTTCCGACCGACTCGTACAACTGTACGAGCGAGCAAGTATGAAGCGGGATGCATGAAATCACCGACCGAGACGGTTCCAGGTCCGAATCACACCGTACGTGTCAGCCGTAAGCGAACCGTGTCGTGCAATAGAAGCGTTTTGCGACCGAGCCAGTACGATGCAAAATTTGGACAGCCGGATCGAGATGGAGTTTTTGACTCGTAAGAGCTCTGGGAAGCGAAGTTCGGGGGTCCGTGCTGGACCCCCCTTCACCCGTAGCCTTACGAGTCGGTCACAGGGGGGGACCCAAGGGTCCCCCAACACGTGCATGTATGGTGTGGGTGGCACAGATGCGTCCCCACTACAGGGGGCACCCTTTTGCGCAACGTACCTTTTTTTTGTCGTACAACTGGCTCCCATTGACTTCAATGGGGCTCCGAGCGACCCGTGTCCGTAAGCGCGTGTTCGCATCACACTTGGGCGTTCGGAGCCCCGGAGTGCGAGTCGGTCGGAAAGCACTCCAGATCCGACTCGGTTGGAGGACTTTCCCAAAGATATCGGAATCGGCCCCTACATGTTTGTTATACTAAACAGGAGTAAGTATGAAGTTATCCGAGTGAGAGATATGAACTTTAAGCAGAGAAGTAACAACTGCAGTCGAATGTGTGAAAATGGGCGATGAAAAGCATCTGGAGGATTGAGTTAATCGAGTGGCCACAGCGAAGGAGAATGGTGCATTTTGGGAGTTTTCCAGTGCACTCCAGGCCATTAAAGGTGTATATGAGGAGTCAGATAAAAAGGTCCAAACTTGTTTTAGGGTGAATGCAGAGAGATAGCATCTAATATTAGGAAAATTAACCCCTCCTAATTCTTTAGGTTGCTGAAGTTGGGTAAGTGAAATACTAGTTTTACGGTTATTCCATAGGAATTTGGTCAGGTAGCGGTTAATGATATTGAAGAAAGAGAGCGAGAGAGTGACTGGGAGCATAGAGAAATAAAAATTTATGTTCGGAAGCAGCATCATTTTAATTGTAGCAAGTCTGCCCCACCAAGACAAGAAGAGTGGAAACCAACTATTAATAAGTGCCGAAAGTTTTATAAGTATATCTGCAAGGTTAATTTTAATATTTTTTTTGATACTATTAGTGTAGAGGATACCTAAGCATTTAATACTCTTCGGGTTCCATTTGAAACCTGTATCTTGAAACATATGAGAAAAGCAATGTTTATTCAATGGCATAACCTCAGATTTGTCAAGATTAAGTTTATAACCAGAGACTAGAGAATACTCTTTTAGCAAAGAGGAAAACGTCGGCAAAGAGGTAATGGAGTTGGAGAGGTATAATAAAATGTCGTCAGCGTAAGCAGTAAACTAAATATCTGTATGTTTAAATTGGAATCCCTTATAGTGTGGAGAGCGTATAGTGTGGAGAGATTAAAAAGATGATTATAGGGCAAGAATACATGAAAGAAAGGAAAAAGGACACCCTTGTCTAGTTCCTCTGTGAAGTGGAAAGTATCTGGATTGACAACCATTTACCCAAATGGAAGTGGAGGGTGCAGAGTATAGTAGCTGGATGTATCTAAGAATGCAGGGGATAAACCCGTGCCATTTCAATGCTCCAAAAATGAATTCCCATTTTACCCTGTTGAAGGCTTTTTCAGCATCCAACGCGATTGCAGCAATCAGTGAAATTCACTTTAGAGGCTAGATGGATAATATTAAGGAGAGTCCTTGAATTATCTGTAATGGACTGTCCTTTTACAAGCCCTGATTGATATATATGGATTAGGTCAGGGATTACCAGATTGATACGAAGGGCTAATAATTTGGGAAGGATCTTACATTCCGTATTATTTAGGGAAATGGGTCTGTAATGTTTACAATAATAGGGGTCTTTGTCCTTTTTAGGGATCAAAAACAGCATCGCTTGAGTGAGGGAACCCTGTGATACACCGGAAGCTAAGAAGTGATTTATGAGGGTTAACAACTGAGGGACCAGGAATTGTTTGAAATGAAGAAAAAAATGTTCAGCAAAACCATCCGGACAGTGTGTTTTGTCTTTGGGAAGTTGAATAAAAACGATTGTGATTTCTTGTTCTGATATTGGACTATCAAGGGATGTGAGATCTGTGTGGTTGTCAGAGGATTTGGGAAAGGTTTGAAAGAAAGAACCAATTTGATCAGCAGAAGGGGTTGACTCAGGGGTATAGAGAGAGGTATAATATCCTGTGAAACACTCGAGAATTTTAGTATCTGTGATGTGTCTAATTCCTTTGCTCTCTGGGATGCCAACGATCTTGGACTTTTGTTTTTTAATGTTAAGATAATTGGCTAGGGATTTGTCAGTGTTAATCCAGCCACCATGCACGTTTGCATTAAATTTAAGAAGATTGTTGCTGGCATTATCCAGTATTGTTTATTGTATTGCATTTTAGCCTCAATGAGATTAGACTAGGTATCAGAACAGTTCGTAGTAAAGTATTCATGCTCTAGGGCCTTGATTTGTTTTAGAGTTAATATTGCAGCCGTAAATGCCGTCTTTTTTTCCAGGAGACAAAATCTATTACAAATCCTCTAGCAGTGGCTTTAAAAGCATCCCAAATAAGGTGAAATTGTGAAACAGAGGAGAGATTATTATTGAAAAATTTCTGCATAGACTGTGTAAATTGTGTAACAAATTGAGTGTCCAACAGTAGGGCATTATTAAAATACCCATCTGCGTTAGGTAGGTGCGTATGTGGGATATTCCATATCTAGTATGACAGGGGCATGATCAGAGATGAGAATGGATCCAATCTCAGCATTCGTCATAAATTGAACAGATGATTGGGTGAGAAATATGTAATCAATTCTGGAATGAGACCTGGAAACAGGGGAGAAGAAGGAAAATTCCAGGACATCAAGGTGGGAAATTCTCCATGCATCCACAACCCTCTAGATGTAATTGCTTTGTGGAAAGTCTTTTGCATTATATTGGGGATAATTTTGGTTTAAGTTGATTGTAATCGCCTCCCAAAATCAATTTTGCGGAGGCATGAGAAGAAAGGAGAGGTGAGAAATCATTCCAGAATAGTAAATCAATACCATTGGGACCATATACATTGCAAATGGAGAATTGAGGATTGTTAACTTTACTATTCAATAAAAGCCATCTACCATTGGTGTCTTTGACCTCAGTTTGCAAACAGTTAATGATTTGTGAAACAGTATTACTACACCATTTTTGTTATTAACTGCTGGGATCAAAAAACATCTCCAACCCATAGTTTGCGTAAGAAAGACAAATCCTGTTCTTTAAGGTGCATTTCTTGAAATAATGCTACGTGGCATTTCAATTTAGCAAGGTGAGATAATACACACTATTTCTTAATTGGATTACGGATACCCTTAACATTCCAAGAGATAATTCGTAGACCACTCATCGAAAAAATGTATTCCAAGTTAAGCACATAAATATATAAAACTTGAAATAAGTATAATAGATGAAGTGCAAAAGGCAAAGTGGCATTAAGCAGTGCAAGTCCTGAATGGAAATAAATCTAAAAAAGAGAAGAACAGATGTAGACCGGAAAATAATCGAAAATAAGAGTTGAGAGATAGGAATGAGAGAAAAACAGCTAGGCTGATGTAATCAAAAAAACATTCCAGGGAGAGAATAATGAAAAACCACAAAAGTAAAAACCTAGTGACAGAGAAAAGCTGCAGCAAAGTGTAGGATATAGAAGGATATAGAAGAAAGGAAAAAAGAAAACAAAAAGAGAGGGGTGAAGGGGATAGGATGGAGAAGCAAAAGGAGAACACAGTCTCCCTTCAAATATAACAGAAGAAAAGATGACAAAAAGCTAAAAGGCTTTAGTCATAATATTCACAAACAATAATAACATTATCGTGGGGGGGGGGCAAAAGGGACAGAGGCCACCCCAGAGAGGGACACTGAGGAGAACAAATTTAATGGCAACAGAAAATCAGAAAACTGAAATCTAAAAACGTAAACATAAGCAACAAAGTGGAAGGGAACTTACCGAACATTGAGGGGAACAACGCAACGAGTGAAGCAAACACAACAAAACAGATGGACAATGAGGATATAGACGTCAGCATTGAACAAGATACAAAGGTCAAACATGTGGGAAAAAAGAGAAAACATGTAAGAGAACAATTAAGCTTTGCTCAGTTTCATAATTTCTCCTTTTGTGGATCTGGATGAATTTTCTAAGCTCTGCGGGATTCTTGAAAGTAAAAGTTCTGTCTTTGTAGGTTACTTTGAAGAAACACGGATGAATAAGGCCGTAGCGTGCATTCATGGATCACAGCATTGGTCTGATGTCTAGAAACTCTTTATGGCAATTGGCAGTAGGATTAGAGACATCTTGATTGAAGAAGTTTTTATGGCCAAACCAAAGCATCTGTTTGTGTTGTTTAGCTGCATTGAGGATCACCATGAGATCAGAGTATAGCAAGAAGTATGCAAAGATTCCCCGCGGTTTGTTTGAGGAAGATGCATTCTGGGGGCCAATCCTGTGTGGGATTTGAATATTAAGGTCAGTAGATTTCGGTAAGCCAACTATCTGAGGAACGCAAATCTTCAAAAAGGAGATCATATCTGACCTTTCGGAGCTTTTCCGGAATTCCATTAACTTTTAGGTTGTTGCGCCTGTTTCGATTTTCTGAATCTTCTGCAGTTTTCTTCAGTTGTTCTACCTCACATGAAAGGAAGTCCACTTTGGCAACCACATCCTGTCCATCACTAATCTTTTGCTCTACATCCATAAAGCCTTGAGTCCAAACCTGACCATTTCTCCTCAATTCATTGAAGCGTTGCAGTGGTTTCAGTCATAAAAGGTCAAATGTAGCACAATTCGTCCATACTGTCTTCCAAAGCAGAGGAAGAGGTGATTTTGTTGGGGAAGATGGGTCTTCTTTGCGACCACTAGTAGTAGCGCCAGCAGCCCCCTGGGGCTTGTTTGGGTGCTTGGGATCCATATACAAAAAATTCGTAACCAGAGGATCTGAGAAAGACCTCTCTCAAGGTGCAATAATTCAAGTCCCCACAAACTACTACATGGCAGGAAGTTGCACTAACAAACCAAATGGAGACTTGACTTGAAATGTTAACTTGAATAGTCTTAAATACATATGAGGAGAGAGTGAAGGCACATGACGAGGAAAATAGTTGTCTGTGCAGATATGCGCTTTTAGTAAGAAAAAAAGACATAATGATGATGAAAGAGCCCAAATGGGCAAAGAGCAAGGGACCACAGGGGCATTACCGCGGTGCTGTCTCCAGTGAAAAATGCGGGAGTCAGGCGCACAGAATGGTGGCTGCAATGTGCGGCGTCATAGAGGCAAAGGAAAATGAGCGGCCATCTTGAATCACCGCAGCTGCACGCCTTAACCTCCAAAAATCTTGAACACAGATATGTTAGTATCAACAGTTAGGAGTACTCAGCTCCCCACTCAATGGTCCTATTATATCGAGGGCCACTCCTAATCAAAGCTTGCCAGGTATGGTTCGATACTGCATTAGTAGCACCCCATTAAAAATTATCTTATTACTATCGCAACACTCGATTTCAATAACTTACACCCTGTACCACATCTCCCTTTCTTAGCCAAGATTCTTTAAAGCTGCATATCAACACACCTTTCAAAGCTATTCAAAGAATATAATTTACACAATGACCTAAAGTCCAGATTCAGTATGAATACACTTGCTTTGAAAGGTGACAAGCTCCAGACCAATCATGTTCTAAATTTGCCCACAAAATCTGAAACTCCCTTCCTTCCAGTTTCTCATCAGCAAGATGTTTCATATTCTCATGATGGCAACATTTGTTAAACATAAGAATATTATGAGAAGAGGAACTAAAATGTTGTCTTAAATACTGCAGGATAACAAGATAAGGCAGACTTAATAAGGACATAATAGCAGACCAAGAATATTGAGATACATTGCTTGTCACTTAAACAAGTAACAAATGCTTGGGAAGGTAATAGAGCAGAATGCTGTGATTGACAGCTTAAGTAGTGCAGCTAATACCGAATACCTACTCCAGCCAGGTAGAGAAATGGCTCTGTATATATTTAGGTTCTGTAAGTTTCCAAGTTGTCAGATTTCTCTCCAGAGCAACATTATTTGTCACATATGCAGCAGAGGTAGGAGTCAATATTGAACAGAAATAGAATGTCACTAGCACACATAATCATGGCAGCAAGGTGCCAGACAAGTTTTAATTAAGAGGATTTAATCACACACATACAGATCTAAAGTGCTGTGATAAACTGATATGAAAAGCACATCAGGCCTCCAAAAAGAACTAAGAGGCTTGAGCATCATGGTCACTAATTGATCATTCTTTCAAAACAAGCCCATGGTCTGGGCGGTCTTTGAAATACACATAAAATATCGGCAAGTCCATCATGATGTCCTGCAGGTTAGGCCAGCCATTATTGTTTAATTTGCGCATCGCAGTCCATCGCGGGAAAATAACACTGTGGTAACGTGATATTTTCAAGCCGGCGATATCATGTGATAGGCTCTCGATAATGTGTCAAATGTCCTCGATAAAGTCAATGCGACGCCGCAAAAATGCGAAACACGAATGCAAAAAAAGCTGCGATGAGGCCAATAGCGATACAAAAATCAGCAAAAAACAGTGACAGACCTGCAATCCCCACGCGTCATGCAGGATGATGCACTATAAAAGCAGAACAAGAAAAACACACCAAAAACAAGATAATCTGCGAAGAAACATGGATGCAACCGGAACGAGTGCCCAGGTAAACGCGAACCCCACAAGCCCCACAGACGGTAAACAACGTTTACTATGAAACTTTTTCCCTGCAGGGAATTACAACGCGGTCGTTCCGCATACCATTACTCCGCAAGTTGGAACAACGACTTGCGAAGGGGGAAGAAGGTGTTGGATTTCAAATTCAACAACAAAACACACAAGATGATGGACGGAACATTCACCCCCAGTCACAGATCTGGGTTTAATCCATCGTTATTTTGCTCACCATGCCACCCCAGTTCAGACATGGCTATATGCAAATCAGTCTTGACCCTGTGCCTCATGGGAACAGTCCAGCCCGAACAGCCAAGCCATGTCTTCCCTGGACCAGAATCAAGCATCCTAGGACCGGTTTCGGGGTGTCCAACACCTTCCTTACTGTCCGCACAGACTGGAATTGGAATAGTAAATTATACTATTCCAACATCCAGCGCCCCCCCTCCGCAAGTCGTTGTGATGACTTGCGGGGTAATGGTATGGGGAATTACAACGCGGTTGTTGTAACGACTGCGTTGTAATTCCCTGCGGGGAAAAAGACTGCGTGATAACGTCATATATTCCCCACAGACTACCAGCAAGGAACCTCGGCCTCGGGGATGGCCAAAGAGAAGAGGAAGACGTGGTACAGTCCGCATGACAACCGGATCATCGTCACAGAGGTGACAGAACACTAATGACAACTGTCCGTCACCTCCGCCGTGTCATTGGCAACACAGATGGAAAAATGGCATCCTATCGTGAATGCAGTCGGAGTGTTGAGGAGGCCAAGATGTGCTGGCATGATGTGAAAAGCCAAAACAAGCAGAAACCTGATGTCAACGGGAAGGCAACTAGGGCAAATGGAGGTGGGAGTCCTGCGCCACAGGAGGAGCTGGAGCAAATGGCGGCCACAGTCATCGGTGTGGAGACGGTGCAAGGAGTCTGGAGTCCAGACACAGCTCGACATGACCTGACACAACATCAACAGGGTGAGTAACGAACAGGGACTGGGGGGACAGGCACAATGTCACACATGCACAACGATGTGTAGAACACCGCACACCCACAATGACCCTGTGTCATGCCCTGAGCCCCATGGCACACTGCAGCACAAATACAAACAAAAACTAGGCTCCCGTCCACCATGTGCCCAAAGGGGTCCCCCCACACATCACCAATTCCACAACACACACATGCACCAGTGCAAAACACAGCAAAGATGCGTATTTGTAAGCCACACCGATAATGCAAGTGACACTACATGACGAGCAGCATGGCTGGAGTACAAACACCATGGCATTGAGCACGACACGACACTGAGGTGGCTGAGTGTGGACCACATCCGGAAAGGAGCAGGTCACACTCTGACAAATCCACGTGCACCTACAACCCATGACGTCAAAAACACATATGCAGACAAACAATGCACAAGAGTGCAAAAACCATCCAAGAGCACAAATGACCCAAGTCGCCAACATCACAGCACCTTAAAAGCACAAAAGTCAAAGGAACACTGCCTCCAAGGAATTAGGGGCAGCAAAATCACAGCTGCAGGGGCGACTCTCCCACAATGCAGCACACACACATAGCAATAACAGCACATCCACATGGACGACAATGTGGTACACAGTGCAACACTTACACTGCAGAACAGAGGACACAACTGTGTCTGCTTGTGCATAGAAAAGGGCCAATCACATCTTACATAGCAGGAAACTGTGAGATGAAAGTGTATGTGTACAACCTCACCTACATCATGTAGTCCAAATGTCTACTGTCCCGCATCAAATTGTCCTTGTTGGACCTGTCAGCCCTAGGGTGGTCTCCCCTTCTATTTTTGTATCGTGCCTCATTTTTTCCACCCTCATTTTTATGTTAGACTAGGTCTCAGGGCGCCTTTTCATTGCAAATCAGTGTTAAGGTGCAGGTGCTCCCTTCTGCCAAGATGGCTGCCACAGGCCCCTGCTACTGCAGAGTGGTCTTTCATAGTAGCACCCTAGCTGTCAGGAGCTGGCTGGAACCCCACAACAATGTTGCGACTCCAGCCCACCTTTTTGTCCCATAGGTAGAGTGGGGAAGCTCCTGGAATGTGCTGGAACCTTCTAGAAGGGAGGTGTGGTTTTTCTTTTGCCGCCTTGGCCAGAGGTCACCTGACCTAGGGCATCTTAAGAGAGGGAGGGAAACTTTTGTGGTGAGTTGGCCATTGGGGTGAAGCAGAGCTGGAAGAATCCACCAGGAGTGTAGGCGGTAGGGCCTAGCCAGGGACTTATGCCTCTGAGAGTGACAGGATTTAGGTGCTGCCTCTTAAGTGAGTGAGGGACCCTGTGAAACCCACTGATCTTGCCCAGCAGTAGGAGGACCCAGAGACTCTCTGCCCAGCCTGACTAGGAAGGATCTAGTCGCCCTCTCCATTCCTAACCCCCTGTAACAGAACCCCTTAAGGGCGCCAGATACATCTGCGCCAATAAGACTTCATCTAACAGCTGAGAACCAAAACCACGCCCTGAGACTGCGTGTCCAGACTGAACTCTAAAACCTATTCACCAAGCACTGAGACTACGTGTCCAGACTGAACTCTAAAACCTATTCACCAAGCACTGAGACTGCGTGTCCAGACTGACCCCTGAACCCTGCTGCAAAGCTGACTGGAGAACCACCGGGGATTGACCAGGTATTAGCGCTGTGACCCCTGCGCTCCCTGCCCTGGTCTGGGACCCCCGGCAGCGTGCTCCGCTGAGCACAGAACCCCATCCTTAATTTGAGCCCCCCCTGGTGACGACGACGCCAGCGCGCTCACCGCCGTGGCCTGGAGGCCTGGAGAAGTGCCCTACCGTGTCACGAGGCCCGCGGAGAAGCCCGGGGTTCCGTCGCTGCCGTCGCAGCGGCGTGAGGAGGTGTGCGAGGCCGGGGCCGAGTTCCCCCATCATCGTGGGAGCGGACGCCTGCTGACGCCGAGATCGAGGTAAGCCCGGAGGCTGAGATTGCCCCCGGTGCGCCCCCTGCGGGTTGGGAGCCACACCGCACCCTTAGCTGGGTTTCCTCTCCGTGGGATCCCCCCCCCGTCTTCGCAACGGAAGAGACCCCGCCGAGGGATCCTTTCCGTGTGCCCCCTTGAGCGGTACTGAAGCACGGTGCCCGACGAACTGCACCGGAGCCCAGAGACTTGCTCCTCAGGTCCCGTGGCGCTCCCCGCTGGAAGCTCCGCTCCAAAGTACTGAGAGTCATTGATTACGAGTGGCGTTTTATGTTATATGCTCCGTCCCAAAGTACTGAGAGTCATTGATTACGAGTGGCGCTTTATGTTATATGCTCCGTCCCAAAGTACTGAGAGTCATTGATTACGAGTGGCGCCTTATGTTATACGCTCCGCTCCAAAGTACTGAGAGTCATTGATCACGAGTGGCGCTTTGTTTTTACATGCCCTGCTTTAGAGTCTTACGTGCGATTGATTCCGAATAGCGGACTGTGATTCACATGCCATGTTGAAGTGTTACGTGCTATCAAGTCCGAGTAGCGCGCTGTTATTCATGTGCCAGGTGGAAGTGTTACGTGCTATTGATTCCGAGTAGTGCGCTATTATTCATGTGCCATATTGAAGTGTTAAACGCTATTGATTACGAGTAGCGCTCTGTTATTTATATTCCCTATTACAGTGCTATGTGCCAGAGATCACGAGTAGCTCTCCATGCTAGGTGCCCCATTCTGAGGTCGTCACCGGTTAGCGCGCCCAACGCGCGTGTGCAGCTATGTGAGTGGTAGTTGTGCCCCAGGCAGTACTGTTATTTCATGAATTGCATATGTGGTAGAAACAGCCTTTATAGCTCCTGACTGATATGTACATCGCTAGCTATTGTATTATCAGCATATGAAATGTACTGCTACTTCATGAACTGCATCTAACGTGATCTACTTGGATAAACTTGAGTATTTACATAACTCCTACAGTGTGGCGTCACTTATTGTGTGTGTTACTCGTCGCATGTGAGGTGCGTGTTGTATGGTTGCTTTACACACAGACCTTTGGTGGCCCGACCGCTCTTGTCACGTTACCGCCCCATAGGGCCTGGAGACCCCAGGTCCTACATTTTTGGCGAGCGGTGGGATCCTTAGGACCTGTGACCATACAGCACCCTTCCGTGAGGCGGAGGGCGCCACAATTAAACGCCTATTTGTTCCAGAGCTTGAAAACCATTGATTGCTGCATTGTTATTTCCACTGTCCAGGTTGAGAGTACAAGAAGCCTGGTTAGCTGAGAACTGTTGCCTATCCCCTAGGAATTTGTCTCCTTAGTGTCTAGGTCCCCACCTGCCAGAATGGAATTCCGGTTAGCTGACCTCGAGGGGTACTCAGTGAAGCAACTAAGGGAGTTCGGGCAGGGGATGGGGGTGCCTGGGGTACGGAGGGCCAAAGGACCGGAACTCCGCACCGCCATTAGGGCATGGGTAGAAGCCCACCCAGAAGGGAGAGGGGATGAGGGACAGGAGGCGCCAGATGCAACTCAGGAGGAGAGCGCCCAAGAAGTACTAGACATCTTAAATGTAGATATGTCGGAAAATGTGCCCCCAGGGAGACGTTCTGGGGCCAGTAGTAGGACAGGGTCTAGAAGGAGCGGGTCCCCAGAGGAGTACAAGGACAGGAGGGAAGAGAGGCAACTAAAATGGGAGCTAGCGAAATTAGAACATGTAAGAGAAAGGGAAAGAGAGAACAAGAAATGGGCAATGGAGGAGAAGAGGCTGGCGCACGAGCTTCAGCTAAAAGAGCTGGAGCTACGCGCCCTCCAATTGAACGCGTCCAATAAGGACAATGGTGGCAGCATACCTAAGGAACCTCAAGAATCAAAGTTCTACCTACCTAGAGAGGTAATTGCCAACTACACAGTGGGGGACGACATCATGAAATGGTTGGAGGCATACGAGGTAGCCTTGATGGCCCATGGGGTACCCGAGAGTAATTGGGGAGTAGGTTTATACCGGTATATACCTCCCAATGTTAGGGACACCCTGCTATATTTGGCCAAGGCCGATCAGGTAAGGTATGCCCCCATGAAAGAGGCCTTGTTAAAAAAGTTTGGTCTCAACCCCGAGAGGTACAGGCAAAAGTTTTGTGGCAGCCATAAGCTGTCCACACAGACATGGGTAGATTTTTTTGATTATGCGAGGAAGGCACTAGATGGTTGGGTGCGTGGCAGCGAGGTGCAGGACTACCAAGGGTTGTACGATCTTTTTTTAAGGGAGCACCTCTTGGATAAGAGCTTTCCGGAGCTGCGCCAACATCTGGTGGACCGCAAGTTGATGGATCCCCGTGAGCTTGCGAAGGAGGCAGATATTTGGGTGAGCACCCGGGTGTCTCACAAGGGCCCCGGGGGAGATGGCTCGAAAGGCGGACAGGGTTTCCCCCAGAAGAAAGAGGGGGGAGATAAAAAGGTGGAGTTCTCGAAAGGTCCCCAAAATAAGTTTGGGAAGGGAGTAGGAACCCCACCCCCGTCCAATTCCACAAGGCCCACTTACCCTGACAGGAGTCAGCAGCCTAGGATTGTGCGGTGCTCCGAGTGTGGGGAGATTGGACACTACAGGGGAGATCCCAAGTGTCGCAAGCGACCACCAGCCCCAACGAGTGGGAAAAGTCCCGGGGTGAGTAGTATAGCGCTTGGGGTGGAGCTGCCCTTAGATAGGGAAGGGGAGTGGACAGGCCTGACACTGGTTTCACTCGGGGATAGAGAGGTGGTCCCCGTAGTGTCCCTGCCCCCGAACACTGCTAAATATCAGCAGAGGGTGAGAATTAATGGGGAGGAGGTGGAAGCTCTGAGGGATACAGGGGCCAGCATGACCACTGTCGTGCGGCGGCTGGTGTCCCCAGACCAAGTAGTCCCCGAGGAGTTCCATCCGGCCGTATTGGCTGACAGCAGTATGAGTCACTATCCAGTGGCTCGTGTTCCATTTGAGTGGGGAGGAGTCAGAGGCATACTGAGAGTTGCTGTGAGCCCTGCCTTGCCTGTGGGGTGTTTGCTAGGGAATGACCTGGAGCACACCAAGTGGAAAGACGTCGAGTTTCATGCTCACACCGAGATGCTGGGATTACCAGGGTGGACGTGCGTCAGCACGCGGTCCATGGCTGCCCGGCATGGAACTCACCCTGGGTTGGAGCCTGGAATCATGGCCCAACCCAAAGCCAAACATGGAAAGAAGAAGGTGGTAGAGGACATGCCCCGTGAGATGGATGGGGAGGCCGCAGAGGTGCCCCCGGAGTCCGCGGAGGTAGATGTCGTTCCTGTGGAGGACTTGCCAACCCTTGCTGACTGGCATGTGGAAGGAGGGCCTACCCGGGAAGAATTTTGTCAGGCACAAAGGGCGTGCCCCACGCTTGAAGGCATGCGGCGGCAGGCCGAAGCCCATGTGGCCAGTCAGGAACTGGGAGGTTATCACATGTATTGGGAGGATGGTCTCCTGTACAGTGAGCCCAGGGTGCCGGTACATGGATCTTCGAGGGCCATAGTGGTCCCCCAATGTTACCGGGCCTTTCTGCTGGAGTTAGCGCATGAGATACCCTTAGCCGGACACCTGGGTCAGGACAAAACCTTTGCATGGTTGGTCCCCCATTTTTATTGGCCCAGGATGAGGATTGCATCAGACACCTTTTGCAAGACCTGCAAGTCTTGTCAGGCTAGTGGCAAGACTGGGACTAAGTTGAAGGTCCCGTTGGAACCGCTCCCCGTGGTCGGGACCCCTTTTGAGAGGGTCGGTATCGATATTGTTGGGCCATTGGACCCTCCGACCGCAGCGGGACACCGGTTCATCTTGGTTTTGGTGGACCACGCCACAAGATACCCAGAGGCTATTCCTCTGAGGACCATCACTGCACCGGTGGTGGCGCGGGCACTGTTGGGGATTTTTACCCGAGTGTGATTCCCCAAGGTCGTGGTGTCGGACAGGGGCACCAATTTCATGTCGGCCTACATGCAGGCCATGTGGAAGGAGTGTGGGGTGACCTACCGGTTCTCCACTCCTTACCATCCCCAGACTAACGGACTTGTAGAGCGCTTCAATAAGACATTGAAGGGGATGATCCGAAGCCTACCAGAGGGCTTGAGGCATAAATGGGACGTCCTCCTCCCCTGCTTGTTATTCTCCTATCGGGAGGTACCGCAGAAGGGAGTCGGGTTCAGCCCGTTTGAATTGCTCTGTGGCCATCCCGTTAGGGGTCCCCTCAGTTTAGTGAAAGAGGGGTGGGAGAAGACTTCACAGAAGCTTTCCCGTGACATTGTCAGCTACATGCTGGCGTTCCGCAGCCAGATGGCCAAGCTGTGGAAGGCAGCCACAGAGAACCTGGAGGCTAGCCAGACTGTGAGGAAGGAGTGGTATGACCGCAACGCTCGGACGGTCGAGTTAGACGTTGGACAGAAGGTGTGGGTTATGGAACCTGGGGAGCTTTGTGCCCTCCAGGACCGGGGGACTGGCCCGTTCGACATTGTGGAGCGGCGAGGCCAGACCACGTACGTTGTAGATGTGAAAACCCCCCGTCAGCCCCTTAGGGTGCTCCACGTCAACCGCCTGAAGCCGCACCATGAGCGATCAGAGCTTGCTCTCCTTATGGTGACGGATGGGAGCGAAGAGGAAGAGAGTGAGGCTCTTCCTGACCTTCTAGCGGTACAAGAGAAGGATGGTTCGGTGGAAGGTGTAGTCCTCTCCCCATCCTTGACCCCAGAGCAACAGAGGGACTGTCGCCATGTCCTGGGACAGTTTGCCTCGTTGTTCTCCCTCATGCCTGGAATCACTCATTTGTGTACCCATGATGTGGACACAGGGGACAGCCCCCCGGTGAAGAACAAGTCTTACCGGCTCTCTGACCGAGTGAAGGATAGCATCCAGCGTGAGGTGGCAAAGATGCTGGAGCTGGGGGTGATAGAACCTTCCAGCAGCCCGTGGGCTAGTCCAGTGGTGTTGGTGCCGAAAGCGGCCCCACCGGGTACGACACCGGAGCTTCGGTTCTGTGTGGACTACCGAGGGTTGAACTCTGTCACGAAGACAGATGCTCACCCCATCCCACGTGCAGACGAGCTGGTGGACCGGCTGGGAGCAGCCCGGTACCTCAGCACCATTTACCTGACATCCGGATATTGGCAGATTACCACGGCCGATGGAGCATGGGAGAAGACAGCGTTCTCCACCCCCGAGGGACACTACCAGTTTCGAGTGATGCCCTTTGGGCTTAAAAATGCTCCGGACACATTCCAGCAGTTAGTGAATCAGGTACTATCTGGCCTGGAGTCCTTCTCAGCGGCCTACCTGGATGACATAGCTGTCTTCAGTGGCACCTGGGAGGACCATCTGCAACCCCTCCAGGAGGTATTGCAGGCGCTGCAACGCGCTGGCTTAACAATTAAAGCCAGCAAGTGCCAGATTGGACAGGGATCTGTCGTGTACCTGGGACACCTGGTGGGCGGAGGTAAGGTGCAACCCCTCCAGGCCAAAATAGAGACCAGCTTGGGAGCCCCCCAAGACCCAAACAGAGGTCCGAGCTTTCCTCGGCCTCACTGGGCATTACCGCCGGTTCGTCAAGGGATATGGTACCATCGTAGCCCCCTTGACGGAATTGACCTCAAAGAAGCAACCTCGCAAGGTCATATGGACAGCTGCATGCCAAGAAGCCTTTGACCCGCTGAAACAGGCGATGTGTACCGCTCCAGTACTAGCAACACCAGATTTCAGCAAGGAATTTATTGTACAGACAGATGCCTCAGAGCACGGCATAGGTGCGGTGCTCTCACAACTCAATGCCGAGGGCCAAGATCAACCTATGGCCTTCATATCCAGAAGACTCCTCCCTCGGGAACGGCGATGGAGCACCATTGAGAGAGAAGCCTTTGCTGTGGTCTGGGCACTGAAGAAGTTGAGACCATACCTCTTTGGCACTCACTTCCTTATTCAGACCGACCACCGGCCCCTTCGCTGGCTCATGCAGATGAGAGGCGAAAACCCCAAGTTGTTGAGGTGGTCCATTTCCCTACAGGGGATGGACTTTCGGGTGGAACACCGGCCCGGAGTTGACCACGCCAATGCTGACGGTCTCTCCAGGTTTTTCCGCCTTAGTGATGAGAACTCCCTAGAGGTTGGGTAGCTCTCCCCTCTTTCGGCTGGGGGGGACGCATGTTGGACCTGTCAGCCCTAGGGTGGTCTCCCCTTCTATTTTTGTATCGTGCCTCATTTTTTCCACCCTCATTTTTATGTTGGACTAGGTCTCCGGGCGCCTTTTAATTGCCAATCAGTGTTAAGGTGCAGGTGCTCCCTTCTCCCAAGATGGCTGCCACAGGCCCCTGCTACTGCAGAGTGGTCTTTCATAGTAGCACCCTAGCTGCCAGGAGCTGGCTGGAACCCCACAACAATGTTGCCACTCCAGCCCGCCTTTTTGTCCCATAGGTAGAGTGGGGAAGCTCCTGGAATGTGCTGGAACCTTCTAGAAGGGAGGTGTGGTTTTTCTTTTGCCGCCTTGGCCAGAGGTCACCTGACCTAGGGCTACTTAAGAGAGGGAGGGAAACGTTTGTGGTGAGTTGGCCATTGGGGTGAAGCAGAGCTGGAAGAATCCACCAGGAGTGTAGGCGGTAGGGCCTAGCCAGGGACTTATGCCTCTGAGAGTGACAGGATTTAGGTGCTGCCTCTTAAGTGAGTGAGGGACCCTGTGAAACCCACTGATCTTGCCCAGCAGTAGGAGGACCCAGAGACTCTCTGCCCAGCCTGACTAGGAAGGATCTAGTCGCCCTCTCCATTCCTAACCCCCTGTAACAGAACCCCTTAAGGGCGCCAGATACATCTGCGCCAATAAGACTTCATCTAACAGCTGAGAACCAAAACCAAGCCCTGAGACTGCGTGTCCAGACTGAACTCTAAAACCTATTCACCAAGCACTGAGACTGCGTGTCCAGACTGAACTCTAAAACCTATTCATCAAGCACTGAGACTGCGTGTCCAGACTGACCCCTGAACCCTGATGCAAAGCTGACTGGAGAACCACCAGGGATCGACCAGGTATTAGCGCTGTGACCCCTGCGCTCCCTGCCCTGGTCTGGGACCCCCGGCAGCATGCTCCGCTGAGCACAGAACCCCATCCTTAATTTGAGCCCCCCCTGGTGACGACGACGCCAGCGCGCTCACCGCCGTGGCCTGGAGGCCTGGAGAAGTGTCCTGCCGTGTCACAAGGCCCGCGGAGAAGCCCGGGGCCTCGTCGCTGCCGTTGCAGCGGCGTGAGGAGGTGTGCGAGGCCGGGGCCGAGTTCCCCCATCATCGTGGGAGCGGACGCTTGCTGACGCCGAGATCGAGGTAAGCCCGGAGGCTGAGATCGCCCCCGATGCGCCCCCTGCGGGTTGGGAGCCACACCGCACCCTTAGCTGGGTTTCCTCTCTGTGGGATCCCCCCCCTGTCTTCGCAACGGAAAAAACCCCGCCGAGGGATCCTTTCCGTGTGCCCCCTTGAGCGGTACTGAAGCGCGGTGCCCGACGAACTGCACCGGAGCCCAGAGACTTGCTCCTCAGGTCCCGTGGCGCTCCCCGCTGGAAGCTCCGCTCCAAAGCGCTCTGTTATTTATATTCCCTATTACAGTGCTATGTGCCAGAGATCACGAGTAGCTCTCCATGCTAGGTGCCCCGTTCTGAGTTCGTCACCGGTTAGCGCGCCCAACGCGCGTGTGCAGCTACGTGAGTGGTAGTTGTGCCCCAGGCAGTACTGTTATTTCATGAATTGCATATGTGGTAGAAACAGCCTTTATAGCTCCTGACTGATATGTGCATCGCTAGCTATTGTATTATCAGCATATGAAATGTACTGCTACCTCATGAACTGCATCTAACGTGATCTACTTGGATAAACTTGAGTATTTACATAACTCCTACAGTGTGGCGTCACTTATTGTGTGTGTTCCTCATCGCATGTGAGGTGCGTGTTGTATGGTTGCTTTACACACAGACCTTTGGTGGCCCAACCGCTCGTGTCACGTTACCGCCCCATAGGGCCTGGAGACCCCAGGTCCTACAGTCCTCTCCTCTCAAACAGTCACAAGGTACATTGGAATGCAGTCTGTATGTAAACTTGAACAATGCGTCAACATACATGCCAACACAATGTCAACAAGTGTCTCCCCTTCACATTGCAGAGGGACAAACAATACCTCCAGGAGAGCAGACCAGACAACTTAACAGTGATGTACAAGAGGACCTCCACACTTCCTACACTGACGCCTTACAACTGTACATGGACATCTTATGCAATTGACCTCCAGGAACATTGCAGCCCAGCCGCATCGCGGATATCCCAGCCCCTGCACAGACCACACAGCTGGATGCACCCACCACCACGGCTGGCTCCCAGCAGCCCACCGAAACACACATCGCATTCCAAGGCCAGGTGTCAGACTGCCAGAAGGGGGTGGCTGAACAGGTGCGGGTGGGGTTCTACCTCATGGAAGCCAGACTAGATCACATACGTGGGTGTCTGAGTCCCATGAGGGACCACCTTCACTCCCCGACGGAGACACACACTGTGACAGAGACACATGCCATTGCACATTTCCAGCACTGAACCACACCCAGAGCCACAGGATATTTATCCACACCCCCACGCTGGACTGGCAGACGCCGGCCCAGTTCACTCCTCTCACGTATTGAGTGGGAGATGACAAAGCCACATGTGCAAGGTCTCACCCGCTGCCTGCGATGACATGGCTGCATTCGCTGTACACAGCACAATGTCATGTTGTAGGGCCCAGGGCCCTAAAGCATACATCATGAGCACACAGACACACTCAAATGGTTTGTTGAACTGGCTACAGGCACGTGCGCCTGACACCTTGTATTGCCAGGGTCACATGTACAGTGATGCCTGTGCTGAATGTGTGTGGGGTGAGTGTAAGCCATCCCTCATGGAGTCGATGGTGCTGGCAACAACTTGAACAGTGATCACAATTAAAGCGGAAACAGAAAACACAAGCATAACAGAAACAACTGTGAAGCATCATGGTGGTAGCCGGAGAAAGTACAGCGTTCACCCAATATTCAACTACAATGGACCATGAGGTCTGGTGCACTGAGTCAGTGGCACCTGACGAGCTGAGCAGGGTATCAGGCAGATGATGGCATCCACAACAGGTGTGAGCAACTCTGGTAGTCTGGCAGTAAGACGTCTCCGACTGATGTTTGTACTTGGTCCTGGCAGTGGTGGCCTGTACATTCTGCGGTGATATGACGCCCGGGCAGGTCAGGACTCGATTTAATGTGTGAGCCCAGGTCGGCCACAGTCAAGACCGGAGGCAGTGGCAGAGCCACATGGCCTTGATGTGCCCCAGGCCATTGACACAGAGGCATTCCAATATTCATTTAGAAAGGGTCCATGACTTGAGCTGCACAGAGTTAGTGGCCCCGGATGCACTGCGGCCGGCACAGGCACACCACCACGGGACGATGACTTGCAGTGCAGTGAGATAGTCCAAGGTGAATGTGGCGAATGGTTGCGGGGGACAGTGGAAGGTGTCCTCCAGGGCATGATGCAGAGGGCAGAAGCCGGCCATAAGCGTCAAATGGAGGAGTGGAATGCTGCAGCCTAATTTGTGCCACAAAGTCAGTATCACCGACGTGATGATGAAGACAACCCCCAGTCCATAGACTCAGTCTCCAAAGTTTAATCAGAGAGTGTCCATGGATGTTGGGGAACAGACTTAGTGCCACTGGAGCTGAAAGGGGATTCAGTCTGCGATTAGGCCAGTACAATGAGATAAAGTCTTTCATAAATAAATCAAGACTGAGTTCCCAATGTGTGACCTATTCGACCGCAGTGTAGGCCCGAGGTAGCGGTCAGCCTGGACCAACCGCTGTTCGGCAGCTCCTCCTAAAACTCTGCCACACAACGTTGAAATGGCATGTGGGGATGACTTGGGGTTGACGGAGGTAGAAGCAACAGAGCTGAGCGGGTGTTTAGCCAGCGACGTTGCCGTGTCCTGCTACAGACTGGATTGGATTGGTGTGAGGCCTGCTGGACCATAGCGTAGGCCGAAGGCATGGTCATCAAGTACCCACAGACATGTGTGGTTGGGATGCCATGCACCGACTTGGTGTCACCACATCGAAGGGAGTATAGTGGCATAAAATCAGCCATTAAGTGTGTTGCATAATCAAGACTCAGTTCCAAATGTGTGACCTACTTGACCGTAGTGTAGGCCGGAGCCAGTGGTAGAGTACATCAATGAGAAAGGAGTAAAGCGGGCCTGTGTCGCGGAGGCTGGGATGGTCTGAGGAGGCTGCCCAGGTCGCGGCCCTCTGGCTTGGAAGTAGCGCCGGCACGCACGTGGTGGGCCCTCTTTGACACACGCCGGTGTCGTCAGGTGAGCAGTAAGGCCTGGCTGCACAGGGGCGGACATGACGGGTTCGGGGACCAGCGGCCAGGGGTGCAGCAGGCGCACAGGATCACAGGCCACACCGCTCACGACGATGGCGTCGGCCTCATGGCGGGGTGCGAGGCCCTGCCCTGGCAGACATGTTGGGCATTCCAGAAGATAACCACGCCGAGAGCAACGTGCTTTTCATTCACACCCCTACGCGTGCCTGGCGTACGCCGGGCCAGCCCACTCTGCACACGCTTATAGGGGGGGAATAACAAGCTACATTTCCGCGATCTTCCCCACTAGCTGGGGTGACATGGTTGCATCCACTGTCCACTACACTCCATACACCATCAGTGCATGTAGACATGGATAAGTCTGTGGTCTGCATACTGCAGTTTGTCCAGCACATCTCCGCCACACTTGGCATTGTGTACATTCACATTCATGGGTCACTTGTCTCCTTCGCACATGCCTGGTTCCCACCTCTTCACACATTCTGCTTTTGTGGGGCTGAGGTGCCATGCCGTTGATGGCTCATGTACATGGCTAGCCAAGATTAACACAGTAAATTGTGCTGTTGTGTCTGGTGGGTGGGCATGTTGTTTTGCATGTTGTATGTGATTTTGTGACGTATGCATTGCCAGAGTTTTGAGTTGCATGATTGTGTATTTGAGGTGTGTGGTGTGTTCATTTGGTACTTGCCAACGAGCAGTGCATTCCCATGGGTGCCATCCTGGAAGTGCTGGCTGATGTTGGACTGTCGGAAGATGAGGGACTCATGCACACTGCCTGGGTAGTTGGATGCGACATTGGTGAAGGCTCACAGGTGGTCCACTATTGCCTGCACATTGATGGTATGCATGTGCTTTCTGTTGCCGTAATTGTGTGCAGTGTTGGCAGGGGGCACAAGTAGGACATGCGTGCAGTCGATTGCCCACAACACGTGCGGGAATCCAGCTATGGCGTATGGTCCATGCTTGGTCTCCAGCTGTTCCTGCGCTCTGTGGGGGACGTATAGATACTGGGGTAACAAGCTGATGATGGCATTCAAGGCAGGTGTGAGGAACTTGGGTGGGGCTGGCTGTGGGACTCCTCCAACTCTGGCAGATGTTGGTTGGGAGGTACCAGAGGCCAACAGGTGCAGCACAGCCAGCAGCTTTGTCTGAGGTGGGATGTTGGTTGTCCGCTGTATTGGTACCGTTAGCCTTTGGGCAATGATCGTCCGGATGTGGAGGATGGTTGTCCTTTTGAGCCTGTAGTGGGCATTGACATTGTCTGGTTTTGGGTCTGTGATGCTGGTGCATTTCCAGTAGGACTGCTGTCTTTGTCTGTGCTGCCTCAGTGGTGGCCTGGGGGAGGCTGTGGGGATATGGGGGGTGGCGGTCCTGGGGGTGGTGGCGGTGGATGTTGTGGCCCTGTTGGAGCTCCGTGCTGGGTGATCAGTGGCTCCATGGCATATGTTGGTCTTCAGGTGTGGCTGTGGTTTGGGCTCCCTTGTCTGGTGCCGGTTGTCATCCGACTTTGCAGGTCATAGCAGGTGTTAATTTCCTGCTGCTAACGCGCCTTATCACATGTTTTGTGTTCTTATCGCCGATGCGGCTGGTCGTTGAGAATATTGAGGTGTTGTGTTGTCACAGCTTTTTGCTTGGGAATGCCTACTCTGCATCTCATTAGCGATAGTTGACGGGGTCATCCATGGCGATGTTTTTTGAGGATCCTATCGCGGGAAAACTGATGACATCGGCTGTTAGTACCAGCTTGTGAATAGGGTGATAAATTTATTGCGACTTTGACTGCGCTAAAGTGCCGAGAACTCGACGATAGCTCCTTGAGAATATGCCCCTCGATGTGAAAATGTTCCAACATAATTCAAAGTTACTTCACATATATTGGGTATGTCACTAGGGGGCAAACAGATTCAGGTCTCCTCTCACTCCAGTGGCTAGGTAAACAGCCTACCAAAATGTAAATGAGCCTCTTAAAGTCAAGACCCTTTTAAAGACAATGGTAAAATCTACCTTTCCTTGCCTTGTGGATTTACTAATTCTCTGAGCTCTCTAGCATCAACACAAACATTGGTAAACGTGCATCCTTAGGGGTGGGGGTTATATTTAATATTCTAACACTAGTCCAACAAACTCTGGGAAATGTTTAGACATTGAAAGGGTTACATTTACTATTCGTACCGTATTCTAATAAACATGAGAAAAGGCACATTCATTGGGAAGTTAGATATACAGGGAGTGTCAAACTTAGTATTCTAAATATAGTCAAACAAACATTAGGGAAAGGGATCACATGGGAGTAGTGGTTAGATGTATTATTATAACGTCAGTCCACAAATACCGGGAAAAGTGGATATAATGGCAGGATTAAATTTAGTATTGTAACTCCACAACACCGAGTATTGATGAAAATGTATATACCTGAGGAGCATATGGTGCATATTCACTGCACTCCCAAAAAACAATTACACATTTATAAACAAAACAAATACAAATGTATATCTATTTTTTTAATTACACCATTGTAGTGACACACTGCCACACAGTTGCAGTTCCAATAAGCCTTCACATGCTCCAAACAGCCTGCGTTCACAGTTGTATCTTCCGCTGACCCTTCAACTTTCATTCCATCTATAACCTATGACGCATTAAGAACACTGCACAGTGATCATTCCATACACTCAAAAACACATGAGCTAGCATAGATAACAACATTACAACTCATTACACGTTCCACTCTTCGTAAAAAAAGAAAACAGCAACAAAAAAGTACAGAAAACAAAAGCTGTTTGTCCAATGTAAGAAAAAGAAAATAATTCAATCCACTTAGGTACATTTACATTTATCAGGCTTCCAATGAGATCTATTTCTTATTCCAAACGTGCTAACTTTACTGAGCTAGTATGTATAGGAAGATCTGGAGACCTTAGTCCTCCAGCAACGCCATGGTAACATCGGACAGGCTGCTCACGGATCGATTCGTGAAATTTCGGAGAAATTCCGCTGATGACAACGCTCAATTGCTAGTTTCTGTTCCCCTGTCCTGTCCAACAATTCCTCCACCAAAATGTTCACTCTTTTTCACAAACATTCTTCCACTTTCAGTCACCCTCCTTAGCAACTGCAATTTTTCTCTTATGTCATACATTCCCATCATCAACTTTCACAGCATTCTCCATTACTTTGATGAGCTTCCTGGGCCGACTAATACCCTACCCTAGAAATGTACAAGCTAGCAGAGATAACACCATTACATAAACTATATTCATTACATCTCACTGCAGCCTCAAAACTGATCATCGCACCCCTAGCAAATATTTACATCTATGCATCTAGCAAGCATACAATGATGTGACAATGTCAGGTGGTGATCCAAGAACAGCTATGCATAACTTGAAACTGTAGTTACTGAATCTTAGGGCTATTAGGTAATAGACCAATGTGTGACGTGTTTTGGAAATTAAATAGTAGGCCAATAGCTGCCATTGGAGCGTGTAATGCATACTTGTTTTATCCCTAATATAATGTATCCTTTCCTATTGTAAATGCTTCCTAATGAGGTACATTAAGTAAAACGCTCTGATATGCATATCAATCAAGGTTGCACTATAGAGAACACACACATAAATAAATAAATGAATAAATAATTATTTGTAGTGGTCTATTGGCCTGGTACAATAGGGCAGAAGAGATGAACAAGTGACATGTAAGATTTATAGGGCAAATATTACAGAGACCTCACTAGTGTGCCTTAAAAACAATAAAGCCAACCAATTTCCCTCGCACATTGATCTCTCCCTAACATCAGTGTTGCACCCCTATATAACACAACCACAAAGAAACCCACTGTGGAGCCAAGTTTTACATAACTGGGTGTGCACTCCAAATCCTACAACCCACAGACAGAGAAACACAAGGATCATATTCCCAAGTTCTGAAAATGGATTAGCACTAGGATCCCTGGAGCCAAATCAGCACTAAGCAGCCCTGGACTAAATAGAAGGTCCAGGTCCCTGCCAGCATCCATGGTATAGAAATCAGTAGATGAGTATAAAAAGGTCTATTACATTTTAGCGTACACCTTTAACAATATAATTTGTGCACTGACTCACTACCCGTCTGATTCCTGAGCAGGGTCTTGCTTAAGTTAGTCTCATTTTGTGAGGTATTTAAAGTCTCTGTAGATACTACATGTTATTGTTGATGTCCCGCAATCTCAATTTTTTTTCTAACATCTATGAAGACCCTTGGGGTCCATGTACAGCAGCTATGAAATCTGGAAAAAAGGCAATGACCCATGCGTCTATTACATTAATTTAACAGTCGCAGAATAACAGATATAGGTAGAGGTGGCGTGGAACTATTCAACATTCCACCACAAATGTGAGAGTAATTCAATATCCCAATTAAATCAACAAGCAGCATCTCAGTTAAGGCATTTCCAGTGCAGTAGATTCTGCCAATCTGACAATTATACTAATATTGCAACAAGAGTTTATCTCAAGATCAGGTAAGCATTTGAGTTTGTGTGTCGATGTGTGTGTGGGTGCGTTTGTGGATGTGTTTGTGTGTGTGAGTAACAAAAAGATTTAGGACCTTATTATGAGTTTGCCGTTGTGGGAGCAGGAAGCCCCGCTTCCGCACACCAAATCCATGTTTTAACCGTCCACGAGATTAGGAGTTTTCTCCTGTCTGGCGGGCTGTACTTTGGCATTCACGTGACGGTGCCTATAAAATAGGCATTGCAATGGGAATGTCAAAAGCAGTACCAGCATGTCATGGACTGTTGCAGTTCATGCTGTGGAGGTACTGGTGTGCATGCACACAGGTGACCACATGTTGTGCCCCACTGTGTGCATCCACATTTCATGAGGCATCTGGGGGCCCATTTACTCACTGCCACACTTTTCATGGTGGTCACACTGCCATGAAAAGTGTGACATGGGGAAACTCGTTATATGCTTGGCGGAGCCCCAGCTGTCCCACTAACCATATTGCGGCATCAAGACCGCCCACCACTGCCAGGGATCTCTGAGCCCTGGCGGCTACAGTGGTCTCAGGGCAACCCGTCCGACTTGGTCATAATAGGGTGGTTGGAAGATCGCCACTGCGGTGACCCTGTGAGTCTGGCAGTCCTTGGACCACCAGACTCGTAATAAGGTCTTAAGTCGAGGAAAGGTGGAAAAATCACATCTAAGGTTATGTTATGTTATGTTATGTTATGTTAGGGGCATTTGTAGTGCGCACAGCTGCCCCAGCTAAGGGGCGTCCTGGCGCATGACAAGATAAACATAGCCGCACCTAACAGAACAGAGGGAGTGACAAACAGAGAGCACAGAGGGGGAGCAGTTAAAATAGCACAGTCTTTAAAGCCTTGCGAAATAAGAAGAGGTCGTCCAAAAGGCGAGTCTCCAACGGAAGAGAATTCCACAGACTAGCTGCTTTCACCCGAAAAGACCGACCTCCCATGCGACTCAACTTGAATCTCGGGACCACCGCAAGCGCTTGGTCCATCGATCTCAGAGAGCGAGAAGGTACATAAAAAGACAGAAGATTCCAGAGGATTCGAGGAGCTAGACCCTTCAGGATCTTAAAGGCCAGGCATAAAACTTTAAAGTCAATTCTGGTTTTCACCGGCAGCCAGTGTAGAGACCGGAGAGTTCTGGAGACAGAGCAGGACCTAGGCAGGCCAACTATGGCTCTGGCTGCTGCGTTTTGGACGCGTTGGAGGTGGTTGATTTCTGCCAGATTTACCCCTACCAGGAGGGAACTGGCATAGTCTAAGCGAGAGATTACAGTTGCCTGCACCACCAGCTGCCTCGTGGGGGGGTCAAAAAACTTCAGGACAGATCTTAGACCTCGAAGTACCCCAAAACTGCAGGCTGCAGTTTTCTTGGAATGCCCCACAAAACTGAGAGCGGGCTCCAGCCACACTCCCAAGTTTCTCAACTCCGTGAACGGAGTTGGAACCGGCCCAAGCTCCGGTGGCCACCATCTGTCTCCCCACAGCTCTCGCCCCTTCCCGACAACCATAACCTCAGTCTTCTTCGCGTTGAGCTGGAGACAGTTAACATTCATCCAGCTCGCCACCACTCTCAGTCCATTCTGGAACCTGGGGGCATCGCACTCAGCATCCCCGCTGATAGTGACCGCCAGCTGAGTGTCGTCAGCATAAGAGACCATCGTCATGCCCCACTGCTTGACGACATCAGCCAGCGGCCTCACATAAAGATTAAAAAGCATGGGACTCAGCGAGGATCCCTGAGGCACCCCCAGGCCCAGGAGGTGGAATTTGGACTGATGAGGAGGTATGGCAATGCAGAAGGAACGGTCGTCAAGGAAGGAGTGGAACCACTGTAAGGCGGTACCACCGATGCCCATCTCCTCCAGGCGACGTAAAAGGATGGGGTGGGAGACAGTATCGAAGGCGGCGCTTAGTTCTAATAGTATTAGCGCCGCCGTCTGTCCCACATCCAACATCCCACGTAGATGCTCAACCATAGCGAGAAGAGCCGTCTCCGTACTATGCCCAGCACGAAACCCATGCTGGGTGTCATCCAAAATATTGGCTCGGATGAGATGATCAGAGAGAGCCTGATTAACATGGGCCTCCATAACTTTTGCCGGCCAAGGAAGTAGGGAAATAGGCCGGTAATTCTCCGGTTTCGAAGGATCCAATGAAGGCTTCTTCAAGATAGGAGAGACCACTGCCCGCTTCCAGTTAGCTGGGACCATGCCCGTCACCAGTGAAGCATTAATGAGAGATCGCAATATGGGGCGTCCTACAAAGGACTGATCTCTAAAGAAGACAGGCTTTAATGGATCCAAAGGAGAGCCAGACTTAATTTTTAGGGTCACCCTATCAAATTCCTCAGAAGAGAGCAGAGGAAAGGACTCCATAATGGGGCGGCACGAGATCGTCACCAGAGGTCCCAATGATGGGCCCGCAGAAGAAAACGTCCGGTAAATGGCTTGCACCTTCTCCAAAAAGAAGGATGCCAAAGCCTCACAATGAATGGTAGAGGCCAATACCGGGGAAGAAGTTCTTTTGGCCAAGAGATCTTTAAGGGCCTTAAATATTGATTTTGATGGATTAGAGCTGTTGCGGAATTCTTCCGAGTAGAACGCCGCGCGAGCTCTACAAATGGCACGATGGTACGCCTTGACGGAGATTAGATACAGCGTTTTCTTAGCCGCGTCGTAGTGTTTCCGCCACTCTCTCTCAGCCCGCCTACAGGTGCCCCTTAACGCCCGGAGGGCGCTATCGTACCAAGGGCTCGATTCTCTAGCGCGAGATTTACTTGCCATAATAGGGATCAAAAAATCAAGCGCACTAGTAAACCATTTGCAAAACAGGTCATAACCCAGTTCCACACTATCCAAGGGTCCCAGCGGATCTGCAGCCAAAACCTCATGGAGGTCCTCTAATCTGAGTTTATTCCAGTGCCTTCTGAAAATTGGTCTCGGAGGAGGGATAGAGGGAGTGACAGGCAGCGGAGCTCGAATGGCCACTAAAAAATGATCCGACCATCCCACAGGTGTTATAGAAGAGATGGTAGCTTCCGGAAGATTAGTAAAAAAAGGATCAAGCATATGCCCTCCCACATGAGTGGGTTGAGCTACCTTTTGATCCAATTGGAGGGCCTCAAGGTCAGCTAAGATATTATTAACAGCCGGCATACTCCTGTTCTCAAAGTGGAGATTAAGGTCTCCCAAGATGGAGAAATTAGCACAGCCAATAGACAAAGAGCTGACAGCATCAGGGAAAGCTTCTCTAAATGCCACGTCACTGCCTGGGGCCGATAAACCACCATCCCCGAGATGGAAAACTGGGGGCTGATCGAGATATTAAAAGAGGCACTTTCACATCCAACGATGTTTAAGACCTTCCAACTACAGGGGTAACTAGATTTGACAGCAAGGGCGATACCCCCTCCTCTAGATATCCCATTAAGAGTGAAAACAGAATATTCAGGGGGGAAGGCCAAATTAATAACGGCAGTATCGTGTTCCTGCAGCCACGTTTCCGTAATCGCGAATATGTCAGGGGACTCCTCCTGTATGAGGTCAAAAACGGCTAAATGATGTTGGACCAAAGACCTAACATTTAGGTTTAATAGTATAGTATAGAAGTATCGGCGTCGAAGCATTGCCTTGGGAAGCTACAAGGGGGGTCCCCTTGCAGATGCGGGCAGGTGAGCCAAGTGCCCATCTCTTACAGGCACACCGATAAGGCCCACTTAGCGGATGAATCTGTGCCTGATCACACTTCGGAGTAGAGTGTCCAATAGACCGTAGAATGATGCTAGTATAGGTAATCATTCCGACACTAACAACCCAGGTGCCCGAGATGGACCCCTAGCGCCCTAAGCGTCCTCAGCGCGGATGGGCGCAGACGGGCAGGACTCAGGCACGACTCCGGCTAAGCGACGGCGCCCCACTGCCCAATCCCGCTGCGCGGGGGGAGCGACTTTAAATAGGTGTCCCGCGAGGTTGTCCAGACGCGTGAACGCTCACAATGGTGCCCGCCGGGATAAAGCAACACCAGCCCAACCAAAGATGGCGCCCAAAACAAAACTATGGACCCTCCCGTGACCCGGACCCACCAAACGGCAGTGCTTGAAATGTTTTAAATGTGGTAAGAGGGGGGGGGAGACCCCTACCTAATCCAGACTAAAACCTGGCTAAAACCAGGGATAATAAAAATAAGATAAAGCAAATACAAAACAGGGAAGTTAAGAATCACAGCGAACACAGCAGCGCAAGCGCAACTAGAGTAATACCTTGTCTGGTAACCAGAAGAGAAGGACCGCCTTAAATAGGTGTCCCGCGAGGTTGTCCAGACGCGTGAACGCTCGCAATGGCGCCCGCCGGGATAAAGCAACACCAGCCCAACCAAAGATGGCGCCCAAAACAAAACTATGGACCCTCCCGTGACCCGGACCCACCAAACGGCGGTGCTTGAAATGTTTTAAATGCGGTAAGAGGGGGGGGAGACCCCTACCTAATCCAGACTAAAACCTGGCTAAAACCAGGGATAATAAAAATAAGATAAAGCAAATACAAAACAGGGAAGTTAAGAATCACAGCGAACACAGCAGCGCAAGCGCAACTAGAGTAATACCTTGTTAACAGATTGATATGTAATCTAGATTGTTTTAGACTTGCAGAGTTGGGTTTTCTTTACCCCTCAGTACTAAGGAGTTGGTCAATGTGCCAACCTGTGACATAAAGTTAGATAATTCACACCCACCCCACAATTTGCAGAGCATTATGTGATTAAGACATGTTTCAGGTAACAATCAATCCCATTAGACCTTACAGGATGGCTAGTGGCACTCCAAACCTGTTTTCATTAATAAATAGCACGCTCAGGAATACTAGAAAATCGATTGGGAGGGCTGACAACCTGAACTGCCTTAGATATGGACAAGATCAGGGAAATTGCTATCACACAATATGGGGCTGCCCAGTCATACAGATCTACTGAAAGGAGATCGTAGGAGAACTTAGTAAAGTAATACAGGTGACTATCCCAATGGATCCAAAACTTATATAGTTAGGGATTCCCAGTGATGTGGACATTGACAGACCGCAGCTGACACTCAGCACACTAGGAAAGGTGCAAACGAAAAGAGACATAGCAAGGCATTGGGGTGCCCAACCCCGCCAACATTACATGAATGGAAGGCAGGAATGGGCATATACATGGCAGCGGAAAGGGTCACATATAAGGGTAGAGGCTACCTAAGAAAGATCCACAGGATATGGATGGAGGAAATATTATGGGCTCGACCTGCTGGATAACAAAACACACACAACATACACCTAGGGGACAGGATAGAAATTACGCACTGTTGACCTAGAGATGATGCGATACCCCAAACCAATGATGCAATAATGAGAAAATGAAATCGTAGGTATGGGACATGGATGAGATAATAGCGAGACACTGCAGATATGCTGTACAGTATATGTATTAAGCTTGTATACAATCCAAAGATCACGGGGGGTGCAGAGGGATCGCCTATGAGTATGTGTGACAACCGTTATCTTTTATGTTATTCGTCTGATGGAATTGAAATAAGTAAAAATAAATTTAAAAAAAAGAATACTAGAAATTCAGGAATCTATTTTGAAGATTTATTTTATAATCACAAGCCTAATCAAGATCAAACAATATGAATTGCAACCACAATAAATACAAATAAAATGGAAGAAGCAAAGTTTACAAAAAGCATGAATAAAAGGATGTACATCTAACATCATTGCAATATTATCAGGTTTACCCCATTCTGCTACTTGCAAGCACTAAGCTAATTCTAGCACAGCAGAAAATAAAACCTATTTCCAATATTAGATGGTTCACGCCATGCATACCTGTTTTAACAATGAGCAATAAGGATTATTTTCAATATAATAGCAAGGCCTGCTATTCTTGTCATTCAAGGCTGACTGCACTGATAGGTTCAGCGAGCAAAGACTGAGTACCTCCCTTGTCAGTAGCCTTCAGTTTGATGATATTATTCTGCGAGGTCTATCCCTTTGTCACCTGGTGTAAAGATTCCCTCTCTAACCCCCACTGTTTGTGGTCAGCTCTTATACTATAACTTTACTGTTGTTAAAATTCTCAGAATTAAGAATAACAGAGTGTCTTGATGCCCTTTCTCTTGTTTTCATTCTGCGACACTATGTTCTTTTGAACAACAACAATAAACAAGACACATAGTTATCAACCTTCTACAACCTCTTCAGAAATCAATAACAAGTTATGTAAAGCAGGGCAGTCAGTTCTTAGATTAAATACTGCTAAAATATTCAAGCAATACTTGATTATCACATTGCAGAACATAATCATATAAACTAAATGTGCATTCTAGTAATCACATGCATTCACTCTTGATTGATTAGCACATGTAACTCAAGAGGGGAAAGCCCAGGTGAGAAAAAGCATAATATTCATAACAACATGGTAATGCAGATTGAGAGGTTTCATGGAAACAGATGCTCTGACTGTATCAATGAGAAAGACCATGGTTACTGTCAAGTCATAGGCAGCTGGAACACATGCTCTTTGTGATTTAATATCTCTAGAGAAACTTATGTGAGTGATTGATTGATGTATAAGAGATGAATGAACTTCTCTGATTTATTTTGTACGCAGGTCAAAGTGGGGTCACCAACTGGTGCTGCAAAGACATTCTGGCACATGCATCAACAATGCCATTTGCGATTCCTTATTAGCGAAAAATAAGGATTCGCTAATAAGGAATAGCAAAAGGCTATGCATGTAGAAATCGCTTACAAAATAGCGATTTCTAAACATTCCTTAATTGCGACTCGCAAATTGTGAGTCGCAATTAAGGAATGCCTCCCCATTCATTCCTATGGGCCTAGAGGCCCATAGGAATGAATGGGAAGACATTCTCAATTTGCGATTCTCAATTAGAGAAACGCAAATTGCTCATGCAATTTCAAGGGTGCCAGGATGTCAAAAGGACACCCTGTGGCACCCATGAAATCTGCATATGAGTACATCTTGCACACACACATGCCCCAAGGGCATGTGTGTTTGTAAAATGGAACTTTAAAAAACGCACTTTAGTGCATTTTTCAAAGTTTTTGCAAATTACCATGAAGTTCAACTTCATGGTAATTTGCTCCCCCTATTAATAATATTTTTACTTTCATGCATTGCATTTAAGGAATGTCAATTTGGGATTCCTTGAATGCAATCGCAACTTAAGTAATCGCAATTTAGAGATTACTTAAATTGCGATTTTTGCATTTGGGATGATGCATCCCAAATGCAAAAATACCGGTCGCAAAGGGGCAGATTCTGAGAATCTGCCCGTTTGCTTCCGGTTTTTGCTTTGATGCATGTGGGCCATTGTTCTTTGCAGTGTTTGTTGACTCTGCCCTGAAAATACTGTAACAATGTATTATTGGCGTCTTACAATTTTGGAGCATAGTAAAGTTATTGGCTATTAGACTGGCACTAACAAATGTTTTTGCATTATTTTCTACTAGTGTATCTAGGAGATGTAAGTCATCATACTTTTTTCTATGTCTTTTGGATAGACACCTTTAACACTGAAGTCATGGATTTTGGGTTATTTGCAGTTGTTTCAAGGATGATAATTGTAAGATATTACAGATTGTTGTAGACAAATGTGCTATGTTTGATTTTGGTAGTTTTCTGATGATGACAAAAAGTGGACCCATGGTTTGATCTGGATGTAATTATTCTGTGGCTTATATGCCCATTTCAAAGATGAACAGTATAGCATGATCCCTAAGAGGTTGATAAACATTGTGTTTTTCCAGCAAAGATGGATTTTGAGGAAAAAGCTAACGATGATCATGAATATCTATCTGTTGTTTTTCTCAGCGACACCATGAAGTTCAGTTGTTTCTAGTAAAAGGCTCTTCTGAGTGCTACCTATGTCATTGATTGTGTGGCCGATATACAGGAATACATCTCAAAGAAGAAACGGACTACAATAATTCATAATAAATGAATTTTTTTGCAAAGTAAACAAATAAAGCATTAGCTGCCGGGCAAATAGAAGCATGAGTGCAAGAGGAATTCCAGCAGCAGATCTAATTGAAACATGCGTGGGATCCATGATTTAACAAGAACATTAGTAAATAATCCTGAGGTCCCAAAGGTTCATTGAAAGAGCCTTTTAGCACTAAATTATAGTGCACGTTGCAACTAGCAACGCTCTCACTAGCAAAAACTTGCGATTTGTGAATTTGTCGTGTTTAGAAAAGCTTCATCAGGGCTTGGATAGTTTTTGTCCTTAATCGAAATGATGACCACATTACAGTCTGCACTTTCTGAAATTAATGAGCATCTTAACACAAGGCTCATCTTATGCTACTGGTAGCCAATGGTATCTCTTGGCCACGATACATGAAGGGGAACAGGAATAGTTGGGTGACTGCTGGTTCTTCTATGTATGCCTGCAGGCAACAATAAAAATAGTATGAGTATGCCAACAATTTTCTTTTTTTCTAATTTAAAATATACTACACCAATATTTTGCCCAACAACCTAGTTCTAGATAACCTTTCAACAGGGCTTTATGTGGGATTAAAAACTTTGGGGGTCCTTTAAAGAGCCTTGGCCGAAGTATTAGGCATTGGCTTAAAAAGTAAGCTAAAAATCTGTGCTTAGCGTAGTGTGCCACCCAACTGGTATTTTGCTGCTTCTGTCAGTGCATCCAGATATATAATACAACAAGTAAAATTACACCTAAAACAAGCCAGGACTATTGGCTTAGCCAATGGCTTTGAGTTGCATAAGATAAATAAGCAACAACTATGGCTTCATTGTATAGAATATTGAAAACACTTCAGTTCTGAAATGATGGGACTGTGAAAGAACTATAACAAGTCTCTTTGAAGTTGCATCAATGGCAGTGATGGGTGGTACTGTTGCAGAGTCAAGATTTTTTATTCATCTTGAGGGTGAGGCCAAAAACAGAGAGCCCGGTAGGGACTCATCCCAGCACCTCCTTTTTAGAACTGCCGGTGCTGAGCACCGGCAGGACCCGGCCTATTTAAAGCCTTGCCTTTCTATTACTCCCAGTTTTTGCATTCATCGAATGGGAAGAACAACCTCACACATTACATCTTATTCCTTCAAACTTTAACAGCTGGTCAGTCTGTCCCTCTTGTTTTTTTGTGGCTAAGCAAATTTACAAACTTTTCAAGCATATATACATTGATTAAATTGTAGTTTGCTCATAGCAGATCTTGTTTATCATAATGTTCTACATTCATTTAGAACCTTTGTTCCAGGTGAAGTCAGTACACCCAATCGACTTCTGGTTGGACCTGATCTGAGTGACAAAGGCTGCCGTGTATTCGTGAAGCAAAGTTGTGGATCAGTTTGAACTCACTGAGTAACTTTTTGGGGCTCTCCGGTTCATTAGGTTAAAATAGTGGAATGGGAAGAGTTGTTGTGACAGAGTGATAGACAAAAGTGTTACTGGCCAGGTCATTTTTCAGTAGTTGTTTTGCAAAGCACACACTCATTAATACTCAAGAGGCAGGATTCTTTTGCAGTGTCTTGTGTACAGCCATGAATGCAGTGATAGAGGCCTACAAGTGGCAGTAGACCTTCATCTCAGGTTTCGCATTCTCAAAAAGGCATTAGTAAGGCCTGACCCATAACGGTGGACATACCAACCAGCTTTGGTAAACTCAATGGAACTAGGTTCAATGTGTAAATACACATACAGCTGTGGAGACAGAGCACACAGCACTGCCTATGGGCCCTGGTTCCAGCACGACGCACTTTGCCATGGACCCTTGCCAGCCCTGTGAGGAGGGGTATGTCGCGCTAGAGGTGTAGGAACGCCATATATTCACTCTGGCAGTCCCACAGCACGGGATACAGAGCACTCAGCACTTTGCCTATGGGCCCTGGTTCCAGCATGACGCACTTTGCCATGGACCCTTGCCAGCCCTGTGAGGAGGGGTATGTCGCGCTAGAGGTGTAGGAACGCCATATATTCACTTTGGCAGTCCCACAGCACAGGATACAGAGCACTCAGCACTTTGCCTATGGGCCCTGGTTCCAGCACAACGCACTTTGCCAAGGACCCATGCCGGCCTTTTGAGGAGGGGCTACATTGTGCTAGAGGCATAGGAATGCCATATAGTCACTCCCACAGTCTCACAGTACAGGACGTGCGTGAGGTGTGCCCGGGCTCGGCCCGGGCAAAGACCGGGCCAAGACAGGTCAGTGTTAGCCCTTCATAGACTCAAAAAGGCCGGGCTGGGCCACCCCCTTGATCACTCTTCTTCGGGACACTGAGCGCATGGGGTGAGTCCCTTATTCCTTCATCTAGACTGTGCCCGATATTTGCAGTTCGTCTCGGGCCATTATCTGCAGGCCCTAAGTACTCATGCGAAGGAGGGCATTGACAGTTGGTTTAGTACAGTAACCTCTGCAATAGCACAGTAAATACAGAACAAGTGGAGCCAAAGCATTTTCCAGGAACTTAAATGGAACTGGCTTTATAATTATCTGGCACAAGGAGGTACATTTTACTATCCCATTTGCCTCTATTAATCAGACCTAACAGGCACCCAGTTTGTAAGCTCCACGTGGACAAGTGACCCGAGCCTCATAACATCAATAGTTTCTGTAACTTAACAACTTAACAAGCAAGTGTGAGAGATGGGCCAGAGAAAGGCCGTGAGTTCATCAAAGCCCACAGGGGGACCACAGCAATCTCTAATGAATTATTTACCTTGGGCAATGGGGGCCATCGAAAAACAGATTAATTCAGTGGAAGAGTCATTAAATCAAGGAAAAATGGAAGGAGGGGTGGTTCTGAGTACAGAAAATCCCGCTGGAAATGTGTCCCTGGAAAATCAGCCTGAGGTTACAGTTGACGAACTACCTTCAAACGGATGTGTACAAAATATGTCAAATCATACATATGTGAGTGATCAGGAATGCGACCCTCAACCTCCTCAGAAGCGCCCGAGAAATCCTGAGGAAGCTCCAATAATTCATGAGAAAAATCATCCAGTGATTAAGTCAGAACCCATAAAAAAACATTAAAAAATGACTAAATGCAGTACATTTTTGACAGTCTAACTATTAATCAGCCAGCCGATCTTAGCAAGTTACCAGACAAAATAGAAGACCTACACAAAACCATAAGGGACAACTTAAATAATTTATCAACAAGGGTGGCCTCAATTGAAGAGATGATAATTAAGCACTTAGTAACTCAACAGTGTCACACTAAGACTAATTGAGTAAAGTGCCCAGGTAGCGAGCCAACGCCCCTGCATGCAGATCAACATCCAGTGGAGGTGTATTGCAACAATCCCTACACAATGCCGGCGTCTATGCTTCCATCAAAATCTCTAAAAATAGCAGTGGGTTCAATGCCTTCTAATATAAACGCATAAATAGGTCATTATAATACAGAAAATAACTCAAGGGCATGCACAAAATTAGACACAAGGTTTAACCAGCTGAACCTACTTCCATCTTCAACTAATTTACAATTGGAAACATCTAAGTTGGACCTGCCTAAAGCAGCCACTTCTTATACGATAGTCCTGGCCAACGTACCAAGACTAAAATAACCATGGGATGCTTTAGGAAACAAAGCTTTATTCTGGTTGGGTACTAAACTCGGTTAACAGAAACATTGCTTGCTAAATTTAAAAGAGCAAGAAGGGTCAGCTGGGTTGGCAGAGATTATAAAACGCTTCAGGGCGATTGTGTGGTACTGACATTCAAATCCCTGCAATTAATGCAGGCGATCTAGACTAGAGCAGGAAATCAATCAATTACGACTTCTGGTATCAACATAGTCCCCCTGGGATATTTTTACCAACCATCACATGTTCCTTACATGAGAGTACATAGGAAGGGCTCCCATGAACATACACTTCATACTTATTACGCACCTGTATATAATCGTTTTGACATACTGCCCACATTAGAGGAAATAGACTGACTTAAAGCATTAGACTTACGCGTTGTTCACCCGAGGGACGTCAGCTTACATCTAACACCTGTTACACAGAAACCTTCTCCTAATTTGGTGGCATTCTCGACAATAGGTATTAATCTAGTTACCCATGTAAATTCCTCAGTCTGGACACACGGTACAAAGGTGTCATCAGAAGAAAACAAATCATAGAGACTCACCATAAAAACAAAGAAGTGAGTAACATAGACAACAGCAGGATGCACACCTGCCATGCACTATTTGGGAATGTGGCAGGACTGCACTCTGAACCTATTGATCCCTCATGGCTAGATTTTGTAGAGGATTTTACTATACTATGTCTCCAAGAAACCTGAGTGGAGAACACAATGCATTTTAATGATTACAAAACATTTCATATTCCCGCAATATTTTCTGCACATGGGAGAAACAAGGGTGGCTTGGGTACATATATGTCCAACCGAGTTAATGTTAAAAATATTTCAGATACTTACTATCAGATTGTGATGTTTAACATTGATAACATGCATTGTATAGCCTTGCTGAATTTTTATAATAACATCCCTAAAGATCAGTCTGTGGAGGTCTTGAGAAAACTACGGCGCGATCTGAGCATTATTCAGAACGTTACTGCCAAAAGATGTGTGTGTTATTTGGGGCGGGGATTTTAACTCTGTATTGTTTCCTCAAACTAAGGGAGGTATTTGTAGAATAACGTCTGGCGATGGAATTGATTATGTCCTTTTCTCTCACACAACATTTAGGGACCATTTAAACAAAATTATGTTCTCATTTGATCTTGGGTTTGCTAACAATTTATATTCCCCTACAGTCCCCTTTAGTTGTACATTTAATGGTACAGGGATGAGTTTGATTATTGATTACATCTTGATCTCAAACAGACACTCTAGCAGGGTGAATAACTTTGTGACTCACCCCAACGTAAATAGCGACCACTTCCCTCTAAGTATCACCTTTGAATTCCCATGCAATGTGTTAAATAAAAAGGGTAAATCAGAAAAAATTGTACAGAATATTGTCCTGAATAAAATCAATGGATATAGATTGCGTTGGCCCAAAGTGAAACCGACTGAATTCACAAAGTCCCTCTTAACTAAATGTAAACAAGACTTCTTAGCTTGTCTTGATGCAACTGCTTCCTATGCCGAAGTCCTGAAATCTTTCATGCAGATTACATCAGAGCTCAAAAGGACCCTATTTGTGGAAAGCAAAAAATCCCATAATAATAAGCAGGGATGGTTTGACTCTAAATGCACTAAAGCCCATTCCAATTTAAATGTCTTACATAAACCCATTAGAAACTCAACTGAAATAAGGATGGCCAGAAGGGCATACAGACTCACCCTTAAAGAATGTAAGGGCACCTGAGAGACGAGTTATGGAGGGCATTGCATGAGGCCTCTGTACTCAGAGATAATACATGCTTTTGGAAGGCAGTAAACACACCTTTTTTAGCTCCCCTATATATTCCATCTATAGCGCTAACTATTGATGAGGATCAATGGATGGATCACTATTCGTCTATGTATAATGATAATGCCCATGCTATACCACTGGCCATGTCTGAACAATACCCGGAGTTAGTGTCACCTAATTTCCATCCAATAGATGTCCATGTTTCCTTGGACGAATCAATGTATGCTATAAATGCAAGCTAGGGTGGCAAAGCACCAGGTCCGGACGGAGTGCCTGTGGACCTTTATAAGTCACATCTACCCCTTTGGGGCCCTCTACTGACCTTAGTATTGACAGCATTTTGTTCTTATGTTTTTTTTCCATCCTGGTCAGAATCGATACCGGTCCCAATTTTCAAGAAGGGAGCCTGCAATAAATGTATATGCTATCAATCAATTTCATTATTGGATTCTTCCGTCAAAGTGGCTGTTCATATTTTATTGAATAGACTACAGGTCTGGGCCGAAGATACTGGCATCACCACAGAATTACAATATGGCTTCTGACAGGGCCTAGGCGCGATCGAGCAGGGACGGAATTTAAATATTATCCTGGGCAAATATATGCGGGCCAAGCAGGGGAAGCTATACTTGGCATTTGTAGACCTTAGCTCCCCCTTTGATTGTGTCAGACATAATAAACTTTGGAGGATTTTAGAGGATATGGGCGTTGAAAGCTCACATATTAACTTCAAGAGGCAGCTATATTGCAAGGCTCATGCCAGGATCTGCTATGGAATCATGGGAGAGTGTACTGCTAGGTTTGCAATAAGGAAATGGGTAAGACAAGGATGCGTCCAGGCCCCTTTTTAATCTACTCTCTATATTAATGGCTTAGGCCAAGTTTTAGCGAGCCTGTGTCAGGATCTGCCATACATTGACAAGCGCCCGATTCTAGCCTTACTATATGCAGACGACGCTGTCTTAATGTCACAAAAACAACTTGGGCTTCAACGAGTGGTGACTAATTTCTCAACATTTATGTACAATTTGGGCCTTTGAGTGAACACTTACAAAACGTTTATTATGAAATGTGGAACAAGCAGTGCAAAATGCAGAGACATATTTATTGATAATAATAAGGTCAAATTTATTAATAGATTCTCTTATTTGGGCATCACCTTTGATCATAGGGGACATGGTCTCACGCTGTCCTAGCAAGAAAATTCTTATTCTCAAAAGGTACAGCCGCACTAGCTCACTTTGCTAGAAAATTGGGAAGACAACCGGTTGTAGAATTATTACAGATCTATAAAGCTAAGTGTATTTCAACCGCATTTTGGGCTATGTTGATCTCCACCAGCCCCTACAGTTAATCGAAAATTCCTTCTTTAGATATCGACTGGCAGTCCCAAATAACACAGCCACTTATATTTGTCACTCTGAGTTAGAGATGCCACATATATCAGATCTAATAAAGATACAACTAATTTTACTTTAGCACACGATTTGGTCAACAACACATACTAGTTTTAACCGCGATATTTCAAATGATTGTTTAAATTTGCAACAGGTGCTTTGTATTTCTTGGTTAAACTATGTTAAAAATGTCATGTTAGACCTTGGGCATCCTGAATATTTTGATGACCCAGGTAGCATAAATACAATCCCAAGAAAAACGTTGAAAACTGACTGCTAAATGCTCCTCGAGACAAACAGACTTTCAAATGAAATTTTAAAGCCGACGATTAAGGAAAATCGGATGTTACTAATTACTTACAGTATACAACCGTATATTGAAACTGTTACCGGGGCTTATGACAGGATGATGTTGACCCGTTTTCGACTGGTTAAATTTTATAGGCTAATTTGCTTCCCAGTAATGAATGACTGGTCGAGAACCTAATGGTTGTGTTCGTGTGATGATATGTCTTTGCAATCAACAATGCACATTCTTTTATTTTGTAAATGTTATACTGTTCCAAGGAAGAGATGGATGTTACCTATTTTAAGGGTATTAGGCTTGAGACAATGTCGTCCAGCATTTTTAACATTACAACTTTTAGAGTATGAAGTGTTTACTAGTCCTTTAGCATCGTATTTGAAAAATGTCATTAGATGTAGGAAAACAATGTGGAACATGAATTTGATATTTATACCTATGGTGTTCATATCATTTTTGATGATTCTTCATTTTGTTGACTTGTTTTTAAATAATATGTGACATAATATGCTTTATGATTTTTTTTATTCGAATAACGCTTATTTGAATTGAATTGAATTGAACCGTTGGAATGAACGCTATACAGTGTGGTGCCTTTAGACTTTAGTCCACCAATTTCTTCATGGAGAGGCTCAACTAACTAGAAGAATAGAACAGCCCATCGCCGAGCCCTACAAAGGGTAAAATGGGGGAATCGAAGAGAAAAAAAAATGCTGCTGATGTGATCAGGGCTTTTGGGTGGAAGCTGGCCTTCTGCTTTTCCTAATTCTCTTTGGTTGATTACTCAAGATACATGGGTAGTTTATAATAGTAATTGGGATTACTGCTATGGACCACTTAAGGATCAAGAAAGCCATATGTAATCATATGCAATGTTTCCAAAGTCCCTTTGTAAGATAACACTTCCCCAATTATTATTAGACCTGATATTCTTGGCAATAGACTGTTATCTGTGATCATAGTCCTGGTGTACCAGAAACCGGTCCTAGAAAGCTTGTTTCCGGTCCAGGAAAGGCATGGCTTGGCAGTTCGGGCTGGACTGTTCCCATTCTCATCTTCTGTTCCCATGAGGCACAGGGTCAGACTGATTTGCATATGGCCATGTCTGAACTGGGGTGGCAGAGTGGGCTAAAGAACGGTGATGGATCAAACCCCGATCTGTTGACTGGGTGTGAGTGTTTGATTGGTTCTGATGCTCCGTCCATCACCACCCCCTTTTGTACCGCTTTGTTCGCCATAAGTTGGCAGGGTATGCTCAGACGTGAGTCCCTTGCTCATTTTGCCTCTGGATTCAAGCAAGCCTGGCTGAAGACGGCTGAAATGCCAAAAACCGGTCCTAGGAAGCTTGTTTCCGGTCCAGGAAAGGCATGGCTTGGCAGTTCGCGCTGGACTGTTCCCATGAGGCACAGGGTCAGACTGATTTGCATATGGCCATGTCTGAACTGGGGTGGCAGAGTGGGCTAAAGAACGGTGATGGATGAAACCCAGATCTGTTGACTGGGTGTGAGTGTTTGATTGGTTCTGATGCTCCGTCCATCACCACCCCCTTTTGTACCAGAAGACCCCTCAGCCAAGGTCACCTAGGATAAGATAGCACCAGGTAATTCTAGCTGGTCAAGGGAGACACGGGAGGGATTGCTGGAAGGTACCTTGGAATAGAACTGAAAGAGGACATTAAAAAAAGGAATTCGCCAACGAAATGATTATCCAGCAAGCAGGAGTGACGCAAAAACAAGACTTTTAGCAGGAGGGAAAGTCAGACAGCGGGGGATGGAGGAAAACAACAAACGTGGAGGAAACCTGGGACGGTGGTTAGGAATAATGACATAGGGAAGGACACAACTCAGTGAACTTGTAAAGTGCCACTGTTATTCACTCCCACTGCTTTATACTTCTCTGAAACTAGCTTGCTTTATTTCTATTCACCTTTGGTTGATTGCCCCAGACGTTGAGCCTTCTCCTCCGCCCCAGTATCCTGAGACCTCCAGCTCTCTTTTGTTCACATCGGCCTTTGAGACAGATTTATTTTAATAGAAGGAGAAAGGGGATGTTACTTCTCATGATTTGGAGTAATCGCTGAGCTAGCCTGCTTAATATTTCTACAACACTTGTGAAAAGCATTAGCATTTTAAAACCAGATAAATGACGGAAGGCGGACTGTATTGATGGCTCCTTTGCCTTCGATAAAGAGTTGCTTTTGTTCAAAGGAACCTTCATTACGATCCCAGATACAGAAAAAAGCATACCTAAATGAAAGCTCCTTGTAACGGGTCCTTCTTTCTACGTAGCAACAGTAAGTGGTCCGCATTGCAGGCAAGGGAGCCTTCTAAGTAGCTTTCGTTGTCTATGAATGGAAAAAAAATACCATTTGTTGGCAGCATTTATGAAAAACCGCGGAAAGAGGAAACACTGTTAATGGGTGCAGGAATAAGGAGCTCACAGTGGAAAGAGGGAGGGGAACACGTGTTGATGGGTGCAGGAATAAGGAGCACACAGTGGAAAGAGGGAGGGGAACACGTGTTGATGGGTGCAGGAATAAGGAGCACACAGTGGAAAGAGGGAGGGGAACACGTGTTGATGGGTGCAGGAATAAGGAGCACACAGTGGAAAGAGGGAGGGGAACACGTGTTGATGGGTGCAGGAATAAGGAGCACACAGTGGAAAGAGGGAGGGGAACACGTGTTGATGGGTGCAGGAATAAGGAGCACACAGTGGAAAGAGGGAGAGGAACACGTGTTGATGGGTGCAGGAATAAGGAGCACACAGTGGAAAGAGGGAGAGGAACACGTGTTGATGGGTGCAGGAATAAGGAGCACACAGTGGAAAGAGGGAGGGGAACACGTGTTAATGGGTGCAGGAATAAGGAGCTCACAGTGGAAAGAGGGAGGGAACACGTGTTGATGGGTGCAGGAATAAGGAGCACATAGTGGAAAGAGGGAGGGGAACACGTGTTGATGGGTGCAGGAATAAGGAGCACACAGTGGAAAGAGGGAGGGGAACACGTGTTGATGGGTGCAGGAATAAGGAGCACACAGTGGAAAGAGGGAGGGGAACACGTGTTGATGGGTGCAGGAATAAGGAGCACACAGTGGAAAGAGGGAGGGGAACACGTGTTGATGGGTGCAGGAATAAGGAGCACACAGTGGAAAGAGGGAGGGGAACACGTGTTGATGGGTGCAGGAATAAGGAGCACACAGTGGAAAGAGGGAGGGGAACACGTGTTGATGGGTGCAGGAATAAGGAGCTCACAGTGGAAAGAGGGAGGGGAACACGTGTTGATGGGTGCAGGAATAAGGAGCTCACAGTGGAAAGAGGGAGAGGAACACGTGTTGATGGGTGCAGGAATAAGGAGCTCACAGTGGAAAGAGGGAGAGGAACACGTGTTGATGGGTGCAGGAATAAGGAGCACACAGTGGAAAGAGGGAGGGGAACACGTGTTGATGGGTGCAGGAATAAGGAGCTCACAGTGGAAAGAGGGAGGGGAACACGTGTTGATGGGTGCAGGAATAAGGAGCTCACAGTGGAAAGAGGGAGGGAACACGTGTTGATGGGTGCAGGAATAAGGAGCTCACAGTGGAAAGAGGGAGGGGAACACGTGTTGATGGGTGCAGGAATAAGGAGCACACAGTGGAAAGAGGGAGGGAACACGTGTTGATGGGTGCAGGAATAAGGAGCACACAGTGGAAAGAGGGAGGGGAACACGTGTTGATGGGTGCAGGAATAAGGAGCACACAGTGGAAAGAGGGAGGGGAACACGTGTTGATGGGTGCAGGAATAAGGAGCACACAGTGGAAAGAGGGAGGGAACACGTGTTGATGGGTGCAGGAATAAGGAGCACATAGTGGAAAGAGGGAGGGGAACACGTGTTGATGGGTGCAGGAATAAGGAGCTCACAGTGGAAAGAGGGAGGGGAACACGTGTTGATGGGTGCAGGAATAAGGAGCTCACAGTGGAAAGAGGGAGGGGAACACGTGTTGATGGGTGCAGGAATAAGGAGCACACAGTGGAAAGAGGGAGGGGAACACGTGTTGATGGGTGCAGGAATAAGGAGCTCACAGTGGAAAGAGGGAGGGGAACACGTGTTGATGGGTGCAGGAATAAGGAGCTCACAGTGGAAAGAGGGAGGGAACACGTGTTGATGGGTGCAGGAATAAGGAGCACACAGTGGAAAGAGGGAGGGGAACACGTGTTGATGGGTGCAGGAATAAGGAGCTCACAGTGGAAAGAGGGAGGGGAACACGTGTTGATGGGTGCAGGAATAAGGAGCTCACAGTGGAAAGAGGGAGGGAACACGTGTTGATGGGTGCAGGAATAAGGAGCACACAGTGGAAAGAGGGAGGGGAACACGTGTTGATGGGTGCAGGAATAAGGAGCACACAGTGGAAAGAGGGAGGGGAACACGTGTTGATGGGTGCAGGAATAAGGAGCTCACAGTGGAAAGAGGGAGGGGAACACGTGTTGATGGGTGCAGGAATAAGGAGCTCACAGTGGAAAGAGGGAGGGGAACACGTGTTGATGGGTGCAGGAATAAGGAGCACACAGTGGAAAGAGGGAGAGGAACACGTGTTGATGGGTGCAGGAATAAGGAGCACACAGTGGAAAGAGGGAGGGGAACACGTGTTGATGGGTGCAGGAATAAGGAGCTCACAGTGGAAAGAGGGAGGGGAACACGTGTTGATGGGTGCAGGAATAAGGAGCACACAGTGGAAAGAGGGAGGGAACACGTGTTGATGGGTGCAGGAATAAGGAGCACACAGTGGAAAGAGGGAGGGGAACACGTGTTGATGGGTGCAGGAATAAGGAGCACATAGTGGAAAGAGGGAGGGGAACACGTGTTGATGGGTGCAGGAAGAAGGAGCACATAGTGGAAAGAGGGAGGGGAACACGTGTTGATGGGTGCAGGAATAAGGAGCTCACAGTGGAAAGAGGGAGGGGAACACGTGTTGATGGGTGCAGGAATAAGGAGCTCACAGTGGAAAGAGGGAGAGGAACACGTGTTGATGGGTGCAGGAATAAGGAGCTCACAGTGGAAAGAGGGAGGGGAACACGTGTTGATGGGTGCAGGAATAAGGAGCACATAGTGGAAAGAGGGAGGGGAACACGTGTTGATGGGTGCAGGAATAAGGAGCACATAGTGGAAAGAGGGAGGGAACACATGTTGATGGGTGCAGGAATAAGGAGCTCACAGTGGAAAGACGGAGGGGTGGAAGGAGATAGCAAAGGGTTAGAAGCGGGAGAACAAGTAACATCAAGGGGAAGGATAGAGAGGCTGTGGGAAAGAGGAGCACGAAGATGAACACCTCAAAGTCACAGGAGGAAGCCAAAAGGAGCCAACAGAGAAAGCTAAAGTTGTCAAACTGTTCATTACAAACACTACTTAGGAGGTGGATAAATGCACGCTGACACTGCATAGCATCAGGAGATGAGCATACTCCTCTGGGCTGATCCAAGCAGTAATTGACAAGTTCTCAGGCCAATAACTGAAAAAGGCTGGTCAAATAAGCCCGTGGTTGAAGGGGGTAGAAAAAAGGTTTTGTTTGAGAGCGGAGTTTTCTACACAGATTAAAACGTTCATAGCACAATGCAAAAGGGACAGAGGAATGAACATGCAAAAGTTGAAAGGCCCATCATCTAAGACATCCGATTTCCACAGCAGCTATGTGCGAGTGGAAGCTGACACTTACGGAAGTCAGTGACCTTTCAATGCTTAGCAGCTGCACATCGGCGCAGGTTGCTAGGAGTGGAGGATACCCATTTCCCTTCCCTTTACCTTCTGACTTTTGATGCTGAAAGTTATAATGTCACGTCTGTACATTGCATTGTGGGTTTTTGCAAACTCATGCTCATGGGGAAATCCGGGCCACAAACCTTTATTAAAATGCTAGAGGGTGAAAGACTGCCTTCAAATTTCATTAAGTTGGTCCATTTTTTCTTTTTAGTACTCGTACTTCATAAATCCATTTACCACATCTTGGGACGAAATCTTAGTAAACAGGAAACCAATGGGTGTTAGCTTCTACCAGGCCTCTTCAAGAGCAACGGTATGTTTCTGTTAGAATTGCATTGATTGAGGCAGGTGATTTTGAATGATCCCTCCAATAGAGCCCCGCGATGCTGCTCCCAGGTCTGTGGGGACTGAGTCAAGAGATTAGAATACAGAGCAGTGTACGCCATCCGGCTCTCAAAACATGTCTTAGGCAGCGTGTGACATTAACAGATCTCCTGGGATTCATAAGAAAACCGAAGTCATCATAGAACATCAAACTGTGATTTACAGGCAATGCAGACATGCAGTAAGTGTTACCGCTGTCGAAGGCAGCCTGATTGATGGCAATACGGACCAGATTTCGCCACCCATGGAAGGGATACAGGACTGGCAGATTCAGAGTCGGATCAGACGTCATAGCACGCTCATGCCAAGATGCTATCTTGTCTGTGACTATGTTAATTACTTTGAAATCTGTTTATCTATCAGTTTGACTGTTGCATAGGGTGTTTGCTAATATACAAGATGCATGTGGCTTCACCCTCCTAAATTAAATTGTTTAACCTGCTACAGATTGACACAAGCCGAAAACATACAAAATACACGAGTGGTATGACAGTCTATGGGACATATTTAAAAGGCATTTTCAGCCGTAATGATACATTTACAGCCGAAAATACCCCATTAACATCTGGCAGGAATTCACAAAAGGATTACTGGCAGACGTAAATGAATTTACAACCGCGCTTTTCTCTGCCTTGAGTGAAGAGAAATCTGCAGTTGTAAATCCCATACATGAGAAGGGAAGTGCAGGGATTGTTTTGTAAGTTTTGTAACTGCCCACACACTTATACATTTGTGGGCAGTCACAATCTCCGTTCGAACCGTTTTCCTCCCTGCAATTATTTTGGTGAGAAAGATACTCCAGCCCCCGACAGAAGAAAGTCCTCTTCTAGGATGGTAAAGGGAAAAGGGTCACCAACATGTTTGTTCGGAGTGTGGGGGAAGGGCTTTATTACAGGAAAAATGATTTTCCCCGCAGAGAAAAAAAAAAAGAAACAAGCATTTGCAATGCAATTGGTCTCACCTTTGGGACCTTATATGTATTTAGCTATGCAGCACATTAGCCTGGGTGATGAAACATCCACTGTTCTTTAACATGGAGGGAAAGTAAGCACCAAACTGCATGACACACCAGGTATGGGAACACATGGAGAGAAATATTGCCTTTCAGCGGAAAATGGTATAGTCCAAAGCGCCTTTTTTTAATATAAAAGCAGGGCCTTCGGTGGTCATATCACTGAAAATACAAGATTTGAAAAAAATATTATTGTCTATGGGTGCTTGTGGAAGACAATTTCTATGGACTGGAATCTAGAGAATGCTAAAGTGAATCTGGTATTTTACTGACCTCTACTGGTCGTTTTCTATCAACAAAGTTATATAGATGCAGTTGCCAGAAAAATAAAAAAAATAAAGTCCCTTAGCAGAAAGCAATTCTCACATTTTACTGACCTCTACTGGTCGTTTTTTATCAGGACAGTTAAATAGAGGTAGTTGAACAGAAAAAAAAGTCCCTAAGCGGAAGCAGACAAATCCTAGGGCTGATCTCCAGAGCCCACATAGTACATACACATATAAGTATATGCTAAAGTATATACTAAAGTATACATATACTAAAGTATATACTAAAGTATTTACAAGTGGTCTTGAATGCTCACCCTAAAAATGCATTTGTACAGCATAATGAAACGTGCTGTGTAGTTTTCTACTCAGCGGGAACAGGAACCTATGGGAGAGGTGACATGGCATACCTTACTTTTCCGGCTTATTTCTGGGAATGCTTTCCCATTGAAAATAAAAACGTAAAAGTTTGTTCAGGTGGAGACGAAAATATGATGCACTCATACGTTTATGTTTTTTTTTTCTTGGGAATCAGTCCCAATGATTGTCTGGACACAAGAACACAGCAGAGAATATTTGTATAAGGAACAATGCAAAACTCATTAGCGCTTCTTGGACCAAGCTTAGAAAATGTATGATTATTTTGTTAAATGCTGTACTTGTTATAAATATTACATTCTGTAAATTTTTGTAGGCGTCCTCATTTATATAAGCATGCCAGGGTATTAATCATTCAAACTGTAACAACGAGAAGTTTGCAACAATTGGATTTTATGGCATAGATGACTTCAAAAAGGAATTTCTCAGAATCTTTGACAGATGAAAAGCATTGCAAGCAACGGATAATGAACTGTTGGAGATTAGACAGGGCAATCGGGATCTAATTGCATACTTGGCCCACTTCAACAACTTAGTAGTAGAAACAGAATGGTCAGAGAATAAACAAGCAGTGGATTTAAAGAAGAGTTAAAGGATGTTTTGGCCCAAGTACCAAATAGATCCACAGCGATTTCAGCAATAATCGCTTTAGTTCTTGAAATTGACTTTTCAACAGAATGAAAGAAGAGGAGAGAATAGGAGAAATTTCCGCCCAAGTATACCAAGATTCGATCGAGTGGAAACAAAAGGTACGAAAGGAAATGATTCCCAAAATGGTGTTGAGCCCATGCAAATTGGTACAATACGAGGACCGCTATCTAAAAAAGATAAGGAAAGGCGGAGAGTTAACAAGCAATGCCTTTATTGCGGTAGCAGTGGCCATTTCGTTCGAAACTGTCTGAAGAAACCCAAGCAGACACTGTCGGAAAACTATCAGCACCATCAGTAAATGGAGTTGGACTGGTGGTTGCAGAATTTGAAAAAACTCCAAAAAATCAATAATTGCCGTCCTCTTCACCACATCTTGTAATGTTTATGACCCTTACGTTCAGAGACACAACCTTGAAAAGGAAAGCACTTATGGTAGTTTCTGGACCAACGGGCAAGTTTTGCGGCCTAAAGTTTGCCGAGAAAATTGGGTTTAATGTAATAAAAATGGAAAATAGCGAAGCAGTACAAGCAGTGGGTGGGAGAAATCTTTTATCTGGGCCCATTGTAAGCCATACAGAGCCAGTGGAATTGGAATCTGTGGAAGGACATCATGAAACCTTACAATTTAATTTAACTGATGCTCCACAGTTTCAATTGATATTGGGTTTGCCTTTGCTTACAGAGCATAATCCTACCATCGATTGGAGTGCTCAATCAATTGTACTGAATTCAGGGTATTGCAAGGAGAAATGTTTCAAGAACAACAAAAAGGACCACATGAAGACACCAGCATTTCATTTATGTGAAGGAGGATCAACGATCTGTGTGATTCTCACCACAGAATTGCCTTCAGTTTACGCATAGTATCAAGATGTTTTTAGTGAGACAGAGGCAGAAAAACTTCCTCCACATTGAGAGTTTGATTGTAAAATTGAGTTGGAACCCGGTTCCAATCTCCCCTGCAGCAGAATATATGCATTAACCTAGAAAGAAGACAAACATTTTAAAGAGTACATACAGAAATACCTTAGTAATGGATTCATCAGACCCTAGCAATCCCCGGTGTCTTTGCCACTTTTCTTCATTCCTAGGAAGGATGGGAATTAAGAACTTGCATTGATTATAGGGCAATTAATCGGATATTTTTTTATAAACAATATGATTCTACCCTATATAAATGACGAGTATAATTGTTTATTACTTTTTAGTTTTTCTAGTGATTCTAAATAAGGTGTATTAGTGATCCATGAAATGTCACGGAAAAGCACTAAGTGTTTTTAAAATACCCCTCATACACTATGAATCCCATAGTGTCATGCTTCATCATAGGGGTATTCCTGTCCCTCTGCCGGGCGGGGCGTGCTACAACCTGCAGATATGCGGGAGCACTTTCATTGTGAAAAAATAGGCCATGTGTAGTGTAGGAATGAGGGTGGTAGGATTAGTGAAAGGTACAAAAAAATAAAAATTCCCTGGCTAGTGGAAAAAACTATTTTATTCATTTCCCTGGCTGGGAACGTTAAGAAAGGGGATGTGTAGGGGGTGTACCTTAATGTGATACCCCATACTGGGTCAACATGTTTCGTAAGCAGTCCCCACTGCTTTACCCATCAGGACCTAGTGTGATCCCTACTGCACTCAAAATATAATACTTGTTTATATAGATTGCATGCCTATTTTTCAGAATCCAAATTGCAAAAATGTGCAAGTCTGGAAAAAGATTATAAGGGGTACAATGGCCCCTATTGTTTTCTATAACCGAATATGTATCTAAAATGATAAGAAAACATGGAGTAAACAACCATCACCATACTGTGGAATCGCATTGTTAAACTACATTTCGTGATATATATCTTTCACAGATTCAGCAGCATTGGTCTCTATTCTGAAAACCAGCGATTTGCTGCCTGCTCATTGTGGAACTTAATGTCAGTTTGTTATAAACATGTACTTAAATAGACAAAAACAGTCACACACACTCACACATATGATCCCGTTTTGTTCCGCATTGTTTAAGATATAATGAGTCATACATCCGGAAACGCAGACATGCTGGAAAAGATAGGCTTGTACTTGCTTGTTTCAGTCGTAATGGAAAATACTAATCACGTAAGAATGACTTTGTACATACACTATTTGGAATGATAGTCAGGCTTCATGAGCTTGCACCGGAGGGGAGGATGCCTTGAATTAATCACTGTTGGTAAAGTAAGAAAGCACATAGCGTTAGCGTTTAGCGATCGTGCCGTGTCTTCATGGCGGGATCGCAAAGACTTCTGTGTGTTAGGTAAGCGAGCCCGGTTTAAAGACTTGGCTTCAGTCTTACTCACATAAAGATGGATCTGTCCTCACCTCTGTATGCCTCTGTGCTGCTCCGTGGAACGTACTAAATGCATTGGCACAGAGTATTTAACTGATGTGAAATTGGAAAAAAACCATGAACCGGCTTTTCTCAAAAAAGAGACTAGAGCGTTGAATTACTTCAAAATGGCTACTCTCTTTGTGCCGAGGTACAGATACGAGAAGCGTTACTTCCTGGTTTGCCGGGGAATGGTCAATCAGATTAAAAAAAAGGGGTTCACCTGAAAAGCGTAAAACTGAGGTCTGTGTGAAGACCAGATTAATTATTTAAAAAGCTGTTCATTATATACAAAAAATATCAAATACATAAAAAACAGACCTTCTTGATGGTTGAGAAAAAAAGGAATGAGTTATCTTCCATAGTTCTTACACCTCATAGCTGAAAATGTGTGCAATGGCAACAGGCTGCCACATATATTTTCTTCAGATTCAATCAGTTATTCCTCCACAGCGTTGTTAGCGTTATTAGCGACACACCAAACGATGTTAATTATGGTAGTCTCTAACCGAGGTTAACAAAGTGCAATAGCCAGGCAAGTTAGGTATATATAAAAATTATATATATGAACATAGAAGGAGAATAAAAGCAAGCCCCTGTTCTATAAAAACGAGGTTCCTAAATGTTCAATGGAAGGAAGAGATAAAGAAACAGCAATTTTGTATTATATTATGATCATAATTGACCCCATGGGATTTCATCGTTCAAGCCTCCGATATTTGTCCTTAGACAGAACACCCATCTCTGTTCTTTTTCGAAGAGGTACCTCTCGTTTAGGACTTGTTCAATCACTGTCCAGGAGATATCCTCTGGTGTATGTCCTTTTTCTAGGAAATGCGATGCAATTTTTGTGGTGCTTTTTTTGCCACTAGCCAGGCAATTTTAACTTTTTTTGCAACTTTTACTAACCCTACCACTCTCACTCCTACACTACACAACGAAAGTGCTCCCACGTTTCTGCAGGTTGAGGCACACCCGCCCTGTCGAGGAATGGGAAGATCCCTATGAAGCATCACACTATAGGATTCATAGTGTGTGAGGGGTATTTTAACACACTTAGTGCTTTTCCGTGACATTTCATGGATCACTAATACACCTTTTTTAGAATCACTAGAAAAACTAAAAAATAATAAACAATTTTACTGGTCATTTTTATAGGGTAGAATCATCTTGTTTATAAAAAGTTGAACAGGAGGTAGATTCTATCTGTATACCTCTCTACTCCCTCCCCCTTTTGTTATCTTTTTTCTCAATAAATCGTATAACCATCAAAAAACGTTATACTTTTTTCTTAATCTTGGTTCTTTTGGATCAAGTAAAAGGATCACAAACCTACACCAAACTAGATTTGAGAGGGGCATATCATCTTGTTCGAGTCAAGGAAGGCGATGAATGGAAGACGGGTTTCAGAACCAAACAAGGGCTTTTTGAATATCAGGTGATGCTCTATGGGCTCTGTAATGCTCCAGCTGCGTTTCAACATTCCATCAACGATGTATTGAAGGAATATATCGATCAAAGCGCAATAGTTTACATTGATGACATATTGATATATTCCAACTCAGTGAAGGAGCATGGAGAACACGTGATGGGAGTTTTACAGAAATTACGAGAAAACTGTTAATTTGTCAAACTGGAAAAAGGTGCCTTTAATGTATCAACAGTAGAATTCTTAGGATTTGTGCTGTCACCAAATAGAATTACCATGGATGAAAATAAGATAAAGGCAGTAAAAGAGTTGAAATCTCCAAAGACTGTAAAAGAAGTCTACAGTTGCATAGGATAAGACGTTCATCCAAGATTTTTCTAAAAAGTTGATTCCCTTAACAAGATTACTAAAAATAGGGGTCAGTTTCTATTGGTCCAACAAAGCGGAAGAAGCCCTTATGAAATTAAAGGAGGATTTCACCACAGCTCTGATTTTGCTGCATCCAGATCCCTCCGAGCCTTTCTTTGTTGAGACCGACGCATCTAATGTGGCTTTGGGAGGAGTCTTGTCTCAAAGACACAAGACTACGGGTCAATTGCATCCAGTGGCTTCTGTTCATGGAAGTTAACGCCAGCCGAGGTCAAATATACCATAACGGAGAAGGAGTTGTTGGCGATAAAGGACACATTCAAGGAGTGGAGGGATTAGTTGATGGGTGCCAGACATACAGTCACTGTCTATACAGACCATTGGAGCCTGACATTTTTAAAGTCTGTAAGAACATTGACTCCAAGGCAATTTCACTGGTCCTTGTATTTCACTGACTATGACTTTGTCATCACATATAGGCCAAGAGCTCAGAATGGTAAGGCAGAAGCTTTATCCAGATTGGGTACCAGAAGGGATCAAAAATCAAAATATCATAGCGGGGGGAATGGTCATTGGAGCAGTGGTGATAGAATCCATGGAAGGAACGGCACAAGATTCAATGGGTCTGGAAGAAATGAAAAAGTGGGCAAAACAAGATTCCAGACGGGAAATTAGTTGGAATTTACCATATCATGCCGAGCTCTCCATTTACTGACCCAAGTGTTGCAGCAGAAGGCCTTAAAAGAGTGTCATGATAATATATTGGCAGGTCATAAAGGAATCCTGAAAACAGAAGACCATTTAAAACATATTTTTTGGTGGCCAAATATGACCCAGGGTATTCATCAGTATGTGGTCACTTGCAAAGTTTACCCTAGGGGAAAACCGGAGAGACAAGCTCCTAAGGGCCTATTGCAACACTTGCCCACTCCACCTTACCCATGGCATACAGTAACATTAGATTTAATAGTGAAATTACCATCTTGGTCAAGGGTTTGATACAATATTAGTTTATGTGGGTGCATTTACAAAAATGGCCCATTTTGTTCCTTTAAAAGGGGTGCAAACAGCGAGAAAATTAGCACACACCTTTAGTCAGACCATAGTACGAGATCATGGGATTCCCAAGGTGCTAGTGTCCAATCAGGGTTCTCATTTTTTATCTCATTTTTGTAGAGTCTTCACAAAGAAATGTAATATAGAGACAAGGTACACAGCTATTTATCACCCAGAATCAGATGCCCAAACTGAAAGAACAAATCAAGAGCTTGAACAATATCTCAGATTATATCTATTAGATCAAGAGGGAGACTGTCCTGAATACCTTTGGGCGTCAGAGTTTGCACATAATAATGCAAAAGAAGTACCCACTGGATATTCCCCATTTTATCTAAATACAGGTAGACATCCAAATCAATCCATAAACTTTCAAAAAGTAGAGGTCCCTGCAGTAAAAGATTTAGTAGAACATATGACTAGGGTTCATATTATAGCAGCAGAGAATCTAAAAAGAGCTAAGAAAAGTTTCAAGCAATATGCAGACAAGAGTAAAAGAAAATAACCGTATCTCCAGGTTGGAGAAAAGGTTTGGTTAAACACCAAGAATCTTAGACTCAAGGGAAACAGGACTTGTCGGCCCCTATTCAATTGACAGAAAGTTGAGCACTTTGACTTATCAATCAAAGCTACCAAAGAGTTTGAGAATACATCCAGTATTTCGTGTTTCACTATTAAAAAAGGCACCAGGAGAATTAAGAATAGTCAACCCCCCAAAACCAATTCAAACTGAGAGAGGAGCAGAATTTGAGGTAAAACAAATACAAGAACTAAGGGTCAGGTTTACTACTTGTTAGACTGGAAAGGTTATGGTCCTCAACAAAGATCGTGGGAGTTGTTCTCAGAAGTACATGCTCCTTGATTTTCTCTATTAGCCTAATTAGCCTCAAGTCAAACATGAAGGCTAGGAATGGCCACTACAGGCATAAGTACTGGACGAGGAGAGTATCTTAGATGGCCACCTGGAAGCGACCTTTTGAGGAGCATGCTAGTGTTTATGCAAACCAAGGCAGTTTAGAATGTCCAGGTGAAGCTCGCGCTTTAGTGTGCACTTCACCTGAAGAAATCTGAGGAGGACGTACCTGCACACGGCGGCGTGAGAATTTAGTCAGGGAATATTCGGTGCACTGTTAATCGACGTATTTCTCGTTACGCTTTCATTTCCAGCCCGGGGGAGTAGTGTTCAATTACGGAGCAAGTCAGTAAGCCTAATTTATTTCTTGTGAGCCTTGAGCATGCGTTGAAGAGGGACGTGAAGCCTTATCGATTCCTGGGTTTGCGCATGACTGTAGAGGAGACTGAGCATTCAAACTACTGAGGGGTAGTGTTAAAAAATCAAGGGTAGAGTCAGCACAAGTTGCGCTAGGTATTTTGTTTAACACTCGTGAATTACTTCATAGTTTTGTTCCTGAAAATTAACAAGAAGTGTTTCTGATTTTAGAACTAGCAGTCTGGCAGACAAATACCAATTTTCTGTAAATACTTAGTGAATTGTTGTACAGGTGAAGAAGGTTGATGGCCAGTTAAAACTACACAATAGATCTTCAAGAGAAACCAGATTAATACTTACCAGAGCCAAAGTGGGTGTTTCTTGGAGTTAGCTGCTGTACTGGAAAAGGTGAGAACACTAAAACAGAAGAGAGAGAAGACATTTAATGATTTTAGAGAAAGAAAGAAAAGGTATAGCTGCATAGTAATAGTATTATAAGTATTGTTATACAGTTACAGCAAGCAAGAAAATAAACCACAAAAGAAGAGGGGCATAGGTTACAAGAGACTTGGGTAGGTACAATTAGAGAAGTGTGGTGATAATCAAGAAGAAAAGAATTGACAATACATTTAGAGTAAATGTTAAGAAGTTTAATATCATTTTTCTTGCAGTTCAGCTTCCAGTAAAACTTGATCTCACAAGAAAAGAACACGCAAGAAGAGTGAAAATATCAGAGGAGGGACCAGAGAAATAAGAATGACTGTATCTTCTCTGTCACATCCCCTTTCTCCCCTGTGGGTTCTGCAGCGATTCACGTGTTTACAACTACTTGTTGACTGGGAAATTGTAGTGGGGCATTGGGAACTGACGCTGTTCTGCTCCTGTGCATATCAGTGGATTGCACCTTGACACCTCCTTAAGGTCCTCCTCGCTCTAAATTTAATGATCTTGTGAAACAACCAGAACCCTGTGTCTGCCCTTCACCCTGAAAAGAATGGCCAGGACCCTCGATTCAATGTGTTTCACTACCCAATCAAGGACATGAAGCCCTATTTAATAGCAAAAAAACAATGCAATACAGGAACAGGAAATGATTTGTTTTGGCTGTTATTTCTCATTCATACTCTTACTCAGCAAAAATGAAAAAGGTCTTATATCACAGGGATTTATAGCAACTCTCAAAGGTCTCATACAGGTCGTCTGTGACTATCTTTATCCATTTGTTATAACTCCTTCTAGGTTTGGACTTTTCTACATAACTTTTTCAGCACAATGGTACATTCTCAATCTAAAGATCCTCATAGACAAATCCTGTGAAAACGTCTGCATGTCCTTGTACTCTAGCACCGCTAAGTTATCCTGGAGAGATTGACTCAGAAGTGAATACTTAGACAGGAAACAACAATGTTAAGTTTTGAGGAATTTAATTGGAGAGAGAGTTCAGGCTCGGGTAGAATTACAAAAGGAATTTTTGGGTTAGATGATGTGTAAACGCATTTCCAGATGTTTAAATTTCAATACTGGAGTTTCCAGCCAGCTTTAGAGTGGTTCTTGGGACTCACACATGCTGGAATGTCTGTAATGCATCTACATACAGCTCAACTTTTTGAAGTCAAAGTGATAAGCACTTGGTGAAAGGTTGATATGGGTTATATTTCGAGATTGCTATTGCTTGACTCTGCCTCCTTAATATGCTTATGTGGTCTTGTTGTTAGAATCAAGGATGGAAGTGGGGCCTTGGGTGAACTGAGTCTTTTCCTTCTGGCCATCAATGAAAAGAAACGGGTTCATGGTCCAGTTCTTCAGTGTTTTAGAGTGATAATGATGTCCTTTTACATGTTAGGTGACTGATAATTTCAAGACGTTGGTACCCTGGAAATGAGAAAATGACCCTTAGTAAAAGTAAAGATCTAACAAATTTGACCCAAGTACCCTTCTTACTTACCAAGATGTTATCAGTACTGCTCACGATAGGGTAGCTTGACTGATCTCAGTGACTAATAGTGAAAGAGATTAGGGTGATGCAAGCCAAATAATAAATTGCTATTAATAGCCACCCCTTTTGTCAATAATGTCATCCCACACAGCTATACATAAAATACCATTTGGAACTGAAGGCTAAAGGCTCAGAGCCTGATTTAGACTTTGGCAGATCGGAAGTCTGTCACAAACATAATGGATATCTTGTCTGACATATTACTCATGCCATAAGATATAATGCAGTTGTATTAAGGAGGACGGGGTATCCGTCACATTTGTGACAGTGTATCCCATTCACCAAATCTAAATCAGGCCCTAGAATGCTGTTGATTCTAGAGAACTGATTAATTAGTTGGGAAAAACACTTGAAAGATCTTGATGAAAGTCCTTAGTGGGTGACAGCTTTAGGAAACAGCCTGTCTGCCAGGTGGAGCTACATAGGTTGTGCCAGCAATAGGTGAACAGAATTACATTCTCACATAACTGTTTTCATTAGAAAGTTTGCATCTAGGTGGGTTGATGTGATAGGGGAGCATGCAAATATTGTGCAATCTTTTAGGATGTGCTTGGTATTCATTCTTATCATGCAAGTTGAGACATAGATTTTTCTTCAGTCTTGCCACATTGCAGAGAATGTTCATCCTCGGTTTGATGAGCAAAAGGCAATCAGTCAAATCTACATTCAGATTTAGTTTGTGGCATGGAAGTTTCTCACACTGAATTCAAATCCTCAACATTTTAGTGAATAATTGTAACAATTATACTATGAAATATAGCTTTTCCCTGGATTTAGACATGTTGTATGGAGTGGTACTCACATATAGATTTATTAGAAATATGTGTGCCTCCAACTTCCTCATCTCCTTGTTTCAAAAGATGAGTTCCTCCCTTTTTACTTCATTTGCTCGTCTTCTAGCTGTTGCTAACGTGCCTTCAGTGTACTCCATTTGCTTGAACCTTGCATCTAGCTCACTCAGTGCTGAGACTGTTTCTCCTACCATGCTATAGTTTCTCTTTATTATGAGGTTTTCTCGGTAAGGGATGCTATTTTGCAAACCAACTGGGTGGCTACTCGTAGCACGAAGGACTGAGGTTCCTGCTGTAGGCTTTCAAAAAATCCTACTATGCAGCCTACCATTTTTTAAATATGCAGTTAAATCCAAGAAGTCAACCTCTGTTTTACTTATAGTATCTGTCAGTCTGATATTGAGGTTATTTATGTTCAATTATTTTACAAACTTTTAAACACTTTCAACCGTATCTCTTCAAATAGTAAACAAATCATCAATAAAACAAAGCCATAAAAAAAATATTCTCTGACCACTCTTTCCCGAACTTTTGATGTAGCACCTGTTCCTCTCACCAGCCCATATACAGATTAGGAAGGCTGGAGGCAAAGACCATGCCCATCACAGTTCTGGTAACCTTTTGAAAGATTTCAAGATTAAACATAAACTAGTTATTTCTGAGGCATCACTCTGTCATTTCCACTATCGTTCTATTGTGCTTCAACAGACTCATTGGGCATGCTCCTGAAATGTGTTCAATAGCATTCAAACGATCCTTGTGTACAGTGATGTTATGTCTAATGTCATCAGCACATTTTCTTTATCCTATGTCACATCATAAATCTTCTACAAGAAATATCCAATCTCCTTAACATATGAAGGTTAATGCCTTAACATCATCCTGTAAAAAGTGGCCAACATATCATGATGTGTTCTGATAGGGGCCATCACCAGGTGATATTATAGGGCGTCCAGCGGCATGATTTCATTTAGATGTATTTTGCAATGCAGGTATTCTTGCAAAATCCTTTTCCCCAAAAAATATTCCTCTTGGCTTAGCAGTCCTTGTTTTTTCCAGTTGTTGAGTGCTATTATCTACTTTTCTTTTATTGTCTATATGTTTTGGACTGTGCTCCTTCCGTAAAATTACACATCATTGAACTGTTTATAGGCTTCTTCATTATACATACTCCAGGGCCATAGCACCATATTACCTCCCTTCTCACAATGACATCATTCTTGTCGTGGAATTTGTTAATGGGATTATATTATGCCTATTGTCTCTCTTCATGTTTGTAGGATATTTCATGCCCTACCCTATAGTATAACTTCTTGATTTTCTGAATGACTAAATCTAAGAACACATAAATATTGTCTCTAGGTAGTATCGGATAGAAAGTCAATGCAGATGTAAATTTGGCAGGGGCTTCCCCATACACTTCTAATCCATTTCTTCAATCAGTTCATTTTCAGTGAATAGCTGAGATATCCCACTACTCTTATCTTCAAGCTCTTTAAGGTTCCTCAGCAGTTCACTATCAGGGACTAACATATATATATATATCACTGAAAAAAACACAGGTTTCATGGACGTTATAGTTAGAAAGTAGCATTTAAAAAACCTTAGAAATTTACAGAAAAAACACAGATTACAGGAACATTATAGTTAGGCTGACATTTCACTCGTACAAAACCTGTGCAATTCAGCCGTTATAGGTAGCTGAGCTAACTATAACTCACACCACTGCAATGCACTGCTGATGATGTCACACATTATATCACTCATGATATGGTCAGTGACATCACTCATGACATCACTGATGACATCTCAGATGACATCACTGATGACATCATCCAGTGACTGTGAGTGTTTCTAGAAATTTTAAAAATGTTATATATTTATCAGCCAAGGTGTATTGAAGAATGAGTGGGTGTATGAGTGTCTGTATGAATGATTCAGTGGGTGCGTGACTGACTGTATAAGTGAGTGATTAATTGGGTCTCAGTGAATGAATGGGTAAGTGAATAATCTGCGTGTATGTCTATATCAGTCTGTCGGTTGGTGAGTGTCTATATGGGTTATTGATTGGTTGTCTGAGTACCTTTATTGGTGCTTGAGTGTCTGTGTGGTTGGGGGTATGTGTGACTCCCTGCATGGATGTGTGAGTGGGTGATTCACTGGGTGTATGGGTTCATGAGTGTGCCTGAGAGTTGATGTATGGGTGATTGAGTCTGTGTATGGCTGTGTCGGTCAGTGAATGGATGTCTCAGTGATATATAGATGAGAAACTGCATATGTGAAAGGCACTATATGTGAGTGTTGGAGTTAACAAGTGACTGTATGGGAGAGTGAGTGATTGTGAGGGTAGCTGTATGGATGAGTGTGAACTTGTGTCAGTGATTGTATAAGAGAGTAAGTACGTGTAAGTATCTGTATGAATCAGTGAGGCAGTGTGTGCATAACTGTATACATGAGTAAATGGCAGTGTGATTTACTCTTTGGGTGACCGACTAGGTGTGTGAGTAGCTCTATGGGTAAGTGGTGGTATGTGAGTTTTTGTATGGGTGTATGAGTAGATATATCAGTGGCTGTATTGGTGAATGACAAGGTGTATGAGTGGCTGTATGGATGAGTGACTGGATGTGTGTGGAGACCTATGAATCAGTGAGTGGGCATTTATGTACTGTTATTGGTATGTCTATGGTTTCGAGAATGGTAGTCTGAAATTTGGATTGGGTGTATGAAAGATTATATTGGGGTGCGATTAGGTGCATCAGAGATTATTTGGATAATGTCACCAGTGATGTCATCCGTGATGTCATTTGAGATGTCATCAGTGATGTCATCAATGAGGTCACTGACCATGTCATGAGTGATGTGACATCATCAGCAGTGCATGGCGGGGGCACGAGTTATAGTTAGCTCAGCTATCTATAACAGCTGTGTTTCACAGGTTTTGTACGAGTGATATGTCAGCCTGGTTTTTTCCATGAATTTCTAAGGTTTTTTAAGTGCTAATTCCTAACTATAAAGTCCCTGAAACATGTAGTTTCTTCAGCAAATTTCTAAGGTTTTTTAAATGCTAATTCCTAACTATAACGTTCCTGAATCCTGTTGTTTTTTCAGTGAATTTCTAAGGTTTTTTAAATGCTAATTCCTAACTATAATGTCCCTGTAACCTTAAGCTTTTTCTGTGAACCTCTTAGTTTCTTTTAAGTAGTAGTCACATTTGCAAACTGATAGAGAAAGGGGGCTGGGCCTCCGACCAGCTCTTAGGAATTCCGTTGTGTAAGAATTACAGGAGGTACCAGGAGGGCTTCTTGGCCCCAAGGTCCCTCAGAGGTAAAGTGTACTTCATCCCCCAACCAGTAGTGTGCCAGAGAGAGCGTTTGCAGAGTGGGATAGTAGCATAGGCATGGCCTCTGACGACCTCCTAGTAATCCCACTATGTGGGACTTACTGGAGGGAAGAAGAGGGGTAGTTGGCCCCAAGGACATCCTTGTGGGCCAACAACCCATCCTGTTACCTCCAATAAGTCCCACACAGAAGGATTGCTGAGTTCTGATAGCAGGCCTTGCCCCCTTTCTCCACCAGTGTGCAAATGCACCTTCTGGTATGCTCTTGGTTGGGGGATAAAATCCCCTTCACTGCTGGAGGTCCTTAGGGGCCAACCACACCTCTTGTTAACTTCAGTAAGTCCTTCACAGTGGGATTGCTAAGAGGTTGTGAGAGGCCACGTTCCCCTTTCTCCACACCTCCTGGCACACTACTGGTTGGGGGATAAAGTCCACTTTACTCCTGAGGGACCTTGGGGGCCAAGAAGCCCTTCTGCTACCTCATGTAAGTCCTACACAGTGGAATTCCTGAGCGCTGGTTAGAGTCCCAGTCCCCTTTCTGCACCACTCTGCAAACAGGTCTGCTAGTTAAAAAACCATAGAAATTCACTGAAAAAACCACAGGTGTCAGGGATGTTATACTTAGAAGTTAGCATTTAAAAAACCTTAGAAATTTACAGAAGAAAAACACAGGTTTCAGGAATGTTATCATTGGGAATATGCATTTACAAATCCTTAGAAATTCACATAAAAACAAAGGTTACAGGGACATTATAGTTAGACTGACATTTCACTCATAAAAAAACAAAGAATTTCAGCTGTTATGAGCTAACTATAACTTGTACCCCTGCAATTCACTGCTTATTACCCCACATATTATATCACTCATGACATGGTCAGTAACATCACTGATGACATTTCAAATGACACCACTGATGACATTACTGATGACATCATCTACAGCACCTCTGATGCACCCACTCATACCCCTATAGAAACTTTTAACCACTGTTGGAAGGCGAACCCCGAGGAGTCGGTGAGACCACCAAGGGGGGCCCTCTCACTGCACGAAGTAGCCGAGCGCTGCCGAGAAGTCTCCTGAGAGATCCTTCTCCTATCACGTACTAGCACAGTAACACCACCACACCGGACTCAAGGAGGTTGTCTTGTGACAAGCAATTCTTTATCAGCAATAAAAAGGTTACGAGGTCAATATTTACACGAAGGGATCAAGGGATCCACCAAAAGTCTCAGTGTCTCTTTGGAAGGGTCGGGGTAGCGGGACAGTCTTTGGCAGGAATGCGGTACGAGGGTACCTGGGGCCCAGTTCTTATCCTCAAGCTGGAGGACCTCCGGATCTCGGAGGGGTCGAGCCGCGACGGCGTCAGCAGGGCTCTGGTGTACAGTTCGTGGAGAGCCGCGATTCAATCAGCAGGGCTCTCAAGATGGTTTCTGCTCAGCTCGAGCCGCGACGTCGTCAGCAGGGCTCCGAGGAAGGTTTCAGCGAGGTTGGGCCGCGACAGCGTCAGCAGGGCTCCGATGTTCCAGGTGGTTCAGAAAGGGTTCACAAGAGGGAGCCGCGACGCAGTCAGCAGGGCTCGTGATGGTTCCGACAAGAGTTCTTCTCCGTAGGGTCAGCCGCGATTCAATCAGCAGGGCTCTCGACTCCGGGATACAACTGCCGAGCTGTGGTGGGGTCGCCCCAGATATAGGTCTGGAGCCCTTTGATGTCCGGACCTATGCGCCCGAGGGGGCGGAGTGGCCGGGTGGAGGTGGCCAGACGCCCAGCAGGAGAGGCGCCAGGCCCATGGGAGTTGCAGGGCGATCACACCTCGAGAGGGGAGGACAGTTGGGGGTCCCATCGATACTGTCCTCCGCCGGGGGCGATGAATGGTTCCTGCGGCACCCCCTGGCTAGTTCGTGGTGCCTCGATGTCGGGGCTTCGCTGGGGTCGAGGCCGGGTTGAGCGGGGTCGCGCCGGCTGGTGCACGGTGTGACGTGGATGCCAACAAGATGGCGGAGCCACGAGGAGTATGCGACCACGTGCAGCTCCGGGTGAAGGGCCTTGGTGCAGTTCAGACGGGTGGCCCGTGACGGCCGGGGCGGGGAACGGGCACAATCCATGGGGTTAAGGACCACGCCACGAGGCCGGGTCCAACAGGCGTCCCCCCCAGCCGAAGGCATGGAGAGTCACCCATCTCCTTGGGGATTCTCCTCGTCAAGGCGGAAGAAGCGGAACAGGCCGTCGGCGTTGGCGTGGTCATTGCCGGGCCGGTGTTCGACATCAAAGTCCATCCCTTGTAGCGAGATGGACCATCGCAGCAGCTTGGGGTTCTCGCCCCGCATTCGCATTAACCATTGCAAGGGCCGGTGGTCGGTCTGGACCCGGAAGTGGGCGCCAAAGAGGTAGGGCCGGAGCTTCTTGAGGGCCCACACCACAGCGAAGGCCTCGCGCTCAATAGTGCTCCAGCGTTGCTCTCGGGGCAGTAGTCGTCGGCTGATGAAGGCCACTGGTCGGTCGAGCCCCTTTTCGTCGGCTTGGGATAGGACGGCCCCGATCCCATACTCGGAGGCATCCGTCTGTACCACGAACTCCTTCTGGTAGTCCGGGGCCTGCAGCACCGGAGCAGTGCACATGGCTGTTTTTAGGGTGTCGAAGGCTGTTTGGCAGCGGGGTGTCCAGTGTACCTTCTTGGGCTGCTTTTTGGACGTTAACTCTGTGAGGGGGCCAACAATGCTCCCATAGTCCCGGATAAACCGCCGGTAGTATCCGGTGAGGCCCAGGAAGGCCCGGACAGCGGTCTGGGTAGTGGGGGGTTCCCAGGTCTGGATGGCATCTATCTTCGCTTGGAGGGGGGCCACCTGCCCGCTCCCCACTTGATGGCCCAGGTAGGTCACGGATCCGTGGCCGATTTGACATTTGCTGGCCTTGATTGTGAGCCCGGCCTGCTGGAGGGCGGCCAGGACGGCCTTCAGGTGGAGGAGGTGCTCGGCCCAGTGGTTGCTGTACACGGCAATGTCATCTAAGTAGGCCGCGCTGAAGGCCTCAAGCCCGGCCAAAACCTTGTTCACCAGTCTTTGGAAGGTGGCCGGGGCGTTCTTCATTCCGAAGGGCATCACCCGAAAGTGGTAATGCCCATCCGGAGTCGAAAAGGCGGATCTTTCTTGGGTGCCGAGGGTGAGCTGGATTTGCCAGTACCCGGCGGTGAGGTCCAGCGTGCTCAAGTAGCGAGCGGCCCCTAGGCGGTCGATGAGTTCGTCGGCCCGGGGTATCAGGTGTGCGTCTGTCTTGGTTACTGCATTCAGGGCTCGGTAGTCCACGCAGAATCGCAACTCCGGGGGGTGACCGGGAGCTGCGGCCTTGGGCACCAGGACGACAGGGCTGGCCCACGGGCTGTCGGAAGGCTCGATGACCCCCAGGGCCAGCATCTTCGCTACTTCGGCCTGGATGCAGGTCCGCACTCGGTCAGGCACCCGGTAGGCGTAGTCCCGCAGTAATTGCTGGCAGTCGTTGCGCTGTTCCGGGGTCAGGGACGAGGCGAGTTGGACCCCTTCGATCGATCCATCGTGAATGTCGGATTGCAAGAGGTCGGGCCAGGGCTCGGAGTCGTCCTCGCCCCCCTCGTCGGTCGCCAGCAGCAGGCTCAGTTCGGTCCGGGCGAAGTGGGGTTTTAGCCTGTTAGCATGTAGGACCCGGAGGGGGTTCCGGGGGGACTCCAGATCGACCAGGTAGGTGACGGGACTTTTCTTCTCCACCACCTTGAAGGGCCCGGTCCACTTGTCCTGGAGGGCGCTGGGTTCGACCAGGGCCATGACCCACACTTCCTGACCTGGCTCGAATTCTACAGTGGAGGTGTTGCGATCGTACCACCGCTTCATGTCCTCCTGGCTGGCCTCGAGGTTGGCTTCGGCCATAGCTCGGAACTTGCGGGTCTGGTTTCGGAGGGTCAGGAGGTATCGGTAGACGTCAGGAGGGGCGCCTCGGGGCTTCATCTCCCAGCTCTCCTTGACCAGGCTGAGCGGTCCGCGGACCGGGTGTCCATATAATAGTTCAAACGGGCTGAACCCCAGGGACTTCTGCGGGACCTCCCGATAGGCAAACAGGAGGCAGGGCAGCAGGACATCCCATTTCCGCCTGAGGGGCTCTTCCAGGCCCTGGATCATCCCTTTTAATGTTCGGTTGAACCGCTCAACCAGTCCGTTCCCCTGAGGGTGATAGGGGGTCGTGAACTTGTATGTGACCCCGCACTGTTGCCACAGGGACCGCATGTACCTGGAGATAAAGTTCGTGCCGCGGTCGCTCACCACTTCGCTGGGGAATCCCACTCGGGAGAAGATCCCCATCAAGGCCCGGCCTACCACCGGGGCCGTTATAGTTCTTAGCGGGACCGCCTCCGGGTACCTGGTGGCGTGGTCCACGAGGACCAGGATGAAGCGGTGGCCCAGGGCGGTTTGGGGGTCCAGGGGTCCCACAATATCGATTCCGACCCGTTCGAACGGGGTGCTGACGGCGGGAAAGGGCTGGAGGGGGGCCTTGACCCGACCCCCCGTCTTTCCGCTGGCTTGGCAGGTCTGGCAGGACCGGCAGTGGTTGTCCACATCTCTCCGCATCCGGGGCCAGTAGAAGTGGGTCACCAGACGACTGTACGTTTTGTCTTGCCCCAAGTGTCCGGCGAGGGGCACATCATGGGCCAGGTTGAGAAGGAACTCCCGGAAGCGGAGGGGGACCACCAACACGCGGCTGGCCCCGAGTTCTGCTACTTTCTGTTCACTGTACAACAGGCCCTCGGCCCAGTAGATCCAGTGGGTGCCGGTCTGGTCACCGTTGGCTTGCGCGGTCGCCTGTTGTCGGACCCCTTCGAGAGAGGGACAGGACTGTTGTTCTTGCTGGAACTGCTCTCGGGTGGGGCCCCCTTCGTGTCGCCATTGCGTCAGCTCTGGTAGGGCGCTCGGAGAAGCCATCTCTTCGGGTGAGGATTCGCTGGGCCCAGGGTCGGTGTCCGCCTCCTCCTCGCTGCTGGTGGGAGGGGGTGTGAGCCCCTCGGGTTGGGCGGTCCCGGAGGTCGAGGATGAGCGGGGGGCCTGGGCGGTCATGGACCGGGTGATGGCGCAGGCCCAATCAGCCAGTCCCAACATTCGGAGGTGCTCTCGTCGCTCTACTTGAGCCCAGGGGGAACTTTCCAAGTCGTTCCCCAGGAGGCAGTCGACCGGGGCGTCGTCGCGCACTGTCACCTTCAGCAGGCCCGTCACCCCTCCCCACTCGAAGGGGACCAGGGCCATCTGGCATAGGCTTTCACTGTTGTCGGCCGTCCGTACGGGGCACAGCACATTCGGTAGAATCTGTTCAGGGGTCACCAGGTGGCAGCGGACAGCGGTGATGCTGGCGCCTGTGTCGCGAAGGGCTTCGGCCCGTTGTCCGTTGACCGTGACCTGCTGCCGGTACTTCTGGGTGTTGGTTGGGATGGGGGTGCAGGGTACCATCTCTCGGCTACCCAGGCAGACCAGGGACATGGCTGCCGGCTCCCACTCAGTGTTCTCTCGGTCGAGGGCCTCCTCTTCCTCTTCTCCTCCCCCCAAGGCGGCGGCTGTCAGCTGCCGGGGCGGGGGCCCGCCAGCCCCGTTTCTTCGGTTCAGAGGGCAGGCCGGATCGCTAAGTGGGCGCGCACGCTACGAATGGCGTAAAGTAACTTAGCATTTAAAAAAACGTACAAATTCACTGAAAAAACCATAGGTTTCACACACGTTATAGTTAGGAATTAGCATTTAAAAAACCTTGCAAATTCACTGAAAAAACCATAGGTTTCACACATGTTATAGTTAGCGGATATTTTACTGATAAAAAACCAATGAAATTCCCCCGTTATAGTTAGTGCAGGCAACTATAACTCACGCGACCGCAATCTTCTGCTGATGACATATGTGTCTTTATGAAAAAAAAATATTTGTAATATATGTATAGCTAAAAATGTATGGAAGAAGACATGGGCAAATAAGTGCCTAAATACAGTATTAGCATCAGCAGAGGATTGCGGTCGCGTGAGTTATAGTTGCCTGCACTAACTATAACGGGGGAATTTCATTGGTTTTTTATCAGTAAAATTTCCGCTAACTATAACATGTGTGAAACCTATGTTTTTTTCAGTGAATTTGCAAGGTTTTTTAAATGCTAATTCCTAACTATAGCGTGTGTGAAACCTATGGTTTTTTCAGTGAATATATATATATATATACCCGCTCCACTTGCACCAATTTCTCGCACTCACGAACGGGTGCTGTTCGGCGGGGGGTGCTCCCGCCAATATTCACGCTGCACGCCTCCTCTCACTCCAGAAAAGACACAGCACTCACGGGGGAGAGTCAATAGATTTATTTTGACTCACAACGCTCCAACCGACGCGTTTCGGCAACGCCTTCCTCGGTGGTATAAGGGCGCGCCAGAAACTGCCATTTTTTATATATTTGCATCTGACCACATTTCCTGTTTAACAACATCAACAAAGGACTAATTCATACATGTTGTTCATCAGCGCCATATTGGAATGGTATATACATCGTTTTGTCGATTGTAGTTAAATGCTTCAGGTAAATTCCCCGATAATAGCATAAATGTTTGTACTCATATAATTCATATTTCCAAACATACATACACTGTATCACGCCCTCGATGGGCCATTGTACCTACATATACATACATGGGATTATCAAAGCAATCTGTTTCGTACCCCTTCTGCCCTGAATGGGCCCAAGCGCTATAATTACATGTAGTCCTCCTAGATTTTAGGATAATTAACACCATCACTTAAATCATAATCTCTTTCATGATGACAAAAATGACAAGAAAATGACAAAAAAAGGACAAAAGTCCACCAGGGGTCTTAGTACTAAGATCTATGATGTACCTTGACTCTAACTTTCTCAATTTTGCTACTCTATCCCCTCCTCTTATGTTTACAGGCACATGATCTAATGCAAAAAAAGTTAATAGATCACTGTTACAGTTATGATGTGCTTGAAAGTGTCTTGCAACGGGATACGTTGTATCCCGATTTTTTATTGCTCGTGTGTGTTCTAAGATGCGGATTTTTGTTTGGTGAATGGTACTTCCAATGTATCTTAAACCGCATGGACATACCAGACAATATACCGTGTATGGGGTGCTGCAAGTTAAGAACTTTCTAATCCACCATGGCTTTTTAGTTCCTGTAACTTCATATGACAGGACCTTCTTGCTGTTCCTACATGATTTACATCTACCACAAGGGTAGAAACCATGCGGTGCCTCCCCAAATGGTCTAGGGACTGTTCGTATAAAATGGCTTTTAGTTAAAGTGTCCCTCAATGCTCTCGCTCTTCTAAAAGTAAGCATAGGATGTCTAGGTATATCCATCCTAATGATGGTATCTGTTCTCAACAAGTTCCAGTTTTTCTTTAGTATTGTTCTTAGCTCTCCTGCTCCACTAGAAAAGGTTGTTATCATTCTAAACTGGTCTTTTTTCTCTACAGTCTTTTTTTGTTTTAAAAGATCTTCTCTGGACTTGGACTGCACTTTTGCGAGGGATTCCAAAAATGATTGTTCACCGTATCCTCGTGCTTTGAATCTCCCTATACTAGCTTCTGCACTGGAAATAAAATCTGCCTCACTAGTGCAGTTTCTCTTTATCCTGAGCAATTCACCATAGGGAATGCTCAGGACCAATCTAGGAGGATGACTGCTTGTCGAGTGTAAAATAGAATTCCCAGCCGTTGGCTTTCGAAATAATCGTGTATTTATCTTCCCCGCATCAATAAAAACCTCTAAATCAAGGAAATTCACACTTACAGAGCTTATTTCAACTGTAAAGCGCAGATTATTCTCATTGTCATTTAAGATATCTGTGTACATCAAAGCTGATTCTTGTGACCCTCTCCAAACTAGGAAAAGATCATCTATATACCTGTACCAGGCTACTATATTCTGTGTCCATTCCCCATTGGTGGACGTCCAGGCCACCTGCTCCTCCCACCAGCCCACGAAAAGATTTGCGTAGCTGGGGGCGAAGCAGGTGCCCATAGCTGTAGCTGTAAGTTGTTTGTAGAACTGATCCTGGTATAGAAAAATGTTGTTTTCAAGACAGAAGGTAAGAAATTCCAACAGCATGGTGCTATGTTCCGTGAATTTCACCGAACGTGTGTCTAAAAAAGATTTTACAGCTTGAATCCCATCAGTGTGCGAAATATTGGTATACAAGCTAGCTATATCCATAACTAGCATGCAATCGCCTTCCCGCCAATTAATCTGTTCCACATGTCCCTGAAAATCCTTAGTGTCTCTAATATAACTGCGTAGATTCTTCACAAAATCAGTTAAAAAATAATCAATGTATACAGACATATGTTCAAGCAGGCTACCTTGCGAACTCACTATGGGTCTACCTGGTGGCCTATTCCTGTCTTTATGCACTTTCGGTAAATGGTAAAAACTAGGAATCACCGGATTCAAACACCTCAAGTACAAATATTCTTCAGATTCCACCAATCCTTGCTCATACCATTTTCTAAGTAATTGGTGGCACTTTGATATACTTTCAAGGTAGATTTTCTTATCAATTTTCTCATAACAACAGGGGTATGCTAGTTGTCATAGTGCCTCCTCATTATAAGCCTCATAGGTTTGGAGCACTACATTACCCCCCTTGTCCGAGGGTTTCACAATTACATTAGTGTCTGCTTTGATGTTTGCTACAGCCTTAATCGGATCTTGAGTCAAATTCGATGTGTTTCCCATGAGTCTCGTTCGCCGCTTCATCAATTCCTTAGACACTATCTCCACAAACATGTCAATATTGTCATTGGGCATCTGGGGTAGAAATGTTGACACTGGTTTAAATGGACTGCCACCTTCAATTTGTTCTATTCCTGTTAATGCAGAAATATCACTTACACCTACACCATCATTCTCCATTCCCAGTTCTTTCAGGGTCTGTAATACTGGTAAGTCTCGTCCAGTTAAGATGTCCGTTTGCAGTTCTGTTTGATTAATTGCTGTTTGTTTCTTTGGCCTTAGCTTGTAAAATTTGTGTAGTTTTAGTTTGCGGGCAAATTTAAACAAATCGATTCTCGTCTGTGTATACTCTAGATGTTTCTGAGGACAAAAGGATGATCCCAATTTTAATACTGATTCTTCATTCTTCGTTAGATTCTTGGGGGTTAGATTTATGATTGTTAAGTTGTTATCCATCTCTGAACTCATTTCCGTTTGTTGTAATGTTTTCTCCTGGTTGTGGGTGGTGAGTATTTGCTTTTTGCGCCACTCACCTCCCCTCCGCGTTGGCCGCCTCTTTGATTCTCGGGTGGCTTGCCTCTTGCGCCCTTTTGCCACGATTGCCTGATTAATTAGAATTCCTCGTGAAAGGGGTCTTCCTCATTGTTGCTGGACCTGGAGCACCTCCCTTATCCGACAGTTCTGTTTCTGATACTTCTGATTCCGTTGTATCCCCTTGATCGCTCACTAATGGCAAACTCTTCTTGTTTTCAAATGCTCGCCTTGGCGCTTCATATCTCTTGGCAAAAGTCAATACTCTTCCCAATGTGTAATCGCGTTCATCGCGCTCAAACTTTTCCTGCTTTCGCTGTCTTATTTTGCCTTCCTATGCCTTTAATCTTTTTATCATTATTGTTCTTAGTTCCTCCTGTTTCTTTTTGTCATCATCTTTATTAATTTCTTTCTCCAATTCATCAATAGCCTTGTGAGCCTTTTCATGGTCACTCCATGCGAATTTTATCAAAATCATCAGCATCCCTTTGCATGAACCCGCAGTGTATTCAGCCCATTCCTCTAGAAGCTGGGGATCAGGGTTTTCATATGCAGGGATCGGATATATGCGGAGGCCTCTGGGAACTCTGTTGACCTCCACATAATTCTGTAGGGAAGTTGCTTCCCACCATTTGCGTACTTTGCGTTCGTGCAGTTTCTCAAGGCTTGTGAATTGCGCATGCAGTGTTGTTCCTTCTTTTAACTCGCTAGATCTACTAGTTGTTCCACTGGATGGTCGTTTTTTAAATACTTCTAAGGCCGCCTCTTGACGATCAGTATCGCTATACATCGTATAGCGTTGCCCAGTTTGCGATCCTCAGGAACCCAATCGAGCTCCTGAGTACCCCCTCGTTCATGATCTTTTTTTGCATGTGCCTGTAAACATAAGAGGAGGGGATAGAGTAGCAAAATTGAGAAGGTTAGAGTCAAGGTACATCATAGATCTTAGTACTAAGACCCCTGGTGGACTTAATAGTAACGAGGAACTTACTGTGCATCTAGGGTAGAGGGCTCTCTACCATAGGAATGGTCACATCCTATAGGTTACTCCACTATATTCAGAAATTCAGAAATATGGATATATTTTAGAAATGAATTTGGGTCTATATGAAATTGTTGAAAATTTACTAAAGAGGTATTGAGGAATATCCAATTATGACTTTGATGATAAATGCTCTATAATTTCTCTGAAGAGTGCTTAATTAATTAATTAATCAATTAATTAATTTTTAATTTAATTCTTATGAGGTTTCATTTTTTTGTCATTTTCTTGTCATTTTTGTCATCATGAAAGAGATTATGATTTAAGTGATGGTGTTGATTATCCTAAAATCTAGGAGGACTACATGTAATTATAGCGCTTGGGCCCATTCAGGGCAGAAGGGGTACGAAACAGATTGCTTTGATAATCCCATGTATGTATATGTAGGTACAATGGCCCATCGAGGGCGTGATACAGTGTATGTATGTTTGGAAATATGAATTATATGAGTACAAACATTTAGGCTATTATCGGGGAATTTACCTGAAGCATTTAACTACAATCGACACAACGATGTATATACCATTCCAATATGGCGCTGATGAACAACATGTATGAATTAGTCCTTTGTTGATGTTGTTAAACAGGAAATGTGGTCAGATGCAAATATATAAAAAATGGCAGTTTCTGGCGCGCCCTTATACCACCGAGGAAGGCATTGCCGAAACGCGTCGGTTGGAGCGTTGTGAGTCAAAATAAATCTATTGCTTCGCCCCCGTGAGTGCTGTGTCTTTTCTGGAGTGAGAGGAGGCGTGCAGCGTGAATATATATATATATAGATATATATATATCTACTGGCAGTCGCCAGTAGGTAGTTATAGTTAGGACCTATTTTCCATAGCAAATCTGCAACATTCTATTTGGAATAACGTTGGTGCCAATTGACGAATCTTCGCGAATTTTCCAAACTTTTGGCCACCTGCAGTCGGCTCCTATCCTGAAAATTTCACGGGGATTCGCCAAGCTCAGGCTGACAAAAAAGGGGGTCCCAAAACGCGTTTTCCCCATGCATTTTCCAATAGGACCTGTTGACGCAGCTACAGCCCGAACTGCTGAACGGAATTACACCAAATTTGGCAAAGAGGTAGTCCATTGATGTATTTGAAAGAGGGGTAATGCAAGAATTTTCGAAATTATCCAGAAAACGTTGGCATGGTAACAATAATTTATCTGACACCCAAATGAATGCTATTGTAAACCTTAGAAATGATCGCACCATTGTCATAAAGAAAGCTGACAAGGGTGGAAATGTGGTTGTTTTATCACGTGAGATGTATGTTAATGAAGGTTTGAAACAGTTGATGGACCCAGAGAAATATGAGGCAAGCAGTAAAAAATAATATGAGAACTCTGTTCATTCTTATCAAACACTATTATCAGTCTGGTATGAGAGAGGTATTCTAGAGAAAGATGAGTACAATTTTCTGGTCTGTAAACATCCCAAATTACCGGCATTGTACCTGCTCCCCAAAATTCATAAGGACAAATCAAATCCCCCGGGCAGACCTATCGTTTCATCTAGGGGAAGCTTTCTGGAGAACACATCTAAATATGTTGATTTTTTTCTCCAGCCTTTCGTGCAGAAATTGCCATCCTACGTCAAGGACACAGGGGATTTCCTTAGACTCCTTAGTACAATACAATGGGAAACTCGTTATAACCTTTTATCCCTTGACGTTGCAAGTCTTTATACCTGCATCCCCCATGATTGGGGTATAAGAGCTTGCGAACACTTCTTGAAAGAGAGATCAGACTCATTTACTTCACACACTGAAATGTTAACCTCAATGATGCTCAGTTTTTTAACACGGAATTTTTTCATATTTGAGGAGAAAATCTATAGGCAAACCCTAGGAACTTCTATGGGTAGTTGCTTTGCTCCTTGCTTTGCGGGTCTCTACCTAGGATTTTGGGAAGAGACCATAGTGAATAAAATGGAAACCAGAAAGAGAAATGTAATTGTCTGGGCACGCTACATAGACGACATTTTTGTTGTCTGGGATGGCAGCGAAGAAGAGGCTATGAATTTTGTTGAAGAGTTGAATAGTAATGATTTCAACTTGAATTTTACTAGTCAATTCTCAAGCTCAACACTAGAGTTTCTTGACCTCAAACTGACGGTGGTAGAAGGCAAATTAGAAAGTATGCTGTTTCGTAAAGAAACAGCAGGCAATAGCCTTCTACACGCAAGAAGCTGCCACCCAAGAAATCTGATCCACAGCATCCCCTTGGGGGAATTTTTGCGCGCAAAACGCAATTGCAGCACAGACTATAGCTATCACCTGGAAGAGGAGGCTATGACTAAACGTTTTCTTGAGAGAGGTTACACCAAGACAGTCATTAGAAAAGCTAAAACTGAAGTCAGGGCCCGCAACAGAACTGATCTTTTGACTGAAGCCAATGTAGAAGCTGTCATCCCTGATGATAAGATCAGATTTATAACCACGTTTAGCAGACAGGCCCAGCAAGTAAGACAGAGTCTCAACAAATTTTGGAATGTACTTTCCACTGACAAAGACCTGGTTTCACAAGTGGAAACCTACCCACAGATCACGTGTAGAAAGGCTAAGTCTTTAAAGGACACTATTTGCAAAACATTAGAGCCATCTAAAGAGAAAGGTTTCAATATCAAGGGTTTTTTCACTTGTCGCAATTGCAAAGCATGCAAATACAGCAAAAACTGCAAAGAATGCAAATTATCACCTTCATGCAAACCATTCACAATCCAAAAACTTCTATCCTGCAACACAGATCACGTAGTGTATGCTCTGCAATGTCCATGCAAAAAGACGTACATAGGAAGCACACTACATAAAGCCAAGAAACGAGTACTAGAACACTTGAGAGCCATAAGAAATGGCGACAAACAATACCCCATGGCTAGACATTTTCAGGCAGCCCACAACAAAGATGAAAGATTATTATCCTTCGTGGTGTTGGATTCGGTTAATGTGAACATAAGAGGAGGCAATCGTGTACAAGATCTAAGACGGTTAGAATCAAGGCTTATTATCCAATACCACACGATGGCCCCTGAAGGGCATAATTGTGACGAAGAATTGTCTGTGCATTTAGGATAGAAGTCCACATCACTCTCGCCTTTTATTCCTGCTAGTTTTTTCTGCATCCATGCCTCCACAATTGTCAATGTTTTAAGTAACTAAATGTGATAGGTATTTTCACAAACTTTAATGAGCTGTATTTACTAGACTTTTCCAATAGTACAACAAACTTTCCTTAGGGATTGTATTTAACACTGTTTTTTTAGCATTCTTATTCTAAGTAGCAAGATCTTTTTTATAGCCTGTAACATCACACATTTTTGTATGTTTATGTGTATCTGTTTGACATGTGTAATTTATGAAACTTATTGATCATTGTTGGTTTTTGTTTAGATCACAGATTTGTTGGATTAGGAAGCAGTCATGAAAAGGATGGAGTTCTGTTCAGTGTTATAGAAGATCAGCCGATTTTCCGTCCAAAACCCTTATATATAATCATTTTGAGAAAGATAATGATTGCCCACTGGGGCTTTATTATTTTCTTGAGCATGACTCAAGTTATGATTCATTAATTTAAGAGAGGAACAATAAAGTTTTCCTAGGGTTCTATCGAATGGACAGATAGCTAATAATGACATGTTTAATGAATTTCAGACCTATCCTTGAGACTATTTATCTTTCCATTGTGAAGTTAACACTGTGAAAAACAATTTAAATCAGCAATTATTTTGTTTCCAATGCTTTGAAGAACATTTCATGTTTTTGTCACATTTATTTAATTTTAAAACAACTTTTGGAGTGATGGTAACTCTTCAAGTCTGTTTTCCATTATTATTTGTCACATGATGGTTTGTTTATTTCAAGTAGATTGGCCAAACGATACCTGTTACTCGTGATCAAGGGGTTGTCCCCGAAACGCGTTGGGTTGAGTGCGAAGCGACAATAAATCACCGCTTTCTGCAACAATATGGTCTTCGGCTGTTGATTGAATGAAGAAAAATCGACAATTGTTTGGATATATATATATATATATATATTACCTACTGGCGGTCGCCAGTAGGTAGTTATAGCTAGGACCCCTTTTCCATAGGAAATTCGCAACATTCTATTTTGAATAACTTTGGCGCCGGTCGATGAATCCTCGCGAATTTCTCAAAATAGGTGGGGCGCTATGCTCCGCTCCTACCCTGAAAGTCTCGGGGGGATTCGTCAAGCGGGGGCTGAGATAAAAGGGGGGTCCCAAAATGCGTTTTTCCCATGCATTTTTCCATAGGACCTTTAGACAGGGCTACAGCCCGAACGGCTGAACAGAATTACTAGAAATTTGGCAGAGAGTTAGTCCCTAGGTCAAGGAAGTGCCTTTTGTAGGTTTGGTGTAAATCTGTTCAGTAGATTATGCGAAAATAGCCTTTAAATCAATATATATATCTGAGCCAGCTTACGGTACGCTTACCGTAAGCTTACCGTACGCGTACGGTGGCGTGCGCGAGCGCGATTCTGATTGGCTGTTAGATCTTAGTAAACATTCGAATTGGCCGAAACCAGGAAGCGGCGGCCGCCATTTTGTGTGTTTCACTCAGAAAAAAAAGAGTGAAAACAAGAAAAGGGGGCAAGGAGGAGAGTTACAGACCCCCTTACATTTGTGAGGGGGTCAAAGAAGGACTGTAAAGTACAAAGAAAACATTTATTGATTTTTAAAAAAATCACGGGGTACGCGTACGGTAAGCTTACGGTAAGCGTACGGAAGAAAAAAAAAATTAAAAAAGAAATGAAATGCAGATTTAAGAGTTTAGATATTAGGGGGCTCTAAAAAGAGCCGTTGTGTTTATGAAGTGATTTTTTAAGTGGTACCTACAAGTAAGTACCGATGCAGAGTCTAAGGTTCAAGAGGAAGACTCTGTTCCCTTCATCATTGAAGTGCACACCATCTCCTCTATAAATGTCTTGCATGTCATAACGCAAGTTGTTGTGGTAAATGGCACCCATACCATAGTCACGGAGGAAAGCAGAAACAGATTTGTTGACGTGCTTTCTTGCTTTGTCAATTTGCGGACAGAAATGATTGGACCAGTTCCATTTTTGCCTTTGGCATATGTTGGAAAACACAAAGGCAGTTTTAGGGAAAAGTGAAAACAGTTGTGCAAAGGTGTCCTTCATAAGCATTTCCAGACCTACCCCAGTCAAAGTGCCTAGGTCATTGCCACCACAGTGCACTATTATGAGGTCAGGGTGTTGGATTTGCATGAAGGATTTCACCAATGGCATCAATTGGTGCCACTTTAACCCTCTCTGACCAATCCATTTAATGTCTACATTTGGCAAAGCAAGGTCTCTCACCATACCTGTTTTCTCTGCAAACTTTTCACTCCAGAAGACATAGCTGTGCCCTACAATCCACACTGTGAACATCTTCAAAGGAGAACTGGATGCACTCAGGAGGTGTCTTTCAGTAGAATGGCAATATGAAAAGAAAGACAGTTTGGAAATGGAGGCATACATATTTTTTTCAAAACAAAAAGAACTGATTGGCTGTTTCATACCATTCTAGAATAAAAACTAGGCTGTATGTGTAAATTAATAGAAGCATGTTTTGTATTGGTACAAAAAAATGTGTTACCAAAGAACAGTACTATGGATTTGCTGTTAGGTTTGAAAAGTCAAGCACTCTTGCTCTGTGGAATTGAAACATTGTGTGGCGAACTTCTGACCTAACTCCACACAGCAGTGTTCCATGAGCTGTTGCTATGGTAGCAGGCAGAAGTCAAGTTGGGGGAAGGGTACTAGGCAGAAGTCAAGTTGGGGGCAGGGTACTTTTGGAAAAGGGTTGGTTTTCAACCAATAGAAATGTGTGATTACATTTGAAAAAAAGGGGGAAGCACTGAGATTTGAAACTTACATGTATATGTGTGGAAAAATAGAGGGAAACTTTGCCATTTTCTGGTTCTGCTGAGAGGAGAGAGGTGTAGAGAACAGAGATCCTGGCTCTGATAATCTGCTGTTTGAGTGCCACATTTCTTTCACAACTAACTAATTTTAAAGGTGAGTTATGAGTTTGAGAGGGGATGTATATGGTAAATTAAGAAATGAATAATAGAATTGGAATTCCTTTTTTAGAAGTTGTGTTTATTATTTTCTGTTTTGGGAGAAATTTAAATGTGAGGAACATGTAAAATAATATGGACTATTTTTTCATGATAAATTAAGGTGTACTGGTAAAAATAAGGAATACTTTAAGGGTTTGAGGTTGCAGTCAGTAATGCAAATACATTCAGCATCACTAAGGCTGGTTGCCCTTGCTGGAGCGTAGGCAGTCACCGAGGATACACATGGTGGTGGTCTGAAAAAGCAGTTTGGACATGGGCTTTTTAAAAAAAATCTAAAAAGTGGATTCATAATGTGTCAGTCTGTAAAAGTGATTTTCACTTGCCACAAAAAAAGAGCAGTAAGTGTGCATTTAAATTGGCAAAGAAATTTCGTTTTGTGACTAATGTGAAAACATGACTCTGTGTGCAAATAGGAATTACAGGCAGAGATTTATTGTGTTTTGCTCTGGTGATTTCACAGTTGCATTAGTAGGAAAAAGGGGGAGCGATTTTTTGGGGGAAGAAGCAGACTCTTAGTACACACCCAGCTCCTTTCCATGTATAATCATGCACAGTATTTAGAAGCGAGTGGGGTTTTCAGGTTTCAGTCTGTAATGCAAATACATTCAGCATCACTAAGGCTGGTTGCCCTTGCTGGAGTGTAGGCAGTCACCGAGGTTACACATGGTGGTGGTCTGAAAAAGCAGTCTGGACATGTGCAATTAAAAAAATCTAAAAAGTGGATTCATAATGTGTCAGTCTGTAAAAGTGATTTTCACTTGCCAAAAAAAAAGAGCAGTAAGTGTGCATTTAAATTGGCAAAGAAATTTCGTTTTGGGACTAATGTGAAAACATGACTCTGTGTGCAAATAGGAATTACAGGCAGAGATTTATTGCGTTTTGCTCTGGTGATTTCACAGTTGCATTAGTAGGAAAAAGGGGGAGCGATTTTTTGGGGGAAGAAGCAGACTCTTAGCACACACCCAGCTCCTTTCCATGTATAATCATGCACAGTATTTAGAAGCGAGTGGGGTTTTGAGGTTTCAGTCTGTAATGCAAATACATTCAGCATCACTAAGGCTGGTTGCCCTTGCTGGAGTGTAGGCAGTCACCGAGGATACACATGGTGGTGGTCTGAAAAAGCAGTCTGGACATGGGCTTTTTTTAAAAAATCTGAAAAGTGGTGTCATAATGTGTCAGTCTGTAAAAGTGATTTTCACTTGCCAAAAAAAAAGAGCAGTAAGTGTGCATTCAAATTGGCAAAGAAATTTCGTTTTAGGACTAATGTGAAAACATGACTCTGTGTGCAAATAGGATTTACAGGCAGGGATTTATTGCGTTTTGTTCTGGTGATTTCACAGTTGCATTAGTAGGAAAAAGGGGGAGCGATTTTTTGGGGGAAGAAGCAGACTCATAGCACACACCCAGCTGCTTGCCATGTGGAATCATGCACAGTATTTACAAGCGAGTGGGGTTTTCAGGTTTCAGTCTGTAATGCAAATACATTCAGCATCACTAAGGCTGGTTGCCCTTGCTGGAGTGTAGGCAGTCACCGAGGATATACATGGTGGTGGTCTGAAAAAGCAGTCTGGACATGGGCTTTTTTTTAAAAAATCTGAAAAGTGGTTTCATAATGTGTCAGTCTGTAAAAGATAAATTTTACTTGCCAAAAAAAAAGAGCAGTAAGTGTGCATTCAAATTGGCAAAGAAATTTCGTTTTGGGACTAATGTGAAAACATGACTCTGTGTGCAAATAGGATTTACAGGCAGAGATTTATTGCGTTTTGCTCTGGTGATTTCACAGTTGCATTAGTAGGAAAAAGGGGGAGCGATTTTTTGGGGGAAGAAGCAGACTCTTAGCACACACCCAGCTGCTTGCCATGTATAATCATGCACAGTATTTACAAGCGAGTGGGGTTTTCAGGTTTCAGTCTGTAATGCAAATACATTCAGCATCACTAAGGCTGGTTGCCCTTGCTGGAGTGTAGGCAGTCACCGAGGATACACATGGTGGTGGTCTGAAAAAGCAGTCTGGACATGGGCTTTTTTAAAAAAATCTGAAAAGTGGTTTCATAATGTGTCAGTCTGTAAAAGTGATTTTCACTTGTCAAAAAAAAAGAGCAGTAAGTGTGCATTCAAATTGGCAAAGAAATTTCGTTTTGGGACTAATGTGAAAACATGACTCAGTGTGCAAATAGGAATTACAGGCAGAGATTTATTGCGTTTTGCTCTGGTGATTTCACAGTTGCATTAGTAGGAAAAAGGGGGAGCGATTTTTGGGGGGAAGAAGCAGACTCTTAGCACACACCCAGCTGCTTGCCATGTGGAATCATGCACAGTATTTACAAGCGAGTGGGGTTTTCAGGTTTCAGTCTGTAATGCAAATACATTCAGCATCACTAAGGCTGGTTGCCCTTGCTGGAGTGTAGGCAGTCACCCAGGATACACATGGTGGTGGTCTGAAAAAGCAGTCTGGACATGGGCTTTTTAAAAAAACTGAAAAGTGGTTTCATAATGTGTCAGTCTGTAAAAGTGATTTTAACTTGCCAAAAAAAAAGAGCAGTAAGTGTGCATTCAAATTGGCAAAGAAATTACGTTTTGTGACTATTGTGAAAAGAAATGTAGTAACATATTTAAATAAAATAAAGGAATTTTTTTTTAGTTTTTTTCAGGTATTGCTGAAGAGCAGTGGACAAAATTTAAGATGCCTACAAAATCCAGAGTTCAAAAAACGCACACAAAAAAACCTATATTTGAAGACAACTAGAGGACCAAAGTTAGTAGAAGATGCTCATGTTGGGAAAAAGAAAAAATCTTCTGGTAAGCAGAAAAAACAATATATAAAAAATATATTCAAAAGAATGAAAAATGTACAAAATGTCTGTACTCGAAAGGATGTTTTGAACAAAAAAGGAGAGGAAAAAATTGACAATTTAGTTAATGCAAATATACCTTCAGCAACTGAAAAGATTTATATAAATAGGAAAACAGCGTTTAAAGAGATACGTAGAAAAATGTTTCAGAGAAGAGTTATGTCCAATTTGATGAAGGATGTGAAGAAATATAAGAAAAAGACAAAGTTTTATAAAAGAAAAAAAGAAATAGAAGCCATTGCAGCAAAGGCATTAGAATTAAAAAGGAAACTATTCATTTTAATTTTGAATGGGATGCGTACATTAGACAAAATGGTTAATGTACTGAAATCACATAGCAAAAGGAAAAGAGTAGTGAACAGAACAAACTTTTGTAAAGTGTTTTTAGGAAAGTGGATGCATAGTTCAAGTAGTGAACCTTTTTTAATGAAGAGAGCTATTTTCAAAGTAATAGTTTGCTGCATGCAGTTGACACCAGAGGTCGTTCTTACGAAGTAAAAAATGGTTGGATAATGGAGAAGGAGATAATGGTTCCAAGAGATGAGGTACAAGTGATGGCAGATGAGGCTATGGGGAGACGTCCTAAAGCCCCAGTGTACACTTGGAATTGTAGTAGTATTTGCACTGTGCGTCAGGAATCTATTGACAAATTTCGAGAGTTTCTAAGAGAATATAGTAAAAAAAGTATAAAACAGAAGATTAAGGTGCTTCAAAGTCTGGATCCATGCAGAGTGAGAGAGAATACTGGTTTGCAGGGTCATTCTCTGGCTTGTCTATCTAGAAAAGTGTGCAATAGTGTTTTCCATCATTTTAGGATGCTGGCTGTTCATCATACTGAAATGAGAAAGTTTGTGAGACGGTTGTATTTAGTGCCAAAAGTCCAGCAATAAAGTTAAATGAATTGAATAGGGCTCTGTTCCGAGGAACGGTATCAGATGTAGAGAAGGTTGTTGATGAAATTCAGTTTTGTTACTTTGGTCCTGAACAAAACAGTGCAGAGAAGGACACAGTAAATGAGGAAGAAGTGGAAGAGAATGTAGAACCCTCTGTAAGTAACACATTTAATGATCACATAACAAAATTTGCAATAGTCTCTAATGAAAGACCAAATTTTACTTGTATTTGTTGCCGCAGAACTCATTATAGAAAACAAACTAGGAATGTTGATCTCTACAGAAAGAGTGAAAATGAAGATAATTATAAGTGGAAGGATTTTGCCACATATATATTTCTAGAAAATTGTTTTGATTTGGGTGAAGATCAGCGTATTTGTAAATACTGTTACAACACGTTAGAGGAAAATAGAATGCCGACCAGAGCTGTACATAATAATTTAGAATTGGATGCTATTCCTGCTGAACTTTCTGAATTAAATACATATGAGTCTATACTCATTCAATGTGTTCATCCGTTCCAGACCATAGTACGTATGGAGCCCAAAACTGGTAAATTACCTCCTTCTGATTTACTGAGAGGTTTAAAAGGAAGAGTGGTGTATTTGCCCTTGGATTTGAAAAAAAATATGGAAACTATTGATGCGGATACTTTGGAAACTGAACCATTAGTTATTCTGGTTAATGGTGTACCTACAAAGAATAAGAAGATTTGGCAGGAGCTGGTAGATGTGCGGAAAGTACAAAGAGCAAATTTGTATTTGAAAAGGAATAACAAATGGTATGAATCAATTTATATAGAAGAAGAAGAAGAAGAAGATTTACAAGAAGACACAGAAACACCAACTGGACAAATTGAAAAAGTGGACTAGTCAAAGGAAGAAGAAATTTATGAACATTTTAGCATACATCCTCTTCATTCAAAAGAAGTTATGGGAGATAATATTGATCTCTTTCAGATGAAGAAAGCAAAAGGAACTCCCGTGAGTGTATGGGAGGAGAGCTTGGAAGCTCGATGTTTTCCCCAGCTGTTTCCTAAAGGAAAAGGAGGACGATACGATGAACGTCCAGAACAGATTCCAGCTTCTGAGTATCGGACTACAAGACTATATGCTGAAGATCCCAGATTTCGACAAAGTATTCCTTATTTGTTCCATCTTTTATTTGAAAGCGACTTTTCTGCACTGTCTTATGCAGTAAATCACATTTTAAAAAGTGGAGTACATTTACAAAATGTGTCTGCTAAGGATTTTATGGAGAAAGTGCAGCACCGAGATGATCATTTGGAAACACAACTGATCAATCTGATGGCTTGTCAGCGTGGGACAAATGAATATTGGTACCGACGCCATGGTGAACTAAAATGCATGTTACGGAATTTAGGAACACCAACATGGTTCGTTACCCTAAGCTGTGCGGAGTACGCTTGGGATGATTTACTGGATTTTCTACGAGAGGCAAATTCAAACATTAAAAACATCGAATACAAGACAGCAGGAGAACTGTGCTCATTGGATCCGGTTAATGTTTGCAGATATTTCAATCATAGATTTGAGGCTATGATGTCCTTCATCTGCAATAAAAAAAATCCACCTCTTGGAGAAGTAGTAGATTTCTTTTGGAGAAAAGAGTACCAGGCAAGAGGTGCTCCTCATATTCATATGCTGTTGTGGATCAAGGATGCCCCAAAGTTTGGAACAGATACTGATGAAGCAGTGTTATCTTTCATTGAAGAATATGCAACATGTGCTATACCAAAAAGCACAGAAGAGAAAAAGTTAAAGGAGCAAGTTTTACGTTTCCAAAGTCATCGGTGTGGAAAATACTGTCGACGGAAATACAAGAGCAAAGATAAATACTACACTAAATGTCGATTTGGATTTCCTAGACCTGTTCTTTCAAATGGAAGAGTCAACAGTTTTATGTCAGCTGTGAGACATACTATCACAAGAAAATCACCTAAGAATACCTACAACCTAAAAAGAAAAGAAGAATCAAAAAATATAAATGACTACAACCCAGTCATTTTATCCATGTGGAACGCTAACATGGATATACAGTATGTAGCTGACAATTCCATTGCTGTTGCTCGATATGTAACGTCTTACATTACGAAATCAGAAAAATCAGAATTGAAGGAAATGTGGGAAGAGATTTCTCACGAGAAGACTGTCAGTAAGAAGCTGTACAGTTTCAGTTTGAAGATGTTATCGCATCGAGAAATTGGATCCTACGAATGTTCAGATAGGTTATCTTCTGCAAGTCTCTACTCGAAGTCAAGAAGAATAATTTGGGCAAGTTTAGGCCTTGCAGCAATGAGAAATCGGGTACTGAAATCTGTTGGAGAAATTGAATATTTGGCCGAGAATGACCCAGAAAGTACAGATATTTTGAAATCAAACATGTTGGACACATATTATCCCAAGAGAAGTCAACATCTGGAGAACATGTGTCTCTATGAAGTGCTGCAGAACTACATTTATTCACGGAAAGCCGCAGAAGACATCAACAATGGAAAATATAAAGTCGTTGGTGAGGAAGGATGTTTGGTGAAGCAAACAAAAGGAAGTTTGATAAATCACAGGAAGCTGAGTTGCGACACTACTGACAAGAAGGAATTTTACTACTTGGCTCTTTTACAGTTGTTTAAACCATGGCGTACAGAGGATGAACTACTGGGAGAATTTCAAAGCTATGAAGATTCTTTTAATGCTTGCAAAGACAGCATACAATGCAGTACATTCTCAAGTTATCTGGAAATGTTAAATGAAGAAATTGAACAGGAAACTACAATTGCAGCAGAAATAGCTAGAGACAGTTCTCAGGACAGCCAAAGTTCAGGAACACTCAGTCAAGATCCCCTAGGACAACCAATCGTTGAAAATGAAGCATCAATAGCCATGAATGAAGTGGAAACGGCTATGAATCAAGCTCAAGAAGAATTTATAGACTTAGAAAATTTGGAAAGACAACTGAATCAAGAGCAGCAACAAATTTATGAAGAGATCAGAAACAAAATTGATCACGGATTTCTACATGAAAAAAAAGAGTGCTCATGCACATCATTTCATCCAATCAGGATGTATGTAAGCGGACAAGCTGGAACTGGAAAAAGTTTCCTTATAAAAGTCATCAGAAGCTACCTACAGCAAAAAACAGATTCTACTTTGTCTTGTGTGGTTACTGCTCCAACTGGGTTAGCAGCATATAACATAAAAGGAATCACTTTACATCGTTTGCTAATGTTACCAGTGGAGCATGAGAACAAAATACAATACAACACGCTAACTGGAGAAGCATCCTTGGAAGTTTCAAGAGTATTGAAGAAGATGCAAGTTCTCATTATTGATGAGGTGAGCATGGTATCAAACTTAATGCTTGCCTTTGTGCATTTAAGAATGCAGCAAATTTTGAAGACAGACTATGACATGTTATTTGGTGGAAAACACGTCATAGTTTTTGGAGATCTTTTGCAACTTACTCCAGTTAAAGGACAACCAGTGTTTAATACTGTCACACATGAAGACACGAAGAAGTCATTGGGAAGCATCGGAAATACAAATATTTGGTCCTTCTTTGAGTACAAGGAACTTACTACTAATATGAGGCAAGCTAGCGATGAAGAATATGGAAGTATTCTGAAAGATATCAGAATTGGACTACTCACAGAAGTTGGCAAAAAAGCATTACAGAGTCGGCTGCTACATAATTTATTTCCAAAGGAAGAAATAGTTGCAGAGAAAATATACAAGAACATTGCAGAAAACAAAAGTGTCATCTGCTTAATGCCAACTCTACGTGAATGCTCAATATTTAATGAGGAGCTTTTGAAATTGGAAAAGGAAGAGATCAGGAAATTGGAAGCAGTGGACAAAATTGAGGATGGAAGAATTACTGTCACAGTAACAGGCAAACTGAAAAATAAATTGGACTCACTAGAGAAGAACATCTCCAAAACAGCTGGATTAGAAAAAAATCTATATGTTTGCATGAACTGTAGAGTATTTTTAAGAAGAAATTTGGATGTTGAAAAAGGTTTAGTTAATGGAGCTAATGGAAGAGTTGTGGGTTTTATTAATTATCAGAAAAAAGATGGAATTGAATGTTTAAAAATAAAATTTGATCAGATAGAAGAAGTTAAAGATATTTGTCGTTGTACAGTTCGTTTCATGCTTGTGAAAGACTTATATGTACGTAGGAAGCAGTTTCCATTTTCTCTAGCATATGCTGTAACTATTCACAAGTCTCAAGGATTGACTGTAGATTGTGCATTTGTGAACATTGGTTCAACTGTGTTCAAAGAAGGTATGGCATATGTTGCTTTGTCACGAGTGAAAACATTATCAGGTTTATTCATGATAGACTTTGATGATTCAAAAGTTAGTGCTGATACAAACTGTGTAAAGGAGTATAATAGATTAAGAAGAAGCTATGCTCCTCATTTAGGTCAGTATCCTGTGTTGGAGAAACGTGTAGTTTCTCGTAAAAGAATAAATGAGAATATCTGTAATGAAGATGTAGAGAAGAGGAAAAAAAAGAGGAGTGATGTAATTGCAAGCAAAAAGAAAAAGGAAAATGAAGAACAGATTGTAGGATGTCATTTTGAAAATAGCTCTGGTGTCAACTGCTACGCAAATGTAGTGCTGAATGTTGCATTTTATCTGGAAAGTTTGCAAGAGCAGATAATAGTAAATCAGGGAAAAAGATTTTGTTCTGAGCTGAGTCTCCTTTTTCAAAAGGTGAGTAAAGATAAAACTCAAATAGAAAGTGCTACTGAAATTAGAAAACTTTTAGATATATGTTCAGGACGAACACAGTTTTCTCAAAATGAACAGCAAGATGCACACGAATTTTTGATGTATTTTCTTCAAGTACTGGAAGTAGAAGAAGTTGCAATTGATATTTTATGTGGTCTCTCTTATAAATGGGAACATAGTTGTGAAAACTGTTATAATATATGTGGCTCTAATGTTGATAATGAAAGGTTTATTTATTTGACATTGCCAGAGAGTAAAACAGTCACTTTTGCAAAATTAGTTAAAGATGCTAATCATAGCATGAAATGCGGTGAGTGTAAATCTGACATGTTTTCAACATTAATTTTAAAGGAATAAGGACAGTATGTAATTTTAATGATGCAACAATGTAGAGCTGATGGTTCAAAATTGGATACTTTAATAAAGAAGTTTACAGGACAGCAATTATCAATTTCAGGAAAAACTTTTGTAACTGTTGCAATAATTTTCCATGATGGACCTACTGTTACTTCTGGACATTACACAGTTTATCTTAAATGTGAAAAAGGCTGGACACTGTGTAATGATTCCCAATTGATTTTCAAACAACGTTTGCCTTTTGATTTAGCAAATTCCTATCTAATCTTCCTGAAACCTAAATTTTAGAGAGACTTGGCAAGATCTGGACAAAATAATTTTACCATTTTACTGGATTACCATTGGAATTTTCTAAAAAAAAGATTTTTTAAATTATCATTTGGCCTAATGGAAAGATAACCAATTGTAATGTGGACTTTTTTAATTTTTAATGAAACTTTCAAAAACCAATAATTTAGAGATAATCGGTAACATCTGCACAATTTAAATTTTGGAATGTTATTGGAGTGCCATTGGAAATTTTTTCAAAAATGATTTTAAAAATTACTATTTGGCCATGCAGAAAAGTAACCAATTCTATTGTGGACTTAATAAATTATTCAAAAATTTTTCGTGAACCAAAATGTTACAGAGAATCGGTGAGATCTGGACAAATTAAACTTTAGAATTTTATTGGATTACCGTTGGAAATTTAATCCAAATTTTTTTTTTAAATTACTATTTGGCCTAAAGGAAATGGAATCAGATGTATTGTGGAGTTATTTGAGATATAATATTGTGATTATACTTCTGAAACAAACATATCAGACGGTATTTTAAAGAAATAAGTATTGGTATTAGATGATATTTTTTTAGAATATTATGTATTTTTTATAATGTTAAGTTTAAGTAAAACGAGATTCTGGGCTTTTTTAATACAATCTTTGAGATTGTTATTTTTTTTTGCCCGCTGTAAAATGATGAATGCAATTGCTTTCACAATTTATAGTGAAATGCAATATATTCTGAAAACAGCAAAAATAAGGCAAAAAATTTTTTTGATAAATATGTAAATATGTGTACTGTATTATAAAATGTTTTAAAAATATTAATACTTTTTTCTTTTTTTTCAGATTGATATAGAAAATTTTCGAAAACTAGAACCATTTTTAAAGCAAAAGTTGTGTTTCATGATCACATGACCTACCGTACGCTTACGGTACGCTTACGGTACGCTTACGGTACGCTTACGGCAAAAGTGCGCATGCGCGTAAAAAAGACACGCGCTTGCGCGCATGCGCATAACAGTCACTACCCCACACTTCCGTGTAACTATACGCAAACAGCGTAGATAAATTACGGGCGTTGCGTAAACCGTACGCTTACCGTAAGCTTATGGTACGCGTACTAAAAAAAAAGGAAAAAATGTACTGGAAAAAATTATAACATGTTTATTTTATGAAATATATTTAAAAAAACATATTAAAGAATTTTAAAAATTTAACCATAGTCTTTATAAAAGGTTAGAACATTAAATTAAAAATATGTTTAAAAAAATAGAAGAAAAAAAAAAATTAGCATTTAAAAAACCTTGCAAATTCACTGAAAAAACCATGGGTTTCACACACGTTATAGTTAGGAATTAGCATTTAAAAAACCTTGCTAATTCAATGAAAAAACCATAGGTTTCACACACGTTATAGTTAGGAATTAGAATTTAAAAAACCTTAGAAATTCATTGAAAAAACCAAAGGTTTCACACACGTTATAGTTAGCTGGACATTTTACTCGTAAAAAACCATTGAAATTCCCCCGTTATAGTTAGTTAAGCTAACTATAACTCGCGCGCCCGCAATGCACTGCTGATGACGTCACATATTACATCACTCATGACATGGTCAGTGACATCACTCATGACATCACTGATGACATCTCAAATGACATCACTGATGACATCACTGATGACATCATCCTTGTGATAGAGTGGCAGACCTCCTCTCACCCTAATATAACCTTTGATACACACATTTATAAATAGAGACTACAATTTTCAAAACAGTGGACATACCAATACCAGTTACAACAACCTCTTCAGTAATTCTAAGATCCACATACACATCCACTCATTCACCAACAGTCCTATACAGTCACTCATACATGTACTCACTCATCATATGTATTCATACACCTATACATCCTGTTACACAATGCTACTCATCCGTAGAGTTACTCACACACATAGTCACTCATGCTAATAAAGAATCAAACATCCATTTACTTGCATATACAGTTATACACACACCACCACACTTACTTCTACGGACACTTGCACATACTTAGTCTTTTAAACAATCACTTATAGAAACACATACTTATTCACACAGGAACTCTTTCAATCTCTCACTCTCACATATACTCACTTATATACACCAATAGTCACATATACTAGTTTAAAACATATGTAGTTACTCATAAAGACACTGTAGAGACAGTCATTCACTCACTAACACACCCATACACACACTCATCCACCCATGCAGTCCTGCATACATACTATCTTCAACACATACAAAAAGTGAGTCACTCATTCATGCACCTATGCACTACGTAATACCCCCCACCGAACCATATAGACACTCAGACTCATACTCAAAAAAACAACTAATAACCTATATAGACACCCATGTAGCTGCTCACCAACCCATGCAGCCACTTATACACAAAGTGAGAGACTGATACAGATATATACATATTTAAACATTACTCACTAAGCCATGTATTCACTATGATACACCTAATCAGTCAGTTACACAATCAATTTTTCAAAAACAAATCATCCATTTAGACACTTATATACCCATTTATTCTTCCATCGACCTTGAGATATACATATATAAAACATATTTAATTTTCAGAAAAACACACATTCACGGGATGATGTCATCAGTGATGTCATCAGTGATATCATTTGAGATGTCATCAGTGATGTCATGAGTGATGTCACTGACCATGTCATGAGTGATGTAATATGTGACGTCATCAGCAGTGCATTGCGGGCGCGCGAGTTATAGTTAGCTTAACTAACTATAACGGGGGAATTTCAATATTTTTTTACGAGTAAAATGTCCAGCTAACTATAACGTGTGTGAAACCTTTGGTTTTTTCATTGAATATATATATATATATATATATTATCTATCTACTGGCAGTCGCCAGTAGGTAGTTATAGTTAGGACCTATTTTCCATAGCAAATCTGCAACATTCTATTTGGAATAACGTTGGTGCCAATTGACGAATCTTCGCAAATTTTCCAAACTTTTGGCCACCTGCAGTCGGCTCCTATCCTGAAAATTTCACGGGGATTCGCCAAGCTCAGGCTGACAAAAAAGGGGGTCCCAAAACGCGTTTTCCCCATGCATTTTCCAAGAGGACCTGTTGACGCAGCTACAGCCCGAACTGCTGAACGGAATTGCACCAAATTTGGCAAAGAGGTAGTCCTCAGTTCAGACTCATGCCTTTTGCTTAAATGGTGTAAATCCGTTCAGTAGTTCCTGAGAAAATTAGAGTTAAAAAGATATCTGGGCGGAGCCTAACCACACATCTCATCGTGAGATCTAATTGGCTGTCAGTACTTCATCCAAGAAGTGTTGGCAGCCATCTTGGGACCAATATACATGATAGCACCTCATTAAAAAGCATTGCAGTTAATAGAAGGTTTTAAGACTTTAGTTACATTATAAATCATTTGTTGATGGTACCATACTCATTTTAGGAGTTGTGGTGTGTTCTAAGGTGATTTTACCATGTGAAAAAGCCTTCTGCTGTGATATCATGAATCATGTTTGAGAGAAAACTATTTTCTCATGCTTTTTCCACAGAGGTTTGGAAGGTGATCTATAAGCTAAACTGAGAGCATATTTTCTGTAAATTCACATTATCTTTCTCAGTCATGTGAGAATGAAGTCTGACATTCTCAGTAAAACATGTACATCCAACAAGGGCAGAGACTGTCAGTTGATTCCTTGGTGTTCTACTGCAGCTTCCCAGAGTGTTCTAAAGAACAACTAGAGCGCTAACAGTCCTACTTATGACAAACGTATTGCACACCTGAAGCCATCTTGATTGGAATAAAGTGGTAACTCTTAAAACATTTAATCTAAAAAGAAACAAAATGAGGGGATTCATTTTGCCACAGAAAGTATGATTCGTGCTGCAGAAAGAAAAATTAGGGCACATTTTGAGTGACTTCTCAAATCCTCTTCAATTTCATTAAAAAATTCTGACATGCAGACTGAAACATGCACTTTCAATACCAGCAGCAGACTTTCCTGGTGAGCAGTAGCTTTACTACAGTGATCTAATGAGCAACTAGAGTGCTAACATTCTGAATTTATGGCAAATGTGTGACACATCTGAATGCCTTCTTGAGGGAATCAAAGTAAAAAACTGAAAGTATATCCTACTGAGGAGACTGTAGTAAATGAGGAAATTAGGAAACTTCATAACAAATAAGTCTCCCAAAATGGCCACCAGAGACAAAAGAGCCCAAATGTAGCACAAATATCACCCAGATGTAGCCCAAATGTAGCCCAATGACAGAATGTCCCAGAGTGTTCTAACAAACAACTAGAGCGCTAACAGTCTTACTTATGACAAACGTATGGCACACCTGAAGCCATCTTGATTGGAATAAAGTGGTAACAATTAAAACATTTAATTTACAAAGGAACAAAATGAGGAGGTTCATTTTGCCATAGAAATTATGATTAGTGCTGCAGAAAGAAAAATTAGGGCACATTTTGACTTCTCAAATCCTCTTCTATTTCATAAAAAAAATTCTGACATGCAGACTGAAACATGCACTTTGAATACCAGCAGCAGACTTCCCTGGTGAACAGTGGCTTTACTACAGTGATCTAATGAGCAACTAGAGTGCTAACATTCAGAATTTATGGCAAATGTGTGACACATCTGAATGCCTTCTTGATGGAACCAAAGTAAAAAACTGAAAGTATTTCCTACTGAGGAGACTGCAGTAAATGAGGAAATTAGGAAACTTCATAACAAATAAATCTCCCAAGATGGCCACCAGAGACAAAAGAGCCCAAATGCAGAACAAATATCACCCAGATGTAGCCCACATGTAGCCCAATGACAGAAGTGTGTAAAACACTTATGTTTTGTGTAATTGCAGTTTTATATAGTGCAGACTTGTCAGGTATTGGAGTGCTTTACATGAGCATTGGTTACATGACACAATATCAAATTCATTTTGGTTGTAGACATGGGGAGATTAAGTGATTTGACCAGAATCACAGAATGTTGAGCTGAAGCAGAAACTCCAACCTGGTTCCCCAGTTGCAAAGTCTGCAGCTCTGGAAGTAACACCACATCCTCTCCCCTAAGTGCAACATTTAATCAAGTGGTCAACTGGATAAAAATAATTAAAAAGTTCTTTGTCGCTATTTGAAAACTCAGAAAATATGTCCTCATTTTAGTTTTTTAGAGCACTAACCATAATTTTGATGCAAATAAGACCCTCTCATATATGTAATTTCGAAAGGAAATGCTCTAGGTATTTCAGTTTTGATTACATCAAGATGACGTCAGGCGTTCCACACTTTTGTAATAAATATAGAATGTTAGCAATCTAGTTGTTCATTGGGATACTGTTGAGAGGCAGAGGCCAGGGGTACGGACTCTGAAATTGAAGGCAGGTAGGAGAGTGCAGAGGCAACACATTGACCACACTGGGCAGGCAGGAAGGACAGTGGCAGCACAACAGACTATGGAGGGCAATGGAAAGAGGGGCAGGGGCAACAAACCAACAATACAGGACTGGCAAGAGAGGCTGTGGCAATATCATAGACCATTGTGGGCAGAAGGAAGAGGCAGTGGTAGTTCAACTATACATGCCAACAGACCCGTTTCAGCCAGGAAACGTCCAATGTTTTTAATTTAAAAAAATGGGCTTTATTTGATCTGTCTCCTGTCTACAATCTCCTCTTTTTCAATGTAACTCAAAGGGGAAAATCAATACCCCAGTTTTTTTTCAAAATCTCCCTCTTACCAAGTTCAAAATGTTCGCAAGTATGGTACATTGGATCACGGTAGGCAGGAGGAATTGGGGTAGGGACATGGACTCAGATAACAGAGGACAGGAGGGACATGGAGAGGTGCACCTAACCAACCCTACAGGGCAGGCATCAGGGTTTGCAGCAGCACAATACACCACACAGGGCATGTGGGACAGAGTGCAGCACAACAATCCATAGAAAGCAATAGGGAGGGGACAGGACCATGCACATGGACAACAGAGAACAGAGGGGAAAGAGGCAATGGTAGCTAGCTGACCATAATGGGCAGACAGGAGAGAAAGCTGCAGCATAACAGACCATAAAGGGCAGGAGGGACGGATCTGGGGCATTACAATGGAACATACAAGCCAGGAGGGAGGGAATAGGGGTCTGCACATAGAAACAGAGGGCTGGGGGCAATGGGGCAGGACAGGAGCAGCAAGATGACCATGGAGGTCAGGCAGGATGGGCACTAGAAACAAGACACGCCATGGAGAGCAACAGTGAGACTATGATGGCATACACACAGACCATGGAGGAAAGGTGGGAGGGGGCCAGGGGCAGCTAGCTGACCACACAGGGAAGGTGGGAGGGGCCATGGCAGCACAGAAGACCATGCATGGCAAGCGGGAGGGTTAGTGGCAGCACAATGGCTATGATGGGCAAGAAGGAGGGTGCAGGGGCATGCACAAAGGACCATGGAGGATAGAAGGGAGGGCCAGGACCTGGGCACCAACAAGAGAGTTCAGGGGAAGGGGCCTCATAACAGACCGCGCGGGGCAGGCAGGAGGAGCAGTTGCAGCACAACAGACCAGGGAGGGCAGAAGGGTGTGGCAGTAAAATGGAGGACAGAAGGAAGGGGATGGGGCATTTCATGTGGACAGGCAGGGTGGAGGTGGCAGGGACAGGTTACAGTCATCTGACAATGCTAGGCAGGTGGGAGGGGAGTGGCAGCTCAACAGAACATTCAGAGTAGATAGGAGTAGCAGGTCCGTGGAACATTGTGGGCAAAAAGGATGGAGCAGGGGCATGCACAAAGACATCGGAGGGCAGGGGGAAGGAGAATAGGGGCAGCAAGCTAAGCACAGAGGCTAAGGCGGAGGTCAATGATGGGCCATAGAATTGGGCAATGGAGGGCAGGAGGAGTGGACTGGTACATCATGCTAAATGGAGGGCAGTGGCAGCACATCAGACCATGCATGGCAGGAGGGAGGAGGCTAGTCCATGGATTCAGACAACAGAGGATAGGGAGGAGGTGGATGGGGCAGCAAGCTAACTGTTCAGAGAAGGTGGGTATTAGGAACTTTATTGTTTTTAAAATGTGTGTCTGTGCGAACTACTTAAAATATGAACAAGTATGCAGCATAATCTCACTTTTATTCACAAAGAAGAGGACGTTTGTGATTGTGACTCCGTGCTCACTTGGCAGAAACACCCCCTGACCCTCCACCCCCATCGCAAAATGTAATGCCCGTGAAAAGGGTAGGTGGATACAGTGTTATATAGAACATAGTCCTGAGAGCACGATTGAAAATGAAAACTAGATATAGTATATGGTATAAACTATGCACCAAAAAGTGTGATATAAGATGAACTGCGGAGTGAAATATAATATGCAATACATTGTGCACAATGACAGATTCATTGGAGAGCGCAAGGTAGCACAGGCACTAGCGCGTGCTATGGGATATGCGCCTTGGAGTGTAATATGCACAGGGCAGTGTTGTGTAACCTAACTAGTCTCTAAAGTTGTAATATAAAATATGTGCTGGGGAGTGTAACATTGCATATGCACTGTGACAAAGATATGGATCCCAGATTGTAATATGTATGGCATAGCGCTGTTCGTTATAACATAGGCATCGAGGAAGGCACGTTAGATGGGGCAATATAACCCGTGCAAAGGCAAGTGTGGCATGACATATTCACGGGTGGTGTTACAGTGCACATGGGCTAGAGAGTGTCATAGCATACGCAGTAGCTGGTGGAATACAACACAGAGGTGTGTGGCACTCAGCGGGCACTGGTGGGTATAACACAGCATTGGGCTCAGCCAGGAGCACGCTGTGACTCTCAAGTGAGGTTCGTCTCCTTTCCAGAGATTAAAATAAAAGGTATTACACATCCGGCGGTGGGTGTGTGTTTTATTAACCGTGAGGGGGGTTTCTTGCATAGTTTGGTCGAATTTTTGTTGAATCCCCTTTGAATGGCTTGGTGTGCGTGTGTATTAAATGTGCCCGTCAATAGCTACCCATGTTTGTATAAATAAACAACAAGGGTGTCTACTTGGAGAGTACCTACCGGCGGGGGTGCCGGGATTAGGCCCGGTAGGGCGTCAGACACGTCAGAGCTTCACTATCGGTGTAAATACAGTCCACGTGGATTCATTGTATGCATAGTCGCCTTTTAATGAATATCACGCAAATCGTCGTGGTGATAGGTACATACGGTTTGTCCAGCATGTCCTAGTTGTTTCTATAAATATATATTTTTAAAAATAATAAACAACAAAGGCCGGCCCCGGGGGATGGGGTCCCCGGGGCCAATAAATTAGAAAAAGAATGGGGGGCCACACAGCCCTCCTTCTTAAAAAAATAAAATAAATAAAAGACCGGCATCGTGCCGGAGGCCACACCCCCTCCTTGCTGCACTCCGCAAACGCGCCCCCTGGCCAGTTGCAAGTTGGGGAATTAATTCCCCTTCAATACTGAGGGTCCCTGAGGGCCAACTAGCCCAACAGGTATCTCCAGTATGCGCCAGGGAGCTGAGTTGCAGACAGGTGTTCTGAGGCCACGCCCCTTTTTACACCTCTATGCAACGCAGCTCTGTGGTGCTTACTGGAGGTACCTAGTGGGCTAGTTTGACCCTAGGGACCCTTAGGATTCAAGAGGACTTAATCTCTCAACTTAGAACGGCCACAGGGCGCGTTTACACAGTGGTGAAGGGAGGGGACGGGGCCTGAGGTGACGTGTGCAAACACGCCCTGTGGCACGTTTTAAGTTGTGGAAATAATTTCCCTTCAATCCTGAGGGACCCTGGGGACCAACTAGCCCACCAGGTGCTTCCAGTAAGCGCCACTGCGCTGCGTTGCAGAGGTGGTCTAGGCCGTGCCCCTTTTTACATCTCTCTGCAACGCAACTCTGTGGCGCTTACTGGAGGTACCTAGTAACCCTGGGCGTAGTTCGCGAAGTAGCACTTCGTGAAGCTACGCAAAGTGCACTTCGCACTACGCGAACTACGCGTAGCACTTCGCGAGCTGCGTAGTACCTTGTTCGCACTGTGGTAGATGTCGTTTTCAATGATTGCACAGTGCGGACAAGCAACCGGCACTGTGCAATCATTGAAAATGGCATCTTGCACAGTGCGAGCTGTAGTTTTCTGCTGCTCGAGTAGATTTTTACTCGAGCGGCAGCTTTCTCAACGCGAACTGGTAGTTTCTCATCGCGAGCGGTCGCGAGCATACGCGACCACTCGCAATGAGAAACCTGACCTCCTTGCGTTGGGAATCTCGCCGGGAGGTTGATTTTCCATGCTCGCGATCGCCAACTTGATGTTGCTGATCGCGAACAAGGAAAAAGTCTCGCCGGGATGTCATTTTCCTTGCTCGCGTAGTACGAAGTAGCGCGAACTTCGCAAACTACGCGAGCGTAGCGTAGTGCTTTGCCCAGGCTTAGTACCTAGTGGTCTAGTTGGACCCTAGGGACCCTCAGGATTCAAGGGGACTTAATCTCCCAACTTAAAATGGCCACAGGGCGTGTTTACACAGTGAGGAAGGGAGGGGACGGGGCCTGAGGTGACGTGTTCAAACACGCCCTGTGGCGCGTTTTAAGAGGTAGTTTTAATCCCTTGCCCTATTATATACTAGGGGCTTACAGAGGAGGTCATGCTAATCACAGGGGGACCCCAACTCATAGTGTTCCCTAGTGTATGTAGGTGTTTTCACTGTATTCTGAGTGTCTTTTAACATAGCAATGGCTCTAGGACTGGTTAGTCAGACTCAGTTACCACCAGTATCCGTCTGAAAAAGTTGAGGGTACAGGATGATTTTGCAAAAAGGCTTCTTTCTGCTCTTCTTTTTGTTCTTTCTGCACGTTATCCTTCTTCCTGCACTTTTCTTCGTCTTTGAGGACTTCTGTTGCTTCTTTCTGGATTTCTTTTTTTTCTTTCTCTGCGTTTTTTCTTCTTTCTTCACATGTCCTATCTCTGTAGGCATAGTTAGAAATTAGCATTTAAAAAACCTTAGAAATTCACTGAAGAAACCATAGGTTTCAGGGGCGTTATAGTTAGCTGGACTTTTCACTCGTACAAAACCATTGAAATTCCCCCGTTATAGTTAGTTCAGCTAACTATAACTCGCGCCCCCGCAATGCACTGCTGATGACGTCACATATTACATCACTCATGACATGGTCAGTGACATCACTCATGACATCACTGATGACATGCCAAAGTGGCAATAAAAATATTTTTTAGGAGCAGACTGTGATCGCATGAACAACTGCCTACTCTTAAAAACTGAAACTGGAAAGTTTCAATTTTCTTTTTTAAATGCCTCCGTTTTCCTTTAAGGACTGCATTTAAAAAAATAGACTACTGCTTTATTTAAAAAGGAGTCACAGACATGGTGGTCTGCTGACCCAAGCAGTGCACCATTCCTAAGAGTGCGAGCCATTCCCAATGAGGCCGTATATTGCACCTGCCTCATGAATATTAATGAGGCAGGCAATTTGTCTCTCCATTTGGAATCACAAACAGTGTCTGACACAGTGTTGTAAATTTCAATTTGCGAGTCGCAAATTGCGACTTGCAAAATGATGCAATTTGCATCTCGCAAATTGGAATGGTCGTACATCTGGCCCTTGGAGTTCTTTTCCAGCCCTGCGATGAACTGTATGGTTTTGTATGAACTGAAGTCACAGCAGTTCATAGAAAGCGATTTAAAACGTTGGTGTGCATCCGCCATTGGAGACTGGCGCTTCAACCAAACTTTTTCTCTTCCAAAAATAAACCTTCAAAGCTAGAGTTTGTTGTTGGGAAAGAAAACAGAACATCGTATGAGTTTTCTCCCATGGTGTGGGGTTCTTTTTTTTAAACAGTACCTCACCATCTGTAAATACCTGCCAGTGATGAATAGTAAAAAAAAAGCCATCTGACTGCCCATTCTAAATAGGGTAGCTGGCTGGCCGACTTACTGCCAATGACTCATACTCCCTCAGGCCACCAGAAGAAGATTTACACTGATGACTAACAATCAGGGAGGCTTACTGAGAGTTTGTCAGACATGATACTTTCCATTGCTCCTGTGATGGTGTACACAATCTGCCAAACTCTAAATCAGGTTCTTAGTTATGAAGAAATAACCTTATAAATTCATTTAGAAACTGGTAAGATTTGTGTGGTTTTTGTACTTTCACATAATTGATGAGCGTTTTACTCATGTGAAAGATATCTATTAATCACTCAGAGTAGTTTGGAATATGTTGCAGTTTGCACAGTGTACCATACAGTTCAAGTCTAGGTGATGCACATGTTCTAATAATGTTAAATGGTGCTCTTCTGTGAAGACCTAGAAATACTGTCGGAACAAGAGGAAGCCCCTTTATACTTCACTTTTCTCAAGTGCAGCCTAAATTCCAGGAGTCAGCAAGGTCCCTGCCATGCCTCATAATAATTTTAAAAATATCTATGATTTTGCCTTTCACAATATCTATATGTAGATTCCGGAATTTGATCATAAAGAGAGTATCTGCACAAGTAGTACTGAAGTACCGTTGTTACTGACTAATCCAGATCTCAGTGGTAGCTCCAGTAGTAGCCCATTCATTGATTTCACTGCATTTACTATCTCTAAAACACTCATGTGCTATCATTAGCTGCTCGGTTTCCTGTTGCTTCTACCCTCCTTTTCAAAATCAAGGGCAGCATAATCTACAATAGCATGAGCCCTTCTGTTGTGTTGGCTTCTAAAAACTTTAGAACCAGGAACATCCTCAGATATAGAAGAAACCCAACGGGATCTGTTGAAGGGATGTTTGAAATTTGTGTAAATTGCTTTAAAGTAATTTATGGGAAATTTTGGGCAAATAGGGCCAGATGTGTGACCAGTTCTTTGCGGTCACAAACGGGAGGTTGGTCCATTTGCGACTGCAAAAAAGGGTCCTGGCATGTACAAACACAATTTTGAGAGTCATTGACTCGCAAAATAGCATTTGCAACTCTCGCTCTTAGGAAGGGGTGTCCCTTCCTAATAGCGAGTGCCAAAGCAATGTACTATTGTTTTGCAAGCGCATATGCGGCCGCAAAACATTTGCAGTTTACCACCTACTTCAAGTAGGTGGTAAAGCACTCGCAAACTGGAAGGGACCCCCAGGGGACCACTTTCTCCTTCTAAGTGTGTGTGATAATATTTTTTAAGAATAGGCAGTGGTCCCAGAGACCCTTGCCTGCCCTTAAAAAAGTGAACCCACCAGGCAACCATCCCTGGAAGGGCTAGCAATTTGCGACCCCATTGGGAATCACAAACAGTTTTTGAGACACTGTTGTGCATTACATTTAGCGAGTCGCAAACTGCGAGTCGCAATTTGCGACTTGCTAAATGCAAGCGTCATACATCTGGCTCATAATGCAAAATTATGTGTAATACAAATTCCTTTTTCAGTGCTTTATTTTAGCATGAAATGCACCATCTAGTCAATTTTAGGAGTAAGATCATATTTAGCTGTAAAAATATAGCACAAAAAATAAAAGAGGTGTGAGCAACAGACTCATGCTCTGGCTGTTTGGGTCAATCGTGCATGTTTGCTGTAAACTTTGACTGTGAATGGCTCATAATCACGCAGCATATCTTAATGGAGTAATCTGGGGCATTTTGCATATTAAGTGCATTGTGAATGTTCTGAAATTACGCATATTAAGCCTGTGTAATTTAAAATTTGCACATGCCTATATGGCACACATTCTTTGCAGCCTGCACATTAACCCTCTGCTCTACCTTATGAAGATTCAAAAATTTCCCCCAGTCTAAACTTCCACTAGACAAAACTTAGTCTCTCTCCAGGAAGAACTTCAATCACCAGAGGTATCTTGACATTTTTATTGTTGGCTGAAAATTGCTGGAGGCCAGGAACACTGCAGCGTGTGCTTTTAAAAACAATATAAACTAGCAGGCAGGCGCCCCCACGCAAATTTAGCACCCGGTGCGACAGCACCGGTCGCACCGCCCTAGAGCCGGCCCTGGATGCAGATACAGCTTCAGGGAAATTAAGATAAAATGGACATTGTCCTCTAAAATGTATTTATCGTAATGAAAAAAGTAGAAAAAAAATAGAATATAAACTGATCCAATTTGCACTTTAAAAAACATTTACTACTCCAAATACAAATCGAAGCTAATGAACAATACTGGTATGCTTAGAGTTCATACAGTTGCCTTGTTGGGTATTAAGGACATAGTTATTGTGATCTAGGGGCCATGATATTATCATATTTAAAGCTAAGGTCAATAATCCTATGCAAGGAATGTGGGCGTGTACAATTGCCTCTGCCACTTTCTGATACACTAGTGCCAGTTCATTAGTGTTAACAACAATTCTTTATTTTTTGGCCATCACTAGGGAAACCCAAAACCAGGTTAAGAGCAAAACACAATATTGACACCCCAACCAAGTCATTTCATGCTCATAATTCTTTTGTTGCAGATTAAATGACCTGCTTGCTTGGATCCTATGGTAAAGGAGAGGCACACAATTAAGGATTATAAACAGGTAACTTGGAGGACTTTGTGATTCGGTCTTCAACTGATGATTTAGTTCTACAATAACTGAACTGTAACCCACAGAAACTTTTGTTTAATTTTTAATTACTTTAATAATCAAACCACATGCTTCATGCATAGGGGTGGTATGTGATATATCTGACTTTATACATCTAAATATATGCTATAGTTTATATCAAAAAGGCATGCTCAGTTTTACATTGCGACCTTATTACCATTGTTTATCTAATATTCTTCTTCTCATTCAAGTGCTCTTTTATGAAAAGGTGAGAATCCTTTCTTAGGGGTCGATTATGAGTTTGACAGTAATGCCATCATCCTGCAGCGGCAGCAGGACTGAGTGCTCTACAGACCAGGCTGCCTCCATGTCAGCAGCATTATGATATTCCAGCGGGCTGGCGGAGGCACTGAGGCAGAAGACGGTTTGCGGTATGTGTCCAGTGCCTAATTTCTAAAATATTAAGTGCCAGGGCTCTGACCAGGGGGCCACTGCAGCTTGCACCACCCATCGCCCTTCTCATCACTGCCAAAACAGCTACAAACCATCTCTCTCGCATGTAAATGCGACAGTTCAGATTATTCCAGGTCCCAAAAGCTAAAGGAATGGCTGGGGAGACAGGTATTTTTAAATGTATATTGTATTCCTAAACTACTGTTGTTCTGCTCATCTCTAAATTGGATGAGCAGCGCCACCATGTTGTGGACTGTTCTAAGTATGGTGTTGAGAATTAGGTGCCGGTGCCAAGCACCAGAAACAAATTAAGTGCCGGTGCTTAGCATCGAAGAGCTCTGGCTCAAATTAAGCACTTTATCTGTCACTGCGAGCAGAGAACTGTTGGTGGTACATGTCGCTGCAAGTTGCACCACACTGCTTGCCAGACTGCCCACTGCTAGACATGCCCACGACGTGGAACCAGTCAGTCTACTGTATGGAGATACATTGGAAAACTCTGTCTACCCGTTGATTGGACCTGTAACGAAAGTACTGGAGCGTTGGTGATGTGTACAAGCACAAGCAAAAATGGGCACGATTACCCATGACATTCTTTGGGGTACCTTTCATACATGGCAGTATTCACGCCAGGAACCCGTCAGCAGAAAAAAACATTCATAAATGGGGGCAGCGGCAAACATGTTGGCATCGCCTCCATGGCCTGCCTACATCTCTCCTGCTGTGGTAGCATTATTGGCGGTGTACGCATTGTATGGAGGCAGTCCTACCAATGATTTCATAATCCGACAGTTGGACCTCCAGGGAAGCAGGCAGGAAGACCGCCAGAAAGAGGTGGTAGTTCCTGGACTGCCAGGATCGTATAGCTCCCCTAACCCTGCTGCTCCAACCAAATGTATTATAGACTATTGCATTATTAAATGTAGAAACCAAATATTTAGGTAGCACAAAATATGTGTTACACAATCCTAAAGCATAGGCCAACAAATCAAAATGGCTTTAATTCAGGAATGGAAACATCAACAAATATATCAGTGAATTAATTTTTTTATTTAAAAATACATAAGTGCTCACAAGTTATTTTATGCATGTTTCATCGATTTCGAATAAGCTTTTAATAAAGTTTCAAGTGATTTAATGGGATATGAGGGATGGGCAGAAAATAAAGCGGTGAGGCCGTATATGTGTCTCAATTTTGGCGTTTGTATTGCAGGAAGACCCTAATCCAAAATTAAACAGTGTGCACACAAAAATAATGTAACTGTTCTTTGTTTCGGTTAATTGGGTTTTAGGTGTCTGTACGGTCTTTTCTTAACCACTGATATTCTTCTCTCTTTCATTTCTTCTTCTTGGTTACAGGTTTAGTTTCCAGTAGCGTGCCGTCCCTGGGTCGTCAAAAGAAAGAAAACAAGGCAAGCACTGTAAGTATTCTGGCCTGTCTATTGGTTATACGTGATAGAGATCGTCACCACACCCGGTAGTGGACATTTATATTTGAACCTCTTAGTGTAGGGGAGTTTTCAACTTTTAGGAAGAAAGGGAAAAAAAGGAAAAGGTGGGAGGTGGAATAAAATAAGTTTAAAAAAGAAATATCATGCCGTTTGTTTTGGTTGGTGTATCATATTACTTAGTTGCTTTTTGTTTCACTGTGAATACAAATTTTACAAAAACTCCCTATCCCTCCTCGTCCACGTACCGTGAATGGAGAGTTGCGTCGGGGAGTTCAAATTTCCCGGGGCGACCACCACTCCTCGCTCCATGTCTCAACTGCGTCATCGTCCTTATGCGTTGTGCTCTGTCTCCTGGCTTTTGGAATCCGCTGTCTGGCTCTGCTGTCAGAATCGGCGTCTTTTACCTCCTCGCCTCCATCGCGTCGAACCTCTGCTTCACCTTCACCTCCTGAGTCTTCCTGTTCCTGCCCTTTTACCTCCACCTCCAACCTGAGTGTTCCCCACTCCTGGATCGTGCTTCCTGGAGATTGGTCCTGCCTGACCAATTGTTCGTCAGTTCTCATTGTTGGGGCTTCTCTTCCAGATTGTTTACTTCCTTTCTCTTCTCGTTTGCAGGAGTCGGGCCATCGGAGTGATTCTGCAGGCTGGAGAGGAAAAGGTAAGTGAGGGTGTGTCATATATGTCAGGTTGGGTTCCGAGGGGGTGTGGACTGGGCTGACTTCGGGAGGTATGTCTGACCCTTCCTTACATCCCCCCACCCTGTCTTGCTTGCAAGGGGGGTTTCCATGGGATAACGAGACAAATAATCAGAATTAAGTTGTTTTTTCCCTTTCCTCTGATGGGTACTGAATCTGAAAGGTTGTAGCGCTAAAAACCATCATAATATTCGGTCATTGTGTCCCTTGTTGCGTGATAGCCACTCTAATGGGACATGATCTGTATATAAGATGAATTCTCTCCCTTCCAGATAGTATTGTAGGGACTCAATAGCCCATTTAATGGCCAGGGATTCCTTCTCTATTAAGGCATAGTGTTTTTCTCGTAGGAATAATTTCCCGCTAATGTATAACACTGGTCTTTCGTTTTCACGGGTGTCTGTTTGGGAGAGAACTGCCCCCAAACCATGCTCTGATGCATCAGTTTGTAAAATAAATGGTTTATTGTAATTTGGGCTGAGAAGGACTGGTTCAGATGTGAGGGTGCGCCTTAGTTGGTGGAAGGCGTGACGAGTCACAGGGGGGATTCTTTAGCTCTTTTTCTGTTTTTCTGTCCTTCTTTTATAGGTCTCATAGAGGGGCTGCTATTTGTGAAGAGTCTTGAACAAAGCGTCTGTAATATCTGAAGACACCTAGAAAGTCTGTTAGATCCTTCTTTGTCTTGAGAAAGGGTACGTCTGCAATTGCTGCCACTTTTTCCCTATGGGGTTTTATGTAACCCTCTCCTAAAAGGTATCCCAGGTACTTTACTGATTTCGAGGCAATGTGACTTTTTGTTGGGTTAATCGTTAGCCCTCCTCCCTGCAAAGCTTGGCTAATCCTAGTTAGGTGTGTCAAATGCTGCTCCCAAGACGCACTGTGAATGGTAATGTCGTCTATATAGGCAGCTGCAAACGTGCTACACGGTCTTGGTATAGTGTTCATAAGTCATTGAAAAGTTCCCGGGGCCCCGTGTAGACCAAAGGGTAAGAGGGTAAAATGGTATAACTCCACCCAGCGTGGAAAAGGCTGTCTTCTCTTTGTCTTGTGCCCTTAATGGCACCTGCCAATTGTCTTTACATAAATCGAGGGTGCTGATATACTGGGCCTCACCTAACCGTTCTATCATTTCCTCAACCCGTGGGAGTGTGTACGTATCAAATTGTGATATCTTATTGACCTCGCTAAAGTCAATACAGAATATTATCGACCCGTCGAGTTTAGGAACGATGACGATTGGGGAGTTCCATTCTCTGGTGGATTTTTTTATAACCCCCATTTTAAGTATCTGTTGTATTTCGTTTTCCGCTTTTGGACGAGATTCTGGTATTCGATAGAGTCGCTGTTGTACCTTTTTCCCTGGCAGAGTGCGGATTGGGTGTTCTATAATTGATGTTTTCCCTGGAGTTAGAAAAAAGGCTGATTGATATGGTTGTAAACATAAGTCTGTTTCTCTTTTCTGACCATCTGTTAGATTGCGGTCTATGCTTTGTTGATATAGGGGTGAGGGTTCCTCACTAATACTCAATGAAGCATGGTTAGGTCCATCCCATTTCTTTAGCAGATTAATATGGAAGACTTTTGTATTATTTTTCTTTTTCTGGGTCCATCTCTAAGCGGTAGCTGACCGGAGTCACTTCCTCTATTACCCGATATCGGCCTTGTCATTGACCCAATATCTTATGGTCAGAGGTGGTCATCATGAGCATGACTAGGTCTCCTAAAGCAAGAGTCCTTTCTTTAGCTTTGTTGTCATAGTGTTTTTTTTTGGTGGCTTGGGCTTGTTCTACATGTGATTTCACGATTTTGCGTATTTGGCTCAACTGGTTCTTTAAAGTAAGAACATATTTGGGCAAGGGTTTTCCTGTCTCCCTTTCCTCTTCCCACTCTTCCTTAAGAATGTCTAGCAATGTATGAGGTTGCCTTCTGTATAATATTTCAAAAGCGGAATACCCCGTACTGTTTTGCTGTTTACACCGAATAGCAGAAAGTGCAAGGAGCAGCATATCTTACCATTTACTTGATTACAGATTCAACAGTCTTTTAATGTTGATTTCAGTGTGGCAGTATATCTCTCCACTAACCCATTTGTCTGTGGGTGATAGGCAGATGTTCTTATTTGTTTGATATTTAGCTGCTGGCACACTTGTTTTAGTAGTTTGGAGACAAAGGGGGTACCCTGACCGGTCACGATCACTCACGGGAACCCTACACGAGTAAAGATAGCAATCATGGCTTTAGCTATTTGGGTAGCGTTTGGTTGTCGTAGGGCTACTACTTCAGGGAACCGTGTTGCATACTCAACCAAGACAAGGGCATATCGACATCCTCTACGGGAAGGAAGAAGAGGACCAATTATATCCAGGCTCACCATTGAGAAGGGCTCTTCTATTATTGGGAGAGAATGTAACGGAACTCAAGACGGTAGGTTTCGGCTGTTTTTATGACAGATCGGGCATTCCTACAGTACCTACATACTTGCTCATAGATCCCTGGCCAATTGAATTTCCCTAGTATAGACTTCTCTGTCTTTTCCCCTCCAACATGGCTCCCTAATGAGTGACTATGAGCCAAAAACAACACCTTTTCCCTGTATGGGCCAGGTACTAACAGTTGTGGGCTACAGTCCCTTCTCCCTTCTCTGTACAGTAATCCATATCAATAAAGAATTGGAGACATACTTGGTCTGGGTTTTCGATGGGAGTGGCTTTACTCCAGGCTTCTCTCAGGGTTGGGTGTTCCTTTTGAGTGGTACAAAATCCTTGATCCCCTTCCCACATATTGACTTTATTGGTCCGAACTAGGGCCACCTGATTCCACTCTTTTTTTTTTCTTTCTTTCTTTGTCTTCGACTTTTCTTGGCCTTGCTTGTGGGCCATTCCTCCTCCTGCATCTGAGAAAAAGGGGCCATCTTCCACCAGTCCTCCCCATATTTCCAGGTGTCCTGCAATAAGCTGTCCATGTACGGATAATCCCTTCCCAGCATCATAGGTTCAGGCACCTCGGTATTAGTCCTACCCACAAGGGTACTAGTTTTATTGAAGGGTTGTGTTGAACCTGCACTTCGGTGGTGGGGTAGTTCCTGTTGTCTCCATGTACACACTGAATGTTCACCATATCGGTCATTGCCCATGCTCCCCCAGGGTTCGCCTGAGGTTGCATGACACTCTGTTTACATCCGGTGTCTATTAAGGCCTCCCTAGGTTCTCCATTGACGGTGACCCAATGACGATAACGAGGTTTGTTTCTTCCTGTGTGCCGTACAATACCTTTGTTAAGCCCACATCCATCTGTTCCTCCTTTTGTGGACACACACGTGCAATATGTCCATACAATCTGCAATGAAAGCATTGTGGTCTGGGAGGGGGTGGCGGGCGAAAAGAGGGGGTTAGAGGATCTGGCATCATGTTAGCAGACTCTTGGTTTCTTCGATGGTATGGTCTCTTCCCTGCCTTTCTGTGTTTACTGGGCCCTATAAAATGCACTGGCTATTTCCACTGCCCTTTCTAGGGTCAGCTGTGCATGTTGCCATACCCACCTTTGTATGGGTGGGTGTAGGGAAGACAGGCATTGTTCCAAATAAATCTTTTCCACAATATCTTCCTTGGTTGCTGTGGAGGGTTTCAACTATCGGTCTGCTAAGTCCCTCACTCTGAAGTAGAAGGCTCTGGGTGTTTCTTGGGATCCTTCTTTTATCTGCTGGATCCTATATGTTTCATCGTCCACTCCCATTCTTTCTAGGATGCTTTTCTTTACTTCTTCGTTAGGTGTAAGGCCAAGGGGATTGGCAGCTTGATAAGCCTCTTGAAGATCACCGGAAAGGAGTGGTCCGAGATATTGTCCCCATTTTTCGACTGGCTAGGCGGCTGACCTCGCCATCCATTCAAAATTCACAAAAAAGAAGTCCGGGTTTTCTCCAGCAACATATTTTTGCATCACTACTGAAGGGAGTGCCGCCGCCTGTGGCCTCTGCTGGCTGAGTGCTTCTGCTAATCTTCCCATTGTGGACTACCGGGTTTGTCTTTGCTCTGTCAGGGTCCTATGTAGTTTTTCCCTGTCTTCTTCCACAACGGTCAAAAAACGTTCTATGATTCTCTCTAATTTGTCCTGGCCTCTGCCATTTTGTAGACAATGGCCTCCATCCTTTTGATCCCACTTCTGACACCAAGTTTGTGAGGGATGGGTGGAAAATAAAGTGGGGAGGCCGTATATGTCTCTCAATTTTGGCGTTTTTATTGCGGGAAGACACTAACCCAAAATTAAACAGTGTGCACAAAAAAAATAATGTTTAGGATAATTGGGTTTTAGGTTCTTTGTCTGTCCGGTCTTTTCTTATCCACTGATATTCTCCACTCTATCTTTTCTTCTTCTTGGTTTCAGGTTTCGTTTCCAGTGGCGTGCCATCCCCGGGTCATCAAAAGAAAGAAAACAAGGAAAGAACGGTAAGTATTCTGGCCTGTCTGTTGGTTGTACATGATAGAGACCATCACCACACCCGGTAGTGGACAGATATATTTGAACCTCTTGGTGTAGGGGAGTTTCTAACTTTTAGGAAGAAAGGAAAAAAAAGGAAAAGGTGGGATATACAGCCCTGATGCATATACTGGCAATTCCTTTGTGTCTCCTCACAAAAATATACCTCAGGCATTCCCATTTAGTGCCCGTTCTGATCTCCAGGTAGTTTATTCTTCTTCCTGGCTGGTCCTGTACCCCCCTTTTTGCACTGTGAATGCAAATTAAAAATGAAACTCCCTATCCCTCCCCGTCCACATACTGTGAATGGCCGCAACTCTCCAGAGTTGCCACGGGGAGTTCAAATTTCCCGGGGCGACCACCACTTCTCACTCCGCGTCTCAAAGGCGTCATTGTCATCAGGCATCAAGCTCTGTCTCCTGGCTCCTGGAATCCACTGTCTGGCTCTGCTGTCAGAATCAGTGTCTTTTCCCTCCTTGCCTCTGTCACGCTGAACCTCTGCTCCACTTTCACCTCCTGAGCCTTCTTAGTTCTATCTTTTTACCTCCGCCTCCTAACTGAGCATTCCTCCCTCCAGGACCGTGCTTCCTGGTGATTGGTCCTGCCCTACCACGTGTTTGTCAGTTCTCGTTGTTGGGGCTTCTCTTCCAGATTGTTTACTTCCTATCTCTTCTCATTTGCAGGAGTTGGGCCATTGGAGTGATTCTGTAGGCTGGAGAGGAAAAGGTAAGTGAGGGTGCGTCATATATGTCGGGTTGGGTTCTGGGGGGGTGGACTGGGCTGGCTTCGGGAGGTATGACCCTTCCTTCCATGGGCAAAAGTAAGTAGCTGGGGTACAGCCCTGCTGATCCTAAGAGCCAGGAAGCGAAGGCTAGCGTAAAGCATATGGCGAACCCCCCGCATGTCCTCTGCATGTTGAGCCCGGTTTGGGAGTGTTTAGGGGGTTCAAGCTGGTGCTGAATTCCTGTGCTGTGCGCTGTTTAATGGTGTTCCACGTTGTGTGCTGTTTGCAAGCAGAGGCAGGAGCACAGATACGGCGAGGCAAGGTAGCCCCGTCATCAATTGTTCAATTTTCACAAACACCATCTCCACGCTGACTCCACGACTTTACGCTTAATTCTACATTTATACCTATGCTGACCTGACAGGAATTGGAATATCCTGGGAGCTGGTTTCAGGGCAACAAGTATAGTGAAGGATTGAGGTTAGGAAATTGTTAGCATTATCTCCCCGTTTCCGCTTTGTCTCTGCAGATTCTTGTTAAGGCAGATAGATAGCAGGCATCTCACAATCTGCCATGCAGCCCTCATACAAAGTGAACACTAAAGTGAATATTAAAAGTGACAGCCAGACACCAATAGTTCATAACAGTGAGGAAATACTGCAAACAAGAGACTGACAGAGAGAGAGAGAGAGAGAGAGAGAGGCCCCAGTTATTGTCTTGCCGCAGTCCCTAATAATCTCAAACCTGCCACATTGCTGCAGATCCTGCCCGGAGGCAGCCGGGCAGCAGTCTCTGGATCCAACAACTCTGCAGGTGTGCTCGTTCCCTCCTAGTCTCTCCTTAGGAGAAGGCGGTACTGAGGTAGCCATTCTGATACCAGACCAGGATCATATTGGAAACATAATTGGAATAAAGTAATCAGGGGTAATCTATATTCTGTCAGACTGCTGCAGATGCCGCCTGGAGGCGGGCAGGCAGCAGGCCTTATATGTTGCAAATTTCCTCAACTGTAACTTTATTATCACTAGTAAGGAGGGAAAACCTGCTATTCCATTGCCATTGGAAATAACACGTCATGAGGTTGGGAAAGGAAAGGCTCCCACATACTGCAACAAAAAAGAAGAAAATGCTCCAAATATCGCAAGATGCGCTAAAAGCAAAACCAGCAAGTGATAGCCAGTCACTAATTTCACTGGTATCTCGTCTGTTTGAAAGATCTCATAAAATCCCACAATGATTTGATTTTTTAAAAGACCCACCTAGTGACTCGAACATTCTCCCAGACCCTACACTACCAACAGAAATCATTAATTGTTTACCATAGACTTCAAGAATTAAACTACTTGTTTCTGAAGATAGAATAGACCAAAGTCCAAAATGGGAACAGGGAGAAAGTAAGGAGTCTCTGTGGTAAACACTTAGTGATCTGGAACTCTATTCAATAATTCTGATATCACCTAATTGGTACCATCAAGAACAAGCTCAAACATATGTGGATCTGACGACACACCTGCTAATAAATGGAAATTCATTTCCAATCGAAGCTGAAGTTGAAGTGAACAGAGGAACGATTCCAGTAGTGTTAGAACCAAAAACCTTCGAAGATATGAGCAAGTAGTCCTGGAATGTGTGAACACCAAAGTTGTAAGGGATGCCCTTCTGCCTACTGGAAAAAAACGAGAGGAGAAAGGAGAAAACACTGTGGGTTCCCCTCGTAACAGAATCCATCATAAAGGAAAAACCTAGCCTCTGTATGGGACATCTGTTTAGGGCTTCACAATTAACACTGGATGCCCTGTCCCATAAATGAAAGAAAATTGATGTTCAAATTGAATTATTAAATATAATGGCAACTTCAGTATCGGAAATTGACCAGAAAATGGCCAAAATAAATAATTTGACAAATCGTGCACAAAAATATGCTGCCTCAACTGCAATAGACTGCACATGCACTCCAGTGGTAAATAAACTCGCTATAATTCCATCATATCATGAACAGAGGCAATATAATTAGCCTTCTGCAGACAGTCCCTCACTAATGGAAATTACCTCAGTTGATGTAGATTTAATTGAATTTATAGAACCACCAGATACAAATTCTTGAAAATCAACCCTTGTCACTTGGGTATGTAGCGCTACAGCTAAATTGATACTTCAGGTAAAAGATCACTTACACTCCTGAGGTATCCAAGTCGAAATGGTCTCGCCTCCTGCCGATCCAGCAACGTCTAGCTCAGTAAATTCCGAACAAATGATAAATAATCACAGGAATGTCAGACAGTCTTATTCAATTCTGACTAACCCGGTTGGGAGTACTCTAAGCAACTCATCCCTGTATCAACAAATTATAACAATACCAGATAAAATGGGACGGATAAAATTAAATAGAGGTTGGATAACTGATGCTTTGAATCGGAAGACTGGATTATTATACCAAAAGGCACTTGAACTAGAGGGATCTAACATTGCTAATAAAAATTGTTCTAACAGTTTGCTCTTGGAATATCAATGGTGCTTTAACCAAAAGCCATGAAACAAAATCTTATGGAATTACTGGGAAAAATCATATAATATGACTTCAAGAAACTTGAGCACTACAATCATTCCCTATCAATGGCTACGTAGATTCCTACTATCCAGCTATAAAAATGAACAAAGCCGGTCCCTCAAAGCAAGGTCTAGCCACAATTGTAACAATTGCTTTACAAATCGAAATAGAACTGATTGATACAAATGATGAAAACATTCTATTAATAAATCTCACAAACTGGCATACAGGTGCAAAAAAATCCTCTTTTTCTGGTAAATCTCTATCTGTCACCAAGTTCAAGAACAAGGTAAAAGATGATCACTCAGCTACTTAAAATCATTCTTGATATTCTAGTAAAAGGGGACTTCAATATTAATTTCTTAAAGTCATTTCCGTAAGATAAGCAGATAAGCCAGCAGGACTATATGTGGACAGTACCAACACAGATCATGATAGACACAATCAAAAGATTGTGTGGTGCAAAGTGAAATTCACTAGTATGAGACTTTGAATCCCTTGGCCTAAGAATCATAATGGGAGAAATCAAGAAGACACCCCCCCAGAATGGACTCATCACACCACGTCCTCAAACTCCATCTTAGATTACGTGTTAGTAACCCTCTCGCTCTAGCATTAAGTGGCATCCTTTAGAATACTGAAGACAAGCAACAGCGATCATGTTTAACAGATAATAGAAATTTGTGTCCAAAACCATTTCTATCAGAAGGGGCCATCTCTACCTGGAGAACATGGAACAATCAATGACCAGAAGCTGATATGGTCAGGACACACACATTTAAGAATAAAAGATATAGCCAAAACTCCAGAAACAATAGTTTTAGTAAAGATGCATTAAAGGTAAAGTGGCCTCATTTCACTGAAGATATAATTGACAATTATCAAGTTACCAGGAGTGCAAAGTCAACTAGAAACAATTGCAGCTTGAATGAAGAAAGGAAAAATAATCAGCATACTGTCGTGTAATCATAATTGAGCATAATCGGTTGAAGAGGCTAATGAAGAGATTTTCAGGAAATCAAGAGCATCACAGAACCTTTAATACCATAAACAAAAGTTACAGAAGGACAGTGTGGGAAGAAAAATAAAAGGTAAAACAAAATTTTTGGGTGAAGGTTCTATCACACACTAAGAAAAAAAACTCAAGAGACTTCTGGCAATTAATTAATGGCCTAAATCGTGCACCATTCAGGGTAACAAGCTTGAACCTAACTGAAGAGACTTGGGAAAAATTTGTGACAGAACACTTAAAGCTTCCTGTGATACCAAGTGCATGTCTTCATTAATTAATTCATTGTACTTTATTTTGCCAGTATAAAAATAAACGGCATAAAAAGTATACAATACTATAATGCTAAAACTTCCGTTCATTAAAATACAAACACAAAATGGGTTTTGAGATAAAAAGTTAAAACATACCAAAATTATTATCATATTTCCCCACGCCATGGTCTTTGCTTTTTGTCTTTAAAAGCGTAGTGAAAAAATAATGCCAAACAGTAATAAGTAAAATGATCAAGTAATGAATTTAGGAAGTACAAGGCTGGGCGACATCGTCTGAATTATAGTCTGTGCTTTAGCCAGGCAATATAAATCCTCCTTTCCTCATTATACAGACTACAAAAAAACAAAAGGTGAAGATCTGTTTGGGGCGAGCATGAGTAACATGGGCAAGTCAAAAGGGCATCCAAAGAATATGTTTTAGATGGGTAACCGAACATAAGGGGGATATAATTCAGCCGAAACCTTGCTCACAGAAATCTATGCTAAGGATGAGTTACAAAAGTTAAATTTAATAAAACATTTGGTTCAATTCTAGGTGTTGACAAATATAATTTAGCAGTAGGCTTGCTATACATAGACTCCCAGTGCTCATTCCTTAACTTTTCAAATAATAGCCCTTTTAAGTTCGACCTTAAAATGTTATTACATGAGGTCGGATCATTAAATAGTTTAATTGACTGATGCTATAAAAGCTATTTCTAACTAACTGGAGCCTCTTTGCTTTCCATAGCCCACCAAGTTTAAGAAGTCATGTAAGATTTCTTGTGTGAGCTTCAACTGGTCCCACCTCCACACCGAGTGCCATAATAGGGGAGGGGCAGATCAAATCTTATCCAATATGAACGGAACCTCTACTTCAAGATGGCAGTTAAAGGAAGAAAAAGTCTTTAGAGCACCTATCAGACGCTTTAAGAAGCAGTCCTCTACTTGTTGTAGACTAGTTATACTAGCGGTTCCACAGAGCAGCCCCATAGGTGGCAACGTATATCGTTTTTTTAATAAATTCAAATAGTGCACCTATGCTTCTTTCGATTGTTGTTCCTCTATTGACCACCATATTTTCCCATGTGTTTTGGAAGTCAAATAATACCCCTAAATAGCCGAAGGTATTTACCACCTCCAGCTTTCTTCCCTCAATGTTCCAGATAGGGGTTATTTTTGGCCGCTCTCCTGCCACAAGTTCAAATAATTTTCTTTTGTTAAATCTAAGTTCAAGGCTTTTCATAAAACCAGTGTATCTCATGATCAAAATCTGAAGTGCTTTGCCAGGCCGGGCCAGAAGCACAGCATCATCTGCATAGAGAAGCAAGCAGCCGCGGCCTGTGGAGGGAGTTCCGTGGGGCGGTAAGGCGGGGCGGGGGAGGGGCAGGGTGGGGGGTTCTAAAAACCGGAAGATGTATAATTGCAGGTAAGTAAACAATTAAATAAATAAAACAAATTTCGTAGCGCACGCTGCATCGCAAAATGTGAGGCAGCGTACGGTACGACATTCGTTTTTATTTATCTAATTGTTTTCTTACCTGCATTTATCCATCTTCCGGTTTTTAGAACCCCCCACCCTGCCCCTCCCCCGCCCCGCCTTACAGCCCCACGGAACTCCCTCCACGGGCCGCGGCTGGAAGCATGGGTACTGGGGTAGAATTTATTATTGGAACATCTGGGGTGGACCCAACCAGGGCTGCTTCCACACCATTACAATAGAGAGAGAACAAAAAAGGAGCCAGTAGGCATCCTTGCCTTACACATATGGTGATATTAAAGGGTCTAGTACTTTCGCCCTCTCTCCCGAAGTGGACACAGGCAGTAGCCCCAGAATACATTTCACGGATAAAGTTAATGATGGTTTTCAATATGCCAATAGCTTCCATTATGGTCCATATTTTTGTATGTGCCACGCAGTCAAAGGCAGCTGTTGGTTCCATAAAGGCCATATAGAGATGACTCCCTTTGACAACAATATATTTAGAGATGATCAAATCCAGGTTGAGGCATTGATCGATCGTCCCTTTACCCTTACTAAAACGATACTGTGCATGCAATAAAATATTCCTATGTTGTATCCAGGCCTCTAGTCTATTCATCATTAATTTTGCTGTGCTATCAAGTAAGGATATGGGTCAATAGTTTGTAGTTAAGATCTTGTCCCCTTTTTAAAAATCAGGATAAAAATGGACTTTTTCCAGGATGGGAGAACGCCCACTTCAACAATAGCATTAAAACATTAGTACGAACAGTGGCCCATAATTCATGGTTAGGTAAAAGGAAGTCTATGGGTAACCCATCAGGGCCAGGTGCTTTTGCTGAACTACATTGTTTCACAGCGGTTTTCACTTCATTTAAGTTTAAGACTAAATAATCTTCTGAGGCGGTTGCAAAAGAGCTTGAAGGCAATATTCCATCCACCCCATGGTGCTCAAAAACCTCTCCAAAATATGGCCTCCTCACTAACATGTGAATCAGTGCTAATTTTCAAATCATCTTTAAAGAACGGGGCATTCATTATACTCCAAAAATACCTCCTGTTATTCAAGACTGATGCCCGGGTTAGCTTATTCCATGCCTCCTCTTTCAAGGCCCCTAATCTGTTTATTCTTGTTGTTTTATACAGGAAATGTAAGTGCTTTACTATACCCAAGTTTCTTGGTTTTTCTCCTAACGCCTAGTGAAGACTTTTAAGTGCTTTGGCGCAGGCATCATCGACCCAGCAAACAGCACCCATTCTCTTAAGGGCATTCAGGTGTTGTAAATTAGCACTAATTTCTGCTAAAATTCCTTCAAACGCTGGTAGAATTGTTATATTTAAACAGTAGGGCTCTAGACAAAATATGATTTCTTTCATCATCTTTGCTACAATATTACATCTGAATTTAGTTGTGTCAATTTTTCCCCATTTTAGCACTATGCCATTTTACCTCGCAATCACAGGTTTTGGAAACCCTTGTCTAGGAGAGCTATGGTTAGGAGCCCAAAGTAATTGACAGGTCATCGCAGCATGATCACTAAAAGCATAAAATTTGGCCACAATTTGTAGCACTTGACTTCTTATGGGTTCTGAAACTAAATATAATCTATTGTCGAGCAGTGAGAACGGGATGAAAATGTGTAATCTAATTGACCCGTATTACTATCAATTGAGTTAGTTATCATGAGATTATTAATCACTAGTAGTCTATTTAGTGCATTGCCATACCTGTTATAACAAAATTGATATATTTTTTCCCCAGAATCATCCACCAAGCCACATACGCCAGAATCTGCCCCACTACAACTATGGGCATTAAAATCACCCATCCAAATAATGTCAAAGGGTCTATGATGGAAGTTTGTTAGCTGGTCGCTGTCTTTCGCATAAAATCTATGACTGAATCCATACTGCCTGAAAAATTGTTAATATAGTAATTAATTAAGAGCCAGTCCCTCCCCTAGAGGCCCTCATTTGAAAGGACGTTGTTCTTGGAGGGCGCTGGGCCGGAAGAAACGCGGTGACGCATCGGCGTCAGTTGCCTGACTTGCCTCACCTTATTGTGACATGCCTGCCTAAGCAACGCGTGACCTGGAAAAGCGTTTAGCTGGGAGCACGGTGACACGTTGGCGTCAGTTACCAGGCGGCGTTCAGATAACTGGTTAATACAGCTGGCAATGCAAGAAGCGGAGATCCAACCTGTGTACTGATTACTCTGTGTGACTGCGTACTGCTACTGTGTGAAAACTGAATAGAGATTTGTGAGCAGACATGGCACACTGGCAATAGTGTGTACTCAGAAGTCATCTAAATGCTGGAGCATCAGAAGACTGGCAAGTTTTTTTGTCGACGGTGACTACTTCTGTTGTTTTGATTTGTTGTGTTACAAAGCTGAGCAAATTGTGTCAACAGTGACTACTTCATTTGTTTTAATTTGCTGTGTTGCCAAGTTGTTCATGTTCCTGTGTGATTTTTTTTCACTATAATCTTTATCTATGGTCGTTGAGTCAATTGCATTGTAGATGGGTAGTGTCTTTGTGTCAGTCCCATAGTTTATCAATGTGAAAGTACTCATTGCCCATGTTATTTTGCATTACCACATTACATATGATTTATGATGGATGACACATCTGTGTTAGCTCCACCCAAATTTCTACAAGGACTAGGGATTCCAGCCATAGTATGGAAATATTGGTGTGAATCCTTTGAGACCTATCTTGAAGTAATAGGGGAAATTCGCATTACTAAAACACAATCTAGGTGTAGAGGGTTGGAAGGTGTTGAAAAAAACACCAAAACCTTTACGTGTTACTTCCACCAATCATGAGGGTGAAGGTGAGGGGGATGAAACTAGTTCTGATGAAACAATGATTGATGAATACCTAGAAGCCTTAAAGGCGTTGGAGGACAATTATGGAAAAAACTAGCATAATTGTTGAGAGACACAGGTTTTTTTCAAGGGCTCAGTTAGTGGGTGAAAGTGAGGAACAGTATGTTGCAGGTTTAAGAACTTTGGCGGCCACATGCAAGTTTAGAGATTTGCATGAAGAGATAATTAGAGATCAGTTCATCAACTGGACTAACAATGTTAAGATTAAAGAAAGATTGCTAGAGTTAAAGGATCTGTCATTGCAAAAGACTATTGATATTGCAAGGAGAGTAGAGAACAACAATTTATATGGTAAGAAGCTCAGCAGCGAACATGGAAGGGACAAAGCTGATTCAATTAATGTAATTGTGGTTCACAAAGCTAAGAAAGTTGCAGATGAGGTAAAGACTTCTAATTGAGTTAAACCATTTGTGGGAAATGCACAACTAATTTAAAACAGACACACATGCTAAAGGTGCGGGAGTTTCAGACCCACTGCTGAAGCTGATAGATGCCCTGCCTCGAAGGTCACTTGATTCAAATGCAAAAAAGTGGTTCATTTTTCCAGAATGTGCAAGTCAGGTAGTAATAAGGTTTAGAGACGTTCTGTAAATTTGGGGAGGGATTATGAGGACGAAGAGTATTCGGAGGGTGAACAAGACAACAACATTGAGGTGTTGATAATTTGTGATAATAATGTGAATGAAATATCAGAGGGGTATCAACCACCCAAGTGTACACTGTCAATTAACAGAGTTGAAGTATCATCGTGGCAGATTCATGTTCTCCTTACACAATAATCGACAAGAGAATATGGGAAACCACAGGCAAATGTAAGTTGTCACTACCAGAAGTTGAACCTGAAGGGTATTGTGGCACAAAACTACAGCTGTTGGAGTACTTTATGTGTCATCTGTTTTACAAGGGCAGTACACACATAGTAAGGTGTATGTGGTGGAACAAGGCAGAGCTCTATTGGGTTGGAGAGCAAAAATGAATTTGGTTATGATACTATATCCCAATCAGCCTGACCAAGTCTTGTTGACCCAAGTTACTGCAAGATCGAATTGGCATGTGAAATACCCTGAGTTATTCAGCAACAAACTGGGATGTTTGAATAAGTTTGAACACCGCATTGTATTAAAGGCTGGTTGTGTTCCTATTTTCCACAAGGTCAGAAGTGTACCATTTGTTCTGCGAGCACAATTTATAGAGGAATTGGATAGGTTGTGTAAGGCTAATGTTATTGAACCAATAGAAGCACTAGAATGGCACAGTCCCATAGTTTTGGCATCCAAACCTAGCGGCAATTTGCGCATGTGTGTGGGCTTTAAGGATTTACACCGTAACATCTGGGTAGATCGCCGTCCACTACCTAGCATCAGTGAGATGGTGGCTAGCATAAAAAATGCCATGTATTTTTTCTCTATCAATTTATCAAATGAATACCACCAAGTAAAGTTACGTTCTGATTCCAAACATTTGACTTCATTTATAGCACCTGAAGGAGCGTTTCAGTTTCTACGCATGCCATTTGGTCTGGTATCCGCTTCTGCTGTCTTTTCAAGACTCATGAGTGGCATTTTGAGGAGTTTTGCAAATGTAAAAGTGTTCCAAGACAACATTTTTGTTTGGGGCTATGATATGAATGTGAGAAGTTGGCCTGATATATGCTGTCCACTAGTTATAGTGGGCACCCTGTATCAGTCCAAACAACCCCTTATTGGTTATAGGTTAAAGACAACCTTTATTGAAAGCTATCCTAGTGGTAGCAATGGAGAGCAACCTTCAGGCTAAGTCTTGAAGAAATGTTAAGCAGCTTGTTTTACCAGTCTTTAATCTCTTGAGTCACTAAATGAAAGATATCCACACCAGGTATATATATAAAATATATGTATGTATTACTAAACACACCCTCCTAGTCTCTTTATGAGACTAGAGGTCAAAACACATAAGTTACACTTCAATAATCACAATAAAATAGCACAAATACATGTCAGGCCCTAGGGGCGAGCCAAACCATATACTAAAATAGTGGTATGAGAACCACGACTTAACTAGACACAAGGTCTAGAGCCTGTAGAATCGCTGGGACCCCAAGGAACCACCCTAGATAGTGATACAGGGGACCCACGGGGGCCGTGTGTGAACACAGCCGCGGACTCCCGTTAGCTTCTATGGGGAAAGTCGCGGTTAGATTTTTAAAGATTAGGGACACTTAGAAATGAGTCAGGACCAAACCCTTTTGGTCTTAGGAAGTTCTAGGGCTAGCACCCACGGGAGCACTGGAGTACTTGTGTTACCTCACCCAGGGAAGCCGAGAGCACATATGTCTTTTGGTGTCGGGTCGCGTCATCAATTTCATTGGGAGCTGGCGAAGAAGTGCTGCTGCCGTGAAGATGCGAAGTGTCCGAAGAGATCCAAGCCTGGATCGAAAATGAGAAGAACCTGAAAGCAGAGGGGACAGAGTCTGGGTCAATTGCCAGTGACCAGGAAGGCGATGAGCAGATGCCCACCGATGTTGGGTGAATTCAGGTGAAAGAGGTGAAGCTTGACTCTTCAGCCACGAGGACGAGGAGGCGTCAAGGACAACCAGGAGCTGGATTCTAGCTGTCCCACAAAGGATGTCGAGTGCTGCAGCGTCGGTGCCCGGATTGGACACAACCAGCCTTGGCAACAGCAACCCACAGAGACACGAGAAAGATGCTTTGGTGCAGACCAGCAAGGTCTGTGGGACTCACCACTCAGTAGGGAGTTGGGGCACGTCTGGAGCAACCAGGAAAGCCCAAGGAAATGCAAAGTTACCCCCTCAGGGACCCACCAGTCGACGGACCAGGGATCGCGAAGGGCCCTCGAGACAAAACACAAAATGGTGGCCCACGGGTCACTCGGAATGACCAGACCAACAATCTTCGGTGGATTCAGTGCTCCAGGTTGGGGCTACAATTAAGCCTAAGCATGGCTTCAAGAGATGTCGAGAAGTCAATGCACTTGCAGAAATGCACGGTAACCAGGAGTTCTGATTCCACACTACTCATGAGGGCTGCGGGTCTCAGCTTTGTTGGAAACTCGGGTCAGCCTCTGAGATGTCTGGAAATCCTCTTTCTGGGCTGCAAATACTTCGTAGTCAGATGGGAGCTTCGATAATGCAGACTGGCAAATTGCTTTGTTGGTGCTTGCCAAGCAGGGGAGTCACTCCTTTTTTTTTTGCATCTTTTATATAGTGCGAACTCGACCCGAAGGTATTAGAGCACTGTACATGAGCACCGTATTTACATTACATATTCAGGCACTCCTTGACCCCAAGGGAGATTTCTTCAGTCCTCTGGTCTTGAACAGAGCGTCGAAAGTCCAGGATTCAGCTTCAGAGTTTCATCCAGGGTAATCTAAAGTCCTAAGGACTGGGGTCCCATACTTATACTAAGGTAGGTGGTTGGACATACTCTGGGAACCCACCTATGGGTGGGTTTGGAAAGAGGGGTGGCTACACCCATTTCCTATGTCCAGTTTTGCACCAGAGCAGGGGCTGGAAGCCCCTGAACCGGTTTGAGCTGGACTATGCACAGGGACACCAAATGTGCCCCCAGTGCAGGACTTCAAAGCACTCAGAGAGTACTCCCACCCAGCCCCAATACACATAAGCCTGTCTGGGAGGTGGTTACACCTCCCTGTGACAGGAAACCTATTGTCCAGGCCTCCCCTGCCGGAGTTTCGATCAGCTGCAGGAGGCCAGACCCGTGTCTGTGGCTGCAGCATCCATTTTGTGATGCCAGGGCTCTATTAAGTTTCTACCGGGTATACCTGTGCTGTCATGTCTCTCCCTCTAGAAGGGTGGGATCATACTTCCATACCAGTAACTGGTGTGGTGGTATGATTCCAAGGTGTTTGACACAAAACGCGACATGTTTCCGAGCAGCCAGTCCAAAGTTAGCATTTACCGTTGGGTTATAATGCACTTAAGAGTATATGGTCAGGCTGCACTACAAACAGCATCAGAGAAAGGTCTCCGAACCCTGCAGAGGGGCTCTGCTCATGCAGGAGCACCCTCTCACATAAGAACCAAGCACTCTGCCTTCAGGATTGATAAGGCCTGCCATAGGAGTGACTAATAGGTTTATATGTGTGTATATATAGAAAGGGGTGCATGCACCACCTTACCCAGGCTGCAGTAGCAGACCTGTGGTGTCATTTTGGGTGGATTTCCAGGGGTGGCATAATACAGGCTTCAGCCCCTGGTAGGCCTCTGGAGTACCTATGCCATGGGTACATAGTATACCATATACTAGGGACTTATAAGGGCACCTCAGATCCAATCTGAACTGTACCTAAAGCACATGGAATCATTTTAGAGAGGAAGCAGCTAGGCTGGGGTCCTGAATAGCAGGGTCCCAGCCAGACTAAAGTAAAAAAAAAGTGAAACACCAGCAAAAAGTGGGGGTAAACATGTGAAGCAGATCTTACTCTCCTACAATGAATAAGCATGATGATATGTTGAGTCAATTCCTGAGGAGGTTGTAAGAGGCTGGTTTGACTGTGTGTGCTCAGAAATGCAAGTTTGGAGCTAAGCAAATAGATTTTCTTGGGCACACGTTATCAAGGGATGGAGTCAAGAATAAGAAGAATTTACTTGAGGCAATTGAGAGAGCCCCTGCACTATCTGAGAAGGAGCAATTGTGTTCCTTGCTTGGACTGGTCGAATATCACTCAAAATTTGTGCAGCATTTTGTGAACAAAGTGCATAATTTAAGACTTCTAATGAAAAAAGGTACACCTTTTGCAAGGTCAGATAAATGTCAAATTGTGTTTGACGGTTTAAAGGCAGACATAGTGAAGGCTGTAGCTCTTAAACCATACGACCCACGTGAAAAGTCAATAGTGGTGGTAGATGCTATCACATATGGTTTAGGCACTGTGCTCATGCAGAAAAAGGAGGGTGTTGAGCAAGTAAAAGCTGGGTGCAGAGGCAACTTATTCTGTAATTGAAAAGGAAGCTCTAGCCTGTTGCTGGGGAGTCAGCCATTTTAAAACCTATGTATGGGGAAAAGCATTCAAACTTAAGACTGACCACTGACCCCTTATCGACATTTTTACCACCAAGGGTGCAGGAAAAGCAACACCTAGGATTGCAAAATGGTTATACCATTTGCAAAAGTATAATTTTCAACTGGAATATGTACCAGGGCACAAAACATCAATGCTGATTGTCTATCTCGGTTGACCTTGCCACATTGAGAGGAAGGTGTGCACGAGGAAAAGGAGGAATGGCTAGTGGCCAATGTAGAGGAATCGTGCAAAGGGGCTGTGAGCGAGTATGAGTGGAAATGGGCAGTGGCAGGGGATGATGTGATGCATCATATAATGTTGTGTTTGACAAGCAACACAGGACAATAAGCCTTGGTGAAAAGGGAACTCACTGACTATAGGATGGTGTGGGCAGAAGTATCTGTTGTGAATGGTATCATTAGGAGGGTAGACAAATTGGTGGTACATTTGGGACTCCACCCCAGACGTTTGGAGTTGTTGCATGAGGGACCCTGCAGCATGTCTGGCATGAAGAGAGTCAGGTGTGACTTTTGGTGGCCTGGCATGGATAAAGAGATAGAAAGATGCATGCGTAATTGTGTGGAGTGCATGTGCAGTGATAAATCTCACCAGTCAAAGGAAACAGCAATATCATCCACCATTAGGCAAAACAAACCCTGGGAAAAATATGTGCTCGATATTTGCGGCCCCTTTAATGCTAGGGGCATTAACAACAAATATGCCAATGTTCTGGTGGATTATTTTACCAAATGGTCTGAGGTTGCATTCGTGAGGGAGATCAAATCTTCCAATGTGATTGACTGTTGTGAAAATGTGTTTCGCAGGGAAGGATATTCTGATTCAATCTTAACTGACAATAGGCAACAATTTGTTGCCGGCTAATTCGAAAGATACTTGGGTAGGGTAGGTGTTACACACTTTACCACAGCAGTTTACAATCCCAGAGAAAGCGGTCTTGTGGAAAGATTCAACCGTGTTTTAAAGGAGTGTGTACAGTTGGCTGATGCGTGTGAGGAAGAATGTAAAAACGCTGTGAAAGAGATGTCATGGAGTTATCAGAACACACCCCACTCGGCCACCAAGGAAACCCCTTTTAGTTTTCTTAAGGGCCGTGTGGCGGGTACCAAAGTGACACCGGCTTGGATGTGTAATTTGATTCCACAAAAGTAAATAGGGATAGTTTGGTGGGCAGGGTGCAAGATTATCAAGCTAGATACACAAGCAGACATAATGGCAGAATAAAGAGCTATGCCCAAAATTTTAGTATCGGTGACTGGGTAAGGACACATCTTAGTGGAAGTCAGAGAACAAGTTTATCAAGATGGTCCAAACCCAAGCAAGTCACAAAGGTTGAGGGCAACAGTGTGTGTGGATGGATGATGGAAAAAGATGGAATGTGAGGTGTGTGAGTAGATGCAATGATTTGGAGCATCGTGTATGGTTGAAGGACAGGTTTTCTGTATCCCCGCACACTGATTCTGCAAAAATGCAGGAATGTAAGAAATCTGTGCGTGTCAGATCCAAACCTGTGTGGCAGAAGGATTATATTTACACGTTGACTTAGTACATTAAGCATCCTTGTGTATTACATGCATGCATTGTATTTTTGTTTCTCATTATTGTTGATTTGTTATTAGGAGGGAAGATGTGTTGTATCTTAGCAATGGTATCTTAGTTACCCCATCATCTGGCTGTTATCTACAGTGGATTCTGGAGTGTGGAAACCAAGGGACAGAGAGCAGTCAGTTGCTGAGGGAAAAGGACCTTGGTGTCCCGGGGGTTGTTATGCCTACAAATAAACTTCTTCCTGACACATAAATGGTCTCTCGTGTGGACTTTAAAAACCTAACACATCACCGCTGTCCACAATTCCTTCTATGATTCTATTCATCTGATTCTCTTCCACCACCCTAAGCTAAAGACTGTCTGAATTTCAATATATAAACTTAAAGGACAAATTTGCCTCAACTGGAATCCCTAATCTCCAGTCTTCCAAGAAGGATTTTCCGCAGTTTGATCAACTTAACACTGAACCAACCCACTCAAGTGGGCAACCGTCATCATTAATTTTTACAGACCATACCAGTGCAGCTGTTTGTAAGTTATAAAATAAAAGTCAAAGTAAAATATAGCTCGATTGCCAAATGGTATTTCACACACAGGCTAGCTGAAAGAGAGGCGTACCTTAATGTGATGGGTTCATTGAAAAATGTACCATCTCTTTTATGCGCAAATGAACGCTATTTTATTCCATTGTATCTTTCACATCATCACCTGGAATTATCTCCCAAACTTAGAGCAGAGGATGTTTTTTCAGGTTTGCTCATCACACTATAGGTGTCAAGAGCCTTAGATGCAGTGCAATATTCTACTCAGGCTTTGTAGCCATTCACAGCTATATACACAGTAATCACCTTAATGGATCTCATCTTTTGTCTCTGACCAAGAGAAAACCGCCTCTCTCCATACTTACCTTTCTCCTCTCACCCTACTTGTTTTGGAGTTCTGCAGGGTTACCTCATATCCCATCTTCTGTTTAGTATCCATCTCTGCTACCTCCCCTGCTTCTTCCAGTTCTATAGTCTACGCTATTACAACTATTCAGACAACAGCGGACGCCTTCCTGCTGGTTAGGACTTTGCCTCCTTCCATTTAATGATTGAATAACCAAAAACATCTGAATGGCAGAAGGAATAGAATCTGAAATGCAGTAATTATTCAGGCCTCAGGTGACCCTCAGTAGGAGTACAGAGATCAGCCCTTTCCTACCATAAATACATGTGGAACCAGGACCATGACTTCATCCTGAATTCATCCGTCAAGTGAACCTTCTGTCTCCTGGGGTGACTCCTTCCTTTTCTCGGATTTTTCACACTAGGTGAGGCCTCCACAACCCTTTCACTTTCTCAAGTGGACAGCACTATTACACTTTACATCAGCACAAGACTCCTTCTGCATCTCCAAAGTGAGACAACATGTTCCAGGTCTTACAAACACTCAGCTCCTGGTGGTCACTCGGATAGTCTCACAGAGGCCCTCTTCATTGCACACAAAGCTCTCTGACGAATTGGAGACATGTTTTGACTGTAGTCAGTTACAAGTCTCTGCAAAACCTACACAAATGGTGCTGGAGCAGTTTTATGAGTACGGGCGCCGGACAGCTGGTCAATTCTCTAAAGACAAAGGGTTGTGAAAAATCTAAATGCTATTTAAAGACCATTTGTACTTTATGGGTGGTAGCCATTGAGAGTGCAGAATTCCGGCGCACATGCTAAAATGTGGAGTGTAGGTTATTGTGCTCACATTTGCACTTGAATCGGAATTCAACAGTATGTGAAAATACTGCACTTTTTCCTAGCATAAATGGTATCACGTAAAAACTGGCAGATTGTATATGGAGACATTTCACAATATAATTTGTTTTGCTGCTCAGAACAGAGAAAAACATGTGCAAATTGTCCCTCATTCCGAGGCGCAGAACTCAGAATAAGTAGGTTATGCCACACCAAAAAACACCTCACTGGCTATATTTACAGGGTGCAGCATTATTTCCTCACATACTGTGAAGTTTGTAAACCAAGTATTTGTTTTATTTACATGTGAGCTGTAAAACACTGACAAGCTTCAACCTTCTTCTTTCTCTCTCTCCTGTACCACAGTAAGGGGCATATTATCAAGACAATTATCGCCGCTTTAGCGGCCGTCTTCGGCCGAAAAGCGGCGATAATTCTATTGCAGTATTAACAAGAACACGCTAACAGGCTTTAGCGTGTGTTTCCTTGTGTTAGCACCCGTTTCACTAACGCCTTGCCTCTCATCGCTAATGAGATGCAAAGTAGGCGGGCCTCACATTCACTACATGGGAAAAAACATCGCTATGGGAAAAAACATCGCTAACGCAGCTTCGAGCTATTTACAATGATGCCCCATACCCGCATTTCGCTGCTTTCGCTGGAATTTTTATCGCCTTGGAGATAGCCATTGATAATGATGCACTGTTTCAGCGATAAAATCCAGCGATAGCCGGCGATGACTAAAATCACGCTAAGCGCGCTTAGCGATATTTAGCGCTGTCAGTTGATAATATGCCCCCAAGAGTGTGAGTGTTACTTGTGCCAAGTTACAAAAAATGCCCTCACTCAGTAGCCTGGGATAGGAAAAGTAACAGTATTTTAAAAGAATTATGAGCAGCTGATGAGATGAAGATGTTTGACATGACAGAGTATATTTGAAAAAATATTACATTGTACAAGACAAACATGCAAAGGTATCTTTATTTTTTACCCTTAGAATGAACTTCTTTCATATTATCTAGAGATGCTGCAGTACCCCCAAACCCCTTAGTTCCTGTAGATTTGCTGATATTTCACCAAAGGAAAAACACTGATGCACTCTAGACATAGATGCTTCCCCCCTGTGATTGCCTTGTTATTTTTTTATTGGCGGGCCCCGCCCCTCCCCGCTCTCTCTCCCTCGTTGCCGGGCGCATTTTGCCGCCAACATCTGATGCGCCGTCATTTATGCTGCGCAGCAGCTGCGGTCGGTAGTAGGAGTAACTGCAGGGCGGTGACGTGGGGAGGGGCAGGGTGGGGGGTAGTAAACTATGGATTCCGGAGGTTTACGGGTAAGTTAACATATAAATTAATAAAACGAGTTTCGTTGCGTGCACTGCATCCCCAAATGCGATGCTGTGCTCGCAACGAAATTCATTTTATTAATTTATATGTTAACTTACCTATAAACCTCCGGGAATCCATAGTTTACTACCCCTCACCCTGCCCCTCCCCCTCCCCACGTCACCGCCCTGCAGTTACTCCTACTACCGACCGCGGCTGCTGCGCAGTGCAGGTGGCGAAATGCCAGTCGGTAGGCTTGATGGGCACTTGTCTACCCCTAAAGAAGAGGATTATTGGTACAGTAACATGTACCAGTGACTTAGCTTCTTTAATTGATGGTTCTTTCCGAGCTAAACACCTTATTCATCAATACTGAAACTTAAATAAGTATTACATCTCATTGAAGAATCCTGCGAGGTCTCACTGTTGCATGCACCAAAATGCAAGCTACTGCTAAAATCTGATGCACAGTTCTGACACATACATATCCAGCGTCAATGTGAAATGCCTCATGACATGATGGGAGCTAACTGTGTCAAGAGGCTTGTAAAGCGCCCTCTATATCAGCTTCAGCGGCGGTAGCACTGGCGTAGAGTACATTGTTTTCATGAGTGGAAAGTCACAAGACGGGAGTAGAACTAAAGGCACTGCGAGAAGGTAAAATGCTATGTCACAACTTCTGTTTGATGAGGCACAGGAGTGGGAGAGCAAAGACGCCAAACAGGAATGACAGAGAAGTGATTGAAATGGGAAAGAAACGATTAGATGCAAATGGAATGAGAGAATGCAAAGAAGGAATTGAAGACGCAGGCAAAGAAGAAATATAGAATGAAAAGGAGCGGGTGGGATGAAAATAAGGCGCAAACGAAGATTGGAAAGAAGGAAAGGAAGCAAAGAAGAAAGGAAAGAAGGAAAGAAATGAAAATAGGTAGACGCTTTGAAAATAAAGAAAGAAACAGACAAAAACGGAATGGGAGATGGAAGCATTGGCAATGAAAGCAAGGTAAGAAGGAAAAGAAGTAGTAAAGGAAGGAAAGAAATAGGAACACCCGTACTCATTCGGGATCTCTCACTCTGCTGATTCACTTAATGCCATATGGTTCAAAGCTAGAGTAGGGAGGGATTCTCTATTTTTCTGAGTATGCTCTTGCACTATCACGCTCACCACACCAACCATTCCTACTCCACACACGCTTCTGCCATGCACTCTTCCAATCATGCATTCATACTTTGGCTTGCCACCACTCTAATAAATGCAAAAACAACAGTTGATGGACAGAATGCAGAATAATGTCATACATTCACCCCAGTACAGAGATCTGGGCCTAATTCCATCGTTTTTTTGCTCACCATGCCATTCCAGTTTGAACTCAGCCATATGTAAATCAGTCTTGACCCTGTGCCTCATGGGAACAGTCCAGCTGGAACTGCCAAGCCAGGTCCTCCTTGGACTGGAAACAAGCATCCTAGGACCGGTTTCGGGGTTTCACCCCTCTTCCGCCAGGAAGGGCTTGATTTCAGTGGCATGAAGAGCACGGGACTCACATCTGAGCATACCCGTCCCACTCGGGGTGACAAATGCAAAAACAACAGTTGATGGACAGAATGCAGAACAATGTCATACATTCGCCCCAGTACAGAGATCTGGGCCTAAATTCATCGGTTTTTTGCTCACTATGCCATTCCAGTTTGAACCCAGGCATATGCAAATCAGTCTTGACCCTGTGCGTCATGGGAACAGTCCAGCCCGAACTGCCAAGCCAGGTCCTCCCTGGACTGGAAACAAGCATCCTAGGACCGGTTTCGGGGTTTCACCCCTCTTCAGCCAGGATAGCTTGATTCCAGTAGCATGGAGAGCACGGGACTCACGTCTGAGCATGCCATCCCAGGATGCTTGTTTCCGGTCCAGGGAAGACATGGCTTGGCAGTTCAGACTGGACTGTTCCCATGAGGCACAGGGTCAGACTGATTTGCATATGGCCATGTCTGAACTGGGGTGGTGGAATGAGCTAAAGAATGATGAAGGATTAAACCCAGATCAGTTGACTGGGGTGAGTGTTTGATTTGCTCAAATGCTCCATCCATCATCCCCTTTGGTATCACCACTCTAATAAGGCAAGCATGATATGATATGGTTGGACGTGTCACTGTCTGCAGGGTCATCCCCAAATTTTTTGCTTTCACCCTCCTGTCTTCTGAACCCATTTCTGCTCGCTTTGGGACTTTACGCACTTGACCACTGCTAACCAGTGCTAATGTGCTCATGCTCTCTCTTTTAAAACATGGTAGAAATTGGGTTACACCAAATTTTCGCATTTAATTTACCTTCAAGTCCCTAGTAAAGTGGTACTACATGTGCACAAAGCCTGTAAATTAAATTCTACTAATAGGCCTGCAGTCCTGGTTGTGCCACCCACTTGAAGTAGCCCTTTAAACATGTCTCAGGCCCGCCAATGCAGCCTGTATGAGCAGTGTTTAACTCAAATTTTGAACTGGCCAAATAAACCCTTTGTCAGGCCCAATCATTCCTTTTTGATACATATAAGTCACTACTAGGGCAGGCCCTGAACAGTCCAAAGGGGAAGGAGCAGTGTATCTAAAAAGTAGAACATGTACTTTGAAACTTTACATGTCCTGGTAGTGAAAACCTCTTAATTTGTTTATCACTACTGCAAGGCTTGCCTCTCCCATATGATGCCATCTGCGTTACCTTATTCCACTTTTAGAAAGTTAGCATTTTCTTGTTCACAACAATTCGTGCCTGCAACCTGATCCTAGGTAAAGTGACTAGGTGTAGCTGGCAAATGGTACATGTGTATTGCTCCCAGACAGTGAGACAAAGGGAAGATAGGTGTTGGCACGGTGGGTCACTCCAAGTTAACGAGGGGGAGTAGCTGACAATTACCACACTTGCCCATCACAATGGGTCTGCCTGAGCACCCTCACAAAGGGTTGTCACTTGTATTTTGTGACCCTAGACAAGCTGGGACCAGGACAGGGAGAAAAGGGATGCCTGACATCTCAGGGGGTGGGAAAGTCTAGAAGCTTCTTCCACCTCAAAGTGGGCACCAGGGATAAACATTGGACCATAAGACCTAGCTCTTCATTACACTTATGAGCCTGTGGCCTCTGCCAGGATGAAGGACTGCTGTGCTGCTGAAAGGACTGCCACTCAGCAAGACTGCTTTTCTGAAGGACTGCTGCCCTACTGTGCTGACCTTCTACACTGTTGTCATCTTCCCTGAGTGAGAAGAAATTACACTGCATCTCTTAACCCAGGACCACAGAGTGACTCCATGGGCTAGTTTGTTGGCCTTCTGATCAGAAGTCTTAGGGACATGACAGGATTCCAACAACCTTGAACTCAGCACCTGGACTCTGCCATCTGTGAGTCCTGTCCTCCCAATGCGTGCTACCCTAGCCCTAGACTCTAGCAAACGGGCCATAAGGTGCTTCGCCAGTCCCTCTGTGGATCCAGCAGAACTGACATCTACTCTGCAGTGCAGCACATCTCCTCCTTAACTGGTGCATCACCTTTGCTGCTCGATGCAGTACCCTCGGCAACGATGCATCACCTGCTGCGCGGACTTCCCAGGCATAAGGACTTCACATCACCCATCGCAAACCAATTGGAGCTGATGAATAACCAATCAAGGACATCACCTTGCCCAATGCAGCCCATTGGAATCGCCACAGTGTGATGCATCTCCAGACATGGACATTACCTTTCACTTCGCAGCTCACCGGAACCGCTGCTGCATTACTCATCTCCTCACCCAGACCTTACATTGCCTCTGCTGCGCGATGCATCCTTGACACAGGATTCTTCATCTCTTCACAATCAGGATTTAATTGCACTTGTTCAGCAGGCCTAACTGGATCCCAGTAGCTGGCCCGCGCTCCATCACTGTCAGCTTAACTTCTCATTTTGTCCCGGTCTTTGTTCTTTTTGGCGCTATTTTCACTGAAATCCTTAAACTTGCATTTCTCTGATTCTGCTGATTTGATTTTTGTCATGTTTATCTTGATTTATGTATTAAAATGTACCCAAATGTTCTCAATTGGTGTCATAGTTTTATTGTGTTGTGTTTCCATTTTATTACTGTTTGAAGTGTTGCATAAATACTTTACACCTTGCTTGTGACTTCACCCTGACAAGGTTTGTGGTTTCTGCTTGAGTAGGGTTTCAACACCCCCTCTGCCCCTGCAACCAGTAACCCAATTTCTTACAGATACCATAACAGTGACAGGTATGCACTAGGCAAATATATAAAAGTCTGCATCCTTTTAAGAGACCGTGACTGCTAAAAAGTTGTTTTAATCAGTCCTAGGAACGCCAGCAATAGTCACACATTATTTGGGCTTGGATGATACTGTATGCACCACTTTTGTGATGTTTTTAATATGTATGCATAATGCATATTTTCTAGCACTTAACATGCATCCTCAACGTACAGTCCATGTGGCAAAGTAGACTGTTCTTAAAACCTTCTAAAGTGTGCAAACCTAATAATTAGCAATATACTAATGAATTCCGCAAACAGATCAACACCCTTTTAAGGCTTAATGATTCCATTTAAAAAGCCTCTCTGATGTGAAAATTAGCATTTAAAAGAACAAGTTCCTTCATCTTTCCCCATTAAAAGCAGGCCCTAATTCATAGGTGCCATTTTTCTCCATGCTGGATTCCACCAGACTCAAATGAGCACATTAGGTTTGATGTATGGCTAATAATAGCTATTCAGATTCCCAGCGAATTTAATCCTACTTTAAGCCTTTCTTAAATTAGACCCCAGTCATTAAAAGATTGCTGGGTAGTGAATGATAGTTAATCAATGTGTTAAAGTCGTTCCCACTATTTCTTTGATACGCTCTGCTCCGTGAGGGCTATTAATCACGTTTTCTCCCATCGGCGAGCCGCCAGGCTGGATTGCCGAGAAGAATGTATATAGACTTTTCAAAACTGTTTGAAAACTTTGTCCTGATATTTACACATCGACTCGTGTACAATTTTTTCACAACTATGTCACAGACGGTATTTCCCATCTGCCTCCCACCTACCATTGGCCTCTTATACTCACCACCACCCCCCATCCACCACCGTCTTCTATTTAATCTCTGCCTATGCGCTTTCATTGCAAATTTCCACGTAAAATTCTGCTGTGATTGGACTCGGTTCTCACAAAAAGTATATGTCGTAGTTGCTGCATTTCCAGCTTTTTAGTGAACAGCAGATTGTATTGTGAGACTTGTAGTTTTACTTTTTTTTGTAAGTATTAGTTTAGAAATCCAAGCGTTCAAACTTCTGTTTGTAAAACGCAAGGAATGAGTGATGGTGTCACACATGCTATGGAAAGACTTGGCAGCCATGACTTTGTTTGCCATTTTAGTGATTGCCCTCCATGTCACACAGCCATTTGTGCGTTTAAGATATTGTTAATAGTGCACGTTTTGCCTTTAGTATTGCACCTCACTGGTCGTACGAATGCAAAAAACCTGTGTTCCCCAAATGCAAGCAAGTCATGAAAATAAAACCTAGCAATTACAAACACTTCCCCTCATGCATGATTTTGCACCACAATGGTGTAGCTTTATGAGAGAATAAATCCACACACAGAGTGGAGAGGGTCCATTTCAAGGCGCGATATGCCTGCTAAGTTTGTGATCACCCACGACTGAGCAGGCTGAGTTAATATTTTACACAATTACACCGGCGGAAATGCCGGTTCAAAGGACTTCACAAAATTCTCCCTGAAATGCACCTTGAAAGTAGTGACTGGCATAGTTTCCAAGTGGAACTTGAATATCAGGGAGTCCATACATCTATTTTTTTATTTATTTATTCAAGGGTATATTCACAAGAACGTGTGATAACTACCGCAAGTGTAACGTAATGCAACTTTCAATATCGCAGCACATCGTGGTAAAATAACCCTGTGACAACATGGGATTCACAACAAGGCGGTACCATGCGATAGTCTGCCGAAACCGCGGCAAATTTCTGCGATGAAACCAGCTCGATGGAGATAAAAACACAAACCACAACACCAAAAAACCCGCGATGGGCCAAAGCGCGATGAGGAAATCAGCGATAAGCAGCGCCAGGCCTGCTACACACACCTGCCGGGTGGCAAAAATCTCAGTAAAAGCAGAAAAACCACCCACACACAAACTGACCCACACCCAAGCACCATGGAGGTAGCCGGAGCAGGCGCAGAGGATAAGCGCAACCCCACAAGCACCCCGGACGACCAGCCTGGGACCTCGGGGACAGGAAAGGGCAAGGACAAGAAGACGAGGAAGACAAAGTTCAGTCCGCAGGTGAACAGGATCATAGTCACGGAGGTGATGGAACACCATCAACAACTCTTCGTCACCTCCAACGTGTCACTGGGCACTAAAACTGCAATATGGCGGGACATCGTCGACAAGGTGAATGCCGTCGGAGAGCACAAGCGGACAATGGACAAGGACAAGAGGCCATGGAACGACATCAAGCGGAAGACCAAGGAGAAACTCTCCGCCAACCAGAAGGCAGCAGCGCAGACCAGAGGTGGGGCCCCAGCGCCACAGCTGGAGCTGGATGACATGGAGGAGCTGATGTCGACAGTCATCAGTGTGGAGACTGTAGCTGGAGTTGGGGGACCGGACACTGCTCAACAGGACAGAACACAACCGCAACAGGGTGAGTGACCACCAGGTACTAAGGGGACGGGTCGAGATGGACAAAATGGCACACATGCACAATCAAGCAGGCCACAGTGCACACCCACAATGACACTGGGTCATCGCCCAGATCCACAGACTGTCACAATGTGCAATGCCATGCTGTAAGAATGTCAACCTGTACCATGCATCTACACACATGTGGACACATTGTAATACACCATCTCCCCATCACATTGCAGGGGCACCGTCAACACTTCCTGCAGAGCAGTCCCAGCCACTTTTCACGGATGACGAGGAGGACAACGCTAGCATCGACACCTAAACCATCCAAGACATCATGTTTCATCCGCCACTCACCTCCAGGCTCAGGGCAGCCCAGCTACATCGATGAGACCCCACCCACCACTCAAACCACCCAGCAGGAGGCACCCACAGCCCAGCACCCTCCCTAGACCTCCAGGAACAACACATGGCCTTCCAACGCCGTGTGCTGGAGTGCCAGATGGAGATGGCTGAGCAGGTGCAGGTGGGCTTCGGCATCATGGCTGCCACACTGGATGCCATCCTTGGGTGTCTATGTCCGCCCCATGGTCTCAAACGAGCCCTGACTGACATCGCTGGAGTCATGACCGGGAGAGAAGAACACCTGTCCGCTCAAAGTGGCTCCAGTGATGCCAGCCGTGAGCTGGCACACATACAGAGGCTCATGGAGGACATGATGCGGATGGAGGCGGAAAGGATGGCAGCCACTGCTGTAAATCATCGGAATGTAGCTGGGATCTATCATGCCCTACTGACCTCCTCCATGGCATTGCCGCCTCAAGGCATGGCAAAGATGAATGCTGCTGCCCCCACACCATCCACATCCCCGCCCCCTGGTGTGTCAGTGCCACCCAGTGCGGCAGCCAGATCCACTCAGGCCCCTGATGTGTCAGTTATAAAGACAATGGGGTGACCCTGTGTTCCTCAGAACCTGGGTATAAATGATAAGAAAGACAATGGTTCTGTCGGATATAACCAAACAATCACTTTGTTTACGGTAATTAATGAAAAAGAATTTTTTGAAAATGATTACATTCAAAGGACCACATAAAGCCAATAACAAAAATATGGTATAAATCACAAAGACCTCCGATTGGCAGGGTGGTAAAATGTTCTTTTTTATATATAAATTGCTTCATTTATATAAACACCCATAACAGTCTTCTTGCAAATTAAGGCTGCCAAAGTTATAAACATTGAGGTGAATTGGTGAATAAGTGACAAAGTGATCAAAGTGACAGGATTGTTGTGCAATATATACAAAGTGAATACAAAAGTTTCTATGTACAAGATAAAAGTCGGCCAGTATTTGAAAGAGTACAATGACGCCGTTTCCCGGGGATCTCTGGTTCTTATGGGAAAGCGAGTCTTGGACTGGTCCTAGGTACTGTCGACGTTTCGACCCTTTATGTGCGATCTTGTATCGTCACCTGGGTCTTCATCAGGACTTAAATGTTAACAATGGCAACCTATAAAAGCAAGTAAAGCACGTGTCAACAACTAATTGTACAAAAGTCACACGTATATGGTCCCGAATAGGCCAACAGAGGCCATGACTCACCTAGCCAAAAGGTCTAGGATGACCCAATATTCAAATTTGGTAGATCCGATGTGTACATCCACGGAGTATCTAAAAATTAATTAAAATGACGGTCAATGGATGGAATCATCAACCCATCACCATTGATTGCAGAGCTCATCACCCAAAAGTGGGACGTGAAATAACAACATGGACTCATTAAGTCTCAGCGTGAAAAATAGATCCAGAAGGATTCTAACGGTAAACATGGTCAAGCAATGGGACAGGAATGACCATGAAGCTTAACGGTGCAGGCCATTTCAGAATTAACGTAGTGGCGGTGAAATTTACAGCTTGTTAGGAATCAATTACGGGACCCCCCGTGAAATTCGTCCGAAAAACCGGTGGCACAAAACACTTGTTTGCAAGCTCTAATCGTGGCAGGCTTAGATATTCTAATGGCATAGAGAAAGGTATGCTCACCTGAGAAGTCAATTATTAGCGGAAATACTTGACGGTACGTAAACCGGTGATTCGGTTGGGAGCAATGGCAGTCGGGAGGCTCAGACTGCGTCTGCAAAGGAAGCCACACGGGCAAGCTTAGTTAAAAATGCCACGGGGCCAGAACGAAAAGGAAAATTATTCCGTCGCGCTACTGGGACGACTTACTTGGGAGGAGAGTAACAGACTTCTGTCCCCAGCGCAGTGCTAGTTCCCGCGTCTCAGTCCACATTTCGTTGCTATTGGAAACCAGCGAGAGGCAGATCAGCCGGGATATATAGTGACAGCCCAGTTCCTCTCTAATGTGACGTAGAACGTATAGAAACGCCTGCGCGGTTGCTTAGCAACTAGAGAGGCGTTCTGGCAAATCAAGCAAGCCCGCCAATGGAAAGCGGTGGCTCTTTACTGACGAAAAGTGTGTTTAGCTATTAACATGCAGCGATAAATTGAAGGCCGTCAGAGAGGAAAAACAATTCCTAAATAAGTTCCCGTGTGTCATTGGTGCATCCCGTTTTTTATGCAACAAACTATGGACACGAACAAAAAATGATGTCACATTGCAAACCGTGCCAAAAATATGCCAAAAAATAATAAATGGTCATGCGTAAAACTATTCTGCATTCTTCGTGAGACATACTGAACATTGTACACAACTATTTTCTTGGCAGATAAAATTGGAACATTGAAGCAATGGGTTACATGAAATGTAATGTTTGGAGAGCAGTACATATCGATATCACACGCAATCCTTAAGTTGTATCAAACCTGAACAGACACAACAATTTATCAAAGGATAGTCATGTGGATGTACAAACATGTTGCAAACGACATAGTGAATTGTTTTACAGGGAGCAGATAGAAATCGCACATTGTGTACAGCAATTTGAGCAATAAAAAAAAAAAAGGCTGTGAGCAGAATGGCAACCTGAGTTAGGAACCTGAATCAATCAGAGTGGTAACAGGTGGTAACTTGTGGATAAGTTGTAAAAAACCAACATGATACATGGAAAATGAGCCTTTCAATGAAGTTTAAACAACATGACATATAAGAACGTGGATTTGAACTGAATCAGGCTGACATTCAAATGCACCACATTGCCTACTTAAAGGGAACGAGAGTTCAATGCCCAAAAACCTTTAAATTAGTTAGAGGGAAGAAGGAACCAATAAAGCCGACGGTTCCAGTTGAACCATCCATCTAAGGATTTTCTCTAACCCAATCCAAACTGTTGTATTGTGTCAAAGGATTGTATCTATCTGTATTATTTTCTTTTTGAAAGAGCATGGAAAAAGAGAGAAGTGTTAAAACCCTTGATTACAGTTGACCGATCTGTCTTGAAGTTTCCTCAAACTCATTCAAACCTTGTTGTACTCTGTCAAGGGAATGTATCCATTTACATTCCTTTCTTTTTAGATTGAGTGTAATTGAGCCCCCTCTTGGAGCCAGAGTAACCTTTTCAAGCACACCCCATTTAATGTCCTCAGGCAGGTGGTTATGTGTGAGATAATGATCGACCATGGGGGCCCCTTGCGTTTTACATCTGATGCGGCTCATATGTTGGAGCACCCTCACTTTTATCTTTTGTGTGGTTTGGCCCACATACAAAAGACCACAAGGACAAATTATTGCATAAATTACGTTACAACTGTTACAATTTGTAAAACCGTATGATTTGCAGGTTCTGTTATGATATGTGAATGAGGGACCTTCCAGTGTCAAAGGACAGGCTTTGCATTGGCCACACTTAAAATGGCCCACGAGGGGAGGCAAACCGAGGTAATCTCTGAGTCCGGGGGTTTTGGGTGGTTCAAGATATGCCTTGACGACATTGTCTTTCACATTTCTCCCTCGTTTGAAGGCAAATAGGGGTTCCCCAGTGGTAGGAAGCTCACTCGAAACCAGGTTCCAATATTTTTTCATGATTTTCTTCATGGCATTGCTTTTACTATTGAATGTGGTGACGCATACAATACTCTCATTTTTGGTTGTTCTCTCCTTTACTTGCAGTAGTTGGTCCCTCGGGCAATACCAGGCGCGTTTCCGTGCACGTTTCAATAAGCCAATGGGATAACCCCTTTCCTTAAGGCGAGTGGTGAGGATGTCAGTTTCTTTAAAGAAATCAGTTCGTCTTGTGCAATTTCTTCTTAGTCTCAGATATTGGCCGTACGGAAGGTTATCCCTAAGTCAGTGGCACACAGTGCGGCAGCCGGTTCTTCAACACCCAGAGGTGGGGCAGGGCAAACACCCGGGGACAAGGAAGCAGATGGGATTGGGGGCTGAAGGACCAGGCACTAGCATTCATTACCGCCACCTGGCCTGTTTCTGCTTGGCCCCGCACATGGTCTCATGAACTTACACTGACCCATGACACACTCCTATGCACTCACCTTGGACCGCGACATGGACTTCCACTTCCGGATTGGTGACCAATGACATGGCGACCAGGCTGCAGATTGTAGCCTTCCCTTCAGCAGGACTTGTCATCCCCGGATGGACTCTGGATGGCCCTCCACGGGCACATATTGTGTAGTGTGCTGTGCATTGCCCTGAACTGCTCCAGCTGCCTAGCTGCACTGGATGTGCAATAACCATCCATTGATGCACTGCTGTGTCACCTCTTTCAGCAGTTATGTATGCATGTGTGGATGAATATAGGGACAGTGATTACCATTGTGCCAATGATGTTCATCCTGTGGGATGCCAGTCAGAGGGGTGCTACATTGCATTTTGTGTACCGGGTCCCGTGTACACTACAACAGGGACACACGCATCACTCACTTCCATGTCCGTACATGTACTGAATGATGCCCTGAGCCCACGTGTCATTGTGGCAAGCCCTGCGCTGGTCCGGCGTATGGCAGGCCAGACCACTCCGCTTACGCTCAGACGGGGGTGCACACATAGCTACCTGTCGCAGGCATACTCGCTGGTGGTGTGCAGGTCACTGGTCTAGTTTTCAGCATGTCACAGCCACTCCCTGAGGGCAGGTTTGCGTGCACACCATACCCATCCAGCACAGGTGTCACAGGTCATGTGACTCCGCCAACAAAAGGGTCCTACGACATCACATTCTCTGCTGACTGTGATGACTGGATGAGGGACTCCACGGTTCACAATCATGAAGGGCCCAAAAGTTTTATTGCGCACAGGGTTAGTGGCAACCCAGGCCTGCGTACGGCAGGGCCGACCACCATGTGGCGCTGACTGCGGTTGCACAGGGTTAGTCGCACCGGGCACATTGCGGCATGCACAGGCACCCTGCCACGGGACGGTGACTTTGGGTGCACTGAGTCAGTGGCACCTTAAGCTGCTGAGTGGGTGGGCACCCTGTGATGATGCCCCATCCCGGCGGTCCGGGCAACTCGGGTTTCATGTGCCCTGCTGGACTGAAGTGTAGGCCAGAGCCAGCGGGCAGCACGGGCCTACCGCCTCATAGCCTCGCTTCCAGATCACAGACTTTGTGGCACCCATTGGGCTGATCGTGTGTGCAAAAAGTACACGATTGATGTATGTAATGCTGAACAAATCAAAACTGAGCGGGTGTGCATCCTGCGATGTTGCCGGGGGCACTGGTATGTCCTCTGCCATGGAGTAATCAGGACCCAGCACCAAACTTGAGACCTGTTGGCCTGCGTAGCGTGGCTGCATGGTGTGGAGGGTGCCATGTCCGCGGGCCCCGGGCTTGTGGCTTGCAACAGCACGTGGTGGGACATCCAGTCTACATGCCAGTGGCGGAAGGTGAGCAGTAAGGCCTGGGTGTGCATGAGCGGGCATGCTCCATGGGCGGCGGGTGCCTTTGTGATGCCTCTGCCTGGGTGTGCATGGGAGGGCGGGCGCTGTTGTCTTGTGCAAGTGTGTGTACTGTGCCAGTCATGTATCTAAACTCTGTTTCAGATGACGGCTCTGACTGAGATGTGTGTCCTGGTGTACAACTCTACATACCGGCATGTGGTTCGAGACACACCGGTGGCAGCAGGTGAGCAGTGTGGCCTGGCTGCGCAGGGCCGGCTCTCCCTCTTTCTCTCTCTCTCTCTCTCTCTCTCTCTCTCTCTCTCTCTCCCTCTCTCCCTCCCTTCTTCTCTCTCTCATTCTCTCTCTCTCTCTCTCTCTCCCTCTCTTCTTCTCGCTCTCTCTCTCTCTCTCTCACTCTCCCTCTCTTCCTCTCTTCCTCTCTCTCTTTCCTTCGCTCTCTCTCTGTCCTTTGATGTGCGCAGGACACACCTTTTCATCATGTTTTTTGTCTTGCAGGCTTTGACCTACGGACTGTCCCGCGGGGAGCTGCCATGTGTCTTCATTTAATTTCGGAGTTCATGTTAATAAAGTTTTATTTGTTTCTTCGAAAGAGAATGTGTGATGCTCATTTCTGTGACAACAGTTGCATTTCAACTGTTGTGATTGTGCAACTTCATGCAGAATATATTGTACATGTTTTTGTGTAGCTAATGTGGCATGTCTTTGTTGGGGGGGCCAAGGAGGAGTGGTCCGGGCGGTGGTGTAGGTGGGTGTTGTGGCCCTCTTGGGTGTCCGGGCCGCATGATGTGTGGCTCCATGGCATCTGTAGCCCTTCCGATGTGGCCCTGGGCTGGTCTCCCTTTTGTGGTGCTGGCTACCGTCCAACTTAACACCAGGTCAGAGCAGGTGTAGATTTCCTGGTGCTAACGCACCGTATCGCCGGTTTAGTGTTTTTATTGCTGATCTGTCTGGTCGTTGAGAATGTTGAGGTGTGGTCACGGCTATTGGCACGGGAATGCCTACTCTGCATCTCAGCGATACTTGCGGTGATCATCTGTGGCGATGTTTTTGCAGCTGCTATCGCAGGTAAACTCGTGCTGTGGGCTGTTAGCACCAGCTTGTGAATGGGGAGGTAAACTTATTGCCACTTTGGCTGCGATAAAGTGCAGATGACTCAGTGATAAATCCTTGTGAATATGCCCCTCAGTGTTTTATATAGAACGGACATGACCCTAGAAGTGTATCAGAGCGCTTCACCTATACATAGCCTTAAACTCAGGACAGTAGGTTGACATGAACTTTAAAAAAATAACAAGCGTTCAATAAATTGCGAGAGACAATAGAGCTAAGAGATCAAATGAAAAAAAATACATCAATTTGACAGATAAACATTTGTGCATTCATACTCATATATGCAATTCCAAACGACTACTAGAGGTCAATTTGTATTACAGGTGTTTTACAGGAAAGTAACCTAACAGTGTCTAGGCTACTGTTATAATGGGAGGAATTTGCTCATAAAAAAGGACTTGGCTTCTTTCTTGAAGGCAGAAATGGATGATATTCTTCTAATGTTCGGGGGGAGATAGTTCCAAATTCTTGGTGCTGCACCATAGAAAGCTCGGTCATAAGTTCTTTTCTTTCTGAAAAGGGAAGGTTTCAGTAACAGATCGCCATGGCTCCGAGAAACTCTGCATCCTCCTGATAATGTGATTTTCTGGGCTAGGGACATTGGTGTTTTCTCGTGTATCGCTTTGTGTGTGATACATGCCATCATTATTTGGATTCTTCCTTAAGGTAACCAATTGAGCGCTTTCAGATGAGGGGTCAAATGTTTTGGAGCCTGTTATAAGTCTTGTGGCCGCATTGAGGCAAGCTTTTAGTGTGGCTGTTGAAATCTTGGGTAGTCCTCCTAGAGTTGTGCTTCCCTACTCGATCCTCGATATGACTAATGCCTGGACTGCTGTTTTAAGGTCTCAGTTAGTTATGAAAGGTTTCAGTTTTCTGAGGCAGCCTAAATGGAAGCGGGCATTTTTTACTATCATATTGATGCATGTTCAGGTTTTTGTCTAGCATAATTCCATGGGATTTGGTTGAGTCTACTAGCCTCGGAGTACAGTTTAGCACAGTGATCAGCTTGGACCACTCCATGACACTCGTATCGCTTTTCTGGGAGGAAATCAGAAGGAATTTTGTTTTATGCGGGTTAAGCTTGAGTTCATTACTAGTTAGCCAATGAACGGTCCTTTTTAGTACCTGGTTCATGATACTGATCTCTTCCATTGATGTAATCTTGATATAAAGCTGTGTGTCATCTGCATACATGTGGAAGGAGATGTTTGCCTGCAGTAAAATGTCTGTTAATGGTTCTACGTAAAGATTTATTAGAGAAGGGGATAGTGTTGAACCCTGTGGTACTCCAATAAGATTTGTGGATGATGTAGATAGGGTTTGATTCACTATGAATCTTTGCGATCTGTTCTCTAGGAAGGATCTACACCACTCTAGGACTATACCCTCCAAACCCATCCTTTCTTTCAGACGTTCTAGTATTTTGGCATGGTTTTCAGTGTTAAATGCCCACAAACGGTCGAGCAGAATTAGGAGACACATTGTGTTGCAGTCTAGGGCCAGTAGAGCATCGTCCAATATGTGAAGAATTGCTGTTTCAGTACTGTGATTTGGTCTGAACCCTGATTGGTAGTCATTCAGCAGTTTAAATTCAGAAATGTGTTGGCGCAGTTGTTGTTGAACACATTTTTCCATAACTTTGGGTAGCATGGGAATGCTTGTTACTGGTCTAAAGTTGTTAATGTCTGAGCGATTCTCTGTAGGTTTGTTTAAGATTGGAATGACTTGCCCTGTTTTATTGTAGACCAGCATTTTGCAGCTAGAGGATCATTAAAATGATTGTTTGGTTATATTGTCAAAATAATTTGCTCTTTAGGATCAAAAAGATCTCCGCAGCCTTTTTGAGCTCCACCTCCATGGATTTGGCTTTGGCTGAAAGAAGGAGGAGAATTCTTCGCTGCTGGTGTTCAGTTTTGAAGCTTTTGGCGCGGAGTTGGCCGAATTGGTCTTTTGGCTGTTCGAAGAGGTTCCTCAGTCTGTTTTTTTGCATTATCCAGTCCTTTTATAAAGAAGTGTTTTTTTTAAATTTTAGAATACTTTTATTGTAGGCGTTTCTGGCATGTCTTAGTTGATTTAGATGGGGTGAGGATGGGTGTTGTCTCCATTTCCTTTCTGTGAGTCTGAGTGATCATCTTTCTTAGTTGAGGGATCTGTTGAACCAAGGGTTTTTATCTTTGTCTGGAATCCTTTTGAGTTTTAAAGGGGCTATGTCCTCAATTATTTGCGTCATCGTAGTGTTGTAGCATTCCGTGAGTTTGCTGACATCTTCCAGGTTCTTAGGATGTTGCAGTTTTTTCTCACAGCGTGCTACAAGATTCTCCATATTGAGCCCTGTGGTGTCACAAATACATTTTCTGCGTTTTATTGATTGTGACCAAGTTTTCCTTTTTATGTAGGGTATTTGGAAGGTAATGATGTGATGATCAGACCAGTCGCATGGGATGATCTTGATTGCATTGACAGATTTTTCTTTAAAGACGTTTGGTTGAAGGGGTGACCCTGATGGTATGCTAGGTGAAGCTGTCTCATGGAGATTGAGGTTACTTTTTGTCTTTTCTGTATTTATTTTCCTATTCATTAATGTTATCTCACGGCTCTTATTACCGACCATATGAATGCATCTCCAATTGTTCTGGGCAATGACTGCTGATTCCATCCTACCGACTTTTTCCAATAAAGGGTATGAACCAGCGTTGGGGTTCGGCCTGGGACTAGGGGCTCTAGGGTTGGTGAGAGGTAATGCTATTTTAGTGTGCTGCGGGTTGCAGGCTGCTGATCTTAGCTTCAGGAATTCTGTACTCCTGTTTCAACTGCTGGAGCTCTTTGGCGGTGGCAGATTCTATCTTAGCAGATTGATTTATGTGTGGAAAACGGCTTGCGAGTTGTTGTTCTGCAGGGTTTTTGAAGGAGGGCTGTTGAGAATGTATGATTTATGTGTGGGGAAACGGCTTGTGAGTTTTGTTCTGATGGGGTAATAATTAATATTCCCACTGCAGTAATTGCAACAGTAGGGAAACTGTTGGATGGCGTAAGGATACAAATTACTATTCCAACTCCAAACAGTGGAACAGTAGGGAAAGTTTTGGATAGCATAGGGGTAAAAAATACTATTCCCACTCCAGTGAGTGCAACAGTCGGAAAGTGTTGGATAGCGTAAGGGTAACAATTACTATTCCCACTCCAGGGACTGCAACAGTAGGAAAAGTGTTGGATAGAGTAAGGCTTAAAATTACTATTCCCACTCCAGTTAGTGCAACAGTAGGGGAAGTATTGGATAGAGGATGGGATAAAATTACTATTCCAACTCCAAAACAGTGCAACAGTAGGGAAAATGTTGGATGGCGTAGAGGTAAAAATGACTATTCCCACCCCAGTGTGTGCAACAGTAGGGAAAGTGTTGGATAGCATATGGTTTAAAATAACTATTCCCACTCCAGGGAGTGCAACAGTAGGGAAAGTGTTGGATAGCGTATGGGTAAAAATTACTATTCACCCTCCAGTGAGTGCAACAGTAGGGAAAGTGTTGGATAGCTTAGGGGTGAAAATTACTATTTACACTCCAGTGAGTGGAACAGTAGGGAAAGTGTTGGATAGCGTAGGGGTTAACATTGCTATTCCCACTCCAGGGAGTGCAACAGTAGGGAAAGTGTTGGATAGCGTAGGGGTGAAAATTACTATTCCCACTCCAGTGAGTGCAAAAGTAGGGAAAGTGTTGGATAGTGTAGAGGTTAAAATTACTATTCCCATTCCAGTGAGTGCAAGAGTAGCGAAAGTGTTGGATACCGAATGGGTAAAAATTACTATTCCCACTCCAGTGAGTGCAACAGTAGGGAAAGTGTTGGATAGCTTAGGGGTAAAAATTACTATTTACACTCCAGTGAGTGCAACAGTAGGGAAGTGTTGGATAGCGCAGGGGTAAAAATTACTATTCCCACTCCAGTGAGGGCAAAAGTAGAGAAAGTGTTGGATAGTGTAGAGGTTAAAATTACTATTCCCACTCCAGTGAGTGCAAGAGTAGGGAAATTGTTGGATAGCGAAGGGGTAAAAATTACTATTCCCACTCCAGTGAGTGCAACAGTAGGGAAAGTGTTGGATAGAGTAGGGGTAAAAATTAATATTCCCACTCCACTGAGTGCAACCATAGGGAAAGTGTTGGATAGCATAGGGGTAAAAATTACTATTCCCACTCCAGAGAGTGCAACCGTAGGGAAACTGTTGGATAGCGTAGGGGTAAAAATTATTATTCCCACTCCAGTGAGTGGAACCGTAGGAAAAGTGTTGGACAGTGTAGGGGTAAAAATTACTCTTACCACTCCAGTGAATGTAACAGTGTGGAAAATGTAGGATAGCGTAGGGGTTAAATTAACATACTTATTAATTGAATATTGTTTGTAACATAAATAACATATTAATAATTAACAAAAAAATAATTAATAAAGACCAATAAAATTAAATTAATATTTACTTAAATAGCATTAAATTAATTCCCACCCTATTCCACATAAACACACAACCCGCTACACATAGAAAATAACACAATTAATGTAATTGTCAATTAATCAATTAATAAAAATAATCACCAATGAAAAATTAACTAACAAAAAATTCATAATCAATACCAATTATGAAAAATCTATAATTTCTTAATTATAATAAATTACTTCCCACCCGCTACAAATAAAAAATAATATAATTAATTTAATTATCAAGTAATCAATTAATAAAAAAGAATTGACAATTAATAATTAATTAACAATAAATAATTAACAATAACACTAAATAAAAAATTATAAATCATTCATTATAATTAATATTATAATATTCCCCATAAACCCACAAACGCTCTGATACTAAATTGCAAAATTTACTTTAAAAAAATTACTAATTTCTAAACATTTAATACATATATTTGAAGATAATAAAAAACATTACAAAAAATTTGAAACATACATATAAAATACATACTAAAATACATAACACTAATATAAATATCGATATTCTTAACAACAATATTTTTGCTAACGATATTACTTACTTCGATATTACTTACGTTGATATAAAAAAAACAATATTACTTGCCTTAAGGTCGATATTCTTGTCACCGATATTCTTGACATCGATATTCTGTCCCTACGATATTAAAAAATCAATATTAGTGTAGGTCGATATAAAAAAATTGATATTTTGACTGCGCACCCTGCACAATATAGCACACATACAAAGTAGGAAAAGGTATTAAACTTGTCTATTCATACTATTTTCTGCAGGAAGGGTACCCTACCTGTACAAAACCTATGGTAGGCACACACTTTAGCACTGTGGCACTAAGGTTTGTGCATGGCACATGGCAGCTGAGATCAGCGCTGGCGCTAGGGAGAGGGGAGGCGAGAGCCATATCTTTATAGTTTGGCACTCTCCTGCTCCTTCCCTGTCACGCAACGCAGCACAGCATTCCATGATTCTTTTTTTCACTTCAGAAATGCCACCTGTGAAACTCAGATTCTGTGGCACAAATGGGTGTACCGAGGAATTTAGCTGTGCAAGAACTAGTTTAAATTTTTCTCTAAGAATGGCTTACCCCAAATATTTTTGAAAGTTAATAATATTTGAAAAGATTTCATCAGGAAATGTTTCCTGCACTACTGTATGATCTCACTTCTGGGAAAAGTTAATTTACGGAATATTCTGCAAATAAGTTTCAAACTTGTCCCAGAGAAATGGAACCTGTTGTACCTGTTCTGTTTGTGAACAATCCTGTTACCATTCAGCATATGCTCTGACCCAGGAATTGATATCCTGCAGCTGTTCCTTACATTACGTGCAAATCCACTGTTTATCCTTGGCCTCATACTTGTGTTGGATTATTCTCATTTTGTTATGTAAAATGTTTCCTTTTTATTGGTTTACCAACCCATCTGATATTGAGATTACCTGGCTGATAAAGATTTCCAGAGGAGGAGGGCATGTCTCGACTCATGCTTGTAAATTGTTGTTAGACCTGACATCATTTGTGTGATATTCCCCAAACCTTTTTCCTTCAGTCACTTACATTGCTCAACTCATTTTGTTGGAATTAAGACTTTACCCCTGGCAACTAGAGCTAAAGTGCTTGTGCACTCTCCTTAAGACATGGCAACATTGGCCTACACCTAATTGGCACATTTAATTTACTTGTAAGTCATTAGTAAATTACATTAATTGTACCTGTAAATTAAATGCTACTACTGGGCAGCAGCACTCATTGTGCCACCCACTAGAGTAGTTCTCTAAAACATGTCTCAGGTCTGTCACTGCAGCCTGTATTGATGTTTTGAAATTGCCTCAACTTAAATATGCACTGTTAGAAATGGGGGTCTCTAGTTGGCAGAGGTATGTACCTTTGACCAAAAAGGGACCCTTGCTTCAAGTCAGGGTAAGGGGGATGCACACTTTAGATAACCCCTACGCACCCCCTTGGTAGCTTGGCACTAGTAGACAGGCTTATACCAAAGGCAATGTGTAAAGTATTTGTACCAACACTCACAATAACACAGTGAAAACACCACGAATGGACACCACACCAGTTTAGAAAAATAAAATATCTTTATCTAAACTAAACAAGACCAAAACGACAAAAATCCACAAACAGATACTCAGTAGAATGTCTTTGAAAAGATCGTTGCAAAAATAAGCTTTTGGATGGTAAATGCGTCACTTTACTCTCAAAGTACCTTGGATGCGTAACGCAGAACAAACAAAAGGGTCGCCGAGAAGGCGTTGCGATGATTCTTTCTGCGGTCCGGTTACGATGCGACAAGATGGCACCTCGATGCTTTGCGACGATCCAGTGTGATGCGAGAAAATGGCAAACAACAAGTACAATATCCCTATATATAATTTTCAAAGGGGTAATATATCCACATATTTATGTAACCCACAGACAAGTATTATAATCAAAAAAAGATAAATGTATTTTTTTTTTAGTGTAATATAAAATATTGAGATAAATGACACATACAAATTACATCAAAAATGAAAAAGAGTTAAATATCAACAGTTATGGAGCCCCACCATCATAATATATAGACCAAAGAGCAATATATAATTACAAAACTTCAAAACAGAACACAAACAAGAAACAGTAAATCAAGTGCACGAGAAATGACTAAACAAAAAACATAATATCATATACAAAACTTGTACACTACATATACATACAAAAACACAGAAAATGCGCCGACGCGCGTTTCGGAAAAGAAAAATAGTTTGCCAAATCCTTCATCAGGGCGCTGTAATATCAAGTAGGGTGGTGGTTAATAGCCATCCTGGGTAAAATTACTGTTCCTCAATGTACTATAAGCGGGGCTCAATAAAGATGCATACTACAAACGTCTGTGGGAACAACAGCAACAAATAGAAACCTAATAGTACAATAGCATAATGGAATTAAAAATAGATCGGAGCATATAGAATAAGAAAAAGAGAACCAAAGTGTTAATGAAGAGCAACTGCCATGTTGACACATAGTCCCCTAACCATATAGAGCAAACCTAGAGTGATGCTATAATAGAGTGAATAGAAGGAAGCAGCTAACTTGCCAAAAACCAGTGTGGAGGAAGGTGATGTGGAATGAGAAATAAAACCACAGACTCGGTAGTAGTGAAGTCATCTGGTATAGCAGAAAAAATTAGGCTGTTACAGGGCAATATCGAAAGTGCCTCTCTCCACATGACAGGATACTACGAATAGCTACGCTGCTAAAACACAAAATGCATGAAAAAATACCATAAGATGAAGTAGAGAAGCGAGGGAAGACTGTTGTAGAAAAACTAGAAGAATGAATAAATAAAGAAACTAATAGATACTCTCACAGGAATGAGTGTTCAGGCATAGTAGACCAAGTATAAGGGGGCCTCTACAGGGGCACGATAACTAATGAGACGCTTACCCTTAACCCCTTCGCTGCCAGGCCTTTTCCCCCTTCTGTGCCAAGCCTTTTCTTTGGCTATTTGGGGTAGTGCGCGATGAGGCCCCTGTAACGTTTTGACCACAAAAGGTATCCACGCCGAATTTGCGTCCTTTTCTTCCAACATCATGGGGATTCTAAAGGTACTCAGGGTTTGTGGATTCCCCTGGAGGGGTCACAGAAATTAGCCAAAATACAGAAAAATGTTGGTTTTTTTCGGAAAAATTGGAAAAACGGGCTGCAAATGAAAGCATCTGGGTTTTTCCCAGCAAATGTTATCAAAAAAGGGTTTGTGGGGTTGAAATCACAATTTTCTCAGCTTTTAGCGGATACCAGACTTTTGTCAGAAACCCAACATTTTTTACACAGTTTTGGCATTTTTCTGGGACATAGCCTATTTTTGCTATTTTTTGTGCTTTCGACCTCCTTCCAGTTAATGGTAGAAATGGTTACAAAAGCAATAATGGATCCTGGAAAGCTATACATTTTAGAGAAGTAGACAAAATTCGGAATTCAGCAAGGGGTCATTTGTGTAGATCCATCAAGGTTTCTTTATAGAAACTAACAGTTAAATATAGGATAAATTGAAAATTAGTTGAAAAAAACAGCCTTTTGTGTCAACGTTTTCACCTGTAACTTCTTCTAATTATGACAGCTCTTTAAAAGCAATATACCGTTACATCCGCTGGACATTACTGGTTGTGGGGATATATAGGACTTGTAGGTTCACCAAGACCCCGACGAACCCAGAGCCAAAAACTGAGCAGCAACGTGCAATGGTTTTTTAATATGTACCGGGTATATAGTAATTACTCTGTAAAAATGTGTACATGGAAAAATTGGTAGGAAAGACACCTATGTATTTCTGAAATGGGAACAAAATATAGAGTTTAGAAACAGTAGATATTTGCACATTTCCGAGATTGGGAATACTCATACTAGCATGAGAATTATCAGTCAATGACTTTTTTTTACACAATGTCTTTCATTTGGAAGGCAGAAATGCTTTGAAAATCAATAGGTAATAACAGTTCCTTTGCAAACCTGAATTACCCTAAGTCTCCCGATAAAAATGGTACCTCACTTGTGTGGGTAGGCATAGTGCCCACGACAGGAAATGGCTCAAAACCCAATGTGAACACACCACATTTTCACAATGAAAATGTACCCTTTTTGATGTCGCCTCACTACGTTTTGGGCCCTTGCCTGTCGCGGGTACTTGGGCCTCCAAAACAAGTAAGGCACCATTTTTACCGGGAGACCCGGGGGAACACTGAGTTGTGGGAAATTTGAGTGAGCCTGGTGATGCCACAACTTTCCGACACAAAATTGTGTGAAAAAAGTGATTTTTTCAGCTACAATTGAGGTTTGCAGGGGATACTGGGTAAGGAAACGTTGGGGGATCCACGCAAGTCATACCTCCCTGGAAGCCCCTGAGTGTCTAGGTTTCAGAAATGTATGGGTTTGGTAGGTTTCCCTAGATGGCCTCCGAGCACCGGGCCAAAAACCCAGGTGACCCCCCATTGCAAAACCAGGTGGTTTTGAGATAGGCAATTTTGATGTCGCCTCACTACGTTTTGGGCACTTGCCTGTCACGGGTACTTGGGCCTCCCACACAAGTGAGGCACCATTTTTACTGGGAGACCCGGGGGAAAGCTGGGTGGTGGGAAAATTGAGTGAGCCCGGTGATGCCACAACTTTCCCACACAAAAATGTGTGAAAAAAGTGATTTTTTCAGCTAAAATTGAGGTTTGCAGGGGATTCTGGGTAAGGAAACGTTGGGGGATGCACGCAAGCCATACCTCCCTGGAAGCCCACGGGTGTCTAGTTTTCAGAAATGTATGGGTTTGGTAGGTTTCCCTAGATGGCCGCCAAGCACCGATCTAAAAACCCAGGTGACCCCCCTTGCAAAACCAGGTGGTTTTGAGATAGGCAATTTTGATGTCGCCTCACTACGTTTTGGGCCCTTGCCTGTCGCGGGTACTTGGGCCTCCTACACAAGTGAGGCACCATTTTTACCGGGAGACCCGGGGAATATTGGGTGGTGGGAAATTTGAGTGAGCCCAGTGATGCCACAACTTTCCCACACAAAAATGTGTGAAAAAAGTGTTTTTTTCAGCTAAAATTGAGGTTTGCAGGGGATTCTGGGTAAGGAAACGTTGGGGGTTCCAGGCAAGCCATACCTCCCTGGAAGCCCCCGGGTGTCTTCTTTTCAGAAATGTATGGGTTTGGTAGGTTTCCCTAGATGGCCGCCGAGCACGGGCCAAATTGACAGTTGACCCCTTGCAAAACCAGATCGTTTTGACATAATTAGTTGTTTTTTACTACAGCGTGAAAATTTCGGCACAATATTGCAAGGAAAATGTGACAGAAATTTTGAGGTTTGCAGGACATTGTGGATAAAATAACTTTTTGGAATTCAAAGAGAGACATCACCATGAACTCCCATGGGTTTACGACAATATCTACAGTTGGTGGGTTATTCTTACATGGAACATACACCTTGGCAGAGAAACTAAAAAGACAAAGATTCCTGCACAGCCATCTATTCCTCAAACACACACACATACTGGTTGGATTTGGCACGAGGGCTAGTGATGGTTCTGAATATTAAATTTTATTAACAAGAGATTTCACAAAAATGAAATGCACTGTCAATAATTAAATGGACAAAAAACTGAACCAATGACTCAGCTCGTGAGCTGTAAAGCCACGGCAAGGCACCATCCGCTTTACAGGCCATTCACACACCTTTCATACGTGATACACACAAGACCATTCACACCACCAGGCACAAAACCAACACATCACAACATTCACAAAAAGGGACAAGGTACACCCTGCTTCATGAAGACAAAAAAGACAAATATTACTGCACAGCCATCTAATCCTAAAGCACACACACATACTGGTTGGATTTGGCATGAGGGTGAATAATGGTTCAGTATATACAATTGTATTAGCAAGTGATTTCACAAAAATGAAATGCACTATTAATAATTGAAAGGACGAGAAAATGAACCATTGACTCACAGCTTGTGAGCTGTAAAGCCACGACAAGGCACCAACCTCTTTACAGGCCATTCATACACCTTTCATACGTGTGACACATACAAATCATTCACGCCGCCAGCCGCGGGCCCATCACATTACAACACTCACACCAGCAGACATCGCCATTCAAGGGCCCATCACTTCCACACGACCACATTCCTGACACAGCATCTACACCAACTGATGGATTGCGTGGAGTGGCGCTCAGCTAGCAGTGTGTGTAGTGACCACCACCAAGTCACTACTCACACACCGCCAGCCGAGCGCCAGTCCTCACATACCACCAGCCAAGTGCCAGTCCACGCACACCTCCAGTCAAGTGCCACTCCACGCACACCGCCAGCCAAGCGCCACTCCACGCACACCACCAGCCAAGCACCAGTCCACGCACACCTCCAGCCAAGCGCCACTCCGCGCACACCGCCAGCTAAGTGCCACTCCACACACACCACCAGCCAAGCGCCAGTCCACGCACACCTCCAGCCAAGCACCAACCTACACACACCACCATCACATTTAGGATTTTTTATACAAAAAAACACAAACAAATTGCAAATAGATACACATCTTCTAACACAAAATCTGAAACTAAATACATTGCACTAATGCCAATCTTGAAAGAGAATATTTTTTTAAACAATACAGACCAGGCAGGTCACTTTACCACTCATGGAAGCTCCCAAAACTTCTTTTTCGTGTGGTACGCTCTAAAACAAGCAGGCATACACAGCCCAGGATTAGAAGGACACCCGGGACAGAAATAACGAGACTCCTTCCACTTATACCTTCGCCAACAGACTCTACATCTCCTAGTGGGAAAATCTTTTGAAGGTGTGGGAGGGATGTAATCAGGAAAGTGGCGATCTTTCAATCGAGCCACATCCTCCACCACTCCAAATCTAGGAACACTTGCCTGTTCCACAACAAGAAGGCTAGCTATCACAGAGTGCTGAAACTGAAGAAATGTCAACTTTCATGCAGGAGAACACTCCTTGAACACAATAAAAGCATTGAAATTTGCTAATTCGAAGAAATGAATGGCCAACTTCTTATACCAAACATAAGCCTTCCGAATAGCGGAATAAGGTTCTAACCTCTGATCTACTCTGACAACACCACCCATGTGCTTATTGTAGTCTAGAATGCACACAGGTTTGCGCACTTCAGCAACCTGACCCCAAACAGCCACAGGTGAAGAACTCTCATCATGGATAGTAGTCAGCATGTACACATCCCTCCTGTCCACAAATTTTACAGCTAGTAGTTCATCACTACGCAAGGAACTGCACTGCCCCCTCTGAAGTTTTTTGCAAACAAGCTCTTTCGGATAACCTTTACGGTTAGAGCGGATTGTGCCACATGCAAAAGTGTCCACTTTATACAATTCCTTAAATAATTGCACAGCAGTATAGAAGTTATCAAGGTACAAATGGTGGCCTCTGTTAAACAGTTTTCTAGCAAGATCCCACACAATTTTCTCTGAAACTCCAAAAGTGGATGGACAACCTGGGGGGTCAATAGTAGAATCTCTACCAGTGTACACACGAAAATTAAAAACATATCATGTCCTACTCTCAGACAACATATACAGCTTAATTCCATAGCGTGCCCTCTTGCTAGGGATGTACTGCCTAAAAACCAAACGGCCCTTGAACAAGACCAAAGACTCATCAATAGATATTTTTTTCCCTGGAGTATAGATCTCAGAAAATCGATCTACAAAGTGATCAAGAACAGGCCGAATCTTAAAAAGACAGTCACAGTCAGGGTGATCTCGTGGCAACGCCATAGAATTATCAACAAAATGCAGCATACGTAGCAAAAGGAAATACCGATTACGAGTCATAACTGCAGGAAATATGGCAGTTGCCAACAAGGGGCTAGTAGACTAATATGAAGCCAAGGTTGGCTTCCTTACCACACCCATCAATAAAGTCAAACCCAAAAACTTCTTAATCTCTTCCAGATATGTGGGAGACCACCGGGTAGCTCTAGACTGGGGCCTAAGTTTGTCACTGTTGTCCCTCAAAAACTGTTCAGCATACAAATTCGTCTGCTCAACAATCTCACCCAAAAATACATCATCCATAAACAACTGAAAAAACTGTATAGGCAAAAAGTGTTCAAAATCCACTCTACACCCTGCATCACCGCTAAAGGCAGGCAACACCGGCTGCACCATGTTTGGATCAACCCAAAGTCCAGCACTTCCAGTAGGAAGCCTAGCAGCAATCCAGATGCCTCTTGCTCCATCGGCACAGCAGTTCCTCCTCTAAGACAGGCACTTTATCCGCACTGAGAGTTGCTTCATCCACACCAAGAGTATCTTCATCTGCACTGAGAGTACCTTCATCATCCGATGATTCCATGTGGAGAGAAAACTCACTGCCAGAATCTTCCCCTCCCTCCTCTCCCTCAGACGCACTGTCAGTCTCATAATCATGCTCAGAGGAAGATTCAAGAAACATACCAACCACCTGTTGAACAGTCATTCTACGGATAGCCATAATGCTTATTAATAAAGGTAACTTGTCAAACAAGTCAACAACAACAAACACTTTGTAAAATAAGTAATAAACAAAAAGCACCTTTATCAAAAACACATATATACTACAAAACAATACCACTCACTTGCCAGAGGCAGCTAAACTACTCACCGCCACCTACTCTGCACAGACACAGTATGGATCAACAATATCCCACTAAAAAAGAAAGAGAAAAGAAATTACACATAAGACTATGCAAAACACATTGCAAAGAATTTCATGCTCAAACCACTAACTAAATATGCTGCCATTATGACATCACTTGCAAAAAAATGCATTCAAAAATTACAATATTACTCATTTGGAGTAAATACAAAAAAAAAATTCTTACCAAAAAAATGCAACTACACAAAACTGCAGAACAACCACTGTCGAAACTGGAAACAGGAATCAAAAGCTTTAGACTAGAATAAAAACATTAATGTCACAAGCATATAATGCTCTAGACCATCACATACTGCACAAAATTTATTGCTTGAAACTCCCACTTTCAAGAAGGAAAGATCGATGGCCCAATCCTTTACAGGCAACGCGGCGAGAATCTGGAACTCAGCCTCAGCTCCGGACCACCCCCTCTTCCCAGTCCTTCAAAACTGACCTCAAGGTTCTCCTCCTGCAAAGACACTTCCAAACTTAATTCACACCCTCTCTATTGTCTGAAGGAAGTCTTTACATTATAGGAAATTCTGTTCTCCATGCCTATAGAAGTGCCTTCCCAGTGTGTTCCTGTGTTTTGAGTGTCTGCCATTTATTGCACTTTTATACCTCTACTTGTACTTTGTACTCTTTTGTAACTTGCACACATGTCACTTTTCCTCTTGTAACGTATTGTTTGCTACCTCTTGTATTTTGTTTGCTTTTGATACATGCACAATTACCACCATTGCCTCATGTAACGTAACGTTTGCTCTTGTTTTCTGAGTGTCTGCCGTTTATTGCAGTATTTTACCTCTACTTGTATTTTGTACTCTTTTGTAACATGCACACATCACTTTTTCCTGTTGTAACGTATCGTCTGCTACCTCTTTGATTTTGTTTGCACTTTAAAATATTAAAAAAATAATGTGGCCATAAGGGGAGCGACCCTTGCCTAAGGGGCCACTCCGACAAACAACCCCAAACCTAAAAAACGAAAGAAAAACCTGGCGCTAGGGGCCATTCCTGCTGCACGATCGAACGATCGTGCAGCAGGAATGCATAAAAGAGACATCGGGGGCAGAGGCGTAGCTAGACCTTGTGGCGCCTGGGGCTATCTCTCAGATTGCCGCCCCTGGGGAGGGGGGGGGGTTGCTGGGGAAAAAGGACGACGACCACTTGAAAGAGGTCCGAGAGACACTTAGTATCGCTGCTAATAGTTACCTCGATCATGCAAGTTACATGCACATACATGACACGGTCCAAGGCTACACAGTTGAATACACCGGTGACTGGCAGTACAAAAGAGAACACACAGACTGCATGATCTATCTGGGGACTCAGAGAAACCGCATGTGACATCCATCAGAGAGCTGCGTGAATAATTACCTGGTAATCCCCTCCGCATAATGCAAACATGCACATACATGACACTGTTCAGGGATCCATCATCTACAGCTGACATTAAATGACAATTCATCATGGTTCCCCCATTAAAGCAGTGCACTTTGTGATCTGCATGGTACATGTTCTTTACAGCAGGCACATTAACCCTCTGTGCTACCTTTTCAGGAGTCAACCCTTCCACTAGACAAAACTCCATCTCTCTCTAGGATGAACATTAATCACCAAAGTTATCATGACCTATTTATTGTTTCTGAAAATTGCTGGAGGCCAGGAAGGAGGCAGCAAGTTTTTTTCAAACCATAATATACTTGCAAACACTACGCACCCACCCAAAATAGCTACCCAGTGAGGTCACACCGTTCGCATTGCCCTAACCTGCTCAAGGTTCATGTGACCTCAGTGACAGAGTCACAGCGACTGGATCACTGTTGCTCTAGGGTGTGCTGCTTCGTAGGCCTGCCCGCAAGACTGGAGATGAACTTCAGTATGGATTGTGGTGGACAGGCCTTCAAGGTTAACCCACAATTGACACCACTGGGGTACACCTGCTTGTGCTAAGATATCAAACCTTCTAAGGTCTAGTGGGGCCTTCTAAGGTCTAGCATGGGAATGTGCTCCCTCAGTGCAGTGGTCTGGTGGACTGGTCATGAAGGCTGAACCCGGTTCCCCAGTTCCAAATTCGACAGCTCTGGCCATAGTGCCACATCCTCTCCCCCACAGAACACCATACTTGCCCACTGAGAGAAACTCGCACTGCCTTCAGCTATAACCTAATTGTGCCCGCTATAAACACTTGGATGTGGCTCAATTCAAATTATGCACTTGATAAGAGTAATATGCTGCCTAAAAAAAAATGCAACTACTCATAGGGAATGCAAAGCATGTGAATTGTAAGCAGAAACAACATGGTTACCTTAACGATCTCTCACTCACTATTCAGAAATCAGCGAGTGGTTTTACCTGAAAAGTTATGTACTTCATCATCAGTCTTTATTCGATCTAAAATGAATCATAAAAGACACAAACATAAAAGCAAGAGCACAATTATTGTGCCCACATTGATACCGGACACCAATAAATACATTAAAAAGACTATTAAGAGAAACATTAATTAAGTAGTATGCCGATGAATAGATCTTGAAATAGTAAAAAAAAGAAAAACACACTATCAGTTACACATTCTAAATCACTAGGCTGAAAGACCAAGCTCGACACACATTGATAACCCAGTTCCCATGTTCCCTAACAGAGCTCCTGGGGTATTCCTGATCGCTTTTCTCCGTAAAGACCATGCCCAACCCATATATTTAGTAGGCCTGGGCAAAAATTTCGTTCCGTTCGCGGAAATTGCGATATTTTGACATTTTTGCGTTCCGCGGAGAGCGCGAAAATGTCAAAAATTCCGGTTTCCGCAGCTTGGCGATAATTTGTTTCTTGCTCGCGCTGTAAAATGATACATTCTCGCGCGCGCGCGATCGCCTTACCTGAATCCCTGCGTTCGCCGACAAGTTTTCTTGATCCGGTCGCGTTCTCCATGAGATGTTGTATTGTTTTTAGCCATTTGCGCTGTCTCGCGACAGTTCGCGCCCGCAGTGACGTCATGCGTCGCGCGATCACGTCTTTCTTCTCGCGATCATGCACCGCGAGAACAACTCAAAACAAGATGGCCGCGCCCGCAAGCAGCCACATGGGTAAGTTGGCGACCCGCAACCATGCAGAAAATCGCGCGAACATGCCGGAAAAAAACTTCCGCATCTTCGCGATATTTCTGCTTGTTTGCGATAATTTTAAACATTCTCGCGATAATTTGCGAAGGTTAATTCCGCAAATTCCGCCCACCCCTAATATTTAGCTAGGGCCACTGAGACAATTGTTAGAGAGCTAGCAGAATTCGAAATGCCACAGCACTGCTCATGGTACCAAGTGTCTTACACAAAGGGGAAAGCCAGATGCGTCTTGGGGTAATAAGTATCGGGCAGGCAAACAGGAAATGAGCAATTGTTTCTGATTAGCCCCACATACAGGGCACGATTCCTCGAGTTTCCTATCCCATCTCCCTGTCAGGGATCTAAGGGGTAAGGTCCCAGCTCTAAACTGGAAATAGTGTTTCCTGTCCCCCGTATTAGTAACCAGGTCCCAGTATGACTCTAGAGCAGGGACAATTTTGGCCTCTAGAAAGTTAGCAGACATCCCTGAGGATCTATTCAATACCTGGAGGTCTACCCTATCCCAATATGCCTTTTTGAGGGAGTTCTTTGATGGAAACAGGGCTGTCGGCGGGTCATGCCATAACACCTCCATACCCATTCCTTTCAGTGTCTCATGTAAGCTCTTTAACCATACGATTTTATGGAAAACATCAGTTTTTATAATGTCCATAAGACCATTGGCGTAGTGGGAGAGCTCGGGAGTAGTCCAGAGTCTCCGCCAGTATAAAACCGGCCGAAGCTTTGCAATGTCCAAGATGGACCTCCTGCCTAAATCGTGTCTAAGTGGAATCAATGGAGTACTCTGGGGGAGACCAGTTATACTCCGAAGGAATTTGTTTTCAACACTAGATAAAGGGGATAACTGGTCAAAACCCCAAAGCTCCGCCCCATATAGCGCAGAACTTAAAGCCTTGGCTTCATAGACTTGCAGTACTGGGCTTATTGGTTTTGTAAATGACTTACTGAATTCCCTACTTAGAGCACCGGTCAGTTGTTTAAATCGCAGGGTGGCCAGTTCAATGTGTTTACGCCATTTGTTATCATTTGATATTTGGATGCCAAGGTACGTGAAATTAGTTACCATCTCCAAAGGTTGCCCATTCATAAATACCTTTTTTCCTCGAAAACTCGCATGGGGGTTAAAGGCCATGAATTTTGTTTTTGTCACGTTAACCTCCAGACCGTAGTCAAGGCAAAAGTTTCAAACAAGCACAGGGCTTTTTGCAGACCACTTGACGTTTAGGATACGATAAGCGTATCGTCTGCAAACATTAGTATAGGGATGGGGACTCCAGCCAACCTTGGGGCGTTAATGTTTGCAGAAAGCATGAGATCAACTATTCCATTGATATATAATGAGAATAGCGTGGGTGCCATAGTGCAACCTTGGCGCACACCACGCTCAACCGGGAACTCAGGGGTAACCTGACCTGGCCCGCCCCATTGGATCCTAGCGTAGTTGGACTCATGCAATCGCATAACCAAAGTCAGGATTTCATTAGGGAGACCGAGCTCTTCCAGAACTGCCCACAACCGAATACGAGGCACGAGGTCAAAGGCAGCTCTCAGATCCACAAAAGCTGCGTAGAGGCTGCCTTTGCCCAGTGTCACCACCCGCCAGTGGAGTTGGACAAAGCGGAAGACCTGGTCCACTGTGCTGATTGATTTTCGGAAACCTGCTTGGAAGGGTGACAAAATGTTATTGTCATCAATCCACTCCTGGATCTGATTCAGGACCATCCTCCCAATCACCTTCTGTATAGAGTCTATCAAGCTGATCGGCCTGTAATTGCATGGAAGTGCCTTGTCGCCCTTCTTGAAAACAGGGATTATGACAGCCCCCCTCCAAGATTTGGGGACAGGAGCACCCTTGGCCACAGCATTGGCCAAGAAAGTAACATACTTGCTCCAACTGTCTTTATCATGAAGGAAGACGTCGGGAGGAACCCTATCTGGCCCAGAGGCACGGCCACTGGTGACAGAGCCCAGAGCCTTCAAGGCATCTTGGATACAAAAGGGATCTAGGGAGAAGGGAACGTAAATTGGAACCCAAGCAAAATTAAACAGGGGATTACAGGCGTATTGGGGTTTGAAGTATCAGACCCACTCCACCTGGGAAACATAATTCGAGGGGCTATCAGGTCGCGCACCACTGCCCCACTTGATGATGTTCCAAAATGTCTGGGAGTCTTTGATGCTGCATGCGTCTTTTAGATCAAGCCAGTGTTGTTCGTCCCAGTTCCTTTTGGCCGTTCTTACAGCTTTTTTGTATAGTGATCTAGCTAGGCGAACAGAATCATTAAATCCACCAGAGAGAACGGTAGCCAAATTGGCCCTAGATAGCCTAAAAGCGTCGTCGTACCACCCAAGACTCTTGGGTGGGATCTTGTTAGGTTTTCTCCTAGGCTTCATAAAATACGAGCCTATGTCATCAAACAGCTTGTCATGGAGTTCTATGGTTGCTATGTAACATGGCTCAGAGGGCGACATACCCTCGAGGACCAATATGGCATCAGCTAATTTGTTGTCTATGTCGGCAGTGGCCAAGTGGTTTAACTTAAGCTCGCGCCACTTGAGTCTGCGCATATCGTTTGTGAGGACAACTTCCGGGGTCCGTAGGTCCGTGGCCTCAGCTACTGGGCGATTACGAGTCCACCATTGGTGGGTGACACAGATAGGGTTGTGGTCACTCTCAACTCTACCCTCGACCACCATATCTAGGAGAAAACGCCATAGTTTCAGGCTACATAGAACGTAGTCAATCCTACTGGAGTGGCGACCATTGTCAAATGTATTGGCCCCAAGTTTATCACCCAGCGTCCTACCATTCAAAGCCCTCAAACCAAACTCGTAACAGAAGGCATTGACCTGCAATATTGTCTCGGACCATCTTTTTATGGGTTTGAGGTCAAGCTCAGGCACTCCCCAGAGTTGGTCTTCCACAGGATCAATGCTCCACCCAAATTCGGGATCCAAGAGTGGTTCGAAGGTGACGTTCAGATCACCAGCGACAAGCACTCCCCTCCCAACTGAGTGCTGATCTATAAGGGAAGCCAAGTGTGCCAGAACCCGTGAGCCCGATTTGTTAGGGCCTCTCATATACAAATTGCAGATATCCAGATCGCCCAAAGAGCCAAGTGATAATCTGACTTGTTGGATATCGTCAGAATTGGTTGGAACTGCATTAGCTCCTGGAAATATGTCCTGACGAACCCAGGTCGTCAGACCTCCCATCGGGCGTCCCTTGGATCCCCGAACTGCAGGGACACAGAAATTCAAAAAGCCCTGCATAAACTGGGGTTCGCAGGACCAAGTCTCCTGGAAAATACAAACATCAAAGCCCCCAATAAAAGCTAACCATTCTGGAGATTCCATTTTTGACTTTAGGCCAGCAACATTCCAGGAGATCAGTGATCCCCTCGCCGCTCCATGGCTAGATGCATAAAATTGACTATCATAGCTCTGCTCGGATCCCCTATGGATTTCGACATCCAATATGGGGAAAGATGACTCAGTTACTTTAGACTCCCCATTAACTACAAGGCTGGGCTGCCTTTCCTCCCCCCTTTATATTACCTTTGGAGTTACTTAAGTTTGAAGAGGTAGTGGGGAATGATGTCCCAGGCGCCGGTCAGTCCAGAGCTAGAGAATAACGTAATTCGTTAGTTCCCCAATTTGTCTGTTCTACACTAGATCTCGCGGATGTATGGGCATTAATATTATAAAAATACCTTAGAGCTTGAATCCCGATTTTAGACTGAACGTAAACCGATGGATGGACACAAATATAGCGCACTATGCATCTATCATCGAAATTGATGATAATGGAGTCCCCAGGGACGTCTTTAGGTCTGGGACCCACCCAACTAACCCTTCTAGCGAAAAGGATCTTCCCGTCCAGATGATTCGATATAGGTCTATTCCTGTTTAGCCAGAATGTGACTTTATTTTTGAGTTGTTGATAGGATTCCAAAGTACCTTCTTTTAATTCGGGGACACCAGTCAGTACAGCTACATAAGGGGTAGATTCAGGAGGAAGATGAATATGGGCCCTAGGCAATAAACTAATTTTTGCCCCAGACTCCATATTAGCTCCATTACTCACGCTCTTTTTTGTAGTATGAATGTCAGAATTACTCATGGGATTATCCCTTTTATGGCCAGCGCCTTGTTTGGTGGAATTATCAATGGCCAAGGCCTTGGGAAGAACAGTCTCGGAGATGACCTTAGGTGAAACGTCAGGGTCAGTGGACAAAGATGGCAGGTCAGAATGAGAGGGATTTATCCTAGAGGGATTTTCTCTATCCTTGGTAGTTAATTTGATGACATTTTTCAGAGAGCAAAAATTGTCTAAAACTGTTTGTTCGAGTCGTTCTACTTTTTCGTTAACAATTTTTACCCTTTCCAGTAGTGGCAATAATAGGGAGCGCACCATTTTCTCAATCTGGGAGATCAGATCACTGTTTTGGGGTGGGTCAGGAGACCTGATGGAAGTCTCGGCCAGAGTCAAATGGTCATCGGCCTGAACCCCGCCCATCACAGGTGGAGGGATTATCGGGACATTAGGATGTTTTGCCTGTCTCCCTCCCTGGGTGGTCCCATCTCTTTTCTTCTTGAGATTAGGGGGTTTAGAAGGTTTTCTGCTAGCCCTTGTCTGGGGGTAGGTGGAAATAAGTTTAGGGTTATTAAAAGAACTATCAGTTATAGGTGCAGATTCGCCAAGAGCCTCGGGCACATTGGCACTTGCCAGTGTAATATTGGTGCTAACCCCCGAAGTCTCCCGCTGCACTGGATCACATAAGACCTGCCTTACTGGATTAGTTGGGGATTTCACTTGGGCTACAATTCCCAAAGATGAGCGTCTAGCTTGAATTAACTCTGTGGATAAATGACGCTCAGTAATAGCTAGCTCGTGTTCTAGAACTGAGACCGCTCTAGTAATAAAGTGGTCAAGAGTACCTGACACAGAGCCGCCCCCACCAGTGCGTTTCCCTCTGCCCGCCATCATACACTAAAACACACAGGTGGAAATGTAGCTCAAGACAAAGAACAATAATATGGGGAAAAAACAACGGAACAGATAGTAATAAGTTCAGCCTCTGTATTAATGAAGAGTAGTGGCCCAAAGGGTTCAATGGCAAAGACGTGACGAACACTTAGCAATTGTCCGACCAACCTGAATGTACACCTTGACCTTGGACACAAAGGCTCGAGAGCAGCGTTAGAGGGGTGGCCCAGTCCAGTCAGGATCGGTCAGGGACGGGCAATGACGGGCCCGCCCTTGGCCCAGGCTTCGCCCGGGCGCGGCCCGCGCGCGTCCCGCTCTGCAGGTTTCCTTACGATCCTTTATCCCTCCCCGGCGCTGCCTGATGATGTAATTGGCAGGCGCCCGGGTGAGGGAATGTTGGGAAATGTAGTTTTTTGTGGGCAGCACGAAGCGTGTTTAAAAAACGCCAGCACCAGAAATCTGCTCCAAAGCGCCGTTCCCCTCACGGCTGGATGAACACCAGACACCCTCCGTCCGATTACACAAGGTAAGGCAATGCGCGTCCCGTGCTGCGGGTCTCCTTGCGATCCTTTATCCCTCCCTGGCGCTGCCTGATGATGTAATTGGCAGGCGCCCGGGTGAGGGAATGATGGGAAATGTAGTTTTTTGTGGGCAGCACGAAGCGTGTTTAAAAAACGCCAGCACCAGAAATCTGCTCCAAAGTGCCGTTCCCCTCACGGCTGGATGAACACCAGACACCCTCTGTCCGATTACACAAGGTAAGGCAATGCGCGTCCCGCGCTGCGGGTCTCCTTGCGATCCTTTATCCCTCCCCGGCGCTGCCTGATGATGTAATTGGCAGGCGCCCGGGTGAGGGAATGATGGGAAATGTAGTTTTTTGTGGGCAACACGAAGCGTGTTTAAAAAACGCCAGCACCAGAAATCTGCTCCAAAGCGCCGTTCCCCTCACGGCTGGATGAACACCAAACACCCTCCGTCCGATTACACAAGGTAAGGCAATGCGCAAAAGTTATGGACATGACTAGAAGGGAACCGTTTTAATGTCCATTGCTTATATCCTTACAAAACGTAAGCAGTATGGTATAAAAAGACCACATCCATAAACACAGAGCCATGGTACACATTGTGTTTTCCAATCCACCCATCAACCAGGTATTGCAGTACCTCCAGGAATGGTACACTTTCCCACCTGGGAACAACAATGCTGTTCAAAGAAAGACGAGAAAACGAAAGTAGCGCTTCACTGGCAAAGTCTGTAAAGTCAGGCTGATGTATTTGGATGTAAATAAAACCAATCTGGTCACTTTGCAACCCCTCTGTCTTGCTTTATTTAGTTATGTATTTATTTTTCATATTTAAAACCTTCTATTTCTCTCCATCCTGCTGCACTTTGGAATAGAAAAATGTCAGAAAAAGAGCATTTCCCGCAAGTGTTTTTCTTTTTTGGATCCATTTCACAGGGAAGCAACTAAATGAAATAGGTTGTTAACTGTTTCAAGTTACGGTTTTCAGTGAATGAGGAGCAAGACCGAAAGAGAGGGAATAATAGGAAGAGAGGGGGGGACAGCTGCCAGCACAAAAAAGAAAAGGAAATCCCCCCTCCCCAGCCCCAAAACTCACCTTTCTTCTCCGTTGCGCAGGAAGCAAATGGCTTCCTGCGTGACGGAGAACAAAGGGGAAACCTCCAATGATGTCAGCGCGGCTCGCGTGCTGACGTCATTGATGACGCGGGGGTGGGGGGCGAGGTGAGGGAGGGGAAGGTCTTCCCCTTCTTCCAAGTAAAAAAAAAAAGGATCGACCACTCACGGGGGGAGCGCCAGCGCTTCCCCGTGGGTGGGTGTCATTATGAGCTGGACTCGTCATGGGCACATCGCGACTGTGCTCCATGACGAGTCCAGCTCGTCATGGGCACAGAACGGGTTAAAATAAAAGAGCAGCATAGTAGGAGGGACCGTGGTACGCCATACTAGTTAGAAGTGGCCACACAAGCAAGAATCTAGAAAAACAAGTTCCAAACACAGAAGTGATGAGTAATAATGATTGACTTACTTGAGAAAAGGGCGTCTTTGGTGTGATGCGACAATGTAGAGGCAATACGTGCACGCCTGATGGGCATGTGGTGAAATCGTTGGTTTCCTGAGCCGCGACATGCCCTGCGACACGCTCCTCCATTGATGTGACGGCACCCTCTGTGGCGGCGGCATGCTTCTCTGGTGATACAGAGGCAAACAGCGGCGATGCGACGGTGGATGCTACGGTGGCAACACGCTTCTCCCACATTGCGTCTCGCTTCCAGCTCCCAAAAACAAAGGCCTTACACACAGTTACAGACACCTCCTGGCAGGTCAGAACTCCCAGCAAAGAAGTTCAGGGAATCTGGGGGTAAAGTCCTTTTGTTCCTGGGACTTCAATAACAGGAGGCCAGCTCTTCTCAAGCCCTTGGGGACTTTTCTTCAGATGGATACAGCACACAGCAAAGTCCTTCTTCAAGCAGGGGACACAGCACACAGCAAAGATCCTTGGTCCTCTCCTCAGTAGAAACAGCAAACTGCAGGCCAACCCCTGACACACAGCAAGGGCAGGACTTCTCCTCAATCTCTTCAGCTGTCCTCTTTGGCAACAGGATCCTCTTGATCATGAAGTAGTCTGATGTACAGGGGTTTCAGCTCTCATATTTATACCCCAAAAGTCTTTGTTCCCTATGTATGAGGGGTCCTGGACCCAGTCCAAACCAGTTCTGGGTGCACTCTGCCAGTGCACAACTTTTTCCTTTGTCAGTGTGGGCCAGGGTCTTCAGACACACCGCCGGAGGTGGAGCCAGCATTTTGGAAGGCAGGCACAGCCCTATTCAGGCCCAGGTGGTACTCCTCCCACCACTCCAAATGCAGATCGGCCTATTCAGCCTAGTGCTGACTCACCCAGACTCCTGGAGCCACCCCAGCCCCTGTCACTCTCAAACCAGACAGTCAATCAACAAACAGGCAGAGGTTGAACAAGAAATTAGCCACTTTCTAAAAGTGCTATCTTCAAACACAGAATTTAAAAACCATCCTTCCTAAAAGATGTGTTATTAAATTCTGAGTTCAGGGATACCAGACTCCAAGTTTCTATCTCACTCTTATGGGAATGTATGCTGGTAATATGTTACACAGCATTCCCCATTCTGTCCTAGGTCAAGATAGCCTTTCAGTGGTGAAAAACGAAATTGGCAGTATTTCACTATCAGGACATGTTACGCACACTAGTACATGTCCTACCTTTCATACATACACTGCACCCTACCCAGGGGGGTACCTTGGGCCTACCATAGGGGTGTCCTATGTTTAAGAAAAGGGAAGGGTAAGACCTGGCTAGTGGGTACACTGGCCAGGTCGACATGGCAGTTAACAAACTGCTCACAGGCACTGCAGTGGCAGACCTGAGACCTCTTTTCAGCGCTACTCATGTGGGTGGCACAATCAGTGCTGCAAGCCCACTACTAGTAGCATTTGAGTTACCAGCTCTGGCACACTTTGTGCACTTTACTAGGGCCTTACTGGTAAAACAAATATCCCAATTATGGATAACCAATCACAATAACAATTTATACAGGGTGCACTTGCACTTTGGCAGTGATCAGCAGTGGCAAAGTGCCTAAAGCATCTAAACCAGCAAAAACGAAATCCAGCAGTGTCAAAAATACAAAGGGTAGAGACAAAAAGTCAGGGGAAACCATGCCAAGGATGCCAGGTCTAACACACACCAATAGATAACAGCAGTTGAATAAAATACATTGAATCCCATGGCTCACATGTCGTCACTGCTTTAGTGTTTCATAACCAATTATATTTATGGTGTCATTTTGCTGTACCTTTAAGTGACTATTTTACTTTATACTTAATAGTGAGGTAACGATTTATTTAACAGAGTCATGGGTTTACTGCCTATGGGTGACTACAGTTCCAGCTGCTGGCTTATCGGCCCGAGGAGGAGGGGCAGCAAAGCCATGGTAAGACGCCGGAGCAGCATAAATTTACGGGCCCATCTTAGACCAGAATAGGCTGGGCTGGGCAATCCCTCTGAAGTCCTTTATCTGAGTCAGCAGAGAAGAGGGTCTATAAATAGAGGTACTGTTTTATATGTTTTGGTCCTCTGGGTGTTCTAGGTTTCCTCCTGATTCATCTATCATATTTGTCCCGCCGCTGTTCAAATGGACATGGGGAAAAGGAAGGGCACTTCAGGTGCACCTAGCTCCCCACTACCACGCACTTCGCTCCACATTTGACAACTACCTGACACGGGCCGTGGACATGGTCACTAATGAGATTTCACTGGTGGAGCGCTTCTTTGCATCACTTCGGAGGATTTTGCACCAGCTTGACCCTCTGCCCAGGACAACTATTATGTCTCCGGTGGCCCCCTGAGCCTTCCTTTCTGAGGTTACCCATTGCTCCTGCATCAAGCCCAATAGTTGCTTCATTGCTGATTCTGGGGTTATAGGCCTAGTTAACAATGGCCTGCAAGTTGGTATTGGTGGTGTTTTACATTCTCCAGCAAAAGGCCAAGTAGATGAGTTACATCTTCTTTGTGCAGTGGTCCCAGACCAAGACACTGAGCCAGAATCTGGGCCAAAACCAAAGCGTAGAAGGAAAGCTGTGAGATCCGTGATAAATACACTTCCAGTAAATACGGGCAAACCTGCGCTCCGTAAATGGTCTTGTAATGAGTCTGTGCTACCATCCGCCATCTCAGAAAAATCTTGGAAGCTCTTTAGTAGCCTTTTAGGTGATCTGTTGGATACTAAACTGCATCTTATCATCGATCGTCTCACTCACATTGAGGCAGAACTGGCAGAGCTATCTGCTGCCAAGGTATAAACTTATTCTAAGGGAACCCAGTACTCTCCAGTGACTTCATTACTCCAAGCCTTCGACAATAGGGGTGTAAGGGCTATTAGTAACCAAAATTTCACTCCTGATAATGGTCTGAAACTGAAAGGAGCTCCACTGCACACTGAAGAGCAATCTTCAGCAATCAAGCAGGTTGCCAAGCAGGCTGAAAGTCGTCACCCCAGTTTGCCCCCCTCCTTCCTGTGATTGATCTCCCTCCTGCGTCTTCTCCCTATGTAATTGTTTTAGCTAATGTTCCCAGTGTCCCTGCTGACAGCTCAGAATCTACAAGGGTCCTCATGAACAAAATCAAACATTGGTTGAACACTAACGTACATTTCTATTGTGACTTCTCTGAAGAGATTTTGCCTGCAAGACATGTAGGGGGCATCGGTGGGATGGGCAAACGGTACAATGGTGATGTCATAGTGATTAACTTTCATAGCCCCTCTGTTGTAAAAAAATATTGGGTCAAGCGAGGGCTAGAATGGTCAAAACCTGTCCTGTTAAGATCTTGCCACTTGTTTTTTTTACAGGCATCTGGCAACCTCTATTGTTAACTCAGATGCGCCAATGGCACCAAATAGAGAACTCCTTAGATCCTCATTATACTCACCAGTACCCCAGGAAAACAGACTTATGGTGCTGGCAGGTTTGGAGGATAATGATTGACTGCATAGCAAGAAGCGCTTCTGCCCCAGTGCTCTGGTCAATGCCAGTGTGTTTAGCAATTGAGATACCCGTAGCTCACTTGTCTATTGCCCCACCTTTATCAAGCCATGGTAACCCGGATAGGGAGCAAGCCCAAGTCAATCTTCAGATTTTACAGGAAGGGTTTGAAGTTAGAATAAGGGAAGTAGCAGGTGGTGAATATCCCCCCTGTGTTAAACGTTTAAGTTGGAATGTTTTAGGCCTAGCTTCAAAAATCCTGATTGAAGGTTGGCAATCCCTTATTCTTGATTATGATATAGTTTTCATGCAGGAAACTTGGGAACTTAAAGAGGTAACCTTTAATGGATGCACATGCCTTACCCTGCCAGCGGTAGCGTCCCCAGCTGAACGAGCTAAGGGGGGCTATCAGACTGGTTTATAGTCAATATCGGTTGCACCATTTCTCCCCTTCTTTTAGATCAGCGGGAGGCACAGGTTTTTTTTCTTTGATGGAATGGTAATTATAGGGTCTACATGATGAATTTCTATAATAACAATTTTTCCAGCAAGGGTGATTGTAATTTTCAGGATTTATTCTCTTTCATTGACTTGTTAGTTAAAAAAAAAAGGAGGTCCAGGCTGAATGTCCCTTTAACCTGCTGGTGGCAGGTGACTTTAGCGCTAAATTAGGGCATCTGTCCCCTCTATCACCAATTATTTTTTATCCATTTGCCCGAGAAACTGATCATAATGCTATGGACGCTAGGGGATGCATCCTGTTCTCTCTGCTGGCTGAGCGCGATTTAGTCAACAAGGCCTCTAATTATGCTGTTCCAGAAATCCCAACTTTTATAGGAATGGGGGCCTGGAGCACCAAAGATTATGTTTTTACCTCCCGGTGTATGTCATCAACCATTATAAGTAGTGAAGTGCTTGCACAGATTTATAGTGATCATAATCCCATCGCTGTGCAAAGAGCAGCTCCTCAAAAGCGACATAAGCCTAAGACTTTGCCTCCCCAAATTCTAACTATGAAGGATGCTTGGCCTAGAGTGGCTTGGCGAACTGCGAACTTGAAGCATATCATGTCCCAGTTTGTCTGTAATAGCACAGCACTGGTAAATTGTTGCAAATTGGAAATATGTGACCTGGCTCTTATACTAAGTCACTTTATTGATCTTTTAATGTGGATTAAAGGGATGCTATCTAGACCCTATACTCAGCCCCATTCCTATGTTAAATCTTTGCTTGACAAAGAGTGTAGAGCTGCAAATGAATCTCTGCACAGGGCTCTGAAGCAATCCCCTAGAGAACAGTAAGCATAAAGACTTACCAACTGGCACCAAAGAAAAATAAATCATCCATGAAGGATAGAAATGGGAGTCTACAGTTAGAGCTTGCCAACTTAAAGACTCTCAAGCCTTTTGGAAGGCTGAGCGGTAAGTCTTATCTCCCTCGACTTCCCAAGACAAAGTAACAGTCCATATTATGGCAGAGGCTTGGCTGGTCCTTTTTTCTGGGATGTAATCTACTGACAAAAGGGCCGCTATAGAAGCGCCGGTGGTCAATCCCTCTTGTTCAAAACTTGTATTTAGAGGAAGAGGTGCTTAAGGTGATTATCGACAGCCGGTGCAAGAAGGGGCCTTGCTTGGACAGTATCCCCTTGATTTATTCAGAGAGAACTCAGGGTTTTGGACCTCTGTGCTCACCTGTGCATTTGATTCTGTTTGTTGTTTGGGTGTGCCTACAATGTAGCGCACTTCAACTATTGTGCCTATCTTTGAAAAAGGAAATGTGCACAACGTGAAGTGCTACCGCCCGATATCTCTCCTAAAACTCTACAGCTAAAACTATTGGGAGAGTAGTTTTGGGCCGCCTTCTCCTTGGGATAAATAAAAATAGCATTCTATTCCAAACTCATCATAGGTTCAGAAAGGGGCTTGAGACTATTGAACAGTGTCTCAACCTCCAGTTTATCACGGCAAAATACAAATATGCCAAAGGTGCCTCTACTCATCTGGCGATCATGGATTTGGCGAGTGCCTTAGACTATATATGTAGATCCTAGTTGTGGTCTACTTTAGAGAGTATGGGTTTTGATGGGGGTTTGGTTTCATTCTTACGACTCTTACACTATGATCTTACAGCATCTGTAAGATTCAACAATGCTGGTGAATGCACAGAACCCTTTAGAGTCGAGTGTGGGATGCCTCAGGGATTTGTCCTTGCCCCGATCTTCTTATATGCTCTATACAAATAACCTGGAAAGAACATTGGTATCTGTCGGGGCAGAAATTCCTTATGTTGAGCAAAAGGCCGTGCCCGCTCTCTTATACGCAGTTGATGCAGTTCTTCTGGAAAGGATGGCCAGTGGTCTCAAGAGCCTAATCTTCAGCTATGTTCATTTTATGAGAGGATTTGACTTGGAGATAAACCTTACGAAAATGGTATATGGCCCCAGAAGTACAAAAACCCGTACCCTAAATGTTGATGGCAAGAAATTATATAGGGTAAGCTCATTCTCTTACTTAGACATGGAGTTTGATGATAGGTGTACCTGGTCAACTTGCATCAATAATATGATTACTCGTTATATTTGAGAAGTAGGCACTACCTCTTCACTCACCATGACTATTTGCAAAAAACCTATTGCGCCAATTCTGGAAATATGTAACCGAGAATGTTTGCCAATTTGAACTAAAGGAATGGGTGCCTGGGAATGCAGGGATGTGGGTATTATTCAGATGGAGGAAAACAGATTTTGCAGCGGGCTATTAGATGTCCCTCCCTCGACCCCGCATTTTTCCTTGCATCAGGAGTTAGGCATAGAGTATGTGCAGGATAACATTAACGCTGCCTCTTTGGCCCTCTGGTGCTCGATATGAGCAAACAGGGAAGCTGACCTTAATTGGGCAGTCATTAGAAATTGCATGTTTTGTGAGCGTGGGTTGGCCATCCTGTGGCTAAAATGTACCAAAGATTGCTTTCTAGCTCTCGCTTGTGCTCATCTGTTTGAACACCCAGAGACCATCATGAAAAAGGACAAATAATGGGTTCAGGATAGCTCTGTTAAGCATAGACAGGCAACCAAGGAATTAACGGAAGTGGCCAAACCCATGGTTAGGGATTATTGTATTATCAAGACGGTGCCAACGGTAGCCCCTTATTTATTATATCTGGTAAATGTGTATGAGAGAACCTTATTGGCCAGATATAGGTTAGGCTCCATTTGCTGGCTAATATGTTTTCCGCTAGGCCAATATTCCTCAGCTACCATTGGTAACTATCCATGCGACGAGCAATCTAGCCAAACTTTACTACATTTTGTGTTCTTCTGCCGATATACGTTGCTGTGTAGACAATATTTCCCAAAGTGTAAGGCCGCTCTATTCTTTTTATTGCAACTTCACGATCAAGACACATGTTACTCAGTTGATGTTTCAATTGAAGTTTCTTTTTTTTATTTCAAATCATTTTTATTGAAATAACAATGACATTACAGTAACTCTTCCGTACAAAAAAGTTCAAATCAGTCTATGACAAACACATACAAATAACAGAAATAAATAACAAATGCAAATGATAGAAAGTAAATCAACTCCAGCTTGCATCATCAATATACAGGTACAGCTATATATATACAATGCTCAATGTGTGGGTGCGGCGCCCCTGGGCTCACGAGGGAAATCACGGCTGAACTCTCAACCAACCCCGATCAGAGGGACCAAACCACAGTATCAATCTCAAGGCGGCTCATAATGAAAGGAGGATGCCTCCAATGATTTCCAAAGCCTTCTATTGGAAGGCCTCCAAGTAGAAGCTTGCAGAGCCGGATTATTAGAACCTCTCAGGAAAGATAACCACTCCTGCCAGATTTTGAAGCTCACCTCACTCGCATTTTTCCATTTGCAAAGGACCACTTTACAGGCCATTGTTAGCATTAAGTCCAAAAGCTGACGGTCTTGAACAGTTGATATTTGTGGGTCTAGCGCCCCTAAAATAACGTATACAAAGTCCTGTACAGGCCTTATCTTGAACACGTGATAAATGCAGTCAAATATTCTCCCCAGTAATCCCCTAATGAAGGACAGGTAAATAGCATGTGTGCAAGATCAGCAGAGCCTGACTGACAGTTCCAACACATAGGAGACTCCCTTAATTTACATTTGAAAAGCTTGTCCGGCGTCCAGAATGCCCTGTTGAGCAGCATATATTTCGTTTGGAATAGGATGGGTGAGACTTTGTGTGTAAGGGCCAACTTATGGATCACATCCCAGTCAAAAGTTATGCCTGTTAGATTTGGCTCAGCCTCCCATTGTGATTCCACCCTTTTGTGTTTTGTCGTGGGTAAAGGCGATAATAGTTTATACACCCTCGAAACGAAGTGGCCAGCGTACACAAGACATGGGATATGAATTATTAACCATGGAGTATAAGGAGAGAAATTACGCGCGGTCAGCATCGCTTTGATTTTCAAGAAATCATAAAAATCCATCAGGGTAAGATCATACCTCTGTTGCAAGGTCGAGAACGGCAGTGGAGCCTTATCATCATACAGGTCCTTCACCAAGTTAATGCCCTTCTTGGACCAAGACTCCCAGACTAGTCTACTACCATTATATTTGAGGTGGGAATTTCTCCACACGGACATAAACGACGACCTGGCGAATGTCAACTTTGTTTTAGGTGTTTGGTCGAGTCTAAGCAAAGCCCTTCTAGTATTTAGCATGATATATTTGGAGTGTGGTAGATGTGACAGGTCCATCGTGAGAAGGGCCTCCAAAGGCGCGTGATCTACTAGCGCCTCCTCAATATTAACCTATAGAGGTGTATAAGCAGGGGATTTTATCAACCACTGAGCACCCTGTTTGCAGAGAAACGCTGTCTGATAGCTCCTGAAAGAGGGGAGACCCAGTCCGCCTTTATCTTTTGCTAATTGCAGCTTCTTCAGTGAGACTCTGGCTTTCTTGCCCTGCCACAGAAAACTACCAAACAGCTGATCCACCTTGGTAATAAAAGTATTCGAGAACGTCATAGGGAGCATGCTGGCCAGATAGTTGACCAACGGAGTTGACATCATTTTGAGCGTCTCCGCTCTACCCCACCAGGAGAGAAACTTTGGAGACCAACCTTCCAGCAGTGTAGATATCTTTTTAAGGGTCAAGTCTTCATTTACTCTCAGCGTAGAGATCAAATCTTTATCAAAGTCTAGCCCCAGATATTTAAAGCACCGAGGCTGCCATGTAAGACCGGAGTCCCCGATGATCCCTTTATCCCCAACATTGTTCAGAAGTTTGACCTCCGTTTTGTCTTTATTGAGTTTATACCCAGAGACTCTGGAAAAGTCCTCAATATCAGTCATGAGTGCAGGTATGGCCTCATCCGCTCTTTCTGACACAATAAGTACATCATCCGCGTATGCAGTTAATTTAACAGTGCAGTCTCCAAACGGTACCCCAGCTATCCTGGGATCATTCCTTATATGATATAAGAACGGTTCAATTGCCAACAAGAACAATGAAGGAGACAGGGGACATCCCTGTCGCGTGCCTTGCTTTAAACAAAAGGGGGAGGAGAAAGATCCACCCGCCCTAACTCTTGCCGACGGACAGCAATATAGGGACATTACCAGTCTTGTGAACGATTCCCCTAGGTTGAATTTACATAGGACTGCTTTAAGGAAGGACCAATCCACCTTATCAAATGCTTTTTCAGCATCTAGTGTTATTGCTGCAGTGGGCGTACCTAGGAGTTTCGCTTTTTCTAATACGTGCGCCAAAACCCTTGTATTGTCACTGGACAACCGGTTTTTAAGGAAGCCTGCTTGGGATGGGTGGATCAACTGGGGAAGAACCCTCTGGAGGCGAGTGGAGAGTATCATAGCCAAAAGCTTGCAGTCTACGTTAATCAGTGAAATTGGCCTATAACTTTTCGGTAGCGACGGGTCTTTCCCATCTTTAGGAAGTACAGCAATTATTGCTTCTGCCAGTGTACCTCTGACCTCGCCAGATTTATTAATTTCTTGAAATAAGTGTAGGAGGGGTTTGACTAAAAGGGAGGGAAAGGTTTTATAAAATTTCGCCGTGAAACCATCAGGGCCTGGTGCTTTCCCTATTTTTAGATTTTTAATTGCAGTCTCTATCTCTAGAGCATTAATTGAACCATTGAGACTGACCTGGTCCTCAGCAGAAAGCTGTGGGAGATCACACTCGTCTAAGTACTCCTTAATCCTGGATTCCTCCACTGCCCTTTTCTTTGCATAAAGGTCTTCGTAGAATACTCTGAACACCTCTGTTATTTTGTCTGGGTCTGAATGCGAGGATCCTAATGCATCTTTAATGACACTAATAGAGTTCTTCTGAACCTTGAACTTCAAGTACGAGGCTAGGGACTTGCCTGCCTTATTAGACTCACAAAGCTTAAACCTCCTACCCTTATCAAGCCAGACTCCCGCTCTCTCGCTAACTATTTTATTATATTCATATTTCCTATTCGCCAATGCAGCAAGAGACATATCATCCCTATCTTTTAAGTGTCTAATCTCTAGGTTCATAATTTCGGACTCCAAGGCCTCCAACTTCTCATTATAATTTTTGTTCATCGCTGACCTAATTTTGATACACACTCCCCTTATGGTACTTTTCAACGCATCCCATCTAATGAGATCGGACGTGTCACCCTTTTTATTTATCTGAAGGTAGGAAGAGATCGCCTCATGTATTGTGGACCGGTGCGTATCACTATTTAGGATTTCATCATTCAGACGCCAAGATGTCTGACGAGAGGATGGATTAACATTAGCAATTGATAAGGAGATGCACGAGTGATCAGACAATACACGAGGTTCTATGGTAGTAGACTCTAATCTAGGGACGCCGTTCTGTGTTATGAGGATATAGTCAATCCGGGAATACGAGTCATGTGGCGAGGAGTAAAAAGTATAATCTCTCCCAGTGGGATTTTGGAGCCTCCATGTATCCACCAAGTTGAAGCGTTGGCACAAATTGAGAAAAGCTTTATGTGATTTATTTGATTTGAAGGGACAGCGTGAGTCTCTATCTAAAGTTGCATCCATCGGAATATTGAAATCCCCAGCTAATACGTGTACCGCATTATCCGGAATAGTTTCAAGGTGCTTGTTCAGATCGTTCCAAAAATTCAGATCGCTAGTGTTGGGGGCATATATGTTAGTAACATAAAACTCTGTATTATCCCTACTCATTTTGGCCGTGACCCACCTTCCGTCTACACTCGCTTCGGAGGACAAGATCTCTACCTTAGATTTCCTCGCAACAAGTATCAGAACACCATTCTTTTTATTCACAGCCTCAGCACCCACAACCTCATTATAAAATGTATTCCTCAGGTGATAAAACTGCTTAGCCTCAAGCTTCGTCTCCTGAAGTAAAACAATATCGCCCCTCATTCTCTTTACATAATCTAAAATGTTTTGTCTCTTGACAGGCTGGTTCAGGCCTTTAACGTTAAAAGATAATATCTTTAATCTGTCCATATTACATACTCCCAACGGAGAACTAATTGAGCCATTTGGCATCAAAGGGTTGCACCATCATACCGATACCTATATATTCCACAAAGTAAGCACAGTTAGAGCAGTAGTAGAACCCATCACCGCCCTCACCCACGAGCATTAATGAGATGAAGACTATGCAAGCAAGAGGAAACAAAAGCAAAGAACATTGAACACATACCCCTTCCCAAAAAACCCTCAACCCCCCACCCTCCCCACCCCAACTGTACGTTGTAGGCATGGTGACTGGAAAGAGATTGCGTCGCATCCCCCCCGTGCTTGACCATTACAGAATAAAAGAAAACATGGAACAGAGGAACTAACACAGTCGATCTGAGGTATGCTCCCACCCACTGTAATATCAACAACCTACATCAAGAGTTCAACCTTCAGGGACCTCTTCTGCCGGTCTAGGGCCAGTAACCAAGCCAACAATAAGTCACCAGCGTGCTCTTCAGAACACCATATGTGAAGCATGACCATCAGTAGTCAGGGCCAAGAGAACTGACACACATCGTATTGAAAGGCATTAACGAAAACATATTATGTAACCAGGTATCAGACACAACTGCATTCAACCAACAGATCCCTCATTGGAAAGTGCCGTGAGGCAGAGAGTCGTGCTGTCGATAACCCACCACGTTGAGTAGATGAAGCACATATAGAATTACGAATGGCAAAAGAGTACAGGGATCGTTCACTTGTAACCTGAGGCCGAGGCCTGTTCAGCTGCACCCACAGAGTAACTTGTTTCCATGTCTAAGTCTTCCGGCCCATCAAGCATACGTTTCAGATTCAGGGGATCTGTAAAAAGGTGCGGGGAGCCGTGGACCATCACACGATATTTTGCTGGGCCCACGAACCCATATTGGAAGCCCCTTTTCTTCAGCGGTCGGAGTGCCAAAAACGCCTTCCTAACTTCCACCGTCTCTTTTCTGTAATCCTGTGAGATGTAGATTTTGACCGATTTCCACAGAATATGGTTGTTTTTCCGCATGAAGCCAAGAATTTGCTCTACATGCTGGTAGCGCAGTGGCTTACACACAATAGCTCTAGGACCTTTTTGATTCTTACTTATTCTGCCCGGCACTCTGTGGGCCCTATCAAACTCCAGTGGATGATGAAAGGACATGTTAGTAGCCTGGGTGAACCAAGACTCCAAAAAGGCCACACAGCTCCCATGCTGATCCTCCGATCCTTCCGGAAGACCAAAAATACGTAGGTTTCCCCGCCTGTTTCTGTCCTCCAACTCCGCCAGTTTCCGCGTTGTTTGATCCGTGGATATGCAGAGGCGCTTTATGGCAGCACACGATTTTACTTCTAGGTCCTCGAGTCTGCTAATCCTCGATTCTGCTTCTAACAATTTTGCGTTAGTTTCGCGATTATCTTGCCTAATCGCCGCTACCTCTTCTTTGGTCGCCTTCGCCAGCTCCCTTACTTCATCTAGCTTATTAAGTATCAACTCCATCGGGTCCGGATTGCTTTTCCCTCCCTTGCTGGGTGAACTTGGATTCGACTGGTCAGATTTGAGCCTCTTCATGCTTTTCACTGAGTCCTTACTATCAGCCATGGCTGCTAGTCGCGCAGATTCCGTGGTTGGTCTCAACTGCCTCCCTGTGCTCCAACCGTCACTTGTAGAGTGCCTTACGATCGCCGTCTCCTCCGTTGTCTTATGGTAGCCAATTCAGTGAGACGCACAATAATCCAATAAGTCTACCACACGTGATAGCATGAACGCATTACCTGGCCCGTTCCTGACCGCTGCCTGTGCGGTTGGTGGATCACCGTGAGGGCGCACGCACTTTCATATAAAGTCAGAGACGTGTATCAACATTGTGGAAGACAGCATATGTGTGCAAGGCTGGGTCGCGCAGTCACATGAGAGAACCGTGTATTAAGGCGCAGGATGTTCAGGTGGAATCACAGGATGGCAGTTTGGCAAGCCTAAGACCTCGCAGCGTAGTGCCGGATCTACTCGCAGCTCCACATCTCCAGATAAAGGCACCGAAATCACCGATCTAGAAAGGCAGACCTTGCTGCAGGTGGTATATCAGACTTGGCCGAGATAACTTGGATCTACAAGGGAAAGAGCAGACTTTTCACATTCTCGCCTTCACGCCGACATTGCCACCATTACAAGTGAAGCGTAGCGCCAGCCGTACAGATTAGAGCAAGACGCGGCTCTATTTCTGGCCTCCAAACCTCCCAGAACATGATCCAGATAGCAGTCACCGCTCCAATGAAGCAGAGTCCTCAATCAGCACGGTTCTCCCCTCAGGCGCCGTTGTAGTATCATGGAGGTTCCCCGTCTAGGGAGCGGGTGCCGCCATCTTACGTGCGCGATAGGCGTCAATGACTCCTCTCTGTTCTACGCTGTCCATCCACACCAGCTCAGTCGCGCTTCCTTCCACATACCGGCTTGTCACCGCATCGACCAGCAATCAGCACCGATTCCCTCAGGCTCCGTCGGGTGACTTCCAATCCGGCCGCCAACACACCGGCAGTCACGCGGTCTCGTCCCCTGCCTCACTCCTCGCAGTCATCGGGCGGAGCACTCGAAGTATCAGGAGAACCGCTTCCCCGCATCAAAAAACGTCCAGATTGCTCCTCGAATGCCCCCTCATATTCCGGTCGACGATTCTGCTTCGTGTAGTGTTGTTGGAGCGGCGAGACCCGTTCCTCCGCCCTTATTCGATGTTTGCACGGGCAGAGAGAATCACCGAGCCGCCATCTCTTTCAGCGTCCAAACCACGCCCCCTCAATTGATGTTTCAATTTCAATTTATATATATTTACATGTATCATAAATTGTCGGTTCTTCACCAAAATGTTGAATCTGAACCTATGCACTTTATTTCCCTTAAAGCAGTTGTCTGGGAATGCGAGTTGATCTGAATAAGTATCGCTATTGTTATACTGATCTTTTTTAACACTTTTAATCCTTTAAATATATGTTTTCAATTAATTTTATTGGAGATGTTTTCAACATTTCCATATTTTTTATTGTATGACCGTTTCTGTGTATCTTTCATGATCTACTCTTGGAAGATTGAAAGAAGATTATAATTGATTGATTGATTGATTGTTCATTCTAACTAAGTGTAAGATAAAAGCTGATTGAATATGAAAATCAGAAGACTCTTATTTCATGCTCTGCAGGTAAGCCTAGTTTACAGGACTGTAGCCTGATTTACTGATATCAAGGGGTGCAATATTTCCGCAGTGAGGTGTTCCTGTACAATTACAAGTTGTAACCCTGGACATGGGAATTACCCTTTCGAATCTGTGTTTTCACACCTATTCCTGCTGTTTTACACACATCCACACAATGACGCAAATCTAATCCAATCATCAAGCATATCAATTATGAGAATATATGCTACCAATTAATCCTTCTCAAAGGTAGGATATCTCCAGTTTGTATGAAAATACATACATAGGGCCTTATTTATGAGAAGTGACGCATGGCTGCGTGAAAGCAGCGATGCGTCACTTCTCAGTGCGCCCTCCTTGCGACATAATGGATGCGTCATATTTACTGTATGATGCATCATGTCTCAAGGAGTTACAGATACGTCAGTATTTCTGACGTATCTGTTAGGGCAAAAGTGATGCATTGCTGGAGTGTGTCACAAAAGTGACACAACTCCAGCAATGTGTCCTTTCACATGGGGCAAGCCCCGTGGGAAAAGGGCCTGCGTCAGTCTTACGCCTGCTGTGAGGCAGGCGTAAGATACTGACGCATTTGCACCCTACAAGTGGCGCCGTGAAATCTCGTAGATTTCACTGCTTCACTTCTATGAGGTATACTTACGTGGGAACGCCCACCCTGCATACATTATACCTGACGCAGGTATAATGTAGCGCCGGGGTTTACAAAGTGACACATCTGCTCAGATGCGGCACTTTGTAAATAGAGCGCAACAGGAGGCATGTTTTACGCCACGGATGCGTCAAAAAAAGTGACGCAACAAAAGCGCAAAACTTTTGAAATGGCTCATGAATGAGCCCCATAGTTTGTGGCCAGCCATTCCTCCTGTTTTAGTTCAGTGCATACAGACAAAGAGAAATCTGCAGACGGGGCAGTGAAATAGCAAAGGCTTAGTGCACAAGAACGGGACCGTCAATGCTGACATCAGTCATTGGGCAAAACAGAGTCAGTGCACAACCGTATACAAGACCATTGTACTGATTGGTAATGGGCCATCTACAAGTTCCTATGTCACACCAAACACTGCCCAGCCTTTTGATTTTTCTCACCACTAGGGAACAAAACATCTTATCGCCCTGTCAATGAGTAAGGAGTGAGGTAAACACACACAACCTAACCCCACAGTTTCATTTACGCTACTCCATGGGCTCTTGAGAGAATTGCGGAAGGAAATGTTTTATATTTGGATTCTCCATCTTGTATTGAGAGAAAAGGTCACATTACCCCCACCGAAGGGGGCTCACGGGGATACTCCTCTTGGAGGATATTGCCTACTTCCAGAGGGTGAAGAATATGTCTGGGTCCACAAACATCTACCGTGATGGATGAACAAGTAACTTCTGACAGCCATGATCTAGAGAAACACTATTGCATATACCCTCACCACCATAAGTTACGTTTGAAGCCCCACATTCCATCAGGATATCTTATGGTTAGATAGCGAAGGGCCGATCCACTCCAGACCTGCTTGTTATTACCCTTATTGTGCCATAATATCGGTAGACGAATGAATTATAATAAAGTCAATACGTTAAAACCCCCTTTTTGGCCTGAAAGTCTGCAGCTTTATCAATGCTGAAAAACATGGAAATGCCCATTGCAATAATTGTTTAGCTCTCATATTAGTCAAGCTAATATCCCTCCGAAATGGCCTCTTCAGTCCATGAGTGTGCGCTCAGAAGAAGGTGCCCGCTAATCCCCACAAGTGAAAACAACAAAGGAGCAGACTAATGCTGCAGCAGAAGGAGAAATGACTGTGCTGGCTCCCACGCAGCACAGGTGCTGCATGTGGAGAGCTGGCTTGGTTGCAGGGGCCTTGGGGCTTCTACCAAGGCCCCCAATGTGGTTGGAGGCATTGGGTTGTCCTGGGTGGGACTGGGAGACCATACAATAATAAAAAAGGGAACTCAATGAAATAAGAACAAGGTGATAGGCTGCAGAATGTAGACAAAGGTGCAGATTCCGATCTCGCTGGGAGAAGGCTCTCTCCAACTAGGATCCGGAGGGCTTTCCGACTGACTCATGCTCTGGGGCTCCGAGCACCCGAGTACAATTCGAACAAGGGCTGATGGACACGGGTCATTCAGAGCCCCATTGAAGTTAATGGGAGGCTGTTGTACGATGTGTACATAGGCTCCCAGTGATGAAAAAGGTACGTTGTGCACATAGGTGCCCCCTTTAGTGGGGATGCGTCTCTGCCACCCGCACCATACATGCATGTGTTGGACTTGTAAGGCTACTGGTGAAGGTGGTCTGGCGCGAAACCCCGAAGTCTGCTTTCCGGAGCGTTTACGTGTCAAATGCTCCGACTCGATCCAGCTGTCCGAATCGCCTCCATTCCATGGCACGGTTTGCTTACGGACGAGACGTACGGAGCGGTTCAGACCCGGAAACGATTCGGTCGGTGATTTCGCGTTTCTCACATCGTACTTGCTCACTCATACAGCTGTACGAGTTGGACTGAAAACTCGAGTACGGCTCTTACTTTTTCCGGCCGGATCGCGTTTGGAGCCCTTCCGAGCGGGATCGGAATTGGCCCCAAAGTGTCAGGGGCCACTCTTCAAATATTGCGCGGAGGAGCTCCCCATGATGCCCTTCTTTTGTTTCTGCAGTGCCCTAAAACGGGAAGGGGGACCTCCAACATATATAATTGGAATGTTTTGAGAGCAGCATTAGGGCAATAACCCTCTTGCAGTTGGCTTTCATAAGTCTCCCTACATTCCCGGGCACATGGATTTCTGAAACCCCTGGAAAATGCTTCATTATTTCAAATCACTCCAAGAGCTCAGCTCAGGAAAGTGGTACTCCTAGTAGTTGGTTCGATGGCTGCATTTTATGTGTTTTAAGTGCGTAAAAGGGAGACTCAGTCACATGATTATTGAATGGAATGCTTTATTTAAACATGCTTTATTCACAATGATTAGTAAAACGCAAAACATATCACCCCTTAAGGTTTGAAAGAACTGGGGCCCCTAGGGGAGATTAAGTGATCTATTGCCAAGAGTCACATGATGCTGAGCTGCCACTGGGGATCGAGCTGCGAGCCCCACGCTCTGTAGTCAGCCGCTCTGGCTGCTGCACCACACCTCTGCCACACACCTACAGAATTGTAGAATGGACTTTTATGCAAGGCTACTGCTCTCGTCGCAGCCCCCAGAGTCATCATCAATATGTAGGCTAGTGACCAACACCAAACACTCTACATGCAATTTAGAAGTTGGCCAATGAGGCTTATCAGGCATTTCCTCTTCAACTGATGCAGCTGTAGCCCTTTACTTTGCTCTCTCTCTCTCTTTAAAACAAGTATACTTCTACCAACAGTATGTGCTTTCCATAAGGGTGCCTCTACAGTCTCATGAGGCACCAGTACATACCCAGGCTAGACCACATAGGAATTCCATAGCCTGTGCTTAATTTGTGAAAAACATGTGCAGGGTCCAAGGTTTTGCTTAAAAGTCTGCAGCCAGTGCTATTGAAGGTCGAGGTGCCAAAACCAATGATGCATAGCCTTGATTGCACCTCATGCCTCTGTAGTCCACCACCAGACACTGCCTGCCTCATTATCTCACACTTGCAAGTTCTTTTTCATCCCTGCTTTTTCCTTTTGTCACTGTTTTCCCTCTTTCTCCCCCCCCCTTTCATGAGTCCCAATGGGCCCGACCTGCAACCACTTGCTCAACCCAACTACTGCCTAAAGTCAATACGGTCACGTCATCTTTCTCCCTGCTCGCTGGTTTTACAGAGGGAGACCCTTCTTCTCTACTGTTCTTATTGGACCAAGACTAATGCTGATTTGCATGTGACTGGTTCCTGTCAGAGATTTCATAGTGGCTAAAAAAATGGTGTACTAGATTGCGCCCATGGGTCCAGTGTCTGAGATTAATTAAGACAATTCACCCATCACTTTTTTGTTTTCCTCAGTATGACACCCTAAGTGTAACAGATATGCCCATACATGAGTTCTGTGGTCTCTGGCATTGTACTCATGCTGCTCACTACTGATCTTGCGCAAATAGGCAAAAAAAAGTCAGGGGTTGCTCATTTTCCTGTTCAGATGGGATTTGGCCCGAACATTCAGGCTGTATTGTTCCTATTTGAACATGAAAGAGCCTGTTTTGCATTTGGCTGGTTCTATCTGAGGTGGAATGATGGGCAAAGAAAAGATGGACCGGATTGCAACCCAAAGTAATTACTATTAACTGAGATTATTTTGAGTATTCCACCTATCACTTCTTGCATTTCCTTTCTTATAGGGAGCTCACGCTCACAGCTAAGATGGGGCAGCTCTGTAATTTTAGGTGCCACACAGCCCTTCTCCATCATCAATTGGATTTAGGTTGTCAGGTGTGGAAACCACCTCTGTCTCAATCTGATCTGCACAAGCAGCCCTTCTCCCCACCACAGGGAGTAGATGCTGAAATTCAGAAGTATTCCTCCCACCTCTGCAGCTCCTCAGCAACTCACAGGGCCAAAGAGGTAGACCTGGCAGCTTCCACATGAAACAAGAGGCTTTTCCTCAGTCTGCACAGGTTATAGGGGACCTTATTCCACCTTCACAAAGAAAAAAGTGAATACATCTTGATAGCACCTACAAGTTAGCTGGTCCCCCAGAGCCCAAAACAAGGTATGGGCTCCCTGCCTGGGTAACTTTAACATTTCTGAGCATGGTTATGGTTTCTTTGACCCGGCTGACCTAGGTAGCCACAGAGGACCAGCTTGATTAGATAAAAAGGTCCCATGTAAGCAGCAAAGTTAAAATAAAATAGCTCCAGGTCTGATGGGGCAAATCTGATGGGATTTGTAATGTCTGTCTCTGGTTCCATGATACAACCCACAGTCATGTCAAATTATTGTGGACTACTTCCCTTCTAATATTGTTTTTGTTCTAGATGATCTTTGAGAAAAGGTTTGAGAATCTGAACATGGGTGCACCTACAAAATCCTGAGATGCCATTTCACTAAGGTTGGGTGGAATTTTTAATTCCGCCAGAGGAATTGGAGGAATTTAGTTTTTCTGAGTTAGTCTTGTAATAGAGAATTACTACTAACAGAATTAATCAGTACTGTGTGGCACATTGGACCCCAAGACATAGAGTATACTGCACCAGCACAAACAGGATGTATAACTATTGCTTTTGACTTGAGCTAAGATTCAGGAAATGTGCAAGCGCACTGGGAGAGTGGTGCGCGCCCCCTGTCGCTCCTGCATGCACTTCACTCAGGTAGAAGCTGGGTTTCAGGTAAGATCATGCAGAATGTGATCCAGCCATGGGCAGTAAACATCAGCGTGCAGAGCCATTGACATACCAAAACCCTTTCTCATAAAAGGTGATGCATGTATGACCTGATCTTCACAAATCAAGTAAACTGTATTGTGCTGACGGTCAGTGCACAGAAAGCTCTGACCCCAAGCCCTCTCAGCTACAAAAATTCTGTCTCCTGGGAAGATTGGGAGGGGGGACTCAATGAGGGGCGGTGTTGCTCTCCAGATTCTCCAGATATGCTAATGTGATCATCTTCCCCGGGTGTGTTGGTGCCAAGGCAGGAAGAAGCCAGGCTGTCTCCTGTGACCTATGCCAGGAGAGGAGCTGAAATGCAGCGTTTTGTTATGGAACACGATCCCCTGATGTGGGGTTGAAATTATCATCAGGCTGCCTTCCAAACTCATTAGCATCTGAAAGAGACACAGAGGGTCCTGGACACTGCACAGTCCAGGCAGAGTCCTGAGACCTGGACCACATCTGCAGAGTCTAACCTGAACTTGCTTGAAATGGCAATTTTTACAGGTTTATCCCTAAACATTTTGCTTCTTCCTCCTTTGTTTTTCCTGACCTGTGGTTGTTGGATATAGTACTCTGGGCATTATACCACTGCTGGTCAGTGCTAAATTGTATATGCTCTCTGTGTAAATTGTTATTGTGATTGGTTATCCATGATTGGCTTATTTGTTTTACCAGTAGGTCCCTAGTAAAGTGTACTGAGTGTGCCAGAGCTGGTAATTCAAATGCTACTAGTGGGCTTGCAGCACTGATTGTGCCACCCACAGGAATATCCCTAAAAAGATGTCTCAGGCCTGCCACCGCAGTGCCTGTGCACCGTTAGTTAACTGCCATGTCGACCTGGCCAGTGCACCCACTTGCCAGGCCTTACCCTTCCCTTTTCTTACACAGAGGACACCCGTATGGTAGGCCCAAGGTACCCCCCTGGGCAGGGTGCGGTGTATGTGAAAGGTAGGACATGTACTAGTGTGGGTAACATGTCCTGATAGTGAAATACTGCCAGTTTCGTTTTTCACTATTGAAAGGCTCTATTGTCCATAGGACAGAATGGGGAATGCTGTGTAACAGGTTTACATGCATATCTTTCATAGGAGTGAGATGGAAAATTAGTGTCTGGTATCTCTGAACTCAGAATTTAATAACGCATGTTTTAGTAAGGATGGTTTTTAAATTCTGTGTTTGAAAATAGCACTTTTAGAAAGTGGCTATTTTCTTGTTCAACCTTTCTATGTGCCTCCGCCTGTTTGTGGATGGACTGTCTGGTTTGAGAGTGACAGGGGCTGGGATGGCTCCAGGAGTCTGGGTGAGTCAACACTAGGCTGAATAGGCCAATCTGCATTTGGAGTGGTGGGAGGAGCAGCACCTTGGCCTGAATAGGGCTGTGCCTGCCTTCCACGCAGTGCGTCTGATGACCCTGGCCCACACTGACAAAGGAAGAAGTTGTGCACTAGCAGAATGCACCCAGGACTGGTTTGGACTGGGTCCAGGACCCCTCACACATAGAGAACAAAGACTTTTGGGTTATAAATACTAGAGCTGAAACCCCTGAAAGTTAGACTACTTCATGATCAAGAGGAATCCCTGCCAAAGAAGATCGTCTGAAGAGACTGAGGAGAAGTACTTCCCTTGATGTGTGTCTGGGGTTGACCTGCAGTTTGCTGTTTCTACTGAGGAAGAGGACCAAAGGACTTTGCTGTGTGGTGTGTCCCCTGCTTGAAGAACGACTTTGCTGTGTGTTGTGTCCATCTGAAGAAAAGTTTCCAAGGGCCTGAGAAGAGCTGCCCTCCTGTTGCTGAAGTCCCAGGCACAAAAGAACTTCACCCCCAGCTTCGCTGAACTTCCGTGCTGGGAGTTCCAGTCTGCCAGGAGGGCCTGCAACTGTGTGAGAGGATTTTTTGCTGTTGGGGGCAGGAAGCGCGACGCAACGAGAGAGAAGCATGACGCAGCCGCAGCAGCTGCTGTCGCATCATTGAGGAAGCGTGTCGCCGCTGCTCACCATCGCATCACCGGAGAAGTGTGCTGCCACCACAGAGAGTGCCGTTGCATCACTGGAGAAGCATGTTGCAGGGTCATCGCATCGCTTAGGAAGCGCGCTGCCACTGATTGCTGCTGCAACACCGGAGAAGCGTGTCGCAGTCGCCAAGGGTGTCGTCGCATCACCGGAAAAGAGTGTCGCAGGGCCAGTCACGGGTCAGAAAACCACCGAGTTGGCCGCATGGCCATCGGGCATGCACGCATTGCCTCCACGTTGTCGTATCGCAGTAAAGACGCCATTTTGTCGCATCGCGCCGGATCGTTGCAACGCACCGAGGCGCCATCTTGTTGCATCGGAACTGGAGTGCAGGAAGAATCGACACATCGCCTTCTCTGCGCCTCTTTTGTTTGTTTTGCATTACGCATACCAGGTACTTTGAGACTAAAGTTTTGCATCTATCATCTACAAGTTTATTTTTGCAACAACCTTTTTAAAGACATTCTACTAAGTTTCTGTATGTTGGATTTTTGTCGTTTTGGTTTTGTTTAGTTTAGATGAAGATATTTTATTTTTCTAAACTGGTGTTGTGTCCATTGGTTGTGTTTTCACTGTGTTACTGTGAGTGTTGGTACAAATACTTTACACATTGCCTTTGGGATAAGCCTGTCTGCTCGTGCCAAGCTACCAAGGGGCTGAGCAGGGGTTATCTAAAGGGTGTACCCCCTTACCCTGACTAGAAGCAAGGGTCCCTATTTGGTCAACGGTACCTAACTCTGCCAACTAGATACCCCCATTTCTAACAGAACTATCTAAAACTTTCTACTTGAATGATTGGCCAACAAAGTTTTAAGTAAATGTACACACAGCACATGCAGAGCACGAGCCTTTAATGCATGGTCACCTTGGGTAACAAATTATACATGAAAACTGAGTGTTGTTCAGACCTTAAAAAACATATTGGACTGCTGTGTGCACACTGTACTCTGCACAAATGGTTTCATAATGGTGGTCCGCATGCACTATGGTCAGGTTTCAAATTGGGGAAGTGGTGCCTTTGGGGTCACGGCGATATAATAAAATGTCACTGATTGTTAGTACATTTTTCAAGCCATTCCATAAATATGTTGGAGAGAGCTCCTTGACCTCCTATTCCTTTCCTATACCTCCAGTCAATGTTTTCGGGCCCTCACACTGGCCCATACCCCAGCAACAGCATGTGCAGAAAACTACTCGTGTACTGTTCCTAGGCCTTACATTCTTGGTAAATCTTGCTTAGTACTTGTGTAAATATTTACCTAAATGGTTTTCCTATGGAGGTTTTCTTTTGAGCCATGTTCAGGTGTCACTTCTGAGAATCCTCAAATTCATCCTAGTCCCTTCTGTGTAGAATATTTTGCTTCCCTCCACTGACATTTTAAGTCAAAGAATTTCTCCTAATTCCTTACTGTGCTTTTGTGCATTTGAGAAAAAATATACTTGAAATAAAACTCAGAACATTATCGTAGGATTAATTAATTCTTCTTTTGGTGTTAGTTTGAGACCTAGTGGATAAAGGGATATTTTAAAATGATTTTCCACTCATTGAAGGTAAACTAAATGGGTGGGCGGAACTCTGCAGAATCTTACAGAGATTTAATGTAAGTTAGTGGAATTCCACAGAGTAAAACTATGTGAGTTCCACCCACCCCTGCATATCACCCCTCCATACCTAAATGACATTTTATAGAAGTGGCCCCTAGGCATGCTCCCACCCCTATAGAGCAATCTGGGATTCTTCAGAATGGCAGAATCAAATGATGGTCTTAAATTCCTCTTTCCTGAGTCTGGCTACTAAACTAGCTGACACTTCAAAAGTGTTTTCTTCCTTCCAAGGCTTTAAAGGGAACATCAGGCATGACTGGCACCAGCATTCTGTCTTTTGTCCCAACTTCTTCCATGTGAGAAATAAATTCTCATGCTTATCAGAGAGTTACTAGAACTCATCTTATGCAGATTCCTTCCTTGCCATCTTCCTCGCCAGGAGAGAAGGCTAATCCTTGCAAATGGCCCTGTTGCACATATGAAGGTTTTTGAACTGCCAGCTAGTCTGCAATGTTTTATGTTGACCCAGCAAGATAGTTCAAAATCCAAATCTCATTACAACTGGCTCAAGCAAACACCACAAATCTCAAATTGCACACAGGCCCCCAATCCTTGGGTTTTTTAAAGCCCTGGGGACCGCCACTTCCATGGGGCATATTTTTCATTAGTAGTATGGGCGGGTCCACTGGACTTGGCCGCAGCCTCCTCAGGGCAAATTTAAACATTTTGTCTTGGTCTCACGGACGCCTCTTGTCCCTGGTCCTACCACCTCCCCAGGGGACTCTCTCTTATTAATAATGTGAAGGAGGCCGCACAGCCTCCCCTGCTGCCCCAGGGACCAGCAACTCTCTGGGGCACAATTACACTAATGAAGTGGGTCATTGCCCTGGGGCAAATTTTAATATTAAAGGGGGCCGCAGCCCCCCTCCTGAAGCCCTAGAAGGTCCTCGGGACCACCACCCCCCGGGGCCAGCTCCAGAAATGTTCCAGGGTGCCCAACTCCGGGACATGCAATTTGCTATGGCATGGCGAGAGCGCTGCTACCACCATGCCATAGCAAACAGCGGCTCTGCTTTGAGCAAACAAGAACATTTTGCTCCTGCTTGCTCAAAGCAGAGCACACTTTAATTTTTACACACAGAAAGCTGCTTGTTAGCAGCTCCAAGGGTGTAAAAAGCACAGCCAGCTCCCGCAGGAGGCGGGAGCTGGCTGGGACTGCAGGGGTCTTGAGGCTCCCCCACAGTCCCCAACAATGTGGCCATGCCCCAGGGAATGGGGTCCCAGGGGCCAAAGTTGGCCCAGGGAGGGGGGCCACGCAGGCACCCCTCCCCATAAAAAAATATATTAAGGCCTTGCTGAAATCAGCCTGGGGGGGGCACATGACTTCCCTCCTTTTTTTAAAAGAAAAAAATAAATTTAAAAAAGGGGCAGGTCCTGGGGAATGGGGTCCCCGGCCAGAAAAGGCCAGAGAGGGCCACCACTCAGCCCCCCTCCCTTTGGTTAATAAAATTAATTAATAAATGCTGGGCACCTGGGGATGGGGTTTCCGGAGCCAAAATCAGCCTGGGAGGGGGGCTGCACTGCCCACCTCCTTTTTATTTTTTTTAAAATGAGCCAGCCATGAGGGATGGGGTCTCAAAGGACAAAAATGGTCCAGGAAGGGGGCCACATGGACCCATTCCTAAATAAAAAATGTTTTAAAGCTGCCAACTTACCGTAGGCCCCGCCCCCATTCTTCACTACTCTGGGGATGAAGTCCTCTTGGCTTCTGATGGTCCTTAGGGGATAAGACGTCCTCCTGTTACCTCCAGTAATCCCCACACAGTGGGATTACTGAGAGGTTGTCAGAGACCACACCCCTTTTCTCCACCACCCTGCAAAAGTCTCTCTTGGTGCACTGCTTGTGGGGGGATGAGGTTCCCTTGCCTCCTGAGGGCCTCAGGACTAAAGTGAACTTCATCCTCGAAGTAGTAGTGCACCAGGAGGTGAGTTTGCACAGTGGTGGAAAAAGGGGGCGTGGCCTCTGTCAACATCTCAGCAATCCTGCTGTGTTGAACTTAATGGAGGTAACATGAGGGGCAGTTGGCCCTCAAGGACATCCCTGGGGGCCAACTACCCCTTCTGCTACCTCTAGTATGTGCCATACATTGCTAAGAGGTCTTCAGAAAATGTGGCTCCTGGTGCACTTCTGGTTAGGGGATGAAGTCCACTGTACTCCTGAGGGACTTTGGGGGCCAAGAATCCCTCCTGGTAGTTCCAGTAAGACCTACACAGCAGAATTCTTGAGAGCTGGCCGGAGGCCCCGTCATATTTTTCTACCACTCTGCAAACAAGACTACAACTTTAAAAACCATAGAAATTCACTGAAAAAAAATCAAAGGTTACAGAGATGCTATAGTTAGGAAATAGCATTTAAAAAACCTTAGAAATTCACTGAAAAAAAGACAGGTTACAGGGATGTCATAGTTAGGCCGACATTTCACCCATACAAAACCAGGGAAATTCAGCTGTTATAATTGCCTGAGTTAACTATGACTTGTGCCCCTGCAATGCACTGCCTATGACCTCACATATTACATCACTCATGACATGGTCAGTGACATCACTCATGACATCTCAAATGACATCACTGATGACATCAGTGATGACATCATCCAGTGACCTTGAGTGTTTTAAAAAAGTTTATGAGTGTTAAATATATATGCCTAGGTGTATTGGTGAATCAGTGGGTGTATGAGTGACTGTTTGGAAGACTGAGTGGGTGCTTGACTAACCGTATAAGTGAGTGATTAGGTGTCTCAGTAAATGTATGGATGGGTGACTGGTTGTGTGAATGTATCTGTCTGTCAGTTGATGTCTAAGTGGGTGTATGAGTGTGTTAGTGGGTACGTGAATAGCTATATGGGTGATTGATTGGTTTAATACCTCTATGGTTGTCTGGGTGTCTGTGTGTGTGGGTGAGGAGGTGTGTGACTGCCTGTATGGATGAGTGAGTCAGTCAGTCAGTGCCTGTATGGGCTAGTGAGTGTGTGTGTGAGAAGCTGTATGGGTGAGTGAGTTTCTGTATGGCTGTTTCAGTGATTGAGTGCTTGTGTTAGTATTTGTGAGTAACTGGGTATGTGAAAGGCAGTATTGGTGAGTGTCTGGGTAAATGAGTGACTGTATGTGTGAGTGAATTTGAGAGTGCTATATGGATGAGTACATCCTTCTGTCAGTGACTGTATAGGTGAATGAGTGTGTGCTACTATTTGTATGAGCAAGTAAGTGGATGTGTATGTAACCTTTTGAGTTAGTATGTACCTGGATGATTGACTGTAAGGGTGAGTGTGTAGGTGAGTGACTAAATTTATGGGTGACTCACTCAGTGTGTGAGTGACTGTATGGGTATATGAGTAGATATGTCAATGGCTGTATTGGTGAGTTAGTGGGTGTATGAGTGGCAGTATGGATGAGCAGGTGGATGTGTGTTTAGATTAATGAATTAGTGAGTGGGTGCGTAAGTACTGGTATATCTATGTCAATGGGTTTGTGAATGGTTGTGTGGGAGTGGAAGTGGGTGTATAAAATATTCTATAGCAGTGTGAGTGGGTGGGAACCAAGAGTGCACCAGGAGGCTCATTTGCAGAGTAGTGGAGAAAGGGGGCGGGACCTCCAGGGAGTTGCCGGCATAATTTTTTTATTTTAGGAAGGGGGCTGTGTTGCCCCCTTTCCCTCAACACCTTTGGGCCCCAGGGTCCCCATCCCCCTGGGCTTGAGCCATTTTTATTTTTTACTAAAATAAAAAGGGAGGGGCAACGCGGCCCCCCTCCTGAGGCAGATTTTGGCCCCAGGGACCCCATCCATCGGGGCTGGTCTTTTTTTAATAAAAAAGGGGAGGGGCCAGAAGGCCACCTTCCCCAGATAGATTTGGCCCTGGAGATCCTATCCTCTGGGGCTAGGCAATCTTTTTGTATTTGATTATAAGGAAGTGGTTTGGGCGGCCCCTCTCCCAAGTCATTTTTAGCCCGGGGACCCAATCCCTGGGGCATGACCATCTCCTTTGGGACCGCGGAAGCAGCCTGAAGGCCCACGCGGTCCCGGTCAGCCCTCGGAAGCCGGAATTGCTATTTACCCCCAGGATGCAGCTCCCTGGGTGTAAAAAGCAAAGTGCTCCACTTTGAACAAACAAGAGCAAAATGCTCTCACTTTTTCAAAGCAGAGCACTTGTTTGCTGTAGGATTGTGGAAGCTGTGCTCCCGATATCCCATAGCAAACTGCAATGTACCGGGGGTGGGCACCCCAGGACATTGCTAAAGCCTGCCCTAGGGGGTGGTGAGGCCCAGGCCCCTTTATGGCTCCACAAGGGGGGCAGCATGGCCCCCTCTAACAGAAATCAAGCCCCGGGGAGGTGGTGGTCACCGGGACTGCATAGGGGTCTGGAACCCTCCCACACGTTATTTTTAAATATTACCCTAAAATGGTGGTCCCCACGCCTGTGTGAGAGGATGGAGGCCCCCACACATTATTTTAAATATAGCCCAAGGGAAGTGGCAGTAACTGGGGCTGTGGGGGGGACACGTGGCCTCTGCCATTTCAGAAAATTAGCCCCGGGGAGGTGGCTGGCACCGGGGCTGCGGGGGGACCAAGTGATCCCTGCACTTCAAACAATTAGCCCCTGGGAGGTGGCAGTACGCAGGGCTGAAGGGGCCCGCATCTTTTTTTTGTCATCGCTCCGGGACCTGAATCACCCAGGGGCCTAAATTAAATGAAGTTCGGCAGTCCGCGCTTTGCTATTTTAAAAACACAATTCGGCCGGATTTGCTGTTCCACCACAAATCCCGCCAAAATGTTTTTTTTTAGATGCTTTGTTTGGGCCCCGGGAGTCCCTTTGGGTTCCCCTGAACAGGCCTAGGGGTCAGGGTGTTTCTACCCTGCCCCCTTTTCTTGTTTATAACATTTTTTCCTTGTGACTCAGTGCAAACGAGTTGCAAGATGGCTGCCAACACATCCTGGTTTGAAGTATTGGCAGCCAAACAGATCTCAGGCACTAGATCTGGAGGGTCCGTGGATCCACCATGGCTACAGTTGCACATTTGAGAAATCTTTAAATTTCTCATGAACTACTGAGTGGATTTACACCATTTAACAAAAAGTGTGCTTTCTGGCCCAAGAGCTAACTTTTTGCCAAATTTGGTGTAATTCCTTTCAGCAGTTTAGGCTCTTGCAGTGACCAAAGATTCCTCTAGAACTTACCACGATTACCCAACAATTAATGGTAAATCGATCCCCATCTTGCTTTATGCCGACGACGCGGCAATAATGTCCCAGACTCCCATGGGGCTTCAGAGGGCTGTTTCTGAATTTTCTGACTTTATGTCAAAGAGAGGCCTAAAAGTTAACACCTCCAAAACCCATAGTATGTCCTGTGGCCCAGGGATTGGGAAAAAGCCATGTACTATCTTTTTGAATGGCAACAAATTATCCAATGTCGATAGCTTCCCTTACCTGGGCATTACTTTTAATAAGAGGGGCACCTGGAGAGCTGCGGCCCAAGCCAGAGGCTCAGCAATGACCAAAGCAATAGGTGCACTGACAAACTTTTCAAAAAAATTAGGGGGTCGCCCATTACGCCCCTTACTCCAGATCTATCGGGCGAAGTGCACCTCAACCGGCACCTATGGGTCAGGGATCTGGGGGATTGAATCTGTCGAACATCTTCAGCGCCTCGAGAATGCTTTTCTACGTTATCTCTTGGCTGTTCCCCCCGGCACCTCTACCCATATGGTGCATACAGAACTGGGCCTCACATACATTGCAGACACAATTAACTCCTCTCCCCTCATCCTATGGCATAAAATTTGGATCAACGAAGATACATCATTTAACAGGGAAATCATAGTAGACTGTCTAAAACTGACAGAGGTCAGGAACATTAAATGGCTGAACTATGTAAAAGGGTTATCCACTGACATCGGGCATCCGGAATTTTTTGCTGATCCATCAACCTTATCTCACATATCCAAAGCCGAGCTTAAGCGACTTGTTTCAAATCATCTGCACCGTAAACGCTGGCTCTTAGAATCACAGAAGTCCACCACTGTTGATTACCAAAATTCGATCACTGTGACTGGCATACAGCAATACTTATTACTAGAACCATCTCCATTCATTCGTATGCTCCTGACCCGTCTTCGCACTAACACGTTCTTCAGACTCCTTACTTTGCCTAATCCAAATTGCTGGGACACTGACCTACAAAAATGCCCCTGTGATGGCCTCTCGCCCCAATCCAACATCCATTGCATCCTTTTCTGCAGATTTTATCACCTGCCAAGGACTACTTTTTTAAAACCACTGCTGAGATCTTGGGGTATACGCACATGCAAACTGGCATACTGCAAATTAAAATCTTTGGAAACCCCTTTAGTCCTAGCAGCTATGTCATCTTACCTGAAAATGACGATGAGGCTGAGGTCTTCAATGCAACCCTAACCTGTTTTAAATTTTGTTGCTTAGCTGTACCTATCTTTTTAACTTTTGTGATTTTACTTACGTTATTGACTGCATGTAATTTTAGCTGTTTTAAGGATTTTTATTCATGTGTACTTTTTTGATATTGTATTTACATATCGAATAAAGCTCAATATCTATAGAAATTAACATGGAGAAAAAGGGTTTTGGGACCCCCCTTTTTCTTGGCCCCCATTTGACAAATCACTCCGAAACTTTCAAGACTGCAGTCGAAGTGAGTGGCATATTAGTTTGGAAAATTTTGCGTAGATTCGTCAAATGACGCTAAAGATAATGGCAAATGAGAAAACTTTCATCCTATGGAAGCTAGGTCCTTACTATAACTACCTACTAGTGACTGCCAGTATACGTATATATACAGAACCAAGGACTCCGCACTCTGGATCCGACATTCATTTTATTGCATATTCACAATGCTCCACCAATGCATTTCAGCCTCAATATGCAATAAACTGAATATCAGATCCAGAGAGCGGCGTCCTTTGTTCTGCATATCAATTCGGGACTTGAATTCTGTCCCTATGCCTGCACCCGCTGCTTTGCGCGCTGAAGTCTGAATAACATTGTGCATCTAGCTATATATATTTATATACATACATATATATATATGTATTTTACCAACTCAAAGCTGTAATACTGTGCCTGGAGTGGTAATTGGCTTTTGTCATTTTACAGCTCGGCAAGGACAGCACTGTGCTAGTCCTATGCTTAAAGACTTTGCTGTACAAATGGCAAAAGACTTTGTCCTTTTCTATCCCGGCGTGGATGGCACTGTGCTAATCCTATGCTTAAAGATTTTGATAGAAAAACAGACATTTGAGGTGAGCAGATCTAGAGTGTCGCTGGTGTTGAGAGTGCTCCATACAGGAGCTGCTTTCCACCTAAACTTGAGAACTACCCAGAGTTCTCTGCTTCTTTTTTGCATAATTTATTTGTTACTCTATGCCTGAAAGGGTATTTCTTTGACTTATACTGGGTGCTCCCTTTTGTCTGGACAAAGCTATACCTCTCTGAAGAGCTCTAATTAGAGCGAAACACTGTGTCAGGGGTTGCTTTTACTCATTTCAGGTTGGCTTGATTGGTATTTTACCAACTCAAAGCTGTAATACTGTGCCTGGAGTGGTAATTGGCTTTTGTCATTTTACAGCTCGGCAAGGACAGCACTGTGCTAGTCCTATGCTTAAAGACTTTGCTGTACAAATGGCAAAAGACTTTGTCCTTTTCTATCTCGGCGTGGATGGCACTGTGCTAATCCTATGCTTAAAGATTTTGATGGAAAAACAGACATTTGAGGTGAGCAGATCTAGAGTGTCGCTGGTGTTGAGAGTGCTCCATACAGGAGCTGCTTTCCACCTAAACTTGAGAACTACCCAGAGTTCACTGCTTCTTTTTTGCATATATATATATATATATATATATATATATATATATATATATTACCTACTGGCGGTCGCCAGTAGGTAGTTATAGTTAGGACCGTGTTTCCATAGGAAATCCGCAACATTCTATTTTGAATAACTTTGGCGCCGATTGACGAATCCTGGCGAAATTTTCAAAATAGGTGGGGCGCTCCGCTCCGCTCTGACCCTGAAAGTCTCCAGGGGATTCATCAAGCGGGGGCTGAGAAAAAGGGGGGGTCCCAAAACGTGTTTTCCCCATGCATTTTTCCATAGGACCTTTAGTCCAAGCTACAGCCCGAACGGCTGAACAGAATTACTTGAAATTTGGCAGAGAGGTAGTCCTCAGGTCAGGGATGTGCCTTTTGTAGGTCTGGTGTAAATGTGTTCAGTATTTGCTGAGAAAATAGCATTTAAATCAATATATATATCTATAAGCGCGCTCCGAGCGCGTACGGTAAGCTTACCGTACGAGCACGCTGCCCTGCGCGAGCTTAATTCTGATTGGTGGTTACATGACTGTAAACATTCGAATCGGTCGAAATCAGGAAGTGTCGGCCTCCATTTTGTGTGTCTCACACTTTGTGTGTCTCACACTGATAAACAAAGGTGGAGAACGTGGAAAGGGGGCAACGAAGAGAGTTGCAGACCCCCTAGCATTTGTCAGGGGGTCCAAGAAGGTCCTAAAAGTATGAAAAATACATTTACATTTCTTTTTTTTTAAATCGCGGGGTGCGCATACGGTAAGCTTACCGTACGCGTACGGTAGAAAAAAAACAATAAAAAAAATAGAAGTAAAAAACAAATTTAAGTGTTTAGATATTAGGGGGCTCTAAAAAGAGCCGTTGTGTTTATGAAGTGTTTTTCGGTACCTACAAGTAAGTACCGATGCAGAGTCTAAAGTTCAAGAGGAAGACTCTGTTGCCTTCATCAGTGAAATGTACACCGTCTCCTCTATAAATGCCTTGCATGTTGTAACGCAAGTTGTTGTGGTATATAGAACCCATACCATAGTATCTGAGGAAAGCAGAAACAGATTTGTTGACGTGCTTTCTTGCTTTGTCAATCTGTGGACAAAATTGGTTGGACCAGTTCCACTTTTGCCTTTGGCATATGTTAGAATATACAAAGGCAGATTGAGGAAAAAGCGACATCAATTGTACAAAGGTGTCCTTAATAAGCATTTCCAGACCTACCCCAGTTAAAGTGCCTAGGTCATTTCCACCACAGTGCACAATAATAAGGTTAGGCTGTGGGAGATGTTGAAAGGTTTTCACCAAAGGCAATAAGTGGTGCCACTTTAACCCTCTCTGACCAATCCATTTAATGTCTACATTTGGCAAAGCAAGGTCTCTCACCATACCTCTTTTTTCTGCATACTTTTCACTCCAGAAGACATAGCTGTGACCTACAATCTACACTGTGAACATCTTTCAAGGAGATCTGGATGCACTCAGAAGGTGTTTTTCAGTAGAATGGCAATATGAAATGAAAGACAGTTGTAAAATGGAGGCATACATATTTTTTTTTATTAAAAAGAACTCATTGGCTGATTCAAATCTTTTTACAGTAAAAAGTAGGCTATATGTGTACATTTTTAGAAGCATGTTTTGTATTGGTTCAGAAAATCGTGTTCCCACAGAAGATTAATTTGGATTTGCTGTTAGGTTTGACAGGTGAAGCACTCTTGCTCTTTGGATTTGAAACATTGTGTGCTGAACTTCTGACCTCTCTCCTCACAGCAGTGTTCCATGAGCTGTTGCTATGGTAGCAGGCAGAAGTCAAGTTGGGGTAAGGGTACATTTGGAAAAGGGTTGAAGTTTTCAACCAATAGAAATGTGTGATTTCATTTGAAAAAATGTGGGAAGCACTGAGATTTGTAATTACCATGTATATGTGTGAAAAAAGAGAGGGAAACATTGCCATTTACTGGTTCTAGAGAGAGGAGAGAGGTGTAGAGCTCTGATATTCTGACTCTGATAGTATGCTGTTTGAGTGCCACATTTCTTTCTCAACTAAGTAATTTTAAAGGTGAGATATGAGTTTGAGAGAGGATGTATGTGGTGATTTTTGATATAAATATTAGAATTGTGATTCTTCTAAAAAAGTTATGTTTTACATTTTGTGGTTTGGGAGATATTTAACTGTCTTTAACTAGTTAAATATTATGCAGTGTGTTTTTACCATAAGTTAAGGTGTACTGGTATCACTGAGGAATACTGTTTTGTGCCTAGAATCAACCCATGAGTCTGTGTGGACACAGGAATTGTTGTTAGAGATTTTAATAGTGATGGTCCGGTTCTGTAAGAATGGCATTTGTAGGAAAGGGGCAGCTTTCTTTTTGTAAATATGATGGTTTCCATTCAGCATAAATCAGTAAGACACAAATGGGAGGCAAATGCTAACACATTTGAAATTGATATCGCAGATTTTGCTTCTAATCATGCAATTGCTGAGCTTGGTCATACATATACAAAACTGCAATTAAACCTTGCCACACATGTACTTTTACATACATTACTACAATGTTTAAGCTGTTATGGATGCATCCATGAATATGTCTCTTGAAACTGAAAATACACAGTCTGCATAAGCAGACTGTTAGCACACACCCAGCAGTTTATCCTGTACAATCATGCTTAGTATTCACAAGTGAGTGGTGTTTCAGGTAGCAGTGAGTAACACAAATACATTCAACATCACTAAGGCTGATTTGTTTTTCTGGGGTGTAGTCAGTCACCAAGGTCACACATGTTCATGGCCTCAAAAAGCTGTTTACACATGTGCTGTTTTCTGTTTCTGAAAACTGTAATGAAAATGTATCAGACTATTAGAGTACTTATCACTTGCAGAAAAAAACAGCAGTAAGTGTGCTTTCAAATTGACAAGCAAATTTCGTTTTCTGACAAGAATCACAGCATGAGTCTGTGAGCACACAGGAATTGTTGTCAGAGATGTATTTTGTGTCACTCTGGTTCTTTTAGAATTGCATTGGTAGGAAAGGGGAGGTTTTGAATGTTGTCAGAGATTTTATTTCTGTTGGCCTGGTTGTCTAAGAATGCCGTTTGTATGAACGGGTCAGCTTTTTTTGGGTACTGTGATGGTTTCTATTCACTATAAATCAGTATCAGACAAATAGGAGGCAAATGATAACACATTTGAAATAGATATAGCAGATTTTGCTACTAAACATGGAATGGGTGAGGTTGGTCCTACATATACAAAACTCCAATTAAACCTTGCCACACGTGTACTTTTACATACATTACTACAATGTTTATGCTGTTATGGATGTATACATGCATATGTCTCTTGTAACTGAAAATACACAGTGTGCATAAGCAGACTCTTAGCACACACCCAGCAGTTTATCCTGTAGAATCATGCTTAGTATTCACAAGTGAGTGGTATTTCAGGTAGCAGTGAGTAACGCTAATACATTCAACATCACTAAGGCTGATTTCTTTTGCTGGAGTGTAGTTAGTCACCAAGGTCACACATGTTCATGGTCTCAAAAAGCTGTTTGCACATGTACTCTTTTCTGCTTCAGAAAACTGTAATGAAAATGTATCAGACTGTTAGAGTACTTAACACTTGCAGAAAAAAACAGTAGCAAGTGTGCTTTGAAATTGGCAAGCAAATTTCATTTTCTGCCTAGAATCACAGCATGAGTCTGTGAGCACACAGGAATTTTTGTCAGAGATGTATTTCGTGTCACTCTGGTTCTTTTTGGATGTATACATGCATATGTCTCTTGTAACTGAAAATACACAGTCTGCATAAGCAGACTCTTAGCACACACCCAGCAGTTTATCCTGTAGAATCATGCTTAGTATTCACAAGTGAGTGGTGTTTCAGGTAGCACTGAGTAACGCTAATACATTCAACATCACTAAGGCTGATTTCTTTTGCTGGAGTGTAGTCAGTCACCAAGGTCACACATGTTCATGGTCTCAAAAAGCTGTTTGCACATGTGCTCTTTTCTGTTTCTGAAAACTGTAATGAAAATGTATCAGACTGTTAGAGTACTTAACACTTGCAGAAAAAAACAGTAGTAAGTGTGCTTTGAAATTGGCAAGCAAATTTCATTTTCTGCCTAGAATCACAGCATGAGTCTGTGAGCACACAGGAATTGTTGTCAGAGATGTATTTCGTGTCACTCTGGTTCTTTTTGGAAGTATCCATGCATATGTCTCTTGTAACTGAAAATACACAGTCTGCATAAGCAGACTCTTAGCACACACCCAGTAGTTTATCCTGTAGAATCATGCTTAGTATTCACAAGTGAGTGGTGTTTCAGGTAGCAGTGAGTAACGCTAATACATTCAACATCACTAAGGCTGATTTCTTTTGCTGGAGTGTAGTTAGTCACCAAGGTCACACATGTTCATGGTCTCAAAAAGCTGTTTGCACATGTGCTGTTATCTGTATCTGAAAACTGTAATGAAAATGTATCAGACTGTTATAGTACTTAACACTTGCAGAAAAAAACAGTAGTAAGTGTGCTTTGAAATTGGCAAGCAAATTTCGTTTTCTGCTTAGAATCACACCATGAGTCTGTGAGCACACAGGAATTGTTCTCAGAGATCTATTTCGTGACACTCTGCTTCATTTAGAATTGCATTTGTATGAAAGGGGAAGCTTGTTTTCTGGAATTGTGATGGTTAGCATTCAGCTCAAAACAGTATCTCAAATAAGAGGCAAATGCTAACATATTTGAAATCAACATGGTAGATTTTTCTTCCACTCTTGCAATGGGTCATGTAGTTGCTACATGCTAAAAACTCATATTAACCCTTACCACACATGTAGTCTTACATACATGTTTACAGTGTTTAAGCAGTTATGTAAGGGTCCATTCAAGTCTCTCTTGCACCTGACAGTAGACAGTCTCCAGAACCACACTCTTAGCAGAGAGCTAGCTGTTTTTCCTGTACACTCATGCTTACTAATCAGCACTGTGTGGTGTTTTAGGTAGGAGTGAGGAACGCTAATGCATTGAACATCACCAAGGCTCATTATCTTTGCTGGAGTGTAGTCAGTCAGCCAGGTTACACATATACATGCTCTGAAAAAGCTGTTTGGACATGTGCTCTTTTCTGCCTCTCTAAACTATAAAAAAAATGTGTCAGACTGTTAGAGTAATTAACATTTGCAAAAAAAAAAAGTAAGTGTGCTTTTGAATTGCAAATCAAATATCGTGTTCTGCCTAGAATCACACCAAGAGTCTGTGTGCACACAGGAATTGTTCTTAGAGATTAAATTTGTGTTGGTTTTGTTGTGTTTTTCACTTGTAGGAAAGGGGTAGATAGTGTTATAAGATTAGAAAAGATAATAACAAATATAGTAATATATTTAAATTACAAAAAGGTATTTTTTTTTAGTTTCTTTCAGGTATTGCTGCAGAGCAGTGAAGGAAATATAAGATGGCTATAAAATCAAGAAAGCGAAAACAACAGAAAAAACATGTATATTTGAAGACAACTGGAGGACCCAAGTTAGTTGAAGATGCTCATGTTGGGAAAAAGAAAAAGTCTTCTGGTAAGCAGACAAAGGAATTCTTTAAAAATATATTCAAAAAAAGAAACATTTAAAAAATGTCCCCATTGGAAAAACTGTTTCAAGTAGAAAACAACAGGACAAAAGTGAGAATTTACTAAATGCTAATGTACAAGTAGAAGCAATAAAAATTGACTTGAAAAGAAAATCAGCATTTAAAGAGATCCGTAGGAAAATGTTTCAGAGAAGAGTGATGTCCAATTTGCTAAAGGATGTGAAAAAATATAAGAAAAGAGCTAAATTTTACAAGAGAAAAAAAGATATTGAAGCCATTGTAGCTAAGGCTTTAGAATTAAAAAGAAAACTATTCATTTTAATTTTGAACAGGATGCGTACATTAGAAAAAATAGTCAATGTAATGAAGTCACAAAGCAAAACGAAAAGAGTAGTGAAAAGAAAAATCTTTTGTAAAGTGTTTTTAGGAGAATGGATGCATAGTTCAAGTACTGAACCATTTTTTAATGAAGAGAGTTATCTTCAAAGTAATAGTTTGCTGCAGTTGACACCACTGGACGAGCTTATGAAGTAAAAGATGGTTGTATAATGGAAAAGGAGAAAATGGTTCCAAGAAATGAGGAAGAAGTGATTGCGGATGAGGTTATGGGGAGACGTCCTAAAGCCCCAGTGTATACTTGGAATTGTAGTAGTATTTGTACTTTGCGACAGGAATCTATTGATAAATCACGTGAGTTTTTAAGAGAATATAGTAAAAAGAGTGTTAAACAGAAGATTAAGGTGCTTCAAGGACTAGATCCATGCAGAGTGAGAGAGAATACTGGTTTGCAAGGACACTCTCTGGCTTGTCTATCTAGAAAAGTTTGTCAAAGTGTTTTTCACCATTTTAGGATGCTGGCAGTTCATCATACTGAAATTAGAAAATTTGTGAGAAGATTGAATTTTGCTAAAAGTCCAGCACTAAAGTTAAATGAGTTGAATAGGGCTCTGTTCCGTGGAACTGTATCAGATGTTGAGAAGGTTACTGATGAAATTCAGTTTAGTTACTTTGGTCCGGAACAAGAAAGTGCAGGGAATGATACAGTTATTGAGGAAAATGTGGAAGAGAATGTAGAACCCTCCGTAAATAAGAAATTTGAAGATCAAATAACAAAATTTGCTATCATCTCTAATGAAAGACCAAATATTACTTGTATTTGTTGCCGGAGAAGCCATTATAAAATCCAAACAAGGAATGTTGATCTCTACAAAAAAAGTGAAGAAGAAGATAATTATAAGTGGAAGGATTTTGCACCATATATATTTCTTGAAAATTGTTTTGATTTGGGTGAAGATCATCGTATTTGTAAATACTGTTACAACAAGTTAGAAGAAAATAAAATGCCAGCTAGAGCTGTACATAATAATTTAGAATTGGTTGAAGTTCCTGCAGAACTTTCTGATTTAAATACGTATGAGTCTATACTCATTCAATGTGTTCATCCGTTCCAGACCATAGTACGTATGGAGCCAAAAACAGGCAAATTACCTCCTTCAGATTTACAGGGAGGTTTAAAAGGAAGAGTTGTCTATTTGCCGTTGGATTTGAAAAAAAATATGGAAACTATTGACACAGATACTTTGAAAACTGAACCATTAGTTATTCTGGTTAATGGTGTACCTACAAAGAGTAAGAAAATTTGGCAGGAGCTGGTAGATGTACGGAAAGTACAAAGAGCAAATTTATATTTGAAAAGGAATAATAAATGGTATGAATCAATTTATATAGATGAAGATGAAGAAGATTTAGTAGGAGACAGACACACCAACTGGGCAAATTGAAAAAGTGGACAAGTCAAAAGAAGAAGAAATTTATGAACATTTCAGCATACATCCTCTTCATTCAAAAGAAGTTATGGCAAACACTATTGATCTGTTTCAGATGAAGAAAGCACAAGGAACTCCCGTGAGTGTATGGGAGGAGAGCTTGGAAGCTCGTTGTTTTCCCCAGCTGTTTCCTACAGGAGAAGGTGGACGATACGATGAACGTGCAGTCCAGATTCCTGCTTCGGAGTATCGGACTACAAGATTATATGCAGAAGATCCCAGATTTCGTCAAAGTATTCCTTATTTGTTCCATCTTTTATTTGAAAGTGACTTGTCTGCACTATCTTATGCAGTAAATCACATTTTAAAAAGTGGAGTACATCTACATAATGTGTCTGCTAAGGATTTTATGAACAAAGTGCAGCAGCGAGATGATCATTTGGAATCACAATTGATCAATCTGATGGCTTGTCAGCGTGGGACAAATGAATATTGGTACCGACGCCATGGAGAATTGAAGTGCATGTTACGGAATTTAGGAACTCCTACATGGTTTCTCACCCTAAGCTGTGCTGAGCACGCTTGGGATGATCTTCTGGATTTTCTTCGAGAGGCAAATTCAAACATTAAAAACATCGAATACAAGACAGCAGGAGAACTGTGCTGATTGGATCCGGTTAATGTTTGCAGATATTTCAATCATAGATTTGAGGCTATGATGTCCTTCATCTGCAATAAAAAAAATCCACCTCTTGGAGAAGTTGTGGATTTCTTTTGGAGAAAAGAGTACCAAGCAAGAGGTGCTCCTCATATTCATATGCTGTTGTGGATCAAGGATGCCCCAAAATTTGGAACAGATGCTGATGAAGCAGTTTTATCTTTCATCGAAGAATATGCAACATGTGCTATACCTAAAAGCAGAGAAGAGAAAAAGTTAAAAGACCAAGTTTTACGTTTCCAAAGTCATCGGTGTGGAAAATAATGTCGACGGAAGTACAAGAGGAAAGATAAATTCTACACAAAATGTCGATTTGGATTTCCACGACCTGTTCTTTCAAAAAGAAGAGTCAACAGTTTTATTTCAGCTGTGCGACATACCATTACAAGAAAATCTCCAAAAAATACGTACAACCTAAGAAGAAAAGAAGAGTCAAAATATATAAATGACTACAACCAAGTCATTTTATCCATGTGGAATGCTAACATGGATATTCAGTATGTGGCAGACAATTCTATTGCTGTTGCTCGGTATGTCACATCGTACATTACTAAATCTGAGAAAACGGAATTGAAGGAAATGTGGGAAGAGATTTCTCAAGAGAAAACTGTCAGTAAGAAACTATACAGTTTCAGTTTAAAGATGTTATCACATCGAGAAATTGGATCCTACGAATGCTCAGATAGGTTGTCATCTGCAAGTCCGTACTCGAAATCCAGAAGAATAATTTGGGTAAGTTTAGACCTTGCAGCAATGCGAAATCGGGTACTGAAATCTGTTGCAGAAATTGAATATTTGGCTGAGAACGACCCGGAAAGTACAGATATTTTGAAAACAAACATGTTGGACACGTATTACCCAAAAAGAAGTTGTCATCTTGAGAACATGTGTCTCTATGAAGTGCTGCAGAACCTCATTTTTTCACGGAAAGTCACAGACATCAAAAATGGAAAATATAAAGTCATTGGTGAAGAAGGATGTTTGGTGAAGCAAACAAAAGGAAGTTTGATTAATCATAGGAAGCTGAGTTGCGACACTACTGACAAAAAGGAATTTTACTACTTGGGACTTTTACAGCTGCTTAAACCATGGCGTACAGAGGACGAATTACTTGGAGAATTTGAAAGCTATGAAGATTCCTTTAATGCATGTAAAGATACGATTGAATGCAGTACTTTCATAAATTATGTCCAAATGTTAAATGAAGAAATTGAACAGGAAGCAAAAATTGCAGCTGAAGTAGCTAGAGACAGTTCTCAAGACAGCCAAAGTTCTGAAACGCTCAGTCAAGATCCTCTAGGACAACCAATTGTAGAAAATGAAGCTGCAATAGCCATGAATGAAGTTGAAACAGCTATGAATCAAGCTCAAGAAGATTTAATAGACTTACCAAATTTGGAACAACAACTGAATGAAGAACAACAACAAATTTAGGAAGAAGTCCGTAAAAAAATTGATCACGGATTACTACATGAAAATAAAGAGTGCACATGCACATCATTTGAACCAATCAGGATGTATGTGAGTGGACAAGCTGGAAGTGGAAAAAGTTTCCTAATTAAAGTCATCAGAAGCTACCTACAGCAAAAAACAGATTCAACTTTGTCTTGTGTTGTTACTGCTCCAACTGGGTTAGCAGCATATACTATAAAAGGAATTACCTTACATCGCTTGCTAATGTTACCAGTGGAGCATGAAAACAAAATAGAATATCACAAGCTTACAGGAGAAGCATGCTTCGAAGTTTCAAGAGTGTTGCAGAAGATGCAAGTTCTCATTATTGATGAGGTAAGCATGGTATCAAACTTAATGCTTGCCTTTGTGCATTTAAGAATGCAGCAAATTCTAAAGAGAGACTATGACGTGTTATTTGGAGGAAAACATGTTATAGTTTTTGGGGATCTTCTACAGCTTACTCCAGTCAAAGGACAACCAGTGTTTAATACTGTGACACATGAAGACACGAAGAAGTCATTAGGAAGCATTGGTAATGCGAATATTTGGTCGTTCTTTGAGTACAAAGAACTTACTACCAATATGAGGCAAGCAAACGATGAAGATTATGCAAGTAATCTGAAAGATATCAGAATTGGACTACTGACAGAAGTTGGCAGAAAAGCATTACAGAGTCGGTTGCTACATAATTTATTTCCAAAGGAAGAAATAGTTGCAGAGAAAATATACAAGAATATTGCAGAAAAAAATACTGTAATCTGCTTAATGCCAACACTACGTGAATGCTCGATATTCAATGAGGAACTTTTGAAATTGGAAAAGGAAGAGATTAAGAAAATGGAAGCAGTTGACAAAATTCAGCATGAAGGAATTACTATTACATTAACAGGCAAACTGCAAAATAAATTGGATTCTCTAGAGAAGAACATTTCGAAAACAGCTGGATTAGAAAAAAATCTATATCTTTGCATGAACTGTCGAGTATTTTTAAGGAGAAATTTGGATGTTGAAAAAGGTTTAGTGAATAGAGCTATGGGTAAAGTTGTGGGTTTTGTGAAATACCAGAAAAAAGATGGAATTGAATTTTTAAAAATAAAATTAGATCAGATTGCAGAGATTAAAGATATTAGTCGTTGTTCAGTTCGTTTTTTGCTTGTAAAAGACTTATATGTACGTAGGAAGCAGTTTCCATTTTCTCTAGCATATGCTGTAACTATTCACAAGTCCCAAGGATTAACTGTAGATAGTGCTTTTGTAAACATTGGATCTACTGTGTTCAAAGAAGGTATGGCATATGTTGCTTTGTCACGAGTGAAAACATTATCTGGTTTATTCATGATAGACTTTGATGACTCAAAAGTTAGTGCAGATGCAAATTGTGTAAAGGAGTATAATAGATTAAGAAGAACCTATGCTCCTCATTTAGGTCAGTATCCTGTGTTGGAGAAACGTGTTGTTTCTCGGAAAAAGAGATTTGAGAATATCTGTAATGAGGATGTAGAGAAGAGAAAACAAAAAGAGACTCATGTGATTGCAAGCAAAAAGAAAAAGTATAATGTTGAAGAGGTTGTTGGTTGTCATTTTGAAAATAGCTCTGGTGTCAACTGCTACGCAAATGTAGTGCTAAATGTTGTATTTTATCTTGAAAGTTTGCAAGAGCAGATAATAGTAAATCATGATAAAAGATTCTGTTCTGTGCTAAGTCTCCTTTATGAGAAACTGAGTATTGATAAAAATAAAATAGAAAGTGCTAATGAAATTAGAAATCTTTTAGACGTATGTTCAGGACGTACACATTTTACTCAAAATGTCCAGCAAGATGCACAGGAATTCTTGATGTATGTCCTTATGGTACTGGAAGATGAAGGCATAGATATTGAGAATATGTTCGGTCTCTCTTATAAATGGGAACATACTTGTGAAAACTGTTTCTACACATGCAGCTCTAATGTTGATTCAGAAAGGTTTATCTATTTAACATTGCCAGAAAGTAAATCAGGGAGTTTTAGTAAATTAGTTAAAGATGCCAATCATAGCATGGAATGCTGTGAATGTAAATCTGACATGTTTTCAACGTTATTTTTAAAGAAATATGGACAGTATGTAATTTTAATGATGCAACGTTGTAGAGCTGATGGTTCAAAATTGGACACTTTAATAAAGAAGTTTATAGGACAGCAATTATCAATTTCAGGAAAAACTTTTGTTACATTTGCAATAATATTCCATGATGGACCTACGATAACTTCTGGTCATTACACAGTTTATCTTAAATGTGAAAAAGGCTGGACACTGTGTAATGATTCTCAATTGGTTTTTAAGCAACGTTTGCCTTTTCATTTAGCAAATTCCTATTTAATTTTTCTGAAACCACAATTTTAGATAGAATTTGCAACATCTGTACAAATCATTTTTGCAATTTTATTGGATTACCATTGGAAATTTAATCAAAAAAGGTTTTAAAAATTACCATTTGGCCTAAAGGAAAGGTAACAATTTGTATTGTGGACTTCTTAGACACATATTATTTTGGTGATTATGCTTATGCAAAAAAATTTTTACGACGATATGTAGCTCAAAAAGTTATTGTTCTTAGATGATATTTTTGAAAAATATGTAACATTTCTATAAAGGTATGTTTTAGTGAGAAGAGATTCTGGGATTTTTTTAAACAATCTTTCAGATTGTTATTTTTTTTTGCCCGCTGTTAAGTGATGAATGCTATTGCTTTCACGATTTACAGTGAAATTCAATATATTCTGAAAACAGCAAAAAAAAGGGCAAAAAATTGTTTTTTAAATATGAAAATATGTGTATTGTATTCTAAAATGTATTATTAAATATTAATACTTTTTTCTTTTTTTTCAGTTTGAGAAAATTCTTTTTTTTTTTTTCAAACTTTTTTTCTAGCAATTTAAATGAAGCATTTATTAATAAATATTTTATTTTTTGGGTCAGGTAAGTGTGAAATTTCTGTATTTATTACACATTTATTTTCATGCTCCCTTTTTTTCACTTCTCCTCTCTCTGCTTTTCTCATTTCCCTTGTACTCCCTCAAGGACCTTGTAGGGTAAAAAAAAATGTTTTTTTTTTTTTAAAAAAAACCACAAAAAAAATGCGCGTACCGTACGCACGGTAAAAATAAATTAAAAAAATTATTTTAATAATTTTTAAAAAAAGTTGTGAGGTAAGGTTGGCTCTTAAAAGAGCGGTTGTGTTAATACAGGGACAGAGGAAAGAAAGAATGGGGATATTAATAAGTACTACAGATGTGCTGGTCTATCTTATTGTTTATTAGGGAAACACTGCTCTCCCCATGAACAATTAGACCATAACATCTGGTGCACCTCATTTGTACCCCCAGAAATCGATAGTTCATTTCCAGAGGAGCAGAAGAGGGTGATGCTCCCACCACAGAGGAAGGGCTCAGCTGAGCTGCCGAAGATGTACTCGGCTGAGCTTCTGCGGGTGTGCTCGGATGACTTTCTGAAGGATTTGCTTCAGAATGTCGAGCAAAAGTCCTGGGATGTTTATCCCTAATGTGTCTCACCGTAGTGTGGTTACCAAAGGAATACTTCTTCCTTGGGTTACCTCTAGATAAGACACGCTCACAAAGTGCGCACGGTACGCGCACGGTGAAAAACCTTAAAAAAAAAAATAATAATAATAAATACATGACTTAGCATTTAAAAAAATGTACAAATTCACTGAAAAAACCATAGGTTTCACACACGTTATAGTTAGGAATTAGCATTTAAAAAACCTTGCAAATTCACTTAAAAAACCATAGGTTTCACACATGTTATAGTTAGCTGGACATTTCCCTCATAAAAAACCAATGAAATTCCCCCGTTATAGTTATTAAAGGGAACTATAACTCACGCGACCGCAATGCACTGCTGATGACGTCACATATTACATCACTCATGACATGGTCAGTGACATCACTCATGATATCACTGATGACATCTCAAATGTTTGTATGAGAGAAATGTCCAACTAACTATAACGCACCTGAAACCTATGGTTTTTTCAGTGAATTTCTAAGGTTTTTTAAATGCTAATTCCTAACTATAACGTGCCTGAAACCTATGGTGAATTTCAAAGGTTTTGTAAATGACAATTTTTAAATGTATTAATTTTTATATTGATTTTTCATACATTTTTTTAAACTATTTATTTTTAGATATTTTATTTTTTAAATTACATTATAATTACATTATACATTACATTACAAAATATACTTTCTCAGAATGAATTACTTTAGTTTAAATACTTTGCAAATAGGCAATAGACTTTTAAGTACAGTAGTTACAGTTGTTGCAATGGGCAACACAATTTCAAACACAATGCACCATTGAGCTCAATGTGAATTTCTAGTTAAATGCAATTAGTTACTTTATGGATTACTTTTCTAACCACAGGACTGGATCCTAGAATCAGTCCTTGGGCATCTCCTGTAAACAGTTGAGTAAAAGCATTTTGGTTACAGTAGTGACTTTTAAGGAATATTATTGTATTTTAAAAGTTGACAGAAGTTTTTTCACTTGGAATCACCAATGTTATCCTATGGCAGGAAATTCACTTAGCAGGTAAGTAGTGTTATCATCACTTTTTCTTACTCAGTGGTGGATCCTGGATCCAGCACTGGTGCATTTCATGTAAACATTTGAAAGAATGCGTTTAAGTCATACAGACGATTTTTTAGTTTTTTTTTTTAGTTTGTGAAAATAGGCACTTAGAAACTTTTCTGCTGAAAACCAGACAATGGATTCCTATGGAAGAAAATACAAGTTACTGGTAATTACGGTTAGAATTACTTTTCAGGGTCAGTGCTGGACTAAAAGATGCAGCACTGGGTTCTCTACTGATAACAGATGAGTAAATCGGAATTCGTTCTTCAGATGATTTTAGGTGAAAATTTTAAAGTTCCAAACTCCACACTTAGAAGAATTTCCAAGTGAAACCAGTCAATGTTAGCCTATGGACGGAAATTCAAGTTACTGGTAAGTATGGTTAGAACTACTTTTCAGGATCAGTACTGGGCTCAAAGATGCAGCACTGAGGTCTCTGTTGATAACAGGTGAGTAAATCAGAATTCGCAGTACATCCAGCCACAGAGCTGCGTAGCAGAGAGATGTCAAAAGGGGCAAGGCCTGCACTACCTCTCTGCAACGCAGCGCAGGGGCGCTTTTTGGAAGCACCTGGTTGGCTACTTGGCCCCCATGGTCCCTCAGGTTTGAAGTGGAATTTTTTCCCTAACTTAAAATGTGCCACAGGGCGTGTTTGCACATATCACGTAAGGCCCCGTCCCCTCGTTTCATCACTGTGTAAACGCGCCCTGACACCGTTCTAAGTTAAGAGATTAAGTCCCCTTCAATCCTAAGGGTCCCTAGGGTCAAACTAGCCCACTAGGTACCTCCAGTAAGCACCACAGAGCTGTGTTACAGAGAGGTGTAAAAAGGGGTGTGGCCTCTGAACACCTGTCTACAACGCAGCTCCCTGGCGCATACAGGAGGTACCTGGTGGGCTAGGTGGCCCCCAGGTACCCCTCAAGATTGAAGAGGAATTAATTCCTCAACTTAAAACGCGCCACGGGGCGCGTTTGCACAGTGGTGAAGGGAGGGGGTGGGGCCTGAGTTCACATGTGTGCAAACACGCCCTCTGGCGCATTTTAAGTTAGAGAATTAATTCCTCCTCAATCCTGTGGGTCCCTGGGGGCAAACTAGCCCACCAGGTACCTCCAGTATGCGCCAATAGGCTGCATTGCAGACAGGAGTTCAGAGGCCACGCCCCTTTTTACAACACTCTGCAACTCAGCTCCGTGGTGCTTACTGCAGGTATCTGGTGGGCTAGTTGGCCCCCAGGGATCCTCAGTATTGACAAGGAATGAATTCCCCAACTTAAACCGCTCAAGCCCCCCCACACAGGTTTATTTATTTTAAAAAAAGCCCCGGGGGTGGCGATCCCCAGGGCTGGGGGGCTCCTTTGGGCCCCCCACTTAAACTATATTATTGCCCCCGGGATTAGGCCCCCCAGGGGCTAATAAGTAATATAGCGTGGGAGCCCGCGCTTCGTTTTGTTTTTTTCATCAGCATTTTGCCGATCTAAAAAAAAAAAAAAAAATGTTGGGACCCTGGGGGTCCTTGTCCTTGTGGGACCCCCTGAGCAAGCCTAGGGGGTCAAGGTGTTTCTATCCTGCCCCTTTTTCGCGTTTTGTGTGTTTGTTTTTTAGGTTGCTTGTGCCTCAGTTCTACCGAGGCACAAGATGTCTGGCAACATTTCCTGATTTGGAGTTATGACAGCCAATTAGAATACAGCTTGTGCACAGCAGGGTGCGTGCTGGGTGCTCTTACGGTACGCGGATACTCCGAGGCCATAGATATATATGTACTTTTAAATGTCATTTTCTCAGGAACCACTGAATGGATTTACACCATTTAAGGAAAAGGCACGAGTCTGAACTGAGGACTACCTCTTTGCCAAATTTGGCGTAATTCCATTGAGCAGTTCGGGCTGTAGCTGCGGCTAAAGGTCCTATGGGAAATTGCATGGGGAAAACACATTTTGGGCCCCCCTTTTTTCTCGGCCCCACTACACAAATCATCCCGAGACTTTCAGGATAGGAGCGGACCGGAGCTGGCCAAAAGTTTTGAAAATTTCGCGAAGATTCGTCAATCGGCGCCAAAGTTATTGGGAATAGAATGTTGCGGATTTCCTATGGAAAATAGGTCCTAACTATAACTACCTACTGGCGACCGCCAGTAGGTAATATACATATATATATTCACTGAAAAAACCATAGGTTTCAGGGGCGTTATAGTTAGCTGGACATTTCCCTCATACAAAACCCTAGAAATTTTCCCGTTATAGTTAGTTCAGCTAACTATAACTCACGCCCCCGCAATGCACTGCTGATGATGTCACATATTACATCACTCATGACATGGTCAGTGACATCACTGATGACATCACTGATGACATCTCAAATGACATCACTGATGACATCATCCAGTGTCTGTGTGTTTCTATAAACTTTAAATATGTTTATTAAATGTAGGGAAAGGTATATTGAAGAATGAGTGTATAAGTGTGTAAATGGATGATTTTGTAGGTGCGTGACTGACTCTATAAGTGAGTCATTAAATGTATCTTACTGAATGCATGAGTTAATGACAAACTGTGTGAATGACTGTATGCGTCTGTCTGTTGGTGTAGAAGCGGATGCATGGTTTTATGAATAGGTACATGTATTTAGACACTTATTTGCCCATGTCTTCTTCCATACATTTTTAGCTATACATATATTACAAATATTTTTTTTTCATAAAGACACATATGTCATCAGCAGAAGATTGCAGTCGCGTGAGTTATAGTTGCCTGCACTAACTATAACGGGGGAATTTCACTGGTTTTTTATCAGTAAAATTTCCGCTAATTATAACATGTGTGAAACCTATGGTTTTTTCAGTGAATTTGCAAGGTTTTTTAAATGCTAATTCCTAACTATAACGTGTGTGAAACCTATGGTTTTTTCAGTGAATTTGTACGTTTTTTTAAATGCTAAGTTACTTTACGCCATTCGTGGCGTGCGCGCCCACTTAACGCAGTTCGTTCCGTGCGCGCACGGTGCGCTTCGCGCACCGTGCGCGCACAGTAAGCACGCGGTGCTTACTGTGCTTACGGTGCTTATAAGCCATGCACAAATGGTGCCCTTCGGGCACCATTTGCACACGGGGTGGAGAGAGTGTGGATAATTTTTTCTTTTAGTATTTTTGTTAAAAATATTGTGGTTTTTCACACCACTGATAAGCCCTGCACATTTGGTGGCCTGCGGCCAGCAAAAGCACAGGGGGTGGGTAGAGTGTGGATAGTGGTTTTTTTTTTATATTTTTTACCGTACGCGTACGGTAAGCGTAATCGGCGAAATTAGCGAAAAAATAAAAATGGCATTTTTGGCCTTGGGGGGTCTTGGGGGACTCCCTCATCATGGCTATGTGTGTGTGAGCTGTCAAAACAGCTCCTTTACATGTGTATTGGTTTTATTTAACAACCTAACTCTCAGTGCGAGAGAGAAAATGGCGGCCGCCGCTTCCTGGTTTCGGCCGATTCGAATGTTTACTAAGATCTAAGAGCCAATCAGAATCGCGCTCGCGCACGCCACCGTACGCGTACGGTAAGTTTACGGTAAGCGTACCGTAAGCTGGCTCAGATATATATATTGATTTAAAGGCTATTTTCTCAGAATCTACTGAACAGATTTACACCAAACCTACAAAAGGCACTTCCTTGACCTGAGGACTACCTCTCTGCCAAATTTCAAGTAATTCTGTTCAGCCGTTCGGGCTGTAGCCCTGTCTAAAGGTCCTATGGAAAAATGCATGGGAAAAACGCGTTTTGGGACCCCCCTTTTATCTCAGCCCCCGCTTGACGAATCCTCCCGAGACTTTCAGAGTAGGAGCGGAGCGTAGCGCCCCACCTATTTTGAGAAATTCGCGAGGATTCGTCGACCGGCGCCAAAGTTATTCAAAATAGAATGTTGCGGATTTCCTATGGAAAAGGGGTCCTAACTATAACTACCTACTGGCGACCGCCAGTAGGTAATATATATATATATATATATATATATATATATATATATATATATATATATATATATCTTCACTGAAAAAAACATAGGTTTCACACACGTTATAGTTAGGAAATAGCATTTAAAAAACCTTACAAATTCACTGAAAAAACCATAGGTTTCACACATGTTATAGTTAGCTGGACATTTTACTCGTAAAAAAACAATGAAATTCCTCCGTTATAGTTAGTTCAGCCTATGGTTTTTTTCAGTGAATTTGCAAGGTTTTTCAAATGCTAATTCCTAACTATAACGTGTGTGAAACCTATGGTTTTTTCAGTGAATTTGCAAGGTTTTTTAAATGCTAATTCCTAACTATAACGTGTGTGAAACCTATGGTTTTTTTCAGTGAATTTCAAAGGTTTTTTAAATGCTAATTTTAGAATTATTTAATATATTTTTTATATATTTCTTTTACAAAAAATTCCCTATGTATACATTTATAAATTATCTGTATACTTTAATTTGGTGTGGCTCATTTTTTTTTTACTTTGAATTTGGATAAAGTTGAACAGCATAGTTAATATCTTCTATTAACTTATGTCCACTTTATTTCTTTCTATACATTTTTAGGGTGCGCTCACAGAGCGCGCACCTAGTACGTTTGCGTTCGTTTTTCATGTATGCATGCGTACGTTATCTACGTACGCATACATACGTTTTAGTGCGCGCTTCCAGCGCGCACCTAGTACGCATGAGTAAATTTTTTGTGTACGCATAAGTACGTTATATACGTACGCATACGTATGTTTTAGTACGCGCTCGCAGCGCGCACCCAGTATGCATGCGTACGTACGTTTGCGTGCATCGTACGTGCTCCGCACGCTACACTCGCGCATACGCGCAGAGTACGCGCGCTGACGTTCGCGCATGCGGGCGTGCTGCGTATGCGCATTACGTACGCGCATAATACTTATGCGCATGCGTGCGCACGCGTTTGCGCATGCGTAATTGTCCCGTGCGCGCTCTGAGCTTGCTCCGTGCTCGCACCTCGGGTTATGTGATTCTTAAAACAACACTTTTAATTGGTTTTCATTACTTTCAATTTCAGATTGTTTCATCACCACACCCAATCCCCTCATGGCAAGTCATGTGATCAAGAAACATCACTTTTCATTGGTTCAAAGTGCTTTCAGTTCCAGATTCTTCCAAAACCACACCCACTCCCCTCATTATTAGTTCTGATTCCCTTGGAGAAGGAGCTACTCTGTTTTTGTGAGACAATGGCAGAGCACCAGCCACCTTCTGAGAGTGAGCAGGACACTCTTGAGAGACAGAGGCAGAGGAAGCAGAAAGACTCCTTTATATGGCAGTTTTTCACTTTTCCTGAGGGACAAAAGAAGGTAAATGCACCAAAGGTCACCTGCATACTTTGTCACCGCACCTTGTCACTTGGGAATGCTAATAAGAAGTAATCTTTTAGTATTCACACAATGTTGAGGCACATTGAGAAAATGCATCCTGTGACTTTTCGTCAAGCTTCTGGAGCAAACCCTCCACCTGCTCAGCCGACGACATCTGCAGTAGCTCAGCCAAGCACATCTTTGGCAGCTCAGCCGAGCACTTCTCCTGCGATGGTGCCTTCACCTTCTTACACACCTCTGGATATTTGTCCTTGTTTTGGGAGGATGAGTACACGTTGCATGGATTGTGCTACTCTTATTACTATGGGTGAGAGCAGTGTTGATCTCATTCAGAGAAAATTTGAGGAGCACCCTTGCACTAGGCCATAGTTTTGTTATTTTTTTTTTCGGTTTTCTCTTCCTCTGTCCCTACATTAACTCAAGGGCTCTTTTTAGACCCAACTAAAATCTAAACACAAAAACTTGTTTTTTGAATCTATTTGTCAATTTTTTTGGGGGGGTGCGTGCACCCTGCGCGCACCCAATGACGTTTTAAAAAAAAAAAAAACATTTTTTTCTACTTTAGTAAACCTTCAGGGACTCCCTGACAAAGAGAGGGGAGTGGCAAAGTAATTAAAAAAGAGATGGTGTACATTTCACAGATGAAGGGAAGAGAGTCTTCCTATTAAACTTTAAACTCTGCATCAGTACTTACGTATAGGTACCCTAAACCTATCAAAAAAGATAATAGCTCATTTTAGTGCTGCGTTTGAGTTGGCTGTATTTACAAGGAGAGGAAAAGACACACAGAGTGGCTTATCCTCTCCTTGTAAATATGGAGGAGCACCCTGCGCCACTAGTACGTCAAGAAAAGTGACGTAGTGTTGGCGCAGGTGGCTTGTAAATCTGCCCCAGAGATGTTAAGGAAGTTAAGGGTAAAACAGACAAACAGAGAGTGACAGATACAGAGACAGAAAGTAAACAACTGAGAAGGAGTAAGGCAGAGAGCTGTACACCTCTCTCCTCTCACCACAACCAGTAAATGGCAATGTTTCCCTCTCTTTTTTCACACATATACATGTTAATGTAAAATCACAGTCCGTCCCACATTTTTTCAAATGGAATCACACATTTCTATTGGTTGCAACTTTCAACCCCTTTCCAAATCATCCCTTCCCCCAACATGACTTCTGCCTGCTACCATAGCAACAGGTCATGGAACACTGGTGTGAGCAGAAAGGTCAGAAGTTCAGCACACAATGTTTCAAATCCAAAGAGCAAGAGTGCTTGACTTTTCAAACCTAACAGCAAATCCAAAGTAATGTTCAGTGGGAACACATTTTTCTGTACCAATCCAAAACATGCTTTTAAAAATGTAAACATACAGCCAACTTTTAACTGTAAAATGGTTTGAATCAGTCAATGAGTTCTTTTTATTAAAAAAAAGTATGTATGCCTCCATTTTTCAACTGTCTTTCTTTTCATATTGCCATTCTACTGAAAGACACCTCCTGAGTGCATCCTGTTCTCCTTGAAAGATGTTCACAGTCTGGATTGTAGGTCATAGCTATGTCTTCTGGGGTGAAAAATTTGCCGAAAAAAGAGGTATTGTAAAAGACCTTGCTTTGACAAATGTAGACATTAAATGGATTGGTTAGAGAGGATTAAAGTGGCACCAATTAATGCCTTTGGTGAAAACCTTTCTACATCTCCCACAGCCTAACCTTATTATTGTGCACTGTGGTGGAAATGACCTAGGCACTTTAACTGGGGTAGGTCTGGAAATGCTTATTAAGGACACCTTTCTGCAATTGATGTCACTTTTTCCACAAACTGCCTTTGTATATTCTAATATATGCCAAAGGCAAAAGTGGAACTGGTTCAACCAATTTTGTCCGCAGATTGACAAAGCAAGAAAGCACGTCAATAAGTCTGTTTCTGCTTTCCTCAGAGACTATGGTATGGGTTCTATATACCACAACAACTTGCGTTACAACATTCAAGACATTTATAGAGGAGACGGTGTACATTTCAATGATGAAGGGAACAGAGTCTTCCTCTTGAACTTTAGACTCTGCATCGGTACTTACTTGTAGGTACCGAAAAACACTCAATAAACACAAGGGCTCTTTTTAGAGCCACCTAATATCAAAACACTTAAACTTGATTTTTATTTCTATTTTTTTTAATGTTTTTTTTTCAGGTGCGCGCAGAGTGCGTGCACCTCGCGATGTTTAAAAAAAAAAAATTAAATCATTTTTTTTGCCCTTCGTGGTCCTACTGTGACCCCCTGACAATGGCTTGGGGGTCAAGAACTCCCTACTCTGCCCCCTATTCACGTTCTCCACCTTTGCTTTTCAGTGCGACAGACAAAATGGCGGCCAACACTTCCTGATTTCGACCGATTCAAATGTTTACTGACATCTAACAACCAATCAGAATAACGCTCGCGCACGGCAGGGTGCGCGCACAGGGCTTGCACAGTGCGCGCACCCTGCGCACGTATAGATATTGATATGCTTATAAATGCTATTTTCTCAGGAAATACTGAACAGATTTACACCTCCTTGTCCTTATGGCTACCTCTCTGCCAAATTTCAAGTAATTCTGTTCAGCCGTTCGGGCTGTAGCTGCGACTAAAGGTCCTATGGAAAAATGCATGGGGAAAACGTGTTTTTGGACCCCCTTTTTTCTCGGCCCCCGCTTGACGAATCACCCCGAGACTTTCAGGGTAGGAACTGAGCGGAGCGCCCCATTAGTTTTGAAAATTTCACGAGAATTCGTCAACCGGCGCCAAAGTTATTCAAAATAGAATTTTGAGATTTCCTATGGAAACACGGTCCTAACTATAACAATCTACTGGCAATAGCCAGTAGATTATATATATATATATATATATATATATATGCAAAAAACAACACCGCCCCTCTCCGTTGCTCTCTGCAGTGCGGGTGCGCCACTTGCGCGGGCGATAGCGCAATCAATTACTGCCAAACACCACGTCTCTGGAAAGAACGTGCGGCGCACTCGGGCTCAATCCAAAAGAATTAACTTTATTCGTTCTTCTCCGTGAAGACTAACAAACACACGCGTTCCGGGACCCTGCCCTTCGTCAGTGTTAGTTTGTCAAGTTCAAAGTTCACATTTAAATAACAAATACAATCATTGGTCGATTGGACTAGCGAGTGACATCGACATAGGACTTTACAGCTGGTCAACCACATTTCATCGTAACCATAGCGGCCATATTAGAATGACCTTGCAAACATGTAAATCATGTATTGTGCCTCGTGACACGTCATTGGATCACAATTTACTACAAAATGTGCATAATGTCATGCTAATGATAAACTACACAATTAATTCAACATATGCCATTCATGTTCCAAGATGTCAAAAAAAGGTTATCCAGTGACCAGACAATGACATGACCACTAAGTCAAAGGCCGAAAGCATCTTGCTAGATTGTACAATTGCGCCCTCCAATGGGCGTAGCCACAGCTCAAATGCTCGCGGTAGAGATTAAATTAATTAACCAGCGGTCCTGTCGATGGTGCTGTAACAAACTCAATTTTGATTTTTGAAAAAAGAGAGAAGGACGAAAAGGTGAAAGGGGCATACACTCACACTTATATACAATATGCACAGAAATGTATCACTCGTTTTTAGAACGCAAAATTGAGCCCTCAGATGGGCATACTCAATGAACACAATTGAAAAATAAACAGGTTGCAGAAGGAAAACACTCAGTTCACAGGTATTTCCCAATAGTGTGATGGTGTTATGCAAAAATGTGGAAACTGGAAATTACGCAAAGACAAGCTCAGCCAATGAAGGACCATAATTCTTCTTCCATGTTAAGGCCCCCAGGGGTGCGAGTTTGTAATTCAATAATGAAACGCGCCTCTAACTGGCGTAGCTCTCTTACTCTGTCTCCTCCTCTTTCAGTAATGGGGACCTGGTCCAGGCAAAAGTAGCTAAGTTTGTCACTACGGGATTCATGTTTGTCTGCAAAGTGCCTGGCAACAGGATAAGTTGTGTCGCGGTTCGTGATTGCCCGTGTGTGCTCCAAAACACGTTTCTTGGCAGGGTGGATTGTACTACCGATGTATTGGAGACCACACGGGCAAACCAGGCAATAAACAACAAAACTGGTATTACAGTTCAAAAATTTGTTGATGCTGCGTGTTCCTATTCTGCCTGGAACACTGTATTCTTTCACTTTTTTGCTGTTTTTGCAGGCCTTGCAAGAGGCACATGGGTAGAAGCCTAACGGAGTGTTCTTGGGGACCTTGTCGGAAAAGTGGCTACGTACCAACAAGTCTTTCAATGACTTGCTTTTACGATAAGTCACCTCCGGCTTAAAAGATGTATCCTGACCAATGATATTGTCGGTCTGTAGTATACTCCAATTCTTTTCTACTAGCTTTCTTATTACTCCAGCCTTGGTTGAGTAGCCCAAAATGAGACGGGGACCGCCCGGATCATCTTTTGCTTTGTTTAATTCGGGTTGTTCCATACCAAGGAGGGAGTGTCTCTCAATAGACTGTACCTTAAGGGCTGTCTCGCTCAGGAGGGTATCGGTGTAACCTCTTTGTCTGAACCTTCTGAGCGATTCGCTTGCTGCCTTGGTGTAATCTATGGGGAGTGTGCAATTCCGTTTAAGACGCAACAACTCCCCATAAGGAATGCTGTTAATGAGAGACCGTGGATGTTGACTGGTAAAGTGTAAAACTGAATTCCCTGCGGTGGGTTTGCAGTAGAGTTTAGTGCAAATCAAACCATCTGCTACGTACACTGTGAGGTCTAGGAAGGGTACCTCAGTCTTGCTCATCAGGCTGGTGAAATGCAAATTCAAAGAATTAGTATTAAGAATGTTGACATATTCTGTAGCTTCATCAGGAGTACCCTTCCACACGATGAACAAATCATCAATGTAACGTGCCCATAGGGCAATATAAGTGTGAGTGTATGCCCCTTTCACCTTTTCGCCCTTCTCTCTTTTTTCAAAAATCAAAATTGAGTTTGTTACAGCACCATCGACAGGACCGCTGGTTAATTAATTTAATCTCTACCGCGAGCATTTGAGCTGTGGCTACGCCCATTGGAGGGCGCAATTGTACAATCTAGCAAGATGCTTTCGGCCTTTGACTTAGTGGTCATGTCATTGTCTGGTCACTGGATAACCTTTTTTTGACATCTTGGAACATGAATGGCATATGTTGAATTAATTGTGTAGTTTATCATTAGCATGACATTATGCACATTTTGTAGTAAATTGTGATCCAATGACGTGTCACGAGGCACAATACATGATTTACATGTTTGCAAGGTCATTCTAATATGGCCGCTATGGTTACGATGAAATGTGGTTGACCAGCTGTAAAGTCCTATGTCGATGTCACTCGCTAGTCCAATCGACCAATGATTGTATTTGTTATTTAAATGTGAACTTTGAACTTGACAAACTAACACTGACGAAGGGCAGGGTCCCGGAACGCGTGTGTTTGTTAGTCTTCACGGAGAAGAACGAATAAAGTTAATTCTTTTGGATTGAGCCCGAGTGCGCCGCACGTTCTTTCCAGAGACGTGGTGTTTGGCATATATATATATATATATATATATATATATATTCACTGAAAAAACCATAGGTTTCAGGGGTGTTATAGTTAGCTGGACTTTTCAATTGTACAAAACCATTGAAATTCCCCCGTTATAGTTAGTTCAGCTAACTATAACTCGCGCGCCCGCAATGCACTGCTGATGACGTCACATATTACATCACTCATGATATGGTCAGTGACATCACTCATGACATCACTGATGACATCTCAAATGACATCACTGATGACATCATCCATTGAATGTGTGTTTTTCTG